>NC_092834.1:4830000-7330000 GCF_039878825.1 Excalfactoria chinensis
AGTGACCATGGCTGACAAGAGGTAGCAAAGCTAAAGAACATATGTTGTCCTATACATGGAAGTCGGAAATTGTCTGCCTAAAGGGTGAAAAAAAAAAAAAAAGAAGGGAAAGACACATGGCTAATAACAGGGATCTGCAGCAGATGGAGGTAGTTAATCAGGTGAAGGATGCAGGCAAAGGGAATGCTGCCTACCTCGAGAACAATGCATAGAGGGGAAAAAAAGGGGAATATGACCGAGAAGCAGGAAGTTGTTAGACGGGTGCTTTTAAACCATGAAGGCGTTGGCATCGGGTTCCAGCTGTAAAACAATGGGCAGCAGAATAAATAAAAATGCCTCTCTCCTGATCTAATTGATTAGATGGATAGGAGCACTGCCCATGGTGTCATTTTTCACCAGGGATATATCAGAAAGCAGTTTCTGAGAAAGGGTTGCCAAAAAGGTTTACAGTGGTTAATCGTCTCTTGCAACAGTATTATCTTGATTATCCATGCCATGGGAGTATGAATGGCTATTCTGAAACTTTCTTTTTGGGAATTCTTTCATTATATGCTAGCACATGAACTGTACTGAAATCTCACGGTAAGGAACTAAGCCATTTGGCCTTTGTGCTTCTGTTTGGTAGAAATGGGTATCCAGTGTATCTTGGTAGTTGTTCTTGTATTTTGTTGTGCCGTTCACTGGACCTGAGGATTGCAGAACTGGGTGTATTTGCTCCTTTCTGCAGCTAATCCTAGGCTGGACTCTCATCCCACAGTGGAATGAAGGAGAGAAATGGAACCTGGGAGTTGAGATGAAGACAGTTTAATAGGACAGAATAGGGAGGGGAAATAATAATGGCAATAAAAGAATATGCAAAATAACTGATGTACAATGCAGTTATCATCCCAAATCCAAAATCTAAGGCAATAAAAGTTACTGGGAAGAAAATCAACTTAATTTCAGCCAAAACCATGGCAATGAGCTTGTTGCCATTTTAAAGGTGGGAAAACTAAAGCAGAGAGGTGAAATGACCTGTCTGAGATCTGAGACAATTAGTCTAATGGCAGCGCTAAGAAAAGAAGCCAGACTTTTTATTCTTTAATCACCAGATCATCCCTTCTGGTTATATTTAACCTGTGAAATGTATTGCTAGAAACACTCCTTTGGATGACTCATGACATACTAAGCAGACTTTAAAGCCTCAAACAAACTGTAAAATCATCTGAAAAGACAAAGACCAGGAAAAAGAAAGGAAGAAGATAAGGGATTAATGAGGAGGAGGAGGCGATAACATCTAGGATTAATATGCTGTATGTATTTTACTGCAATCCAAGTAGTGTTTGTGTAATATTAACTCTACTTTTCATCACCTCAGGGGGAGTATGGGAGGAGTTAGTGAACAAATTCCACAGGTGACCCATGAGCTTCTCCAAACACCTAATGCAGACCTTAAACTATGAAAAAAGGAGCAATATGAGCTGTAGGCTAATATTGTGGACCAGAAATCTCTTTATCTGACCTCATTAGTACTTCTTGTGGATCTGTTCCATGCAGAGATCCATTGTCCTCCAGTCTGCTGAGTTATCGGGTGCTGGCTGAGGTTGCCTGGCATTATATAGCTCCACCTTCTATGTCAAACTTAGAGATGGCTTAGATTATGTCACAGCACAGAGAAGGACCTATGGGAGAAAGCACTACTGAATGTCAGTGAAAAAGTCCATTTCCCTCTCTTGGCACCAAAATCACAGAATCACAGAATTCTAGTTCCAATATTGAATTGGAACTAGAGGATCTTAAAGGTCCCTTCCAACCCGAACCATTCTATGATTCTATGATTCTGTGATAATTAGAGTCTCTACCAACCTTACAATGAGTCAGGTAATTTTGTCAGATGGAGAGGTTGAAAGACAGATGGTCAAAGGAGGAGAAGTTCTGATTAAGGCTTGGGTATTTTTCTTGGCTAGTAGAGAATGTAAGTCCTATGTACAATGTATTACTTTTTTTCTTTCCTTTTCTTTTTTTTTAAGGTATTTTAAATTGATTTGATTACCACAGAGCTGACACGTACTGCGCAAAAAGAACAACAGGCAGGGAAATTCATTTATAATAGCTAGTAAATGAATTTTCCCAATGCTTGTTCTTTTTGCACAGTACATGTCAGCTGTATTGTAATCAAATCAATTTAAAATACCTTCTTTGAAAAATATAGCAGTATTTATTTCCAGTTCATACCTTTTTGAGCTGGAGTATACATATGTATATAATATATATATATGAAATATATGTGCATATAAAGAACCTCCTTTGGAAAATACAGCTGCATTTATTGCCAGCTTACCTTTTGTATCTGAAATACATATGTATGTATGTGTGTATATATGGAATGGGATTTTTACATACGTAAAAAGATGAGAGAAGCGAAAAGTTTCATGTAATTTTGGTAGCACTTGGTAAGCCTTGAATCCAGTCAGAAATCCAAGATTACCCCACCAGACTTGCAACCATATTAGTGGACTTTGACAAATGCAGAGTGAACCCTTGGTGCTGGAGGTTAGACTAGGCAGACAGCTCTCTCCTTCCATCTCAGTGTGAAGGAAAGGGTACCTATGTGGCCATGCTCTTCAGGTATATACATTTCTTTCTTTCTATCTTACCCGTCTCCCCTCATTTCTGAAACCTCTGTCTGATCCCAGCTGTATATAGCAGAGCATAGTGACCTCCACATTGCCACCACCACTGTGATAAGACAAGAGGACAGCGTGGCTGCTAATGGCAGAGAGGACTGTCTTATGTGTACAACATTTATTAGACATCAGTGAATCAGGGCAGAGGAATGAGGTGAGGCTTCGTCAGGTACTGCAGCTTGAGGAATGACCATGAAGAGCCATGTCCCATCATTCATGTCATCCCATGAAGAGCCCTCTGTGTTATAGGTTATGCCTCTCACAATGATAATTACAAAAGGATGCATTTAATAACAAAAGCAGTGCCATGTTTCGTGCAGGGCAAAGTCATTTCCAGCCACTGGTAATCTGGGGACTTTACTAGGCAGAGCAAACATCTGCATGTCTGGGTGGAGCTGCATGGGAAACATCTTTCTCAGCCCAGGAAAATGGAGCTTTCAGCCTTTTCCTGTTCTGGAATCATGAGTCCTTTAGAGGGTTTCCGTGAGTGAGTTGCCAGGGATCAGGACACCTGAGAAGCATGCAGGCCCTTCACAGTCAGAGCAATCCACTATTATGCTGTAAAGGGACTCATCCCAACCTGCACTGAATGCCTGATTTCCAAAAGGAACATGCTGAGAGAAATTCATTGAAACAATATGTTCAATGCATTAAAAGAATATATATATATATATATTTACGCTGGACAGGAATGCTCACAACAGACATCTCCAGGCACATACTTACTGTGAAGTGGCAGCCAGTGAGCTTTTTAGGCATCAACTAGATGGATGCTGCTGGATTTTCTTCGTCACCACTGGGGGGAGGCTGAATGTTCTTCCCTGAATTGCCTGGCTGATGGGAAAAAAGCCCTATTGCATCCCCGGAATGTTGAAGGCACTTCAAAAAGACTCAGATGTTTAACTATTGTGCTAGTGATCATACATTCACATTGGGCTGCAGGCCAAAAAAAAAAAAAGAAAAAGAAAAACGAAAACCACCAAAAAACAAAGAAAAACAACAAAAAGGAGAGAGAAAGAGAGAGAGAGAGAAAAAAAAAAGCAAGAGTCTTGCAGCTGAAATGCTATAAAGTGCTGAATTTTACCTTAGAGCTAAACACTCTTCAGTGACAAATTTCAAAGGCCATATGTATGGTATTTTCATGAAAAGCAGAAGACCCTAAATTTCTTTGTTTAACTGGAAGCGATTTCCCTCCCTGAACACGAGGCTTCTGTAGTTCACCCCATTCATTGTGAAGCTACAAATTTTCCTTTTTTTTTCTTTCTTTCTTTTTTTTTTCTTTCTTTTTCCTAGCACAGAGAGATCTCAAATATAGAAGGGAGGGCACTAAAACCAAAGAAAAAAATATATATACTTGTTGAAATGACAACGGGAAGGATTGAAAAGATGAAAGAAAAAATATGCTGCCATCTTTGTTTCTAGGACTACTTCAGGCACACTGTGTGTTGGAGAGCAATAGAAGTGACAGGAAGGCGATAAAGGTCTTTGCAGTTGTTTTTGTTGTACCCCCAGTACAAGCAAAGCGGAGACGTATTCCAGCGGCCTTTCTGCTGTCAAATTAAAGCTTTATAATAATATCAAATGGAAATGTTTCCATATAGAATCAGAATCATCAAGGTTGGAAAAGACCTCTATGGTCATCTAGTACAACCATCTACCAACCACCAATATTGCCCACTGGCCGCGTCCCTCAGTACCACATGTACGTGTTTCTTGAACACCTCCAGGAATGGTGAATCCATCACCTCCCATAATGCCACTTTCTGAGCTATGTTGTTAGGTTTGAGTGGTGAAATTTTGAGTGTTACATTATTTTTAAGAAGCTGAAGGCAGCGAGACTCTTTTAATCTACATCCTGTATTTGGACCCTCAGAAACCATGCTCCCATCTTTTCCCTGAATCTCCTTGGAGATGTATGTTTGGTTTCAGTAAATGGAAGTTAATTTCCCATGTAATCACATGCTTCCAGGAGCTGGGACTTTTGGAGCTATTTTAAGAATTGGCACCAGTAGAAATATTTAGATATTAAGTTTACTATGAAGGAAGCTGGAAGAAATCTGTATGTAGGAAGGCATGCTGAATATTCACACAAATTACTCCAGTGGATCTCATTTTCTAGTGCTGTCTTCTCTTCCTGTCTGTTCTGAGCAGCAAAGTTTTGATCTCTGTGTTTATGTGAAGTTCACTCTTGTCCCAGTATTTGTGTTCCCACTCAGGAACAGATTTTTGCATGAGAGCCTGTTCTCTGGGAAATTGTGTTATATCCTCCTGACAAAGCAGAAAAGCTAAAGGTCAATCATTTGGGAAATGAAAATGATACAGTGCCCAATCAACGCACATTGCGTGAATATTAGTGACTGAAAGTTCATGAGCTCCATCGGAGCCAACGTTTTCTTGCTTACAGCATCTGCTCCAGCTCTGAGGGTAACAGCGAAACCCGTGACAATGATGGGGATGCTGTCAGAGCAGAGACAACTCCTTTCCGCCATGACACGCTGCTGGTGCCCACCCTGAGCCATGAACCAAAGCTTTCCTGCCCCTGGTGACCCAACCTCACCCCTGACCAGAGATTGCTCTGGGGTTTCCTTAGAGCCACTTTGCAATAGGCATGATCGATTTTAACCTTTTCCAAGCCTGATCAATGCTATTTATGTTCACTGGTTGTTGAGACAACAGTTTTAATTCTCAAGTTCTTGATATATCAGAGCATCTAAAAATGCAGACAAAGTGCCAGGAACCTGTTGCTGTTAGCTCATTAGACTTTACCTGGCACTTGGGAGTGCAGTATAATTAAATGGAGATGGATGCAAAAACACACACAAAATTATATCTTCTTTTTACCATCAGGACTGCTAGTTGATAGACATCAATATTTCCTATCAAATCCAATAAGGCCAGAGAAACGCATGCATTACCATTACCCTTTTAAATATGGTTTGCTTAAGTCAGCTCATTCCAGTGCCCTGACAGCTGCCTGGGAGATGGCCACCAACTTTCCCAAGGCGTGCAACCATCCGTGAGGCCAATGCCAGGGGTTGCGCATGAAATCCTCCTGAGATAAATTCACGCTCACGCAGGGTGATTACCCGTGGAGACCTGCTGTACCGCTTGTCTTAAACGTGGGACTCCCTTGATCAGTGATGGGCTCAGGTTGATTAACCAGCGAAGTTTCCATCCTCTGGGTCTTGCGAAAACATAACAAAAATGGCGCCGCCTTCCATCCCCCTGCTCCCTGAAGATGACAGGTTAGGATGACATCCTAATCCTTCGGGCTTGTCTTAGTCACTGCAAGAGCCTTGCAGTGTCAAAGCAACCAGCTGATTGCAATCTTTGTGCCAAACCCAACATCTTCATTCCAATGAGCAGCTCTCATATTAAATTTCCTTGTTGTGCCCCCCACTGCCCTTCACTGCCTCCACTCCCCCTTTTCAAATAAATGAGGCTTCTCTGCTCAAAGAGAAGCAAAACAGAATTACATATATATACAAAAAACCCTTCCAAACCCTTCAAGCAATAACTGCTGTACAAGGCCAGTTGGGACACAGTCAAATTAGAGAGTTATTATTACCTAGGGGACACTAGAAATCAAGTTTGTTACTGGCAGTTCCTGTTTCTGTAAAGACTTGTTAATAGCTGAAATTTTAAAGGGTGTTGTTCAATTGGCAAAGCGTTATTTTTCTAAGCAGCCACCATGTTCTCACCTGCTGCTGCTGCTCCTGAGAGCTGCAGGAGGTAGGAGGTGGCTGGGCCCTGCAGGGCTGCTCGAGGTGCCCTGGGCTGGGCTGGATCTGGCTGAGCACACTCAAAGCATTTAGGGAAGAAAAAGGGTCTTTGAGACCAAATGTGGAATGGGAAGATAAAGGGTTTGTGCTCCCTTCCTCAATCACAATGACTCAATAAATCAGATTTTCAGCCAGGGGCCAAATCCTGCCCTTCCAAATACCAGTAATGCTGGCGTAGGATCTCTGTGAATCTCTGCTTTCCATTTCGGAGCACTGCAGTTTTACACAGTGGGGTGACAAAAGCAGACTTCATCTTGGCAGGACCCCGTCCCCACTGCAATTTATGCAACCTATGCGGTCTCCGTGCAGTTTTCATGTGCTTTATGTCAGGGAAACTTTTTCATTGTCTAAAACTGTTTAAAAAGCAAAGAAAAAAAGGCAAGAAATTCTAGCAAGAAAGCGGAACATAAAAAATACTCGGATTTTGAACTACTTATGTTCTCAGAGCTTTTATTATTGATTTTCTAATTAGGATTCTTGGAAGAATAACAATGTGGATGGGGAGGAGAACATATGTTTCCATCATGTATTTGCCTAGTCAGTGCACTGGAAAGTAAATGCTGTCTGAAAGTCCTTGCATCAGTCCCAGCAGCTCTAGTACAGGCAATGAGAAAAACCTGCCCTGACCATATTTTAGCTTTATACATAAGCATGTGCACACATGCATATTTACAGGTGTGCATGTATATATTTATATATATAATTATTGTTTACAATATGACTGGTTACGTCTGTCCAGCTGCCTATAAATTTATTATAGGCAATTATGTATGTAATTGAATTCTAAAGCGCCCTATAAATTGTGACCATCTGATATGTATATAATAAATAAACCTTATGTAAGGGCTCATACACTTGAGCATATAACACAATATATCCTTCCTCACACCCAGCCCAAAGGCCAGCATTTAAAGAAAGCACAGAGCTGTGCCCCCAAGCTCCATTGGCTCAGGAATTCATCCTTACATTTATTTGATTTTCATTTGGATTTTTTTTTTTAAGTTAAGAGCTGGGCAGCCAGCTGGAAGGAAGCTTTTTGTGTTGCACAAATGCAGCAGCTCTGGGCTGGGACCTTGACCATCTAATGTCTCTTAGTACTCAGTTTCTCCATCTCTAAAATGAGAACGGAGATCACATTCAGGCAATAGTAGGGTGGATGCCTGGTGGTTCTGGGAGAGGGCAGTGTCCCCATTCACCATCCTTAGCTGGGAGGGTACAGCAAGGAGGGTGGCTGCAGGCTGGATGCCCTCCCACACCCCACCATGGCCATCTCCAAGAGGAGCATCTACCACAACAATAAACATCAGCAGCTGCAGAGGCCACAGTGAAGGACCTCGCCAAAAACAGCAAGAATCCAACTTGCTCAGCCAACTCCTGTTTTCTCAGCAAAAAGGGAGGGGAAGGGGAAAGGCCTGGTTGGAGCTGGGACCGGTCTGTGGGCTCAGAGGACAGGATGGGCTGGGATGGGATGGGACAGGACTGGGGAGCTGGGGAAGCTTTGCCTCTCACCCGCCGCAGCCCCCAGCTCTCGCAGCCCCCGGCTCCAGCCCCTCTCCCCTCCACCACTTTTGCTTTATTTACGAATATGTCGCCGGAATTCAAATGAGTTATCTATTCTGTGGCCGCCTCACTTTCCCACACAGGGCCAGTGCCTGCCTGACGCAGGGTCCGGCCGAAACAGCGCGAGAAGAAGAAGAAAGAGTGAAAGAATGCTTTTCAGCTCTTTTTTTATTCCCCCCCTCCCTCCTTATTTTATTTTGCGTGAGCGTCGGGCGCACTCTTCCCTGCCTGTCCCCCTCTCCTCCCCTCCTCCCCTTTCATCCCCTTGGCCCTGCTTTAGCCCCCTTTATGTTACACGATAGCTCGAATGGAAGCCCAGGAGGGTCCTATAGGGAATGCATAGGATCCCTGGGAGAAAGAAAGCCCCCAACAAGCTATACACCAGATGTATAACGTTATATGGTCAAACTGGCAAACACAAAAGCGGAAAAACAAAAGACGTGAATTAGGGAGAAGCATTCAAAGGCGTGTTTTGAAAACAGCCCAGCCAAGAGGCTGGATTCCCCCTTCTGAGACGAAATGTTTGAAAGAAAAGGTGCTGGAGAAAGAAAGGGAGTAGGGGGAGTTGAAGGGGGTGGGGGGAGAAACCCATTTTTTCTAATTAGCTGAAGTCTAACAAGCCCTGAATATTGCAACTAGTTTGGGGCCATTTTTTCTTTTTTGTTTTTCCTTTTTTTCCACTTTTTTCTCTCTCTTTTTCTTTCTTTCTTTTTTTAAATTGGGCCACAGAGAAGGGGGGGACTGCAGCTTGTATAAGTGAGGGGGGTGCCTAGAATGTATTGGGCTGAAACCTGTGCTCCCTTCTTGGGGCTGCAATTAGCCTTGGGGCTTCTCCTTGCCCTGAGCCTTCCTTTATATCAGCATTCCTTTGCTAGTTTTGCCCCCACCCACCCACAGCCCTGAATCTGGGAAGGTTTTGGGTGGGGGAAGATGAGAGCAAAGACATCTGCCTTTTTTTCCCCCCTTTTAATAAGTCTCCATCAGCTCAGCAGTCAGCGTTCCTGGCCTGGCTGAACTGCTCTGATCACTAGACCCAGTATGAGGTGGGAAAAAAAAAAAGAGAGGGGGAAAAAGAGTAATTGCAGGGATTGCAATTTGCAGGGATTGCAATGTGCAGTTGCAGAGATTGCAGGATGACAGCTGCAGGTCGATTGCTCTCCATTTGCACCACTCAGTGCCCACTCTGTGCTGTAGGGGTGGGCTGGGAGCAGGCTGCTGCTCTATTGCTGGTGGCTTTGGGATTCCAGCAGCTGCATTTGTACTGTGGCAGAGCAGGCCTGGAGGTACCTAGGGATATTCCTTCCAGAGCAGCACCTGAAAAGCAGTCAGGGTGCAGGCTTTGCCATCTTACTTCATGCATGAAATTAATGGGGCCACTAACTGGATATCTTGTAGGGATGGGATGGCAGCAGTCTCACCCTCATTAATTTTCTCTAATCTTGTGCAGTGGAAGTCTTCCCTCTCTACATGCATGCAAACATACACACACAACAATCTGCTGTCCTGGCCCTTTCCCTCTGATTCCCTCCCCAGTTTTGCAAAACTACAAGAAAGCCCTTAGGTAGAGGGAATGGAGGTGAGATGACAGCAAAGGGAGAAGGCGAGCTGTGCTTGCAGCTAGACAGCAGGAACTTTCCATCAGCACATGGCACTGCTTCCTTGTGTAGCTGCTGATTGCAAGTTTGTAATGAAAGCATGGTCCAAGGAGCTGGACCTAATGCAAGGCTCCCTAGATCCATCACATGCAACTCCGAGTAGGTGCACTGCACAGACTTACTGTTCTTCCAGCAGTGACAGCTTCAAGGCAGCACTCCTTGCCTCTCTGCAAGCATCGTCCCTCTCCCTTCCTCTTCCAGCAGCACAGCAAACTGTTAAGATATCCAATATATAACAAGGAGCTGGCAGAATTACCATGCTGGAAATGTATGTTCACAGTTGAACAATTCATATTTTAGCTCCTTCACCTGGTGGTACATTTTTTTGATATACTCATGGCAATGGATAAAACGGATTCATTAGCTTTGATTAACCTTCTTTAACTAGAGTTAAAAACCTGCCGCAGACAGCTCTGCTACCAATGCAGCCTTTAAGATGCTTTATCATGTTTAAGACCCAATTACTGTTGTACCAAATAAGAATAAACCATCACAATAAAATGTGGTGCACACAGCCCTGTTAAAGCTCACGGCAAATAATCATTAATTTATAACAGCAACTTCCCCATTTCTATGGCTTTATTGATGGCTACAGTTAATTCAAGTTGAAAACAATGTAACTTGACACTGATCAGACCGACTGGTTTTCTGATTTTATTGACTTTTGCCTCTTAATTTTTTATTTTTTATTTTTATTTTTTGTTTGGTTTTGGAGTCTCAAATGGCTACTTCTTAATAAACCCTCATAAAAACCAGGCAGAGAACAGCAAGGCACAGATGAAAAGGCTTTGGGGGAGATTTTCAAAGGCACAAAAAGGTGCCTAACTCCCATTGACTTTCAATTACTGATTCATTTTTATTACAAATTTTGGGGAATGAGGAAGGAGAGCTGAAGTTTATGCCACTGTTTGTTTGTGCCAGTCACAAAGCGAGCGGCGTTAAAGAAAAATGGCACTTTCAGTCAGTAATTGCTTAAAAAACTTTTCTCATTCGTTCATCTGCAACTTATTTGCTTTCCTGTTTTGTGGAGACCTCTTTGATCTTAATAAAAGTCGAGAAGGAATACAGCACGTAAATACACTTGTTACTGTAGCTTTTCCGTCTTTGCCCAGGACCTGATCATGCACTCACTTTAAACAGATGATTAACTTCATAAACGTTCAGTTAGGCTTACTCATCAGTGTAAAACTGCCTATCTATCTGCTTAATTTCTTTCACAGGATCAAATTCTGTGCTAATTGAAAGAGCTTCCATGTGTTTGTTTTACGTTTCCTTACATTTGGGCATAACTGGATCTGGAAAGCAGCTGCAGAACGCAACGTGTTAATTTTGGACTGGGTTTGACTGAAGTGGGAATAATAAACAGTGAGATGCTGCAGCTTTCAGGCAAAGCAGAGTAACAACAATTAAAAAAGAGAGGGAGAGAGAGAGAGAGAGAGAGAGAGGAAGATGCTAAGGGAGGAAAGAAGTCTCCAATCAGCAAACTAACATTTGGCTTAGCCAACAGCATCTCTAGGCTGCTATTAGGGAGTGGGAAATGTCGGTCTTTGCAGTCTTGTCTTTCTTTTCGACTTTCTTTTCTTTTTTAAGTTATTCAATTATACTTGTATAATTAGCTAAAGATTGGGCTCAGGTTAAACTGTAGATTTGCTCAGAAAATGAAGTAGAAAACATCAAGGAAATAAACCAAATCCCCATAGTTACTGACTTGGAAAGTTTGGGTCAGAGACATGATCTAAATCCTGTTACTCCTTTGCTGAAGTTGTATACCCGATGATAGAGTCACAACTATTGTTTTGGAGCTGATTTTAGGCTGATTTTAGGACATAATTCTCACAGAGTTTTTCTCCAGGTTGAGGCTGATGTGCTGACTTTATGTATCAACTCTTTTTTTTTTGCCCCATAGCTCTGACAGGGAGCATAGATGGCTGAACTTACTCACACTTTATATGTTGATTCTTTCCACAGTATTGCACTGACCACTTCTGTGACCTGAGCTGAGTTAAACTGTACTACATTTGTTCCTGATGCAAACTGTTCTATCTTCAGGATCAGCTGATAATTTTAGCAGAATTCTTTGGTTTATACACAAGACTTAGGCAAGAAATTCCAGTATTTGCAATGGAACGATCTCTCCAAGAGTTAAAAAGCCTCTGTGAATTTGCAGAATATAATTCACATCTCTTGAGAAAAACTTGGAGAAGCAGAAGAGGTAGATGCTGAACTTACTTCCCTGTAAGAACACAGGCCTTCTCTTTCTAAGTGGAAGGGAGCATTTCTACACTTTTTCCTGAAGCAAGGCTAGAAATGAAGTAGCTGCATATTATACTTGGGATTTTTATGCTTGCAAAGAATGCCAGATACTTGACTGCAGCTAAAATGTCTTCAAAAGAACCCAGATTTAATATTTCATCAGAAGAACAGAGAGGGAGATTTGCTAAACATCAAACAAATATTAATACAAATGTCTCCTGAAAGTAAGTCTGTTATGAAAACCAGTGAATACAAATGTTCCAGTTGACATTACTGGTGCATGTCTGTGGGCTTTTTGTTTACACTGCCACATCATGAAAAATAAAATACACCCAAACTGTGCATATTGATAAGGGTACGCTTTCATCTCTGAGTCTGGTGACGTGTGAAAACCATTTCAGCTTTATTCTTGTACCTGATATTTGCACTAAGAAACCCTGAAGAGAAATCCTGCTTCCATACCAGTGGGGTGCACTTTTCTTTGGTCTAGTACATGCATGGAAAAAACAGCTTTAGGGAAAGGACTGTGTTTCATCGTGCGTTAGACTGCACACTGTGGGAAGCATGATACAGAATACGGGCCTTTCAGAATGAATTGTGTTACCTCAGAACTTAATTCTTTACTTGAGCATTTAATTTTAATGCTGGTAAATTCACCTAAGCTCAAAGAGATCAGTGGAGGTTGAGATAGTTACAGTCATAGAAATGGCTACTTGGAGATGGTGCTTTGAGGACTGTCCCAAAGCTGTATTTATGAGCATACTTCTTTCTCTTTGGGCAGGGGATGTTGAAGTTATTTGTAGTAGCAGCCATGCAGAGACAGTGGGAGCCTCATGTCTCAGGTCATGTCCACCTGTGGGGATATTCACAGGATCAGCTGTGGCTTAGCCTGTGTCTCAGTTGCTGCATTTGGACGTGAAAAGGTCCAGGCTGAGACACTGTGAAATCTCTTCTGCTTCTGCAAACTTTGCTCTTGATTTTGTAAGGGAAGGAAGGAACAAATGATTCCTACTGACCATTTACCTTTATTATTGTTACTGTTCTCACATTTGTCTTGGGAAAAGGAGGAAAGGAAGGAAAATTTGAATGCCTTTACTCCACTGGAAAGATAGCTAATGGTTTCAGTGAGTTAAGGAATACACTCTTGTGTAACTTGTTTTTATGCAATTTGGTGACAAACTTTTGGAATGGTTATTTATGTCCCCAGGGAGAGAAAGCTTTGATTTCCAGGAATATCCAGTTTCTCTAACCTGAACAGTCAGTTTTCAGACAGCAGTCCCAGCCCAGCCCATTGTAACATAGGTGAATTCAAGCGCTGAGAATGCAAAACCATCACAAAATGTTTATATAGTTCCACCTCAAAGTGCATCTGCTAAAACAGGAAGCTGTATCTTGTTAGGCAAAAGCCTGTTCAAACCTCTGATGAGCTGTAAGTTGCCAAAAGGCTGCCTACAGACAAGAGGAAGGAACTGGATCTTTGAGCTATGCTCTCAAGCAGTGATTTGAGCAATGCTATCAGAAGCAAATCCTCTGAGTGTCACAGGGCACAAAGGAGTCAAACTGACATTTGAGTCTACTAGTCATGGTCCCATCTGGCTCTCTTGATATAAATGTTATTACTACCGTGTAATAAACCCTGTAGTCCTAACATATGTCCTAATGCAGTGTCACTGGAAAGAGTCAAACTGCACATTTTTTGATCAAGCACAATTGAATGAGATGTTTGGGAGTTCGAATCTAAAATGTAGATTTGTAATGTATGATGTCAGTGGGCAACCATCCTGTAGCACTCCTGCTGTAGAGAGCTGTGGTCCTATTCCTTAAGCTGGATACCAAACAAATTATAAAGGACAAAATGGGGAAAAAAAAAAAAAAAAAAAAAAAAAAGATGATGACAGAAATGTAAGGCAATGGTTCTCCAAAAAAAAAAAAAAGAAAAGAGAGAAAAGAAAATGTAATTCTTTGGAGCTGTGAAAGAATAATAGGAAATTTATACTCAATTAAACTACTCAAGCAGAGCTGTTAATTAACCTTATCAGAAAGGACATTCCATTTTTATAGACCTGAGGCTATCAACAAGCACTGGACTTTTTAAGTGGATGAAAAGGTACAACACATTGATTTTGATGTGCAAAAGCTTACTGAAAGAAAAACTTAACACAGATCAAATCCAACATTTAAGACAGTTCAATCTTAAAAGAGTAGAAAGTAAAATATGATGAGAAGCTCTGTACTATTATGAATGCTATAGAAGCTCATGAATCTGGAAAGAAAACTACAAAGTCAAACCATAATTCATAGCATGTTACAGTGACCTAAACAAAATCTGACTGCATTTAGAAGGTCAGGATCTGTTGGACAGTTACAAATGGTAAGCGTTGAAACTGTACGTACCCAAGGAAAAATATCTATAGAGTTTACTGCATCCTGCTCCTTAAATTGGGAGATAAAGATTGAAATATGGGAAAATTTACTAGAAGTTGATGTGGGAACCTGAACATCCTTAAAGTGCAGCAAAACTAGCACCCAGTAAACTAGAGCTATGGAGACATAAACAGACAAGACATCACAAAACACATGGAATACATCAAAATATCAAAGCATTAGAAGGGGTCGATAATGACCTGCTATAATACAAATTATGAAGGACCAGTGAAACTAGATCACATAAAATACAAAGAAAATGGAAATCTTTGCTCTCCTGCAAGTTGGCTGAGTTCTCCTGGATGCTAACCTCTAGAAATGAGAGCACAACTTTGGTGTTTTTTATGTTTATGGTATTTGTTTATTTTTTTAGGGGGTTAGAGGTTCAGGTGTGATTTGTTCTTGTTTTATTATTGTACGCAGCAAAACAAATTCACTCTTGCAATATCCATTTTATCAGTTCTTATTTGCCCTTATACTTGACTATCTATGTAGTCACATACAAACACAAACACTGTAATAGAACTTAAAAACACTTATATCTGTAATAGAACTTAAGAGAATTTTTTAATGAGAAATTTATTTTAATGCCACTTCTCTGGTGTTCAAAGAACATATTAACTCTAGAAATATGAAGAATATTCTTAAGCTGAAGTGTTCAGATGTTTAGCCTAAGTGTCTAGCAATGGTTCTCCTGAAAATTTTATGCTCTTAAATTACACAATTCAGGAAGGCTTTCTTTCACAGTACTGGGCTATCTTCAGCTCATTTTATTCAGTATAATATTTCCCAAATAGAACAGTAATGAAACAGTCTTCCTTTCAGAAAATTGTCTTTGAGACTGAAAAAGAAGGAGTTCTTAGTCTGTGTCAGAATGAAATAGGGATTGCTGAAGACTCTCATGGTTGGAGAGTGGGTTTGGAACTGGATGGCCTTTAAGGTCCCTTCCAACCCAAGCCATTGTATGTTTCTGTGATTCTAAATAGAGTCACTAGAGCTCTAGAGCATATGTAGATATAATAAACTATATAGCCCGGGGGAAAGTGAATTTCCTTTACATTAAAGTACAGTGAGTAATTTCAGAGTTTTATAGTATGTGTTTAAGTCACACCTTCACCTCAAGATCTTCTAAATTCTATGAGCTATTAGCAGCTGGAAATGAAAAATACAGAACAAACTTGCAGGAAAAATATTGCAATTCCTATACAAGCTTGTAAATACCGGTATTGTAGACTGCAGGTGGGTGCATGTGTTTTATAATTCCAGAAAGAGACAGGTAGGGGAGCTCTTATAAATATATTATTAAGCAGTAAAGCACACCAAATGTAAGAAAATATGTTTCGTTTAGTGAAGAGAAAAAGAGGGAAAAAAAAAAGATCTCTGGTCGAAACTGGGTTGGAATTTGCCAATATATGTCAAATGGGATAATCATTTTTCAGTGGTAATATTTGCGTGACTAATTAAGGTTCAGGGACGTTGTATTCACAGAACCTGTACTCACACATGCAAATATTCTTCATGCAATTCTACTTGGCTTCGTGTTTCTTCAAACTGTAAGCCACACAACTTTGGTGACAGAACAGAATCTTTGCATCTGCTTCTCTGTGGACAGCTTTCTCCAAAACGAGCCATACCAGTTGCAGGACATGAAAATAATTGTTTTCTTGTTCCCCTTTGCCCCAAAGAAGCACGCCTGGATGTATCACTGCATGCCATGCATAAAAATTCTTCCTTAATATAAGCTAATGCAAAAAGCATCATAAACCTGAAAGCAGCACATCTGCCTTCAACTTTTTGTGCCAGCCATTTTACGTCTCTGTGTCTATGATGTTTCTTCTTCCTTCATTGTATATGTAGCCTGGAAAAGCTACATGGCATGGACATCTCTCTTTCTGTCTTTGCACAGGGATGCAAAGAGAGGGGCATCAGTCTGGATTAGAACCGCTAGTCCCTGCCATAATGCAAATGAATCCTATTAAAGGATGGAGGCCTGAAATAGCCTGTACTGAACCTTCTGTGAATAATTTAGATAACTTTTTAAACAAACCCATTCTACATTCTTTTATGAACAAAACAGAACTACTGTGCTAACCTCATCCCATCATTCCTAAATCCCAGAAGCCCTACAAAAATGTGTCAGCAATTAGTTTTGAATTAAACAGAAAGTGATGGAACAAATGCAAAAGTATTCACCTTTGTAACACGGCCACATTGCAGAGATATAAGAACACAGCTGTTCTCGCCTAAAAAGGAGAATTCCAGAAAAAGAGAGGCTGGGAAAGAAGTCAACAATGGGCCCTGGAACTGAACATCATGCTCAGATTAATTTAGAAACCACTAAACATTTTGCCAAAGGAGAAAAAAATTGTAAGAGAAAAACAAGAAAAGCCCTTTTTAAAATAAGGCAATAATAGTTATCATTTAAATTCTGTATTTGAAGCAGAAGTTCGGGCTTCTGCTCTTGACACACCTTAGCTTAGACTGGTTGTGCAAGCAGAAATGGGGCTGTTATATTATTTAGTGGGAAAAAGAAACTGATCCAGAAAAATCAATACTCCCAGTGTAGGTTTGGATTCCAGATTTACCTACTACACAATATCTAAAAATAATAGTAATCTAGGAGGTCTGAGGGGAGAGAACAGAGCTTATTAGAAAGGAAAGAATCCAGAATGAAAGGAAGGAATTCATCTGGTTCATATTAATTTGTATTAATTTCCATCTAATAGTATAACCATCTGTATTAAAAGACTGAATGTGAAGTATTTTGACCAATTGTCCTGTGTAACTTGATATTTAAGGATACGTAGGGATATGGTATCGGACTTGGCAAGAGTGAACTCACAATGCTGAGCCCCAGAAGTTTTCCTTTAGATGTGCAAGTGGCCACGTGGTGAGCCCTCACCACGTTTTGGTGGGTTAAGTCCACTGACATCGGGCTGTGGAGCCAGCCTTGCCTTTGGTATTTCAATCTGAATTCTGAGGTTGGCCAACTGTAAAAACAAACCACACAGTGACATTTGATTTGGACTCCAATAATGATTTGGCAACGCCAGCCTTTTCAGAGGTCTCCCAGTGTATATACTTGGCTGTTATTGTAAGAGGGGTTTTGGTTTTACTTGCTGAAAAATTCCCAGCTCCAATGCTGTTAAGATTTTTTGAGCTTTGTGCTGACACCTGCACCATGTGTGCGCAAATTAATGGCTCTGGAAGAAAGCCCCACTTCTATTGTGGTGAGCTACCAGGTTGGGAAAGTTGCTGCGTGTCATCAGGCTTGGGTGGCCTTCTTTAACACATTCCTAGTCTAGGACTACTCTTCTGAAACCCAGGCTGTCTTTCCATGAAGTTGTGGACAGCTCTTGTAAGGAACTGGATAGTGTTCTACCCAGACTAGACTTCTATCTAGACTTCTTTCCAAGCCTGGTGGTCCTTGGTGAGTGCAGAACTAAAAGAGCTCTAAACTTTCTCAGTTGCAACCAGTGAAGGAACTCAAAGGTCACAGTGCCATCATTGCAGTGCCCTCTGAAAATCCTAATTGGTCTGAAAATAAGCTTTGTCTGCATCATGGGCCCATCCTTGTGATTTCACACATTGGAAGGAATTACCTTTTGGGTTGCATTATTATCAGGTTCCCAACAGATGGTGCTAATGAGACTATTAAGTAGTCTAACCCAATATGCAAATGATGCTGCAAAAAGGGCTGCTGGGACCTGTCCTTTCTAGCTTGCACTGCAAAGGATCTTTATTAAACATTACTGCAAGCCATTTCCACAGGCTGAGAAATTCAGAAGGTTTTAGAGCTACAGCTGGGGAAAGGACAGAAAAGTTGTCTGCTTATCTGAACTATAATCAGGCTGGCAAAGGATGGGTCTGAAAGCTGAAATTTAATTAATACAGGTAGACCAATCTGAAATCCTTGTTGCTAGTATTTAAAAAAACTGTGACCAGAAGCCCTTTCAAAGACTGCAAGAAAGTCGTCTTTGTTTGTGTGGCTGATTGAATGTGGCTCAGTTACCTCCTTTTACACACCGCGGTGTTGTGTAACGCACCAAACACAATGTTTAAGTACAGTTTCTGCTATGTTATACAGTCTAGCAAATAAAGGGATGTTTAAAGTTAAGGCTGACATTCCATCCTTAACTTTTTGTACCTTTGTGTTACATCACACCTCAAACATAACATCGATTTAGTGCCCCTGCCCTGACTGTATCAAGACACAGAGAGATTAATTACATTAAATACATTATTCTGACCTTTGCGTTAACTAACCATTCCTTTGTTGATTTAATAATTTCAACCTTTCAATAACGTTGGCTGATAGCACACATTGTTAATCTTTTCTTTCTTTCTTTGAGTAGAAATATTCATAACATTATAAATGGGATATTTTGGTGTACTCAAGGTCATATTTTGTATTTTCTTTTCTAAACTGGGCACCACGGATCAGCTTTCCTGAGCTAGGCACACATACACTATTACACATTGCAAATATACAAACATAACTTCACCATATAACTCTTGAATGAGTTTGTTCATACCATGTTTCTGGGATAATGTGGTATTGGTAGTTGTATGCGTATAACTGGCCATTCATTAATGCTTCCATGGAAATGCATGGCCTTATTCTTTTAGGACCAGATAGCACCATTGAACATCTGAGTTATTTTTATTTTCATTATTGATTGAGTCTTGCTGGAGTCTTGTCTCTCAACTTGATGAATTGTTGGCCAGTTGGGGGGGTATGTTGTCCTGACAAGGAAACAGGAGCTCCACGTGTTTCTGTAGTTGTCTCCTTGTTGTTACAGAATGAGTTGGGTTATTTCTCTGACATTCTTAAGTACTTTTAGATATATACTTCTCAGTTTTCAACTTTTCCTCTTTGAAACCACTAGGGTGATTTCAATGACATGGGAGCCAAGCAGTTCGCTGTCATGGTTGCTTGTAGTCATCTTTGGAGAGGATGACCGTGAATCAATTTTTGACCATGTACAATCTCCTCTTTTGTCACATCTTTGAGGGATCTCAGTTTCTGAAGGAAGATTGCTATCATCAGAATTAATTTCTGGTTGAACCATATAATCTCAACTCAAGCTGAAGGCCAGATATTTCCAGCTCTTATTTTAGATCCTGATTCTCTGCTAGGGGAATCCAGTTAAGCTTATAGCATAGCTTGACCCTTAGGAATGGTTCTTGATACATAAAATAACAAGGGCGATACATAAATTATTTTGCATGTGACAAGACTCATTGGGTCTTGACACTGTGGAGGATAAAAGGTGTCAAATATGTTTGGATTGCATCAGTCTGCTTACCGCAGACCAGCATTTGCACTGCAAACGTACTGTGCTGCCATATACTGCAATGTTGAAAGAAGGATAAAAATAAGTGACAGAATAAAAGGGCACATGATTTCTACTGCTGGGTGACGTCTGCCATCCTGGCTGACACAGTGATGATTAAACTCCAGACTTTCAGAGCTGCTGCTGCTGTAGCTTGAACTGGAGTCAAACCTACATAGCTGGGCTGTAACCGTCATGGTCTTAATGTATTGGACATGCCTTGTGACCCCTAATGCACAGACACGCACACAGGGCTGGGATTGTCCCCAGATGCCTGTTAGAACTTTCCAATCTGGGATCATGAATGCTGAAAGATAGCTATTAAGTCCAAAGGCTGTAAAATAAATTTCAAATTAACACATAGTTTGCCTATTGGCTTAAACGTCACAACTCTGTTTCCCTGAAAGCAACAGTATGAGAAAATGTCATGTGCTAAATAGGACCGAAAGTTTCACATTTCCCAGTTTTTCTTGGGAGACAACAGAGCTATTCTTCTTTCCAGTAGGAAGCAAATGTTCTAATATACTTCCTTATGTATTTTGACATTTGCATTGGCTATGGGTTGGGTCAGGGTGAGATTATATAAAAATGAATACTACTTGCAGAGGAAAAATGCCTTTTCCAAGTCACTGCTGGTTCCAACTATGCTGGGGAAAAAGATTTGAATTGCGTCTATTCTTATTCTCTTCAGATAGAAACAAATTTACTTATCTTTCATATTAACATAAATTTGCATTATTTTTACTTAACCCCCACCATGTACTTTCCAGGACCCTGCTTCATCAGGCACAAAACAGAATAAAAACAACAACAAAAAGTGTGCTTTTGCCCCAGAAAGCTTGCAAATTAAATAGGAGATGAGATGTGGAAGAAAAGAGAGAATAGGACAGAGCAAGGAGACACCTGTGAGGCAGAAGCTGAGCTTGTATTAGCATTCAGCAGAGTCAGAAACCTGCACCAAATATGTTCATGCTGGGTATGTCCATTAGATGAAGTCCAAGGCCCACTAGTACTGTTAATTGGCCCTTTTTTCACTATAAAAAAGAAGCTGGCATCACAAAATTTGCTAGCTTTTGTTTGAGTTGGTGCCACATCAGGTCTTTTCTACTGTGGAAGCAAAACAACAGAAAGCCTCAGGAGAAACAGGAAAGTCATCCCTGCTAAAAAGTTAACTGCAAGGTACAAATGCAAGCCAGGTTTACAGATTCCAGAACAGGACTTAGCTGTAGTTTCCCAACCTGAGCCCATCAATGAAATTCTTGACAGGAATCTAAACTTTAGATGAAAACTCCCTCCAGCGGGATTGTGAGGACAGGAAGGATCAGGGCTACAGTGTTGGATCTCCCCTGGGAGATTTCTTCTGTGGATTGCACAGTATCTGTAAAAATCAACTGTGACTGTTACACTCGTGCTCACTTCTGGTTGCTTTATTCCACATGTGGCCTGACATGTTTTTCCACCGCTACGCAGATTTTAAGCTGTTTTGTTTGGACTTGCCAGCGGAGGGGCTTCAGTTGACACAAAGGGCTTATCAATAACACTGAACCCTCTTTGACAGCTGGTTTTGCTTCCCGACACTCCTGTTAGGGAGGAAAAAGGGGTGGCTGCAGGGAAGGGAAGCTTGAACAGCATCCAGTGCTTTTCACGGGTAGCACGCTCCAGGCAGATCTAGAATTACCTCCCTCCTGGCTCCAATTCCCCAACAGTGCTGAGGGCCCCTCGACTCGACACCGGCAGAATAAGCCTTCGGTTGATTGCTTTGGTAAATCCATCATTTTCGCATCCTAATAATTAGCCCAGCAGCTGTTGCAAAGCTGGAAACATGCATGTTTCCTTTTTATCGGAGGGATCACTTCTCTAAACGAGTGATGTCCATTTTAACTCTCCCCTGATATGCATAAATACGCCTGCAGCCAGTGCGACTTTAGGCATGAAAACTCAGTAATGAGGATGTGATTCTCAAATCTAGTAGAACTGATAAAAATCAAGGTTGCCGTCAGCTGTGTAAATTGAGAGCTCGGAGTGAATTTGGTGCCTGCTCTGGGCAAAAGGGTTTTTTGTGCTGGTGAGTTGCTCCCTCTCGTGGAAAGCCGGCTCGTTGGGTGCAGTGAAGATTTCTGCTGCTTCTTGGATGGCTCTGCTCGAGGTGTGCAACCCTGAGACGCTCAGACATGCACTCTCACAAGCCTGACCCTGCAAGCATGGAAAACATCCACACTCACTGGGGCTAATGCCAGGAAACTGGGCTTGCTGGGGGGAATCTCTAAGAGTGAGAAGAGGCTGCATCCCACCAAGAGCCTCAGTATTGCTGCCTTATGCAACCTCATTACTTTGACTGCTTGAAAATCCCTATACAGCACTGATCTAGTTGTCTCAAAAAAGAAGCTAAGAAACAGAATCAAAGCTAAGAAACAGAATTGACTCTTTTTTCTCTTTTTTTTTTCTTTTTTCCCCCTTCCACCCCTTCTGACCTCCAACCGCTTCCCACCCCCCAACCCCCCACCCCCACCCCAATTATCTTTTTGTTAGTGTTATCCTTTGGCTTTCTCCAGGACAAAGTATGTAAAACCTCTTTTGGGGATGGCTGATTATTTTTGAGTTATTACTATGCTATTAATTGAACAGCCATCATTACTAGACTATTAACTGGATAGCAAAGGTTCCCCCTGTTTCTGTGGTGCAGCTAATCTGAACCCTTATCCATTCTCTGAGCCACAAGAATGAGCCAACTTCCGTCATCCCATGGGTATGATTCTCCTCCAGGCTTCCCACCCCCCCCAGGATAATCACATGTTCTGAACTAGTATTTTTTTATTGCCTTTATCGGGAGATTTTATTACAAAGGAAAATATGTCCTGTATTTCTTAGGCTGGAAGGATATAGACTTGGCAGTTAGGAACCACCATAGCAATTTTTAGCACAGTGGTGTGGTTTACATGGATTAATCTGCAGTAACTCTTTGGAACGCTCTTCAACTGCTCAAAAGCTGCCTCAGTCCAAACAGTTTATAATCTAAATAACAAAAGTCTTGTAAATATTTATTTAACAAGACATATTTTGAATAACTGACATGTATAGAGCCTTCCTAGAGAGTGTGTTATCACCATCAATTTTCATGGTCTGATATAATAGCAACTACCAGTCTAAGCCGTGGCAGGGAAGATATTGACAGTGTGAGGCCTCTGCTAGAAGCAGTGCAATGATAGGGCAAAGGGACTGCACCGAGCTGCGGAAGCAGGATGTGAATTTGGGTTGCTTTCAATTGGGAGAAAAAGTCTGTGGGTTATCTGTTATCAGAGAGTGCCAGTAAATATGCTGTAGTTACCGTGCTATTGCAGTGTAATTATAATGAGGTTATGCCTTTTTAATAACTACCTACCGGGCAGAGAAAGAAACACAGTTTATTAAGCTTCATTTTCTTCTTTAGTCTCCTAAATTCTGAACGGTGTTTTCATGCCACAGTGATGGGCACTGTCATACCACCTGTATAGAGTGAATTAATCCACAGAAACAGCAGGTTAATTGCCTGTGCATATTGCTTATATTTAACCCTATTGTTTCATATTTAATACATGTATTTTTAGAAAGCAGATAAAGTTATTTATGCTGCAAATGGCTCTCAGTTATGAGTTCGTGAACCCTCTGATTAATATGAATTAGAAATGATAACGCAGTAAATGTGTAGATGATCTTGAAAGAGAAACACTGTTTGCTAGCCTTATAATTGCTGCACGCAGTCTCAAGCCTTTCATTCAGCTCTTTTGCACCAAGAAATGGCTTCTCAGCCACTTGTATCAAACCCAGATCAAATTCTGGGCATATTTCACAACCATATTTTCCCCTCTGTGTGTCTATAGTGATGATGGATGGCGTGGACTGACTGTCCTTAGAAGTGAATGTATTTATTTGTCCACAGGATACGGATAGCACATGAAATTGCAGCGGTAGTGTAAACCTCCCCCACACATCACCCTCTGTCAGCGTGGCTCAGCTTTGACAAAAAGGGACACAGTGAGCCATGGGGAAATTGTGTTTAATTCCAAAGTCACGCGGAGAGTCGGTGGCAGGCTGACAATGAGGACTTCCAGCTCCTCATCGGCATTCCTCTGCCATCACCACGGGGCACAGACCCTCACTGTAACGATATAGACGTGCCCTCAGAGCAGGGGATGCTCTGCAAAAAGCCCTGCCTTGCCTTCAGTTTCAGCGCTGCTAGCGGGTTGTGATTCATCTAACTTCAGCCTTTTGAATAGCTAGTATTAAACCCAGGGGAGGGTTTTATTGAAAACAAAAAATCTGGCTTTAAGGGGTGGGGGCTGGAAACAAGAACCACATGTTGGATTTTTCTTTTTCTTTTTTATTATTATTATTTTTTTTAAGTCTGATTTGTTAGGAAAAAAAAACCAACAGGGAGCTGTGCACTGTTGTCACTGTGGCATAAAGGAACCGTGGATGTGACAGGGTGGTGATCGGTGCCATGTGGATGTCGGCTGCTCACTGTCCTGCGGAGTTACCTAAGATTAGAAACTTGTGATAAAAGCATTGGCTGGAGTTACCCTTTGGGTACCGTCTTGCAACATAACAGTGACACAGGATACAGTGATTTGCCACTTTCTAGGATCTCAGACCTGGATGTAAAACAAGTTATTGTTTTGAGACTAGAAGCCTTGTGGTTTTTACTGATGCATGTAAATATTATATTGATCAAGCTGGCAGAAGATGTGTATACTAAGATCTGATTTATCTGAGATAGCTTTTCCCAGCAAGATACAGGTGTTAGGTAAGTCAGCTTATTTCTCTTAAAACTGACATCAATATGACAATACAATTTCTCTGGTTCTGGTGTGATCAATACAATTGTTTCAGATTCCAGTGTTGCAATAAATTCCCTATAAACACTCTGCCTTTGAATACAGCTCGGTGGTATCTCACACCATCAACCTGCAAGAAACTGAGAGATACAGGGACAAAAAAGAGAGTTCAACATCGTACTTCCTGGACAGCTCAGTTTTCATCAGATCTTTGTCTTTCTATTTACTTGAAGGCCTTTGATTACCTTCATTGCTGAGAGTTTGTGCAGTTAGGTCTTTCCAGTGGCACCCTCCACCTATTTCAGTATAAGAAACTATGCTAATGTATATTGCTTTAAGTTCTTCTGCAAAAGTGTGATTTCTGCCATCAGAGTCTAGATGTACCCTATTGTAAATAAACAAAACAGTATCACACATACGATTACACTGCAAGTGGCATGCCAGTGGAGAAGTAATGTTTGTTTGTTTCTTCTGTATGTGTGTCTTTGTATGTTATCTGTGATGAGGGAGTATAATGCTGTGCTGTAGGATTCCCATCATTATTGTCACAGCATTCATGGTGAGACTTTTAAAATCAGATCTCTGAACTGTCTGCTGACTTAGTGTTTGCTGTCTTGGTGCACATTCAGTGTCTCCTCAGTGTCTTGGTTTCCCCCCTCTCTAGTCAACTCCAAGGGCCAGGCTCCCAGAAGTACAGTCCGATTGTGCTGGAGGGGCAACCAGAGCCCAACCATAAGGATTTGCATTTATGATCTATGATTTTGTGTTTGAATTGGTATTTATTGCTCAGCTACAGAGCATTGCAGAATATTTCAGGAGGTGCATCTATTGATTTCTGTAAAATGACAAGATACGAAGTTAAGAAAATGTTGAGGGGATATTAGGCAGATTCAGTGGTTGGAAAGTATGTGGGAAGATGCACGTTAAATCACTGCAGTATTCCTTCTTCTCACCAAATTGTCACTTTTGCTCCAAGACTCGTGGAGAGCATGGATGGTGAAGCAAAGTGGGAACACATTTAGAAATAAGGCACATCTGAAAGTTGCTTGGTACTTCTAATCTAAAATTACGAGGTACAGATATGGAGGAGTGTAGCACAGACCAGTGCACATTTTACAGACATTACTGGGAAGACTGTAGGTGCCCAGGGTATAGGTATCTTTCCCAGAGGTTCTCTATTAGATGAAAGTAATCTTGAAGTATCTTGAAATTAATTTAAGAATGCATAAGGTGAACAGGGATGAGTTACTCTATTGGAATGGCTGAAAAGTCAATCTCTTGAAGAATAGTGGATCTGGTTGGAAAAGGCAAGCATGTCCTTCCATGCTGTGTGAGGTGTTGGCAGAGCTATTCACTGCCAAACTGGGAAGGATGCTCACTTTCTGCTCGGGCTCTTGCAAGAAGCAGGGCAGGCCTCCCAGAGATGGTCCTTTTCTGCTTCACAGCCTGGCACAAGTAATAAAGTGATAAATAAATGGAAATAAAGAGCCATCTTCCACTTCACAGGAAAAGCGACTGGCAAACTTTCCTGAAACAGTCACAAAGCAGGATTCAGGTTATCATTTGAAAAAGGAAGGAAAGGAATCAAACGTGAGCACTTGAAGCATCCCAGGAATCTAAACAGAGGCCGCTGCACCATCCAGACTCATTCCATTTTAGTGCGCTATTTCCCAAGTTGTTGCGTGAATGATCCCAGTGTCTTTGCCTTTACAACCTTGCCTGATAGGCCATTCCACACATTTATTATCCTCAATGTGAAAAAGTGCTTCCTAACGTCTGTTCTAAATCTGTTTTAATTTCCATTTATGCTCCATTGTCTTATAATCTGTTTGGAGCTGAAAATAGAACCAAGGTATGATCTTCTTACAACCCCTGGCAATAAATTTTATTAGTATTTTTTTCCAAACTTCACAACCTTGCAGTAAATAAGAAAGCTTTATGGGGAAAAATAACCTCTATCCTCCTCCACTCTCCTCCCCATCCACAAACCTCATGACCTTTATAAACTTTGACCAATACTGTTGTTGCTGGGGTTTTTTTCCTTCACTCCTCTCTTTTTAACTTAACATCGTATCGGTTACAGGAGTAAACCAATTATATGAGTATTAAAAATGGAAGCAGTTTGTGTGCAGGCAATGTGTATTTTTACCAATGGCTGATGGAAAAAAAAATTCTCCCAGCTGCTCTGTAAAGCTCTCTCTCTGCAGCTTGAAACATCTGGTTTGTTTTGTGCGCAGTCTTTCACACAGGGCATTTGAAATTCTTTATTCAAATTGGATTTTTAGTTCACTTTCCGGTAGGGAGGCTGATATGTTTGTCATTAATAAGTATGGTAAAAGTAATATGTATGTAATTAGAATTCAACCATCAGAACCAGGGTGGCTGAGTCCCCCTAAAAGACATTTTCATTCACCTCAATCTGCAATCAGAGGATGAAGTTTCCTCTCTGAGTTCATGCGGTTCGGTCCTGGTGGACTATAACATTGCTCCAGCAAGGCATATTTATTTGCATGATTGGCAATTAGAATTTATTGATTTCAAAAAAGGAAATCCTTCCCCAGGTACTAGTGTTTCACTCCCTTGGCTGATGTTGGACAGGAAAAGCTGTCAAGATATGGATACCACATCTGGGTTGGAGGAGGAGAACATAATTATTTCTATTTCTCAACAGTAATTTCTCAGGATCAAGGGCACTGATGGACTCTGGAGAGAGTTCACGCCAATATTCCTTGTCAGGAAATGAGACGGTTGATGACTATAATAACAAGATCTTTTTGATTATCTCAGTGGAGGGTGCAGTGCAGGCTCACACCCAAACTTGTCCCTACTAGAAACGGGCACTTGATCAGGCTGGTTGAGCTCAGGCTTAGGCTTCAGCAGGAATTTGATACTTGGTCAGAAATAAATGTGAAAGTGGATCCTAGAGAGGCCCTTAGCATACAATTCCATCATCACAAACTGTTTTGAGGAGGTTCTGTTGTCTTCCTCTGCATCTAAAACCAGAGTCAGAAGAATGACCCCTCTCCAATAATGGCAAGGACTAAATAAATATCTTCTTCAGGGACTCCAAAGGGGGTAGCTTAGAAAAGATGGGATTGATAAGAAAAATATAGAGTACCTATAAATAAAGAGAAAAAAAAGAAAAAAGAAAAGTGAAAAAGAGGGAAGGGACATCTTTCTAAATCTTCATTCCCCTTCTCTCTCTGGTTTACCTTGGATGCAGCACATTACAGATAATAGCAGCTTTGTATCGCTGTCAAGGAGAATAGACGCAAGCTCTTGTCTCATACTTGCATAGCAAATGACAGTATGTAGCCCACAAAGAGTTGAAATACTCTTCATTCTCCACTCTCAACTTGACCAAAAGCCTGAAAGGACTTACAGCTTTCCCCTTTTGACCCATGCCCCTCATTTTCTCTCATCTATTGTTGCCAAATATGCAGCTGAAATTAATGGCATCGCTTCACCTGCCACATGTCAAACTTAATTTTACTTTAAATCAGTCTTAATTATTCTATTGAAGTTTATAGTTTTAATGGAAAGACATTGCTTGCTTAAACTATAACATTTATTACAAAAGGCCAAGAGAGATTTAAAGTCACGTTGTCTTTCTAAAGTGGACAGCTTTAACTAGATGATATCACAACACATGGCTCCTAAAAAGGTGAGTTTTTTGAACCCAGCATGTCTACTCCCACTGCCATTTGAACCCCTGGCAGCTATGCAAAATAGCCCCCTCTGCCTCCCCCCCAAAACATAAAGTACAAATTAAACCTGGAGACAGAGTTCAATGCCAGTGCTGATTTCTCCATTTGCACCAGGGTATTCCAGCACTTGCGTCTTATTTACTTATACTTCCCATGAAGTGTTTTCAAGGAAAAGAGAGAAGAAGGGCAGTTCTAGGAACGTGGCTGCCATTTGATAGGCTGACAAATCAGGTTGATGACCAGCACTGATCAGTACGAAGTGCTTCAGTTCTGAGGACGATTTAATGGTGCTCGCTGCACTGTAGCTGCCTTCACCTCCCATTGGTGCCACTCATTTACTTGCAGGTGAAACATAAAACTAAGGGCTATTAAAGAACCCACACTTTTTCCAGGAAGGAGGGTGTTAGGTCTGCATTAGATCCTGGCTCTAATCCAGAGCCTGTAATCACACCTTGCCAACTGTACCGAAAATTTCCCCTATGAGTTCCTTTGGCAACACCCCATTTTACAGAGCTAAGTCTGTGCAGACTGACAGCAGCCTTTCAGTCCAGCTGCATTTCAGTCATAGGAAAATAACCCCCCGGGCACAATTTATTAAGCACTCCGGGACATCTCTGGCAGTTTTGATTAGTGGTTAGAACACAGGAAAGAGCATCAGGATTCAATATTTGGTTATTTGATAATTCAAGTGAAGTATTTATATATTTATTTTTTTCTGTGCTCTGGTTTACCTGCCTGTAAAATAAGTAACATTTTGCTAAAAATGCATATAGTCCATAGCTATTACTTATTACATACATAAACTGTGCCAAACTGGATTATACAACTCCCCAAATTCACTCCAACGCCCTAAAAGCCAGCCACCCCAAAGATAAGCATCAGCTGAAGGTTTATGGATGCATTGTTTCTTCTTTTTTCCTTCTTTCTTCCTTCTGTGGGCTTCCACTCAGAAAACAGATGGTCTCTCCTTACTGACATTTTCTTACAGTTTTTAAATGATGCTGCTGTAGGGGAGAGCTGAAATTTTCAATCTAGAGCTGTTCAGTCTCAATCTAGGTTCATAATTAACAGTAGCTAAGTGAAGTTTAATAAGGGCATCCAACCAACTTTATTTTTTCCCAGCACAGTCACAGCAAGGCCATAATGAATGTGCAGCTCGTCGTGTTTCCCCTGACCACGACTCCCTGGAACATTCAGTGTTTACCTTTTGTGATAATTAAAGGAAGGGAAATGAAGCCTAAAGGAAGATGGAGTGACACCCAATATTCCTTAATATTCTCTTGTTTCTTTAAGTGATGGCTTTTGCCAAAGGAGGGCCTCTGCCTCTTATCATCAGCCAGGTCCTGACCTGTGGGCCAGGGATCTAGCTGTAACTTGACCCTGGGACCAGGTGTGTGCCTGCAGGTCATGGGGCTGACAAAAAATATCAGTCCAGGCAGCGCAAACAAGCCCTCACTAAACATGTTACTGCCTTTAACTCTTTCAAGACCTGCTCTGTTACAAGCACTGGAGAATGCTCCTCCATACATGGCTAATTATGGGCACACACAACCCAGCTTGGTGCCAACATACCTGGTCCCTCTGCACATTCACCACTTGCAGAGATAACCATGAGTGTGAGCATATATAAGTCTGGCCTTTTGCTTGGTCAAGTGAGTTTACAATGTCCAGTGACAAACAGGGCCAACAGAATTTGTGACCTCCAGACACAGAATCATAGAATCATTAAGGTTGGAAAGATCTCTGAGACCATGCAGTCCAACTGTCGACCCATCAGCACCATGCCCACTAAACCACGTCCCTTAGTGCCACATCTGCATGTTTCCTGAGCACCTCCAGGGACGATGACTCCACCACATCCCTGAGCAGCCTGTGCCACTGCATCACCACTCTTTCTGAGAAGAAGTTTTTCCTAGTATCTAATCTGAACCTCTCCTGGAGCAACTTAAGGCCATTACTTTCTGTCCTATCAGACACGTCTACTTCCTTCCTCTGCTCTCACAAATCTGTTGCTAAATTGCAGGGATGTTTCAGAGACTGACCATGGGATGGGTGACATGCTGCAGGCTCTGGAGGCTTGGATGTCCATCCAAGCTGCCAATTTGCCTCATGAAGAAATGTAGCTTTCAGGACTTCAGCAAACCTTCACATCCACTGCAAGTGCTGAGCTATTAGACACACGGTGTAAGTGGTCTGAAAGAAATACCCAGCTATCCTTTGCAAAAAGGCAAGATTGATATAAAGCTGGGCTAAAAGGCACATGCACACAAAAGCTATAGTCTAAGCATATGGCTGCCCTCAATTCTCCAGGATTTTGAGTGTGGTTTACCCATAGCTACTCTTCTATTTTCTTTTCAACATCAACAGCAACAACAAAAACACAATATATGCAGTATATTCTTTTTACTTGCCTGCTTCTTTTTCCTTTCTCCTTTTTTTCCCCCCAGCCTTCAGCATATACCCAGGTCATACCTTCAAGGAACTGTCCTCAGCTGAAATGTCTACAGACTTTTATGGGGGCTCCTGTCATCACAAGCATCCCGGTGCACGGGCTTTTAGGCAGACTTCTCAAACTATGAATTAAAAAGCAAAGAAACTGACAGCACTGTGAACTACCTGTGAAAAATCATACCTGGGTTTATGAAGCTATTATGTCTTCAAGGACATTCAGCAGCAGTTCTTGAGGAGATGGTGTTACAGGGGGGGGGGAAAAGGCTTTTTCAACATCGCTAGCTACTGTGTAGCCCTGGTATAAAATGAATGCCACTAAGTAATAAGTAGCTCACATTGTTAAGAGCACAGAGAGTGATCCAAAATCCATTGAATTTTTAGTGTTATCAGTGGTCTATAGTTGGGGTCTTCAGATAGAAAATCTCACTGGTATCCCATTTGCATTGTAACAGTCTCATAACAATTTGTGCAGTAAAATCATTACCAAAAGCCATTAATAACATGAATACACGAGCACTTCAGCTCTTTCCAAAGGGGCTAAACCCCCCTTCTCTTCTTGAGTCATGCATGGTTAAAGAAATCAAAGCTTTTCACTTTTCTTTTGCTTATCATAGAGATAAGACACTCATGGCCAGCATCAAATGCTTGCTTTCTCCATTCCCCGTTTCTTTTCTTTCTTGCACTTGAAAAATAAAAATAAAAAATAGCCAAATCCGTTTTAATGACACTTTACATAAACCATTTTTCCAGACTGAAATTACGGACATCACTATGTTTCAGCCCCTCACAAACTTTTATGGCTGACTTATAAAGACCCAGAGAAGGAGATGCATAAAATTAATGCAGACCGTGGATACAGGAAAACATATTTGGGAGCTTATACAGGGGTTCCCTCAAGGCAGCTAGTAAGTAACTGAGCGGCTACTCTTCAGCACAGAGATATCAAAAAGAAGCAGATACCTGGTTGCTCAGGTAAGGCCCAATGCAAATATTCATTTCAAAGAGATAGAGTTTGTTGTTAGAAATTTATTGCTGAGGAGTTGTTATGAGATCTTTGAGGTTCCTTCCAATCCAAGCCACTCTATGATTAAGTCACCAGCACAGTTAACATAAGTCTTAACTGGATGCTCATGAACCATGAGGGCACAAGACTTGAAGCCATCTCTGCTTCCAGCTGCTTAGTGAGGTCTTCCCTTAGACTATAATTTTGCTCCATGCAACGCTCATTTAGAGTACATGATGCTAGTTGTACCTTAATGCATGCAAGTTTCCTTCTGATAACTCAGACTTGATCAACAGGCTGTGTATTTCAGCTTTAGATCTTAGCAGATGACTGAAAAAAAAGCATACAATAAAATGCATCATAGCATTAAAATCAGCACTCTTCATGCCAGCACATCCTACCTTTTGCACAAAACCCTCATGGTCTCGAAACATTGTATTACACTTTTCATCCCATTTATCTTGCAAAGTGAATTTATTAATTCTATATCAGGAAAATTATTTTTCAGATGACTTTTTTTTTTTTAGCACTACTGATGTCTTTCAGAAGGGTTAGGGATGATGCACTAGAAACACTGGAAGTCCAGAAAGCTTTCATCTGCTGGTGGGAACAGTTGATAAATGGAATCTCCAAGTTTAGAGGGAAGATGATTGACTGGGAAATGATTTAATAATAACTGCTCCATGTGGAATTCTCCTTTAAAATGTATTACGATGTGTATATGCCTACAGGTGTGTGAGTATATAAAAATAATAGATCTGGCTGGAAGGTCCCCCTGTTTTGGCAGTTTTCAATCTATTTGGGTTTGTTTCCCAATGGAAAGCAATTCTTTTCACAGAAAATACTGACAACGATGAATTTGTTTACATGTGAATGAGAGAAAAATTCTTCATCTTTGTTCATTGCTCTCCTGCAATGCTCTTTTATTGACATGGTTATTAACTTTATCATTTGACATAGAGGCAAACTGTTAGCCTGTAAGAACATACCAAGAGAGGACCTGCCTAAACCTTGCTAACAGCCAAGTGCTCACATGGCTTAACAAGGTGATTCCTTGATTTTGTCCTGTGAATGAAAATCACAGAATCATAGAATGGGTTAGAGATCATCAAGCTCCAGCCCTTTGCTGGGGGCTGATAGCCCCTCATTAGACCAGGCTGCCCAGGATCCCATCACATTTGGGCTTGAATGCCAGAAGGTAAAGGCAGTTCAGATTTGTGACCAGAAGGGGTGGAGCCTGGCTGCCCCTCTCTTAGACCTCGTTGAAGGGCTGACTGACACTGGGGAAGGATCTCTTTCTGGAGATCCCTCCTTGGTGAAGCTTTCCCCTGGGAACCCAGGATCTTCTGATGCAGCTTCTTCCCTTCTTTTATAGCACCTGTCTATTGTGCTGGTCCTTCCATCATCACACCTTTGTTATAACACCTCTCCCAGCATACTGATCCGTTCAATTGCTACAGAGGTGATTGCTAAAATAATAGCAGGCTAACAAGTGAAAAGCTCCTCAGCAGCATTCCCAGCTCTTCTAAGAGAACTAGTACTAAGAGTACTAAGAGAAATTTGGCAATATGATGAGAGTCTTTTTTGTGCAGTGTCACGTGTGATGCTTCCAATCAGCCTCAGAGCACTGAGAACCTCCTGGAGCATCCAACCCTCCACCCTCCCTCTTGGCTTCCTTTTGGCAGGCATCTTCAGCACCTAAAATCAATCAATAAATAAAAATAAAACCGCCCCTCATATGTGCTCGTCTCCTTCAAGCCCTCCCCTCTGGGGGGAAAAAAACAGAAAGGGAGGAAAAAAAACCAAGAAATAAAACACAGACTGAAAAGAAAAGTTGAAATGTTGCAGGTGGAGCAAGAAGAAAAGCAAAGAAGGAAAAAAAAATCTGCTCAGACAGTGAGACAAAACAAGCAACTGCTTAAGGGATTTGGCAGTAAATGGAACTGCCCCCTTCCCCCTCCCTGCTTGAAGCCTGGTTCAGCATGTACTGGTGGTGGATCACAGTACAGCCACACTGAGATGCAGGCAGACACTTCTGTCTCACCAGCTGCTCTGACAATCCATTTTCATAAAGTAACGGGAGGGGAAGCAGATCTGCAAGATGGAACTCTCGGTCACTGTGCGAAAGCTTCTCCGCACGCTGCCCTGTGCTTCAGGTGTTGGGGCTGTCAGTGAAGTTTGACAAGAGCCTTCCCTAAAGCATACAGCAGCCCCAGCCTTGATGCTTTGACGTGTACCTGCACCCAGGCTTGGAGATACGCAGGGGCAGCTGATATCACGATGCAATTTTGGAGATTCCTACAGACAACCTGAAGTGCTGAGCTGTGATTGATGACTGGAATCCGCATTCTCCCCACTGGGCAGTTAATGAGACAATCTCTCCACGTTTGCTTAGGAAAACACCATCTTAAGAAAAAGAGCTCTGGCTACTTTAGGCATTAATAACGTGTTATAAATTTTTTTCCCAAAGGAGAAGGTGTTAACCCCCATAGCCTGCCCAGGATAAGAAAAAATCTGGATAGTTATGTTCTGTCAACTTGTCTGCCTACATGTATAAGAAACTATTGCATGGTACTGTGCATTTTTATGCAGTTGCAATGATTCACCGAGCTAAGATATATTTCAATGGGGAGGAATAAAAGCGATTCTTTACATTTCGCTTGTACAAGCACCAAAGCTTGTAAAGCACTTCAGAGTCCATCTGGCTGAAATGTGCTATATATAAATGTAAGATTGTTATCACCAAAAACACATTCAGTATGGTGTTTCTCTCACATATTTTTTTGTTAATTTCAGTGAACCAGTTATATTTAATGAATAATTTCCATTGGAAAGCTTTGTTTTCCCTGTAACATAAAGCTTTTTTGGTTTCAGTCCCTTGTCTGGTTTTCATTAGCTTTGCAATGAATTAGCCAAGAGGGCTTTTCCTCTCAGTTAGGTTGGGAAAGTACCACTGGCATGTGTCTGATTTTGTGGGAAAGAGCCTTTTCCCCCCCTTTACTATCTGATTATCAGTTCTGCTTGAATTCCATTGCAGATTCTTGACATCTCAACAATAAATTGGACCATGCAGAAGCTCTTATCTGCGCACATGTGCATCCTGCACGTCACTTGTATGCTCAGCAACATGTGGTTCCTATCCTTTGGGGTATGTTGCTTTATACCTTGCAACTATATAAATGTCTTTGTGCTTGGAGCTGTTAGAAAGCAAGTAGTCATAAAGAGACTGCTTTTGAGGCTGTATCGATGTGTAATAGCTTGATTCCTAAATCCCAAGTAATCTTTTTGGAGGGCGGTCCCACAAACACCAGACAAGTTTTGTAGATGCGTGTCCAAGCAGTCATCAAACCCTTTATTTTTTTATAAAATAACCAGGATAGGTTCTATCTCTTTACTTGCAGAATTTAAGAGCATACTAAGCAAAAAGTCCCCATCCTATATCAGACAGACCAGAGAAACTGTTGTGTATCACTTGAGTTTGCCAGAGACGTACTTGTTTAAACAGCTCTTGACTTAGATGGAAATAATTCAAATCAGAAGAAATGGTAAAGAAATTAAAACAAATGTATACAAGTAATATTACTTAATGGGTTGCCCCACATTTTACTTGCATGTTAAATGTTTTTTATAAAGACCTTCATGACCTCCTCATTTGTGACTTCTGGGTCTTGTTATTATTAACTGAGTGGGGAGTAAATCTTACTGTATCCCAGATGCAGCTCCTTATGAATTCCTTCTTTCACAGACTGTACAGTTTATGTATATGCATGTGTGTACTTTTTCTCCTAGTCGTTTTTGCAGTAGGCAGAAATCATATGCAATGTAGCAGCATTGCATCACTCCTCTGGGCACCTTCCTTTGCACAACACTAGCTTCCAAGGATAGACACAGACCTCCCATACAGAGATGGCAAGTTGTCAGACTTGGGTGAAAATCTTTTTGTCTGTGGAAAACAGTGCTGTTGTAGAGCTGGAGCTAGAATCTGGCTAGAATATGATCTGTGCTCCTGCTTCAAACACTCCTACAGCTCTTAAATGACCAGTGTCATAAAACCCAACGTGAATTATTGCCTTCCAGCCAACTTAGTATTTTAATCTACGAACTTTTATTACATTGTTCAGCGCTGACGTGAAATACTGGAGAGATTGCCCGGCTGCACAATGTACCCTCTTGTCCCCATCTGCACCAAAGCTGCCAGCTGCTCATACCCTGACTGAGAGCCCTAAGCATTTTGCAACTCTAAAAACACAGGCATGCCAAGGTGCACAGGTGGTGCCTTGGTATGACAGCAGTGAAGGACAGGTGCTTCCAGTGGGCTGTTGGAGACCAGTATACCTTGACCTACCTCCTCACTTATGTTCTTGAGGACCTTGAGGAAAAGCACATTCACTGTACCATGATGTAACTGGTGTTTCTGTGCCTGGTATAGGGATCTCTGCCTTTATTTAATAAGAGAAGAAATACTGATCCTAATTTTCTTTTTATTAGTAAATATAAGCCTGGCAATGCCTTCATAGATTAGAGTCCAAGAAAAAGGAGAGGGGCACTGTTACAAAGCAAAAGTTTTGAGAAGTTATCTTAAATGCAGTTGTCTCTTACATAGGAAATACAGCAATAAGGAACTGAAGAAAAATTATCAATAGGAATACTTGCAGTTGAAATACAGTTGAAGTGAACAGCTGAGATGCTGTTCAGCCTGATATGCAAGAAACAGCACTGGCTGAAGCCTGAGTGGAATTTGAACCTATGGATTTAAGCTAAATTTAGACAAAGCCAATATGCAGGGTTCTCTCCCAATTCCATCCTGCAACTGTTTTGTAGGGTCTGTTCTAATTACTATGCTACATGAAGCTATAACTGGTTATTTGACTAAATGATGTATCTAAATCCCATTACACTAAGGACTTGGTTCCATTTTCGTGGAAACCCATTGAACAGCTAAATCTTTTCTGATGCAATCAGGAAGTGCTTGCTTTGACATCAGTGGAAACCAGGTCTGGTCCATGTGCTCTATTCTATTCAGACATTGAAAATGGCAAGAGGAAGTGATATTTCAGCCAAAATTCGTAATCTGTTTTTCAGACCTTCACAATATTTCAATCATATCTAATGTTCACCCATATTTTCTGGCTCCTATTTCAGTGTTTCAATAAGAAGTGGATTAATAGATGAGATCTGTTTTGCCATGTGTTCTAGTCCCTTTGGGTGACCATTTGTGTATTTGAATGTTAGTAAATGATGAAAAGTTCGGTATCCATGGGAAGGTCATTTGAAAGTCTTAGAAAACAATTTTATATGCAAGAAACAAAAACATGATCCATTTGCCATTTAAATGTGCATCTTTTCACTATGACAATGACCCACAAGCTTGGGGTTTGTAAAGCTTATTCTCTGTCATACAAAGACCATTTTCAGTGCAGTTTCAAGGCTAGAGGAAGGGTTAACCTCTCGGTTGCCCTCCCACGCAGTGTTTTGATCAGTGCCCCAAGCTACAGGACAGATATCTCTTTGTTTTTTGTCTTTAATATCCAGTTCCCAATTCACTCGTGTAGATGATGGGTCTCCACAAAACTCTCTTTGTCTAAAGTAAGAGATGCAGCACTTACTCCACAACTGACTTTAAGTACTTGACTTTTTCTTCCTACTTCAGAAAGCACCTGCTTGACTATCTTGATGACTAAAGAGCCTTTCAACTTCCCTGCGACCATTTTTAGATCTAGTCCACTTCATAAGAGACTGAACACTATTGTGACTACTGCTAAGTTGCATGTGTGAAAAGAAATTGATGGTGTTGATGCAATTGTTAGAGGATGAGTGGATGTCGGGAACTTCTGCAATAATTGGCACATCTATTAGGAAGTCTGAAACACGAGGCTGAGACCATGGGGCCTTATGGAAAGACAGCTGAAAGCATGATATTCACTCTCATCTATAATGGGCTGGGTATTGCATGCTGGAAGAACAGAAAGTTAGATTGCCATATCTCTATGATGTGGTTGTTGAAAGACTCAAATGTTGTCAGTTCTGGAGCATGGTTGAGATCTGGAGGAGCAGAAAACAAGTATGGGGTAGCAAACTTTCTAAGTTCATAAGTCAGAAGCAAGACTTTTTTCTTTCTTGTTCTTAGCATATGAAAGCTTAAGAAATAGACACTTCTATAGTCAACTTGTTTGTAATACTATGGTGGGTTTTGTTTATTCAATGAATGTGCAAATCTCATGGTTACAGCAAGAAATAAAAAGAAAGAAATGAGAGCTGATTATAACCAGTGGTGGTGTGACTGGGAAACAGTGGGTGAACTGTGAGAAAAAATCTCACAGCAGCCCAGAAATACACAGGAAAGAAAAAAGAAAATAAAAAGAAAAAAAAAATAGAGGAAAGAAAGAAAAAGAAGGGAAAAGACAGACAGACCCCTTTGCCTGAAGTATTGAGTAACTGAGGAAAGAAATTTCTCTCAGTGCAAAATGCTCTGTGGTCGTTTAGTTTTTTTCATTGGGTGGATGTGCTTTAGCAGGGAAACAAAATGTATAAAGCACTTCTTCCAGTAATCTCTGACTCTTTCTTGCCATGCCTCTCTCTTGCTTTCACTCTTGTTCTGTTTTTATTTATTCCCTGCAAATACAATGGAGAATAAAAATGTGGTAGGACCTGCTGGCGGCAACTATGGCCTCCGGATCCAAGCTGACAAAAATGTCAAGAAACTGACAGTAAAATATGCGAATAAAATCCCTGTGAACGAGAACAAAACTCAGGCTCACACTACTACTCTCTACATTGTGTCTTTCAAGAGTATTTCTATCAGTAGCTATGACTTTCTCATTTAAAAAAACACGCACGCATATACATTCATCGTATGCATTGTCTTCTAAAATCTTTCATCAAAATCTCACAGGGGGGAAACTGCACACAGAAAGATAAGAAAGCAAGAGACTTTTAGGGCAGGGAGATCAGGGAAGAGCCGACATTCGATGGAGACAGAGAATGGCATGCCGAGCGCCAGACATATGGATCCTGTATGAAGCTGCAAGGCAGACAGACTTCTGCTGCTCCCTTCTGTGATCATGAGATGAGAGAGATGCATAAGCAGTGCCTAGAGGAGAAAGCTCCCAGGAGTACTCAACTAACTAATGGAGTATGTGCTCTTTATCCTACCTGGTGGAGAACATCACTTTGCTTTGAGAAGACCATCACTTTCGAGTGGATCTTGGAGTAAGACTAGGTTGAAGGAAATGGGAGGGTTTAGTTTGGAGCAGACTTAACTGCGGCCTCAGTGTGCTCTTTCAATGTGTAGGAGTATCTGTGGGGAGTTAAAGAATAAAAGGCTTCTGTGTTTTCACTATGGGTAGGTTAACAAATAATAGGCTTAGAATACTGTGAAAAAGATGTAGGTTGGAAGAAGTGTACTGTCAAGAGACTTTAATCACCCAAATTGTTGTACAATTTCTAACCATCTAAGGTTTTCAGAAAAGCAAATGGGACAAGCTTCTTTCTGAAGAATATGTGCACAGCCAGTCCTATTTGGGACAGGTTTGCATGGCCTCCAAGGTTCTTCACAGTCTTTATGTTCTGTGCTCCTGCTGTGGAGAATCAGCTAACTAGGCAGAAGGATTTTATTTTGCTAATCATGGATGAAAGCAAACTCCTGCTGTGAAGATACAGAGCTTGAGAACAGGAAGAGCTAAATTTCCTTCTTGGTTCATTCAAACTCTCCCCATGGCTTTGGATAAAGCTGGCTCATCTGCTCTGTGCACAAGGGTAGGGACTGGATCTTTTGCTTCAGGAGGAAGCTGAGGGTGGAAATATTCTTCTGTGAAGAGTACTAGCATGAAGCCTAAATGCCACTTAAGTTGCACTTAGAGCTGTTTGGAGACCTAAGTGAAACTCAAGTGGTGCAAATTCTTTAGCTGGATGATTTTATTTTTTCTTCAGGAGGAAGTTTCACCCTGCTATCTGGGATATGCGCAAATATTCACTGAGGGGGTGTCATTAAAAAGTCTATAAATAATCAAATATAAGGTCCCACATGAATTATGCATGGGATACTTAGAGATAACGTGAGTGTTTTGCACTAGAAGAAATCAGAGCAGTGCCACTGAAATCACATTGCTATTTCTATGAGGTATTAACTGAAAGTTATAAGACCTCGTTTTTAAATCAGGCTACAACAGGTGCTTGCAGGTCTGTTCAGATAAAAAAATATGGCTTTGTGGAGGCAAATATTAAGAAGTCTCCAAAATGTGTTAATTTATTATGAATAAAAAGTAGTTTGATGTTACTTTTTAAGAAAAACAGTCACAATACAACATTCATTAGCCCCTAAGTGAGACAGGGGCTTGTCAGTCAATTAGATTTCTGACCCTTAAATCATGTAAACTCTACTGAAAATTCTGCCTTCTGCACCTGGAGGTGAGAGGTACAATATCAGTACAATGTTTTACTTATTACTCATTTTATCAAACTGCATTTCTATTAGCATTAATACCTCATATATTCTCACTAAGTTAAAACTAGAAACAGCAAGAAGAAAGAGTTTATAATGGAACATATCACCAGCAGACTTTCCTGATATCTGTACAGAGCCCCGTTGGTACCAAAACAAAAACAGTTCATTTGCAGAAAGTTCTTGTTTTGTACTTTATTTTTGGTTTGATTCAAGGACATTTGCTAAAGCCAGGAATTTTCTAGAGTTCCTTCCAAATGACCATTCCTTATCTTCCTCCAGTAATTATACATTACATCTCACCTTAAAATGTTCCACTCCATGTTTTATGTTGTTGCAACTGCAGAATTGCACTTCCCCCTTTCCTGGTGGATGGCAAATGTCCTCTTTAGTTGCCCAACAGGTAAATAGTCCAAAGGACTAACATTCTTATCAGTAAAATGAAGGACAATATTGCTTCAATCTCCCAAGCCCTGAGCATCATACGTGCCTAAGGATGGGACTTTAGTACTGACTTGCATTTTTGGATGAGTGCCTGGGGGTCAGGATGGTTAAAAAAGGAGTGCCATGTTTACCATATTTCACATACCAACTAAGCAGGCCTAGTTATCACTCAGTCACACCACAGAAAATGAAGAATGATTTTACCAATGTCAATGCCATTGCAACATCATAAAATTGACATAAGTTTGGAAAAAAACTGGGCCTACTGCACTGAGGTTCTTTCATCTCCTCTGCATGTTCCCTAATTTGTCATTACTAGAATAGTTGCTATCAGTATCCTGATGAAAATATAAAAGAGAGACTTGCATGGCCCATAAACTCAATGAACCATTAAATAGGTGACAATAATCTTGATAGAAGTTTGGAATATTTAATTAGCACAAAAATGCACTTAGTGAGTGAGTTCAATTGCTATCACGGGTACTCCTCAAAATAATAGCCGAAGATTTTATGTGTCCATGAAATGCCTTAGAAGACATTTAAGAAAAGAAACAGACAATATTTCATGTATTAATTGAGGATCAGACATACCTGTAAGTGCCCAGTAATAAACATTTCCAAGGAAATTTAACCTAGGTCTCCTGGAATCCCAAAGGTGACTTCATTACACATGAAGTCAAATCATTCACTGGCAACTTTTCAGTAGCAGAAGCTCATAAAGATACAACCAAAGAGCAAATACTTTGCCTTTTCAACAAACCAGGGTCCTACCTAGCAGCAGCAGATTTTTTAAAGGATAAAAGGAAACAGAAATCATTGGGGATTATATAGTAATTTCATTCTAGGAACTTTACAAATTGCCTAACAGAAGGTCTCTGTTCATATAGATTCAATACTCCATATAATTTTCAGTAGCAGGGATCTGTGTATATACATTTTCTTCCCATGTGGCATCACCATCATTGGTTATGGTTATATAGACTCACGTGCATCTAGATTAAGGAGTATAGAGTAGAAGTGTGTTTATAGTAGTTCTGTTTTTGGCACTTGTGCTGCCACTCTTGAATATCACATACACTTTCTGGCACCCACAGCTGAGGTTGTGTCTGCATTAAAAACTAGTTCTGAGCAATCAGAAAGGAGCTGTACGGGAAAACAATTAATGTGAAGCACTCAGTGTCACTGTAGCAGTTGGGGCTCTCGTTAGGGTCTGAGCACTGCTTCTCCCTTGGTTTCATCCAGGAGTCCATTTTGGGCTCTTTGGGATAGCTCACAATGTCAATCAAAGCAGCGTTAAGTAGGGTGATCAAGAGATTTGTTACAAAAGTGCTTTGCTGATCTTCAAACAAACAAAGAAACAAACTAAAGACAGAATAGATGCACCCTGAAGGTGCTGGAAGAAATGCATGTTTTTGGAGGCGGGGGCTGGTTAGAGGATAGCTCGTGAATGAACAAAGGATTGCAAAACATTACTGAGAAAGAGTCTGGAAGAGCTGTTGGAGACAAGATGAAGCCTTGACTTGATCTCAGTCAAAAATAAGTGGGTGTAAGTACTTTGTCAAGTACCGAATACTGATACTTTGGCTGGAGATTGAAGCTAGACAGATTTAAAGTAGAAACAGGATACATGCACATATATACAGACACATATAGCTATGCCTGTATGTATATGTATATACATATAAACCCACTTTTGCAGCAAAATTAAATTTTAAAGTGGAATAATGATTTTAATTCCAATTACACTTTCCGTTGTCTGTTATTTAAAGAAGTGTTCTGATTAATGTCTCTTCAGTTCCCTTCCATGATTAACCCTATGTCAACCTCAGTTGTTAGACTTGAGGCCAGGAAAGAATTCAAAGAAATCTTGTGACCTCTCGTATGCAAGCAAGCAGAACAGAGAATTGCAATGGGCTTTTTGCCATTAACTCCTTTGGCTCTGTCATTCACTGGCTGCAAGTTGAAAGCTGATACCCCAAACACTGCAGTGACCGTTCTAGGACATCTCTACTAACAGATGTTTCTATTCTTGTCCAAACACCTTCCTTCAAAGTTCTGTTCTTGCAGTGACCTTCATACCATGACTTGTTATCTTTATGGCAGTGTTTCCATAGTAGTTTCATGGAGCAAAGCTGCTAAAATAATTCGTAGATAGGTCAGATAAATATTCACAACTGTTTGCCTGCTTGTCAGTACTAGAACTCACTGTCGAACTTCTTGATGATTTGTCAACTCTCTTGCTGCAATAGAGACAACATTTGGGCAAAATCTTTTATTTCTGCCTTCTCCTTAGAGCTATGCTGATCCAGTAAATCCAAGGTAATTTCTGTCACAAGCTTTATTGTAAAGAGAGCTTCCTCACTGATCTAACTTGACTGATTATTTTTTCCCAGACTATGCCTATTGAGAGTTTTTTTCTCTCTTTTTTTCTCATATGCTTGTCAGTGTGCAACACTCAGTGAGGAGCTTTTGCCCAACATGTGGTGGTCCAGATGTTCACATCACTGCTGACCTGTAGATGCTCTTATCTTTGGAAATAAATTAGTTGCCATGCTGATACTTATGCCACCTTCCTCACAAAGTTAGCAAAATCTCACGTTGTCATAGGGAGTAGGAGAGGACTGCTTCAGGGAGTCTCATGTGTAACATGACTGGGTCTCTAACAGGGTTGCTGGATGCTGTGGTGGCTTTCAAAGCCTGGTAGTTCCCATCTATGCGTATTTGCCTGTGTTGAAGGTTGAGGTACCAAGCTTTCACATTAATATCGCCACACTTGGTTTCACTGGGTTTGCTCAGATATTCATGGATCCTTGGATAAACGGGAAGAAGAGAGAAAAATAAACTTTTCTTTGATTTATACCAACAGAAATACTGCTAGAGAAAAACAACAGTCTTCTTTAGTTATACCAGTTATACTTGCATTGATGATTTATTAATCTGAGTTTACTTTTGTTCAAGGAAAATGTTTGACAGCATAGCTAAGAAAGCGCAGGCACAGCAAACCTAAGTGCAGCTTTTCTTCATGACTGTAACATTGTGGGTCTAGATTCAGTTTCTCAGAGTCATGCTTTTCCACAGGCCTCCAGAAGACACCTACATACCACAGATAAATCATTTAGGAAAGAAGGGTTTATTGTCCAACACCTAAATGGTCTTGAGTCTCTGCTAATGGCCATGAGTTCTGGAGAAAGAAAAAGCCACACTTATTTTCTAACCAGGAACTGCAGCTGTGGGAACAAACAGCATGTAATAAACACTTGAATCAAAGTTTGTGGGAGTTTCGTTATTGACTTTGAAGTAGGAAAGACTGAGGCCTTTACTATGGAAGCTGTGATTCTGTTTGTGGTTTTTTAATGGCTAAAATATCCCACGGTCAACTTGAGAGTAAGGATTTCATTTTTGGTCTTGAAAAGAAAGGCATGAAGGAGAATTCCATATTGTTGTGCAGTCTGGCTTTTATTTTGAAGGGCATTTAAAAAAATAAATAGTGTAACTTGTGTGAAGAGTGTTGTGTTTAGGAAAAAAGTTCAAAAAATACCATGCATGATTGATCTCAAGTCTGCTTGCCGATCCAAAGACAACACAGCACGGCAGTCAAATATACATTTTATGGGCTTTTGTCTGTTTTGCAATAACAGTGGAAAGCATTCTTTAATTAAAATTTAAAACCGTAACTGATTAATTTTCTGTGTAAACAATCCCTGTAAACATGGAAAGTCAGCATTTTAAGGGCGTAGTGGTATAAATTCTGCTTCCTCTCCCAGGCGCTCAAGGGAGAGATGGTGAGAAGGGAGGGGGAGTCCAGGAAGAGACCCGGGAGGGGGAAAAAGTTCAAGGCCTTGGTGTTCTGTACTTAGAGTACACCAGCTGCAGGATCTCGCCTGCTGCCCATTTCTCTGTGCAGGAATGTTGGCATAGGCTCCTCACTCTTGCCGGGATATGATTTATTCATTCTCAGATGCCGGAGGCTGACTTTTAGAGCACCCATTCCCCCGTGAAGTGAGGCTGTGCAGAGGGATGTGTGGCTCTTGCAAGATGGGGAGAATGCTCTTAGTGAATTCTCTGTGGCTATTTCAACTTCTAGTTGCAAGAGCGATAAAACAGGATTCATTGCAGATGCCTTCTTACTTGCCTCAGCTTTCATTGACATTTTGTTATCTTCCATAGGACGTTTATGGAAAATTTGACAAACATTAAAATCTAGGTTCTCAGAAATACTTTTCAGCGGGATTTAGGTACTCACAGCATAAGGACTTTGTTTAAGCCTCTGAAATCCTATGAGTAATGTCAACCTTGTCCCTCTCTGGGTGAGAAAAACAACGCAGTAGCTACTGGTAGGAGCATGCAGATGAAGGCTGGAGTCTTCCATGGGTGCTGCAGGATAATGGGGTTATTCTTTACAAAAAGATGTTGACACACAGAATAAGCGGAAGAGCTTCCACCAACAAAAGAAGCATTAGATCCGACACTTAGGATCCACTTTTCTACCCTCACAAAGTAAGATAATACTTCATACAATCAGTTTTAGCAATAGCTGTGACCAATGGCTTCAATAGGACTGCTTTTGGAGAAAGATATCATTCTGAGTAAGCACTGTAACTATGAATCTAATCTGATATCAGAAGTTTGTTGTTTTTTTTCACTGTTTCTTTTTTTCTTAAGCTATAGGAGAAAAGCATTCATGAACATGTGGGTATTTTATCTGCTTCTTTGCTCAACTCTTGTTAAATATGAGCACATCCCATACAGTGATTCAAAAGGGTCAAGTGAAAGTCCTGTGGGTGAGATGAGTTGCGGGCACTCTATCTTTTATTTAAGTATCTCTCCACCATATGTGTAAGCCTACAGAAATCAATAATGAGTTCTTATGAATTCTACTGCTGCTACTACTGCTTTGCCTGCAGAGTTAGATGAATTTTAGGAACAATTTTAGATTGTGTTGCTCTCCAAATACAAAGAAATAAAATATAGAAAACAAATTAACCACAAAAGCAAGATGTGAGGTTTAAACATGTCTCTGATAAGACTGCAAGGCTTTGCTGCCTCACGAGTTATATAATGTATGAGAATTTGCCACCTTAGCCACCCTGAAACAGACTTGACATTTTTTTTTTTTCATTCTTTGCCATTTTGCAGAAACCAAAATGCAATTTTCCCCCTGATAACAGTCCTTCCTGCCTCTCTCCAGACAAGTGTCCCCAAGAGACAAATTCTTTCAGTGGTCCAGTGCTGTGAAACTTTCACAAGGATGTCTCCCACTGTTTTGGTCTTAGAGAAAATCCTGCCATCTCACACAGCCCCTGCAGTTTCTTGGTGAAACAAATCCAAATAAAGTCAATGGTAAAACATCTGTTGGAGTTTTACCCAGCAACTTTAATGGAGCCAGGATGTCAGCCACTGAATTTTGGCACTCTGCAGTAGACACATTCTGCGATCCGAGATTCTCAAGACAGCTGGCCTCCAACCTTCCTGTCTGCACACTAGGAGTAATTTTGGAATTTATCAGTTCTGTACCATAGTTAGTTCATCCAGCCATAAAGCCCACTGGCATCCTTGCTTAACCATTTTTCTACCTACTTACTCCTGACCATTAGCCTTCTTAGTCCAATTGGTTGTATCCTCACCAATGTGAGGCTGAATTTAAGAGAAGGACATTTTGTGAATTAAAGATTTTCTACCAAATCATTTGCCCCTAGAGTTTCTAAGTCTTCTTCTCTTTACTACTATTGAAAAGGGATCGAAGAGGAACTCAGGAATCACAGGCAGAAGTCCTTTCTGGTAATAGGGAATACAGATTATGCGTGCTGGGGAGTAGTATAAAGTGCTTCTCAGGCAGTTTCTCATAGTCATTCTCCTGGCATTCCAACATAGTGGAAGAAGAGCAAATGGGCCAGAGAAGAGTGGAAAACACTGGAAAATCCAAGGCAGAAGTGGTGTAACTATTCAGGTTTGGCTCCTCCTGGCTGAAAGAGATTTACTGTAGCTGTTGCAAAGGCTGTTTGTTGAGGAGGAGAAGATTAAACAGGGGAATCTATTCAGAGCTAGTGGTCACTTAGAAGATCTTGGAAGCGCTCCTGAACAAGGACTCAGCCAACCGAAGCTCAAGCTGAGCCTCGAAAAGCCATCCCCATTGCACACAAAAGCACCAGGAGCTGTTCCCATCCCATATTCAATTCAGCATAAGTACTCTTTTAAATGCTAGTGAAAAGGAATATCAGCCAGGCACAAAAAAGGACAATTACGTTATAGTTTTGAACTAAAAAGCCAATCTTTCTGCATTGAAATGAAACCTGAAAGGCACAAGCAAGGGGGTAAGAGGAGGAGGGATGGGGAAAAGGGGGTGGGGGCAGGACTGAGATGAGAAAAAGACTTCAGAAGCTCCGGCATTTGCTCAAGAGCCCTTATGTCTCTGAATGGTGCTATTTCTCTCCTGCCACAAAGTTGTTTCCACCCCCCGGCCCCCCTTCCTCTGGCAACGCGAACAAGATCATAAACGTCAGATGCAGTCTTGTCGCTTTAATGGTCTCATGGCTATGAATAAAAATGGCGCGGTAACAGATTTGTTAATTGACTTTATGTGCAACTGGCATACATTAGGCAGCTCCGTTAACACCGCTCACAAAGCTGGATGTGTTGCTGTTCTCTCCCACCGCCATCGAATTAAACTTTTAACAGTTGAGAGACCAGAGGGTTAAGCCTAGGAGGCTGGAGTGATATTTTCACTGCCTTTGATGACACACTAAAATACAGAACGTCTCATTTTGCAGCAGAACACTGAGTCTGCGAAGCCGATGTACATGTGGTTACTATTTGCAGAATTTGGCATTTTCTATGAATAGCATAAAACAGGCAGTGGATCAGCTGTCATGTTTTGACAGGGTTGTCCTTTTTTTTTCCGAATGCCATTCTTTTCTTTTTTTTTTTTTTCTCTTTTTCTTTTTTCCTTTTTTTCCCTCCCCTTTATGCCACAAAACCACTTTTTTTCTTCTTTTTTTTCCTCTTTTTTTTTTTTTTTTTTTTTTTTCCAAAGCAATCTATAAGATGAATATTATATTAAAGGTGCATTCTTTGACCAGAAGTCCAAAGGAGTAACAATACCTTCTATTGTGCAAGACTGCAGACTCCAGGATAAGAGGGAGAAGGGAATACTGTCTTTGCACATGGATCAGCATAAGGGATTTGATCAAACATCAAGTTTCTACAAGCAGATTGCACAAATGTCCATCAGGAATGATGTACACCTGAAAATCATCATGCCATGACAGGAGTTGTTTGAGATGTGCCCTTAGGATCTCTATTTGAATCCTACAATTCTTTGATCTCCTTAGAGCTAATGGAATTAACTTGTCCCTTTCTTGAGATCAAAACTGAGAGTCTGTGAGATCTTACACCAAATATTTGAATATCTTCATTTTTATACATTATTACCAAAATGGTGAGATGTTTTGTCCCACAGTTGTGTAGCATCTGTGGAGATCTAAATCGTGATTGAAAAAAAGAAAAAGAAAACAAACAAACAAACAAACAAAAAACACATCCTGAAAAGAAGTTAATATAAATGCATATATCCAATGCAAAAATCTCAGATGTGACCCTTCTAAACCTCTCACTCCATAAAGGCATAAACAGATTGTTGACTTCTCTGCTGATATATTTTCTAGAGTAGATCTGAAACATCCATCCCTTGGTCAGAAGCCAACAGGGTACACCTCCTTGCCCCCTGCAGGGCAAATGAGACGGCTGGCTCCTGCCCTGCACACACTGCAGACTTGGTGGGTTATCAATGTTCACACCACACTGCACACCCATGGTAGAGCAGACAGGCTTTGCCAGCAGCCATGACTTTTCATGTGACAGGCTGGTCAGTGCTAAAGTGTGGGTGAGGGCTCTGCTCCAGGAGAGCCAGGAGATGTAGATCTAAACAAGAGAGTTATTGCTTAAACTCTAAGCACTCTCTCTTCCATCTGTTCACCCTCACCTCCTAGGCATCTCCTTCACCTTCACGCACCGCAGAGGATGACTTGGCTCAATCTCTCTTGAACACGTTTGTATTTTAGGATGCCAGATTCAGACATTTGTTACAGTTATTGGCACCCTACCCTACATCCAGAGATAAAGATTCCTTCCTCTCTGGATATTTCACTTTTCCCTTACCCCCATTTTCTAAACAATACCAGACTTTATCAGATTAAGTCTTTCACTGTTCAGAGAAATTACTCTCTGTTTTGACAGTCAATTATCATGTCAGTTTTTTTCATGGATCAAACAGTGAATATTTGACAATCGATGGGTTGACCAAAATATGCTGCCCTCAGGTCAACGGATTCTCTCTTAAACTTCTGCTATCAGTCTCCTACAATGGTTTTGAGAAGCAAAATAATTTAATGAGGTGAATGTTAAGAGAAATGTAGAAGGAAATAAGTAGTCTGATTTGAAAAAACTGTCTTCATGGATATAGCTCCAACCGTTGCAGGGCCTGAAGCATCTTTATGCTTGAAAACCACTGCATGACATATTTGAAACCAGGAGGCATGTGTCTGTGTTTCATTCCAGCCCCTCCTTTTGCCAAGCAATTTTTGATGATTCCTTATCATCTTTCTCTCTCTTTTAAATTTTCTAGATAGCTTGTCTTGATAAAAGCACATTTCAGGTCAGACACAGGCTGATCATGGAAGCTTTTAAACCCTTTTGCTGACCTGGAATTAGTAGATTCATGCAACTTTCCACCAAAACCAGTACACCATAAAATAAGTGTTTTACGCTACAGTGGTATTGCTGGCAATGCATAAAATAAACGTCCTGCATGTGCAACACCATAACTTCTATATACAGGTTTAATAGATGAATAGATATTGCTTCAATTGTATAGTGCCTAACAATGTAGTTGTTTCATAGTTGTTCTGCAGCAGTTACATCAATGATCCATTGCTCAGAAAACTCAAAGTGCTGGATGGGATGGCACCCCTCCTATTTTTCTGAAAGGAGGGAAGAAGAATATATGGGTATGTGCTGTTTTATGGCATTTTAATGCTTTTGGAAGAGGTGATGGTTTTGCCTGGTTTTGATTTGGGTAAGAGGTCTAACCATGTTGTAATATATTCTTTTAACATTCTTCCAGAATGAAATATTTGGACATTAGGATTTGGTATGTTTGAGGAGTTTTTGTTGTTTTTTTTTTTTTTTCCTTGTTTTTTCTTTTTTTTTTTTTTTCCTTTCATTTTTTCTTTCATTTTTTTTTCTCTTTTTTAAATTGAAAGTGCAGTTCATTCTGATTTTTTCATTTTACCCTTTATATCATATATTCAGTTGTGCACATATTTTCTTCCTACCCAAAATGTATTTTTCCATCCATCAGTAACAAAGAACCAAAAAATAGAGAAACAACATAGAAAGCATGGTTTTATTCACAATCCAATGGAAAGAAATTTGAAAACCTCTAACAGTCTTTGATTTCCTCCTTCTGCAAACACATTTGGGTCACGAATCAAATCCTAAAAAGTCTCCCTGTTTTAATTCTTTAATCCTAGCATACGGTTTAGAGAAAGGCCAAACCAAGAGATTTTTATTTTGCTGCACTGAGCATGCTTTGTTAGATGGAACTATTTGCTGGTTTACTTCTTCAGATGGAATTAGCCTTCCATGTGTATATGGGTTATTAGAACTAAATAAAAAACTGGAAGATAACTGAGTGATAGGAAAAGGAGGTCCCCTATATATCCTACACTCAGAAAAGTAAAATCTGGATTTTTCCTTTTTTCTGGGGTAAATGGGTAAAAGCTGTTTGTTGTGGTGTGATAACTGGAAGAGATCACGTTTCCACCCATGGAGAGGTTCTCCAGCCCTGAGCTGAGCTTAACTGGATTTTACCTCATTCCTTTCCTGCATATTCAAGTTCTGCTTTCTTGATTCTGTACAAAGATCACTGCTGCTCCTTGTACACAAAATGGACTCTTTATATTTCTTCTTTTATTTATTTTTTCTCTTTTCCTGCTTTGCTCGTGGGCTCAAGAGAAAGGAATGGGGTGGGAGGAGTGCGACGAAAAGGAGGGAGAAGAAAGGAGCGTGAGCGTGTGGGGGGATGCTGTGTCCTCTTGGGAGGCAGTTCCTGTCACGGATATTACAATGGTTGTCACTTGAGCGATCAAAAAAGAGGGAAACACTGCAGAAAGGATGAGTTTCCACAGCTGTGAAGGGCTGCTAATGACACCGCCACATGTACCCCCGCCACCACACTCCTTCCCTCACTTGTGTCACTCTCCACTTGAGGAGCACAGCAGACGTCCCTGTGCAAATTGGCACAAGGGGCTGCCCACGACCGGAGCACTGCAGGCATAGGGGGGTCAGAAGCAGCCGAAGGCCACCCCTACCCCAGCGGCAGGGACTTTTATCCTCCTTACTTTTTTGCTTCTGCATGGTAATTATTCTTTTTAACAACAGAATATTTGGGAAAGGAACAAGTAATGCTGCAGAAAAGAAAAAAAAAAAAAAAAAAAAAGTGTTTATGAATAATGGAACATTTCAAATCCATCTGGTTTCTGAGACATTTTTTAGTTTCTTGCTACAGCCAATTATATAGCATGCTTGAGTGATAACTGGTTTTATCCTCAGGCTCATTCTGCACACTAATTTCTACACTGATAGTTGCCACCAACCTCTGAGGTTAGTAGCCATATGGTAGTCCAATATGGCACTTAATACTACACTTGTTATACAGTAGGCAGTATTCCGGCAATCATAAATCCACATTGTAGTAGGCACTGTAAAAAAGCTGTGAGTCCTTTTCTGAGTTTTGGCAGTGATGGCTATTTTTAATTTAATTTCAAGGACATTATAGAATCATTTGCAACTCTTTTTTTTTATTTTTTCCTTCTCTGTTTTATTGGTGATGAAAGTCAAATTGCTGGCACCAATCCTTCCTGTAAATGGCAAAGACAGTGGAGAGCGATAGTTCTTTTCCTAGCAGAGGATCTCCTGATACCAATGCTTCTGTCAAATTGATCCCATCCAGTAGGAATTGGAAAGCCTCCTCTAAATTGTGCTCTGTGTTGCTAAACAAATGCCAGTCACTAGAAATAGCAAAGTGGCATTTTGTGGGCTACCCATCTTGCAAAATAATAACCACCCTTAGAATTAATTCAAGGATTTTATCAGAATATTGTCCTATGATGAGCTATACTGCAGGCTTGCTAGGGCAAGGTCGGTCATTATTGTACCGATCACAAACATCAGAGGCACAGGAAGATAAACAGTCATCAATGTAAATGCAAATCCCTTCCAGGCTGGGGAAGGGAATGTAGGTTTGCAGGCTCCCATACCTCTACAAGCATTATGGCAAAGACTTTCACAGGGAAGAGGGTAAACACTCACATGCAAATGTACAGGAAATTGCATAGAAAACAAATCCATCCTTTCATCAACCTATTCTCATTTCAGCACCATATTTCCTATGAGGTTGAAAAATCTGCTGCATGAGAGCATATGTTTCTTCAAAACTCATTTCAGATGTAACTTTTTTTAGGCTTCACCTCCTCTTCATGCTTTCCTTCCATAAATTGCTTTTCAGGGCTGTTGTTTTTCCCATTTATTTGCTCAGCAGCCGCTGAGATCTGTCTGTTTCAAAGAGAGCTTTTTACAAAATGAATGGAATAACACAAGAGGTAGACTGGTATAAGAAATAAATTAATTATTTTCACATCTATTAAAATTAAAAAGAGTTGCCCTGAATCCAGAATTCTCTCTTCCTTCTCAAATCCAGCATTTTTTGTTTGTTTGTTTGTTTGTTTGTTTTTTACCCTGGTGTTTCAAGAAATTAATCAGTAAGTATAACTTCTAAGGATGCTTTATGGTGCATGGACAGCTATCTACAACAGAGGAACAGCCAGGCTGTGTGAAGCTCAGATGGAGGAGGTAGAATAAATAGACTCTAAATCTTGTGTGTGACAGGCAAGTTGACTGAGGGATTTAGGGAAATTGATATGATGGTTAGGGACAACTTGATCCAATGGCCTGAAAGGAGATAGAGAATTAGCTGTCTCTTATCCCAGATCAAGTCTGAAAACAGAGGGGAAGCGCTCAGAAAAGCTACAAAGTAGACATGATTTCTTAATATAATAACACCACGTTATCTTTACTGCTAGCTAAAACCATGGAGTCATTACAGGGCTGAGAAATGTAGCTAGCAAGTTAAGACTATATTAACAGGAAGAAGAGGGATCTTAAGGGATAAGGAGAATAAGCATGTTCTCATATGATTTGGGTTTGCCTATCTGAGGTCCTATGGTAACTGTTGAGTCACAGCCTGAAGCACTGATTGAGCACCTGGGGAAAGAAGTCAGCCCTGGGAGCACAGGTGAAGGCAATTCAATTGTGTGACCAGGTGGGGTGGAGCCTGGTTGCACCTCTCTAAGACCTCATTTAAGGGCTGACTGCCTTGTGGGAAGGTTTTCTGGTTGGGGATCCTTGTCTTGTGGCGTTTTCCTTGCAAGCATAGATCTTCAGAAATGGGTGAGTACTTATCTTTTGTGATACCTTTCCATTTGGGCTAATCCCTTTGCTGTTATACTCCTTTATTGCCCTTCTACTTTCTGATTGCAACAGATGTTGAAGAGCTTGTTATCAGAAGTCCTGAGCTTCTTTTCATGTGAAATGTCCAGTGTTGAATTGGAAGGTTGTCAAAGGTTGTTTCCGTAATGAATAGATAGGAAAAAGAACTAAAACAGCACTTGTTGGCATGTTTGCTTTGCTTTTATGAATATCACAGCTCCATTTGTATCTTCCTATATCTCTTTTCTTACATATCTCTTTTTCTTATGGTACATACTAGATACTCTACTAGCAATTTACAACAATCTGAATTTGTAATAGACTACTTGGTCTCTATCCAAGTATAGAAGTCTGCAAGTTATCTAACAGCAAAAGTCCACAAATAGATATGTATTTTGGCTGTGAAGACAGTTCCTAACCTTGTGAATTCAAGCTGCTTATTTCCAGAGTTACTTGTATGGAAGCAGAAAAATGAGAAATGTGGTCTCTTTCTCCAGTAAAATAATTGATCTTGACGAAGAAGTCGGGTTAATCATAGGGCTCTTTCAGACAGAAGACTTTGCTCTTCTGGTCTGAGAGCATCCATCTTTGAAAAAACTGATTTTTAATTTGGTCTTTACCTGTAAAGAATTTGTGCTGACAGTTTGCCTGGGTGTATGTGCCTATATCTAAGTGTAAGGTGTTGGAAAAGAGAGGCTAGATTTTATTATTATTATTAGAGTATTTTCAAAACAGGAAGACAGTCTCTGGGCCCATCTATGTGGATGTTTACCAACAAGCCTTTTCCATAGTTTGCTTATTTCACCTACAAACTTAATTGGTAAAAAGTCACCCAGAAAAAGAGTATGCATACCAAGGTCTTCCTTACTAACAGATGCCAAATGCTCTAGAATCACTATTGCAGCACATTTACAAGTGTAAACAAGCTTTTAGGATAAGCTTTTGCAAAGTTTGGGACTTGGCAGCATTGCATGTGCCTCACCATTTCCTTTTCTTGCTAGCTGAAAGGGTGAAAAATGCAGATATTTTTAAAGCAGTACTCTGTTTATAAATATATATACATATACTTAAATATGTATCTCTCTCAAATAGCACTCTTTTCTTGGCCATGAAGTGTCGCAGAAATCTTTTTTTCCTTAAATGCAAATTCCCCCGGTAGTGACTTCTGTGATCTGTTTGTTTAATAAGTCGTCAGTCAAATAGCCCATATCCAAATCCGAAGACAACTTGAATGGATGGGCAGCTGAAATATTCCCTCAGGAAGCCAGGACCTGCTTCACCATCTTGCTAGGAAGAGTCTCTGCTCCAGCTGACACAAGGAAGAAAGTCAAAAAAGGCACAAAGACTCTGAGTGCATGCATTTAAAAGAAAAAAATAAATAAATAAAATAAAACAACAAGAGATATTGATAGAAAACAGTTTTCAGTATTCACCAGCTCTCCTCATCATGCCAGTCCAGGGCTTTGGAATAGACCCAGTGGAGGGCAGCCTCCTATCCACATTTCTGACAGATGGGGCATGCTGCTCACCTTTCCTGCCATCTAGTTTGTGCTTTGACAATTCAGTATGGAAACTCTAGCAAATGTATGCAGAGCGCGAAGATCCCCCGCTCCTGTTCTCCTCTCGAGGAAGTTAGCCAGGCATTGCAGAAATGTGATGCGTGAATAACACAGAATCTAAGCAGAAAATGAGTATGTTTTAAACAAGTCCACTGGAAAAGAATTAGCAGTGAAACTGAAAAGAGCCATATGCCAATAAGGGGGAAAGTGACTCAAAGTGACACGTTGTAATAATATAATTGAGTTAGGATTAAATTGCAGAAGGATAAAAGCAAGGACAGAGCTAAAAAGGTAGAGACTGCGACATGTGCTGCCTTGTTAAGTGGGAGATGGTCAACAGGAGGGGATTCTCTTGCCGTTTTCCTTTCATTTATAATTAGGCAGTGAAAGTACCAGGGGCATGTCAAGCCATTTGAGGGTTTAAATAAAACAGCACTTCTCTGAACCATCATGGCTCAGTTTCGGTATCTCCCCATCCCCCATGATTCCTTGGAGACAGTGGGAGTCTACAGCTATCTCCTCCTGTGGGAAACCCTCCCTGGCAGAGAGCATCCGGACCTTCTCCGTCTCCCACCTTCAATCTTTATTGTTAAGGGAAAGGGGGAGGTGGGAAGGGTGAGAGGCACCCTGAAGAAATCCCCTGTTTATTTAAGAGTTTTTGCAGGCAAGGGTGTGGGGGAGGGTGCCTCTTTTCCTCCTCTGAATTCTCCTCTATTAATATATTCCATTTAAATTGCTCACGGCGCCATGTACTAATTAGGACTAGAATGACAGTTTGAGGAGAACAACTGAACCCACTTGAACTCTTGGAGTTCAGAGTTCATGCACATGTGGGAAAAACATCTTCCCATTTATTTCTGCAAATATGCTGCACGTATCATGGAAAATATAGGTGATATGGGCAGAGTTGATCCTAATGGCTCCTGGAGATGCTTCAGATTGCAGCCAAAGAGATTTAAAATACTTATTTAAAGAAAACTTGTACCAAATCGGTTCCACTGTTGATCACACACAGAACTGAACTTTAAGTCATTAAATGAAAGAGTTAATTTGATCTCAATTTAGACATATTAGAACAAAAGCAAGATGAATGTCCTAAGGAATATAAAGGCAGGCACATTCCAGTCCAGTATGTCAATGAAGAATAGTTTCCAGCTAGACTAAAACAAGAGAACTGCACAGAGCTACGTGGAGCTGTGCACTAAATAAATGAAGCCAGAACATGTTTGAGTGAAGGCAAGGCTCTGTGTTAGCTAATCTCAGACCAGACACCTCAGCACTTACCTTCAGTCAAAAGTCAGTGGGTTTTTTTGCAGTGTTTATGTAATAATAGCAACACTTAGTGATTGTAAGCATATATCTTATAGCATTTTAGTCAAGTGTGTAAGTTGTACTAGGCATGCACATTGATTTAACTTTCCCAAATCAATTCTCTTATTTCGATGACTTTTATTTTGCCCATTTAAAAACTACACTTTGGGTGCTGGCTTCGAGCCACTTCCATCCCTGTCGTAGAGCATCCAAATATTGACTTGTACCAGCTTAATGAAATTGATTTTGACTTCTCACCTTTTATTATTTTGGTGGGAGGTTGTGTGTAGACCAACTCTATAATGAAACTGGATGATTTACTCAGTACCATGCGGCAAATCATTGACACAGCTGGAGACAAGAACAGGTTTCCATAGAGGCTCACCATACAAATTTGACTACAAGTTATGAAAAGCAGCATGCTTGAATTGCCCGTGAACTCTGGTTTGGGCACTGGTTTCTTTCTGGTCCCTTAAGATGAGGTTTCTGTAAAGAGTGACTTGGCTGAAATGTCTGTTCCTCATCTGTTCTATTCTGGTCTGTTCTATTCTACTTTCTGATACTCTTTGCTACTCTACTTTACTATTCCATACTATTTCTGGCAATGCCCTTATTGCTAAGGTAATCTGTATGACACTATAAGGAAATTAGCTGCTCTCTGTCATGTGGTTCATTTGCTTTCTTTTACTCCCACGTTCTTTCAGCCTGAGAGGAATTTAGGAATGGTTTGGTGGAAGTATGTGGCAGGTCTTTAGAGACACAAGTGATTCAAAGCCAATCAATGCATCTATAAATCCTTGTAAAGCTCAGATTCTGGATACCTGGTTGCCCTTTCATGATGTGCTGACACAGTGAACAAAGCTCAGGTATTCCTATGGCATTCTACATTTTTCATTGTGCTGCATTCTACAATTTCCCCATATCACACATGAATTAAAAACTGCATCTTTTAAACACTGATCTACTTTGTTTGGATGGCTTTACAAATGGACATTTGTCTATAGTGTAGGTGTCTTAAACATACACCGGATAGGAAGCCACACATACGTGAATGTGGTCATACAGAGTCCATCTATACTGACCATTTTGAAAGTACTCCTCTCACCATTTCAGTCAGTTTTAACTGACTTTAACCTCTCAAAGGAGGCTGCAGTATATCCTAAGTACTCTGTGGGCTCAGAGTTGAACAAAGTCCTCCATGAAAAGCTACCGTTCTTCACATATTAACAGTTGAGGGCAACTGTTTTGCTTTCTGGAGGATGGAAGAAGTAAACTGTTAAGGACTTCAGGCAATATATATATAATGACTGACAGCCAAAATATAGAGACATAAAGAAATGGATGACAGGGCTAATGCAGTTCTGCACATCTCCATCACACAGTTCAGACACAGGCATTTTTCTTTTTCAGCCTCTGTGTTTTAAAACAAACCGGATTGGGCCATTGCTGCCTGTAGATTATGGCCCTCGAAGTGATAAACATGCTGTTCCATCGCTATTTGCCCCATGAGATAAACATTTCTGATGGATTTTTCTGACAAAACTGAGAAACCTAATAATCGCAACGTCAGAAAAAAAGTGAAAACTGATTCAGCTTGATCCCCAAAGGACAGGAGAGGGAAAACAGCAATAGGAGATACAGTTCTGTAAGACTGAACTTGTCAGAGCTCTTTGAGACTGCTTTGAATAAGCGCACTGGCTTGGTATTATAAATAAAGGCATCAGACAGTAATTTGCATGGATTAGGATTGTTAGGATTTATCAATTGCTGGGTTTTAAAGAACTCCCAAATTCTTGATAGGAGTATCTCTTTGTAGTGAAAGATTCATAGTGGGAGTGGAGAAAAAAAAATATCTGATGAATTTAAAGCTACAGATGAGAGAAAGCAAAGCCATCCAGATCTAAACTGAGATACCATTAGTGGTTCCCATAAATCAAATCATGTTTATAGCAGGGATACAGTTGAATTACCATCTGGACTTTTTAACCTCGACATTTATTTCCGAACCCTCCTCCAATATTGAAAGTAAACTTAACCCTTCCTTTCATCTTCAGGGCTTTGACCTGGTGCCAGTTCTTATTTTGAAGGAATGATCTGATTTTTGATGGGGACAGAATGTCACACGTGGCTTGAGGTTGGAAGGACTGGGAGTTTCTTGCAGAAGACAAAGTCATAAAAGAAATAAAATACACCCATTCTTAAATGAGATCAGCTGAATAGAGGGTCATTGGGAATGAAGTCAGAGGGAGGATAAAGAAAGGAGGGTTCATTTTAATTCAGGTAGAGGATGCAGATGGGGTCCAAGGACAACGTGGTTAAACGCATAACAGTCAAAGGGAACTTATATTCTCTCAGGATCAGTGCAATTATCAGGAGGGTGGATAGGTGTTGAAGAGCTAGTTTCTGTTTTCATTGATGCTAATAACAAAACAGTAATTGCCTGTAATAGTGCAGACACCTACTACTGTGTAAATAAGAACTTTAACCCTTAACAAGTAAAGCTCCTATCACACAAATTTTAAAGTCTCAAAAAATCCCACAAGATATTTGGATCTTGCTTTCTCTTTGTCTTTTTCCTTTCACTCCGTGCCTGAACTTCCTGATTCAGACAAAGAGCTGCCAAAGTAGTTAGTAAAGGATATTGTTGTGCTATTTCAAGCTCAAACTGAGAGAATCACAAGAAGAAATTACAGGAGAGGCCCCCTCTGCTGATTTCATTGCTGTGAGCAACTGTCCAGACTGGGGTTTGTTCACAGGCAACCAACATATTTCTGAGGGTTGCACTTTCCCATGTCACTGTTACAGTGTTTTTCTTTCTTTTTATTTCTGCTCATAGGCAGTGTGGCATAGGGATTGCAGAACTGGCCAGTAGTGCTCTGGTTCTGCAGGCTTCTCACATTAATGTATGCTACTTGTGCATCTCTGTAGCATAGGGAGACAGCGTTTCCATGCATCACAGAGTGTTTGAAGGAGAAGTGTATCAACTTAGACATCATCCAGTAACAGTGCTTACATAAACATATATCCAGACAGCAAGAAGCGTGTTAGTAAAATGGCACTGTGTGGGGATATGGTTATGATGTGTGTTTCTGGTTCTAAGCAAGATGACCGGAGGGTCTCTGAGTGGCCAAGAGGATGGATACAGGTGGGGCAAGTTATCCTAGTGTTTTGCCGCTTAACAAGCTGAGCACTCTGGGTGTCCCACCTGGCTTCTTATCCTTCAATAGGGAACAAGAGGTGATGTTTTGTTTGGGGATTTTTTTTCAGCTAGCTTCCCTGGAGAAAAAAAAGCATCTTCTACCTCCCTTCCAATGTTGTTTCCGAAACATCTTTGGTGTCATGCATTTCAATGTGAGCTGAACGTTTCACTCTGTTCTTATTAGAGACAGCCTCATATTTCACACCCAGCCCAGTGCCAGGATCTTCTTAGACTATTGGCGACATTACTGCCGTTTCCTATCTCTCTCCTTCCTGAATTTACCTAACCCAGAGCTCCGGCCTTTTGTTGGAATGATTTTCTGCCTTCCGGCCCTCTGTGCCGTGTGTCACATTATGTGCAAAAGGTCGCAACCCACTTCCCCTGACTTTAGACACAGGATGAGGAAATGAAGAGGAGTGAAGTTACTGATTTCATTCTGGAGGTCAGGGTGGGTCTTCTTGGGGTAGGAGTGGAGTCTGAAGAGCAAATGTTGCCATTTGTTATCCTTTTTGTATTTTTTTTTATCAAACAAACAAAACCCCCCAGCAATTACTCATCTTGCTGAATAGGAAATATTTCTCAAAACAGCTGACAAATAGAACCGAAGGACAACGGGTGGACAGTGAGGAGGGATTATATATATATACACCCATGTGTATATATAGCACAGATACAGGCAACCAGTTTTTTAGAAACAAAGTGAAAGATGTGTGGAGGAATTGTAGGATCAGCTCCAAGCCACCCAAAGGGCAGGCAGGCTGCCTTGCTTGCTCAGTAAATTCTCTTTTAGTGTTGCACAGTCTAATTACGTGCTAACCCACATTCAAAAACTGTAACGTCAAAAGGGTGTCTGATATAGTGCCAGGAGAATGTTTTCCAGCACTGGGGAATCCCAAACTTTGCCCAGTACAGGACTGCACTGGCTCCAAGCCAGTAGCCTGAGGGCACACTGAAAGCACATGCAGAAGAAAACTTCTTTGCCACCCTCTTCTCCTATTAGAGTGTGAATATATGTATCCCCATGTGTGCTGCTAGGGCATAATCAAAGTGGCCTTCTTGTGCGAAGGGATAGGATGCTTCAACCTGGGTCTAATGAGGGCAGCTGCCCCATGCAAAGGATCAGGTGTCACCACCTGCAGAGTGCAATGAGAAACATACATCTACTGATGATCTGGGGAGCAGCAGTGGTGGATTTTGCCTTTGTGGGTGGGTTGGAGTATCCTTCTCCCTTACTGACCATCAGCCACTAGACCAGCAGCTTCATGCTCCTTTAATGAGCCCAATGGTTGTTCAGGAGTGCTATTCCTGCTCCAAACCTTCAGAATTCCTCCACCTGTCTGTTGAACTGTTCCTGAACTGGAGTAAAAAAACAAAGAAAAAAAGCAAACAAACGGGAAGGCAAAAACCCCAAAGCACTTCCTTTCTGCAGACTGCTGGTTGTACCTAGAGCAGTGGCTGGTTTATGTATGCATTCAGAGTAAGTTCTCTGAGGAGTATCCTGCAGTCATTTCTCAGCTAGTGTGAACAAACTCATTAACAGCTCCTTTACTGGAATGATAAGTTGTTTCTTAATGAAGGGAAAAATAAATACCCTCACTAACCCAGGCACCATCACTAGAAGTCACACATCATTCTTAAAGACTCCTTATTTTCCACCAGAGACATTTGTGTACAGCCCTTAAACAAAATGAGAGCTTGCTTCTCCTTCTCAGTTGCTCTTTCAGATGCTCAAATTGCACAGCATTTTTTAGATGTTTTTCAGAGTTTTACCCCAGATATGAGCAGCTTAGGTACAATAAAATAAAAAATAATGATCTGAATCCTTACCCATTTTGAGAAGGGAAGGTTTGTAGCACTTAAAACAGGGGACCAGGACCCAAGAGACTAGGGATCTATTCCAAGAGCTGCGATTGACCTGCTATGTAGTTTCACTTGTAGGGAAGTCACTTAAGCTCTTTGTGTTTCAATGTGCCCATTTGTGAAATGGAGATAATAATGCCAAGCTCACAAGGGGGCTGTAAAGGTTAATTAAATAGAGTTTTTAGGTGATTTTCCTTCTTTGGAGGAGAAGTGTGACAGAAGTATTGTTTATTAATGGAGCCAGTGCAAAACTGATAATTCTGTAGATTTTCAGCATGCACGGTGATTTTTGTGCATAGAAAAATGAGCACATTGAAACTTTATTTTGTGATAGCCACCTTTGTCAAGGAAAACTAATTCTGTTTGACTCCCGAAAATATGGGATGGGTGTATTTTGCATTTGTTTCTGCCTTTTTCTTTTTAACTATATGCTGATAAAGGTGCAGGTAACAAGACTGACTAGCCATCAACAACAGTGAACAAAATCCATTTCTATGGTAGTTCAGATGCTTTACAAGCTCACATGCTTCAGGGTGTAAAACCACTTCCAAATTTTGAATGTAAGGAGGAGATGTTGCAGGGCATCAGATTCAACTATTTGTTCATACCTATGCAGGGTTCATCACTGGCCATTTTCAAATGCAGATGCTTGGTTAGTTTCATTCAGTCTCGTGTTTCTACCTTCAAGTTTCTCTACGAAAGGAAGTGATAATACATGCAGGAAAATCTTATCTTTGTTAGTCTTCACCACAAACTGCCCTGACGCAGACATCAAGTAGCGTGACTGCACAATTTGCTGCAGGTTGGCACAGCAGCACTCTGTAGGGCTGGGGCAGACCCACACATGTGGGGAAGTGGGATGTGTGCTACACTCTTACCCGAATGCACATGGATGTGGGAACTGGTGTTATGCCTCTTTCCAACACAGAGCCATATGCTTTGCAGAGACCAGACCTGCTCCTGTCCCTCACTCAAGTCATTGGTGGGAGTTTTCGCTTTCATGTCATGTGTGTGAATGTGGTGGATTATTTTTGTTTTCATTACTGCTGGAGCCTTTGTGTCACCCTTCTGTAAAGGAATGCCCCAAGAAATTACAGGATAATAAGAGAGGAATTATAGGTTCAGCTTCCCTGAAAGTTGCTTACATCAGAGATGAAGTTTGGGCTGAAGATTTACATTCTTTCCCTCTCTTGCTGAACAAGGTGACCTACCCTATAAGCACAGAAATTTCAAATGAATACGAGCTATTAAGTTATCTTGTCCACCTGCCCCCTCTAGCACAAGATTGAGAGGGTGACATGGTTTCTGGCAGTGGGCAGCGCACAGCCCATGACAGAGGCTGCACACAAATATGAATCATGTTGTACTTAAAAAGCCCAAATGGGTTTACTCCGGGCTCTTCACCCTTCTTTCTAGCTGGTGGGAATGGGGCCCTGGAACTTAAACAGGTTGACGAAACAGAGATTGAATCAAGCCCTGAAAACAATAGATTTAACCCTGTGAACTCCTCAGATGCTCTATTGACTGTTGGTGCTTCTTGGGCTGGTTTTGCCACTGAGAGATTCCCCCAGGATGCTGCTTTTAAGAAAAACATATATAAAAACTGCCCACTGTGTAAATCTAACATCAGTTAGTTGTTTTACCAAGTAAAGCTTGTAGAATGTCTGCCTCAGCCTCAGATGAGAATACAGTTCTCTGCAGATTGGAGAGTCCTGTAAACAGAAAAGAGAACCTGGAAAGACAAAGAAAAACGAGTCTTTTCAAAATAGCATTGAGGGAAATGGCATTTTGATTTTTTCCAGCTACATAAGGACTCCTTTTCTCCCTTCCTCATGCTTCAGTTATCTCAGTGACACTCATGGGCTTCAGCTCAGTGTTCAACTGATTGTTTAGGGGGGGAGAAATAGACCCATTCCTGGAGGTACTATGCCCAATCCCTGGAGGTATTATTCCCCATCCCTGGAGGCATTCAAGGCCAGGATGGATGGGGTTCTGGGAAGCCTGTTTTGGTGGGTGACAAACGGCCTACAGCTGGAGGTTGTAACTGAATGGGTTTTAATGTCCCTTCCAACCCAAGCCATTCTGTAGTGATGATTCTGTGAAACAACAGTAGCTGCAGGAAAACCCACAACCAACAAACCTGGTGCATTTGCATGACTTATGGAGAATGGCATCGACCTGAGCAGTTTGTGCAGGCGAGGTCAAAATTTTGGCTGCCTTGCTCATACATCAGGGCGTGTGGGTGCGTGTAGATATGTATTACTGTGAACGTCTTCTGTGTTTCAAAAGAGTAGTTTATAGAGTTGCTGACAAGATTTGCTCTCAGCTGCGATCTGCAGAGTGTCAGCTGGGAGACCATCTTCTTTTAGAAATGAAACAGAACAAAATAAATGCATTTGGTCATTTCACTACATTCTGGGATGTAAAACAGGTTTCCCCAGCAAGAGGGAGAAGCTGTGCTCATTTCAGCAGCAAAAGACTTAAAGAAAGCAGCCATCAGTCTTAGTGAGGTTTGAGCACAGTGCTTATTAATCTGAATTTATATTTCCTGCATTGAAATGAGAGGTTTTCAAAGTGATATGAATTAACGTGAGCTGACAGTCGCCGTGCTTACAGACCTTCAACAAGCTGTGTACAAGGGAAATAGTTTCCTTACCAGTCTTTGACATTCTCTGTTCAGAAGATTTTTTATTTTAACCCCAGTCCTAATTGCCCTTCAGTATCAAAATTAATTGTGTTTTCTGCTAAAAGGCCAGCGTAGTTTAAGGTTACTCCAGGGTCCCAGCAGCCGATGCATCTTCTGTAAATGGCTTGATTGCCGTCTGTGGAGAGGAGTGCTGGGAGAGATTTGCTTGACCGAGGCTATACATTACAGTCCAATTAGTGTGAAGATCACTACATGAGTCTTTAACTTTATCTAGTAACTGTCGGTATCTCTAATGCTGGGAGCTGGGCGAGGAAAGAGGGATGCAGAGCCCACCTGGGCAGCTTTGCTAGCTCCCCTCCAGATACCTTGCAGGCAGCAGAGGGAGCAACCTGAAGATGGAAATACCTGGTCAGCTGCACAAATAAAAAAATATCCTCTTTCTTTTTATCCTTTACTTCCTTCCATATTATTATATGGTTATGTGGTTATTGGTGCTTTTTGGTTGGTTTGGGTTTTGTGTTGTTTTTTGTTTTTTCTTAAACTTTGCTGATCTGAAGTATGGATTCATTTAATCTAATCTGAGGTAGTGGACTGAATTTCACAGGAGTCTGCTAGTCCTGGGTCCTCTGGGCTAATGGATAAGGATGAACACATTCAGAAAGTGAAGGAAATTTCCATTATGAAGTTCAGAGCTGATATTTCCACTGGCATTATCTGTCTGTCCTACAGCCAGGGCTCCAGATTTAAGTACCTCAAAGTGAGCAGAAGTTAGACTTGTAGTGCCAGTCATCTCCCTTTTTGATCTTCAAGGATGAGGACGTACTTGTATATACAGCTTAATAACAGAGAATGGTAGTGAACTGAAAACATCTCTGTGAGGTCTTGAAGGGATAGTGGCCTTCTAGCCCACGCCCTGAGCAAGCACCAATGCATGAATGTCTTCAGAAATGAGCTTAAATTGTTTCATCTCTACAGTTATGCTCAAATTTAATCCATTATTTTAGATTAACATGGTTTCTGCACTGTCGTCAGTGGTTGTCACAAGAATTTTGATGAAACACCAGGTTCTGCCTTATCAGCTAGAGTAGAGAAGCCATAAGGATTTGGGATTGATTTTTAAGTGGTCTGTGCCTCAAGTCGTTAGGCTTCTTGTCTGAAGTATCTGGCCTTCAAGTCTTCCAAAATGTCTTCTAAACGTAGCTGGAACAACAAGTATTAAACAAGACTTTTAAGAAAAGTTGAACAAGTTTGAAAGCTCATAGAATGCAAAGTCCCTGACATTATTCGCATCTCCACCCTTTATTTTTCAGCTAATTTTAATGCTTAATGTCTTCAATTCTGAGTCAGTCTCCAAACCAGGAAATGAAGAGGCAGCTGCAAAAGTGGGAAAAAACATGGGGAGAAAAAACTTGTTATTTGACACCATCTCACAGAAGTTCCAAAATGATGAACTCTCCTTAACAACTCCATATCTCATTACGATCTCATCTGACACTGGAGTAATTATGATTAAAACAAAACAACAATCTACCTCAGTATTTCAGCATTTGGGAGATCACATGGCACCATGATGTGCTAGACAGTGCGCTCCTTCTTTAATCTATTTTTTGCTTTGTGACAGATATTACTGACATTAATGCAGTTATGGCACCCGTCATACTAATTCTCCGCTCTTCTCATTTCTGTGCGCTACAGAAGCGATTATCTTCTCCTTCATTATCTGAGATGTAGCCATAGACCTCAAACATTATTTTGCGTCCTCTTTTACCTGCCGAATTCACATACTTAGGATTCCATACACCACCTTTTTTCCACGTGGTTCACCACAGATCTTGCATCAACGTGCTGTGTTGTGTTCACACAACTCAGAGATAACGGAGTCTCTTTTAGATGCATTTTAGATTAAATAAGGCTGGTAATGGGATGAGAGCTTAGTCTCACTCTCTGCTCTTCTAAAGACTGTTTGGAACTGAAACTCCTCTTCAGCTGGTATCAAGCAGCAAAGCCATACCGAAGAGCAGGTTTTTTTGTCTTATTTACTGGTTGTTAGCATAATTATGGGTGTTTCAAAGTAGAAGCAACTAACATTTACCTTGCTAGGACTTATTAAATATTCAAGAAGAAATAATGTAGCATCTTGTAGCTATACAATATGGTTCCCTACTAGAAAATACAGGATAAATTAAATATATATATACCTGGGAGAGAGGTAACAGAAAATAATGAGGTGGCTACCACACCTGTCAGATATATATGAACAGTGGTTAAAACTCTGTGGTATATAAACCAGCAGCACTTAAATGTTATTTGGGTCTCCTGCCTGACAACAAAGAGAACAACAGATGTAATAATCATATAATAATAGAAGATTGCAAAGAGCCATGTTTAAAATAAGTATTAAAAAGCATTCCAAAGGGCCGAGGTGAGCAGAAATGTGGGGTGGTGAAAAAAGCTTCCCTGTCTGTAAGATCCTTGTGAATGGGACATAAATTTCCTTCTGGGAAAATCCTGACCAGCTACCCTCAGACAGGATGCTGGTGCTTGAGGCCTTTAGTCTAATCTCCTATGTGATGAGAACACAAATAATAATTAAAAATTGCTATAATAAAAAGCTTATTTGTGTCTACAACGTTTCCAACCTCTCTGCCTTAATAGCTTGGAAGGAATACAGAGGAAAATCCTGCATGTCATAAAGTTATGAAACAAAGGCAAAGTGGAGAGGAGATGGAAATATAAAGTCAAAATGAAACCCTCCATCTTTCTGTCAAACTGAAACAATAAATAATAATGGCATCTTACATTTATATAGTGGCTTTCATCCAGAAAGCCTGGAAAGCTCTTTGGAAACTTTACAAACTACTGTGGAGGAATAGGAATGATTTCATACGCCAATATATTGAAGGCTCCTACTTCTGTAGACAGTTACAGTCTACAGGAACATTACAGTTTGGGCTTGAACAGGTAGAGACTGATCCTAAGAGATATTGGAAGTAGTTAGGATATTGGATCTGTAGTTAGTCAGAGTACACCTTTGAAGTTCTGAGGGAATTTGTGCTGCTGACAGTTATTGTTGCTCGTGATCAAGCACTTGGTAAAGAAATAAAGTAACGAGTGTGTGGAATAGCTGCTGGTTCGGGTTGGTGAAGTGTGGCAATAGTAGCCGCAGCTTTAGAATTAAAATCCCTACTAATTCATCAATCTCAGAATGGTAAAAATACTCATTTGAAAAAGTCAGGTCTCCTGTTCAGACATTTGGCATTCCTATTACACGAGTGATGTCATTTCTTTCCTATCTTAACCTGTGTGCAAACAGGAAAAAAAGTGTTTTATGAGCAACTCAAAGCTCGCAGGTTTATGTCTCTGCAGTATTCAGTTGTCAGGCAAAGAACGGAAGAAAAAAAATAAAGAATGAATAATTAGTGAGCTGAGGAAACTTCATTAAGCTTTTCCATTTCTATCATATGTTTCAATTTAGAAAATCACACCAGATAGTTGAGAAGTCTGTTGGATATTAAGGGATGGCACAGACTTCCAGATCCTCAATGGAGGAAATTTCTTGCTGATTTTTATGGTCTTCGTGTTCCAAGAAGGATCACATAATTTTGGCTCTCGAATAATATTTCTAAAGCTAACAGGCGGCTCAGGAATTCCCTGTGTGAATGTATTTCTGTATCAGTTGGCGTAATGTGTGTCTGCCTGGAGAAAGCATCAATCCAGCACCTCCTAATGGTGGCAGTAGAAGGAAAATGAATGAAACTGAGAAAATAGCAGCTTCAGAAATAAGATCGCTAAGAAATTACCCTCAGATGAATGTTCCTTCGTGTTATTGGCTGTTAGCAGAGTATTTTGATGGGCTCACGTGTTACTGGAGTAAATAATCCTCTGCCTTAGCCTGGCAACCAAGTTGTGAAATTTCAAGAAATCTGCTAAATCTGGTTGAACTTGGCTAGTTTGGAATCTGTTGTATGGAAGCATATGTAGAAATGGATGCACAAAACAATAATTTCCCTTACTATCATAGGAAATAAAGCTGGAAGTTGGACTTCAAAGCACAGAGATCTAAGCAACTGATTTTCTCAGCCCTTGAGGCTGTGAGTGTGTCTGCGAGTCTGGAGAGCCTTTGGCCACTGTGCTTCTGGGTTAGGCTGTGCCTGTCTTCCCTGCCATGTTAGTGATGCCACCATGGCAGACCTGCTGCAGGGAAAGCTCTCCACTCATGGATGGGAGAGGGGCCCAGGGAAAAGCTTTTCTGAGCCACCACACCTGCAGCTCCACTGCACTTGGACTGCAAGTGCCAGGACCTGAGGCTGTGCTTATGAGGAGGCAGCACCGGCCCTTGGCCTGCAGCTGACCCCCAGCCCCATGCACATGGAGTTAAAATGCTTTGGAAAGCCAGGAGATTGCTCTAAAGGATAAATCTCACTTAAAATTTGGAGCTTCTTCTCCTTTGTAATTCAGCATTAGGGCCCTGGCTTGCAGCATTCTCCAGTAGGCATTTTATAACCTACTGAAATGATGACACCCTATGCCTGCCAGTGTTCAAGGAGCATTTGGGCAATGCCCTCATTAGTATGGTTTATCTCCTGATGAGCCCTGAAGAGGTCAGGCAGTTGGAATATATGATCTTTGAAGTTCTTTATTATAAGAGTAGTGAGGTGCTGGAACAGCTGCCCAGAGAGGTTGTGGATGCCCTGTCCCTTGAGGTGCTCAAGGCCAGGTTGGATTAGGCCCTGGCAGCCTGGTCTAGTATTGAAGTCCAGAATAGTCCCTGGAAAGCTTTCCTGCTCCCTTCTGGTTCCCATCCATGCTACTCCATAGGCTCTGAGATCAGACTTCATGGCCACTGACTGAATTGGCATTTGTCAGCTCTGCTATGGCGAGCAAGTGCTTGCTTTCCCATCTTTTCCACTCATTTCCTTACCATTGTGTTTAGGGAAGATGAGGAAAAGGAGAAGGTATGTGTACTGCAGTAAGCAGTGACTGGAGCAAAGATTGCTCCAGGTTTTACACATCAGTGTCTCCTATCAACACTTGGCAAAACTGCAGTATAAATACAGTGCAGCCCAAGAAAGAAATGTTTGCATCCTGCTGTTGAACCAAAGGCAGCTCTCCAGTGTACAGCTAAGAAATAGTTATCTCCTCTGTGGGGAGGTTTAGCATCAAAAGAGGGTGAGATAGGGGCAGTGTCTCTGCACTTGTTTAAACTGTTTTCAGTGTTCTGTAAGAACAGGCAGTCATGGAAAGGAGTCTGGAGGCTTCTCAGTATCAGTCTTCTTATCGGTTTTTAGGGATGTATTTCTATGCCTTCTGGGGTTCTTTTCAAGTCATGGTAGTCTCCTGAAAGTCAGAAAATTTTACATCAGAGCTGTAAATTCAGTCTCTAGATGAGCAAATCCCATTTATATTATGAGATGCTTCAGGAAAGCCTTATGGCTACATTTTGTTAGAAACATGAGCTATTTAGCCATTCTGATTGACATCCTAGATTTTGCACATTAAATGATGGGATCTCCAGCTTTACAAAAATAATCATTCTTCCTAAGCAGTAAAAGCAGTGTTGGATATTGAGATAAAAAGTCCTTTGTTCAAATGGGTAGTTTAAGGTTACATTACATTATTTTGAATTTCTCACTCGTGGCGTTACTGGTCTTTCAGGTGGTTACAGTGAGAGCTCAGAGTTCATTATGCAAAAGTTAGTTTGCTGGTGGAATATAGGTTGACATGTTCAAAGGCACACGGGGTAGTGATAGGACAAAATTTTGTTGAAAGTAAGTGAAAGTCAGATGCTTGCTTCTTCACGCTTTCAAAAATCTCCTGCTGTTTTTACTTCTTGAACATGAGAAGAAGGCTGGCCAGAGCAGCTATTATGGGCTACTTATAACAAATGCTTCATATCGACGATGACTGGGAGCCCCCAAGAGTTCTTGTCCCACATTTTGCCTGGCAATTAAATAGGCTGAGATATAATTTGTGGCCCACATTCTCTGTGTTGAAGGCAGTAGGCTTCTTCATTTTTAGCCTAACTCTTCTGTCACCTTCACCATTTTTACATTATTTGTGTTAACTCCATGGCCCAGGGGTAGGAGGTAGAGGGGAATTATTCCTAATTTACTGAAAGTGAGAGAAGAATCAGTCACTTCTTTCTTTAAATTTTTGTGGAGGATTGTTAATCAAAGTTAAAACAAATCTGTGTTCCAACGCAGAGGTGGGCGAAGAAATGTGTGCCTAACACATATGCACTTTGGGGCTCCTGCAGAAGGAAACAGACTTCTGGAAACTGTTGTGAGAAAAACATTCAAGACACCAGACTGTATGCAATGCTGCTGAGTGGAAATGAAGCCCCAGACAAGACCCAGCTATGTTTGAACCTGTTGGAAGAGTTGCATTTTATTCTTTGTTCTGGGATGAACGACATAAATTATCTCCCTTGCTTATTTGCTTCACACTGAGAAGAGCCTGGCTTGGAGTCGGACAATGACTTAAAGAAGGAGCTGGGCAGGGAATACATCAGGTATTCGACCTGCAGGCCTATGAAATGCAGTGTCATCATAACCCAAAGGGCGTATCATTAGTCACTGAAGGAAGGAAGTGCAAGCATGCCTGGAGAAATCAATAGAAGGTCCTTGTCTAGTAACACAAAGAGAACAGCACCAGTGTTTATGTCTTTGCCCTTCACACACTTTGCTCTTCCTTCCTCTCCAGTCACCTTTTCACTTTATCCAGAATTTCATTTTCCTGATTCCTAAGTATAAATGGACAGACATCATAGCCACGACTCAGGCTGCAATCCAGTCTTTTTTGAGAAATAAATATCCATCAGGCCCAATGTTTCTGTACGGAGGTTATCTGATTTGGCTCCTGCTAACTAAAAACATATGCAACTGGTTATCTCCATCAACACAGTTTAACTCAGCTCTGGTCCGTATTAGTGTGCTTTCTTGCAATTATGTCTCTTACTGCCATGGGTGAACTGTGACTGTTAAGATCATGTTTAAATATGAAGATCAAACAAATGCTCCAGAGGTTTCTAGCTTGAATCTAAAGATGTGTTAAGAATACAAAAATGTTTTACATGTTTTAGTTAAACATAGTACTTCCTCCTAAAATACCACGCTCTAGATAAATGACAAACTATTTAGCATAAGATTTCAGAGTTTTACTTGAAAATGGGGTAGTCATTCAAAATTGTCAAAGATCCCTCTATTTTCATAGTCCTGCACTTGACCCTTATTTCGCTGGTTGTGCCTCTTTTTACTCATCTCTAAAATGAGCACAACGGTAGCACTGTACATCCAAGGGAACCTACAAAGTACCACCATCACTGCTGTCAGGAAAACGCTCTAAAATTATTCAGCTGAATTCATAGCAAAAAAAAAAAAAAAAAAAAAAAAAAAAAAAAAAAAAAAAAAAGAAATAAGGAATTAACAAAATATGTTCACGCAATGCACGTTTGCTGGCTTCCATGAGAAAAACTGTGAAGTGTTATGAATAATATGGTTTGTGAGTGACTATTCTAACAATCCTGTTTTGTATTGTACATGAAGGGAAAAAAAAGGTCTTTTTATGGTCAGTTTGACCCTTCTTCATTCTGGCCCTGATTTCTTTACATCCTGGCCTTTGATAAGAATGCAAAATACAGATTAAGGACAGGAATAACTTTGTAGACTATGATAACATTTGTATTATTAGAAGAGGCTGGGGTGTGCCCGGGAAGGCAGGAGGTAAATGTGCTGAACAGTCTAAAAGCTTTATTTACGGAAACATCCTCTTTTAACAACAGAGGAATGAAGGAATAATACTAAGAAAATCACAATAATCCCCAGGATCCCAAGTGAGCCAAACGGTACATGTGCATACAGATGCATGCTAAGTTTACCTTCATACATAAAGCTCAGACCCTGGATCAGCTTTCAACTAGACCAAATTAGCCTAAATTATAAAACTCAACAGAAAAATGTCAATTTCACGTGGCTGAGGAGTGTGACAATGTCTCATTATTTCAACCAAGAAAATCAGAAGCTAATTCTATGGTTCTCAACAGAGTTCCAATGGGAAGAAGGAAAGTGTCTTTTTTGACAAGTCTGAGAGGTTCTGACAGGTCTGTCTCTTTGGTCATTTACCTAATGACCCACTTAACAGTGGAAGACCCTGAAATAAACCATCTCAAGGTCAGCTGAACTACCCAGCACTTCCTAAAGGAAACCAAGAATCCTCCATGCTGATATTAAGATAGATTTTAATGTTGTTTTTTTTAAATAACAATAGGTACATTTTCAACCTGCTTGTGTGATTTAGAAACTGACGTCTTTTTTGTTTGGGCTTTTTTTTCTTTTCTTTCTCTTTTTTTACTTAGGTGACCACTTGGCCTCTTGTGAGGCTTTTTACAGTCAGAGAGACTAGTTCCTTTATAAAACTGAATCCAGACTGGTAGGTCATATTCCCTGAAGATGTCTGAGAATATTACTACTGCCCTATCAAGGCACAAATGGTATGAAACTGTAGAATTGCCTCCTGCTCTGTACTCAGAGCATAAGAGTGCACTGTAAAGGGGCAAAGGCCATGCTGAGAAAACAACGGAAAAAAGCAAAACAAAACCTCCCACTGAAACACCTTTAGAGAAAGCTACTTTCAAATGCTATTCACAGTATTCTTTAAACAGAATGCTTCCATTGCTAGCAGTTTGGTAGTTGCTGGTCCAGCACTTAAAAAAGGGCATAGAACTGTATTTCTAAACACTGGAACATGAACCTGGCTTCTTACCTGAGATCTGTCCTCCCAATGGAAACTGAATTAAGGATCAGGATGAATGTCTGTCAAATGTAAGGGAATCCAACTGCATCATTTTACTCACAACTAATGAAGATAAATTAAGAAATAAATATCAGTAACACTAGGGAGGGGTTTTTGTTGTTGTTTTTGTTTTGTTTTGCTTTTGCATAGTATTTTATGTCGTATAAAAATAATACAGGGAAACACCTCTTTTAAAATATACAGTGCAAACACACCGAGAGCTTTGCACATTCGGCTTTGCACAGTTGGAATATATTCTCTGTACTATTATACTTCATCACATATATGCCACCGTGGCATAGTTTTAACACAGTGATGTCACCACATCAGTGACATCACTTTGCAGAATGCCCCAGTGAGGAGCAGAGGTTAACTGGGTTTGTAATAAATGGAAATAAAAGCCCCGCTTACTGCATCATCTGAAATCCAAACAGGGACGTTATTTGACACCTGCCAGACAGTAACATTGCAGTTTTAGGAAAGGAAATACTTGTACGTATCACCTAGGACAAGAAATTCTTTATTTTAGCCAATTTGAAATTTATTCCGGATTTTCGGACTATGTTATGTGCCCTTTCTGTAGATATTCAACCACTTAAGGGTAATTATGCCATAACTCTTCTCGTATTTGACCTTTTCATGCCACACTCTGCAATATAAATTCTGGTTGGAAACATGGAGGAAGAGATTCCAGCAGCACAAGACATATTGCCCACGTGCAACGTCTCTCATTTACATGTCAATTTTATTACTAATTTTATTGTAATGTTTTAGACACAATACAAAGAGATTAAGATATGTGGTATTTGCTTCATAGTATTTGCAGCTGGATAGATAAATAGTGAATGAACTGACCGTTAAGTCAGGTTGATCCATTCAGTTTGTCAGCAGGTCCAAAAATTACAAATGCCTTATGGAAATTAAAGCATCTTTTCATGATGCATTTTCAGCATGTCAAAAAGGAAAACAAACCCATGTGAAATAAAATGAGAGGCCTCTCAAGACATGCGGCAGACCACGTTCCAGTTGTGCTTTTACTGTATTTTAATGGTTTGAAGTGAAAAGGGGAGAAAAAAGTTAAAAAGAAAGAAAGAAAAAAGCAAATATGCCGTCTTTGAAATATGTATACTAGGAAAATCTATTTTTACTCAAACAATAAGTATTTGGGTTGTATTTTAGGCTTGAATGATTGAGTTCAACAGAGATAAACTCTTCAAATATGTTTTTAGGTCTCTTTTTCGAAAGTTACAGTTAATACTTCCCCAAACTCTTCCACCAGTGGAAAAAAGGAGGAGAGTCCTGGAGCCAAGTGATGAGACTGTTCTGAGATTCATAGTTCAGTGTTATTTGTTTGGTTGGGGGATCTTTCTTTTTCTTTTAATAAACTATCCCCCAAAGCCTATCTACCTAATGAGTATTATCTGCTTAATTTCCTGCAGGCTTCGATGCAGAAGCAGGTCAGTAGGCTTAATTATCAGCTATGGGGACGTGAAGGAACTTGAAATTCAATTGAAATATACAGTGGCATTTTCCACTGGATTTTTTCACATTCACAAAAGTACCTGTTCAAAGAACAGATTGACTTAGCTGTGACTTAAACAAAGATAACATTCTGTGGCAGGAAAATAATCATGCTATTATTGTCCCCTGACAGAGGATATTTGCATGGTGATTAGTGATGGTTTATATGGTGAAATGCCATATGCAGAGAAATGGGCAGGAATGTACCTTCTGACCATCAAATCTCTTTGTTTTTAAAATGTAGCTCTTCTCCGTCTACTTATATCATGTTGTTGATAAAGTGTCAGACAGATCCAGAAAGCCTTATGAATTTCATAGCTTTAAATGCCTGTGTTCTATTCAGATGGCTGTCCTCTCCATCGCAGTGACAGAAAGGCACACAGAACTTACCCCAACAATTGGAACCCTCACTGGGAGTTTTTTGGCACAGGGGGGGAAAACTTTTTCTTTTAAAATAGCCTTTTTCTGTGTCCTAGATAAAGTGTGAGGAAGGCTAAATAAGCACTGGTAGGTTGCCATGCCTTCCAAGTTCATTTTTCTCTTTTTCTCTCTTTTTCTCTCTTTTTCTCTCTTTTTCTCTCTTTTTCTCTCTTTTTCTCTCTTTTTCTCTCTTTTTCTCTCTTTTTCTCTCTTTTTCTCCCCTTTTCTCCCCTTTTCTCCCTTTTTCTCCCCCTTTCTCCCTTTTTCTCTATCTCTTTCTTTCTTTCTTTCTTTCTTTCTTTCTTTCTTTCTTTCTTTCTTTCTTTCTTTCTTTCTTTCTTTCTTTCTTTCTTTCTTTCTTTCTTTCTTTCTTTCTTTCTTTCTTTCTTTCTTTCTTTCTTATCTTTATAATTCTGGGAGTTATTATTGGCAAGTCTTTATTCAGAGACGGGCATGTAAAGAGAGCATTCATAAGGAAGGAAATCCAATTAATTTTGTTAGAAATCCAATAGTCTCCCAGTGAACGCAGACTTCCACCACAAATCTGCAAGTTTATAGAGCTGCTAAGGCACTTGGAGCATCCACACAGCTGAAAGACAGGGCTTGGGCTCCGTGTGGCTAGAGTGATATCTGTAATATCCCATAGAAATCCATTGAGGACACTTAGGAAAGCGCAATATCCTTTAAATGTAACCTTGATAATGAAAGGAAAGGGCTCCTGTTCCTAAATAAAAAACAACAAGCCCCGACAGGTCGGAATTGATACCAGCCTCTGCTGCTGCCTGAAACTCCTGCCGAGCTCTGAATGCTGCAAAAGTGTCTATTATTTTTAACTGTTGGGTTATTGTCCATCTTTAAGGATGGGAGGATTTTAGGAGCGGCAATTAATAATAATAATAAAGAAAAAGAAGTTTAGTGTTATTGCAGACCTCTAGACAAAATACCTAAGGGGCAGAGGGTGAGCGAACAAAGGAAGCCAAAGGGAAAAAAAGCATTCTTGTTTTAGAGAGAACAGCTTAGAAAACCCTGAATGGAGGGTTCTTTATATATAGCACCACATTGAGTGACAAAATGGTAGCTGTCATAATGTGCCAGTTAACATGTCCAATATGAGCCGATCGTTTAGTGTCCCCTGGGATTAGAAGACAGAAACATGACAAAGAACAAAGAACTCGGATCAATAATGCTTGGGGAAATAAGACAGAGAAGGTTATTTACTCTGCATTGATCCGTTGCTGCAGTCGCGTAAACTTGGCCTGTTTTTCTTTTGTTAACCTTTAAGCTTGAGTATACTCACAAGCAACTAGGGAGCCAACTAACAGGTGTAGATTAAGGATCGAAGGAGGTCACCGTACCTCTGTCACCACTAGGCACCCATGTAACAACATCCCTGAAGAAATTTAAACATCAATAGCTATAATAAGGGCAAATTTATCAAGCTTGGCCTACTTTTGCTGGGAGCCTGGCTGTGTCCAGTCAGTTTGCCCTTGCTAAAGCTCAATTGATTTGGACATTCTTTTACTAGAGTTGATTATCAATTGTGACACAACAAATTTGTTAGCTTCCAAGCACTGGAGTTGTTGCCAATTGGAGCCTCCGAAGTGAAAACACCTGGCTGTGTTCAAGTTTTACTCTTGTTAAGGCAAAGGAAATGAAAAAAAAGAAAAAAGGAAAAAAGATAAAGCAGAGAATCCTTTTGGTGATGTCTCCATAGATGCTGGTTCTGTTGGAGATACCTGTACTTTTCAGCATGAACATCTGGACTGTCATTTTTAGAAAATCAGGACCATGAGGACATACATGTAAACTTGAAAGAAACCGTTTTCAGTAGTAAGTCCTGACAGCTGCTAACTATTCATTTTTTGTGTTATGATTTGTCACCTAAGTCACACGGAACCATTCCCGTTCCCTATGCGGATGGCAGACTTTAGAAACTGAGAAGTAATGAATGTCATATGATGGGCAGCAGTATTCCACAAGATCAGGAAAAAATAATTGTTGCTGAACTCCATAGAACTTGTTAGACACGAAAACTCACTCATCGATGCTCGGGAGCTGTAGTTAATTAACCAAAGTGGATATTTTGAGTACAATCAGGATGGGATGGAACTTGTTTGTTTTAAATACTGACACTGTTTATTTCACTCTAATTGTAATTGTTTCACGTTGTGTCAATAGTATTAGCAGTACATTAAAAATGTAATTCTGGAAATATTTATCTTGTTTAATCTATTTTGAAATCAAAAGGATTATTTATTATTTAGCATCACTAGAGCAGCTTTTCAGTTTTTTTGAATCAAAGTATTCAATGCTTGTCGTAGTATAAAACATTTCGACTCGGGCAACACAGAATAAGGTAAAGCAATCAAACAACAAAAACGAGATGTAGTAAATTCAAATCTGAAAATCACTTTTAAATATTCAGAAAATGAAAAGTTAAAGATGTATCATAGCCTCTCTATGACAGACATCTGATGCAGAATTTTGGGCACAGTACAGTGGTCATACTGAAGCATTTCCTTTTGGATTCATATTCTGGGTTTGTTTCTTTTAATCTATCCATTAAAATAACACTGCAGGATGAATACATAATTGTCTGAAGTGCAGGGGTGCAAAAACAGTTCACCACAAACACAGACAGTTGCAAATCAGTTGCAGTTGTTTCTTCCTTTAACCAGCAACCACTGCAACTTGATAGTGCAGGTGAACGAATTTACAGTCCTGGCCTTCCTGCTCCTCATCTGTCACCCTGCAGTACTTCTGGTCACTGCTGGTACTCGGGCAATGACTCACAAAGGGCTCAGCTCAGTGTTTTGTGATGGATTCTAGAATTTCCTGCATTACAGTTCTGTGTATCTTGATTTCTCGTGGCAAAGAAAGATGCTTGTGCTGTGGTTGCTTAGGCTATCCTTTATCCTGGCAATCAGAAAACCTTGAATTCAATTTAAGAAAGGTTGCATCTTTCCTTTTGTTTATCTGTAATAAGGAGACACAAACAAGGAAACTACTGACAAAAGAAATCAGACTCTGCTTTCCTCTTAGGGATGGGAATCTGCTGCTTGCATCTCTTGGCATGCAAAGATTCAGCATGTGACCCTTGCCCCATCACCCGTAAAAGTGTCACCACACTTTTTAAGAGCATTTAAGGCATTTAAGAGCATGGGAGGGAGAAGGCAGCGGCTTTTAGGGCATCAGAAATGACAGTAATGTGCACTGGAACAGTCTGCACAAGCAAAGTGCGTTGAGGCAGTTGTATTAGATCAATCTGTGGCAGAAGAAAAGCCACTGACAGTTTATTTCTGTATTGGAGGACAAACTGCAAAGTGCACAGTCCTCATTAGGATAAATGGAGAACAGCTCAGCTTGGATCTCACCAAAACTTTTTACCAGCTAATGGCTATTCAGAGCTCTATGTGAAATGAGTTAGGGCTCTCTTAGCCCTGCCAGTATGATAAAGAACAGCACTCCTGTTAGCAATAATAAGCATCCTTGGCCGAGGGTCTATGGATTGAGTGAGCATGGAGAATGAATTACCCTCTTTCCACTAGATGTGGTCCCCCTAGGTCAGGGCTCAGGTGAGGGGAAAAAATGTTATGGAGCCGCACTGATTTACAGCTGAGGATCTGGTCTTAATGGCTCAGTGGGTCCTTGAAGGTGCTTGTCTGCCTTGGGAGCCTGGGAGCAGACCTGCCTTGCAGAGGCAGAGGAAGTCTGTCCTATGGAAAGCCCAAGGGGGCTAGGGCCTGTTCTTCACAATGCCCCCTGCTCTATGGGTGGGACCACAGTGCAGGACCTTGTTTGTCTCCCAGGCATGTTGCAATCCTGAACGTGTGGCTCTGAAGTATCCAAACCCCATATGATGCTGCAGAGCACTATGCAAGAAAAGGAATGTGTGATCAGGTCTTCCTCTAGTCAAAGTGGAATAACAAGGTATAAAAACAACGTGAAAAGACACTGGAAGACTAAAAAGGAAGAAAACAGAGAGAAGGAATGGCACACAAGCAGTGCTCTATTTGCTGAGCGGCACATGCAGAAAACTCCAGCACACCTTTTGAAACCCAAATGTAAACAATACAAACTTTTCAAACTGGGCTTCGGAGCCAAAAACCTGAAGCACATGACAGCGTATCAAGACAACACATTTCCTGGTTGCATGCTTATGCTAGCATGCCTTCCCCACCCAGAGGCCTTGTCCACGCTGACCTGTTCCGTTGTACCGGCCAGTTGGCCACTTGGCTCCTCTCCCAGCAGCCAGTGCTTTCCAAGCGTGACATCGATCATTGCTGCCTGTAGTAAGGAAGATGGCACTTACCTGATGGGGTAGGCGGAAGCTCCCTCTCTTACCATATGCTGGGAATTGTCAGTGACTGCTTGAAGCCAAGGCTGGCTTTTCCTCCTGCCAGGAAACAGGCCTTTTCCAAAGCCTGCCAAAAAGACTTGGGAAAAAAAAAAGAGAGAGAGAGAGAGAGAGAAGAAAATGAAGAGAAAAGTACAAAGAAGAAGAAAAAAAGAGGGAGAAAAGAAAAAGAATCTTTTTGCATATTACCTTTCTTGCTGAGCAATTTTGTTGCAGGCTGGGCAGCACCAGGCAGCTGTAATTACGGATCAGAGCTTCCTTAGGCACTATGGATATGGGGATAGACAGCAGACAGTGAAACAGGAGGCAGTACAATGGGTAAAAGGGGAAAAAAAATAAAGACAGAAGAAAGTGTTTATATTGATTCTCTCCAGAAATGCAAGATCTGCCACAGCCAAGCAGACTACTGAGTCATTAAAGGCTGCATCCTGACTCCAGGGTGCTTCAGGGGAAGAGGAGGGAAAGAGGCGCGCTGCCAATAGTTCCATGCCCTTTGGAGAGAATCACCTTCCTCATCCCAGCCTGACCGTGTCCTGGCACATGGCACTTGACTTCTGAGTAACCTTTCTCGGTAGTGAAGACCTCATCCCATTTCCCTTTTCATCATTAGGATGAAGGGAGCCATGTGCACCACTGCTCCAGACAGACACCGAGACCAGCCTCCTGGTCCCCTATGGCCCATCACTGAATATCAGGAGACTGCAGTTTGCACAGCAGAGTCCAGCAGCTTCAATAAGCTTCTGCTTATGGTGGGCAAGCCTGAGTCCAAGAAAGGAAGACCAACATCTCTGTAAAGTACCTAGAAATTGAAACAAACAAAACAAACAAAGGAGCAAGGGGAAAAAGAGGGGTTGGGAGAAGAAAGAATATATATGTGAGTAATCTTCCCATGTCTGGTGGCACAAACACTGATGCAGCATAGGAATGAAACAGTTCTTGAAACTCCTCTTCATAAAATATCACTTCTTCATACAATTTTTAACAGGAATGGGAGAAAAAGAAAGCAGGAAAAAGAAACAATCCAGACAGTGATCTGCTTTGAGTGGCAAACCACAGGAAAGAAAAGGTTTTGTTTTTTTTTCTTTCATTGAGGGGGTGGAGTTGAAGCGTTAGAAATCCAGGCCAAGGGATTACTTCACATTTCATTTAAGGAATGAAACCTTCCAAAAAAGAAGGGTCTATTTTGTATTACTCAGCAGATCTTTTTCCTTCTTATTTATCTATGGAAAATTCTTGCTTTTTTTTTTCTCCCCTTCCCCCCCTAATAAAGTGTTTACTACAGTCCTGCAGCACACTCACACTCACACACACACACACACACATGACAGAACCCTTTATAAAGAAGAAATCAGGCTGGCGCTGCAAAAGTGCAGAGAAGATCTTTCGCTAAAATGATCTCAAGGTCAGTTTTGGGGGTCTTTAGGTTCCTATATTCAATCCAACCACGTTTCACGTCTCTGCTTTGCTTGCTTAACTTACAAGAAACTTGGGCACAATTTTGCTTGTGTTGGCAGTTTTTAGGTGTGGATTCATGCAGGCTATTTACAAGATGCCAAGGGATGTCAAATCCTGAACATGTGTTTTTGTCCTACAGTCATTCTCTGACAGCAGAAATAGTCTGCAGCTTATCAGATCCATTTGCTGATATTTAACATCTTTTTTTCCCGACAAAGGTTTGGGGTGAGATGAATTTTAATGTTTCTCTACGCTGAAGCTGACAAAAAATAAAAATAAAAAATCTTTATGCATCTAAGTTAGAAATTGGAGCTTTAAGCTGTAAGGAAAAAAGAAAACCACCAACAACAGCAACAACAACCAAAAAGCAACTCCCTTATTTACAACATTTTTACTTTCCGTACTTAGATGTAATTTTGTTTGTTTTCTTTAAAAGGCTCAGGGTATTTTGTTCAGCATTTTACTCAATCAAGAGATACTGCAATTTTGTCACAGACCAAGACGTGCGGATTTAGAGACTTTTTTAATGTATGTTCCTGATATAAGTGACAAAATATATGAAGTAAGTGAGCATAGTAACTTTATAAGAACCATAAAGCAAAATATTTTCTTTAATGTAAAGATATTGGTAAAAGTATCAAGGAAAGCTAGCAGTCTCTAAGAGTATAATGCCATACAATTTTAGTTAGCAGTGTACTCCTAAAATTGAGGCTTTTGTACAAATATGTGTGTTCTCAGAAACCAGAGGAGACAGGCATGGAAGAGAGCAGAAACTTAATCAAGCATTAATGTAGATATAGAGGGGTAGATGGTGTTTTGTAGGATATTTCCATATTAAGTATAGACTTACAGAGAGTGAGTTTAATTTTGCAGGCAAAAAAAATGGCTAACAAAAAGGGGAACATTTCTCATGAATCAGAGTCATAATAAATACTTGAACTGTATGTGCTATGTGAGGCACCTCTTAAATTCACAATGCCATATACATATGTTTTCATACAGCAGTAGATTTGTCATCCCGGGTTTCTGCAGACACCGTTCTATTTAGAGCTATTTTTCTCCTCTAACCACCTTCATCAAGTTCTTTGTTTCAGTACAGCCTATCTGTTAAAACATGCCCAGCATTGTAACTTTTCACCTAGAGGTACCCCACGGCAGAAACAAGCTAAAAAAGCTAATGCTTTTTGTCTGGCAGCGAATGGAGAGAGCTCATCTGTAGATGGGAATGCTTGGGGTCTTCTCCAAATTTATCCTCACTGCTTTTGTTTGTATAAGTTGGGTTGTGCAAGCTGTTGGTGTGTGGCTTGTCCCACTAAGTTACAAAGAACAATCTATTTGAGAGCTTTCCAATTATTCTTACTTCTGGTCAGGTTAGATATGCAATTAGATTAGATCCCTGACAGGTTTTTGGCTCCTCTAGTGTCAGGCCTTTATTAATCAGAGCGTATGCAGATGGAAATGATTTATTTTTTGTTAGCCATTACACAAATTTGATTGTCAACAAAATCTTTGTCAGCTTTTAGCAAACTTTGGAATAGACCTTCACATTTGGAGGTGGGGTGCTCACCCTGACCAGATGTGTTTGGTTTGCTTTAGCAGAGGCAGCTCAGCTTTCCAAACTCATAAAGTTTACAACCAAAGAGCCTGTATAGACCTCATCAACTAAACATTTCAAGGGAAAGGGACGTATGGGCAGAGGTGACTTCTGGGAGCCTTCCTGGTTTCCTCCTCTGCTGCTGTGCCGCCAGCTCTTCTCAGTATACTGCAGTTCCACTGGGCCTTGTCCTTTACTTTGTTGGCAAATAAGGTAAATGACCCCTGTTCTGGCTGCCCATATGCTGCTAACATGGTTGGTTTTGTTTCAGCAAACTGCACGAAGATGGTACAGACAGATGCCAAAAAAAAAGAGGGCCCCCATCAGCCCAGTATTCCCCACTGTGAACCACCAACGTGCCAGGGTGAGTGGCAGCCGGCATCTCCTTAGTTATTGAGGAGAGCAGCTGTGTCACGTTCGGTTAGTTTACATCATAACCTAAATCAACCATGAAGGATGAAGATGCATAGAAGGAAGGTGGGGGGGGGGGGACTGGGGGGAAGGAAACAATAAACTGGAGGGATGCGTTCAAACAAAGTCTTGTACAAAACCTGCCTTTGGGTTCGGTCCTAACTAAACAGAGCGATTGCAGGGAAAGAGGTTGCTCAGTTGCCAAAGCCTTAGAAAGTGTCTGCAGAAATCTGAGAGCAGATTTGTCCTCTGAACACAGATGTTTGCACTTTTATTCTTTGCTCTTTGCCTCCACGTCCTTGTCTTCTTCTCCCGGCCCTGACAATTCATTAGTTCTCACCTCAGGCTGCAAGCAGGTCCAGAGAGAACACACAAGTTTGTTACACTTTGGCACACGGAGCGTGTTAACTGTGATACAGCTAAAGGCTGTTGTTGCAGATTAAAGAAGAATTCCAACACCTGTCCCCAGATCAGGGGGTGGCTTCAGCGCAGGCCTTGGCTCCAGGAACTTCTCTGGTGATGAAGTCAGTTTTTCACAGGTTGTCATTAATTAACTTTTTGTTCTTCTTTCATCCAGGTGAAGCTTAGAGAGCAAAAAAGTGGGCAGGGCGGAGGGCTGTCAAAAGATGACTGTGGGCTAAAAGAGCTATTTTGCTCATGGTCAGGGAGGTTGAGATACTCTTGCTACCTTTTCCTTCTTTATTCTCGCTTATGTGTATTACTTTTTCTTCTTTGTTTTCATTTATGTGTCTTAGGTGTAGATATTTAGGCACTTTGGTGTGTGGTTTATAGGTAGCAATGTAAAAGGGACTTAAAATACAGCAGTGTTGTTTCTCTGTTATATGCCTCTAGGTTTTGAGGATTTGAACTTTTTTAGCATGACATCTGGGAAGTTTTGAAGCAAACTTCCCATAGGAGTAGTAGGGAAGAATCTTTTAGTGATCTTTAAAATAGGCCTTAAAGACTTCTGCAATGAGATACCTTTAGAAGCATTGGAACATGATAAAGATACAGCGAGTGGGGTAGAACAGGTAGTTCTAGATACATTCTCTATTCTGTTTCCCACCAACTTGAAAGAAGTATTGTTATTCTTTAAAACCACAGTATTTCCCAGCTCGTCACAAATTGTGTAGGCTCCATAAACAAAGGTAGAATAGGCTGGTGCAGGGCTGAGGTCCTGGTGGGTGGCCAGGTCACCGAGCCAGCCTTTAATGTATAGATAGCTCAGTGGCTTTCTTTTGTCTGGGTGTTGAGATATGTTTCAGATTATAATCTATATAACCTACTGGATCCAGAGGATGAAGAACTAGCAGCAGAAAGAGCTCTGAGGAGGTGTTAAGCAGGGCTGAAGCACTTCTCTCTTGGTGAGAAGAGTAATTAAGAAGTGAGTGCTCACATCAGTTGTTTATTCTCTCGCAGATGCTGCTGAAAAACAAATGGAAGCTGGCAGCAGCTGAAGGCCTGTGGTGGTTGACCAATCTGCTCTGAGCTGTTCCAGGAGCCTCCAGAGAACAAGAGGTTTGACAACTTTATTTGAAATATCTCGGGGGGATAGAAACTGGAACAGTGTACATCCTCTGCGGTATGGCACAAAATAGAGATATACTTGGTGGATGCTGCTTATAGCCCAGGTCTCTTGTAGATGCAGCGTGGTCTCCTACCTAAGCTATGTCCTGCATGTAGTCTCTTACTGAGTTTGGATAAGCTAAATATACGATCATCTGTGCTTACTGCTTACAGGATTCTCAGTGTGAGCTGCCTGACAGAAAAGAAATAATTTGATTTTGATTTCTAAGGGAGTAGCACGAGGTACAACTGCTCCCTGGGGATGGAGTGGTAAAAAGAAGTGCGCAGATGCAAGTTGGGCTTGTTTCAAGAAGCTCTTAAAATATATATATATATTAAAAAATCATAGTTTTCTTTTCCATGTGGGTCCTTTTGAAGAGATGGGAGATCTTGTTGGTGCTCTGAGTGTAAACTCTAGTGCCAGTTTCCACCAACAGGTACTGTAAATAAGTGGGCTGCTTGCAGCAGAAGCTGTATTTGTAGAGTGCAGTGGAAAGTTGGGTTACTTCTCCTGTCTTGTGAAAAGTTTTCAGATATGGAGACAAGGGATGTTTAAGCCAGATACCTCTCACTTTCCAAGCACAATACATACTTTCCCTTCTTTCTTCAAATGTAGTTCCTCTTGCAAAACTCTGTGGAGAACAATACAATAATCAGCTCTTAACATCTAATTATGCTTTTCCCTTTACAAAAGGAACTCATATTCTTAAATAACACTTCCTGGCAGCAGTGAGCTTTGTGGCTCCCTTTGAAAGAAAGGGGAAAACAATGCAACCCAGCCCAAATATCTTCAGATCATTAATGTACAGGGAATTGGGTGCAGAATCTTTTCTTAACTTCATCACTAGATGAAAATAATACTTACCCTTGAGCACTTGGCTGTATTCTTGTACTGAATGCCAACAATAATCTAATCAGTTAACAATTCTCATTTTGATGATCATTTTCCTGTGAATTGTTTCAGTGGTAGGAATATATATATATACCACTGAAACAATTCACAGGAAAATATATAAGTTGCTTGTGCTGGAAAGATGATGGCTGACTGAGGGTCCACTCTTTTGGCTCCTTGTAACAGTTCAGATTCTTCTCCCTGCTGGATGAAATGTCAACCTGCAGGGCTGTAAGCTTAAAAAAAGTCCCTTTACAATGAAATCTTATCCCTGTTTTGCCCAGAGGTGTTTCATAGCCCAAGCAAAGCACTTGAGTTCTGCAACTACTGGACTACATGACAACTTCCCTTTGTCTGTGCTGCAGGAGCAGGGTTGGGTTTGTTTCTTATTATAAATAATGTTTGGGGGTTTTTGGTTTGGTTTCTTTTTTTCTCTTGTGGAGTAAATTTCAGCCCCAAAATGTATGATATGTGCTGCATTTGGTGCACTCTCCCTGAGGCAAACCAGGGGATCTGTAAGTGGTACTATTTTTCCTATCAGCCCTGGAGAGTAGTGTGGCAGCCCTGCGTGTTATTAATGGATAAAATCTGAGCAGCAGCCAACCCCAAGGTGAACCCTATGCATTTAAAACATTTCATCAGACAGCTAAGTATTTTTTTTTTCCTTCACTACAGCGGATATCTCTACTGCCACCACTCAATAGATCCCGATAGAAGAGAGCAATAGCTAGACTCACTAATGTGAAAATTGATAGTATGAGCTCTCCAATGAAATATAAACAGCTCTGTGTTTCTTAAGTGTCAATATCACGGGGCTGGGCTGAGGAGGTGGTGCGGTGGATTAACCCTAGAATTATCCAGGAGGGGGGAGAAGCTGGTAAATAGGAAATATTTGTCCAATCAGCCGGGGCTCATTTCTGAAGTGGATAAGATGGGCTGCTGTTGACTCTCAGCTGCTGTCAGATAGAAACCCAGCTACAGTTTACAGCTCCTGTTATTGGAGTGTTTCTGGAGGTGGGAGGAAGGTCAGACTGGACTCTTCTTTCCCCTGGAAGAACCAGGTAAAAGGGAAGACACACGGTGTGAGAATTAGAACTGCAACTTTCAAGATGCCTTTGCAGAGGCAGCTGCCCTGCACTGGGAGCTGTTCCTGGCAAGCTGCAACACTGCTGTTGGAACAGCATTTATTAGAAGAGCAGCTTAATCTGGAGGGAAAGCCTGCAACAAGCAGAATAATCATCTTTGCTTAAGGAGACCTGGGACCTTGCCTGCCCACATAACCGGATGGTCCCCGCATGGAGAGGGATGCAGGCTGGCATTTGGATGTTTTCAGGGGGTCTTGTTACCCAAACTGATTTACTGTTATTGTTTCCATTTATGGATAACGAAGGATAGTGACAGTGCTCCTTCTGTTCTGGCTGTATAAGAAACTGAAAGCACCCAAGTCAGTTTGCTTGGTGAGCTGCAGAGTCACCTCCTGGTCCTGATATGTGAGCTGGATGAGACCAGGTGTGGGTTACAAATAACCCAGAGCAATGTTGTTCTTTTGACAAAGAAATGGTTTCCATGGAAACTTTTAAATATACCCAAGATTATGTAAGTTTACATCCAGTATACCTCCAGAACATTTATATTGATAGATTGCAGAAACACTTTTTTTTTTTTTTAACAAGAATTCTCTTAACTTTCCTTTATATATATATATATATATATATATATAAAATGTATGTATATATTTAAGAGGAAAAATGAGCAATTCTGCATAGCAGTTTCCATATTTAATTACAGGCTTGCAATAACCTGACTGAATTTTACTTAAAATAAACCCACCTTTGACTGGGAAGGGTTCAAGGACGGTAAGAGAATTAAAAAGATACAACGTACTCATAGTGTAAATCATTGCAAAGTCACTGAAAGCCTCCTTTTAAATGTATATTTATAAAGTGCATTTCATTCTGATGTAGCTGGAAACTTGGACTTGCTGAGTTTTTCTTCTCGAGCTTGTTTACTGAGTTTTCAATCTGCTTGTTGAGGCTTAAGGACTCTTCTACTTATGTGTCAACCCTGGAACCAGAGCATGTGGTGGAGGATCATACCTTAGTTGAGGGTACTTAACCATGAGCAGGCAGGCTGAAGATTTAGTGAACAAGCCAAAAAGGACTTTATATAGGGTGGCAAAGCAGCCCTTTGGGAGCGGGGGAAAAGGGAATATTAGCAGGAGGGAATCTCAGCCACACAGCAATGCGTATGCAGTGCGACCCCTCCTTGTAAGTGCTCTTGAATCAGCAGGTTTTTCACAAGGTAAGTACCCACAGGTTTGTGCTTATACTAATGCAAATAAATAAATGCATAATAAAAATTAAGTGCTGGCATACATGAAAGCTTCCTCTGTACAAACCTATTCCCTTCCCACTTTTCTTGTCAGGCTTTAAATTTCTTGGTGCAGTAACTCAAAGCTTTGTTGCTGAGGTTTGGATGCAGCCATTGGAACCAAGAGCTAGCTCTGTGCTTCTTCCAGCCCCCAGCTTTCCCCAGTCCTATTTCAATACTGCTGTAGGTTCACAGGTGTGCAGAGTTTCCCCAGCCACAGCACTGGCAAACAGCAGGGTTGAGCAGCTGGGAGTTCGGTGCATACAGAGCTAAGAAAGCCATTAAGTGTCCTAATGAGTGAGAGTTTGCACCACCCAGCTAATTAAGGTTGGCCTATGAAGCAAAGGCTATAGGCATTGTTCTGTAGTCTGAAGAAGACAGCGTGTCACTCAGAGATTCAGTGGGATTGTTCAAGTCATTCCTTCTTTTGCCTTCAAAATATGCCATTATTTAAAGATAAAACAGTTAAAAGGAGCATGTCCTTTCTATGTTCTTCCCATTAACTGGTTAAGAGTCTGTAATGTCAACTAAAAATCTTAGGAAACCTGTATTTGAAAAATTTTATGTTGGATTTGGGAAAATTAAGTAATAACTTAAAAAGAAGTACAGAATTCAGTGTTATATGATGGTATATATTGAAGCGTATAAAACTCATAAAGGCATACGTCCTGTCCAAAAGCCAGGTTTTAATATAAACCCCAGGTGTTAATATAATGAGGTTCATAATATCAAAATAATTATTGAAGAAAGTTCTGCATTTTTTTTCCCCCAAGTTTTATATTTCAAGCTTCTCTTTTCCAGGGTACAGACCAGGGATCTTCGACAGAGCCTGAGCATCTCATGTAATGTCAAGGCCTTACGAGCTGAGAAAAACACATCAGAGTATCAGGACAGAAAAACAATGGATGAGAACGACCTTAAAACTGTGCCTGTAGATCTGATCAATGGATCTCTGTGAAGTCCTTGGACTGACTCTGCTTTTGGTCTGTAGGAACTTACTTATTACAGACATGGAACTTCTTTGATTGGTCTCCCCCCTGCTTGAGGAAGCTAGAATGCTTTATTATTTATTTCATGCCATACTTATGGCATGTATATGAAAATATTTCACTGTTTATTTTTATACTTTATCAACAATATGTTATGGAGAAAACATTTCCCATTTTCCAACAAATTCAGTCAGAGTTGAGTTATCTGTTTATTATTAGTGAGCGTGTCCAAGAGTTTTGCTGATATGTTTGTTTGTTATCAGTGCATCAAAGCTTGATTGATAAAATAAACTAACGTGGTCATAAGTTCTGCTATTTGAATGAATTTTGGAACAGCAGATGCAAAGCTGAAAAAGATATCCCAGCTTTCACCTTTTGACTGGATGGAAGAGGCCATTAGGCAGGTAATTCAATTCTCTTTGCTAAGAAAACCTGGGCCTCCAAATAGGAGCAAAGCAAGGATCTGTGAGAAACAGTGCACAGTTGAAACCACGGCTTCTTTGTCCTCCAGCAGCTCAGGAGGTAGCATGCATTGCTACCTCTCTTGACTTTGCGTTCTCATAACTTTTCCAGGAGCTGGAGTCTTAGGTAGCTGTATGGGTGTCAGCCACTAAACCAGCATTAGGTTGTAAAGAGAAAAAGAAAAAAGCATTATAAAAGTAGTTTCACATGGAGATGGAGGAACTTAGGCTGTTTGGGAGGATGACTTGCTGTAAGCAGCCACGCGCTGTTGCCAGCATAATATCTGCTTTGTCAGTTCAGTGACTGGTGAGCAGTGGCAATACAAACATAGCAGGAGCGAGTGTTGGAGTGCCCTGAAGTTCATTAGTGTGTGATCCCATTAAATAACCGTCCGAAGAAAAGGTGACATTTACTGCCTGGTTTCTTTGAGCTGCAAGATGGGAGCCTTAATTCTGGCAGGCTTTGTCCTGAATTTAACTTGCAGATATCAAAGAAAGTAACAGTGATATTACCTACCACGAATTCTGATTAATTAACTAGCTAACTGCACCTTCAATGCCGGGGAAGAAATGGTTTGGGTTGGTTGGATGTGAATGAGAATGACATTTATAAGACCAGCAGTGGACTTTTCTGCTGGTACAGGTTGCCCATGGAGGTTGTGGATGCCCCATCCCTGGAGGCATTCAGGGCCAGGCTGGATGCAGCTCTAGGTCAGCCTGGTCTGGTGGTTGGTGACCCTGCACATAGCAGGGGGGGTTGAAACTAGACGATCTTTGAGGTCCTTTTCCATAATTCTATAAGGAGGGGGAAACTTCCCTCCTCATCTTCATGTGCTCCTTAAAATCCCAAGGCTGCTTTTGCCTCCTGTGTGTCAGTATGAGCCAAGGACAGAAGAGGAATGATGAGCACACTGTGGAAAGTTTTTGAAACATCCCCCTTCCAAAAAGTTGGTAAAAATGCTGAGCTCAAAGACTCAAAGCAACTCACTTGAGACTCATTTTCAGTACGGTTAAAGTTCTAAAACCCAGACTGTGAAATCTCAGGAAGCAGCTGGGTTCCTAATTAAAACAAATCGTTAATAGATTTAGCAGGCCAAATTTATGCTTTTCAATTAAAAACACTATTGGGATTGGTATTTGCTTGTGTACATGTGTGCGTGTGCACTCATATGGTGTTAGTGGGTATACACTGATGGTGTAATGCACTAAAGGGTAGGGTCAGGCTACTTGGCCATCACATGCACCAATGGATTTGGAATGTCTCACTAAGTAGAATGCAACTTGAAAGCAGGAGTGTGAGTCAAGAACACTTCATACACTCCTTTCCTGGCCACAGTTTGTTCTTCCACCTGAGGCCAGTCAAGCATTTTGCTCACACAGTGAGTTGTTCTCATGTGTGAGCTACAAATGTTTTACAGCCCACGTGAAGGGCCTGAGCTATTTATTGACCAGTACTAACCAGGAAGAATTTGCCCTCCAATTAGCCCTGTTGTTTGGGTTCACTTCTCTGCAGTTTCTCTTACACAGAGGTTCCACTAAAACTAGGGCAAAAGCAATTCTATTGTTGTTATTTAAATTATTTTTATATCACGACAGTAATTCTCATTACACCCAATTTGATGAACTGATTTTATTTCCATCTTTATTTGTGGTGAAACAAAGAGTATGTTTTTATCCCAAGAAAGAAAGGGAAAAAGCCATGCGTTGCCTCAAAACATTAAGCTACTGAAAAGTACTTTTGTTACTTGCAAAATGAGGTTTGGGTCTCATGTAGCTGCTGAAAGTTAAAAGGGATGTGCATCTCCCATAGCCTGTCCTCAGCTGATCACGGGACTTTCGCTGTACTCGACCCCTGCATGGCGTTCAGATGAAAATAGAAGCTCCAGTACCACCTCCAGTCCCCTGACTATATAGATATTTATTCATTTGTGCTATAAATGGGGAACTTGGGGTTACGGGTTCACTGTAGCAGATTCTGAAGCAAAATTGGGCCCCTTTCTATATACAAACATTTGTAACAGCAAAAGACTCTGTGGGCGCTGTGGCTAAATGCAGGCTGGCTGCTCCATCTGCCTAAGGATTTGCTGCAGTGCTCATATTTAGTTCATTGCTTCGCAAAGTGTTTTCAGAAGTATCTTGATGGCAAGCAAACAAATTCTCTTGCATTATATTCTAATGGGCAGCGCTGACTTGCTTTATCCTTACTGTCAAGTGGAGCTTGATGAAAGCACTGTTTTCTGCATATTCTGGCAATGTGGCAGTCTCCGAGATGCATATGGGGCAGCCAGAGGCAAGGGGTAAAAGCTGTGAGAATTCCACAGTGCTGCACTGAAGCACTAGTAAGCTCATTTAGTCAGAGATTAAGCTATGGAGCTAAATCTGAAAGTGAGAAAGGAGAGGAAAAGCTATTGAAAACCGAGATTCTACTGCTGACTATGGAGGCCACATGACCCTGACACATAACTTTTACTGAGTTGACTATATCTCACTTCCTTTAAGTGCCTGTCCCTCCTGCTCACTCTCAAGGACTTGGCCAATCTCCTTTTGTAAATAGAACAATGCTTTATATTTCTCTATTACTCTGCGGCGACTATATCAATAATGCAGGAAAGGCATCTGTCCAGCACAATGAGATTATTTTTCTGATTTCGGTTGACAGTTATGGTAATAGTTTGGCAAACAATCTACTCCACCATCAATGACCACAGATTACAGCTGTTTTTAAAAATCTCAGCTGCTCCTGGAAACTTAGAAGATTGATTACACGGACAGAAAGAGACAGAAAGAGGTGTCAAAAGCTTTTAGGGCTGAAACTTTTAACTGTCTCACTCCCTTTTTCCCCCCCTAGATTCTGAAAGTCGACATGCCATCTTGTCGTCGCCATCTACAAGTGCGGAATGAAATGAGCGGAGCAAGTAAACAAATGATTGTGCCTCAGAGGGAATTGAGGAGCTGCTCCACACCAAAGCATTCAGAAACCACAGTGGGAGTTGTAGAAACAAGAATGATTTTATATTAACGAAGACACCAAGATTTTTGTATTATTCCTACATTGGGCTCAGCAGGCTGGGCAAGTCATGAAGACTTGGGCTGGCTCCAGGTGAGGTGGAGGTTCTACTCAGCCCTGGGCTGCTGAGGAGGGTGACAGAGTTTGGCTTGTTCTACTTTAAACCAGAATTTGTTCCCCTCGACTCATGGCTTTCTTGAGCTCTAATTGGGCAGCTAAGCTCCAAGTAGGAGGCACCTGCAGGGTGAGAAGAAAATCCCTGAAAAAAGGTCATATTTCCCTTCCTTAAATGTGCTATTTATCTGACACAAATCTGTACTGAGGGCTTATAATCAAATATGCACCTTGCCAAAGCTTAACGCTACATTAAAGGACTCCTAACTGCCAGTAGTTAGAGTGGAAAAATGTACTGTTTCAAATACATATCCCCTTCATGCAAAGAATGGGAATAACAACGTGAGATCTGCGTGTCTGGCGAGCACTAGAATTTCAGATACCAAATGTTCACAGCAAACTGCTCAGGGACAAATTTGCAGAACAAGAATTATCCTCAGAAATTATTCAGCAGATATTTTCAATTTGAGTAACAATAGAAGAGAGAAAAATCAGAGGCTGCTTGAGGATAGGGCCACAAAAAAGGAGGGGGTGGGGGGGCCGGGGGGGGGGAAGGTCAATTCATCAAATAAATTATTCCCTATGAATTATTCACATGAGGCTATCTTAACTGTTATTCCTACTTACGCAGCCTCACTACAGGAGTTGACAATAATACAGCTGTGTCAGCTTCTAGACTTTGATATTAACAAGAATAAAATCTCAGAGTGCACTTAGGTCTACTGGAGTTAGTCAAGAGGTGAATTTTGTCCTCCAAGTTGATTTTTCTCATTGGCCATGACAGTGGTATGTTATCAACCATCCTAAAGCCTGAAGATGGGGAGAAGTTAAGCAGGAAAAAAAAAAAAAGCTGTCAATTATGTCAATCTCCTGGTAATCTCCTCCCTCTTATTTAAAGAGGAGCAGCACCCAAAGCAGTACTGAATACGTGTTAAGAATCTGCCTGCCCAAACTTTCAAAAATCAGGTGGGTTAATCTGCCTTCTGAACTCTTCAGTCAGGCCGTTAGTAATATCAGATTGCTGTGACCTCACAATACTCCAGAACAGTCTCATAGCTCCCCCATTTTCTGGCTCTGACAGATCAAGACATCTGCAGCAGGTCACCTGAACGCATTACTTAACCCAGTGAGCTGCAGTGGGTACCCAGAACATCTACCAACACAGGGCTTAGAGGGCTTCTATTACACAACCTCACGTTTTTACATTATGGATGGAAGTAAACACGATCTGAAGACCCACACACATGGATCTCACTGAAACTGATAAGAATTAAATGCTTAAATCCCTTGAAGAAACAGGCCAACAGTATCTTCAGTGGCTTAGGATCAAGTTCTGGGCAAATTAGGTAACTAATTCTGAATGGCATGAACACCACAATAAACCATGGTATATTCTGTGCACACCACAACTTACAGAACAAGGAATGATAGATTTCAAATTTAGAGTTCAAGAGTACACAGGAAGTTTTTTATTTGAGTTTCCAGAAAATTTGTACTTTGTTTTTTAAGTTTAGCTGATAATCAGCTGCTGAAAGAAAGATACTCACGCTGCTGCTTTGAAAAAGCCCACCAAGTAATGGAAAATCCAATGGCAATAGCAGGGTGGCAAAGTCTTGGACTGAATCAAATGATGACAAGCACAAATACATCAGCTGTGGATACAAAAAGGAAAGTAAATAAACCAAAAAGAAGCTGCTTACCTTTAGAAGGCCTCAAGTAAACAGGGATCACCAGAAAGATACTCCTACCTCCACTGCCAACACTTAAATGAGGGCTGGGAAGGGGTGGATCCTGGCTCTAGCCCTTCCGGTCACTCATCTGCATTGCATTACCTTGCATTGCATTACCTTGCATTGCATGAACCTGAGCTTCCCTGTGTTGGCCTTGCCTTCCTACCAGGTGCTCAGTTGCTGCTTCAGGCTGTGACTCAGCATTTCTGCTACTCGCTGTATTTTTCAGAATCTGGCTTTAAACAGCCTTTGAAAATAGGAGTTAAAACTCTCATGTCAGCAAGGCATTTTGAAGGTTTTACTTGAGGTTCCTGTTCTATGGCACCATGTAAGACCTGCTGCTATTTGTGGAGTCGTGCACTGCCTCCACTGAATCCTTCCTAAATCAATCCAAAGTGCCATTTCCCATCACCTATCCCAATCATGGCTCATTAAGCATCATGCGAAACATAATCTATTAGCAGTGATATCCTTGGCTAGAGAAAGAATCAGTTGTGATCCCCACCTTTTGTAAAACAAAAGAAAACAAAAATCAACGTAAGGCCTGCCACTATTAAAGAGATTGAATGTGGGAGGTGTGTATTTATGCCATTGAGGCAACTTAAATGTTCATAAAGAGGATGAAACTTCAGTATCTCGAGTTGCTGATATCAAGCTTCAGGTCAGAGACAGATGACTTCACGCTGAGATTTATTACTAAGAGGCGAAGCTTTGGAGTTTGTGTCAAGGTGGGCTCATCCATCACCGGAAGAATTCTGCCATAATATTCTGCTGTCAGATCCCATCTACCCTTGATCAATCTATCAGTCAGCCTACTTAGGAAATTGTACATAAACCCAATATAATCTCATTAGCCATCCAAAACACCGTCAATGGTTAATCATGCAGGTAAATTGTAGTGTGCTAAATACGACTCCTTTCCTAATGCACACACACTGCGTGAGATGTGGCAGAGGGCATCCCCAGATAGCTGGCAGCCAGATGAATTTCTCAGTGCTGTGTGTTAGAGCAGTATCCCTGTTAAAAATTGAGCTCCTCTGAAATCATGCTTTTTATCAGAGGATACAGATGTTGGGCTGTTTCAAGCAAGTATAGTAGTTAGCCCCATTTGGTGATATCTGGTTGTGAACTCTGTGATATAAATAGCTGAACTCTGATACAGGAAGGTGAACTTGGTGAATTTTCAGTCGGATTTTTAAACAGGTGCATTTCTAAACTTTAGGTGACTTTTGGCCTAATAAACCATTGCATTCCCCTTTATTCTCAATGAAATACTTGGATTGCAGAGCGGGTCCTTGGTCTTATCATGCCAGTGTGAGCATTTGGTGCTTTCAGGGCATGGTTGAGATTTGGGATTGTAGGGTTGCAGTGCTGAGCTCCCCCAGCTTAGCGAGTGCTGCTGTGCTTCACTGTGGCTGAGACATTAAGAGAGATGAATTTTCCAAAATGAGGCAGACCAGTGAACTGTGCTGGCAGTGTAATTCCATTACTTTCAAAGGAGTTGAGTTTGTTATAGCCAATCAAGTGGAACAATGCTGTGTACTTTAAAGAAAAAAAAAAAAAAAAAGGAGTTGATTTTTTCTTATTTTTATTAAAACTATTATTATCATCATTATTAATTGAAAGTTAGAACAGTCTGAGAGTAGTCTGTAGAGTTAAATAACAAACACAAATAAGAGAAAGAACATTGGGTTGTTCGGGGGTGTAAAATAAGCCCAATCACAGTTGAAAAAGGGCTGCCAGAGTTTCCCAGATAAATTGCCCTGTAATGGTGTTAGGAAACGCTTCATTCTCTGATGCTTTGCCTGTATGGGTTGTCCTCAATGCCAAATGCAATCTCAGAAGTTTCCATTAACTAAGGGTTCAAGCCCAATAAATACAAAGAGAAGACGGCTGAGGTTAAGGTGAGACTTGAAGAGCTACTGAAAGGACTCAAAGCTCACCCCAAAGTGTTTTGCCTTGAGTGTCTCAGTCATGCCTGTTTGGATGAGGAAAACTATGCAGATTGTCTAGACAAGCAGAGACTGCTGGCCACATTCATCAGCTTTGTATGCATTTCCCTCTGAAAGGTGGCAAAGGCTCAGGACATTGATGGCGCTGTGATGAGAGAGGGCATTTCTCCTCCCCGCTTTCCATTCATTTCACATCCTGATTTTAGGATATGTGGAATGTCTCATCAAAAAAGACTCAAGGGGAATTAATCTGAGATGACAGAGAAAAGCCTCAGCAGGTGCAGATGATGAATAAAGCAGAGCTCGGTAAAATTTATTGTAAAAAATATCAGAATGGAATCACAGTTTCTGCTCACGTACAAGTTCTTTATGAACTTTACCTGCCTACATGCAGGATGACAAGACACCTTATACTGGCCACCTACAGAGCTGGTCTCAGTTATTTTACTTTCTTTTCTTGCAGGTTGCTTTCTATCAGGATGATGTTGACCCTTGGCTTCAGGTCTGCTTGGACAACGTCAGGTCACCTTCTTCCTGCACGCAAATGGCCATCAAAACATTAAGTTTCATTGAGCACCATGTAGCCTGCTTCACAGGGAAGGTATTACCACATGTAGTATTTAGGTAAGAGCAAAGGAGAAGATTCGAGGCTGATGGGGAGAGATGTTCCAGTACCCTTCTCTAACCCTCAGGCAACATTCTTTTCCCATGGAGATCTGTGTTTGGGGTTTGCTGGGACGTGAGATTCATTAACCTCTTTCTTTCCATTCTGCTACTCACACTACATTGCACTGCCCGAGAATTAAAAATGCCCTGAACAGCTCAGAGAAAACAAACAAACACAATATTTATAATATCCTGAAGCCTGTAAAACACCAAGTTGTGTGAAAATCCAGCAGGAAGATGCACTGAAGCTTAGCATCTGTATTTTGAAGTACAGGAGGGAAGGCACAGAGAGCCAGGGACGTTTTCCCTCGAGCCCAGCTCTGAAGTGCCAGGCTTTAATGATTTGGAAAGAAACACATTTCTGCACTACTGCGGCAAGGAGCACAGCAGAGCTGTAGTCTGTAGTGTGAGCAGGTCTTTCTCCTAAATATCTAAAGGGAAATTTGTAGCCACTCTGACCCACTCGTGTGCTTCCCAAAGGCAAAGTGTTAACAGTGCTGTGGCCTTGTTGGGGTCAGGTGATGCCAAGTCTCACACCACCAAAATTGTATCATGGCAGCTACGGGGGATTAGCCGAAGGTATTTGACAGCTGCTGTTAGGTTGAACTTTTACCACTGTAGGTTGAAAATGAATACCACGTCAAGCAGTATTGTTATATGAAACCCTTACCTCAGTTCTGGGTTACTGACCTGACAGGCCCTCCTTTGTTAGAGATCAGATTATTGGGATTTTTTTTTTGCAAAGGCTGCCTTAAGCCAGAGTGTTGTGGTTGCTCTTTTAAAATACCTTGCTAACTGCTTGTTACCTTCAGGGCATTCTTTTAGAAAAACTTCCTTGTATGTCTTTATCCAAAATAAGTACAGTATTGCCTGGGCATGTGATCAGTTGGTTTCTGTTTTACTGTGACATTTGGTTGGGTGGCTTTGGACAGCTTAATGTAGTTTAAAAGCCATCAAATGACCTCTGAGGAATTGTTGTTTTCTTAAGTAGGGCCCATGCCCTCCAACCCCAACTAATTTCTTCCCATACTTCTGCCCCACCCTCGCCAGCATCAAGAAAGAGCATGAAAGTAGCTCTAAGACATACCTTGCTTGAAGGAATTCATATATGTTTATCTTTTCCGCCACTCACTCTTGGCTATTTGTTTGCATGTTCCTCAAGAGAACAGTTGCCTGGAAAATATGATGGATGAACAAATAAGCTGTTCTGTGTTTTTGTTTGTTTGTTTTTTCCCTAGGACTTTCTAACTTTTGCAGATACTTTTCAAGTCTTGGAAGAGAATTTGTTCTCTTCAGATTAATTCCCAGCAAGGAAAGCACTTGATTTTTCAGTCTGTTTCCAGCACTGACTTACAGTGTGATTCTCTTTCTTGAGCCTTGCTTGGAAGAGCTTCCATTTCTTAAAAAAAAGTATACAGAATTGTACACCTTCTCATAACTATGTGGAGGTGGTGTAGAACAAGGGTGTTATTGCTTTTCCTTAATCACAAGAAATGAAAATGATCCGTGAAGTTATTATCAAACTAAATATCCTACAGATGTCAATTGCAACTACAGGGCTCCGTCAGTCCTGAAGTCTGACTCTAGGATACAATAGTACAGAATTAACTACAGATAAATAACTTCAGGCAAATTTAGTAGCAGAAGGTGAAAGGGCCTTTTGCTTTCTAATTAGTATCAGACATTGGATCCAGTCCTCACTATTAAATTTAATCTAAGAGGCTTGCTTAGGATCACAAAGGCAGTAAGAGTACATCACGGCAAGAACTGGCTTCAAGTTCTTGGCCCCAGCCATTTCCCCTTCCTCCACCCCAGCTTTCCCTTTTGTACTTGTATTACTTTTGTCTGTGCAAGTGAATATCTGGCATCGCTATTTGTGCATATCTGGAGATCATTGCGCCAGTTGGGTTTTGCATTAAAGAAAAAATAAACAAAACAGAACAGTTAACCTTTCCCTGCCTCAATACCCCTAAAACATGTTCTTTACTCTGCTATGGCATGCTGAATTCATTTGTTTTTATTAACCAAACTCAAGATCAGTAGGACAGCTGAAGGGGAGGAGGCAGTTATCAATAGATAATGCTGTGGATTAGAGGCACTTAGCTACGTATTGTACCTTCGCTCTCAAGGGTACTATTATATCCCTTGGCTATGCTTTAGATGATGTTAAAAACATATCAAAGCTGCTGATATCCCTTCCAACCCCAAAACACGTTCTAAAAGCGGAGATTAATCTCCTTTGGCATCAGATCACCTACCTGGTGGCAAGCCACTTTCATTAGGAGAGGAAGGGCAGGGCCGTGTTATATACACTTGCTGCTAACTATACAAGCACAGGAGGCATATGATTTCACTGGCTCTGTGCTGTCCCTTACAGCCCTGTTCATGGGTTATTTTGCCCGTTTATTGAAAAATGCACAGAGGCAGGAGAGAGAGAAGCACATGAGGGAAGTACAATACGGGATTGCTGGAAACCAAAGTGTCCCGGCCATCTCCCAAATTCCACTGCAGCCATAAAAATCCATCTCGTAGACACGCTTATGTGAGTGTGGCAAAAGGCCTTTGTCAGTGCAATGGTTGCAGAAGAGAGATGCGGAACAATCTGATGTTTTCCCTGGGGGCAGGGTAGTAAGGAGCTCCTTGATCTCATCTCAGTTTCAACTCCTTCTGCGGCCTTTAGAAGGTCATTCCACCATTTTTTCTCCATCTGGAAAATGGAAATAAAAATAAATCACATGCTTATCTAACTATCTCCAGGGGTTGGTGTGAACTTATTCATAAAACACTTTAAACATTGAGCATGCTGTGTAGGGCTTGCCTTTCTTATGAACTTCGTAAGTGTGTCCCAGATGAACCACTGCTGATGGGAGGATATTACTCCCACAAATTTTTCTGCCTGTGGAATCAGGCACTGTAAGGGCAAATGATGAAAATACAGGAAAAAAAGGAATACTTACAAATATGTTCAGAATAATTCTAGATGATTTTCCTTGCAGCTTTGCCTTACTCATTGGAGCTGGTTTTCTCTCATGCTGTCATTACATGCTGTGACCACGAGTTTCTTCTCCATCTGCTTCCTATGCACATCCCCAGACAGTCACAGAGACATCAGCTCCCCTTGCTATCCAATGGCAGAAGCATCAACCATCTTCCATTGTGTCTACCATTACCAATTGCCTTCTCCACTGGATAGTTGTTGCTCCAGCCATTTCTGATGCTCAGAATGGCAACAAAACAATTGGTGTCCTTTATCTGGCTTCTTATCTTCAGAGACTGTAATTTAACTTTCTCCCCTTTTAATTGAAGATCATGGGTCCAAGGATATTATGCCATGAAAAAAATCAAAGAAAGGATTTAAGGATTTCTTTTCTTCAACTCACTGCCCACCCCTCCTTTTCACTTTCCTTGGAGAGAACCAAACCTTTTAATACCCAGACCTTCTGACTAATTGTCCCTATTTTTTAGGGGCTCTTGGCAGGTCTGGTGACATTATAGAAAAAGTCCTCCCTAAAGAGCACTGCCAATTTCAGCTTTAATTCCATCAGTAAACAACTTTGACTGTGTTGGGAAAATTCCATTAATCATTCATGTTCTGTGAAGAATGATACACAAAGGAGCTGTCAAAATCAAGCAGCTACTCTCCATTTGTTTGGTAATTAAGAAACTCCAGGCCATTCTGATGGCACAGGGATGCAAATTCCAAGCCCAGCAAGAACCAAAATGAAATAATATAGAATCACCTGCACTTAAAAGCTAGAGGCCAGACTGTACTCTCAGAGAGTGTATTTAAGGTCACTTGTGTGTCTAAGTGCTCTATCGGGTATTCCGATGTCTAAATGATGTCAGCTGCCCTTGCAATTATTTGTAATTATTGTATACACAATAATTCATCACAGCACGAGCAAAGAATACAATGCATGATGAAGAAAAAAGAACAGTGCTATGAAGGACAAAAAATTAAGCAAGCAGGCAAAATTTCAGACTGTGGGATTTGGTCCTAATGTTTTACTTAGCCAAAGAGTTTAATTATCCTAGGGCAACCCTCTTCCTGCTCAGTTTCTTCACTATTTTTCTCATGATGTGGCATCTGCTTCTTGAAGCTTTAAAGACTTCAGTACAACTTCTTCTGGAGCAATGGGCTGTGAAAAGGGAGGTAAAACAATCTATCTTTCAGATGTTAAACACGCTTGGCTTTTGGTTAATGATGACTTCCTTCACAGTGGTTCTAAACAAAGTGGTGTGAACCGCTTAATTCGGTTTTAAACGAGGTGGAGTTACTTACAAATTAAAGGTATTTTAGGAATATGGCAGCCTGGTCTGGAGAAGTATCTCAGGTTAATCTACGCTTTGTTTGAAGTGAAAGGATTTGGAAAGAAATTCAGACTCTACCAGGACGCTCCTCCATTGCTGCCGTTGAGCATTGTATTGGTTGCTAATATACAGATGGTAGCAAATGTACAGAAGGAATATGTAAAGGAAAACTCACCAGTGGTGGTGCCTTGGCTGAAGAAGATGGGAGAGTCCTCACTGGTGAGCAATCTCCAAGAGATACTGCTTCAGTGGCAGTCAGCCCTTAAATGAGGTCTCAGAGGGGATGGAATCGAGCTCCACCCCTTCTGGGAGCACAGCTACATCACTCTCACCTGTGCTCCCACAGCTGACCCCATACTTGCCTCAGCTGATTAGTCAGAGGTTCAGGCTGTGATTACCAATCTCCCATACAAGCATCCAACACACATTCACGTAGTAGCTTTGTCCAGGGGGCAAGCAAAGCACCACAAGGAACAAGACTTTAATTAGCCAGGTCTATCTTGCTGATGTCAATGTAGCCAGTCTTAGTTTATACTGAAGTTATAAGTCCTGATGAAGGTAACAGCAGGGACTAGAGGTGGCAGGGCAGTAATGTATGGCAACAGGCTTTAAGTTAACACACAGATATGCTTTCAGCATAGACTAAAACGGTAAACGTGCAGCGCTGAATCCAGCCAGCAACATTCAGAAAGGAATGAGCTGAACAAGAATCAATCGATTGATTGACTGCTTTAATCACAGACCTTCCCTTTTAATCAGACTGGAACTAGAGGCTTATAAATGAAGACTTCATTAAATCTTCATATAACAGGAAATGACTTCTTTTAAAACATACAATATTAGGTTTTGTCCCATATAACAAAATATGAGGTAAAATATTTCATAGTTATGCAACATAATTTGTATGTTATTATTAGTTATAGAATCTACTACAGATGTAAAAGCATTCGGTGCTAATAGTCTAACTGCTATCTAGGTGGCTACCTGGAAACTGCAAATCAGGCAATTAAATGCTGGGAAACCCGTGCACTTCTAACTGATGGCACAAGCTCAACTGAGGCCCTTCAGAAGAAATCTGTGCCTTCAGGGTTAGTAGTACTTCATGCTGCCAGCATGGCTGCCTGAAGCTGAACGTGATGTATTATTTATGAGATTATTATTAGATCAGTAGCGATGATCAGTAATTCACTCACGGTGCTTGATTCTGGGTAGATGTTCTGGAATCAAAGATGAACGCAATGGCCTGATCCTTACACTGAGGTCAGTTAGCCTTGCAGGCTTTCCAGGCAGCCTCATCTGGCCAACCTAGTGATTGTGGTAGGAATCTCTTAGGAAGCGTCCCAGGACCCTCAGCCTCCTGCCACGGCCGGGTGCTCCAGCCAAGTGTTACCTGGAGCATTCCCTCCCAACTGGGGCTGAACACTAACAGATTTAAACATCCCACTTATTTGTTAAGAGCGTGGTAGCAGAAACACGACCTCGTTTTGACATTCAAATGTGACCTTTTCTTAAAACCACAATATACTCTTTTCTTACATGTTACTGGCTTTGACGTTCCTCACCCATTTATATCAGTCGAAGAGAATCCAGTGATGTAACAAACAATATTTTAAGAAGTTTCTCTTTCTTCTATCCAAAACCTGCATCTCATATCTGTTCTCTTTAGTCATCATAAGCAGTTTTTTGATCTGCCAACATGGACTACAGTTGCCACCACTTTGGAGCAGAACACGGTCATTCAGACTTGTCAGATAACAGAGCGCTTCTTCTTTCTTGTCCTAATATTGATTTTCCAGAAGATCGTTGTGAAACTATAAACTGGATTGTAAGGGGCAGGGAAAGGAGATAACTGTCTGGTTACTTCTCAGCCTACATTCAAAAAACAAATCAATGAATCAATAAGCATGAATCTCCATTAATGGACCGTAATTATTTAGGATTAATTAGGGCGGTGTTTCTTAGTTGTACGTCCTGCCTGCAAACAGACCAGACATTAATGTTTTGTTAACTGCTATCAGGGAACTGTAGCAAGTGACCATGTGTCAGCTGAGCTGCAGAGATTTCCTGCAAGTGAGTCCTTCTGCCTGGGGCTTATGCAAAATAATTCACTTCACCCGCCCTCTTTGAAGACAGCCTGAGGTGTGCCATAAAAGCTAGCATTTGCCTTCAGATAAAAGCACACCCAAGGATGGTTACTGCAGCCCAGCTGACTCATTTTGACTTGCGGAGCTGTTCTGATTTGATCATCTCTACTTTTTTCAATGAAAGCTGACTTTTTTTCTGTGCTCCTCGCTCTCAGAAGCTGGTGTAGAAACATCATCACAAAACTAGTGACAAAGCCACAAGAGTGGACAGAATTGCTGTTCTTTACGTTCTCATTGCTTATGGAAGGCTTTTAATAATTCCCCTAATATCACACAGCTTTAATCTACACAGCTGGTAATTGAGATGCTTGGCATACATTCATCCTGCATCTTCTCTCTCCTATATCTGTCACATGAAGTCCTAATTAGAAAAATGAGTGGGTCTAACTTGAAGCACGCTAGGAACGTATCTCTGATGGGAAAAAAAGCACAGCCCTAAGTCCTGTTTCATATTCTCTTCCTTTCTTGACCGCAAAGATCGGCCGTGATAGCATGTGCCATGCAGACTTTAATATTTCTGCTTTCTGACAATGTTAATTAGAGAAAGAATTATCAGCTATTTAATACTTGACTGTCAACTTGTTGAAATTACTGTGGAGCTGAGGTTTTGTCATACACTAACAAGCCTGGACCGGTACTTGGAGGATGAGTCAGCCTGACTGTCCAACATGGAGAATCAGATGAAATCAGAAGCCCCAGACCTAGACCTTGAGAAACTGCAGCCTTGTGAAGGGATCTCAGCACAGCAACATGGCAAAAATAAAAGAATTCCAAAGCAAATATAAAAAATCTACCTCCTGATAAACAGATCTTCAGCATTTTTCCTTCCCAAGACACATCTCAACTCTTCTGATTGCAGCCATACAGAAACAGGGTGGCTTACATTTAAAAAGTACTACACTTTGATAGGCTTAGGACCTGATTTTCAGAAGGATCATTAGCCAGCTTTTCATTTTCCAACCCTCAGGGCAAAACGATTATAGCTGATGAGACTCTGTATACTTACATACACCCAAAGATAGGGAAACATGAAGCCTAACAGTCAGTGTGGGACGTTGAGTGGCAGCCAGAACTTTGGCAAGAGTAGAGCTGAAGGAAAGCATTGCTCAGACTGAGCAGCGGTTGCTGAATGTGTTCTTAAAGGACAACTGTAACCTCAGTAGTGATCCTCTAGGAGAGTAACATGGGAGGAGAACGCTGTTCAGCTCTGGCTGTTGGGAGTTGCCTCCTGTCTTGGCTTGTGCTGTCACAGCCAGAATGGTCTCAGAGGAATCGAGGGATTTCCAGGGATTGCTAGGTTGTCCTTTGCAGAAGGCCAACATAAAGACTTCTGCACTGCTTAAGCTCTATTTGGATGGCTTACGTGGTTGTAAATAGCCGTATGCTGGCACCGCACACAGCAGTGGATTTCACTTAATGAAGGCAAAACCAGTCACTTAAAGCTGCATCGCTGCTGGAAGGGATGATAATCTCATTCAGAGCACTTCTCCTTTGGTCTCCTTTCCACCGCTCCTGCCTTTTCATAGGTGCACAGGAAAGCCTCTGATTTCTTATTTTATTTTATTTTAATGCCCTGCTTTCAGTAGGGCAACTTAAAGGTCAAGTAAGACATTTGATATATTTTAACACAGGCAGCTTTGGAGATGAACAGATTTGACATATTTAAATAAAACATCCTAATAGCATGTTCTGGCCTTGAAGGCCTCAGGCAGCATACATTGTATTTGTTAGACACTATGGCTTAATTACTCTCATAAATGAATTATACCCATTTCAATTTAAAACCATAAGTGTTGCATTTGAACTAGGGTCAAATTAAACTTTCTGTCAATTATGCAGATTACTTAAGCAATTATGTAAATTGTTAATAAATTCTTAAATGGAGGGAGAATTTTTTCTTGCAAAAATATATATTTTATGCATTACCAAGCTTAAATACTTTCAGAGGACAGAAGTATGGGAGGAAAAAAAGAGTGTGGCTTGAAATAGCTATCTTGGGATTTGCTGCACAGGCTATCTCCACCTTATACACTGGTGGGTAAGGCTCATCTGCTCTCAGGCTGAATAAGGAGAAGTGGGCCACTGAGTGTATGCTTCGTGATGTGTTTTTTTTCCCTTTCTCCCCTTGCATGAGAACTGCCTTTGGCTTAAGGCTCAGTGTTCTGGTGTTGGCAGTGCTGCCCGAGGCTGTCACATAGTCCAGGTGCAGAGTAAGCTCCCTAGCCGTCCCATACTTTCTAATGCCTTTGTGTTGATGGGGAGATTTGGAAGTTATGACCATGACTTCCTTTTGATTTCTATTTACTTTATCATTTGAGGTGTGCCTCCTCCAGATAAAAAGAACTGGGAGTATTGCCATTGACTTAAGCATATGCTGGTCTCAGTCATGAAAATTAGTGAGTAATAATCAGAGTAAATGCATCTATTTTTCTGGGCTTGTATTTGCTTTCATACTCCAACCACTGAAAGCAAAATCCTGATCTCACTTCCAAAAGGAAGAGAGTGGGATTACTCACTTATGACCGTGGAACAATCCTGCAGAATTTAGGCCACTGCCTGCTGGATGTGTTTTGATGCAATTACACTGGATTTATTGCAGTGCAAAAGTGATTGGAATTTTCAGGGTCCAATTTTAGTCCTGTCATTAGGAGGTTCAACTCTCCCAAGACCTGCTAGTCCTCTCACATACACCAGTTTTATGCTAGTGTAATTCTGTTGACTTAATTAGAAGTACTCCCTGCAATGAGGAGAGAATCGGGTCCATTAACTTCAATGGGAACTTTCATTAGGACTCAATTCAATCTCAAGGGACTTCTAAATGAATTAAAGCTACATCCTATTTGCAATCCCACAGAATACCAGAAAGGTGCCAGTTACACTCCTGCATCACCTCTGCTCATTTGACACTGACTTGCACATTGCCATTATTGAATCCTGCTTATCTGTGTTCCTCCCAGCCCGACTTTTGCCTGTCAAAAAACCAAAGAGGTTTCCAAATTTCCATAGAGAAATGTCTGATTTATCTGAGCCTGGATCCTGACTCTCAACCTGTCTTGTTTCTGCTGTGGATGCAAGTTGTTCCAGTGCCGGGCGGGATGAGGACTGGAAATCCCACCAGGAAAAACAGGAAAGTGAACCCATGGTTGGGTCTATGAGTTCAGGAGCTTTTGCCTCTCAGCTTTGGCAGGGGCAGCACTCAAACCCAGAACTTGGGCGTTCCCGACTTGGCCCGTGACTAATTGAAATCCTAATAAAGAAAAGGCCTCTGCCCTCAATCCTCCGGGCCACTTACCTTGTGCAAATTAACATTTTAACATCAGTTATAAAATGTACTACATCTCTGGGAGGTGGGTGGAGGGGGGCAAGACTGAGGAGGGGAGCATCTAATGCAATGAAATATGCATATCAAAGCCTAAAAAGAAATGGGAAAATTCAATGAATGCTAAATTATGGATCTACAGAGGGCCATCTTTGTTAAAATCTACACGGCGGTATCTTTAAACTCCAGAGTATTAATCCAAAGGCACGGGGGCAAATATACCTGGCAACCCTTTACTCTTTATTCCTTGCGACACTGAGAAAATACTTTATAAAATATTAGATGAAAGGGCTCTTTCAAAGCTACTTTACTTTTATGGTGCCTTTCTCTCGAGCTGCTCTGCATACTTAAAAGTCAGAGCCACCTTGAGTGGATTACATTTTTTTTTAAGTACATTATAGCTTGTTCGCAGCAGCCGACGTAACAGCCACCCGACCTGCGTTCCCAATGCCTTGTTGTCATCATGATAAGCATTTGCTGTGATAGGAAGGCAAAGAGAATCAACCTTTTTAAACACACACAAAACCCTCACTGCTTTGTTGAAGCAAGCGGCAGCCCCAGCTCACAGGGATACACAGGAGCTGTAGACAGAAAGCTATTTAGAGCATTGAAAACAGGCTTATTACCCTGCTATTTTTTTGTGCGCTGGGTTTTTTCTCCCTTCTCTCTCCCTCTCTCCCTCTCTCCCCCTCTCTCTCTCCCTTTTTTTTCCCGTGACATTAGAGAGTCCGAAGTGACATACATTTTTTATAGCTTCATAAAGTCGTCTCCTGACCGGGTCACCCTTCTCATAACTAGGGAGCAGAACGCTTGAAAAAAGCCATTCATCAACGTGAAAGGAGCCGCTGTCTACTGGCTCCAATATGCACACAGTCTGGCAAGATTCAGCTCAGTGCAAATGCTAAGTTACTCCTTTGCTAATGCCAAATGACCCGCTCACTTCTATTAGCACACAGAAGGGGACAAGAAGGGCATGGCTGCTGTCCGTGTCTGCATAAATGCCTCTCAAGATGCAGACCGGGATCAACACTTCTTGCTAAATGTACTGAACACATTAAAAAAAATAAAAAATAAAATTAATTTCATATTTATCCTAATTAAATATTCAATTAAACAAAGATAAAATTATGGGAAGAAAATTTGTTCTTGCCTAATGGGCTATGTCCCGTTTATTACTTTTCCTCAAATATACCATTAAAATCCCCGCAAAGGGATGCAGGATTGTTACTCCCGATGTATGTATACTTCCTCTCTCTCTCCCCCCCCACAGCTCTTTGTTCTATACGTGAGTCCATAGGACTGGGTAGGCAAAGTCAGATGGACGGAGTTACAAGCAGCCTTTCCTCTCAGCTACGGGAAATCTGCCTGGATAAAGACACTTCTGCAAAATGCAGATATTTGCAAAGGGCTTGCATGCGGGAACAGACTGGCACATGGGGGGAAAAGCAACGATTATCCGGGATGAGGCCTCTCCTCGCTATTAACTATGACCAGATGACTTCAGGAACGCCCTGGAGACCCTCTAGTGGGCAATGCTGGGATGACCTGCCTGGAGAAGAAGTTTCTTCCTGACCCCCAAATAATTAGAATTTAGACTTCTGCCTGGAAGCCTGAGGGTTTATCCTGCTCCTCGACAAAAAGTATGTTAGAGATGTCCAAAAGGAGCAGTAGATTTAGTCATTATCAAAATAAGTGTTGATGGGATTCTTCAGTCTTGCAGAGCTCTTGATTCCAAAGAAACATCACAGCAGTGCACCTCACAGGTTAAGAAGCCACTGAGTTGAAAAACTCCAACAAGCAACACCAAGAAAACTGTTTACTTCGTCAAATTTAAGTGCACTGCATTGTTCTTGTGGTGTAGGACCTGCTATAAATCATTCCTCGATTTTGCTCCTCTCTGCTGTTCATTATTTTGTAAAACTCTTTTGTTCATATTCTGACTCCATCTTCTCTAAAGGGTCCTCAGACTTTTCTCTTGTGGTTTGAAGGTAGTATTCCACTACCCTTTTATGACATTTACTTGAAGTCCTGCATCTATTTTGTATGTATCTTTTGCGGACAGAGTGACTCCAAATCGCTTCTTCGTGCAGTGGAGTGTTACCACTTCCTTAATTTGTTAGTTCCAAATATTTATTTATTTATTTAGCGCTGTTGTACATTTAATCATGAGTTTTCTTCACCTTTTCCCAGTGCCCCAAGCAGCAATATCTTCTTTCTCTTTTTTTATTATCCTCCACCCTGAAAGATTACAGATACAAGGGAATTTGTGGAAAATCTGGGTCTGTGTAATCAGAGCTATGTGGTTATATGGGATTTCCCTTTTTACAGAACCTGAAACAGCTGCAGCCTTTTTTGACTTCTGTGAGCAGAATGCTTTAGTGGGATGAATGCAATGAAGGCCTTTACCCGGGGAAACCTGAGTTCACCGTAAAATTTCATTTGTACAAATGTACAAAAGTTCATTGAGCACTTTTCTCATTATTAGCCAGAACGAATTTTCTTCATCTCTCTCCTCAACAGGGCGCTAACCTTTCAAATAATATTTATCAGAAAACAGTTTTCTCAGAAACAGACTCAGAGTGTATCAGCAGCAAGTCAGTCCAGAAGAAAATTAAAGTGCATTGTTCGTGCTTCCTGGATAATATTCTTTCCAGAACCCGCCTAAGCAGATCTCAGATATTGAGTGGAGGACACAAGTTAGTCAAAAGAAATGCTAAGGGATTTTTTTATAGGCAGTCATTGTGTTGTTTCTCATGGGTCTTATGGGAACTGTCGGTCAACGGTAGCTTCCCAAACCATAATGGATAAACGGATGCACATCTTATTTCACCAAGTCTAGGAAATTCTGAGATCCATCCAAGGAAAAACACTGAACTCTCTTCTCCTGAGCTTCACATCAGAAATCCCAACAGCAAATCGTGAAGGCCTTAATAACCCTTCTTCTTTTGCTGTTGCTGGTTAGGAACCTTCTGCAATAAATAGCATTTACTTTCCTTCAAAAGACATTTTCCAGTTGGATACATGAAGGTCAAACAAAGGCAAACATTTGGCCAAAGTTCAAGCACCAAGTCAATGACTAACCCCAAAGTGATGACCCCATTTTCTACATGAAGATGCACAGGAAACAGAGAAAACAGAGAACAACACACATGGAGATGCTTTGGTGTCAAGGCAGTAAGTCTGTAATTGCCAATTATAAAAGGAGACGGTGAGACTGCAATATTGATTGAGTTTTTGGAAGAGAATCTAAAGTAAACATAGTACATTCTGCGAGCATCAAATCTTCATTGTGCCAAGTTAGATAAAACAGGGCCAGAGGATTTGTGCTATAGAAGTTTGTCAAATGCTCCCCTTGACAACTGAAAGTCTTTCCCAAAATGGTGTCTCTGGAGAGTTTCTTTTCTGTACCATTTGCCGTGAAGCAACAAACTCACACATGGAAAGAAAAAAAAAAAATAAAAGAAGTCCTGATTGGTTTTGAAAGAGACTATCTGTAAAATCCCAAATGATTTCCAACTGTTCTGGTTTCAAAGTATATCTAAGTTTACGAAGTATATGTGGAATTTAAAGCATGGAAACGTCTGGGCACAAATGGGTGAAGCTCAAGCATCTCTCCTTGCTTTTCTGCCATCATCCTGGTGAATGCAGGGTGACACTGAAACTATGAGGATGAACACTACCAGACTTGAGCAAAGGTCAAATGTCTGCTTAGATCAGCTAGGTTAACATTCACCTGCAGGCTGCCTGTGCCATTCCTATGCTTCCATATTCTATGGCGGTTACAGATGACTCCCTGTCCTTTTCTGGGCATATTAAAATTGCAGGAAAAATCAGCAGGAAACAGAGGCTCTCAAGCCCCTCAATCTAATCTTAAAATACAAACCATCAGGGAGAGTGATCTTTGAAGCAGGAGAGTATTTGGGGTTTCTTGTTCACTGCTGAGGATATCAGAAGTTTCCAAAAAGCCAGTTTCCAAAAGCAGTGAAAATGCAGTTTTCTTTGCTCATCTCCACGCTTTCTGTGCTGCATTTATATTTGTTTATTTATTTGGGAATGTGTTTTCTTGTAAGATTTGCTGAACAGTTACAGTTAGTTTCATATTCACCATTTCCTTTGGTTTCACTGTGACTTATACATGAATTTGCGAGTAGAACTGGATGGTTGAGTAATGTATAGAGAAGGTCAATACTAGATTTGTGTGAATAATTGATTTTTCAGCTTGTTTGTGATTTTTTTTTTCTTAACAGACTGTTTAGAGTCCAGCTGAAAAAGGGCCTTTGTTAACGTCCTGAATGCCTCAGTGAGATGGAGAAAAAAGCAGTCCAAACTGAAATATTTTATGGTTGAGAATCCTTAACTTTAATCAACTTAAAGCATACTAAGAACACAGAGCTGCAAGTTGGAAAAGAAAATTAGCAAAATATTTGAGCTCTTCTTAGAATTCTTCAAAAGAAACAATTTGGTCCATTGGGCTTTTGTTTTCTTTCTTTTTCTGTGTTAAACCAAAATGGCGTTTTGAAGGAAGCTTTTACAACCTAAACATTTGTGTAGCTGTGACTGTTGCTGCAAATGACTGCCACGCGTGAAGAAATCAAGTTTTGTCTTTTCCATAATATGTTATTCTTTAAGTCCTTGTTTTTGTCTGTGAGAACTTGAGCTCTTAATTTCAGTGTCAAAATATCTTGAAATTAAAGTGAGCCGAAAGAAAACACTGATTGGGTTCTTAGAAGCCTTGGGTGCATCAAGGGAGACTTATTTTTGTTTGTTTCAATACAGTCCAAGTTTTTTGAGATTAACTGAAGCTCTGTTAGCAAACAAGCAGAAAAACCCTTGCGAGTAGAAAACAAAAAGTAGCACTGCTTGCAACGAACCCCCTTTTCTCCCAGTCTGAGCTCTCTTCTCTCAGAGTGCACTGAAACATTCGCAATGACTTTAGATTTCTCTTGCCCACATCCCTGCTTAGGTCACTGTATCGTTAATTTTCTCATTTCAGCTTGCAGTACAGTACCTATATTTTCAGCCATGTGCTCCCAACAAGTCTGACGTCTCTCACAGAGAACCGCACCGTTGTGTTAGAACAGCCTTGCCCCAACATCTCATTTCCATTCCCCTGCAGCCTGCTGCACTTTTTTCTCTTTTCCCTGACACATTGTCCTATCTTTTCCCTCCCTATCACATCTTGCTGTTGGATCACTTCATGCTGCATGCCATTTGCATACTGAATACCAGAGGAGACAAGGTAACCAATGTCGTGGGACATGACCCGCAACATTTAGATTGAGATGCACATTTTTGGATCACTCACCCTAATCCCAATTGAGATGAAATGCATCTGAGCCACAACTTTGGCAGATGGCTCACAAATCAGGTGTTTGCAAAATATCCCCCAAAAGTGGGAGGCATTTGTGTACGCTTTGTAAACTCCTCTCCTTGAGCACCCAGGTGGGACTTTGTTTTTTAGGGGGATTTCCCAGAAAACAGACACGCTATTTTTTATCAGCTTGAATTTTGGGGGAAGGATTTACGGAGCCTTTTTGGAAGCAGATTTTTCTTTAGTTTTTTTTTTCTTTTTTTATTTTTTTTTTCTTCCCATTTAATTTTTGGAGCTCACCTAAACCCCTTGCTCAGTCTCCTGTAGATAATTAGCTTAAATGCCATTTCCATCCGTCGTGCTAATGCGAAATCAGACAGCACAATGTCAGGAACTGGTAGAATGGGTTTTGAAATGAGATTGCTTACTTTGTGGGTGTGCAAAGGGGATTTTTTCTTTTTTCCGGGACTTGGGGAGCCACTGGAGAGATTGCTTCAGCATATCTTTTATCTTGCTTTTATTAACCACGTTGCATAGAATTTGCAGCAAGTCAAGAGCAATACGCGAATGACTGCAAGAGGGGGAAAAAAAAAGCTTGCTCCCTTCACTCAAAGCAAACATCAGTAGGAGGGTTACAAAGGGTAGTTATGAATCATTTGGAAACCCTTGTTTTGCAACCCTCTTTTAATAGTTGCATGTCCCCCGACAGTTGCTGCTTGCCCTCTTCCTGGTGGTATATGTATCAGGCGGAGATGTGTTAATCAGCTTTATGAAGTTTGACCGTAGCAAGCCTCCTGCTTGTATTCAGTCAGTCAGTGTTTGGCCTGATGGTGCAGTTCTCCTCAGTTCCACTGCTTGAGTTCATTGTTCCAGTGTTCTTGGTGGAGTCATCCGGGAAGGGTTCTGCATGAGGTCAGTGTGCTTCTGTTTCATCCTTCTCATAAAGTTTGAATGAAGCTCAGCTGAATTAGGCTTCTTAATAAAGTTGCCATTATTATTATTATTTGTTTTTCTGATTTGCCTCCAGATTCTTGGGAACAAGGAGCTTAAGTTTTGCCCAGCCAGTGCTGGAAGTTGGGAAGAACAGAGGGAAAGTAGCAGATATACACAGGCAGAGAAGGAGTGGAAGTGAAACCATAATCTCCTGTACTTTTATACAGAATGCAATGCCCTTTTGTCCTTCCTCTGCCTTCCTCTGAAAAGCATGATCCCTACTCCCATCACTACACTGAGAAATGTGCTCAGTACCTTGTAGGATGAAGCCTGCCATCGAGCTGTGATGCTGCAGTGGCACGTGTGGCCCCTACCCCATGCTTGTCCAAAGCCCAAAGTCCATACCAAGGCTACAGACATCCAGCAAGCATAAGCCCATCTCCACGGGCACGCACAGTGATTTGTTGAATTTCTACATATGACACCTCCTTCCCCCAGCCCCCCTCCCCGCTTCTCCTCTCGGCGTAGTTGAACTTTAAAGGGCCCAGGAGAAAAAAGAAATAAGACTTTAAATAATTTATTTTGGAGAAACAGTCAGTGAAGAGGAACAAATAATGTTTCACTAAAAGAAGCGGGACCTTTGACACTCCCCTTTTCGCTCGGGTACCTGAAGGCCTAGCCGGATTGCATTAGTGAAATTTTCATTTGATGGCATTTTAATATTCTGCCTTGATGACTTTTTAGCAACATTTACTTTCAGAGGTCTTGAGTGCTCCCTCGGAGGAAATGAAACATGTCAAAGCCCATTACAAAAATCAAAATTTAAATACCTCGGCCACGTTGGGGCTCACACACAATCCCATCAGCGCTTAAACTGTGGCTCGCAACTACTCATTCACTTGCTCAGTTGGTAATGAGTACATTTGATGAAGCATTCTGGGGTCACAGAACATACGTTAGTGATCTAAACTTAACCCATTGATTGCTTATACACAGAGGACCGAGGGAGGGGGCACTTTATTGAAATGTAACGTTGGAATAATTTCCGCCAGTGCTGAAATAACTTTTTCTTTTTTTTCTGTTTTAACAATCGCTTTGATGAATTGGAATGTTGATAAGTATGATGGGAGGGCTTTATTTAAGGTGGGGAGGAAGGAACTGGGCTGAGAATACAGAGCAGTTAGCTGGGTTCTTCAGCCACTTAAAAGTAAGCCGAAGACAAAGCTGGTGCTCTCTCTTTCTCAAACTTGCATTTGTGATTCCCTGGAAATCTTTCCTGTTCTGTCACCTACTTTCTGGTTGTATTTTCACCGGACCATTCCTCTTTTTTTCCACATTTTTTCAAACTATTTGTCTTTCCCTTCTTTTTCCAGCTCCCCCTCTTCCCCCAAAAAACACCAAGAGCCCTGTTTCTACTGTAAGTTAATGCAGCCTGTGAGATAACTATGATGTTGATATGCATAAAATTTTTTCCTACCGTCATCTTGAACGTGAGAATATCCTATGTTCACAGCATTCAGGAGCGGTTCTGGCAGTCCTTCTGGTCAATGCTTTTCTGTGCCCAAGGCAGGCCGACTCCAAATGGTGCTCTTTGGAATTGCAGTGCAATCAGCAGAACTCTGCTCGATGCTTCCAACAATCGCCATCTCTTTAGTCAGGCAGCTTTTATCGATCCTTTGCATTTTAACTGCATTGTTAAAAACAGCATTTAGAAGGCAGAAGTGATGCAGAACCCAAGAGTTCATTAGGATCCAGAATAACCCGTGATTTATGCCGGACAGGGCAGATATCACAAAGTGGTTAGAGACAGCTTTGCATCATGAAAACAGCTTTCTTCCAGACAAAGACTGGTGTTCTTGTACTGAAGCTCACATTTCAGCACTGCATTTAGGTCTCTTCTGTTCTCATTTTAAATACAGCAGTCCTGATAAGATGTGCTACCAATAAATTAAGAGGGAATCAGACCTCAGCACTGAGGACTACAGGAGGGACAAAAATTGTCTTAATCGAGTAATTTGTTGAAACAACCAGTAACAAGCTGCAAATTGCTCCAAACTGAGATCTAGCTAAAAATCTGAAATCTGTGGTGCTTGAGAAATGCACTGAGCAAAATCTGGGCCCACTGAAGTTCCCATAGGATGCTAACTCTTAAAGCTGATGTCACCTGTGAGCAATAAGATGCCAAACAGCCCTTGAGGATGAACGAATGATCAAACTTTGGAAAACAACTTGGCTCTCACCTGAATATCAATGATCCTTTGGGCTGATGGGAGGCTTTCTCCCTCACACACAATTAGATAGAGATTAGGCTGGGCTGGAAATTCCCAAAGGCAAAATACAATAAAAACATTGTACACGGGGAAGGTTGTAACCCTTTCTTTTGTTGATGAAAGAGTAGCGTAGCTCTAAGGATTCATAACATTAAACAGTTGTAGGTATTGTGAGGAGACCACTATTAAATTGAATCAGGCCTACCACTATTTTGTTGTGGGCTTTTATTGCAAGGAGGAACATAGAATACAGGAAGCATCTTGAGTGTAAAAGCACTTTCTGGGATTATGAAGGACAAGTGGTTCAATGCAATTTATACATGCTATAAATGTTGTCAAAAGTCCAGTTGCAGCCTCTGACCAATTATTCTGCATTGCAATAACCACTAGATGAGGAGGGTAAAACGCTGGTCGTTATAAACAAACCCCAGGAGCTCCCATTATTCTGTCCTGGCTTTTCTTAGAATGTGCCTGAATTCATCGTGAATAATCTAACAGTAAACAGTTTTGAACTTTTTTAGTTAGCAGGAGCCAGTTTTAACCACATATATTTAGATGAAGTCAAATAACAAGACAAGCAGTTAGAAAACTGGGAGAATTCTTCAGTGAATCTGTGTAATGAATAATTTTGACATTCTGCGAGGAGAAAAAGGCAAATTCACAGAACTTGTTACAGATTCTTTGCTCAGCTCTGCTAGTAACTAAGCAAAATCAATACAGCATGAATGAGGGATCATGGAATCAGGTAAACGAGACAAAAATAAGCAGGCTTCAGAGTGCAATTCTTATTCTTGGTGAGCAGCAGTGGACTTTTTGCCTTTGTAGATTTTGTCAGTATCTCCATTACAGAAACAGGGAGCAGAAATTGATCTGTGAGAGCTGTCCTCGTCACACAGCAGGAATGCAAAGTAAAGGACCTCAAGTGCACTCCAGACTTTGATGCCTTCATACTGAAGCCCATAGAAAACAGCAGCCAAGCAATTTGACTGTTACGTGATAGATAGTCACTCCGAGACAACATCACCACAGAGAAGCAGCCTGGCTGCTTTTGCCCCGGTTCTGCCAATCTGACTCAAGACCTGTCTGAATTCGTTGACCCATTTCTCCCTCATTCTGGTGCCCGTCCTGCACACCACGTATGCTATAAATCCATCGCGCAGTATGCTGCACTGCTCTTCTGTAACATGAATTTATGCTAATGGCTGTCTGCATATGCTTATATCACATATCTATATTAAACTTAATAGTCTGTTACATTGCTTCTTAACCCTGTGTCCACACATGATTAACTTTTCTGATTTCTTTCAAAACCGTTATTAACACAGTGTAGCATTTCCCTCAACATGTCACTAACTTTCCCTGCCTGATGCGGGAGTTGGGGTAATTATGCAGCCCTATAGCTCTTCCAAGTAACGCTGTACACAAAGAGTTATGAGTTTATTCAGCGGTTTGAGGATTTGTGTGGATGCGTGAATGGTGGATGTGTTAACATGCTTTTGTTTAAAGATAACAACAGGTTAGAGATGATCCAGCAAAGACTGATTCTTAGTTAAATGATTCTTAGGTGAGTTCATTACTTCTGAGAGTGTATGTCAGATTCAGAGTAAAGGCCATCAGCATGTTTGTGTATGTGGAGATACATGTGATGGGTTGATGGCTGGACTGATGGGTTGATGGTTGGACTGGTAGTCTTTGTTGTCTTTTCTAACTTTAATAATTCTATGAAGGTCACTTGAAAGTCAGCCTGTATTTAAGGAACAGTTCAAATGATAGTTTCCAGATACAAAACTCCTACAGAAATTAGATCATTATTATTATTATTATTATTATTCATAATTTTATAATTATTCATAATAATAAAGTAAATGCTGAAGCAACCATAACAAGATAACAACAGGTCATGATAGTAACAGCTGAATGGTGTATGGGCCAAATACAAAACCAGCTCTGGAAAATTTTTTACTCATTTTCTTGGTCTGAAGGCTATGTATTGTTTTTTTTCATTCTCCCTACCTTCATCACTTTGAACCTGCAGTGTGCTCATCAAGACAAATGCTGTTAGGAGATTTTTCACTCAACATTGCATTAGCAGGGCCATAAGTTTTTTGCAGACTTTTCTAATAGCTGCACGCTAATTTCAAAATATTTTTCAAATGTTGTTTCTTGTTTTAAAGCCTTTTGACACCATGGTAGAGCATTGCATAAAAATAATAACAGTAATAATAACAACAACAATAATAAATGCATTGATAGTTATAATTGCACATAATCAGTTTCAATATTCCCCTTTGTATGTTCAGATCCTGTCTGCTCTGCTCACTACTTTAAAATCCATTGCTTATGAACATAAATTCACACTTACAAGAATTTGTTGGCCAGGTTAATGAGACAAATCAGTTTCAACACACACCCGGTATCCTTTAAGGAATCACAAGTAGAGCCATTTTCATCTGAATTTGAACAAAAAGACCATCTTTAAGCCACCCTGCCATAGAAATACTGGTCCACCTTCAGCCACAGAACTTGAATGCAAATCTATCCCCACCACCATTGCCACTGCCACAGTGCACATTTAAAGCAGACTTTAGCAACAGCACAGGAGAATCATCAAGGAATTTCAACATAACACTGACATTTCATGGCTTTTTCCAAGTTTGAGCATGACATACAGTAGCATCAGAGTTGTCCTTACTTCATTTACTGTTATTCTGCAATATTCTGTCAAAAAAATTATCATCACTGTCTTGTGTAAGGACACAACTGAACCTGTGGAACAAGTTCGTGTGAGCTGTTTTGATGTGCCAGTGGGATCCACATCTGAGTGAACTGTATGTTTTAATTACAAATATACTCTCAGCCTTGATAGACCACATGTGAAGAAAGAAGTTAGAAAAAAAAAAAAAAAAGAAGAAATGGAAAAGTAGTGTAAATAAACAGTTACTAATGTACTATTTTTGATTTTCCTGTTTACTTTGTACAAAAGTTTTCTGGACGTCATTAATGGCAGTGGTATTTATTCAGCCCAATTTTGACTTCAGAAGACTGACTGTTTTCCAAAGGTTGAGCACAGGGAGGCCTTGGAGAGAACTCTGCTTCAGTTTTGCTGAGTAGACTTGAGAGGCCAGCTGTACTAACCTTTGCGAAATAGAGTTTGCAGGGTATGTTCAACTAAAGCTTTCAGATAGCAGGGGAAGAAAAGAAACTTTTCAGTTGCTTTAAAGGAAAAAGTACTTGTTGAGAGGTACTGTCCCTTGCTGAGTGGTCTCAACGTTTTTTATTGCATTACTGAGTGGACAAATACATAATTTACTAGCTTATGTGCAAATGCACTTCTAGCTTCTGCTGGATCAGTTCTGGCTCACAAACTACTGCTCCAGTACTTGAACTTACTTTATCCTTTAGTCTCTGGCCAATAATTTTTATTTTTACTGGGCGACAGTTTCAAACGATAAAACTATTTCTCTAGCATTATGTATGGCTTAACTGGCAACCACGAAGCTATGAAATCACTGTAATCATGATGTGAAGCCACTGTACATGTTGTTTTTAACACCAGTTTGCTAAACAGAGAAGCATGCCAGTGGTGTTAGAGGCAACCTAGTTTGAATTGCTTGGATCATGGGTCCAGGCCATCCCAAAGAAGGGAATGTATCTGCTCCAGCTCAGTATCATATTTAAATATAAGCTGGTGGCAGCCAAGACTATATGAGCTCTGAAAAATGTTGGGCTGGTGTAATACATATAGCCATCATGAAACAGAATGGGCACTAGGAGGGCAAAACAGAGTGAAATACCGGAGTGCTCTTGTGATTGATTGTATTGCAGAAGTGAACAAGGAAAAGGAAAGAACTTTTGCTAGTGAAAAAAAATAACTTTGCAACTCAGGGATTTGCTGTAACGAGAACTCCAATAAAATAAATGCGGAGCATTTTCAGGCTATGGGGGCTGAATGAGCACAATCTTCCCTTGGCTGTAACTGCATCACACTCACCCACAGCTCCCTCTGCTGAATTGAAATCTTACGGTAACTTAAGCTAGAAACTACAAAGTTGAACAAGGCACATTCAATGGAGACTCCATTATGTGTGTAACTGTATATAGCATTTATGTGCACAGTGTTTTAGGGCCTGCCATGACTTTTTTCTCTCCCACTAGAGCACATCGTGCTGATGGTCAAAGAGTCCAGCAGTCTTTCCAATCACACTTGGTCTACCTCCAAGCCCTGGCATGAGAATAAATTAGTCATTAAGCTAATGATGTGCCACAATTTTCCATGTCTCCTGATTGTTTGCGTTATTGTCAACTTCCACTTTTTCATCAGCCCTCTAAGTTTTCCTTATTTTGGATTAGTCATTTTCTTGTTTCTCTTTGGATGCTTTTGTCTATCCTTCATTAGAGCAACCACGAAGGAATAACTAGAATTTCTGTAGTATGCCACTAAATCTATCTTCAGTAGAGAAGGAGTTATATCACTTAATTGTAGAGAGTTGCTGTGTCCTGCTTTTTACATTAACTAATGTCACATGGATCTTTGTATTTTTAATTATTATTGTTGTTTTGGAAACGTCTAATATGAGTAAAGTTCCTGTGAGACTCTTAAATAAAAGATTTCATTAAAAACCTTTGTCTGGCTATTTATTATTCTGTTGATCCCTAGAAATATACGATGTCATGTGCAGGAATCAGACTTTCAGCTCTGCAGAGTTTTTCCTAATTAAATGCTAAGTGTGTCTTTTATTAGGAAAACCATGAGAAACGCAGCAAGGGGAGGGAGGGAAGTGTCCGTCTTGTTCTTTCTCTACAGAGCACTCCAATCTCTGGGTCCCAGAGAGATGTTTTCTATCCCACTTCAGCCAAGAAGAGAAAACTGGGATGGGCAAAGAGTCAAAGCCAGGGGCATAATGTGGCCAGGGGCTCAGCTGAGGACTCTCAGGCAAAACTCTGAAGTTTCAGACACTCACTTCAGCCTCTCCTCCCCCGGCAGCCCCACACATCTGACATTTCTGTCAAAAGATACCCTGAGCCACCCCTCCTCCCCCTCTCCTTTCTCATCCCTCTGCCCTTTTTTATTTTCCCCTTCTTTCCCCTTAAATGTGAATAGTGAGAAAATGACTGGAAACAATGTGCTAGTTTGCAGCACTTTACACTGAGGCCCTTTTCTCTTCGCCCCTGACTCGCGAATGACTGAGAGTTGTTTTATTGTACAAAGATTCTCAGATAAAAGAACTTTTATTTTACCCAATAACACAAGAATGGGCAACGGGCAAACAGTCAGCGCCTTGTTCCCAGCTGCCACTCAGACCGCGGCGGGGGAATCACTAATGGGGTTTCTGTGCTGCTTGAGCTCTGTCTCTCTGCCTTGTTTGGTTTGTGCCTCCATCGGCTCCTAAGATAAGCTGCTCTGCTGCCTTTCATAACTCCACCTTACTTTTTTTAGACAAAATTATTTCCAAATTTCTATTACCGAGTTTTGGATGCAGACATGCAGTAGGAGAAGGCAATGGATGCATTAGCACAACCTGCGGTTTGTCCCTGTGCACCTTGCAAAGCTGGAATATAATTGGGGGGGGGGGGGGGGGGGGAAATAAAGAGCTGCAAACCCACGTTTAAAATAAATAAATAAATAAAGAAGAAAAGAAGAAATCATTTGCACTGATACTTTAGCTGTTGATTTGTAGTTGATATCTAAATGTCAGCCATTTACAGCTTAATCATGGCTTTATTAACCCATCTTTTTCCTAGCTGAAAGGCAGGCTGAGTAGATGGAAGGAATAATAAAGACTGGAGGATGGGGAATCTGAAATGTGAAGAGTGAATTAGACTTGTTTAGAAAAGAAAAGACTAGACAAGAAAAGACAAGCTGGGAAAGAAGGGTGTGAAAAAAAACCTAACGGAAAACATCATGCCATTGGCTGTCCAAGTGTTTCATATTCTCAGCAGCAAAGTATGAAGCATAGTTGTTGGAGACATTGAGAATTTGGGAAAAAAAAACACGCTCCTACTTAATTTCATCCATAATTCTCAAAGCTCATCTGTCATTTAAAAGCCTTCTCACTTGTTATGTATAAAGTCTCTGATTATGGATAAAGTTTTCAAATTCTGATACAATTAGCTGCTTAAACGGAATGAGATGTGAATCACCTCATTTTCTTTGAAAATTCTGCACTTTGGAGTCTGTTTTGATTTTCAGAGCATCATTACATTTGTAATAATAACACCAGAGTCCAGAGTTTTCATGATAGAGTAAGGCGTGCGTTTCCAAGAAGTTCCTGCCTTACCCAACATGAGCAAAATCACTTAAAGGTGTAAAATTTTCATAATACAAAAATGTCTCGCTTATTTGTGAACACTTGCTAAGCTTTCTGACCGCCCCTCAGGTTGAGGTATTCATTTGCATTATTTATATATTTCAACAACAAAGAGTATTTAATCATTTTGAGACAGGCTGAAAGAAATGATGTTGCTTGCTGAAGTTAAAGAATGTGCACCATTCATCTCCACTTAGACTCAGGAGAAGTAATATCTGTAGAAGAGATACTATAAAAAAATCTGGAACAATACCACTATATTTCATATAATAAAATATAATAATAAAATATATAATAAAATTTTTAATAAAATAACAATACCACTACATTTCTCAGACTGTTTTTTTTGGGAGGGGAAGGGGGAGAATGGGGTCTTTATGACTCATTATGCATTTTTGCCACCTATGTATTTGAGCTTCCTCCTTTGACAGGAGGGAAACCTGAAGGATTTCTCTAGTGGTCAAATACCTAAACATGAGTTTCTGTATCTCCTGAGGATCCTCCGGCTTTAAAAAAAGCCGTGTGGAGAGAGAGGAGGATTCCATGGCAATTTCATGCAAAAATAAAGATAAATTTAAAACGATTTTAATTACTATATCTAACTAATAACTTCAACTTCTTTTATACACTGAGGAAAAGTAATTGAGCTTAATCTACTACAGAGAATTTCAAAGCAATATACAACTAGGAACCTTAAGACATAGATCTGTTTGAATTTCTTTTCTAAAGCTGAGATGCTATTACTAAGAAAATCTAAGTACATTGGAGGCCAGGTGAAACTCTTTTTCTTTATAGATGCAAGACTGTTTAAATATCTTAATCCATTCCTGAAATATAAAATAGGTCTTCTCCAGTTTCACTAAAGCCTCTCATGTGGTGTGCTTCAGCAGGTTTATTTCCATGAGTCCTATAGGTGCCAAGTATGAAATGTTGCATTTCTCTTTCATCCCATTTAATCTCTTCTCCCCACCTTACTATGGATAGGAAATACTCATTTTGAAGTTAGAAAGATATAGGTTGATATCCTTGAATATAAACAAAAGATTTTACTTCATAGACAACCTGTATCTAACCTTGTTTATTCTGCCTTGTTTTTATTGGAATTGCAGGAGGCAGTATGAAATACATGCCATGTTATTCATGTCTGAGATTTCTGAGGAGGGGTTCCTGATCTCATGTAAGTTTTCCACAGAATATATTTGGTGACAGGATTAAAACAATTTCAGCACATCACTGCAGCATAGATAGTTTAGGAAGCTCAGTGGTAGGGACTGTAGGTCAGAATATACACAGCTCCATTTCCAACATTTCTGCATTGCTGAATCCCAAGTTTGGTTGAACCCATACCCAACTGTTCTAGAGAAAGAGGAGTCTCATTTTTGCAACTACTGTTGATATGTGGTCAACTGTTTGTGTCTTGGAGTGGGAAAAAGACAGCATTTGGGTTCCAGGTGAAGCGGGGAGAGGGGGGTGGGATTTGCCTGGAGCAGTCCAAGAGCACAGTTAGATAGAAAATTGGCAGCTTGACCAAAGGCACAATCAACCAGTTCAGGCACAGATGATTTGGTTTCTACACATCAGCAAATATTTGATCCTAGCCTGAATGAAACAACAAGGAGAGCAGAAAGAGCTCTGTTTGCATAGAAATGCTAACGCCTGTAGAAACCCCAAATTCAAATTAAACTGTGATTCAACTTGCCTGTAGATTTATCCAGGTAAATACTGTTCACTGGCTTCACGTCTCTTTCCTTTCCTTATCACACTTGTGATCATCTCCACAGTGAGTGAGGTCTTAGTTAACCGTTGCTGACGTTGTAACTCAGAGAAGCAATTCAGGCTGCAAAAGCAACATTTCAATTATACGAATAATCAAATTCAAAATGTTATTTGAATAATTTGAGTTCCTAAATTAAGCAAGCACTTTTTTGCAAGTGGTCTATAAATTACATTTTCCGCTACATTGGCAGTATACGGGTAATTAATATCTCAACTTTTCCTTCTTAATGTTGATTTAAGAAAAATAAAATAAGCTTAGAACATAAATGAGCTTTGCTTTCATAACTCAAATATTACTGTCCCTGCTCAGCTAGCTGTATAGCTCTGTTACCCTTCTCATTCTCAGTGCTGGACAGATGTGTCAGTATACAGCCTTTGTGTTTAACTTAAGTATAGGAACACCAAAACTAAGGGAGGTACACATCAGCTATAATTTTTTTTTCCTCTATTAATTTCAGTGAAAATGGATCTTCATTTTCAAAATGGTGCAACTTGATTCGATGCTTCTGAACCAGGCATTTTAGCTCATTTGCCTAATATCAAAGAAAAACGCATCAGATAGCTTTCCCGATAAGTCAAATGTGCCAAAGCTAAAATGTTAAAGCAATAAAAAATTGCAGAGCCTTAGGTGCAGAGAATGTATTAAACAAATAAACAGAACCAAACCCATCATCTAACTAACTTCACAGAATGACTTTGTGAAAATGATCTTTTTTCGTTTGATCAACCAAAGGACAGTAATTCAAATGAACTCTTAGGATTTCTCAGACAAGGAAAAATTACTAAGTGGAACACTGGATGACAAAAGAAGGGATCTCTAGTGTTTTTAGGTTTCCAGGTAGATAAATACACACATGAATAATTTAATCAGTTAAACCCTTTCATATATACTATATCGATAGGCCTATTTTTCAGAAATTCATTTGCTCAATGTGAAGATCCAAAAATTGCTGTTTGTTTCCATTTGTAGGGTTAAACTTAGCAATATTCCACCTGAGGGACAATAAGATGAACAAAAGACAGCAAGAGAGACAAAGAGGGAGGAAAAAAAAAGAGACACTTCATGTTTGAAAACTGAATGAAGAATTGGTAGAAATATGAAGAAAAAATGAAACTATTTCAGAAGAATCAATACTTTTCATTTTTATTTAACCAATTACTTTTCTTACAAAATATATATCAGGTAGGTACTTGATACAGCTTTGAAAACAGGTCTATTTTGTTTAAACTGTGAGGCATGCATTGCGTGGGAAGGCAACAACTGCCACTCTTTATTTGTGTATTTAATTTGTCCATTCCTTCATCTTTTGGTAAACTGGACATCCCCACCTTGCTAACAAGAGCTGGTAAAAAATTACTCATAATGTTCCAAATTCCACTTTTTATTTCCTTCTGCTCAGCCCAGAGCTGCAAACTGAGACAGCAAAGCAACGTGGGATTAGTGGAATATCAGAGAAGTGATGAAAGTCATGATCTTGGTTGTTTAAATACAGTGCTTGGGAGATGAAGACAAGATAAAAAATAGCAGAAGCCTACCAAACTGAAAAGATGTTCACAATACAAAAGAGACCCATCGCGAAATTCATGGTACTATACACCACGAAGAGTGGCCCAAGTAGATGTTTAAAGCAAGACTTTCAATACAGACTGCGCACTTTTACAGAACGTAGCTTACTGAGATGGATTCAGTTCTGATATTTGCTTAGTTTACCAACCCCTCTACATTTATCCACTGTTTGTTTTAAACAGAACTTGAATCCATGCCTTCTTTCCCTGCTCCATCCCACAGAGTACTTAAAGTGAGAACTGCAGAGACCTTAGCCGCAGTCAAATTCTGACCCCTTGTGCAGTTCTCCTCAAGTCCAGAGGGCGAACCACTCCATGCTTCCAGTTGACAGTTACCATTCCTGTGTCTCACAGAATATTCAAGAGTATTCAATCAGATTATTTCCTACCTGCTTCATCAGTGTAAAGAGATACTAGAAATGAACTCTTTCTGTTATTTGAACAGATGAGTACACAATCAGATATAACAAGTCCATCTTTTCCTACTGGTTAGAATTGGTAGTCAATTATTCAAGAAGCTGTGGCGTTGCTGCCAAACCCATGCTTTCTTCTCAGCAAATAACAGGTGAGCTTGTTAAAGCAGCTTTCTTTGGACTGTCACTTTAGCTTTGATAGAGGGCTTATTTACATGCTAGCACTTTAATTTTCATCTTATTCTTTTATTTTCTTGTTGCTATCATTAAAAATGTAGAACTTTCTCTGTGCATTTGTGCTAGAAAGGAAACTATATTAATATTACCTTTGGTACACCGTGCCACAGTGCAGAAATTATTTGCATGGTTTAATGTCTTAGCAGATTTTTAGAATTAATCTGTATCTCGCTCCTGGCACCGTATGTTGCTGTTTTCCACTTGTATGGAAATGCAGGTAATCGCATGCCCTCAGTGACATGGGCAAATGCTTTACAAAAAAGCATCTTTGACAGTTATCTTTTATATTTTAACACAACCAAAGAGTTAGACTCTTAACCACTAGGCCTTGTACTCTGGGATTGGACAAAGGTAGAAGTCTTGTGATAGTAGTATCCATTTATGAGTTTGCATTATCATTTCATAAGGCAAAACAGAAGGTGATATAAGCCCACTGCCATTCCTTAGTTTTTGACGGAACATATTCATCAAAAAAGCATGCAGTCCCCTGAGTTTGCAGCCATATGCTACAGGAAAATGTCACCAGTTAAAGATGTATTCATTTGCTGTTTTGAAAACTCTGTTTGATATTCATGCATTCCAAGTGTTTTGACCTAGATTTCTGTAGAGGCATTAGATCCAGTACTGAACAGGAAGCTAGACAGCTGTTGCTTGTGTAGTCAAAGGAAGAATTTAAAGTAAAGGGGGAAAAAAAGAATAAAAAAATGAAAACATTTATTAATGCATGCCAACATTTTGCACAGCCAATATGTTTAATACCAGATTAACTAATATAAGCATATGGGGATGCATTTGTTGCAAAGCTTTAAAGAAAAGAACAAAGAAAAAAGTTGGATGTATCTAAAGTTCACATAGAACAGAATTTGCACTTTCTCCTACAAATGAAAGCCTACTGAAATGGCAACATACTTTAATTACAAGCTACTTGCTAATGTCACAACATTTAGGTTTTGGGGCTATATTGTAGTACAAACCTCTCAGCGTATGTCTTCCTAATCTAGAAACCCACAGGTAATAAAATTCCTTACTGAGTTGTACAGTCTTTGCAGTCTGTTTCACCCTGAAGTCTTATAAATGATTTGTCTGTCGTAATTGTAGGTTCCTTCTTTGTGAATCCAGGTACAAAATGGATGTAATGTTAATATACTCATCTAATTATGAAATACTGGAAGTCAATTTACCACTGTAGCAAGCATGCTGCATTTTGTTATTACAGAGTTTACACAGGTATAGTTCACCTGATGTCTGTAAGTCTTTTGGTAGTTGAATTGCAACTGTAAATAACATAATAAACATTATGTTGGTTTGGTTATGAAAGTACTCATCCAATACAGCTTCAGCAAGACAAGAGCTAGATACTAAAGCTGCTTCCAATTGGTTTTCTGTAGCTCTTAGAACCACCTACTGGAAAGTGTCCTTCTTGGGCTGGACTGTGTATTCTTTTGGAAGAACTTTCATTTCACAGTCAGGAGGGGGCATATATCCAGATCAGGCACCAAAATATAGGACAGCTACAGCAGATTCTCCATAACAGCTATACATTTTAGCAACCCCTTCTTTTTAGTACTCATGGAATAATGTTTAAGTTCCAAGAATAACCCACTGCAATTTCAACATTTTCTGATATTAGATTTTATACTGAGTCAATTCAAAAATAGAAGAAAAAGTGCAAACACTCCCACTCCCCCCAAAATGGTTTTCATTTCTACAGTAAGAATATGAATAGGAAGATGGATTTTTTTTTTTCCCCATAGCTCCTTTCCTAAGTGTTTATCAAATAGTTTATGCAAACATATTTCAGCTTATGGTTTATTTATGGATAGTTCAATTTCACTCTCCAAAAAGGTGTGGAATTGGTTACCCAAGCCACGTGCTGGTTATTTATTTATTTACTTACTTATTTATGACTGGGTGAATGAAACTTTTTAAACAAGAGAAAAATGAATGAAGAATAGCAAAGAAACGATTCCGCAGTTTAGAATGAATAAATCAACAGGTCTAAATGTCACGAAACTGAATTCTGCAATATCCTCATGAATAGTCAGGGTTTCAGGAAGGCCTGTTGACAACAAAAGACTTGCATATTCGGTGATGTGTTTGGAACATATTAAAACACACACACTTATGAATGTATGCATACAGTCTTGAATAATGTCCCATTTAAGTGTCCAGCTCTTCTGTTCAGATGTGCTGAATATTTTCTGATCATACAACTATTAGAGATCTACATAAATAGGTATGCATGCTTCCTGAAACACACTGTTTGCATTTCAGATAGAAGAGCTTCAAATGTAATGTCAACTCTCAGAAGTCTAATGAGGTTTATCTTTCTGAACCAACCTCCTATAGACCTGGGCATCTGCCACTAGACATGAGGCTCTGCAGCTGAGACGCATTTGCACTCCCACAGAGTTTGGGGTCAGAAGCCAGTTAGGAGAACAAGGCTCTTTGGGACTGTATGTCCTCAAATACAGTCCCATAAGAGTGGTAGAAACGTCACACTACAAATCCAGGAAATGGAGAAACACTTAATGAAGAGAGTCAAGAGGGAACATGGAAAGATTATGACAGTGAGGGGAGGGATTAAGCAGCAATGAGAAAATAAGCAATAGATGGTTGAGGTTACGGGAGTTCACAACCAGAATGAAAAGAACACATAAGGTCATAAACATTTTCTTCCTGTTTGATTTATGAAAAACAGCTAAAAGTGTCTTCCTAGTTGCCAAACGGTTGCTTCCCCCCCCCCCCCCCCCTCAAGTAAATGTATCAGGATGAAACACTGGACTTTTTGTCAACTTTGTACAATCTCTGTATAGGACCCTTATTTCCGCAGAATTATCACACGTACAATTCTTCCCAGTAGCAATTACTGTCAGTGTTGAAGTTTGAAATGCTTAATACTTCCCTTTCCCTAAGTGATCAACAGCATCAGACATCTTTCTAAACTTCACTGATCCACTCAGCTCCACTAAGTGCAGAAAAGCAAAGTTTTGATAGGTATGGTATCTGGTTAGCTTTGACATCCCCTCAAGTGTCAATGATTTCATTTCTGTCTGGATTATCTGGGCATAGAACCAGGAAGAAGCTTAAGATCTGTTGTCTGGGAATAAAATGCTTCAATCCCTCCAACCTTGATTTTCTAGTCAGAAGACACTTCGCATCTTAAACTGACATATTTTCCATTTTTATAGTCTACATTTACAAGTTTCTTCCATATGGCTAAAGTTAAAATTCACAGAGGCTATAGATAGCCAGGCCACTCTTCTCATTAATCTGAGATGTGCCAGCTAAATTAGAATACTCTAACTTTGCAGAAGAAAATATGAGCTAATAATTGTTGAGTTCTTCACTAATAGCATACCTGAATCAAAATACCTTGGTATGCAGTCTGAACCACTTAGGAATTAGCAATAGCATGCTGTACTATAGCCAGTTTGAACAGATGGATTTAGAACCAGAGAGTCAAATATATCCCTTTTTGGGATTTTGTCTGCCTAATTTACTCATGTTACTGTTACAGAGATACCAAGATAGCTGATGATGCTGCTCTGTGCTGTATTTACTCGACTGCATTGCCACACAGAAATGTGATTCATAGACTCCCAGGAATTGCAGATGGAAGAGCCATATTAGATCATTCAATCCATCTCCCTGCTGATGCAAAATTGCTTGCTACAGCTACAGTACATTTTCTAGTGTTTTGTCTGGTGTAGTTGTAAAAGTCCTCTGACATGGGACTACCATTACTTCCCTTGGGACACTACTCCACTGTTCATCTTTCAAAACTGGCACTGTCAGAGATAGGGTAGTGCATGAGCAGTACCACTGACCCGTGTACACTTGGGAATTCCTCTCTTCCTATGAGCTAGGTGACCCTACGTGAAGATGCTGCACCATCAATATTACATAGTGCTTGTGGACATGTTACAGATTACTGAAACAGGACTGTTTGTTTTTTTTCTTCACATTTGCAAGATACATTTTGCATTTTCAAACCTGCCAACTTCTCCCTCTGGTACATCTGCCAGTCCCTAACATGGACTATGTGAAGACTTGACACTAAAAAGGCATCCAAACTATCTCATCTCCTCTCTGGATTCTTGCATTTCTTCTAAGAAAGAAGAACCTCAACTTGATGTATCTTCAGAGATCCGACCCACAATCAGTCATTTATCAGACATTTATATTTATAAAGATCATTTATACTTTTACAATTTAAAAAAAAAAAAAAAAAAAAAAAAAAAAAAAAAAAAAGCATATTTTTCATCACCTCTAAGTTTTTTCTTAGGTTCTGAGCAAAATTGGACACATCAAATACCAAACAAAATGCAGTTATGGCAGTGATGCTAGCCTTTCTGGAAACAATAACTACAGTCAATCACAGAGTAAATCCTTATCTGATGAGCATTCTGGCCCAATTTTTTTTAGACACGAGAAGTTCAGATAGTTCAGATAAGGTTTGGCAGCTGAATCGGTATTTGTCCCAAGCAAACCTCCAGAGGTTCACTAGTCACTAGCAATAAATTAAAGTCTTTATAAGGTGAGGGCTATTTTGTGGCCAATGTGAAATAAATTGGTGGTGCCAGCTTAGGTCTTATGAGACATCTGTCTAGATCCAGATCCCATCATTGCTAGACATCTCTGAAAAGGAGCTCGTATGTGGAGATTTTAATGAGACTGCATTCAAAGTGTGGTGGCTTCCCCCTTCATCCTGGTGAAGAGCAGGGTAGCAACTGGACTGAACAATAGAATGGGAAAGGTATCATACCAAAGGTGTGATGACAGAAAGACCAGCAGAATAGAAAGGTGCAATAAAGGAAGAAGATTGCTCACCTGTATCAGGAGCTTCACAGGGCAAAACTTCACCAAGGAAGCTTTCTCCAGAAAGAGACCCCTTCTCAGTGGCAGTCAGTCCTTAAATGAGGTCTAAGAGAGGTGCAGCCAGGCTTCACTCCTTCTGGTTCCACAGCTGAATTGCCTTCACCTGTGCTCTCAGGGCTGACCAGGTCCTTTTCCCAGGTGTTCAGGCCATGACTCAGCAGTTCCCATACAAGTGGTGACCCAGCTGTTTTCAAGGGCAGTAGATCTAGCATGTTTCTGCAATGGAGCAAGTCTCATTGCAGACAGACTGTCAGTAGAAAAAACAAGCGTTTTAGGATGCAGTACACACTGCGAGTTCCACATCCACCCCATCTCTTTCCCATTAGCTTCCTTGCCTGTTATGCCAGGTGTTCTAATTAGCCATATGTATAAATATTTGACTTTTTTTTTTTTTTTTTTTTAATCATTCTGGTACTGTATATATAGGAAGAAGTGGAGCCAATCTGTGCATAAAAAATCAGTGTTTGAAGATATTCTTTTGGCTGCTGGTAAATAAGGCCTCCTTTAACATCCCCTGCTGCAGTTGGCTGCTGTCTTAGAGCCACTTTTCCAACTTCTAGAAACCAAATTCGGAAAAAAAAATATATGGATGAGATATTGACCTTCTACACATCATACATTTTACCAATACGTATTAATGACAAAGACACTAAGGAATGTAATCACCCATCAGTGAATCAATACAAATCCTGTTAACACTCAATAAGGGGATGAGAAAGCCTTCAAGAGCTTCACACTTGGACTTTGAATAGGACTCCCAATAAAGGCCTTGGAAATCTTTTTTTTTTTGCCCCTCAGAACTTCCAACATATTGTGTGTTTAATGAAATGTTTTTGAATGCAACAGCTTGGTGGAAACAGGAGAAAAACTTGCATACACATATCTAAGTTTTCCAACCAAACAATCCTAACTTAAGATGATAGAGCAAAAGAAAATCAGTTTCTGAGTTGTGCGTTTTACTTTGCAGGTTTTTGTTTTTCTTTTTTGAAGCACCTTGCTGGGAAATGTGCAAAGCCTCTGAGAGTAATTTGTACCAAATATTAATTTGAGGTGAGGGCTTAAAGCCTCTTTGCCTTTCTGGAAGTCTTTGCATAAATCCGTAGGAAATTTAGGGCCCAAAATATCAGTGAATCGAATAAAATAGTTTTCCTTATGTTTCCTATTTCCCTCTCTCCCTCCACTTTCCTGTATTCATGACTCAGAATATTTGGGGAGGGGGAAAGCAAAAAAAAAAAAAGCAAAAAAACCCCTACCTACAATTCCTTGTTCTCTGTTTTTGCAATTAGATGTGCAGTCTATATTAACAGTATCATGGGAAGACGGGCTGTCTGCCTCCTTCCTGGTTGCCTACGAATTGCTTCAGCCTGCAAAGGAAACATTGTGGGACTTTGTTCGGAGAAGTAAGAAGCTAAATATTTATCTTCCCTCTTATAATTTATGCAGCATGGGATTAATATAGAAAGAACCAAGACAGAAAGGTCAAGTGAGCTTCCAAACAGTGTTTTACAATGATATATCATTGCTCTTATACTATGGCCTGCTTTCTAGAAAATGAAGAACCAATAACAACTGTTCACCTAAGAAAATAAATGTAACAGTGCCTGATTTTTTAAAGCATTTATAAGTTTCATTTATATCTCCTATAAAGAAAATTTCTGCTGGAAATTTTAAGTCATTCTAAGCACCAAAAGAGCATTTGTGGGTTAATGTCTTCTTGTTCACAGGTACCTGCTGCATCTTAGTTCTGTCTTCCATCAAAATTGAAGGGAGAAAGGATGCTGAAATGTTCCCCATCTCTTTTAGATTGTGCCACAGGTAGAGTCCTGGACCCCAGATGGCTGCAGACCAGCTTCTGCTTGCACTGTAGCAGGAAAAGACCTTTCCATTATAGTACATGCTCTGTCAGAACAGCACATCGGCAGAGTGAAATCTCCTCAGAAGGTGCTCTGCTAAAGCTGAATGACCCAGACTACTAGCAGATGTGGTGGGCTCTCCACCTCTTGAAGTCTTCAGATCAAGAGTGGATGCCTTTCTGAAAGATATTGTTTAGCTGAGCATGATTTATTAGTCTCACTACAATGGCAAATGGGTAAAATACTAAGACTGGAATTACAGAGCAGCTTAGCATAGGTGACCTGATGACCCCTTCTGGCTTTAAAAATCTAAGAGCTTAGTCGAAGATTCACAAAGTGAATACAGCTTTTTTATGGGCATGATGTAAACAAGTTTATGTGAACGCGTGTGTGAACCAGGATCGCCGAGGTGCTTCTAGGTCAGATCTGCAGCAGTTTCTTCGCGAATACAGCAGCCATAAAAGAATAATTAAAACAAAATCATAGGTAGGAGCTAAATAAAGCAGTGACATTGTTTTCCCTTAAAACGTCATCTCCTTTAGAAGAGAAAGAAGAGTGGAAAATCGTAGGTGTCTGGCCAAAAAAAGGGAGGGGACGCGAGGATCAAAATCTTCTGGTCTGCAGATAAGAGGGGAATGAAAGACTTCCTGCACACAGGGAACAGAGGCCTTGAGGGGCAGGGGGGGCTGCGGCCGGCTGGGAAACGAGCAGCACTGTATATAGAAACCTTCACACACAAACAGCTCCCGCGTGGCACCATAGCCGGGCAGTGTGTTAGCCGGGGGGCCGGCATGGTGACCCCTCTGTAGCCTGTCTGGCCTGGTGAATTGAACGAGGCCGGCAGAACATCAAAAACACCCTCAGCCCTTAGATGAATGAGCTGTTTGTTTTTATTCCTGATGGCTTGATAAGAGGTCACAGGATGTGTTCAATTTCTTTTTTTTTTTTTTTTTTTTTCTCTTTCTTTCTTTTTACTTTTTTTTTTTTTTTTTCATATATCATGAAACAATAGGTTAAGAAAGAAAAGCCCCAACCCAGTCCCAATAGATCTCTCGTCCCCCGTGCTGCTTCATTTCCTGCCTTTTTGAAGCAGACATCCCCCTTTTGTTTTCCCCTGGCCCAGCCAGCGCGTGTCGGTGCGACGGCCACCAAACAAATGGGTTTTGGCCACCATCACCTCCTCGCCTCCGCCTGTCCGCCTGCCGCCGCTCACGGCTTCCTGAGGCCTGGCGGCCGCTGCCGGCCCCACAGCAGGCCTCGCAGGAAGAGATGGAGGGAAGCAACGGGAAATCCCTGCAGCTGCCAGATTGCAATTCTGCGGCTGGCGGGACGCAGCCCGGGCGTTCGGGCACGAGGCGAGAGAGCCTTCCTGTCGGCCCAGCCGCTGCTGGAAGTTTGTGGCATGCCGGCTCCCACACGCATGCCGGGGGAAGTGCTGGGAGGTCGAGATAAGGCCTCCCACTGCCACCACTGCGGTGAAAGTGGGAAACAAAGCCAAGGCAGCCAGCAGCAATCCCTACCTGGAAAGGGAACATGTGGTGTCTCCAGCCTCTGTTTGCGGGAAGGACAGGGGTTGGGCCTTTCGTAGTCTGTCTGTCTGTCCTAAAACCAAAGTGCAAATGAGTTGTTCAAATCTGTCATAATCGCGTGAGACATGTATGAAATCCACAGGTTTTCTGCTGCTGAGACCTCTACAATTCCCTGACAGGAAGTTGTAGCAAGGGGGAATTGGTGTGTGGGTAGGAGTCGGCCTCTTCTCACCATGTAAGAGAGATGGGACAAGAAATGATGGCATTAAGATGCAACAGGGGAGGTTCAAGTTGGATATTAGGAAAAAAAATCTTCTTAGAAAGAGTGGTGAGGCAGTAGCACAAACTGCCCCGGGAGGTGGTGGGGTTACCATCCCTGGAACTGTTCTAGAACCATGAGGATGTGGCACTGATAGTGGGCATGGTGGGGATAAGCTGATGGTTGGACTAGAGGAGCTTAGTTGTCTCTTCCAACCTTAGTGATTCTGTGATTATTTAATTCTATAAGCACCAGGGCTCCTCCAAGGGCAGCCAGGCTCCCACACAACAGCAGGCCTTCTCAGGGGGAACAGCAGACACACACTTAGTTGAAATTCAAAATCAGCCACTGACTTCTTTGTAAGTCCATACCCACACTGTCTATGCTCAACAGGAGCTGAGTTATCCTTGAATCTGGTGACTTCTCGTTAATCCCCTCATAAAGACATTCTTTTCATTTGTGCAGAGACTGTGGTGCCCCTCCACAAGGCAATGCAGGAGTTAAGAATATATTCATATAGGCAAATTTGAACACTAAAATAAAATCATCTTCCTGAGGTCATTGTCTCTGTAGACCAAAGTGAGGAAAGAAGTGCAAGAATGAGCCACTGATTAAGATGCCCCATGCTGGGCAGGTATCTTTAGATTTTACCTGCTCAGCAGGGGAGACCTGAATCCACATTTGGTGATTAGGCCATATTCATATCTCAGTTCAGCAAGTCTCTATACATTATCTTGATGAGCAGAGGGTATAAAACCTAACCATGTCTCCATATTATCCTAAAGTATAAAAAAAGGATCCATAAGCATGGATACATGGGTATCCATGGCCCATTTGCCCCAGACTGTGTTCTGGATATATCACAACTCACCCACTCTGCCCACTTTTGTATTTTGTGTGAGTCATACAGCAAGCTGAGACGCATCAAATTAATACATGTTCAATGGCACAGGCAAACAAACTGACAATGCGATGCCTGAAGACAAGAATTTCTTTCTTATACCTGGAAAACTCTGCATATAGATGCATACACAAACATATACACCTATATCTATAAATTCTATATACATTCATGTATATTTTTGTGTATGTATGCTTTGTGACTTTCAATACATGAAAAGCTGCAACTATGTAACTACATTGTATCATACAGTATTTGAATATCCTTTAAATTCTGATTAGCATTCTTGATGGGTTCTTTCAGCATGGTTTACTCAGGAAACAAGGCTTATGCAATCGCAGTCTGTGTATGTGTGTACACGTCTGTCACCATTAGACATCAGATAATTTACACAAGAGAGAAGCATTATGAATGTCCCTAGACCAGGAAAAGCTTCCTGGGGAAACAGCTTCTATCAGTGTTTTCACCTTATTAGACAACAATGAATCCAACCACGAGAGACCTATCCACTAAAAATCCTCATCATTTTCTTGGAGCATCCCTCCTCACTGTTCAATAGCTTGCAAACTGACCCCTGGACTAGTGTCCATTTCTAAAGAAGACTCCTTGTGCCTTCTAGTCCTTCCTAGAAAATTACAAAAAAGTATTAAATACCTCCAGCCCATCTTTCTATCTGTGACTAAAGGGAAGAAAATAGGCCTGGAGAGGATGGAGAATCCCAAGCTGGGAAAAGCTGAAAGCGCTTACTTCTGTAGTATAAATACGTTGCATTGGGAAGGGCAGACTCACAATCAGTTCTTTGTATCACTTTCTTTTCCATTTCTCTGGAGAGAGAGAGTTGTTTTGGTTTTGACTTTTGTTTTGTCTTAAACTCCTTGTGGCAAATTTCCTGTTGTACTATATCCACCTTGGCATCGTCATTATCATTCTTTTAAAGTTGCTGTGAGATAGAATAGCCCTTAATGGAAGCTTATTTCAGTGCATATATTAAAAAAAAACCAAAAACCTGTCAGAATGTTCCATACACAAAATTTTGCATTTGAAAGAAAATAATCCAGTACTATCTTGAACCATAGAGACATAAAGCCAGATTTTTCCCCAATTGTGGTAGTCTACCAAACTGAAAGAATAGGATTGCGATTAAAAAAGAAAATCCCCTGAAACTCCTCCTACCAGGCTGGGATTGATCTCGATTTACCTTGGGGGCTGCAGACTGGCAGGAGAACCTGCCATCTGACCACAGCTTCTGCCAAATCTCACAGATCTCTTCATGCAGCTGAGTCCTTATGCTGTGATTTACTTTCCATGGAACAGGAATGCATCCTGAAGGGTTAGTGGGGTGTAAACCTCGAAATGTACAATACCACTTTTGTTCTGAACTAATGATGTTGTTACTTGTGCTTGTGCTAGGTTGGAGATTTCCAAGGAAGAGCAGCCAAGCATCCTCTACTACCATCTTTGTTCTCTGTTCAAGCCATGGGGAATGTCAGTGTTTCTGGCCTCAGGGCCATCTAGAAATGGGAACTTCAGGAATTCACAAAACCCAAAGACAGTAAAGTGGTTTGTGGAGAGAGGGGTCAACAGAGGCACTTATAAGCCTTACTAAGGTCTGGGTCCTGCTCAGCATGGTGCAGGTAGAAAGGGGAAGGGTCAATATTTTCTCAGAACCTCTCGATTTACTGAAATAGGTTGAAGAGGTTGAACGACTTAAAATCAAGTTAGCTTTAGCAACTCTTATTTTGCTGTGCTTGCTCAGGAAATGTTGGCAGTGGACACCCTTAACCTGTACTACATGGTGAAGAGGCCAGATTCTGCTCTCTTCAGCTTTGCTGTAAATCTTGACTACATTAAAAGTGCTGTGTTCCCTTGATTCAAATCCTCAGCAAATTATGCATGTATTTTCTTCAAAAACACTGGTTAAAAAAAAAAAAAAAAGTTGAATTAATAAGTAATGACTTTAACGTCTCTGCTATTTATTTTTTCCAGTCATGTAGCAGGCTGGTTCCTCCCCATTCATCCTGCTCAGAATACAAAAGTACCCAAGATATCCTGAGAGAATTGGTATCCTCATGGAAAAGGGCTGATCTATGGCTTCGCTGGGCTATAGGACAAGCCATAAAAGAAGAAATTTTATTAGGAAAATGGCAGTTTACCATCAAAAATGTTTGAACCATACATTTAAATCCTTGAATTTGGGGCAAAACATTATTTGCACATCAGACTCAGCTCTCCTTATCTCCATAGCCTGAAGTATTCTTAGCGTTGCCAGCTGTACAGTGCATATCTCATTGCAGTACACAGTGCTCTGAAGTGTGCCAAGTAATAAGCTATAAAGAGAGAAGCAGGACTCAAGCAACACAAGGATGCAAAGCAATATTTTCCCCTGACACCCAAGGTCATGGCATAAAGAAATGTGGAACAAGGGAGCGTCAATTTTCATTGAAGATGCAGGGTACAGTGCTGCTGTACCAAACTAACAGAAATAAATTAACGTGAGGGCAAACTTAGAGTGTCCTCTTAAAATGTGTTTGTAAAAGTATGTGAGCATGCACTGGGGGGGGGGGGAGGTGGATGATGCTGCATTGCTCTTTATATTTTCATGGCTATCAGGAAAACATTGTAGACTTAAAAAGAAACACACTTTTTAAAGGATAATCTACTCAGGATATACTATAAATACTGACATACAGTTTTACAAGGAGCTCCGGGTTAAAGAAATGAAGGAATAAGTAGAGTTTGCTGCCCAGCGAATTACTCATCAATACAGTCTTAATTCACTACCAATTCCTAATCAAAGCATACAGTTAAGATGACTTCTCAGGATCAGCTATGCTTACATTTGTGCTTCCATAAAGCTGGAATAACTATTTTTGTATTCTGCAATTCTCGTGCCTTCACATTGAGAACTATACATGTATAACAAAAAAACCTTGTTTTTCTGCGCTGCTTTTCCAATGGTTTCACACAGTGTAAATGAGCAATAGTCACAGAAAAAGAGCTGGATTTCTTATTACTCTGTGCCCAGTTTGGAGTCCTATGAAGTCAATGGGAAATCCTCCACTGACTCAGATAGGGGTTGGATCAGTCCCTTAAACGCTATCAAACCTGCAAGAAGGATTCATAGCATTCACCACATGGCTCTGACTTACTTTAATTCTTTACCTACCATTTCTGAAATGCAGACTGTAAGGGAGCATTCCTTCATAGTAAGGAAAGCACATAGTGCTTAATTTTAATGGAAAACTCTTTTTTAAACACAGACAGATCCTGCTGTGTTTGACAAATATGTTCCAGAAAGAAGCTCAATCTAGATGTTATGTGTAACTTTATCTTATTCCCTTTTGAGCACTACTGTTCTTGCAAAGTGATCCCTCAACTGCCCAAAGTCATTACACTTTTTCCCTTTCACATTGTACCTCTGTAAATGTCAGGCATAACTACATTTTTATTTGCAGAGATACCACTGCTATGAATGAGTAAAAATTTCCTGCTCCCCCGCCTCCTTCACTTTACCCTGTGCGCTTTCTGCTAATATGATTTGTTGAACAAATTGTTCCATTAATCTGGGGCTGTTTGACAGAGTGAGAAAATAAGTGCCAAAGTGAGAAGATTCACAAGAATCGGAAATCTCAGTCCCTCTTTCTCAAGGTAAATAGTTATTATATCAGGGTGTCAGACTGGTGAAATGGATGTACTTTCATTCTCAGTTTGTAAATGTCACTTTTCCTCAGCCCATCAGGGTGACAAATGAGGTGTGGGTTACAGTAAGAGTTCATTCCTTGACAAAGTTCTTGCTGGCTTATTTCAACAGGAAGGTAACCTCCCCTTTCTGCCCCTCAACCACAGGCAGGGGGAGGGGGAAGCATCTTTAGTCAAGAGAGAAACACAAAATAAGGCAACCTCTGTTATAATGCCCTAATGGTAAACAGCAATTTCCATTTCCTGTTAAAATCTGATAAGAGGCTGCTTCAGAAAACAAGTCGGGATGCACTTTGTTTGCTTTTCTCCTACTTTCTTGCTTGTTGTTTTTTATCTAAGACCCATATGACATACTTTTATTGGTGCTTATGTCAATATTTATTGAACAAGTGGTCAAGAGAGGCCACTTTTTAAGCCCTGCACTATCTGGTTGTTAATTACCTCACTACGATGTGTTAATGAAGAAGAACACCCTCTTCTTTTGACAGATAATTGATAAGAGATCAGGAGGCCTGATGCCTGACAAGGAACATGAAATGGCCTCTTTGATTGCCACACAGATCACTGCACTTCTGCAGTAATTATGACTTGCAAGGAGCCCACAGGGCTCACAGGGAATATACATAGCCCCAGGGTGAAGACCGTGGTAAGAAAAAGAGCAAAGGATTTGCAAGCAGTTTAAGCAGATGTTCTTTGATTTCCAAGTCTATGGGAACCCTACATCCTCTCTCACAATGGCATTTACAGAGCTCATGAATTGGCCTTTGCCAAGTCCGAACCCTTATCCACAAGACATAGACTTGCACGGTTTTTGTTGTCAGTCTACCACAAGCAAAAGAAAGCTGCTACTCCCAAGATTTGCTATAGTAGTAATTCGTAAGGATATCTGTTTGATGGATTTCATCCTTCTCCTTCTGCTTGTGGAAACTCTTAGTGACTGAAACAATCTGATGAGTAAACTCAGAAACTCATGTCACATTTCTCATCAGATTGGCTTGTGAAGCAGCTGTGAATGACGCTCATGAAGAAAATTTTTATGATTTGAGCTGATGAAAAGCAAAGAAATATAATGTATTTCTGTTAGAAATTCTGGAGGAAAAGCAAGAAGAAAGCGTGGAATGATCTGGGAAGGGATATATTGTTTTAGTTGTTTGCTGTTTACTTCTGGAATAAAGCAAAATTATTCACAAAGAGAAAAACTAGGGGAAGCATGCACAGATATTTGCCTTACCAATGTATGATACAGAAAATATCATAAGAGGAGATTTGAGGCAATGGGGAACCTCTAGATCTGGATCTACTGCTTGAGCTGAAAAGGCTCTAAAATGAATGGCTATCACTGACTACAGCCTGTGCTCCAACAGTCAGAGGGAGATAATAATTAAATGCATGTTACATGTTTCTTTTCCTGACTGGTAAAATGCCAGGCTTTGAATTAGCTTGACAATGACAATGCTCATGATTCAGAAACGGGAATTTGCTTTTTATTATTAAAGAAACAACTGCTCTCCAGCAGTCACTTAAAAAGCACGGAACTGTCTCTACAAACATGTCTGTCATTAAATACCCATGCTAGAATGTTTGTGAGAAATTAACATTAAAAAGAAGACTACACGTAATCAAAACAAATCTATCTAATTTTCTTTCTCTGTGTGCATTTCCAATGTATTTATCTCAGGCAGTAGATAACACTAAATTTTGTGTGACATCATAGTACTTTCAAACAGACTGCAATCCCATAAACATGGCATTATGCTGTACCTAAGAGAATGGGGACAAAAAGGCCATATTGAAAAAGAAATGGCAAAAGTAGTAGTGCAATGGACAGGGGGAAAAAAGCCCATCACTAAACCTATTGCTATCATTATTTTCTTTAAAAAAAAGACACGCACAAACTTCTCTTTTTCTCATTAAGCCTGCTCCTACTTGTAGAATGTTCTTTGAAGACCTATTTTCTCCTGTACTGACTAAAATAAGCAAAACAGTTACAGTCAACAATATTCTGCCCACTTTGCCAGAGCCTTCATAATTTATGTCTAACCTGGATAGGAAAAGCCCTTATAAATTTCAACAAATGTCTCATTAATTAACACCCCATCTCCCTAAGCCACAGAGCAGCTGGTGAAAAGAATTGTGTAGGTTGATTCTGTAGATATAAACTAGGTCAACAAGAGGGATCCATACTCACTATTGCAGGCTGATATTTCTCTGGAGGTTATTAATAGTTTCTGGGGGTCTTTCAGCTCAGACTGAAAACTATTCAAAGTCAACAGTATAAAGCTGCTCAGCCTATAGACTTAAGTTAAAGAAAAAAAATAAAGAAGTGCATTTTTTTTTTTCTGTGCAATACAACGCAATGGGTCAAATCTTGGAATCCTTTCTTACACTTCTATCCAAGACAATTCTATTGATTTAAGTGAACCTTGTGTTGTGACCTTTTTCTGGTTAGCACTCGATCATGCGAACTCCTTACTTTACTGATTATACTATATATTCATGGAGGGTCTGAAGCCCTTAGTCAGGCAAACACTTTCTTCTTGCCTGCATGATAAATTATCTACAAAGCATTATTCTCTGTTCATTTCTAAATACTCCTCAGCCTGCTCAACATGCTAATTTTAGGGTAATTTATTTTTCTATAACTGTGCATAACTCTAATGAAATGAAATTAAAAATACAAGGCGGGACTGTAAGGAATTAATATTACAGGTCTAATGAATGCAAATACTGAATCCAAGGTGGAAAACTGAGAGAGAGAAAATGCCTTGGAAGCGTTTTTTCTAACTATGTGCATATGAAAACCTTGACTGAAATAATTTGAGGAGGCAGGCAGGCAATTTCCACCCATTCTTATAGTTTTAGTATATCCTATACCGTGATCAGATGTAGGAAAAGGAGTGAATGCCTGAGCAGTAGCTAGCAGTTAGTCATACAAAATTAAAGCAGGATCTGACGGCAGGAGGAGTGAGTCAGTGGACGGGCAGAACAGAGTAAGACTTTTCCTTGCTGGTAGACTCATTTCAAGAATTAGGAGTGCATGATGAGAATAAATGAGAGCGTGAGGGTGAGCGTTCATCAGCAAAGAGGAAGAGCAAGTAGGGGATGCAGAGGAATGTGAAAACTGAAAAATAGTCAGAACTAAAGCCATAAAGCTCCTTGGAGGAGATAATCCTGACTCCACTGAAGTCAATGGGAGTTTTACCATTGACTTCATTAGGGTCAGGATTTCACCCAGGGAGTGTTAATGTGATGTGGAATGAGACAGGACAACAGTGGAGATCCTCAGAGAGGGAGCATCATGGTCATAGCGTATAACATTAGCATATTAATGGGTATGGCTGTTTTATTTTACAGCACTGTATGAAGCATACAGACTATAGGAACTTCAAGAATACTAATATGTCCCTCATTATTAACTAATGCGATGGTTGGAATCCTCAAAATAGAGGTTTTTATTCCCCTGTATTTTCCTCTGCCGTCTCTCAAGGAGAAGGTTGAGTCAGATTAATTTCCACGTTAAAATAAAAAAAGTCAGAACAAAAATCATCATGTCCAGTAAGCGTAATGTATTGATTGAATCCGAGTTGGCCACAAAATTTAATTGCAGGTTCATGATTATTTGAGGTTAGGAAAAGTTACATTATATTGTCTGAGTTAAGCTAAACAGATCAGAGCTTTTTATCTTGAAAAAGAACAACCTAGGAGGGGGAGGAGGAGGTCAGATACAGGTCTTTAACATTCTGGCTAGCTTGGAAATGGCAAACAGATAATGAGTGCTCACTGTCTCTAGTAATCTAAGACTTAAAAGTCATCAAATTAAACTAGCAAGGGATATATTAAATATGAACAAGACTTCTCTTTTTGCAGCACAAAGGCAACTTGTAAAAATTCCTTGCCACAAGACATAGGGGTGGTCAAATACTTTCAAAAACAATCTATGGGGAAATCCATGGCAGAAAAACACATTGAGGGCTATTCAATGCATGGAGCTCTTCCCTTGTTCAGGAAGTTTCTGAGTTTTAGAAAAAATAAATCCCTACATTTTTCCCCCAGATATCTGCTATTTGCTGAATTCACAGGGTCTACACTAGAGCAATATGGGCCTTAGATTCAACGCGGTGCAGCAATTCCCTATTCTAAGACAATAGATGATTCCTTTTTAGATAAAGGCTACATTTCAATTTTCCATTTTTTATCAAAATTTCTTTGGGGAAAATCCTGCAATATATTCCTTCAACCTTTTATCCAGGATTCTGGAGGATCCTGGTGAGGGAGTGAAAGTGTCTGCAGATAAAAGTTGTATTTGTCAGAATAATTTCACTAGGCAGCTCTGCAAGATTTGGCTGTGCCACTGCTCTCTAAAAGGAGACAAGCGTGCCAAGAAATCGACAGGTTTGTTGGCTGGGTTTTTGCCTTCTACTGGAAATTCACTTAGGAGCTAATCCAAAGCCAACTAAGTCAATGAAAAACTCCCATTAAGTTTAATGGGTTTGGGATCAGGACCTTAAATCACATATAGGCAGCTGAATCTGCCAGTTCTTTAAAGATGCATAAATTTACCTGCTATTCCCCAAAGTACAACTGCATCCCTTTAACACCTGTCTGACAGAACTATTGAATATAATAAGAAAATCTTACAGAATCACAAGTAAGCTGCAAACACCAGACCGCCACCAATCTCTCCCCATGCTGAGATAGTTAGTACCTGGGACTACTGAAAAACAATAATCAGGGACGCTGCTGAGATATGAAATGCAAGTATTCCATCTGTCTAAACTGAGCAACTTGCACAACATTAGCCAACTGCTAAGTTGCTTCTTTTCTATAAACTGAGTCATCCTCATCACACATTCCACTGGGTTTTAAATGATTGACAGGGAAAAAAGCTAGGAGAAGCAGCTATTTCTTTACATTTAGCTGGTTTGTCAGAGCACTTGAAAACTTCTGGATTAAGGTGAAAATGCTTAAGGATTAAGTGAGAAGTGAAAGGAAAGGGGTTGACAACATTTTAGTGCCGTGAATTTAGAAGACAAACAGACATGCTCAGGAGAGCCAGCAAGACCTTTACCAATATGCTGCATCTAATCAACAATATCATTTAGGATTTTCCACTTTATGGAGGAGAAAAAGCAATGTTTGAAGATTCCTCTCCCCAGTGCTCTATCACATCAGGACCTTAATACACTCAGTGTGTGTTTTGCAAACGAGATTTTTGCAAAAAGCAAAGAGTCACCCTTTGCACCCAGGCAAAAGATATTAAAAGATGTTCATCTTTACAAAGAAGATTCTGAAATGACAGAAGTAAATGTAAACTCCAGAACTTCTGGAAGAGTTTCCAGGAGCTCAGTTGTATCATACAGGTGTGAATCATAACAGGAGATGCATAGGAAAGCATTATCCAAATAGCAGTAGGTATTGATAATACTCACATTTAAATGATCGCTGTGAATTGTTGAAGTGTTGCTAGTTACATGAATCACAGACAAAAGGAAGACGGGGTTTTTTTGGAAGATTATAGGGAAAAATGTAGTAAGTTCTTCAAATACTTGAAGTTAGTTTAGAGACCTCATGGAGAAACAAGACAAGTAGGAGGGACAGGAAGATTTCATACTATCACTCGTAGGAAGATGTTTCTTTTCCAAAACCACTAGAGCTGAAAAAACAGAAATGGTGCGTCACTGGTTCTCAGCTCAGTTGTTTTCTTTGATGTTTGCTATTCAGAGCAAGTAGTTTATGCCCATTCTGGGACTGGAAACGTGTTTATATCCAAAGTAGCATCATCATTGTAACTGAATAATTTATATTTTAAAAAAAAGCACCACAACCCCTGAACACTTTATAAAGTAGTATGCAGCCTTTTTATGCATTTGCTTTCATAAAAGCACAGCTACTCACTTCCTTAAATTCAGTCCCTTGAAGATATCTGCAGAAGTAATAAGTCTTCAGTGAAAATGCCAGTGCAGCGGGCCACGGACTCCAGGCAGCAGTACAATATTATTGAGAAAGGAATAAATAAAGTTCATGAGATTAAAGCACATAAAATTATCCTGAAGCATAGAGTAAAAAATGCAGATTGCCAGAGGCAATTACTACCTGTGCAAAAAAGAGGAATTTGCAGCTGTATCAGTAAAGATAAGTTCAGGTAACACCCAAACGCAGCATCTCCAGTTTGGGCATCTCTGTGATCCCCTAGATTTTAAGAAGCTGCACTCATTTCTTCTCAGTGCTCCTTACAGCCTTGCATGGCTCTATCCCAGCTGCTTTATGTGTCTGATGCTAAGTTCAATTGTTCTCATGCACTGGAGGAGAGCAATATGTCATTTACCCTAATCTATGAATACACAGTACTTTAAGTCAGATGTAACCTATCCTAACAACATCTTGATGATAGTATCATCAGTTTGGCATTTGTTTCCTACCAGACCTAAAAAGACCGAATTCTCTAGCTCTGTCTGACCTACACAAACCAATCTGCACCTTTCCAAGCCCTCTAAATTACATGTACATACTTATATTCCATTTGAAAGTATGTTGATGCTATTATGTGTGGTATGGCTTTTATCAATATTTCTGTTTAGTCTGCTTTTGGGGACGTAGAAATTTTCACTAAGTATAAATAATGTCACTTGCTAACGTAGCTACCTGGCTACACATCAGGTTCTCAGCCATTTCCCCTTATTAGTAGCCAAGATATTTTATTCTTTTACTTTATAATCCACACACTGCGCATGCACTTAATTTTACATGAAATATTGCACATGTAGTTAGGCATAGCTGCAATGAAATGTTCGCATTCAAAATCCTCCTGCCTAAACTCACACAGTAAGGCAGTTGCATATTTGATACCAAGGTTTTCTTACAGAGATGATGCATGATAGTCCATTCGCCACTGGCTTTGAGTCTCCGCTGTCAAATGCCTTGCTACAGTAAGAAACTGCACAGTAGGAAATTAAAACATGTTGATAGATTGGAAAGTTATTAAGCTTCCTTACAGTGTTAAACAAGAATTTACAAGAATTCGCTCTCCAGATTTATCAGGGATATATTTACAGTACTTGAGTAAGTGTGAATATTACTCACTGGAGATATTTAGTCACATACTGTGTCTCTCTGAAGGGAGACCATATTGCATTAAATGTCTCCACCATGTTCAGTAATCTGAAAGATAAATCCTTGAGTGCTGATTAGTCATACATTGATATGGAACATCTATTATTTTGGGTCTATATGAAGATTTTCATCTCTGTAATATTAATTTCTTGGCTATCATCATAGTTTTTCTTAGCAACCATCTTTCATTATAATAACTCAGGCCACCCAATATTGTTAAATTTCCTCATGTTCAGTGCCAGAAATGACACTGCAGGTGGGGGAGGTAAATCTTACTTAAATTAAATAGCTTGGTGTGGGCTTAAAACAAGAGCAGACATTGCTAAGGTTCCGTGTGAAGTTTTTTCAGTGACACATTTTTTAGAATTAAGGCAAGAGCTAAACTCTTATTTCCACACCTGAAAGACGGACGTTGCAATATATCTTCCCAGTGACATGGTGAGATGGTGTCTTTATTCCAAATTATTACATAATATATCAGTTAGAACAAGATCCAGTAGTTAACATTAGATTAAAAAAAAAAGAGAGAGATGTATCAGTTTGACTCTCCCTGAACTCACCTTTGGTATCCTTGACTCCTGTTTGGTATCCATGTATCTGACTCCTCTTTGGTATCCATGAAAAAATGCTTGCGTCCTCTGTATTGCATGTATGTTCTCACAGACCTGGATATGAAATACATGCAACTGTGGTGACCACGATGAAATCTCAGTTTAATGAAAGAACGGGTTAATGGGAATTTGAACATTTTGTATTTAATGAGAAATATCAGCTGAGCTTTACTTGATGCTCAAAGCCAAAATAACATGCTATAGCTGGAAGTGCTATAGGTAAGAGCAATGGTTAAGCACTGATTTTTGACTATCCATTGGTGTAGCCATACATTTTTCTGCCTGTAAATCACAGTTGGGAATGGTACTCTCAAAACACTGTGGTTGAGTAAGAAAGAAAGAAAGTTACTTCTTTTTACAAAGCAATATTGCTCCTGTACATTAGAGAATATCAGTTTCCCCTTTCTGTCTGCAGCTTGCTTATCAGGAGAGAAATTGTCATGTTTTCAGTTTTTCTTTCTTTATTTTTTATTTTTTTCTCTTTCCATTAAAAGACAAACAAACAACAACCCATAAAATAGCTCTATCCGATTACGATGAATTCCACTCAGGGACCCTAATTTACTTCTCCTCAGCTTAAAGGCAGTGCAAGTGTTTAAAGATAAGGAACATGTATTTTTTTTTCTGGAGAACAGACACAGGGAAAGCATCCACTGCCAGATGCCCCAGTACTGCCCTCCTAACATCTCTCAGCTATGAGGTAGGAGTCAGACCAAGGGATGACACTGCCTCATTGCTCTGCCCTTTCAGTCCTCGTCTCTTAGGTGGTAGTGATCACCGTGAAGTAGGCAGCTCCATGAATTTTGTGATCGGCTGTGTTAGAGAAACACAGCAATTAATTTCTCCTATTGGGCCATCGGGGGCTTCAAGCAGCTCATGAGCACAGTGAAATAAATGGCAAGGCTCCCATTTTCTTCCATGAACCTTCTAGGGCAGAAATCAGGTTTTAAGGGCACAAGAGATCACACTGTCTGACTTGCTATATAATCCTGGAAAGATGCCTGTCCTAGGTTGGCCAGGTTGTGAATTGAGGCCATGGTGCTTTTCTTTAGTATTTCCTGCAGATAGGCATTATTTTCTTTGAAATCTGAAAGAAAGGGGGACCAGGGGAAAAAAGGAAGAGGAAGTAGAATAGGAAAGGGAAGAAAGAAAAAAGAACAAGAGAAATAAAAGAAAAAATGAAAAAGGGAAAAGGAAAAAGAAAATGAATGAAAAAAGAAAAAAAGGAAAAAAAAAATCAAAAGAAAAATTAAAAAGGGAAAAGAAAAAGAAGAAAAAGACTCCTGCAGTAAATTCAGCTGGATGTAAACCTGCCATAATTTCACAGACAAATCCTAACCTTTCCTCTCCTTGCTCAACCAAACTCCTGCTCCATTTTAGATCACAAAATGTTATCATCACTGAGTTGAGCTGGCTGCACAATCGCGACCCTCGGAGCACTCAGGCCTGTATGAGACAAACCAGCTGTGCCAAATCCTGAACTGAAGCCTTTCCACGAGGTTCATCTGTTTTAGATCAAAGGGTTATAGGGCAGCTCTCATTGCAAAGTACTGGGAAAGAAAAGAATCCTTAAACCTTTTGATTCCCGTGGTCCTTCAAGCTCCAGATAAATTAAAATATTTAATCAAAATCTAATGGCAGTGATCTTGTTTGTACAAATGCTTTATTATCCTGTGCATTTTAACCACAATCTGCCTGGTTCCTAATGTGACCTAAAGAACCAGTCGGCATTTATTACAAATGCAAGGCAGTAAGCTTCTGGCTCAGCAATTAATCACTGACATGGAGGAATTTCTTCTCTCCAGGTGGGGAACCCATCCAAAAACTAAGAAAAATAATCGGGCTAATTAATTCTTATCTGCAAAGAGCAATTAGATAAATGACCTAAAAACAGGCCTGTCACCCCTAGTGAGGTGCTCAGCTTCTAAATAGAATAATATCTCTTTGCCAGGCCATCTCTGCAGTGAAATGGAGATCACAGAGAGGAAGGGGAAAAGACGGCATGTGGGGAGGGAATGGTCTGATAGGGGAGTAGGTTAATTAGAGCTGAGACCAGGCACTGATATAAAAAAAAATTAAACCAAAGCTCCGCACTTGGGTAGGTTTGATACGATCCCATCACCTTCACAGCTATGCCTTTGTGCATCCAGGGGTACTAAAGAGAGTGAAGTCGTGTCTCCAAGCTACTTTGGAAGACGAAAACCACTCACCAGGCTTACTCACCATTGAGTTGCGTTTCACCCCGATGAGTGGCATCCCTGACACGGCAGTCTATTAACTCTGAACTGTGCAGCTCTAGAGTGGAGCGATGGTGCTGAAGTGAGATGCAGAGTACCATGTTTCAATTAGTTTGCTTTGCTAGTCTACTTTTTGGTTTCAGTCAGGGAATGTGCAGTGCATAGAGCTTCACGAATGAGCCAAATTAATCTGAGCAGCACAAGCAAGAAGGCAACAAAAGCATCTGCACATCAGACCTTTGGTCAGCTATGTATCATCAGCAAGATCCTGCTGATCAGACAACTCATAGTCTGTCAAAAGCCAGAAATGGTGATAGAAGGCGGGGAGAAAACCCTTTGGGACAGTCTAACATTCAAAATAACGTTGACATTGCAGCCCCTCCTGATTTAAGACTGTGAAGCATCCCTATTCGTGTCTAAGAAGCCAGGTCCCATGCTGGCATATGTCTTCTTTGGTCAGTGTGCAACAAGGCATCCTTTCTCTGATCCTGCCCTTCCGCCTGCTTAGATCATGATACCATTTCTGATGGTAGGAGACAAAGGGAGACGCTGAAGTAATTGATTCAAGCTTATCTAAGTATTTACAGAAATAAGCCTGAATGACTAGACATAAAATACTACAGCAGTCAGATTAAGACAATCCACTCCAGTTACAGTTAATCAGGGCTTTAGCCTCCAAGGAGCTGATTTGAGACTAATAAAGTGTTTTCCAGCTTCCAACCCCCATGTCAATCTCATTCCTCTTTCCTTGGAGCCATTAGCACAATACCAAATACAAATGTAAATAACAAGGCTGCAGGTAGCTCATAGATTTGCTCTGTTTCCAAGCTCCAAAGCCTCTTAAGAGTGGAAAAAACACATATAAAAAAAATGCTATCCCAAAAGCCACAGATGTTGGTAAGAGACCTTTATCTCTTCCTGAAAACTTGTGTGACCAAGTTGCCTATAATTTATACAAAGCAGATGCCTGCTTAAATGCTTTACTCAGAGCTGTCATGCTTTCTACACTGAAGCAGTTAACAATAAATTATAAGGACTAATGGATTAGATCAAGATGCATGGAAACACTGTTTTTATTCTTAAGAATGATATTTCACCTCCAAAAAAACAAAACAAAACAAAACAAAACAAAAAAGACCCTAAAACTTTGAGGGTTTGGAGAAAAGATATATATTCCAGATAAGTACTTTACTGCTTATATTGGCCAAAATGCAGCAGCACTAAAGCAACAAGCTGTGCTTAAACACTAAGGAAGAGACATGCAAATCTATATCACTTAGGGTTTGTATTTATTTCTTTTCTGTGATGTTAACATGGGATTCAAGGAAAACCACCATCTACAGGTTACCTGAGGATCCTGAGACAGGTTGAAGATGGATGGCTCAGGCCCAGTCTGAACTTGTACAAGATTGGGGATGTTTGGTGGAGAAAGTTTCTCTTTCTGCTTGCTGCAGAAGTAAGGTTCATTGCTGAGCTTCTGTCCACTTTGTAAACCGTATCAGAGTTCAGATTGTAAGAATGAATAAGCTTGAGTTTGGGCCTTTTCTTGGATAATTCAAATGGACCAGCCTCTAAGGACAGGCTGCTGAGGAATGCAGATCAGCAAACTGGCAGATCGCTCTGATAAATTCCCTTACTTTTTCCTTTTGGATAAGACACAAGAAAGTTCTCAAGAAGTTTATATTCTGATAAGAATGTCATCCACAGGCGATACTTGCTAGTAATTCTGGCCTATAAAACTGCTGAGAACATCTATGAAAAGTCAAAAATGAACAGTAGAGTTTGTAGGAAGGTTAGCATTTGCAGATAGCGGGTTTTTTTTCAAGTATGGCCAGTGGGACATTCTTCAAGGTTCCCAAGAGAAGGACTGAATGATGCAGATCAACAGTAGAGTGCCAAAAGCAGTTTCAGTACTGATGTAATTGAATTGAATTTAAAAACAAATAAATTAATAAATACAAGGGAAAAGCTTTTCCACCTGCACTTTTTCTGCCAAAGTTTCTCCCTTCTATTCCTGAGCCTCCTTTAGCACTCACAAAGAAAGGCCAAACTGAGGCTCATTCCTAACTTACCTGAAGCACGTTCAATGCAAAACGTCGGTAATATCCATGCCTGCAGTCAATGTTTAGGGCTTCTTGGAACAGAAAACAGCAGGAGCAGCTGGAATGTAACTTTAGTCTCTAATTCTCTGCAAACGTCTGCAAGGGTGGGTGCAGTTTCCTCCAAGTGCTGTACAATATTTTGAAGCCAAGAGAAATAACTCTTTTTTTCTTTTTTTTCCTTGCAACCAAGTCACTTATGTTTAATTTATACAGAAATAGGTACGGTCTCCTTCAGCACCAGAGCGTTGGGGTGTTTTTAATGAATAACTTATAAGAAACAGTCACCTGCTAACAGGTCAGCCTCCCTTTTGTGTTTCATTCCAGTTTCATTAGTAAAGAAAAAAGGCCTTTGATTGGATTAATGGAAATAAAACCACAGGGACTAAATTATAAAGTATCCAGTGGTTATTTCTAGTAGCTCTTACTTGCAACCATGTTTTCTATCATCTCAGGCTCAAAGCTTTGGTGTATAAATACATCTGTCTTAGACTGGAATATAGAAAAGGTTTTGCTTTAGCAGAAATAGCATTTCACCTTTTTCTCTGCAGAGATTCAGCTGGGCAGACTCTGTATTTATGGGTAACACCCCTATGGGGTTGCTGAGCTGCTGGGAATGCTCTCAGTAGAAACTTTGCTTTACTCTCTGAACCTGTTCGTATTTTTCTCCTCCTCGTATCCCTTCACCACCACCACCACCACCACTGTCCAGTTATTTTTATTTATGTATTTATTTAATGTCATTGAAATGGCATTATCTGGAGATGGCTACAGGCAGGACACGGAGCCATATGCTCAGCCTAACTTATATAAACAGTGTCCTGGATGACAGCCTTTCCTAGCCCATCTGCAGCTGCCAGGGAATCCATTATTTTTCTGGTCCCTGGGGAGAAAAAGTTCTTGAGCATCATTACTCCTAGGCAAATGTAACTGACTCTACCATGCACCCTAATTTGCTTGCCATAATTATAGGTCGCTCACCCCCTTTTGCAATTTATAAACCCTTTTATTTATTTTTTTGTACTTATCAATAATGAATGGAGGCTAGTGAATCATGGGGCTGTAATATCTGAATATTATGAAAATGCTAATAACAAGGTATCATAGGCAGCAGCACCCAGGTCTTATCAGCTGGTCAGATGCTCTATTAAGCAGCCAGTGAGGAGTTCAAGCAAATTGGTTATGTTAATGTCCTGTAGTACTTAGGGAAGATGAGGAGTTAGCAATTAATTTTTTTTCTTCTTCTTCCCAAGCTGCAAAACCGACAGGGCAAATTTATATTCCTCCTATTCTATGGGACCCCAGCTCAGAAGGGGGCAAGGAGGAAATGCAAGCGTCTAGCAAGAGCTTTCTGAGATCTAATTGAATGATGCAACTGCAGAACTGGTGGGAGGCCAAGGGGGTGAGCAAGGAATAAATAAATATATAAATAAGTAAGCAAGCCCCACAACAATGGGAATGCCACGCTCTTCCCCATTCATTCAGCTGACAGTGCTTTTGCAACTTAAACCTGTTTTATTAATTATGTTTGACATTTCCTTAATTAGTTTCATTTACATCCCATCAGCCCCTACCAGACGATTGCCCCATACATCATTTCACCAGAGGACTGAGATGCCTACAGAATTACAAAAACACCCTCCCCCCCCCAACTCCTCAATAACTCATCACTGTGCACTCCATGGATTTTTGAGAATGAATCCTTTCACCTGCTATGTTTCTTAAAAAATACACAGCTTTTGTTTTGTTTTGGTTTGTTTTTTTTTGTCATCTTTTTCAAAGGATTATGACGTTTTCAAAGGCACACGAGGCTGGACCAAATTTCTATTTTCATTCCATGCACACAGTTTGCTTTGTTTTACAGTTCCCGTGTATCTTGACATTGACAAAGTATGGACTTTGCTGAAGAATCCCTTTATGTGGGCCCTGTCCTAGCTCCACTGAGCACTGCTATCCTGCCCCAGTGCCTTCCCCAGATAGCTCTGCATGCTCACAATAACTTCTTTTAACTTACAGGCATATTCCTGTTGCCTCCATAGTTGTTATCCACTTTTCCATATATTGATTGATTTCCACAGGAGACCTATGACAGAATTTTTTTAAAGCTTTAAGTTGTTTGTTTCATACCAATACCCCGATTTGCTCTCCTGCATCTTTGAACTTCTTCTCTGTCCAGCCATTCCATAGGCAGATTTTAGGCTGCAAGTCATCCCTTAGCACAAGGATGACCAGGTGATTTGGATCCGAAAGCTTCTCAGCCACCACCCTGTGGGTCTACACAAGGGCCCTTGTGCCCCATTGAAGTAGCCAGCCCTACACCCCAATCTGAGAGCCACCCGGTGTGAAGACAGACATGGTACTGGCAGATGTCTGGTGCCCAGCCCAGCTTTTCTGTCCTGCACTTAGCATGACAGGACTGACTGTTCCTAACTGGGGTACAGTGACAACCTGTTTGTGCTAATCCCAGAACGTGCTACCAGGAGCTGTCATTTCAGAGTCATCACACTCTCTACTGATATCAGTGAAGTTAATCATGCAGAAGGAAGAAGCTTGTATGAAAGCAGATAATTATTCCCCTGTTCTGTAATAATACATACAAGGGAAAGTGATTCTCATTGTCTTGGCAAACTATGACATTTTGGCACATTTTCTGTTTAGTATTGATGTTCAGGCATCCTTTCTCCTTTATGATTCCTAGGTCAGAGTTGGTGCACTGAGAACTGCATACTAGATGATCTTATTGGCCTTCCCAACCTTAATGATTCTGTGGTTCTATGATTCCTGCAAGAGAAGTCCAGATCTCTGTAACAGAGCATAGAGTAGGGATCTGCCAGCTCAAGCCTTCCCAATACAAGTACCAGATGGACTTGCAATAAAAGAAATTCCCCAATAAAAGAAATATTCATGCAACATATGGAAATATATTAACTAGAAGAAAAACACTCAAAGAAATATTGATGCACTTACTTTCTCAGTGGGACTTATTTGGTAGGGCAAAGCCGGCTTCAGTGTCTCTGAACCACATTTCTCAGCCCTTTTGGCTCTGGGATTAGGTTGTGCAAAGCCAGGCAGATATTTCTGTGCATGCAACAAGATCCAGATGTTACAGATGCTCCTGGTCCTCTGTCCTGCCCAACCCTCCTGTGGCTGAACCTAGCCCAGTTTATAAGTAACTGTCTCCTCAACTTAAGTTTGCTCAGAAATTTAAGCCTTTGTTTTAATAAAATTCTCCAAACATTTGATCCTTGAAGGAGAGGCGGAGAGGAGAAAATGGAGGAACAGGGCTCACAGTTCACCTTCAAGGTTATTACAACTGCGCTTTGGGAACTAGCAAACGTCAGGGCTGGAGTTCCACGCTTGGACTAGACATAGAGAAAAACCTTGCAATTTGTTCTGAAACCGGAGAGATTTCATCCTATTTTGGAATCCTTCCAGGTGAAAGCCATGCCTGGGACCCTATCCAGATTTTCTGCAAAGCAATGGCTGTTTCATTTCCAGATCATTTCAATCCTCAAGATCAAAGGGAGCCTGATTTTAAAAGCAGGAATTAAGCAGTGGAGAAGAAGAAGGCAGTTTTAACAGTGCTGTAATCATGTGCACCATTCGCAGAGTTTAGTCAAAAAAGTTTAAGGAGAGGGGAGGGAGGGCTGTGGTGGTGGTGGTTTTGTTTTGTTGTTTGCCTCTTGCTTCATTCCTTTCCTTGTTCTCTCTTATCTTTGATCCGAGCATTTCCTCAAGACACTGCGAGAACAAGGGTGTGAGACGAATACGAAACAGATTGCGGGGAAAAGGTTGATAAGAGGCATTCAGTAGTTGCTGGTGTTTTTCTTTTTCGAGAACTCGTCTCAGAAGCAGTTCAGAGGAAAATCTGGAGATATGAAGGCAGGGGATGAAATATATATCCCAGTGGGATCACAAACAGCCCTGGGTGTTGTTCTGCAGGCTCTTGCTTCACACAGTGGTTCTTTTTGAGCTGGGTTAGCTGCTTTTTAATAATGTCCTCTTCGGTCGTTGATGCACTTTCATGGCATGTTAACCTCAAAGGGTTTAGATCATTTCCCAGCTTTCCTGTTTGGATTCCCCTACACGCAGAAGAACACAACCCCCAAACCCTCCAGTTCAATTATGCACGTTTAAAAACCTCCACTAAAATAGTTCAGTAGATTTAGCAGATGCTGCCAGGGCTTCAGATATATCTGAAATAGCATCAAATGGTCAAAAAAAAAAAAAAATCAAAATATTTTTTCTGTCACACGCTGTCATACATTGTCAGGGAACCTTGTGCTGTAGCTGCAGTGAAGTTGAATCTGATTAAAAGATCAGCAAACAAGGCAGGTTGAGGGGAATTTGATCTCATCATTGCTATGCCTGGAAATACCTGTCATCTTCTAGGTTGTCCTGCACTGTGACACTCTTTTCTTATCCAGTTTGCCAATGGACATTCATGGTGACATTCTGTGGAAGCAAAAAGGGGAAGAAACAACAACAACAAAAAGGCCCGATCCATTCCAGTTATATTTTCAGGTCCTGTATTCTTATTCCTCTGAGATCAAGCCTAAACATAAATACTAATTATCAGAGCTACAGACAAATGAATAATATGATGTAAAACAATCCTGCTTTATTCAAATGAGAGTGGAGGTGAAATTAGAGCCACGCAGGATATTGTGTTAAAAAGCACACACACGTACACACAAAGAAAGCAAGCAAAATGTCTAATTTTATCGTAGTGTTGTTATCTGTGATTAATGATTTCCGTGGGTGTATAACTCTTATGCAAAAATGCCATGTAATCATGTACATATTTGATTAAATAGCTTAATTTGTGTTCATTTAAAAAAAAAAATAAAATAAAGCCAAATAAGCTAGATAATGAGTGGGCGTGTTGTAGGAAAAGCAGATGGGATTTGAGGCGCTCGCTGTGTTCAAAGGAAGCCACCAATTTCACTTCAAGAATATTTGCGTATGAAAGCTGATATTTTCTAGAAACATTCGCGAGCAGAACACAGAGGGATTTTATCATTATTATTTTTTGCCAAATTCTGCTGTTTTTAATGAAGGCACAGAGGAAAAAAGAAGAAAAAGTTCAGCAGAGACGGTTCAAATCCCACTCCTTGGGAAGAACATCTTTATTTATTTATATTTCTGTGTTTACCGGGAATGTTTTCTTTCTCTGAGTCAATTATACCTAAAGAAACCTTTTGTTTACTTCTGAGCTTCTGACAACAACCTCCTCTTTCTTTGCTGTCACCTGTGGCATTAAACACATAGATTTCATCTCACAATGAAAACATATATATTTATAAAGACACCTCTCTGGACTGGAAATATAATGAGATTTTGTTTTATTTTATTTTTTTGGAGGGTAAATCTGTGTAAATCACAGTGTCAAATGAACGGACAAAGCTTTAATGTGGCTAATAAACACATCCCTCTGTTTTGTGCAAGGGGAATTTTTATGAAAATGATCAAATAAAGTAATAAAAGAGAAGGGGCTTCCCCTCTGGGTTTATGAGCTCTCTCGTTACACATCATGTATGACACACTGACTGGCAGAATATATGATGGACTGTCATACATTGCAGAATGACTTCAATTAGGATGATAAGATGACAAGTTCCCATGGTTCATATATGGGTTGGCTGTGTTGTATTTTTACAACAGGGTTCTTACTTTGACCTCTTTCTCTCCAATGTTTGATACAAAATTTAAGGGGCTGGTTGAGGTCAGAGAAGACAAAATGTGACTTATGTTGGGGGTGGGAGAGGAGAGCCGTTTGTTTGTTTGTTTGTTCTGCTATCCATGGAAAAGATCCTGTAATTCAGTGTCTTACTCACTATTAAAAATAATTAATGCCAACAGTTCAGCCCACACGCATAACTCCAGAGTAACAAACCAACAAGGGCATCCTGCCACTCACGACCAACCGCTAAAATCACACAACCTACAAGCAAATAAGGAGGCACAACAGGCAACACAACACATAAGCCAACATCCAGAAATGTCACCATGAATTGCTTCATAATCCTACCCATGGGATCAAAGAGCCAGAAGTACCTTTGTCTCCACAAGCAAGAAGCTGACATCAGGTCTACGAAGACACACTGGAGAAGCAGAAGCACAGCATTATTTGCAGGTAGTTCCATGACTGTCCAAAACCCCTGGCTTGAGAAAGGTGGGAAGCTCTGCTTGAAGAAGGAGTGGCATCTGAGATGGATTTCCAGGTGGTGTTGTTGGCATTCTGAAGAACAGGGGGGGAAGAAAAATCCAAAAGTTAGAGTTGGTTACAACTTTACCAACTGTTTTGAGATTCTGGGAAAATTCCCATATGAAAAATAATATATATTTATATCTATAAGGTCTTCTTTGGGGCTATTTTACAGTTCTTTAAATGAGTACGTTCCAATGGTTATCAAGATCAAACATTGCTCTTGTAGGACATACATGTAACAGTAGTGGGTCAGGATCAATCTCAGAGTGCTTCTTCTGTGGCAGCTATAAAAGAGATAGGATGAAGATGGAAACCTATTCATCGTCTGCAGGGCAAAGCAGGCTCCATGATAGCACTGATCCCTGAGACCATCATCTCCCTGACCCCAGGGAGACTCTGGTCAGACAGCATTGCCTCGTCAACTCAAAATTTGACCCAGGCATTTTACATTGTGGTGTTATTTGAGACAGTCCAACAACCTGCAAAAGCAAAATGTTTTCCAGCGGAAGATCAAATATTTTCCAGGTGGTCTATTCTGCAGATTCAGCGTTATTGCAACAGATTTGACTTCAAGTCAAAAAATTGCTTGTGTACAAGTCTCAAAAGCAAATCAGTAAGTGGAAAGAGCAGGATAATGGAGGCACTTATCACTGAACAAAGACAGAGGTTTGGTTTGCATACATTCAGGTGGGAATGACTCTGACTTTGAAGAATGACACGTGTCATGAAATCGCTGTGCAGAGGAATAAACCTCAAACATGACGAAAAAGCAAAGCCTCGCTGGGTGGAAACTGAATAGCAAAACTCAATGCACTTCTCATAAGCCTGAGATATCGGTAGTTACAGGGAAGAATTTCCTTGGCATCTACTTCTTGGGATAAATTGAGGTCTAAATCTAGACTAATGTGCACAGAAGCTCCTTGTGGGGGAGAAACAGAAAAAGAGAAGAATAAGGGCGAAAAATTCAGCTGAGTTTAATCTGAAAAGTGTATCCATCACCAAAAATGATACAAATCAGCTATTACTGGATCATGCAAAAGCAACTCCACTACCTGTGATCCTTCCTTTGCTTTCTAAACCTCTTTTCAGCCCAGCCTAATGAATTGTCAGAACTGTCAGACAGCTCCAAGGAATGACAAATGTCTATGATTTGCTGCTGCTGCTGCTACTTTGCTGAAAACACCTGATGTATATAGTCTTGAAATCCTGTGTTTTGTGTTAGAGGGAAGGGTAAGCTGAAGGAATTGGTGTACGCGTGGAGTTATTTTCTTTCATTTTGTGTATATGTAGCCTAGTGAGAAGAATGTGATAAAAGAAAGTTCAGATTGAATATTAAAGCACTCCCAAACCAAGAACTGACCAAAAGGAGGCAGAAGATACAACGCCAGCTGTGGTCCATTCTGAACGCTTTACAATTCCATATTTAGCTACATGATTTCATATTATGTATAATCACTGTCTGTGACCCAGCGTAAAAATTGCAATGATATATCCCCTTTCTTGTATGAGGTTTGCTTCATCAAAATTATAGATAGTAAAACACAAAGCATTCCAACTCCACAAAGAATTTTTTTGACAGACAATAAGATCAATCAAATAATTAATTTGACAAATATCAGAGTCTGAGTTATACGGGCTCCAAACATTTATTAACTTGCAGCCAGATTCTGTGAACATTTGTCATTGACTTAAATGGGTCTAAGATTTCACTTCTTGACGAGTGACAGGCCCTGATGGGTATTTAGTCATTTCTGCTATACCAGATTGGCACTGTACTTAATACATTTGCTAATTCTGTCATAGAACTTCCTCTCTATAATGTTCCCCTGCACCTTGCCTGAAGAAACTCTTTGGAATTTGTCCTTTGAATAACACACAGAGAAAAAAAATAGAGTTTGGGGAAACAGTGGGATTCTTTTGTCTAATTATTCACTTGGTCAGCACATTTAGAAAAGGCTTCTACTGACTGGAGAAGAGTTTTTGTTGCTTTGGAGCTTGTCAGAAGTTATTTTCAAAAACAGACCCCACATCATCAGGTCGGTTGTATGAAGTCAGGAGAAAACTTCATTAAGCCTATATATATATATATATATATATATATATATATATATATATACACACATACCTACTAGATGATAGCTGCACGCATGGTTCTGTCCTCGAGGAAAGGCACACTTGAACTTGATCCGAGTAAGATTTGGAGAGCTGCAAATTTTAAGACTGCAAGAGAAGAAACGAAGTCCTGGAAAGCTGAACCAAGTGCATCAACTAACAAGGAAATAAGTGGATCATTCCTCTTACTATCACAAAGTGAGGTTACAGAGTGATCTACACGGGGAGTCATCTACTTGCTGATCCAGATTCAAAGGGCTGCTAAAAGTATGACCTTCTGTGAGATCCATGAAGACATTTTGTTGTTTTACTCATTTCCACCTGGGGGGAAAGTGAGTGTTGTTTATAAATGAAAGCACACTCTCAGCCACTGTTCTCCGAGTGTACAAGTGATCTCTCTGATCAGTACAGCCAAGAGCAATGCTTCAATGCTGAGAAGCAAAGCTGAGCTAAATCTTGTTATTTTATCAAATTCTTTAAGATTTTGGGCTCTCTGCAAGACAAGAGCACCAGCCAAACATATTTCACAAGGAACCAGGCCTAGTCCAAGCAGGTAGTACTTGCCTAATCCTCGTGAGTTTGATTAGAGTGGTGCTTGGGAGAAGCAACAACAAAAACTTGCAAATTAATTCATTTACATGAAAGACAGCAGAACAGGAGACCTCTGTGCTGTGTGTCTTGCAATAAAACACCACCAGAACGCAGTAGCACAGTTGCTATATTGGTCTGGCATATCTGCAGATGGTACTGCGATGTCATCTCTCTCAGCATCCCACCAATGAATGTGAATTTCCTCCTCAAACCACTTGTTTGAGTCTCCTTGTTTTACAGACAACGAACTGCCACGTAGAGAAAATAGGTCAGGACCTCTGGGATATCAGTTTCCTTGCATCTACTGAAATCAAGAAAAATCAAGGCTTTAAATAAAGGTTAAATACAAAATAACCTGAAGAATTTGATCTAAAAGGCTTCGCCCTCAGAGGTGAGGAGCTATAAACAAGGAAGTGGAAAAGAGTTCACCTATATAGTAAGTGATTGCATAAGTACTGGAATAATGGGCACATTCTCGTCATGAAAAGACACATTCTCAGACCAAAGGGCCTGCCTCATTGAACATATTGGGTTATCTTCATCCTCATGTCATGGGAGAAGCACATTGATGGGACTAACTGAGGATCTGCTCTGGTGGATAGCGAAGGGAGTATGGTGCCCACCCAGAAATGAGAGCTGAGTTCCTGCAAACAGCTACAGCAGGGGGAAGGAGGAAACTCTGAGATACACTGCAGGGCTGGTGGATGCACTGCAAATGAAGATGTGTATATCCAGACAGGAGGAATAATGAGAAATAAATGCCAAAGAGATTATTGGGTCCCTCTATTAGATTAATTCTGGTCTGACAATGGTTGGGTTTTGGGAACTCCTCTGTGATTTAGGAATAAGCATTCTTCTCTAAGTGGCCTAAAACTCATTGCTATATCATCACTTGCTGTTGTCAAATAAATAATCACGCGAAATCAGCTGCAGAGAAAAGTCTCCAGTAGAACTGAGTTCATGCATGACATATGATATATCTCTTCAAAGGGACAGATACATCTTTCTTACAGCCAGCAAGCAGCTTCTTTCACTGCACCTTCCCTTCCATCCAAATCACCTCAAATAAATGTGAGTTCTGCTGTGTTCACAGTAATTCCTTCATTTTTAAACACATAATGGAAATGTATAACTAGTCCTCATAAAAATTTATATCTCAATTCGTCCCTTTAATTTATAACAGGCCCTCCAGGCAGTTATTATTCAAACATTAATAAAATGCCTATGGATCACCAAAAGCATCAATTTTCACATTCACCTCCCCTTCTATTTGTACATATATAAAGCCAGATTAGACTTAATGCCACTTCTGCGTCTAACAACAATTACGCCTTTAATAAGATAGGAACAAATGATATATTATCTTAATCATGTTAGGAATTTGAGTTCTTTTTATGAAACAAAGTTGAATTTTTTATGCCCTTTGTGACAATTGTTACTTAACAGCCTATATGTTTGGGTATTGCAGTTTATGCAAATGTTCATGTTCTATAAATTTTAGATTTATCTCCATTTATCATCCCACATGTTCTAATACGGAGACATTACGGTTTAGCATATGACTCTGCACACAGTCTAAAATATGATTAGGACACCTTTCATTTATTTATGCCACGGAGAAAAGGATAGATGGGGGAGAACACTGCAAGGGCCAGATCCTCAGCCTCCACAAAGCGCAGCTTAGCAGAACTCTATCTCACTGAGCTGACATAAATCCATCTGATAATTTGGTCTTTCATTTGCTAACAGTTAAATTTTAAAGGATTAAAGTCTATGAGAGAACCCAGGCTTCATTCTATGCTCTAAAAGCAGTAGCCAGCTCACTGTATATCACACTGCAGAAACTCTTACGCGTGAGAGTAATTATTGCTAATATGAGCTCTCCCGCAGAGAGACAAGGAGATCCTCTGCACGTGCAATAGTTTTGGTCTAAAGCTCATTTAAGAAGAACAACTATCATTTATGGCCATAAAAATACATAGGAAGGAATTCCCTGTGATTTCTCATTTTTTTTTCTGTTGGGAAATTTAAAGCCTCTTGAATTTGGAGAGTGGGAAACATAGATCCTAGGTCATAGTTTGATTCCATGTAAATCACTGCTGTTGTGCTGACATCCAAGAAAGGATATCAATATATGCCATCTGAGAAGGCCTTTGTATGGCCAACAAGAGAAAGGAGCAACTATAAAAACATGCACTCAGAGCATCTGAGCTCTAAAGCAGGTTCAGTTTGGCTTCTGACCTCTCTCACACAGATTACCAGCGGTGTTTTGGAATGGGAACGTCCCCTTGGTTTCTTTTACACAGGTAAACCAGCATACAGGCAAGAATTCAGTTCCACTGCCTTCATTATGGAAACTGCATCTGTAGCAACTTTGCAACCAGGCATTATCTGCCCAGGAAAGCTGTCTCCTTCAAAGAGCTTGTGGCATTGATTTGAAAGATGATGTTATGGTGTCTCCCACCCATGCCCACAGGATGCTCCCACTCACTCAGGATGGTGCTTTCTCTGTTTTCCATGCACTGTAGAAAATGCTGATGAAGATCCAGGGAGGGGCCAATATCAAAGTGAACCCCATTAAGACCGGAGCTGCCTTCCTGTGTGTTTCATTATTAATACTGAGCTCAATTACTCTGATTTCTTCTGTTGATGAATTAGCAGCACCAGAACCAAGTCCCTGGCTGATATCCATTTGTCTTTGCTTATAAGTGCTAATGTGATCCTGTTCCTTTAAAATCAAACTCCTGCTTCAGTCACTTTACGTCTTTGCAACAATAACTGTCTTTTCACTAATTGGTTCTGTGTAAATGAAACAAGCTGAAAAACACTGTGGCACCAATAAATATTAATAAGTTATTGTTTGTTTTCTTTACCTTGCTTATGAATTCATACAAAGACAGTGCTAAGACATTAACTCCAGTCTATTAATTGCCACCTGATAATTGCCACCTGATACTTTTCTCCTGGATAATTAGGTACCCATTAGTTCTAATCAAGTAGTTACTTAATTATTGCAGTAATTAGTCTAATGGACTAGCAAATTGAAGCTTTATCACTTTTGGATACTTAATGTTCCTGACAGAGTACTTCACAAGTGTCAGGGTTCCTGATTCAGCAACCTGCCATCCACGAACCCCCTGTTGCCACCACAATCCCACCCACGCTGCTCCCCAGCCACTTGCTGAAACCACTCATGGTTGAAGCCAGAGGCAACATACATTGGAGTCCTTCTTCCTTCTCGTTTCCCTTCCCACTCTATGCCTCCCCTCCTGTGCTCTGACTGCTCATTCCACGCCAAAAGAACTTTGTTGGGAAATTAAATAGCATCTTGGCATGAAGATCACATGCATTAGACTGTACGGCAGCACGATTCAAGGGAAGGAGCTAATGTTGGCAGGTGTGGAAAGAAAAAAGCAACTGTGAGGGGAGAAATAATAAAGTGCATTTATGAATACTCAGATGCAGCCAGGCTTGGGGAGAAACAGGGAGAGGAGCAAAGCCGACTGGTGGTAAATGAAGGCATGGCTCCAAGGTCTGAGGCTGGTAATAGGTCTCTCTTTCATCTTTGATTCAGAGACAGACATCTAACAGATTTTTACAGAAATAAAATGGAAACTATTTTCTGCCCATGGACTCTGTAGTACAGACTTGGTGGTAAAGTGATCACTAGCATTTCTCTGATCCATGTTTTTATGATTAATTTCATACTTAAACCTGAAGGGCTGTCAATCCTACATGTAATACTTCCACGATATTCATTTCAAAAAGGGCATGTGAAATGCCATTCTCACACCTCTGTCCATGTACCCATCCATATGTCGTCTTTGTGGATTGTGCTTGCTTTTGGATCTCAGTTTGAGACAGGCATAGACATTTAGGAGCAGTGCGGCATTAAATGTGGATTTCTGTCTTCCATTGATCATCTGATCCAGATTCTCTCAAGACTTTTCATGTCAGATTTGTATCAGAATTGATCATCAAGCCCCTTGGCAAGTGTCATCTGCCCCAGGCGCTGCAATGTGTATCGTATAAAAGCTCACTGTACTGGGAAGGGGAAAAGGGGGGGGGGGAAACAGAATTGATCCTGCACAGAAATAAGGAGTTTAACTCCATTCAATAACGCTTGACAACTTGCTAATGGTTAAACTACTTCACATATGTGGTAGGATTATGTATTCTGAAATAGATGTATTTATCTTTCTTGATCAGATATCTCATATTTCTAGTACTGCTAGGTCTGTAGTACAGTCTAGGGTTTTGTACAGAGAAGGGCTTCAGATTGTGCCTTGATTGAGGTCTTGCTGGAGGGGCTGGGTTTCCAGCCAGCCTCAGTTGGGTTTTTATGGATAGGAGGGAATGGTGAGATGTAAAGGTTATTTACTCTCCTGAATTTTATAGAATCATAGAAGCATTTGAGTTGGAAGGGACCCTTAAAGGTCATCTAGTCAAACTTCCCTGTGGTGAACAGGGACACCTACAGCTCAGACAGGTTGCTTAGAGCCCAGCCCACCCTGACCTTGAATATCTGCAAGGATGGGACACTGAACAAGGCAAAGTTTTGCATTGGATCAGAGTTCTATCATGCTTCAAAAGTGCTGTAATCTCAGTTATCACACAGAGTCCCCTAGTCAGCCATGTAAGGCATACCCATAAACCAAAATATACCCCATACCCCAGGATCCTCACAAACATCAGAATTTTATTTACCTAGAATTTTCCTCAGCACATTCACATTACCAGAACTGAAAAGCCAACAGTTTTCAGGGGAAACATAAGTAAATTCTCCCAATTCTTCTTACTGTATGAAAAATAGAGTCCTTTTCCAGTTACGTTATACCCTTACTCAAAACACAACAGACTGTGACAAAGAGGTCACCAGCTCATGAGTTTTCTGCCATCGCCCCACATGCATCCATCACAACTGGCTGCAAATGCTCATTTACTCTGAAGTTACTCTTTAGGTAACAGTCAATAAAACCTTATGCCACTATTGAAAAATCACACCACAGAACTGCTTAAACACCTGCGTGAGGCCACTGAGCAATAACAATCCCATGCACTCAAAGCAAAATTAGGTAAAGCATACTTGGCCCATTAAGAAAACATACTGCTTGAAATTACAGTGCCTCAGGATGCTTACATTTTGCTCCATAGGATAGAACTATTGCCCTACCCAACACAGGACCTGTATTGACATGAGTTCAAGTGGCTCAAACTGCTGTCTCTGCTGAAGGCTCCCGGCAGCAGAAATTTACCACTGAGTGCCTTATCTGACTTCCCAGCATTGCTCTGACTTCTCTGTCCTACTAAGAGTAAATTTGGTCCAAACTTGGACCAAAAAAGGGTGTGATGGCAGAAGGGCAGCAGGCTGGGGGGGTCCATCCAGGGGTCTCCCTCATGCTGTGCCCCTGCTGGGGCTGAACAGAGACCATCTGTCTCCAGTGCTATCGATCCAACACAAGCACTAAATTCATTTTAAGGATGCTGAGAGAGCGAGAAAACTATATGTGACAGATGTTAGTCACGTTGCTTAATGTACTACTTGAAGGTGTTCAGATGCTCTGGTGATAAGGGTGCTAATAAAACCAATGCAGAATAGAATGAAGCAGGCTAAGGGAGGATTTTTAGATTTATAAAGCTCAAAAGGGTTTTTAGCTTGAGGGGGGATTAAATGTCATACTGTCCACATCATCAATTTTCCCTCTGGATTTGACTTTGAATCACTTGTGCAGTTCTTCAGCAGTGATACTGCAACAGGCAAATTAGAAGACAAACTGAGAATGCCTTTTATGTTGGAAATACCAGGAGAAACAGTCCAATGATTATTGAGAGAGGGAGATGCAGAACTCATTAAGGCAAGATGGCTTGGAAAGATAATGATGGTATTGCATGCAAAGGAAAAGCAGGGGAAAATAAAAAAAAAAGAAGCAAATTCCTTAGCACTCTTTCCCTGTTTCTCTCTATGCACTTTCTAGCACTTCATCTCACAATCTCAGTAGGCAATCAATTTTAGCTTGTATCAATTTGGCAGTTTAAGATCTCCATAATAGTTTGGACCACCCCTATTCAATGGGTTGAACAGCTTTTGGGAAAGCCTGAGTGCTGTTCTGGGGAGGGATGTGAAGACAAAGGGAAGGAAGAATCGGGGAGGCAAGAGGCTTCCAATTTGTCTGTCCAAACCTAAGATCCTTTTATGGGGCATGGCTCATTATTGGTAAGATCTCAGTCTTCATCTCTTTGAGGAGTTCCTTGAGCACTGCTTTCATGCTTTATCATTTTCTTGCTTTCGTGCACATGGAATGAATGCCAGCCCAGAGGATACAAGAGACAAGAGTGACCAAAGATAATTGTTCAGCCTTATGCCACTGAATAAAGAAGGTTTGCTTGTCTCTATGGGAAAGCTGTAGCAAAGCTGCTACAGGGCAACATACAGAACACCCCATGAGCACTTCTGGTAAGCATTAAGTGCAAGACACCTTGCAGAAAGGCAATAGAAATTAGCCTTAAGGGAGATGCCCAGAAGTCAGAGGTACTGATTCATGGGCAGTCTGATTCTTGCTTCCATTCCCTGACTGTCACAAGTGGCTGCAACGTGATGATGATAAGAGTTTGGTGCCCAAGAAGTTCAGAAAAGCTCTAATGACCTCAGGGTTAAAACTGAGAAGGAAGGAAGGAAGGAAGGAAGACCAATCATTCTGAAGTCTGGGCATGAGGATGGGCAAAAACCTGGACTGAGGGATCTTTGCTTTTTGGTGTAATTTTGGGTGGGGTTTTTTTTGTGTGTGTGTGTGGGTTTTTTTTGCAGGTTCTTCTCAGCTGCCTGTCAGACTGGGCCATGATGAAACTCAACATCTTGCAGAGACATAAAATGGAAAATAGGCAACTCATCAGAAAAGTAGCAGCTGTTTTACACCATCACAAAACAAAATCATCATACACTAAAAACTAGATTTAGCAGTTTAAAAGAGCCGCTAACACAAAATTAGCTGGAGACAACAGCGTGATTTTGTAACTGACAGTGCTTCATTCAAACGCCCTAATTCATGTAAAAACAACTTAGCAAACATTAAACGCCTGATGCTTTTGGAAAGGGGAAGAGCATTCAGACTTTCAATGGCTGCTTAGGAAGAATGTGTAGATTTATTACATTATTACATCTTTTTTTTTTTTTACAGATTTTAAATAAACATCATATCAAAAGTACCACCTCTTATATACCAGCGATGCTACAGTACTGATAGAGGGAGATGCCACCCTTTATTGGTGAGCCATTGTATTTATTGAAGGCTGACACCTGTAGAAAGCTCATACAAAACTTCTGTGATGAATGAGATGAAATAAGAAGGCCATGAGCACTTTGGATCATCAAATACTTCAATAACTGGATATGGCTGTTCATGCAACCATAAGTTCATACACATGGAGAGGATATAAAGAAGCAGCTGCCTTCAGAATGAGCTTTCTGTTGCCTTCCTGTACGTGTACACAATCTGCTCTAAATACCACACAATCTTTCCTTTGTCCCAGAGGTATTTCTCATTGAGGATGAAAATTTCCCTGTGCTATTGCTATGTCCTGCCCATAGCTAACACAGCATCTGCAGGTTAAAATCTTGCCTGGCAAGAAATGCATCTAAGCCTGTCGTTACCAGACTGTACATGGTTTGGCCAGTGGTCTGTCATCTAGCAGCCGTGAAGGGATGATTTTTGATCGTTTGGAACTAGATTTAAGTTGTCCATATGACTACTAAGAGAAGAATTGGGTTTATTTTTTTCTTTTCTCCCAAATCAATCTAACGTTAGCATCTAGTATATTTTCCCTGCCGGTGGAACAGGCTCAACTCCATTGTCCTTAACAGTCTCTGTGGGTTTTGTAAAGTTAATAGCTTAGAAATAGCTTGGAAGATTAATAATAATACATACGTGTCAAGAAGGGAATATTACCACTGACAGTAATAGCAGTTATGCTTGTGTAGATGAAATCCACATGCTTTTCAAGAGAGGCAGGTCCCTGACAGCTCCTTTCTGACCTGAGTTACTGGGAGCATGTGCAGCGCTCAACAAAACAGCGCTGTCCTAGCTTCCATGTCTCTGCAGTGGTAAACCCCTTTGCACTCCTTGTCTTGGATGGTTCTCCCATCAAGTCTCATCCAACTGTTGCCTGACAAAGCAGTCCTGGTCTGGATACAGAATGAGGGAGGGATAAATACTAAGCCTGGCTATTTGTTCAATGCAGACAAGTTGCGGCCCTGAAGAAGTCTTTTACCTTCCAATAAATTGAAGGGGTGGGGGCGTAAAATGCTTCCCGTTCTTCAAGGTTATTTTTATTTAGATCCTACTCTTCAAAAGACTATATATATGGATGCAAGAGTCAAGGTGCAATCCAAAGTCTGAGAAGTTATAGACTCCTTGAGACAGTCTCTGATGGATCTGAATTTTTCAGCTAAAGAACATCTATGCTCTTGACCTGAGACCTAGATTTCACATTTCAGGAATTAAATGAGCATCATTTTCTAAAAGACATTAGACCAAGGCTGGGCAACACAAAAGACAGCTTCAGAATTTAGATGAAGACATTGACATGACAAGCAGACTTAAAACCTGACATATTTTGCTTCTGTTGGAAAGCCATATTTGGTTTGTTATACCACGCTGTGTCTTGTTATGTGCAAGAGGCAAAGGAAAAGTGGAAGCTGTTTTGGATTGAACATCTCAGAAGGCAGAAGGCTCAGTGACCTAGATGATCTGGCCTTGTCTTAAATTACTCTCTTCCCAATTTATCCTCAGACTGTGCCAAAAACCTGCCAAAGTATAATGGAAATGTTTGCGACCCCTGCCAAACAGTGAAGCCTCTGGCTCTGAGATACCTCAGTTGTCTTGATTAGTCTGAAGGAGCTGGGCCTGAAGATAGGGGAATGTGAAAGGAAAGGAAAAGCATTTCCTACCTGCAGCTGCAAAGCTGGGACTCGTGTCCAAGTGCTTGTCTTGCTCCTTCCATACAGACAGACAGACTTTCTCAGGTTCAACCTGCTTCAAAAAAAGTTAAAATTGAAGTTAAAATTAAAGAAAAACTGTGATGGGGCAAGAGCCTCCTCCCATGAAAGGGCTGTATTCAGCCACTAGGCGGTGGACCCCTCACCTTTTCCTTGATGCAAACACTGACATCTTTGCAGGTAAATGGGGTTCTTCCAGAAGGCAGCCAGCCGCCCGGATGTGCCACTGCTGCAGCCTTGAGGGGATGAACAGAGGACCTTGCAAGGAGCAGAGCCTGTGAAGAGACTGACTGCTCTTGTTTCAGATCAGATGGATGGCTCTAAATGACCTGGAAAGACATTCCCAGAGCTCTGAGGCACAGCATTAAGAACCAAGACACCACTAGCACTTCTGAAGTTGTTATTAGTGACTGAAGTAGCACTTGTCAACTGCGACTACAGTTTCAAGCGATAGTTTAACAGCATCAACTTGAAGTAAGGTTATATCTCTGTGTGCCTGGTGTGCTGCTGACACTTAAAGGAAATAATTGGTAGACTCAGAGCAAGGGCAGACGCCAGTGGTAGAACAGTGGTAGAGGTTGGACACCCAAAGCATAATTCAGCAATTCTGCATGAAACAAGAGCTGAGAATCCATTGTATGCCCTGGCATAAAAGGCACAAGGAAGCTGTAACCCAGCCTGCAGAAAGTGCTTCGCTCTGCAGTCATCAGCTGTGCTGCTCTGATGTTTAAAGGCTTGTCTACAGCTGCAGTCTGCAGCCCTGTCCCAATGAGAGGACAAAAACATGTTGCCCCTTGCAGTTCTTGGCTGACTTTTTTGGAAAGCACATGTAATGCAATCTCCAGCTGATTTTTGGCTTCAGGACAGCAAAGCCAAGAGAAAATATATGGGTATATGTGCTTGTATGCTGTGGAACAGAAGACAGGAAATCGTCTGGAATGAAGCGCTCAGTCTCATTTTACCTGTAGCTTGGCTGTGGGATGCTAAAATAGAGGAATTAGCATGCAAATCCAGCAGTCCCTTGGCTGTCATCACCTTCCAATTAGCTGCATTTGATTTCGGTGGGCGCTGATGGATTGTGTCAGCAGGTGAGGCAGTGTGGCTGAGAGGTGCTCTGGCTGCCACAGGCAGCAGAGGGCTGTGTGTGTGCCTGCATTTCCCCTGCGCTGCCTGCTGGAAAGATGCTGGCTGCCAAAAGAGAAGCACCAGAGAAGAGAAGCATCCCATTCTGATTTGAGTATGGCCAGCAGGGTTTCAGCAGACCATGCTATAGCTGTACAATGTATGTGAATTAAGAGGATGTCTTCAAAGCTAAGAGTAGCTTGTGTTTGGTGAAACAATTTGATGAAACAGAAGAACTGCCATGAGAAAAGGGCTGCCAGAGGATTGTAGCCAAGACAGATGTGACTCGGTCACACCAATAAGTTAGGGAAATTGCATTTACAGAGCAATTTTAAAACACAGGCATATGATCCAATTTGTCCAGAAAACGGGATGTTTCCATGAATAAAAGCAAGCAATCCCAATCCTCTGCAAGAGTTTTAACTTTGCAGAGGGCCAGAAAATTCAGCATCTTTTCTGTTTGTTCATTATGAATAAGACTCTGAAAGAAATAGACACAGTTTTGGATAAAAGAAAAAAAGCTCAGAATAGACTCGTGAGTCATTGTCATAGCAATGATGCTTGGGTTTGTATGCACAGACGGGACTGCTGAGAGAAAAGTATGGGAGCAGAAGAGGCAAAAGGATTAGTATCTGCAAAGTCAACACAAAATTGGAGGGTGGGGATGGAGGTGAAGGGCCTCCTTCAGTCAACAAGAGCAGCATTGGTGAAGGACTGAGTCACAGATGTGCAGAATTCACAAAATAAGCATTCACAAAAGTGGCTGATGGGTCAAGAGCCCGGGGCTGGCATCCTGCTCCCAGGTTTTGCCCAAGAAGAAAAAGGGAAAGGTTTTGTTGAGAGTTACTTCAGTGAGACTTATAGTTGGGTACACAGAACAGAGGAAGTGGATAAAGAAAAGTGAGCAAGCCTAGAGAGGAAAGAGAGCAGGATCTCCAGAGATGCATATGTAGGTAAGGAGAAATGCTTACAACTTGAAAAAATAAAGCACTTTATCATGAGAGCTGAAATAGCGAAAATACTGAAAGGTTCAGGAGCATGAGAAAGGAACTGAGAAGGGAAACTGAAGATCTAGACTTGAATTTAGACTTTTAGGTTACACAGGTATAAAAAGAGAAGAAGAATGCTTGACACTGAGACGGCAGGAGGAAGAAGGGCAAACAACTTGATTGAATTTTCATTTCAGAAATTCAGATTGAATCTTCACTGACAGAAGTCAGCAAGAGCATCCAGAGTTTATTTGCAGAAGCATCCATGTAGAGGCAGCGGGGTCTTCATATCTCATGTTGGATGATGGGGCACCAGGCAGCCTGTTCCACTTGGTGACAACCAATCCATGGCAAGGGTTTGAGCTGGCTGGTCTTTAAGGTCCCTTCCAACCCAAGAATCTGTGATTCTAAACAGTCACTGGAGCTCGAGATCATATGCAGATATAATAAACTATACAGCCTTTACACTGAAGTACAGTGGGTACTTTCAGAGTTTTATAGTATATGTTTAAGTCACACCTTCACCTCAAGATCTTCTAAATTCTATGAGCTATTAGCAGCTGGAAATGAAAAATACAGGACAAACTTGCAGGAAAAATGTTGCAATTCCTATACAATCTTGTAAATACCGGTATTGTAGACTGCAGGTGGGTGCATGTGTTTTATAATTCCAGAAAGTGACAGGTAGGGGAGCTCTTATAAATATATTATTATGCAGTAAAGCACACCAAATGTAAGAAAATATGCTTAGTTTTGAGTAGGGAAAAGGAGAACAAAAAAACTATTTTAGAACCCCTCCTCTTTTGTAGAAACTGGGCTGGAATTTAACAGTATATGTCAAGTGAGGCAATTGTTTTGTTCTAAAGTTAAATTCCAGGGAGTACTTTTTACATTTACACATGAATGGTGAGCCATCATCTTAAGCTGACCATGAATTTCTCATTTTCCCTCCACAAAATCTTCCTTTTCTTACTTCTGCCATGACCTGGGGCACACTTGTATTAAGACTTCTAAGGTAAACAATTTCTTCATCTTGATCATCTTCCTTTGATTTTTTACATACAGAGTGTGCTATAAATGAAGGTAAAAGGGGGAAAGTGGAGGAAGAAGTTAATAATGTGGTTGTAAGGAGATGTTAAAAGCTGGGACCAGGGTTGGAAAAGGAGACAACATTGTCAGGAGACAAAAATTGCTTAGATGTGGAGAAGAACTGGAGCTGGAGTGGACCAGACAACTGCACCAGGGTGAGAGCAGAGGAGATTCCAGCTCCAGCCTGAGATGCCAAAGGGGCATAACATTTGTTCTAAAAGCAAGATAGAGTGAGAAAGAATTGAAGACACTGTTAATAATGACATCCTGTTTACATATAACGATAGTACCGATGGGACTTTGAGCTCATAGTCATTTCTTACAACTGCTTTTGATTACCTTAAAACAGGAGGATGCCAAAGGAGCTTCGGAGAGCACCGCCTTGGTTGGCACCTGCCCCAAATCAAGGCTGCAGATCTTTCTCTCGTCCTGCTCAGATCTTCTGTCCTTGAAATGTTAAACTCATTATCTGGAAGGTGTGGACAGTCTTGTGTCTCGCAGTGCTCAGAAGAAATCTGACAGAAGTATGTCACAGGGTGGGATGTGGGGGGGGAACTCCTGAGGAACGTTGAGCGTGCGTGTGTTTTTGGCAGAGGGTACTGGCCAGACTTGTCAGCTGATAGCATCCGTAGAGCTGGATGACTGAAAATGAACTGCGCTGCAACAAACAGAGATTTCACCACTGAAACAGCACGCTGACATTTATATTAGCTCCATTTGACATGACCTGACGGGCTCGGCTGGGCTGAAGCAATGCCCGTGCAGCATCCACCCGCTTCCCCCCTTCCCCAGCCCTTTGCTATATGCCCTTCTCTCTGTCCTGGGAAAGAAGGAGATCCTACCCACCCCGATGCTGTTAGCTGCAGTAAAGGCAGCTCCCTGGCCAACGACACAAAGCCAAAAGTGGAAAGCTGAAGTAAAAAAATACCGTTGTATGCACAGACAGTGCTCTTATGCTTCCCTGACTGTGGGAAGCCTGACAAGCTCAAGAAGAAACTTGGTGGGGTCAGGAGAGGTTCCCCTCCTCCAGGCTATGCTGTGCTTTGATACTGAACCGGAGCGACCTCGGTGAAGTTACCTGATTTACCTGGAGGTGGTAGGGAGAGAATCCACTCCAATAAATTGTATCAATTTAATGGGGATCGTATATGAGAGAAAGGGAAGTCCAGGCCCTTGGTCCCCAGGGCTACTTTGGGGGCTGACTGTCAAGGTGTGTTTTTTATTGTGTGTACCGCTTGTCTGATGATAGGAACTAAATTGAGAAGAGGCTCATTTCACACAGGCCACTGAGCAACCAGAATGTGCTAACTGTCATACGTAGGAAGCACTCAGGTGTCGGGATTGTCAAGAGAGAAAGTGCAGCGCTTTTTATTAACTGCAAGAGCAATCAGCTCTGTCTGGGTCTGCTCAGTCTTGTGGAAACACATAGTTCACACTGGGCAGTGTTCGGAGGCTTAACACAGGTATCGGCACTGAGCCTCCAGTAATAACTTCACATTAGGGCTGATGCATTATGGACTGTTGCATAGTCACAATTATACTGGTGGTACCTCACTGCCTGATCTCTAACTTAAAGGCATTTCCTAAGTTCGAACAGGTTCAATATTGCACAATTCAGTTGAGTATTAAAACACTATTTTGTCTCGCCTGGTTGATGGAAAGGCTGACAAGATCCTTTTTGCCTGTTTTTGTGCCTCTCTGCTCAGAGGGTGGGTGTGCTGGACCGGGCTCAGAACTCAGCTAATGTCCAAATGTAGTGCCTGATCTAGCAGCCAGCATCCCTGCCTGTGGCAGGAGGGTTGGAACTAGATGATTTTTGAGGTCCCTTCCAAACCAAGCCCATCTATAATTCTTGGTTTCTGCAACATGTGTCTATTTCAAGGTAATATCCTGACCAGGCCTCATGGTGCATGGTAGAAGAACACTAAAAGAAAGGTAGTGAGGAAGATGACTCAAGAAGATGGCGGTATAAAGGTTGAAAGATCTCATCTGCATTCATGACAACCACACCATTGGGCAGTGCAAGGAAAGCTGTGGGGCTTTCTCAGTGAGGAGAGACCCAAACTGCACGACTTAAAGTCATCATCACAGGTGATTCCCTGCAGCATGTATAGCAAAGAGGCCAAATACCCCAGAATCACTAAATGACTTCCTTACCACCTGGAGGTAATCAGAAATGGCATCAAGGGCTCCATCTCTCTGAAGAAATCAGCACTTAGCTGGGAGCTGCTGTACCTCAAAGAGTCCCCTCCAGGAGCTGGATTCCTGTGGGTCCTTTCAAACTCAGGATATTCTACGATTCCATGAAACAGTACTGGAGGAATCTCTGGCCTGTTGCCTCAGCTGGTAGTTTTCTGCCAGAAATAAGCACAATATTACTTTTTACTAGCATAAAATCAGTACACAATTAAATATATATATATATATATATATGAGTGTAAGGTTCCAATCTGTTTACTTCACCTCTTTACACAGAGAAAGCCCAGAGAAGAGCATTAAAGCCAGAGGCCAGCTGGGCCAACTGAAATGTTCACGGCTGGCTGCAGCACAGCACTCACTTGCAAGTACAGAAAATAACCTGCTGCACCAGAAAGAGAAAAATGAAATACCCAAGGCCCACCAGCCGCTGCTGAGCCTGAATCTCTCCCTTTTCACATTCTCTCATACTGTCTTGTGCCATAGGAAATAAAGACCCTTGGAGCCTCGCTCATGATTCCACAGCCAGGTGGCACAACTTGAAGATGAGAGAAGTGACACATGGGTCAATCAGCTGCACAGCGGTTTGTGTCCTTAGCAGGTACTTCAGTGTCAAAGGTATTAAACTCAGTTATTTTCAGCTCTGTGCCAAGAGGCAAAAAGGCCTGTTCCTTCTCTACCCCCCATTCTAATTAAGTTTCTAGGCAAAGACTATCAGCTAGGCTAAGAGTTGAGCTGTCAAGTTAAGAGAGAAACGCCAGCAAGGCAAAACCTGCCAGCTGGAAAGACAGAGTTTCTGATGGTGGCTGTACTTTCTGGAAATTATCTCTCCAGTCTCATCTTTCATATGTTTCCCAATATATCTCATCTTTCTCTCTGTCTCTCACATACCCAGGTGCACACAGGCACATGTGAGTTATGTGCTATAGTGTCTTGCTTTGGTGAATTGCCTCTGTCTATATCGAAATATATATAATATAGCTAAGGGCTCTATCCCTCTTCCAGCTACATCAGTGTAATGCAGACTTCATCTCAGATGATTTGACTCTAGACACAGGCAGTTCTGATCTTCGGCAGGAGCTGGCAAGACCATCTCTGCAAATCATCCCTATCGACATCTATGTGTTCCCTGGTACAGCAATTATTGGGTTAACTGTAGTAGGATCTCTACAATTAGTTAATCTTCACAACAACCCCTAGAGTGAGGTAACTCATACCTTTAGAAAGGGTAGCTGAGATGCAAGAATAACGAACCACTGATTAAGATGTTGAAAATACTCAGCAGCAGAGCTAGATTTCAGCCCCAAGAATGGCAGATCACCGTCCTCACTGGAGTATCTCATGGAGCAGGACCCTCAGCAGGCGTTGCTGGCTGCCACATGTGCTGCCTTCCCCTTGGCAGAAACACAAAGAATCCTTTTTATTATTATTATTATTTTGTGAGGTCTTTGATTCAAACCTTTCTCAAGCCAATATAGCAAAGACCAAATCCTCTTCTATTAGATCTTGCTAAACTATGGGGGCATTTGAACTTGAAAGTGCAAAATGTAAAAACCCATCACCCTTAAGGCAACAATAAACAGAGGCAGAGGAATAATTCTCAGTGCAGTGCCTTACTACTGGACCTGGCAACATCACTGTATCCCATACTACTCAGAGCTGGAAAATGCATCATCGTGATAATCAACACAATCCAGCTGAATCTAGAGCACTTAGCACGTCTACATTAGTATTTGCCAAGGAAATTGGCAAATCTCCCTCTTGGGAGGGAGAAGCAAGGACTGTACTGGAAGTGCCACGGGCTATGAGAAGCACTGGCTTTCAGCCCTAGTGGGTTTGAAGCTCTCAGTTGATGTTGCTGCGACTGCACGGTGTAAAGTTGTCCCAGATTCTGAACCTCATCTGCCACCAGATTTGTTGCATCTCCTACAGCTTTCCACTTCACATTCAGGGTTTTCTCAGGTCTCAGTCCCAAATGACCTCTGTAAGCCTGGCTGACAATATAGCAATCCAGAGGCACCTGCAGCTGAAGGCATAGGGCCCTAGAACCAGTGGTATATTCCCTTTCCCCTGTTGAATTGTCCTTCAGGACTTCACCTGGTCTGAACATGCAAGTTAAACAAACTGGAGGATGATGTGATTCTGATTACTACATCTCTTGGATGTGGCATTGCATGGCAAATGCCAAAACGGAGCCCCAGATCTTTCATAAGGAAAACTCCTTCAACCATCCTGCTATCACTGATATATCGCTGCAGACAGTAGAACCGGGAGCCTGCAGAAAGAGTGTCCATAGAAGATGCAGGGCAGAGGGAAGATGGGGCCCTTTGGAAGTTGAGCAGCAGGCTTTCCTTGCTACTAACCTGTTTTGCCAAAAAATAAAAAAATAAAAATAAAAAAGGGAGGGGGGAATGGCATGGTTGCACGGATGGCATGACTAGAAAGTCTTCCTTTAAGCATCACTGGTAGGCGTGATAGAGAATCAGGTTCATGTGATGCACCGATACCCTATTTAAGTAAAATCAAAAGACTGAGGATCAGGGGGCACTTTAGGTCTCCTCATGAATGGCTGAGGTTTAAGATGCTCTGTGATATAATCTGGACAATTTATCATCTCTTTCCCCCCCACAGAGAGGATAATTAACACTGTAAAATGCAGTAGGCTCAGTGCACCCCTTTCTGATGTCAGGGGCCCATTTTAAGGTCAATGATTGAAATGCTCCGAGGGTGTCAGCTGAGCTTTTGCATCCGTTGCTAGGATTTTACTCACCAAGGACTCTTAAGGTGATGTATGTTCATTAGTTTACAGGAAGATATAATTACCCATCCAAACTGCACCATGTTTCATTTGCTACTAACCTTCTGATTCACCTAGGTAGGTGGCAATGAGCGCATTTGCTAACTGGTGATTACCAAATTAGTTGCATGATAAACCTTTTTCAACATACCTTTTAAGGGGGGAAAAAAAAAAAAGTAAAATGAGTAATGAGTTGATCTTTTCCTTCGGCATGCCGTAATTTTTATTCATTTAACTTGAGCCAATTTATTAGGAGAGAGAGGGAGAGAGCTTGTGTTCTTTTGCACTTGCATTGCAAAAGAGACAAACAACGGGAAAATTCCTGAATGTGGCTTATATTTAAAAATCCACATTAATTATAAACCCACTTCCTAAAGGCAGAGGCTACAGCCTGGCTGGGGGAGGGAGTAGGGGGTCATGTATAAATTGTCTCCCAAGGACCCCACTGAAATTTCCATAGCATTCACCATATGACACTGATGTGTGAAAATTGACATGAAGATTTGAAAATTGGGACCGAGGGAGACCAAGCATAAAATAACTTCAATTTTGCGCTCTCTCTGTCTCTCGGAGGAATAGTGCAGTGGACTGACCAACACAACACAAACAAGCCAAGAGGAGAGGGAAAAAAAATATTCAGGGAGAAGGATAGGAGTTATTAAAGAGAAAACACACTCCTCACTCACTGAGAGAAAGGATGATCAATGGATTTAGTCACAGAGAAATTCAAGCAGAAAATTGCTGCTGTTTTTTATCTGAGAGGCAGAAAGTTTAACCAAACCAGAATTCTCTCAACTCACTCCAAGGCAAACAGTGATAAAACCAGCGCTTTGTGAAATGGTAGAAGTGAGCGTTTGTATGTGCGTGTGTGTACATTTTTGTGTGTGCTTTTACAGTTTTATGATGCCAAATGAATTGTTATGCAGAGCCCTCACCTCCAGAAGTCTTTGATCGGGAAGATTTTATAAGGTGTTTATAATCTGCCATGAGATTGGAAATCCCACCAAAATTAGAAAGCCAAACCTCATCTAGCGTGAATTGCCATCAGATGGAGTCACTGCACTCAGCTGCTAACACACAAGGCTTATTCCCTCTTCAGAATGAGGGCAAACACATAAAATCACTAATAATAGATCAGGAAAAGTAACTAAACTATCAAACAGGAATGTCTCCTGGAGTAAAGGGTTAAATGTTTTACTCTGGACATATTGGCACTGTTTTAAGATGTTGTATACTCTCAGTTTCTTCTCTCTGGGATGATCTGTGATGCTGAGTGCAGCTTTTTAGAACTGAATTTTGGCGTTTTGGAGGCTCTTGCTGGCACTTCTGCTTACACAAAATCAAGTAAGCCTTGGGAATTCCAAAACCAGATCATTATGCAAAGGCAGGAGGTACCAAAGCATCACTGAGCTGTGGAAATAACAGCATACTTCATCTCCTGGAGTTTAACTGCTATTCTGGAAATAGATGTCCATAATTTTCTTTGCACTGGTTAGCTGTTCAATAGTTCACATCCTCAGATTATTGGTCAAAATGCCTACCAGAGTTAGAAATACTCTTTAGGCTCTCAGCAGGACCATCCAACACTATAGCACCGTGATGTGGACAGACATAGACCCTATCTGTAACCTCATGGATATTTCTTAAAACCCAGACCTGTTAAAAGCTGCATCTTAAAAAATCCACATGTGCAATGTGATCTAAGTAAATACCCAGTACTCACCATCACCACCGTTGCAGAAGTTCAATCCTGTTGCTTGTCCTGCCTTTTTCCTTTCTGGATCACAAGTTGCTTGCTGCTCTCTGTTACTCCAAAGACCTCTGTAAGACCACGGAGATATAAGTCAGTACATTTTTACAGTAGAAGAAAGGCTGTGAACGTAGATAGGTACAAATTATAGACTGCTTTATCTCTAAAACGTGTGGTTCTGAAGTTACCATAGGTCTTAACATGATTCTCAGTCAGAAAGGTTGCTCTGTACAGTTTAACACTGAACACTCTACTGCCTCACCAGATAATTTTTCTCAAGCTTACTTATTTTATTTAGCACATAAGGTTCCTCATGCTTGCTGATATGATGAGCTACAAGTCCAGTGTTCACGTGCTATGGATCTCATTTATAATGAAGTGTAGTATAAAATAATGAAAAATAGCTCCAGCCAGCCCTTCTCTCTCCAGGGTATCTCAGCACCCTTATGGATGACCGCACACATAGTCAGCTCCATAGAAACAAATGGAGAGGAAATGGCACTGCACTGCTCAAAGCTGGAGGACTGAGTGCCTTTGGACTAGAAGCATACTTCATCCATAGCTTCTGCTGAAGGTTTATTACAGAGGTTACTGAGGGGAAAAGGAAAAAAAAAGGCATTTCTATTTTTGTGGAAAAGATGGGCCTTATAGGTACTGGAGAGCAGGCAGAAAGGAGAATTCTCTATTATAAAGGTCTTTAAGAAGTATTTGTCTATAAACACCTTGTGGTGCTTCCCATAGCTTGCCAGTGAATGGAGAATACTCCATGACTCACAGACTGACTAACACAAGAGCTGCCCATCATTGACTCTTAATGCTCTACTGAGCATGAAAACAATGGCAAGAAAACAATATGAAAAGGCCTTGCAGGTAATTTCACAGGGTAACAAGGAATAACGCCAGGCTCATTCTAATTACTGACACTGTGGGCATTTAAGTGAAATTTGGTTCTTTATAACATGCCTGATATAGAAATGTAACATTAGATGCCTTTTTTATGTGCCTTCATTTAGTTTGTTTAGATGCACTCAAAACATGTTTTTGAGTTTATTTTTGTAACTAGGAAAACTGGAACACCACACAAACAAACTTGAAATGCTTCCAATGATCCCTACATTCCAGTAGCTGAAGCTTTAAGGAATGCCATGAGAAAACTGCAAGAATCTATAATAGTAACAACAAAACAACAATAAGAATAATTATTATAGTAATAATAATAATTATTTTTTTAATTACACGAACCAAAAATAAGATGCAAGGCCACAGTACCTAATTATTTCATTGTTTTCTTTTATGAGCCTGTTATAATACACTGGCTGAGACAGCACTGCCTTGAAATACCATTTGGTAATGTACGTCAAAGAAGCTGTCTTTTATTTCTACACTTAAATCCATTTGCAACCTTCCTGAACGTGGCAAGGCTGACACCATCTCCCTTTTAATGAACTCACATTGCTGAGTTACTTTTAATCCACAAACTGTGAGAGCAGAATTTGGCCCAGTGTTTTCAGTCATACTTTTACATCACTCAAGGAATCATTTCGAGGACTCATTTTCTGATGTCAGGGCATCTTGTGTCCCCTGTCTTGTCTTAATGTTTGCATTTCAAATACTCTTTAAAGAGTTTGAATTTCTCACTTTTGGATTCTGCTTGATTTATATACGTGCTTTTTGGTCTCTTGCCTCTAAAAGACATGCTTCTTCCCATATAAAGGTGATTTTTAAAAGAATTTGCCTTTATTTATATATAATCATTGTATAGATTGCATCAAATGGTTTAGAACATACATAAAAAACACCCTTAGCTTTTTACATGCGGTTAGGAGATAGTCGTCTCCCTGTGAAGTTAGAGAGGAAATATTCAAATGTAAGAGGAAAAAAACTATATCACCTACCTCAAAAAGGTCTTCAGAAACCTGCCGGGAAGAGTTTGAGGAGGAAAGATAGGAATGATATACCACCATTTTTGAGAAAGGACAGGATAATCCCATCGGTTACTACTATGGAGTAGTGTTTTCAAGGTTACTTTCAACTCCAGAGCAAATAGTTTGCAAGCTGTCCTGAAGATTTAGCTAGAAAAGAGAGACTCTTAGAAGTGAAAAAGAGAGTCATAGGCCACTGGGTGCTGTGTAATTGGCACTCAGCCCCAGTCACAGAGGTGGGAACTACATCCAAGCTTTCCCCATGTCGGAAGTAGGGGATATATTGAAGTTGGAGGCAGTTTTGTGAAAGCTCATTTGGACTACACAGTTCTCTAAAAATGAAAGCACTCCACAAACAGCTTCAGAAGCAAAGCTGGAAGTATATATATATATGTATATATATATACACACGTACCTATACATCTACATATCCACGTTAATGTAGATCTTTGCATATTACTGTAATATTATTTTAAACACAACATAAAATCAAAATAAAACACTAGTTGAAGTAAAGGCAATCTTTACCTTCAAATATCTCAGAAGGAAATCATTTTGCCAAGCAGAGATCTGCAGTGGTTTAATCAGCCTTTTGCATTTGGCAGCAGAAAGTGAAGAAAGAAAATCTCTGACCAATCTCAAGGCAGTTGTCATGGGTAAAATCATCAAAACATATAGAAGGAACAACACTTTCTAGTTTGAATGCATCCCGTTATTTACAGACAGAAAAGACTTCCTAAGGATATACTTGCTATCTTAATACCTCAATCTTGCTCAGTGTCATTTCTGAATGAAACCATTGTTAGGGCAACAGTGAGCTGAATAGCTCCATCAGCCTTCTTTAATTTTCTTGGAGATTATGGGAAAACCTCTATAAATCACTTTTATGACCTCATGAAAAACTTCTAGTTGTATGGCAACACTTGCATGAATTATGAGATAGCCACAACAAGGACCAAAGATGTCAAGGATGCCAAACCAAAGCTTTATGTACCCCAGGACATGGCACTGCATTCCTCAGATCTGCTGTTGGCAGAAACACCAAAGGCAGACACGGAGTCTAAACTTCTCTCTTTCTCCTAAATGCAAAGCAGGGATTTGGAAAAGCTGGGAAGGCACCATTAAAATAGCCTTGAAAAGGGTCATTAGTCTAAAGATGTAGCAGTTTAATTCTTCATTAGCATTATCAATTAAGCAGAATATACACAAGAAAAAAAAATACAACCAAAAAACCTCAACATCATATACTTCATGAAAGAAAGAATGCAGGAAAAATGCTCCTTTTTTTTCCTTTTTCAAAACAAAGATCCTTTGAAGTCTACACAGTGTCTTTTGCTAGCAGATTTCATGCAGTTCCAGTGATTTAGTATCACGGAATAGACTTCCAGTTGTTCCTTCTTGGAATTCCTTCTCAATTACCATGATCTCACAATGTTTTGCTCCCACGTGTTGAAATCAGCAGTCCCAATCCAAGAATCACAGAGCTTTATGACATTTCATGGTACTGTAAACCTAAAGCAAAGCCTACATCTTACAACTCTAGATGATAACCTGAGAGACAAACACCTGGAACGCGTTAGAGCTCAAGACAATCATACACGTACCAACTGTAAGTTATGTGATTCCAACAGCACTGAAACACTTCATAACAACAAACTGATTTGGTCAGCACTACTTTTTGGTGGTAAACTGCAAGAAAGGTTCTGACTGTGCTAGAGAACCCAGGCCAGCTTTTCTGAGAGGACACAACAACAATATTTAGCTTTGTGCTTGAATTTTCTACCATATACAAGCTAATTAGCTTAATGTTCTAGTATTTTTATTATTGACACCAAATGAATCTTAAGATATTTTCTGGCAGGAGTACTGAATACTTCAACTGTCACCCGCATTCAGAGTAGAGTCAGACTCCCAAATCTCCCCCCACTGCTACTGAATAAAATGTTTATCCTCTACCAATGGCAGCAACATTCTGTTTAGGCAACCCAAACATAACCCCGCAGTGAGTTCCCGGAATAGAAATGGCAGAAGGTCCTGGGTTCAGCCTGAGTGAGCCTTGGCCAGGCTGACATACTCTCACCTCCTTCTGTCCCCCATACCATACTGTGCAGAAAGAGGCCACAAATGTCACTCTGAGGCACCCCTGGGGATGGATATTATTGATGCTCTGTTGGCCGTGCTACAGCAGAGTGTCCTGCAGCTGCGGTAAGATGTGGGAAGCAGATCTGCTCTCCAGTTTAATTTCCACTTTCTCTCCTTCCTCTTCTCATTCTGGATAACCCTGTGACTCCTCTTGTACCTTCAAAGTTTCAGCCTGGGATAGAAGCAGCCACTGGATACGAGGCACTGGAGCTTTGTGTTGTGATTCAGACAAGCCTATATTCCATTTTAACTGGTCTTGGCATCTTTCTTTGGAACAGAGACCTGAGATGATATGCTTTCTGCTTTCTCCATTCCTGAGGTCTGCTCACATTGCTATTTCCCCTAATCCTCTTGCCCAGGCCCTGCTGTTTGAGCCAATTCCCCGAGCTTCCTCTCTCTCTTTTTCCCCCTGCCATTATTCCAGGTGGTTACCCATCCCATTTCACTTACTTCAGAGTGTCACCAGGTTGCTGCCAAAATCGCTTCTGTTTTCTCTCCCGTTGTGTTCACTCTTTCTCTTTTTTAACTTTTAATCTCAGCCCTAGGTGAGGTGCACTGAGCAGTCATGATGAAGCTTTCAGGATGTTAGAAAGTAAACTGCTGGAAGAGGTCAGCGAGAGCAAAAACCAATAAAGCACAAGAAGGAAGTTTGATACATACGAACAAAGCAATTGGTAATGATGTGAAATAGTTGGGTCAACCAAGGGCTGTGCACAAATGAAAAGATTCACCTCCAAACACCTGCAAAGTTTACCTAACCTGCTTTTCCTTGACAGGAGTTAGTCCGTTGCCGTGAACCACTGCTAACAGCTTTACACCCTATGTTTATTTGCACATCTCCAGGCACACATGAGCATCTGGCCATCAGCAGCAGGGTAGATTCTTCTTTCAAAAGAACCTCCTTAAATCCTATAAGCCTCCTGGCTTCCTTTTCTCTTCCATTCATTGCTGCTTATTACCTGAAAAGTGTGATTTAAGGCCAGGTTTTCAATATCCTCTCTTAGCACCAGAAAAGCTGTTGAATTCAAAGGGATGGCCTCTGATGTATGGGATTGTTTGGTGTAGAGGTGGCCTCGTTGAGCTCCTACTTCATCAGGCAGCCATGGGATACTGCAGCTCCCATTAAGGAGGCAGGAAAGGTTTGCCTACAAAAGGAAGGTGATTTCATTTCTGGATTTTACAGGCTTACCAGGAGTGGGGGGGGGGGGGGGGTGGAAGAGAGTGAAAGAGAGAAAGAAAGAGAGAAAGAGAAGAAGAAAAAGAGAGAGAAAGAAAGAATTGTCAACTCAGATTTTCCAATTTTCATGCTTAGCAAAAACAAAGGTTGTTTTTTAACTACGCGATGAAAACCAATACCAAGAGTGGTAGCCAAAGTATATTAGAGACTATCTTCCTCCTTTCCTCCCATTCTGAGCTAGTGGCTGTGTAAGATGGGAAATATTTTCCTTCCTTTGGTGTTTGCAAGCTGAGACCCTCTGGCTCTGCTCTCAGTATGACTCCAGTGGATAATTAAATGAAATATCTCTTATGGAATCATATTTTCATGAAATTCCTTAGAAAGTAGGGAAGTTTCTGTCGTTTCGTCTCTGTCTCAGTGTCACTGCTAGTCTACAAGGAAGCACACTGACACTTCCATGATAGCTGTGGTATAATGACCTGAAGGGAACAAAATCCTACTGCCTTGCTCAGATGGCCAGTTCAACATGATTTTTCCCTGCTCTGGGAAGTCAGCCAGACTGCCAGCTGCAGCCCATGCCACCCCTAGTTGGACCTGGAGGGCTCTTTCTTAGACCTCAATGAGAGCAGCCTTTATTAAAAGGAGAATTACAGTATTAATAGGATTTTTTTTTTTTTTCCTAATGACAAAGAACTCAATTTCTTCATACTTGGAAGTGGTTTTATACCCAGCTATGCCAATCTCAATATTATCTCAGATGGGTACTTGCTCTCTGGAGGCCCTTAGGGGAATGACCTTATGTCCCTTACCTTTGATAAAGCACTGCTTGCATGCATATAATTCAATTAACATCATCAGCTTATGCTAATTTTGAATTTAGATGGCATACTGGAAATAAACAGGAGTGTTTATGTCTGTCCAGAAAGAAAACACAATGACAAGCTTCCCTCCTCCCTGCCATACACACTGCTATACCCACACCAGTTTGCACGCACACTGCAATCCGGCCAGCCCCTGCCCTGCGAGAAGCCTTCATTTAGCTGCCTGTGCTCTCTCCATTTCCTAGGGGGATTTGGACAAGCAGAGTAGCCAAAATAACACAGAGCGTCATATAAACATCCCTTGTCAACCATTTACTCTCTGCTTCACTCCTCTGCCTGTCGCATTCCTGATTTTGTTGGCTATTTCTCTGGTGTTTGTTTCTTTAATTTAGAATGGATTGTGGGCTATGAGGATGGCAAGGAAAATACATTTAGAAGTGGAAAGGATTACCTAAACCAGGAAGAGCACTTCATTTAGCCTAGCCTGGCTGTCCATAAGAAACGGAATGTCACAGCCTCCCCCAGCCCACTGCAGAGCATAACTTACGTGAGGAGAGGTGGAGAGCCATGCAGACATGTCAGGTCCCAACAGCAGCAGGGAGTGTGATTGTGAGCACATCCAGGAGGGAGACAAAGCCTTGAATCACAGAAGATGAAAGAAGCAGCCTTTTTTATGAGATGGAGGGGAAGAATTCCTTCCTGACTTCATCCCTCACAATCAGGTGAGCAGCTCCTATGCAGCCTAGGTGCAGAAAGCAGAAACACAAGGAGCATTAAGGTCCTACAGGCTCAACAGCAGTAGCTCCCCATGTTTCATCCTGGAGGACTTCCCTTGCCCAGGCTCTCTGTGTATCTGGGGATGAGCAGGGCAATGTGTTGAGTACGAAGGTGCTGTTCAGAGAAAAAAAACACATTAGTATATGACATGTCCTAGTGTGAGACATGCAGAACTCTGTGCTGGGAATCTGTGCTCTGCCACTGACTTCATGATGAACATATTCATGAACTAGGGATAATTTTTATCTCTGATTAAAGCTGTGAGCAGGCACAGCTCTCTCCCAGTTGACAGCTCTGGGCAAGGAATGGATATGGCAGAATTGTCTAAAATACAAGTCAAGTTAATTTCCTTGGATCCTTCAGTTCTCATCAACATGGGCATTTTCTGACGATCTGATTTACTTACCAGCAGTGCCCGGCCATCTATGCCAAGGCAAAGAAAAACAGAGGACATATGCTGAAAAATTTGTAACATGGTCCCCTAATCAAGTGCTGGCTCCATCCTGTATCCTGTTATAAATTGTAATCTACATTGTGTCTACTGTACACACGCCATTATTCTTTCCTCTGATGTCTCAAAAAGCTTTGTCTGATTGCATTTAAATACTTTTTTGAAGTCATTATTGGTTCTCCACTTATTTATACGTCGCAGGGCTTGGTGGTTATCTCCTTTTCTTATTAGCAGAGGGAATCAAGGTTACATTTATTCTTCATATCCGAGGAGCCAATTAACTCCCAGGCTCCCCCAATGCCATCTCAATAAATAGAGGCTGTTGTAGCCGTATTTCCTTCTAGAGGGAGACCAGGATGTTCAGCCAGTTCTGAATCCACTTGTAGCACTGTTTCATGGTTGAGATATTCAGAGGACAGTCTCCACTGACCGCTTGTCTGATTGCCGTGCGAACCACTTTCTTCACCGTGTTTCTATTATGCTCAGAGTATCTGCGTATCCCAGCCCAAAGGAAACTCACCTCTGAGCAATATTATGTTGAGTATCTCTTGTTGGAGGTGGGGGACATGAAGGGGTTTGGGGTTTGACAATAAAATATGCTCTCATATTTTTTTTTTCTTCCCATAGCCTTCTTTTTCTCTCTACAAATCCACAAAACACCCTTAAGATTATTTACCTTACATTTAAAACTGCTACGGGTTAGACTGGCCACTGTGCTTTCTGGAGCAAGGAATTTAAACACCAATAGCGGCTTTCATGGGAACAGCTGTCCTAAAAAGCGAGAGCACCTGGGGCACAACCCCTCCATCAATAGTGTGGCTCCAGCCCTCCTAAATATTCTGGGTAAGCCTCACTAGGAATCATGGGGAGCCACTACATATGCTTAAGTCCACGTGTCCCATCAGTATTAAGCTTTCTCTCTGCTTGGGGGCAGAGGAATGATGCCAGCATCAGACCCTTGCTGCAGCTGGCAAACTGATGTGGCAGCAGCATTTATGGTGATCTCTGCCTTGATGCGTGGCAGTGTCCTGCGCCTTGTCTCACTTCTTGCAAATCCTTCTCTATCCTTGAAGGCGAGGCCATGCAGGTGGCTGCGTTCCCTGGGACAGGGAGAGTTATGTGACTGAAAGTTGGCTGAGCCCTGCCGTGGCGTTGTGCCGTCCCAGCTGGCAGCACTACATCATCCACGCAGTGCCAGCAGGGATCAAGCAGGAGTCAAGGTCAGGAAGGCGATGTAAGGGGAGCCAGCGCCACGTGGAGCAGCTCCGAGAGGATACTGTGAGTGTGGGACTACCCAGCTATGGTTGTGAAACTCTGTAAGGGGGAAAAAAGTTCCATTTTAGTCGAGCTCAGGCTGAACTGGAAGGCAAAGAGGGTCACAATGGGTGGCTGTGATGCACAGACAGTAAAAGATGGAGTGCCAAATCTTGTCAGCAAGGGGCAAAAAATAAAAGCTCCATTTGTGAATCTAATTGGCGTGTGACACAAATGTGGTGGTAGTAGTTGAGCCATCCCATCTGGTACTTCTTAATAATCAAAAGACTCTAAACCCAAGGAAACCTCCAAAAATATCCATCAACAAGAGCTGAGAAAGGGAGAACGTAAGGCAACTCCAACTGTGTCTCCAGAGGCTGTGCTTGATGCTAACAGGTGGCAATGAACATTGCGTGATTTAGAGCTCAGAGGGAAACAGGAATCTGAAAGATCAAATATCATTCCAAAACACAGCCAAGCTTTAGGACCTGACTATTTGAGCTCTAAGTCTTCCCGGACAGACCTGAATTTGAAAATGGGGAGAGGAAATGGATATATCAGCCCCAGCTCAGCATTTCCTGCCTTAAAATCATGTTGGTCTTAAATGGTTACAAAAGAAATGACTAGCTCACCTGACATGCTTACTTTCTTAAGAACGCAAAAAAATACAAAGAAAATCTTCTTTTGTTCAGATGATAGACTACCATTGAACTCCACTTCTTTCTTCCAACAGTACCTTGCATCCCTGACCCGTTAAGTTGCGATAACATCCACACTCACATCCTGTATGAGGGCTGATTGGATGATGACTGGCAGAAGGTCTAGAAGTGATTTATGAATACGATTCAGTAGCGCTTGTCAATATGCCTTATGAACAGCCTGCTTCCTTGAATTGCAGTAGGTATCTTTTCTACAAAGATGCACGTGGGTCTCAAGTGCATTGCAGGCAGCAAGAGCTCTGCAAGACAGCAATGAAGTGAGGAGAAGGAGTTGAGGAAACAAAGCAGAAGCTCTGGAGGAGAGAAAAATAATCTGCCCAAGAAGTTGCAAGACTGAAGCTCAGCAATGGAAGAAGCTTGCTGTTTTGGTTAAATCTTGCCTGGATTTTGACACTGGAAAATACTGGAGGACCCCCTTAACTCTCTATCTGTTATCTGTAGCTCTTAGCAACACTCTGGAGTAGAAAGGTAACTGGGAAAGAGTTTATGCACCTCATAGTCAATATCCAGCAGCAATATTAACCATCACAGGCTCTCTTATCAAACCCATGGAAAACAGGGTCTGAACTGGTGCTGACAAAGATTAGAAGGGGAGGCTGCAGAGAGTGGAGAAGGATTTGTTTGCTTTCTCCATTGTATCAGAACGAACCTTTTGAAAAGAGGACGGTGCAGCTTTAATAATAAAAAAAAAATAAATAAAAAAAAAAATGAAAGAAGGAAAGAAAGAAAAAAAATAAGAAAGAAAGGTGCCTCAGTTGTCTCGGCAGCTGATCAACAAAGGAGCAGTCGTGAGCTGTAACCTCTTGGAGCTGCAGTCTGGAACATGACACATGTCAGGCTATGATAAATGGTGCGGAGTGTGTGCAATTTCAAGCGCAATGCCCTTGAGATGCTCAGGACCCCGATCGCAAATGTTATTGTTAAATTAAACCTTAAAGGAAGGATTGAAAAGGGGAGGGGTGGGTCTGTGCATGTATGTGCGTATGCGCGTGCGTATGTGTATTTGTTTTTATATATACGTATGGATATACGAAACACAGAAGAGATGGGAAATGCGGCAAGGTGAAAGAGGAAAACTTCGTATTTCTTTTAATTGAATTGTGCATCTTCTAGTTCTGACTGAGCCATGGGAGAACTTCAGGCAGGATTTTCTGTCCTACGGACATTTTATTGCACTTGCTCCATCACAATTTAATAGCTAGAGATCAGCTAAAGTAAGCAAGGGTAAGAGTGAAAAACATAAATAAGCAGGTACAGAGCCACAGATGTGTAGCTCATCTAGCTCAAGTGTTCTATATCCGGGTACCTTTTAATGTGAATAAGTGTAGTTTCTGAGAGTTTTGGGGGCTGATTTTTGGAGCTTACAGTCCCTAAGGGCTTGTTTCTTAGTTAGGCTGATTGCTGTCATGTTTTTTATGAGGCAAACACACTTTAAAGATGCTCTCAGGGTATGTTCATAGCCATGACTCACCTTGGGGAGCACGGGGCTGGAGGTAGATTCCATCCCTAGCCAGGAGGTGCAGCTCAAAGTTCAAAGCACACTAGCTCAAAGCACACTACTTCTGTGGTACCAGCATCCTACTTTTCTCCTGTGATTAAAGCATCAGAGCTGAAACAGAAGTAGTAAATAGATGTTTTAGACAAGAAACTGCAATAACGCAAGTAGTCAGGAGTGTGGAACAGAAAAGAAAACAGAAATGATTGAGACAGAAAAATAGCCACTCTTACAACCTGAATAACCTTCAGCTAGGAGAGGTGGTGAGGAGGGCTCAGTGAGCCTTACCCTCTGGCTTTGGCTTTAAGGAGGTGGAGTAGGGAGAAGGGACCACATCTCCTGAGCTGCCATTTCCTCCCCCTTGCTCCTTCCAGAGAACAAGATTGAACATACCTCCATGCTGACGGTGTCTCTTGTCACTCAGGACCTGGACTTCAACTTGCTCCTCTCTTCCATTCCACCTATCACTTATTTTATAACTTCAGACTTTGTCATGTTTCAGTTCATGCAGATTCCACAGAATTCCTTTCTTTACCTTCTTGTCTTCCATATTTCCTCCCCCACAGCATTCACTCTAAATGCAATCACTGTAGGCAGTGCAGGAAACATAGAAGAGAAGGGAGCTGAGGAGGAGGACATGGAGGGGTGGGGGGAGCTGGAAAGTGTTCGGGGGAAATGCTTACATGACTCACATAATTGAAGAGAAAACAAGGCATATGAGCAACATAAACCCTCCACTGGTAAAGAAGATGGGAAAAGCCTTTAAATCATAATGAAAACTCAAATTCAAACAAGCAGTAAAAGGTAACAAAGAATTAGCAATGACTCATCAAGTAAGATACATTGTTTGCTCTAATTTCTACCAGACAAAAGATAAACCCACTGGCCAGGAATGACCAGCATAAGAGAGTTCCATGACCTGTATACAACACTTAGGACAAGGAAAAGGGAGCAGAAGCATGGCTTTGTCAGCCATATCCATCTGCTTATTGCTCCTGGTTGCCTCTACAGTAGTTCCTTGCCTACTGCAGCCTTTAGAGTGACATGACAACATTATAACCGAGGCTTGGATTTGGGAAATATAATGAAGGCAAAAAATCACATTAGATACCAAAGTACTAAGTATTATTATTTTTAGAAATCATCTTACAAACATCCTATGGCTTGTTTTGTGCTTTTTGGCTACCGTTGCCTGGCGTCCAGCAAAAGTCAAGTCCTTTTTCGGTTCTTTGGAACATTTTCCCCATGTTTCTTGTTATTAAAGAAAATAAACATAAGACAAAAGCGGACCTTATTGTAACTATAAATAATTCAATGCAGATGGATTCATGGAAAATACCAGCAGGCAGATTTTCAGAGAGAAAAAAGAGGAATGCTCTAAGGTTAGATGGTGAGGAAAATAGAAAGGGTGAAGAGTCAAGAAGCCACAAGTTGTCTTGAAAAGAACAGATACAAACAAGAAACTAACAAGTGATGGCTAAATGAAAATAAAGGTAACTTGGAAAGGCAACAGAATATGTTTGAAAAAGTTTGATTTTTCTTAGTTATAAGCATGGTTGTTCCCTAGTGCCAGGAAAAGAAGCCATTTACTGCTGGTCTAGGAAGAGATACTTTTCATAATGTCCCATTGTGATCTGTTATCTCTCTCATCTTCCCCCTTTAGGAAACAACTGGCTGTTACTTATAATGTAAAGATAATTACTGAACAACAGATTCTTGCATCTAATTCTTGCTTCATGTAACAACCTGGACTCAGGTGTGCGTCAACTTTCTTTCGGAGCACATTGCTTTGTTACAACCTTCTTCACAGAATCTTGGGGGCTCAAAATCCCAGGTGATTTAAACAGATGGGTGATGATACACTTACAGCTACCTAGGAAATAAGCTCTGTCAGTTCAGAAAACTTGCTGCTATTCAATACTCTGCCTCATCATAGAAAAATGCCTTTTGCGTTGCCTTCTCTTGAACTAATGGACAGCGGTTGTTATTTTTCTAAGCTGCTAGAGCCCTTAAAAATACAGATAAACCACTGAGGAATTAATGGTTAGCTTGGAAATCCAAAATCTACTCTCAACCCTGGAATCAGCTCATTAAGCAGAATAAATCTAGTTGCACCATAGCTCAGATGGAGGAATCTAAACAGCTCAGCAGGGTTTCGAAGTGCTTTGAGATCCCACTGGAAGATAATGCCCAGATGCAATGCATCTGGTTCCATTCCTATACCTATCATCCAGTATCTTCATTCATATACATGTTCATCCATACCCATTCAACACCTCCATCCAATAACTATTCATATACTTCATACAGCGTCCTCAAACCATTTATTTTTCTCTCTTCACTGCTTATTCACCTGAAGCAACATCAGTACACAGCCACTGAAGATGGAAGGAGCATAAACACACTTGGGTACTCTGAGAACGTGGAGAAGTGAACTGATGGCAGAGAAAAATGAACAGGAGAAAAGTCTGTTCAATAGTTAGGAGTTGGTGAGGAAACGGGTGGTGGAAAGGAAGGACATTCACAGAAATGGAGCAGCTTTGCTTGATTGCAAAGCCACCATTTTGCTGACGTTGCACAAGAGGAATGTAGTGGCTCATTTAGGTATAACTTCCAAAGGGCAAAGGTGAATAAAAACCAGTTAGGGACTAAGCTGAAGCCAGCATAACTCCAAAAATCCAATGGACTATGGGAATACATCTATGCACCACATGCATAAACAAAGCTTCTTTCTGCAAACACTCTTTGGAGAGGCACTGCATTTTTGTGATGCGTTTTGGCTTCTTCTGTGTTTGCTGTTTTGTGGGGTTTCTTTTGCAAAACCAAGTAGCGATGGATGCTGAAATGGAAGGCAGAGGAGCTTTAAAACAGGACTTTGAAGACAGCTGGGTCTGTCTCTTCTTCTCAAGGCTGCTTTTGGGAAAAGTGCTGCAGTAGTGAGCTATCTTCTGCAAACACAAGGCATCAGGAGAGAGAGAAAGAAAGGTTTCCAGGAAAGAACCACCCAGCAAGGGTGAAGAAAAGGCTTACTCTGGGCCTGTAAACATTTAAGAAACAAAAGTAGAAGCACAGGGAGAAATCATCTTGTCATTCTCTGCTTTGCCACACGCTGGGGGAACAGCACATTGTTCTCCAGCTGAACAATGCCCCATTACCACCACGTGAGATTTTCTCTCACTGGGAAAAGAATGTGAGCTTTACTTTGCTTTATTATCAACTCTGTGCATGTGGAGATAACTGCACAGGCTGGTCGGTCCCTGAAAAGCAAAGATGCATTTTGATCAAAATTGGATTACTGGGCATTTCATTTCTCCTTAAGAATTGTTGTGAACTGATTTCTCATTTACTCAATATGCAAAAAAAAATTAACAAAATAAGAACTGACAAGACTGAATAATGATGTTGAAAAGAAAAATAAAGCCCCAAAAATTCCTGAAAAATAATTGGAATGAAGCAGCTCCAAGTCAGATTAGCCTTAAATCTTCTTATGATGAAGGTTCTTGCAACCAAAGGCTGTTATTTCATTAGGCTGGTTCTGCATTTTTAATACCCGGTCTGTCAACTTAATACCATATTTTTTGGTTATCAGGGCCAGCTTTTTATTGCTATATATTAACAACATTGCAATAGGTTTAGGAGTAGGAGTCCACAATCAAGGCAATCACAGAATTAAGTGCTCAGTCAAGTCCCAATCAAACTGCGGTCAAATGGGTTAAAGGGAGATGGACAGAGCTGCCAATCCCAAAATACAACCCAGCTTTCAGCCCATCCTACAGCCAAAGGAATAGCACTCTGTTGACTTTAGCAGACTCTGCAATGGAAAATATTTCTGTCCAAAACAAAATTGGCCTGTAATCTGGGTAAGCTATTCAGAGCAAACAGTGGCAAATTTAGCCCTTTCTCCTGTTTGTAAATCGTCCATGTACGGACTTTGTTCCTTTTAGTAGCTTTGTATGTATTCTTCTGAAAAATACTATATATAGCAATATTTCAGCAGACTAGCAACATTGATTATTCCTTGTACCATCTATGATAGATCATGGTGATCACTGGTCCTCTAGGTTATGACGCGATTTAGCCACAGAGTCAATATGCAAAAATATTGGTGTAGGATGTACTAAATCAGATCCTCATGAATTTTAAAGCCCACGTCTGAAGATCTTCCTCAATCTATTTACCAAATCAGTATGGCTGCTTCCAAATTAAAGTGCTGTGCCCCATAAGCAAGAAGATCAAAATTATGAGCCATCATAATCCTGCCTGTGCTAGTAAATAATAGATGATTCAGCTGCAAAATGAAAGCAGCTTTGGAGGCTATATTATTAACATTTCCAAAAGTTCTCTAATGATATCAACCTTTAGTTCAGATTGCCCAGAGCAGTTGTGGATGTCCCATTCCTGGAGGTGTTCAAGGCCAGGTTGGATGGGGCCCTGGGCAGCCTGATCTGGTGGGGGACAACGAGCTTATGATAGGGGTTGGAACTGAGTGAGCTTTAAGGTCCCTTCCAACCCAAGACATTCTATGATTCTCAATGTAGCCCAGCATGCCTGGCTGTAGATCCCAAGCTGAGCAAAGTGGCCTAGGCTAACAGAGATGCAACAGAGATGTCCTCTACTTTAAAATGTTTTATCTGCATATTTGAAGGATTCTTAACAATAAAAAAGGTTACAATACTTGAAAGAGAAAAGACTACACATATGCCAAGAACCAGAGAGATCCTATATGTTAGGGTCAAATATGGAAGCAATTTCAATTCAAAGACAGGGTGGCTCAGTCTGATGGCACTGAACTCTTCAGTGATATTTGCTACACCAAGCCTAATTTACTTAAAAATTACAACTTCGCAAGGACTTACAGATTTCATTTCTCTCAGGGAAAATACCCATGCAGATGACCGAAGGATACCCACATACTCATTACACACATTCAAGCAAAGAAAAAGTTGATCTATAATCATGGATAAACTATTTACATGTGAGATATCTGATTCTCAAGTATGTCAGCAAAAGGAAAATCCTGCATGGGTCACGTTAATTTCTCTTGTCTTAACATTAACTCACATTTCTCCTCAGGAAGAAAACTTTTCTTGCTGATATGCCACTCTCTTGTAAAAAAAAAAAATAATAAAAGAAACAAAAAAGAAAAAAAAAAAGAAAAAAGAAAACAATCCCCTTCTGCCGACATTCCCTTACGAGTCTGAGAACCTCTATTGTCTTTTCTCTGGTAATAAATGATAATAATTAAAGGCAAATACACAATAATTAGTCACACTAGGTTTATCCATCTGGCATACCTGTATCTCATCACTGTGTCTTTGAAACAGATGACAAGCACCATATTGCACAACATCCTGCTAATGGGTCTGAGCAGGGGAAAAGAAGGTAAAAGGGTTACAACAAAAAGAAAAAAAAAAGAGAGAGAAAGTGAAAGAAAAAAAAAGAAAAGGTCAGCCACAGGGAATGAGAACATTATACAGCACTGAAAAAATAGCCATGGCTGACTGTCAAGTTACAAACCACTTACTGGCAGATGTGCTTTCAGGTGGGGGTTAGGAAAACATAGAAATATGTGTCACTCTGCTTAAACTACCTCCTGCTTAAAATACCTGTACCTGACGTACCGAGTGTTGAAATGAGGAACATTTCCTGGAATATTTTAGCTGGCTATGCAGATGTATGAGGGAAAATGAACTGCTTGAAGATCTTTGCTGGTATACCTGAAAAGTTTGGGTTTCGTTCTGAGGATAGCATGTTATGGACCAAGTAATCAGCTCTTTTGGTCCCTCTTCACTGAAGGCTGATTGATGCACACCAGGAGCCTCTCCCCATCCCTATCAGGGCAGCAGAGCAAAATTAATATAGCAAAGAATTTTCAACAAATATTTACTCCTTTAAAAAAAAAAGATCAGACAGGGCTGGCATTTGATTTCTGGGAACTTCTGAGAAGCAGAGATTTACTTGTATAAATAATCACAGAGAGCCAATTTCAGTCACATGTATTCAGATTTCGATTAAAACTCCACAAGTGCTTCAGCTCTCAAACAAGCATCAGGAACTTGCATGCACTGAAGGCTGATTGTCTGCTGGTAATGACTTTCAGCCATGCCCAAGATAACTGTCATGGAGTTGGCCAAGCTATGTTACCTAGTTACACAGACACAAAAAAACAAACAAAAAAGCAAATAAAGGAGGTTCCTGGCCAAAACCTTTACAATCTAGATATAAGACAAGCACCAAGTGATTTTGTGCTTCCCTAGATCTAGCCTATCTGTCTGAGGCTTGCATAGCTGCAAGCTATCGGTTGGCAGAAGAACCAATAATATATCATGAGGTAAAACAAAAAATAGGTAGACCAAGGGTAATTTATACCCATTACTCACCAAGGCTTCAAGGCAAAATCACACTCTGGAAACATCAGGCTTCTCTGTTACCCTTGTTTTGGGAGGATTTACATCTGGCTAGGATTTAGGGAACATCTCAACAGGTCCTGTAGGTGTTATTGAGCCCAAAGTCAACGTAACTGATGGGACTCCTAGATGCTCAGCTGTCCTTCATTGGGCATTCTGGTCTCAGGAAGACAATACTGTGATGAACAAAGGCTGAACTTGCCTGTGTTTGTCTGTGCTCAAGCCTCCAGGGTCTGGTAGAAACACTCAGGCAAACTTGTTTTCATGCAGCAGTTCCAGTACAATAGGAACTCAGACCTGATTAAAGAAATTAGAAGAATTAAAGAAAGTAATGGAAAATGTGATGTTCTCCTAGCACTCTCTATCTGACCATACTGACAGGAGGAATGCATCACAAACTCTTTAGAAGGATGAGTTTTTTCCTTTTACATCTGGTGTTAACCTTACACAAAGTTTTCTAGCCCAGAAGCAACTAATCTCAACCAGCCTAAGCTCACCGGTGTGCATCACACCCAACGTGCTCTGGCATTACCCTGCAAATGAGTTGCATCTCCCTCAGCCTGGTAAGCAACATGATACTTATGGACAGGGAGTGGAAACAGAGCAAAAGGCTAGAGTTTGTTATTAATTCTTCCTAAGCAAATTAACTGGGAGCAGCTTTTCAACATACTTCCTGTGCATATTTTCTATACAAAGAGAGCTTCTCTTGTTTGTTTCTCTCTTCCTCTGGACGGTCCCTTGTGATGATTTTCACAGCTCTTATGGAAGCAGCTCATTGTTCTGCAGCTACTTAATTAAAGTGTACCTCCACGCAAAATTAGGCTATTGTATTTACTGAAGCTTTATGGTAATCGCTGTACAAGGGCTGTGCCTACATCCGACACCACACACCCACGTCTCCCCCCACCCCACCCCACCTTCACCACTCCCAAAGGAAATGGCTCATCCTGCCCTGGTGGAACTCCTCATTGACTGAAGTGATGCATTTGAACTTTAACCTCTGGACAGCAATATTTGCTTGCCATGCCAGCACCTTCACGGATGAAGGGTACGCATGAGTAGCTCTGAAGAGAGAAATGTGTTGCTTGTGGTTTTCTTCTCTGGGGTTTAAGCTAATTCCATTTTGAATATGGTATTTCACACTTTCTATGCTAGGTCCCTTGGCCTTTCCCGGGCTGGTTTTCTTTGTGAGCAACTCCAGTGCCATAGGAAAGCTTTACTCTTAAAATCTTTCAAAGTCTATGAGCTCCACCTACATCTTCTACAATATTAAATGTACAGTTTCAAAGATGTCACCTATCACTTTATGTTCAAACGCTATCCAAGTAAAGTGTAAAATAAAGCTCTGTAATTTAATTTCTCTTTTTCTTTGGGGGACAGAAGGGTGAAAAGGTGGAGATCGTTGCAAGTTGTTTGCAGAACATTCCCACACAGAAATATGCTGATTGTCAAAGAGCTGTTAGTAAATTCAAACCAGCATCAGATTTCATTGACTCCACTATGGCTGAATACGTCTAAGGAGAGTTGTGGTGAGGAATAAAAATAAAATAAATGTAATTAAAGCATCCAAGTGATCTGGTGCCAAGGTGACTGGCATGTACTATTTTGTCCACAAAGAATGAGCTCCCCAGAAGAGTTTTGCTGGAGCTGCACCAGCAGACGGGAGCTCTGTCCCTTTCCAAGACCATAACGAATGCTCAAATTTGACTGAAGAGAGCCCAGTCACATCACAGGAAGAGGAAAGCTGAGGTTTCTGGCTCATCGTTGTCAGGATGAAATTGTACTTTCTGTCATGCTCTAACATCTTGTTTAAATCAGCGTTGTTGCAATGCACTTGCATAGAGGGTTTTCATATTTAACCTAATTTTTCAGATTTGTTGATTAATATACAAGTGTCCAGCAGTTCATAAATCGGTTGTCTAAACACAGACCATAATCCAAGGCCTGCTCAAAACTTATCTCATCGGTTTTCTGCCAGGCTTCTATTTATGCAGTTGATAACCTCTACTTTCTTTCCATCTAAACTGATTATTTTCTTTCATACTGTCCCACAGGGCTTGTGAAACTCTGAATTGGCTTTTTCTTCTAAATCATCATCAGGAGCGAATTACTATTGCAACATCATATCACTATCGCTCAGATTTGCTTTGATTTATCTGCATGCTGATCCCAATACCCCAGCACTGCTTTCCTGCTGAGTGGCTATGTTACTGCAGCTATTGTCCCAAATCTTGTGGTAGGCCGACCGTAGCCACAACTCTTTCTTTGCAGTTTGCCTGTTTGGTTGACGGACTCCATCCTGACACAAGGGCCATGTCCACCACTTGGAAGAAGAAATGAGAAACCCTCCACTAAGTAGAAACGTAGTAATTCATCACCTCTGAGAAAGCTTCGGTGTAATCCTTTGGACACAGACAACAGCTTCAGCTGGAGACTTTATGTCTATTGACAACTTCTTTAGTGCTAACTCTGACTATTCTTCTTTGAATAACCAACTGATTGCTGTATAAATTTCACTGAAGTTTCATGATTCTGAGATAGATCTTCCAGCAAAATTAATATCCCTGACACTGGGAAAATGTGCCATCTGTTTTTTGTTGTTGCTGTTTTGGTGTCCACCCCCTCACTGGACTAGGCTCAGTTTCTAGGTAGAAAGGAATTTGGAAGGTTGTTTTTGACACTCCATTTTCACTCACTTTTACTCAGGGCTGTAACCTCAACTGTCTGCAGTCTGCTCTTGCACATTCCTTCTTGTGCTGGTCTATGAAATTAGGTGATGAGCTCAGCATCTCAACTAAGATCCCAGTTACACCTGCAATCCCTCCTGAGCAGGTTGCCTTGGGCCCTCACTCCATGTTGGACTGCTTCATTAGTGCAATCCCTTCTCTCGTCAGTGAAGGGCTGTTTTGCTGAGCTTATTTGTGCACACCAAAGGTTCTATGAGGAAAGGCAGAGATGACAGCTCCCTTTGATGCAAACTTGGTAATACGAGTGCACCTGTTGGTAGATTGTACCTGCACTAGAGCAGCAAATGCAAGCGAGGTGGTATTTGATTTTCTGCATCTTATGATGCTCTTTTTCACACGGTTGATATGGCTAACACCAGGCAGTGCTATACCAAGGCCTGACCCCAAATGGAGAGTGACAGCATTAGAAACCAGCCAACGTCAACTTTCAATCCTCGCAAAATGCATGGGGGCAACACCTTACAAGGCCTAAGGAAAAGAAAGAAGGAAAAGCAAAAATCCCAGCGACAACAGGAACAGGCAGAAACTTCAGCTCCATTATCACTCCCCTTCATCTGCTCAAACTCCTCACTGCAGGGGTTGTCATGGTGATGCAGGTTTGACCTCTCACTTTTTACTCTTCCAGGAGCTAAAAAGGTAAAAATGAGCCATTCTGTCTCGAATGAAAATCAGCCTCCCTCTGTCAAAAGACGCTGAATCGTTTTTTTCCCCCTCTGTCAAACCTGAACGTATCCATAGGTGACATGGAAATAAATAACTGGTGCTGAGCATCACTGGTGGATTCGGCAGGATGCAGCCCTAGGAGAAGGCTGAAGATAAGGCTTGGCAAGAGAGGTCCATGGCCAAGTTTCCCGTAAGTCACAAGGCTCCACTGTCCCACATTTCCTCTCCGTCTCTGTGGTCAGGTCCTCACTCAGCCAGCTGAGCGTAGGGTTTGTGTTTCTGACAGCTCTATGGCAGAAAAATCAAACTATTGATTGAACTGTGTAGCGGCCTCATAAGGCATTATTAGCAGCCTGCTGTAAGTGAGACCAGAAAGGGTAAAATCATTTCTTTTTATTAATATTTGTGAGTCAGGCATAGCAAAACCGGAGGTTTGGCAAGGTTGGCAGCAAAGTGATGGCACCATCTCCCTGTCTCTGCATGAAGCTGGTAATGCACACGTAGGGGTTTGTGTCTGTTTGAGGGGGTGGCTTACTTACTAGGATAGAGCCCCTGTCTGGACTATGAGCCAAAGTAATCTCCTTCTGTCGATTACTTTTGAATCTAAGTCCTCTGCTTTGATAACCAAATCCTTCCCTGCTTTCTTGTTCCCCCCTCCAGTCTCTCCTCTCACCACTTTCACGCAGTGACAGGGTAGTGTGACACGTGAAACCAGCATGACTTCAAACCAAATATTCAGGTTAATGATGAGTTGGCCTTGAATGAAACCTCTGAAGAACTCTGATGTGGACTCCTCAATGCTTCGCATGGCTCCATCAAATCTCTCTCTAACAAAGAGCCTCCCCTGGTTCAGGCCCAAGAGAAAGCTACTGAATCAGTCAAACAACTGAAGAGAAGAAGGCTAAAGCACATATATAAAAATATATATGTACACGTATGTCTATATATTGTCTGTGTGCATATTTATATATGCTTTATATATATAAAGCACCAGCCCTAACAACCTGCTAAACTGCAACTGAATTCTGGAGTAATCTGAAGTTCAAACATTTCTCATGATTTTGGTATTAAAGTTCTTGATGACCAGCATTGCTGGACTGTGTACTGCTGTATAGGTCCTCACAGCACCAAACAGAAGTCTGGCTCATCACCAAACACCATTATCCTCAGCTTATCTCACTGGCAACTCTTTAGCCACATTCCCATTTCTACCTTTCTCACTCTCTCTCCAAATGAGTGGATTGGATTCAACATTTTAGTGAAACAACTCAATTCAGCCATGTTCTGGTGGCCCTTCTCCCAACCCCATAGATACACATCAACCCGCAGTTACACCCCAGTGCATGGAACACATCCCTCAAAGGATGTGGGCTTGAAGACCTGAGATGTCTTCAACTTCTAATCTGTTTGAGAACTGAGGAATATGGGCAACAACACCATAACCTACCTTTCTCCTTGGCAGCGCCTCTCCCAAGTGCAGTTCTTCCCTTCCTTATCACATTCCTGTGGTATCTCTCATGCTGCTCCCTCTTCCACTTCCTTATTTCTGGTTTTGGGAACCAAAACTTCCTTTAACTCCAGCAGGGACCATCGCTCCAAAAGTCACTCTGAGCACACTGTTCATCCAGCAGAGACACGGCATGATGGGACACTACAGATTGTTTCTTGCTTTCAGCTAGCAAATCACTGATGCCCTAACTTACAAAGATGGTATTAGTGCCAGCACTTCAAGAGCATCTCACAGTAGAGCATTCCACAGGTTAATTATACCTGAGAAACTTCTTCCTTTTCAACATTAGATCCTGGTGAGTCTGGTCTGCCTCTATAAAAGATGGTTTTCATATTACTTGCAGTCCATTTCCCCAGCACAGATAGGCATTTTCTATGATTAAGCTTTAAAGGCAAAAAAAATATATATATATATATTATCTCAGACATACCCCTTTGTCTTAATTTCAGCTATACCAGAAGCAAATCCAGCTCTATTTACACTTATTTCAGGGATCAGGAGTGAGAGGGACTGAAGTATATAGTGCCCTAATCCCATTGTTTTCATATCATAATGCTCCGGGGGGGGGGGGGGGGGGAAAGATAGCTGAGGGATGTTAGGAAGGTTCCAACTTCTGTATATTTATGATCCCAGGTTCAGCCCTGAAATGCAAATCATGAAGAACTTCCCCTCTACCGCCCCTTTCTCTCTCTCCCTCTCTTATCCTACATTTTCTGCAGCCTGAGAGATGTAAGTCATTAGATAAATGACTGCTAGCGGAGCGCTAGAGCTGTAATGTAAACTACAACGACTAAATTCATATGAAAAAAAAAAAAATAATAATACATCCCCCAGAGAAAAGTTCTGCTTTTCACATTTAAATGTACTAGTTATCAGCTATTCCTGCTCACAGGGCATTAAAATACATTCTGCTTCCCAAGTCCTGATGCAGCTCTAACTGGACTCCGACTCAGAGCTAAAATAGCACATATTTCACAAAGTGGTGTAATGTAAAACTGTCGTCTAAACATCTCTCTCCTCACTAGGTCTCTCTAGGGCTTTCTCCACAGAATCCTGCTTCTTCTTTACGGTGTCGTCATTTATGTCTTTGTTTATTAGTGGAACAAACTTGTCAGTAATCGCCTTCCCACCAGCTCTCACCCCAGCTCCCTCCAATGCTCCTCTGCCCAGCTGGGGTCAGCAACAATGGGAAACACTCCTGCCAAAGATGCTTCAACACTGGCCCAACAGCATGCTGTGGGGTGAGGAGGCCGCTCCCAGATATTCCCAAGCCCAGAGGTCCCTGCTGGAGCCACGACCAGAAATGGCACTGCTGGGAGTGAAGGGGACTTGGCAAGGAGGTCACTGTGCAGCCTGGATGCACAAACATGGACCTAGCCCAAGGGCTGGAGGAGGTGTATGGTGGGGCTCCCAGGACAGATGGAACCACCCTCCCACCTCACCATTCTAACTCACTGCTTTAACCCATCTGCTCCCTGGATGCAGCCAGCAGTCCCCTCTGCCCTTCAAAACCTCAACTCACAATTTCTGATTTCAGGACTGTAAGGGAGTCTTACTTTAAGATTTCCTTTGCCGTTTTTTAGGTAAATCCCTTAAGGTTTGGCCAGCTGGGGAAATTAGCAACTCTTCAACTCCAGCACGAAGTTGCAGGGAATGAGCAGCTCAGTGCACAGCCCAGGACTCTGCCCCTCTCCTCCCAGGGATTCGCCTTGCGGACGGCTCACTGCGGGTTCCAAAGGGGCTGATCCGTGGTAGCTGTCTGTCCATGGCAAATGCGAGATAATTTAAAGGACTTTAATCCTTTTTTCTTTGCCAGTCCGCCTGATGAGTTCGTGCAGGGTGGTTCGTACACAGTAAATTCACACCGTAATTTACTGTGTACTAATTTCCCCAAGCTTTTAATTTCACAGTGTCTCAGTTTCCTCATCTGTAAAAGAGAGATAATAAATACTTCCCTTTCTGGCAGGAGTGCTCGAGATCCTTCAGCAGTAAACATAAAAGCAACCATTTTAAAATAGTTACTTACAGAAACTTAATTTTCAGTGTAAGCACTTATTTGTGCCCCATCTCCTACAACAGCAGCATGACGCCAGCAAGGGGAAGCAAATCAAATACGAGAAGTAAATAAGCCTGCTAATGTGAAAAATAACTGCGAGGCTGACCATCGCAGCGTTAACATGCAACTGCTATTGCAAGCACTTGAAAGCTTTCTGCTTCCACCCACCTGTGATTCCATTCAAAGCGAACGCACCTAAAATGATGCATTCGCAATAAAGACACGCTGGAGTGTTTTCTTTTAAAAAGAACAACGTGTGTCAGGAAGGCCTAAACCTCCTATTCCTTGGGTTTTGTTTTGAAGGAGTGCTGCGTGATCAGACCCAGAAAACAGTGTGGTTTTTATTTCGGATTTTTCTAGACCGCCGTAGCCCAAGGGTCCGTGCTATAAACTGGAGGAGAGCAGATTTTAAGAGGAACGTGGTAAGGGTTCTGTTTCTGATTGGAATGTTTGCTTAAAAGTTTTCCTGTAGAGGAAACTTTTCCAAACTGGTCCCAGTTTCAGCACTGGCCAGATTTGCCTTGCAGGCTCAGCTCCTGAGATCTGCCTTTATTCTTTCTGGTACAGCTGAGACAACAAGCAAAGAACGTTTGCCCTTAAAAACTGGTCTTCACACTGAAATTATGAGTGCCAAATTAAAACCTAAATACTGCTGAGGTCAGGAAGGCAACGGAAAATCAGGAACTTCCCTCGTTAATACCCACATACTGGAAATTCTGATTAACATCTAAAACAGAAACCCTTGAAACTCGTGTAATGCAGACCCAAGACTTTTTCCTCCACTGCTGAACCAAACTTTTAGATCACTCAATTCTCTGCTAATAAAGCAGTTCAAACCGAGCAGCCTTCCATTCCCTCCTTTTGAATCCTGCAGGTATTCCTAAGCGATCTTCACGCAGGCAGGCAGAGAACGGTTAATTTCCATCCTCTGTTGCCTCCTCGGGAGTTTCACCCCGCGGTGTAATTCCGCTTCGTTCCGTCTCGTGGAGCTCAACTGCCCTCCGCTGGATGCGAGAAGCAAATACACGCCTTCATTTTACCGACAAAAAGTACGTACGGACTCGGGGCATAATTCAGTTATTTGGTCTCTTCTCCTGCCTGTCCCCAGCACAAAAAATCCCCGAGGTTTGCATGGATGGAGTGAATCGTTTTGAGAACACACGGCTGCCAGGAAAATCACTTTCACTCCATCCTGGCCAAATGGCTGTCGTGATTCTTGTTCAGGCAACAACTTCTAAACAGAATGTCCCCCTTCTAGAACTGCAGAGTTCTACAGACAGGACTAAAACTATTGGGAGGAGGCACAATTAGGGGGCTTGGTTTAATCCATTTTATAGCAGAGTTAGGGACTTGAGAGCATGGGAGTGTCCTTTAATGTGCTTCTGTAAAGGCTAATTTCTGCAAAGCTCAGAAATAAATAAAATGAAACCTCAAAGTGTTAACTGCAATAGCCCTCGCAGCAGCAGCAAGCTGGCTGGCCCCAGCAAAAAAAGCTCTTGTCCATCTGCCCGACATTTTGATGCCTCAGCTGAGTTGAATTAGGAGAGAATAACTTGGAAGTGTTTTCAGTCCATCCAGCCCCAAGTTAAGGAGCCCTCTGGAGTAACGATTTCCACCACATAAGCTGCACAGGGAGCTCATGGTTGTGCCCTTGATGGCTTCATTAAAAGCACAGTGGTGGATCAGTGCAATACCAAAAAACACCCCAAAGAGGGGGAGAGTTGCAACACCTGACCTGTTTTTGCAAGGCACAGAAATAGTCGGGTGCAAAGGGGGAAAAGGAAAAAAAAAACAGATCAGCTGAGAGCACTTCACCATTCCCCGTACCTAACGTCATGGTGCCTTCTCCCCTCAAGCATGCACGCCTCCCATGCACCACATGTTGCAGTGAACTTTTGCTCCTCAGAAAATGGGACAGCACATTTTCCCATGCAGGCGGATCAGGACGTTTGCCTCCATTTCCTGCAGCTTGGAGCTGAAGGCTGCCATTTTCTGATCAGGTTTAACATTGCTGGTGCCTTGAGATTTCACTTTTTGCTGCTGGTGAGGCCCTTGATGGCTGAGCTGCACGGTCTGGTTGTGTCTGCCCATCACACACAGGGAAGTTGAGTAGAACCCTGCCCTACCACCTTCCTTGCTGTAGGAGGCTGCTTTGTGCTTTCCTATGTTTCTGCACAGCCTGCAGTCCTTGCGTAGATGCAATCCTACCAAGGTGGAGTTTTAGTTTGCCTGGCTGCAGGATCTGACCTTTGGAAGAGCATTCTAAGTCCCCGCAGTTCTGATTTGGAGCTTAAGCTTTGGCCTGGAATAACAATGACCGTGAGGGAAGCAATAGGTTACGAGCTGGGTGAAACCATACCCGCTTCTTGCCAGAAAAGCTAACGGGATTCAAGCTACTTCTATCTTCGTTTCCCTTTCCAGAAAGAAATAAAGATATTCAAACTTCCCATATGAGCTGCACTAATGAAAATAATGTGCACATTAATTTGTACGGGGGTCAGTGAGTCTCCCCAGCTCAATGATTTTCAAACAGAGTGCGTAGTAAGCCCATAAAGCATTTATTTTTCATAATTTATGAAGCATTACATATTGTGAGTCCACAATGCCAGCTGACGTAATATGCAATAAATTTGAAATAACAAAACATTTCTCATGTTTTTTTTTCCTCCTGATGTGACAACGTGGGACATAAATTTTAGAGAAAGTTGCCCGAGAAGACAAAGGCAAAGCACAAGAAAAGAATGCTCTGAAATCAATGAGTACTTCTTTTCCACCAATCAGTTAATGAGCCGTTCCCCTGCTCATGTTCATCTTTTTGAAGCCAAAGCAATTGGCTGCTGGGGAAAGATGCAACCCCGATCTGAGAGCACGGCCGGAGCCGTCCTGCCCTGGGAAAACCCAACCCGGCACCTACAGCAAAGAGGTGCAAAAGGCAGTGCTGTGCAAAGCTCCTATTCCTCCACATCAATTATCACCCCCTTACTTCTGCAGAGAGCAGCGGTGCTCTTTTAAGGATAACTTTCTGGTGGTAATTTTCAGGAGTATATAATTGAGACACTATAATAAAGAGCACTAAGCAAAACAACAAAACTCACCTCTATGTGGCTATAAAAGCAAGCTGATCAATCCTCATGTTAGAGAAGATGTATTGCAAGGCTGAAGGCTGAGACTCTCAGTAAACTCCTCAAGTTACTTCCACTGTGCAGCAAGAGTGCAGCATTTGGTGCTGTTGGGTTTTGTTTGCTCTTGTTTTGTTCCAAGCATTGCACCAAACCAAAATCTGCTTGAAAAAAATGCTGCAAAGTAAGAAAGGGAAAACCATGGAATCATTAAGGTTGGAAAAAACCTCTAAGATCACCTAGTCCAACTGTCAATCTATTAACAGTATTGCCCTGTGAACTGCAGAACTTACATGGATGCACGATGCAGTGCAGGAGTGAAGGGCAGAACACAGTAGCAGAACAGGGGTCTTTGCCTGGGGTCAGTACTCCAACTGCCCTTATAAACAAACACACAAATACTTACAGATCACAAAAAGAACGTGTGGCAATTAAAAAAATCATCAGTCTTTCTAATTTCAGTGTCAGCCTTTAAAGGTTTTGATTAAACTTTACACCAGAAACCCAAAATGGAAGGGAAAAACCACAACGCCTCTATATGATCAGTTCTGATCAGGAAAGATGTGAAGCTCAGCATCTCGGAAGCCGGTTTCCTAAGGCAGACAGCAAGCTGTGTGAGCAGGGACATCTACTGGCAGAAGAGCTGGAGCTGGCCCAGCCCTGAGCAGAGAACTTTGCTTGAAAAATCATCTGTCTCAGTGACAGCGGTGGGTTTTGCCTAATCCAGTAAGAGGAACACACAGGGGAAAGGGAGCAAAGGAGACTGGCCTGTGCCAAGGGTGAAATTAAGTTTCCCATCCCAGACTGAGGTAATGGAGGAGGATGCTGGGTGCTGTCTGAACCATCCCATTTCTAACCCGTTTCCACTCTCCTACAGAGTTCTCCCCATGCACAGAGGCAGCGAGTGTGGACACAGCCCACCACCAGTGAGGTCTGGCCATTCCTCCTTCCCTTTCCCAGCAGCAGATACTTCAGGCAAGCAGCCGAAATGTTGTCAGAAGTAAAAGGCTCCTTTGCCTCCTCTCTGCCCTTTAATAAAACCACAGGCGACAAGACATATTTAATCCCTACTGGAAAGATATGTACACTGAACTGATTAGACAGAGCAGGCACCAGCCTGACCCTAACATTTGAAACACTGTCTACCGTTCTCCAGACAGGACGAGGATCACAAGGAGGGCAAGCTGAGTGTGAGAAGCTACTTAGAAGTGTTTGTTTTTCTCATCTCCAAATCAAGACAAATTTCTCAGCTCCTTGTAGGAGTCCTGCTTCTCAAACTCATAAATGGAAAGAAGTGAGTGTCTTCTTATTTTTTTTTCTCCCCATGTCTTCTCCCTCCTCGTACTGCTTTCTGCCTTCAGGGTATCTGTTCTATACTTCCAAAAACATCCATCTGGTTATTTTACTGTAACACACTTACCAGAACTGTAAAATGATAGGGAACAAAAAAAGAAAACAACACAACACACCAAAACCATTTGAAAAGGACCTCTGGGGGGTTTCTAGGCCAACCTCCGCTTGAGGCAGTATTAACATCAATGCTAGATCAGGTTGGGGATGGTCTTGTGTAGATGATCCCTGAAAGTCACCAGGGAGAGAAATCCCACCACTTCCCTGAATGACATGTCCTACTTCTGTGCTGCACTCCGGGTGAAGAAGTTTAGTTCTAGTTTTGAACATGAACCAGTAAAATAGTTCTTAGCTGCTCACAGTACAGCACCAGCCTTGGAGGAATGGTCTGAGGTCTTTTGTATTGTTATGTACCCCTGCCTGACTGCACGCATTGGACACAAGCTCAAGCAGGACACAGGCATTGTCCCACAGGTAAATCTTCAGTGCATTTTAATGAAGAGGTCCCTTTGGAAGGAGATGCTTTGGTACTTGAATTTCTACACGAAAGCTTAATCTGGGCTAGCTATCACATCCCCACCAAGCAATGTGGGAGTTTAAAGGCCAAGACAGACTTCCAGATCAAGGAGTAGTGCTAGGAAGGAAGGGAACATGATGAAGTTTTGATGGATACACTGGCAATGAGATTCAGTCCCAAGATGGGATTCCTATAAATAAATACCTCAGACATATGAAACCCCCAAGTCCTATTTCAGGGTCATCAGTCCCAAATATACTCACCCTCCCTTTGATTACCACAGGGGTGTCAGCAGATGTGTTGTTCCAGGCTCTTCCCAAAGGCAGTTGCTGAAATCCAGGCAAGTGATTCTTCAGAAGTAAACCACTCTGAAGCCTTTCACCCAGCTGACATTATGGTGACCGGAAAATGATACATAAGAGTATATTTCCTTACAGTTCTAGGCTTCATTTAAAACATTTCACCTGCTCGCCTTTTTTTCCTTGTGGTTTTTTCTTTTCCCCCCAGTCATTGCACAAAGTCTGAAAGATAAAAGAGGAAATTCATTTTGTTACTTTAAATACTTATCTCAAGCACTCAGTTTGACTACGTCAAATGCATGCAGCGTGCTAAAAATGCACAAGGGAAAGAGTCCCAAGTATATAGTTAAGGGATTGTAAGAAGAAAAAACAGAAAACAACAACAGCAGATCACAGCAGAAGCAGTGTCTGAAAAATGAGAAACAACAAAAAAAGCACAGAGCTATAGCATGGTAGAAGAAAAAATAAATATACCACATAATTTATTGCAGGGAGAGTTCTGAAGAAAATGTCTTGTGAAATAAATACAATGCTCATGAGGACAAGAGATCTCATTCATATCCAATCTGTCTTGTGTAAAGAACTAGGCAATAATGTTCAAGTAAGTGAGTCACTGCAAGATCTCCCAGTTCGGCTGAAGATTGCTCAATAGAAATAATAACAAGCCACAGAAAAAAGACAGTGTAAGTACAGGTGGGAAAGGGATACAAACTCAGAGCAATAAGCACATACAAAATACCGAGAGATTGCAGTACAAAGTAAAGGCATGATATGTGTCCTTCTCTATCATACAGACTGCTTTTCCTTCTGTGCTTCTTTGTGACACTGAAGATCTGCTGCTGCGCTCAGGCTGACAGCCTCCCTGTGTTTGTGCTCGAGATGGCACAGACATAGACAAGCTGGATAGAGGGTGACTTATTTATGGATCTGAGGTTGGGACCATCTCTGTGAAGGGACATTGGCTTCCCTCATGGTTATCCATCAGGATTCAAGTCCCTGGAGATGTTAGACACCTTTTGGTGCCACCAGAAACCTGTTGGTGGAGGAGCAGAGTTGCTGATGCCAAACTCTCTTCAGGCAGTTAAGCTAAATGCAAATGATACACATTTACCACGCAGCATCTACACCTAAATAACTCAGAGGACAGTAATTATGAATAGGAATGAAAAATGAAGTGGAATTGAGTATCTTTGGTGCAGAGCACCTCTGGCCATGGGCTCTGAGCTTTGGCAGGGGCAAGGTGGGAAGGAGAGGGGATTAACAAAACGGCAGCAGGATCTGCTGATTGAATAGAGCTTTTCCAGCCCAGGATTACAGGTCTAGGGCATGAATCTCCTTTGGTATGCTGTTTTTAGCTGCTGCAAATGTTTGCATAGCCAGGCTGAAATGCAGCGGGGAGACTGTTTTGTCTGCTCTTGCTTCCTCCTCTTCCTCTGTTGCTGGAGCCGAGGCAGCAAGCAGCCGTCAGCAGAAGTAATGCAAAAAGCAGCTGTGGAGAGAGGGCAGGAAGGATGCAGGGTATGGGATGGGGTGGACAGGGACAGGGCATTGTCCTGCAGCCATCCGACACCTGCAGTGAAACCATCCCTTCCACCCCTGGCAAAGAGCTGAAGGACACATCCTAACTTAGGCTGCCGGGTGGTCCAGCACTCCCGGGAGTGCTTCAAGAGAACAAATGCTATCAGCTCACAATGGGAAAGCATCCTCTTATCCACACAGCTCTCCATTTTCCATTTGAAGCTGGAGTTCTGAGTAGTTTGATTTTATTTGTTTTTTTTCAGGGGACGAGGGTGGGAAGGTAATTTTTGTGGAGGATAATGTATATCTGAAATGAGACATCAGTGCTAGAGCCAAGAGGATATTATGATGTCAGAACTGCGAGGAGGACAGAACATGCATTTTAAAGACTGAGAAACAGAAAACAGCAACAGCACCTTGATGTCCTGACCAAGGCTGGAACATGAGTCAGCCATGGAGGCAGGCAGGGAGCAATGCCTGTGCCTAGGATCCTCCTAACTGCAAACAATCCTGGAGTAAAAAAACACATCAGTGTTCCTTTCTGATGAACAACATTTGTTGAAGCTGTTCAAACTGCTACTATGGAAATTTTAGTCATGCACAGTGGATGATAAATAACAGGCAATGGAAACGTTGCCCGTAGGTGTGGCAGTGTCTGTTTTAATTGCAGGGATGCTCTTCATGGGGCTCCCACGGCCAGCTGAAGGAGTCAGCTTGGGGCTCTGCCTGCTCAGTAGTACGGGTTGCTGTGGCCACACTATAACAAATAAATGCGGGGATGGCAATTAAAAGGACACACCGATGTCCCTGAAGCACCCATAGGAAGGAAATACATTCGCAGCTGTGTATCAGCACACACCAAATTACCTAAGTTTTGGATTTCGCAACTGCAATTAACGTAGCTTTTGCATTTCGCAGTGCTGTAAGATCTTCTAGCCTGTTCTTCAGCCTTTGCACATTTCCTTGTTGGAGGATACATCCACCACTAAGATTACCGAGTCCAATTATCAACCCACCTGCACCATGCCCACTGACCACATCCCTCAGTGCCACATCCCCATGTTAATGGAAAACCTCCATGGATGGTGACCCTACCACCTCCCTGGGCAGCTGTGCCACTGCAGCACCACTCTTTGTGAGAAGTATCTCCTAATATCCAACCTGAAAAAAAAAATAAAATAAAATGATAATAATAATAAAAATATATATATATATTTAAAAGTTCAGAGGTAGAGTCTTATATGCTTACCTATTTAATACACTTGCTGATATACCCCTCAAATAAATCCAGTAACAATGATGATTTCCATCTTGGCAGTAAATAAACTAAAGCAGAGAGCCTTGGTGTGCCCCAGCCACCCAGGGCAAGCACTGGACCTGAGCATCACAACCCAGCTCCCTTCACACACTGTGCTTTTTAGGGGCGTAACTACCACATCAGTAATGCCAAGATTGTGTGAATGTGACTGAGATACTGCTCCAAGTGCCCAACTTGCAGGTTACATCTCACCTGTGGGAACTTGAAGACTAGATGGACATTTGATTTCATGATTCATTTAAAGCGATACGAAATGCTGCTTTGAAGCCCCTCTTCCTCTTTTGCATTTGATGGCTGCACAGCAAGTGGAATTACCCTCAGCATGTCACATTGCAGTGGGCAGAGATGGTTTGTAAAAGCTGATAAGCCTTGTTAGGGTTTGCAACTTTGCATGAACTTCAGTGATAAATACTGCATCCGTGAAATGCCAAATACTGCTGAAACATTGGCATGGGCACAACAGATTATAGCTAATGTGGGAGCACACAGGTACACCGTGCAGTAAATTACAGTCATGATATGCATCCACTTGCTGTGAAAAATAGCGGGTTGTGAGCCAGTGGTATCCCAGTAAACAGAGATCTAATAGAGCTAACGACTTGGCTGTAAATTAACGAAGCAAGAATGATGTGACCAGGGTCCTGCATGAGTACAGAAGAAAATGATCATCAATATTTGTTTATGGCTCTCATTCATACTTTACCTGCTGTGGCGGCGATGATGGCACACGCAGCCAACAGCTGAAAACTACAGGGCCTCCTTTACCTTCCATTTTAAGAAGAGATGACAACCCCATTTACTATGAAACTTCCAAATAGTTTTTTCTAATTCTTTTTTTTTCCTTAATTGATTAAAAGGAATTTCAGAATAATGTCCTGCATGTAGAGGAAAGCAAAGCTTGATGTTCTAAAGTGCCAAACTCTTCTGTTTTGACCTGTGTGATGGACATCGAGGAGAGTTTCATCTTTATTTATTAACATAAGCCCTAACTATGAATGGGAACTTGCTGCTTTGAGCAACAATACTGGTTTCTGCTTCAAGGTGAGATGCCTCAGGTTGGTATACTGGATTACCCTTTGCTTGGGTCTGGCTATTAAGAGGCAGGGAACTCTTATCTCACACCTGACTCTGAATGCACCTTCCTACACCTTGTGAGATAGGAAGAAAAAGAATAATCACTTTTGGCTACTTTAAATGTATTCCATGAGCACTGCATTTCATGCTGATGGTTCTGCTATAGTCATTCTTAGTGTAGCGCTCTGCCTGTTGTTCATCTGTTACCAAAGGCTCTATTACTTGTTGAGCGTGTTGGTTGAGGACTCTTCTTTTGTTCTTCGTTTTTAAAGCCTTCAAACATAAGGGATCCTGTGGCTGGGATCCTGAGCACTCTGATACACCTAACACATAATGAGCATTCCAACACCCAATATATGCTGTGCAGTATCCCGAAGATTGCACAGCAGGAAGACAACTGATGTTAAGTAACATTGCTCCAAAAACTCAGCACCACTTTTTCCTGCTATTCCCCTCCAGCCTCACCCACAGTGCCCATCAAATAATCGCTCACCAAGCCCACTTGTCAACACAGGATCTGTAGTTCATGGAATGTGCCTGGCCATGGTGTTGGATTACCAAGGCTCTCTATAAACAGAAGTACTTTGAATGACTTGTTGTCTCTTACACATTGAACAGGGGAAATGAAGGCTACAGGAATGAGTGACATGAGTCTACAACAAAAATTGCAAAGGCGCTTCTTTCACTTACTCTGACACTCTCCAGTTAAGCTGGAGTTTCACATGCAGTGCCAGGGCTGATCAACACTGCCTTGCACAGGCTTTTTTTCTTGCTTATTTGCTAGGCATCCTTGATGTTAAGCAAATTTGCCTCAGGGTTGCTTAATGCTTCACAGTCCAAATATTCCCCCTCCAACTGAAGATACTGATTGTGATATTTAATGTGAAGCTTGATGGAAAACAAAATCTTCCTGCACTGTTTTGGGGGTTTGCTTTCTTACACCTTCTCACTTTAATGCCCTCCATGCATTTCTTTATCCCACCTTCCAAAAAAAAACCAAACAACAACAAAGCAAACTGTACCTCAAGGCTCCCCAGCACAAAGATGTCAAGGTAAATCTTGCCTCTGTCTTTCAGTCTGGTGGTGTCCTCTTGAAGCAGCTCTTCTATAGTTCAGTCCTATCCCTAGGAAGCAAAAGGTCACATTTAGACTGAGTGTCCAGATGCTAAAGTAATGGTACCACATTTGTTTAATGCCATTTGGTGTCCGGAGACACATCAATGGCACCCACTGATGAGTCTGGCAGGTAATGCATTCCACGCATTTCTTGTGTTTCCCATCTAAACACTTTCAGATCTACCATGACAGGCGGATAGCTGTGTGTAACAAATAATAAAAGAAAGGAGGACATGGTAACATTACCCAGAAAATGTGTTGGCCTCAGTTTCTCCATGCATAATGCTGTAACGACTCCATTTGCTCACAAGGAAAAGATACAAGACTTTGATAAAGTAGAAGTCAGCATCACCAAGGTCTTAATTATATAACAAAACATTCTCGAAGCCCTCACATTAGCTCACTTATGCTTAGTGGAAAAGGCATCACCTAGCAACAGTCACTAACAAATCACAGGAAATATAATAGAGATTATATGCTACATCACTCTACAGAGTTAAAACTGGTAGCGAGCTGTGCTCCTCCTTTCATTTTGCATGGAAAATGTCCATGGTTTACAAGTGTGATCCATGGTTTACAAGTGTGATCCATGGTTTACAAGTGTGAGGTGGAACAGGTGCACTTTAGAGAACGACAGGGCAGCTGATCCTTCATTAAAAAGTGGTCTTTAGAAGATGCCCAAAGATGGCAAGACATCTTGGTCTGGCCAGAGGTAGCACAGATCTGACATGAGAACAATGATGAAAACATACACGTGGTCAAAGAAATTCCTCCTTGTGTCTCAATTAGTCTTAGAAGGATAAGCCATTGCTTTGAGCATTGATCTAGCTCTAAGTTTGCAATACACACATCCTGTGTGTGGCTTGGCAAGGTAGAATCATAGAAGCTGAAAAAGAGCACTAAGACCACCATCTAGTTCAACTGTCCACCTATGTCTGTTTTCATTTCCATCCTACCACTGTGCATTACAGTGCAGAAACTCTTAGAAACTGCAATGGAAAGGACCACATCAGTATTTAAGACAGTTATTAGAATCATCTCCATATTGCAAATTGCAGCAAGCAAAGAGAGATTGGTTTTATTACGAATTATGCTTTGTTAACAAGTTGTTAGCTAAGTTCTCACTCCAGAATATTTAGAGCCAGCTAAATAATATGTGTCAAATCATTGATCTGACAAGTTTCACAACTTTTTTTTTTCCACTTTAAATTTCAAATATCTATTCAAAAAATAGCATGTTTGGTTTTTCACTCAGCTTTAATTACCGGTGACAGCATGAGAGGGAGAAAGAACAAAGCTGAATGCACAGATCCCAGAGGGATTTTGCCATCTCTGACCATTAAGGGATAAAATAAGGAAGAAAAAAAAACAATAAACCAGCATCTCCCAACTTGGAAACTGAGCCCACTTAGCCCAAAGGCCCCAGGAAGAGGCAATGAAGCCTTTCTGCTCTGCTAGCATCCCTCCAGCTTGCTTTGCTGATTGCACCTGTAGCTGGATGCTCTGGTAGAAAACCTTGTACAACAGGATTATTAGAGGCAGCAGTTCTGCAAGGGTGTGATGTTAGTCATGCTGAGTATGATATGGCTGGTACAGAGGAGGAAGGGAAAAGCTGCAGCACAGAGCTCTGCCCTTCAGTCAGAAAACAGCTTCAGGTTGGGTGGCTTAAAGGAACAGGTCTGTGATTTTTAGGGAAGAGATACCCCATCACTGTTTCACTTTTCCATCCCAGACTCCAATGGGGTAGTTAAAAGACACATCCCTGAGATTGCACCTGACATTCCGCTCTCCTATTACAAAGCAGAAGGATGCCTATGTGAAGCTGAGAAACAAAGGTGTATTTCCTAAGTTAGATACCTGAATCAAGCATTCTTAATTCAAGCTGAAAATCCCACTGCAGGTGCAGACCTTGAGCAGGTCTGGTTACGGCAACGTTCAGATAAGGCAGAGCTTGCTGTTAGAAAAGGCTTGTGCTCTGTGCCCTGCCTTTGGAGGTCTCAGACAGAACAGGGCTGCCACGACTATAGCATTACTCAGAGCACGTGGAAGCGGCACAACTGGATTCCAGCTCCCTGGTAATTATCAGTTATACGCGAAAGAGCCAATCAGGCATCCAAAAGGACAGGCTGGCCTCTGCTCCCCCCGGGTGCAGCTGGCTCCTTATTTCAAGTGCAATCTTAAATGACAAGGAAAAGGATTTGCTGCAGAAGCAATGTTGTTTGGTATCAAAAAAGATTCCTCCTTCCTCCTGCCCCCTCCCTCTGCCTGCTTTTCATGTTTTATACAAAACTCACCACTCTCTACACTCCTGGATTTTCTTCCCTTCTAATAGTAAAGAAGTGAATCTGATGTCTCCCACTGATGGCTTCCTAACCTCCAAAAGCATGTGTTTATCATGAGTTTCGGCTATCCAAAATAGTTTTGACCTGAGGTTACAATGCAGGCTCAGATTGCTTCCAAGTAGGTTAAATGGATGATAAGCAAACATTTCATTACAGACTCTCCGTTGTTGTAAGGATGTGCAAATCCCCAGAACAATTTTCAGCATATCCTCTGGAGCTGAGCACTGCTTTGCACCTGGAGCTTTGCTGGGGTTCAGCCCTGCTGTCCCTTTGCTAATAGGACGAAGAAGTGGCTCAGAGCCACCTGCACACTGCAGTGCGGAGTTCTAAGCCTCCTGCTGGCTCCACCCCAAAATTAGTTTTAACAGGACTGTGCTGAGTCCTTTGATAAAATAACAGAGATAATGGACCGAGTGGCCAAACGCATCCCCATCCCCCATCAGCACTATGTACCCATCTCTCTCCCAGCTCAGCATTGCTTTCTGATTTAAACTACTTCAAAGCCCACCACTTGCATTAACCCTGAGTGTGATGTCCAGACCCTGCTATCTGGCCAAGGACCACGTTCCCCATTTTTCCCATTCCTACTTTTACACCCACCCAGGGCAAGAACCTAAACTAAGTAATGATGGAGAAAAGAGAAGCCTGAGACTGTGCTGTGCACACTGAGGTGGGCACTCTGGGGATTCCAGTTGCAGCAGCACAGGGGATGGATGAGGGCAGCACACACTTATCAAGTCAGGCAGTAACTTCACCCTGCAGGAAGGGAAGAGCCAATCCAGTATAGCATTAATGTATCTGTGCAGGTTCAGCTGCGTGTGGCCTGCTTGAGCATCACAGACACAGGTTTTTTCTTCCCTTGGCACTGTCACATTTGTTGCCTGAAAATGTTTAAATCCGCTCTGTAATAAAGAAAACAATATGAAGATTTTCTTTTCTTTCCCAAAGCAGTTTGTTCTCTAAGCACCCCTAACTTTGGTGCCCAGATTTAGCCTACAGACAGCTGCAAGCTCGTGAAGGATACTGTGCTACTGCCAGCAAAGTTTCCTACATCCCTTACTCCAGCCTAATGACAGCAAGGCTATCAGCAGCTCTGTTCTACAGCCAGTCGTGCTGATACAGATGTGTCTTCTTGCTCAGTTTAATCTCTTCTTGCCAGTTACCAGCATCCATAACTCTTCTTGAGCCCATACCATTCCAGGTGTAGGGCTGTCCATAGCAGTGTCAGATCCAGCCCTTTATTTCTGTGGTACTATGGGGATTAGCACGGATTTACCTAGTCTTGAAAAGAAAAGGAATATGTCTAATTATGCTTTGCTAAGTATGAAATGTCCTTCTATTTAGCAGATGCTTGGACCCTACTTTGACCTAACACTGAGTGTTTCGAGTAAACTGCCAGCAGCCCCATCAAACTGTTGTGGGTAATTTGGAGTATGAAATGTGTTAAATTATTCAAAGAGCTGAATAAGCATAAACAGGCAGTACAACAGGAGAGATATGCATACCCAGCGATGCCGGCATGACATTTAATACATCATATTAGCACTCCTGTTAGTACAAAGAACCGGACGCCTAGCACAGCAGCAAATTCCCAGGCAGAACACAACGTAACTGCATTTTGCCCCCTGCAGCCTTCCTCCAACTGTTCCCCTTTGCAAAGCTAGATGTGGTTTCCCTGTAACCAAAGGTGAAAGTTGGGAAGCAAAATTTGATTCCCCCCTGCAATGGTCAGTGCAGGAGGCCAGGTCACCCACCTCTGCTTCTCACTGGCATCAATCACTGCACTGATAGCAACTCTCTGAGAGCAGGGGTGCATATCACATCAGGATCAGGCCCCAGACTGTCTGCTAGTGGAAAACAGGTTCCTAGATAGGCAAACTCTGCTCAGTAACAGAGCTAACGCGGCACGAATCACGTGCAGGCTCATAGTGCATGTCTGCCTCAGAAATACGTACAAATCCCCGTGTCCTAGTAAAAGCTGACACTAATTCAAGACAAAACCTTACATTTTACCTACTGTGGAAGCACTCCATTATTTCTTATTCTTCAAAACAAAGAGTGTTTTCAGGTTACTGAGTATTTCTGAGATCTCAAGGGATTACACATCAGGGGAGGAATGAGATGCTTCTGTAGTCAAGTTTTCATGATGGCAAGCACCAAGGGGGAGGTGATACTCTATACTTTGAAAGCTTTAAGTTTGGGACTGGCAATCCAATCTTCATTGCTTGGTTTGCTAATGAAAATAGAAACAAAACTTACAAAAAAAGAAATATTCCATAGAGCCAGCACGTAACAAATAAATGGAATGATCTCTCCTGAGGGCAGATGGAAGCCCTAGCGATGGAGTTAATATAGCTTGGACAAAGCACTCATGGATGTGAAAATACTGTCAGAAATACGGCTGTATCAACAGGGGATGGACTAGCTGAACTAAAAGGCCTTTCCTTGACTTTTTATGTTTCTCTTTTTCCTTTCCATTTTTTTTCTTCTTCTCTTTCTGTAGTTTTAAGTTGGGGGGAGGGGGAGGGTAGGATTAACTTGTGCATGGGTGAAGTCTGATTGCAAATGGTTCAGCTTGCTATCTTTTATACATCCTGATCATTGAGTCACCATTTTTTTTCCTTTTTGATCCTGTTTGGTGTGGCTAAAAACTGTGATTTTTATCTAACAGTCTTGCAAGGCTGGAAGAGACATTAGTACATTTTGCTCATTCCTTTGAGACAAATACACTGCACTGTGTTTCTTGGCTCTCCTTTTTCTTGCTTCTGAACCAAATTTAGCGATAACATTGGGTTGCTGAGTCTAACTCCACGAAAAGTGTTTACTAGCTTTGTTATCACAGGCGCTTTGTAAGAATATGCGGACAAAAAGTACATAGCATAGATTTTCAAATGGTGAATGGGAACTTGTCATATAGGCACTTGGAAAAACTCCATTTGAATTTGCAGCCTGAGCCAATTTCTATTCCTTCTGAAGTGAACCACAGAAAAATATTAAACGCCATCGTGCCAAAAACGTAACCTCTGCTTATAAACACAATGGAGATGGGCAAACATTGTGAAGAGAAAACGTTGATTCAAATTTTTATCTTTAGACATAACTGTTTTTTTTTTTTCAAATGTTTTAAGACGTGCATTTTCCTGGGGAAATAGCCAACTTGTATCAATTATTGAGAAGTCTTTGTAGGAAGCCAGCTTAAATTCATAACAAGAGTATCAGTTCAAGAAATGTGAATCTAAACATCAAGTCTAGTTAGGCAGGGAACAGAAACAAACCACATGATCTCTCAATCCAAATTACACCAGATAGGCTGCAACCACAGCTGCCTACAGAAATTACATGATAGCAACTCGCAATTATGAATTGATACCAGTTTTTGCCTTCTCATAAGTATCTCACAAACAGACAGGGGAAAAAATATTCTAATCTCCATTTCTCTTGCTGCTTATTGAATCATAAAGGTTGGAAAAGACCATTAAGAACATCTGGTCTACCTGTTGACCCATCACCACCATGCCCACTAAGCAATGTCCCTAAGTGTCACATCTGCTCTTCTCTTCAAAACTTCCAGGTACAATGACTCCATCACTTCCCTGGGCATCCCGTTCCAACTCATAACCACTCATTCTGAGACGAAATTTTGCCTTTAAACCAGTCTTTCTGATTTACGGAGGATAACTTCTCTCAGTCAGCTTGCACAACTAAACTCACAGCCAAGCAGGTGACAAAAACATTAGAAATCAAGTCTACATCAACTGCTTCTCTCTGTGGAGTGGCTCAAAAGGTGCTGTACTACTTGTTGGTATGGATGCCATCATGTTTGTAGGCAAAGAAGCCAAGAGAAAGGGTGGGAAAGGCGGTGAGACCATTGAGAACCAGCTGACACAGCTTGGGAGCCAAAGCGAACTCAAAGGTTCATCCACTTCCCAGCACATCAGTGATAAAAAATAAATCCTATTAACTTCCATCACAATTGAATTCTTGCTCAGCTCTGCCACAGTAGCCAACTCTTATTAGAGAAAGGGCACATCAAGAGTGTTCTCTTGATCTCTGCTCCAAACTTTACATGGCACCAGACGACATGCTCAGGCAACAAGAGACCCAACAGCCTTGTGAGCTCCAGGAATTCATTTAAAAAAAAAATAGAGAGACCATATTTTTGAACCTAGTTGGTCCAAACTGTGACCAAGTTCCTATTGCTTGCTGATTTTATATGCAACAAATGTATTGAGCAAAATTCAGTGGGTTTGTTTTACAAAAATGCACATTGATTCCTCTTAAACGTTTTCAACTACCAGCTAAACCAGGTCAACTCCTGACAATTAAAAATGGCAAACTTACTGCTTTTTTCTTTTCTTTTTTTTTCATAGAAATCAAACTATTTGTGTTATTCTTAGCCATGCTACGTGAAATCAGCACAAACAAAAGCATCAGAGCTAAAAAACTGATTAACTTACTATTTTCTTCCTGCTTTTCTAGTATGGAAGATTTTGCAGTTAGTTTCTCTGCAAAAGCAAAGCTTACTGTTTTCCTTAAATTATCAATAGCTTATCTCAGTAATGTCTGTATACACACTTCATCTTGACTAAAAGAGCCCAAGAAGAGCCAAACCTAGACAAAAAATTATGGAAAGTTGTCACAATAGCTTTTACTGAGCAAGTTTCAAAGAAGGCTCATATTGCACTTTTCCCGTGTTCAATGAAGACAAATTCAAAGTTGAATTGTCCTCAAGCACTTTCAATTTTGCTTTCTGCTTCTCACTCTCCTCTCGTTACCCATCGATGAGTGGATGCAACAGCACTAAGAAGCCCCAGTACTCTGCTCATTGTACCCTTTCAATAGAGCATAATGATGCTGAAGGCTACACTCAGTATTAGGCACTACAGTGTATATAAACCTCTCTATTAATACAATAATCTAGATTTCATGGGTCATCTCAGGGAAAATACTACGCGCATCCTTGCAAGTTTTCTGTAAGACTGCAGAGAGTTATCATTTGGCAGAACTTTCTCATTTGAGTCCTAGAACTGTCATTGTGAAACAAATCCTGCTTTTCTTGTTGTCTGAGAGGTAGTACGGATCCATACTGAAAGCTCTCCAGGGGCTTTAAAAGGTTTTTGTGCCCATAACAGCACATCTATCTAATCTGCAATGGTCTGCTCACTTAAGAACGCTAACTGGTAGAGATAAGCACAGGTTTCCAGTTTCTTACCTGGAGGCCAGTGGTTAGGTGGTTTATGGGCAGAATGACCTCATGTTGCTGCCAACTTCATCCTCTTATTCTGGGTGCTTGCATAAATGTCCAAAGCTGTACACATCATATTAGCAGCCAGTTGAAGTGCTGGCCATGCTATCCATTCACTTCCTTCATATGAACGTGGAGGAGAACAGCGGTAATCAGCGCTTTCAGCACGTGTTAAGGAGATTGGAGAAAGCAGGGTGAACAACACACAGTAACTTCATTAGGGTATTCGAGTGCACAAATTCAGCTTGCTTTTGAATGTCAAGAATAGAAAATGCAAGTCCGTGAGAATTATGTTTAAAAAGACAAGAGTCCAGCTCAACTGAAGATTTTCCTAGACATTTTAAAGAACGACATTTCATATAATCTATTTAGACTATTTAAGAGTTTGCATCAAAGCAAAACTAACATATCTGATGTGTAAGACCTCCAGATTCCTCAGCCTCCCTTTGCCCTTTGATCTCATCTACTGTGGTAGCACGGCCATCTCAGACCTCTTACCCATCCAATGGAAAATTGCTGGATGTGGGTATGGGAAAAGCAGACAACCAGTATAATCAGAGTAAACTTGGACCCTGAACTCAGCAGCTAAGCATTCTGTGCTCCATTAGTAAATGCAGCTTCGTCTACATTAAAACACATTGCAAAATCTGCTTAGTATACCAGACCTGTGCCCCGACAATCAAAATAAACAGATAAAGCACATGTGCTTAGCTTGAAAAAGTGAGCAGCAGGTGAGTACGGTACATGCCTGACATTTCTGCCATTCCTTCTCTTACACATGATGAAAACTATCCGTACTTGTAAAGGAAGGTATTACAAGTTAAATATTCAAGTTTTCCACGATGCCAGCAATTGTTTTAAGCCCATTTCTCCTTCTTTTTTTTATCTCTCTTACAAATCTTGAAGGGAATAGGATTCATCAGTACACAAATGGCCTTTATTTCTGGCTGTTAAAAACCTGATGATGAGCAACATTTCCAAGGAAGAAAAAGAAGTCAATTTCCGAAGCATGTGCAGAGTTAATGTCTACAGTAATTGCGACTAAGTACGGTAGAGCAGAGATGCACTGCCAGCTGGAGCCAGGGATTAAAAAGGAAACATCTGTGCTGAGATTATAGGAACAGAGGAAGCTGTGGGAAGGAAGGAAGCGAGAATGCCCGTGTAGGTCCACCTACCTCATTTGAACTTCTCCTTTTCACCGTGATTTTGTTTGTTTTCCTCTAGCTGAATTCTACATATTCACCATCCTGTGTGTAAAGAAAAGACTGTCCTATTTCTCTGCTAATTGACCTTTCCCTTATATTAACCTAATGACCTCACATTATCAAGATGAAACCTAAGCATTGGGATTTAGGTACGTACTCAAAATTGAGCAGGCTCTCAGGTAATTTGCCAAGCGAGGATGCCTTCAGGTGTAAAAACCTGAGGTGAAACTTTTTGACCTCAACCAACTCACAGCAAGTCTAGCTTCAGATCTAATGAAAACTGCATTTTCTTCAAGAATCAGAATCCTTAAATTCATCCTTTCTTTATAAACCTTCTTATCTAAATTCCCACTAAAACAATAAAAACTTTAGAAGTTGGGCAATATCATAAAGGAAAATGTTAAGCTTCTGAAAATACTTCATAAAACACAGCTAGCAAAAATGCACACACACACATATTTAGCTAGTCAGCTTACATTCTAATGAAACATGCATTGCTTTTATCCCTCACAGTCTCCCAAAACGAAAGATTTAGAAGTTTGTGTTAGATTTGCAGAAACTGCCTGTTGTACAGGACAGGTCAGGAAGAGATTAGAGAGCTCTTTGCATTTGCTATATTTCCTCTTTTTTTTTTTTTCTCCCTCTGCTACTTCAATTGCCTTTGAACTCCTGTTCCTTGGGAGCCCTGGTGAGGTGAAAACACAGGGATGAAGGAATTGCAGGTGGGAAGAAGGAGGGAGAGAAAGCAAGGAGGGAATTACTCCTTTCAAAAATAAATAAATCGATAAAAAAAGCACACAAGTATTACTTAAAAAAAAAAAAACACAACACCATTCCCAGAGCCAGCACACACACTCCATTTCTACTAATCGGATTGTGATGTGTTTGCCTTTAATATGTGCAGCCAGCCCCTATGCCCTGCCTTGTGCACATGTCATGTCCTTTTAACATCAGCAGCCACTGGCCTGATTCTCAGTCCTTGATAACATGTTCCCAAGGAGTATCGTGTAACGGGGGGAGAGCAGTGAGAGAAGTGGGGGAGAGGAACCAAGGCTGGCACAAGCGATCGGTGCCTTTGTTGAGATGCTACAGACAATTCTCTTCCAATCGACGAACCTTTCATTTGATTTCAATTCTTTCCTTCTTGTTGGTATGTCAAACAGAGGCTCCATCAGCCATAAAACAAAAGGATGGATTCGAAGCAGGGCTTTTCCTTAATCCTCTCTGTTCCTTGCTCGCTCACCCTGCTTTCGGCAGATTTTCAATATCATTAGTTTCTCTGATTGCATGCAGCTTTCGGCTCCCTTTTGGAGATGAAAGAGCCGTCGGGCTCCTCAAAAACTTTAGCAGGTTCAAAACAGAGAATTTTGGAATGCTGTGATGGAATAAATTGGTTCCTAAAAGAGGGCAGTGTGGTTAGGAAGGCCAGAATCAGCAGGGAGGGGCCTCTTGCTTGCTCCATCCTCTCTAAGACCAAGTTCCCATTTGCAATTCGACTTTTAAAATAAGTATTTTCACTAATTTATTTTAAGCCATTTTAAAAATAACAAGGATTTTTCTTTTTTTTAGTATAATGATTTAAATAATGGTGGTAATCTAGCTGGCATCTGGATGAAGACCAAAATAAGCTCTACAGACCAAGCTCTTGTAGCACGTGTTTGCTCTTACAGACAGAAAGATTAGAAATCCACAATTTCCAGCTCTGCGAATTGTGATACAGTCCTGAGTGTCTCCAAAAAGTTCCACAAGTGTTGAACTTCTTGGATATGTGGTACAATGTGACGCTGCCACAAAAAGAAAAGGTACTTAAGTGTGCAGTCGTCTTCCTGTTCTCTAAAACTTATTATCTTTGAAAATCTCATTTCTTACCATTCCCAAAAATTCCCACTGGGTCTCCTCGAATTACACTTGGATGACATCCACCTCGTTTCTTAAGCATTTAGATACCTCGGCACAGGTTAAACAACAAATTAGAATGCACATTTACTTCCAGAAATCAAGCAAGATCTGCACACCACGGCACAGACTGTACACCAATTCTGGAGCCACAGCAGATCATTTTGCCCCTTTTATTTTTTTCCATTTGAAAGAGAGCGGTGAAGTTTGGGATACACAAGCCTGCAAATTACATTGGACTTTGAGGTCTCACTGGTTGGCTCTCCAGGGTCTATATGAACTAAGTGCACATTGAGTTTGCTCAATGGAACCTTCTCCTAAATGCAGTTTCTTACGGTGTTCCTGGTGTGTCCATATTGGTGTGAATAAGAGAAACCTTCTGGTTCAGTGAAGATGCAGGTTTGCCTGCAAAGTTACTCAGTCAACATCTACGATGTTTCTGCTTAAAACTGAACAAAAAGACTTGCTGTATTTTGACACGTCAGAACCAATAAACTTACCCACGGTGGCTTTTCTTGATGTCTGAGCTCCTTGGCTTCCTTCTTGAACCATCTGAAAAACATGAATAAAAGTCCACAAGGACCCCAATGAGGCCGGTGCCAAGCACGTACCTGCCTTCAGCCTTTCTCATTGTGTTACTGGTTAAAGACAATGCTGCAGATGCAGCAGCTTTCCAGGTGTGAGAGCAGACATCCTATGGCTGGCCCTAAATACATATGGAGTCAGCGTACTTTTTACCATGTTATACATCTGAACCATTTTTCAACTGCTCTGACCATCTCTGCAAGCAAAACAAGGTAACCCGAAGTTTACAACAAGCCAGAAAGACACTACAGAAAAGTGCTGTGTGAGTTCATATGGCATTAGCACCAGCCACTGATGCTCCCCAAACCAGGCAGCAGAGCAGCTACCAGTGCGATCCTGCCAGCAAAGCCCTGCAATTCCCTTGGCAAACGAGTAGTTTTCCCTTTTATCTCTTATTAAAGGGGATCAGGTGTTTGCCCATGAGAAATGCACACTGAGCTACAGGATTTTTTTTTTCCTCCTGAAATATGCCCATAAACTAGATATGTGTCTGTTTAAATAAGCATAAAATTAGGAGAGTGTCCTGCAGCAAAAGAAGACATCCGCGTTCAGGGTAGCACAGATGAAAGAGCCCATTCTTCTCTCCTGCCGTGACTTTGTTGGTGAACTTTGGGCCTATGGAGACTTTTCAAGGGCATGAAGAAGGGGCCCTACAGTAGCCAAAGTCTTTATAGAATAGCCTTTAAGATGCATTTAGTCAGAAAGCAGCTGTGTAAGTGACGTGATTTGTATTTACATGCACATATAACCTCTCCCTGTAGCCGGCAGCTACAATGGAAGGCATAGCATCTCTCCCCAGGTTGGAGAGTATGCCCTGCACTTATCCAGACAACAAGAAGACTGTTATTCTCCGATCCGAGGCTGAAGAGCATCATTAGTGGCACAGGCTGCAGGATCCTCCTGTTCTCCAGCCTTCTCATTTCAAAGCCTTTCATTTCCCAAGACAGCTGCAAGGTGTCCCTTCAAGGATTTTGCTGTTTTTTGATTTATACTTTTATACGCTTGAATCTCAATTGAGACATCCCAGCCTCATTCCTTTTCTGACCTTCCACTATAAAAGCGGACTGACCCTCCATCTCTCAACACTGGGCTGGCTTCCAGCCCAGGTTATGGAAGAGCAGGGGCAGAGCAGTGCGACCCACATGAGATGCTCAGAGCCCAAACGGTCACTGCAAGCCATTCTCTCCACCCTCTGAACTTCTGACACCACTCTTGTTTTTCCAAGGCGTGCTTTCGATTTGCTTTATTCTTCTGAGAAGTTCCTGCCTGCACTGAATGCAGCAATCCCACAGTTGGCATGGAAGCAGATGACACAGGATGGAGATCTGCAAACAATACTGAAAACAGACATAAATTATTATTTGTTTATCTTTTTTTGGGGGGTTGGGGGTGGGGGAGGGCAGGGGGAAGAAAACAGCCATTTAATCTAGAAGCAAACTTGTTGGCAGCTAGTCAGAGTTCCTGAGGGCCTGACACCTGTTTCTGGTCATTGTTCTGCCTCTACCACACCTGTAAGCATGTGAGCATGCAGTAAGGATATCCAGGTATTTGATTCCCTTCAAATGAAGCTAAGAACATGCAGCCAGCAGCAAGGCAATGCCCACGGGTTGACTCTTTTGTGCTGATGAATCTATGAGTGAAACACACCCCAGGGAAATAAAACAGATGGGAAGGGAAGGGAAGGGAAGGGAAGGGAAGGGAAGGGAAGGGAAGGGAAGGGAAGGGAAGGGAAGGGAAGGGAAGGGAAGGGAAGGGAAGGGAAGGGAAGGGAAGGGAAGGGAAGGGAAGGGAAGGACTTTGCTGGTACTGGAATAGTTGCACTGCCATAGACTGAAAAAAAAAAAAACCACACAAAAAACAAAATACAGAGCTGCCAAGTCAATTTCCTACCCGAATTCCTTTCCCTTTCCAAAAGCTCCTGCCCTGCTCTACATAAGATGCTTTTATGAAACAAATGCCTTCAAAAAATCAGCAGAAAGGAAGAGAAGAAAGTAACTCCCATACAGGAGAAACTGAGGCAGTTTGCATCCAGGTAGGCTGCATTGCCTTCCAACACTGAAGCCAGTTAAATAAACCTCTAAACAGTCTTTAGTACTTGCTTAAATAATAAAGGCGAGTGGGGGAGAGGGTTGTAGGGCTGCAAGTCTATAACATCTCTATTCCTGTCCTATTCAAGAACCACCCTTAGCTGCTGCTGATGAGAGCAAAATTGGGAGCAAATAATAAAACCATCCTCCTTCCTCAATAATGCCTTTAAAACAGATAAGTGCCAGTTGAATTAGCCTATTTATAAGACTTCTTTTTTCCCCCGACTGTAAACTCCTAATGACTCTCCGTTACACAATGCGATTCAATATGACTCAAGCTTCCAGGGGTCTTGATCCCCTCTAGATAGTGTACCACAAAAGTGATTTATAAACTACAGTCTGAGAAAGTCAGAGACTGAAGTGATTTGAGAAAATAGTTCAGGCTTGTAAGTGAATACAAGTGCTATGAATTCCAGTGACAGAATGATACTCTCCAACCCCCCCCCCCAAACCTTTTCCTATAGTCTCATTTCATACAATGGAGGGAAAAGTGGTGTTAAAGGAAAAGAGAGGTGGAGTAAGGAAGTCCAAGGGGGAAAAGAAAAGGAAGAGCTGTATGGTGAGGGCTAATCAGTTATATGCCATGAAAAAGTGTAACAGGAGGCTGTTTGCATAGCAAATCACATCTATGAGGCTGGGCAGTTCTGAGAGCAGCACTCTGGCTGAAGAAGTGCTGGAAGGGAGCCAGGGAAGAAAGAATAACAGCAGAGTACTGATAATCTGAACATGGATATCAGGTGTATCACTATGGGGGGAAAAGCATGTGTTCATCATTCGTCCCCCAACAAACAAGTGGGAAGTAAACCTATATTCTTTTCTTTCTATATCTCAAGTTATTTTGAATCAAGTGGGAAAAAAAAAAGAAGATACAGTCCCTAAGTGTGCACTTGCTTCTTGCAAGACAGATTTTCCCATCCAAATTTCAGCATGGGGTTGTTATTTTGGAATCCACTCCCTCCCCCCTCCCCCCTTATCGCCTCTCCCTGTCTTTCACAGTGAGGCGTTTGGTCTAAAGACAGCCAGGGAGCTAAATATATATTAATTAGAACTCTTGAGGCTGCCATCAATGAGATACAATTATCCCAAACTGTTGCTATTACAGGCTCTGATAGCTTCATTTAAATTCCTGAATAAAACATGAAATATCTTTAATGAGAAATGAATATAGTTGTCAGGAGGGAGTAGTTGTGATATTGTTACTAGTTGAGATATAGAAGATGAAGACATAATATGAATACCTTCGATTTTATATAAAAATGATTGCTGTTAGGAAAAGACAGATTCCCCTTTAGAGACTTCATTTAGGCTGAACATCAGAAAACACATAAAACAGCAACATCTCTCTTGTAAGGAAACTCTGCTGTCCCAGAGGCAGCTGGAGCTCCTGCCTCTATGCAAAGCGGATCTGTTACGAGGGGTAACAGTGGGAAGAAGAAACACCGCATCATTATGGAAAACAAATCATGTGGAGCTCAGTCAGATATTCACATCGTTACTCAATGGCTGATCAGGGGGTTCGGCACCAAGAACTCTCCCCCACACTCAAGGCACACGCCGCCTTGTTTTTCTTCTTCCTTCTTTCATTTTTATTATTTTTAAGACAAATGCCAGTGAGGGAGCAGAGATGCAGCTCTCTCTCCCTTTCAAGGCGACTGAAAGACACAAGGCCAGGCCAGCAAAGAGCAGTTCTTTAAATCACACTGTCAGGGAGATGGGAGCTGCAGCACCTCCTCATTCCTTCACAGCACTGTGATGGACTGCACCTCTCGTGCTAAAAATTCACCCTTGTGCTGCAGCAGAGCTCTCCTCACCTCCTGCTTTTTGACTGAATCTGCAATGATTCCCCTCCATTCGTACATTAAGGTTGGAAAAGATCATCCAGTCCAACCATCAAACCATTCCTATCTTGCCTGTGCCACATCCACCCTTTTCTCCACGACCTCCAGGGATGAGTTTGTCCTTCCTTTGGTTAAGGTGAGCTCTCCCACTGCTTTGGATTTCTCATCCAGGAGGGTTTCCAAAATAGCCCACAAGTGAGTCCCATACCACCCCATGCTGACGGACAATGAGCTCCAGCATCCCCACTGAATCACAGATATGCGTGGGGTGGAGCACAGCAGCAATGTAACAGCAAGCACCACCACTTGCACTTCAGTATAGGTCACAAAGTGGAGATGATTATCATACTAATTGAAAGGGCATGGGAAATACTAAGGAAGGCAAACGTAATTATCCAAACTGGAAATTGCCAGGTCGTTCCCATTCTTGTAGGATCCTCTGGTGACCACAGAGTATGGTCAGGACCTCAATTTAAAGTCTCGGTACAAGTTTGGATCAAGCATTTTTACATTAAATCAATTAATATGCATGTGCCAAATGTTATTTTTGAGGTAGCTGGAGTGTAGCAGCTTTGTTTCTCCTACAAGCTTTGGTCTGAGTTTATTCTCCAGACACAGAGATAGAAAATTATCTCAGGGATACAATTCAATTTCTCTTAATCAACACCTCTTTGCTTCATCGAGTAAAGCATGTTTAATCCATTTAGAGTTAGTTGTCAAGGAACAGACACTCTAATTAATATTTTCCCGAAGATGTTTATACACGACAATATAATAAAACAAAGAAATAATAAGAGTGAAGAGTTTCTAAGTGCCTCTGCCAGACTGGACTGGAAGAGATACCTCTATGGATTCTGCTTCTTTTCCACCTGATTATACCTGGAGATGTCATCTTCGAGACCTTATGAGAGGTAAAGGGATTGTGTGTATCTACAGTGTCTTCTGTTCCTGGCAACTTGCAGTGCTAAGGACACTACAGTTGTGCCAGTGAATGGCAGGGTCTCATAAGCTGTCCTTACAGAATAGATTAATCAGAACTTGATGGCCAGCGTCTAAGATGGGAAAAGAGTAATCTAATGTACCTTAAAGCTTATCCCATCCTTGTCTTTGCTCAAGCTGTGAAAACAAGTTACAATTCAACTCTACAAAAACAGCCACAAAAGACCTTGGAAGAGGTAGAGATGTGAAGTTGGACCAAGAGCACAACACCACCAGTACAGTACAATACCTGAACGCCAGCCTAAACATCCATCCCACATTCACATGCCTCAGATTTAAATCAACAGTAACAGTTCCTGGGATCAAAAGCCAACTTTAAAGTGAAATATTGCATCTCAAAAGCAAAGAGGCTTTATTAACACACAAGTCCTTTTCTTTTACAGTAATTTTAGGATCCCCTCAAGGTAGTCAAATTGCTGAAGCAAACACTCACCACTCGCTGCATAAGCCACCTTTAAGGAACACAACTAAAGAACTCATGGCCCGACGCTGTAAACATCGAGTGCAATTTACAGCCCTTGAATCAGCGCAACCAGAGCAATATTGGATTATACCCTCTTCTGTTATATAGATCACTAAAAAAAATAATAATAATTCGATTTTATGTTCCAAAAAAGCACCCTGACCAACTGGATTCAAAGCCCTAGTAACTGACCACATCTATCAGCAGAAATATACAACAACATAAACAATGACTCCACAGATTTTTCTCTTTACTGCTTGTTTTCATGTGGGACGGAGAAAGAGCACGTCTGGAGAGTGACAAGATTCCCCAGAGCCCCGTGCATTATTTTTACCCTGTTCGGAGACGACGTCTTCAGTGTCAGCTGGCTCTGACCAGATGCACTGGGGTTGCTCTGATGGGAGTGGGCATTTTTCCATGGGTAGTTGACAGCAGTGACTTTTTGACAGCCCCTTCCAGCTGCTCAAATCTGAAGCTGCATTGAAAGGGCAGAAAAAGAAAAAAAAAAAAAGAAAGAAAAAAGATACACAGCATTACCAAAAGATGGATGTTTACTTCCAAAATCATGAATTTTCTCCATTTGCTAAGCTTGACCAAAGCTCTCCCCCCACATGCATGAGAACCAACCTTCCAACTTACCCCCCCCAGCTCCTTTTGCTCCCACATCACTTCTCCCATATTCACCTGGCATGCTAAAATGTGAGGGACTGGGCAGAGCAGCCAGCTTGTGCTCTGACAAGGCTTATACATATTCTTCATCTCAGCCAGATGCTGCTTTTATTCTTTTTTCCATTGCTCTCTTAATTAAAAAAAAAATAAATATATATATATATAGGAAAAAAGTCCCTTCTGATGGAACATAACTATTTGTTCCCATGTCCTGGGAAAGCGAACAACAAAGCCCTTTGAATTACTTATTGTTACGGATTGGGGACAAGATTGCATCTCTAAGTTTATCAAGCAGCTACTACATGTGCACCACTAAATACAAATGATTTTAATAATCAGTGTTTTATTTGCTTCTTTCAGCAGGGTGCCTTGTCATTACTTGAACGGTAATAATACCTGCTTTTCATTTGCTAAACGTTATTATGATTATTATTCAGAATCTTTATTATAATTAACTAACAGAGACTCACTACACCCCTGCGAGTCAGGTAAAGGAAGAATTACGACGTCCCTGTGCTTCAGGGGGACACACAGCAAAGGGGAAGCTAAGTATCACAACACAGAGGAGGCTTGGATTAAAACCAACAGTTCTTGGGTCCAAATCCCATGCAAAAACCACATCTTAACCTGTTTGCCTTCAGCTCAGCACCTACTGCTGCCATCAGCTCAAAGGCATTGAGATGATAGTTTGGAAATCCAAAATTAAATGAAATTAGGGAAAGGGGTGTGCGAAGGAGAAGGAGGAAAACAACCTTTGGCGGCTTCTGCTCCCAACTGGTGTCGGTGCCTGCATCCTGAGTGCTCACGTTTGGCGCCCGCATCGTGCACATCTGTATCTATACAGGCGACAGCTTCTGCCTATAATAGCCACCTGTGAGACCAGGGGAAAGGCATTAAATATTAAAGAACTGCAGAGTAGATTGGAAGCCAATCTTGGGTTTATAGACAGGGAAGTGTTTGACAGGTGGTCTCTGTGCAAGAAGTGGCCTTAGAGACACATTTCCCTTGATTTTATTTTTTAATTAACTTTTATTCTCAGTATTATCTTGTCCTTTTTCCCTCTTTACTCAACTCCTCACTTCCAGACTGGTATGCCATTAAGCATAGCACTATAGGTTCCTTCACCACAGCAGTCCAGCTTTATAGAGCTTTCCATCTCTGCCCTGATGCCAACCATACACCCAAGAAGTTTTTTTTCCACAGACCTTGACATAAACAACAGGCACGCTGCAGACCATATCACCCAGTTAAGTGGGTTTTGCATCCAGGAAAGCCCATATTTACGGGGGCCGCTCGGTAAGCAGTAACCCAGGCCTTGGGTCAAGCATTTGCCTGTTAAGCTCTTCCACATGTGCCATCAGGCCCTTCCTGTTTGGGTTTCACGTACCAGTTTTTCGCCCCTTGCCTCCCATAAAAACAGATGACCTTAGAGGGACCAGGAGAGCCATCTCCATCACTGTCTGCAGCCCAGACTTCACCTCCTGCCATAAAAACGCTTCCTCACCTTCCCTCCTGCTCACCCCTCGCATTCCCACTTTCAAGTTAATTATAATAACACATCTGCAGCCAAACAACAGAAACTCGTGCATCCCCTCCAGGCCCCCCCTGGCTTTGCTTCATTGACTCCTCCAAACCCACCGCACTTGGATGAGAGCACTTAACCTTCTGCAGAATATCTTTATGCTCCATTTTCCTTTCCATTAGTAGGGAGATGAAAGCAAGCAGAGGACGCTTTTGTACAGCTGCTGCTGCTGCCAGCAGATGTGCTCTCCCAAGTTTATGTGTGTTTTAAGCATAGACTTGAATACTTCTGTGTGTGACGGGTTTCGGTGTGGGAGGGATGATAGGTTAATGGTTGGACTTAATGATCTTACAGATCTTTTCCAACCTAAATGATCCTACGATTCTACAGATAAAGCTTAAGTGATGAGGTGCGCAGCCTGATGCAACGGTTTGTGCCCAAGTCAGAGCAATTCATCCTTCTTCTGTCTTCCAGCTTCCTAATGAAGAAGGTGCTAAACCAACCTGCTCCACTTTGAGTGCCATTTTCCAGTTTTTCCTACACGCTTAACGAAGCAAGAATCCAACCACTGGCGCTTTTCACCTGAGGAAAATCTCCTTGGTCAACCTGTTATACTTTTTCATGGTACCCACTGCTTTTCTCCCTGTTTCAAAATCATTTGTTTTGTTCTGGTTGTTTTTTTTGCCTAAGAAAACATCATTCATCATAACATCAGGGGGGGAGAGGGGGAGAAGTTTTGCAATTAAATCCACTAAAAACATAAGGAAAATAAAATAACAATAGTAGAGTGAAAACTAAGACTAGATGCTTCTAATTGGAGAGCAGAAGACCCTGCCCATGCAACTGATGAACAGCAAGACTTTTTTCTATTTATATGTTTCCAGACCAGGCTGTGTCCCACTGACAGTCAAAACTGAAGCAAAGTCTGGGAAGTTTTGAGTGCAGAAAAAATGTCTCTAATAAAAGCTTTCTGTGTCCTCCCAGGAGGCTTTTCACACACCACTGAGATATGGGAACATCGGAAGTAGGCAGCAGCTAAGCACAATGTAGAGGGAGCTGAGATGCTGGATGTACTTTGAGTAGAAAGGTCTCATTTGTAAGACATTCAGCCCCACAACTACCCTCACTAATAGGCTGTGCCTTAAGTGTAACTGGTTGTGACCTCTGTTTTTCATCTTGTGATGGAGGAAGGAAAGAGGTGCTGGGCTGGGCAGGGAGGTGGTGATGGGGTGGCCAGGGGGTCAGTGCAGGACATGAGCATCTCCAGATCATCTCCTGCCTCTGTGTTCACTTCTGAAATGACTCAAGGCAAGCTAATCACAGTTTCCCATCTGTAAGCTCAGAGCGCAACTGCGAGTGCAAATAATGCCAAGGCTGGGAGGTGCTCAGCCACCACAGCCGATGGCGAGGAGGAACCTTTCAGTTATTAAGGATTGAGAGAAACAAGTGCTCTGTTCCCAGGCACTGGGCACGGCTCTGCTCGGGATGATGCTCATGGAGCTATGGGACATCAAGGCAAACACTTGCCCCTCTCTAGTGCCATCAGGATTGCACCAAAGCTGCATGCATCTCTTTCTTCCTCTCCCTTCTCTTATTGCACCAGAGGCTCAGAGTCACTGGCTCTGGCTCACTAGTCTCGTTGTATTAGCTTGATAAACCACCCGTTTACCTATAATGCAACAGACTGTAAAAACCCTTGTGGCTATTGCATAATAAGGAAAATAAATAATAATATGCTTTAACAAGCATCAGTTGAAATAGCTGGGATTTGGTGGTCCCGGCAATAAACAGCAGATTTGCTTTCCCAGGAACGTGGAAAAACGAATCAGATTTGGTTGGCAGCTATGAAAACATAGCTGATCAACAGCTCAGTGCCGGCTCACACAATCCCCCATCACACAGGGCATCTGGGAGGGATGTTGTGCACATCCCTGCGCTAGATGCAGTGCGCTGGCAGGCTGGCAGCTTTCCATCCCTTGGATGGGGGCTGCGAGGCTGCACAGCCCAGACAGCAGTTTAACCCGAGGGTCAGAGGGCAGTCAGGCGTTATCTACCGGCTGGGCGCATTTCCTCCACATCTGTGGCTCCAATATTCCCGAAAAGACACTGACGAGAGCTAATGGGAGCTCCTCCAGTATTTAGAAATGTAAAGGGCTGCATTCATTTTTAATGATGTTGGGAACTGACTTTAAAGATAAATAAATAACAAAAGCAAAAGCAGTCAACGGCAATTTACATAGGGTGGAGGAAAGAAAAATAAATCTAATCTTCCCTATGTGCTGGACTATGGAGTATTGCTGCGTGCTTTAAGTACAATGCAATTTTGAGTATACCATTACAACTATAGGATGACTTGTACAGTTGTACCTCAGTTATGCTATATTATGCATCTATTGCATGGGACTCAAACAACTCCTTATTAAGGTAAAAATCTATCATCATCTGCCTCCTATTGCTCAGCACAGCTGGTGTTTCACTGACCCTTATCAGTTTGTAGGGTTACTTTTTGAGCTAAGCACTTGCTTGGTACGCTCTTGAAAAGTCTCAAAGCTACTTTTGCTTTCCAGACTGAAGCAGCCCTACATCCAATTGCATTGATAGTATATAATACGTAATGCAATGACATAGAATATATTAACTGACAGAACCAACAAGCAGCATTCCACAGCTATGCAGGCAGATGGGGTGCTGATAACATCCCACATGGCAGGAGTGGAGGTCAAAAAGGTCCCTATGGGGCTCCTTTGCCACCAGCAACCCTTTTCCAGTGAGTGAAGTCCCCAGAGGCCAACTTTCCCACCTGGACCATTATTCTGCATCAACCAGATCTACCAAGCTGCCATTGCTGCTGTAGAGCATAGGGCCAAGGTCTGTCATAAGGGAGAAATAAAGCCAGGTGCAATTACCCTTGTGCTCCTCGTATTGATTATACTACAGCATTAATTCTAGGGTAATGCAGCTGTGGATGGAGCCAGGATGACTGTCTCCAGCACAGGACGCTCCAACCTTTTTAGGTGTGCTGCAATTGAATTTTTTTTGTCTTTAGCTGTCTCGTGTTTAAGATGATGAAATCTAAACATTTAGAATTCAAATACCAACTGACTGGGCATAGGCCAAAGAGTTTTTCACAGATGCTCAGCTAACGCAATGCTCACCAAAATACAGTAACTAGAAGACACCTCCTAAGAACTCCTTTGTGGTTCTTATGGGTCACAGCGGTATTCACTGATTCCTTCGCACCCATATCACAAGATTATCTCTATGATTAACACCTTCACTAGCATCCTCCGCAGTAGGACAGCCAATATCAACACCACCTCTACATTTTAAGAGTGACAGAGAATGATGAGGTTGTTTTCCATGCCCTGTGTTATTTCCCTCCCCAGCACCAAGGCTGGTCCTTCAGAGAATAGCCTCGCGGGTTCTTGTCTAGACTACCCTTTAATTGACTCGAGCTACAGAACTTCTGCCATTTCTCCAGGGAGATCATTGCACAGTCTGACAGACCCTGCTGCCAGGAAACATATCCCAACGTTACCCCTATGCTATCCTTGCCCAGCATCATGCCAAAACTACAATCAGCTAACATCTCCTACCAGGAGACCTATACATTCTAGGTATACCACCTTGCACGTGGTCCAGTTCTCTTCCATTTGACAAGTGGCAAACGCTGCTTCTAGATCAATGTAATTATTTTCCTTTATTCTCCTGCCAGCATATCAACTTGATTAGCTTATGGAGAAATGTTTTGGTCGCAGTGGTGGAGGGAATACAACTTTCTGGGAAACCAGTGAGTCACATATTTATTATAGGGATGAAATAGCGCTTACGTTTTGTCTTTAATAAAATCAAAGTTCAGAACCCAGAAAAAGAGCTTTGTAAAATGTTTCTTTTTCTTTTTTTCCTTTTTCTTCAAAAGAAATCAATTTAAATTCATTTACTCTTGGGGTAATCACATAAATAGTGAGCAACAGGTTAATAAGGTAGTAATAGATATATTAATAATGAGCAAATCAATTGTTAGGGGCTATTCAATAGTGTACTTATTAGGTTTATATTCATCTGCACTCCTAGAACTGATGTGCTTTTAATAATCTATAACATGTTATTCATGACTCGAGTATTCTTCCCTATTAATAATTTACTAATGCTTTATAAACTATTTATAATTGCATTCTTCATACAAAAATATGATCTTTGATCTAACAGCAAGTGATAACTTGGGACAGTCCCTACTGGACTAAACTGACGACGCAGAGGAAACCACAACGGAGCTGCTGGAGCACCATCTGTGCAATCCACAATCCCCAGCATTTGCTTCAATTGGTTTTGCAGCTCTTCCGAAACCTGATAGCCAACACGAATTGAATTTTAATTCTGCATAACTCGGTAGCAAAATATTCTTAGAGAACAACCAGTTATCCTACTTGGTGTCTGAAAATCTCTTTTTCATCTCCCAGTCTGAGACAACATTAGGAACAGAGGATAAGAGGGGATCATCAGAACTCCTGTTAAAGGATTATTACAGCATTGCAACTTGTTTTCATCTTACCGGTCCCATCCAGGCACGAAATCAGTACAAGTCGTGATGAAATGACTGGAAAGATGTGAAGAGGAGTAATGATATTTCACCAACAGGGTAGGGACCTTCATTGAATGGGAATTGCCGCTCCTGTACTATTCCCAAGATCCACTAAGCCCTGGAAAAAGGAAAATTACAATTGTAAACAATGTTATCCATTAGGTGCCATAGAAGAAAGAAAGAATCTGATTTAGTGTTCAACCAAGAAAGGCTGGAACACATTAGATGTTCTTTCTAAAACAAACAAACAAACGAACAAAAAAAACCCCAAATTAAAATACAGGGAAGGGTACCAATACTTCACTGGAATACAGTGATTCACTTACAAAGAGAACGAAGGAATTCATCTTGTTTAACCAGATAAAGATTAAACGTGGTTTCAATTACTCTTCTTGAATACATTCAGGATTCAGGAGGGTGAGGCCACGGGAACAGTGGAGAAAGATTATAAATATAATATAAATAAATAAATAATATAAATATAAACTCTGCTGGAACTAGTTCAGTTGCTTATAGATTGGCTATGAAAACTGATGAAGAGCATTGATTAATCGAGCATCGAAACCTACAATAGATTTCTAAAGTTAAGCAGTCAGAGAAAAAAATTTCAGCTGGAAGCCCAGGCACTGTATTGCCAAGGAGAGAAAAATCTTGTGTGTCATAATGTCCCCAAGGGGCTGAAAAGGAAACTGGATCACTGTTTGTTTGTGTTGTTCTTATCTTATGCATCAGGTTCCTGTCGTCGTTGCTGGAATGCAAGAAGGATATGTCCCCCTACCACTGTTGGTTTCTGGCAGGGTTGTAGGTTTTGTCTGGGTTCAGCATTGGCCTTTCTTTGAAGTAATGCTATTGGGGTGTTGCTAGGAGCAGGATGTAGAAAGATGCACAGATATACTTACACATCCACATATCCCCAGTTTTGACGGAGGCTCTAACTGATGGATGAGCTCTTGGGAGAAGAATACAGTTTGCTGAATATACCTTGATAACATAAACATACTTTATTTCTTTAGATAGCTCAATAGTACAATACATGAGTGATGAGGCAAAATAGAAAATGGAAAGAAAAACCTTCTGAGTATTTGTACTACCTAGATTTGATTTTGAACACAATCCTCATATGCTAGAGTGATGGTCTGTCTTAGTTGATGTCTGAATGACCTTTGAAGTTTTGAATACCCTGGATCCTTCTGTATGAAGTTTGGGGCTACAATTCTCCCCTCTCTAGAGGAAAAATAACTTCAGAAAGAACCGGAACAGAAGAAGAATCTGTTATGGCTGGTAGACAGGGAGATTTATCCGACTTGGAAACAGAGCGATAAAAACACTGTCTCCTATTCCCCCAGAATAAAGTTGAACGATGTAGAAAAGTAGCCAACTTTTTTCCAAGAGATTTTTTTTTTTCTTAATTATTATTATTCCCAGCTCAGTTCCATCATTCAACGATGCTTAGAAGATGAACTCTCCCTCTCTCCCATCCCCCAAAGTATTTCTAACAACACTTATTAAGTGTGCTGGAGGAGTGGCCCTAGTATCTGGAGTGTTCTCCTGTTCTGTCCTCCCACACACAACTCAATCTTCCTCCACGCTCACTCAGGAACAGCATCCTCCTCTTTCATGCATCTGTGCTATAAGTGGAAAGAGAATTTGACTTAAAGGAGCACTGGCAACTGGTTTTAAATCTCAAGGTAATTTGTTGTCAAAGGAGTTTTTTAACATAATTTGGGGATGTCTTTCAAGCGGTGAGAGAGGAACGGATCAGTTAAGTGAAGGAGAATTAATTATTCCCAGACATTACTAAAAAATACAAACACGGCCAGGGTGTGATAGAGCAAATGGAATTGATTTTAAACAAAAGTGAACCTGACCGCTCACATTTCATCATCCCCTTCTGTGAGACTTCTCCAGGTTTCACCTCTTGTTCGACAGAATTAAGTATTAATATGGCCACTCTTAGAGAGAGCTGCAAGATAACCCTATTTGCTCACACCGTCTCAACTGATTAAGTCTTGTTTCCCAGCTGATTGGGAAGATGTATGAGAGTGACAAGCTTTTGTCTTACAAGATCTTCGAGTCTGAAGTCTGTAAATTCCCATCTCTCCCTTTTACTCACTTCTTCTCCCTGTATGTCTATACAAACACCGAATCACAATTCAGGGCCCGGAGAGAAGGCTGTGATCTTCCTCTTCCAAAACACCTTTCTGAAACATTCACAGCATCTGCCACTTGGCATTACTCCTTTCCAGCTGAAACATGCAAGGACATAAGCTTTGTTGTTGTTTGTTTTTAATGAAAAACATAGATTGATTTGCATTAAAAAAAAAAAAAAACAAAAAACAACACAACAAAACAAACAAAGTAAAACAGTAAAGACAGGGTAGGAGGTTACTAAATGCTGATGAGAGCTGAGATGTATTAACCAGCTGTAATGTGCTGCTCCTGTCTCCAACTTTGAAATCCCTGCTAAAAGGCTTTGAACCATTTCTCTCACAGCCTATAACATACACAGAGCAGAGCACAAGAATGCTATTAACTCCAGCACAGCTCTTCCCTGCCCTGCATAGCTGTGTTAGGAAGGATTGCATGAGACAGACTTAGAGTTACACCATTAACTGCAAAAAGGTGATGAACAGGAATGACACCTGGTGTGCCTTCAGCCCCAGAGCATCTTAAACAACACCAAGATGATCTTTTCTCTTTCAGGATCAGCTGAGGGCCATGGTCAAGGCTGCAATGTGATGAAATAGCTGGGAAACAGAAGCATGAGACACTGGGATGTGTGAGGCACAAACCCCTGGATTGGTAGCCCTAACCGCACATCAAACACCATTCCCTACTTTCCTCCTGCCTAAAATTATTTGGGAGAAAAGACAGAACGGTCAAGAAAGATTATCCACAGCCACAGCAATGGAGCAATTTAGAAGAACTCTGGGGATGGTCTAATTAGGCCATTGCACATTAGCTCATGGCACTTTGCTGGCACAACAACAAACGCAATGGCCATTGCATCAAAACACCTTAATGACATCTTGGAGCTTACCCTCCGGCAGCACCGAGACCCCGTAGATGGAAAGGACAGCAAGACTACCTACGTGTGACACTACTCATGAGCAGAAACAATCAGCCTTGATGGAGTATTTTATGAAGAGGTTTCCATCAGGCGCCAGCAGCTTTTTAAATATTAACCAGCGAGATCTACTGGCTGCCACTCTGGGATTACTGTCTCTGACATTGGTGATCCCAGCGTGTCAGCTTAATTTAGCAGCCAAATCCTGGCTCCCAGCGAGTGGCTTGCAGATGTGGATTTTAATTAAAAATATTTAATTTTCAGCTCCGAGTTCCATGTGCTCTACCTGGCAGTATGGTTGTTGGTGCTCATCATACAAAGCACTGCAATGCTGCTCTCCAAGGAAACCTCAAACAGCTTCCTCTGCCTATGGCAGCTCCAAACAACCCCACGGAGCCCCGTTTTATGTTCAGCCTCAACCACTGAAACAGACAGCTAAAAGTAAATCATTTGTAGCTCAGAACCTACCTTACACCAGAGCAGCTCATTCAGAGATTGGCAATGTGGAAAGCGCTCCTTTCTAGCTCCAACACGTTGCATCCCTTGAGAGTCTGTTTTTCACCCACAGGATGCTACAAACTCTAGGTGTTGCTCAAACCTGGGGGAAAGAAAGCTACGTTTAAATTGGCACCTCAGGGTTGTAAGGCAAACACATCATTTGACAACTAGCAAGCTGGGACTTCACATAGCCCAGTGGGACCTCACATAGTTCCTTCCCTGTGTCATGAGTAGTTTTATACAAATATTTTTCACTAATGGTTTTCTACATCTGCAGACATACACTTAGCAAGTCCCTAGTCAAACAGTTGCAAAAGCGTTTAGTGCAGGTCCTAACTAGAAAAAAAGGTTCTGCCTTTGTCTTCTGTTTGCACACTGCAAACAGCAGACGTGGCGTTTGTCCACATACAGACACCTCTTTTGAACACAGCAGAAAATTTGAGCACTTTGGAAGCTGTACATAATGGTTGATAAACATCTAAAAAGATCTTTAGAGATTCTCGTTTAGATCCTGTATTTTAAGGGAATACTTGGGAAAAACATTTTCCTTACATGGGATAGAAAAGCAGACTTTGAGAAAAAGAGCCAGAAACAAGTAGGCTTCACTATACTAATATCTGAATCATTCAACATTCAGACATTAGTCTTTATTACGAATAGCTGCAAATTTTAATTACAGAAAGTATTTTAAAATGATATATTTTTTATTTTTCCTTATTTTATTCCAAGGAAGTTCATATCCCTTCGCTGCTTTTGAGAAGAAAGTAACTGTAGATACTCTAGAGAAAGACTTACTAAAGGGCACGTACAATTCAGTACCGGTGAGAACCTATCCACAGAGAAAGACTTTGTAAACTATTTGGGGGAAGGACAGTACACGGTTGTATAGCACCTGATGCAATGGAGGCATGACATACGACCCTTATCACAAATGGAAAAACAAACATCAACAAGACAGATTGAAGAACACATCAGAAACAGTAAAAATGATGTTAGCAGTGATTATTTCTAACATTTAGCCCGGAGTCCTTTATGCTTTGTTATTTTATATTGACAATCCCACCTAGAAATGGGTCTCGAAGACTTTTTGACTTGTAGACAACCCATTTTGCTCTGCAGACCCCAATGTATCTATTGTCACCCATGGGAGGGCCCCAGGGCCTCTGCTACGCTGCGTCTTTGGGGACGGATCAAATGGCTTCCAGACGAGAACAGAACCAGACATTTTCCAACCAAATACATCTCAGGTCACTGAGCAATGCTCTGGTGGCTCTGCCTCTCCTGCAAATGCCCATGCTGAGGCATTTCAATACGGAGCTTTGCCTGAGGAACTGTCCTCCTCTAGGGCAGGAGGAGATGTTTGCCCCTGCCTTGGCCAGCACCACATTCAGTGAGCTGACCGAAACCATCAGAACAGCTGCGTCTATTGATGCCTCCAACTTCAAATTGGGGTGCCCTAGGTATGCACGTAGGCTTTGATCATGCAGCACTGCTAGGGAGGAAGGTAGAGATGGCAGAGTCATAACTGGGGATGAGAAGAAGGATAGAAGATCCTTTCAGGTTGGGCTTTGGGATCAACTGCATCAGCAGCTGTTTGTTGACGCACTAAAGTCCCAGAGACATTGTACCAAGTGCTGTAACACCAAAGCAAGGCCTCACCTCTGACTGTAGCATCTTAAAGCCTTAGGACATATAGTTATTCATCCAGATGGGGATTTATGTCCAGCTACTGCTTCACAAGGCATCAGGTACTGCCACAGCAAGGATACTTGGGGAATCTCTCAAGATTGGTGAGTGTTGAGTCTCTCAAGAAGGTGAATGTTAGCAGAGTACTTCATCACTCCCTTCCTCACTGTCACAGAAGACAATAGGGAGATGTCACACTGTGAAAATAAGCTGTATTAACCCTACAAGGGAGCAAATCTCTTCTACAACTGAGTAACACTGCATGAATACCTGCAGAGTGACTCTTCGATCTTCCCAGTAAAGAAAAGACCAGATTTACAGAGCACCAAACCCTTGCTATGTCAGGATGTACAGCGAAAGTCATGCTATGTCTATCATTAACACCACAGGAACCCAAACAGAGGCTCTACAAACCAATGACGACTTTTCTCATGTCCTGGAAAATCCCCCAGCAGTTGCTCATGGACAGGCACTGTCTAGAGCATGTTACCTTTAACATTCACAGCGCCACCAAACATCTCAACATCTTTCCTTCCTTCTTGACCATGGCAGCAGACAACCCACACAAAAAAAGGACAACTCCAAATCTTTGCCCAAAGCCTGATGGTTTCTCCTTCCCCAGACAGAAAATGGCGCAACTTTAATATGGTAATGATGTTCCGCATGAACTCGTTCTTCAAACAAGGACCAGTTTGTTGCCAGACAGAAATGGAAAAGGGTCAACCTCTTCTGCCCCTTCTGCGTACAACAATTCCTTCTTTTGGGAGGAATGGCTTGAAAGCTCCAGTTATTTAAGTCTGTTTTCTACTAAGAGTGACACCTCCAAACAGACTCCCTCCTGTCCCTTTTTTAGGCTATGAACGGGTCCTTGGTGTTCTAGCCAGGCCACTTCTCCAATGCAGCTTCTGTCATTAGGAAGAGGAAAAAATAAAAAGAGAAAAAAGAAGGAAGAAAAAAAAAAAAAGCCACATTTTCTTGGAAACTTCTGCAAATATTTTATGCCCCCTCTTTCCCTTTTTTCCCTTTTTTTCCACCCCCCCTTCGTACATTCACACAAGCTGAACAACAAGAGGGTCCTCTGATGAATGTGGCGGATCGCCATGGTTACGGTTCAGAGATGCAGCAAAAAGCAATTATGGTGGGACATAGAGGAGAAAAAGAAAAAAAAAGAGAGAGAGAGAGAGAAATGCACCTCTTTGTCAGAATTTCAGAACAGCTGTAATAACACTTCGGCACCCCAACCAGCGCAAAGTAACTGAAATATTGTGGCATGTTAAATGCCAACGCATTAAATACTGGGATTTCAATGTCACATTATTTAAAAAGACAGGAAGCATTAATTTCCAGCTGCACTTTCAGCTTGTTAAGTCATCTAGGGGGAATAGGGAAAAAGGAACAAGTCCATGGCACAGGGGCGCACATTTTGAGGTGTGAAATAAAACACTGTTCAGCGAGGCAGTGGAATGCACTTGTAACAGATTTAATCTGACAGCAGCTGTGGTTTCCTATTTAAGGTTTGTGTGATTTATTTTTCCCCTTGGTGCTGGAGCTCCTGAAAGAGATGTCGATGCTCTCCTGACCTTTCCTAGGCTGAGGATCTCAAAGCACTTTACCCCATGCATTCATTTTCACAGCCTCCGATGGGTGAGGTAGGAGGTTGGCACTGCTCTCACACAGTAGGTGAGACTTGCTCCGGTCTGATCTTTCTAGACCAAGGCTCACAGATGGGCTGTCTTTGACCTTGGTTTGGGACTGAGAGAAGAGGGAAATTCTCATTTTAGGAGTTGTTATTCTAAAATCATACGTAAAATGAATGCTGCATATTGCAGCCTGGGATTATCTGTGAAGTGTATGTGTGCCCATTATAAATCTATTCCTCTGTGGCTAGCAAAAAAGATTTGTCTCTACTCATTCCTGTTGGTGTTTACTCTTGAGGATTTCTACAGATCTATTTTTGGTGGCACCGGCAGCATAAAGCTTCTCCCTTCCTTCTCATACATGGTACACACTGCAGCCCCCAACTGTGTTCCTGCCTTCCAGGGTATGAATCAAAATGGGGACTAGACCTTGCTAGTCCAGGGAAGGATGTGGGAAATAAGACATGACTGAAACGGTCTCTGATCCTGTTCACCAAGTGGTGCTGCAAACTGGAGCGCCAGAGGAGCAGAAGTGGCAAAGAGTGCAACTGGACATGCCTGTGGCACCTCGGTTGCAAGAGAAAAGAAGGACAAGCAGAGCAATGCAACAGTGAATGACCAAAACAGCCCAACAGGACAAAGATTGCACCACTGCCCCATTCAGAGATTTTTTTACCTCTTTTCTGAAACTTTCCACTTCTGTTTCCTTCATCTTCACAGTTCAGACCTTACAAATCACGTGTCCCAGGTCCAGCCTTCCCAAATCAGGTCACAAAGGCAAGCTCAATCATCCATCCATTACTGACTCTGTAGAAGGAAGTGAGAACTAGGTACGCAATCACAGCAGCAGCCCACTATTTCTCTCTTTTATTCTACATTATTCCCAACAAAAGCAAAGCTCTTGAGTCCTTCCTCAAGCAAAGGAAATCTGAGATGAACCAAGTTGTGGAATTCTGGAAAAATTTGCTATGGGAAAAAAGTTCTGTGGACTGAAACTCAAGATCCAAATCAACACCAAAAATAAACTGTTTTCTATGTTCAGTAGGCAGATGCACTGGGAGGTCGTGGGTCACAGGACAGTCCTCTTCCAATGCACTCTCAAGACTTGCACTCTATCAACATAGGAAAAATAAATCAGAAAAGAAGCAATAAGGTCTACCTGCAGATTTCCATGGGTATAGAAAATATGCCAGCCTCAGTTTCCCAAAGCAATGAGATATGCTGTGCTGTTAAAATGCCATTACCATTTTCAGTGGCACAGACTGGCTGATGTTCTCACCCCAATCCCAACTACATCAGTAGAATCTGGAAGCACTCAGAGCCATTTCTCATCGAATGCTCAGTATCCAAGCAGGTGACTCCCTACAGAAGAGTCAAGGGAAAGAAAGAAGATCAAAACAGAAATGTACTCGTTGTCCTACAGGCATGTGGCATTCATAAGAAGAGATTAAAGAAGGGATTTTAAAACAAAGGATTCGTTGCAGATTGCTGTTTTTTCTCATTGCTTTATTAGTTGCTTTTTGCACATGTCAGATAACCGGGCTTGCAAATAGCTTTAATTAGAAATGCAGATTACACAAGGCCAGAATACACTGGACACTGTTTCTCTCCAGCAATCCTTCCGGGAATACACACGGCCAATTTGCTAAGAAACAAGCTGAAAGTCAAAGTTAGCTTCATTTTCAGGCTATACAGTGAATGCAGCCGATGTGCCCAGTTCATAAATCTAGCAGCTGTGAATAATTCCTCCTTCTTAAAGAATTTAATGGAAGAAAAGAACCACCTTGTTTCCTGTACAAAAGGGCTGCTGGAACTACACTACTTCTAGTAGAGGTTGAAGAGATGAGAAAGGAGGGGAGGTTTAGATTGCACATTAGAAGGAAGTTTTTCACACAGAGGGCACAGAGGATGGTGACGTACTGGAACAGGCTGCCCAAGGAGGCATTCAAGGCCAGGCTGGATGTGGCTCTGGGCAGCCTGGTCTGGGGGTTGGTGACCCTGCACATAGCAGGGGAGTTGAAACTTGATGATCATTATGGTCCTTTTCAACCTGGGCCATTCTATGATTCTATAATCAGTGACCAGAAAACCAATATGTCATTCCAGACCTGACAATGAAATTGTACATCAAAAAACACTGACAAAGAGTGTACAAATGGTCTACGCACTCCAAAATATATCTTCTCCCATAACGTTTTGAAGATTTCTGGCTTTAAAACTTTCCTCATTCGTTTGCTTATTACACATTTGTCTGGGGAAGATTGTCAAGAGGATATGCTGCTCCAAATGGGCATGAAAAGGAAACAACAGCCCAGGAGAAGGGGATGCAATGAATGCTGGAAAAGCACAGACATGTTATTGAAATTCTGACCTTTTTGACAGCTCCTGGCTTCCCATTGGCATTGTGTCAGGACGATGACTATCATGTTTCAGGCTGTGCATTGCCTGCAGCAGACTGCAGCAATTTCTCTATAATTGCTGAAGAAAAAAAAATTAAAAAAAATGTATATATACACACATATATATGTTTCATTGCATCATAGTTTTACCTGAGCAGAGTTTTTTTTTAGGGGAGCAGCAGAGGAAGAGGACCTAAACTGGGTGAACTGGGATCAGCTGAGTTCAGGCTAAACGGAACTGGGCTTATCTACAGTAAGCACTGTTTTTAAGTCCAAAATCCACTAACTACTGAACGATTCCTCCCTGATAAGGCAAAACTTAAATGGTTAAATTCTGCTTCCCTTCACATCAGTGACAAAACTCTCCTTGGCAGTAGTGGGAGTAAAATGTCATTAAACAATTCTAATATGGCTTCTAAGAAAAGGTTTGGGTGGGAAGGATAATTGCTGAGATTCTTTTTCTATGTTAACTGAGGTTCACTTATTAGTAGTACTATTGCACTGTTACAAAATATTTTCGGAATCCTCATAATGAAACATAATTGGAAGTTTAAATAAAACATAGGAAATGTGATTAGAAATTTAAACTAACAGTTCGTCACTTCCTATTTTGGAAATGGATACAAAGGGCTTTGGGAGTTTCAAAGCAATGCTTAAATTCCTATCTGTTGCACAGCACTTACTATCAGGCTGTGAACTGATTTACTCCTCATACGTAATGGACTGGACATCTGCAAAGTGAGTATGAAAAGAGAGAAAAGAAATAGAAGCATCACTACCAAAACATGAAGCTATGGGCCTGCCATCAAGTTGGGTCCTGTGAGTAGAGAGACAAAGATAACTTCCAGTGCCACGTACCTGCGTGTCATTGCTGCACTACATAGGAGCTCCCTCAAACAAACCACTTACCGTGAGATCTCTTGGTGATTGCTCTCCATTCAATTTCACGAAGCATTCGATTAAAGTAAGGGTTTAAAATGATTTTTTTTTGGGGGGGGCAGATATTTAAATTTAATTGCATTGCTTCACTAGTGCTGATGTTAATGATCTCGGTAAATGAGTATTTTGAGCAAGACAAACAAATATTTTTTCCCCAGATCTCATCAGCAAAGCAGGAATGAGAGTAAGTTTACAATAACAGAGTATTCCTATTTCAGTGGTGTTTTTGTCACTTCTCTAAAACTCAAACCCCTAACATAGGGCACGTGGCCACAGACTGCCAGGTGCATTAAAGTTTTACATCTAAAAGCCTTCATTAAACTTCAAAGCCATTCAATTGGGCAGCTTTCTCCATTTTTCATTTTAATCTTTCAACGCTAGAGCTGAGGATGCAAGCTTGCAAAAACTTGGTCCCTAAATATTAGGATCCCAACAGCTGCCCAGCTTTCAGAAGGGCGGAAGCAAACAACCAGGCTCATAATTCAAAGACCCATTGACTTGGTCTAGTGCTTCAAAGTAGGAGAAACAGCCTCTTCACAGAGGTTCTCGCCTGCTTCAAAGAACAACTAAAGCAAGGGCTATGGTGTCCTGGTGTCTGCAGTCCTGTGTGCTGGTGATATCACCTCAATGCAACCAGCTGCAGCAGGTGGCAGTGGTGGTGGAGAGGAACCACGATGGTAGGTGGATGGTTGGACTAGATGACCTTAGAGATCCTTGCCAACCTTCATGATTCTATAATTCATTGCAGCCTTTCTCAACCAAGTCCCCACTGCTCTAGAGTTCAAATCCTTTGATCTCCCAGTCCAAACTCATTTCTTGGTAGTATTACTTGAGTCAAAGTTTTGCCCCATGAGGTCAGTCACGGCTTCCAGACAGCAGACTCTCACCAAGGGCTCAGCTTCTCTGAGTACTGGCGCTCTACCTTATGGAAGATGGAAAACACGTTAGCATAGTTTGTTTTGGCCCCACAATACAGGGCCGGTGGTGCTCAGCCCCCTCCAGAAGACTGCTGTTCCAACAATGGAAAAAGGAAGGGGGGAAGAGATGGACTCAAAGCACACAGCACTCCATAGCCAAAACACACATGACTGGCATTTCTGCTAGTGGGATACGCAGGGTAAGCCAAGTCAATGCTCTGCTATTCAGAAAACTCCAGCAAGCAGCAGACCTCAACACAGCAAAGGCACGCTGCCCTGGTACAGCAGCCAGGGGAGGGGAAGCTGAAGGACCATAACAGGTTGCTTCATGTAAGAATATTAGCTCTTTCTCTAGGGCACTCTCTTCCCATAGGCTACCCCAAACACTGAGTACAGGCCTATGTTTTTTAGCATCCACATAGCCCAGATTTTACGCCACACATCCTCCTTTTCTTCTGCTCTTCTTTCTCTCCACTTCTCTTTCCAATCTTCCCACTGGCACAACCACAAGCAGCTTCCATTCTGCCCTCTCTCAGCATCCCTTCTCTGGGCTGTGATCACTCCTCCACTGCTTCTGTCCCTCATGCTCTCCCCCCCCAAAGCCCATTGCAATATCTCATCTTCCGACAAGTCCAACATAAAAGCATTCAACTACACCATTTTAGACTGAATGCAAACTTGAGCTTGGGAAATGTTGCACATCCTCCCTGCATTCAGCTTGTACAAACAGCGGTAGATATTTCTGTCCCCACTATGCAAGCACACACATGCTCCTGCTGCTCCCACCCCTACAGGCATTTCCCCAAAGCTATCTTAAGATTATTGCAAATGCAACACCGCATTATGCCTCCTAAAAAATAAACTAAAATAGTCAAACCCTGGCATATCTCCAGAGAGGAAAGCGTCAGATCTCAGCTGGTAAATAAGATGTTACTGTGAAGCTTGTAAAGCCAACGTTATTTCTCCTTTGTAAAGGCTCTACCTGCATAACATGAAGGGGGCTCAGTGACAGACACATTAAAACACCATTAAACTGTGAAATAGAACACAGTGTGAAAATAGATTTAACCTTCACAGCATATTGATCTCTACCCCGCGCCGTGCCTAAGTTCTTGGACAACTGTTTTATAATAGGTTTTACTTATTTTCCTGTTGCTATTCTGACTTCCTCAGAGGAGGGTGTTATTTCTAAAAGCTCCTGACAGCTAAGGGAAAAGTGGGCTTGTTTCTTAGTCATCGCTCAGCGCTCGAGCAGAGCTGCTGCCAGCTGCTCCATAAACAGAAATCAGTTCTGTGTGAGGGAAGGATGGGTCTGGGCAGCAGCGATTGTGGTGGGATGGGAGGAGGAGGAAGGGGAAGCGGAAAGGGAAGAGGAGACGGGCTGTTTGCAAGGACTCTGCTGAACAAAACCACGCAGGATGCAGGCAACCAGGCTGAACCCAAAATGCCTTTTGAAAGGGACAGCTCCAAGATTTATTTAGGCGTGCAGGGACGCGGGCTGTGTTTGTGATGATGATAGGTAAAATAATTGTGCGCACATCTGCATATTCAGACGGAAATCCTTCTGGGGAGGTGACTGCCATGGATCATGCTGCTGGGTACCTTCACTGCACGACAGTGACTCCTCGCAGCCATGACTTACACCACGGGACCTCTGAACCCCGTCACCTCCTCCCTGACCCTCCATCCATCTTCCAAAGCCTTATGCTAAGAGTTCAAACCCTTCCGAATGGCCAGGTATTTTTCTTTTTCACATCAATTCAACAAAATAAAAACGTTCCACCACCTCCACACCGGTATTTCCTTTCTGACTGCCACAAAATAAACCCATCCTGAGCACGGGACAGATAAGGGTCAGCCATGTCCTGTAACCCTGAAAGAGGATTCTGTAACACCCATGCACAAATTAGATAAATTTTAGGGATGGGTGGTGTTCTTTTTTCATAAATATCTCCACCACAGTCATCTGACAAATGACTGTGAATGCGAAGGGAAGGCTGAACCCATCCTTCAGATATCCTGTACACACTGCATGGAAATCCAATGTCTATGCTGGCTACTGGGCATGATGGGGCACCTCTGAGCAGCACACACCCATACCTTGCCAGTTCACATTTGTAAACATGGTTCACACACACAGTTTGCACATTGTCTGCAAGGCAACTAAGCCACAGAGAAGCTCTCAGAGCAACAGAAGAGTTGCATTGACTCCAGTAACACTGGGATGGTGCTCATTGCATTTAAAGTAACTACTCACTAATAAAGTCAGTTTTTAACAAAAATGTACTTCCACTTTGGGTACATAGTCCAGCTTTCCATAATGTTGTACATATTGACAAAGCATGAATATCATCTGTTCCCCCAACAAACTGCTGTCAACAAGAATATATCACAGTCAAACAGCATCAAGTTCGGCCACTATTTATCTAATTCACAAGAGTAGCCAGGCTGATTCAAAGCCTTTGAGCTCAGCAAGGATTTTATATCAATGCACTTCAAGTACAGCTCACAAAGAACCACACAGCAATTGCAAAACACTCAACTGTTAATTTCTTTCTCACGTAGAGAGAGTGGCTGTACTACCCTACAGGAATCCTTACACTGGTTTCGGTTCCCTAAAAGGAGTTTACCTTTTCCACGAGTCTCCAGCAGAGCAAACACTCCCTCTGCAGCAGAGCTGAAAAATCTGTTTCCATTACTGATGGTGCTGGATAAGGACGTGGCATGGGTGAGGATGTCGACTTTCACCTTCCATGTGTCTCGTTCATGGACACCACCGCTCTGTTTAAGCAACTTCTGTCTCACCAGGGTCCTATGCAGATGGCCCACAGTCTCTGTTCACACATCCAGTCAACACCACAGATCAACGACCAATGGAAGATGATAAAACCAGACTGGCATGTAAGCAGGACAAAAACATAAGTAACAAGGCTAAGGAAAGTAGATAACTGAGAATAGCAAAGTACGGCCCTAAATAATCCAATGCGCTTTGGTGGTACTTTCTTGGATGATGCTGCACACAGTTGAGGAGGTAAAAACAGGGGTTTGGGGTTTTTGATTCTTGTTTTCTAAGATAACTATACACAAAAAGGAGGTTTTATTTTTTTGTTGGTTTTTTTGTTTTGTTTTACTGCAGAAAGATTAAATTCCAAAAGGCATCAATCCTCCAAGGTAAAAATGGTTTCAGATTTAGGGCTCTCTCCATTTCTCACACACTCGGGATAAAAGAATAACACAACTTTATAGACCAATTCCAATCTAATTTTAAAGAAAATCACATCAGTGCCGACCTTAAGACACCTGGAAATCCATGGATTCAGATCTGATCTTTCACCACAGTTTTCACTGGAGTACAACCAGCCCTTGACACACATGCACATACAGAAAGAAAATCAAACTTCATTTTTCTCCCAGAAGCAGCTCCCAAACATCTCAGCGCTGCTACTTATCCACCTTCCCCAAGGAGATTTCTATACAATTGTACAAACTTAAGAGAAATATCTATCTATCTATCTGTCTGTCTGTCTATCTATCTATATGAAGAAGCAGTCCTACCCCAGAAATCAAGCTCTCAAACTGTCTGAAAATGTGAGACTTCCAAGATAGTCCTTGTGCAAACACTTCCTTGGTAAATGGCCTGACTCTCTCCGCTCACCCTCAGTATCCTCCGATCACAATGCCACATCTTCAGGAGAGAGCCTGAAGGTTATGGATTGTATTTGGTTAAATCCCAGCACTTAACGGATCCATTTAATGGTAATCTCAGGTGTACAACTCGAGATGAAAATATCACATCCAGAAATGTGTTTTGAAGCAACAGTCACACACGTCTATGGAAAGATGATGATAATAGTGAGCGCTTACAGCAAATGGCATTGTCCAGATTGATATCGTATCTTATACTCAAAAGGTCTGAACAGAAGCATCTGGGCATCATGGCATGGTTAAAAACAAGCCCATCGAAAATGGATAAACAATTAAAAATGTATTGAAAGAAGAAAGAAAAAGAGAAATCATTCCTAATTAATTCTAGTGCCCTGTACAACCCCAGACTATTTGTAATCCTACAGGGAACATCTTTATTGATCTGGGGGACGCTGCAGCAGACTTCTGATGCTTATCTCAGCATAAAAATAGGCTCTTGTGATGAGCAGTGATTTAATTACATGACAATCACTGCTAACAATGCATGGCGAATACCAAAAATATGCAGAGCAAGAGTGGCAGTGATAAATGCAAGGGAATGGCAATGACTTTCAGTAAAGTCCTCCATTGCCAGAGATGGAGGGAGACATTCCCCCACCCCTGCAAGCGAGCAAGACACGTTTCACTGTGCATAGGCTTAGGCCCTCAGAAGCAGTTGCCCTACATGACAATGAGCACAAAGATATTTGGATCCCATCTTTCAGATTAAGTGCTATAACAGATGCAGTAGAAAGGGTTTGCTCAAGAAATAAAACAGTGCATTTGGGCTTGTTTGCAAGTACCAACTCTTTGGCTCCTATCACCTCTATTCGGTAGGTGACACAGTTAAACATTATCCAATATTCCTCCCATTGACAGAAGAAACTTACCAAAATGCAGAGATCAAGAGCCAGAAAGTTTCTTCATTCATCTGCTAAAAATTCGATCAAAACATGAGTGTAAATGGGAAACCCCTGGCTAAGCACTCCCCCAAGCACTCCTCACACCCATCCAACCTTCATTTCATCAAAGCCCAGAGCATTATCCATCCTTCGTGTACTTAAGGCCACTGTATGTGTCAGCTGAGCACGCACCTTCACCGAGCCACTGATCACCGGTGTGAGGGGCAAACTGTTCACATCCAAACCTGAACATATTTGCATCTAGAAGACTCAGAACCAGACGCATGTGTCCAACCTACAAGCAAGCCTCTTACCTTTATCTATGAGGAGGTCCAGAAGAGGTAGGAAGGATGGTTGTGCTAAGAAAGCAGCTGAAATTAAGTTTAAGCCTGCCTATCTTCTGGCTTTTACTTTCTTCCACTCTTAGAGGCACATCATCTCGTTCAGCCAAAAGGGAAATTGCAGGTGTTCAATCCAACACAGGGAAACTGATTGGCAATGTTCCCCCACGTAAAATTTAACAAGAATCACCAGCCCTCGGGTTAGAGCCATGCTGAGAACCTGAACTCCTGCCTGCCCAGGTGCTGCTGCTGCTGAAAACACCGAGCCCTGAATGAATGCCACCTCCTGCTGCCCTGTACTCAGCTCCATGATTCATGTCAGAGGAGCACATCACTTATTCAAAACAAAATGACCCTCTACATGCTGCACTGTTTTAAGTCAAAGCAATGCAGAGGAAGGTGGGTTAGAATTGGTATCATCTGCAGGTTTTTTCACTTCGTTATTTCTAAATGCTTTTGAATATTTACACTAAGCAAAACATAGTTTACTCACATATCCTGTGGAACTAAGTAACTGCTGCTGAGGGTCTTCTCCACTGATAAAATTGCCTGGCAGACATTTTATCCAAAAACGCTGGAATTTCACCTGGTTTAACTCATCCTCAATTGGGAACAATTAAAACACTCCATTTGCAATACAGCAGGTTAGCAGTATGTAGTACTTTCTTCCCAGCTGCTAACTTTCAGGATGCTGAAGAGCAGATACTCTTATCGTGTCTCTGTGTGATTTGAAGGGGTAGATGCACCGGGGCACTGACACGTGTAGCTTTAAAGATAAAATACAAGTACAGTATTAAGTCAGAAGAGGATTCACTTCTAATACATACCACAGTCTCCAGAGTCAAAGCTAACATTTCCTGAACAGTCTATCAGCTTAGTTTAAAGGATGGAGAATCTAAAGGTTAAGGTTTGATTAGAATGTATTTTGTTGATTTTTGTCCTAACCCTTCAGAGCAGCCAAATTCCTTCCCAGTGTGAACCTACAGAGCTGATGGGAAAACAACTCCAGTTGTGGTGATTCCTGAAGAATCAGGCCCTACAAATAAAAACCCAACCAAAGTTGCCCCACATAGAGTACAGGAAATTAAATGGCAACTCTCCATTTTCCTGTGGGATTACCCAGTCCTGGGAGCTGTTAGTACACCAGGCAGTCAATTAGCAGGAGCCTTGTTTCTGGGGATGAGCACTTCCCCATGCACACGAGGGTAGGTCTGCAGGGCAGCAGCCATAGGTGTGAGTCCCAGAGCAGCAGGGCTGAGCCTGAGCTCTCCATTGCTTTGTGTGGGAAAGGACTGGGGGGGGGGGGGAGCAGAAAGAGGAATGCAAGAGCTGAAGGTTAAAACTGCAGCTTTGCAAGCACGAAAGTAAAGGCGCTTGTGACATTTCCACTGACTGCTTTATTCAGCTGTTTGCTTGCTTTCCACAATGTGTGTTTCAGTGACTGAGTTTTCCTGACAGTGATCCATAAGGGAGCCGAGTCCTCGTTCCTATTCATGATTAGTCAAGAAACCAACTTTTAGCAGCAGCTTATGTTTGGGCAAACACGAGTACATATTTCATTTGCACATGTATGTCAAACCCAGTCATTTACACACTGCGAAGGCAGTAGACACGTTTGGTCATATCCCACCAACAAATCTCCATGTTCTGTAATCTACAGTCAGTCAAAGGACCCACAGATAGATTTACATTTCGGAATGCCTTCTGGTCTTAAGGAAATTAGAATGCAAATGTACATCTTGTGGGACTCAAACGACAGCCTTGAATTAAGAACATAAGTTTACGATTTCCATGCTATACAGTGTATAGATTAACAACATAAAAAACAATAATTCCCATGGGCAGATGGACACTCAGGCACATAACTACTGATATCCCAGCTTCAGGAATTGAACGGAAAGTCTGAATAAAGGTTTTGATTACTTCATTGTGCAGCAAATGCAGGTAACCTTCCTTTCCCCCAGGCAGGGGCTGGGAAATCCAGCCAAAAATGTTTAAAAGCAGGTGGGGTATCTCTTTACCTTATCTCCTACAGCAGTACAGCGTCCACTTCAGGTAACCACAGGTGCTGGTACACTGCACTGTCAAGTGATGTACTTGCTCACCTAGCCAGATACTAAATAATACAGCTCAGTAAGTTGTAAGGAACGAGAAATATATGTCCTAATCCAGGTAAATTAAAAACATCATCATAACCTCAAACATTTATTGCATTTCAAATAGCACTTATCAAAACAAAGAGCTCATTATAACATTTATACATACTGGGCCATCCAAACCCCTTTGTTTGGTATGTCTCCAGCGTAACAATCTAATACAAATTATTCCAAAACACACATCTATATATACATAAAGACATCATCCTCTCTCCTGAACAGAAACCAAATGTGAAAAAAATCTATAGGAAAAAAAAAATAAAAAAAAAATACTATTACAATATCAGTCTCAACTTCTGAATAAATAAACACTTGCTGCAGCTGAATATTTTCACTCAGATCAATGATCTGATTTCACATGCCTGCTTAAATATGTGGGACTTTGGTCCCTTCAAAGCGACAATACTAAAGTATGATGAACTGCATGGTAGTCTGAAGCGAGACAATGAGGCATTGTTTACACAGAAGATTGAGAAACTGGTTTAACAAAAGAGATCCGTGGACATCCATTGTCTGTACAAGAAGGAGATTTACTGGAGATTTTATAATTTCTACAAGACTCTTTCCAACCGACTTCATTAACTTGAAGTAAATCAAATCATGCAGAGATCTGGCTCAGCCAGAGAGACATGCCGGGAACGGTACAAAATGAAGAAGAACAGACACAAGATAAGCTTCAGAATCTTTGGCATTTTTCATAAACATTTTCAAGGTTTTTAAATCTGTATGTTCAATCACTTTCCCCACACACACTCACCTATAAATACATTATACATGTTCTCTTCTTTATACACAACTGCGTACATGCATGGGTATACAAGCACGCGTGCACACACAGAGGCATTTTTACAGTATTTTAAACTGAGATAATCTTCCTTCTATCTCTTACAAGAGCCAAACACATTCTTTATCAAACTCATGCACTCATCTCCTCTCCCTGGTAGCCCACAAGAGGATCCATGAGAACAGCACAGAGGAGGTTGAGACTGGACATCAGGAAACATTACTTTACCACGAGGGTGGTCAGACGCTAGAAAAGACTTCCTAACAAAGTGGTTGATGCCCCCATGCATGTTGGCACTCTAGAAGCATTTGGATAATGTCCTTGAGGATATTCTTTAACTTTTGGTTAGCCCTGAAGTGGTTGGGTAGTTGGACTCGATGACCTTTGTGGATCCTATCCAACTGAACTATTCCATTTTAACTCAAGTCTATGAACACGTGCTCCTCCTGATCCAATGGCAGAGAGGGGATTGTTACTTTGGAAAAACAAACATCTAAAAACCACTGAATCCAGTCAACAACCCAATGGAAAATACTCTGATGTTACTTTTTCATCCCCAAATTCATACATTAGGGCCTCAAGTTTGCATCATCAAATGGTGCAACACCATTTGGATTGCCAATCCATAAGCAAAGCTTCACCTGTTTTACTTCTAATTTGACTGCTTCCAAAGCCTTATTTTTTAAGAAGTAACTGAAGCACCAGGATTCTCTTCGTAAGGTGAACCACCTGAGGCAATGCTGATGGAAGCACCTGCCTGGAAACGGCAAGAACCAAGCTCCAGCTCTCATGCTAACAATGTCTCGTGGGGGCAAGTCACAAGTCACTCCCACGAAGTCCTGCAGCAACTACAAAACTGAGGACTACACTCTCAAAAACAAAAAAAAACAACTGAGCAGGTTTACATGATTCTCCACCTCAGTTTCCCAAGGCAAACCACATGGATCATGCTGGTTATGTGAATTTTACAAAGCAGAAGAACAATAGCTGAAAGATCAATAAGAAAGCAAGGGAAACCACATTCCCCTCAGAAGACTGAGTCCTTTGTCCTGTCTCTTCATTGCTCATTTCCCATGTAACTTCATTTTCTGATTCTTTCCCTGTGGACTCCAATGGGAATCAGTGGCAGACCAACACCTGCCCGCTATTGCACAGCCACATCTTTGGGCACCACGTACTCTTCCTGCACAAGCACTTGTTTCTTTAAGGCAATAAAGTGTTCTTCTCCTGGATCTGTAGTGTTGACCCCTCTGGATTTAGACAGAAAAACAAGAGCTGTGCTGAAAATATCTGATGAGATAGAGTTATAAAAGGCAAGTCAACAGAGTCTTTTCAGGTCAGTGAGTCAGGCTTCTCTGCAGTCTCTTAATCCTTTGGTAGCAGAAGGTTCTCATGCATCCATTGCCAGCAATGGATCTCTGATGAATCCAGTACCCAAACAGTTAACCACAGGGTGGGCTTATTTTTTTTAAAGAAAAGGGAAAAAGGAAAAACCCACAAGTGCTGGATGAAATATTGAGATACTGCTGGAGCTCCTCACTCTGCTAATTATGATAAAAAACTTTTTAAGATGTACACTGCTTGAACAGAAGATGGGTATCAAAGACTCGTTAATTCAGAGCTTAAACCTTTCTAGGCACAGTGATTTAACTCAGAAAAGAATAGCTTTCATATCTTAATGTAAATCTGTTGGATATGTTAAAAACTGGTTCAGAGCATCTCCTCACATCAGCTCAGCTGATCTGCTATGCTAGGCAGAATTATTTCCTCCTACATAAAAAAAAAAATGGAGCGCTGCCACATCCAGCCTTGCCTCTGCAATCGAAGCAAAATATGAAATAAGAGGGAATGCAGTGGCACCATACCCTGCCACACTGCTCCCCACCCTACAAACTAATCCACGTGTTCCACACTGCTCTTTAGGGACTACATCTTGGTGCCAAGAGGCAGCCCAAAAAACCACTCAAAATAGGTGCTTATAAAAAAGACCAGAAACAACAACAACAACAAAAGCCCCAGCAAATTATTGTGTTGTTCTGAACTACGAAGACAAGGGGGAAGCACGTGTGTTCATGTCGGGGGTATGGAGGGAGATGCTGCGTTCCGATATCGAGCTTCATCCTACAGAGCACTCCGTTTCTTCCTAATGGGACTGGAGCTGCTGTATGGTTTCAATTCAGCATGCTGCACCTGTAAAAACAAATAGACATGACGTTTGCAGCTAGGTAACTTTAGCTCACTACAGCGTGTGTTAATGGCTCCCCAAGGACAAACCAAGGGAAACTAAGGAAGGTTCAAAAGTAATGAATCATTTTCTAAACACAGGAACATGGGGGATTAATTGCAGGAAGGATTTGAGAAGTCATGCATCATTTCTCGAAACGAAAATATTAAAAGCAGATTTTTCTAATGAGATACATGGGGCTCTACCTAATTTCTGTAGCAGAGGAGAGATCTTTGGGTTTGTTTTAGTTTGGGAGCTGTTTTTCTTCTTCTGGCATTAACCAATAAGTTTAATAAACTTCTCCGAGGAGTAATGGATCAGGTGGATCCCAATATGCATCAAAAATGACTTGTCAAAATTGCACGCAGACCTTGGGATGCTGGAATATTTAATCAAACTGAACCTGGACAAAGCTACCTCCACCTTCCAATACTATTTCATTTACCATTAAACAGGTAAAACACATGTGGATAAACTGAAGAGGATCAGCGAATTGCCCATTGTGCCATAGAGAAGTATTTCCATTGAAACCACAGAAACCTTTTGCTGAATGCGCCATCTTTTCCACTCCTCTGCCTTTTGCCTAGCACACGTGGGTTGTAAATGGCTAAAACACAGAGGTGTTTTCCAAGTCATTGCAGTACCGCAGTGCATCATGATGATGCATCAATAGCACGTTAAAGGAAGCAGACAGAAAGGATTTGGAGTTGCCACGGATGACTCTTTGCTGGAGGACCACGTGGCTAACATTCAGGCTTCACTATTTTTAGCACCAGTGGAAAACTGCTCTGAGAAGGTTTGTCCCATCGAAGGAACTTTTATTAGTCCTCTCTCAGAGTAAATGGTCATCATTTTCCTCAGAGAGTTCAAAGGTTTCCAAAATGATAGAAACCACTCAAGGAAATGTTACAAATGTAAATGTTAAATAAAGCATAAATAGAAAAGCAGCTTATCTCCAAATATAAACATTAAAAGGGCATATGCGAACCATCACTGCAAATCCAGGGTGCTCGACGAGAGCAATGGCAAAAAAAACCAAACCCAACCAAAAATACACTCAAGCTTAATGTCTCTATGATTATTCCTGTTTAGCTCTTTTGCTCCCACCAGTCTACGAAGAGATTTCTCTCAAGTTATTAGTGCTGCCATCAGCCAATCTGGTGACCTCTTGAGATAAATGTCACCACAAGCCTTTCCAACCCTGTTTCTACCAGATGCTTCGACGCTGCATGGAGGCAATTATTTTTCGGTCTCCAGCAGAGTAAAATCACTACAGGCGAGATTGTGATCCCCTTATTCACAGTAAGCAGCACCTCACTGTGAATGTACCACGATTCACAGAGGAAGATACAATGTCAGTGGGATCCAGAGCATCAGGATCGGGGCCTGAGGACACAGATTCCAGTTGATTAAAACAAAAGAAAGAATCCTTTATATCACGCGCCTTGTTACTCAGCAAGACCATTCTCCCTCCTTTAGGAGAAATAAACAGATCCTGACATTCTAAAGGACTTATTGTTCAAATAATTCCCAGGAAGATTGGCAGGATTACCGAAGACACTGCTGTTGTTTCAAAGAAATATGAAAAGAGACGAGACTTGACTGAAATTGAGGGCGGATAGATTCTGGCTAGATTAAAAGTTATAATTCTGTAATGGTAGAAGACTGAACTCATCAACCGCAGAGTATTTTATACACATCTCAAAGCTTTCTGTAATGAGAAAGATGAGCTGAGCCTTGTCCAAGGGCAGCCTGGAGTTCAAGGTGGGTGGGGAGGAAGAATTTTGAGGGATGGCTGATGTGAAAAAAAACCACAGCGAGCACAAAGTGACGGAAATAATCCCCCCCACACTCGATTTTGAGAAAAGGGAGAATTCAGAAAGCCTTTTGGATGGTTATCTCTATCAAAGAGACTATTTTTCTCTTTCCTCCGTACAAATATAGGAGCAGAAAGGTGACGGAAACCATAGTTCACTAACCACGTTGGGTGATTTTCCGGATCATTTTTAAGTAAGTCTTTTCAGGATAATTTTTCTGCAATCATGCTTCTGACAAAGGATTTTGGCTCCCCTCTATTCTAACATTCCCCCCCAACCCCCTCACCCTCCACGGATTTTCCCAATCCCTTATCTCAGTTATTCAAAAGTGAAGGGGCATTGTATTCCCCAACAGAGCACCCCAGCCACTCTCAGAGCTGCTCGTTGCCTCTGTTGGTGCTGGCCATTTCATTACGTACCTTTTGAACATCAGATGGTACCCTGGAGAGGAAATCTAGTAGCTCGTTATTATCGATGGCATAGGGATTTCTAAGCTTCTTAGTAAATTTATTTATGCCTGGGAAAAATAAAAGCAAACAAAATAACGCATCTCATTTCTATCCCACTCCCTACTCAACTGTTCAAGTGAGGTGAAAAAGGGAAGAAGTCACAAGTAAAAATTAGTATGAAAGCGGTACCTCAAACTTCAAGCCACACACACATTGCCAGTCACGTCAATGGGGTGAGGGATGGGGGGGAGGGAGAGATTGCAGCATGCACTCATGCTGGAGGGTAACGTGGGGAGAATATAACCAATTTGCCACTGAAATGACTGTTAAATTCACTATCCCACATCAGCAAAGACACCCAACACCCTGCTGCTTCCCCACTAAGAGATCAGTATGGCTATCTAAAGGCACGGTAGAAGAGCAAAGTGTCATTGAGCAAAAGAAAACAGCCAGCTCACTTCAAAGAACAGCCAAAAAAATTCATATGCCAGCAGCCTCCAAGAATCATAATAGAGCATTCAATCCTATTACACCCCTGTCCAAAATCCCATGCTAGTCTCCTTGAAAGTAGTTCAAAATGAGATGGCTGCTCCAGCCTTCTCCTCTCTGTGAAATGTTCCTGCTTCACATCTGAGATGCAGCTTTTAAGCCATATACTTGTAGCAAAATGCCAACACAATTTTCTGTGTACCTGATTTTTAAAAAACAGAAAATACCATAAGGTCTTTTAAGGCCTTGCCACAGGGTAGTTGTTTAACACGTATCATATTTGAAGGCCCTGTCAGTCTAGATGATGTTGAATGGATGTATAGTTCTCTTGTATTCACCATGTCCTCCATACCAGAACAACAGTATTTTGTTACAGAACTTTCCTCCCCTTTTTCCTTTTGCTCTTTCTTTTGTTCAATTTAATCCTTTATTTATTTTCTTTTTTCTCCTAAAGCAGTGGCTCAGGCCTGGCAGGGTGATGGGAGCTCCCTACAGCCCAGTGCTGCACCAGGGCAGAGCTTAGCAGTTTGGTGAGGACTACCTTCAGATTGAGATAAAAGACAGCGTGATAAAAAAGACAGAAGGCCACTCTGAGTTAAGAACAGACTTCAGCAACTGAAACATGCTTTTTTCCTGTTGCTCTTGAAGACCGCCTCTTCCTCAAAACACTATCAGGCACTTCTTCATATTTAACAGCCCCTATTTTGCTTCATCCCAATAAATCAATACACTTTCATAACAACCCCGTTCCATTCCCTGCTCCAAAGATACTCTCACTGCCTCCCATTGGACCACAGGTTATTGAGCACAATGCTCCCCTTGGTTTTGCTAAGAATCAAACAGCTGCCAGGGCCCTGGCCTTCATGGTCAAGCTCTTCAAAGACACCTTGCCCATTCCCTATCACTTCCCAGCTGGGAGCTTCAGCACAAGGAAGCTAACTGCTTCCTAATAATAGTAATAGCAATAAATGAAAATAGTTTATCTACACTTATGTGCTAACCCTAAGAAAAGAAGACTGTTGGGTGACCCAGGGAGTGAAAGAAAAAAATGTTAAGTGGTTCGTAGCATATTAACTCATCTATAAGTAAAAGCAACTGATTGTAACAGGAAATATAAAGATTGATTTAACTCAGTGAATACATAACATACATACTGCAAGCATATGAGAGACAGTGGAGTACTTACCCCAGATTAAAATAATGTACCTCAGCGGTATAAAGTACAAAATAACTGTTGCTGCAGCAAGGAACAAGCAGGCCAGAACAGAGAGGAAGGGCACCGTCCAGTTCAACGTGCTGCAAGGAATGACACATCTCAGTATTTCTATGCTGTACTTTGTGATAGATGATAACATAACGATTTCTTTGCAATGTTTTATGCACTGAAATACAGAGATGCACTTTGGAAAGTGGGTAAGCAGAGTCCTGCACCTGGATGCTGTAACAGATTAAAGGTGATATCTGAGAGGCAGATATCAGGACAAGGAGAGAGGATAGCCTCAGGGGGCTTGGTGAAGTTGTTAGCCAAGTAGAGAGTTGTTCTTGTTTCTTCTTATACACGTTGCACTTGTTACACATCTCTGCTCACCGGTCAGCTCTCCATTATTCATGGGAAGATTATCTGATTTGGAGACAAGGCCATGCTGCAGGTGCAAGCCATCTGAGCTGGCTCTGCTGGACCACAGTGGAGATGACATGAAAAGGGTGTTGATGCATGACCTGAAAGTGGCAGGTAGCCAGAGTCAACTCTGCCAGTAACTTGGAATGGATTAATTACAACTAATGCTAAACCTTCTAAACCTTACAAGAGCAGTTAGTCGCTTCTCTGCGTAGTACTGGGGAATAATATCCTATACAAATACATCTTAATAGGAATGCACTTGCTTCTATTTCCTTACATTTTGATCAATTTCTTATTACACTGAATATAGGAGGCTGTTTCAGGTCAGCTATTGTATGTACTCAGCTGTCCAAGCCTTTTCACACCCACATTTTTCCACTTGGGCTCTCAATCACCACAGTAATTTAGACTTGTAGCACACACAAAAAACCTTTCTTTCAGCCATATCATTCACATGTATGCATACTACATACTTTGGGTTATCAGCTATTAGTAACACATCTTGGCAGGCACTTCATCAACATGTTGTCCTGTATCATCATGAGATACCTGGAGACAATATGAACATTAACTAGTTTGTAGGTGGATTTACAGGTCTTTTCCCATAGAAGCTGTGGGTACCCCATCACTTGAGGTGCTCAAGGCCAGGCTGAACGGGCTATGGGCAGCCTGATCTGATGGTTGGCAACCAGTCCACAGCAAGGGGCTGGAGCTCAGTGATTTTTCAAGTCTCTTCCAACCCAAGAGCCATTCTATGATCTTAGCATTCGCTTCATGCCATCTACCTGCTAACTTCATCATGTCATGATGACAGGGAGTAGGAAGAAGAGGGAGTGAATGTGGATCACCTGTCAGGCTATAAAATAACATGAACTTCTCTTGACCAATAAAACTACCAGTACAGGAGAACAATTTTAAGCTTCACCAGACGTAGTAAGTATTAAGTAAAAATAGGTGGAGGAGAAGCCATCAACATAGCTCAAGCTGAAAAAAAGAACAAGTAGCAAAACAGCTCAATTCTGTTAAACTAGTAAAATTCCCTATGATTGCATAACTAGAGTGACAGATGGAAACTGCAGCACGATTCAGTCTGTCACTTACAAAGAATTTTGGTGGCAATTCTTTAATGGCGCATTTCTGTTGAGTTACAATGGAATTCTTCTGAAATTACATTGGGCCTCCCCATTAATACCCAATGTGTTCTTTAAGACCATTGTCACCGAAATGAATACAAGAATTAATAGTGAGTCTTCCTGCCACGCAGCTGGGCAGAACACTGCCCCGTTCATAGACTGGAATACATCTCTGGGCCACTTCCACCCCAGCTGGGGTGCACGGCGTGGAACCACAGCACATGGGTTTGCTGTATTTTTAGCATGAACCCAGCTCTTCATTAAAGTGTGGCTCAATCACAAACCATCACTTTGTGCCCAAAACAGAAAACAATGTGGGTCAATGAATTGCCAATAAAGATTGGGTTATAAAAGTTTATATGTGTTTGTGTGGGGGACTTTCCTTTTTTTTTTTTTATCCCTCTTTGGCTCTTCACCTCTTTCCCTTTCAGGGTCAGGAATACCCCATGTGCCTCCTGCTGTGACAAGACCAGAAAACTGCCTTCAGGCTTCCTTGTGGTATCAGCAGGAAGCAGAAAGCTCAAAATGGTAGAGAAGAACATCAGTGCACTGTAGATGGAAATACATGACTGGTAACCCCTGTAACCAGGGTAGGGAGGGCATGGGAAAGGCAATACTATCAGTCCCCTATGTATTTTCTATGGAGGAAATACTAAGAAAAGCCCGATAGTTCTGAGCCCACAACCTCAAGTAGCATTTCCCATCCCAACTCCATCATAGACAAGATCATAACTCTGAGTAGATGAACGCTTTGAGAGCTACACTAGCAGAGCGCATGGCCTCTACTCTTCTCTACGCTTCAGGAACATTTATGGAATAGAAATTCCATGACCAGCCTCTCCCTGCTTCACCTTGCAAGAAATCTGCCCCAGCTCTACTTCATTGCAAATCAAGGTAAAGCAAGAAAAATCCACCACTTACTTTTTAATTCTCTCTCCAAACGAAGCAATTTCCTCTAGAATGCTTTGAACAGTTACGATGATCTCTTGCACCATGTGGATTCTGTCAATTATTCCCTTTTTCTCAGATTCCTACCCCCCCAAAAAAAAGAAAAACATTATGCTCAGTATTTGCTAACATGTTCACAGATACATGAGAAAAGTTAGAGATTCCCACTTCATGTATCCATGAACTCAAGCATATCACTGAAAGAAGGAGAGAAAACATTTACTATACATAATGAATATGAAGGCAAATGGTTCCTCACATTTTCCTTCTTTCCCTCACTACCTCCCTAGAGGTTTCTTTATCTTATAACATGAAGTTCAGGATTTCAGGCCAGGCTTTCGCTGAAGAGCCCAGCTATATGTCAACCCAGTAAAGGTGCTGAGCATCCCTCAATCCATAACTGCTAAATATCACATTTCCGAGCATTGCAAACTCCCAACAGCCATGCTGTTTTCTGTCCATAAATTAGCAGCAAGATACTGGATGCAATGTGTTTTTTTCTTAATCCTTCTACATACAGAGACTTATTATTTTACTTGGGGGGCTGGGGGTGGGAAAAAAAAAAGAATCAAAGGAAAAAATGACATTTTCTTTTTAAAGCAGGCAACTCTCAACTTCATTTCTTACTGCTTATTTTAGGCAACAACATTACAGGACATTACTACACATGTGCAGGAATAAAAAGGAAGCACAGAATGAATTAAAAATCAAAATGACTTAAATCAGCCTTAGAAATCAGTATACAATTATCAGCATTCAGCGTTTCTTTGCCAGCAATCTAACACACATACAGGCATGCAAATTGGTGCGGTTGCAGATATTCTAGCAAGAAATCAGCAAAACATTCACTTATTACAAAATGCAGAGCCCTGGACACTGATTTTACATCACATTTAGACTCTCCAAAACCAGCTCCATTTAGAAAAAAAGAAATTTGTTGTGTTTTTGTTTTTAACCAGTCAGCATCCAGAGAGGGGAGCTGATAGTGGTACACTGCAAGTCATGTCCATGTACATGTTCTCCTGGAGGTGCTCAAGGCCAGGCTGGATGGGGCAACCTGATCTGGTGGGGGCACTCAGCCCATAGCAGGGGGTTGGAGCTCAGTGACCTTTAAGGTCCTTCCAACCCAAGCCGTTCTATGATTCCATCTTTCTCCATCATCCCTGCCAGCCAGAGTATGTGGGAGTAAGCAGGAACCGGAGACATTCAGAGCAACACTGCCTACAATTTTCCCCCTGCCATGAAACCGCAATATTCTGCTGTGCAGGATAGAGGGTCAGAGGCCACCTGCAGTCACAAAGGGCCACAGAGGTGAAGTCTCACTGCTACAGGCTTTTGACACTATCATGCCACGAGAGGGACTGTGTGCATCTGAGAGAGGGCACTGCCCTACATCTGTGTGTGCTAAAATAACATATGAACCATCCTTGGATACTAAGAGCCAGACACGACAGCATGGCCCTCATAACCCTTAAAAGCCAAGCTTGGAATTACTTACTGCATATTTCTCTTCACAGTAATTTTTGAGTTGAAAAAGCCAGCCAAAACCACCACAGAGTTATCAAGCTCCAGATATCTGAATATTTGCCTTTAGGTTGCAAGGGAATGCACAGTAAATAGAAGCAAGATTTTTAAATAATCACACATTTGGGTGTGAAAATGAGTATTTTTACATTAATAAAACAACCAACCAAAAAAAAAAAAACCCACAAAACCCCTGGGGTGTGAAATAACCCCAGAACTAAATAAATAAAGAAATAGCCAGCTTATGTGAAAATAGCACCAAAAAGTCATTTTCACACAGCTCCAGCTATAACCTTGCTAGGCTCAAATGTAAATGACACATTAGGATTATTTTTAACCATTCCTTCACTAGAACGGTGCAATGGTCGCTTAGTCATAGTTGGCACTTACACACCAAACTTGCCGGTATAAGTTGAGAGCAGTATAGCAGCCAGTGGGGATTTCGTTCTATCCTAATGCAGACAGATGGGTAAAAGAAACCACTTCAGATGATATTCAGTGATATTCCAGGGCAAGCCTACTCTTGCTACCCACAGCTGAAAGGAAGATTGTCCAACAACTCTATCTGCATCATGCTGGCTTCATTTACACGTTTTCCACTGAGCACAGAAACACAGTGATAATGCACTTTAACCAACACCACATCACTCCTGCAGCAGCCACCAAGCAGACTAGGAAAATAAAACAGGAACCACCAGCTCACGGGATAAAAGGACAACTGCATATGTATCCTTACCTAGCATGTGCACTAAAATCAGTCCCAGACAATATGCTATTTTCTATTTGCAATACAAAATATATGCAAGCAAGGAATGGGCAGAGGTAGTTAGGAATTAGAATGCATTTTAATTGAACTCAGTTGTTGGACGATAATATGTGCTAGCCACTACTCACTCCATGCATTGCTCTGCCAGTGCCAAACTAATCTGAAAACCTATCTATGTCTTTTCTTTGTTATTACTGTTTTTGTTCTGGAAACCAAACACATTTACAGGATGATTAGGCACTGGTTAAGCAGGAGAGAAGCAGACAAACGAAGCACAGCAAGTAGGATCTTCCAATTTATGTAGGCTGTGGAGCACTGTGTATGCTTTCTCAAGTCAGAACCTCACAAAACACTGTCAGAAGCAGTGAGAATAGCTGTAGCCCATCAAGAATACAGTCACAGCTCCATATTTATTAGTAAATGAGCAACTGCCATACAGAAAGTTATCACCGAGCATTAAGATATTTGTTAGAGATGTAATCCTAAATTCACCTTCCATTCTACTTTTCTATCTGTGCATGGTCCCACCCGCAGCACAGGTAACTGTGCTCCTTCCTGTTCAGATATCGCTCCTCTCCCAGTTGTTTTGGACTCAATGTATTATGCTGCTGGAAAACAGGATTTGGATACCCATGGTTCAAAACCAAAGCTCTGAAGCACTTCCTTGAATTTAAAATAAAATACCCCGCCTGCTTCTCACACTTATTTTTCCCCCCTTAAATCAGCTGGGAAACTTCCTTTCCTTCAAGGCCTTTTTCTTCTTTATTTCTTAGCTGATTACAGCACTGTGGGTGGACCAAAACCAGTCTGCAGCCTCTGGGAAAGAATTAAGTCCATCAAAATGAACTTACAACTGAGAATTAATTATATAATCAGTGTGTTGCTTCAAATCTTCCTTGCATATCCCGATTTAAGAAACCTTCGTTTCTACATTAATTGCCTGAACAAAAAACACAAAAGGGGTCTTACAGAAGATTAAGCATGTCAGTGGAAGATGGGGGAAAGGAGAAAAAAAAACCAGCAAATTCACAAGTTAAGTCTTTTGTGTCCAGTTAATGCACATCGGCTTGAACTTCCACATGAAGACACCAGATCTCTCTCTCTCTGCCCTGCTGAATAAAAAGTCCTTCTACATTTCTCTTTCTGAAATGCACAGCGGTTAACAACCTGAACACAGAAAGGCACATAAGGGGTTACTGCATTTCTCTGATCTTTTCCCTTCCTAACAACACCATCCCGGTCCCAGACACTCAGGAACAGTTGCAAAAGAAACACGCATGACAACAAAATTGATGCACTTGCAGTGACAGAGACTTTGAAAGTGCGTGAAATACGGGCATGCCGAGAGGAGCCATCTCCAGCATTAACACATCAATTCACCACTGGTGAGCTACAGTTGTCAGTGCCAGGACTGCGAGGGAAATCATGAAACCTACGGAGGAAGCGACCGAGGACAAAAATTACCCATCGTTTGCTTCGCTCTGCACCACAGCCCAAACAAAGCTACTTACTGCTGCTTCTCTAGCAAAGAATTCAGTGCTGAATTGAAAACACGGATGGTAGAGATCTGCTACTTCTTGCCGTCATTTGTTTCCATGATTAACAACCGTCGCTTTCACAAAGGCTAAAAGCAGAGTTTGCTCTGGATACATCCAAAAGAGTAAAACGTGAGGATGTTTTACCACGCTGTTTTACACGTGAATTTTTCTTTATATATACTGCACATACTGTGTGCAGACAACCTAAAATTCAGGCGTGTACTCACTAGCAACTTCTAATTGCTTCGTACCATGCGCCTGCGCAAAAAGAAATCCTGCATGCAACTTTCAGACAAGTGGTATTCATCAGCAAATTTCTGGCATGCCAAGGGAAACTCAATATATAAAGCTGAAGAACACTCGGGGGCAAGGATGAGGAATAAGGGGAGGAGAGAGAATAAATAGGAATTAATACAAAAGGAGGAAGAAAGCGAGACACAGGCCACCAAGTCAGGACTGAAAATCTGGAATCAGAAGAGTCAGTCTGCCTCTGGGCTGGCCTAGCCATCAGGATTAGCTTTCTTACAGCCATTCCGTTACATTACCACTGCTACAAACACGTTAGGGCAATATTTTGTCAGGATTTCTCCCCATGCACCAGATAGGAACTCCCCAGTGTACTGGCAGCAAAACAAGATCGACAGAAAGAAAGAAGCTCAGGCATGCACGCCTTTTAGTCTGCTGTTCTTCCGGGTTCTGAAAAACATGCTGTAGTTACTTAGAGAAAAAGAGATGTAACCAAAGTTGGATTTCACTTGCAGCTTAGAGCCATAGAATCACTTGAGTTGGAAGGGACCTTTAAAGGTCATCCTGTCCAACTACCCTGCAGTGCACTGGGACACCTACAGCTCAATCAGGTTGTTCAGAGCATGGTCCAGCCTCACCTTGAACGTGGAACTCCAGACTCACTGCTGCCTGGCAAGACTCCTATCAAACATCTTAAGGCCAAAATAGTCACAGATCACAGATGAAGAACTTCTGGAACTAGAAAGAATTTACTAGGCATAAATAGGAGACCACTGTTCTCTACAGGGAACCATTTGCTAACAGCATCAGTCCAGCAGCAGAATGAAGCTGTTGTGGGAGGTGGCAGTTATGGGAGTCCTTTGGTAGCTAAAATGAATTCCAGGCAGAGCTTTGAAAATAGACACCATGGCAACCTTGAACCTCCTGCTTTCCACAGGAGCTAAGGGTGGCCATAATGATCCCAGCAATCTGCCTTGCTGAGTCATTGCCTTGCCCTGAGCTGTGATGTCTGCTGCATGCTGAGGAAGGCTTCTTGGCTCTTACAGGAGGACGAGCACGCAGAGGGGATGGCTGCCAAACTCCCAGCGATTGCCTTGTGCAGTCCCAAAACTGTGCATCACAGGATCGTTTTGTTTATTAACACCATGCTGCAAATGTGCCTGCCTGGCTGTGGAAATGTAGCGAATCTGAGCATACTTGAAATAATTACCAAATAGAGGAAATGCAACACATACAGGTCAATTTATGCTCTCAGTTAAAAAGGTGTGAAATCTGGAATAATTCCACCAGAGCCAATAGAATTACTTCAGGCTGATACGAAGGACAGCACCACCAGCCTTAGTAGGACACATTTTAAAAGCGGGGCACAGCATCTTACAGCTACGTCTGGGGGGCAAAAAGGCCAAAAATGGCCATCTCATGCCTCATTAAGGAGAGCTCATAGGAAAACACAGCATTTACTTTGCTTACGTTAGACAGATTTCATCCGTGCACAGCAGACTTTGATTTTTCTAAACCAAACCAGAATTTAAGATTGTATGGAGAGACTTAGGTCATAACTCTGTTGCTTTCCCTCTGGACAGTTATGAAATACAGGAGTTTAAAATGCATGCTCTGTGCTTGTATGTATTTAGAGATGTAAAATAGCCCAGGATCTGGTGATACTACTGCAAGTCTTAAAGCAATATCAGTAGTCACAACAGAATAAAACAACGTTCTGGTGAGAAACGTGTGCACAAGAACTGAAAAAGAGAAGTCTGAACAGAGAGAAGAATGCGTCGTTCATCTTTTGTCTTAAAAGAAAAACAACTTTGAGCAAAAAAAAAAAAGAAAGTGCTTTCTCCTGGAGATACACGAGACCTAAGAACAATTGCACAGTGATTAGATTTAAACTACTGCATCATCATCTATAATCTAGCAATTTGGGGTACGGGAGGAAGATAGTCCTATTCAGATGTCTGCCCAATTCGAAAGAAATTTTAACAACGTTTCACATAGTTGGAATTTTTAAGGGAAATTTTGTTTTAAGCTCCCTGAGGTTTATGAGCTCAGCCCAGAGGTCTGCTCAGTGCTATTTAATATTCCCCCAGAGATTTAGAGGAGTTACAGTGTTGGTTCGCCTACCTGCAGGGCAAGAGGAAAAATGTCAGCTTGCATATGTCTGCTAAGGTTTTATGTGAGGAAAGCCACACAACAGCACCTGGTATACCTAAAAATCTTTGCACAGTCCCTACTATGAATTCCTCTCTCCCATCACTCTCAAAGTTATGGATGTCCAGAATGCTGGTGGGCCACGATGATGGGCCAAGGATTGTGCCAAGTTATGGCTGCCTGTGGATCACAGCATTCCTAAAACATGCCACACTGCAAACTGAGAAATATCAGATCATCTCTCTTCCTGTTTCTGGTACGCAGAAGGTTTTGCAAAGAGGAAAGCATACACAGAGCAATCTGTGTACTCTGGATTAACCAGAAGTTGATTAGGTTAATAAGAAGCATGGAGGAAACTTGCCAAAGTCAAAATAGTGTCTTATGCAATAACTAGAAACTTTCATTACTTTAGTCAAGACTGTTACCAGACCAGATGGATCCTGTGTGCTTAGAAGTGACTCATCCTCTTTGCACCAATCATTCCTGGGACAAGCAGCAGAATCCATCCCTTAGTACCAATATAGATGATGGAGGAGCCCAGCTTATTTGCGGTCTGTACACAGACTCATTAGGAAGAAGTAAGAGAGGATCCATCATACTTACTGAAGTGAGAGCAGTAATGTAAGGAAGCTCAAGCCTACATAAACATACACCTTGATTTGTTTTGTTTTTATGACACGATCTTGCCCACAGTTTTGTGGAGAAGGCGTGTGATCCCGATTTGTCTGATCACACCCTTTGTATGATGGGGGATTTTCAAGCCTTTACCATCATTTCTCTTCATCAACCTCAAGGGGAAATGATGAAATATTATACTACAATTGTTGTATGGAAGAAAAAAGTAAGAGTCTAATGAAATTATTTATACTTTCAAAGACTAAAACAATGAGATGCTATTGTCTTCTATGACCTTTGCTAAGTATGGGGATACAGCATCTTACACAATAGACTCTTGGTTCATGTTTCAATTACTGACCTTTACTGTGGAGGAAATTAATGCAATTTTCATCTTAATCCACCCGTACAAATAAGATCCATACGGAAGGTTTCCACATGCTGAATCAAACACAAATGGAAAATGTCAGCTGTTTGCTACCGGATGAATTTGACTTTAATTTGTTTGGCTGAATCTTTCCAAACTGTTCTCGTACAAGTTGGTTTGCTCTTGGTGCCCATTTCTGAAAGAATTTCTTACATAGGGAATGAGGAATTCCTTCTTTGGGGATTTTTCCTGGCCTCTCCTTCCCTCAGAAAAATTAACCACGAGGTGCTAAACATTTCTTGGAAGCTGTCAATGAACTTGGCTTGAAGTCACAGCGTCATCTAATCCTTCCCTATTACATCCCATTAGTCCAGCACAGCTATGTAAGCTCACCACTGGATGGATCCTCCAAGAAAAAGAGCAGAGATCTCTGTTGACTTATTTTTGGGTCTGATTTTCTTTCAGTTCAATTAACAAATCTGGAAATAACACTAATTTTTATGTTTTGTTTTGGTGGAAATGCAAAGCTTTTTCCACAAAACTTAATGCCACGAGAAAATTCCAAGACTCTTTCCAATCTGGTGCTAGCACACTCTTATTTAACAAAGTAGCTGTCTGCTCTTGAAGCTCCACAGTCGTCGTCAAGAAAAGAAAGAGGAAAAGAAGTAAAATAAACAGAAACGGTCAATGATCAGACAACTCGCAATCTAAGCTGCATACAACTTGTCTATACCACTCTACTGGTGGGCAAAAGATGTTTCAGCGACATAATTCTAAAACAATCCTTCAGACAGTCTGACAGAGCCCAGAGCTGACAGGACAGAGCCTGAACTCCACATCTAAGATGGAATGAATCCGAGAAGGCATTCATCCACCGAGCAGCTCGTGCCAAAGGGACACAGCTCTCTTATCTCTGTGATGGTATTTGGAAAGGGCAGAGGGAGAAACGATGGGGGATGCGGCAATTAAGCGCTGTCATTTAAGACAGATAGTTTAGGTGGAGGGAGTTAATCTGCTCACGGGTTTTTGAACTGAGCGTCTGTGTATTTATAATTTGTAAACAGTTCATCTCTTAGAGGGTGTGTTACAATTCCCAGAAGCGTGGTCTGTTATGTCTAACTTGCAGCAGAACCCAGAAAGGCTATGTGTGCGACTGTTTTGATACAACATGATGATAGGAAACAGAAACAGTGGCCTCGTAGACTACGACTCAACTAGCAGATTTCAACTTTGGTTCTTGTATTAGGGAGGAAAAAAAAATACACAGACTTCTTCTCAAAGTACGGTTGTCTGTTTAAATGTTGACATTGCAGTGAGATAATGTCATAGAATTACATATTTCTTACACTGCCTAGAGAGCACTGGCCACCCTCAAACTTGGAAAAGTCACTTAGAATAACCTAACACACTTAAAGATGTGCACCACGTGGTCTAACACTGGGGCAAATATATCCAGGATAACAGGAAGACAGTGAGGCAACGCAGCAAAGTGAGTGGCCTGGAAGATGAGGAATGACTGGCAATTCTGCAGTAATTTTGTGTCTGAATCTCAGACACACAATACTAGAACACAAATTAATACAAGTTAGGAGTTGTTATTGCCACAGTATTGAGATAAAAGAATTATCTTGATAAGAAAGCCTAATGGAGTGGTCCATGCGACATGTTTTATGCATTAAAGGCTCTGGGAAATGGAGATCTGGTGGAACTCACATGTTGACCAATTTAACAACAAGAAGAATGAGGTAAAAACGATAAACTTTCTGCTCATCGCAAGAATCCCACAATTCACATGGATTATCTAAACTTACAGTTATAACTTGGATGGATTTTTGTTTGCTCATCAAAATACAGCAACCACAGAAGAGCCCATTACATTTAAACATCTATTCCCACCAACAGGTCTGCTGAGCTTCAATTCTAGTGTCTGCGACTGAGAAGGGTTAGAGTACACTTCCTAACTGTGGTATTGATTTCCTTCACAATGATCAACTTCACTGTAACACTTAAACCACAGAACATTCACGAAGAGCTTATTAACTTAGTACACAGTTTGAGAGTTTCACATTGCCTTGTGAGCACTTTCTTCCCAACAGCTAATGTTCCTTTGCATGCTGTTGCTCGTTAAATAATTCCTCACCTTTTAGCTCTTAAGTATTTATAGATCATCAGATTCTCCTTCTCTTACTTATGTTTTCTCAAGCTGTATACATTAAATTCTCTTAATCTTTCTTCACATGTCATGCCCTCTAATCCCTTCATCATTTGTCACTGTGGTTTGATAAACTTGAAAAAACATTAAATCCAATGAATTTTTCATAGCAAGCAGAATGAAGAAGCATGCTCTAATAAAACAAGGCCTCACCAGTGCCAACTCTTTCTACATTTCTGCTGAAAAAACTGAAAACCTCTTTTTTTCCAGCCCGTAGAAGAAATGTTCAGAAAACCTTTAGCAGTCCTTCACAAATCACAGCAATTCTGGCCTACAGAAATGGAAATGCTGCGTGATTTGTTGTAAGCCATTAGTGCAGAATGTTCATCCAACACTCACAGTGGAAGTGATGATGTATTTTATATACTCACCTTGACCACCCATACACATACATACACCAGCACACGAACATATGTCTTATGATTTCAAGCACACCCTGGGCACCCCACTGATTCAAATGAAGTTCACAAGTCTCATGCAGGTAATGCCACTATTAAACATTATCAAACCAACCAGCAATCCTCAAACTTTCAGTTTGGTGATTAGCAAACGGGTAATAACAGTTTTCCCAGTTAAAACAGATAAGGAATGCAGATCTCATGGAGACAGGATGGTTAGTTTGTGCTGCACCCACTTTCTTTCTCATTCTAGCCAAAATACCAAGAGATATATTTACCTTATCTTCCTCATCGTCATCTTCATCCAAGCCCATAAGCTCCTGCAAAAGCATATGTCCATATTAGAAAGAATAACACTTATTTCTCATGGATAGGCAATGTTCAAAAAGCTTGCTACTCCCACAGCATTTCATTACAAGGTTTTCTCCCACTTCTACTGCAAGTCATTAACAAACCCACAACTTTCACCTTTCAGAAATAATTTTAGCATTCAAGGACTCTTCTATTTTTTTATGATAATCTGAACAAAGCAGGCAATACCCTATACAAATTTTAAGTCTAAATAAAGCATTAGCGGTTGTGTCCTGTCATCTGAAGGCAACAGGCTTTCAAATTCATTGCCAACTTTAGCTAGCTGTAAACAGCTGTGTTCTTCCTCTGACAAACGAACCAGTCAGCATGTCAAGGCTGAGGACTCTACACTCAACTTGTTCCATCCTCACTGTTACAATGACTGCTCTCTCCCTTTAGGGCCATTACCAAAGCATTAGATTGTAGAAAATACATTAGTATGAATATAATCAATCTCATGATTCATAATCAGATTTCTATGCAGTATTATTCCCTCCCTTTAACTTCTACACTGATAGATAGGGAAGGAAAACAAAAGGCTCGCTCATGGCTTGAAATTAGGAGCGGTTGGGTTTTAATTCAGGTATTTTATAAACTGGGTCTTTAATAGGGTCCTCCAAGTTTTTCTTGTTTATTTAATATTTCCATCAGTATATTAAAAATTTAAATAAAGGTGAAAAATCGACAACAAAAAAGGTTTGGGATTCGGTTTTTAGCTTTCCTGCCAAAATAGCTGCAACTAGTATTCAGTATTCATACCTGGGTTTACCCCAGCTCTCTACTACACTCAGAGTACCTAAGTTAACAGTGACCATGGTTTACATTTCTATAGAAGCTCCCATCTGTAAATCATAAAGCGTTTTACCAATACTCATGCACTTAACGTCCTGGCAATTGGTTCATGCCTATAAGGTTAATACTGTTATCTCCATTTTATAGCACAGAAATTGGAGTGAGAATATGAAGTCCTCTCTTCTAAAGACTCTTGTTCTCCTTAACTACACATGAAAAGTGCTGCACATGTAGCCAAGGTCTCAAGAAACAAAAATAAATAAATAAGTAACTATGAAAAAAGCACTGGTATTTTGAAGAAATTAACTTTTGTCATCTGCAGGACAGATGTGACTAGAGGTAGCACCTGATTGTCTATTTCTGACCTACAGATGGTTGGAATCATAGGCACACATAAAAAAGGAATCAGGTAATATTAAAGGCACTTTGATGACTTGTTCCATATGATCCCAATCTTGCAAAGCACTCACGCAGACGTGTAACTTTTCTTACGCAAAATACACCCCTGAATTTCACAGCACCACACTGCTCACACTGGATATGTGACCAAAAAGGGCCAATTTTCTGTTCAACTTTCCTTCCCTCCTGTTTAACTTGGAATTGCGAATATGGTCCTCTTGTAGCATCCACGGGAATGATCTGCTGTTCAATCCTGCTGACTTGTGTGAGACTGTCCTCACCTGAACATGCAATAAACTCACCATAGGATGAGTGACAGGCGTTGAATGGTAGTCTCTGTGCACTTTTCCTAGGCAACCTAGCAAGATTTTGTATTGCCTTTTGTATTTAAAATAAAACAATAAAAAGAAATGTTTGGCTGAGATTCTCCCACATGAGTAGTCCTCATTTCTTGATGAAATAAAGTAGTCCCTAGAGACGTGCAATACCTTTCTATGTTATTCTGGACTTGGAAAAATGCATTTTCTTACCCTTCATTTTCAAATCAAACCTCCATCCCTGTCATTACAGCATAACTTTCCGCATGTTCCAACAATCCTTCCATTTGGGAATGGGTCAAAACTGAACTAGAAGCAGCTTTTGTTGCTAAAACTCATACAACAGCAATCAACTTGTTTTTTTTTAATCCTAGGATACAATGTCTCAAGCAATTCATTTGTGTAAAGGCAGCCATTAGGGGTCCAAGTGTCAATCATCTTTTTATCAGAAATTATAAGAGTTAATTCAGCCTGATGATAAACTTATAAATGGAATGTTATAAGAATCCACAAATTTATTCCCTGCTTTCATTGTAATTATCGTAGTTATGCAAGTAAAGACAGTGGTCAACGTCAGAGTTTCATATCTCAACATATGCAATTTGCAACATGCAATTATTTTTGTATTCTGGACTTCTGAAAGAACTGAGGACCAACTTCCACAAAAAAATATTTGTCATTTAAATGGGGGGGCTTGGAGGAGGAGTAAGGGTTTCTTCTTTAAGCTCCAGGACAAGGTTTAGAAAACAGCTAACTTCTCTTTCAGCTTGAATTGACTTTCCTCCCCTGTGAATCATGAATTATCAGGGTGACGCAAAGTGTAAGAGCAGCGGGGGCACGGGTTTTGGGGTCTTGTCATATTGCAAGTCCTTCTTAATTCAACATAGTTACAAAATAACTGCAAATATTTTCAAGTGAAATCTCCCTCCTACACGTTCTCTTGTCTTCTTCTCTGTACTATATTGAATGGTTTATTGCTTGAATTGAATTAAAAAAATTGAGAGGGCGGAGGGCTCTTTTCAGTAACTTTGAAATAAAGATGTTTAGCTGCAAAACTAGCTTAATACCATTAAAATGCATGACATTCTGCTGAAGGACAAATTCAAGCCAGAAACATTACTGCCATTTTACTTGCCTGAGCATCCTGGGTGTTGTTGATCTTCCCTGTTCTGATGAGGGAGAAGTTGTATGCAAAGAGAACCAGCAGAGCCAGGGGCACCATGTACAGTTCGACACTCCATACGGTGACCACGAATACCTGGGAGAAATAAAGCAACAGAAAAGAACACATCCAGGTGTTTAAAGAGAATGTGATGCAAGAAAGCCTTTCAGCCATTATCCTGATGTACACGCATCCTTGAATCTCTGCTAACCTCACTCATTTCTTATTTTGGCAAAAAAAAGAAGCCTGCTTGAAAAGCATACTCATTCTATTCTGTTTGAATCCATTAGGCTGCTATTTGTTTGCTTCTCGTTCCCTTTTTTTGGTGAAGTACAAATCTATGAACATAAGGTTGGTCCAAAGGCATTGTTCACTCCATCCTGGGACTTCCTCAAGCCTGAAAGCCTTGTCATTAATGCTAGAGCATAATAGACCCACTTATATCTGTCCCACTTCATCAAACCCTAATTGCCAGCAAGTCTTTCACTGACAGTTTCTTCCTCTTGTGCAACAGGAGCCATCCACCTCTTCAGTCAATCCAAGAGATACGCTTAGCAAATGGAACTTCACCATTAGTCCGCCCGCACTTCTTGGTAGAGCACTGCAAAGACCTTTGAGAGTGCAAGGCTCTTGTCTGCATGTGATGCTTTATTTTGGGAAGGAATCCGTAAATTCCATTCTCTGTTTCCAGACTCCACCATTTTTCAGTAAAGCATATTCTGATTTCACTGGTTATTTGGGGCCTCTTTACCCAGAGAAGATCTGAGCCCGTACCACAAGGGCAGTATCTGATAAAACCCACCGACAGCAAAAGTAGAAGCCAAATTTTGAGGTTCTGCTCTGTAATCTGAAACAGCGAAACATGTAACCACTGTGATGGGGATTTAAAAAGCACTTAAGGTTTTTCAAGAACATGATACCAAACCAAACTGCAATGTTGTCTTACAAATACCAATGATAAACTAACAGACTCCAAACTTCGTGGTTGGCAAGTTAAACTAAATCCAGAACTGTCATAAAATGCACATTGTGATCCCATTTCCCTTTCTACTCACAGCATTTTCAGAAGAACTGAGTAACGCTGGTAGAAACTTTAAGGTAAATCTTAACCAGTCTCTTTTAGAGAGTAGGCACAAAAACATTTATCAGATTTTTCTTCCCCCGAAGGAATCTCAGAAGTGATCAGAAACAAAAAATCACACTGTTGGAATAACACAGGCAGGTGAAAGCGAGACAGATCCTCTGGTTAACACACATCTCAAACTGTCATGAGAGGACAACTGTGGGTGATCAGCAAGCCAAACCTCCAGCTCCACTGACCCTCAGCATGTCAGACTCTATATAAAAGCAAGGCTGGCATTTGCAGAACAAGCTATTTATGGCAACATACATAGTGTTACAGACCCCAGACTCTACCCACACCACACCAAAACACCAAAGCACTACTTCCCACCGCATCCCATGGGGAGAATCCACACCCCTACAAAACAGCAGCTCCTGTAACTTTTAAACAAAAAGTCTTGCCTGACATCTGACAGTCGGTCAGTTCACATCTACCAGGGGCCGAACATAAACCAAGAGACAATGACCATACACAGAGCCCTGTCCAAACAGGGGTCACATTTTCTAAAGCCAACCTGATTCTATCTTAACTGTTTCTGTGCAAGGATTTAGATTGTCAACCTGTTGTTGGCATTTGTAGGTCACTAAAACAATCTTTTCATAGGTCAATAAATGTTACTGCAAATATGTATCTATATATACCTTGGGTTTATATAGATAGCTAAAAAATAGATGCACATGCATATATATATATATATATATGTATATATATATATATATATATATATATATCTGATCCTTATGAAAGTACTTTTAAGAAATTCATATTGTTTTGGCATGTTGGAGGAGGTTGTATATACATCATCTCCTCAGGGTCTAGATGAATTCACTCTTGTCTCAGCGCAGCAAAGACTCCAGCAGCAGTCAGCTATGCTGACTCCTACAGGAGTCACTGAAGCCCTTGAAGAACCTTTCTTCATTCATTCAACTGCAGGACTTGTACCAATTCTAGTGCATCTGTCACCATCCTATACGAACGTCACTCCGCTCTGTTGCAAGTATAATACAACCTTGCAATCACAGGTCATTTAGGCAAGATGGAAAATCAAGACCTTGGTGATTTTAGATCCAACAGTATATTCTGTGTATTATTAAGTTTCAGACCTTAAATAAAACTTAAAATTTAATTACAAAATCTCAGTGCAGGCTCAACTGATAGCTGAGGCATATTGTTGCTTCCTTTCAAACGCTGTCTAGTTATCAGCTGCTGAGTTGTAATTCAGATGGCGACACCTACTTAAGAAGAGTTGCTTTACTGTTACCATTGCAATAGAGGCAACTTACATTGTTGTGACAGAACACAGATACAAGACAAACTGAATTAGCTATTCAAAAATTATTTAGCTTTGGAGGTATGGGAAACAATTGCTGTGAACATACAGTACATAATAAAATTTCAAAGCATGTTTATACAGTAAATAGATATATTTCTGCATCCTACAGCCTTTTCAGTAGTTTTATGGCATCAGACTGCAAAGTGGTTCCTATATAAGCCCAAATCCTGCTTTTCAGTTCTCATGCAGCCCCAGAATACCAAGTGCAAGGGCTGCTCTGAAAGTAATGCCTCCTATTTTATTATGTTGACCCACGACATCATAGGTGGATGCTGGTGGTATGGCAGTAGAGGTTGACCCTTCCCATCAATATCCCGTTAACATTTTGTAGCTGTGCAGTCTGACAAAATCTGGCATTTTAGTGTCCATAAAGCCACACACTGCTGTCATGGTAGCAATGGTGCATATTGTAAAGCCTGTGCCAGGTAAGTCCCAAAATGCTCATACAAAAGAGAAAGAACACTACATTGAAGCTTACATTTCCTCCTCAGCGGTATTGGACAAAATGAGCACCCACAACTTCCCCCTTAAATGATTTTCTACCAAAACCATTTCTCAAAACTGAAGAATGGTTCAGCTGCTGACATATACAATGGTTACTGCAAGGATTGATGTTTTCCCAACTTCTTTTAGGCCCTTGTCTATTATTTTCCTAACACATAGGTTGGTAGTGGAAATCATTAACAGGTTCAGATCACTTGCTCACATAAATCAAGGACAGCATCCAAGAGCCCCTGATCCAAACGATCCGGTTTTAACAAACCATACTTTTATTTCTTCACATTTCATATCACCGTTAGACCAAGTTCGGTCAAACGTAATCCATGACATCACTGACATCTTTTGTGCTGGGCTTCATACTGTGCATGAGAGAAGTTAAAACGACAGCAGCTGATTTCTAAAAGTCAACAAGCAAAAACTAGCTCTCTGTGTTACATCTTCTAATGCGATTTGAGAACATAAAAGCCTATTATTGAACTGAACAGTTTAATTCACAACATTATAAAACAATTATCAAAATAGAAGCAGGAATGAGACAGACATATCTGGAAGGGAAAAAAAGAGCTCTTGACAGTAATATTTAGACTAGAGTTCTACCTAGAAGAGAACAGCAACATCACAGCCTTGAAGAAAGGACCACTCGATTTCAGCTGATTAATGTGTTGCTATTTCAAAGGGCCTAATAACTACAAGTTAAAGCTCTGGAGGTTTGGAAGCTGTTTCATCTGAAAATCATTGAAGAGGGGTCCAACTGTTCCTGTCAAGAAGCATGGAGTTTGAACAACCACGAGAGTGGCCCTTTTGACAGCAGTACAAAAGATGAGAGAAGGCAGTCTCAACTGAAAGTAAAAACAAACCTTTAGAAACACATTTCAAATCTGGTTTTTCTGCCCCTCTGGTTCCAATTTAGGATCTGACTATTAGGAACAGATTTTAGACGGGTGTCTACTAAAGTATGCCCATAAAACATTTGTCACCAGCAAACCCACAGTCATGGGACAGAATAGTTTTAAGGGGTTTAGAAACCTAGCGTTAAATGGGATTTTCTGTGTAATTTTTCTACTTATTAATTGTATCTCTTTTTTTCTCTTTAAACTAAAACCAGGATTTTTTTGGCCTAGTAACTCTTTCTAGAGAAGTAGCAAATGCTATGTTGTTCAACAGAATAATTCTTGAAGAACAGCAGCGATGGGAAAAGGAGAGGGATGCATTCCATCGGATGGAAAAAATAAAGCGAAAGGAGATTAAATGCATGCAAGAAACCTATGGTAAAAGGTTATTTTCTCAGGCAGCGTAGGCTCCAATGCTAATGAAATGCCTCATCAGTGGAACTGTGAAAAATATTATTTGAAACTTCAGGTTCCAAAACCACACGCGATTTGACTGAACTCTAAATGACTAACAGCTTTGTCAAACGTTTCCTCACCATTAATAAACGCGGCCTATGCAATTCAGGAAAAGTCAGGAGAAACAAATGAGCTAATGCTACTCCAAGTTCTCTGTTTTCAACCAAATCAAAGCGCTGATTTTGATTAGAGGCATAAAGGCACATTTCCCTTTATTTACAGCGAAGAGGAATTAGATGTTTCTAACTTATCTCCATGTCATCACAAATGGACTCTGAACTACCTAGCACATTCTTTTTAAGCTTTCAGACCCTCTGACCTAAAATACAGGATACCAACCAATAACATAAGACACCAGCTCCCCAAAAGGGCATTCAAATCCCTCTGAGGCAATAAGCTCGTCAACAACAAATTATTTCTGACAGATACTTATTCCTGCCCTTAGAAAGGGAGACTAAAAGAGCTGAAGGGAGAATGGACATACCTACTTAGCGCAGGAAACCTGTGCATGTGTGCATACATACCTGCACGTACTGAGGCATCTCCTTGAGATAACAGGCACGATAAGGTGCTAAGAAGGTGCTGAACCCACGTAATGGAAATCAAAGCACAGCATGAGGAGCCATGTGAATGCAGTCATCATCTTTGTGATCATGGAACGGCGCGTGCACTTGATGGAGGAGAACACTGAAAAGGACTTTTTGAGCAGTCGGGGAAACCTGTCTAAAATAGCTCCATGTCGAGGCACAGCAAACAGTGGTTGACACACAGAAAATATCTTCCACTAAATCACCCTTCCCACAGATTTCGGTTTTTGAAGACTCTTCCAAAGTCCCACTCCACCACCCTTCCTATTACCCTCTTTCCATTGGACACTACTTTGCCATACCATGCTCAGCTGAGAGCACCTACTGACCTGAGCAGAGCTCAAGCTGGTAACGAGCAGAGTCACTCACTCATTGTGATGCAGTACCAAAGAGCATGGCAGGAAGAGAAATTACACTTAAATAAAGCAGTACTGTCAGAAGAAACCTATTTACTTTAGATTCAATTTGCTTTTTGTGTCCCTAGCAAAAGAACACAGAGCACCACAACAGCAGCATGGTACATGCATTGTACTGAGCGGGGATGACCAACATCAGAAATGATGTAAAGGAATGGAGATCTTTAAACATTCATGCTACGTTACAGATTATCCCTGCATTGCTCCACATATATATGACAATGCAAGAAGGAAAACGGGTGTCAAAATACAGCATTCGAAGTAATACACAGGGATTGGAACTGTATTCACAAGGGTCAATAACTTAACAGCAGTTTGAATACACAAAAAAAACCAAAAACCCAAAACAATATTCCCTACTTCCAACAATATAAGATGCAAAACAACCAAAAAAACTCCCTTAAGAACATAAAAGAAATCTCATACTACTCGAGTCAACGTGCAACAGGGCCCTTTATTTTATTATCAGTGCCTACTTTAGATTCTTCAGGGGGATCGCATTTTCTGTGCTGCTGCTTGGAAGTAGAAACTCATTTGTGTTTTAAATGAAAACTGTGACTCATGTGCAATCACAGGATTCCAAGAAAGGGAGCTTACCGAACAGCACGCTTTTCTGTCAAAGTCGCAGTGAACTCAGAAGAGCTGGTATTATTATGGTCTGTTCTCCACCATCATCTTGGGACACTGCTGTTGCAGTTCAACCAGGGAAGGCTCTGATGGTACACTTAAGAATACCTGACTGCAAACACTTACAAAACGTCCCTGCTTGGATGACTTGCTTTTATGTTACTAACAAGTCCAGTGGATTTTTATTCTTCACTCCTAACAAATGTCTGGAATCAGAACGAGCACTAAACACGAAACAACTTCACCCAACACCTAAAAGCAAAGGAATGAAAAAAAAACGTAGTTTATTTTCCTTTTTTTATTTTTTATTTTTTTATTATTTTAAGTTTTATTACATTAATCAGATTAGCTTGCCTAGGAAATTAAGAACAAAATCCTTAGAGATCCTTCTTTCATGAGGGGTCAGGGAAAAGCCACTTGGTTTACTTCACCAAACTCATAATATCTCTTATGTTTGTAAATCAAAATTCCATAGAATCACAGGATCATGAAGGCTGGAGAAGACCCCTCAGATCACCTGATCCAAGCCCAACCCATCCCCACAATGCCCTCTAACTGTATATCCTTCAGTTCCTGAACACCTCCAGGGATGGTGACTCCACCACTTCCAAAGGCAGCCTGTGCCAGTGCCCAACACACTTCCTGAGAAGAAACTTCTAATATCTAACCTGAACCTCTCCCGGCACACCTTAGAGCCATTAGCCCATGCATACACTCACATAATCAACAAGGTGAAACAACGTATATGTATCATTGCAGGTATCTGAAGACTGTCTATCAAACATCATCATGGACAACTATTCTCAACACAGAAAGTGGTGTCTGAAGGAGACACGCTGTCTTTTTTCCTTTAAGACACATACATTAAAACCCCAAAGCACGCCGGCCCACCACAAGTTCCACAGGATGCCTCCAAACAATTCTCTTGAGGTTGCACTTCCTCTTTATCCCTAACCTAAAAAGGGGGGAATCAAAACAAAAACAAGCACAACACCCGTTGTTTGGGGGTTCTATATTTATGTATGTACTACAGTTTTACAGCAAAAGACTTCTCATCTTCTCAGGCTGAAGACGCTGAAGAAATAGCTGTTTGCTACCATGCTGACTGCTCTAATTTTTCCCTCATGTTTTTTCTAGCATATTCTACATTTCCTGAGCCAAGTAAAATACAGTTAGAGACCCTCAAGCAACAAAGCTTAAAAATTAAGAGGGAAAAAAAAAAAGAGACAGGGAAATAATGTTACAACAGTTTTCTATCTTTTAGGGTAGTCCACTGGGAGTGGGTCAGGAGAATAAATCTGCATGTTCTTTCTTAAGGGACAACTATGACAGACAAAGGCAATGGAGGAAGGTCTTAAAACAAAGGGGAGGGAGGCATGCCAAACAAAAATGTGCTGTTTTATATTGTAGCTAAATTAAACGGTCATTTTTATCTCTGATGTTTTGGTTTGTTTATCAGTAGGGCTGCAGCTTAAGAATCAGTCTCATTCAGAAAGTTATGATCTGTTTTCGGGGAAGGCAGGCACTATGAGAGTTAAAAGCCTGATCGTGTAGTAAATAATTCTTCCAGCAAATGTCAGAAAAAATATCTGCGCTATTTAAAAGGAGGAAAAAAATGTAGGTTAATTTTATTTATTCTGGATAGGGTGAACACCTTAAAAGGGTCATGAAAAAAAAAGATCATTACCTAAGCCGATAGATGTCCATTTACCTTGGAGACATATTTGTTAACATGGCGAGAAATACTAGCTGTAGGGGTCAAATGGTGACGTAAATGTACAGTAAGTGTAACAGGACCCAGTGGAAGCATTCTGTAACTTTGGACTATCAACACTGGGTTACGATTGGTAGCAAAAGACACACTTAAGCAATATGCTTAAATGACTTTAATGACTTCTCTCCTTCATGTTCACAGTGAATATTGGAACTAAACGAGGAAAGAAAAAAGGACTTTCTAATCAAGTAAGCACATTCAATTAGACTTAATTCATAATACAACGTGCTTGGCAGTCGCCAGCTATGGCATGGAAAAAAAGCAGGCTGTAGTAAACCCACATACGAAGGCACTTGTACACAAAAATCATAGAACCATTAGGGTTGGAAAAGACCACTAAGATCACCCAGTTCAACCACCAACACATCACCACCATGCCCGCTAACCACGTCCTTCGGTGCCACAAATGTTTCAGAACCACCTTGCAGCTTTTGCCCCCAACACTCCCAGCTCCACTGCTGCTTCCAGACTGAAACAGAACAGAAGGAGCAAAGCACTGCTTTTGCTTTTTTTAGGCTGTATGTTTTGGTTTGTTTTGTTATGAGGGGAGATGTTACTTAAGTAGGAGAGCAAGAACCGTAGCTGGATCCCAGCCTTCCTCACAGCTCACCTGCACACTGTATACTCAGAACAGAGAGAGTGATTAAAACACATCATTTTTTGCAGGTTCACAACCTTCAAAGAGACATAACTACTGCCGTACAGAACAAATGTGTGGAGATGGCTGGGATACTCCCTGGAATTACATCGTAAATACGTTGAGATTGTAAATCAGCAACAACAGCAGAGATGCAAAATGAATAAATAGATAAAAAATAAAAATCCTAAGCATTGACAATGTGATTGTCTAACAGAGATTTCCCCCTAAGAGACCTAGAGCATCTTGCTTTCCAAAACACGCAACAATATAGGGGGGGAGGGGAAAGGAGCTGCAAGACTCTTGCAATTTCAGGCAGCTGTTCAGGTAAAACTAAAGCCAGAAGACTGTTTATTTTAATAAAGCTATTATACGTGCAGCTCCAAATTAGGAATGGCAGGAGACTAGGGGATGCCGAAACCATCACCACCTGTTTGCCCTGAAAATCAATTAAAGTCACACTATCGCAGCAATCCCTTCTTAGCTAATAAAAGTTATACAGCTTCAACGTGCGACTTGAGGTGCTTTGTGGGAATGTGCCTGAAATCCAAAGCCTCGGTCTCGTGTTACTTTGATAGTAAACACAGCTATGAAGTAACCACTGTAAAACTTGCCTTGTTGGGGTTAGGGAAGGTGTTAAGGGAAAAGAGATCCTGAGCTGATGTTTTGATGCAGCGGATTGAACTAATATTCAGTAAATTCTATCAATCCAGCCAAGAACATTATACAGAGTTTTAAACAGGAGAAGACTGAAGTCCTTTATAACACATGCCTGTTCAACATATTCTGTGCTGCAGAACAGATCCAACTTTACAAGTTGAAAGCAAGGGCAGTAGAGACATCCCAAGTGTTTTAGTAATTAAACGAATATGCATAATGAACCATATGCCCAAAGGGCCTGTTCTTCATGTGGGCCAGATTTTTGTTTGAATTTTTAATTTTTATATACAGATGAAACATTTCATGTAATATAGCAACAGTGCAAAGGAACACGCTATGCAGAAAAGGAAGGAGGAACTACCCATGTGAGAACGACCAGAATACACTTGATGAATTCTGCTCCTCAATTTCCGATTCAGAGCCAAGAGGGTTTTTTCTTTGGAAAAAAAAAAAACACACCAAACAACCCAAGCTTTTCTCCTTTGAACAGCTGTATGAATCATCTGCTCAGGGTCTAGAAAGGATGCTTTAAATTTATGTATTTATATAGGTCATATATAAATATAATATAAATACATTTTTATGCGCGAAATGGATTGTATGTACCAACAAGACCAGCAAAACCACTGACACTACCAGATTCAAAAGCTTCCAAACCACAGGAAAAAAAAAAAAAGCCTACAGGAAAGTTCTCTGTTTGACAGGCCCTGTGGTGTGTGAACTGCACCGTAACAGCACATCTGCCTGTCAAGGAGGCCCATTTTTTTTTATTATTGTTTAAAGATGGGTGCAGTTCCCCTCTTGCTACTCCACTGTGAACATTCCAGCATCAAGGCCTTGTTGCAGAAACATGACATGTTCCAGGTTCTCCTGGGGTTGAACCATCTCTCTCTTTTCCCAGTCACATTCATCCTTTCTCATTCCTTGCTCTTAAAGTGCAGGAGAAGCATCCTTGGCCAACAGAACCCAGTGCAGTAGGTCAGTGCTTTAAGCAAACAACGAAACCATTTGGTGCTTCCAGCTGAAATTCAAGCTGAAATTGAAGCTCAAACCAGCTTCCTGAGCGAAAGGAAAAGTTTGGGATAAGCAGCAACGAGCACCTGGCTAAGTCAGACCGTGGCACTGCACAGCTCTATAGACACACAGCGTAACCGTGGCTATTCCCTGAGCTGGCTTGGCTCCATAGAGATCCAGTTGGGAAACATCAGCTGCGCTATAAGAAATGCAAACAATCATCTGAACCACTTTGGAATTTGAGTGGCTTTTCATCAGACTCAACGAGTTCAAGTTTTCATGGGACTCCAGGAGTTCCCCCCTCACCACGTTTAATCCAAAAAGCTTGTGAGACCAATCCTGCTCCCTACTACAAGAAGTAACTAAAACCTGTATTAAAAAAAACACAGAGTTATAAGCAGAGGCATTCATTGCTCTCAACCCAAACTCTGGGTTTTTACTTCTGACACCGCCTGGCTGCAGTGATCGAGTGGTCGCTGTGGAAAGACAGATAAACTTCAACGGCTGTCGGAAGACAAAAACTGACACGGAGCGTCACCTCTCCCAATCCTTTAAGGAAGTGTTGGAGCAATTAGAGAGGGAGTCTAATCTTTGCAGAGTGCATTAACACTCTCCGACCTCTCAGACAATAGATCAGACCTTAGACACATAATGCTTCCCTAAGGCTTTTTAAGCAGAGCATTTGATCTCATAGTCACTCCCTGTGTGTTGCTATAGGTATCAGCGCATAAGACAGTATTCACCGGGCACTGAAGGACCACTATCTGGTATTCTAATTTTAAAATAACAGGAAAGCCATTGCAGTGCATGCAGTCACAGAGCTGCCACTTCCCACCAACAGAAAAAAGAAGGGGAAGAAAAAAAATAAAGCAATCCAGAGTAGCTCTGCAAAATGTCTTCATTTTTTAATAATCTCATATTTCCCTTTCTGTCACCACCGTTTACTTCCCAGCTTTGCAATATAAATCTGTTTTAAAAGGCGTACATTGGTTCTTTATTCGTGGAAACAGTTATCTGATAATAATTTCAAAATACTCCATTTCTTTAGCCCCTCTAGAGGGACTTGAGGGAAAGGGAATTAGGAAGACAGCTCTAGTTTATTAAGGAAATTGAAATACATCACTGCAAATAACTTTCCCAAACGTGGGCAAGAAAGTATCTGGGGATGTTTTCTTAACTGCTAGAACAAGTCACCATCTAATTCCTGATGGGCACGCACTGCAAAAAAAACCCAAATAAATACGGAACTGATAGAGTGATATTAGCATTTCCCATTTAATATTCTAAACATTTGAAGGAAATTTGCTCAGTGCATTTTTCTAATGGAATCAGAGCTCCTTGCTGTCATTCTCTGACAGAGGCCACGTCTGAACACTCCTCACGAGGACAACACATAACGGGATCTTAAAAAGAACCCACTGCTAGATAACGGGTGCGGAGGTCCTTCTTCTCCCCCATGCCACGGATTTGATGCACAAACCCAGCTAAGGTGACTTTATATTAATCTACGAACAGTCTGCATTAAGTTGCAGGACTTTGTTTCACTTTCCTAGAACTACAGAAAGTGCCTTTTGTGAAGCCCTTGCATTACAAATGCTTCTTGCTGCTGTTTAAACGTGTATCTCAGATTTGCCAAGCCAAGTGCATCAAAAATGACAAAAAGGTCACGTATACCTAGTATATTTAAAAAGAAACAAGTCTTCAAAGTCAAAGTGTAATGCAGTTATTTCTAATCTGAACAAACAATAGGCAGCATCTAATGAAAGTTGACAATTGGCTCTGATACAAAGCTGTGCAGCTCCTCTGTTCCATTAAAAGATGAAAGCTGAAGGAAAGTACAGAAGACAGCGACTTCTCTCAAAAAGCAAGCAGAAAGTTCTGCATCTCAACTAGCAGAGCATATAAAGGCTGTTTTGTTGTTTTTGCTTTTTCTTTTTTTGGTGGACGCTTCTGCTCACACATGGCACCCATCTCTCATTAAGCATGCTGGGGTTCCGTGGGTAAAGTTCATGCTAAAATAAAACAGCGTATTAGACCAGTACAAAACACTGCATGCTCTACATATTTATTAAAATCACAGCACAGCATTCTAAACAAAAAAGAGCATCTGCCACCAAGCTAAGCTCGACTACAATGTGGGTGTCACAATTACAACTTATACACTAAATTCTAATGAAACAGGGAGAAAAGAGATCAGAACTCAGGGATGCTACTTGTGCCAGCCTAATTGTTTACTGCTGTAGTAGTTGAACTACTTAACAATCAATAGGACTGACTTTTAAAAACAGATTTCTGGGATTCTGAAGTTAAAATAATAGTAATAATCTGATGTAGGATACTTTCATTATGATTTTTATCCTTAACCTTACGTTCCACACCCTAGGAATGTCCCAGTTGCATAAGACTAACCTCAGTCAGAGCAGCTCTTAGTTGCTCATGAAAAGAAATAAAACTAAAGAGAATAGGCTTTAAAAAAAAATATCTTCGCTCCATAGCTTCTACACTAATCCTCTTTTATTCTCAGATCCTGTAAAGGATCCAACTCTTTCTCATTTAAAAAAGTAGTAGAGTGCTTCCAGAGAAACCCCTCAAGGTGCATCTGTCTCCATCATAAAACCAAAACGTCGCGTTACCTTCAAACATGAAATCTCTTCCAGTTGTCAACATTTCTGCAACTAGTGTTAGATTAGCGCCGAGAGAACGAGCGAATTGAATTAACAATAAAATAGTTCAAGCAAGAAGAAGGAAAACCTGACAGAAAAATCTGACAAAAGCAGGAGCGTCAAAGCTGGCTCATTCATGAGAGGCCATCGCCACCTACAGGATTTTCCTCCTCTTTGGAAACGCTCATGTTGGAGCAGGACTTAACTTTCTAACCGATGCTGAATAACGTAAGTTCGCTGAAGTCAATGGAGTTGTGGTGACTTTAAACCCCTACAGACTTCTCTACTAATTCCCTCACTTTAGAAAGAATTAAACCTGACTATTTCCAGGGAGTGAGCTGTTTTAATATTACTCGTACTATAAGTAAAGGACTCGCCTTTTTTAGAGAAAAAAGAAAAACCACAAAGTACTGATAGGGTTACTCCAACAACAACACGGGAAGTAATAGTCAACATCTGCAACCTTCCTGTAAAACGGAGGGCTTTAAAGTGCTAAGAGATGCCAGGTCAAAGTAACATGGATGAGATCAAACCAACCAGACCCTGACTGAAAGAAAATCAATGCACCTGAGTTCCGTTTGGGAGGGGGAGTGAGGGGAAGCACACTAAGAGAGTAAGATAATTCTTACCTTTAATGAAGACTTCACTTCCTAACAGATATCGTGGACTTCCTACTTCCCCCCCCCCCCCCCCCCCCAATTTCTCCACTTTTGACATCAAGAACAGCAGACACTTGACCTGAGCCCTTCTCCCATATAGTTTGCACTGTGAACAGCCTTCTGCAACAAAGGTAATTCTATGCATACGCTTCTGAAATTCAGTTATTTCCAGCAGCGGTGAGCAAGCAGCTTCTCTCCCACATTTGTGCTCAGCATGAGTCTTACTCAGACACAACCCTCTCTGAACTTCAAATACAAACTTTTACATACAAAATTTCACCTTTGTAAAGCAAGTAAAACCCAAGGACAAAAATAAGAAAGCAATTCAATGCTAATCTGTGCCTACATTCACAAGTGAAAGCACACAGCGTGTCTGTTAACGCGTGGTTGGGAACAGGAGCTCAGCAATGCTGGGCAAACAAATAAAGCCAACAGGCTGGATTTTACCCCACTGGAAAAAAAAAAGAACGGCAAAACAAACACAATATATACGAAATAAGTAGAAAATGTACAAAACAGTATAAGAGCAACAGTCATCTCTAACAAAACTTCCAAACTTCAAAAGACACAAGACGTTATATATTAAAAAAGAAAGGGCTTCATAAATCAAACAGCTAAAGTACAATACAATATAGCAAACTCCAGCCAGACCACAAAGAGGGCTCTTTCTTCATAAACATCAGATCAGGCAGCTAAAATTATTACCAAAGCTCTCTTGTAACTGTCACCTGTGGTGGGTATAATTACAGGCTACTGCTGCAAGCACGCCCACGTCATATGGCAATAAAAGGACCTATAGCTTGCCAAGACCAGGCAGACAATGGAGAACATACACCACCTGACGAGAGCCCAAAAAGATCAGCCAGGGAGACTAATAAAAATGACAGCTTAGAAACAAATGACAAAGCTTCAGCCACAAAAAAAAAAGGCAATATCAAATTAGCTGGGAATGCAAGCACTGAGCAGAGTTCTCCAACAGGTCACAACTCAAACAGAAAGCTGGTCGGAACTGTTTTCAGATGCATTTAGCTCAGGTTTTAGCTATAACGAGCCCCTTTTTTCCTTCCTACTTTTTTTTTATTAAGCAAAATGTTTGCACATTTGGGGTTGGCTTTGTGGGCTGTCGTTAGATAGCCAAACAGATGAAAACTATCTATTTCTAACTCTGCTCTGGAGACAGATAGATAACGTATGTTAATATGAGCACCTTCTAAGGATACATCTACACCCTGTAACAAAGCTGAAATTCTTCCTTGTTGCCTTATAATTCCTTGCTGGATGCCTGCATACACATTCCTACTGACCAGCTGTAGAGAAGCTCAGCTTATGGCAGAATTGGGCTTTTAACTTAACAATCTGCCCATAAAGTTTAACGCGTACCAGTGATGTATTAAAAGGCTTTGTCATCGAGTAACAACATAACGCAATTACAGGAAGAGGGGGAGGCAGAGAAATAGGGCTCTAAGTGAGGACTGAGTGAGAATGCAATGCATACAAGTTTGCAACACGCAGCACAGAAAGTGCAGCTACCAAAGCTCCCCAGCCCCAGAAAAACAAGGAGCCTCGTATCAGTTTCTGCTATGCTTCATCCCATTCCGACTCCAAAGCTTCAAACTTTGTTTTTTAAATCTTGTTTATAGCGCTGTCAAGCCTCTAAGTAGTTATTTCCCTATTAACTTTGTCCTTGTTTGTTCTTGCATTTCTGAAAGAGCTGGAAATAACATGTGTTTACTTTCGCTGTGTGGCTCTCGGCATCACCAATATTGCTGTTGCTATTCCAGGAATTTTAACTGCTGCAGCAAAGCAAAGCCTGGGATCTCAGGCTTAAACCATATCCTCCTAAAGCACAGAAGGATAATACTGGAGATGTAAAATCTGCTGGGAGAAAGGCAAAACCACCCCCTTTAATTGCATAGAGAATCCCGTTTCTCATCCGAGCCGTTACTTGCATGCGTCAGGTAACGTGCTTGTAAGAGCTCCGCGTGCACCAGCACTGGATTTGCACAGGCAGTGCCGTGAGCAGCGTGGAGGAAGCAGGATGTAAACGTTTCCTCTGTCATTAGAAAAATGCTTTTACAGGGATATGTAATAGCCCGAAATAAAAATATACCTCTGATCCAGCCCTTTCACGGGAATTCAAGACAATAATTTGAGAGATGTACCTTTGCCAGGGATTTGCAGGGGGAAAGAGCAGAGGAAACGTTGGGGGCTCTGAAGAATTAGTTGCTAGGTCAGATTCTTGAAACGGTGCCTCTGACTGCTCCTCCAGCACTAGCTCTAGTCTTCAGTATGAGAAAGGAATTCGACCGGAGCGATACTTCTCAGCTTCCTTACTTTAAAAAGGGACTGCGTTCGTTCCTTCACCGACTGCTTCTTCTAAACTGCAGCAAAGCAGCACAAACTGTAAGTGGGCTGAGAAAAGCCCTCAGCTAAAGCTCTTCAGTAAAGCCCAAGTGAGGGCCATCTCTTTTGCATTAATACTTTTTATTTTTTTAAAAAGCTTTTTCTTTTTTCCAAGTTCCTTATTCAGTGTTTGAAGAATACTCATTCTTCTCTCTTTAGGATTACATCTATTCATTTTATTTCGCTTTTTAATGTGGGGACATTTTAATCTACCATTACTTTAATGCCTTTCCCAAATAGTTTAGGAACAATGATTTATATTTCATCTTCAGCTCCGAGAATTAAAAAAAAAAAAGAGAGAACAAAAAGACTATACCATTCTCATTGGTTACACATGTAGTGTAGTAGTGGGACAGTTTGGATTGCCCTGTGTATCAGAGAACTGCCTGCTCAAAATGAGTGGGCTGTTCAAATAGCATATAAGAATTCTGGGAAGGTAATGAAGGAGCATACATACAGTCTTACAACTCCCTACAGGTTAATTGTTACCATCTATTGGTAATTCATACATGAACTCTTGGTGAAACTTTATCTTTTACTTGGTTGGCCAAGGACTGAGAGATGCTTGGCGACACTCAATCTCTATCCTCAGTTGTTTGAATGCCGCTGGTCTCGTTTCTACATGGATATCTCAGCTTGCAAAGCAACACCCGACTTTGAGTTAAACTGGACGTTCTACCAGTACTTTGTTGTCATATCCAGCACAGCATTATATTTAGTACAAAAAGGATTGGGACGTTTTGCTTGGAAAAGTCTCAGCATAACATTCAGAAGATGCTTGCCCATATGCAGAATAAAAGATCCACCTCAAGCTAACTTCAGAAGGCTTAAATTTTGAGCGAGCAAACATCATTCCTGAGGGAAAAGTACATTCCCCTCCTAGTGATGCACAGTTGGTGATTTTAGAAGACATTGTCAACAGGCTCTCAGCCTTTCATCCTTATGTCATCAGTATAAATATAGCCCAGCTCAAAAGGGGATTAAAAATTATTCATGTCTACTAAGATGGTTGGTGTCTCCTCTACGAGATGATTTTAACTGGGCTCAAATCCAGCTTCCATATCACAGGCTTAAGTGGTTGCATATTAAAGGCATTAAAGACACTGCCCCAACGTGTGTGAGCTGCAGAGTTCATGGACTGAGCTTCTCATGCTACTCTAGGTTAGGACCAACGCAACGTGGTAAAGTGCAGTCTCAGCCAATGCACCCCATGACTCTCAAAGCCCCAGGAGGCTAATGCCAGAAAGCATCCTCCAGCTCCTTCTGATTTACAGAAAGGTTTAGAACTCTGAACTGGAGAAGGGTGCCAACATCCCACCTCTCCAGAAAAGAGTACAAAAGCTCAAGTGTGGGTTTGCTGCTGCATCCATAGCTCCCAGCAGCTCTGCTGGACATCCCAAATCCCCAGTGCTTCCCTCTTCCCGAATCAGCTGGCTTTTGGGAAACCCAAACACTCCAAAACAATCCCACACCTGTCATTTTCCCAGCTGTGCACCATTAAATAACTACAGGCAGTTTGATCAGAAACTCCACATTTCAACCACAATTACGCTGCATCATCACATATCCCTTCCTTGTGATGGTACTATCCCATCATATAAGAATTACCCTGCAATGTCACCGCAAAATATAATAAATACTGCCCATGCAGCCTGGACACCGGTCTGCCTACCAGCTAGGTCAGAGCTTGAAATACAGCTCCCACCTGTACCACCCTGGCAGCAGTCCTGATTAGCGGAAGCCTGAACCTGATGCAGGGGGACACATTACCAGTAAAAATGAAGTATTCTGGCAGGGGTTTGTGTGCAGGGACCCTGAAGAACATTGCCAGCGAGTGCTGCCAGTCACACCGGAGGTGCCATAGTGGCCGCTTCCCCATCGTTTGCCTGAACATGTCAATGTATCATGCAAGCTTCACAAGAAAAAATACATGATCGTAAAAAATTCCAGTCAATATATCCTTTTAATTTCCTCCAGATTATAGTTGTGGTTTTTTTTTAAGCAATTACTGTAATTTCATTAAATGACATAATTACCGCTAATTCAGAGGAAAACTGTCAATAGAAGGTGTAATTATGTTGTATAAAATCACAAGCACAACGTTCAACGATGCATAATTCCTCACGAAAAATCATTCTTGTGACTAAAATTAACTCTTAAAATATTTTTTTTAAAATACATATAGTGCAGTAGGAAGGATTAAGTTCTGATTATGGACTTCCACAACCAACTTGGTGAGAAGAGGGAGCAGAGCAAGTAGGGAGTGCATGCACATAGAAGGAAGAAGCAAGAATTTGTACTCCTTTGTAGGAGTATGTTCCCCAGAGTAGATGGCAGAGAACACATGGACAGAGAATTAACATCTCTCCCAGTGGAAGAACACTGTTAACATTACAGCAGTGCTTTCTGCAAGTGCCAGTTTAGCCAGTATATCAACAAATTAGCTTGGGATGACACATAAATAAGTCAACATAGCATTTTCCTCTTGAGTCCTGCCTGTTCTGCCCTCTGCTTCCCGTCTTTTTTTCTTTTGTATACCCAAAAGTAGCAGCAAACATCTCTGTTGCATCTGCAAGCTGTCAGCACTAACAGGCAAGGAGGTGCACTGTAATAAGGACTAAAGCAGCAAGGCGCAAGATATCATATGAGCTCCTACTGCAACGCTCTGATCATCTCTTACAAATATTCTCTCCCACCTGAGAGAGGAGCTTTGTGCACCTTCCTCCCCTCTCGTTTCTAGTGCCAGATACAAGCATGATGTCAGTAAGAACAGCATGGTACAGGCTAAACTGATTCTAAGACTGTACACAGAAGTTGCTTGGTGGGGATGATGGTTTTGAAAATGACATATTTTAGCACACCTTTTATTTTAACTGCTAAATACTGGATTATAGGTACAGGTCGGGGCAGTGGGGTATAGCACCTATCTTTCTGTGTACATATTTTCCCAACTCTGAATGCACTTAGTGGAAACAGCAGAAGATAGGGAATTAACACTTCATTATAAATGCCTAAATGGAATCACTGCCATGTGGGAAAGATCAAATACACTTAACTTTTGGTTTGTAGAAGAAAACTGCTTTTATTATCCTTAGCAGCGTATTTTATTCCTTTCCCACTACCCACTTTCTGTAGGAAACCGGGCGCATTATTTTACCCAGTAAAGATGTTAACATCTGTAACTTGTAACGTACCACTTCTTTTGTTTCATCTTCCTTTTCACCTGGAATCAATTCCTTTTTCTGTGGACCCGCTATCCCGGATCCTTATTTTCATGCCTTTCTACCACTTACAACCTTCTCCTAAGACTAGAAAGATGAAGTTCACGGCCATAACTTCACAAGTATTGTATTTCCTCACGGAGCACATCTCTTCAGCACGTAGTTAGGTTCCTGTTTAACATTGACGGTACAACCTGAGTCCCTACTGCCTTTGACCCCGTGTGTACAAGCATACAATTCCTTGTGCACAACCGTGCAGCTTTCTTGCACAACATGGAGAAAGGTTTCAGAGCTACCAATATTGCAGTCAAACATGCGTGTATAGCATCTCCAACTCTTTCAGGAGAGCCATCATCTTAAAGCCCAAAGGGCAACGCTAGGTTGATTTAAGTTTTCTTTCTCTGAGCACTTCCAATATGTCTGTGCGAAGCCTACAGCATATCAGCTAGCATCTCTGTCTTCAATGAAGACAACATTTTAATGTATTAGGAAGCAACTCTTGAGCCACTAATGCTAGATATGATCTGAATAAGCTTTGAGAAGAAGCAGAAAAAAAACGCACAGAAAAGATCCTCTCATCCTACCTAAAGTACATGTCATGCCTATAACTTGCAGGGTCTTTGCTCTGATTTTCATTCCATCACTTTACTTATCTGTAAGAAATACACTGTGAAGTGCCTTCCTCTAAAGAGCCTTTAAGTGATTTAAAATGCACAGAGAGTAAAAAGAAAAATCTTGAAGATGTGGCTGTTCTTTTGCTTAATCAACACTCAAAAGCTTTCTTTTTGCATGCTGGACCACCACAAAATGATTTCGCAACCTTTAATGGAGCGCCAAACATTTCAAGCACGAAGAAAATGTCACACCACAGAATCAAAACCATGCAAAACCTTTCTGTGCCTGCGTGGATCATGAGAAAACTGCAAATGGGGTGTTTAGTACCAAGAGGAAAACGGAGAGTGTAAGAATGGCAGGTAGAGAATTTGGCTTTTCATTTGCAGAGGGGAGAAGTCATTGACCAGCCTCTGTCCTTTCATATATATAAATATAAATAAACAAATCAATAAATAAATGTATTGTGATGGTTAAGGGAATCAATTTGCAACTGGCAAGGCTGTTCATGTGCCACAGGGACACGCAGCATGCTGTGTGGTAGCAGCAAACAGAGTAGACATTGGTAACCAGCAGCTGATTGCCTCCTCGTGCATCATGACAACCAATGACATCTAACTGCAGCTGGTGCCTCTTCTCTAAGCCACCATCTCTCTTCTCTCCTACCATCCCATTTCCATGCTCTAAAAAAGGCCACCACAGCAATATAGAACAGCCATATAGTCATAGCCTTTACAGGGTCTGTCACCAACCACACACAGGCAGGCCCAGGCCAACAAGAGTCTCTGCACACAGCAAAAAAAGACTGTTCCTGAAGGTTTAATTTCCACGTCCAGTAGACCCAGCGCTGACCTGGCTGCCTTTGAAATCTGCACACCCTGCAGCCATGTAGCTACAAAATACCAATAACAGCAAACGATAAATGGCTTTACACTGGTGGAGAGGAAGGCACGTTAACACTCGAGATCTTATATCACTTAGCCACATCCAATAAAAGAAGAAATCCACTTACCACAAATGCTATCACGCTCTTTACCGTGGACTCCCAGAGAAAACAGCTCCGAAGGAACTGTATTGTATTCCATATTGCCATGGTGATTTTTTTCACACGATCAACGTTTCTCGATAAGATCTGATAAATATTGAGTGGGAGGAGGGGAGGAGAAGAGTTTAATCAAACACTCTAATATCCTACCATTGCTTCTGTAGAAACAGGGATAATTTAAGCTACAAACACATGCCAGGGCACATATTACAAATAAAGATTCTATTTCAAAGACACTCTCCTGCACCTGTCTGCTTTCTGATTACACTCATACCTCCCAGATTTTCCTTATACATCAAGAAAAAACTAATAATAACAATAAAAAAAAAGCAAAGCACAACAAAGCATATCTTGCCAAAATTAAATAGAACAGCAACAGAAACCTACCTTCATTCCCTTTCAATGTTCATAATACTGTAATGTCTTAGAAGGAAAGGCTAGATATAATTTAACCCTTACACGGAACCTCTTCTCTGTGTTTTAGATTCATCCACAGAAACAAATATGAGGATTTTAGCTTTATTTTTAAAAAGGTAATAGTCATCCTTCTAAAATCTGTGGAGTTTTTTAACTAATGTAAACCAGGTTTCTTCCTTACGAAATAAAAGAACAGGGCTTGTGCTTTGCTTCAGGTGCTGCTAACTGTGCATTACCCACACCTATCATTTTCCCTGTTCTGAAGCACAAAGCTGAACTACTGATGCAAACTAGATCAGAAAGCCTTCAAACGTAACGAAACGCACTGAATTTACACATGTTCAGTGTTTAACGCATAAATGGGTGTTGTTCTTGGCCACAGCAACTCAAATCCTTCCGAAGCCCAAAAATAACCTTTACCTTCTTAGAAAACTTGCGGTTCTCCTCAGTGAAGCGCTTTTCGCGGGGCTTGAACGTTCTAATAGTTGCTTTGATCTAAAATAAATAAGAAAGTCGTGTGCTTTTAAATTCATAATTCCTTATAGCACTCGGATCCTTCTCTCTTTTAAGGGGCATTTAGGCAAAGACTAACAGAAACCAAGGGGACACCTTACAGAGGAAATGAAGTAAATATTCATCATCTTACACGTTCAACACATACAGATGGAAGAACCTGGACTGCTTCTGCCCTGTACCTGGGAGTTTTGCTGATCACTCTCACTACACCCCAGGGCCAGCAAAAGCAGAGCTGCAGCACAGCCCACAACGGCCTTAATAAATGGGATTCCATTCAGCGAAGGCTGGAGGGCATAAACAATTGAGACTGACTCAGCCACCTAAAAACTAAGTGCACCACGTACATGCCTCATTAATTTTCCTGTCAACACCCTGGGAAGAGAACACTGTGGGTCAGCTTTTTTGGGAGGAAGTAGGTGTTAAAAGTAATGCATAATAATCTAAACATTAAGCCCTTTTCTGGCTGCTGCAAACGAAGCCCTGGTGTACAGTAATTGACACCTCCTTCCTAAAGCTCCTGTGGTCAGTCTAAGTCCTGAAGTGCCCCTGCGTTGTTCCATCCACCCAGATGGGCTGTCACGTTATGATGTGCCAATGTCTCCTCACCCGCAGTATGAAACATTGCAACCAGATGCAGTGAGGTCAGGACTTTTCCTGCTTGGCTCTTGCTTTCAAAGGATCGATTACCTCCCTCCCAGGTGCACACGTTTCCACATTTCTTACACAAATGATGAGCAAAGAGAAAATATTTTAACTTACAGGATTAAATAGGACATCCAGCTCTAAGTAAATTACTCCTTTTGAAGCACGTTCCAAGTCTTTATTCTTCAGCATGTAACAACTTTGTTTGCCATTTCTGATCTATAGATTGGGAAGAGAAAAAGCATCAATATTTTCCCAGCTGTAATTTACAATGTAATTTTCAAAGACACTACGCAAAAAAAAAAAAACCAACACAAACCAACAACAAAAAAACACCTCACAAGCACAAAAATCCTCTCCCCAAACCATGATAATACACTCAGAGCATGAAATACAAAATGACCATTGGATTAGAGACCTATAAAATTGCAGATTAAATCTCTTACGGTCCAACTTTAATTTACAAACCTTGTACTTTATAGTAGAGCAATGCACGCAATAGCCAGTTTGAAAAATTCTGCCCTGGAAGCCAGTGAGTTGATGGGAAGTAATCAGCCTCTGTTATTACAGGTTGAAAATGGAATTTTTCTTCCAAAGTTCAGAAAAAGAGCCACGACAACAACTTACCCACCTACTGCACACTGCAGGGTACACGAACTCACTTGAAACGCTTCGTTTATGGCAAGGTTGTCAAATCATTACCCAGTAAACAAACGCAATCCAAAGAAATTAATCGGCTTAAGTAGAATGAATGTTAATGTAACAAATGTTCAAAATTAACTAATTCACGTAAGAGACTTCTCCCCCCCCCCCACACACCTCTGAATTTCAACACCATTTCCATGCTCTAATCTGCCGGTTGGCCCTATCACATTAAACGCCTATAAAAAGAAAAACAGCCTCCCTCCCTCACCATTTTGTAAACTATTTGGCTCAAATCAAAAGCATTCTCTCTTCTAAAAGTGATGGCAGAAATGTATTTATTATACACAGTAGGATATGTATTGATTAAACATTTGGCTTTTTAGGAAGCAGACCAGTTAATTCTAAACAGCAGTAACATAAAAAAACTGCAGCTTACCAAAAAGCTACATTCGGGGACTGTAATGATCAAAGATTAAAGATAACGGAGGAAATTTGGGGGCATGAAATTGCAACCATATTTAAAACGGCTATTGCTGCTCTGGCATTTAGAAGAGGAACTCATATAAACCATGGCAGAAATGAGTAAGGAAAGGGGGGAGGAAAAAAAAGGTATAATAGGAACCAAGCGATTTCACATTACAAGGGAAAGGTCACTTTCCTTCCCAATGCTGCTCCACCCTTTCTGTACCAAACAGCTCGTCGAAGGGCAGACGGCTTTCCTGGCTGACAGTTAAAAGGGAAGAGGGCTCTCATAAAGACCAAGTCTGCATCCTCAGCAGGGTCCAAACAGGAACTCCAGCTTTTACTATGTTTTCATGTGAAGCTGAGCTTAAAAGGATGCTGGGAGCTATGCAGTCATTTGTAGAGTCTCTTTAATAGTAACAGGCACCGATCATGAACCTGCCTTCAATGTAAGGGAAAACACAAAGCATTGAAGTTAGAGAATCATAGAATCATAGAGACAAAGGAAGTGGCCAGCCCCATTTCTAGGATCACTCATATCAGATGGTCCTGCCATGTAAAGTATTGTCTGCCCATCAGAAAGATATTCCAAAGATATGGAATGAAAACAAAACCACTCCAAGTTATTCAGAAACTAAAAGATGCTCCATTTTCCAAACTGAAAATTGGATTTCCTCTGAGTAGAGATAAGAGGCCAAATGGACTTGGCTTGAGATTATCATCCCTTCAGTCCAATGCAATGGCACCAGAAGAAGGTTTAGAGTGAGCTTTGTTCCTAGCAGCATGTCTGTGAGATATAGATATCCAACACATATCAACACTGCATAACTGTAGATTCTTCATAATTATGAATTTGGGGACTTAATTTTCACATATTTCAGCTACAAACAGTTCTCACCACTTTTTACTCTTAGGATGAAATGCTTCCATACCTCAGCAGTAAGAACACATGGAAATATGTCTGGATATACCTCTTACAAACATATTTAAGAGCACAGCCAATAAGGGGGGACATGGCACACGTTGCTAAATGCAGAGGAAAAAATAAAAGGAAGGAGAAGGTCTGGTAAGATTAAAAGTAATACAGGCTTCCTAGCTTTTGACCTTCCTCAAGGGGAGAGAAGCACAAGAGGAAAGAACAATTGGCTGTAAACTGGCATTTCTCCACTGCATTCTCATTTGGATGAAGAAAAAAAAACCTTGGGGAAAAAAAAAAAGAAGTCAAACAGAAGTTTCTCAATAGTTTTGGCAGCATGCTAAAGCAACGAGGCTCAGCAAAAGGTGTAAAGTAACTCTTATGCCCATGACTGCTTAGAGATTAAACTGGTGGCATGTCTCAACTGTGCCCAGAAGAAAACACCCAAAACCATCCTGTTCTTGGGTCAGAGTTTAGATTGTTCGACATTTCCCTCTGTCTCAGGAGGCAAGCAGTCGTATTAATTCCATTTGGGATCCGTTTCTTTCTCCTCCTATCTCTGCTATTTGCAAAAAATACTCAAATGTTCTCTCCAGCTGCAGATAATGTTGCACCCTGTGCTGGGGTCCTACGAAGAACACGGATTCAGAAAGATCGATTTTTTCTGCCATCCAAATGTCTTTCACAAGATACCTGAACTAGCAGTCCTGATAGCCATGTCTAATCTTTGGTAACTTATGTATAAAGATCAAGAATGGTATGGAAAGGAATATGGGAAAAGTGAAAACATCTACAGGGGAGATCCTTCAAGAGATATTACCAATATTATCCCCTTATTAATTCCATCTGTGTGTATATCTGTCTCTTCAAGGAACACTAAAGCTTGCATTCATTGATAGTTTGCTAACTGCATGGAACACACTGGGGTGCAAACAACAATTAAGACTGCCCATAACCACAGAGGGACAGTAGTGCCAATCTCACTGATAAGCTTCATTAGACAAAGTTACCATCAAAAAATAACCATCAGAAATCAGCATTCTTATCCCATGACAATTTCTAATATTTGGGGGATATTTCCATGTTCTGAATCAACTCAGAAAGACAAAATAACAGCAGCACCATTTCATCAGCACAGTTCACCACTTCTCCTATTATACGCTACCTTCTCTACACAGGAGCATGCAAAGGAAATCACCAGCTGCAAGAAAAGCTAAAATTCTTCATGCACTCCATATTCATACCTACAGGAGCACTTCAGGCAGAGGTAACCTCTGGCAGTGCTTCAGCTCGCCCTCCCAGCTGGTAGAAGACATTCAGGTGCATGAAACCACAGAACAGTCAAGGCCCAAAGTGCATCAAGTTCCTTTCAAATGAGTGAATATATTTGCTAAACTCTTCCCACAGATGTCCCCAGTAAAACAAATGTGACTAAACACAGTATTGATGTAGCCAGCCAATGCTAAATCTATTAAGCAACAACCTTCTGACCGCTTGGGAATTTTAATGAAATAGCCAAAGCCGAGATTGATATGACACAAAACACGGAGAAGACAGGACCCTTACGCAGCAAAGGGTGTTTTTTCATTGCTCTTGTCTCAAAGAAATATGGCTTAGTGGCTTGTTTGTTTTTTTTTTCTTGTACATTGATTTTAAGAAAACTTCACTCCGTATCCAGCTTTGATGCAGATTCAATGTCATATATCGATGACCTGACAGAACAATGCTGGGTTAAACCTCTGTACATCAACACCCGTGACGTGCAGAAAGGGTAATGGCTACTCTCCAAAGGTAATTCATCTAAAGCATTTGGGACCTCTGATATTCCTGCTTGAGCTCATTGCTGATGCACAATGTCATACCATTTGCCCTGAATAACATAAAGCTGTCTTGTTATAGACACACACCTCTTCTTATCAAAGGACATATTTCCCCAGGAAAAGATGAAAGCAAGGCACATATTTGATCCACCTGGATATGAGTAAGGAGGTTTTTTTGTTTCCCCTCAGCCTTGTAATACACGTTCATTAGATTTTATACAAAATGTCCATTCAGTCATGCCAAACTCTTTCCCCCAAACGTTTTGTTTTTAATAACCTTCTGTAGGATCTAAAGTACAATAGATTCTTGGCAGAGGGTTGATGTCCAAAGACTGAACACGTATAGGGTCAATGGTCTGAAAGCAAGCCACTTCCCAGGCAGAGCCAGGAGCACTCAAGTATAAGCCAGGATCTCAAGTAGCGCTCAAGAAAAACCCAAACAACCCACATTGCCTCATCAATACTATTTGCAATAAGCAGAGCATTGTCAAAGCCGAATATTTCAGATGTTAGGTGTCCCTTTTCCCTGAAAGCAATGTCTCTTACCCTCGTTGCAACATTTCTGGTTCATGAGAGGAGCAAAAATCAGAAGAGATGATCTACTGCACTGCAGCCTCTGCAACATAAGTGCACCATTTCCACTGCTCTCTCAAAGTCTAAAGCTTCCCCCAGCAAAAGGCTGTACACTTATGGTCAAGTGCTATGTAATCACAACAGGCAGGTGTCTGTTCTCTGAATCCAGGCCATGTTTCAGACAATTAAGCTTGCAAAAGTCATGCTAGTTGTTTCCACTGTATCTTCAGCTACCGACCTTGCGCGGCACTTGGAAACATTTCAGAGACCTCTTCCTGTTTGCTGAAAAAAGGGCACAGCTGAAATCTCCTCTGAGCTGATAACTCAGCAGATAAAAACATTCCAGCCTGCCATACAACTCTTCACTCGAAGGTCTTTCTATATGAGGATATTTGATATACCCTGCTTTAAGATTTACTGAAGCACATGATATGATCCCGTGCCTCTCACTTGCAGCCCTCTAGGAGAGGAGCCTCTTGTAGCAAAGCAAAGACGACAGAGCCTTACAGACAGAAACATGGCTGCTTTCAGTGAGACCAAGGGCACAAATGAACACAGAGATGAGAAACGACTACTTTGATAATCAGTTCAAGTCCCCTAAAACCTACAAGATGAAAAACAATCACGGAACCTATCAAACTCCTTTCTTGAAGCACTTAACTTTTTGCCTCACTTCTTCAGCTTCTATCACAAAAACCTGCTATGTTCAGTGCTGTACGTGGTCTGACCTTCCATCTCGATGCCCAGTGTCTGAGAATGCAATCCCTCTTTGCAGCCAGACTCTACAGGTCACCTTTGGCACAACAGAACTCCATTTTGCCCAATGCTAGTAGCAGTAATTTGCATCTTTTTCACGCACTGTTAAGACTTCTGGACATATTCAAAGCAAAATTCTCTTTCAAATTAAACTTTTCCTACCCCTCCAATATATACCCTTATCCAAAGCATTTCTTCACTAAGAAAATCTAGCCATCCACGAGCAGTTCCTGAAGGAAACTTATTTCACGTGCTGACAGCTCACAACTCAGGCTGGTGCATTTTTAACTTAGATGAGGGGAACAAAGAGGCAGATGCATTTCTATTTCAAAAGGGAGCGTAATGCAAGCCAAATATTAGGCCCGAGAAATTAAACTTGTATGATCTGTGAGGTTTCCTTGAATCTTTAACTACTGTTCGCTTTCAGCATATGTATCTAAATGGTTCAAAGGATAGATTCAAATTCAGAGCTAAATTCACAACATACGTCGAAATACTCATTTTGAGAAAAAGAGCTTAGAAAAACCGCCATTTTCTGCCTGAACCAAGTTAATAGGTGCAAAATGTTTTTAATCAGAAACAGAGATGAATATATTTATGCTAGATTTGAGCGAAACAGGAGGCAGAGAAGTTTGGATGGGAAGGAAGAAAATCAGTTGGCAAGGAAAAGCATAAACAGTTATTATTTCATTTTTTGTCTCAAACTTTGGACAAAAAAAAAACCTATGCTGAATAGAGTTTGGACATTACCACACACATACACTCCCCTGCTCTGCCTTGTTACATGCTTCCTAAGGGATACTTGACAAATGCCTATAAAATCAACAGAAAATCCAACTCTAACATCTTCTCGCTGTGAGCCCACACAGCCTACTGCCGATCATGCAGGCCATTTGGCAAGCGTTGGGTCTGCAGGAGAGCAGCTGCTCCAGCCACTCTCTTCCAGGAACATCAGAGATATGAGGACTTGGGGAAAAATTAACCAAGTGATCAAAAATGGAATAAAAGATGTTAAAGAGTTTTTCTTCCCTGTAAACATCAAATCATCCCTCGCGCCAAACTGACTTTAATATTGTTCAGAAAGTGGAGATGTTGAAGACTCAAGCCACTGAAAAATAGACAAATAGTCTAAAGCACCCCCAGCCTCAGACAGAACTTGCAGTGTAAGCCATGGAGGGAGGCAGAATACAGGGCAGCTTGAACAGAGGTGCGTACACATAAAATGCACATTTCTGTTCCACAAAGCCCCAGAATGGAAGTTTTAATATTATTCTGCCTATAGTGACCATGGTCAAACCAGCACCCAAGTCTCTGGGCCTACTGAATGGATAGAGCAGCTCTGCCCAGTATTGCTGCTTGAGTGTAGCACTGAGGCTCCTTAAGCCCAGTATTTATCCCACAGCCACTCCTGCACATCTTATCCACCTTCTGCAAGGGCAGGTTGGATGGAGCCCTGGGCAGCCTGACCTGGTGGCTGGCAACACTGCCCACAGCAGGGAGGCTGGGACCTAATGACCTTTAAGGTCACTTCCAACCCAGGCCATTCTATGGTTCTGTGAAGTATCCCGAGGTGCCCACGATCTGGACTCCAGAATAGCTTGGAAAAAGCACATGGAGGAGGAAAATAAACATAAACACAAGTTCCTGAAGAAATTCAGAAGCCACATTGCTTTCGACTTGAATGCACGAGAAATATACATATTTAAACAAAACAGTAACAGAACTGGAGCACATTAGCCTGTTCCTTCACCACTATAAAGCATTCTTTAAGCTGTGATCATATTCTCTAAAACAGTTCAAGAGCTTTTCAGGCATTTCATTATTTATTTGGAAACATCAAATATTTGTAGTTCAGCTTCCCCTTTCTGATCTTGATTGGTCCCTTACCTAACCTGCGTCCGTATATTTCCCAGCTGACCCTGAGGGGCTGCTTTGATTTAATGGAATTTTTGCTTTCTCTCTAGAAACCTCCCATTACTCCACTCACGGCAAGGATGGAGCCCCACTAAGCCATCCCCACAACAAAGCCTTCCCTGCAGTTGCCCACCTCTGAGATTCAAACTCTTTCGCCTTAAATACGAGAGATGCCTGCCAGCCTTTGCAGAGGTGAATATGCTTTCACAGGAATGCTTTCTGAAACAATATGGCAATTTGGTACTCTGTAATTTCAATCAAGACTCACCGACTGCCTATTCACGAGAGCTATTACTCACAGCATCACACTGTGCATTACTGAGAGGTCTGCACTGCTGCAAGCATCTCTCACACTGTGTGGTATGTCGTAAGCGTGAATGTTTGTACAGGGCATGAGGCAGTACCCACATCTCCCTATAAGGAACTGACTGCAAAAGGGGATGCTTCAAAACTCGAGGGAAATCGCATGCTTGAAGTTAAGCATGTGCTTACAGAACCCGAGTGATAGGAGCCTAAGAGTCCACGAGGCTGTTATCCTCAGCTACTGATTTAATGAAAGCAACAACCCAGAAAGTTATTTCCAAACTTTACTGCAACATTTACCAGAACCTTCTATGATACCGCAAACACACACATGGAGCTGTTTGCATCCTCTTGATCTGGTTTACTCTGTTATTACCAGCCTTCTTCCAAATTAAATCAGCCTTACGAAACACAAAACTGCTTTACCCCATTTCTCTATTAATGCCTTATAATGACCCTTTCATGTTCCCTTCTCTTTAGCTTGGCCTTTTTTTTGGCCATTTCAAAAAAAGCTTTAACACTCCTTCATCTCCAGAGCAACTCCTTTCCCCTGAGCTTGCTTTGTTTCCAGTTTTGATTTTATACTCCCGTGGTAGCATTCACTCTTCACATATTTGTTTACAGAACAAAAGCCACCCGTCTTTAAAAGCACTGTGGAGCAGAAAACACCCCTTTTAGGTAATTTTATTCAGCTGTGCCAATAACAACAGCTATCTCTAGTCAATCCTACTGTGATGTGCAATTACTTTCTTGGAGCAAAAAAGAAGACAGAACAAAGACATGCATAAAATGTTACCTTCCGAAGATGATGTGGAAACACACAGAACAACTCAATTATGTTTTCAGACCTACATGGCACGTAGTGCTGATGAAGTACAGACACTTCTGCAATTTTCTTTCCAATCAACTAAATTTCTATTAAAATGGGCTGGCAACGCTTGTTACGCTAAAGAGGACTACAAACACTGCCAACTAAGGTACATATAGGTCACAAAAGCTGTTTGTCTCCAAATCTTTGTTGCTTTGCACAGAGAAGAAAAGAAATGCAACTCGTTCCCAGCAAAACCACCGTTGTTTGAAAGACATACGAAGGTAACTTACAGACAGCAAAGGGATAGCAACTTTCCCAAGAAAATCAGGGGGTTTATCTCCATCTTCATCAAACACTGTCACTTCCAGAACGTCGTGAATATCTTTAATAGGGCTGTAATGAAAAGGGCAGACACAAACAGTGATATTCGATACGCATGCAAGCAGTCTTCCCCACAAAGATCTGAGAATGCTGTTTTACTAATTAAGTTTGTATTACCTTGGAGTATAAAACTAGAATTTAATTAAATTGCAAAAAAAAAAACTGAATCAAATGATGGATATTCCCCAAGCTTTCCCCTCGTGTTGCAGTCACATAACTAGGTGAAGAATAAACAACTACCAGACGGTGACATTTTTTGTGTGTCTATGCTGATGGTAACAGTGGATTAACTCTGCTCTCAAACAGAGGAAGCCGGTGGCCAGGAGGGGTCCAGGGCTGAATTCAAAACCAGGCTCCAGGACACCGAGCATACATGAAAAATCATCCAGGAAGCAAAACATGTAATTTCATTTGACTTGAGCTATTACGCTCCTTTTAAACTATTAGCAAAACCAATTACTTAAAAAAAATAATAAACCTAACAACCCCTAATTAAAGGCCAAATGTACAATATTTTTATTCCATTCAACCCAAACTTTCAAACAGTGCGGCAGCAGGCGCCCAACGCTGAGTATTTTATCAGATCATCAGTAAATCAGTCTCATTTTAAAAATGTTACACGTGTGCTTGCAAAACCTGGGTAACCGGAGATGATTTATGAGTTGCATTCATTATTTCCTCTTTTCCCTCTACCACATGCTAGAATTAAATAAAGAGGCACATGGCATAGCGCCTGCTTGTTATTTACATCAGTGCAACTATCCTTCCTAGAAGGCTGTCTCAGGGCAGTCCTGCTCATGAAACCTCTCCCTTTGACACCATGGAGATGCTCTTTGCAGAGCAGTCAGGAACGTGAAGCCATCTGCTTGTCCCTCCACTTAGCAGCCATAGTGTATCTTCCAGTGTGACCCAGGCGCTATCTGCACTACACATGCACTATTTACAAGACCTCATCTGTAAAATACATGAAAACCCCTCACTTCAGCCACCAAGCCTCCACATACCTCTAACAAGCCACTACAACTTGCCATACATTATTGCAACCAGTGGTATGAAATATTAAGAAACCCACAGTGTGACACAGATAAGTGTGTTGCAGAAAATCCAAGTATGACGGGAAAGGCTCTTTGGTGGTATTGAATGCTCCATCTGAAAGGGATTCACTCTGAACAATCCACTCTGCTCTAAATCATCTCCAATAGCTTTTAAGTAGTTTGATCTTGATTAAAGGGGTGGGGGGGAAGTAAGCAAAGATATCCCAAGAGAGTTACGAGAGCCTGACTGGCTCTGTGCATTTGCTGCTTAGAGTGGCCATGCACCAGCAATAAGAAAGTTAGTGATGGCCTGCAGCTGACACTTCTGAGACCCTCAGGAAGTGTAGAAACAAACCTTCTTTAAAAAAAATAATGATTCGGGATTCTTATTAAGGTTTATTTTGTTGGCTGAACATCCGAAAAGACTCATCTGTTGGCACAATCACAGAGTAAACAAGTGGGAACTTCTTGAAAACAGACAAAGCCAAGGAAAGGACTCCAAGGTTGGACACGCATTCAGCTGCATCCATGAATTTAAACAGAAATCCAGCAAAGTACTTCTATCAAAGAGATTCGTTACTTTTTATTGTGTTTGCATTCAGCTAAGTGTTCTGGAATGTTGCTTTTGCAAGAAATCTGTAGTTCTCAAACCGTGTTTCCAGAGATCTGTAAACGTTACAAATACCCAACTGCCAGCCCTCACCGCTTCCTACTTTGACACGGCCTACTACAACCTTGGAGATATTTATTTCAATCAGATCTTCACAAAAACCTTTCAGCATAAAAGATAAACTATTTGACTGCCTATAACTGACCTATCACTTTTTTCTTACTTGCGAATTCACCCCCAAAACACACGTATTTGCTTTCATAAAAATCTAAGCTTCTAATCTGTGTAAAGCAATCTTTGGTTATAGTTTAAATTCATAAAACAGAAGCAGAAAATCAGAGCTCATGTTGTTCCTGTTGCTTACAGATTAAATGAGGTATTCTGCCACGGTTCAATGAAACATTTTAAATTATGGAAAACGTAGGCCTGAGTATCTGGTCATAACTTTCCATTATATTATCTCTTGGATCCAGATACAACTCCATTATGTCCAGTCATGATTCTTCCTATAAATATCACAGTAATTCTTGTCTTAATGACTTCTATTAATAAACTCCATGCAAGAACTAGTAAAAGGCAAAAAGCTCCAATTGAGTTATATTTGATATTTCCCCAACATCCTCTTCTGGCTATGAAAAAATGACGTATCTTACACTTGACCTTTGTATTTTTCCAAAGTCAATAGCTTTTATAGATAAGCTGCTAACAGTTTGGTGTTTCATCATGTTTTCAAAAGCAATTCACTTACAATGTGAAAACTTTGTTCCACTCTGGATTGAGGTTCTTGTAAACGGTGTGTGTTTGAAGACTGTCATTTCCCAGCTCCAATACACAGAAAGGATCACTTTTACCTATGGAAAAAATCAGACTGGAATTAAGAAAAGTAAGAAAAGTAGACCAGTTATTGTAGTGAACACGCACACTTTCTTTGTAGTAAAGCCACAGAACTTGACTATCCAAATATAAACCCACTAAGGCAACTGGAAGTGGCTTCCCACTTGTGGAATGACTTCTGCTAAACAAACAATACCACCAGTGCATCTTCAGTTTTGAAATCAACACCACCATATAATCCACTCAGGTGTCTTCACTCTAATACCTGAAATCTGAGATTTACAGACAGTAATCTCTAAAGCTGTTGAGCAAGAAAAATCTGCTCAAGTTGACAACTAGTCAGATGACATTATGAAAGCAGTACTGTCACTTTGAATCAGGACAGAGTCGGGGCTTTAGTTACAACTCTTTCACCCTCATTAGAGTTTGTGGTCTTCTCCAGTTGATTAGAGTGAGCACAAGAAGAGCAGCGTGGCATTGTGTTTGTGTATCAGCAGCATGTGAGCAAGTCCTTGAAGCTAAGGAAACCCTACACAGCATTGCAGCTTCAGTAAAACCCAAATCAACTCAAAGATCCAACTGCAGAATCCAGGTGTGAAGCAGGCAGGGTATTTAAAAACAAAAACCAAACAGAGCAGACAAAACAAAACCCTCTATAGAGAAAGATGCTGGTGTGGTACATACTACGTTGCAGAAGTTTGCTAACGGATTAATATATTCTTTTGATAAAGCACGCTGCATGAATTTATAGCTTTCACAACATAATGCATTTTACATCATGAGCAGAGCTCCATTTACCTGTGTCTGACTCAGTAACTGATTGAATCTCATCATCAGTTTTCATATACAATTCAGCCTCAGACTATCCAGCCTATGTATGCAAGTAAGTATGGCAGCAATGCGGGGATTTAGGTAGTAGGCTGAAGATACTAAAGCCAAAGCATTATTTTTATTTTCTCATCTTTATTTTTGGTACTATTAATGAAGGGCTCTTAAGGTTCTCACTCCTAGAAAGTTTATGAAATAACATGGAATCTTGTCAGTATATAAACAGTGGGCACTGACTAGTCAATACTGGTAAAATTTAAGAACCACGTACATTACTAGAATCTGTTTGTCTTCTTTTCAGCTTATGTGCCCATTCCCTACAAAGCAGCTCTTCAGAGAAACTGCTTGAAATGCAAACTGGTATATGCCAGAAACAATCCCACTGTATAATTTGATATTCTGAATGCTATTTTTTGGTCAGTGAGCAAATGCAGCGTTTGAGAAGAACTCCCATGCATGCACTGAAAACATCCAACAAAGCAGAAAGTGATTTTCACATCAACAAACTATTATCTAGGAATATTAAAGTATGGAATGCTCAAACTGGGCTGGCTGTGCATGAACAAAGTCTACACATTCAGTACATCTATGCTGTTTCCATGGGACAGAGGCCTGCAGTTAAGATCTACAGCATTGACATATACCTGCAAACAGAATTCCCAATCACACCAAGTCAGGAATGAGGTACAAAGTGGCACAGCGCTTCTCATCTCCAACAGTTTGCATACCTGAGACTAGTTACTGCTGTGGGACAACACAGGGAGGGGATGCCACCTGCTCAGACAGTTCCTTTATTAAGCCCTTGGAACTCTGCGTGCTTCTTATTGTCTCCACAATTATTCCTCTATCAGACTTTTAGCCGGACTTTGAATTTACTTTTATCAATAACAATAAATCTGAGCAGTCTCCCTGGTAATGCAGGAAATATGGCACTGCTCTAGGAGGGCTCTATTATGGAAGCCCATAATTGCTGCACTAATCATTTATGAATGGCTCAGAACAGATAATTAATCTTTATGTCTCTCATTACATGATCAGAAATTATGCTATTTTTACCTAAAATGGCTGCATCCTTTTGCAATTTGGTGGGTCTATTACAGCATAATACTAGGATATTTTCAGCACTGCCATTGAAAAACAATTTGTCATTTGCTTCATGAATCAGGCTCAAAGCCTGGGTTATTTTGAATATAATGACAGACTGAGTAACCTTTTCCTTAAGCAGAATTTCATTCTCCGCTATGCACAAGGAATGTGTGTCACAAACCCTGCATGAAAAGTCTTTGAATCGCAGAATCAAGAACCCGTGTTTCTCTTCCAGTGTTCATTATCCACCTACGTGTTCCTGGTTAAGAACTGAGGGAAAGGGGGCCAAATCCATCACTGATGCAACTGCATTAGGATCGGTGAAGTTTTCCAAAGAGCCCATGACCTCCTAAAAGCTCAGTTCTTCCCCTCAACACTGCACATGTTTTGATACAGCACTGTCATCTGATGAAGGTCCTGCTTTGCCATTGCAAAGTCACTGCATGAGCTACCTACCCTTATTGGAAGGCTTTTTTCCTTTGTTTTCAAATTAAATTGCTCAGTTCTTTGAAGCACCAGAATCTGCAGAAATCTTCCCTCCCAGCGCAAGGGAATTGAAACTGAAACAGTGCCATGATTAATGCTGGGTTTTATCCTTTGGACCTTATTTTAGGAGCACTGTTCTCCTATGTTACATTGTCTGCATGAATCCCAGAGAATGGGGCAAGAGTGTTTTCTCTCTAGCATCTTTCTTGCCTTTATCAACAAGTTATCTTTGACAAAAAAAGAAAAAAAAGCAGCAGACTGTCAGCAAACAGACAGCACACAATGCCGTGAGCGTGAATTACGAGATGCTGCAAGATACAGAGGGGAATTAAAAGGTCTCCAGAATCCTGGAGAAGATGATAATAAAAATAATAATATCCCAGCAGTCACTACAGAGAAATATCAATTCTCCAGCCCTTCCCTGGAGAAACAATATGAAGTTGTATTTTTAACATGTGTTAGTGTCCATTGCTGCCAGGACCAGGAACCATTTGAGGTAAAGCTCAGTGGAAAACCGGTCCTTTTCTTGAAGCGACAGCCATGAAGATCGCTACAATTGAAGCCTCAACTCCCTATCAAGGGTGAGCTTTCTTTTTCAGGAGAGAGCCCAAGGTACCACCCAAACCCACGCGCTCAGCGCTGTGTCAGATGCCCCAAAATCCCTCTTCCTGTTCACAAATTCACACCACACCCAACAAAATTTGGAGAGACGTATTTCAGAAGGCAAGCATACAGATGGGCTACTTTTAAATGCCAATTTGATTAGGACATCCTAAATTACTGGCTACCTAGCGTAAATCCAAAGGGGAATCTGACCTCCAACCAGGAGGCCCTTCCCACATATTTGGGCAGTGCAAGTCAAAGACGTTTTGTGCCTCAGTTTCTTGGGGCAGGCTTCACGCTGCAAAGAAACAATGAGATTTGCTTTCCTTTGTTCAACAGACAGTACTGCACAGAGTGTAAATAACACTCAGAACACACTATTGCATCAAATGCTGGAAAACAGAAATGGAATACCTGCAAAATCTGCTGCCAGGAGGTCAACTGCCTTTAAAACTTTGACCTGCAAGAAACCAACATCCTTCATGTCTCTAAAGGAATTCTTTATACTCTGCAAAGAGAAAAACACTTAGTTTAGGAAACGTTAAATTGTAATTCGGTAAGAAACAAATTGATGAACTACTAAATGGCTTTAGTAATATTCACTGAGTGTTTCTACAGCACTTCCGTTTAGCAGTCAATATCCACGTACATCCTTCCACTATCCCCTTCTCAATGCATGGCAACCATACATTTCATGACATCTCAAACTAGCAGCTCCCAAGAGGATTCTCAGTTCACTTAAGTTACACATTAATTTCATGATAGAAACTGGAAGGAGCTCTTCTTGCTTATGGAAATATCATCTGCCTGTCAAAACCAAATATGGGACAGAGGTAGATCTGGAGAAACAGCATGGGTTTAGGAAGATAGCACGCTCAATCCGGTGATCTTCAAAGTGTTATCACGTTCTCTGAATTCATGGTACTTCAGAATCACACCCCATTTTACAGAGACACAGGCTTATTCCTTCATACTCAGCTTTAAAGGATTGAAGCGTGGAAGCCATCAAATGACTTAACCCTCCCAAACTTGAAAATTCAAAACATATCATCCCAAAGGAGAAAAGAAAACTAAGTTCTATTTTCTCTCTCCCTGATATTCAGAGTATCTCATTCCTCATGATAAGGTCTTAACATAATTCAAGTTTTCATAGGAAATCATTAGCTTAAAACTCAACAAATACAAGCATCCAAATTGCTCGAGTCTATCCACCCTGCCAATCTACTTGTCATTCTAAAGACAATAACTATTCCAAGTAATAGTTTTCTGTGGTAAGAGACATGTTATTATGACTGCACAAATCTTATTTTTTTTTTCCCTTCTCTTTTTGTCTCTTGTTTTGGTCACAGTTTTGGCTGGTTTCAAAAATGAAGCAGAAAAGGGGTTAAAAAAGAAAAAGAAAGAAAAGAAAAAAGAAATGCAAACTCACATAGCGCTGTGCAATCTGTTTTCTTTCACTGGGGTCTCCCAGAGGGCAGACACACAGATCAGAGATGGACACTCCTGTACATGGGGTGACAGCAATCAGCATTATCAAGGACCCCGGATGTTTTTCCAGAGGCAGCTCTAAGTAATTTGTCTGTTTCATTGACAGGGCAGAAATGTCAACTTTACATCTAGAACAACAATGCCAAGGGTTAATGAATAAGAGGAAGTAAGTAAAATAAAGCAATATTTAATACTGATTTCAGTAGCAAGCAGGCAACAAAAGCATTGTGAAGGTATGCACATGTGTGTGCACATATGGAACTAAACATGAAAAACAAAGCAGCCAGTTTCCATCGTACTTAATGTTGGTTTTGCTTTCTGGTTCACCTAATGGTAAAGCAAAGGTAAAAGGTTTGGGTTGTACAGTAGAAAACTTAACTCTGGCCTGCCTCACTTCCCCTCCCAAATCCCCCAGTGCTTTGTGATGGATTTGAAAGAATTTTATTTCACCTGGGGGAAAAGGAAAGGGGCAAACACGCAACTTAAAACATTAGCCTAAAATAGATACGTTACTTTAAAGTCACATACTCGATTTTATGCTACATTATACTGTATGCCCCAATCTCTTTTACAAGCCTTACTAGAGTTACTTTTTCAGTTGTACTGTTATATTTCCCAAGGGGAAGGGCTGTCTTGAAAGCTCCCCCCACCCCCAGCGCATTCTATGCATCATTAATCTGGTTTAAAATAATAAAATAAAGAGAAGCATTTGTGAAGAGACAAGAATAAAAGGTAAGGGTGGGCTAAAAAAGGGGAGATCGCTAGACATCCAGTTACACATGAAGGGAGCAGCTCAGTGCAACTGAAAGCCTAATCACCTTGCTCAGCTAAATGCCTTCTATTTAGAAGTCCAGTAAATGGAGTGGAAATCTTCTGAACCTCTTCAGGTCCTGGCTTTCAAGAACAAGCTCAACAAAAGTTGCAGATGATGGAAGAAACAAACAAAAAAGCAGGAAGGAGAGGCTTTGTTGCCACAGTGCAAGGAGAGTCGCGTTCCTCCAAGGGATGGCGAGTGGATGATGGAGGGAAAGAGATTTTGCTCCGCTTAATGCCTGCCGACAAGTTTTTATTTAAACTAAACTTGTTAAGGTGTTGTCTTAATAGGCTAAAATTCCACAGGGTTCCCCCAGGTGGGTTTCTTCTGGGTAAATGGTGCATGTAGTGTTCCTGATTGATCCCATTCCAGTAGTAGAGCCGGAGCAGTTTATACCCATCTGCTATAAATTGCATGCTTTCCGCTTCTTAACAGCCTATTTTCTGTGAATGCTAAGGGAGGTGGAAAAAAAAAACAACAAAAACAACTAAAAACCCAAAACATTTCAGCCTGAAAACCCAACAAGCTATGTTGGGAAGTGAAACTCGTGGTTCTGATGAGTTTGTAAGTCATCCAGTAGCTCTGTGTATTGAAGCGCAGCTCTGTGTGTAAGCTTCTGCCCAGAGTCAATGGGGATGACTTTGCTCTGAGCGCACTCTTTGCTATTCACCATGCTGAGGATGCAACAGGTTGCAAGTTTACTCTTATTAGCTGCCTTCAAGAGCTTTGAAAGAGAAGGAAAATAAGCCAGAAAGAGTCCCAACGCCGTTCGGCAAGTAGGCTGCCCCTCCACAATTTCCAAGTGTGAGAGGTCACACTTGAAGCTCACTGCTATACCTGGACCCTCCTCAAAGACACGACAAGAGAAGATGCTCAAGAAAGGAAAACAAAGCAAAAATAAAACAAAAAGACAAGTATTTCAGAAAGACCTCGTCACTTTCACCCCTCAGCTCAGCATTGCCTTGGCTGCGCTAACAGCAGTGTTACTGATAGTGCACGTATACAACGCAGAGGGAATTTGTGCAATTATCTTGTTGGTTTTTTTTGTTATTATTTTTACAGATGAAGAAATCGAATCAAGGACAGAAGAGAAACTCGGGGTCACCCAGCTGGCCACACAGGCCCCATCTCCCACATCAGCATTTCATACACCCACTCAAACACAATGTAGAACCAGGAAAGGCTGCATTTGCTTTTTAGGTTAAGAACTTTCCATGTGAAAAGGGAGAGAAAAGACGAAACTTTCAGACAACGGTGCAGCTCCCACCAGAAGATAACCTTAGAAATGTCTTGTATCTCAAAGGCAAAGTTAAATATGATTCTAGTTTGTTTTGGCAAATTGGAATTGTTTCACTTATTCGAAGAATTTCATTAGCCAAAGGTCAAAGAAAAGATTGAGTATAAGGGTGTGGGGGTAGGAGGGATGCACATGTGGAGGGGAAAGCAGCAGGAGATGGAGTATAAGCATTTCTTCCTCAAATCATGTCTGATTTCCGTGCAAGCTAACTTCCTAAAAACATCTGTGTTCACTCAAGGTGACGGCATGCTGCTGCAGTTTCTTTTGAGGAACTGAAAAGAAAATCCACATTTGCACTTGGCGAATGGCAAAAGGCTTAAGAAAAAAGACAATGTTTCATTAAGGTTATAGAAGGCAACTGATCAGACCATAACGAATGCATCTCGGTGAAGCAATTAGATGTTCAATTTACTATATATACACACACACAAATTAGCATACAAGCACTTCTAAACTGAGTCTAACTGTATCTCCCATCCTCCTGAAAGAGAAATCCTCCACTTTCCATCTCTCAAGCTTCATATCTGAACAACGTTATATAGATAATTATTTCACAGGAAGGCAAGAAGAGACTACGGGGATGGCCACAGCATAAAACTAACGGAGGCATTCCACAGGCTTTGCTGAAATTAGCCAGATCTAAATGCAAAGAGCAAAACAGATTATTTGCACCTGAGGCGATGCAAATGATCTCCTGAGTTAAATTCACAACGTAGTAACCTTATTTCAGAATAGAGTGGCTCCGTTTGTCGTCATCCTCCCATGAATCAAGGAATTAAGTCCAGGCATAATATTTCACACATGGCCATATGCATGATCTATAGAGGACAGAGGTCTGCTACCTCAATTAAACGCTTTTCTTCCTTCTCTTGATCAATATAGAAGTCTAAGCCTCTATACCGACCTCTAGTCCTGTAGAGAAATATGCCACAGCTTTAGTTTTCATTTAAGATTGCTCTTTTGACGTTATGACTTACAGCCCTTATATGTATCTGCCATATCTTTTTTTCACCCATTTCCAATTAATTTTGCAGAGAAACTTCACTTGAGAATGGCCTCCACTACATTTGGGACCATTTGTTTTAATTTATCAAGGAATAAAATGTTAAGATTTCACTAGGAGGTGCTGGGCTTAGCCACTTCCCAGCAGCCCATCAAACAACATTAAGTATCCTTACATATGCATAAGTATATATGATAATGCCAAAACAAATGATTGCCTTTTTTCCTCCAGAACCCTTGCAAGCCCTTCACAAAAGAGGTCAGAATCATCACAGGTATACACTAAGATGTGCCTAAGGTTAATATTTGGAGAGGGATTTCAAATGCCATGGGGTGCCAGAGAGATGGTGAACACGGTCCCATTCTGACTTATACTAGACATAAATTCAGTGAGATTTAATTGAAAGGTTTAGTCCCAGTCATCATAGATTTTAGCACTAAATCCCAACCGTGCGGCCTTTAGAACAAGTTGTTCCTGCCTGCAAAGGCACCATTTCCCTGAGGCATTCCTCAGAGATATCAGATGCTTTCCCACCACACTGCTCATGGCCTTAAGTCTTGTGATTTTTCTACCTCCTTCTTCTTGATGCAAATTTGTGGTGAAAAGAAACGATTTTTTTGCAATATCGCTTCTTCAAAACGTATTTCTGAATGCAGAAATGCTCACTACCAACTTGGCATAAACAATTTAACACAGCCTGGACAAATTCTGCACACGTTAACACCTTTGTTTATTAATATACATTAACATCATCTCCTGTTTATAGCATGCCTCTTATCCCAAAGGATACAAAAAGCACTCCGTAAACGTTAGCAGCAGCTCCGTGCAGACTAAATAGAGGGATTATTTCATCCAGCACCAAAGAACAGCCACCCCCCAGCATCAGACTCTGGCAGCTGAACCCCTCAGTGCTGCAGTATATTATGTGAGAAATTGGATCCCAATGGAAATATAAGGATAATGTAGGTAGGCTGAATGTAATGATTTAGGTTGCAGCGCACCCTGACAATGAGGGTTCACTGCACAATAGGAGAAGGGTGACATGAAATCACAACTTCGCTAATTCAGAAGCAGATCAATGCCCCAGGTGTTAGCGTTTAGTACTGAAGGTCCAATGCATTTCTTATGCTATACGTTCCATAAGCTTCACGGACACTTTGGGCTCTATTTCAAGAATATTTTACTTTAAAACCAAATTATGCCTGGGAGAGACGTTCCAGGGGCTTAGAGCGTTCATACTACATGAAACCGTGGGCCTAATGGAATGAACAGAAGTCTTTATTCCACAGAAGTTCAGCAGCACATGACAACTCATGCTTTTAACACCTAACCAACACAATCCAACCTACACAGCCCTGAGAGAACATAATGAATTCTACTCTATCCACAAGTTAACCACAGGATTATTAAGATCCAGCAGATTTTGCTTTTTCCTTAAAATCATGAAGATACATGAAGGCAGTTGGGATATAACACTGTAGGTAATGACTGGGTACAAACCACAGGCATTTCACTATAGAATCTATCTTACAGCACAGCTGGCAAGTCAGGAGATTTCAAAACTCAACTTGGAAGTCACGGTGACAATAAACATGGCACCTCATAATGCATTTTTTTTTTCCCCCTACAAAAACTTTTTTCCCATTAGACCGCACTTGAACCAAACATTACAATAAATAACAACATTTATTGGGTTTCAAATGTTACTACGCTGTGCAAACAAGGCTGGTCATTGCATATTTGCTATTCACCTACACATGCAATCTCCAAATCTTAGCCTATTTTTTTCTTCTTTTGATGCTACAGTGAAATCACTGCGCTTAAGGAAACAGCACTATTTTCTTTCCACTGACAGCAAAAATAACTCTAAGGTAAATCTGACAGACACAAGCTTTCCCATTGCTGGAATCTTTAATAACGCCACTGTTCATAGAACAAGCTGATCACTTTTTGCCACACCAAACACCTGCCTGAAACAAGGAGGGAAAAAAAGAAGGGGAATAATATAAGGAGAAATTCCTGCTGTGCCAAGGAGGCTGAACAGAGGCAGGCCACAAACGCTGCTACGTTTCTTAACTCTAAACAGAAAATATCAGAAGTAATAAAAGTAACTGTGAGAACTGAAGGAACAAATTCATCTCCAGCCACTTCTCCATGTGATGAACAACAGCGTTCAGCCAGAAAGCATTTCCTGCTCTGCAAAACCACAAACATTTGTAGAGCCAAAGGGGATTGTTCTTTTCAGTGAACAGCTTCAAACTATTTTAATACTTAAAGCAAGAGGATGCTCTTATTAGTTACTGCAATTGAGTCAGCAAGTTGTGAAATACTCTCCAGGTAAGAATGGAAACAGCAGCACATGGCATCCCTACCCCTAAGAGTTTAGAGACTGGAGCACAGATCCAGCTGTACAGACACAGTTTGGGAAGCCAAATGAAGAGATGAGAGCAATAGAAAGAAAGCTACATTTATCTCTAGGAAACTAAGACTGTGCTAGTACTGCACAGAAGTGGATGGAGTTAGACAAAAAAGGATCAGGACTTAACAGTAGGAACCGTACTCTGTTACCACTAAGAAATTAAATGAAAGGTTCAGCTAACTAGCCCACATGTCTGCTGCTTATATGGTATGAGATTGAGAACCTGAAGTTAGAACATAATACTGCAGCAGGACAAAATCTGACATCAGTCAGGACCGAGATGTTACATGAGAGGTCACCCCTGCAAGCAATGCTCTGAATTGCTGGAGACTTTGCAATAAGTTGGGGCACCAACCTGAATATAAATGAATGTAATATAAATTATGTTAGCTGTTGCATTTAACCCCCCTCCAAGAAAAAAACTTACGTTCCCAAAAGCTCCTCGTGCTTTTTGTTATCCTTTCTCCAGACCTCAATGTCCAACATATCCTTCCTGTCAGAGAAGTAGTGAAAATCAAACTGTTCCCTCCACTGAGGATTTGCACTCTTACACAGTGTCTAGAAAACATGCAGTTATAATATTTACTTTTCTTACATGGCACGTATTTTCCACAGTAAAGCACATATCATTTCTCCTATAACAAAGCCAGACATTAGGGCACCAAATGCTAAGAAGGTCATTCAAACTAAAAGCTCCACAGTCTACCAAATAGAGCCTCATCATTCTTCCTTCCAACAGTGCTAGCTATTCAAATGCAGTATCAGTGAATGGCTGGAGAAACGGTGGATCCTCCAAGTTCCACTCTCACTGAACCACGGTCATCATTCAGCATCACTCATGCCAGAAGAAATCAGGAATTCGCCTGAATGAAGATGATCACCTTAAAAGCAGGTTTGAATTAATTCAACAATCCAAGCTGGCATTTTTCACTCTTTAATGTTAAGATATCAGTGACAAAGGAGGAGCTTCGGTAATATTAACATGCTGCTCATTTGAAATCTGTAAATTGTCCTTCTGAGTTCAGTCTTTCACACTTTCAGGTTACTCCAAGAATGCAAGTATTCACTGGATTGAGACTTAAATCACTTGCAATTCATATCACACTACACTAACCACCATCAGCATCAGTGTGGCCACTGAGAGAACAGGAGATAGGATTAGCTGGACCATGACTGAGATTTCCTCCACCCTGGCTGCTTTTCTGGGCCATAAGATTGTACTTCATAAGTTAAATAAACTCCAGGAAAGAACATGAAGTACAGACAATTTGAATTCCTACTGCAGCGCTAAAGCTGTGGTCCCCAACTCTTGCTGGACTCCAGACAGAAGTACTAAGCAATTAATTCAGTGCAGGCAACATTGGCCTGAACTCCCTCTTTTAAACTTTTCAATTTTCTGTGACTGCAAACAATGGAGAGTCGTTCGGATTCATAACACAAGCTATGGACCATAAAGAGAAACATAAAAAGGGATCTTAACTAGAATACCGCGTATTTATTCTAAAATAACTAAACCATTTGTTACTCTTCAAAGCTGCTTTACAAAATAAAAACATCATATCGTGACCTTGCGTGAGGTCTTTTGCGGGGGACAGAGTGCAGGTTTCAGTCTACATCCGAACGCTGTGTTCTGTGAACTTCCACTGCACGTTTTGTACAGGAGGGATTTGGTTTGTTTCCTCCTCCCTCCACATTTCCAGTTCATGACACTTTTGCTTTCTCAATAGAATAGTATTTTAATTACTGTTTATTTCCTTATTAGGCTTTGGAGGTGAAACATGTACCTTTGGGAACCCTACTCATTTCTTAGTTTCCTATGAAATGGTACAGCGTTACAGGTAAATGCAGCCTAAATGAACAAAACTCTAAATCAAAACTCCAGAATATTCCAGGTGTTTTATGGCTTGGTGGTGGGCTTTTTCCTTTCTTTTTTGTTTCTTTTCCCCTTTCTGTTAAAGTAACATTTCTCAAGAAAACTGCTTAAAAAAACCTATCATTTACCTTCACCAGGAACCATTTCAGGTCTGCTTCCCCAGCATACCTAACATTGCAAACCTGACTTCTGCGTTGGCAGAGAAGAGCGAACATGTGTGATGCATGTAGCCTTGTTTCATTTCACATTAACACTGAGCATCCATCAATACGATGAGCACGTTATATGCACAAAAACAGATACACTGCTCCCAACTTCCTCATTTCTGTATTGCCGTATATAACATAACAGTAAAACATCAGCATCCTTGATCTGGTCTCCTGTTTTTGATCTCACTTACGTGACAAAAAATAAAACAGTAAGATTCAAGAACAGTTCCAAACTAGAGGAAATTCTGAGTACTTACCTTACTCTTGTATCTTTGATCTCCCAGTTTCAGGAGAATAAAAACCTCTGCCAAGCCCCCTAAGGGGATGTTCCTCCCTTCCAGTAGCGTGATGGTAACCTGCCCATTCCACAGCTGGTTCTTACGCAAAGAGTCGGAGAGTCGCATGCTCCGCATGAAACTCGACTGAAAAGCAAGTCGGAGGCACAAAACAGTTATACAATCTAAGCCACGTTTTCATGCAGTCGTTGACAGCGATATGAAATCATTAGAAGTGAGAGAGGTATCAGCAGTTCCTAATAGCAAGCAAGGAACTGAGGGCACAAAAAAGCTAAGGGTTTTCTGCCTATTCCACGCTACAGCTGACCCTGACACAGGAGAGTATTGCGGAGAAAGGACAGAAGAAGGGAGAACCAAAAGCAAACTTAAACATCTCCAGCTACACCCATAAAACCAGGGTCTGTCCTTTCCTGAGAGGCAGCCCACAACCATACACAGCCTGTGAACAGGTATAGGACTGAAGCCACATCTTCCACCACTCACTGTCTGTCCTCTGCATCAGCTCTTTGCCTGTAGACCTTGGGAGCTGCAGCTTCTAGAAACCCGGCTCAGGAACCAAAAACACCAATGCCTGCTGAAAAGCACTGACACGATTGGGCCCTTTATCAGGAATTACGGTTACCCAGTAGGCACATTTGTTACCTTCGCTATTTCCTCCTACATAGCACGGCTGCACTAACAGTTTGCTAACTGGCAGTATTTTATTGGACAGAGGATGATTAAATAGGTCTTTATTTGGAGGGAGTAAGAGTGAGAGCTGGAAACATTAAAACTCAAGGCTATCCTCTTCTTCTCGCAGTAAAAGCCCTGCCATATTTTATTCTTAGGAAGCAACTTTTAACTCGCCACGCTTTGGAGCTTCAATCATATCATATACAGGTGAGAGCAAGACAGAGGAGATTTCACAAGTCACTTTAAAGCAGGACATGTTGGCTTTAAAAGCAAGTAAGAAAACTTGTTGCTAAATAAAATGATTGAAAAAGCACCTGATGTCAGAAGATTACTTTTTATGGATCAATTACCCAGCTACAAAATGCTTAAATCACGGGTGGTGAACTCACAAAGTTTTACTCGCTTTTTATTTTAAAACACCCAACTCTTTGAATCCCACAAGCATATTAATATACTTCTATTTAAACACCCTGTTTGGTGTTTCCTGGCACACTGGAGAAAAAATTCCTACCTTTAAAAAGAAAATGAGATTTTGATTCATAAATCCAGCTGCAATGTAATTTTTTTGTCCTTTTTTTTTTTTTATTATTTTTGTTTTAAAGTTTGTCTTTTAGGCCAAAAAACTAAAGCATGGCTGTTCCCATGGACATACTTCAAAGACCCGGCAGATATATTCCTCCCTAAACACTGCAACTATTTCAAAATCCTTTTTATAAAGAAGGGAGTAATGTCCACAAGGGATCAAAGGGCATTCTGCAGTCTGGCAATCGCCTTAGAAAAATGGCAGTGCTTCCATGAAATATGCCCTAAAATAATTTTGCAGCTTGGTATGTCCTAATTTCAAATTGGATGTTTATCTTGGAAAAGCTTCTATCTAACTTGTCCATAAAACAGCTCCACTTAGCTCTATGAGCCCTGTGAAAATGGAATCCAAAGCTGGCTATTAAAGGGGCCTGGAGATTGCTTCCATATGGCGTAACAGCATGGGAGTGGAGGGCTAAGGCCTACAGCAGGCGCTGCTTGGCTTGAGCTCCCGATCTATCCATGGACACTCGTTGCATTACACCATAACATCTGGATTATTGCTTGTAATGTCCCTGGGAAATATCCACTTCCCATCAAAGCCTTTATCTATCTTAGCTGTACTTTGAACATTTTAGTATTTAACATAGTCATGTTTGATGTGATGTACTCGCTGCTTGCGGACCAAGGCTTTTCCCTCCCCCCCACCCTTCCTCAGAGGAGAAAGAGGTATTTGATGTTAGTTCACAAAAAAAAAGAAAAGAACAACAAAAACCCACAAAGTTTATAATTCACATTACAATTTCTTTTAAAAAACAAAGCATCCTGTTCGTTCTCTTCAAAGCTTCCAGGCCGAACATGGAAAGAGTTGTTATCACTCAGTTTGCAAATCAAATTTGGATTCTTTTCATTTTTTACCTAGTCTGGTATTTTAGGGAGTCTCACGGTGCTGAATGGGGGAGGCGGGGGGGTGGGGGTCCTCCTACCTAAATACAGCCTGAAATATAAGCCTGCCTTCTCAGCCACTAACTTGGTAGTTCAAAGGAGAGCTGGGAGGTACTCAAACCATTCCCAGCAAATATCAGCACCTGCAGCTCAGTATTATCAGAGCACATTGCAATGCTTCAACTCTGACCTCCCAAAACAGCCGGCCCTGAACAAACAGCCTTGTGCAGCCCCACTGTATGGCTGGGCAGCTGCAAAGCACCCTGTGCTGGGGTGCTGAGTCCAGCTCAGGAGTGGAGTCTATCGGCCACAAGCTGTGCAAACAGGACCTGACTATTTTCTGGACAAGATCAAACATCGCTTTAAAGCACCACACTGTTAGAGGAGACAAAACGTTTTCAGCTGGTTCAGGATATAGCACTGATCTGCACCACCTCAGCAATATTGCCTGCTTCCACAGTACAGCAATTTTGTCCCTGTAACCCTCTCTCTCAGTGGAGCAGCATGATGTCCCAAGGAAGCTGATCCCCTCCGGCCCCAGTCACATCAGCAATGCTTTGGGTTTCCTGCCCTTGACCAGGTCCTGAGTGCTTAGCAGGTCTGAGACATCTCCCATGCCTCGTATCTTCTATGTGAGCACTGAAGACCTGAACTGTGCTTTCTCTGCAGCCCCCTCCTCGGCCTTCCTGCATAGTTGGAAGGCTGTTCCTCTGACCACCCTGATCTGATCAAAATCCTCTCCAAACAGGCAATGCCTCACTTTCTGGAAGGAAGGACGTACAAGAAAAGCCAAATGTGGTACAGCCAAGGACCTGAACCATTAATGAGACAACTTTAATGGTGCCTGGGGAATGCGGTACTACAGAAAACGCATCCCAGGTGAAATCCCAGTGCATCAGTCCCTGCACTGATCTGCCTTCACACCAGGGAAACCAAAGGCCCAGCAAAGGTGGCTTGTTCAGTGATAATCAGACAACATTTTTAGCTATTCAGCTCTTTCCTTCCTCTCTGCCTCCCAAGCTGCAGACAGCTCTGCGCGTGGGTGCTCCAGCTCCTCCTGTCCCTGAACCCTGCTCATTCCAGCTGTGCTCCCCAACCACATGCCAGGCTTCAAGGCCTCTCTCTTGCTGCATTTTCCTCCAAAGGCTGCAGTCAGCCAACTCACACTCTGGCTACGTCCCAAACCAAAATCAAGGTGCTTTGCCGAGGTACAGAAAAGTTGGCTGCAGCTAGGATTTGACTAGAGGGCTGGAAATTAGGAAACACATGCTTTATGATGGCAGTTGGCAGGTGTCCCGAGCAAAAGACACTGGACAAGTTCACTTATCTCAACCCCCTCCTCCCCAAATCCAGCATCCATCATTCTGAAATTACACTTCTGGCCCTGAGATTAGAATTTGAGGGGTCGCCTCAAGAGCCCTGACTTCATCCAAGTTCTCCATACATTGAAAAATATCCATACGTGCATCTAATGTAACTGTTGGCTTGCAAATAACCACCAGCAATACCATAAAAGTCATCTTTATGACCAGCTCAACGCTGTAAAAATGGAGAAGAAGTAAAGCAAAATGTTTCCCACACAAGCATGACAAAGAAAATGAGCACACGAATATCCAAGAAAGCTGTACTGTAAAAGCAAACAAACCCAAAAACACGCAGAGGATTTAAAGTCTAAGCACTCGTGTTTATCGCAGATTTAGGGACTGCAAAACATCAGGCAAGCAGTAATACTCTATGAAGCCTTGTGGTGGAGCAGGACCCTGTCACATAAAGAACAGAGGTGGTTCTTTTCCATACGCTTAGAAAGGGCATCTTCCTGGAAAAGAGCACATCTCTGAACAGGAAAAACCATCAGTGCTGACAGCACCGTCCCCCAAATTTAGTTGCTGGTTTCAAAAATGAGTCAAGAGAAGCTTCTTGCACCAACTTTCAGTTTTTTGCTGCTTTCTAGTCTTGGTTTCAAGAAGAAAGCTGGACAAGAACAAGCAGGTGAGCCACACTGCCTTCACAGAGGCTAACACTAGAGATGAGCGAGAGTGAGCTTTGGAGGGCAAAGAAAGGACTCACTGACCCATAGCTTCACAAAACCCTTTGGGAGCTTGAATCTCCCTGCGAACACCATTGGATATAATGTCCCTCTGAAGGCACCCAGCAAATCCCCTCTGGTGCATCAGGAACGCTTTCAAATCTGTCTCTTTCCCTGACCCACACATACACGCCTCAAGTTCAAACTTGTTTTTGAAGCAATAAAGAGATGCAGAAAAATTGTCCATTTAAATGACACAGCGAGGTGGCCAAGTGTGAAGTGAGCCCATCTCTCACATCTTTCATTTAAAAGGATGAGACAGGACAACAGAAAGCCTGCTGCAATCCCTGTGAAGAGGTCAACGTAAAAACTGGGCCACATAATTTGCCATTTGAGAAAACAACAACACGCAAATAGAAGACTCTTTGGACCTCTCCTCATTAGGCAGGGAAACCATTTTGCAGAGGCAGTCTTCCCCCTTGGGATAGAGGAGAGGGCAGCGAGAAAGGCAAGTGAAGCGACATGAGATTGCCGCCACGATGCGTGACCCCGTGGCAGCCGAGTCCCCGAGCTCCGCACAACGCTCCGAGCACGTTGCTACCCACAGGGTATCGTGGGAGAAAGGCAAATAGAATGAGGCAGGCCAAAATGAAACCTAACAGCCCACACAGAAAAAGCAGAGCGAGGGATTTGCCCCCTGCAATGAGATGCCGTGAAGCGCTTGGGTCTGGTCAGCCTTTCAGACCAATTTATTCAATCAGCGTCGGCTATCAAGGTGGCAATTGCGTCGCTTTTGTTTCAGGACTGAACTGCTGCAGGTCAATCCACCCCAAGCAAACCTGCTTATTTGCTTCAGAGATGTTCAACACTTAAAGGTTACTCAGCTGTACAAATGCTGGAAACAGCACGTGGGGCTCTCGGGGCGAGACTCAAACCACCCGGGACAAACAAGGCTACTGAGCATCACCATGTTGGGCTTCAGCTGAGATGGTTACCAACTCCTTCTGCACCCCAGATAGCTCCAGAAAAATAGAAATAAAGCCATTAAAGTGGGGAGAGCTTGCCAGTACGCACACATATGAGCTCATACGTTAATGCTACTCAACAGAATCCCCTTCCCTTTGGAATGCCACTCTCCATGAGAAAGCAGAAAGCTGCACTCTTGGAGGCAGCTCCTGCAGAGGACAATGCAGTTCTCAGCTCCCATGAAAAATGAGGGCTCTGGATGTGCTGCTCATGTCTTGGGGTGCTGCCCAAATGTGCAACGATTCCCTCTAGCAGCAGTGAAGGATATATACTGTGCAGTCATCAGATAGCTAAATCATCCAAGTTTAACAGCTCTTGCAGCAAAATGATTTAAAAGACAATATTCAGTTGCTGAAATCCTTCCTGCGTAATATTTGTAACGACTGTGAAACTACTGTAACTAGACTGGATGAACTCGTACTGCTGCTGTTTCTATTGTTGTCTGAAATGCAGCTTTTTTTCTCTGAAAACAAAAAAACAAGGGAGTGTGGAGAACACACATGAAAAGTATGTAGTATCTGCGAGAGCCCAAGTGAGTCCCTTCACCTGTCTGACACCGGGTCGCATTGGGCATCAATACTGCCAACAGAGGTACTACACATTTGGGGTGAATATCAGAAGCCATTAAGAACCCCAGGGCTAATGTAACAACTCATTTAAAATACTCATGTTCCAAACCTGCCACGTGCACAAAATGGCCATAACAGAGTATAGCCTGATTTCCCTCATATAGGGAAAAGCGAAAGTTGCCCATCCTTGCAGTAAGTCATTTTCCTTGCATTTTTTAGAAAAAGAAAAGCTAAATATTACAATATAGGTCACCTCTTGTTCACTTTTAATGGAGTCAAGAAAACCAGTCCTTACTGAAAACTTTTATTTGCTTAAACCTGAAGAGATGGAATTCAGATCTGTCTCAGTTCAGCTGCTCAAATGGAAAGTATATGGCCTTTATTCCTGCAACAACCAACCAGAATCAGCTCAGGAGACAAAAAGGAGATGAGTTTGTGCATGTATTACAGAGCTCTTCCCATTTCCCCTGCCCCCCTTATTGCTATATCTTTATCTGGTCCAGCAACATTGTTTTCTACCCCATCATACTCTCCGGCCATTCTTCCATAACCTCTTGTGCCTTCCCTAGACACCTATATTCTACACGCACACCATTTTTCTTTCTTGCCTTTATGTTCTGCCACAAACTGCTAGTACTGCTTCCACAGCCCAGAGTTTCCTAACTAAAGATGGTTATTGATGTACAGTACTAGTGTTTTAGTGCAGTAGCAGAATCAATAAACTAGGAAATACTGCTTTGTCAGATTTTGCCACTGCATGCTGGGAAATATTTTTAGTGCCTTTGGATGGTCACAGAGCTTTTCTTTAGAGATCACGCTGGAGCATGAACTGTGTCTTCCCTTGGAAGAACTGAAGCTCTCCTACCCTCTAGTGACTGTAAATGAATAGAGCACAAGGTTGCAGCTTCCCCTCTTCCCTTTTAAACAACAGTTGCATCTCTCGTAACTTGGTCACACGCCTTAGCATCTCAGTTTTGTATAAAAAGATGCCACGGCATGAACCAGAGTCTTGAGAAGCGTCAGACCTGACAATATGGCTTATAGCTGAAGGTCTAAAAAAGCGTGTATATAGAAAAAAAAAGTTCAAAAAGCAATGAGATACAGCATACAGCAGAGAAAAAATAAATGACAGCAACCGAGACAGAAGTTTGGCTATTCTGCACAACAAAGAGCAGAGTTTAAAACCTGGCTCCCTTTCCTGGGACCTAAAGCCAGCCAGCGCCAAGAGACAACTGTGTGTGCTTGCATGAGAAAGAGGGGGATCGAGCTACACCAACTGAGTGAGGGCAGAGTAATTTCAAGGGCTTTAGTTAAAAACCGAAGTGCTGAGCTCAATTATTCCATCACTTTGTGTCGTACTGCATTCAGGGATGTCTGGCAGCCTTCTGCAAGCACAGCACTACAGGTCTGTGTTATCTCCCTGGATCCAGGGCTCCCCAAGCCACCAGCCAGCTCTAAGGGCTCTACTCCGTACCACTTCTGCTTACAGAAGTCTTTTTGCCAGCACAGTACCTGAGAGGATTGGCTCCTCTACATACCACGATGCAGTTATGATGAATAAAACAAGAGGGGGTTCGCTATTTAATTTATGTAGGCACAAACTTAATAGTTACTTAGGAAAGACACACCCCAAACAATCCAATTGGGAACTAGCAGACCTGTCTTCAACACCAGTACCTACTCATGGCCACATTCAGGTACTCCTAAGCAATTCAAATCCTCCACAGCTTTTTGCTGAAGTTCTTTTTGAATCACAGAATAGTTAAAGCTGAAAAGGACATTAAAGATCATGTAGTTCCAACTCCTTGATATAGGCAGGGCTGCCAGCCTCCAGATCAGGCTTCCTGGGATCCAGGATGAACTTGCTCTCATTTTCAGTTAGTTTTTACAGTACTTTGCCAAATGAGACCTTTCTCTCATTTGTTGATAGATGCTACTATAGGACATACTGTTAGAAAACAGAAGCAAAGGGAATGGCAACTACCACACTTAGGTTACACCTAGACTTCCAAAGCTACGATGCTTTTCACTTGGTTATAAAGGAGAGCACAAAAATTTGGGAATGGGCCATTTTGAAAAGAAAAAGTATGGATTACCTTGGACGAAGATCTCTTCTTCCTACTTGACCATCTCTATTCGGGAGTCCCCAGCATTGCACCAAGGAGAGGGGAGAGAGAAGGAGTAAAATGGGGAAAGTTATTCAGTAAAGTAATTCAAACATCAGCTTATAAAACTTACTGGAAACTCTCATTAACAAGGAGGGGCTTGGATCTATTACTGCATTAATTTACCTTCCTCCTTCAGGGCGCCATCAAAAACTCAAAATACCTGCATTGCACCAAAAATAAGAGGACATAAAAGAAAAAAGTCAGGAAAAATAATCTGAGGGACAGGGAGCCATTAGTAAGAAACATGGCTTATACTTTTGGTGCCATCTGGTTCAACAGTAAGCTAATTTAAAAAAAAAAAAGGGGAAAAAAAAAAAGAAAAGAATCATCTTGCTGTTAAGTGCTAATGTGGACAGAGCCATTTCACTATTCTGATTCCAGTGGAAATGGCTGAGCAATTTGCATTTGAAATACGAGGGCTTAAAACATCATCTTTAAAAAAAATTACAGTGTGCACCAACTCTTCTATCATCCGCACTCTGAATGTTAACTAAGCACCCTAGAGTACCAAAAGCCTTTACTTTAAACCAATGTATTTTCTGTCTCACTGGCTAAGTCCACTTTATTCCATGTCTTCCTAAAAATCCCGGAGGAATTCCAAAGGTTCTTCTGGCTACATTACTTTCTCCTAAAGATGCAATGTCTCTGCTTCACCCCTTCGTGTAATCCAGTGACACTTGCCAACAACACTGTCTCGTACAAGTTTGCAGGGGAATTCACATCTCAGATTGAAGCCATTGTCTTATACTATAGGCATATAAATACAGCAACAGCGCTTTGATGTCATTAAGTCATTAAATGATCACATTAGCAAAGTAGAAGTAAATGTACAATTATCATAAAATTAACACAGAGGGTTTCAGAACTTCCAAAAAAAGGCAACGCTTTGAAAAATGATGATTGAAGAGCAGGCAAGCCATGCCAAATTTTCCACATTTTGCTTTCAAACCCTTTGAAACACTTACATTTCTGTAAATAATCCCGTTTAGACAGTAATCTCCTACCTGTGATTTAGTGTGTTGCAAACAGTAACTTCCATACTGGACTATGCAGAAGACTGTAGGAAGATTTTTCCATTTATATTTCAGTCTCCTATTTAAAACTGGACTAGCTTGAAAACCAGAGCTAAGAAAACACCAAACTGTGTCTCTTCCTCACCCCTTGCAAAGCTGCTCAATAGACAGCAGCAACGTGAGTTCACCAGTAAGGCACGCTGTACCCAACACTGGTAGTAATCTTCTTAGTTTAAAACAACAACAAAACCAACATATGCACGACACTGAACTTAAAAACCATCATCAGCTTTGAGCTGTTTGTTTGCAGTATCTGCCCAGTTTTTTTTCCCGTCATTTTAGCACCAAAGCTGCACCATACTTCTGCATCAGGAGCCAAGTTCAAGTGAACTCGAGTAAAGAAACTCAGTAGCAAAAATCGGTGTTAATGAGAAATCTCTTCCTCTCAGCCAGAGTGCACTTCCTGCTGCACTGGTGCAGTTTCAGTCTTGATTTTAAATCCCTACTATTAGATGTATTTATTTTTTCTTTCCATCACTGGCTTGAGAGAAAAGAACTGTTGGGTTCTTTCTCAGTGTTAAAATCTAAGCTCTTTGATGGAAATCAGAAAACAGCGTGCTCTGGAATGGCAATTGCAAGAGTGGAAGATAACATGCACATGATACATGGAGAGCACTGACACAGTGCACTTCACAACTACAAGACAAAAGTATTTAGCTACAGATGTCTAAGCATCTTTTACTCAGTTAAATAAGGAGTTGCTGGCTTTTTTTTCCCCCCTAAAGCCATCGTCTATATCGATTTCTATATAGAGTTCTCTGAAGATGAAAATAAAGGTGGCATTTCAAAGTAAATCAGATTAGGTCAGGTCCTTTTTTCTTTTTTTTCTCCTCGCCTCAACACATTGCAGCTATAAATTTGATTTCCTAAGCCACTTACATTTCTCTTGAAGTCTCCTTGCTTGACTGCTAGACTCAAGTTTAATACAATCACTCCCATGTCATCTTCTAAACTGTTGGGATCTTCCAGTTTTAAAACCTGTTCAGTAGTTCTACAAGCAAAAGAAAAGAGGAAAAAAAAAAAAGAAAATGAAACAAGATGTGGATTTGTTGTCTTCAGTTAAACTCGAGTTCATTCCTAAAGGTCACTCAGCGCTGTGCAAATTTCAGCCTCTTCTGTGAATTCCCAATATTGAGTTTAAATATGAAAGCAGCAAGTCCGAAGGGTTCACTGATAGTCCCAAGAAAACATACAACCCTTTTAATAGGGCATCCTATCACGATGCTGTTATCTTATCTGCATTTCTTCAGATGTGGGTACAAGCTGAAATAAGTTACTGCTGCCTCTGTTTCTCAGGGAAAAAGAGCGACAGAGAAACTTATCCAAGTGAATTTTCTAACATTAATGCCTGAGACCTGACTCAGGATATGTATCCTACCTTATCCTCTGTGTGCATTTAATCTCTCTCTGTGACTCAGTTCACCCTCTGAAAACGGTAACGCTGGCATTTACTTGGTGGCGCTACCTGACAGATAAATTCATTAATGTTTCTGGAAACACAAATAACAGCCATGGGAGCTTTAACACACCCGCACACAGAGAACTCATTTTCTCAAAAAAAAATAAAATAAAATAAAATAAAATAAAGAAAAAAAGAAAGAAAAAAAGTCACACAGTGAGCGAGTATAAAAGAGAGAAATAAAACTTGAATTCCTGGCTTCCAGCTTCACATTCAGACCAAGCAGCAGTAGACAAAAGGCGAAGGGCTTTGCCTCTGCACTAAATCAGGGCCAGATGCGGCTGCAGCAGGGCTGGGTGGCTGCAGGGGGGAGGATGGAATTGGGGAGCTTGCCGGCAGCAAGGCAAACCACTCCCCAGCCAAATAACCCGCAGAAAAATGCACCCTGCTCTACAGGGGGCTCATAGGGCTCTCAGCTTTCCACCCCCTTTCTTCTGCCATAAATCCACCTCCATAAATTATTCTGGCGCAGCTAGAATAAATAATCCTTGCATACAGAAACTCGTTTCTTATTTCTAGATACAAAAAGAGCAGCTTCCTCAGTACAGGGCTCCATCCAGGTAGAACTGCAATCCAGTACATGATGCCAGACAAAACCACACCTATGAGGGATTTATCTGAAGCTGATTTCTCATTTTCGAAACACGTTCCTCACCCTTCAATCAGAAATAAAGTTTCCACGGATAGATAAATTCCAAGCGCTAGCACTTCATTATTTTATCACGTCTCTCAATTAAAGTGCAGTAACAACCTTAATTAAATAAACGTGTTACCTATTGAGTTCGAGTTCAGTGAGCGCTACAAACGCCGAACCCATGAAGTCAGAAGAGGTCAGGTCTCGATCGTACACCTGGCGGCAAAACAAAAATGAATATTCAGAATGTTCACATCACAAGGCAGTTTTATCCAGCTGATAGAAGAACGGATATTTTAAAGGCTTTTCAGATCAAAGCTTACACATAATTCAGGGATAATTTTCCATTTCCCTGCTTTAATTTGTATTTTTAGCTAAATATTTAAACTGCGTTTTGAAAGTATCGTCTTAATATTATGTAAACAAAGACGTGTGCTGCTACAGATTGTGCCTGTTCCTTTATGCTCTATGATGAAACGCTGCACAACATCAGGTAGCTCTCGCTACAGATGTTTTAGCAATTAGTGCTCACAACTGGTAGCCTGCAGTTCTGGTAACTGTAATGGTACTCGTAATGAGAAAAAGCTTTGCTACTTGTCACGGTTGCATCCCAGGCAATAACTCTGTTCAATCCAGCCAAATTGCGCTCTTAAAATGAGCGTATGAAACCACTGCTGATTTCACCGAGCTTGCACAAGTATGGTAAGGCACAGCAGAATTCAGCTCTGTAATCTTAAGTATATCCAGTCAAGGAATTTTGTTTCAACTTGAATTTGCAGTGAATGAAAGCAAAACATTCAAGTGAAACCTGGAAAAGACATACGTGCTTTTTAATTTGAAATGGCTGAAACCCTTAAACCGGATCGTGTTTTACATCATGCTGTTACGGTGAGTAAAACAATCACTATGTTCGTACAGCAGAAAACGACTGCTTAAAATGCTATTTATGTCGCTTACAAAATATTTAAAACCAAGCCTTACCTTTACCCAGAGTTTCTGATCGAGGGTCTGTACAGGCAGCACAACAGTCTCATCCCAAACTGGGTTTAGGTTCTTGTAGACTACCTTACTTTTGTACAGAGTTTTCCCATTCAGTTTGAACTTCACATAAGGGTCACTTGTACCTGTGATAATTATAAGGAAATAGATCAGCTCTGCCCCCATGTAAATCTTAAAATACAGCTTAATAAAACCATACCTAACAATAAACGGTAATGTCTTTCTTCTAATATGCATTACTACCTGTATGAAAACTAGTTTGCACAGGAAATCAGCTGAACGTAGCCAGAAAGTTCTGAGAGCAGACAGCAACATCTTCATAGTTTATTTGATCTCTTCCTTATTATTCTTATGGAGTGTTAATTATTCTTCAGTAACCTCGTTAATATTTTGAGTAAAGAGCAAACGAGGATGAAGAAATCTTTACAGGCCAATTAGGAACGCAGACAGTAAGAGAGAGAAAATGTGATCCTGAGACAACAAATATTCAGACCAAAACTAAAAGGCATTATAACTCTGGATAGGAGTGCCAAGGACACCGGTAAAACAATAGCTAAAACCCATCAGGATTTCATCACTGGTTTCATTTGCCCATTTGCTTAAATCCCAATTTGAAGTTCTACCGGAAAAAAAACACTGATGTTATTCATCAGCTCGGGATAGAATCACACCGAGAGCAGATTCCATAAAGAAAAGCAACAATACGCAGGTAACACGTTTTTTAATCCAAGCAGCACACCCTGCCATGGCAATCATGTCCCACATTTTTATGGAGCAGATGTCCATAGACAGACCATGAGGCTCGTGCTGCTCAGCAGCAACAGACAGACTTGCAGCTGTCAGAGGAAAAGAGAAAACTATATGATTGTTATTAAGCCAATGGTTTCTGCACTAGCACCTCTCACTATGCAGGATAACAAGCAGTAAATGCCAAGAAGAATGGAATGTCTGGGGATACGCAGAGTTATTTTTAAGAATTATAGAAAGTTTTCATTCTGCTTCTCCTTCAAAAGGGATGAAGCACAGAGCCCTGTCCCGTTCTGCACATAGCGGCTGTTTCGTTCACAGAAGGAAAATACTGATTGGATTTCAAATGCTACCCGTAACTGATTCTTTTCTTAAAGAGTAATTGCTGAAATCAAATTCTTTTTGTTGGGAAAAATATCACACACAAATACAAATTTCTTTCTCCTCTGAGAAGGGATAATAATAAGGGGCTGATCCAAAGGCCAGGGCAGTCAGAGGTCAACTTCTCATTGATTTTACCAAGTTAGGACTAGACCTTCCACTAGGATCCCTATCAAAACTATGAGCGAAGTTCCACATAAAGCAAACGGCTTAAAACCAGCATGCTTTACACAATGAATGGAAATACTAAGATAAAACATAGCCCCGCTATGTGGGTAGTGGCCCTCAAAGGATTTATAGGCTGAGAAACGACATCATTGAGCTCTGGGCTGTCGGTTTCTCCCAGCTCCAAAGATCCCAACTCTGTTCTGCTTTAAAAGGAAAAGAAAGGATGGGTAGGAAGAAACTCCACGCTCAAAAACAATAACAGTAATAACGATGTCCAGAACCTATCCTGCACACAAAATAGTAACCAGCTTAGATAAGGAAAGCGGCTGATGAAATTAAAGCATGAAGAGGATTGAAGGAGGTCTATGGCTGTAACTCAACTGGTTTTGGCACAGAAAACCCATGAGAGAGGGCAAAGCCTAAAAAGAGAAAAAGAGGAGCCGGAGAAAGCAAACAGCCAGCAAGTTCAATATCTGCCAGCACGAAACTCCAAGCCCTTTCTCTGAGGATGGGAAGCAAGAGGACCATATCTAAGTAAGCATCCTAATTGCATTATTGCTCTGAAAGCTTTCCAGATCATTAATAAAGGGAAATAAAAAGAGGGGGAAGGGGCTGCCTGGTGCTGTTCGTGTGAATTAGGCTTTAGTAATCTTTCTTTTTATAAACACGTATGTAAGAGGAAAAAAAATATATACAAATATATATATATATATTAAAAAAAACAGCGGGGGGAAAGCTATAATAAAAAAGAGGCCTTTAATTAAATAAGATTGCCACACTGGGATCAGGCCTTCATGCTTGTCAGCTTACTCTCAAAATAAACATCTCAAACCCGGGCCTCAGTGGTGTCACTTACTCCGGCAAGGCACACTGGGTAATCCCTCGCTATCTTGACAGCTACATAATGTTCAAACTGTTTCACGGGTGAATGGCGGCACTTGCGCAAAAGAAAATATTAATGCCTGGAATTAATAGAGAAAGGGATGATGGCTAACAAAAGCCAAACAAGGGAAAGGTGTCAAGTTAGTGCGGTGTTAATTGTTAGGGAAAATAATTGTGAGCGGGTGTGGGTTTCGGCAGCGCTTGGCTGTCAGGCTGTCAGAGGGGTAACATCTCAACTAGGCAGGCAGGGGAGTGGGGCCAGCAGTGCAGGAGAGCAGCTCCAACATCCTACAAATGACAGAATGGCACCTCTGTGCCAGCAGGCAGATGGACCTCAACCTCCGAGGTGGCAGCTGGATATGAACTGGGGCTCGGTGGCATTTCCTTGGGCTGATCGAGTTAGGCTACAAGGCTGGATGGAGGGGGTAAGGCACTGTGGCTCCTCTTGAGGCTGTCAAGGTTTCCCTTGCATTGTGTCAGCAAAGCCGCTGTGTCTCCCTGGGTCACTGCACTTATTTCTGGTGGTCTTTAAAATGCCCCAGATTGCTTTCAGGTGGTCAGCACAGGCTAAGAGGAGACACGGAATGAGAAGCAGGGCCAGTGGGGCAGCCACACCTGATGGGATGAATAGCACAGGCTGCCAATTATTAACTGCAGCAGAGTTCAAGGTTTGAAGCCTTCTGGATTCAAGACCAGACAGATATTTGCATCTATTCAGTGTTATTAATTAGGGGCAATCTACAGTCTAGCCAAACTTTTCAAATCAGTGAATGGTGATTTATGATATGAACTGATGTCAAAGGAAGTTGTTTTAGCTTTCTATTAGACACAACAGGTGCTCGAGAATACTCTGAAGAAGCCAGGCCAGTAAAAAAAGCTTCTGAGAAGTGATCTCTCAGCAAAGACAACCGAGACAGTTAATAGCAAAAAAAGAAAGGATGACTTCCATACAACAAACAGCCAATCATTCTACCAGCTAGACCTGGTTTTGCACAAGAACGTACCAAAAGTGATGCTCACCTCCATTCTTTTGCTTCTCTAAGCTCCCACAACCGCTACAAAGCCACAAGTCCAGGCACAGCGAACCACAGCTAAAACCTGAGCAAACTCAGAGAGCCAAAGTGGCTGAGACACAGCAACAAGACAGGGTTCAGCAGCACAAGAAACTGTTAATGGCGTTTTTAAATGGATACTGCTGCCCTCTAGCAGCCAGCAAGGGATGTGCCACATCAGCCACATAACAGTATACACACTCGATTCATATTTAGAAGTAAAAAGAACTCCAGATCCCATACGATTTCAAAGCATGCTCCATTTTACAGGAGTAAACTTACTGAAAATGCAGCATATGAAACAAGTTTTGTTGCATACATAGAAAAATTACCACTTAGTTGCATTAGAATCCCAAAAGCTCACAGCAAGAACAGCGTGAAACACAACTCAGACCGTTTCAAGGTTTGGTTAAAATCCTACATTTGAATCTTGAGAAGGAAATGAAGGATTTCTTTTATATGCATATAAAGAATAGATTCCTTATAATCCTCCTAGAAATAGAATTATTGGAGTTATTTACAACAAGCAGTAAAAGACATTTTATAATGGAACACGCTTTTCAAATGGAAAACCAACGTCCTTGTGGTGAAACAGCCGAGATCAAGGCTTAAAGGGGAAATCAGGAAGGATGAGAAGGATGCATGCGGATCTGTACCTATAGGAAAACAATCCCTACAGAAACTGGGTTCAGCACAGCAGCAACCACTGCAGCACGAGCTGCTGTATGCAGAGCCGTGAGGAATCCAGAGAACATCACAAATGAGTACTGAAGCCATTCAAATCCGCAGTGTTTGTAAATTAGTCATGATTAAGCCTTTCATAAAGAAGTGTGAAAAGTTGCCTAATACATCTGAATAATTAATAAATCCGAAGAGCTAATGATCTAATTGCGGATACCCTGAAAACAGAGAGAATTTAAATTAATCAGTGTGTTTGCAGGGAGTGATTCAGCCTAATTGCTCTGAGCATTTGCTTACCAAACAATGGATTTATTCCGTGCAAGCCGACAAACCCCCAAGTCTTACGCAAAGCCATCCTCGCCTCCAGCACTGCTACCATAATAGAGCTGGGCAGGAGACAGCCCAGAGCTATGGCAGGTGTACCGCAGGAGTATCGGTGCTTAAAGAGGGAAGTGTGTGCCATCCTGTCCCCCTTTTCTCTCCATATTCTTTCTTACAGCTACTTTAGGTACTGAGAGGCCTCTCTCAGGTCTCCCCAGAGCCTTCTCTCCTCTAGGCTGCACAGCCCCAGCTCTCAGCCCATCCTCGTAGGGGACATGTCCCATCCCTTGGGTCATTTTTGTGGCCCTCCTCTGGATGCACTCCAACAGGTCCATGCCCCTCCTGTATTGAAGACTCCACATGAGGTCTCATAGCAGAGCAGAGGATGCAGGACCACCTCCATTGCCCTGCTGGCCACATTGCTTTGGATGAAGCCTAGGATACATTTGGCTTTCTTAATATGTTATCAAAGCCAAATAAGATATCCAGTACTTTTCACTCCTATGGAACTAGCATTGTTTCTCAGATATGCACGTTTCAATAATAAAATGCATTCTGCTTTGTTACCATTTACAGCATTCAAACTACACAAGTCACAAACTTCTCACCCTCACCATCGTGTTATTGGGTTATTAGTAACAAGAACCCTATACAAAGTGCACAAAAAAGCAAAATGCTGGTAACGGGTTGGTACCCACACACATTCACAGTGTTTGGTTCATTAGCTGCAATCATAAATATGGGAGCACCCACACACATCTGCCATAAGGCACAATGTATACATAGGGGATGTGACTTCCACTTGCCAAGCACGCCCCGTCTCCATAGGCAGTCTCTAATGTATGGCCATGGTGGCCTGTATCCCAAGAAGCATCATGGAGAAGCAAATAAACCAGAAACATGTCCCTAAAAGAGCAGCATGCAGCAAGTGGGAGCTCAGAAGAGTATCTGCAAGGTTTAGGAAAAGCAAAGCCACATGCCAATCTTAAAGCAGAACCATTCCTCACCTTTACACAGCCAAGTGCAATTACTTCCTTCAGTACAAGCTTATAATGAAGTCAACTCAGGGAAAGACATGAATTTGCTAAGAAGAACCAGGACTATCCAGCAACAGCTGTTTCCAATGGCAGACTGATATTTTCTCTGCCAAATGCCTTATATTAATACATACATACACACAATATTAAAGTGCACAATGCAACTGAAGCTGCCGCTTCCTCCCCCTGCCCTGAGGATGGCACAGGCTGCAGACAAGGCAGCAAACAGGCAGCAGAGGGCAGCAGGGACACATGGAGAGGCTTCTGCTCCTCCTGCAAGCCCCTGAGCCTCAGCAGGAGCCGTTCAGGGGGATGCCAGGGAGTTAATATTGAGGGAAAAAGTGCAGGTGTGAGAACGTGAGAACAGGGTAGGGCACCACACGAGTGCAATTTGCTTTGAGCAAACACAAAGCTTTCCCCAACTGTACACCAATGTCCGAGTCTTCCCCAACCCCCCCCCCATCCCCCAAAGCATTTGCTGTTATTGCAATGACTAAAAACAAAAACGTAGGAAATTTAACAAAACTGATCTAAGTCGAAGATGATGGCAATACACTCTTCATTCAGGCTCTATAGTTTATATGACAACTTTCTGTCCTTTCGTTTCCATCTCTGATCACTTACCACCACTGTAAGACCACTGTGAGTGAGTAATCACTGCTGAACTCCTATTCGTGGAGCCTGACATCCCTGCTACCCTACCTGAGCATTTTTGCAGTTGTTCACACAGTGTTGACCAAAGGATGTTCATACCCCCACTGCCCACGCTAAAACACATGACCAACAACACAGCACTGACCCACTGCAGAGTTCCAGAGAACCCTGCTGCACATTTAAAACATGTGGTGAAGAGGGTTCGAAACCATCACACAGCTGCGTCAGACAGCTTTGCTTGGTTAGCTCTGGGGGTTTCCTGTTCCCAAAACATGAATGAGCACGATTTGGCCTCCAACCCCGGCTCTGCAGCCAGTTTGAAGGATGCACTGGCTGCAGGCAGCATGTTCCTACAGTCAAACTATTGGAGGGGGATATTACAACCCAGCTCAGCGGCCATATCCGGAGTCACAGCGAGGGAGAGAGAAGGGAAGTTGCATTTTCTCCCAGCCCACAAGTTTTCTGAGGTTTCCCCCTGTTGGCTTTGCTCATCTCTCCAACAACTTCCCATTTATAAAAGCACACAGCAAAACCACAGCAGCTGGAGCTCAGACCTAAATACCTCACAAAAATCCTGAGTAACCGGTAGGACAGCACAGATCTATGGAGCTGAGCATCGGGCATCACCAGCATGTTTACCTGAAGAGGCCACCAACACAACTGTGCCTGAAGAACAATTATTAAGTCACTATTTCTGCCCCCCATCCCAATGTCCACTTAAAGGAAATAAAAAAGGAGGAATTTTACTGAATTATTTACCATCTCACAGTCTTCTAAATGAACAGTTCATCTGCCACAGACAGTGACAGACCCCAATTGATTTTTCCCCTTTCACCGTTGTACAAAGCTTAGTTAAAGCATCTGCACTCTTATGCAGGAAACCACAGTCAAGAGCAAACTGTGTTCTGTCCTTGTATAGAAGTCCTCCTCTACTGGAATTGCTCATTTATAGTATCTTTTCTGTAGAAACAGCTGGATGTGTCCTGGCTTGTGCGGCTTGCTAGTAAAACTGATGAACTGCTATGCCGTCGGGAAGTACATGCTTCTGTCTGAAGACTGATGATCTTAATCTAAGTATTCATTCGCTCCTTCCAAAAGCTGGAAGCTAGGAGGCAAATGTAGCACACGCTTGGCCAAGAGTTACTGTTTGGTGAAGACATGGGAAAAGTCAACTGAGATAACAGAAGATGGAAATCCCAAAAGCATGCACCCATATGAAGGTTAACTAACCCATACAGATTCTCCCAGATGCAAACCTTTGTAAGTCTATGGCTACTTTAAGCTTATTTCCTTTAAACCTGTACGAATAACCCTATTCCTTCAGCTCAAATTGTAGCTGAGATTAGATGGGGGGTAGATTTGGCTTACACCCCCCTAACTCTCACAGTTTCCCTTTCACTACAGTCTTCACAGATAACCCAAAAAGCACTCGGTACTTCATCTACCACATCCCAAAACTGTTATTTCTTTAAGCTAGGGTAGAATTTCCCAAGATTAATGACCACAGATGCTGAGAACAAGGGAGGGGTTTTGCAGCTGCACAATCAGGCAGGAGGAGCAGCAAACACAGGGCAGCTCCCTCCCCTGTGTGTATAAGGCGGACAAACCCAGGTGTTGAGCTCTCTGATCTGGACGCAAGTCAACGGCTTGTTGCATTAGAGATAAGAAAAGAAGCTGACGGGGCAAAGCGCAGCCAAACTCAAGTCAGGGAAAGCAGAGTGGTGCAACTCATAAAAGGAAGCAGCTGAGAGGTGCAGCTCACCGCAGCGATCTCTGATAACCAGGTTCCGGCCTTCTTTCAGGTGGATGGTCAGCAGGTAAGCAAAGGGGCTGGGCAGATGGCTCAAACAATCACTTCCTTCCTCTGCACCCTAAAATGAACAGAGAAATCAATCCCTGCTGCACATCTCACCAGGCAGACATGAACAGAGCAGGTGTTCTCACAAACCTTTCACTCTGGAAGCCTTTGCTTGTCAGAAGGGGGAATAAATATGTTTCTCTGAGACTTTATTACATAAATAGCCAAGTATCATTGTCGGATAAACTCACAAAGCCAAGAGTAACACAAGGAGGATTACACCCTAAAACGGGTTGTAACAGTAAACAACATAAATGCATGAACAGGATTTCCAAATCCTAGCAACTTCATGCAATATTTGTTTTCACTGTGCATTCACCATCATGTAATGAACTCGCGGGGATGTACGCACTTCATAAAGCTACCGAGCAGACCACGTTTTTTTATACAGTTCTAGAAGATAGAAAAGCAGCAGCAGCGGGCAATGCTACTTATGAGGTTTTGCCATAGCAAACTCAGTAATTCCTGTTCAGAATTGCCGCCAGTGTTACATCCCAAGCCTACAAATATTTGCTTCCACCAAACAGTCTGATCAGGTTCAAGGACTTACCATCCCATCATCAAACATTTGAGAAGATACTGATGAATCCAAAGCCAGTCCTCCACATTCCTATAAAAAATAAGTACAAAGAATTAGACAACAGTAGCATAAGGATCAAGAAAATTTTCCTAATACCCCTCAAGTCATAACGTTAGTGAAGGAAACACTCAGAACCATTTACATTATTTGTTAAAACCTATTTATAGTTGAGATGGGATATTTTTTTCACTTGTTTTACAGTGACTGCACACTTAATGTGATCTTCGGTGCGATCTAAAGATTAAGTGCCTTTTGGCTTATATTCAGTAACTCAGCTATGCACGTATACAATGTGTGTAACTCCAAGGGATGGAAAGACCATGAAAATAATAATAGTAATAACAATAAATGATCGAAGGGAAAGAGGGGAAAATAAATGCTGGCCGTGTACATCCCCACATTCTATAGAAACTGGAAGGCTCAAATGATTGTTATTAGAACACATTAGAGGAAGTCAAACATTTCCTCTTAAAACTGACTCACGCAAAAACTTGAAGGTATGGTGTCTAGACTGCCTGGACACACAAAGGGTTCGCTCCATGGTAAGGACACCACTCATGCTATTTTGACTACCAGGATAGTCTAATGTCATCACTTACATTGAGGAGGACCAACATGCATGGGGAACTCTTTGGCTTAATGCAGAGCAGTCTCAGCCTATTCAAATGCAGGGATTTACTCTAAGAACAACCACTTCGCTCTACAGAAATGCACACAAAGTGGAATTTGATCCCCATGTGAAAATGTTATTGCGTGCAGTGTGGTAACATCCACATCTCTCCGATGAGAGCTGCATTGTGTTGAGCAGTATACAAAGAAAAACAGAACCAGTTTCTGCATCACACGTAAAACCAAGATATACTGACATGCTAAAATAAATACAAGCTTCCACATAATTATTCTTCTCCCGTCCCCGAATACACATATTTCGTATCAGGAAGCACAATACTTCTGTGCTGCAAGTAAAATTTTACTCACATGACAGACGAAATTTAACATTATGGTTCCCATAGTAATCATAACTTGGCCACCTTGCAAAAACACATTAGAAGTAGAAAAATTATCACCATAAAGAGCAGCAGAAGAGTTTCCTTGCACAACAGAGCTGAGTTACAGCTGCTAGGGGAACCCTAACTTGGAATATCCTGACTAGTATGCATAAAATCTCACTTGTGCGCATTAAACCAAGTACTTCTATGGTAATCTTTGGCTTCACAGGAATCCCCTACAGGCACCATCATTGGCAATGATAATACTTTCACTTCACAGCTTGTTTTGCATTGCATTAACACAGAATCGAAAATATATTTTTCATTTTATCTTCATATAGTGTGAAGTGCTATTATTCTAGGTAGCTGATTGCAATAACATCACTGAATACAGATCAAAGTTCAGCTGAAAACATATTCCTGAAATCTTGATTTTCATTAACCACAGAGATAACTCTGAGCTTAAATATGAGCAAATGAGGCTTCACTCACAAAGTGGGTCATAGTCTCAAATGCGTCTGTGTACGAAAGTAAAACAAGAGCACGTGCATGAATACACATATATAAATCCAACTTTCCTCCTGATTGGGTTCACAATCTTTACCATCTCTCGTTTGGTGTGGAAGAACAATTCAGAACAAGTTTATCAAGTGCATCAGCAACCAGATGGGGTTGGGTTTGCTATTGACACACAGCAAGTGTTAGAAGATGAAGAAATGGTGTTAGTGCACTGCAGCAGTGATGCACAACCACAGGCAGAAAGTGTCTTTAGAAGTGCCGTTACCTCATCTGCAACATGAGCAGATGAGGTAGGGGTAAAAGGCAAGGTCGGTAACTCCTTCACCCTTCTAATTTGCCTAACTTGCTGCAACGGGGGATTAAGTAAGTAAATCTCTCAGCAAATTAATATGTAGTACGTGCAGGAGAACCTTTATTGAAGACGGAACACTCCGTGCACTGACAGCTCTGTGATGAGCATTTAGAAGACTGACAACCACAACCCCACACTGTGCTTGTGCGTGAGGCTCAGGAAGTATCTCATGCTATTGGGTGACCAAAGGAAACCAGCAAATGAGTAGGTGGCATGTGACAAGCAACTCAGGGGGAAAAAAAGCCCAACCTACATCTTTGCTTTTTTTAGTTTATTTTGTTCCAGGGATCTGCCTTCCTTTTAATTTACACCTCGCTAATCAGCAAACGCTGCTCACAAAAGAATGAGTTGATTGTTGTGCTCTCTACAGCAACCTCAACTAGTAGGCATGCAACATGCTGTTTCAACCTAGGGCGCATAGAGCACAGATTTAGTGCCTGTTCAGTCATGCAGAAGAGCTAAAGACAAAAAGATTTACTTTGATATTCCTTATCTGTTTCACTTGCTTCATTCTGCCACTTGTTACTTAGAAATAATCTCTGCATTTAAAAGTTGCTACTGGAGGCAGATAACAGGAAGGAAGGTAGTGCATTCACACAGAGCAATGGTTTGGTATGAAATTATATATTAAAATGTTTATATGCACAAACACACACATACATTGTGAATGATTTAAATGCTACAGAGAATAAGACAGACTGCTCTGCACCTGGAGGGAAATCATCTTGAAGTTAACCTATTCCATCAGTACCATCAACAACATGGAAACAAAGTCCTAAAATGACACCGTGTCCAGAGTCTCCAGTCAGCTGTATATGCTGATTAATCTCAGATGCTTCTATGTGAGATGTGGTACAGCAAAGAACTGCAGAATATCCCAAGTTAGAAAGGACCCATAGCGGCCACCGAGTCCAACTCATAGAAATGAAGTTATAAACTATTTGAGCTACTTTTAATGCAGACAACAGCAAGCCAACAAGTCTGAAATTCAGCAACTAGAAGCGATAGTCAGCGGCTACTTGTGGGATATGTTGCATCACAGCAGGCATGGAAACATGCCCATTTCCACAAGACAAACTAAGCAAATTTTGGCGAAAACATTTCAGACAACCATCATGCACCTGCAGATTCCCCACTGCAGGTCTGGCAGGATTTACTGTTTCAGGACAATTTAGACGTGGATCCCCCAGTTCCTGCAGCACTGTCACAAGAGCACTGACCACAAAGGTGTAGAGAAAAAAAAGATGCTATTTTCTTACTGCTCCAGACTGACAGAATGGATGTCTGAATATCGTGGTTGGTTTATGTTCACTATTTATTTCCTTACACGTTCCTGGCACAAGGCGCCCTTCTCCATCCCTTAAAACACACTCAAATAAGCCCCACGTTGGCAGCTCAGACTAGCTAATTCCAAGCCCCTTACCTCCATCATCTCATTTGTCAGCTCAGTGCTCAGGTGGGCTCTCTGCAGCAGCTCCAAGAGGTCATCGCTGGACGGTCGCTTCCCCTCAGACACAGGGCTGTCTGCCATGCGTGCATCCAAGCGGGCCACAGCTGGCTCTGTGCGCACAGGCTGCAGCCATGGCCAGTCCTCTCCCTCTGGTCTCATTGATGAGTTTCTTCTTTTCAAAGACACCGTCGGCCTGGGGGCACCACTGGGGCAGCCACTGGACAGCACCTGAGTGCTTGAATATGTTGTCTCTTCTTCCGTGAGAGTCTCCACCTCCAGCATGTCAGGCACTGACACGCTGAGGCGCCGGTCCAGGGAGCGGACCTTGCTCACCAGCACCTTGCTCGACCTCTTCTTTGTCTTCCTCACACTTAGGTTTTGCAGGAACGGCCTCGTTCTCTGCTTCAGGGATCCCCAGACAGATGATTTCTCCAAGTCCATGGCTGCACACCGGAACCTCAGCAATGCCTCTGGTACGAAGCAGCATCAGCGATTCCTGGGGTGATTAAAAAGAACGTAGGAAGAAGGCAAGTCAATTATGTGAATGAACAGCAGTTGAAGATTATGATTCACGTTGCATCACCTTCAAACTTTCAGTCATTTTTCCAAACAGTAAAAAGAAAGCATGACAGAAAGCATTACTAAGTGCTTCCTGATGAAATCTGGTAGGTAGGTTTAATTGTTTAGGGAGAAAACAAAAAAAAAAAAGTAATTGATCCTACACTAAAATGCAAAGTCTGTCCTCTGTTTTATGGCTGCTACAAGGAGACACTGTTTCATTTCTTCTGCCAAGTGCCAACTGGCAAAAATTGGTGATTTATCCCATTTCAAATTGTTTCCGTACAAAACGTACTGATGGGAGTTAAATCACAATAATGCTAGCACACAAAAAAGGTGGCAAAGCTGGCACTGCACTTTCTGATGATGACTTTCTGGGCTATGCACAATTTCTTTGCTACTTCTTAAGCTGTGAGGGTTCTTACATGACTTACAGGTGAACCAGTGCAACACAAAATACCAACTCCATAAACTAGGGGACTGAGGCAGAAGAGTGTCCTGATATATAACAGATAACATCAGAAAGTCCAAGTAAGAACTAGAAATATTCCCTTTTGTTAATGCGTTCTCAATGGAGGTCACCCCTGCAGAAGTAATATTCATAAAGAAGGCAGCTGAGAGAAAACGAGGACAGAAACAAACAGAAGGAATTAAAGATTTTGAAAAGCTGCTGGTGGACTCTCATCTCTCATCTATACCTGCAACAGGGAGGGGTGACAAGATTCAAACCAAAACCACTCACTGAATATGCATTGTAACACAAGGGTCAAATGGATGCCTCTGCGCACTGGAATATCCTCACAGACAGGGTCTTTGGTGGCTGACAGCTGAACAACCATCCTTCTGAAAAGCAGAAAGTCAAATCATCACCCAAAGTCATTAAGAAAACAGCTAATGAAACCTTCAAGATTAGCTCTTTTACAGTCTCTGACGACACATGCAACACAGCTTACTTCACATACCTGCATCAATAGCAATGTATACCCATTAAGTTCATGACTGCTGCTCCCAAAACCCACAGTGCATTTAAATACATGCAGCTGAACAAATTGCAGGGTTTACCAAAATTAACTTAATCTACTGCTATCCCGATCACTAAGGAAAACATCAGAATGATCAGAGAGTAGAATATAAATGTGCATAAACCTAGACAGAGGAATCGCTGTCTGCTCTCTAAGACATCTACTGTTACATTAATTTGAAGGTTGCGTTATTAACTTATTTAAATAATGTTATGACTATCCTCACCATACTTGCAATGTTTGGACATCTACAAAACATTCTTTCCCTGCATTACTACGCAACTAAAACTATCATATCATTGTAGAATCACACAAACCCTCCTGCCTCCAATCTGTGTTGCTACACTGATGCTCCCATCTACACTGCTTGCTACAGAATAGCTATAATCAATACAAAAATTAATACACTGTTACAGCATTACGTGCATTCAACTCATCAGTATCAGGTTTTGTCCATACAGGGGTGTTTGCTAATATATACATCACCTAACACAGTATTTTCATCTCTAGCTCCCGCAGTCAGGCCAAGTATCAAAGTGCACATGGACAAACTGGAATGATTTTTTCCTCACAGCATCCCTGAGGAGCAAAACCAATGCTGAAGCACCCAGAGCCCCACGCAAGTTCACTGGAGACGTGGCTCAGTTTGCTCACCCTGGCTGACAGCTTTCTCTTTCTTGCCTCTTTAGATAAATTCATAATGCAGTTAACAGGCCTTCTTGATAGCATTTTTATCACATAAGAGGAATCATTAGGCCAAACGTTTGCACAAAACATTATGAAACACCACTGTTGGGACTCATTTAAACAACTCCTTTCATGCCAGCACTCCCTGTGTTGTTTGTCTACACGCACAAAACCTGCCAAAGTGAATTCAGTGTAAATAAAGGCAGGACCCGGCTCGCAACACTGACCTCCCAAGGCTCTTGCTGCTTCCCATTCCTTTCCTGTTATTCTCCACCCTTCTCAATTTGACGACCCACTGCTATGGTTTTTTCTCTGTTTGCTCAGAGATTCTGTTCCTTAGCAGCTCCTGTTCCATTCTTCTAGGTATTTTTTTCCATGCTACAGAAGTCTGCTCAGCAAGGCTGGCACACAGGGACCACACAGTATATATGAGACCCACTTGCACTCAACCCACCACGTGCAAATTCTTCCCCAGGGCAGACAACCACAGTGGAAGAAAAAAAAAAACAATTAGAGAAAAAGCACAAAAAGCTTTTGGTGGTTGTTGTTGTTGCTTTTTCCCAGCACAGCAGCAAAGATGCTCCAACAGCTGCCACCAAGCAGTGCTGGCAGTATTTGCTGTGTAAGGAAAGCACAGGGATGCCTGAAGTGAGGCCAGAGAAGCTGTTTAGCCCAGCCCTGCACCGCCAAGAGGTTTGGCCATATTCCACTCCTGAATCCACACACCCACACTCCTGCTGCAGCTGGCACTTTCATTTTACAAATGTTGTCATGACAAGCAAATGAATCCAAACGACTGCTCTAAAGCACAACTGCAAAAATTATTTTGCAGCAGCAAGTGTCCTGGTTTTAGTCAAACAAAAAAAAGAAGGCCCAAATGCAGTCTGAAGTGCAAATGCAGCCTGACATCTGCCAGATGCAGACTGGCACCTCTTTCACTTCCTCATTTCTTGCAGGGGAGGAAAAGAAAAAACAAACCCACACACAAAACCACCCCCGTGAGCAGAAATTCGTTCCCCAAAGAGAACGGTGCAAAGTGAGGGATGGGGATCACCACACAACCCAACTTTGGTACTGGAGACAGAGCCACACGTTGGCTTTAAGACTGTTGCTTCTGGTGAACGTTGGATTGCACTGCTAATAAATCCAGTCCATTCTCTCTTCCTCCATCAATTTCCCTCTACTTTCCTATCTCACACTGAGCAGCATCAATAAAAACACTTTATAGAGAAAAATTGCCCATTTCTTGTTAAAGCACATTCCCCCCCCATGTCAACATGTTGCTCACTCACATACTCCTTATCTGCCACAGATAAGCCTTTCCTTTTCCTTCCACTGTCTCAGAAGCTCAGTGCCAAGCTTATCTCCAAATATCCCCTAAGCACCCACGGGGAGAGGTGTACTTTGCCAAATAGTAGCTCTAAGTACAGCCTCTATTCCTTGCTTGCATCAACCATTGTACCAAAAAGCTGCAAACAATGATCATTCAGGGAGAAACATTTCCTGTTATCAATGTTAACTGGGTTGTTTTTAATTGAATGGCTCCTTGCTCTTATGCAAGAAGAAGTATATAAGAATAATAATAATAAAAAAATCATTTTAGCCTATCTTCTTCAGCATATACTGTAATGCGCTGCTAAATCTCAGAGGCTCAGAGCAATCCATGTATTTTAATCCCTTCCTTCGGATAGACCACTTGGGCCTGCACCTGTCATTTTTATTACATCTTGTTCTTTTGCTTCATCTCCTCCTCTTTTGGGGGCAATGGAGACTAGGAAAAAAACAACAAAACTAATGATACAACAACTGGTAACAGCACATCATCTGACTGATGGAACGAGCCATTCTAGCTGTTTATCTTCCCTTAAGTACCTTCTGATCACAGCCCTTTGGTTTACTTTTTCCTTTGTTTAAACGTGTTTTGCTCCTTCCTACTGTAGCACACGCTACTTACTCCCTTAACAGTCAGAATATTCAGAGGTAAAGCATTCCTTAGATGCTCTAACAGGCAGCTCCAAGAGAGATTTCAAAAGTCATTGAAAGCATAGAGGAATCATCCTGTAATTCAGTTTCACTTACAGCCCTGTCAGGAAGCCAGAACAAAACCAAACTGATCTACATACTGGAAATCACAATAATCACAATATGTTCCTGCTCTTCTCCTTAAGTAACCGCACTCTGCACATCCAAAGTACACAGTGCTCATTGAAACACCCTTGAAACACTCCCTGCCAAAGCACTTCGGATGAACCCTCAAAGCCAGCAGATAGATCTGAGTACAACAAAGACAACCAAGAGCAGAATCACTTCAGAAAAAGCAACCCATGCTTCCTTCTTTGCAGTGGCTCCTTTTGGTTGCTTCTTTGGAAATGCAATGTTTAACCATAAGCATCGACTGCCATAGAGATAAGAAAATATTTATCCGTACATACTAAACGAAGCCACAAAACATCTGCACATCCAAGTAAAGCCAGAGCTTTGTTCACAACTACCGGTATCTCCTGGGACATTCCAAACTCAGCACCAGTTACACCCATACTTAAAGTAATTGAAATAGAACTGCATACTTCACCGCGGACAAGATATCTCTTTGGTTATCAAGACCTTCAAGCATCAGGCTTCTTTTGCAGAGAAAAAACAAGTCCAAAACAGAAATCTGATCTAGGTGGGCTTGAGGCCATCCCCTTGGGGGTGATCACACAAGCTAGCAAGGGCCACTGAATTAAACGCGTACATGACAATATACAACAAGTGAGACAGATCTTTCTTCCTGCCTGCATGCCCTGCAGCACAGGGTAAATACCTGAGCTTAAATCTGTGACAGCATCAGAAGTCTAACCTCAGTCTGATTCTGCACGGGCTAATTACCCTGGGGAAATCAGTGTCAGAATTATTTTTAGTACTAACAAGCACGAAAGGGAGCACACTGCTGAAGTGTAGCTAACATCTCCATTGCACAGGCAGCTTGCAGCAAAAGCAGGGTCAGGTCTTGGCCAGCTCCCGGCCAGCTCCCAGATCTTGCCACTGCGTTTGGATTCAGGTTTCCCTTTCAGGGCTTCAAATAATGCAAGTCCATCCTGTGATGCTGTGACAGGTTCATTGGCAAAGCATGCCAGGATGCAGATTCTTTTTAATTGACATAACATTTAAGGAAAATGCAAAGCTTAAGAAGAATGTGCTTGTTCAGTGCAGACAATAAAGGCATCTTCAATAATATCCTCCTCAGATCTCACAGGGTTTTCAGACTCTGGGTGTCTGCAGAGCTTCCATCTGACCATTAATGCACAGACAGTCAGTAGAAGAAGTAACAGACCCACCAGCTGCTGCAAGTACCTTAAGACAGCACCTGATAGCGAAAGCTGCTGAAAAAACCCTGCGCCTGACTGCAGCTTAAGTACTGCTTTCGGTTTGTTTCTGCCTCTTCTGAAACCAAAGAAAAATGATGAGTATGTATGTGGGGAAATGAAGGAGGAAGTGCTTGGCTGCACTTATCTAAAAATATTTCACAATTTCCTTCCACTCTTTCAGCTTCCTTCAAAATACTGTCACTTGTACCTGCGTGTGCCAGAAGGCCTCCCTCCATCTAATTCATAGGACTGCACGAAGGTGTTACAATCAGGTATGTGCTTTGTAATGTCATCCCACACCGAGCATCACACCTCCCCCCAAGGACACCTGGGCATGAAGCTCTGCCTCTTGCAGCCATCCATCACAGGAGGGGCTGTGCACATCTAATCATACCCCAAGCAAAATCCTAGAACGACAGATGCTGCCCTTCAAAGGCACTGTGTCATGGGCAGAGATCGGGCCAGCAAGTGGGATGCTTCTTTAACACTGGATTCTCTAAGTTGCCACATGGATTCCAATCACACCCCTGGAAATGTGGTACACGGAGCAGAGCACATCCAGGAGTATGGGAAGAGGGAAAGCTGATGAGCAGCAAAGGGGAAGGAGTGACATGGGAAGTCTGCGGGTACTGATAGAGTGATGTCTAAAACAAAGAGAAGAATGGAAGGTTTACCGTGGCTCACATGAGGAGCAGTACAAGGAAAGAGAGGCAGCACTGCATGTTCCAGCAGCTCCAGAGGGAATTCAGGCCTGCAGCCTCCTCCCTCACTCTCTCCTTCAAGCCCATCACCTCCTTCATAACAAGAGGCATATTTTTGTAACAAGAGGTGCACAGAAATAGATCATCCCTTTCCATAACTCACGGAGAAAACAAACCTAGGAAGGAAACTGGAGACTCATTTCCAGAGGAGGCCCGGTAAGGCAGCGCCTTTTACAAGCACTGAAGTATCTTCTTATTAAACAAAGTTATGCAAATCTTTTTATATGCAAATCACTTGTGTGCGTTCCCTAAATAACTCTATTACTGCCATACCACTTACGAAGAATCAGTGGCTACAGAGGAAAGATCTTGGTAAGAACCACTAGCATCCATACAGCAAATCCTTGCATTTCAGTAAACTTAGATAAAGAGTAAGCCATAAGGGGCATTGCTAACTTCATAAACATAAGCTGAAACACACTTAATTTGGTTAAAAAGTAGAAAAGAGATGATATAAACTAAGACTAAGGCCAAGAAAACTTCCCTTGCTTACACCAGCCTGGCTTCTGGGTAAGAAGCAGGACTGTTAAATGATGGAGAAGCAAGCACATGCATCAGGATGCCTTCGTTTTGGAGTGAAGGAGCTTCATCCCATTTATTTATACATGCAGCTCTGGGGAATGGATTCATCCTTGACAGACAATAATGTCCTTCTTTAACAATGAAAAAGCAAAAGCATGCAGCTAACACCAGTCACACCATTCCCCCAAGCGACGTGGCAGTAAGATGTTCAGCCTGCAAACGGCAGAATAAACCTAATGACTCCTCTAAACTTCTTTCTTCTTAATTGTAATGACTAAGCATACGCCAGCATAGGTCTCTCTAACCACTAGCTATTTCTCACAGAAGTGAAACTATGAGGCTTATCTTTCCATACACCACACGAGTTTACAGCCTCCAGGAAAAAGAAACACGCAACTTGACTCTGGGTTCTGTTACAGCCCGATTTTTCCATTAAGGAGATCAGACAAAGTTGGTACATCTAACTCTCATTTGTTAGCAGTCACATACCCAAGTCTACACACCAGTTTTTCACTTTGCTAAAGCAGAAGTCCCTATAGACTGACATCATCCACAAGAAAATCACAAGCTACAATTCCAGTAACTATTAGAAGATCAAATCAAAAGGTGATATAGATAGATTGATATAGATAGATTGATATAGATAGATATGAGTTTGCCGCAACTTAACGCAAGGATGAAGTGAACCATCCAGGGTTTCAGCTGCAGAGCCTCAACATGACACTAAGGCCTCCCTAGGACTGTCTGGAGAGCATCTTCATAAACACTGTCCATTCTCACTGAACGCCATCAGGATGATCACCTCGTCTGTTGGCCTGAGACACCTAAACATCAGCATAAAGGTATTTTGAATGTCTTTATTCAAGAGAAAGAGTTTGCTGGATTTAAATCCATTTCAGTGACATCGGACTGACTGAAGAACACAAACCCTAGGTCTGGAGAGCTCTTGATGTCCCCTTGCTGTACCCAGATGGATGACCCCATGAAGACAGGTTTCTGCATCATTACACAACCTCCTATCCCTCCCTGTAGATTACAACCACTTAGAGCTCACAAACAAAACTTTTGCAACAGCTGTCAATAAAAACCTTGAAAAGACGCAGTAATTCTTTTAAAGAATTTAAGAGCTATCCAGATTCCATTTACTTGTGCCTAACAGATAGAGGCAAGAGGCGGTAATTTGACAAGTGTCCTGAAATGGGAACTGCCCGCAGTTTGCTAAATAGATTAAGAGGTTTTCTGGTTCAAACAAATTCTACACCAGATGAATGCTTGATCTTCAGCTGTCTTTTGATTAGTACCAAAGACCAGATAAGACTTTTCTGGGGGGCTGAATGTGACCATGAGACACCCAGTATTGTTCAGTGGGTGTTAAAAGCCAGAGTCTTTAAATTAGAAGAAGGATCCAAAACTCAGACATCCTCACCTAGCATGTCATAAGCTTTGTGTACCAAATTATATGCTATATATATTATATATGTGATTCTATATTATAGTTTTATGAAGTTAAGCATAACGCAGCCACTTCCACAGCATCACACCCCAACCACAACGGTGCCACCACAATTACCGCTAGTTAAGTAGGGAACAGGGAGTTAAGACTATAAGCACACAATCAGTTCTGAAAAATCCACTAGCATACATAAGAGATCAAATATTCGTATTTAAAAAAGAAAAAAGAAAACCAGGCAAAACAAAACTCTACAGTTAATTGTTTCCAAGTACAAGAAACCTGGAACAAAGCTGGCTATTGAATTAACATTAATGATTTGTCATTTGCTTCTGCAGATGTTTCCCATGAGGGAAGATGCCAGAAAACATTCCACTTGAAAGCCAGAGAAGCAGCAATAAGGAACTGAGTTGTGTTACTTCAGTTTAGGTGGATATTTTCACTTGAATTTGTCAATAACATCAAATGCAACAGGGCTTCACGTTAAGGGAAACTGGTCTGCAATAGAATGCTACTGAACTAAGCACCATAACCCCTTCCCACTTAAAGCCAAATAAGCCAGATATAAAAAAGAAAGAAATCACAGCCATGGTAACATGAGTAGAGAAACTCTGCCAGTCCCTGCCAACAGTTCCAAATCATTACCACTTCCACATCAACAACATTACAGACAAATGCCTGCTTAAGTTAGAACAGTCATCTCATTTTCACTCTATCTCTATTAAGAGACAATCAAAGAGCCTAGATTACATGCCATATCCCAGCTAAAACTTAGTTCTTGAGCAGTTCTCCTATATGTAAGAGCAAAAGAGGAATAAAAGCACTTGCTGGAAAATCCCACAGGCACTTTTATCTTTCAACTTATCGCGTTCTACAGAGCTGGAACCCTTTCCAAATTAACTTCTATCTTTGATTTTAAGGCAGCAAAGCTACACAACTCCAAGAATTTCTGAAACAACGAAGGCTGTACCAACCTAAAGACTCCACTGAAGCAGAATTTACTTTGCAGAATACAAATGGAGCTCTTCGGAGTGGGTAACAGGAAGAATAGTCAAGGGTACAAGTACTTTCCAGAAAGGAAGGATATGAATATTTTCCCCCTCCCACCCCCGATCTAGAAGGTAAACAAAATAACAACCAAAAGATTTCCAAACCTATGTCACTGTCTTACTGGTATTTTAGCAAATTGTTCTTGTGGGAAAGTGAAAACAAGCTAGCAAGGAGCATCTGTGTAAATACATACAAAACAAGCACCAACGTGGCAAGCAGAAAAATCATCCTCTGCGTCACTTTAACTCAACTCTCCACAAACAGTAACCAAGAAACCAAAAGAAAGCATTTAATTCAACTGCTTGTAGTTAAGGACGCATTACCACCAGGAAGCATTACCACCAAGCAATGCTGTAAGACGAAAGGTGGCCACACCATACATCCCACCTACACAAGTGGGGTTCTCCAATGTAAACCTGCTCGGATAGATTTTGGGCAAAGTAATGGTGACCTGAAAAGAATCTCTCCAAATTTTTATCCCATACAGTATGTAAGTGGACAGCATTGCTCCAAATATCGCTTCAGCCCAATAAGCTGCCTCTAACTCTGACCAAAAGCAGATGTACAGAGGAAAGAATATAAGGCTGACAAATCATATAGAGTCCACCTGCAAAATAATCTCCTGGTTTCCAGAAATCCGTCATTTAGGGGCTGCTTCTGCCAGAAACTGTATCTGCAGCTTTGAGGTTAACAGCCCTAGAACACTTTCCTACATGGATTTGTCTTAAAAGTTTATTAAATCGTTTAGAATAAGCAAAAGGAATGCCATACAGTGATGAGTTCCATGGGTAAGTTATGTGTGTGAACCAGCATCTCATTTCACTGACAAGAAACTCAGGATTAAACTGAATAAATGAATAAAATCACTGAACTTTTCCCATTTATTCTCACTTCAGATGTTGAGTTATGTGAAATAATGAGCAATTTTTAAGTGGAAAGGACAGGTCAAATGGCTTTCAGCTTGGCTCCAACTGTCTGCGAGAGGTTTTGCCTTGTTTTAAGGACTGCATTTATAATGAACTAGAAGAAAACTTGTAATTCCCAAATACTTTTAACAGGAACTCAGTTTACATCAGCACAGTGGCTACATGATGAGTTACTACATATAAAAATACACAGGTGAAGGTACTAGCCCTAGCATAGAAAGACAAGCTAGAATGGGGGTGGCAACAGCACGGTTTGCTTGTAGAAGTGATGTCCTCATCGCTATAGGGGCAGTACAGGCACAGAACACATCTGCAGTGCCTTACCACTTGCACAGTACTGGAGATCCAGAGAAGATGGAGCACAGCTAACAAATGAAGTGTTTTATTAACAACTTCCTTATAATTGCTGCCTAAGGTAGAGCAAAACCACCGACGCAGCAATCACCCCACTCTGTGGCAATGCTGGTAAACCTGTAGTTACACCCAATCTAATTCCTTCAAGTGAAGAAACTGCCAAGCATTTAATAAGATGATCAATATCATTGGACCAACTGGGCAGGAAACTTGGCCCAGTTTCTTTTAGCACATGATTCTACAGCCCTCATTCAGGACTCTCATTTACATGGGATACCCCCCACCCCAAAGAAAAAGTGTAAACTGACAGACACAAACTGCCCCCAAAACAGATAATAACTACTTCCATCGCTTGATTGCTACAGCATCAACAGGCACTCCGCGGTGCAGCTGTTAGGCTGACAGTCGATTTGCAAGCAGTGTTGGAGGCACTCGTGTCTCCGACAACCTCATAATCCTGCAAAGAGCAATTTCATTTTGAGAAACAGTCCCCCAGGACCTGGGGAACATTTAACTGCTTGGCGTGGGTAGGAACAGACTGGGAAAAAGCGGTCCTGTCACTTAAAAGCAAGCTTCTATTGCATGTACGCTGTCTAATAAATGCAACTTGAAGTAAAATGGGAATGTGGGAAGGATGCCAACATAAATCCTCTAGATCTGAGGAAATCAGGAGCAATTTTCCACTCAAGAATGGAACCGGTACAGAGGAAATTAGGGCATATTTAGCATGCTTTGGCCTCCTCCGCCAAGGTGAAGATGGCTTCTCCCCTCCATAGAGAGTGAGCTAGGAGACCACACATCTGCCCCAAATCCAAATGCCTCCCACTACAATTAGTTCAGAGTATAGGGATGAGTGACCAAAACTGACATGTCCTCCAGTCATGGCAGCACCTCAAGCTGCTGCACACATGCATGAATTTCACTACAGCTAACAGAGGACTCACAGCAACCTTCAGCTAACAACAAGAAATCCTCTTCGGAGACAAGGAGATGAGCAAATCGCTATAACTTAAACCAAACAAGCCAAACAGATGTACAATATCACCTGAAAAATCTCTGTGGGGGTAACCAAGGGATGCAGGCTGCACACCAGACCAACCCAGTTCATCACAGATGGCCCCAAAATCTCAAATAAGGGGACAAGCAACACCTTCCCACCCCTGTGACCACCCAGTGCACTGGGGTCCATTTTAGGGATCCCTGTGCTATTCAGCTGCCTACCTGTGCTGAGTCTAGTTGCAGGTGCTCCTTACATCTCAGGTTTTAATAAACAGCTTAAATACACACAGATATACACACATACGTCAGGCTGAACCAGGCTCTGAGCAACCCAACTGATCTGCAGGTGTCCCCATTCAGCGCAGGGGATTTGGAACAGATGGCCTTTAGGTGCTCCTTCCAACCCAAGTGATTCTATAAACCTACATATTCAACCCATTTGATGGTTTCTTCAATGTTAACCAAGTTAAAGATGCTTCTGACATCTCCATCTCTGTTAGAAATGAAGTGTGCTTAAAACAAACTTAGATAGATTGAAACTTTCCATTCTGCACTGCTTTCTGCACTCAAACTCTTCCCGCAGCTATTGCAAAGCAGAGCTGCACGTGCTGAATCAATCCTCCACCATAAGCTATTTTATGACAGCAGCGAGAAATCAAACAAATAGGATTATTACTCAAAAGCTCCCATTCACCCTGACAGGTAGAAGCACCCATTCAATAGCATCACCACCGAGAGGGAACCAAAACTACTGCAGGATACCTGACAACTCCTACAGCTCCATCACCCAAACATTAACACCGGAATATGCAGGTGAGAATTCCCATTTTCTTAACATCACATGGCAGTGATTTAGCTTCCAAGCACTGTCATAACATTAAGGGCATGAAGCATTTCCCTGTCAGTTGCTAGAGCCGTGCTATGCAAACACCACTGAAAAAAACAGATTATTTCTCATTGCAAGCCTAAACTTCACTCAACTCCTTTGCAGTTTGCAAACGGGACGAATCAGATCAGGGATCGGGTAAAAGACATGTGGATTCTTCTCAGCCTAACTTTCTTACGTAGACAACAAACACGCACACCACTCTGACCGCTTTGCTCCGAGCCTCTTGCTCTGCAAAAGCTGCACGTTGCAAAGCAAAAGCAGACAGCGGAGCAAAAGCAAACCGCCCGCTACAAACTCACTCCCCCTGGATTACTTTAGTGCTACAAGAACAAAGTCCGATAACAACCCGGCCAGCCGCAGCACAAGCAAAATCCATAAAAGACGCACAAAGTCTCGCTCCCACGGGCAGCTTTGATTTCTAAGAGAAGTCACCGTATTTACCCCACCGCGACCAGACGCAGATAACAACAAGAACCAGCCGCAGCCTCGGGGCGAGCCGGGTTACCTGCCAGCCTGGCACGTCCATCTCCAGCCGGACCTCTCCGCGGTCGCGCTGCTCTCCCCTCGGAGGGCACGTGTTGCTGTCAGCACCGCTTCCTCCTCCCCGCGTACTGCGCCGCTCCCACCCCCGGCCCGGGGCGGTGCCGCCGCCTCCCTGCGCGCTTCCCCCGCCTCCGTCGCGGCCACGGCGGGGTGGGCCGTTCCCAGAACCTCCTGCGGTTATAGCAGCATCTCCCCCCCCAAAAACTGCCAGCCGTGGGTTCCTTCAGGGCAGTGCCCTACAGCAGTGCTTTCCTCCTCTCAGAGTATTGCCCTCAGAGCAGCCCCATCACCACGTGCATTCCCTTTCCATACACCGTACCTCTGTCCCTCCATCACCAACTCCCCAGCTCCCAATCTCACCCACTCACCTGCACTCTGATCCCCAGAGCATCCCAGTAGAGTTTTGTCCCAAAGGCCCCTGGGCAGAGGGGAAGGTGGTGGACAGCCCTTAGTAAGGGTGGAGCTGCAAAGGAAATTGCATGCGTGACTACAGGCAAGGGAAAAGAAAACCAACAGCAGCATTGCCACGTAACACGTTTTCTTGGCTGCACCTTCAGGTGCCTGGCAAGAGAGCCAAGTAGCACAGCTGTGTGTTTGAGGCAAGGCAATCAAGGCAGGGCTGGGTGAGGTGGTTTACTTAACCGGCATGCCTGCAGCTGAAGCAAGCCTGGATTTCCCCCATCACTATGGCACAGCATGGAAAGGCAAATGGTACTTTGGCGGCAGCGTTCTGTGGGTCTCACTCTCCACCACACTCCTGCCTGAAAGATCTCACACAGGACAAACGTCACTGCTCTTTCCTGTGGCATTCACCCTCCATCGACCATAGTATTGCTATGTGAGGCACAATACAGTAAGTAAAAACAGAAGCTTAGTAATGCAATCTATTTAATTCCCCGTCTTCTGCTCACAAGGATTCTATGTTATCATAGAGTCATTTGAGTTGGAAGGGACCCTTAACGGTCAGCTGGTATGACCTGTCTGCAATGAATAGGAACAGCTACAGCTGATCGGGAGCTCAGAGCCCCCCCAGCCTGACCCTGGGTATCTCCAGAAGCACCCAACACCTCTCTGGGCCACCTGTGCCAGTGCCTCATTATATCCTTATTGGCAAAAACGTCTTCCTTTGATCCAATCTAAATCTCCTCTCTTTTAGTTTGAAACCATTTCCCCTTGTCCTATCACAACTGACCCTGATAAAGAGTCTGTCCCCCTTTCTTACAGCCCCTTTAGATACTGAAGGGGCACTCTAAGGTCTCCCCAGAGCCCTCTCTCCTCCAAGATGCACAGCCCCAAGACTCAGCCTATCCTTTTAGGCATGTTCCATCCCTCAGGTCATTTCTGCGTCCCTAAAGAGTATATTCAAGAGCACAGGTGACGTAGTGAGACCTCACATCACCCAGTAAAACCTGCTGATGCAGTTACGTTATGCCATTGTGAAACAAATTGCCATGCACATCTGGTGAGGGTTTGTCATAGTGCAATGAACATTAAGCACTGGGAAGAACTTTGAGTATTATCACCCTCATCTCTACCAAATCTAGACAGGAAGAATTCACATCTGCCAGTCCCGCACAAACCTAAAGGATGAGGCACGAGGAACTACATATGCATCACTAAGGTTATTGCTCACATGTGCAAGGTATTTATAGGAGCAGGGCTAAAGGCAGTATTGACAAAGCTGTATTTCGCTTCCTGATTTATTTGAGTGGCCAGCTCCTAATGTTCCAGCACTACTTCAATGAGAGGATCGGTTACCGCAGTCACTGTTATATCAAATACGCGGCTACTCCTAGAGTGCATATGGCTTCCCAAAATTCTGCTGAATGCTGAGCAGCCAGCTTTACTTAGCTTGTGCAATTAAAAATACATGCTTTAAGGGGAACTTTGCTGAGAACAGAAAAACCCATCAACTATCTCAGCTGAAAGCAGAGAGGAGACCTGCACCACTAATAATTTTTTCATCTTTTCATCTAAGACAAGGAAGGTATCAGGTTCAGATAATGCTTGTTTACTGAAGACATCTGTCTCACTGTAAAACAGATGCTGAGGGTGAAGCCATATCTGCTGTCTAGTTGCTGTGAATGCTGGTGCGTGTGGTGAGTCATTACTGCTCTTCAGCCCCTATAGAGACCTTGTTTCTTCTTCTCACAGTCTTCTTTCCTCTGTCGATAACATATTCACATCAACCTAAACAACTAATTATTACCAACGAGCAAGAAATCAGAACTGTTGAGAACACTTCTTCTGTCTTTATCTTCTATCTGTAACAACACACCAGTTTACTAGCACTCATCGTTAAGAAACTGAAGTGGGGAAAAGGAGGAAGACAACACCTAGGAAGGATCACCAAAACCCTGGTACAGTCAGTGGTAAAACACAAGCAGAGCCAACCTGAGGATGTATTATGAATGCATCCAATGCACTCTGAAGCCATCAAGAGCTACAACATCGGTTGTTATTAACTGACTTAGTGCTGGACTTTGACACAAACGCTGATCAAATCCTGCTGTAAACAGCACATGAACAAACAAATGCACGGTCAAAAACATAGCCAAAATTGTTTCAATTGGGAAAAAAAATAAATAGAATACATGTATCTAAGAATTCTTTATTACCTTTCCAGGCAGCTCTGTGGATTACTTCCAAGGAGCCACGGTACAACTTTCCCTTCACGCACACAAATGATTTTCTCTCCATGTTATGAAGGATGGCATTAACGATTCCTTTAGGGGAAGAAAAGAGAAAAATATGTATAATTGAAACCTACAGTTGGCATTATCAAATTCTACTTGTCTTTTGTGAAAATGTCTCATTTTCTTGTGAAAGAAATAAAAGCTCTTTTCTCAGCAAAGAAAAGAAATGCAGCTTTACCCCCACACTGTTTCTTTTCCTTGAAGCACAACTACTGGAAAAATATAACTTAATCAGCTGCTAACAAAACTTGTCCTGAGTAGTTCAACACAAAACCACAAATTCAGCTGCAATCTTGCAGAGGTGCAACAAGAAAAGCATTAACATCTAGACCACCTCTCTGCTTCCAACAGCACATCTTCCAGGGCTATGAGGAAAGGAATTGAAAGCAGCATCAGACACGACGAGACCCAATCACAAGAAAAAGTAGTCCTTCCATTTGCATTAAAATACCCCTGACCCTTACAGGTATTGTGTGTAGTAATACAGGTTTTTAGAGTTCAAAGCTTTGATTGGTCGTTATTCCTCTAAAAGTCTCCAGTCCCATCTACAAGTAGAAGGTGTTCACTGCCGTGAGTACTGGTCACCACCAGAAGCTCTACAGATCAATTTAGCTGACTTCTAAGCAACCATCTGAACCCAGCTATTCAACACTGACTTGTTTGGAGAAGTTTACTTAACAGATCTCTGACATTTGTTAGCCTAGGACAAAAACCTTCAGGCACACAATCAATGAAGGTGTTTCAAACAAACACAGCAACATTTGTCAGCTTTATGTCTTTTATTACATAACAATTACAACCAAGAAGTCCTAGTGAGCCCAGCACAGAATTACAGGTCCCTAAACTGCAGCTGAGCTCCCGGTTTACAGGTGGAATTTGGAGCAGGACCAAGGGCGTGCTTGCTCTCCGTGTCCATGAGCATTAAGCCATTCCCACAATACAAACCAAGCTGGCTGCAAGGTACAAGTCACTGTGTAACTACACAAACATACCAAAGACTTTGAGGCACTTCAACTTCTTGATAGTCTGGGATTAAAATATGAACAGTGCTAATCAGTTACGACTCGAATTATCACTTTCAACTTCAATAACTTATCCTGATAAACACATACCTTCCACTCTTGGTGAATCACCTCATAGGTGAAGAATTGTCCCTGGCCATTTTTCTGCCCAAACAGAGGAGATGCTGCTGAAACCTGAGTTTAAACTTCCAAGAAATGAAACCACTCAAATCTCAAGTTTCCTCTTCCCTCTTTTTAAGTCATGCACCCATATCTGAGTGCAACTCAACCATGCCAAGTCATTGAGCACTGACCACATCTCAATCAGCTGTCTCTGGTGAGAAAGAACAGGGACAGTTGTTTCAACTACTACAGGATTTATTAATAGTTTTGAAAGTTATTCAAGCATGCTGCGTTTTGTGGCAGATCTTTTCATTTATTATCTGCGTAGTAATTTTCCTGACAGCTCATTGCGCAGTGATGCAGAGGACTGTTTCTTGTGCAAACAATGGACCTCAAGAACATCTGAAAAGTCAGCTTTTGATACATCCCCCAAGTAGTGCAGAGCTATACACCAGATCTGTGTGCTTCTGAGAGCAGCTGACAACTGCTACAGCAGAAACACAGGGAGCAGAATAAGGAACTGCATCCAAGAATCTCCAAGCAGTTTACCAACATCAGTTCATCTTCATACATCTCAGAAGCAGTTATAAACGTGACTGATGAGCTAAGTCTTTGTTCTATTGTTGGCTTAAAGTTATATGGGAATATGTATTTATAAAAATCCAATAACAGTCAGGAATAGAATGTAACATTGATTCTTCCAGTAATAAAGTAGTTGGGAAGGAAGGAAAAGATAAATAATTTATTTTGGTTTGGCTGTTCTGCTGGTACTCCTTGTTCCAGGAAAATGGAGTCCACAAAGTTTTCAGCTTCCAGCTCAGTGTTCTTTCCAGAGTTATAATGAAATATTTGGTCCTTGAAATCAGTGAGGATCAGTGACCCCACTGCTTCTTTCCCACTTCTTGTTAATCAATAGGTGTTTCAAACAGCACAGAGATCCTGCCATGAAAGGATGAAGGTGGTCTCAACTCCTGCTGAGCTCTGAGTGCAGCAGGAGCCCGCAGTCAGAAGTTTGCATCTCTCATATTCAACCCACTTTTCCTTTGAAACCCGCTAAGCTGCCTTGTTCATACTGCTGATACCTTATTATCAGCTTTAAACATTAAACCTAAACATAGCTACAGGTTAAATCTTACTACTGACACATCATTAATAGTGTTGTGGCAGCTACAGAATACCAGGGGCACTGGACAGTAACATATAAGGATCATTTTACCCCACAGCAATCTCTAGCCTAAACTTCACTCCTAATCACCAAATTGACTTTGACTGCAACCTTCAGCACTGATAAACATGAGCAGCAGATGGTTTGAACACACCCACTGAAACCAGGAGATATTTGCTCTTTTCAGCCATTCCTCTTTTTCTTCTTTTTTTAAGTATATACTCATTCCCTTGTGTTCTTATGTCTGATGAACACAAAGCACAAGCTATAGAGCCTACGAACAATAAATGCAACGCAAATAAGATATAAAGGGTTGGCAAATTGAAGAATGTAGACATTCAATATTCTGTAACATTTCTCCTGAAAAACCTCTCCTTCTTTCTGCATCTACAGCATCAAAAATGCTATATTAAAAGCAGGTTCTTATCTCTGTCCAATTGATCCTTGTGGAAAGGACGTGGAAAAGTAAACCAGAAGAGTAACACGCTGTGCTCTAGACAAGTTCTGGAACTTGGGAATGGGGAAATGAATTTAAATGCTGTATTCTGTACTAGCTTGTACCAAGTGAGGTATTTTCCATTATGGTTACTTTCAGAGAAGTACATGTTCAGTGCAGTATATCCTATATCCCTGCCCTGCATTGCCTCTCTGGGAACTGGCATTTGCTCATAAACTGTGAGCTGGGATAGCTGAAGAAAGGAAAATGTGCACACAAAGTTTTAACATCAGAGACTTCAACTGTGTTTGTTTGTATTTAATAGCTAGGAAGCAAGCTGTTCATCCTTCAAAATTGACATAAATGAATATCCCTTCTATTACAGTATTTATCACCGCCTAATAAGGTGTTCTGGTAGCATGATGAAGGTATCTAAATCCAGACTCTAAAACTAGAAGCACAGCAGACTCCATCCATATTTATTAAACAACCTTCTGGAAATGACTGATCAGACTCACTAGAATTGTTGACTGAGGGATATTAGTCTTGCAGACACTTGTAGGTGTTGGATGCACTACACACCATTAAGGGTGCTGGATGAGAACAAGTATTTCAGTGTAGACATAAGGCCAAGACTGCTTAGAGTACTACCAAGCAAAGCACTCCAAGTGATTTCCCATGAGCAAGCAGACTTTTGAATAACACCAACCCTACGCACTCTTAAGTCTTTTCATTTCCATCACTTCTTCATATCTAAAACCTAGGAATCACTAAAAGTAAGCTGAGACCTTCTAAAATTGACCATAATGAGGTTTGATGATGGTGACCAGTTTGTAAAGGCCAGCTGTTAAAGACACCTAGTAGTACATAGATCCCAAAAGGTCTTTACGGTAATATTGAAGGCTGTCGTGCTTCCTACACCAACAACAGCTGTACATGCCAAAGGGGTGACCAACTCCATCTGCTCACCACAGCTACGTGCTGGACATCACTGCTTTCAGATCCATCAACAGGGCTGCAGTTGCAATATCTCATTAATCCACTTTTGACAAAAAAACCACACTAACCAGAACCCTGTTAAACTCACGCATCTTCCTCCCTTGCTGAGCAGAGACATACCCAAACTAGATGGTACACAGAGCTGGGAGTGGCTTGCTGCTGTTGTCCCCACATTCCTGTTCTGAGCTGCAAAGAACATCTCCCGTGCTTCAGTGCAATACAGTCAGAAACCTTAAGAACAAGCACTACCCACCCCAGATACATGGCAAATGTGATCAAAGGCTGTTGACATCAGCTCAGCTTCTCACCCTGCTTCTAAGAGAAGAGGTACATTGCTTTGCAGAGGGTATAACTATCTCCAAAGCAGATCTGTCATTCAGGTAGTCTTCAGGGCAGCTTGGTGGGAGGGCAGGAAATTGTATCAGAACAAGGAAATGATAAGAATAACTGGCTATTTTTGCAGCTCTAGGTTTGCTGGTACTGGATCATTTCATCGATCCATCAATTTCTATGTGCTGCCTCTGGCAGGAACCAGTATTTATTAAGAGTTGAGGAAAGTGGAAACCCCAGAGAAGGCATCTGGTAAATTGCACAATGCTGGAAGTTCAGGGAAATTGTCCTCAGCAGCTTTAGGAATAGTTAACTTTGCATCTACGGGCACAATTCCCAGGAGCAATTATTCCAGCTACGTGTTTCCTATTTCATCAGTCTACACACTTCAGGATATAAACAGTAACGCTGAGTTACAATAACTGGTGAATGCCCATTTCCCAGCAAAGCCAGTAGGCTCTCACTCTCTTCTTATTTTAAAGCAGATAGGACTATTTCCCAGCCTAGGAAAACCTACCAGTGGTGCAGAGCAGAGTTTTCTTTGGGAAGGTGAAGATCTGAGCTTATTGCAGAGCAGTGGTGCAAGAGGTGCAGGGTGGAGGATCATGCAGTGCTGGGGCAGCCTCAGCTGCTGTGATTTCAAACAGCCCCTGAGGCTGCTCCAATTTACTTTGGAGCCTTTCCTAAAACAAGGTTGAAGTTTTGCAGACAGAACATGAAACACGGAAGTCTCTTCCATAGGGCAAAAGCAAGTGAAACAATTCCTCAACGCAAAATGCTAATCCCACCTCTAAAGAAGTCCAGGTGTTTTGGCTGAGAGCTTAAAGCCTCACTACTTAAGCAAGGCCAGGTGAAAACCCCATCTCTGTGTGTCATGCTACATTCCCTTTCTATTGGGTTTGACAGAATCCACCCTGACTGTAGGCAGTTTCAAAAAGCACAGCAGCCCTCTGATGTAACGATAAAAAATGGGTGAATTTGAGGTGTAAAAGAGAGAGGTAAGCACTTCGCTTTGAGAGTACTCATTAAAATTCATCTTCCAGATGTCTGAATTGTTTATAGAGGATCACCACAGCCACTCAGCCCCTATAAACTACAAGTGCCAGATGAGAAATTTATAGTACTGCAGCCTTATAGAATGTCTAATCCTCGTGTCAGGCAGTTTGAGGCTGACATAAAATAAGCATACATTAATCTATTTCATGCTTGCTTCCGCTCCACCCATCCTGATAAACCCAGCAGGTTACTGTTAAGGTTTTTAATGTAAACAGTTTACCTAAGGACTCGGCGGGTAAAAGGGGAGAGAGAGCACTAGAAGTTGAGTGATGTTTCTAGGTAACAACCAGAAATGACAGCCAGGTGCTTCAGACATCCAACTCCAGCACTTCTGATAAGAGATACACGAGCATTAATAAGTTGGGAATGAAACAGTGCTATTCTTTGCACAGGGATACAAGTCAAATATTATAGGATGGAATTACCGTATGAATTTTTTGTGTGTGCCTGTACATTTAACATCCTGGATGTCTGGAGCAAAGAAAAATACATGGAGCAGAAGAAAACAGGAATAGAAACACTGCATGTTCAATGTGGGTGCTTGAAAGGGCTTCCTAACGCTTAGCATAATACATGCGTTATTACAGCATTTTTACAAATCACATGGCAAGACACTCCAAGGTTGTGCATTATTTAGGCACCTGTCATTCACTTCCTTGATGAATCTTAAGTTGATGGGAATGATTAACATCTGAAAAAGCACAAAGCCAAATTGGAAGAAATATGCCCTCAAACCCAAGATTTTTCTCACCATAGGAAAACACTGCCTAACTCCTCTGAACTTCTGTAGGTACCTAAACCTATTCCAGATTTGATAAGAGACATTTGCGATAATAATAATAATAATAATACCCTCATAAAAGCTGTGCTGCTTCTTCAGCACACAATGAATTCACAATGCCTTCCATGAACTTATAAAGGATAGACTACAGAAATTTCAACACAGTTCTACAAGCATTTGGTGGCATTGTTTGCTTTGCAAAGTTAATTAACTCCCTGCAGTGCAACTCAAGGAAAGTCACACTCTTGGAGGATAAATCCTGGACTCAAGGGGACTCTCTATTGCCCATCCAGTTCAGTCGATATCAGGGATCCACACCTTCAAAGCTATGGGGAAAAAGTTTTCACTCACACTAACTTTTAAAGCTTTCTTTCAGCACAGCCAGCATTTCCATGTTGCAAACAGACCTAGTGGTTCACGAAGGAAGTTGTGACATAACCAAGTCAGAACAACAGGATGAGACCAAACTTTCTCTGTACCCCCAGCATACAATGTCTAAAGCTATTTGCTGGGCGATGGAGGGGAGAATAGAAGGGACAGATATGAGGGAGAAACGCCTAGTAGTGGGAATCAAGAGATGGCAGCAGGAAAGCAAACCATATATCTCAGTGTTGCAATCACACTGTTAGGGCATTTCTGGGAGCCAGCCTTCACTACGTGCTGTATCTGCTTATGGTTTGTTAAAAAAAAAGAGAACCATTTTGTGGAGTCCAGTAAGAGTGGAACCAATTCAGACCATTTGCTAACAGGGAACAAGAAATTTATCTGGAGGGATCAAGAAAGATTTGAGAAACCAAGCCTCTTTGCCAAGAGAGAAGCTACATAAGCATATATAAATATATATTTACGTATAAATACAAAGCATGAGCAGCATTATAAAAGGTCACATGCAAAGCAGCCACATAAATACCAAATACTATTCTCAATATCCTTGAACTTCAAACAGTGCCATTCACCCAGCACCAGCTGGTAAGTACTTTTGTTTGTTTTCCTGTGTATGTTCCTTTCCAAGAAATGAGATGCTCAATTCTGCTGAAGGCCAGGAGTGAAATTGTAATTACAGCGGTGTTCGAACGAAGCAAACTGGGAATCCTTCCAGATTCTCATCCTTAAAACACACAAGTAACCTAGAAAGTTAGACAGGGACTCATGAGAACAAGAGGGGTATATACTGGGAAAAGGAAGCATGTATTTGTTTTCTGAGTAAGTTCTTCTCCCCCTACTGGTAAAAAAAACCTTAACATTTAATTTAGGAAAGTAGTTGGATCATGTTCCATCTTGGGGTTACAGGCAAACCTATCACAGTTGTTGAGTCCAGTGGGATATGTGCAAGTCTTACTAGTCCAGAAGCCACAAACACTCTTCTAGTACTTTAGGACCATTCTAGTTCTATTTCACAAGAGGCTACAAACTACAGAACCGAGCACCTGAGAAAAATAACCGATTAAAGTGGTGTTGAAGATGGTATCTTTAACACTGGTGACAGCAGAAGGAAACTCTGCCTCTACCCTGCCCTTTTCCTCTCCCCACTCTCACCCAACATGGGAACATCTCTGCCAGGGCTCCTGAGGGCCACTTCCAGCAGGGGGATGTGATGTGTATAACCCAGGCAGCAGCAATATTTTCCAGCAGCTATACACAGAGAACCCACTGATGACACCTTAAGTCCCATGGTATCATTATGGTTTTTCCGAATCACACTCCCACTGCAATTATTGCTCTTGCCCTAGCTCTTAAGTAATAGGAGAGCAGCAGCTAGGTCAGATGTGGAATCTGACAGAGCAAGTCGCTTCCCACCTGAAGTGAATGGTTGGATGGTCGGACTGGATGATCTTGTGGCCTACCCAAATAGCCACTTCTTCCTTCTCCCTTCAATCCCCCTCCTTTTTATTTGTAAGAAAGGGAAAATTTAGATGTCAAATTGAGTAGCACAGGTTTTACAGAGAAATTAAACCTAGGAGTGCAGTTATTTCCCCATTGATAAGAAGGAACGGGAGTTGCAACGTTGCATTTCAATACTAATAGGTACGTCCTGGAACCTTAACAACTAGGAAATGCCATGAACAAGGAATCAAGCCATTTAAAAGTGAAGCTGAACACTCTGATTTTCACAAACAACGGGAAGTAAAACACTGCTTCTTTTCCAATCCATTACTTCTCTCAGCCAACATAGCAGCATCATACATGGAGAATATTATGTATAGCACAGGTAGCCCAACAGACACCATCTCCAGGAATCCAAATGTCAGGACACAAACTCCAAATTATCGCTAGGACGACTAATTGAAACTGGGAAAGTTATTTTTACCCCTCCAGAAATACCACAAACATCCTGTGCAGACTACAACATTTGCTTCCTCCATGGCCGTGAGTGAGTCGTGACTTCAAGGATAAACCTTACGAGGTGGGAAAACAGCCTCAGGAACAGTAAGTGCACAGAGCTTAGCTCTGCTTTCAGTAAGACAGATCACCCTTTGAGTCACTCTCTTCCTCCGTGCTTTTCTTTATTCAAAGCCTGATTCTCCCGCATGATTTAGTGAAGTTATAAAATAATATTAAGAAATTTCTCCTCAGTGTTGGCAATAGGAGACAGACTTAATGGAAATGCCTCCTTCTCCTCCCACCGAAATGAATATTTCCCCCCCACTCTTCCTTTGAGTCTCACTGACGGGAAAACAGCACGTCACAGTCTTGCTACAGCACATTAATTTCTTTGGGCTGTAGGAGACCACGGATTACACTGCATGTAGAAGTGACGGCTGGCTGTGTCCTGTTTCCAGTGCGGATTAAGTCTGCTCTTTAGGTGATCATAGCATCTTAACTATGCAGAAAGATTGCTCTTACTGAAGGGAAAGCTCGGATTCTTCTCTTATCTCCAACAGGAATTTCTTTATAACTAGTTAAGAACAAAATATTTGATATTGTGTGCTAATTAGTGCTCCCTGCTTGTCTTCGCCACCTTTATCACTAACCTTCCTTCCTGTCATAATCAAAAATCCACTCATACTCAAGAAAGACAAGTACAAGCCCATTTGGAGCATCACCTGCATGAGGGTCTAAAGCAATTGGCATGGGTCGTTTTCTGGGTAGCTCTGCATTTTTGGCAGGTGTGCCTGTTTGCTATCCATGCTCTAACATGGCCATTTCTATGGGAGTCATATCTGCTTAAGTTTCACGTGCAGCAATATTTGGGAGCAGACATAGAACAGAACAATTAAATTGGGTTGAAAACCTTTAGTGAGACTAGGAGCTAAACCTACATGAACAGCAGAACACATGAAGCATGAGTACAGCTCTAAGCACCAACTTACCCCTATCCAAGACTACAGCTAATAAACCCCAGGGCTGCACGCCAGTCAGGAAATATGCTTCTGGTTATGCAAACAGTCAGGTTCAGAGAATATGTGGAAGCAGGAATGAGACCAAATAACAGGATCTGGGAACATTCAGGGAGAAAGCCACACTGAGCCAACTGAACAGGACCCTGGGAAAGGGAGGTGCATTGCCTGCTCACCTGAACCACTGGTACTGTGGTATTGCCAAGCTGGCTGTGCACTGAGCAGGAGCTGAAAGTCTCACCTCCAAAGAGAGCAGGGAAATACAATGAATCTTGGGAGCTAGGAGTAACATAAGGGGAAGAAACTTATTATTAAACACGGTCTAGTGTGTTTGCACTACCTCCTGTTTATATTTGTACCTCCCAAAAGCAGCAGGAAAAGAGCTGAGAGAGAGCTCACATGGGGAAAAAGCCACTGTTCATTATCCTCAAAGATAAGGTAATTCTGACTTCAGCATTTAAGTTTAGTGCCTACTGATCTCCACAGCTCAGAGCCGGCTATGGGCAGCAACAAGAAAGGCTGTTAGAAAGCCCATGGGAGCAGGAGGACAGTAGCCATGAGATTGTAACTGGGTACCCAGTATGGTTTCAGGAAGTGGTCTGATTTTCAGGTGGTCCTGGATGGAGCCAGGAGTTGGACTCAATGAACCTCATGGGTCCTTCCAACTTGAGATAGTCTATGATTCTATACTTGAGCCATAAGCCTTTCAGAAGATGCCTCCAATGTATGACATTCTTTCAAACACCTAAGGCTCTCAGATCACCTTCATGGTCAGTCTAGCCCTCCATCCACTACATGCTGTGAAACGAATTTCATGCTAGACCATGTAATTTGCACACTGGAGTGGAAATTCAGAAGGACTATGTCAAGGTCTTGGATGCGTTCATCCTTTGACCCGGATGAACATCGATCTTGATCTATACCACCTTGCAAAGAAACCCCTGTCCTTCTAGACGAGGAGAGAAACAGTGAAGATTTGTGGACCAGGAGGTAAAAACCCATTTGGGGCTGTGCTATTTTTCTTTGAACTAAATGATAAGTGAGAAAAGGAGAAGTTTAAAATTGGCGACATGCTTTTTATTCCATCCACCTGCTGTTACCTTCGGGATAAATGCACCTCAACCATAATACATCATTTCTAATAAACCTGAAAAGACAGGAGAACTGAAGAACCAAGCGGGCCTGTGGTGATATTGAAGAGCCACAGCCAGAAGCTGCAGCCCGTACAGCACATCTGTATGGCTGTAGCTCCTGGTATCCTTTATTACAGAATAAACACAGAACAGTGAGCTGAATCTGCCTCGTTCCACAAGAACTGTTTCATTAAGTTGCGCTATATTATTTCCTCTTTAAACCAATAAATGACTCACATTTAGGAAACGGTAACAATTAAGATATTTGGATTCTCACTTAATCTACTTGCTTGGAACACAAAAAATAGATGCTACAGAGTTCACACACCCATTGATATCTTGACCTGCTTTCCTCTGTGGCCACATTCCTTCGTCCAGATACTCTGCTCACAATGCCCTCCTTCCAGAGCCTCACATCTCACTCGATTATTGCTTAGCAGTCAGCTCCTCCTGTAACTACCGTGCCCACTTTTTAGGCAAGAAGCATTCAAATATTTGATAGTCCCGTCTGATTTATGAATCTAAGGCTCTTAAAATAAAGAAATCCAGCTCCTTGTCTCTAGATAAACCCTGTGCTATAAGAAAGCAATTCTTTACCTCCACACTTTGGTTCCTTATCTCTATTTAAATTGCCCCTTTACTGCATTCTCTCTATACTTCACGGTTTGGAGGTTTGGTTTTGGGATTGTTTCACGCTTGCACGCAGTTATATAGGAGCCTGAAGCCGTAAATAACACTATGACCGAACAGACTGAAGGAAAACGGACTCTAAAAGCACAGCGTGTCATCCTCAGCAAGAAACGCAGCCATGGGCTCATGCGTCCTCCCACCGCCCCTATAGGAACGGGGTAACCTGTCTGGGTTTTGCTGCCACTGCGTGGCCATTGAGAGCAAGGACGCTCGAGTAAAACACAAGCTTTAGAACTCCTCAGCTACGATCACAACTGCATCTCCACCAGCCTTATAGGACACTGTCATATATTTATTCTATTTGTATCGTAATGCCTGGAAGAACTTCCAGCATCCTTATACTACAGTGTAACACCCTGGATGCACACACATCCCTGTAGCTACATAGATACAAATCGCCTCTAAGTTGGAACCAGAAAAGCTTGATTCTAGAGGGTCTCCTGTCACAAAAGATGTTGGCAGTTTGTCACTCTCCCTGAAAGGTAAAGCTTACTGTTCTCATCAGGCAGCTCCAGCTAAATGTTACTTTGCATTCAACCTGGCAGCCAGGTTTTAGAACGAACTTAGGAAGAATTAATGATCTGCAGAGAGCTCCTAAGTCTTCAGTCAGCAATACTGCACACAGCTTCCTGCTCAGGCACAGCACTAAACCTACTAACTAACATGCCTGAAATATTACAGAAACCCAAATTCTTCATTATTACTTTCAGAGTTAAATATTGGCTCAAACTCAAAAGGCAAGCAGTGCATCAATCACTGCAGTGTTTTTACGCTGCATAATTTGGAGGAAAAAAAGCATTTGGGGTTACTTTGCAGAAAGCCAACACCTGCAGATCGGCTGTGAACTTGCTCAGATGCTTTCATCCTATAAGAAAGATGCCAGAATACCTCAGATTCCTCTTTCCAGTAAGAGCTCTCATGCTTTAAGCAAGGAGACACTCTCATTCAATCAAGGGGTGGCAGTACATTGCGGGCAGGCATCTGTTTCACATCAATAAAATATACATCCCATCCATTACAGTCTGTGATCTCTACTCTTTGCCAATAAGCATTTTACATTCAGACGCACTCCTTTCACAAACATGAGTATATTTAACAGTTTTCCCTGACACAAAAATCAAGCGTCAGAAATCAGAAAAACAGGGCAAGATAGAAAATGCCTTTCAACTTCAGCCACTTATTAGCTAATAAGTGGAAAATATCTTTTTCTCCCTCTCTACTCCAGCATTATCTTCTGTTTTGGAATTATCTGTGCCAGTAACAGTCTGAAGATGGAACATTCCTTTAAATATTGCCTCCAGTTACAAACAAGAGCCATCAGGAAGATCCATCCAGTGGGACTGCTGGACTTGTTTGATAGCACTAAATGACCTCATGGATGCTCATAGACATCTCCTTCCCTTTCAAGTCCACGTGAAGAGGAAGGCATGAGGGCTGAAAAATTGGAGCCTGAATGTAGCAGGAAAACAGACTAGGAGGCTTGATTACATTTGCCATCGAGTTACCCTGCTTTATTGCATTGCAGCCCTTGAAAATTGGATTAGCAACTTCTCCTCTTCATTCATCCTTCTGACAAGTGGATTTCCAACCTCTGATCCATATCTGCAAACATGCTAATACAGATCCCAGCCAGGTCTTGCCACTACCCATTCCTGACATACTCAAATTTAGGTGTCAGGAACTCCAAACTTAATTTCTAGTTAACTGTTTCAAGCTCCCTAAAGGCAGAACTGAAGGGAAGCCATGGCAAACCTGGACCCAAGTCAAAGCACAGAGCATTAATTCTAACAGATGACTCTCAAGTCTATTTAATTTAGTGTTTGTTTTTGCAGGAGAACAATTCTCCTAATACTGGAAGATTAAAAGACAAGAATTCAGTGAATTTTGCCACTGAGCTTTTCCTTTGACAGAGACCTGCCCATCAGACTGATGCAGCACACACAAGCACAGCCATGACTTTGGCACACAAACAGAGCTTACATGCAGTGAGTTTTACCTGCTTGAACTCTGAGGAAGCACCAGAGATCATTTCTCCTGCAGTATCCATCATTCCACAGAGATGCTGTGATGGAGACAGCAGTCTTAGCATGGGATACACAGCAGCTTCACCGGAATATCAGGAGTGTCAACAGTAGCAAAGCCAAGGAACATGTACAGCTGATGCTGCTGGGCAGCTTTGCTTACCACAAGCTGAGAGACAAGAACAGGAGGAGTTTCCCTGTATCCTTCCACCTCTTAAACCTGGATTTCCTTCAGCCCATTTTCAGCTATCAGTATCCTTACAGCCTTACCCATACCCAGATCAACTGATGCCACCATCACACCTGAGAAACCTGCGCCCTCCAAACCACATGGCTACAAAACCGACCCAGCTGCAGCTCCCTTTGGATCCAGGCCTGCTCCCATAGAGCACTACACCACGCAGAGGGAGGTGTGAAAAGCCCTTGGGCACCCAAGATAAAGCCCAGCCTCGGCAGGGATCACAGAGTGGTTTTACAGGTGCTTGGCCGCAGGGAGCATTTGCTTTGCAGAGCTCAAGAAAGCAGCAAGGGAGGTCGGTTTGGGGTTACACCACCTGCAAAGACACAGGGAGGCGCGTCTTATGGGAGAGGGAGGCTGAAGGGCTTAGGGTGCATGTGTGAAGTGCGTGCCAGCAGATGGCATCGGGAAACCATGAATCCATCTGCACTGCTGGTCCCGCTGATCTGGCTCAGTAACAACCCTTCCCTCATCCAGACAGCACAGCCTTAGATGCAACATGCAGATGAGAGCAATTCACACATTAACCCGTGCACAGCGTTTTCTGCTGCAGCTTGGAAACGTTTTGGTACCATTTATCAACATCCCAGCCCTGCAGTGGGAAGGATGCTCATGGCTTCCTACAGGCAGGGCAGAAAGGAAATGGGGATTGGATGGGTTGTCTGTTGATGCATAGAAAAAGTAGCATTTGCTCTTGCCATACAGCTCAATTAGCTCAGTACTCTCTGCTGCATAACACACAATATGAATTCTGGCCACAACATACCTGCATGGATGTGGAGGAACTGAGAGGTTTGTAAATGCTGTGGTTGAGCTTTTGTCCCAATCCCTTTACATGCTCTGTATTTAGACACCACTTTGTGACATTCCTCCGCAGTTTACCTGAATTTCAGCTCAAAGTTCCACGAGCTCAATAAAAAACAACAGCAGTTACTGACAGAAGTTGGGAGGGAAGAACTATGAGCAATATTTTGCTCCCAGCTGCTGTCCCACAGTATAGTTTGATCAGCAAAGACCCAAAAAGCTGCTCCCAGCAGCTGCTTCAGGCTGGGGTATGGGAAAATACTGCCTTGGTGACAGCAAAGGGCAACACAGAACAGCTGCAATCGCAGGGCCAAACCTCATCCAAGTGAAGCTGTATTCACAATATCGCTGGATTTCTCAGGATTGCACTAATTCATTCCACTGTTCCGCTGTTTTCACCTCCAAATGTTATGAAATCTTTCCTTCACGTTGCTATTTTCCTTCCATAGATTACTCTGAGAGCTTCCAGCTTTAAAGGACAGCAATATTTACATTTGCTGCTGCATACCTCCTTCCAGAACCATGTCTTGGGGCTTTTAGGAGTACGCCTGAGCAAACAGCACTCTTTTATATAGACTTCAAGAAGAGGTAACTCGAGTAAACACTGTGACTTAAAGCCTTGAAAGCTAATATTTAGCAAGCTCTTGTGTTCACAGCTTTGGAAAGGTTTGCCTCTGGAAATAAAGCAAGAATATCTTCTCCTTGAAAAAAAAATAAATAAATAAATAGAAAAAAAGCCAGTAGCAAATCCACACCCAGCACTAACACTGGCATTCCTGACTTTGTGTTATCCTACGTTGGGAACAGCCATACCCAAATGCTGACATTACAGAGTAGGGTTTACAGATGCAGACCCCTAGGATGAGGCGCTCCAAGGGTGAACTTTTTCCTTCTGAGCTGTTTGGGCACGTTGTCCCAAGGCCAGCAGAAAAGCTGAGTCTCAGCACAGCCAATACAGGAGCCAGGGACTCAAAAACAGAGCACTCAATGTGACAGCAAAGCAGCTTCAAATGTGCTGTGGGACACATAGGGAGCTCCTGTCCCAACACTCTTACTCCCAGTGTTACTGAAGGTCCTCAACTGCTTTAGTAGACACTCTATGGATGGCTGCATCTGTAAATTGACCCTGCACTTGTTGCACCATGGATTTCATTGTTCTTTATGTGACAGCCCTCTACCTCAACAGAGCTTTCAATTCTGTACATTAGTGAAAGGAGGGAGAAAGCACAGGAATGAAGTTCCGTCACCTAACCAATATTCAAACAGGGCCTTCTATTCCAGTTCTTCTTTACCAATAGCTCATAAAGGAGGTTACCATGGCCAAGAGCTTGGGGCACACTATTGAGGTCTACACCAGAGCAACACAAGCAATTGCGATGTCTCATCTCCCACAGGCTCTCCAGGGAACTTCACAGATGTTTTGGAAGCTATTTTGCAGCAGTAGCTTCATTAGGAGAACTCAGCAGGAATTCTCTACTCACATCTCTGGATAAACACTTCCTGCCACGTTATAGCAACGATAATTATTAATTACTCATTGATTGTGTGATGGGAAGAGATGAAGAACTGATCCTATTGAGGCATCGCTAGAATAAAAAAGAAACAAGGGAGGCAACTTAGGCAACTCACTTTCATTTTGGTATGCTGGTAGGTCTGAGGAATGTAAAGAGTTGGCCAACACTACAAGCAGACCCACACCACTATTTTCATTCAGAAAATGGTAGCAAAACGGTGTTCTCAAGCAAAGCTTTTACTTTCTGACTTGCAAGGAGTTCTAGCAGCAATGAGAAAAATCTCCGTGCATGCCGGTATTTGGATAAGCACAAAGAGCTGCTGGCACCTCTCCAACCCAAATTGCTCCCTCCTTTGATGTTGGATTCCATCTACCTTGTGTAACGGCCCACTGGTTTGGTTGTCAGCAAGAACCAGACCCGAGGCACATAACTGTGGAGGTAGATGACTAATCCAATTAAATGGAAGTAAAAGAAAAAAGTGGAGATGCTTCTTGCATTCTGGACATAAGAGGGGAAGAGGCATGATCAAATGAATATGTACTTTAAAAAAAAAAAGTTATTTCAAGATTCTAGTTTGGGAAACTTGCCACAGATGATCATGGAAATTATTTTACTGGTATAATTAATCTTCCTATCAGCTCATCTCCACGTGGGCAACTGGTATCACTGCTTTGATTTCACTGAAAATCAAAGACAGATGGGGTATGTTCTCCAAATACCTTCTTCCTTCCAGGCCAGTAGCAGATTCTGGAACAAAACACAACTCCAGTAATATCTGTACGTTTAGATCATACCGGGCTCACCTTCTCATCCACTTTGAAGCTTGTGTTCAGACAAGCTCTACAGAAGCTGCTAAATAAGCCCAAAAGAGTTTCTGAATTACTTCATTTATCCACACCTGTTTTGGCACAATTGTTATTTGCCACTCAGTATCCCTTTTTCTCCAGCACCCCTTCTGTAACTATTGCAAAGCCTCCAATGCAGTGCCTGTTCCATGGTGAACGGGGCTTTCTTAGGTGGCCCCAATGCTTCCTACAGGAGAAGAGCCTCACAGCAAAGCTCTAACAAAATCCTGACAACTCCTTTGGCTCTTCACCTCCTCACACAATTGGTATTCAGAGCATCGCTAAAAGCCTCTTCAGGATGCCCTTCTCGAAACGCTTTTTCCTCTTTAGCACTGATCACTCACAAGGGTGGACAGACAAAAGCGGAGTCCTTGGGCTAGCTGCAAGGTTCCCTCCAGGAACACAGCACCTGAATATCAAAGATAAATGCACATGGTACGATATCACGGTGCAAAGGGATAAGCAACAGCCCTTACACTGCCATCAGGAGTTTAACAGATGCCAAGAACAGCAGCTGTTCAGTTCTTAGAGAACATACACAAGAACCATACAAAGACATCTTTCTCATGTTTTCCCCTTTAAATGCAGGGTTTCACTGATATACTTGCATTTTTGCCTGCCCAGCCCTCTGGCAACTCAAAACCTGATTTCCTTCTCAATGAACAGGGAGGGTTTAAGAACACTTTGAACACCAGAACAAGATGCATTTCTTAGAAGAGGTCCAGACCAAGTGCTATTGCAAAATGGTAGTAACACCAAAAATACCAAAACAGGCCTTTAATTGCTATATTTTCCTGAAGAATTTATAGGGCCATGAGAAACGCATGTTCTAATACACCATACAATTTCCTTGCCTCTCTGAAGACAATAGAATTTCAATAACCTGCTATTTCATCACTCATCTCAGTGACTTCCCTCTCAGCCTTCCACCACTGAAACCCAGGATTGAGTTTTGGTTTGGGATTCTTTGTCTGACCAAAATAGCTATTTCGTGCAACCTATTCTGAGTATATTGCTTATTAAATAATTTGTTTAAAGAGATGAGTCACAAACACCCTTTATGTTTAAAAGGTTCAAATGCACCCTAACCTCAAGCTCTTTCTGTGGCTACAACCAGCAAGTGCAAGTAGTCGAGGTGTGCTGGCAGACAGCAGATTGCTGCTCAGTAAACACATTACTCACCTCTCAGCAACCACACAACCAGCTCTTCCCTTCAGCTTAAAGCAATAAGAACAGCACGTAAAACAACCGAATAATCCTTCCATAAATTGTCCACATCCCACATTTCAGATTTCCCATCCTGGTTCCTTCCTTTGGCAACAAAGTTAAAATATTCTCTAATTACCTACTGTCTTCCATAGCAAATGCCCAGATGTGACCAAATCAAGAGCAAAGGAGTCAGAAGTCTCACATTTCAGAAGACAGAGAGATTAAAACAGCATGAGAGTTTCACATGACCAGGATAACAATGTAATACTCATTATATGCAAAAACAAACAAACAACTCCATTTCTTTCAATCAAATTTCTTCTCTAGAAACTGGTCAGACTTTGACCCAATCATTTATCTTTTGCCAATGCACATCAGTAGAATCTTGCCTGAATGCTGACATGGGTCTGCTAAGGGATGCGTTCAGCCTCACACACCAGGGGAAGGTGAAACAGCTGCAAAGTATCTTCCTGGGAGCAGCTAAATGGGCTCTCTGATGAACCTGACCAGCACCACCACTACCACCCTTGGGACTTCAGAGCCGGGTTGTGAGCCAAGAAATGTGATGAAGACGAGAGGAGCCAAGCCCAGGGATCCTCCTTCAGCTGAGCCAATGTAGTGCCTCTGTTTGTTCTCCCTACGCAGCCTGAAGAAGGAAAAATCATTGCAAATTCATCTGGAAAGAAAAAGCAAAGCCAGAATTGCCTTCCCCACCAACAGCTCTGCCAACGGACCGAAGCCTGGTCCAGTGCTTGCAGCACACCAGCCCATCCCAGAGAGCTCCATCTGAAGACAAGGCAATGGGCTCCATCTCCGCTGGCAGAGCAGCTGACGTCTTTGCCATGAATAAGCAGACAGCCCTTTTTATCAGCAGGTGCCAGCCTTGCCCCCACACTGACAAAATTCAGATTTTTGTTCTAGTTTAGTCAACACAACCCGCTGCCAGCAGCGCTTCCTTTCATCCCATTTTATGGCTCACACATGCAGCATTGTCTTGTGCAAATTATGACGGCACAAACACCACCTGCCACTGGCTTGTGACTTTTTAAACTGCCTTCTGTGTGCTCAGGTAATCCCTGCTGCCATTTTCCAGGCATGTTATGAAAAAACCCACAATTCTCAGCTGTTTTACTCAAGGCCCCAGCAGTTATGAGAAACTTAATCTTGATTTAAAGTGAGAGTAACATGAGCGACCCTGTGACAAAGCCAAGAGTACCTGGAGAGATGCAAGAGGCCAAAGGAAGAGACAGGGAGAATGAATAGCATTCCTAAGAGGATATATAATGCAGTCGAGTCACAGGGAAAAATAAAAAGAACAGAAATGTAGCTTCAACATAACCTCCATATCCCCAATAAGCTTTCAAGCACTGAAGGGTGTACATTCACCTCTTAAGCACCTGGGAGTCCAGTAACCCAATTCATACAAGCACAGCTTCTCTACTGAGGTTGGAGCAGCATCACATTGATGAAGGCCCCAGGATCAGGCCTTACATTTACCCAAGAAAAAGAAATATTTGAGAAATCAGATGATTAAATGCAGCCCGCTGTTCACTTTACCTCTGTGGTCTCCAGTAAGTACCATAAATCCTGGTTTCACTTTGAGACCAATTGTCACATTATAACCCTGCTACACAGGCATACACACATTCCTTGCTATAAAGAGAAGGCGAGAAATCCGTGCCAGATTAGAACATATGGAATCTCTGTTTATGGATAAGTCATTTTTAAAGCCTCTCTCTCTCCATGAGTCATATGTGAATCACCGAAAGTGTCCTGTCAACAATAGTTTATTTACATACAGAACCAATTAGTATTACGATGGCAGCCTGGAGAAGCAGGATCATAGTGAGGAGACATAAAAGCAATGATGCCATTTTAGGAAAGCTAGAGGGCAGAGGTTTGCAGACCTCCTGCCCAGAAGGTATGCATTGGCCACCTCCCCAGACTGCCAAAATTAAACTCATTTCGATGCATCTTCCACCACCAGTGGGCTCACTCCTAAATTAAGAGCCCGAATCCTCATTTGTGTCAGTGTAATTTCTCAGTACTCCACATCCATTTGTGATTTCGAAAAGTTTTAAATGCCCCAAAATATTTGCATTCCTTATTTGAAGATGATTTCAAGTCAGCAACTAAAACGGAGACCAAATTAAATTTACACAGCCTCTTTAAACTACTCAGCCCAGTACATACAGCTTCTCTGGGACTTGCACGGACCTTTCATCATTAATAAGTGGAACAAGATAATTACATGCTCCAGTAGCTCATTGGGGTCTAGAAGTTATCACCACATAACCTGCTTCGTAATGGAAGAAATCATCCCTGCTAGAGCTGGGAGCGTAATTCAAAGACATTTCCATAAATATATAAACACTGTGAAATGAATTTATGTGATGCGGAGGCATTTCATTTTCCGAGCTCCTAATGTGTTTGCTCATTAATGTGTCAGGAATATTCGCTTTGATTTGCTCCATTTAGCTCAGAAGGGTGTTCGACAGCAAAAGAGATAAAACCGCTCCATCAGAGCTCATGAAATGAGGGCCATCTCACATCAGCAGCGTTAAAAGAGCTCTGCCCAGCTCTTACACAGGACCAGAAGTCGCTTTGGATGCTGCAGGGGATGCCCGCATCCCTGACTGCGCATCCTCACAAGGTCTCCGACTCTTCGCGGTTATAATAAACACTTGCAGGCTGATTGCTTGAAATCGTCTCCTGCCGTATGATGAGCTTCAGCGGCAGCTCTTCCCACAGCCCCGCTTCACTCCTAGGCTCCCCTTTAGAGGGCACTGCGTTCCCAGCATCGCCTCCCGGGGCGGGGCCGGAGAGCAGGGATCGCTCCGGACGGAAAGAACGTGCCGAGCCCTTTCGGAGGGGCAGAGCTCACATACGCGACCCACGGCAGTGCCCCAAACTGCAGGTGTCAGCGAGACAGCGAGTCCCAGCACCGCTCATAGATTCAGTGTTGGAAATGACCCCAACATCACCCAGTCCAGCCATAAACCCATCCCACCATGCCCACATCCCTCAGTGCTGTATATATCCTTTTCTTGGACAGTAACTCCACCGCAACCCATTGCCACCCACGTCCCCAACCATAGGGGACCATGGTTTTAGGTAAGTGCAGCAATTTTTGCCATCTGAAGGACCCTTTGGTTTCTGTTCACTGCAGCTGTATGTGGTTTGGACTGCATTCTCTGCAGTTTTTGTTTTGTAGGCTGAGAACTAAACGACTTCATGCTACATTGGCACACTGCAACCACCACTTTTACATTCATGACAGATCACTATGGGATAGGAAAACCTCCCCCATCCTTCATCTCTACCCCAGCATCCTCCACTTAGATGAGCAGGGATGCAAGAGGTCCCTTGGTGGCTGGCTGCTGTCATGTGGAAGCAGACTGAATTGCTAACAGGCAGAATCTACTTCTCCCCCTCTGGCCTAAGCTTCCCTGAACTTGAGAGTGTCCCAAAAACTTCCCCTTGACCAAGAGTTTTCCAGCTTCTGACCAGTTTTAATGGTGAATAGCAGCCAGATTTAGAGCTGGAGAGTTTACATAGCCCAGAAGGCAAAGAACAAAGTTCCACCCTTTTGAGAAGGTGAAATTGACAGAAGTGAGGGGGTACAGCCACTACCAGGAACCTGTCCCCAGGCACAGCAAAAACACATTGACCTCTTCCCAGAACACATGCCCTGGGCTGGAGGCACAAAGAGTCCACTTGGGGAAAAGCAAACCCTGGCAGCCCTTGCTCACCAGCTTTGAAATTTGGAAAGCAATCCTGCCACTGGTGGGAGAAAAACAGAAACAAACCCTGTGAACCTCAAGGGCTTTGTATTTCCTACATGAAGCTCAGCAAAGTCTGCCAGGTCAGATAAGCATTTCCACACCTGCAACAGAAGCAGTCAAAGGATGCCAACGTCCTTCCTCCCCAGATCCGCAATCATCGCTGTCTGCCTCCTAAGCTAAGCCATTTCAGTCTCCAGCATCCACTTTGCCACATCTTCAGGGGGCAACTTTTTCTCCTTTTGGGCATTTTGATCTCTAAATATGCATTAAACACTATTATGTTTTGTCACGACAAGGGCAGCCGGCATATTCCTCAGTCACTACTGCACATGCACTCAATACACAAGAGGCTCTCAGTGAGTCAAATTTCACTCCCAGTGCTGGGTTTTCTGTGTGAACCATTCATTTTGCTGAGCTGGCGTTTAAACACTCCCCCAACCTTCCCCACACACACACACACACTCCTTTTTACCATGTGAAACCTGAGGCAAATAGGAGCTTGAAGTCATAACTTCTTTTTCTCTGCCCAGAAGGCTGAACTTGCTGCTGCTTCCACGTGGCCACCCAAATCCCACAGCATGTTGCTGGAACCTCACTTTGCTGGTTCCCACATTCCTCACTCCCAGCCCACTGTTGTCCCTTTGCATCCAACCTTACAGGGATGAACTGACACAAAGCAAAGCCTAAACAAGTGCAAGCTCATTTTTCTCCACAAATCTAAGCTCGGCAGGGCCTCCCCTTCCTGCCTTCTCTCACCATCGTCCAGCTGTGCCCATAAACCACAGCCTGCTGAACCAATGCAGAGTGGAAGGCAGCTATTAAATCCACTCCCCGGAGCTTTAACACTCACAGCAATTTGTAGGGGAATTATTCTCCCTGCTCAGTTTGCAGCCTGCCTCCAGCCCTGCACAGAGGGGATGGTTCATGCAGCAGGTCTCAGCCTCCCCTCCAAGCACAGAGTTGGTGGTAGCAAATCTGCAGGGGATGCCAGCTGTCTGGCCAATGATTCCAGGCAGCACTGCTTGTTTATGGTACGGCTGGGCTCTGCAAGCCCAAATTGGGCACTTACTCTATATATCCACCTCAGCCAGGAATGTTTGAAGGTGCACAGGGCTTTTAGAGACATTGAAACAGCAAAACGTGCCACAAGCCTGGAGCTTTATAAACATTTGTATTTTGCTTTACTTATTTTTCTTTTATTACTCCCTCACCTCTTTTTTAGAAGCCAGAAACCAAGTTGTATTTGTGCACTGCATTCTCTTTGTCTCACAGGAGAGACGCACCGATTTGTTTTTCAGCAACAAACTCCAAAAGCCTATTATTTCCTTCCTTCTTCTTTTTACCCTGTAAGTGCCTTCAAACACTTCCCTGTTGAGTGTTAGAGAAGAAAGAAGAGAACCTTTGTGTGGTGCCCCAGCCCTCATCCATTGCCTGCACTGTGCCAGAGGAAAAGCAGGCCCTGAATTGCTAGCAATGAGGATGAACTATCAGAGCTCTTCTGCAGCTCTGGGTGCTCAAAGCCATTGCTCCCCAGCTTTCAGGTTTTTATACCAAGTATCTCAACAGCACACAGAAGCTCACAAAAAACCCAGTTAAAGAGCAGCTGCAAAGAAATCTGTACAGGGAATCTCAAATACACAAATAAATACAGACCAGGCCTCAACCCAAGGACTGCAGAGCAGCTTCAACACAGCTATAAATGATGAACACAGAGCTCAGTGCCCTGAATGACTCACCCCAGAAGCTGAGCTGCCCCCAGCTGAAGAGCCCTGCAGTCTCCCCTCCAGGCAAACCCAAACTCAGGGTTACCACAGCCTTTATGGCCTAATCAGTCTGGCTAATTATGCCTCAGCTGTTTGATTGCAGGTTGGTGTTCCTTAACCCTTTCCAAACCAATGGCATGGTTTGGAAACCAATACTTCTACCCATGAATGGGCAGTTCTCACTCATTTGGGATTGAGGGAGGTAGATTGTGTTTTTGCAGTGAAGCAAGTGCTTCTGATATGTAGAACAGGCCTTTGTTGTGGGACCAACATTTTCTGCATGCAGTGTTGCAGACAGCAGTTGGGACCTTGCTGAAATGAGGTGCTTATTTCTCTGCATCGTTTCCATTCTTCCCTGCAGGTTGCCTTAACCTTGGTCACAGATGGAAGATATTTCTCTCCTTTACTGCAGTTTCTCTTCTGTCAGAGAAGCGGCATAAAGTGGTGAGCGCTCTGTGTTACAGCAATCACAATAAATGGAGAAGACATTTATAGCAGATCTGGTTGAATATATGGGGCTACTTATTACAAGCTTTGCTCTACCCACAAAATACCGTTTCATGCTGGCACTTTGATGTTCTCCTTTCTTGTCCCAAAGAAAGGGCTGAGACACCCACAGAAATGATGCAATATACAACACCCAGCACAACTCCAGGAAGGACACACATTTCCAGAGTGGTTCTTGTCAAAAAGCAATACATTTACATACTGCATATCTCTCAAGAGAGAGCTGTGAACTGCACTTCCATGCTCTTTTCAGGCTCTTGTTGTTGTTTAATATTTAGAGAAAAATCAACAGTGAAAGTGTTTTTTCTTTGCAATCAAAAATCATCTTTGAAATGAAATATGGGAATACCTTTTGCATTCATCCTAAAGGATACTGAAGCTGCTAAAGGACTCTGGACCTGAGGTGTGCAGGGTGAGCTGCGGGCTGTGAGCTACAAGAATCCGATCGAGATATACTGATTATTTTTATCAACAAACACCTCTGTTAATTGTTTTCTGTGATATAAAGGTAATGGATGCATTAGCAAACTCCAGGTGGAATAAAGGAGGAGATAAGCTCCTCCTGTTGATAATGGTTTAATTCATCTACTCAGAGAACACAAAGAGTTGACATGTAATTTAAATACCGAGGACAAAAGACAACTTAGGAAAGTATGTGAATGAGGGAAAGAAATAAACTACAGGGGTGAAAATGGAAGCAGACTGGTGGCAGGGAGTCATGTCAGGCTGCTGCTTGTAAAGAGCTGGGATCAGAAATTATTCTCCTTAACCACCATATTAAATCAGGAGCTGTTTCTGTGCTGCAGATGGGTGCCTGACTACCAGGAGGCCACTGACAAACATCCAGAAAGGAAGATATTTGCCCTTTAATTGGGCAGAACAGCTCTTGTTCCTAAGGAACAATGCTTAAAGGAGTCATGGTTAAGATGCATGAGTTTCTACAGCTGAAAGACATTGTGGACTGACCAGGGCTTGGATGATACCCTACATGCACACACAGCCTTGCAATCCTCAATACATATGCCGGTCAACAGAGCTTCAAAGTTGCACTAAATATTTTTCAGACTCTTGGACTGGACACCTTATGGACAGCTCTTGGGAGGCACCTTGCTGCCCTGTGTCCTGATGCAGTGAAGACACAGAGCTACCAGCACCTGAAAGGAACCAGTTAGGGATGCTTATGGAGAAACCAGTGCCATTTCTTAGTTGTGCCCTACTCTCCCATCTCTCACTCTTCTCAGCTCTCCAGAATCGACGTTAACATCTTATAACATGATGAGTTCTTTCTACCAGGTTTACTTGGCATTATTTTCCCTTTACTGAAACTTAGAAATCAAACGTGAGGAAGTTCACACCATGTCTTGTCCAGATCATTTAACCCAGAATCATCAAACCATTGGTTTGCTCGTACACTGGTTTGTAATAACTGAACGACCATAACCTCAGTAGGTTTTGATTTCACATCAGCAAGATCAAGGCTTTCTTTTTCTTCCCCTCTACTTTTTTTTCAAAGTCCTTTCTGATAAAACCAAGTACTATTGGGCAATATTTCCTATTTATTTCACTGTCTGAAGCTAATTTGAGGAGACGCACTGAGAATGACAGAAGTGAAGCTGCTTGAAAAATGGGTTTCCAGCCCTCGAGGCAAACGTTAGAACTTTTTTGTTGTTTTAACCATGTTTTTCTTCTCAAAGCAGCCTGAGAAAACCCTACTGCTGAGCTAAGGGTTAATTCAGACACAGCTGCATCCCCTCTTTAACCAGGCTTAAAGTGAAAACTCCATGTCTCAGAAGCAGAAAACCAACCAGGATAAGAAGTGATTATCCATCACGGTTGGATATCACAACTCAAACAAGAGGAAATCTTCTGTAAAATGCTTTTGTTTTCCAGGACTGTTGTAGCTTGTAAGTTGTTTTATTCTTTCATTGTTCAGTTCACGTGCAATGAGCTCTGATCCCTCTCATGTACTTCCCAGAGAGTTTGTTCCCAAGCTCACTCTCCATCCAATCCTGATCTTGCATCTTTGCAGCCCAGATTTGTTTTGCTTCTATTGAGAAGACAAAGAGTTTCAGCAAGGAGGCTTTTTTTATACCTATGAAAATCAGCAGAACAAGAAATAAGGAAAGGTAAAATATCTTTAAACACTCAGTTCAGCAGCAGAAGTGAACTAAAGCATCACAGTTCAGAAGACAGATGTATATAAAGAACACTCATTCCTTCTCATTAAAGTACACAAGCAGTGGCTGACAGCCCTGCATGCAGCTAAGAACTGCTTCACAACCAGTGTGCTGGAACATGTTTATACCAACTATGTATCAAAAAAATTCAATGAATATAAATGTGAAAAAACAAACCCAACCAAAGCTCGTTTTCAGGATGCAGAGAAAAGTTGGAAAGGTCTCAAATCATGAAATCTTCGCAGTGATTGGTTCACTCAATTCTGTTCCCAACCACCGATAAATGTGCAGCAAGATTCCAGCAACCGCTCCGGTTGTTTTCTTTTGGCTGTTTTGTTTGGATTTCATTTTAATTAAGAACATCCAGAAAGGTTCAGGGGTTTATTGCCCTTCAGAATATAATTAGAGATCAGATCTGACAGTGTTATTCATTTGTGGAGATAAGGGAATAGCTGCATTAAAAAACCACAGCCATGTAGAGAATGCACCAATTAACACACACACTGATACAACGCACGTTATATCTGCACACACATACATGTGTATGTATGTGAACACAGGAACACTTGAATGTTTGGCATTCAAATGAATATATCGTATTTTGCTTTGTAAAGCTTTGTTTCAGTGCTCTAGAGCTGAGCAAACAAGTAGGTGGCCTCTCCCCATGCCCACTGCCTGCTGTCCCTGAAGGAGCTCAGTATCTCTGAAATCTCAGCCAATAATGACCACAGCACGTGGTTTATTTCAATTGTCAGCAACTGCCGAGTGCCTTGATGGCACCACTGCCATTATCACAGAATCATTAAGATTGGAAAGGACCGCTAAGATCATTTAGCCCAATCATCAACCCATCTCCACCGTGCCCACTGACCACATCCCTCAGTGCCACACCTACACTTTCCTTGAACATTCCACCAGTGATGATGATGCAGAGCAGCTCGATTTGGCTGCAGATGAGATTTCCAATCTTCCTCCTTCCACAAAGCTCTATAATGGCCTGATGGAGGAGATGTGGCAATGTCAGTCTACCGAGAAAAGGCTTGTTTTCCTTAGTTATCTTTTATGTTCCTTGTTTGAGTAGCTCTTGGATTCTCAGCCATCAGCAATGTGAAAATCAGTGCTGCAGAAGCTCAGGTTAAGCTCTGTAAATCTTCCCCTGCAGAGCAGGCACTGTGTCTCACTGCTGAATCAGCAACCGCCAGCTCAACAGGTTGATTCGAGCTGACAGGAGGTCCTGCATTATTTCCATCAGTAAATGCTAGAGACAAGCCCATCCAGCCTTCACACAACATGCCCTGGTTCTTACTCTTTTCAGCCCCGATGTGGTTCTGTTCTCAATTTGTTCCTATTGTGGTTGCACCCTTATTTCATTGTAATTGAAAGAAACAAACATTCATCAGGAAAAGACCCGTTTTGCTATTAGATGATCCCTGTGGTGGGACAGCATCTCCTCAGAAAGAGTGGTGATGCATGGGCACAGGCTGCCCAGGGAGGTGGTGGAGTTGTGAAAAGGTGGAGTTCCTGAACACCTCTGGCTGGAGTTGTGGAGTGAAACTTGGGGCCTCAGAACAAGTTCAAAAGCTTAACTTCGTCTTAAAACAGCATGTCTTGTAGTCTTGACATCTGGGTAAGTGCCTTTCAAGCCAAAGCAGCATAGCAAATTCAAACACTTCACCTCTCTGATAGGAAATCGATGCATCGTTTTAGCATTCAGCTTCCGAACTAGATTTCTCCTTTTCCCACACCACTGTCCTGCCATAGGCTGCCTTCTGTTCTCCCAGAACAGCTCAAGAAGGGGCTGGAGCAGAGGGGAGATGGGATAGGAACAGTCACTGATGCTTTTGTCACAGCGAGCTGATGCTGGCCGATGACAGATGGGTGACAGCCCTCACACGCCAGGCTCCTGCCCACACTTTGCCATCTTGCCTTCAAAACCATCATCACACCATTGGTGCCAAGTGAAAAGAAAACAAGGAATCTAACGTGAGATGCCTGCAAGGTTCATGACAGCAATGTCTGCGCCAAAGAAATCTGGCGTGTCTGAACGCCTCATCCAATGCAATTCATGACAAGGATTATTCTCCCTTTTCTCTCTCACTCTTTCTTTTCTTCCCCATTTCTCACCACATCCTGAGATTTGAGTCACTGCGGGTTGTGCTTTTATCAACAATGAAACACACAGACACCTTTCGCAGCTGCTGAGCTGGTTGCTTGCTTGGAATTTGGCTTTCTAAAGGCCGGTTGTTTGCTTTTAGAGAGTTTACACGTGTATATGCAGCCTCGGACCTGCACACAAAGAATTCTCCATTTGCCTATGCTGCAGCAAAACAGCATGGCCATGCAGAGCTCAAGCTGTCAGCAGAGAGGAGCACTGCTGTGCTGTCAACCCAGAGCAATGAGGCAGTGCTGCATAGGCCAGCAGGGTAGCCTAGTGGTTAATTAGGATGCTGTAAGACAAACAAACAAAAAATGAATTAAACAAAAAGCAATCAACGGACAGCGAGCGTTTCCAGGATGTCATGTACCTAGCAGAGTAACAACAGCATCAAGATTAATGTCAGTGATTTGGGATCCTCACAAGGAAAATCCTTCATAGAGCTAAAAAGTGCTTTGCAGCTCCTCATTTCAATGACGCTTCTCATCCCTTTGCATTCCTTACTGACAGGGGAATGCTATGCCCACGCTGGACTAGCGGGAATCAGTGGGCGAGCCTCCATCCCACAGCATCCCATCACAGCACCCCTTCCTCCAAACTGCCCCATTCAACTGCATCAGTAACACGGCTCCCTTTCCTCCTGGCTTTTCATTTTCACACTGCCTCTGCACTTCCCGATTTCTGCTCACACTGAACACGATGAACTACAGCAAGGAAGGAGCTTCTGATGGTATTTCCTGCCTGTCAAACAAACACGAAGCATCAGAAACTTTGGGAGAAATCCATCTCACATGACACTGCTATGTTAACAGTCTGTGCCCAGATGACTGTGATGAGCTTGCATTGGGGAGTTAGGATGTTTTCCTGCATTATGATCTAGTTGAGGATCGGTTACCTCTTTCAGGTTCCATGTCAGGTTTTGTGCTGCCTACAATGCTTTCCGCAGCCAAAGGAGTTTCATGGGGAGGGTTATTTATGCTTCCTGATCAGCTGCAGTTATTTGCGCAGTGCTCTGAGCTGCTCTCGTTGCATAATGGTGCTCTCTAATGGCTCCTTGCTGTTTGTCTGACTTGTGGGCTATCAGCTCACACTCATTCCAACACAGGGATCCCTTTGCTAATGCATTTGACATTAGCAATCTTTCATTCAGAACTTTTCCAAGTCAATAAAACAATTTTTTTTCCATCGATGCATTGCAGCCATTGAAAACAAGGAATGTATACTGTTTGATTTAAATCACCTATCATGCAAAACGAACAGTATCCAGTTGAATCATCATCTGAACTTGTTAACAAATACCGGAAGAAAACACTGAGTTCACTTATCAAATGTGCATGAGTCAGAGAAGCGGCCGTATTCCTGCTTGGAAATGGACCTACCCTTAACAACAACCGCATGCTTAAATCCACATAAGATGAGTGAGACCAACAAACACTGAGCTGGACACTACCCGCAATGCTTTCAGCTGTTTTCAACACTGGAATTCTTCTCCAGCATCCATCAGACACCGCCGGAAATCCCCGAGGCCTCGGAGGGCATTTGGGTATTCATTTCTGCTGTCAAAATTTCCCCCCAGGCTTTGCAGAACTCGATCCAGCTCTGCTTTGTGTCCGTCTGCATGACAATGTTAGCTACTGGTTTCTCTGAAAGACAGGATAGTTCCAAAAATCAAAGCTTCCATTTTGCTGTAGTGGTAAATGAAAAGTACAAGACAGGCAAACTACCAATTTCCTCCATGGAATGAAAGTAACTACTGAGCAATAAGGAAAAAAAATCAGAGACTAAAACTCTGTGATTCAGCAGAGCTTCTCAGAACATACCTGAAAACATCTCTTCCCTCTGTTTACCCCAGCTGTTCATGGGTCGACCAGACTTTCCTCAGCGTGATGTGTTGGCAGCAAACAACATTTCATGAGACAGCTATAGTCTGCAACATCTTGTCTGCTGCTCTTATTAACAATTTTTCCCCTCATCTATGTCTGCTTCATCTGAAACAGACAGTCTACATGTCAGATGTTCATTATATTGATGATGTCCCAATGACAACCAATTTATTTTCCTGCCTGCACCACCACGAATTGTATTACTAATGATGTCTATCTGCTCTAGAAATGCTTTGTAAAAACTGATGGTCTGCCATGGGGATACTTAATTATATCTTCTTAAAGGAATACAATTAAGTTTGTAGGTAAAAGATTGCTCTGGGGTTAAAAATGTATCTCCAAATTAGTTTTCCTGGTGGGTAGGATATTTAATTTTCATTTCAGTAACCAAACTGGAGAATTGATCTGGGAGATCTGGTAAGAAGAATGCTCTCAAAAGCGCACGACACCCATCTGAGCCAACATTCAGCCCTTCCCCAATGGGATAACTTGTGGTTTCAGGACCTGGGAATACCATATACTGATGGGGATGGGCCTTTCAGTTACATACAGCAATGTGGAAAGTGCAGTTCTTTATTTGCATTTCCACCAAGGAAATCCCAGCTGAGATGACTATAATGAAACTTACAAAGAACATCAAGCAAAGTGCTCACATTGGAAGCCACAAAAACATGGTATTCCCAGTTGGCACAAACCTCCTGGTCACCCTTTAGCAAGTCTGCAGGGCTTGGGGCACTACTGACACATGGGTCCCCACCCAGAAATGGGCAGCATCAGGACACATCATACAGGCAGCAACTGGCTCCTTCACTCAAGCCGGCAGAAGGTGGCTCAATTCTCCTGAAGCCTACGCAGGAAGCTGGGATCTTTCATCTGCGGTTTCCAAACTGTCCCGACTGCAAACAGTTGGATTTTCTGCAGCAGCTTCCTTTGACTCCTAAGGATCATTCATCCTTTCAGTTCAGTCCGCTCTGATGTTTTCCACATCACCTCTGACATTTGCAGTTTCCACATTAGCTATAACATATTTATTATTTTTAGCTGAGCGATTCCTTTCTGAAAGCAAATCACTTTTTCATAGCATTTTGGAAAGGAACCCAAGAAGATGCCTGAAAGGAATGTCATGAAAAATACATGTAGCAATGCTTCCCTGCAATGCAAAGCTCAACTCGCTTAACATGCAGATCTCTTCAAGTGCTGGAAACCACCTGCTCCCCACGGCATGCAATTTTCAACTCCAAAACAGAAAATAAACACGTAAAAGCAGCATACACACACACACACACACACACACACACACACACACAAATCCTTATCTGAGTCTATTTTAGCACATCAGAAACCATTGATGTGAAAAAGGACGTAAAGAAGAAACTCCTTTGTGTACTACTACTTTAAAAATAGTCTATCATAGTTATTTCCAGAATACGTCAGCGGATAATTTAAAACAAATGTTTTGGATGAAGGCAGAGGTTTTCAAATTACTTGTGGCAAATAATATTTATAATAATATTGATTTTATTTGTGGTCTTTCTCTCCTGTTTTCTGCTAAGACATTCATTGCTGGAACGTATTTACTAAACAGTTTGGAGAAGTGTTTGCCAAGCTGTTGTCTTTTTGCTAATTGTACAGTGTGATATTTTTGTTAGTTGATTTTAATAATAATGATTATATTGGTTGGCTCGACCACACGATAATAATCTGGTTTCTTGACTGGAGAGACTGAAGAGCCGCAAATTAAAAAACTACAAATAGTAAAATTGGTTTCATTCCTAGGTGCAACATTTGGTTGAAATCAAAAGTCAGGGGAGCTCCTAGGGATCGGTCTTATTATGTCCTATAGCAGCTCCATCTGACTGAATCACAGACTCATGGAATCGTTCAGGTTGGAAAAGACCACTAAGATCACCTAGTCCAACCCTCCACCTAGTACCAATAGTGCCCACTGAGCACGTCCTTCATTACCACCTCTACATGTTCCCTGAACACCTTCAGGAATGGTGACTCCACCGCCTCCCTGGGCAGCCTGTTCCAGTACCCAACACTGCTTCTTTCAGATAATTTTTTCCTAATATCCAACATGAACCTCCCCTGGCACAAACTGAGGCCATTCCCTCTCATCCTATCAAAAGAGTAACTGTTCTGGAAAAAAAGCTAAAGGAAACATTTGAGTTGTGCTGTGTGTGGGAGAGCTGGGAACATCCTTTGCCTCATTGGTTCCCATGGCTGGAAGCCCCTCCACTCCCCAGCTGAAGCTGCTTCAGCCACTCTCCCCCTAAGGTTTCTGATCAAGCTGGTCATCCCAGATCCAATAGATCTCAACCACTGAGAAAAAAGCCCTATGGATTTTTCGTGCATGTACGAAAGACTAGAAACCAATCTTCCAGACACAAAAAAACTCCTGTTCATTAGCAATGCTTGGATCGGGACTGAGATCCCAACTCCATGGCTCGGGACTGTTGCCAATTCTGTCATGTCTTTCCATCCCTTTTCTGGACAAGATCGATAGCAGCCGTGCCAGTAGAAATGAGAGTTCGAAGCTGTTTTTAGAACTCTGGTAATTTGTGTGAAAGCAAAAGGAACAAAAATATTCAAACCGAAGCCTAGCTCCATGAAATTTCCATCTCCATTCTGCAGAGCTGGGGTTTGGACCAGGTTCAGCTTGAAGGTGCTTAGCACACACATCTTACCATCAAACGCTGCAGCAAGACCAAGACCTGGTCCTGCTCCCTTTCAGCACAGATTAGATTTGTCTCTGATATCAATGGATGAGCTCAGGATTTTACTGCACTTAAAGAATTTGCCCCTTTTGGTAAGTTTTGAACTCTTTAGTCCAACTTCTTTCTTATACTGTATTGGCCCTAGCACTAAACCTATTGAAATCCAATGGATGGACCAGCTTTGAGGAGCTTTTCCTTCAGGCTATTCAGAGAAAAGCATCAATCCTTCATATTACAAGAGGAATGAAAACGTATGGGAAGGTATGCTTGTAGAGAAATATTTAGAATTGTCCTTGTTCTCTTATTCATTTAAGGCATTAACTGCAGGATTCATTCGCTCTTTATAAGCAAACTATGAGACTTTCATATGCATGAGCCATAAATATTGCATTTAGTCAGGTCCCTGCCACATTATTAAAAGGCATTCTGTTTACAGCCAGCAGATCTGATAGAAAACATTGCCTGCTCTGTCAGTAATACACAAAAACTAGTTGGCACCCATGAAATAAATGCTGTTTGATGTAAATTGCTTCAGAGCGAGACTTGGAAAATGTTTATTCAAGGCCTTACAACAGTCTGTTTGGATACACTGCAGCTAGGGAATGTGTCACCTATAATGCTGCTGAGCAGAGGTTCCAGTTAAATCATTTTAATGGTAATACAAGCCACGCTAGCAAAGAATCCCTTGCAGAGAGTGTAAGCTGTGCCTTTCTGAGTTTAAGAAACGCTGATTTATGGCTTTTGTTGTTGGTTTATTTGGCTTTTGGTTTTTTTTGAGACATACAACTTTGCCATCATGCCTTTACCTACACACAACACATGACCACTCTGCCTACTAATTACATTTTAAAATGCTTTCAGCATTAAAAGAAGATTGCTGTACAATACTACATTTTCTGTTTGCTGACCTTAGAATCCTCCAGATTGACAAAGACCTTCAAGACAAACAAGTTCAGCTATCAGCCTGACCTACCACATCCCATCACTATGCCATACCACCTTGTAGGAGCCCAGGGCTGGAAAAAAGATCTCTATTAAACAGAGAGAAATTCTGACACCTGAATGTTGTACAAAGAACATCACAGCTGAGTGGTAACTGACAGGTAAGCTTTCTATTTTCCTATAGTAGGAACACCTAGAGGACAAACTATTGCCATTACTTTGGGATGAGGCAGCCTCGCAAGGAGATCTAACCCAGCATCCCAGCACATCCTGTGGAGATCCTGACCCACGGAACTCAGAGCCAGATGCTGCTCAGGAGACAAGCAGGTGACACAAAGCAATCATGACAGGAGCCCGATGTCCCCATCAGACCGTGATGAGCAGTGTAATTGGTGCATGACTGGTATCATTGCACACCGGCTGTCAGTACAAGTGGAAAAAGCACTCCTCCGTAATGAGCCTGACTACGCTGCAGGAGAGTGCAATGCTTTTTCTTTTGTTTCCAAGCTTGACTCAGCAAGGAGCAGGTGCAGACCTGGCAGCCAGCAACAGCAAAGCCTAGGAAACAATGAGCCGAGCGAGGAGAAAATTACGGTGACCCACCATGTAATTGCTCTGTGGATAATCTTTCCTCCCCAAAGTCCCTACAGAGCTGTCTGCAGGCAAGATCTCCCTCCACACACTCAGAGTTCACAGCATTGGGGTGGCCCATGGAAAGCACTTGGGTCTCCCAGCTTTATATAACTGCATTACCTATGAGAGGAGCCTATTCTGTTCTGTGCATGCATCACACATATAGCTGCTGCATTGTCAGATGGAGCCATTTGCTCTGATCTCCTGACTTTCCTATTCCCCACTGCCTTCAACTCATTGTCTCTTATTAAGCTGATGGATAAGCTTGGCAACCGTGCCCTCTTTAGAAATGGGGGGAATGGGGGGAGAGAGTAAAAAAAAAAGTACTATCTTGCCAGGCAGATTTTCGAGACGACTCTCCATACATCTGGAACGCAGCAAACCGTGAAACGTCTCTGTCCCCTTAAAGCTCCACTTGAACCAGCCTGAGGGTATGCAAAAAACAGAGCAGCTAAGGATCAGCACAACTGGCTGTAGGTAATGCACCAATGTTGAAGGAAGAACATTTTTAAAAGGCTAGATCACTCTGCTCCTTAAACTCCCTTGTATTCTCCCTGTAAATCTGGCCACACTCGCCATGACTGATCTAAAATATTCCATTTTTAATTAGTTCCAGGCTCGCAAATGTGATTGCTACATCTGCACGACACAGCAGTGCCAAATCAAAGTCTGAGGCAGATGAAGGAGTGCCGAGCAGTTTAAAGACCTGTTGAAGGAGAAAGTAGGGCTACTCCACTCTTGGAAATTCCTTTTTGGAAAGTTTGGAGCAGTCAGGTCCCCACCTTGATCATGCAGCCCCGTTAAAAATGAGCAACTTGGGGATATTCTTCATCTTCACCCAGGTTCAAAAACTCAGCTCTCCAAAATAATCCAAAGCCATAAATTCGGGGCTGTTCCAGAGAAGTCTCTCTGAAGATGTACTACAGATTTACCACCATCTCTAGATTTATTTACTTATTCCTTTAGCAATAACCCCTCTGCAGAGGTTGTACCTGAAAGCTGGGGAGCACCACGGTTCACTAAGTCCTGTTCTGAAGCTGTCACTGTCAGGATCTGGGTAAGACTCTTATGGGAGATCCCATGACACTGAGGGGGGAACAATATCCCCATTCAGTCTCAGGTGACATGCCCAATTTCTTTCTCCCATCTCTCTTTGGCATAGAGAATCTCTTCCTTCACTGCCTTCTTCATGATTCTATGATTCTTTTGGTGTCTGGCCTGATGTTATTTCCTGCTCTTTGTCAAGAGGTGTAAATTGATCGTAAGGATGAGACCTAAATGCCAGTGAGAGGCACACTGTCATGATACTCAAGTTTTCTTTTCTCCAAAACTACAAGTTCCTTTGCCATGGAGCAGCCACTGAAATGGAAAGCATTTCAGGAGATAGTTAGAAAAACCCTTGCGAAATTATCTTATAAGGAAGACAATACCACAAGAAGGAATGCATTGCTAATAATGAAGCGTACAAGCACGACTGACAGACAGGGAGACAGATGGACTGAGAGATAGTCACAAGTAGTGCTCTGGGGAGTTTTATACCAGCTGAACCTAACGTTTTTTTGTGGTTCACAGAAATCATTGCTCTCTCTTCTTAGATGTCACGACCAAAGCCATCGTAAGCCTGTGCATATGTTATTCTTTTCTTTTTCACTTTTGTAAATATTCTATGTTTCTCTCTGTCTCCCATGACAGCCAGGCTGAAACTCTCTCACAAGGACCAGAAGGTTACATCCAAACCATTACAAACTGGGGCTTACATAAATCTAACCATATGCACTTTTAGAACGTCTCCTATTTTAAACTGCAGGTCTGTGTGTAGCTGTTCTTACTTTCAAGCGTCAAGTCCAAAGAAAAGGGGAAAAAAGGAGGAGTAAATACAGCTCAGACTGTATCCCTGTTCCAATAAGCTTGCCTTGCACAGGCACCTGGCTTCCCCTTGCATCACAGTGCTTGCAATTGCTTGCAGCATGCGGCTGTGGGCTGACTGCAGATAGGCACTAAGAGTATGAACATGGAGGATCCAGAGGCTGGATCCTAAGGGTGAATTATCTAGAAGCAAAGTGCCACTGTTTTCCCAAAAACTAGATTCTGGTGAGCTGGAAAGTGAGTCTACTGCTTCTGCCTTGCCTTGTCAGGATTAGCAGTACCTACCTGGGATCTGCAGTGTTGACCAGGGCTGTCAATTAAAACTAAACACATTTCAGTGTGGCTGCCAGCCAAAAACACAGAACCTGCCAAATATTAAACACAGAGGATCTGCCTAGTTTCAAAACAATTGTGCCACCGCTGCGAGCAGGGTGTGCTTATAATTCCAGTGTAATCCAAGCACTGCTTGTGCCAATTCCTAGCTCACGAAGGAGGCCTTCTGAAGGAGCCACCCATAGCTCTGCCTGTCTGCTATCTTTTTAGATATCCTTTTCTCTTTAGTTTTAAGATCTCCAGAATGTTACCCATTGGAGAACGTTTGTTCTGTCAGCACTAAAGTCACAGCATTATGGAATCATAAAGGTTGGAAAAGACCGCTAAGATCACCAAAGTCCAACCATCAGCACACCACCACCACGTCCCTCAGTGCTACATCTCCACTGTTCTTGAACACCTTGAGGAATGATGGCTCCACCACCCCCCTGGGCACCCTGTGTCAATGCATCACCTCTTTCTGAGAAGAAATTTTTCCCATTATCCAAAGAACTTATCAGACAAACAAAACCAAAAGGCTTGGTCAAAGACTGCAAGCAAATTCAGGTTCCTTCTCTTGAAAAATAACAGAATCAATTAAACTTGAGAAGTTAATGAATTAATTATGAAATTTCTTATTGGTAAAACTACCACTGAGGGCAAAACTTATCCATAAATTATATATTGAAGTGTGCCGTGATTGTCATCACATGCTGATTCCAGCTAACAGAAAGGGCATTGACTATGCATATAACCTCTGTTTGCAATTTCTAAGCTGGAAATGGATATTTATTCACTGAAAGAAGTGTATCTGAAACAAAAAGCAATTGAAAAAGATCTCAGAAGACAAAAATAGGTTGGTTTTCTCCCCTAGAATTTGGGACATTTTTGCCTTCCAAATGGAACATCTCAAAGCTACGTTTGCTTGACAAGAAATTCTCTCAACATATATCCACGCATCTCCAATCCAAAACTCCACTTTAATCCTTTAAAACAGGGATGAAAGCAGTTCTGATTTCCTAAGCTATTCCAGCACAACAGGAAACATAGAAGAACAGATCACAGGTGCTGTGAGAAATGGTGATGACTGCACAAGGTGGTAGGTAAGCAGGAATGCACAAATCGCCACAGTGATGGTATTAAAGCAAGAAACATTTCCTGTCATCACAAGGGCCAGAGAGTTCTATTTTGGGTTTGTAAATCACACTTTAAAACTACAACAGAAGAAAACAAGTCTTTAACCTCACTTTTAAAATGGAAACCAAACAAAGATGCCAGAGCACATTCTTCTGTGTTAAACTGAACTCAGCAGTGCCTCTGACAGCCATGTTTCCCATCGCCACAGACATCCACTTGTCTTTTCAATTAGGCTGAGATTCAGTCCAGAACTGACATGATGCTGGGCCTGGATAGGGCTCACGTGTTCCAGCTTTTACCATTATTGCCTTAATTCTGGACTGCAAAGATCTGGTAACACAGCAAGAGAGGTGAAGGAAAGAGAAACTGAGACACTAATAGCTAAACACTCCATATCAGTCCATGCTTTTCATTCTGAAAGCCCCTCAAGTCTATTACATATTGAGTTCTTTATCTCCCCAAACCACCTTGTTCACCCATGAAACAGAACCAACCTGGAGGGGCAGACAGGGAAGGAGAGCAAAGCAAGAGGCAGATGTTTAACTTCAACCCAACAAAATATTTTTCAATCAGGAAAAATTAAAACAAACCAACCCAAAGGCAGATTTCTTTAAATACCAGATACTAGGACTCTCACCTCTTTATTTTGCCTTTTCTGTGACGCAGGTAACCATTCCCAGGTTCATAACTCACATTTTCAGATTGCTTTGGCAGCCCGTGGGGAGTAAATTATTACCTCTGACTGGCAGGTCACTGAATGCTCCACTGCCCATCCAGGAAAGCGCAGGACTCAGTTTGCTGCCATGCCTTTTCTCCAGGGGATAACTCTCACATAAACTCTCAACTTAGGCATCACCAAAGTAGAGCAGAATGTCACCACCTCTCTAACTTACAGAACTGCGTAATTAAGGAAGGAATGACAGCAGAATGAGCAGCATAAGATATTTTTCTATCTGTACATGCCCACATAGAAATGATCTATTTACTGTGACAGTGCTTACCATATTTCCCTCCATTTGAGCATGATGAGCAGCCTTGACATGGTATGTTTGGCAACAAGCAGAAAAATAGCTTGACTGTCTCCGGGCTTGCCCACCTTTTCACAACAGCAGCTTCAAATGCTGTTTTGTTTTGACACATGTTTCCAATAAAATCACAAGGTTCATATTGACAAGAGGAATGCTGGACCAGACCACTGGCATTTCAAAGCAGCCACAAATCCTGCTTTCTCCAAGCCTGTAAGGGTCAGTTCCATGAGGCAAGACTCCCCACTCTCTAATGACTCATGTTCCTCCACAACCAGCCTCCTTATCTCATGAGCCACTGTCAGCTGAGGCTGATTTATTCAATTACTTAAAGAGGCACCGTCAACTCAATGTATTTGCATACATAAAATTAATAATATCTTTCCAATTACTTCTGCTATCTCTGCTCTAAGTGCTGCTCTGAAATTTGGATGCGGGCAGTGACTGTTTCCCTCTCTGCAGTAGATATCTCAGAGAGATGCTCTGGTGGTCCATGTGAAAAGCGGTCTGCAGGGGTGTGTGAATGAAGAGTTGCTGCTAGGATACATTTCTGCAGTGGTCTTAGTTTCATAACTAAGCTAAAAGATCAAACAGTTTTCTTTTTCCTCTAATAATTTGTGATCTATGCATCTCCTTGGGCGTACAGAACACCTCCTTCAAACCTCCCAGCAGGAACAATGGAGCCAAACTCTGGATTTCCCCCCACACCTCCCTAGAGCAAGAAGAAAGGGATTAAGAAGAAATGCAGCTGGCTGAAGGCCACCAAGAATCCCCTCAAATCCTAACACAACATCTGGGATGAGGGCACTTGGTCCTACCCACCTCCTGGAGGGCTGAGAAAGAGGTTCATTTGTAGCTTAGCTCCTTTACTTACTGATCCCAAAGAAACTCAATGATTCCATGTGTTAGGAACCAAGTCTACTAAAGGAATGAGGAATATAACCAAAATGACTGATATCATGGACCTCTGCCTTCCTCCTTCCAAAGAAGCAAAACAAAACAAAACAAATCAAAAACAACATTGAGGAATTTACTCTTTAAAATAAAATAATAATAAAAATATATATACAAAAAAAAGCATTCCTGAGACACACACGGATGTTACATGCCGTAAGTTTCCATGTCATCACATTTCATCCCACGCCGATAGCGGAAAGCCAAACTAAGGTTTCAAAGCTGCCAGCCGGGCTCTCAAGAGAACAATTCAGTTCATTTGTTGCCCTTCTGCTTTGATGTACTCCACGATCTCACATGAAATCAGGTTGCAGTGGGAACGGCCCGGCTCAGTGGACAAAAGGCAGCAGGCTCCCTCCTAGGAGGCTAATCAAAACCATCCAATCCCAGCGGAGAGAAGGGACAAGCAAAGAGCCAGCGAATAACTAAATATTTGCTAGCCCTTCAATAACCTTGTCACCGAAACACAGAAGTACACAGATAACTCGATCCTCCTCCTGAGCAAACACACTGTGCGTATTTAACTTGACAGGATTTTCAAGACTCATATTCCATAGCTTTCCATATTGTCCTCAGCAGGACACAGCCAAAAGTCTGGAAAATAATATCTTCTCTAACTTCACTACTCCCTCCTCCACTTTTTTTTTCCCCCTTGTAATCATCCATATTATTAATAGGAGGCAGCTGGTTCCCATTAATGTTGGGAAAACTGGTCTATCTCAGGAATTATGGTTTAAATTGGCTTGTAGTCTGGGGGAATTAGCCATCTGCACCTGGCCTAACATGGATATTTTCAGCCATGCTAATCATAAACAGGGCTTTGTTCTAGTTGTGTCCACTCAGGTCTCTCTGCCTTTTTATTTTCCCCTTAAAGAATGCAAAAAAAAAATAGAAAAAAACAATCAGGAAAAAAGAAGAAGAAGAAGAAGAAGAAGAATCCTATTAACCCTTTCACAGAGTTAATCAAAACCTAACTGCTCTGTTAGCGACCTGCATTTCATTTGGTGTTTTTAACTGCGAACATCGCTTATGTTTGAATGGGGCCCAGCAGACGTCGTAAGGCTTTTTTGGAGGCTGAGGAGAACTGGCGTGCAGAAGGGCCAGTTGTTTGGCAGGACAGCTGTGATTTAGCAATCGCTTTGTGACGTCCATGAGAAGCGTAATACCATGTGGGCAGGAAGGGCTGCACACCAGACTGGGGCTGGAAAGAGGGAGGGTTGCAGCGTTTAAAGCAAACACACCCGAACGCTGCAAATTGCTCTCAAGAATGTGCTATAACCTAACATGAATTTTGTTAGGTGTTTTGTTTTTTTCCTTTCCATTTAATATCCATTTTTGGCAAAATAAAATGACTGTGCCTGCGCAGTGCTTTTGGGCTGAGATAAGAAAAAGGCCTTTCGAAGGTGGGTGAAAATAAATGACATCACCAGTTCAGATCCTGCTCTCTTTGTCTTGGAGACTTGGCAGTGCAGGTATACGCTCCATCCCATCCCCAAACCCAGCAGGAATCCATCCACAACCGCAGTTCTGCAGTTATAGGAACAAGTGGTTTCTACCACAGAAGAACTGACCTGAAGTTTTGACCCCATATATATTTGTCATTCGATTTAAAGGTTATTTTTAAGGATTCCGCTTCTCTCTCTATCAGTCTTCCTCCCTTAGTAATTATGAATCGCCAGTGTTAATAAGTTTGGAGAAGATACAGCTGACTGAGAGGTCGGGTTCATCAGTAGCTACTGAATACAAAGAACTGGACACAAAATTTGGCTTGAAAGCCACTGAAGCGCTGCATGCTGGGGACTGGGAGGCTCTGCCAAGGGCCAGTTCAGCTGCTCACATCCCACTGTCTGCTTTACCCCTGCGCCCACTGCTCACTTTGGCTGCAGACAGGATGCTGCATTAGCTGATGCTGCATTAGCTGAGGGCTGTTCGTGAACACAAGGTTTTAGGATGGGTTGGCTTGCAAGTAATAATATAGTTTAATCTGACATTTGCAGCTCCATCTGTATTGTGTTTGGGGTTGGGATTTTTTTTGTTTTTGAACAAAACTCCACAGGCCATTCTTTGTGCAGCATCACTCCTCCATCTAGGCATACCCCCGGACAAGCGCACTGAGATGCCAAAGCTGTTTGCATGCCAAAAGATTCTCTCCAGCCCTTTATTCAATGCCAGCCTACAAATAGTGGCCATGCATGCCCCAGCCCTCTCATGCACCCTCCCAGCCTGAGTCTAATCAGCCTGTTTGCTTGCTCACGCCTTTTGCAGGATCCAGCTGAAACAAGAAGCCGAAATGCTGACCTCTAATGCAAAAGCCCATTGCCATGCTATTTGGATCAGGAAGTGCCAAAATCTCAGAAAGAAGCCTGGATCTTCCAAGCCAATTTAGAGTCTCAAGAGAATCGTATAGTTTGGATAACCTACAGTCAAGCGTTACAATTTATGGGAGCTTATCCAAACCAAACTCTGACTCAATACGCTCGCCCATCAGCAAGCGAAACACCTCGTGGAACAAGGTGTGCTGCCAAAGCTAAGGAACCAGCTCTGAGGTGGGGCTGGGCAGCCTGGGGACAGGGAAGGGACAGTGGGGAGGAACTTCTGGAGCCAGGGTTTGGGGAGCAGGAAAGCTGCAGTCACCCTCTGGGTCAAACGGACAGCAGTAGGGGAAATGGAGCACAAGGGAGGCTGTTTCTAATAAGCAACTCTGTGAAACCAGTTATAGAACAGATATAAATCACTGGCTTTGGACAGCAGGGCAGAGTGCTGAAGCCCCCAAGGGGAAGGATGAACTTCACATCCACAGTGCTTGGTGCTGCTCCCACAAAGCTGCAGCTGAACGGCTGAGACCCATTTTATGCCCAGTGGCTCTGTGGGAGCACCTTGTCTGCTTGAGTGCTGGGTTTACTGACAGAGAATGAAAGGGTAGAGGTGGGGCGTGCAGTCATCCTTAATCTCAGTGAGCTCTTAAGAATTTACTGAGACAGCCACAAATTCCTGGAAATGAGATTTCCCACCTCTTCAGGGACCAGGATTTAGGTATGAAAGCCAGAATAATGAATCTTGCATGAGAAAGGTATATTAAAAACAAAAGAACAGAAATGACACAACTTCAATAACCGAGGAAAGGCACCTGTAATCCCCAGCCGTGTCTGTAATGGGGCTGTGTGCAGTGCCTGTGATCCAGACACAGCATCTCCAGACAAATACAATGTGAAGCCAAGAGCTTCCTTGGTGTAATCTGTAACACACTCCTTTGTCTGACCCTCACCAACCAGCCTCAACCCCCATTTGCTCTGGGTTTGCCTCTCTCCCTAGCTGAGTTCCTAAGAGCTAATCTGTGCTCTAATTAGTGCAGTGCCCACTGCAAACCTTCTCTCCGTCTGCATCCTGGACGTGCCTCCTTGCAACAGTGCAGACTGCGAAGCCCAAAGCAAAGTGCAAAATCACAAGACAAAGCCTCCCAGCTGAGGAGATCCAGCTGTGGAAGAAACCTGCAGCGGAAATGAGACAAATCCAGTTAGAGCACCTTTGGGAAACAGTGCAAACCCTTCCCCCTTTCCATCATGGACAGGATGACATTGACAGCTTCACCATCTCCCCACATCTGAAGGAGAGAGATCTCTTTAGCTATGAAGAAGACAAGAACCAGAGACATCCTAACCTTGCTTTTGTTGGGTTGGGGTTTTTGTGTGCGTGTGTATGTGTGTGTGTGATGAACACTAAGATATTATATCGCTGCGATAACAAGAAGGATAAACCATCAGGAAATTCACTATAAGAAAATACCGATGGGAAATGTTTCAGGAGTCTGCAGAGTTCCTTAAACCTTCATGGGAGATGAAGTGAGACTGGGGAGTGTGCAGACGAGGGACTCTTTGCGAAGATTGATTTCCTTATCATAGCTGTGTAAAGAGCCCTCGGGTTTAGTGCGGTGCATGAGGATTCACAGAAGGCAATACAGTAACCTGCACTCCAGGCAGCACTAACAGATGGGATCTGGAGTGCATCACAGGGCCTTCTCACAAGCCCTTGGCTGGTGGCTGCTGATCTCGGAGCTGTGCTCCAAGTTTTATCCAGCACATCTCCTTTCGGGGCCCTAAAACATAAACCTGGCTCCTTAGGCTTGTTGCTCCCAAAACTAAAAACCTAAACTCTCATGTTTATAACTCTCCTCTCCTTCCCGATTCACACAGTGCACATCTTTTAGACATCTCCAGAATCATTGCTGCTTTAGCTATTGTTTTCCCCAAGGACACACCTTCCCATTCCCTCCAGGTTTCTAGTCTTGCTTTGCGAAAATGAAAGTGGAAAAGTCCAACTGAGAAGGAAGAAGAGTTAAGAAGTCTATGAAAACTGCTTACTGCATTCACGTAGGCTCAGGATACTTGTGCAAAGCTTGCAAAAGGCATTTCAGAGCTTAATAGAAACAAACTGCAAAGCCTTAAGTGTCAGACTGGTAAGAAGGAGATCAAATGTGGCAGGGATTGACTAGGGCAGGTACTCTGAAGAAACAGGAAATAACTGACCTTGAGATCGAGTGTGTTTGGTACAGCTCAGATGATGAAGCAGAGATTTTAAATGAGTTTCTGAGGAGATGAAGAAGGGATGAAAGAGAGATGAAAGAAAGGACACCCACATATAGCTGGGCTAATGGCGTTTTTGCTTTTGTCTCGGTTAGGATTTTTCATTTTGCTGCCTTTGCTGAGGAGAAGCTTGAAACAAATGGGCAATAAGTTGATGAATTCATGAAGCCTAACATTTATTCTCTGTTGTGACAAGAACATCTCATCTTCAAAGCAAAAGACAGATGGGCTACAGCTCATCAGCAATGTGAGACTGCCAAAGAAATTAACCCACTGAAATTAATCTGGAAAAATGAAGAGCCCAGAGGGCCAATGGCTCATGGGTCATGGAAGGCCCTATATGCTGAAGAACAAATGCTTCTCTGTATGGTGATGCACAAATAATATGACAAAACTCTTGCATGCACATTTCATTAGGAGAAGACAAAGGCCGAGGGGATTAATAGCTTTTGGGTGTTACACCTTCTAGTTTTCCCTGCCTTTTGCTCTCAAGGATTCACTATCACTGGGCAAATGCTTAGGGATCTACCCATTCAGATGATCTACCCCTTATTTGTCCTATTTCTGAACTGCCACGCACTCCCCATCACAAATAGCCTTTAGCTCTTTATATCAAACCCAAATATCCCTGAACACCCTGAAGCTTGGAGCTCACCTTCTGGTCATAGCCAGTGCTGCAAGAAGTGGCCTTCCCATCACCAGCTTCATCACTCAAGGGCCCCCAAAAATCACAAGTTTTACATGCTGCTTGGTTCCAGTGAAGGCATGATCCTGTAGCAAAATAAACAGAAGAAAAAGCTCCTAACAGCACAAAGACCTAATTCAGAGGGTAGAATTCACGATGGGAATAGCTCGCCTCTCTCTTACAGACCTTAAAGTATCTCACTGGCTTTGCTTATTTCAGAATCTGATTCCACAAAACAAAACACGGCCGGATAATCTCATTTATTTGTTTAGTTTTCCACTTTGTTCAGTTATCCCAGCTTAAATCTAAGCCAAATGTTGCACTAAAAAACCCCACGGATATACATGTTTTTTTATTTACTAACGGGAGTAAGAAAATAGGTTACAACAGCCAAGACCAGAGGTCCTCATTTGTAACCATTTATCCTCATGTAGTTAAAGGTCACCCACAAATTACAGGCTGTAGGCTCTAGCACCATTTCACATAGACATATACATATGTATATATGCATTTACAACTGCTACGTACTTATTTTCCACAGTGTGGTGCCCAACGTTTCTGCTATATCTGCCACACAGACAGCTGCCTGGTGCTATATTTAACGCAGGGAAACGTTTTCCATTGGGTGGAACTGGAATGGGAGGAGGAGAGGTGACACAGCAAAATCAGCGGTGCCAAAGGTAACTGTTGTGGTTTGCGAGCTAAATGGCTGCTTGTGTCTCTGATGGAGCAGGGGAATAAACCTAGAAGCTGCTCCATTAAGGAATCACTCAGTAAAAGTGGAAAATCTTGCGATCGGTTGGACTTGATGATCTTAGTGTCCTTTTCCAACCTTAATGGTGCTGTGATTCTTGCCGCTCATCTACAAACAAGGGAGAAACTGGAGTGACAAGCTGAAGCACCAAGCACCATCAGAATGCCTAAATAACAGCGAGATTCGTGGTGAATTCTAAATCTAAGGGGGCGTTATTTACATTCAGGTTTATGATGCCTTCTTTCTCATCGCTTCTCTGTAGCTCCTGCCATTTGAAAAGCCAAAAGCTTGAATTCTCAGGAACACAAAATAACTCCAAGGAAAAGCTGCAAATGCTGTGAGACAAGCACTGGAAATGGGGAACAAGGCTGCACAAAGGGATTACCCAACAAGTTTGCATTGCTGATGAAATTACTAACAGAGCAATTTGTAGTCACCTACAAATCAGAGATATCGGGTGAAGCAGATGGTGTGTTACCATATAGCAAACACTTATGCAAAGGAGATGTGGCCTCTCGGTTATTTATAATGAGCCATTATGCTTCAAAGCTGACTGCCTTTGGGTGTGGGCTGGTTCAGGTGACCTCCACAAGTCTCATCCAACCTGAATTAATCTGCGAGTTTCAGATTTTGGCTGAAAAACACATTTCAGCTGGGAAAAAAAAAACACAACAACCGTGTTTTTCAAATGGACAAAGGAGGCAATCCGGGCTGAGAAGGGAGAGGTGAGGGAAGAAAAATGAGTTTCTATGTTTGGGGTTTAAATGGTTATCCTGCCTGCAGAATGTTTGCTGAACTTCTGACATTTTCTAAGCTGTTCTTCACTTAAATTACAGAGCTCCTTCAGTTGGATGCTGCTAGGTGAGGTTTATTGCAAGGTTGCTTGCTGCTATGAAGGACTGCGTGCACTCTGCAAAAGGTGACCAAGCAAGACATGGCACTCACAGGGCAAATGGAGAAGATATCAAGCCCCACTTCCCCTCGCTTTCTGCTCCCTTAGAGAATCACACAAGTACAAAACCATGAAAACAATAACCCCAGCTGCAGAGGCAATGAAGCAATTTGTTAGGGAGATGACATTTTTAATGAGAAACACTTGCTGGAGGAGAACAAAAGGCCCTGTTTGGTCAGAGAGATGCTCTTGATACTCCTCTGAAGTGCATGAAAAAGTAATTTCGTTTAAGCGTCATACACAGAGCAGCTGAATTTCCTGAGGCTCCAGATGTTGTCCTGTGCAGATGTTGAACAAATGGAACTCTGTCCTGATGACATGAAAAGAAGAAGAAAAGAGGCCTTCCTAAAAGCAAAGCCCAGGCAGCGGAGGATTTCACATCTTAAAAGAAAAATAATAATAATAGTAATAATAAAATAATACTAAAGAGAAAACCCTGCAAACTGGGGGAAAAGGAAGTTCCTGAAGATGATCGTGTTTAATTGGACATAGGGCTAACTGTTCTTAATTGTTCAATAGATAATTGAAAGAGCTGAGAATCTGGATTTGCAAAATACCAATTTCTGGCTCTGCCTTCTCTTTTTCTTGGCTTTGCATTCGTTCTTTGACAGTTATCTGGCTGTGATTCCACTGATTTTGTTCCCTAGAAAGGGACAGACCCTGAGAACCTTTATTAGGCCAGAAGTTATTGGAACATTCCTGGGTGAGTGACGGGTTTAGAATCAACTGCAAAATCACAGTGGATGTTTCACTGAATGGCTCTCACAATAAAAGCACGGAACTACTTCTTGAGATTACACTAACATACTTCCTGAATCTTGGGGAGGATGAGGAGTTTTGTGCCTCAAGTGGTAAAAGCTTTTGAAATAAGAGAGCAGACCAAGATCAGCTCTCATGCTAATGAAGACTAATGAAATATAATGGCCTCGATACTCAAATACTTCACTTCGGAGCCTTAGGATGGGTGACAGAAGTAGATTCAGATGATTACCAGTCTTCATCTGTATACAGAGCCTACAGAAATCCTGATGTAAATGAGAATAGCCTTAGGTCTGATGGCTTATGCTCTGGGCTTTTTTCCGCCCCTTTTAGGCCTTGAAAAATGGAGACTATTCAGCCTTACTTCCAAATCCCGAGTCTCTTTCTGACACAGCATTATCCTTCTGCTAAATGGTAGCAGATGAGAGGGTTTTGTTCACTGCATGAACACAAGAGCATTCCTGCCTCTAACACATGCCCCTTCCTAAGGACCGAGGCTGTCACAGACAACTCAGCCTTTGACAAAGCAATAATAAAAGCCAGGTTTGTGATGCTGGCCCATCAGCAGGTGGTACTGTGTAGTCAGTTTATAATGAATAAAGTGAGAACAATCTCATTTTGAAGGGGAATGTGGAAAAAGAGATTAGCATCACATCTAACAGAAACCCAACCAGCAAAGCTGAACTCTGACACACCAGAATACACACTGAAGGAGAAGGATTCTTAGATGACCTAACATAAGCATTAGCAAGCCAGCTCACAGCCACAATGCCGGTGGCTCATAGGAACACTGCGCTTTGTAGAAACCTGTTCAAAGCAATTCCATAAAACTGAACCGACTTTCCAATGGAAAAATCAGTTTCTACAGAATTTTTGTACAAAATATTTACAAAACAGCCCAAATTCCAACAACAGATACCACTTCTAAGCATGTTATCATGCATATGCTGCCAAAATGATCCCTTCACATACACAGTAGTCACTGAAGCTTCTGGTATGCACTTATAAAAGACTGCAGGCAAACGTTGCCTTATATTCTGTTCTAAAGATGCTTGCATTAAGTCCTGCCCCATCAGTGCTCATCAGCCTTGATTGCTAATGAGGAAAAATCACTAACCTAGGGAGAAACTAAGCATGAATAAAGGCTTTTTCATACTCACTTCCTCTGAGAACACAGTGCAGCAGAGCATGCTGGATCCATGTGGTATACAGGAGGTTTCATACCATGTACCTTTTGCTACAAGGGTTTTGGTGGCAAGAACATTCTGCATGACCATGCCAACATGCACGAGCCACCATAGAGGAGAGAATGGGACTAATGGTGGAGGACTGAGGGCTTCAGGCAACATTAATTAATGCAGAGTAATGGTAACACGAGTCTGCAGTGCTCATGAAGACCTCTTCTGACACAAGGCAATGCAGAGTCTCACTGCAGCCCCACATATCCTTCCCTACATCATTTCCCTCAGCAATCCAAGGATCATCTGCATGGCAGATGCTGCATCTTCTTTATCCAGCAGAGATGAGCTGCACTGAAGCACAACAGTAACCAAGAACTGTTCGGTACTTACGCATTAGCTGTAAGGGGAAGCTGGTAGGGCTAGAGAGCTCAGGAGCCTTCTCCTTGTGCATCGTCACCAAGCAAAGTGGAGGCAAACACACCTTTGCCATGATGGCGTAGCAGCAGGGTATCATTAGAAACAACCTGGGATCAAACTCCAAAGTGTCCGTATCCTTCTTTTCTGGGACTTCTTAATCTGCTCAATATTTGATACTTCAGAACAATTTTTAAAAGTCTCCTGGGCATAAATATAAAACATTTTCTTAGAATTATCTGGAACGCCCAGCTTCCTCACAGACTGCTCCATGAACACACGTAAACCTCTTAAAACACCAGGGAATGATGATTTCCTTGTTCAGGAATCATATGTGCACTTTCACGGGCCATTAGACATGGATAGCTCTGAAGGTAGTCTAAATCTTTAAGCTCCCGTCTTTTAGCAAATGGGAGAAAAGCAGGAGGAAGACAAAGAGAAAAGAAATAATGAATGTTTTGCATGGCCACTAATGAGCTGTTGCAGGTCATTACTTTTACTTCCAATAGGAATCTAAATTACAAACTGTTTTGAGAATCGGTCGCATTAGGCATTTACTTTATAATGAGTGTGACTGCAGTTTTTAAAAGCTAGTGTACAGGATGGCAGGGAGGTTATAAAAACCCAAGTTACATACTGGATTGTGAGTACACACAATGACTGTATTATTTCTAGGGAATTAATTTCTCCTTGCCCACCCCCCCCCCCACACCCCTCCTCCAACCCCTCCCAACTTTCCAGACTCTGAATCATTTTCTAATAGAATCTCAACAGGCAATAGTATTAAAAATGTGTTAGATGTTAGTGTCTGGGCCAGGAAAAGCACGACAATCTAATACAGAGAATCTAACTGGGGCATTCATCCAAGCCTGCCATCCATCTTTCCACTCTCTGTGGTCTCTCTCCCACTTCAGGATACAAAGATTGAGCAAGTCCTTGGAATAATGGCATTTAAATGAGGCAAGCTCTACCTGACAATATTTCTTTGCCAGGCAGGTTGCAGGTCCCAGGGAACAGATGCCCAAACTAAATCATCTTCCTCTTGGTAAAGGCAATTTGAATTGAGAGTCATTTCAGTACATGGAGGCAGACTGAAAACAGCAATCTCATTCCATTAAAGGGAAAAAAGAACCCCTAAGCCTCAGGCGTCATGATTTTGACACTTGATTTTCATTCCACAGTGGAACAAATACGAAACCTTTCAACAGTTCTCAAGAAAACTTTCAGGAGAGCAAGACAAGCCAGAGTTAATGAACTTGCTGGGTGGGTAAGACCAGCAAACTGGAACAGCAGCACTGGGAGAATTTGAAACAGTGCCTGATTCCATGTCTCCATATTCTATAAAGGATTCGGTGTCAAGATCCTCCTCTCAATTAAACAAATCCCATAGCTATAAGGAGTCTGAGCAGCAGAACTCAACCTCTGCCAGTTCTTGATAAAATGATTTCTTCAATAGAAACGCTTTTTCCCCCCCTCCAATTCTAATCCTTCAGGCTGTGGGAAAAAATAAAATAAAACCTTGTTGTGACCAGCATGAAATTCTCTGTCTAGATTTAAGTTGTCCATTTACCCCCTTCCTATTTATCACAGCAGAACAGATGAGTTCACACTGGAAAAACGGAAGCAGAAACCTAGATGAAAAATACCTGTGCATTTCCAGAATGCCTGCCTTTCATGAGATAGCCAGGGTGCTTAAAAATTAATCAGTCAGCAGCATAGGATATCATATTTGGATGCTGGTGTGCTCAATTAAAGTCTTGCTTCAGTAGTGCAGGCTGCAGCTGTCTCTGAAGGTTTGAAATTGCCAAAGGCAATATAAAGAGAAGTAAGGAAGAAAAGGCATTTTACAGAAACTATCCCATGCACTTGTTATAGCTTACCAAGGGAATCTTTGTCTGCAAAGAATGAAAGGAAACAAATTACACTACTGTAGTACACTTCCAGTGGGTTCAGTATACAACAGTTAAATACAACCTCACTCCGTCTGAGGGTAGTTTTGAATAGAGGAGATGAAATTAAGCTGAAGAAACATGTATTGTGTTCTCCTACTCAAATATGTAGAGTATGGAAGGAATGACAGACAGCATAGGGTTTTTTTTAGTCACACTCATACTGCAGGTCCCACATACCGTCAAAACCTTAGCTTAAAAAGAGGCTGTGTCCTTCAGTGAAGTGAGCAAACAGAAAACATATCTCCCTTCCACCTTTCCAGTCCGATCTCAAGTCTCTGTACTTACTGCAGTCGCTCCCAGAGAAAAGTCTTTGTCCTGTTTCCTAGCGAAGTCAAAGTTGTTGGCTTAAGACTTGCCTGTCTTCACCAAATATTTACAGAATACTGTAGTTACCCTATTGTCTAATCCTTCCTTCCAGTAAGCAGAGAAATGAATGCTGAAACAAAACGCCTCGGAAGGTGTTACCACTGCAGCACAGTAAATCTACCAGAGATTCCCACCTCTTTTCTGCTGTGCAGAACTGTTTGTGTCAGCCAAGTGTTCTACAGAAAGATTTGTTTGAAAAGCCACTAAGAAGTCGATATAACACTGAAATGCTATGTCTCTTATCTAAGGTGGTGATACTTCCAACGAAGTACAGTTCAATCTATCTCAATCTCTGACTACGACTTTCTAACCCAGGACATTGGCATGAGAAAAGATGGAGTTTAAGATAAATAAAAATGTGAGCAGCTGAGTCTTTGTACGGTGTTATCAAAAAGCAAAAGAAACACCTGGAGGAGAACAAAGTCAGTCTTACAAAGTCAGTCTTACAAAAGGGCAAGAGCACAGCACGATCGGGTCTTAGCCCAGTAGAAGCAGTAGAAGTTTCCATACTGCCTGGTCCCACAGCAGCATCCGTTGACAGCACTGGTACAACATTTACTTCCTCTAAACTGTGCAACCAAAGCCTAGATGGTCTTCAGATTACCCTGCTGAATGAAGCTGACATGATTTGGGAATCTGATACAGAAGTGCAGTCATCGTTTTATCACCAACTGAATTATAAACATCGCTGTGGAGTCCCTTCCAGTGCTCCCAGCCAAGCTGCTCTGCAGACAACATGCATCTAGCTGTGAACATTTTGCACCTAGTGCAAGGGCACCTCTGTGCTTCTAGTAACTGCCGACAGAAAGTCACTGCTGTGTTTTGTTTGGTACTGAGTCAGGAAATGCCTAACTGAGACAGCGTGTGTTTTATTCTCATTGCTTTAAGCAAGAGACAAAACAAAAGGAAACAAAAGTTGAAAGCTGCTGTGGCTGAATGATGTTTATCTTAAATCTAAAGGAAAAAAAAAAACAACAATATTTTCTTCCATGGTTTGAGTATTTGCAGTGTCCTTATTAGAGTGCATAAAAACACAAGGGGGAGGAAACAGCATCTGCTGCAGGTAGGTGGGGCTCCCCATACGTTACAGGTCTATCTGAATGTGATTGCAAGGGGGTCGATCTTCAAGCACATTATGCTGTTGCACATTTTATCCATTAATCTCTGCTGGTTTTGACCTATGACTTGGCTTTTGGCCTTAAATGTGTACCTCAAATTAATTTGTGATGAAACTGCTATATACATTTACTTAAAATACTGAAAATTGCAGGAAACATCCAAGGCTGAAGATGACAACCATGGGTCCTGTTTGCTCATATTTTGGCAATTATCTCCTTCACAGAGAGGTCCTTGCTCAGTAAACATCTGTACAAAGGTATGGATGAGCAACAAAACCACTGCCACACCTCTGCTTCAGGAGAATGGCATGTCTTACTGTGATTGTCCCTTAGGAACTTGGATGACTGGCCCAGAGTGAAATGAAGAGCTTCCCAGCTCAAATAAAGGAGCAGAGGATCAAAGTAAGTGGGTAAGACTGGGATTAAAAGCATTGATTGAGCAGGCCAAGGTATATGGGGCTTTAAAGGAAAAAAGTTCTCTGTGACTAAGGATTGCTCCATAGGAAAGGCCCAGAAGCATGGCCAACACAAGAAGTCTGGTTAATTATTTTACCAGCAGCAATTTCAGCAGGTTGAAGTTGCCAGACTGAGTCCTTCACTCAGGAGACATGGTTGGTTGGAGCAACCAGAGCAGTAGTAGCAGATTTGTATGAACAAGAGGTGTGCAAAAACAACAATCCCTTTCCTTCTGTACCTGGCCTGCTAGCGTGATTTCAGATGTTCCCAGCAGTACCCAAGCACGTGTAGAGTGCATTCAGAGGCAAAAAGGAGGAGGAGAGAGGGAGTGGGAAGTTGAACAAATGTCCTGTGAAAGGAAAGTCTGGTGTAAAAATAGCATGAAAGCCCCATTTTACCAGCATGGAGCCATATGTGACAATGCAGCCCATCTAGAAATAGTACTCATCTCAGCTGGTGCTTGTATGTCCATCTCTGTCTGCACTGATACTATACTGCCATTATTACCACATACGGATGCATTCACAGCATGTACAAATGGGATCTTTCTGAGATAAAGTACAAAGCTGAGTAATTAGATTAATTTATCACACACCTTTGGCCGCTTCGCCACCTTCTCCCTCCTGAATACGTTTTAGCTTTCAAAACAACCCTTTATGGAAGAAAATCTTAAAGTGTTTAAGAGGAATGAAACCAGTAGGGTTCTATAAAACCTGAATAAGGTATTACTGAAAATATCCTGAAACTGTGTTGGCCCAATTCATCTCTTCCAGAAGCACAGTTCAGTATAGTTACACTGCTGCTATACTAGAAGACAACACAGATCCAAGACCTATATAGTGAAATTGCCTTCAATGCTTATCAGACTTAAAATCTCCTGTAAAGCTATTAACACTAATTAAGATCACTAGAGATCCTGGGCATCAGTATCTCATTAATTTATTGACCTATGTTTTAAAAAGAGTTCAGATATTGTTACCACTACTTATTTTTAGAGGTTACTCCTCAACATCTCTGTTGGTAACTTACTTATTTTTCCAACCTAATGGAACCATTGGTTGACATGAAGTGAAAAAGTAAGGTAACCACCACACTTACAAAGAGATGCCACCCCAAGCAGAGCAACTCTTAGACATGTCAGCTCTTAGGCATCTCAGATCTTGATGCTCTTCATTCCCAACAAAGCCATTCTACCAGGTTGCAAAGGACCCGAGGGAGCAGGCAGGTGAAACTCAGGCAGGTTCCTCTGGTAACGAGGACTATAATAATCCTATTGAGCTTCATCTACTCATACACATCCTTCAGTCTCAGAAGTCAGGAATATTTGCATTCACGACTCCGCTTAACAAACCAAAGCAACACTTTCTAAGAATTGCAGGGTTTTGGTACTATCAGCCAACATGCTGGAAACATTTAGGGGGGGGAAAAAAAAGAAACAAACCAACACACAGAATAACAATAGATAGCAGTGCTACGCTCCTACTTTGATGGGGTTTAGGCAGTGGGATCCACAAATAGTTACCACATTCCACCAGGACAGACAGATGATGTTTGTCATTTTCAAGACACTGCCCTCCCCACCCCTCCTCTCCAAGCTCTTTTGTGTGGTTGCTGATACTCACAGCTTCTTCTTGGGATGGGACCTTGAAATAAGTTTTGCTGTTTCTGTCACATCTGCACAGCAGAGACTTCCTGGATATTCACAACAAAACTGCAGCGTGTTTCTGGTTGGGTATCATCTTCTACGGCTTCTCCTCCACATCCATCATGTGGGTGAAATTTGTAAATTGCTCTCTATCTCATCCAGACACACAGGCATACCTGCAATGAATAAAGAGTTACATCCATTTATTACCTTCGTAAATAACTGATTGCTGCTGAAGGCTTCAGGTTGTTCACAGGACGATTCCATGAATAAATAGCATTGAGTGAGTGTACATCTATACAGACACGCAGACCCAAACGCTGGGAGGAGGGATTGTTAAGAAACATTCAGTTGATCTATTTCTTTGACCAGATGCAACATTACAAACAGACCCGCAGATCTGCCTTAGGCAGCCTGTACAGGTGCTTCATTACATTTGATTTTCTTCTAGATCAATGTAAACTCCCAAGAAGCGACAACTCTGCCTATCCCATTCCCTCACTGACCAACTTAATACTTTGCACTTCAAAAACACATCTAAGAAACATCTCAAGTTATCACTACCGCTGCACCTTCCTCATACATCTCTCCTTTATCCCTTTTGAAAGATTCCTTTCATCTGCTTTTAACAACATGAACACAAGCTCAGGAGCATGATTCAGCTCTCTGTATTTGTGCCAGTCTGACTCATGGCAGTTCTGAAGAAGCTTAACTCCACCACTCGCTCTTTGCTTCAAGGCTCCAGGACTGAAATCCTGTGGTCAGAACCAGCCCTTGGAGCAGCTTACTCAGCAAAGCAAGCAAATAAAATGCTCAGATTCGTGATGCTGAATTATTTTTGCCGTTTCCTTGCTCTGTATAGCAGCATATGGACATCTGTTTATCTCCACTGATTTAATTTACGAATTTATACAGCGGCAGTAGCACAGCACTAAGATAAGCCCTCTGTTTTAATAAAAAACAAATCTAACAGAGAACGTGATGAAGTACCTACTGTTATGCCATACAGCTGGAAAGAAGATTGAACGGTGAAGAGTTTGCTTCTGAAATACATTGGCAATTTAAAGCTCTTTGCAATTTGATGGCTCAACATTTTGTGCATCATTCAACTGTGTCTGGCAGTTTCAGGATCCTCTGGGCACCATGGAAATACAAATGCAACAGGAAAACAGGAGACTGGTTTCAACAGTTGTGGGACAGAATGGCTCCAAGCACTAACCTTAATAAATCTTTTAAATCCCAAGCTTTGAATATCTGAAAATTCTGAATATTCAACAGTGAGGTTCAAAGATGATCAAATAGAACCAAGAATTCGTTTGATGCTTCATACCTGGTGAAAATCAGTACACCCCAAATTTATCATTGGTTATTTAACATATTTCTTCCCATTCCTGGCTCCGTTTGGTATTAAGCATGAGAAATGCCCTTCAGTGATGCCATCCTACAGCTAACTGATGCTGCTCACCTGCAATGCCATGTGAATGTGGCCTGGTTTCAGAGCTTCTAACAAATCGGTTTTATACAGTTGAATCCCATCCTTCATACCTTTGATATGCAGAAGCTGTACACAGCAAAGGAGAAATCTGGCAGCAAATCTCTATTGCTCAAGATCTGATCTCAACGCACAAAGCAAAATCCTGAGATTAGAAAAATGCATTTGCTTCTGGGAAATATTCTACGTGCACGAACATGTTGGGAAGACAGCTTCTCTTGGCACTGGATCGTGATCTGTATCTGCAGCTCTTTGTTCAGAAGCATAAAAAGGGTGAAGTTTGGAGGGAGAGACTGGAGATAGCATGGGTAAGAGGCCCAGCACTTTCTTGTTCAACTCCAAAGCAAAGATGACTGAACTCTGCCTATCTCTTCAGACTGACCGTCCCTGCGTAACAAGCCAAACAGCTGAAGGATGGAATTGGGTCACATATTAGGCAAAGAGAAATCTGAGATAACAGATTCCATTGCCCTAGGCTGACCACAGAGCGTTATGAGCACCTTGAGGTGCTCCTCTTCTCCAGCCTCTCCCCATCTCCAGCTTCCATAACTTGCTCTCACTCCTGCAGAAGTAGGAGACCCACAGAAGCCATCCTTCAAATAAGCCCTCAGGAATCCCTTAATAATCTAATAAATTCTCTTACAACTCATTTAAGTGAAGGAGAGCAGATGACAGAGTGCTGCTGCCTGTTTGCTTTAATGCATAATCAAAACAGGAGCAGAAGATAGTTGAAATGAAGACTTTCAAGCATTGGTTTGTGCCAGGATTCTACCTGATGATTCCTAAGGATTGATTTAATCAGAGCTGACAACCTTCTAGGCAGCCACCCGACTCTTTTTAAGTGATGCAAAATAAAAAGAGGCAAAATTTTCACCATAACCTTGAAACGGAACCCACAGGCTTTATAAATGTTGACACTTGCACATGAGATTATCACACAAGAGTGATCAAAATTTCTCTCTGAGAGGCTCAATCTCCACCCATGCAGATTAAGGAATGCATGTTTGTTAGCAGACACACATACCTGCTGGACAGGCTTCTTGAGGATCATCCTCAGCCATGTTCCATAACCTCCGGGTATCTCCAGCCTCTGGGTGAACTGGAAAACAAGAATCAGAAAGGGGACCTCTCATAGCTGCCCCATGACAGCATCCCTCAAAGTGCTCCTGAAGGTCAGTGACATACTGGGCATCACAAAACTGCAAATGCATCAGTCTGCAGCAGTTCAGCTCCTCCAGAGTAAGGGAATGGGAGCAAACTAGAGATGCCACGTGCAGGGGTTTATATTCCCAAAGAGCGGCTAACTACCTCTCATTGCTGTCAGGCTCCCAAATGCCAATGATTTGGCAGCAATTAAGTGACTCAACCCCTGAGCCCTCTTGAAATCACCACTGTTTTTTTTTTCTTAAATAGATGATGATAACAGCTCCACTCCAGAGATGAATGCTCCAAGGCACTGCCCTGACTCTACATGTCTGCAAAGTCAGGTACTAACCATGAAAGCACCTGTACCTATCCAGCTCCTTCTGAGCAGAAACCACTTCTCCTTCCACCATCTTGACCCTGTGTTCTGAAAAGCCCAAGAAGGCACATAGCACATCAGAGATCTCCCTGGACCCAAGGCCAAGCTGGAAGCAACCTGATGAAACACACTAAAGCTGGTCTTTCCAAAGGGTTTACAGGCACAGATGGCTTGATCAATATGTGCTGCAACTGGCAAAGTCGTTTCATCTGCTTTTGGCACCGCTAGATCCGGAATTACTTCCATATTATTCTCTTAGTTATTAAACCAAGATCTTGAAGGAGGAATAGAAGGGGAGAATCAGGGGGGGAGCATGAGTCTCTTGTGTTAAATCCACCTCATGTGCAAGCACATAAAGCCAGAGAACTTTGCTGCCTCATGCTGTGAGTGTACGTCTCAGTTTTTGGCAATGGAACAAAACCCTGGAAGCAGTCTGGAGGCTTTCACATGTTTTGCTGCTTGCTTTGGCTACCGTCGGAGCATCCCAAGCCCTGTGCTGGCTTTGCAGAGGTACTTTTTGCAAGGCATTTTTCAGATACTGTTTGCAATGAAAATAATTCTGGTTCTCTCTCTACCTCCTCTAAAAAAAAATAATTAAAAAACTGTTATTTAACAAGCTGATTTTCAAATTGTTCAAATAAAGAAAGCCTGCAACCTTATCTGTACTAAGATCAGAGCAAGCTGCTAAGATAAATCCTGTGGGCTATCCTCTGCATGCCTCATATTTTATTGATAACAGCACAGATTCTCTCCTGTGTGATTTTCTAGGATATAAAACGCGTTCGGGCTCTGGATCCTATCTAAGGAGATCTGGGAACCTCCTTGAGAACTGCTGTGATGGCACACTGGGCACTGCATTCCCCTTTTATTCCAGAGCTTATGAGGCAACAGATGATGATGGGGCCACGACCCAGTGCTCACTCTGCTTCTGAAGTTAATTTCACAGCCTGTATTGATTTCTCTGCCGCCTTGGCTAAGCCACTTCCGGTGTATTTGCAAGTTATGCAAACTGAAAAGTTTTACATTGCTTTCTGGTGCTGCAGAGAATGCATTTGCTTCCTGCTTTCTCAAGTGCCTGCAGTGTAAACGGAGCAGTTGACTCCAGTATTCGTTGGCTTAAGTGCTCTCCCAGAGCTACACAAAGATGTAAAGTGTGGCACAGGGATGTAAAGCACAGCACGAAGGGCAAAAGGGCTGAATTTGATTGCTCGGAGTCCTTGCTCACTGTCTGATGGAAATATGGTGTATGATCTACTTTCTCTTACTTCAAAACAGCCTCAAACCACCGGTTCTCGGACGAGCCTCCTTTGAGACTCCCTGATAATGAACTTCAGTAAGTATTTTGCAATCAAAATGAGTCTTGGTATTTCTGAAAGACACCAGATTCATGCCAGCACATCTGCTGAGGCTGAATGACTGATTCACTTGGGCAAGTCACTGTGCCTCTGTTTCCCCCTCCTAGTAAAATAAGGATAAAAATTAAGCCTTCAGTAGACTGATGTGCTCATCCCAGCTCCAGATCTTTCCATTTTTGTATAGATATCATTCAGCACAGGAGAAAGGGAACATTTCTTTTTTCTTCACACTGCTGTTCTTCTCATCTGTTGTTCATCACAATGCAGACTGCAGGATTTTGTTAATATTGATAGATGCTTTATCTTTTAAAACAACAACAACAACAAAACAACAATACTTTGGAACATGAAAAATATGGAAAATATAAGGAAAGAGTGAAAGGGAATGGGGAGAAAAACTAAACATGGTACACACTCTTCTTAATAAAGAGTGCTAAAAGAACTTAATCCAACCCGAGATAACAGTGTGCATGAAACAAAGTAAGTTCCAGAAGCTTTTACCATCAGTTATTTAAGAGAAGACCTGGAAGATACCACTGAGCAAAGCAGGTAAGAGACATGTGATTGTCAGAGCTTGAATTTAATTAGATCATGAGCTGATGAAGGCCACTGGACAGTTAGGCAGATAGTGTGCCAGCAAGGGAGAATAGACCAAGTAAACGGTCTCTAAAGTATGGAAGAGATACTGACAACTGATGTGTAAAAAACAGCACAGGGGCAACAACAGAAGACTGTCTTTGTTTCCCCCAAACCTGTTGAAGCTGTGGTATGTTTTATGCATTAACCTCTCTGTATCATGAGCAGCACTGGGCCAGACAGTACGAAGGTGATAGGTCGCTGAAGCAATAAAGCAATCCTTTATTAATGTCTGTGCTCCAAAAAAATGCAGCCCCAAATTCCTTCCAGATTTTCAACTGGCTGATGGGAGTTTTATTTGTAGATTAAACCATAGAGCAAACTGCAGCCCTTATGTCCTCTTAAATCACGCAGCCTCCTTGGAATGACTACAATTCTCTCTGAGTTGCATTACCCAGAGTTTGTAAATGTCTGGAAGGCATAAACCACTAATGCATGTAATTTCTCTTTTCCCTCCTGCCATTTCTCTGGCTTTCCCACACAGATCGCTGCTTTCTCCCAACCACTTCAAGAATGGGATATATTTCTGTCTCAGAAACCATGCACTATCTCTCTCGATCCAGGGAGTCAGATTACGCTGAGATTTAAAACATATTTCCTTGCTGAACAAATCAGATATTCATTTTGCTTCTACAAAAAGACATCTGCTTCCAAACCAGGTGTGACTCAGAATGGTCACCTCCAGATTTTCCTTCAGGGAGAGTTCAGAGGAGCCTTGGACACAAGTTATTGATCACTGCATAGCACCATGATGCACACACAGCAATGAGCTGGGAGGGAGACTGAAGTGGGTTATCACATCCCTTTGAATCACACCCTTGGATGAGTTCTGCAGGCCCCCAACTGCTCAGCACAGAACCACAGAATCATTTAAGCTGGAGAAGACCTTCAAGATCATCACATCCAAGCATCAACCTGACCTTCCAAGTCCCATCATTAAACCACATCTCTTAATGATTTAGTACTATTTTCTTATAATACTCCCCGTTGGACCTAGTGGTATTTCTGGATCTTGGTCTAAAAATCAGATAGGAATATGGAAAGCTCCTTCTGCAGCAGATGTGCTGAGCCATCCCAAACCCGCTCACAGCACTTGTGGCCTGCTCTAAATCACTTCTGCCAGATTTGCTTTGCATGACATCCTAGCACCAAGGAAATATCTCGCAAAGAGCAAGCATCCCTACTTTCAGGTATCCGTGAGTTATCAGCATATTCAGGCAGCACTTATTTTTGTAGCTTCTTTTAAAGCAAGGCACTCAAAACGCCTGAACACCAAAGCCAAACCGATCTGGGCCACTTCACCTTTAATTTTCTGGCTCTGCAGCTCACTAATACAATGCACGCTGTATCAAAAGGGAGATTGCTTAGTTCTGGGTACTTGGATGAATTTTTTGCATAAGCTGCACCTGGAACTCAGCTGAGGGGCTTAGCATGAGCTCAGGCAGCGCATCTTATCCTCACTTAATGCAAACACCCATCTCCCTTCAGAGGTGAGTGCATCCAACACCTCGTATTAGTCACCAACGCTGTGCTTTCACGCAAAAGGTTTTAATCGCCACGCTGAAGTCACTCACATTTTTGAACAGCCCAACTAATAATTACGGTATGAAATACCTACAGCAAGGCACCTTCTGCTCAGTTACATATTCAGATTGATGGCAATAATAAACTAACAATTTTCTTATCTATCTCTGTGTAAGACTACAGCTGTCTCAGAGCTTATTTTTGCAACTTTAAACAACACATATGCTTTGCTTCAGGCTTAACCTTCAGAAAGCGATGTAACAAGAAATGAACTTCTCTTGATTTCCCATACTGTCTACCTGTGAAAGGCAGATGGCTCTGAGACTGCCTGTCCCTCCAAGAGTTACAAAGACAGTAATTGCATGGCTCACATGGGCTGTAACCATGTAAGGATGCAACATCTAGGTGCTTTCCAAAACTCACATTGACCATCCCTAACTTCTTCCCTCTACAAAGGTGATTCAGAAATGTTAAAGCAACAGGGCTGTTCAGATTGCTGCTGGCTGGGGCAGACATAAGACATTCTTTGTCCCTGTCTTCAGAAATAAAGAAAAATGATACTGAAGGTGAATGAGGACAGAATGCAAATGGTATCCAAGGTTTCTGATGTTGATTAGGTTGGTGTAAATGTGGCCTCATCATGCAGGAGGCTGTTACCACTGTGTTTCATAGAATCATTAAGGTTGGAAAAGACCACTAAGATCATCTAGCCCAACAGTTTCTTTGCTCCTGAATCTTTTTGCCCATCTTCCCTGGGTCAGTGACCTGCACCCACACGTTACAGCTTTGGCTTTTGAACCCTTACAAATCCCTCTGTAGGATTCTGACGCTGCTCAGCCTAAAGGCAGACACTATGCATGGCAGTGCACCTTCTGCCTGACATTTCACATGCCTGTGCAGCCTGATAACAAGCGAGTGCCCGTGTGCCAGAAAGCTCCTCCGCCTGTTTGTTTTCTTACCTGGGTCTCCTGAGGTGGATAAACACTGAAGTGGCACAACTTGTTCTGCATGAAGCAATGAATAGGCATGGGCTGGAGTTTGCTAACAAATCCCTGTTCCATTCATTTCCTGCTTCCTCCTTCTGTTACAAGGATTCCACTCTCCTAGGGCTCCCTATTACTTTCTTTCGTTTTTAACTGTTTTGCCTCGTTTTCAAGCAACTTACATTATTTCTCAACGCACCATATTTCTTCACACCTCTGCCCATCACAACTAATCACTTAATTGTGGGGAGCTAGAGATACCAAGCATTCCAAATGAGCTTTTCCAGGTACCCAGCATCCTGGCCCTGCCAGGTTTCCCAACTGCACTCAGCTAGGTGGAATGAATCCAAGTGGGTTTGGCAAGCCAGCTGCTCCCACCACCTACACACGTGCACCTCCTGGTATTTCATTCGCTGAGCAGCTCTTTCTTCTTCCCATTGTCCCACCCACCACGGTTGCTTGGCCAGGAGGGGAATTTGTAGTTCAGCAGTTCAAAGGAAAGCTCATCCATCCTGCACTTAGAACTGCAGCTGGGGCACGTCTGCTCTGCCCCAACTTGTCCGGAGCAATTGGGATGCTCCAGCATGGAGCTCCCAGCATAAGAGACACATGGAAGCCCTCCTTCAGTCCCACCAAGCAGCTTCTGGCATTAGAAAATGAGCAGGGCTTTCTGCATAGATCTGGAGGAGATTTGGCTGCCAGGCAGCTGGGAGCCAGTGCATGCAGAAATCATACCATTACAGGGCCATTAACGTTGGAAAATACCTCTAAGATCACCCAGTCCAACCCCAGCCCACCCCAACCAGCTCAATGACCACATCCCTCAGTGCTTCATCTCCACATTCCTTGAACACATCCATGGACAGTGACTCCACCACCTCCTCAATTTCCAGTCTTTCACTTTAAAACCATTTCCCCCTTGTCCTACAAACAACTTTGTTTTCTTCCATCTTGGAAGACAACGGAATGCAAACGCAAGTTAGCATTTCTGGAGAACCAACAAAAAACACCTTTCTGCCTGCAGCATCTCAGCTGCCTTTCTGCAGAAACCGGCTATGGAAATGAGCTCCCTGGAGTCCTGCTGACATTATCTACTCGTCATGGTACACATTGCTGATCTGACCTGATAAAGGTGCTTTTCGTTATTATTATTTTTTTTGACTGACAAGGCAGTGCTCATTTCAGCAGGAAAGGTGGTGTTTTTAAAAAGAAACAGGGCAAGAGTAAAAGGAAGAAATACTGATACAATTTTTCCTCATCAGTAGCAGAAAATAAAAAGCATATACAGGTGGAAAATCTATCCTTCCTTTTATCCCTTGATAACCTTGTAAACACATGAGGCAAACTCACCAATTCAGCCAGTAGGTAGCTAAAATGCTGCTGAAGGAACAAGGGCATCCTGGTCCCAAAGTCTGCTGTTCTTCTTGGAAGGCTCAGGTATTATCCTAAGATGAGACATGTGCTGCAAGAAATAAACACGCACAAAAAAAGTCAGTGCCCTGCATTCTGCCACCTCTCTCACTCTGGCTTTGAAATAAATGCAGCTGGAACAAAAGGAAGGAGCAAATAAACTTTGCTATGTGGCTGTGATACCTGTTCAGGTCCTGGTGTTACACCAAACCACTGATGCTCTCTGTGAAGGGCACTCACCCTTAACGTCTATACAAGCCCATAGGATAAAATAAAAGTGCCACGGACAGTGACAGAACTGACTGAAGCAAGGTTAGGCTTCTTACAACCTCATTCTACTTCCTGCCTTATCTGTAATTAGCTTCTGTGAAATGCTTTGAGCTCCATTTTTCCCTTATCTGAGCTGACACGCTTGTGGGGCAGCCCCTGGATGCAAGGGGTGAGGGGAAACTCAACCTGCTCATCGTTTGGTTTTGGCTGCAGTAAACATGACTGTAGTCAAGCAATTCTTGAGAACTTTAATGTCATTTATTTTGGTCAACAGGCTGAGTCTATTCAGCTTTGGTTTAGCTCAAGCTGTGATTTTCCAAAGAGAGTGACCAAGTTTCTCTCAACAGCTTGCTTCTGCAATGACTTGGGCGATAAATACATGCCTGTGTAACATGAGGAACTTCAGGGAGCTGTAAGGAAGGGTTTTTGTACCAGACCAATCTGAGGCTGTGGGGCTTTTTGTGGTGTGAAAATATGACCCCGTTTGGTTAGTTTGGGTCCTCGGCACATCTACAAATTTCCTTTCATAAAAAGTATCAAGGACAAAATGAGATTTTAATTTGTGACAAACAGTTGCACAAAGCAATTTGCTACGGGAAGATCCAAAACAATTCAGCACCAGCCCACTTCTTCCATTTTTTTTTTATTACTGCTATCTCTAATTACAGGCATGAAACCCAGGTAATAAGTGGGTTACATTTTCTACTAAGAAAATGATGTGTATAATTATAGGCACATGTTCAACTGAGATATTGTGGCATCCAGTGCTTCCACAAAGATGATAATTGTCAACCTTTGCACTGTAATTAAGTCTAAATGGGAATCCTAATCGCTTTCCAAATGAGCAAACAGTAAGCCTATCTTGATTGGCTCTGTTGTGCCAATGAATGAAACTGATTTACTCTATGGGTTAATTAAGTTTTATAAAAGCCCATACCACCCCCTTTCCTCAAAATCCACATTGTCAGCAAATATTTGAGCTAATTAGTCCTATATTGTTTTAGTGCTGCGTGATATTATTACCTGTATTATCCTATTAGGAGTCCTGGTTTTTTGCAACCTTGATTTCACATTTCCCCCTTGAAGCAACTACGTTGCCTTTGATTCACCTGCTTCTGGGTTCGTGGCCTTCTCTCCCCTTTCATGCTTGCGATTTCAGCAAGGGTCATGAACTAAAGAGGATACTGTGCAGTACTTGCTTAGTTGCAAAGTGCTTAGCTTTCCTTATAAATGCACTTCATACCTAACCCCGACATAACAGGCTCAGTGTAAGCAATCTCACCTCACTGGCTTTCTTTTCACTGCTACTCATGTGGGATATTTTCCTACAAACCGCCAGTCAACCAGCCCAGCAGGACTCTACTAAGCGCAGACCACACGGGGAGATCCTGAGGATGACTGATGCTATGTTTCATCCTGGGTAAACCTTCAAACTACACAAGATGACCAAAACCAATATGACTCACTTTTACCTCCTGTTCCCACATTCAGCACAATGCAACCATACAATAAAGCTAAAGAGATGGTTTAGCGGGCACGGTGGTGATTGCTCGATGGTTGGATTAGATTATTTTAGTGGTCTTTCCCAACCTTGATGATCCTATGATTTGAACTCTCCATTTGCTTTGTTCAATTTCTACAAAGACAGCAATTGTATTTAAATAGGCAGTTGGGAAACTCCCACAACACTTCACAGTCAGGCCTCCCAGGGTAGACATGCATGTGTCCAGAAGACCCCAACATCACTTCTGTTAGAAGATGACACCGTGCAGGGATAGAAAAAGGGAAAAAAAATGGATACATTCATCACCAGTCAGCACAGATACCCAAAATCAGTGCATACATACTGACTTACGACAGGAGAAAAGGTGCTTTGTTTCCCTATTGTTTCTGTTCCCTCTCCTCTTTCCCAACTCAGTTGTTTGCCCTCAAGAACGTATTTACTCTTCCTTTCAAGAAGGACTTGAGCTACGAAATAAATGCCAAATAAAATGTTTCCAATGCACTTGCCCAAATAAAATGATTTGCGCAATTTAGTGGAAAAAATCACAGAGCTGAAAAAATATATGTGCTTCCTGTGGCGAGAGCACCTGAAAGGCAACGAAATTCCATTACCTGAAACAAGCCCATAAACAGCATTACAGAGCAGCCACTTGTCAGTGCTAGATGCTATTTGTGGGAAGCCACTAATTGCAGCTTTCATAAAACGGTTTGACTCCCTTCCAGGCTGATGCACAGAGCATTCCAAGTGGGTGATTTAGAAGCTGCAGAAAGCCAAATGCCCCAGCCACAGGGCAAGGCTGGCACACTGACAGTCCCTACAGAGAGCTCCTCGGCTGAGCAAGACATTGGCCACTTCATGTCAAATGCCTTCCTTGCTGTCTATGCCTCCTCCTCCATCACAACCACTAAGAAAATCAGGAACCCATGGCAGCAGGAATGACAAAGGACATTGTAAGGGTAGTTTCTGTCCCCTGCACATTTATGGGATTTACTGTTAGATGAACACTAGGACTACTAAACTGTAACTCGTTTGTCTAAACAGAAACAGTGAATGCCCCTTCAGATGCACTCCCCAAGGCTTCACTTCACTAACAGAAACAACACACGACCTACAGGAGACTTCTTCCTCCCTCAAAAGGGGACCTGGAGGCCATCTAGAGCATCCCAAACAGTTTCTAAAGTATAAAGTTAGGCTCCAGAGTCATGGCACAAATGAGTTGCTCACAGCCATACAACAAGCACAAAGCAGAAGTAGACTTTTCCAGCGTAATGCTTTAGCAAAAGACCTTCCCACCTATTTGCCCTTCTTCCAGCAGAACGTGGTCTTCCTTACACACAAAAAAATTATGAAAACGAAATTTAAGTCAGACTTGCCATCCCCGTTCTGAATCCAAAACATACATGCTTTGTTTCTGACCCTATGGTTGCTTCATATGTTGCCTTGAGAATCTATTCAGATGACACAATAGGACAAGCTTGATTGGCAAGTGGGAAAATTGGCACTCAGAAGCGTGATTCATCAGGCCTTTCAGAGCACACAGAGAAGACAATCTGCTGATGTTTGGATAGTCTGCATGTTCTTATCTCAGTGGAACTTGTTCACACAAGCCAGGTTTGATTTTATGTTATCCTAAGCCTTGCCCTATACTTGTCCTAGTAGCTGAAAACAAGTTATTTTAGCCAAAGGCTCCAAAACCCTCCTTTTTTTCTTAAATAAAAATAAACTGATCAGTGAATTTAAAAAAGAGAGAAAGAGACGGGAAGAAAAAAAAACACAGAACAGTATTTTCAGTGGCTCATGAGCTGGAAAATCAACAGTTTTTAATGAGGGGGAAAAAAGAAACGATTAAGGCCATGCGGCAGCTGAAAAAGCAAGCACTTATTAAAACAAAATATTTAATGATCACAACCATTCAATGGTTGGAAAAGCATGTTCTAATGACCGCGTTTAATAATGTTTAGAGCCACCCAGGGCCTTGAAAAGCAACTTCTTACCTAACTTTGTAGAGCTGCTGATTTCAATAAATGACATGCAGTTTAACCCACACGTAGGGGATTCGATTCCAATCCGCTTCTGGAGAGAAAAAGGTTAAAAATCCTCTGCTTTTAACTGAGGGAATTTTGATGCAGGTCGAAGAGAGAGGAGTGAAGGATCCAGTGCTGCAGGAGGAAGAGAGCTCAGAACTGCTCTTCCCAGCAGGGAATTTCTAGCATCCACATTGTCCCAGTAAGGGCAGTAAGGAGAACAACCACAGACTTTCTGTTGCCAGGAAAAGAGGTGAAATTGTGCCACTGCAGGCATTTACACCATCTTCACCAACTGAATGTTCTAGAGATGGTAACTGGGAAAAGAGGCCAGGGGCAAACAAAGCATCTCCAAGCACACTGTAACATAAGGCTTTGTTCAGCGTGAAAATAATATCTTGCCTTGAGTTGGCATCACATATTTATTCCAAAATTCCTATTGGCATAGAAGATGATATTCGATGGAAAACTGTCCTATTTTAGCTGTCTTTTGCTCAGAGGTGGCTTGTGCATCTTGAGAAAAGGCTCCCAGCTATAGGAGAGTCAAGGTATTGCACCCCAGCCCTCTTTGGTAATGTGACCACCTTCAATTTGAAACACTGCCATAATTTGTTGCCAATGTTTCACACTTCTCTAGTTTTAATACATGGAAAGTAAGTGCTTGGGGTTATCTCACTTTGTTGACTGGGACTCGGAGAATCATTCCGAATCCCTCTGTGCATTTGGAGCCTTTCCAGAAGCTCAGCATGGTACCTGCAAAGCAATTTGTCTTTGCAAAAATATTTTGCCATTTAAAGCCACTATGTGGCAGGGAAAAGCAAGCCTTGAAAATATATGTTGTGCCCGGGGCTGATTCGTAGCTGTACATGCTGAGGATTTAATGCAGAAACCCCTCCAAGGGAAACCAGTTCTTAGCCTGCTGCTACGAAAAACCCCTTTCCACCGAGCAGAAACAGGAGAAATCAATGTGTGTTAATCAAGGTATCAGATATGAGAGAGATCTATCAACAAATAGAAATAGGACCAGTCTGCTGGCGTGCTGCCAGGCATCTGGCCAAGGCTGTGTGCAAATAGAGACACGGCACACTGCAGCACAGGCTCCCAGCACAGCAATGAGATGACAATGAGCTGCAGTGCTCAGCTCATGCGTTCAGGAATCTGTTCTGCTCACCTGACCCTACGCAAAGCAGAGCTCAGGCTGTAATTAAGATGACAACAGAAATTGCTCTGAACGTCCCTCAAAATGGCAGTGGCACTACCTCACAACAGCAGAAACCTTTGTCAAACATGCTGCAAATCCCATGCCATGCCCTGTCCCACACCTAGGTGGGTGGTATTCTTCCCTATGGACACCACCACTGCCCACCTCCACCATTTGACCTTCTGCCAAGGGACCACATCACTCCATCTTGGTGGGCTCTGGCCTGTTTCCAGCTCAGTTCACTGCACAGTGAAATACTGAGATGGAAAAAAATAGCCTTTCCATGTCACCGGCCCAGGGCGCCCAGCCACCAAACGGCAGGCAGCCAGCTGGTGCACTTGGGTTTCCATTTCACTCAGCGGAGACAATTAGAGCCTTTGTGCTCTGCATGCACCCTGCCCCGGACACACTGCATCCTCCTTCCTTGGCATTCAGTGCTTGCAGTGTTGACCCCCTCCAGACTCCTGCACCTGGACCGCCCTTTCCCAACATTCTGAAGCCATTTTAAAAATCCCAGTTGCTCAGGTACAACTTATCCAATATTTCTGGGTACTGCAACATTAATAAACCATGTCTCCTCCCCTTACAAATTGTTTTTTTCTTCAGTTAGAGATGGAAGCTAGTTGATACTGCAAGACTGCAAATGATAAGCATAGGGAATCAGAATGGCTCAAGTTGGAGGGGACCTTAGAGATTATCTATTTCCAATCCCACCATCATGAAGAGAGTTGCCAACCGCTAGGATCAGGATGCCCAGGATCCCACCCAGCTGGCCCTGAATGCCTCCAGGAAGGCATTTATTGGTGGAGATCAGTCCACAGAACAAGAAGACATAGGACCAGAGGTAGCCATTCAGCAGGACACATCTGTTGCTGCTCCCAGCGCCATTAAAGCACTCTGTAAGAAACTTGTGGATGCTTCTCATGGGACTTTTTCCCATTCACTGCAAACATCCTGACAAAATCCTACAGCTTAGCATCCCCAGCAGCTCCTGCCACCTGCTCCTTCCAGCCTCCAGCCCCACATCTGTCCAGGTTCTCACAGATACTGTGCAGATGAGAGCAGCCTACAAGAATCCTGGGGAGGAAGCACATGTCTTTCTGTATATCTAAATGAAAAATGCCCCGGATCCAGTTTCCTCCTCTTAAGATCGTACAAAACACTCACAACCACATGTGCTCTTTTCTCCTGAGGAGCCGCAGGGAACCACCTTAAGCCCTGTGACAGGTTTGACAACAGCTGCAGCAAGATTAATGTTTTAACTGCATTAGTATCCTTATTGGTACTAAGTAGTTTTTCATATATTTGCTCTTCCACAGTGGTACTACAGGATATTTACCCACTGGGAATGCTATACTTTAAACACTAAAAGGATGTAATTCTGATCGTTCCTATGCTATTTTTTCCCCTCATGATTTCTAATGAGTTTATTGGGACTGCTTGTGCTTTCCAATAATGCAAATAAAGCAAAACAGAAACAAAACCCCAAACCTGAAGACTAAGGTTGTTAAACTTCAGCACTGGGGACGGCATGTAACAAGGATTAAAAGAAACCAACACAACCCAGCTACAGAAAGACACCCCATCATGTTCTGTATTTCTGCTGCAGGAAGTTTTATGGGGTGAGAGCTGATGAGTAAACACTATAAAACAAGTTGAGAAATGTATATCTGATGTCAGGAGAAGGCAAATAAAATAAAGTGAAGCTTGCACGGAGAGATGTGGCTGTGGATGTGAAACCTGCTCACGCCATGCAGTTGCCTTGAGCTCCAGCTAACAAGGAGGAATGGGTTCTGGCTTTGGTGGGAGATGGTTGGAAACAAATAGGATTTATCTTATCCCAAAGAACAAGAAAATAACCAACATGAAGTCAGCAATGAACCCACCTGTTCCCCATCATGGGCTTGAATGCAATTTGTCGCATCATTAGGATTCATTTACCGGAGTCTCTCTTCAACAGTTTCTCCAAGAGAAAGAAAGAAACTCTATCTGGAGAGCTGTGCTGAAATGTTGGCCTTCGCTAGCTGAGCTGAGAAGCTTTTGCTGACAATGCTGTCACATTTCTTCTTCGCAAAAGAGATTAATAGGGGGAATAGAACTTGTTAGGAGATACTCATGACAATGACTTTGTCCTCAAACCATCTCTAAAATATTTAGATCCCAGGGGCATTCACAATCTAAACTTGTTTTGGGGAGAGAGAAAGGGAAATGGGAGAGGGGAATCTTTCAGGGCTTTGGCAGCAGCTGATGCTAGAAATTTACTGCCTCGCATCTGAAAAAGTCCATGTAAGGCAAGACAGAGCGAGTGCTCCTTAAACAATCCTCACCAGGCATCGCTTGCAGAGCAGCTGTTGAAGTGGACACATTTATACCTCTCTATATTCCAAAAGGATTGTGATTACAACTCCTGCGCCATCAGCCCAGTGTCTCACGTGAGAGATGCAAATTGCTAAGAGGAGTTTTGTACCGGTGGCATTTTCTATCGTCCTCCATCAAACTGGGTTAGCAGAGGAGAAGTCAACAAGTTGGAGTGCTACGGTGTTATCTTCAGGACACAACCCCTTTAGGGCATCAGATGGAATTATCTAGGGACAATAATTCCTGATTGCAGAAAACTGCTGTTCTCTAAAAGAAGACAAAGAGACCTCAAGTTGTCCAAGTTAAGCTCAAACAGAAACTACATTTGGAAGGTGGCATGGGAAAACACTGAGATATTACTTAAATGTCAAGTGAAAAGGTGGAAAGTGCATGAAAATGTGATGCCTTGCTTTGCTGACAAGCACTAAGCCACTGCAGTGAATGGACGAGGCCCTGTGCTGGGCCATGGAGGCTCAGGAACCTGCAGGTATCATTATAGGCACAACAGAGGTTCACAAGAACATGAGGAGTTAAATCATCCTGTCTGTTGACAGGACTATTTTTTTCTCCTGCTCTGGGAAATAACCTGGTTGGACTCCTTGGAACAGCTGTTTTCTACCATCTTCGTCATCTGTTTTTCAAATTATCTAGCTATTAAGTGATTATTTCTGATGATTCCAGCCTGAGAGCATCTGGAATTCTTAAAAACTCCCATCACTTCAGGTTTCTTTTCTACCTCTTTTACATCCTGCCTTCCCCTTTCTTTGGCCTAAAAATGATTTTTTCCCCCCAAATTCTGAAGTTCTTGAACTCAGGAGATCTCATAAGGTCTGAGTGCAGAGAGTACGAGAAAGAAAAGGGTACAGATTACTCTTCCACAGTCTGATTTTCAATATCTCATTTTCCTAGTAGTATTTCCAAGGGAAAAGACCATCTGAGTTGCTCATAAAACGTCTGCTCTTAGAAAGTAATTCCTCAGAAGTCTTTAGGGAACACAAACCACATGTGACCACCGACACATGAAAATTGTTCTCCATCTCCTTGGATCTCCATCACAATAGTTAAATCCCACGAACTTACTTTTCAAAAGTATTTCCACTGCTGCAGATAGCGAGGTGTATTCCAACGGTGAACCAGGAAAATGCAGAGCAGAAACCTGAAGAGCTCAGTGATGGAACATTAATGGATAAATGCACGACCTGAAAGAGAACATCAGACAGCAAGATGTGGAGTGTGACTGTGGCTATAAATGACAGGCAGGAGAGAATGACTGAAAACATGAAAGAAAGGAAACCTGAGCCCTTGTTAACAGCATGGCACGCTTTACAGGCCTGGGACAACATGGCACCTCAAGGCTTCAAATGCTGCACATGTATTTTGCTGTGTTCTGGGGGGTAATTTTGAACACGATACTGCATAATCTTTAAATTGCCACCTACTGCCTGTGTTCTGCAGTGTGCATCTTAGTTCAGGTATTCCTCGCTATAATTGCACTTGGCTTCTCTCTCTCCCTCCAAATCATCAACATGTCTGCTCTTCTTGCACCCACCTACACTGATTCATCAGAGGTCAGAGCTGCATTTTCACCTGCAGCATGGCACTGAAACAGCACTTGTGATTTCTTATTTGGCTTTCCCAAACGATTCCTTGATAAGTACAGCAGGGACTCAAAATGAGTTTTATTTGTCTGCCTTCAGGTCGTTTGTGGTGATTGCTTACTCTTTGTAAAGGTTACAGCTGTCAGCAGCACACTGTTTTGATGTACAAAGGCTGCCACTAAGAACAGGCCACGTGGGCAGCTCATAGATGTTCACAGTCTCTCCTGCTGTCACAACATCCCATCCTGGTGCTATCACTAAGGCTTACGAGGGATCTCATATTACAAATCAGTCTTTCTCTCTGTGAATAAGCAGTGATGGATGCTGTCATCTGCCTGCTCACGTCACACCACATCCTCAATGTTACAGAGTTGGGTCTCATCCACATGTGTGTGGATGATGAGTTGCGGCACGTAATTGCACTGTAGTCTGACAAAAGTCCTTAATGAAAATATCCCTGCTTAACTGTACTGGGATGATCTTTTACTTAGGATCACCTGACCTATAGGCTCCCCAAAATGAAACTGGAGCAGAGCTCAGCAAGAACCACAGGCTAGAGAAAGTCTTCTAGAAGCATCTATCTACCTGATTGATCTAGATTGGACAGTGCTGAGCTTGTGAAATAAATCTAGGACTGCAGTTGTACTGCTTTCAAAAGCTGCCTGACACCACTGCTGCTGAATCGGCATCACCACTGAATGATGGGCTGAAATTTTGTCCCACCTGGATTTTAAACACTCAGCAGCTCCTGGGTACCATCGCCCTTCTTCACAAGCACATCCATCATAGCTGGCATTGACTGATTAACCAAGGAGAGACTGGACATGAACTAATGAGCATCATTCAGCTAAGGCAGGCAAATGCTAAAAGGGCAGCATAATGGGAGCTTTCATACCACAGGACACATCTGTGAAGGAGACTTTGCCTGGGCAAAGCTTTGCAAACTCACAAATCTCTAATCTCTTCAGGATGCAGAACACTGAACAGCAATAAAGAGAGTGCAGACAACATTTTTGCCATGCTGTGTGGTCTTCCCCATGGCCCAGGAAGCCAAACTAATGCAGCAGAGGTGTCCAAACCAATTCACACCTATGCATCAGGACGACTGGCTTATACAGTGAATGAAATTGCTATTGGTGTTGTCACCAGAACCACAGGTGGGCAGAAGCTACAATAGATGTAATCTTTCCCCAAACAAAGCTTAAAATAAAGAGATGATTACGAAGAGACAGCCCCCAAAGCTCACAAGAGAAAATAAGACCCACAGGAGACCTAGCAGCCTCTGAAAACCAAATTAAGGTTCCCAGCACATTAAAGCACGTCTAGAAGGGCAGCTCCTTCTCAAGACTAAGGCAGTTGATGCCTGACAAACTTCCCTTGCCCTAAGACCAAGATCACAGTTGCCACCCACAGATTTATAGCAGACTTGACTCAGTCCTCCATCTCTGTTTCTCCCTTCCATTTGGACTCCCTTCCTGCCCTCTGCCCTTTTTTAGACTTTCACTTCTGAAAAAGCTTTAGTCTAGATCCTAAGCTGGCTGTATATCATGCTCCCCCTATATAAGATTCTGAAACCCAGAACTTTCTACTGTTATTAAGCTGAACACTCCTCAGCAGCTTCCATACCCACCCCACAACCCCATGCTCATGGATTAACAACTTGTATATGCTATGGTAGTAGTCTCCCTGTTGAAAACTTTCTCTGAACTTGAGTTACCTATTAAGTTTTATCTGCGAAAGGCAAAAGGTCCTCTTTTCACAAGTTGTTCTCAAGAATATTTAATGCTCCAGGGTCTGCAGCAACTGTTTTCCATTTGAAGCATCTTCTTTTCCATAGGACACACGTAACCAAAGCCCTGATACAAATACTGTGGAACTGCATATCTTTGTGAGTACACACAGTCACACTCTCTCCTTAAAGCTAACTGACAGCATACAAGATGCAAAGAACAGCTGGCAGTGGGAAAGCAAGAGAAAATCAGATGAAACCATGAGTAAAAAGCACAGGGACTGTGTATGGGTATTAGCAGAGGTATTCCTAGAAAACAACACTAAAATAACAGCTTCAAAATTATCCACTTACTCAGTTGGACTCGATTATCATTTGACAAAGAGCTGTTTGGACAAATAAGGAGATAACCAAGGCTGGTTTTCCTGTTTGCTCTTTGTCAGAAAGGTGCATTTCACACCCATCAAACGCTCAATTAATGCTCTCATGCCTGTAGGAATCCACCACGGGGTTTCCCTTCCCAGAGTTTCAGCCTGGGAGAAGCAGCCCCACAGAGTGCGTTACAGCCCAGATCTTCCTCGGTGCAACATCTGGCAGCAGAATGCTAATTGATGTTGTATAAAAAATAGATAATCTGTCAGCTATTTTCCACCCTCCTCAGGAGGGAACCTTTTAATTGGCTGATAATATCCCCCCTTTAGTCTGTCCTCTGAGAGGATTATATAAATCAAGCATCTAAAAGGTCAAGGGATTCCCAAGGGAGGCTCCATAAAGAACAGAAAGTTTATGCCACAGCCATCCTACCATCTCCCACCAGCATACTCAAAGTAGCTGCAGAGCTATCCAAATCCAAACCCACCCCTTAGCAGGCCACAAAGCTCCTGTTGAGCAAAAACTCCCACTTAGGAACCCTTACTTCCATTTCCCTGGTTACACCTCTTGAGTAGCATCATCCAACTATTAATTTCAGCCATGGGTTTGCAGAGGAGGGGAACCGGGTGACATCTCCCCATACTACAGTCCCCCTTATTTATGGGATCTGTGCTTGGTCTGTTTGGAGGGAGGCTGCCCGGACATCCCATTTGTTGCTGGAGCAGCTGTGATTTGCTAGCCAATCAATCCAAGGCACAGGTGTGCACATTACATGGTGGTCAGGCAATTGTACAGATAAGGTAGATGGGATTTAAAGGGGAGATGTGAAAGAGCATTTGTATCTGCAGCATTGCAGTATAATTGCACCTTTCTGCACAGGGGCAGAAAGAAAACACAAATCCTGCCCCAGAGACTAGATTATTTCACTAACTCAAATTAACCTAAGGTGAGTTATAGAAAATGATTTACCATACTAAACAAACCCAAGGTTTGGACAGAACTGCTTTGCAACCCTCTGCATCAGACCCTGTGGCTAGATCATAGTGGGTTAATGACAGAACCCAGAAGTCAGATCAATTCATGGTCTATGGCTTCAAAAGGAAAATCAAACAAGAAAGAAAGAAAGAAAGAAAAAGAGCATTTATTTGCCTTCATTTCCTGCATTGATGAAGTTGCCTCCAATACTTGCAATTACTCTCTTCTTGAGAAAGGAATTAATTAGCATCATAATATATCTTCAAAGTTCCAAGAAGAATAAAGGGATCTGGTACAATGCGGGATTCCTGGCATGGAAATCAGGCCCTCATCTAAACAGCAGGGGTGATTGTGCAGGCATATTAGTGTGAAACAGGGGGATGCACTTCTATTTGCTGCTAGAAGAATTTTGATGAATAAATCAAAAACCCTGTCATGTCTGGAGGCGCAGGAAAGGCAGCTAGTGTTCAAGGAGGATGGGTAAGTGCCATGTTAGGGGGCAGGTCCAGCTACATATAGAGCAATGGGAATGCTGTCACTGGGTTTGGAGGGGACACAGATCAGCCACCAAGCCTGTGCTTCAGCCATGGGTATCCCATATTCTCCCAAGAATTAAATCAATAGCCTCCATCCAAAAGGAACCTCGCTACAAAGGCCAACATACATCAAATGCACCTCCCTTCTGAGCTGCTGAACAAAGCCCAGCATGTGTCAAGTGAGGCAGAGGCTGTTCCTAGAATCACGGAATCACTAAGTCTAACTCCAACCCATCCCCACTATGCCCACTGACCACGTCCCTCAGTGCTTCATATCCATGTTCCTTGAACACGTCCAGGGACGGTGACTCCGCCACCTCCCTGGGCAGCCCGTGCCAATGTCAGGTTATTTGTACCCTTAGACAATTTCAGCAATTCCAGCAATTAAAACAGTATACTTTAGGCCACATTTACTGAGACATCTCGCTAACACGTCTGCAGACACTCTGCAGACTCAGTGGAAAAGGCATCCTTGTGTCAGACAACATAGTCGGGAGAAATGAAAGATGATGTAATAAGAGATGAAGGCACTTCATCACAGATCTGAATGTTGCAAACGGCAGATGAGTAATAAAGTGACGGGCAGCAAAAGTCACAATCTGCCACACATCTAAATGCCACCAGAGCAGTAGGAGCATATTGTAAATTACAGTAAAGATGGCTCAGAGGTGGGATCTGAAGAACAAATGGCCATTGCTTCATCAGCCACCGACAGGGAGGCAAGGCACGGCTGTGGTGAGCTGCGTCAGAAAACGATGAGCCACATAACATCAAGCCTGAAATGCAAACCCCACAGTCCTACTTGACACAAATGGGGAAGTGTAAAAGAAAACAGATGTTGGCAACAAAGAATGGTTTTATGCATTCTTTAAAAACAGTTACTGGCATCTGTCAGTGCATCTCACACTCTTCCTTGGCTGCTGCTGACATTAAACAAGAGTGTCGAGGATTCTCATCTCAAACTTGATAGCAAAGAGGATGGAAACAAAAGAGGTGACTTGAAATGCAATTACGTTTTGCATTTGAGGGTGAGTGGGCAAGTGCAAGCAGTTACTGAGCTTCAGACAGAGATGGCTGCACTTGTTATCTTCAATCTGTTTACAGAGGAGTAATTGAAAGTAGCGATGTCTATCAAGCCAAGCGTAACAGTTTGTTCTTACCTTCCTGCCCTTTCAGCATAGATGAAACGATGGCAGGAGCGATAAGGGACGCGGATCCGTAAGGTGTGAAACCTATCTGATTGGCACCTGGACACCTTGAGATGGGCACACTGCCAAGCTGGCCACCACGCTGCTTCTGCTCTTACAACCGTGACTCAGTTTGCTTTGCGTAACGCACACAAAGCTGCCCCTGGCCATGAGGGAACAGTCTTGACCTGTGGGATGTGAGCTGGGTTTTGTGCAGGGCATGTCTTAAAAACACAGCCAGGGGACAAAGCTGCCCTGCTTATGTCTTTTACTCCATTTTGCACATTCACACATTTTACTAGTGCACTAACAGGGAACACTCTGTATTACACACTTTCAAACAAAAACTGATGGTGAGCAAAGCATATAATTTTATCTCCCTTTTCAGAGCAAGACCCACGTGCCAGTCACGCTTCTTAAAGGATGCTGCAGATTTTCAGGGTGAGACCTATGATAATCATTCCTGCAAAAATGTGTGTTGACACAGCAAATGTAACAGACACGGGCAAACATGCAGTGCAACAAATTACATTTCTGGGATATGATCTTTTTTTTTTCCCCAAAGTCATAAAATTTCCTCCCTAGAAGCTCCCTTGCAGCCAGCATAGATAAAGAATAAACTGTAAGATGCACAGTAGAAGAAAGTGCACCACGAGTAAGCCCAGCTTCAGCCACAACAACAGCCTCTCAACATGCAGCTCTGCCAATACTTCTTGCTGCAGAAGAGAAAAATATATCCTATTCCTACAGTGTTGCCTTCTGCCCTGGTGCAAAAACTGCTCACAGCGTAAGTTGGGAAAGGGTAAATAAAACCAGATTAGCATTCTCCTGGTTTAGCAGTTTTATGCTTGTCAAGGGCAATGCTGCATGTGATGAAATTAGCTTGAAAGTCATGGCAAGGCTATGCTAAGTCAGAGCTGTTGTGCATACATGGGAACAGTACCACGCTCACAGGGCAGTGACAGCTGCAGCCAAGTAGAAAAACAAAATCATGACTTCTAACCTAATGCAAAGTGCCAGCCGTGTAATAGGGAAGCAAGTGAACATTTAGAAAGAGTTGGCAAAGAGGGTGAAATCATTGCTCTAGGCTGCAGAATGCTAAATATCACAGCAGGTGTTTGCTCAGCGCAACCGTTACTCGGGAGCATCACTCAGAAAGGAAAACCTGGAAAGTAGCTTTGAATATTGGAAGAAACAAGGAAAATGAGGTGACTGTAAACACCCACCAGATTTAGGAGATCAAAGTCAGGCATGGGAAACTTCAGACCAGGTTGTCACTCATTGCACTGTTTAACCCATTGCTAAAAGGGTGTTTCAAAGGTTAGAAGGAAAAACAAACTGGCACAAGGGAAAAAAGAGAAGGGCTCACAGTGCTCCTGGTCCTTAAGGAACCAAACCAACAGATTATAAGAAGAACAACAGGGATGTATGAAATGTGGACAATGCACCAAAGATCCCCTGCTTTTTTGTATGATCCCATCACTGAATTTGACTCTGTTTGGTAAGAGAAAGATTTGCTGTAAAAAAAACACCACACATGGCAGAAAACACCACATTATGTCTCAAGTCTTGTAAGCAGAGACTGGTAGAGATTGCTTAATGCTTCACACAGTCCCTGCTTGCACGTATTTAAAACAAACCCTGACAGCCATGCTCCCCCCAAATCCCATTTACTTGTTTTCATGCTCTTTTGTCCTTGGCACTCCAGCTGGCACCAGCAGCAGATAGGGAATGCAATGGGGAGAATTCCCCATGCCTCAGCAGCTCTGGAGCAAGGGCAATGAGAAATCTCATTAGGAAGCCTGCACAGCAAAGATTTCTTCATCCTTTTTTGAAGGCACAGTGTGACCAAAGAACTCAGATAAGGCTCCAAATGTCCTTTGGGGTGAGTACTTGCAGCCAGAGCTATATACAGCAAGGCTGAAGATTCCCACTTCCACAGAAAGGAACTGAACTAGGCTTCATACATACGATTTTTCTCCTCTTCTTTCTATGACCAAGCAGCATTTCCAACTATTTGATTACATTCCCTCCTTAACTATTGCCACAGATGGTTGAACCACACTGGATTGCCCCCATAGTCTGGAGAAGTAGTAGTGAATTGAACCCCTGGAGTAGAATTGATTGAGTTGGAAGGGGCTATTAAAGGCCATCTGGTCCAACTCTCTGCACTGAATAGGGACACCTACAGCTGATCAGGTGCTCAGACCCCCATTCAACCTGACCTGGAGCATCTCCAGGGATAGGACACACATCCTGTGCCAGTGCCTCACCACCCTGATTGTAAATAACTTCTCCCTTATGCCCAAGCCTAAAGTTACAAAACATTCTCCCATTAAGCTTGGTTTCCCTTCCGCTCTGACAACTAGGGCATGGTATATAGCACAACACAGAGAGCTGTTTGTCTTTTGCAACCTGTCTTCAGCTCCGTAGATCAATCTGTGAGATTAAATTCAAGGCGTGAATGGCCCTGCAGCCCAACTCCTCCTCTATCGATTTAGCCCATGTTGTCCGCACCCCTCGCAATATTTATGCCAAAGAGCATTTAAAAATAAATAAATGAATGAATAAATGAGGCTGCTCCTTCAATATATGTTGACATTCTGCAGGAGAAGAAACGAAGGCAAGGAGGGGAGGGGAAGCACAGCCAGTTCCCACAATGAAAAGCACTGACATGCATGTCAAATGGTTTTGTCTGAAGCACTGGGACCAGGTGGTAGGAGACTGCTGCAGATAGGAAAGCCCTCAGCTTTCCCTTCTGGCAGAAGTGCCTGTGTAATTGCAATGTGGTTGTGCCATCTTGGTCCCCCATAAGCTTTGCTGAGGCAAAACTGCTTCAGAGGTTAAATTGTTTAGCATGAAGAGCAGAAAATCAAGTTCAGAGATACCTGCTGGAGGTTATTTTGATGGAGAGGGGTCAATCAGCGGGGAAATCAGGATAATTCAAGCTCCTGCCCATGTTTTTCTTGAGGTTTAGACGCTCATCTCCCACGGGAGAGATTATGCAGATAATCAGAGCGGACAGATCACTGGGATACCCAACAGACCTGGAGGTTTTACACTGCTCACCTACCCACCCCACCACTCACCCATTGGATTTACCAGGAAGAAGAAATGTCAAAAATGAACCTTTCTCCCAGCCCAGGCAAGATGCTGAGCAGTTTCGCTCATTAGCTTGGTGGCACTGTTATCTACCTTTTCTCCCTCGCTCTCCATTTGCTGTCTGGGATATTACAATTCACTCCGCTCTTTCAGCCACTTCCCCTTTGTTCACCTCGCTTTTGTATTTCTCTTTCTGCAAATACTCCAGCAAATGAGCTCACAGGGAAGAACAAAGGCATTTAAGGCTAATGCTGCTACCCCTGCAGGAAAATCGCTTTCAGATTTATCATGGTGTACGGAGCTGGGGACTATTGCACAGAGCAGAACCTGATACAGGTCATACAAAACATTTCAGAAGTTTGGAATGATTAACATTAAATTGTGGTAGAAAAACATGTAGCGGTGGCAGAGAATAGAGGGTGAAAAGCAGAATTAGGCATTCAACTGCACTCAGTTTTGTATTTACTTCAGTTTTAGACGACGGGTCCTTTAAAGCCTTGGAAATTAAACAAACATTAATTTGGTTAAAAATAAACTCCTTTTTCTTTTTTTTAATCTGACTTCCATTTTTCTTGAACAATACCAAAATCATTTCCAGTTGAAAGGAGTTATTCTTCTTATTCTCATAACGGTTACGTGCCATTAATGGCTTATAACCGCTACCTTCAGCCAATGAGCTAACAGAAATAAACCATGTGATTGGCAAAGACAACTCTAATTAGAAAGACTTCCAACAAATTGACCACAGATGAGATAAAGGGCAGGATAAGTAAAAGTGCTATATAAATTACTTGCCATGAATTATCTGCCAGCTTGAGCAAACTGACAGTAATAGACTTAGGCAGCATATTCTGTCACCTTTCATTTCAGGTCCCAATTTTCCAGTGAAAACAGTAGGAAAATCCTGCTCTGCTCGCTGGGGGAAGGTAGAAAGAATAAAGCTTCTGGAAGGATATGCCATACAGCAGAGACAGCCTTTGTGTTTCCACGTGCAATTGCTCTCTCCTTGCTTTGTGCTGTGAAACCTGTGCTCCTGAGGATTTCAGTGCAATCAGCAAGGCTGATGTGCAGGAAAAGACAGGAAAAGAATCTTACAGACAGCTTCCAAGGCCTGGGTTTGGTGATGTCAAGAACATTTTCTGTGCTGGACAGGGTGTGCACTGCATGTTAAACAAGGTCTCCTAACAGATATTTGCAGGGATTGTATCAGACGGCATGATAAATCATTTCAAATAAAGGTATGGGATGATATCCAGAGCCTTCAAGCTTCAATCTAATTAGGCGTCTGGGAGCAGCACTGGGCTGCTGGGTGAGCAGAGGCTGCATCCAATACCTGCATGTTGGGCACATCCAGACCTGGGGGTGGGATGCTGTGGGGTACTGCCGTGGTGGGTAACAGAATTAATGATGGTAGTGGTCTCAGAGGAGGGGAGGAATGGGATGGGCACACTGCCTACCACTGGGTCAGGGTGCAGAAGAAGAAAAAAATCACCTTGTAATAAGGTTACAGCAGCAGGAAGCTTGTATTTCAGCTGGTGACACCACCAGGCCCATGACATCATGGCTCAGTGTCACGGCCCTGCATCATTTTATCATGAGGTAATCAGGTCAGCCACAGAGTAAAGGGCCTTTAAATCACACAGTGAGTGCCAGGGGCTGTTCCTGCTGGAAATGCAGCCCTGGGGAGAAGGTGCCACTCACAACCTCCAGCATCGGGCTGTTGTTCAGCTGCACATCTCAGGGGGAGAATAGGAAAAAAAAAAATCAACACCCAGGTGTTTGTAGTTTGTCCTTGCTTGGAGGCAGCCAGATGCGTTAGCACTTCAGAAAGAGAAGAGGGGGGTGGGGAAAGAGAGAAAAAGAAATACCCTCTGGTTTCATCAAGGAGACAGACAGAAACTAGAGAGTCCATTAGACATTAATAAATTACCCTGCAATATGCCAAGCCGACAAGGCCAGCTCCCTACTCCACAGTTGGCAGCTACAGGCAGAGATGCTGCTTCATGCACATCTGACACACATGCTGCAATATTTTGCAGTAAAATGCCAGACTCTCTCCCACTGCACCGAATGCTTCCTAGGGGTTCAGCACAGACAGCACTGTGATTTAAGAGCAGGATGAGTATGCGACCTGCACGGCTAGTTAAAGCACCAAAACAAATTGCTAGAGGAGACTATGGAACCAGCATTATCACTAATTTTTAATGGCAGGTTCAAGAACCTGATGCAGCCAGAGGGATGGAGAAAACAGCCTTGCCATGCCCTTCCCAATTTGGGTCTTAGGATTTCATGGCTCAGGGGAGAAGCAATGAGAGCTCTGTGTCCCATTCCACATAATTGCTGCTGGTGGATCAGGAAAAAATAGCAGAAATCTAAACAACAGAATATCCTTCTGTTTATTTCTCTTAACCTTGGCCTTCAAGTCTCATCTGTGAGGCTCTTCTTCTAACACATGGTAGGTCAAGGAAAAGGCTCTGCCTTCACCTAGAGAGATATTCCAACCGAAAAAGTTTGCAGTGCTTATATAAACCTCAAGGACTGAAGCCTTGTCTGCAATAAGCTCACCCATGTAGATCTGCAAAAGCAGTTCAGACCTCACCCAGGGACTCAGACCTGTCCTCTTCCAATCAACCAGACTGAAGTGAATCCTAGAAAGAGCTCTTGCTGCTTATCACAAAGTTTTACTGGTCACATCAAGGTCTTTATGTTGAAGCATAAGCAGGTATCAAACCGAACCGGTAAATTAAAGATAGTTTTCCTCGTGATCAGAACATCCCTCCAAGCATCAAAGGCAAAAGAAGTGCAAGCCAAGCCATGCAGCCATGCGTTAGTTTTTAATCATCTCAGAGCTCCTGAGTTTTGCAGGGTGAATGCGTGCGATCTGGAGGTCTGGCACAACTGAAATGGTGCCAACTCGGAGCCCAACAGCTGAGGCCCAAAGCAAATCCCAGGAGGGTGCTCAGCACCCTCACCCCTGCTCTCTTATTCCACTGCAGGAGCTTGCTCTGTGCCGAGGTGCACTCCGAGCCTCCTAGGATTGAGTTAGCAGTGCATCAGTTACACCATTTACCCAAATGAAGATAATGACATGACAAGCAAAATCAATTTTCATATGGTCTCTAAGCTGAGATTTGATTCCAGAGGTTAAAGACACAGGGCAATACTCTTCAATGAAGCTAAACAATTTATAGCAGCTGAATATCTATCCTTCAGAGCTTAACTGCTAAGAGCAGGGAGAAATTAATTTCTGAATCCAGTGCATGTTCAGCCAAGCTTAAAGTAAATGGGGATTATTATTCTTTTCAGGTGAAAAGCAGATTATAACAATAAATATACAATGTAGGTTTGAAAGAATGGCTCCGGGGAGACAGCTAGATTCAGAAAGAAATTAGTTAGAAAGCAACTTCTGAAAGCATTGAATATTCTTTGCCATTTCCCAATCGATTCTTAACTCAGAAAGCAGGAAAACAGCCGACACGTCTAATAGCTGCCCAGCAACATGATTTGTTAGGCCTGCTCGAGTTCCTGGCAGCCAGTGCAGATGAATCAGTGGTTTCTTTTTTAACATCTTCTGCAATAATAGCAGCGAGAAGTGCTGTTTTCCTGAAATTCAGGATTTAGTCCTCTTTGGTAAAGCAGGCATTAAGATTCAAGATCTGAGAAAGGTCTTAATGTAGAGTGTACGCACTAAAAATATCTGCTTGGCAGATCAATTTTCCCCCTTGCCAATGCATTTAAACATCTTTTTCTTTTGTTTGCTCCTATTATCGTTCTCAGCTGCTATCAGTGCCACATTTCCAAATATGTGGTTGACTGAATGATGCCATTTCCTTACTGAAGTCCCTGCAGTTTTAACTCTATGGTGTCCCTTCTCAAAGCACATGCAGCACAGCCAGGTAGGCTGACCCTGAAGCCGAGAGGCACTCAGGCTGGGAACTGCTCCCTTTTAGATCCATCAGGCTATATTCGGTTCAAACCCTGTCTTTTCCCAACCTAAAATGAGTAAGCTGTGCCTTGCTATTCAAAAGCATTATCACTTCAGGAAAATAAGTAAATAATTAAAAGACTTTGTGCGAGATTGCTGCTCACCAGCAGTGTTTCTATCAACGAGCATTTCTGGCACAACAACCTTCCTGATAAACAGTTCAGTCTGCTAAGGCAAATCACAGTGCAGCACCCAAAATATTGGCCTGGGCCCACTCCTTGTTAACGCTCCCACCCATCTCTTGGGCAGGGGCTGAGATAAATCCCCCAAATCAATCCTCGATGGCTCCTCCATGACTAATGAAATCTGGCAAAGAAAAATGTATGGAAAACAAACCAAAACAAAACCCTTGGCAGTGCACAGAGGCGTTTTTTCTCAGTCTCCACATTAGGAGACAAAAGGCTCTCACATGCTCAGCTCAGCTTGATGCTATTGACAGCCCAACCTTTGCAGCAGATTTCTCTCAGCGTGAATTCCTGTCCCTGAAGTATGCTTTATCCCCTCTCTAAATAGCAAACAACACAAGTTGGTAGAGGAGCCACTTCAGCCCTTGAAAATACAGACATTGACTACAGGCTTTAGCCTCAACCTCCACTTAAACACCAGCCAAGTCTTACAGAAACAAGCTGTCAGGCTGGGGAGAGAAACAAATAATAATAATAATAATAATAAACAAAGAGCAACACACTAAACACAGCCTTCTTTACACCTCTTCCAGCACTCCACCAGGCATTGTGAATGGATGTTCCCATTGGGTAGGGTAAGGAGGATTAAATCAGAACCTTACAAACAGGTGAAGTACATAAGTATATATCCGAGCCTGTAGTTCCTAAGGCTGAGGGGATAAAGCTGTTAATTAATAGTATATATCCCAAGCACTGCTCATGGGTAAACAAGACTGACTGAGCACATGCACAAAAGCAGTAGATATATTGCTCTTCTATTAAAATGTTTCAGTGTTTAACACTTTCTTTGTTGTAGTAAGCCATGCAGAAACAATCATCATTTATTTCTTCCATGCATTATTTTGTTTACTTCTAAAAGAAATCACCCAGTGCATTCAGACATTCAAAAGCATGGGCAGTCTTTCCTCAGCCATTCTTCAGACACTGAATCTGATACATTTTGAAGTCTCAGATGCTACAATGGACTTTCCTAGCTCTCATTGTGAAGATGACATGTTAGGCACTGCCTCTTTGGCCTTCAGCAGCCCTTTCAAGGAGAAAAGGACTCGTGCAATATGTCTTCTTATAAATTATTCCACCTTTCAAACTGAAAATAGAAACCATCAATGTTGTGGCATTCATTTCTGAAGATAACTGTACTTTCCCTGACTGGTGATTCAGTCATTCAGTGCCATACAATTGAAAATGAAAGCCTTTGGCACACTGAACCAAGCTTGATGTCACTGACAGCTGATCCTTAGCCCCAACTTTTATGAGACAAATTTTAGCCTCTCTATCTACCTCATTCGACATGGAATCTGGGATCTTGACATTACTTATGGTTTCTGAGAAACATGACATTTAGTTGAGAATCCAAGACAGGGACTAGAAAGGTAAAACGCCATCCCCTTGGTGGGTTTACACAAACCCAAAGACATAAAGATCAGGGCAAACCAAGTAGCCACTCTCTTCATAGCCCCACTGATTGCAGATCATCCTCCTGTAGTTCTTGTGTTACAAGATACTTTGGTAGATGCAGCCACTGAGCCCTTTCACAAAGCTTGGTGATGAGGACAGGGGTTCAGAGATTCCCCTGCCAGGGAAAGCCATATTGAAGTCAGTAAAAATCACTCAGACAAGACTAGCGCTTTCAGAGTGAAGAATAAACCAACTGTCTAAGCTATGTACTTTCCTCACCCTTCCCAACAGCAAAACAATGCAAGCGCCTTAATGATGTACTGCCTGAACTCAGATGTCCTTTCCTTCCAGCAATATCAGGTGTCTCAGCTGACACCTGGGGAGGATTCTTGCAGTCAGGACTCTCCCCTGTAAAGCAAGTATCAGCTATAGGCTTGAGGGGAAAAAAAGCTTTTTTCCTGCATCTTCTGGTACATCAAAATAAGCAGAGTGAGTCCCAGTCCCAGGAGAACCTGGTCTCTGCTGGAGAGGTTAGAAAAGTGTTATGAGTACTAAAAAAATCCAGGCCCCAGTGCGCCAGCTCAAGAATTTCCCCTTAGATAGACAAGATAGTAAAGATGAGAGCTTAAACAGAACTAGGAACAACTGTTGAGTCTGTCTGGATTTTGACAGTGCCTCATTAGGAGCTGATTGACAAAGAAAAGAAATCAAGGAAAAACCAATCCATACTTTGGTTAGCTGAGAGATGGCAATAACGCAACAATTTTGCAGGAGTGAAACTGAACACAAACTTCACAACCACGACCTTTAAAAGCATGACTTGTACTGGGAGCACTGGCATGGAACTGTGCTTTTGATTTGTGATCAGAAATACTCAGAAAATACAATCTGCACTTTGTCATCGGTTGGAACCGATCAACCATTGCCACAGTAATTTAGAAAAGCCCAGGATTTGCTCTGCTGCAAGGTAGGAATGAAGGCTATTCTCATCAGAAATGCTGCCATTTCACTGAACATCCTCCCCTTGGCTATTCTGTGACATGAAGACCCATCAGGCCAACCATCATCCAGCCAACCAGCAAAGCTCACTAGCCCAAGGTTTGATCAGTTTAGATGAGATCCCTTCCCTCTAAAGTTCTCTCTTTCAAGGACAACCAGGGCTTGAATAGCCACGGGTGTAAATTCTTGCCCAGGTATGAAGCTCTGCTGCTGGACCGTGTCCACAGTATAAAGTCAGTGCCCTCACAGGTCTGTCTTTCACCCAACAATGCATTGAATGCACAGAGCCCTTGAAGATCCTGTCATTCACCTCCTAGCCAAAAAGAAAAATGCTTCTTACATCACATTTCACAAGGATTCAGCAAGTGAATAGATATTCCAGGAGTCACAAGACATCACAAGGTGAGAGTCTGACACAAAGTCATCTATTCTTGTACTTTATCCCAGCTATTGCCAACAAGAGACAAATCCTGTCAAAAAAGAACACTTAACCTGTTAGCTTATTTTAAAATACCGTGGCTGGTTTCAGCTAAAAATAGTTTATATTACTCCCCTGTGTAAGCTCAGAAGCACAGGCTGTATAATATAACAGAGAAAGCTAATATTTCTGACCAGGCAAGCAATCAGCATGCCTAGGAAACATGTAATGAGTGTGGACCTAGAGCCTGATGCTGCCAGCCCACGAAATAAGGCTTTTTCATACAAGACTTGGATCATCTGGGAAGTCTTTTCCAGCCTCAGCAGCAGATCTGCACCTTTTGAAATCAAAGCACTGCTAATGAAGAAATACACAGCTGAACAGCAGACATCTCTGTGTTGACTGAGTAACATGATTGCACTGTATTCATATAATGTAGGGTAGAGGGGAGCAGAGGAGAAGTACTGGCAAGGAGAAGGGCTAGTAAGCTATAGACAAAACTGGTACAAGAATATAGGAGACATAACTGGACAAAAAACAGGAAAGCAGAAGTTAGATTACAGCATTTCTCATCTTTGGTGCACATGGATCTGGAAGGGCTGTTTCATCAGACCACATAGGACCTTTTAGCTCTAAATTCCCAATAGGATAAAGCATTTTGGTCAACTACAGCTCTATCAGGGATAAACTTGGCTCTAAGGGCTGTAACTACCAGCTAGGAAAGACAAAAATATAACCCAGAGCCCTGGGGATAGTGTTAGCCTAACATGTCAAAAATGGCTTGTCCCCTTTCTCCAGCCAACTTCATCTCAGTCGGCATAAATCTTCCCCTCTAGAGACACTGAGACATGGCCAGGATAATAAAGGATGAATTGCCTTCTCTGAGGACTTTTCACACTTACCAGTCTGAAAGATTAAGATGAATTCAACTCCAAATTAAAGCAAAGGGACTTGTGATGCCTGGAGAGCACTAGAAATGTATCTTTCAGAATCCCGCTTCAGCCCTTCACTGACTTGATAAAGCTGTATATCATTTCAAAAGACCTGAAAGATTGGGGTGTTTGGGTTTTTTTGGGGTGCCAGGGAGTGGTCTTTATCCCACAGATCTTCACTTTACCCTCTCAGATTGCCTGAAAAACAAAATCCAATTGCAGCTCGCCATGGCTTCCAGACCTCATCCTCCAAACCCCAGCACTGAGTCCAGATGACATTGCCCACAGCGCTACCAGTGATTCCCTTCTAAATTAAAATGCAGGTATGATACAAATTTTCTCCCCCTTCCTTGAGTATGAATAAAGAGAAAATTCCTGAGCAAAAGTAGATAACTGATGAATAATTCATCATCCCCATGTTCTCCTCCAGATGTAGGGACCCATGCGCTCACTTCTGTGCCTTTGAGTCTCCTGGGGGGCCTGGATACAACTGAGACAGACTTGCGCTAAATCTTACTCCAGCTTTAAACCTTAAAGGCTGCTAGCAAGTTCCCTGATGAATTCCCTTGTCTCCTTCTCTTTGTTTGTTCTTCCTTTCATTTGCTTTGTCCGATACGCTTACAGAGAATCACCCCTTGCTTCACAACTCCTGCAGGAAGGCAGAAAACATGGAGAAATGCTTTACGCTTTCCCACAGAAATATGCCTCTCTTATCACAGTTGCATGTTGCCTGAGGTTTAGCTGTGGGGACACACATCTGATTGCCTGAAGGAGCATCACCAGGTTCTGCTTTGCATCAGGCAGGTCAGAAAGAGTCCAGAGCCCTTTCCTGGCTGATTTACTTCTTCATTTTAAACAGAGATGTTGGTTTGCATTTAAGGGAACGGCAGAACAATGCTGACAAAGTACGTCTTCAGTTTTTAAGATCCCTAATATAATAGAGAATATTAATCAAAGCACAAAAGAGACTCATATGCTTCCCCGCTCACAAATGTCATTAGAACTGCTTTCCAGTTTTAGAAACTGCCTTCCAAGTTGTATGTTGAGTGGTAAGTTACTAAATTAGGCTGAAAGTTTTTCAGCTGTTCTATTTTCTCCCCAGAAATGCAATATTTTAACTTTATCTTGGAATAAATCATTTCAGTTTTTTTTTTTTCTTTTGAGTCTATTTTTAATGTTGATAAGGAAAAGAAAGGAGGGGGTGGGGTTTTTTGTTTCGTTTTACATACAGCAGTGTTCAGATTTGGGCCTTTTTTTTCCCCACAGTGTTCAGAACCTGGAAATCACAATCACACAAAGACATTTACTAGAGTGAGCATCTCACTGCTTGCTCTTCCTTAAATCTTACTGATGTTTCTTACTCATGAACTTGCATTAAAAAAGAAACCAACCCTCACGCATCCATCTGAGAGAGCAGCAGGACTGAAGAGACAGAAACCAGAACAACAGCCCATGTACAGAGCTGTCAACAGCAAAAAAGAACTGGGAACAGATACAGAAAAATATCTCTCTTTGTATTCATGTGTAGTCTTCTTTGGACAGTACCAGGAAAGCTGGCATGAATGCTCAAAGTCAGTTGCATGAGCAGCTTTCTCACTGACTACATCTTGCTAATAACAGTGCTCACATCACACCAAATAGCTGGAAGGTTTCGCCACTCTCCTCATCATGTGGAGGGCTTGCGAGGTCACTGGCTTTCATACATGAAAAAATGTCTGCATTCAGCACGAGGGAATTTTATGATTGACTTCATTTGGGAGCGTGCCCTTTAAAGGAAGGAAGATGGATCTTGTTTTAAGATGTGTTTATTTGCAATTCTTACACCTACACACACATTCAGTTATTACTGCAGGTATCATAAACAGGCTTCTGTCCATGACTTGTTTTTGTAGGAAGAAGCTGAGCAGAACGGAAGTGACAAAACATTTTCTAAAGTCTCTACTATGCTTATAAAATGACTGCTCCAACTGTGAAATAATCCTTCCACCACTCCTGAGCGCCACAGATAAAAACTGCGGGTGTAAATATACCAGCAGCATGTGTTTAAGTGTTAATTTCTGTATGACATTAACACCAACCAATTCCTTTCTATTCCAGCTTGAATCTGGCCTTCTGGCTTCCCAGAGCCAACTTCACACTTGGTCCTTCACACAACCATCCTCATTGCCCCATGAGCCAGGGCTAACACTTGGCACCTGGGTATTAGCATTTATTAGCGGAAATATTTTGCACTGCATGAGTCAGCCCGACTGCACGTATGGGTATATTTAGGTTTATTACACCACAGCTAAGCACACTTGATCAAGACTATATGGCTGCTTATCCAGCCTACCTGCAACAGCAGAGATGATTTGGGGCTGGTGATAGGGGTTCTCTGGGTGACTCTTAGGAGCAGTAGCTAGTGGTGTGCATAGCCAGGCTACCACATAACTCTTTCAGCACTCTGCAAGTTTCACACTGTATAAGGAAAGCTGTTATTTAAGGAACTCAGCAGGATATCAGCAGGTATTTGGGGTCTGACCTCTCCATGTGCTTCTGAAACCCACAGGAGAGCCCCAGCTTCACTTTTAAGCACATTACTAATTACTGTAGGCACTCCTGGGTGACTGTGAGAACCGTATGAAGATATACGTAGGTTGCTCTGAAAGTAATGCCTGCTATTTACTTCCATGGAAACTACGACAGATATGAAGAGCGTAATAGCTGTTCAATAGAGCAAATTCACAGCTACAAAGCACAGTTTTTCAACACAGTCACCACCATTAGCTGTGTATTTTCACCAGCAATGGACAAGAGCCTGCAATGTCACACCTTTAGATACCTGCACCAGCAGAGGTAGCACACTGTGACTGTCAGCACTGACAAAACACACCACACACTGTCCCACTGTGCTCACATCCACTGGTTGGTCTCCATAAACGTTCAGCATGCATCAGTGTCAATGGGTGCCATTTCTTCTTTCACAGAGGAATGAAGTGGAGCACTTTTGCTTCATTCACACTTCCATGTCAGACATCATTTTGTCAGACTGCCCAGCTGCTGCCATCTGTCACGTGGCAAGAAAATGTAATGGAATACTAGTGGGAAGTTCAGCCTCTATCGCCATCCACCAGTGCCCACCTCTGATGCTGTTGGGACTAGTATAATAAAACAGGAGGCATTACTTTCAGAGCAGCCTTCATAGTTTCCTTTCCTCTCTGGATCAGCAGTGAGGCAAACACTTGATCAGCTGAATCAGAAGAGAACAGTAACACAAAACCCTTTCCAACAGCCCATACTTTCCAACTCCCTCTACCTTCCAAAACACAAGAAGTACCCAGTGCCTTGCAGTTATTCTACTTCAGCTTCATACTTTGGAAATCAAACCATTACAGTTTTGATCTGAGATTTAAGTAAGAGTATGAGAACACAGAAAGAGAAGGAGGAGAGGAAGGAAAGGCAGGAAAAAGTCAGTGCTTCAGCAGGAATGACACCCCAGAGGAAGAATCTGAGATACCCATCTATATTTCACCATCAAGCTATCGATACATCATTTTACAATTAATTCTGAGAGCTAAAAACATTAAGGATCGATTCCAGTTAGCACTGAGGTCTAATTAATTGTTTTCTTTTCTTAAGATCTCCAAGATAAAAACCAGAGGGTGAAATAGCAGTTTTAGAAGGCTGTGTCATGGAAAAGCACAACAGCTGGTAAGAACAGAGTGGCTCCGAATGCTAAAGAACAATCCAGTGCTATTTAGTCTGGTTGGAAATGCTTCTGTGCTTGCTACTTCATTATGCACAAAACAAATTTGCATCTTATTTGATTTTTTAGCACTATTATATCTGAGCTGTCAGAGAAGAGCAAAGCAATCCACGTGAACAGTTCTGAGTCTTCTGATGAGCACACTGACCCAGAAGAGCTGTGTTTGTATAGCTGCATGCCCCGAAGCCTTGCCCAGCAGTAGGCAAAGCATTTACACAGACTTTCCCTTTGGAGGAAGGTAGGGAAGTATAGCAGGTGAAGGAACCCAACAGGAGTTCCTACACTGCTGTCTCAGATGCTTTGCCTCCCGGTTGCAGTTTTCCCAAGACTGTTGTTCTTATTATAAACAGTTGACTCAGAAACATTGCAAAAGATTTCACATAAAGCATTCCCGCCCCATCCCCTGCTGCTCCCTTCCCAATGCACAGAGATGCCTAAAACAAACCAGATGTGCTGCACAACGACGTTCACTGATAAAATCCTCAGAAGGCTCTTGCTCTCCCTGTCTGTCCTAAAGCATTAAAAATGGCCAGTTCATTTCCGTAACCTATTATGCAAAATAGCCTCACAGGCCAAAGTGCTGGAGAGATGGTTTCCCTTCTCTGATGTGACTTTCACACTCTCCTGATGATATACAACTTTAATAAAAAGCATAAGAAGAAAGTTCAGCTGAGTTCGGCACGCAGTACACAACTCAATCCCATTCTCCCCCCGGGCACTAATTTAAAACATATCCCAGGATGCTGATAGTCATCCCGTGTGCCAAGAGCCTGGTGAAAACACACACAAGTCCGTGTGCTGGAAGGACACTGACAGGCAATGTCATTTTGCATAGGGATTCCCAGGTGAGCCTTATTTCCGGTACAACCAGGTTCAACCCATCACTGATAGCCCCCCACAAGCTCTCCTGGGGCTCAACCAACCTTCAGCAGAAGTTAAACTAGCACATGATTTTTCACAACCCTTTCAAAAGCAGTCAGTTACAATTAGGTCCTGAGTATCCCCATCAGCCCGAGTACCTGAAGTACCTTGGGAGAAGGTGGTTACATGAGGGGGAATTTGATGGAGAAGGAGAGAGAAAGGGGAGAAGGGACCAGAATAAGTAAGTACGATACCTTTCTGTAATTGCTCAAACTGCCTGAGTTGCTTTTTGATGAAAGTCATAATTGCCTGCACTATTCCCCTCCACCACATCAATATCCAGCCTTAATATTGCATGATTTTTCATGTCTGCTCAGGTATGAAGGCCTTCAGGACAAAACATGAGCCAGGCTTTCTCATTCTAGCTTTAGGTGTTCCTATTCATTGCAGGGGAGTTGGACTAGGTGACCTTCATGGGTCCCTTCTAACTCAAACAATTATATGATTCTATGATTTCCCCCCTTAAACCAGCCATGCAGAAGACTCCCATTTGTCAGCATGATTCAAATCCCTCATCAAAATTCAACCAAATGGTGTTTACAAAGTGACGACCCTCCTTTGGGTCATTATTATGTAAAGAGTAAATTGGAAAGAAAGAATGAAAAAAGCCAGGTGAACAGTCACACAATGGGAAAGCTGGGGAATGCTGCAATGATCCCAACCCTGTCCTGTGCATAATGTTTTTCTTGAATGGTCCAAGCAACTGCCTTCTTCCCCTTCCAAACCCATAATTTCCTTTAACAGAAGAAAAGCGCATGTGTTTCCCACAGAGAGAAAAGAAGGAAATTATTTCATAAGAGAGAGGTTAGTTTTCACTCTATCTCCAGTAGCACGGGGAATTAATGTCTAAGATACCACCTAATGCAGGGGGTGTAATGAAGCAGCTATGCTGGGGAAGGGCTACCATCTCAGATTTCATTTTGGATTGGTTTGGGTTTTTGGTTGGTCAGCTGGTTGATTGTTTTGTTGTTTGTTTGCAGTCATATTGTCCTAAGCACTATATAAACATAGGTGGAAAAGCTCAAAACAAGAGATATCAATTGGACATTGGATAGATGGACACAGAAGAAATGGTGAAACCACCACACTGATATCACAGCACAGGGATGAGGATGTTTTCTGGTTCGAGGTAATAAAAGCAATCTCTACGTTAATGCATAGGCTCTACAACAGATTACAGTGGGGAAAGTCACAGACGTTCAAACCGAGGGCTGTCAAGAGTTGAGATCACCAAAGGAAACTCATGCTGTTTCTAGTGACAGCATTTGTCTTTGCTTCACATGACAATAGACTGAACACTGAAATGGGGAACTAAAATAATTCCCAAAAAATTAATCACTGTTTATTTTTCTAATTAAAAGAAAACGCATTTGGTTTGGAATTAGAGTCTGGGGAAAGAAAAAAAAAAAGGATGCAAGTTCAGCTAGAGTTCACCTATCTTACCCAAAAAAGAATCTGTTCTCCTGAGTCCCTTTGAAAGGGCATCTTGACATTTGTAAGGGAAGGTATTTAGGGACATGAATGCCATTGCTTGCTCTGTCCAACATCGAGAGCTCCTACTTGTGCTGAGTGGCAGAAGGTGCTGCATAAAGCACCGAACAGAAAGAAGGGGACAAATGAGAACCAGACAAAGAGAATAAGGACTAAAAAAACCCCAAGAGATGAGTAGTACACACCATGGGCACACAGGGCAGCTCACAGCAGCTGCCAGGCCATGCTCAAGACCTCAGGCCCGACAACTTGCGTGACCCTATCTTTGGTATTTGAAAGAGGCAGGGAGCTAAATAAGGAAGAAGAATCCACAAGAAGAAGGAAAAAAGCCACCATCAGCCAAGTGACGTTTACTGTTCCATATATCTCTATATATTTAGGTCTTCCCCATGGCACAGAAGGGAACCAGCAAATTCAAGCACCTATTCTTCATACCTCAAGTTTGCTTCCAGAAAGGAAAGGAGAAAATGAGCTGTCAGCAAAGCTATCTTATTGCTTTCTCTTTTCTCATCACCCCTCTCTCCCGTTTCTCCTCACCCCCCATGCCCTGAGGCTGCATTTGTATCCAAAAATACATAGGCACAGTCCTGAGGATCCAGTATCATTCTTCAAAGAGACAGCCCATGCTCGTTCTGATGACAATGGTGCTAATCTTATCCCCTGGCTGCTTCCCAGAAGTGACATAATGCTCAGAAATGTGCGTTTGTTTTAGAGGCTATTTACCACAGGAGAGGTTTGGGGGGAGAGATGCAAAGCCAGGAAGCAATAGGATTTGTGCACACCATAGACCGGATCCACACTCTATTGCAGTCCATTTACACAGCTCTGTGTCACTTGTAAGATTCATCCGAGCAGACAGAGCTGAGTAAAAGGACATATAGGGTCCCAAATACATGGGAGCTGAATATGCAAGCCCCAGCAAGAGAATCCATAAATGGGGAGCCAACTATCAGCTGGATACGATTCCCACATCAGTTTGTGGACTGAGGTGACCACATCCAGCTGAAAATATCACCACCGTTACCTTTTAGTTCAAGACTGATTTTCTTGCCTGAGCATGAGTTCTGGAATGGTTTAAAAGGAACCGGACCCATCCTTTCAGCATGGCTATAGTAAAAATAAGTGGTTGACTGGGGAGTTGCTGATATGCATGGACCTCAGTCTAAATTAAGAACACTCCCACCAGAAATCCCAAATGCAGACATGCTGTACTCATGCAAAGCAAAGCCACATTCCTAATAGGAAAATTACTTCAGCATCTTACCAGGTTAATCTATGCCACTATAAAGTCTTCCTGCCAAACGCAGGCCCCTCATTCAGATCTGCTGGAGACAGTGTAGTCAAGCCAGTTATTAAAATCACAGCCAGCTCCCAAACTGCCTGTCAGAGCTGAATTTCAGAGTGCCCAGGTCCCAGCTGGTGCCAACATGTGTCTTTCCAAAGCAGTCCATCCAAGAGGGGCTGTGGTGAAACTAAGCCCCACTGACTGATCACCATGTCCAAAGGGTGGGGGCACAACAGACACCCAGCCCACCCACAGTCTGTCAACAGAGAATGAGAGCATTCAGTCCATTAAAAAGTGGTTCTTATACGTATCTGTCTATGCGTCTATATATATATAAAACACACATATATAAATATATATATACACACACACATGCATTAGTTGCGCTACTGTCAGACACAGCATGATGGGTCAGTCAGTAGTTTCAGGGACCATGGAATAAGAAAGGAGATTTTACACCATTTATTCTGAAAGAGATACATGGAACTACGGAAGTAAAGGAAGCCACTTAAAATCACGATTCTAAAGACAAATTTCATGTAGGTTTTACTAATCATTCCTCATAAGTAACACAACAAAACAGAGAATGTGTTTTGGAACTTAACATTATAATACGTTAAGCACCATTACACAATGATTTCAGCTCAAGTATGTTTTCTATCAGTAAATATTCTGAAACTATCAAAGAAAAGCCAGATTTACTTAATGGCAGATTACTCTTAAGTAAACACACATCTAAGAACCCCTAACTGATGGCATGAAAGGTAATAGCCCCTCTTCCCTGTAACCCAGCCCACAGCAGCATCTCCTGCTAGATGGCTCAAGCACAGATTAGAACATAAGAAACCTGCATTTTTCATTCTGATGTCATCCTAACTCTCTCCTTACCTTGAGAATCACGTTTAATGCTTCAGTGCTTTATCACGAGCAAAAAGAAACACACTGTGAGACCACATTGGTTCTCTTTTTTCTTGCCCTCTCCAGTTCTTACACCCCTCTTTGCTTCTCAGAGGAACAGCTCTCAGGACATGATATATTGGCCCATTTTCTCCTTTAGAAAATGCTGGAGGTGGTACTCATTGCAACATGGGTTACTTTCCCATTCTGGAAGCTTAAGACCAAATCTGAAATGGGTGATGAAGTGCTGGAATACCCTGCAGAGCAGCTTCAGCTCTCCTTGCACAGCCTGTCCCATACTCTCTGCAAACAGACTACGAGGAACAGCCTCTACCCTAAAGATCTCATAGTTAACCAGAAAGAAAAGCTGAAGGGAGGCAAAGGCAGGGAGAGCAGGACAGAGCAGCACCAAACAGAATTCACCCCCGACTTTGGGGCTCCCTAACCTGCTCTTTTCTCTATGTGTCCATCAGCACGCGACATCGAGACACAGTTGAGCACAAAACATTTGCTTCGATAATTCCTGCCTTCTAATTCCAGATGGGCACTATGCCATGGTTTATTCTTAAAGGAGTTTTTAGGAGTGTTTTACACTCTTGAGTTTCATTGGAAAAGCGGAATGAAAGGAGGGAAATGAGTGAGCCAACTTCTTCTGTTAGAACCCTGGCAAGATTAATAGCTAAGCTCATTGTACTGGGCTCCACAAAGAGAAATGGGCTGGATAAACTCTGACTTATTGCCTTATCCTCTCATTGCCTTTCAGAACAGTTTTGCCTGGCTTTGTCCAAATAGATTGATATGACACACACAAAAAAATCTTCTTTTTTTCTTTTTTTTTAAATGCTTTGTGTAAGAATCTTCAAATCTGGCTTAAAGTAAGGCAGGGGAAAAAGAAATCCTTCCCTGAAAGAATACAAGGCAATCCCTCAATCCCATGTTGGGTAGAGAGGTTGTAAGAGGTTACAGGAGGCCATTGCAACATACAAAATCTCCCTAGAACATTAATCTGTGCCTAGCAATTCAATGAGATAAAAATTTGACAACACATTGGCTGGCTGTGATTGCCCAGGGAAAAACATCTCCTTCATAATAATCTAACTATAGGCTAGTCGAGCTATTTTTGTGCCTATTCTTTGTGTGGAGCAATTTATTTTTATGGCTGGTAAAAGGAAATAAATTTCTCGGAAATGGCTCCTCAGTGAATTGGGGTCTGTGTAGCTCATTTTACGTTTATAGATAACCAAAAGGTCAATTGAATGTTATGTCTTTTATTGCATGGCCTGCTAAGTCTTCACATAACAGGAAGAAATAATACAACCGTTCCACCGTTCCCCTCCAGGAGCCTTGGTTGAGGGGAGCCTTCTGCTTAGTGAGGTCACTGCAAGGCATGGCAGATCAATCACTTGTCATGGGGCACTTGTCTTGCTTGTGAGGTTTAATAGAGTGCGTGAGATTAGATACAGTAGATATTGCTGCTGTGGAAAACAGCTGGTAAGAAACGTGCTGGGATCCTTTAGCGTTTTCATCAGTTCTCATCAAGCATAGATGCACCTGATAAAATTAATTTGCTAGATGGTGCTCAGAGCCTTTTGTGGATCTACCAACAACAGACTAGACAGAAGAAGCTGCAGTACATGGGAACACTGGATGCAGAACTCTGATCCTACTACTTCACTCCAGTTTCATCTGCTAAGAGACCACTGAATTACATCTCATTTATCCCACTTTGCCTTTCCTTGCGCTGCATCGGACTTAAGAGGTGCCATGCTTTCAGCTGCCCCTTAAGAGAAAGGCATACCTTGAGAACAGTTAATGCAGCAAAATCTCAGAGCATGCCATTGCACTTGCTGAAAAAAAAAAAGAAATAGACCAAGAACACTCTTGTGAAAAAACAGCTTGCAAGACAAGGCATCACACTCTCAACATTGTGAGTGCAATCATGAGCCTAATACAGAGGGTAGTGAGTCCAGAACTTTGTATTTCTGAGCTGTTCTGTGTTTTCTTTGTGAGTATAATACAAAAGTACAAGCTGAACAGACACAGATCACTGTCCACCCACTTTCATCCTTTCTTTTAAAAGACCCACAGAATCACCAAGGTTGGAGAAGACCCACAAGATCACCCATTCCAACCATCCGCCCATCACCAATAGTTCTCATTTAAACTTTTATTTCAGGAATCCTTGCTATGAGTCCTCTCCTCTGCCATCATCCTCTTCACACCAGCCCATGTGGCACACGGGAGATGGGAAAAGCCCACTGATGCTCACTGAACTCCCTGATCAACATTTGCCCAAGCCCAGCTGGAGAAACAGCACAGACAAAAAAGGTCTGGGATTATTTCTGAAGAGCTTGCAAACCCATCGGTGCGTGTGTATTTTCTTTATGATCCCATGTCAGGGCTGAAAGAGCAAGACCTGACTTTTTCTTTCAGAACTCCTGCCAGTTTGATGAACGCACTGGTTCTCTTGCTAATAAAACTGTTTGGGGAAGGCAAGCCTCGCGCGTCCACCTTTGCTCCAATAGATCTGACCTGCATGCTCTCAGGTCAATAGAGACACAGAGACAGCAAATAAGTATGACTGAGCCCCCATTCCTGAACAAATCACATCCTAACGTCGTATTAGATATAGTTAAATACCACTATTTAAAGCTAATGAGAGAGCATTACTCAAACAGCTTCGTAGCACTAATTCTGCCTTGCAACTTCCCTTGCATTTGTGTGCACTGTCCATGTGGCTCACTATCTGCACCCCTCTTGCTTTCCTTTCTCATTCAGAATTTGATATCTGAATTATGCACCAGTTATGCCGTTAAAATGAGCTCTTAGAAATAACCTTTTCTTCATCCACTGAAGCAGTTACAATTCCCTGACATAACTCATCTAATCACCACCTCAATGAGCGGGGCTTAATCTAAATGCATGTACTGAGCACCTGCCACATGTACTCTTCATTTATCTTACATGTCTTTACATTAAAAGCCATTGCAGACTTTTGATACATTATAGATGAGTATATCAAACTATACATGGCTGAAATCCAGACCAGCTACTCAAAGGACTTACAATTATCTTCTTAACACTACGTAGCTTTAATTAAACTACTGCCACCTTGAAGGATTAAGTATCAGAACCTGGGCCATATACAGCCAGAACATGAAATGCAAAGCCCTGATTATTTTGGCACCCTTGAGCTCTAAAATTAAAATGCCATGGAAGGAAGAGCTCACTATTGCCTCAAGATCGTATTACCTGCAAATGCAACTGACTGTATACTCACTGCCATCAAGATACAAGGCTGAGACAAGCCTGAATTTTTTATCAGGGAGAAAGCAGACAGAGTTCATCGTTGACTTGGCGCAGTTGAGTGCATTTTGCACAAGAGGTAACTGGAAGTTCAGAGTATTTTTCCCTCTTGTCTCTTTGTTTTAAAGATAGCCCGTGCGTGACAGAGTTTCTCTTGTCTAATCTCTGCAGGCTTTTTCTATACATACTGCATTCTGTGTTAACTTACCAAGAAATGCTATTTTCCTTGGGGAACAAAACTGGCTGAGTCTAATGGGCTTGTTTCTCCACTTCTCACCACGAGGGAAGCAGCCTGGCTGCAGTCCTGCTCTATCTGGAGTAGGGCAGCAGAGCGCACTGCAATTTTCCAGTTCTGCTCTTGGAATAGCAATCATGACTTAGTGTCCACACACAAGTCCTTTCAACTGAACCCTCATTGCTGCTGCTACTGGGATGCAGCAAGAGCTCAGGGCAGCTTTTAGGCAGCATAGTGCCTGCCGAAGCAGCTACACAGTCATACACCCTCTTAAATGGCACAATATCTTGATTCTCCTTCCAGCTCCAGAGCCCTAGCCCCTTCATGTTGAAGAGTCCACACTGTTCTGAAAAGGTATTTTCAGAAAATAGGGGAAAATAGGCCCTAAAATGCAACATCTAGGAGGAATATCTAAGAACTTGGTCTCAGAACACCATACGGCCCTGATCAACACGCAACAATTTGGGAAAGGCATTGGTGCTATCTCAGAGTTGAACTCAGCCCTCAGCAACCAGAGGAACAACTTGCAGTTCAGTCCAGATATGAGCATGCTCACTGCCAGCTCTCTCTGTAGCATATCTGCTTTTTCCCTTGTCCTCATAGATGCAACAGTCAATAAAGCTTTTTATTTTAATGACAGATTTAATTTCATGAGACTGCAGCCATAGGGCACTATAAGGAACACAGTGCAAATGCTGTAACATCATTTATTAACTGCATGAACTCACTGCACGTATAAAGCCATGAATGCTGTAGCTGCGTAAATATCAACTAAAGAAACTCACAGATTTGGGAAATGAAGGACAGCTCAAACAATGAAGACACATCCTTCTGTAAAATTAAGCCCAGCAAAATACTTCTTAGCGCTCAGATCAGGACATCTCAAACACAAGTAACGTATTCACTCCCTCTTTTCTCCTGGAGGCATTCCAAGACTAAAATAATGTCATCAGGAACCATTAAAATAATAATAATAATTTTCATGTTTTCTTCCTTTTGTTTCTTGTTTTCTTCACTCTCCTAGCTCAGCCCCTGCTCCTGGTTGACTATTGCTAAAGCTTCTTGGTTTCTTTAGTATAATAAAGACAAAGAAAGATTTAAATATACATATACATATATATATATATATATATATTATTGATAGGAGAAGGCTAACAGTAATTTAGAAGAGCAGGCAAAACTATAATCTGTCAGCCATGAATTTCCATGGCCAGCAGGGTTATGTGATACCACTGTTCTGGTGATCAGCTGGTCTCTATAGCTTTGCTGGAAATTAAACATAGCTCTAGTGACACTAATGAATTTCTGTTAATTTCCAGTAGCACCACAAGACTTAAAACCTCCATTCTCACATCGGTGACTACATGCAGCACCTCTCATCGCTATGAAAACTGAGTATGGATTCCTCCCAAAATAAATGGAGCAGAGAAAACATGGGCTTCAAAAGGGTCAGCTCTGCGCTTTCCAATACATACATGGATTCATAAAGGCAATATACTGGATAGCTTTTTTTATTATTTTCATTTCTATAAATGCTTTAAAATATATATATTTTTTGCCTTATGCAATATTTTTTAATTCCACAATAGAAAGAACATGAAAAAGGAGGGGAAACCGAAGACAAAGCCATTATATTTTGACAAAACCACAGGTTGCCAGAATTGCAGTCAGCAAATATTGTGCATAAAAAAGCCAAACACGGTTCCACCTTCTCTAAGTAGACATCTGGACACGCATCATAGACATTAGCATTGCCAGATGTACAGAATTTTGCGACTTTATTGCAGTTGGGCTGTTAGAGGTTTTTTGTTTGCTTGTGTGTTTCTGTTGTGTTTTTTGTTTGTTTTTTAAAGCACATTTGATTTTCTTAAAAAGTACACAAGAAGGTTCTGATACGTTTCTCAACTGAGTGGTTGTCAAACACCTGGCATAAATTAAACTTGAGAGGGCAACGTGGAGCGCTGATTTGACTCTCTCCACTCACACCAGCTTCTCCTCAGATCAGTACAGGTTCCCAAACATTCAGAATAAACGCAAGTAAAATCATTCCAGCACCATAAACATTCTCTTCCTTGCTGTTCCCCCTCCCCCCATCACCTCTTTTTTTCCCCCCAGATGCCATTTGGATCGGGCTGTGCAGGCCCTCCTCCATTTGACACTCCGCTTCCCCAAGCAGGCTGTCAGCATTTGATTAATGGTTCAGATCATGCACACCACATTTGCCAAAGACATGAAATACTCTGCTCAGTTCTGACTTCGCAAGGCACATTCTCACTGATAAGCTGCTTTCAATCCCACAGTATATTTTCATGCCTCACTTTCCACAAGACCTGTGAAATTTCTCCCCAGCAGTCAAGCCAGAAGCTGAGGTTTTTCATGGCAGGTGGCCCAACATTGTTCCTTAAACTGCACGATGATGTGGATGGAACCACATTGGTCACATATAGTACATGAGTGCTATATACATTAAAAAAGATAATGTTCCCATGGCGAAGGAGTCCCTTCTGGAACTGAATATGGAAGAGAAATGTACATCTAAAACCACATATAAACATGGAATCTATAATCTATCAATCTAGTAAATGAGGTTAACGGGAGCTCCTGAAAACAATGGTACAGAAGGGAAGCGGAGCAGACTGCACATGCCTGCTGAGCCTGAGCAGCACCCAGTGAGCTTTTACTCTCCCTCCTCAGTCACACCTGGATTACTTTAAGGAAACCACAAAGATTTCTACTTCTGACCATATGCACTCACACAAAGCATCTCCAGTTCCAGAAGCTGTGACAACTTAGTGCGAAGCACAGCAGGAAGAAGCTTTGGAGCTTGGGTAGGTACCGACTGCCTTGCTTACAAAAGGGACTAAAATAAGGAACTCCACAATTAAAGTTGTGAACATTACTTATGTTAAAACCATTTAGCTTGGCCCTTCACTATTGCTACTTCTAAGGAAGACACAAAGGGAGGCAGACCCCTAATTCCTCCAGGACCACTTTGCAGCTGCAGAGGAGATGATTACAGTAAAGGGAGAAAAACCGTCATTGATTTACCCTTTTCTTCTTCACTGCTGTCTCTCATGGCTTTAATGGAAACCAAAAGATTAAAGGCCTAATTCTCTGTTCATTGAAACAAATCCTAGTGTGAATACATTAAGACAACAAAGTCACAAACCCTAAAAACCATATAACTGAGCAGAGCCCCATCCTCACATTGCCCAGAACAGCCTGGCTAAATCCTATCCCACACTCAGTTGCAAACACTTTCAGCCCCCTCTGCTCTTTAATTTTTACTACTTCTTAAGTTTCCTGGGAGCCATGCAGTTCAAGCAGGAGCAGGACACTGAGTCTCCAAGTCAGAAAATCAAGAAGTAGCCACAGAAAATGTGTGCACTCTTACGGTTTACTTCTTTATCTACAAAGAAGGCTCATAAGTCACAAGCATGTTTTACCGACTGTTGTAGAAGTAAATAAGATCCTAACTGCAGCTTTGAAAGCTGTTCTATTAGAAAGCAAAGAGGGTTATTCACCATTCCTCAAAGCACGACGGATGAAGGATTTATCAAGAAACAGTATACAAAAATGGAGCAAGTTTCTACACGAATCTTTATCTTAAACCGTGGAACTCATTGCCAAAGGATATTTTACATGACAAAGCAGTCAGGATTGCAACTTCTGGTGCCTCATGATGAAATAATTCATACTATTTATTTTCTGAACCTACAAGTAGTTTTCATTGACCCTTTAGTAGCCCCAGCTCAACCATCTTAGAAAACAATGACAGGAATGCCATGACTTTCCAGCTCTCTCTTACTGTCTTTTCCACCCTCCAGATTGAGAAGCTCACCTAGTCTAAGTGTTTACAGGACAGAAGGGCCGTCAGACACTTATCCCTTTGCCATCTGGTGGTAATTTGCACCCTCCAAAAGACACACACAGATTTTTAGGAGTTCAAACACGAAGTTCAAAAGAAAATCCAAGGATAAACAACATGTTTCACCTGGTCTTGAAACCCCACGAGAATTTCAGCATTACCTGATTTCATCTTGAAACCATAAATCTCTCCTGGTTTGCACCACCAAGGTTCAGGACTTTCCTGGGACAAACTGAGACTTGTGATGGATTTTTCACACCAGCTTCACATGATCCTCATCAACAGCACTGATGAGCTTTTCAGAAGGAGAGGACAGACCTGAAAACCCCAGCTTTTGAAAAGGTGTATAGTTGAAATCTCAGTCTATGCCTGAACTGCTCCTGTTCACCTTCACGTCCATGACAGGCTACGGCAAATCAGTACATGCTTGAGAGCGCAGTGTGGTAGAAAACTGATTCAGATTCTGTGCAGTTCAGAGTGGGGATGTGAGCATTACACAATAGATAACAAATGTCACACTTGAAGAAGAAATATTTTAAAAGAATAAAGCTCTCACAAAATAACTCAAGCAACCCAAATCCTCAAATCCCAGCCCCAGAAAATCTTCCTGAATTTTATTATACATTGGCATCTGCACTTCTGAAAGTCTTCTGAGTCCAAATTAGAAGATCTATTTGTGTTTGAGGTCTTTCTCACTTTACTAGACAGCCAGTGCTTGGAGCACGACAGCCCTCTGAGATGCTTATTCTTAATGAGCTATTTCAGAAATTGAAACCTGAGTCATATAGTTGCTTGTGTTGTTGGGTTGTTTGGTTTTTCTATTTTTAAGCCTACTGTTGCTCTGTGATCTATGTACCGGTCCCATGAGTGGTACAGCGGCTGTTAGAGTCCATGCATACCTTGATTTACAATCACAGAAAGGCACTATGAGGAAGGAAAAAACCAACTCTTGAAGCCTGATTAATATTCAAGTTTCTTGACATTTGTGCAGAAACGTTGTCCTATACTAATAGAACATTGTCAAGCTTAACCTTGTGACTTGATGCTTTTAGCAAGAGAACAAGTTTAATACTTTCAAACCCTTATCAACTGCTCTTCAGTCCCTGCCTTCAGAGCATAATCTCCAGCAAATGCTGCTGCAAATGTCCTCCAAGTGACCCTGGAAGCAATTGGAATATGCAGAGAGGCCATTTTGAAGAGCACAACAACTTGCTTTGTAGACTCAAATGAAAACAGACGTCAAAACCAAAGAGAATTATCTGGGGATGCCAGAGAGGGTGATGCCTCACTCCACTGCTAAACAGTTTATTTGAGAATTGAGTTCAGATTTACCACTGAAATAAACAACGTGCCCTACATACTTTGAATGGGAGAGAGCATTTAACTTTGTCATACGTATCAAATGAATAATCTGAAGGTGTTTTTCAGGAAACAGGAGCCTCAGGGGATTAGAAAAAGAAATGAAGTATTTCCCATATGGGTTCCCAACCTGCTTATTGAGCAGATCCATATCAACAAAACCTGTTTTCCAAGCTCTGGCAACTTAAGTTTTAATAAGCTTACTTTCTAAATCCCCAATAATTAAACATATAAACTCAACTGGTATCTACTCATTGATGTGCTTAGCAAAAGCAGCAGCAGCTGAATAATTTTGGACTACTTGTCAAACTGCTGCCCCCACTAGCTTCCCACTTATTAGAATCACAGAATCATAACGTTCGGAAAAGACCACTTAGTTCATGGTTGGACTAGATCAGGTTTATCTTGAAGGGAAGAAAAATAAGTTAAAGAAGAGCTTTTTAAGATGCAGCTGTCAGCCTATGCTTTCTATTGCTGCAGAGACATCGAGAAGTTAAAACATAGGCAGTGCTGGTCCTGGCAGATATGAAAAATGTTACCTACTATCTAATGCTTTCTCTGCATAATGAAATGTTCTTTCATTAATATTGGACCCCATTGTTCCCTCTTAAACACATCACAGCCTAAAAACAGCATACAAACGGCATAAGAATTTCCCCCCCACCCCACAGAGGTAGAAAGCATTAGGACAAATGTATGCATATTTTAGAACAGTTCTCATCTTTTGGTTTTAGAACATACTCCAATATGTTGTTAGTTGTTCTTTAGGTGGGAATATCACAATATCATGCACTCTCCTTCCTCTTTTATTACTGAAAATGTGAGACATAGATAGGTGTGGGGGTTTCTCTCTTCCTCCTGATTTTCAGGGCAGAAGGAACAATCACAGCTCCGTTGTTCTCTTGCAGAACAGAAGCCAGCAAACTACAGCAAGTAATTTTTCTATTATTGAAATCACGTTGCTTGTTCAAGTCAATATATTTTAGGTGGAAGAGAGAAAATCCACAAGACATCTGGGTAAGCGCGTGGTCAGTTACCTCTGCTGTTAAAAACAGAAGCGTCTGGGTTCAGCCATCTTTACCTTCTAAGCACTGGATCTCATTACACGCTTTAACTTTCCACCTCTAGATTAATGGAGCTGTCTACTATCTATTAGTGGATCAAATCACCTCTTAACCTTCTCTTCAGTAAACTTAATAGATTGAAGGAACGGGACATTTAGCTTTATCAAAAGGGTGTGAAACAATACCACTCCTCCCATCTCCTCAGAACAGGGCTTCTGCAGGAGATGTGATCAGTGGTTGGCTTTGTACCAGTCCCCAGGGGCAAAGTATTTAATCCAAATTGGTACAGAAGCTGAGAAAAATACAGAGCTAGAAAGAAAATCTAAGACAGCCTAACAAAGATTCCTTCCTTTCCTAGATATTCGGCTCCTGAAACAATGCTGCTTTTGATATTTCCCAACGTTTGAAAGGCTGTTCCAGCAAAGGCAGAAGAAATGTGCTTTCTAGGCGCTTTCTAGCCACTTTAAAAAGCCAAAGGAATGGCAACATGCAAGCTCCAAAAAAGCAAAGGAAGAAAGAAGTCTATCTTTACAGTCTGTTACAGTAAGCTATAGAGTCACACCAAGCAATACGCCATTAAGCCATGCACGCCATAATAGAGATGCACTGTTTCTCATCTAAAGAGCCTGGAGCAACAGCTTTGCTCGAGACTTGAGGGGATCAACCTCTGCTCGCTCACTTGCTGAAATACCAAACAATTGGCTGGACTAGAAACCACCTACAGCTCAGTTATGCAAAACAATCTAGCTGTATATTCACAAGATTTTGAATATCTAGTAAGAAATCCTCTTCCAAATGAATAAAATAAGCGACTACAATTTCTTTGCTATTTAGGAACCTGCAGGTCTCACGGTTCTTTTGAACACTGACAAATCCAAGAAAATAGGTGCTTTCCAAGTATTTTTTTATTATTATTTTGTTTCAGTTATCTTCTACTATTGGCATGAACAAAACCAATTGCCAACTTCAGAACTAACCACACCACTTACTTATAAGATTTCACCATCATTGTGTAAACACAGCTGAGAATCAATTATCAGAACTAATAATCAAGTTCCTGGTGTATGAATATGTATAGCATTTCCATTGCTTTAATATTCCAGCCTTCTCTTATCATTCACCAAGTCCCATAATATTTCTGCCAATAAACATGTTCATTCAAGCACTTGCAGAAAGGCAGCATGCAAGAGGCATGAGAACTAGAGAAAAACAAATTCATTTCGGAAGAGGAACAAGGAGAAAGAAAACCAGCCTATGTGCTGAGTGTTCATATCACCATTTACTCTCCCAGTATTTATCACGTCCCTTGACTTTCAACGGAATTTCAGAAGTAGCATGGCAAAGGAAGAAGAAAAGCAGGAGGGGGAAAAAGCTCCAGCATTGTGTGATTTATTTCAAGATATGGTCGCTTCCGAGGATTAATGAGTATGTCTCGCTCAAAGATGAGACTCATCATGACTGTTACCTTTAATAACCCCTTTTCCTTAGAAGATCCCTCAGTGCCGAGGATGAGACTGTGAGCTGGCAGCTTGAATTATTCATGAGGGCTGGTGGAAAACAATCATCCGCACTTGGCATTAATGGTCTGTAAAGAGTTGCTTTTGACAAAACCATTTAACACCAGCAATAAAATAAATAAATTAATAATGGGGAAGCATGGGGAGGGAAGCAAGCATAATAATGATGTACTGATGCAACACACCCTGGAAAATATTGTCTTAGATTGCTGATCATAGGTTCTTCTATCAAGGCCCTCTCACTAGTAAAATAAATCAGTGAGGGGAAAAAAAGATACCCACGTGCAGTCTTCTGGCTCTGAATAGTGAAATACTGGGAGGCAACTCTGGCTTGGAGTTGGACAAACAGTGGATCTTGTGGAAGTAAACATATCGTGTAGAGGTCAAAGTAAAGTATTCAAGGTAATTACATCCCTGTTCAGAGTAGCTCCCATACTTGGCAGATCCCCTTCATGGCAACGCACAGAAAACCAGCTTTGTATGGGGAAGAGTTTTGCAGAGCTCTGTTCTATCTGACATGTTGCAACCCATTTGAGAAGTACATCTTCTTGGAGGTGTAGGGAAGTGCTTAGCAATGGTATTGCTGCCTCTGACTTCACCAGTCAGCTCTTGTTAAGAAATAACGTCACGCATAATTTCCATTCTAATCTGCATAAAACATTCCACAGTTGGGAGGTAAGATTCCAAAAAGACAAAGCAAAGTAAATATTCAAAATGTGGTTGGCTAAAAAGCAAGACTTTGCTTCACACAGCAGGCACATCATATTTCATCTACTTCTGTTAAGACCTCTTGAATAAAAAGGAAAAAAAAGTAGAAATACTTGTGCTATTTGTTTAATGATAAAACCACTGGCATAAGAAGAGTGTAGGTATTTATCTGCAAAACCTTTCCCGTGTTCAGAAATCAGAGGCCAGCCTTGCAGAAATTGCCCTTTTCAACCCCAGTCCAGAGCAGGAATGATCACAGCACCTACAAGTATCCTGTCCTGCTCTTAGAGACCTTCAGTGACAAAGGTTCTAAGACTTGTTCAGTTTATCTTCTCCCAGCTTTTTCCACACATCTCATCCATTCGGTCTTGTTTCCCCTAGTACGACAACTCTGAACCCAGTAATTCAGCTGGGGCTGTATCCGCACAGAAGGGAATTACTCCAGCACCCCAGAGGTTTATTCACTTCTAGGGACCTGCCTCTTTCTAAGTCACCCAAACAATAAGCATCAGAAACATAACAAAGGACTAACAAGAATAACTTACAGCACTCACAAGTCACAGGCCAAGTTATAAATATGTAGTGCTCAGTCTTATTACAGCAGACCTGGATCCAATACAGGTGTCCTATCATGCAGTCAATTTAGTAGGCTATTTTTCATCACCATTCAAGAAAAGCAATTAAACATATGCTTAATTTCAAGCACACACCTAAAACCCCACTGCTTATAGTGTGAGACTCAAGTGTTTATTGTGTTTTGATGAACCAAGCTGTTACACATAGATTTAACCATAAGCATGCGGGCCAGCAAGATTATTCATGTTCTAAAGTCATACACCTGTTAAGTGCTTTATTGGACTGAGGGCATAATTAGTGCAAAATATAGCTATATATATTTAATTACAAGTAGAACTAATGATTAAAAATCATTTGGAAAATAGCATGATACTTCCAGAGGCCAGATGTGAAACAAGTCATACTCCCAGGATCTAATTCTACATCCTCTTCAAATCTGGAGAGACAAAACAATCGCTGTGTTTCCCTCAGTCCTACAGAAACCATCCATGAATCAAATTATCTTTTGTATTTATCAGCTAAATAATTCTGTCAACTGTCCAACAACTGCAGCAGCCCCAGGAGCTTTTGTAAACTAGCTGATGAATGATTGGTTAAATAAATCTGCTACAATTATTCTGGTAATAAGAAACAAAAACGACAATACGTCTTCTCCAAAACAAGCTACATCCTATTTGCTGCTTTTTGGTATGAGGAAATAGTATGTTTCCTCTTATATGTTTGCAGAGTTCAAAACAGCTTTTTCTTTTGCCCCCCCAAAAAAGGACCTTAAAAAGCTAACGTTCATAGCGCCGGGTCTTATCATAATACAACATTTCACTTAACGAAACACAAAAATGACTCCAACATCTCTGAATTTATAGACTCTTTATACATTAAGAAACAGACATGAGCTCAGACTTTGACCATAATGAATAGGAGAAAGAGCAGGAACAAACAGCTATTTATATGAGGGCAGCGTCTCCATGAAAGCTGCAAGGTCTTCGGGTCAAACTCTCAGCTGATATAAACGCCTCTTTGCATTTTATTAGCAATAGTTTTTAATAAAATAAAACACAGCACTGTGTCAAAACAGAGCCATCAAACCCATCTCTTCCATCGTCTCTGTGACCTCAGCCATGAGTGCTGAAGAAACAGAAAAATCCAGATGTCTTTATTCCTCCTACTGGAAGCTTTTGATAAGACCTAAGCGTAACGGTTAGCGAGTGACCAGGCACAAGTTAAGCACTGCTATGCTTCTGTAGTTCCAGTTTTGTAAGATCTGTGCTCAGTCAGCAGAGCTCAATCAACTCCACTGCCTTATCAAACCCAATCCAGACACCGTAGCCTTCACAGATCTCTGAATCCAGAAGGAAACATATCTTGGACTCCTTTAATGTTTCCTGACATTCATTTTGATTCAGCCCTTGTACCTTGTGCCTCCACGTGTTCTGCAAGTGCTTCCAACAAGCCCGGCTCTATTTAAACAAGCAGTGGCAAATAAGATCAGTGGGCAAAAGCCTCTCCTGTAATTTGCAAACCTATGCACCGAGGACACAGAAATAAGCAATGAATGACAATACCTGTTGAAGGGATAAGGGAATTTCAAAGCTTTTACGCCACAGACAGGCAAAGGTTCTGGCTAAAGCATAACACCAGCTATCAATGTTTTTACATTAAAACATGGAGACTTTTGTCTTTGAGTAATAAAAAGGTGCTTAAATTTAATGAACACAGAATGACGAGGTTTGTGGTGGCTTTTCTCTTGTTTTCTTTCTTTGTTCCAAAGATGAACCAAGGTCCATCTACAAAGCCCAGACAACTAATTAAATGCAAATTAAAATATGGACACACAGAGGAACATAATATTCGACAAGGCAACTTTGGAAACAGTGCAAGTGAAATAGTGGGTTGGAGACATAACTCACTTCCAATAGATAATGTAAAGCTATGTGGGAAGGAAATGCTAGTGCATTTGCAAAGCAGAGCCAGCTCAGAATAAAAAATTAGATAGACAGATTTAGCATCTAGCACGTAATGCATCCCTGAGGTGACTAAATTTCCCTGAGAAAAGAACTAATCCTTGCACCTGTGCAACAGGGTTATGAAACACCAGGGAATTAAGTACTCTGTCCAGGAGGTTACATTTGTTATTACATATGCAAGACCTAATGCATGCGCACGCATGTAAAGAGAGTTGCAGATTTATGGAAAATAGCTAAGTTTAAATGATAGCATCCCAAAGAAGGAGACAACAAAAAACCCCATCAAGTCAGGGAGAATAACATCCCTTCTTAACGGCCTCCTGCTGACACAGCTGATACAAGAACAATAAAAACCAAGCACATCTGTCCTCACAGCAAGGAACAGCACATGGTGAGAAGCAAAATGACAGTGCTGTTAGATGATGTCCAGAATGTTTTCCAGCATGGAATTTCCCCACTATTTGTATGCAAAAAATAGAGCAAGGAGAAAACGGCTCAAAATGTTGGAGCGGTAGCTCAGTGGTACCCCCTGATAAACACACAGAAAATGAAGCTTGTGTGTTCTTCTCCAGAAGTGAAAAGATAGTACTGAAGTGATGCAACAGATTTGATTTCAATCAGTTTCCAGCCTCAGTTCTTTCATTCACAGCTTTCTTACACATAAAACAGACATCCAGTTCTTTACCACCGCATTATAATATCAGGAGAAGGGTAATAGTAGACTAGACAACAAATACATATTTAAGATACACATTTTTGAGAGGAAAAAAAAAAAGCCATGAGTTCCTATCAGTATGAATTTCTCACAGAGCTGAGCTGAAACCACAGCCATGGGCAGGTAGCTGCACGCATCGCTGCACAGATGATGTTATTTGCGCTCACAGATTTAGCATGGAAGAAAAGCTGCCAAATTGGACGATGTCAAACACAGCCCCCCCAAAAACAAGCAAGACACAGTTCAGTCCCTGGTGGCAGCAACCCGTAAAGCGCATCATAAATTTGGTTGAAATGGGTGATCATATAATCTCATGCTAATTCTTCAGTAATTCCCCTGCGAAACAGATTTCATATTTCTGGGTAATTAACAGAAAACGTAATCCGTTCCTAGAGACACACTGCTCCTAATGTCTCCTTTTCTTTAATAAAGATTTTGCAATTAAAACTTCCCTGGCAAGCTGCCCAGCTCAGTGACCTTGCACCTTTTACCTGTAGGATAATAAGCAACAGCAATGGAGCACAAACAGCTATGTGTACTATGGCTTACTTTTAAGTATTTCGGGGTTATTGGAGCTTTAGTGGCTTTAGTGAACATCCCACCACAACTATCTCTAGTTATTTTACACCTACGATTAACAACAACAACTCTTGTCCCCTCTGCCACTCAGCCACTAGTTGATCGGGACCCAGCACAGAAGCAGTTGAACTCTCAGCTTATTATAGAAAGAACTTCTCACCTAGAATATTTTAATCAACCTTTGCATCAGCCCTGTACTAAGCCCTGTACTTAGGTCTAAGCAGTCAACACTGCTTCCCTATTTGGGTCTCAGAAACTGAGCTAGCAAAGATGACTACAAAACACCACGTGGCATTTTGATGTTGGAAAGGAATAAAACAAAGGCAGGGGAAAAATGCAAATCTGGATGCTGGTTTATCCATTCCCTTTTCCACTCAGAATCTACCTCGGCTTCACAAAACTTTCTTTTTCCCTTTCCTTTATACTGAAGTGACTTCCAAACTTCCCATTCCTTGGGCCAAGAGGAGATTTTTGCTAACATCAAGGTAAGACATCGTGTATTAAATCAAGGTTCAGGCTCTGAACAGACTCAGGCAAAGGATTGGAGAGAGAGTTCCCAAGATGAAGAGCTGACAGCAGGCTGGGATAGGATGAAAGTTGATTCTTGTTTGCAAAGCACTGTTGGGTCCCTTCAGATAAAAGATATTTTTTTTTGTCTCCATTAACAAACCAAAGCAAATTATAAGCAGTGAGTAATCAGTGTCCAGCATGTCAGACTGTTGGAAACAACCTGTCCCTAAATGCTGTCAGATGAGAAGTATTTTTAGAAATAACAAGATAATTGAATCTGTATCACAGCCAGCTGAGGACAAAAAATAAAAGAGACCAAGATACCGTGCCAGCTGATCCTTAACGGGTAAACCTCACTATAGTCAAACAAGTCATCTTAGGCTTTCCCATGCAAAAGTCCTCCCAAAGAAGGCATACACCAGTCTAACTAGCACAGGAGTTTGTCCTTTATTCATCAGCATGAAGAGCAGTGACAGGGAACGGCAAACAGCATGAGGGTGGGAAAAAGTCTTGCAATACTGTTGGTTTCCTAAATCCCTTTTCTCCCTCCCCTTTGTTGAGTTACTGTAATTAGTTCAGCAGAGAGGTGAACACAGCTGATGACTTTATTCATTTAATCATTCAAAGGAGACCAGTGAATTATTTTAAAAGCATTTAGGGCCCCAACCATTTTAACTCCGGGAGGGACTGTAGTGCCAATGCCCTCCAGTGATTTTCTTGAACTGATTCACTACTGCAAAGGATAAGGTTTAGGACATACTAATGCTGGTGTTGCCCACCCCAAAACATATCAGAGGAGATTCCTAATTCCTGCACTGTGAAAGGCAAAATGAAAGCATAAAACAGAGACAGTTGGAGATGATGCCAGTTAATACCAACAAGAATTATAGCCCAGCTCTTCCCAGCCACAGTCACTGCAATAAGCTCTTCAGCATTACTACAATAAGACGAGGAATCTTGTGCTCCAGATTTCCAGCAGTGATGACATCAAAGACAAAAAGCAAAGAAAATCATACAGTAGACCTTCTTAAACCATCTTCCAGGAAGGGAAGGGTTGTTTGTTTGTTTTTTTTTTGTTAGTTTGTACAAAATAGAGCAGTTGTAAATGCAAGAGAAAAATAGAGACTTCTACAACCATTTCTAAATAAGACTATAAAATAATTCAGAGCATTCATGTAGATGTTCATACAGGGACAGCATAATCCTTATCTAGACAAATGTAAAATTCCAGGGTGAAGTCCCAAAAATTCCTGCTTGCAGTTATTCATGTTGAAGAGCAATTTATTATACTCTCTCTTCTTGAGGAAACCTTGACAATAAGTGCTGCTCTTTTTCAGCTACAGAAAACACATCTTTTTCTAATATAAACATTACATAATGAAGTCATGAGAACTCAGAGGAACTGCAGCCACTATTTCTAATGTACTTACAGTCAGAGATTCTCCATCCCCAAGCACATGGAACACTGTGGCCTTCACAGCAATAACTATATGGCTGCTCTAAAGTAGATGAATTTGTTCTGGTTGGGCAGCAGGAACCAAGAATGCTAAGTAAAACCGTCTCTATCTGAGCTCCTGTTAAATCCTCTGACAGTTCAGGTGTGTTGCAAAGGGATGGTTACTGCAAGTAGCAGAGAAATCAGCCTGGAAGACAGAGGTGACCATAGACAAGAGCAAGAGAAATGAAACGACTGTTTGAAGCCAAACCACATTTTCCCAGGGCAGAACTGCTCCACAGCAAGAATTACATGGGAACAGGGAAGATTGTTCAATCTAGACCAGCATCAGTAATAAAATGAAAACTCCATTAGCTATAAGAGTTCATTGTGTGTACTGTTTGTGCATTTCAGGGAGAAGCAGCCACAGATCAAGAAAATCCTCTTTGTTGCTTGTGTTTTTGGTTTGTACATTTTTCCACCGTCAGCAAGTTCTGCATTGTTTGTAAGCCAAAGGCTGATAGCAGTTTGGTTTTGGTTCACCCAATGTGTGCTCATGATGGGACATGTGGCATCCACACGTGAATTCATTCCATCAACCCAAGCCTGAGGCAGTCCTCAGAGTTCACCTCAAAAGGTTTGGGATTGTTAGCAAGCCTAAGAGACATTAGAAAAAAATAAATAAAAAATTAAAAGAACAGGGTTTATGGTAGGAATAAATCAGACCAACTGGTTTAAGAACACCTATACCAGTCTTTTCCTTGACCTGGAGATTGGGACTAAACCTCTATTGGTGCATGAAGGAAGCCAGATAAAATTAAATGCATGCTCAGGGATGGGATTGTGAAAAGTCTGCATTCCCCCTAATATAATGAGAAACTGAGAAGTGTGACATGTTTGCAGATTATTTATTAACAGTAGGACAGAAGCTATTTTAGGCGCATGTCTTTAGACACCATTAACAGCAATTTACTCTCTAGAGTGCCCTTTCAGGAAACAGTAGGAACTAAGTAAACCCCATATATCACTGGGAGGCAGGAACAATTCTCATTGTTTCTTTCCTCAATCTATTTCCTTTCTCAGAACTTTGCCACCATATGGTCAACAAGGAAGCTGTGTAACAGGATCTGATAAGATTGAATTATATATTTTAGCGAGCTTCAGGAGCTGGGCCAAGGCATTTAAATACATCAGTTACTGAATTAGGACAAACCATTTGCCATCTTGTCAACCGGGAAAATGAAAAGGAAAGACTTCACATCTGATCTAACATGTGAGGGGCCTCACAAACATGAGAGGAATGAAGAGGCAGAAGACAGGCACCCAGTTGCTCCTCATGCTTGCTTTTAAACAAAAGTCTCACTCCTGGTAACCCTAAAAATTTCCTACTTCCAAATCTTAATTTAAAAAACATTTTTTGTATTATTATCATCATGGAAAGCTGCTGTAGTTCACAAATCCATTTGACAGAAGACAGGAGGTTTTACTGTAATCCGTTACTGCACATTTTGGTTTCCCTCTGCTCAAACAGCTGCGTCCTCTCTGTCTACACATCTTGTGGTAGATTAAAGAGAAATCAATCTGAGAAAGAACAAAAGTAAAATCTCCTTCCCCCTCTGAAATCATGCATTGATGTGTGGGGTGCGGGCGTGCAGAGCAGCAAGGAAGCACGGATGTTCTGTATGCCACAGAGTTTGAACTGGAAAGAAAACGGCCTCCGTCTCTCCAACCAGACAACTGGAATAGCATGCGTGTAACGCAGTGAAGAGCAGAACAGCACTTTCCATTTTCCTGCAGGTTCTAGTCATGCTCAACGGGGCTAATAACATACAAAGGTAGAGTTCACGTTCTGCCCTTCTGCTCACAGAGACCATATTTGATTTCTTAAAGTAGGACCTCAGTAACATTTTGATGGCCTTCTAAGCCCCCAGGGGTGAATTTCACCCAGGGAAAAAAGACCTAAGTTGCTACATACAACAGAATAGGAAATAGTTATTTTCACTAGGGAATCACATCTCCTTTTTTTTCCCCCCATCCTGGTTTTGTTTTCACACCACACCTAATGAGACTAGAGCAGTATGTACATATCTCCAATATTATGGTCTAAAGACACGACAAAACACATTGAGGAGATTCAGGGTCATTTTAAAGCAGTAGAAGAACATAAGGGAAGCCAGTTCAATTGCTCTTCTGTATTGCCTACCACGTAGCTGGAAAGTGATTTCTAATTTAGTCAGATTAAGAAAACACTACAGACAGCATTAAGGTTTTATGAGGGAGAACGCTCCTGTCCCTCACGGTAGCACTCCAAAAGTTACTACAAACCTCCCTGGAGTCAGCAGGAAAAAAAAAGGGGGGGGAGGAATATTAATAATAATCACTGGAGAAGTATGAAACCCCTAACAGTCAGGAGAGCAAATCATTAAGTTGAAGGATAACTAGATGATGTCAAACTGATGGCATTTGCCCAGGAATAGCAGCTCGCACTGCTAGAAATTAATTCTGAAGCACTGTAAACCACCTAACTGTTGCTAATTGGTCTTGTCCGGGCTATACCTTTGCTAGTCTCACAAGCTGTGTTTTCATTTCATTTCCATTTATCTGATGCTGGTCTTCTGGATAGTTAACCTGTAAAGCAAAGCATTTTGTTCCTGCTCTCACCTCACTGGGAGAATCTAAATGATAAAGGCAGATACCAACTTCCAAATTCAGGGCTCCTTTACACTTGCAGCCCATTTTTTTCCCCCTGCAGAAGGACTCGACTGGATACTCCATGCAGAAGGAAGACCCTGGCAGAACCAAGATGTAAGAACCATCCGGCACAGCTAGAGCTATGTGAGCTGTTCCTATAACCATCTATTTACAAGGCACTGAACATCTTGAAGATGTTCTCCTAAATTAACGCACTTTGTATAAGCAACAAGTATTAATTTAGACAAGGGCTGTTCAGGAGCCACACTCCTACTACCAATAAACACAGGTTAATTTACTTTTGCAGCAATTTTTAAGAAATTCCACTTCCTTTATTTAAAGTAAAAGGGAGAAAATAAATAAAAACCACAGTCCAGATGGAAACAAAGTCTGTTCCTTCTTCATTAGCCAAGCCACAGACAAGTTATAATTCACATCTCCCCCGAGTCTCATCATTACCTACATTTGGGAAGCAAACATAAGGGTTAGGGGGTAATGGTGGTGTGGGGGATCCAGCCTGCCAACAAATTATATGCTAATTTTTTTTCTGTCTCTAATTCTATCTGAAATAAATGAAAAATGTCTTGTGGTCCAAGTCATGGGATTCCTTAATCAACGAGGCAGAGCTGGGCTTGCGAAACTGAAGTCCCTGGGGAGATGGCTTCACTACTGAAGGAAACAACTGACTCAGAGCCCCGTCCTCAGACACAGATTTCCTCTTAAACTCTTTCATTGAAAGCAGTGCTTGCCTGTGCCCAGGAGCGTCTCAGCCCATTGGTCTCAAAGTCCCTTTTTATGCCATTCCAACAGCACCAGCTGGGAACTTCAGCCAAAGGCTTCCAGCTGGCATCTTGTGAAGCCTGGAGGTTTCTTTCTGGTCACGTTAAGGACTTGAGATTACAGGCTCCTGATAGGGAAAGTACCAGTGCTTGAGGACAGCTTTATATTCTGATCTTATGTATTGATCAGCACAGTAAAGCACAATCAAAGAATGGGTCCCCTTAACAACTATGTGAGCCTTCTTAACAATTAGAACTGCTAAGGGTAGAATTGCATCTGATTTGCCTGATGAGTCTCATTTTTAATGCAATTAGGCAGCCAAGGTTTGACAGACTAGACTGCCAGAGAGCCAAAAGAGCCAAAGGAAATTTGCATATATTATAAAATAATTGGAATGGCAGGGTAAAATAAGAACCAATCTGACCTAAGCCTTCACTCAAATTGAATTGTGTGAATAATGGATTTTCCTTAATCTCGGTTGAACAGAATAGGTTTAAAGTTTATCATCAGCAAGAACGTGTTTTATTTTTCTAATCGATAACTAAACATAAAAATTAAAAGAGTAGAGACGATTCTAAATAAAATGGCAATTTAAAACATCACACTTCAGCATTTCATTTAGAAGCTAAAAACCAGAACATTTGCATGCAAAGACAGCAAAATGAATATTCCTAAGAAGGAACACATTTTTATGTTCAAGAAGAAAATAAGTCTTCAACTTTGTCAGTTTTTTCCCTCAGCAGAAAAAGAATACCTATTATAACTGAAAACAATAGCTTTAATGACGCACCTGTCAAGAAAGCATTATCAAGCACAAGATTTCTAATCAAGGCCAGATAACTAGGAATCATTTGGAAATGCATTCCATACAGCCGATAATGGATATTAAAACCTCTATCTCTGAGCTTTTGGCCTCTCTTGGATGTGACACATTCTTCCATTCAGATACTCTGAAGTTCCCAAATCCTTCTGGACTGATAATAAGTGTTGCAGCCTTCAAATGCTAATTGTATTGGCAGAGAGGGGAGCTAACAAAAAAATACAATTTATTTCCGTGCTACATTCATGTAAATTTTTCTGCTAATCAAACTGCAACTTTGCTACTTCTATCTAGAACACAGGATTGATGCTAACCAAATTTACTGAAAAGAAGCATCCAATGTTATCTGCAACACTTAGCAAGACCTGCAATGTTATATTTCACCTGCTTGCTCTTCCAGGACAGAAACAAGTAGGTAAATCCAGCTCCTCCAGACTTTTTCCACCTTAACTCTTGACTGACTACTGAAGCTAAACAGAAGGATACTTTATTCTGCCTATGCTATTTAGCTCTTCAGAGAGGTCAGAATAGCTCATACTATTAAATAATGCAGGCTAGACAATACTGACTTAATAAAACTTGCATGTCATTTTGTGTTGGAATTGATTTTCCTACTCGAGGGCCACTTTAGCTTGCAAATCAAAAGTGTATTGTGTTGGCTCCTACAAAAAGACATTGCCATTGCCTTGGCTTCCTTCAGAAACAGAGATTGATGGGACCAGGCTTGTGTTGGGTCAGTGTCTAACAGTCTCCTTTCAGTGACCTGAATTATTCATCAGCACTACAGCACCTCATGTTTTTTGATTAATGTATACAATTCAGGAACATCATAGCTGCAGTATCAAAACACTTCCCTGCATTTTGAAGGCCAGTTTTTACTCTTCCTTCCTCTTCACATGTTGGAACTGGGATGGGGAACTTTTTCTCATGGTAGGTACAGCCCTTCTGAACATTAAGTCATCCCGAGGACAAGGGGAACTATAACTCACTTCACTTGGACTCTGCTCACAATTGCGTACTCCTGTTTTCTAATATATTTCATCCTAGACTCCTTAACTAATGGCTCACATTTACCTACCTGAACTGTAAACTTGCAAAGATCACCACATCATTCAACAGCAAAGCTGAGATACAATTATCTCTCTTATAAATAACCCATCTTTTTCTCCATTCAGTTCACCTGTAGATTTTCAATAGCCTGATTCGCTCCCACAATTTCCAGAGAAGTAAGGTTGTAGAAAAGGTAAAAGGATCTTGTGCAGCTGTTGGCAATCTTGCTTCTCACCTCTTTTCCTCTCATCCCACTTTGCCTATTGCTAATAGTGAAGCTCTAAGTTCCACATGTTGATTGATACACCAATCGTAGGCACTTATGTTTATAAAACCATGATATATTTCACCAAAAACAAAAAAGTGAAGTCGAAATAAAGCAAGGCTTTATTTCTAATAACTAATAATGAAATTAAACCTATTCTACTACTATTTACCTTCCATCTTGTACATGTAAAATGTAAGAGATCTCAATCCCAGCCTCACACAGACATCCCCACCAAACATCATGACAGATTTGCTGGTGCTTCCTGCTTTGTAATGGCATTTTTTCCCAATAATAAATGGGTGCAATTATAAACAAATATTTAAAAAGAGGAAGAATAGCAAGGACTAAAAAAGTTATTTAAAAAAAAATCAATATTTAAAGCAATTAATTACAACAATGGTATGCTTTAATTGGAAAAAGCAAATTACAGAAGGCAGAGGGAAGACTTATGAAGTGATACGATGATCAATGCTGAATTGTTGGATCAATTTCGCATATGGCTGCAGCCACTTAAATAAGTTCCTGCAAAGCTGAATATTCTCAGCCGCAGTCCAAATTACTTAATAAAATTTGACCACTTGTAAGTAATAGATAATATCTACGATGAACCGATAACAGTGAAATACACACTCATTAGGCTTTGCAGTTGTAGGACCATTAACCATTTCTAAGCATTTTTGAAGACTAATGAGTGAAACAAAGCCCTGAAGCTTTGGATTGCAGCTCAGTAGCCACTACTATTCATGTGGAAAAATACTGCTGAATTACTATATGAATTACTAAGAAGCTATCTTGGAAATTAGTGAGCTAAGAGCTAACCAAATAAAAAAGACCTAAAGTTTTAGTGTTAGACAGCCTTGTAGTTATATATAATAGAAATAAAATGCCTTTATTTTACAAATTGGTTCCACTTAAAAATCACAGTGGTTCATCCTTCCTAAAATGACAAAGTATCTTCATAAGCAAAGTTCCACTCCTAATAAAGCATCCACACTTAGTTAATAAAATACTAATTGAATGCTTTAGGACAACAAATAGAATACTGAGATCCATGACATCAGGTTGGTGAAGCCAGGTAAGCATGGAGAGTACAACAGGAGCCCCAGGTTGCAGAACCTCATTAGCAATTCATATTTCAACATGTCTAAGTTTCTGTTTGTCATCCCCAGAGTTCATTCTCAACACACTACCCCAGCCCCATGAATTCATGAATAGATACAAAAGACTTAACAGCCATCATAAGGACGTATTTCCCTCCACACAGACACTTTCTAAATGTCACTAATCTTCCTATCACAGCTTTGCTGCACAGGGCATCTAATTTCCTTTGGAAGTTCTGCCAGCACGGAGTCCAATCAAAGACAGCATATTAAATGTACATGCTTAAATAATATGGAATCCAAACATTTTTAGCTTCATTTATATTCCATTCCATCTCTGGCACCTTCTGGACTAACAAGAGCTTACCCTAACCAAAGAGTTGGAAAACACTGATTTCACTAGTGTGCTCGTTTTTGTCCTCAAAAACTGAAAAGACAGAGAGGACAGAAGAAAGCTTTTTATTAAGAAAATCCATTAATAAATAAAACTCATAGATTAATCTATTCCACATCTCAACTGTGGAGGTGCTTCATTTGTGAGGCTTTTTGGGTGCTCCAGGGAAATAGTAAGGGAGCAGATGCAACACTGAGCATTCTGGCTTCCCTGTGATACAGAAGGGATAAAGGAGGTCATCTTAAGAGCTGTTGTCAGAACCAAATATCACACGTGACTGCCTCCAGCTACAGGAGAGTGAGGTATGAGAGCGTTTCTTGCTTCTTATTGGGCTCTTCTCTGAATTGCAGATTACTGTTTGTATGCTTTCAGCACACAGACAGCATCTTGGTGCAAAAGCAAAGCTGCACCACACCGCATTCTCTCTTCACTGCATCTATTATTCACATCACAGCTTGCTGCAGCTATTCCAGGAAGGCCTCAAAAGAGCCCTGTCCTACTGCCATTAAAGGAAGCAAATATAACTTCCTCTTATGAAGGGTCGGGAAACTGAAAAGTGAACCTCCTCCTTGTGCACAAACTCTGTGTCTATAAGCAGCACCTCCTGAGCATCACTCAAACAAGTGCCCCAGGATACAATAAGCAATTCAAAATTTCAGCATGGCATCAGACAGGAATATTCAATATTCAAGTACTAATTAACACACAATAAAAAAAGAACAGGCTGTTTGGGTACACAAAGACTCCCATGACCATTTCACCATAGACAATATTGTCAGCCCCAGCCCTGTTCTGAAGGAAACACAACTACTCACACCACTCACCAATCAGTGCTGCCAATGGAATGCTTTAATTGACGCAGCCATGCTATCGCAGCTGTACCTTCACCTACTGCTGTTTGCTTCCAACCCTTTCTCCCCAATTAGGGTATTTATCACACATGACCTTGAAGAATAAATAAAGAAATAAATACACACGCATGGGCTGCAGTTCTGTTTTGGATACACTTGAAAGCTCCCAAGGAATCCAAACCCTGTGCTGCAAGGCATAGGCAAATTTGAAGGAAAGCAGAAAAATGCACGTTATTTGGGCTATGTGTTTCAAGAGCTGCTGTAACTGTTCTACATTCAGGTTCAGTCATTTATCTGGATTGAAAGAAAAAGAAACAGAGACAGAAACTGAATCCAGGTGTCTTTATGTTCTAATTTAGCTTTACCTTTCAGAGGTGATTTCACACTTCGCTCTCCCTGCACCCACATTTTCTGCTGCGTTTGGATCAAGTCCATTTCTACTTTGGCAAATTCCATTTGGCTTTGACAGAGACTGATTTTACACAGCTGTGAGCCTCTGCTTCTTTCCCCGACTTCAGAAAGGTAAAGATTGCTTTAAATATGAGTTTTCCATTTAAAAAGACAACTGTGCAAACACATGCAGAAAAGGCAGTAGCATCACAACAGCACCATTCAAAAGTACAGCTGGGTTAGGGTTCAGAAGCTCTGCTGAGCTCACACTTGAAACAGACAAGAGGTAAAAGAGCATCCATTTTGAGGGAGAGGAAAAAAAAATATATTGAGAGAAAAACAGAAACGCAGCAATGGGAAATAATAGCTACAAACAACCCAGCTCAGGGCTCCCACACCTGAGCTGTCACCAGCTGGGAAGCTCAGCCCTGGGCCATGCAGCTTCCCCAGGTGCAAGTAAATGTGATGCCTTAATTGCCGCTGCCAGAATAACCCTCCTGTTCATTTGCAAGGCATGATCGACTGGTTTGACAAAATAGCACCAAACTCCTGTTGCTCCTGCACGCTCAGCTCCAGCTTTAAGAAATATTAATGAGGATGCAGGCCGCTCCTTGTTCCCCTAATACAACTTTTATGAAGGTGCAGATTTCTTGAGGTCTCATCCATGGAAGATGTACACCTGCTCTCCACATAGAGTGACCCAGGGATGTCAGCAGGGCAGAGAGAGCAAAGTCCTCCAGGGTCAGCCCTTAGCCTGGCCTGAAGGCAGAAGCAGGCTTTGCCTGAGGCAGGTTTGGAACAGACAAAGCTGATTAACATGCTGCTGAGATGCCAGAAAATGAGCCCTTTTCTTGAAGTCCTGAAGTGTCTCCAGTGTTGTAGTATAAGATCTCACAGCTTCCATTACATACTGTGCAGGGGGGAAGGGAGGAGGAAGGAAAACAAAAAGAATCCAAGGGTTCTACAAAAGAGAGTACGAGTACATACTTTCCTCGCAAAATAAACTCTTCGTCCCATGTGCATTTTCATTTTTCATTATCTCAGCAATGACTCACTCTCAGCAACAGGATTTGGTGGTATTTGCAATTATGAACACGACACAGAAGTACACCAGCTCATTAACACAATTACTATTCATTCGATCTTGATTGCTATAGTGGAGACTTGTGATTAAGCCAGCCTGCCCTGCAATTGCCACAGATTTTCTTCCGTGCTCTGAATATCATGGGGCAAATATCCCCAACTCAGCACTGCCACATTGCTCCCAGTCCTGTTCTTTTGCATGGCGTGCAGCAGCCTCAGCAATCCCAATTAGCCCATCATTTGAAGAGCCTTGGTTTCATTCCCCCACAAACTGCCCATTTATTAACTCTGCCAGGTTAACCAGGTAAATCACGTCACTGATCAGTCCATAACCAACCATACGTTTTCACTTTCGTTTTTCATGCGTCTCATGGACATATGCAGTCAGTTTAATGAACAAGAAAGAAATGCTATTTTCAGTTAATTTTCACTTTTCTTGCCTTCCTGCCCATGGAAAAAGTGGTAAAAGGAATGCATAGAAGGAAAGACTTGCCCTTCAATACCACCAGGCTTCTAGTTTGCAGTTCTGCACTATGCATATCTATACAGAATTAGGATAGAAAGAGAATAATCGATACTTATATACTAGACATGAAACAGATAACAATGAATCACCTCCATTTCATACACTTCACACAAGCTGTTTCAGACTCAGTACAGTTCCCAACTTCCTGAAAATTTAATACTGAATTCTACTCAAGAACAGAGAAAACACAATGATCTGAAAAAGTTTGGGGCTGAAATGGGGATGTGATGCTTCCAGAGAAACAGAAACTCCTTTTTCTTCCTGGCTTTTTCCTGGCTTTCTCCCCTTTGTCTGCATGTTCTGGGTGCAGAGGTATCTTGGAGCCTCTTAACTTAGAAACAGAGCCGTTCAAGACAAAGACAGTGGAGATGTCCTGACAGTGCCCTGGAGCATCCCTAATGAGAAGAGCAGCATTAGCATGGGCAGGCTGTGCTGAGCAGCACACAGAGGAAATGGGGCACTTGCTGATGTCCTTGAGAAGCCCATCTTGGCTGCACTCAATCAAAAGGCTCCACGAGATTGTTGCACGGTGCTTTAATGACATTTATTATGACAGCTGAGCAAAAGCGATGTTTTTATGAAGTAATTACTCATTACCAGAGGAGTCAGCTTATTGAGCCTAACTGCAATTAAGTTCAGATACACGTGACGAATGCTATAATTTCTTTTTTCCCCATTCTCTTTCCAAAGGGGACATCGCTGGCACCAAAGCTGTGCTTCAGCTGCAAGTCCAGAAAGCATCAAGAGAATGATAATCTCTTTAAAAGCACAAAGTAAATACATACCAAAATACCTCAACAAGCTAAATATAGTCTTCTTAGCCATGTCTATTTGGTGCTTTAACCAGAGTCATTAAGTCCCTGTGGCAAGTCCTGTAGAAGCTAAGTAGTTACTATTTTATTGTGACCCAGAGGAAAACGAGGCTTAAGTTTCAGAATTGGAGGTGTTTCCTCTTCACTACACATAAGGAGGCTGCTGGTAGTTGGCTTTTTTTCAGTTCCCTGCTCTGCATCAATGTGATTCCAAACCCCGTGGCTGGCCTCTCATCATTCTCTGAAATGCAGGTGTGTTCAGTTCCAAGGTCTTCGCAGGCCAACTGTTTCACTTAGCACTAGTTTAAAAGAACAGAATGCCCTCAGGTGGACCAGCTCCTATCACCAGCCAAGGCACCAGGTCCACCTATGTTATTTCTATTTGAAGGAAAAAGCTTGCAGGATTATTTTCCCCTATCAGCTTTTCCTTCTACTAGGTAAATCATGTAGCCTATCAAAACCATTTCTGTGATCTCCCTTAACAATGCATTTGAAGGCGATATCAAAGAATTGCTGCTGGTGTTATACATATTACAGTAAGCCCCCGATAGAAGATGTTAATGCATTTTATGATTGGGAATGTTGTCTCAAGATAAAAACAGGCAGTCTGCAGGAATCAGCAAAAAACCCACTTAATTTCACACATGTATAGCCACTGACGTGTGTGCAATGAGATTAGGCGATGCCCTTGTCGGCAAACTTATCACAACTTTCTCCAAACAGCAAATCCCTAATTAGTTTATACTGTGGCTTTGCAGAGGGTAAGCATGGCTGGGGAAGAGCAAACAGTAGCTGATTTCACAGGAACATGCTTGCTTAGCACAGGCTTAGCCATTATAAGAGAGTAAATACTGCACACACAAAAAAAAGCACTCAGTGGAAAAGACCTGTATGTTTTGTTTCAGCGCCGTTTGCAGATTTATCCAGAAACTCACAGCATCTCAATGGACTGGGGAAGGACTACATCATTAACAGAGACTGTCTAGCCTAGCTACTATCCTGCTTATAAATCCATTGAATTTGCTGCTTACTGGTCAGCTTACGCCTGTGTCATGTTTCCTCAAGCAAGCTCACAGCTGGAAGAGCAACAGAAATACAGATGCAGCATCCTACACCTGATGAAACTATCAAGTAGCAAAGGAAATCTGAAGAAAGAAAGGCTGGACTTATTCCTGCAGACAGCAAAGCACTGTATGAATTAAAGGCAAAAAGCATCTTCTAGTACCTTCCAGATGCCATGGAGCCAGAGAAGCAAAAATGGAAAACTGATGAGAAGTTATGATGCATCAAAGCAGTTTGATCATGTTTTCCTCAAAGAACATTCCCTGGAGAGAAAAGATGAAGGGGATGGTGGTTCTGCTGTCCATCAAGGGACCGCGGGATCAGAGCAAGGCCAAGATCCTCAGTAACCAGCAGGCAGATGACAAGAGTGAGGAGATAACTATTGTAAATAAATGCATGAACTCCTACACCATGCTCACACCACAAGCCGTATTAGAAATAAAATACATTTCACCTACGATGCAGAAAGAAAGGAATGAAACTTCAGTTATGCGGAGTCATTCAAAAAAGCGAATGCAATACTACTCAAGATTGTATTTTAGGGGCAAATTTGCCCTTCAACATCATCAAATCAGTTCAAAAAGCCAGTAACATTCATTCCTCTGCTTTCATTAGCTCTGCTTAAAATGCATCAGATAAGTAGCTTATAAATTCCTTATTGATTCCCCGGATTTTCACCCTGAATCTCATTTCCTATTGCCTTCCCTTCTGTAAAGAGGCACAGAGCACTATTAACAACAGAGCCAAAGGAACGTGCAAGCTGTTGCGGGACCATTTGTCATTTCACATATAAAGTAGCTCTCGCCATGTTCAGCCCAACCTGACCTCACTACCTCCACCAGCACCAAGAACCCTCCAGCCCCAGACCACCTGCCTTTGCTACAGCCTGCTCAGGTCAAGTACACAAATCAACCTACACAACCAATAACTAAAAAAGATACCATTTTTGTTTGTTGGTTGATTTGTTGAGTTTTTTTTGTGGTTTTTTGTTTTGTTTTTTTTAAAGACTACTTATTCTTGGTAAAGGAAAAAGTGTCATACCTTATCTCTTTAAGAACCAAACACTGTTTGGGCCCAAACTGCCGCTTAAGATCATGAGCAAAACCTCCAGCTGATTCCAATGAGAAGCTTGCCTAAAAACCAGTTGGACTGGAGTTGACAACACGTTGGGGTGTTTTTTTTTTTAGCATTTCTGGAGATTACTTGTATGACAGCATAGCACTTGAGAGGACTTGACATTCATCCATTTCATCCTCTAAAAATAACCTTTTAGGACAATAACATGTTCCTGCACATCCACAGAATTAAAACGACAGCATGGCTAGTAACAGAATAAAGTGGCAAGTGCACATACACCTTTAATTGTATTTTAAGTATTGTGGTAATAAACATAGCTCAGTGTGCTAGGTTACCCTAAAATCTACCTGCACCCATGACAGGGGGCAGTCGGCCCGCAGGCCGCTGGCCCAGAAGGAAAAGAAAAACAGGGAAAGAGAAAATAAATATAGCAGCAACGATCTAAGGAGGCACACTTATTTACTAAATACCATATCGGAATACAGAATAACACAATATAATACAATATAATTGGAATTAAGGCTAACGAATCAAGTAAAATAAAAGAGAGTGAGTCCCGAAACTGAGAGGCCTACTGTAACTCCAGGCGAAACAGCTGGAACGCTTTCACACACTCCCCCTGGCTGGCAAGGTCCAAGAGAGCGAGTCCAGCACTGAAGTGAGATTATATAGTCCTGGTCATATGACTGACCGTGATGTTCCCTGGGACATTCAGTCTTCCTTCTGTGAGCAACAGATTCGTCAAAATTATCTATGCTTAACATGATGTTATGATGTGGAATACTGATAGCAAAATTACAACATTGCAAAACCATGACACTCAGCTGTAAGATACTAGGATATTCTTATCATATCATCTGCACACATCTCCCATGCAATGAATCTCTAGAGTAACTTAACTTTTTTATTATTACTATTGCAAGTTTTACCACTAAGCACCATGCGAAAGAATATGTAAATCAGAAGCATAAACATGCCAGCTAAAAGCTGCCAGGCTGAGCTAATGAGTTTGATATAGCAACCATACAACTGTATTTTGATTTTTTTCCAACAAGCTAATTAAGGCTACCTAATTATCCCATAGAGTAAGAGCATTATTACCCTCTTGGATTGTTAGGAGTGATTAACTTAAAGCAACCTGCAACCCTGCCCAAGGCCAAGGGTCTAGAACTAGATGATCTTTAAGGTCCCTTCCAACTCAAGACATTCTGTAATTCCATAGTCTGAAGTGTAAGTTTCAAAGTATCTTTGAAAATCTAAACAGTAGATGATGGACTTGGTACATGAAGGACACAAAGTTCAGCTCTCTTGAGAGACAGCAACAGAGGTTTCATAAGTAACATCACATTAGATACCCAATCACTGCAAGTGGAACATTTGAAACAGTTCATAAAGAGAAGGAAATGCCACAGGATATTTGAATATATGTGTTGTCTAAAGGAACAGTCCTATACAGGAATTCACATCTTTGTGAGCCTAACTTAAAGCAACCAGGCCCCAACCCCAGCCATCCACAGGGAGAGAAGCACCACAAATTCACAATGTATCTTATCATAGTTCAAACACTCCATTACAATCCACAGCACATTCCTCCATGAAACATCAAAAGGATCTTTAAAGTCCATCAGGAAGCCCAAAAGATGTCAAATATATACCAAACATTTTACGTTAACAAGTCCTTAGAAAACATCCAAACTGACAACAGCAGTGAGAAGTTGCACAGGCTCAACCATTTGTGTTCATGCCCTTCAGTACCAGGGCATCTCCATGCCAGCAGAGGGGACCAGTGCCACCACCTGCAGTCACACTGCCCTGAAACCTCAAAAACCAAAAGGAGGTCTAAGACAAGATACCCGAACCATAAAACACACACACTTACCTCAGATCACTCTGCAACTTCTGCACAGGACTGAGCAAGGAATCCAGCATGTCAGGCCATTGCTGTCACCACGAATCCACTCCTCCTCCCTCAAAGCAGCTTCTTTACTTTGTACTTAACCTTACTAATAATCCAATCCTTGCTGTTTGCATGGCACTGAGTAACACAAACCAAAAACCTCACTGCACTATGAGAGGCCCTTAAAAGAAGGTGCTTCCTTCCATAAAGCTCAGAAAACTTCACAGGTGAAGAGTAAATACCACCTCCCAGCCTTAATGCCAGGAACAACCTGTTGCTGTTAATCTGTGACACTCACTGCTGCCCTAAACCCAGCATTCCTAAATTACCAGGCTGATGGGCCAGGTGTTTTGAGTTGAAAGGGGAGGTTCTGCTTGGTGAAGATCATTTTGAATACTTCAGAGCACTTTTGCTGAGCAGCTTTCTTGCTAGGTTGCTCTGTGTTAAGCCTGAGGGCTGCTGTAGGAGGTTGTTGCACTGCTGTAACACAGAGTTTTTCTGGAGAAGGCAGTGAGGATTATAGTGAAGCCAGTAGCTAATTAATGGATGTGACAGGATAATTTGGTAAAGGGCAAAGCTCTAGTAGGGAAACTATGGCAGGAGGAAAGGGGTAAGAATTGCTGATGGATCTTTAGAGATGCTCTAGAACAGGCATCCATCTTCCAGCCTGTAGGCCCCGTGCAGCCTGGCACTGCAAGTAAGGCCATCATGACCATGGTTCTTCCCTACATGGATGCCTGGTGCAGCCTCTGTTGCACTCCCACCACTCAGCAACAACCACAACATTGACCCAAGGCAAATTTCCCTTCACTCAGTGCAACCTGTGCAAGCCAAGAAGCTGGAAATCCATACTCTAGAACAATCTCTTAAATACACAGATCCTTCCCCTGATCTTTCTTTATCACTACAGCACTCAGACTGCACCAGAAGGCTTCTATTTCATCTGCCTGCAGACCTTGCACATTCCAAGCCCAGAGCTTCTCCTTTCAGTGTGTTACCCCACCCCTCTGTCAAAATCTGACTGACAGCCAGGGAAGTTCCACTCTGCTCTGTTGCAAGCCTTGTCACACCCGTCCCTCACACCGAAACCCAGCGCTGAGCAAACCATTTCATAGCCAGGTGCAAGGGCAGAGATTGTCACTGTGATTAACCAGGTGAAAACTCCCAGGTCCTCCTGCAGAGAGAAAAAATACATGTGCTTGCCGTGTCAGCTGGCTGTCGATCCACAGCCAGCGTTGCTTTTATTTCTGCAAGTTGGAGCAGAGTCCAGAAGGTCTGTTTTTAGGGCAAACCCAGGATATTAAAAATAAAAGGAATCAGCTGGCCAGAAGGAACAAAATCCAACAATATCCTCTTCTTATCATTTCCCTTTATCCACAACAAACAAATCAGTCAATGTGAGAGGAAAGGAACTCAATCAGCAGCTCTGCACCAGCGAGCAGGGCTTGCATGTGTTATCATTCCAGTTGTCTTATCAGCTAAGCCTGGGTGTCCAGTCAGTGCAATGCTCATAATTGTTTTTATCCCCTTGAAAAGAAGCTGGAGGCAGAATTAAATTGATTTGTGAACAATGTTTACCCTTTTTCTCACCACTAAGCAGACAACCAATTAATGACATTAAAGATTAATTAACACAGCTACCTGCCAGGCTGACAATTACATTTGGTGTTGTGTGTTCTTTCCTCATCAAGGCAAGTATCTACCACGTTGCCTGAAGTTCCTGTTTTGAGTATCTAGAGTGCAGCAAAATCTCAGAAAACAGTTAAAATATATATAAGTGTGTGTGTGTGTGTTAGTGCCTCATTTGCAGGGGATGGTGCACGGTGGCTTTGGGAGCATTTGGCCTAAAATGGAGTGGAAATGTGGTCAGAAGAGTTGGGTGTGTTTGTGTAAGTTGGAAGGAGGGAGAAAGTATATATTAGACATTTCTCACACACTCATACCCCACACCTGCTCCTGACAGCTTGCTCCATGTTTTGTATCAAATGTATAAATAATGTATATACATTTTACATATAAACAGAGTAATGCACATCCTGCCAGCTCTCTATACTTAGTCTCAAAGGCACAAACAGAGCTAGAGATCCATGTGCGCATGGATGTGTAGGCACCTACTTAGCATTTAAATCCTTCCCATCCTGCAAAACAAACCCTTCTTCTCCCCTGAGGCAAAAACTCTGTTAATTGTATTTCTTGCCTTGATTTTTCTTTTCAGACTAAGCTTTTTTCCAGATATACACGAAGTGCTTTTATTTTTAATCGTCATTCTTTGCAATTGAAAGATGTTAAGGACATCTTGCTCAATTTCTTGTAGAGAACCAAAAGGAATGAAGTTTTTTGGTACACCAGCCTTATTAATTCTTACAGGTTGCAGAGGGAATCTTCTTTCTCGCTTCCCTTCTGCTTCAGCCCAGTCCACTCTTGCCCAGAACTGTTCCCATGTGCACACAAAAGGATCTTAAAGCATTCTGTTGTTTTGTTGTTGTTTTTACTAAGAAGAGGGGACCAGCCCTTGGCTCACACTTGTGCTCACTGCAGCTGTTTGGCAGAGAGGAGTGGGCAGCAGAAGCAATGAAGAAACAAGGAGGGGCACAACAAATTTGGGACAGGATATGAAAGAGCAGAGCAGCAGCACAGCCAAGGGCTGATGACTCAGGGCAAGTCAGCAGCAGGTGATTTGGAGGCTGGGAACCATCTGAATCAGCTCCGTGCACTGCTGCATAAGATGATCCTACTGTAGAGACCGTCCCCACTGCACACCTCAGCTTTCCTTCTCTGGCTGCGAAACAGAGGAACCATGCAGACTTTCCATCCTCTCCTTGCGTTCATGAGATAAAGACTGTTGCTAATTATTGACAATTTTGTGTTCGTTTCTGAGGTCTCTCTCAGTTTTGATAAGAATCTCCCGCTGCTGAGCTGAACGGTGAGGGTCACTGAGGCCAGAGCAACCTTCATCGCCTTCTCTTTCTTCTCCAAGGAGATAATAACAGCCAAGATTCTGGTTTAAGCTTATTAAAGTGCCCGGTTATCTGTTTCAGCATGGATAATTTAATCAGACAAGTTAAATATTTATGAGGCTGCATTTTATTGTTGACGAAAGATAAAAACGTGCTTTAAGTGCTTTTCAGAATAAGAATTATAATGATGATTAAAAAATCCATTGGTAATGACACTTGATATTATTATTGTTAGCTCCTAGGATTACCGAACCGTCACAGAGGGCTGCAAATAGGAGTCCAGGAGCTGGAACTGACCCATGCTATCTCGGTGCAGACAGAGCTGGTGAAGATCCAAGGCTCAGCCTATCATCTAGACCTCATCCAGCCCAAAATTAACACTGTGCATTTGCAGAGGATGGAGCCAGGCCAGCAGAGGAAGACTCACTTCAGGTCCTCTTACAGCCTTTTAAAGTAAAAAAAAAAAGAAGCATGTGACCCTGAAAATAAAAAGGAGAGTGTGCTCACACACATTACCAGCACGCTTGCTATTATTTGCAAGTCTCTCGCACTGAAATGCAAAGCTGAAATAGGATTCAGCCTCCTTGCAACACCCTGCGCACCTTGCAAAGCAGCCAGCCACAAAAAGAAAAAGGCCAACTATGCATGCTTTTGAATAAGGAATCAGTTCATTTTCCCCCTGGATCAGCACAAAGGTATATTTAGCACAGGGTTCTCTGTTACAGATGGAGCCTGTGCTGTTCCCAGTGTGAACAGCTTTGCTCTTGGAGGTGTGGGGATAGGGAGTCCCTGCCAGGAGAGGCCTTAATTCAGCAAGGTGTTTACATATGTGGCTAACATTAAGCACATGGAGAATCCTCCTTGATTTAAAGTTAGGACAGTGCTAAAATACATTATTTATCCAAGGTCAGAACTTCTAAACTGAATATTCTTCTTACAGCAGACAACAAAAATCTGAGGAAAGCGTGCATGGGGGTCACCCTGCTTTCTGCTTCATTGGATTTTCATTTTTTCCTAATCTTCACGGGCATGAAAGCTCAAATAATCTTAAGGCATATAAACCATACATGCGACAACAGTGAGGCTGTAAGACTTACTGTAAGCAATACTGCATATCAATGACGTTTGTTCTGCCTCAGATAACATAAACATTTTAAAAGTATATTCACTTCCCTGCCTCGTGTTCCAATTCTTCCTTGCCAGTGTATTTATGAGGGTCAGCTCTGTAGGTAGGCAGCAAAAACACATATTTTATTTATTAAATACAAATCTAAATTAAGCGGTGGAAAAGCTTTCACTTTAGGAATTTCTGTTATTTGAGCTCTCATTAATGTTGCGTTGATGCCATTTATCTTCTCAACAGATAATTTTATATGTTTGGAAGTGAAACATAAGAGGAAAACGGATATTAATATCGTTACCATTAGTTCTGCTTTCCCTATTACTACTGGTGACTGCCACTCCCACTAGAATAAAACAGACAAAAACGTTTGAAAATATCCTCTTTGTTTACTCACTTTTCATTATTTTTTATGGGAAAGAACAATACGTGTAGTCTAAAACTTTCAGTTGTGTTTTGGGTGATTTTCCAGCTGCTTTTTGGCTTGGGATTTGGGATAGTGGGGGGTGACAGCCACTAATTCATTTGACAGAGGGCTTTCAGCAAACACTCTGCACAAAAACTATTGCCCCTTCTTTTCTCTTTACTCTCTCCCCCCAAATCAACCCAGGTACCTCACCTGCCTGTCACAACCAGCACCAGGTGTCCCGTGAGTAATTACACACTGTGTCTCAGACTGAGCCTGAAGGAACTTTTAATTCTTTGGAGGTGGAAAGGAAAATTCTGCTGTCTTAGTGATCACACGAGGAATCCACTTTCAAGAATAAGGAAAAAAAAAAAAAAGAAAAAAAAAGAAAAGAAAAATCATTTTTAAAGATTTAAAAGCTTTGACTCATTTTCCAATCAGTCATCCTCATTAACAAGTGTCTCTAAAATGCTGCCACTATAGGAAAAAAAAAACTCAACCTGTCAAGGGCTTTCTTTTCTTCCTCCCTGCTGCATCCAATTAGGAATTCTCCTGCAGTTTTCCACTCTCTGAAGCAGGCTGAGCCTTCCTCAAAGATCTCCTCCCTGCAGAGAACTGCCATTTACTCTCACCTCTAAGCCACTAAACCACAGCAACTCCCATTTGAGAGCTATGAGAGCCCTTCTGGAGGCAGAGCAGGGAGAACACAGCCTGTTAACCCCATTTTCCTCTAATGTTTTGCTAGGATAGATTTATACCGAAAAAAAATAGTCCAAATAGCTTACTTGTAATGAACCAAACTGCATGTAACTGGTTGACCAAACCACCAATAAATAGAGCATAACGGAAGAATGAGTTAATGAACTATATTAGCAAGAATCAAGTCCCAACTAGTACTTTCGTAAGGACAAGCCAAGGCAAATCAGAGGAGCCCTTTCAGTGTAAATTCATTTAAAACTGTCATCCGAGACTCCCGCTTTGCTTGCTTGTTTGCATTGTGGTTCCTGATTCCTTAGTGGATGCCACTGCAGTGCTGGGGGGGGGGAAAGAACCAGAAAAGCATTTCAGGGCAGTGAAATCTCAGAGAATTTTGTGAAACTGTTCCACCAGCTGTCACACATCTCCCTCTTTCCCAGACTGTTTGGTCAAATGCTGAATTAATTAAGAGTTCATTATTTCGACTTCAGTATTCTCACAAATTCTCCAGAACCTGGCAAACCACTGAAATCCTATCCAAAGCCTCATGAGCATCCCCTCAAGCATAACATGCCTCCCACAGCCTTCCTCCAGCTCACTGCCGAACCTTACCCCGTCCTGACTGCTTGGGATCACCTCATCCATTTCAGAAAGGAGGGAAGAGATGGTGAGGGACAAATCACCTTCTTACTGGCTGTCCTCAAGAGCAAAGCCAGCCGTGCCATTTCACCTTTCCATTCATCCTAGATATAGTAAAGTCACTGTCCATCCCAAACCAGGATGTTCTGTGTGCTCTCTTTGCAGAACCGGTGTAATTTCCCCCACTAATTGAGGCCCTGCATAAAGCAGTGCTGATGCAAATCACTGGAGGACCTGACCTAATATTTTCCTTAGTATCACAGAGATAATGACTTGCTTCTGGGTAGGGAGAGGAAGGGGGGAGGGCAAAGCTGAGATTGACTCTGTTACTTCTTTGTTGGCGTGTTTCAAAACTATAGCGGTAAGTGAACCTTTCCTCTTATAGTGATCACCATTTATAAGGTACAGAGGACTGAGACCACTGCCTTTATGCATAATGAAGATGAGATACAAATAAGAGAGAGATGGTTTTGTTTTGTTAACAAATCTCCGTCTCCCCCCTTGGAGACAAGTCGTCAGCTAGATAATTTATTAGAAAATATCACTGTAGTGTAATATGGCATGCAATGTCCTTCGGGGGTAGAAAATCAAATATGCACTTGTCACTGGAAGGGCTGATTTAATTGGTACATATTGCGCTCCACCCTATTGCTTTAAACTAGCTATGAAGGCTGTGTTTTCCATTGAAAAAAAAACAGGTAGATTTTAATTCAGATCATTGTGAGCAACCTCTGGAGCTCACCCTGCCAAAATACAAGTGCTACAAGCACCAGGCACGGCTCTCATGACTGCCAGCACCTGTTTCTTGGGATCCCCCCCCCCTCAAATCAGTGGTTTTGACCATCTGGGGAGCGTCAGGCACTGAGAAATTCCTCCTTGGCAAGGGAAACGAGGGCAGCAGGCCACGATCCTGAAACCTGAGCTGTCAGTTAAAGCCAAGGAAGGATTTGGAGAGCCAGCAAGACCTCCCACAAGCGCCATTTGCTTCAGCCCAGCAGGGAATTTTGGTATTGATGGGGTGAGGAGCGAGTTTTCGTTTTTAATGAGTTATTTATTAATTTCCCAGACTGCTATATGATCCAGCAATGAATCGAGGGGCAGAGGGACATGGCCTGAAACAAGCATTGTGCCTGAAGAGGTGACTGGACCTTGCCACATAACTCAGCATCACTCATCCATAGGAAGCAACAAGAAGAAACAGTTTCAGGTTCCTATGTCCAGAGGTCTCCTAATCCTCCTCACTTCTGGGTGACAGAGGGAAGAAACTGGGCTCAGGTTTGATGTCTTTAGCTACCCAATCTCACGTCTGTAATCCTGCATTTCAATTAATCAAACCTAATCTGCAACTTTCTATCAAAGTAAGTTGGTTTCATTCTGGAAATATCTGAGTTATTTCTGAAAGCCAACACGAAAACCAGAAACATTTTGAAAATGGTTTGGTATTTTTAGGATGAAAGTGACATTCATTTTCTACTTTCCTCTTAAAAAAAAAAAAAAAAACAAAAACAAGACCCCAGATATTTCATTTTGCATTTACAAAACTTACATTTGTTTAAAAACATTCTGAGGCATTTTCACTCGAGGGAGGAAAAGAAACCAAACAAATGCATTTCCCAACAGCCCACAATTAAATGCGTTGCCAGTTTTCAATTTGGCCAGCGACCTTGAAAATCATAACTCCAGTCTAGGAACTGTCTCTCCTCTAAGTGACAGCTAATGAATGTGATATGCATGGAGTTAGAGCTGTGTCCTTTTGCTATCAGAGCTTCTACAGACATTTCTTATACAAACTCACATTCTCGGGCTTCTCTAGGTAGTCATTTTTTTCTAACATTGTTGTTTAAAACTCATTCTGTAACAAAACTCCACTATATGACCAGAGCGACGTGTTTAAGACAGGAACACAGCTGCATTATTTATTTATTTATCTGAGTCACTTTCCAGGCTGTATCTGTTCTCCTAATGAATAGTGACATCAAACACACATAAATTAGACTGTAGGCTGAGGATAATTAAATTGAGCAAGTTGAAAAAAAAAAGAAAAAGAAAAAGAAAAATGAACTGTATCAACTAAATCCCAATTTGCAAACTATTCCATGTAGCCTTCAAGGTTTCAGCAGAACAATGGATACGGGGGTGGATTATAGCAAGGTTTAAATTTCTTAGCGATGATTTGATATTCTATCTGTGCCCTGAGCGAGTCATGTTGCATCAGATCAAAACCCGATTTCATTCTATTGTGCAAAAAAAATCTATTGTTGCCACTCTCTCCCCCTACTTCTTCATTACGGGGATGTAATTTATCGAAGCGCCCCTGAGATTTTGCAGCACTGAATGGCTGTGGCATTATATATTTCCAGCAGCTCCTTTGTTGCAGAGCACGAGTGGTTAATAGGAAGATAATGAAAATATGGAAATTAAATTAGGTTGGTGCCAGGATTGAAAGAATCGTTTCTTTAATGTGAGATACAGGAAGGTTATAAGCAACCTATTATTATTGTTATTATTATTTTGTTAAAGATTTTTACATTCTTGAAGGGAAACTAGTAGGACGGGGATTTCACCATTTTCCTAAGCTTGGAAAGAAATCAAGCATTTTTCATGTCATTTGCTGTGGTGGGGATCGAGATTTTGAAGAGCATGAGAAAAAAAAGGTTAGTTAAACAGAATGATGTGAAAAGGAGAGATATTTATCAGTGACGCTCCAAGGAGGGAAACCAAAGTTGAAGCGATTAAGAAAAGAATGTGTAGAGAATCTTAAAATCCCAAAAAGATTTATGATTGCTGTGAAATAATATTTCTAAATTACAATGAAGCCTTTTTTTTTTTTTTTTTTTTAACTTTTTCAGAGTTTGCCCATGGAATTCAAATCTTACCATCAATGCAAGAAATTAGGAGGGCATAATTGAGAAGAACTTCACAGCAACACGTGGAGTCTTATTTCTGGGTAAGAGGAGAGCTGCAATCAAGTATGTAGATCCCATGGGAAGAAGTGGGTCATTGGTCACTGCTGTTGGGTGCTGTCCTACATGATCCCCTCTGCTGGGTCAGGGTAGAGCACCAAGCTAATGCACTAGCAGCAGTCCCAGTAGATTGACTAACACTTCAACAAGCGCCCCATTCCATGCCAGTCTTGTGACATTGCTGGTTTCATCACAGATAGAAGCCAGCATGAGTCAAGGCAATGCAGAGCCTCATGATGCAGATTGAAACAAAGGAGAAAAAACATAAAACTTCTATCAAAAACCCCCACATCAGGGCATGGTTATCACTTACTCAATATGAATATGTTGGCCATTGAGTTACTTTGCACATCAAAGTTTCCCTCAACCTCTCTTAAATAAAGATGATCCTAAGAGCCTTGGAGAGGGGAAGGCTGTTACACACCAGCTTGCATCCTTTATGAGCCTGGCGAGCAGTTCAGAGAGTGCTAAATAAAGCACTAATTACCCAGGCAGAAAAAAAAAAAAAATACTTCTGCTATCCAAAATTGTGTTTTCCTCATTGTAGACATAAACCAGCTAAATTAAGCTGGTAAAAATGATAATGATGAAGGTCGATGATAATGTGGTTTTATATCTGCTCCCAGCTGCAATCAGGAGCCAGCTCCTACCTATTGTCGGCACCTGGAGCTGGTCCCTTCCCCAGAGAATGCTGTGGGCATCACCAGTCATTGTCACCAGCTACCAGCTGATACCCTGCAGACCATGGGTGGCATAGCATTACCCAGTGCTGTACTTATCTGTATTTATAGTGCACTCAAATTCTCTATAGCCAGATGTTATAAATATGCTGAGGTTTCTACAAGCTGGAACGGAGACTGTTCAAACAAAAGCCTTGCAAGGGTTTCTTTCCATTGAAAATGTACAACATTATGCTTGACAGCTCTTTCAGTCCAAGACTGAATACGGCAATATGGATAAGGTGCAAAGTCAGGACAGAGAGAAGCACGTGGCAAAGCTGAATGCTTGTACCACAGCCCCCAGGCAGCAGAAATGGGTCACCACTTTCAGACACAGTCCCAACCAGCAGACAACACTTGATGGGATGAAACCAAAGCAATTTGCAATTAGTTGCTTTACTAAACTTGGCCAGGCCCATCAGAGCCCATCACTTCCTGAGATAAGGCACAGAAACAGCAAGACCTGTTGTGGCGAGCATTATTCTTGGCAAAAAAAGAGCACAAATGTCTATGAAGACTTTGCAGCAGTCTTTTTTTTCTCTTCTCCCCTCAGAGTTTTCACCTCCTTTTCTAAGAATCTACTTCAGAATAGTTTCGAATATTAAGGTGGCATTGCCAGGAGCTCCACTGTAGCTTTTCATTGTCTTCATGTAGAAGAGCTGCTTGTAAAAACTTGTGGAAAAATTCTATTGGTTATTTTTTGTTGTTGTTATTGTTTTTTGTGGAACAGAGAGACTCAGTGACATCTTGGCTCCATCAAAACCAATTGCAAAACTCTTGCTGCCTAAATAGGCCCAGGATTTATCCCAATAGTCAGAAAGAAAAAAAAAGTATGGCAGAAAACTATTATAATCTGGGAACATCCCCTATCAGGAGTAAATTGATGCAGGGCTTATATGCACATTAACACGACTATCACAATCATTATAGCGGGAGAGCAAGATTCTGATACACTGAAATTAAGCAAAGATATGTATCTGCTTAGCATATTCGTGACTGAGGTGCAATATATTTCATCACTGTGGTTGCAGAATAATCTCTATTTTTTTCCATGGGAGATTACTCAAACCGCAATAACGTGTTTTCCCAAATTAAATAGATAACTTTACAGACTGCTGGGTAATAAAATATGAATAAAGACGAAAGACGTATCTTATTAAAAAAATTAGCTTGTCATTTTTCAGTCTCTTCTTTTGATTTGCAAGTTAATAAAAACCACAGCCAATTGCCATAGGCAGGACAATTAATTAGCCATATCTTAAATTATGGTGAGGGGAGAAGGAGAAGGCTTTCTCTTGAAACATACATTACACATAGCAGAAATATATTCCAGCACTAAGGTCAGATATCTAGCACAAGGTTTGATGTCTTTAAATGACAGTAATTGTCTGCTGTTGTTGTATGTTTATTTGTTTTCTTGAAGGATGGTTCTGGTGATGATAAAAGCTGGTCAAATGAATGACTCAATCTCCCAACCCTCTTGGTAAATGAAATTGCCTGCCTTTCTCCAGAGGGACACAAAGAATTGCACCACTGGGTGCAGACAAGATCTGTGCAAGCAGTGTTCCCTTTCCTCCGACTGCTTTTTAAGCCAGCCTCAAGCCTCCCTGCAGAAACAATGCAGAGTGTTGGGAACCACCTGAGCTGCTCATGTGGGTCTGTCCCCAGAGCTGAGTTCAGCTGCATCACTGAGACCCAGGAGCTGCCTCCAGGTAACAACCAGGCAAGCACAAGAGTCCCAGAAATTCATCCAGGCACAAATTCAGGCAAACACCTCAGGCATGTCCTAACGATCAACTTGATAGAGGTCAGTGAGAGAATTTAGTCCCCGACCCAGTGTTAAGTTTCCTATCCAGACAAACCAGGAAGCCAAGAGAAAATTAATAAAGGGAGATAGCAATATCCCCAAGAGCTCTGTGAGCTTTCTAAAATTAAGTATTTATTCCAAAGTGAATTAAGGCAATTTTAACTCTGCATGAAAGTTTCCACCCAGAAGGTTTGAATAATCCACTAATTCAAAGTTTTAATTAGCTCCTACAACTTTCACTGTGTTCTTTTGCAGAGATATAGCCAGTCTTTAAATCTGTACTGATGCTGCCAGTGAGGAACTAATTGTGGAGCAGTTCTTGTAACTGAATGTACACCCATCTACTAAAGAAAGTGAGTAAAATGCAAATATCTAAGTTGTTATCCCACAGGACAGCAGAAAGCTGCTAAATAAGTACCTAATTGGTGAAGTCTCATTTGGACCAGATTTATTCTGAGTTAAGAGGATGAATGCATTATTCAGCCTTCCAAGTTCTGCAGCTGTTAACGTCGCTAATTTGCATCATCATTACACAACATACTGGCCCCAGAGAGGTCACCATCCAAAGGCAAGAAATTACAAGAATGCTCAGACAGAGTAAAAATTACAGGGAAACCATAAAACAAAAATGACCACCATGGCATACAGCCTCAGTACGCCTAACCTTTGTCATTAGGCAACAGGGCAGGGTAGGGGCTTCAAGGAGGATAATGGCATTGCTCTGTGCAGGCTGATGGTGGTTTTCTTCTACGCGTGGGGGGTTGCCTAGCAGAAAGGAACAGAAATGTGTGATTGAAAGGATAATTAGCGGGTGATGAAGGCCAGAGTTAAGGGCTGACTGAAGGCAGGGACTTAGATCTCATTTGATACAGACCATAAGGTAAGTCAAATGGAGAAGAGTCTGCAAAAGCTCTGGAAAGCAAAGCGATTTGATGGGGGAAAGGATGGAAAATACATGTATTGTACAATCACAGTGATTTCCAGTTCCTGTAATTGAGCCACATGGCAACTGTCAAAGCTAAGGCAAAATGTTGCAGAAATGAAGGAGCAGCTAGCATCTGGACATGCATTCTTATTATGCTTACATGAGACCTAGACAAAACGTAGGTTCACAACTCACTGAGCTACCAGAATCTAAGCACTGCCTGGATAAGAGACAACTGTGATAAGATGATGATAACATTTCAAAATAGAGGCACGTGGAACTGTAAGTCAAGAAAATTTCAACAGCTGATGTCTAGATATTCACAAGGAGGTTTTAGGGGCCCATATTTCAATTTGGTAGGAAGGAGGTCTGCAGAAGATGGTTGAATGAGCTGTCACGCAAAGAAGATATCATCATTACGTCCACTTTCTCATTTAATACAATTGCATTTTATTGCTATAGAATTGGCCGTGCTCAGACAGCATCAGCCAGCGATATTCTTCTCCTTATCACATTCTGAGTTGTCAGGGCTTCACAGTGACATATATTCCATAGGGAACAGCATCACCATGCCTCACAGCAAGGGCACCTGTTATCATCAGAGAAACTCCTTAAACACAAAGTGCAAAGCTTTGCTGTGTTACTTAGCATCTTTATGGAAAGATCGTCTACTTGGCTAAGAGTGTTATCAATTAAAGCCTCGTCTTTTCACACTATTTTTATAAGTTAATAAATGAGAAAAAGGCCACAATTGATTGTTATCTGCGCATCTTCATTTATTGTGAAATTTTCCGTTCAATGTCCTCTCTCACTAAAAGTTCAGATAGCAGTTAATCTGCCAGGGATCCTAATTGCTAAACTACTCTGTGCTAAGGGTAAATTTCCTTTGTTGAAATGTTCTTTACTTAGATTTCTTCAGTCAGAAGCAACATGTAGGGGTTTGTATTTGCTAACCAGCAGAACAGGGAACAACACACCGTGGGTTTCACATCATCTGCAAAGACTCATCTCACTGACCTGCCCGAGCAGCTTCTGATTAATGGGATACATAAGAAAGAAATCACTGTTGTCCTGTCATTGATCCAATGGGTGACAGTACAAACTAGACAACATGTTGCCATGAGAAAATTTACTGTGACGTACTCCATTTTTGCCTCTAAGGGATCTGTGTTCATTTACTGAGGATACTTCTGGAAGATACCTCATCCCTGACTTTCCATAGCATTTACAAAATACTCAGTCCTGGATTAAAGGTTTCAAGGTGATAGCTTTACAGGCCAAAATCATCCCTTCTTACCCATAGGATTCATTTAGTTCGGACAAGAAAAATACAGAAGAGAAGAGGATTTGGAAGTTTCATTACACAATTTGTAAGCACAGTTAGGTATTTGTATTTATATTCCAGAGTATTACTAATATTTGCAAAGATGCAAAGACTGTTGCAGAAAGAAAGGCCTCATGAAGACACGACAGGACCCTAAAAGTTGTACGGCTATTTGACAGAACCATCACGATTCTCCGCCTGCTACTTTGCACTCGTGTTACCATTCACTTCTCCTAGCTCAGAAATCTGAGTCCAGCTGCTTTTCTCAATGCTTTTTTCTTTTGTCAGCTGGAGGCTGTTGAATCCAGCTCAGGAAGAAATTTGTCTTTAACTTATGGCATTTCTCCCTGTTTGCAGCTATGTCTTATGCAATAGCTCTCTCCAGCTCCTTCCAGCAGTGATGTGATTGGAACCGCACTGCCTGCAGGGGCCAGGTGTAATATGGACCTGCTCCCCTGAGAAATAAAAAGGGTAAAAATAAACGAGTTCACAGTTAAACTGGTCTGTCAGGAGGGAAGAGCTTCCACACCTTGACATTCCCCTTGGCATCCTCATTTTCCATAGTGCAAACCCATTAGATATCCCTGCAAAAGTAATTGAAGGACTGTTGAGGAAGAAGCAGAGCCTTCCCATTTGACATAAGCAGAATAAAAGTTAAACAACGGCGTGGACACAGCATCATAAACCAGATTGCTCAGACATCTGCTGCTCCTCTCACTGCTATAAAGAATTCTTCAAAGACACAGTGAAGGTTCATTAGCGAACACTGCATGAGTGGGGGGAAAATAACAAGCCCATAGTTCATCAGCTTATATCATATCTACATAGGGGGCAAATAGAGGTCTTCATATATCTGCCTCAGCTACTCAGCAAAGGATTTACATAAAGAAAAAAATAACAAGACACTGTCATACTCTTCAGCAAGAACACTGTTCTGTTCTATTGGATTAGAGTGTGCTGTTCTTGCTCACTCACCCCTCTCTCAAAGCATAAGTCTTTAGCACAGCAGTAGCACGTTTACATGCCTCCTTAGCATGTACAACACAGTACAACAGGCCCATATTGAATACTAGTTAAAGAAGACACGAAGAAATGGGAACATTACATTGTGTTTTCTAGATAAATTAAGATTTCACTACCGGATCTTTGAAAAGCCAGAGCATCATTTACTCTATTCATTCTACTCTATAGCATGGCTAATGGATATAGATAGCTGAACTGGTGCTTGAATAGCAAACCATAGTTCCCCTCAAATGGGATGGATGTTCAGCACTGCAGAGCTGGGGCGATTCATCTGTCACTGATAGGCAGGTAGTGTTAGCACCATCCTTTGCAAGGGAGGCAACAGGAGGCTTATGCTGAACTTGAATGGCTTGTTTTACGTCTGGAGGAACGTGGATTGAACAGAGCGCACCAACTTCCAACAAATCCCTACGGCATATGAAGAAAGGAGGGAGGGAGGGAGGGAGGGAGGGAGGGAGGGAGGGAGGAAAGAGTGCTTCCATCAGGTTATGTTGATGCGCACATTCCTAGAAACAAAGAAGAAACCAAGCATTGCCAGCCAGTTCTAGCTACGTACATGTCTTTTAACAGCTAAGTTCTTAATCCTTGCTTAATACTTGCTCTATGCTCGCTTTCTCTTCCTCAGCCATTCTTCCTTTTGCATAGGGTCTGCCAAAACAGGGCCATATGAAATGTTTATTATCTATCTAGTCTTCAGGAGAATATGATCAACGATACAAGAGAAGTTAGAGCCAGCAGTTCCTCGAGCTACCCAGTTGAGAGAAGATCTTATATTTACCTATCAGAAATCAAGCCCAAGGTAGGCAACAACCCAAAGCAGACAGGTTTATAACAGCAGATGTTATAGCAGATAGGGAACAAAACCAGTTGAGGATAATAGTGATTTGTTTGGGGCGTACCTGCAAATCTAAGTCCATAATTGAATATTTAAGCGATTTAATGTTTATAAAGAGAGAGGTATAGAGGAGAACCAGTAACCAACAGACCTGTAAGATCTTCCTTTAAGTTGACAAGATATGAGGAGAACTAAATGGTTTTGAGGAGAACTAAATGGTTTGAGACCATGAAACATCTGGGAAAAATGTGAGATGATTCAAATAAACAGATGTATAGCCTAGATATAATCCCTGCCTGATACATACTTTGTTTCATCCCTGGAAAATTCCACAAGGAAAGAAAAGCCAGCACACATGGTCGAATGGATACACCCTAGTATGCTTCAGAAAGCCAATGTGAAATAGTTCATGCAGACATGTTAATGGAAGCAAGCTTACATCAAGACTACATCGCTGAATACGTGATCTCACTGACTATAAAAGGATATTGCAGTAGCAAGAGGAAGAAAGAACAGAGAGGAAGGATGACTACAGATTCTGTCATGACGAGTGCTCAGAAATAGTAATACGGCTCAACTAAATCACCTACTACCCCTGTTTGCTCAACAGTTTCCTCAGCACACTAGAAAAACATATAAACTAGAAGAGAATTAAATCAGGAGAAATTTCATTACATCTAGAGCAAAAAGAGATAAATGACCTGCAAGACAGTGTCCAGCCGCAAGATAGTCTATAAGACACATCAAGGGAGACATTTTGCAGTAGTAAAGAGGCAAGGTGGACTGTGTCAAGATAGCTGAAGATAGGATCATGAAACCATCGGCAATTGTGTGCAGCTGCAGGATTATGAGAGCATCAGCAGTTGCACATAGCTGCAGGGGGAAGCTCTTTGTTCATTAAATTACCTATGGTACCCATTATCTTTGGGATGAATCTGGCTAGTGGCCCAGGGAATTTAGAAGATGCCATCTCTGCTTTCATCAGCTAAAATGTCTATTTTCCAGTAGCTGGTATATAAAACAACACGTTACTATTCCATGGACAAGTTACTCTGCAGACATGGATCAACCCCTAAAGCATTTCTGGAAAGGAAAGACAAAAATTCAAGAAATACTGACAGTGCCAATAAAACTCTACGGAATAACAAAATTTACCTTTGAGGTGCCTATATAGCCCATTCCTATTTACTAGGCTGCTGGCCTACCAGACAGCTGAGTTAAGGTTGGCCAGTTGAAACACCTGTGGGTGCCTGGATGTGCACAAAGGGACTAGAGGGATTTCACGTGGAGCTTTGCCCAAATAGGAACTGGAATTTATCTTGCAGTGTTCTCTCTGAAAACGTTGTTTCTAGTCATTATTAAATGACTGAAAGCCCAACAGTGAAATTGGTGCTGTGAGCCCAACATATCAATTCATCTTGCTTCCATTTTTTGTTGTTGGTCACAAGATGAACATAAAACAACGTAACAGAAGCAGCACAGCTATATTAACAGGCTAATATGACTCTATTAGCATGTACCTAACCTCATTACAGCCTGAATCATTCTCAGCTCAATCAGATATTGCATAGTTTACAAGTCAGAGCAATGTGGAGGTTTCTGCAGAGACTTAGCTGAGCTGGCTATAGGACAGACATACAGGACTACCACAGGACAATTTTTGAAGCAATAACCCTAAATGCTTGAGAGATGACTACGTGCCCCAAACCTATGTGGAACACCACAAACTCCCTCTCCAGATAATCCACTTTTAACCTAAACTGGTACACCAACTCCCACTTCTGTACTAGTCATGCCCAGATAACTAAAAGGTTATGTAACATAGGATACAAAAGTACCATACACTCTCTCTCCACCAGTCTGGGATTTTGCCACTGATGTTATTTTTTTCCAATCACTATTAATATGTTTGATATTGATGTTTTCTTTCTTTTTTAGTCTTGTTTTTGTATCTGGAACCTGTTGTCCTAAGTTCCAGCTTAGTTACTGCATGAAAGGACCATCAGAGCATGCAGTTCCCAAAGCCAGCTCCGGACTTGTGGCTCACTCAACCAAGTCACAGAATCACAGAATGGCTTGTGTTGGAAGGAACATCAAGGATCATCAGGTCCCATTTCCTCTGGCACAGGCAGGTTTGCCAACCACTAGATCAAGTACTAGATCAGATTGCCCAGGGCCCCATCCAAAGGAAGCCTGAGCCCCAACATTATTGGGTCATTTTCCCTTTTTTCCATTCTTCTTTCAAAGTACTTCCCAAATGAGATGAGAAGCTTATACAGAAGATCTTTCCATGAGGTTTCTCCACCCAGCTCTTCCCTCCAGCTAGGGCATATTGCAGTCTGGTGCCAAATTTAGCAAGATGCAGCATGTTAAGCAGCACTGTTTATTTTCTAGAGGAAAAAGCTGCAACCTCTCTTTTCACTTCAGGCCTAAAGGATACAGATATCCTAAGCACACACTCATGAATTTGAATGTCTTTCAAAGTTACTAGCTCAGCTGAAGTGAGTGCTGGGAATGGACATGCAAGAGCTGGGGCAAACTGGCATAACTGCAGAGTTCTTAATATATATATATACGCATTACTACACATTGCTCTTTAGGAAATAACTATCTAGCACTCAATCGCAGCAACCTCAGAAGGCACCTGGCCCACTCAAAAAGCTGCAGAACATTTATTCATTTATTTATTTTACCATAAAGCCTTGATTGTTTATTGTAGATGTTAACAAAGCTGTGAAGAGAAGATGGTGTTGATGAGATTGTTGCTTCTGGGCAACACCACACGCTAGCCATTCTCAATACAAATGAATGGCATGATATATGGGCCAATTGAAAGCGTTACCAAACAGGTTTTGAGATTCAGGACATCTGTAACATGACTATTTTTTTTCTATTATTTCCTATAGTCTATGAACAATACCTAATTGCAGTCCCCAACAGCCTCTGAATACAGCGCACTAAAAAGACTTGGAATCCATCACTCTGGAGATACTTTCCTAAGGCAAAGCTCCTCATACAGCCCAGTCACATTGCCTAGGCTCATGCAGAAGCCAAACGATCCCCAACAGAGAAATCCTGCAGCATTTTCATTTGTTTCTTTCCACAGCAGTGAAAGGTTATTTCTGAATGCTCTCTGGGAAAAGCACAGCTGTTCAGAGAAATGCTGCTCTCCAGACCCCAGCTCAACATTTTCTTAAGCCATCACAAAAGCATTTTATTCTGCAGAGAGTTCACACAGCATGAATGGCTATGCAGATATATACATGTATTGTTTGGTTAACCCTCACATAAATATATATATATACACATATTTTTGGCACGATAACATGGAAGGATGCATCATAAAATACCTGAGAGAAGTTTTGTTTGTAGATATGCGATTTGTTTTCATGTGTCGGTTTGCACAGAGAATGCAAAAATGGCAGTAATAGACCAAATGCAACCTACACTACAATATTAGGGGTTTGTAACAGGTTTTGGTTTGCTCTTAAATATGAAAAGCAGGAAAAAAAGAAAGACAAAGATTTGCAGTTGGCTCTCATATTTTTCCCCCTAAATCTTCATATTGCAGCTACATATCCTTACCTACTGAAGTATGGACAGGTGTCTATAGGACCCAAGAGACAAGAGGCCACTACTATATCTACAAATAACAGCCACAAATAACAGCCACGTCTGAAGCTACGTCATTTCCATCATCCCAAAGTCAAAGGATAAACTCACTAAGCAGGTGAAAGCAAGTCAGTGAACTGCAGAAACCTACATTCTCACATTAACACTCAATTCAGCCTACTACTGAGGGACCATTGAGGATAAAACAAATCTAAAAGCACAACAAAACCACCATTGTGGAAAACTAGACCTTTCCCCATTTAAGTCTTGACTGACCTAAGGAGTACTTTCCCTTGCATTTATTTCACAAGCAAGGGTTACTCCAGATCTTACTTATGAAGAGCAAGTAAGTGTTGAACATTTCTGCTTTCAAACAGAAGTCTTGATGAGCGTCAACAGACATAAACAGTGCAGAAGTACAAAAGGAGGAACAAACCAACCCCTTAATGACTTCCTGATCCTGTATTATCAGATTTGAAATGTCTTCAGGGAGGACTTGAATCCAATGGAACAGTCATCAAGGAGCAAGCAGCCTGTGGCTTGGAACTTGCCTCAGGTTCAGTCATTGCCTTTGAATCAAACAGCGCCAATCTTGGGGCTGTTCTGCTGATGCTGCTCAGTATGTCAGAGAGCCTCTCAGCAGAATGCGCCTGCATTCATCTCAGCTCCCATGCTACTGTATTCATCTTTGCAGCTGTCAGTCTGTTAGATGTCAGCTTGTTCAGAATAAAATTGCCATAAACCTCAGAATTGTCATTTTCTTAAGAGATGCTTTCTTCAGCTATGCTTCACTTTGCCGTTACTTCAGAAGTCACCTCAAATGAGCGTTTCTCTACATAGACTTTGAGATACTGTTAGAGGGATAAGAACTCCAGATTCAACCATTCACTTCTCCTTTTAGTTCCTCCACCATTCTTTGGAGATTTTCACCTGATTTTCATGCTGCGTTATAGAAAAGATGCAACAAAGAAATCTGCTTTGGGTGTCGATTATTTCCAGATCCTATATGGGGGGAGTCTTCCCATTCCATAAGGGACATCACTCAGACAAGCAGATACCAGTTTCCTTATAAAGGGTATGGCATTTAAACACCTGGTCTCTTCAATTCACGGATTAACCAGAGACACAAAAGAATGTCTGAGATCTGAGCAGAACATTGCCATTGCTTTATACTGTGTTTAACCCACGCTCCCTAATCTAATAGTCCATTAACAGTAATAATAGTAACCAAGCTCATTATTTGGGAGAGCTCCAGAGACGATAGCTTTGTTGGCACTAGATGTTTTCTCAACAGCTGGAGTATCCTCTCTATGAGAAAACTGAGTATCTAGAGAATATAAAGCATTGCATTGGTTTTACACAGAGATTTCTCAAGGGGAAAAAAAAAAGAAAGAAAAAAAGAAATAAGAAAAGCTATTTCTGGACAGCACAAGGCTTTAGAGGTAGATTTTTTCCATTAACATTTCTTCCCTCCCTTCTTCCTGGCTCTTCTCCTTAGATTTTCTGGTTTTCTTTGCCCAAAGGTGTTGGCTCCTTCTCCCTGACTTGGCCCTGCAGGGTTTCAAGATTATTCCAAGTTATTTTTGTACAGCCTCCTGGATCATGTTAAGAAGAGGTACTTTAAAAACATGTTAAAATGTTGTTTTTAAGTGTAATTCAGGACTGATGAAAGGCACTAGCTTGACTGAAATCTCCAATTTGTTTCCATTAGGAGTACATTTCTGGTTGGCTAAAAGCATATAGACAATATTTATTGACTTTCCCTTGTAAATTGTCTCTCATTAGCTTTTCTTTAGTACAGTTGCACTCTAAAACCTTTGGACCTCTCATTTCCATTCACTCAGTTATCTGTTCCCTATCGTGGACACATATGGAGGAGCACAGAGGCAGTAGTCAGGTAGGAGAGGACTGGCAAAACAGGCAGGTGGTACCTGACATGACAAGGCATTTCCCACCTTCCTGCACCAAGGCTGAGAGCCGATTTCAAGCCAAAGATCCCACGCACAGGAGCACCTGTGCACATACATCTGCACTTAAACAAAACTCCTTTGGTGAAGTCTTACTGGGAGAGCAGCTTAATCCTTGTGGGAGGTAACACATAGGACAAACTTCTGCCCAGCTGTATCACCTTCAAGAGACACTCCAGATTATGATTGTCTTGAAAGCTTCAGTCAAAAGACATTGCATTGCATTAACAGAACTTGGCATTGAGTCTTGGAATTTCGTATGCCACATACTGGAAAAGAAACGTTTTTGAAACAGAACAGCTTTTGTTTTTTGGTTTTTTTTTTTCTTCTTAGGGAAACAATTTATAAAAATTCTGCCACAGAAAGTTGCAGTTAAGTAGCATGCCTTAATACTGCCTTCTTTCCTGTCCTTATCCAAACTCTTTCAGGTTGCAGTAGCAACTAAAGGCTTATCCACCTCCCTCACCAATGGGAAGCCACTGTGAGCCCTCGCTCTAAAACAGAGCCCACAGCAAGCAGTGACAAAAAAAGCCACTCATGGCGTACATTCTGAAACAGCACTTCAAACTGATTTGAGAGGAAATAAATGTCTTCACATGACTTCTGCAATTCTGAATAGTCAATAGAAATAAATAAACTAGTAATGTCAGTGGGTTTTGGTTTGCTTTGTTTGTTTGTTTTTGGCTTAATACCCTCCAAACTGAAAGATCTTTGCTCAGTTTTAACTAAAAAGTTTTTTGTTTGTCCAGCGAATTGGGAAATACCTACAGGACTAGAAACCTTAAGTATGAAACAAACCTGACAGCAAACACCATGAGAGCTCAACTTATTCTATAGTGTTTATTCCTGTGTACATCAACCCCAGGCAATATAAAATCTGAGGTGCAGATCAGAACTGCACGGCTCCATCCAGCTCCTCTTGTTATCTATATAGAGCATAAGACTGAACTTGAACTACACGCTCAAGTTTTAGCGAGGTAGCAAACCCTTTTGGGCTTAAATACAGATATACTGCCAGAATCTCATACAATACTTTGCAAGAAAATGTATTCCAGATAATCAGTGCATCTGACAAACAGGAAGAAGGTTACAGCCCTGAGAAATGGGTTCCCAGTGAATTCTGTTCACACACACAACCTTGTTCTCACTAAATGAGCAGCTGTGAGCCAGCTGAAATATAAGAATCTCTCTCCCCCAGACTACGCTCTCTATTCAGGGTTTAAGACAATTTCACAGTTATTTTGTGTAAGAAAAGTCAGTCAAGGGGGAGAGACAAATGGTCTTATTTCTCACCCAGCTCCATAACAGATTACTAGGAGCTCTAACTCATCAGTCTTTCCACTATTTTACTTTCATTATAGGTTGGAAATGGGAAGTCATTTTTCACAAGACAGATCTTTAACTAGTTAGAAATTAAACTCCTCAAATCGGTGCATCCTGTAAAATGGAACATCCATTATCCAGGGACCGTGGTTTTGTTTGTACCTTATTTATCATCATAGTAGGTCCTTCTCCAAACCTAACCTCACCAAGCTAGAGTAAAGAGACAAAGACAAGCAAAAAGCATGTCATACCGAGCCAGAAATGGCTGAACCCAAAGCCTAACTATAAAATCAAGCCATTGTGCTACAGAGAGACAGCACTGTCTATCTCACAGCAACCTTTCCCTCCCCAGCTGAGCAAGCAGAACGTTTTGCTTTTCCCCGCCTCTCCCCAGCATATCTTCTGCTCAATTGCTACTGCCAACCTTCTGCCTAAAGTAAGTAAACAGTACGTAGGTATCCCATGTGGATGGTCCCAGGTGGACCAAAGCAATCAGCACTCCAATTCAGAGCTGCTGCTCCATGTTATGTTTCAGTGCTAGGACCATCCCCACCACTAGTCAATGTCCCAGAGCCCCATGATATGAGCTGAAGCGGTCTCTGCGGTGCATAGGGCTTAGCCTTAATTAACTTCTCATCACAGGGCTGCTTGCAATGGGCAGGATGCAACAATATTCTGAAGGATTTTGCTTCATCCTTTTAAGTCACCTTTATTTGCTTCACTTTGCACACTCCAATTTTAAAAGCACAAAGTGTTTCGCTGTGGCTTCACATCTAACACATGCTACATATCATTAGCGCTCAGCTCCCAACTGAAATAGAAGAATCAGACTCTTGGAAGCATTTGGTTACATCAAAGGTGTTTTCTACATTCATGTATTTCCACCACGTTCCTAGATACATTGTTCTATAGTAATAAACTGCTACAAGTTGATACTCTTTCCCTAGTGAGATTTTAGGGTTAGTTATTTGCAATGCTCCTAAATACATATCCATGGATTATTGACCTGTTTTGCAAAGTGGATATCAATAATCTGGAATTTCTTGCTATGACCTGAGCTTTTAAGACTTTTTTTTCCCCATCACGTTGCTTTCCACTTTTACCCCTACATCCTTCTTTTAAGAAAGGGATAACACCTTGTCTTCATACTACAGAGGCAAGAAAAAAAGATATATTCCCAGTATCTCTTTGCTCACACATCATGGAAGCACCTAAATCCTTATATCCACATCAAAGACTCTTTTCAAGCTCAGCTGAACACCAGAAAAGCATCTCTAGATCCAGCGCTGCTTCGCTCCCTGTCCGGCTGAGCCAGTGGTACAGTAACTGCCATTCACTATTTATGAGACCAAAGCACTAATTAATTACTTTGAAACACTATCACTGTCATCACTAGGAGCCCCTAGAAGTAATTACACAGATTTTATGACCAAATGCAAGAAAGGAAAAGAAGAGGTCAGACCTTCTGCACTGAGTTTTGTTTCTGTTTTTGCAGCCAGAAGGATCTGAAGAGATGCAAGCTAAATTATTGTGACCTTTCCTTCTCCTAACTTTTCAAGTAGCAGAATTATACAGCTACACCTCAAAACACTGTCATACTGAGAACGCAGTGACTGGCCTTGGATTTACTATGATAGCTGTATTTAGTCCATAAATTGCAGGGCTGTGCACTAGCATTCAGCCAAGCATCGCACATCAGACTGCTTTATAAACATGTTATTTAAGACTCACAGTATGCCAGCAAGCGCACACACACACACACACGTGTTGGACGTTAAAAGCCTACTCTGCTACAATTGTTTCAATTGCTCTTTTCACTCTCTATTTCATACCAGCAAAACCTGGAAATAAACAGCAGAGCAATGAAAGCTCAGGAGCAGAGCACAGGGCTCAGAGAACAAAACAAAAATCAAGATGATAAAAACCAGAATGTTTACTGCCAGGAAAAAGCTATCTTAGAATAACAAGGAGAATTATTTTCTCAGCCCAAAGGCTAATTTATGAGATCAGATCTCCAACCAAAAGAACTCGCTGGTTTATACACAGGTTCATGCCTTACACTCCTGCACAAACCATGACAGCTCCTCTTACAGAAGATGCAACAAATATGAGTCAAAGATGACATTCAGTAAAACAAGAGGCAGGTCTTGGCCCCAGTTTATCACAATCCTTCTTAAAAAGCCTTTTCACCTGTTAGCACTGCTCACAGATTGGTTGTGCACAGTACAGAGAAGGAAATGCCCCAAGCATGGAGCTGAACACAATCAAGTCTCTTCAGTATTTCTCCCTCTTGTTCTTTTTTACTCCATTACCTCTTGGCCATGAACGTCAGGATATACACACAGACCAATCTGAACAGAACCCAGAGGTGAAAAAGGAAAACTGCACTTATCTTGAAGCCTCTCACTGTCTCCTGATTTCTATGAAGTGATGGCAGATAATTTATGGTTACAGTGAGACAGATTTTTTAGAGCTTCTGCCACTGTTCAGCAGGTGCTAAATGGCACTGGTTGTGTGCCACCAGCTAGCAAGGAAAAGGCTTTTGGACTGCAAGCCAATTGGAATCCATCCTGTTCTGTGCTTGTGGCCACCATTCATGCATTAATGCCCAAAGAGATGCTAACAGCAATGAAATGCAAAGGTCCTGATGGGTGCTGGTTTGGGACATATCGGCTAGGAAAGGCAAAATTACCTCCATGTCCAAGTACTTGAGCTGAGTGACTGAATCACTGCAGGCCAAGTGCTTGTATCACAAACATCACTGCTGATAGCTCTGAAGAAGTCTTTGTTTGAAATCCTGCACTGTCATTCAACTGACCTTTAATTCCTCTGTTCAAGTCCCCTGACTTCCAATGGCACCTTGTTCTATGGCTGCTGAATCTCCACACAATGGAACTGAGCTCCCAAACATGTTTTGTTTCATTATATAACAGCCCTGAACAGGTGTACAGCTCCTCTAAAGCTTCCTGGCACGATTCACTGCAGGTTACCACTGAGTGTTACAAGAATTCAGGTTGTGAAATGAGTGAATTAGAATAGTTTCATTGGAAAGGTCCAACAACTGCCTGACCACCTCAGAACTAACTCATTACTAAGGGCATCATCCAAAAGCCTCTTGAACAGATAGACATCGACCACCTTGCTAGGAAGCCTGTTCCAGTGTTTGACTACCTCTACTGTAATTTTTCCTCATGTCTAGTCTGAAATGAATGAACATTCTTCAGTCAATTCTACCAGGCCCATTGAGACACTAATTAATAGCCATTTCCAAATGACACTACCTGGGGATGCTGTCCTAGACAAATTGCCTCGCTGGAATGAAAAAAGATAAGTCTCTCAGGGTCACTAGTACTTCTAATACTCAAACTGGCTTTCTGTGAACTAGCTCACATTTCTACCATCGCACCAATATTGTCTTGGCTGGGGTAACTTGTAAAACCTTCGCACAAGACCAGAACCTCAAAAACTTTATTAGAATTGCTTTTGTGAGGTCAACGCAGAGAAACGTGTGCCAGTTTCCACCAGTTCAGAAGTGCTGGGGGTGTCTGGGGTGCTTGGCTCTGTTCTATCATAACAGAAACCCAGTATCTGATCTTCCTAAAGGAACTGAGTCATGGTTTCAAAAAACCCATCCAAGCTTTATTGCACACACCTGCACTAAATACTCAGAGGTGTGTTCTGCATATATACCTTTGCCATATTCTCAGCATCTTACTCAACACACACACGCCTCAAAAATACCCAGCTGGCACAAGCACACACGTTTGGAAGCCAGAACCTGGTGCAGGATGGCATCACTCCAGGGAAGACAACTTACAGCAGCTGAGAATCTGACCTATATTTACCTGCTTGACTCAGGGCACCCTACAGCTCTGTGCGAAATTCTGAACAGCCATCTACACCAGTGGGCTCAAACCTGCAAGGGAAGCTTATTCTTAACTGCACTCCCATTGAGTGCACTGAGTCTTTGCCTCTACTGTGCGTGGAAGGGGAAGCGGAAGAGGGAAAGAGGGGCCGTATATTCTTTTATATTTGGGGTTGTTTTTTTTTTAAGAGGTGCAATGTGATTTTTATTGTATGACTATTCACCTGCTCGCTGTGACCTCCTAAGCGTATTTAAGAAGGAATCTGACACTGCAACCAAACGTGAGGCTGGGGGAGAGCTCGGCTAACAGAAAACACATGTGCTGAAGCATTTTGCTTTGCCTTGCTAATATTGAAGAAATTTGTTTTGCTCAGTGAAGCACTTGCATTTCAGCTCATTCCTGCAGGGAAAAGCTAATCCTCACGTTATGGCAATAGAGCCTGTTGATATGGGGGAGGGAGAAGGGGGCCAGAGGACCAAGAGAAGGGGGAGAAAGATCCAGCATTTCAGCCTGACCTGATTCCAAGTTCACACGAGAAGAGGTGAAGCTGCAGCTGTCACACTGAAGGGAAATGCAGTCATTTATAAACCCTGGGAGATCTCCTGGGAAAGAGTAGCAGCAACAACAACAAAAAGCATTCTTTAAGACTGGAGTTAAGGGGCAGGTCTTTCCCACTGCACAAGACAGGGTGCAGTCAGACCCAACTGAAACACTCTGTATTGCAGCTCCACATGGATTTGTTTCCTGTCCCTGCAGAGGTAGAAGCCACCAACCTTTTCCTCATGCTCTTTCCAGTGTCCCAGACACCATCTGGTACAAGACGTTCTATGACCAGAGCACACAAATTCATCCCCCTTGCAATGTCTCTAGCTTTGAATAGACCCCATGGAAGCAGCTGCTGCCTGAAGTGGTGGAATAATGAGGCAAAAATGCGATTCCAGCTTTTGTTTCCTTCTCCCCTCCAATTTTGAACATCACTGTCATTAGACAGTGATCACTCCTCTCTCTGCTATTCCCAGCCAAACTAGGAAGCATTGCCGTGACTACATGAATTGGTACTGTGATCCCTGCAGATAATATCACATCACAGAGGCAAAGGGAGAAGCAAAGCTGCGCATTCAGGAGGCTGTTACTGACCGTAACAAACAGCAAATCATTCAGAGAAGCATTTGATCAACAAAGAGACAGAGAACTGTACACTGGACTGGCCTATGCCAAGAGGGCAGAACCACTTATGTTGCAAGAGGGACTCGTGGGGAAGGAGTAACACAGCAGGATTCCCAGACTGATGTAAAAGCTTCAGCTGGTTTGTTCCCATTGAATAACTGAAGAGGGCCTTCTGATAGTCTCTCAACCATGTTTCATGAGGAAAAAAATATAAATGGAAGAAAAATATAGTTCTTTTCTTGCATCAGCTCTTTGCGTTCACTATTTCTGTGACCTGCCAGTGAAGGAAGAGGTGATGGGAGTGCTCCTCCCTCTGCTAAGTGCCCCAGCAGCATGTGCTTAGCCTGGCAGGGGAGCCCAGGGTTTCACCAAAAGGCATATTATATCCTGCTAATTGAACCAGCATCGTTTTAGCATCTCCCTGTGAGCCTGTCAGGTTTGTGCACGAGCAACCGAGAAGATCTTAATGGAGCCGGGAGGCTGAAGGAGCCAGCAGGACCGGGCAGCAGCCAAGAAAATGGGCCACAGTGGGAGGGTATCAAATCCTTTTGGGTTAATAATACACCTTCCTGGATGCGAGGCAGAAGCCGAGGAATCTGTGTTAGGTAATTACTGCATAAGAGAAAAACTCAGCAAGGCTCTCCCCCAGCACACAAGGCTTTTACAGAAAGGAGGAGAGAAAGAAAAAAAAATACAAAGAACCAACAATGCAATTAACACATTTGTTGCAGCTTTCCATCACGTTCCACTACCACTCCACTCCAGTTGTCAGCATGTCTGAAATGAACCGCCCTGCAAAGGCAGCAGCTTACATGGAGAGGCAAAGGATAAGATTTCAGGAAAGGCTGAAGCCCACTGTTCAGGGATTCAGCCCAGATAAATTGCCTGTCAGCTACAGCTGAAGTACAGCGTTGGCTGCCCTTCTCCGGATGAGTAATGGCTGGACTTTACCAAGTACAAGGCACCTGACTTCCATGGAAACCAAAGTGCTGTTCTCTTGTGATGTGTAAAATCCAGTTCACTAGTGGAGGGGAGTGCATATGATGAAAGAGAAAGAGAGATTCAAAGGAATAACGCTGATTTTGCCTCTACATGTACTCTGCTCTGCCAAAGCACAGGCTGAAATACAGCAACAATACCCAGGTTACTTACTGCTTGGTAAAGTCCCACAGAATTATGACCAAGTATGTGCACAGAGAAGTAAACCTCATTACCAAGTACTAGGAATCAAATTAGACACAATGAATAGCACATTTTTCTTAATCACTCCATAGAGAAGCTAAATGACTTGCCCAAGATGAACCAAAGGGTTGGAGGCAGATCTACCATTTATCTCCATACGTTATTTGAGTATATTTAGTACTCTGGCCATTCCTTCTCCCATATGGAAACTCATAAATAGGTTTGGGTGTGTACCCACAGTACCATTTATTACACGCATACATCTTTTATAGCTCTTGCAGCCAAGATCCTTGGGGGATTTGCCTTCTGTGTTTAATTGGCAGGCTTGCTTGTGGAACTAACAGGTGCGTTAGAAGTGAACAGAGAGCGCATTCTCAGCTCGCAAAACGTGCACTGCAAACAATGTTATGAGATTTCACCCAAGGAAAAAAAGAAAATCATCCAGAATCTTCCAGTGCCTATTGATCCCAGAGAGCCCACTGAAGAGCATTGTGCCAACAGCCCATGGTGCTTGCAGGCTGCCCACAAATGCACACTGCTTGGACTGAAGGAGGCTTATTCAAATTCCTTTAAGTGAAGAGCCATGCTAAACCAGCTGAGAAATAGGGTGACATCTCCAAATGGTCCACATAACCAAAACTTCCTCTAATTAGTCCTCCCTTTTTCCCTTTTATATAAGCCATAGATCACCAGATAAGCAGTTTCCTACTTCCAGGATATAAGCCACTGTACTTGGAGATGCTCCAGTTCTTCTGCTGTGATAAACTCAGCTTAGATTAGCCCCTCTGCACACAAAGTGCACAAAGAGAAGCTGGATTTTTAAGAGATAAACACCAAATGTTGGAATGTTCCCCTGACGCTATTCAGGATTCCTTCCCACATCGCAGTGGGTTGCTGGATTTGGAGTACATGTTACATTCCTCTCTTCACCGCACCATTCAACCACCATTCAGGGAGACCAATAACAAAAAGGGACGTAAGTAAATGCCAACAGAAACCTGTTCACAAATGTCCCAGACCAGTTACGCTTTCTCAAGCCCATCTCCAAATGCTAAACAGATCATACAACAACTAATCCCCAAACTCTGAGGGCAGAATTAACATCTAAACTTGAGCAGTTGCCAGGAGGCTTCTCACATTCAACAAACTCTTCCCCTTGGGTAGAAGCCTCAATATTGTTCTTTATCCAGCATTGCAGCCCCAGGATTTCATTCTGTTGCGATGGGCATTATCTGTCCCCAGTGGTCATCCACACCAGTAGATACTTTACCCAGGACAACAAGGACTTGCAGGATTTAATCCACCAGGTCTGCCTTTTCTGACATTGATTTTCATAAGGTGGCCCTAAGACAAGGGTAACATACAGCTGGGCTTGCAAAAACTAGATCCAACCATTGCCAGTCTCTCAGGCATTCAAACCCTGATTCAAGAAAAGCATTTCTCAACCTTTTATTATTTCTTTCCCTGCCTCAATTAGAAAGTTGCAATCATTTTTTCCCTGCCTTTAGCAACTCACTCTGACTTGTCCTTCCAAGGTAAGTTGCAGCATAAGTTGGCAATCCCTGTTAACAGGAACAAAAGCGCACAGTGATCTGAGAGGGTCTCAGGCTCATGATATCCTCTGAACACCACTATAGAGGAGGTCTCTCCAGGTACATTACATGAGACAGATGTTATCTACCTAAGGAAGAAAGCAGGTATTTAAAATGCTTAAAGCCATGAGATGGCACCAACCCACTGGTCAAACAACGCCTGGGTGACCAAGGAGGGGTTTGTAAGAGATGAACGTCTCCTTTTGGAGAACAGAGTTCCTCAAATACCTCCACTGGCACACGGGAGGAGTTATTTGCTTTCTGGCTCTCAAGGAGGAATGCAGTTGGTTTTGGCTCCTCTGTCCTGTCTGCTGGGTGAGGAACCGGTGAGGAACAACACCACGCCAGTCTGAGCAGCAGTGCCCCAGCAGCCAGGTGGGCAGCCCTGCAGCTACGTGACCCGTGGAAAGCACTCCTGCCAGACTGCACCAAGGCAGCTTCCAAAGTTCATATGCTACAGAGAGGCTTGTGGAAACTACCCTGGGGTAGCCAAGCTGTTCTTTATGCCTTTATATTCTCTGCAAAACTGAAAGCAATTCTCAGCAAATACACGCGTTCTCCTCTTCTTCATGGCATTGGTAGCCCAAGGATTTCTTCAGCAAACGAGATCCTTTTATGGGAAAGTCTAGACTTCCTAATGACCTTGGAAAAGCAGCCAAGTCCTCCTGCAGCAGCCAACACCGCCTCTGGGCCGCTGCCTCTGTCCCACTGCCTGGGGAGCCCTTCTTCCACCTTCTGCAGCTGTCTGTGGCCCTCAGCACAGCAAATGATTTGCTTTATAGACCCTTCCTGATCTGTGAGGCTAACCAACCCTTCTCCATCTTCCCCATCAAACTTACACCCTTAGAAATACCACCATTTGCTCTGCTGATCAGATAGCTCCATGTCCTTTTTAAAGAGCTTAAAAATAGATGATTGGTCCCTTTTCTGACTAGTTTTTCTACCTCCCATTTAACCCATTCCTTTCCCCAGCCTGTCTGGCTTTCAATGTTGCTTTGCTCTATACCAGCCCCTCCCATCACCCAGGCAATTTCCATTGCCATTCCCCAGAGTACCACACATAGCAGATGAGGTGTGGGGTTCATCCCCTTTACACAATACAACAGGACAGCATCAGCACGCAGACCCATCCACACCACATTGTCCCCACATTTAAGGATGGAGCTCCCCAACATCTGGTTGTAGGGCTGCCAACCACCACACTGATCATCCCCATCCCTACACCTCACTTCAGGAATCCAGTATCTGACTTCTTCATTATTTAGTAAAAGCAGTGCAACTTTCTTTGGCTCCTCTGGCACTGACACAGAGTTTTCCCACATTATGTTTCCTAACGAAGGTCAACCTGAAGCCCAGCACGGTGCCAGGACACATAGCGCTCTCTTTTCATGATGGGCTAACAAAAAATAAGAATGTTACTTGCAGTATTTCTTGCTCACAGATACGCTTGGCCATCATGCTACAGAAATTAAAGCAAACAGAGCCAGTCTGTCAACTGGAACGCTCAGCCTGATGCTTGCTCTGGCTGTTACTTTACATGGGTCTTAAATTAAATGTCAAATAGCGTTTGGCACAAGAGCCTCACGGCTGCCCTTAGAGAAAATCTGACACCTTTGCTGCTTCCCACTGCTCTCTACTGCTTGGCTAGGTGCAGGGGAAGTGCAGGCTGTCTCATTGCTCTATTTTTTCCTCTGCTATTTTTTTTTGCCACAAAAAAAAAGCACAAAAAAGGAAATTGTAGTTTATCCAAAGAGATGCAACAGTCGGTTGCATCAGGCACAACTTGGGGGCAACTTGTTGATTTTGGCTTCTGAGCACTTCCATCCTCTTTGCAGGCACTCAGCAATTCTCTCCCATCTCTGGGCTTCTGCATCTTTTAACAAAGCCCAGTTAGTTGCACTGTCATTATAGCACAAATTCATCCTGCCACCTTGCAGTGCTGAGCTGGTGAGAGCCTTCCTCCACCTTCCCCATCATCCAGCTGCTCTTTTCCTCTGCATCTTCAAGAGATGCCCCATGCACAGCACACTAAGTTCTCCCTGGAGCTGGCATTCCCTGCTGACACCAGGATGGGAGCTGGATTAACAGGCAAATCCCCATGAACTGAGCTTTAAGACAATGATCATGTTACCATAGCTAAACAGCAACGGCAACTGAGCCACGGCAACTCTGAGCACACACGGAGCCAGCAGAATTGGAAATGGCATTACTCTTAGCCAAGACCACCCAGGCTGCCTGCACCATGTGGGTCTTCCTGCAGGGATGGGTCTGTGCCCACCTCTGTCCTCCACTCCTCCAGACTGAAGCATCAATCCAAATATTCCTTCTCTCCCAGCAGAAACCAATGAGGATCAGACAGCATTTGACAGGACTATATGTAAGCACATCCAGAGCTTTCTTTGGGTAGAAGCAGCTGCCTGTGCACATAGCCTGCGGGGACAGTAGAACAGGCCCCATGAAAGAGGTGCCTTACACCAGAACTATATTTTTCTTTCACGTCTAAAGTAATCAGGCAGATACAGCATGAAACCACTTAATTCCTGATGGCCAGATCTATATATATGTTACTAAAAAGAAAACAAACAAACAAACATACTATTCTTCACTTTTGTGGCACTGAGGGACATGGTTTAGCAGGCGTGGTGGTGATGGGTTGGTGGTTGGACTGGGTGATCTTAGTGGTCTTTTCCAACCTTAATGATTCTATGACTCTTGTTCCCATCACCCTTAGCGAGGCTTCCCTGGGAAGCTCACTTTGAGGTCTGGATGCTGCTGGAAGGGCTGTGAGAAGAGGAGCCTTTCCCATGGACTTGCAAATATTCCATGTCTGCACTCAGCTGGAGCCCAGAGCTGCAGAGAGGAAAAACAGGAACCAATGTATTTATTGTTTTAACCCTTCACCTCTCGGGGAAAAAAATAAGCCAAGTTGCCTGTGGTTTGAGGTGACATTTGGGCAAAGGCTAAAGAAATGCGAGGGAGGAGATCAATGAGTGGAAAATATGATTCTATGAAGATATGAGGGACCAGAAAAGGATATTCTGCATGTATTTCAACAAAATGGTACTGAATAACAATAAAACTGCCATTCAGTCCTGTACTGATTGCATTGCTGACCGGCCTCATACCATGATGTCATTACTAGATATATCCTGAATTGCCCCTGCTACTACCCACAGCACAGCCTCATTTTGCCTTCACACTGCAGGACTGCATCCTGATGTACCCACAGGTCTTTTGGGCCAGCCAAGTACTGGGTTTGAGGTGGTGGCCACTTCATTATGCTTCTATTGGAGAGAGTAGACTCATCAAGAGCAGGGTTAGGGACAGAGCCACAGTTATGCTACATAGGGGTGGTGTACCCGACCTGCCCCTTCCCACTTCCCTACTTCAAGCCTCTTCTTAGTGGACAGAAGTAATCTCCAGTGAAGGCACTTTTCTCAAGCAATGCTAGTCATACATTTGATGTTTTCCCCCCTGAAATCTGTTACAAACTCAGTGCAGGATCAAGGACCTGCTGAATGATGCAATGACTTTGTATTGAGCAAAGGGCGATGCACAGACAGAGGGTTGTCACTGGAATGCAAGTGTGAGCAGAAGAAAGCTGGAGAAGGAAACATTTCTTTCTCCAGCTACCAACACTATCTGATAGAAAAGGAAAACAGGAAGAAGGATGCCAGCTGTTTGGATAGCTGTTCTCAGTTTAATGTTTCTTCCAAGGTAAATATACTCTCCTAAAGGAACAAGATTATAACAGGGGCTGTGAAAATTTGCTTCTCAAAGCACTACAAAACTCAAAGCGCTGCACCCTGTAGCCAGGAGAAAAAGGCAAAGGGAAAATGCTACTTGAGGGCTACAATACATTAGGACCTAACAGGAGCAGAGACATCTACTGCAGCCAGGAAACAGTCACTACAGGAAGAGCCAACAACAATTACTGAGGTGATGTCTCAGTCAGTAAGACAGAGACCCAGAGAACAGCTCGGAGAGCCAGACCCCATGCATTTTGCAGAGCTCTTGCTCCTGAATGTGTTTCAATGCACACCATGGGACAGTTGGCAACCCACAGCTGGGTCAGGTTGGCCAAAACCCATCAGCCTTGCCCTTTGGCCAAGGATGCAGCCATGAGACCAAAGGCATTTACTGCTGTGCAAGGTCAGTCCTTTTTACCACTACAACAAAGGACAAGCTGAGAATCTACATTCTCTCCTGGCACCTGTAGGCAGCGAAGGACTTAACAGAAAAATGTTAATCCTTTTTAATAAGATGACTTTTTTTGTCCGTACTTTACTGGTTTTAATGACCCTGCCTGCAAGGTCTGATTGATTTACTCGCCTCAAATTTATTATAATTAAGTTGTTAGTTCAAGAGGCCTGTCTTAGTCACCATCACTGGGACCACAGCTCGTTATTATTAGACTCTCACATGCCTTTCCCCATCATTTTGCATCTAGGAATTAATGAATGATTGGCAACGCCACTTCTCTCCTTCCTCTCCCTGCAAACCATCCCTGCAGTGGTTACTTTGGCAGGAAAGGGGCATGAGCGAATGGAACAGCAGGACAGAGCAAGGGATCTGGGCAAAAAGCAAAGGCTCGGTGCGTGACTCACCGACCCGCTTGGACTGCAGCGAGCACTGAGCCCAAGGGCAGCCTTCCAGATCTGTGCTGCCCACTTCTGCTCAGAGGCAGAGAGCTGAGTGCATGGTGACGATGCACAGAGCCTGGGCAGATTGCTAAGTGCCAGAGAGTTGTGCTTTTATTTACACAATTAGTAAAACAGCTGTTCTTCCCTCTTCCCTCCTCTGTAGAATAATGGGGCATTGTGCTTTTAGTGCAATAAAGGGAATGCATTTGCACTATTACATCATGGCATTGCGCAGCCAGGGATGAGGAATCATCTCAAGAAGAGCCAGCAGCCACTGAGGTGATGTCTGTAAGGCACAGATCTGGAGAAGATGGTGGACAGATCACTCATCTTTTGTGAGTTCCATCAGAGAGTAGAAGACAATGCATTCAAGTCTACGACATCCAGATTATAAACTCCCTTGGGCATACACTGTATTTTCTAGTCTGTAAGCTGTCCCTACCCTACTGCAGTCTTCATCTGTGATTAGATTTCTTGGGCATTACAGCAACCAACAAACAAGATCTTATTGTTAGAGAAATAACAACCTTATCTGCATCAATATAAGCACTTGTTAAACAGCTCTTAATGCAACTACACAGTTACTTCCTTTTTCACTTCCTTCATCCTTTGGAGATAGTGATGAAGTAGAATATCTGGTCCAAACTTGGAAACGGATCAAAGTAGAGCACCTGCACACACATACACACACACTTCAGTCCCTCTATTAGTTATTCCATAAGGTCTTACTAATGTAAATACAAAAAAACCCATAAATTAAGGCTATATAAGCTTTCTTCAAGGACATTTGCCTGTCTACCAACCTGACCAGAACAAATCTAGCCCCAAAAGAGAAGCTGATACAGGACTACAGGCTGTCCTTTACAGGTAATAAACTCCGCTCAAATGTGATTACATGGCATTTGGTCAGTCAGTTTGGAGCAAAGGTCAAGCAAGGGTTTGTTGGGGAAAACTGGTTGGATAAAACCTCCGAGCACACTTTGAAAGGGAATTAAGCCAAGCCACAAAAGCTCATCCTACATAAGTCTGTGGGGATGGAGAGGAGAGAGAATATTTGAAGTACACACTGTCACTGTGATGGGTCCAGACATCCTCCTCCAAATGAAGGACTCCGCTGTCCCTCTCTCTTACAATCTAGCCACAGGGCTACAAAATCATTTTTCTGATACTCACCAAAGTAACGTTTTAATGAGACACTGTTGGCCCTAATTAAGTCTGCAGACGTGTTTATGCACCCTTCGTGAAGAGATGGGAATGAGTCATGACAGGTGATAGAATGATTCAGCCATCCATCTGCTTGCTTTCCATGAACTGTATCACTTCTGACTGCAATAAATTGCCCATAGAAAAATAACAGGCTGTTAAATTCCAGAGCATCTCTCAAAGTCAGGGACCCCTATCTCTAAGACAGTGTTTTCAATCATCAGTTTAAACATGTTCAATGATCAGAACAAGTTCTCTTGCACACTTAAACACAGTGTAGAAACTAGAAGTGATATTTAATTAGATTTTAGCTTTATGGACTCAGTCAGTCCAGATCAGAGTCCAAATACAGAGACTTGCACAGCCAGATAATGCAGACAGGCAAAAATCATAATCAGACTTAACTATCACATGTGTTCATGGTTGAGAAAGCTATAATCATGAGCTCATTCCTGCACTTTATGAGATGTATTTACTTGTTAATGACTACGACAAGCACAGGAATAAGTCTGGAAACTAAAATGTTTCTTCTGTGAGGTAGTGGTCTAGGCTGATAACATGCTAAGGACAACAAAATCATCAGCAAAAAGGAAGAAACCTTTTGCAGCCAATGACGTGATAAGTACTCTGGATTTCAGTGGCTTTAATTAATGTATCTTTTGGGTCAAGAGGGGATTTTGTGGGCATACAATAAAAACAAAACACTGATAAGTAACCAAAATTCCCTTAATGGGAATAAAGGGACAGTGAAGGACCAAGTCTGGGGAGGGCACCAGCCAAACCCTTCTCCGAGCCAAGGAGGACACACTCATTACTGAGGGAGCAGGAAAACCTCCTTGGTGTTTATGAATGGGAAAAGAAACTCTGAAAGCAATTTCATGAAAACTGTGATGAGTGCCAGCTCAAAATCACCTCACATCACACCTAACGTATATTTCATGTGCTCTTAACAGTGCCATCCTGGTTGCACCACACCTTTGCTGTGATAGTGCACAAACACTGCTTAGCTGCCCCCTTCCTTTCCTACCAGAAGCCAAATAGTGCCACCACACTCCTTTCAACATCACATTCTAATGAGAAAGGAGCAGGAAAGATTACGGTTCACCTCTGCGCCTTCAAGTGACTTCAGTCAGCTTCTCTTACCAAGCACAAAGTTTCACTTAGGATGTGTCTGAGCAACTCTTCTCAAAGCCCCTTCGAAATGTTCCAGCTTATCTCTGTGTGGAGCTCAACATTTGCAGGTATTTCTTTGGGGAGAACTTACAACTTCAGTGATGCCTTTCACCTGGAGACAGCACCTACACTTCCCCATCCGTTGCTACCATCAGTAGCTTTAGATCTGCTTCAGCAGCAGCAATTTTCTGCCAGCTTCACTAGAAGCAGAGGCAAACATTATCTGCAATAAGCCTTTATTTCTATTCTGTAGCATGAGTCTCGCTTCAAGCCTAAACCAACCTCACTTATAAGTTATTTTCAAAGCACACTTGAAATCCCTTTAATCTACCCTGTTCAGAAATGAAGTCCGTACTGCTTTCCCCTGTCTGAAAAGCAGTGACACCAAGAGAGTTTGCATTATTCTCCCATAGCACATGTTACTGAATTATGCTTTCAGAAAGTTGCTGTATTGATCTCTCCACCGATAAAAGAAGGCATGCTTAAAGATATTTTTTGCTCTGACATGACTGCACAATAAGCAGGTTAGGATAAAAAACGTGTTCTTCCTCACTAGCAAACAAAGGGAATCCCTTGACTACTCCCACAATGAAGAAAAGCAGATACTAATGCAAAACCAATGCATTAATTACATTTGATTAAATATACAGTGACTTTGCTACTATGGTAGGCACGTGCCATCGATCATGAAGACTCTCTGGTCTGGCTAATTGAGAACTAAATTGGGCTAAACGAGCAACTTTGCTGTCTGTGGTAGATCCAATGGATGGAAATAAGCAACTACCTCTAATAACGATCTTTCCAAACCACATAAAATGTTTATGCATTTGTACTTACATGCATGTATGTACAGTAATGGCACGCTATACCAATGAACATGTAGGGTTGAATTAATGAAAATAAATAAATAAATAAGCATAGAACCACAAAATATCTTGTGCTAGAAGAGACCCATAAGGATCATCAAGTCCAACTCTTGACTCCAGCAGGACCACTTAAGCATGAGGGAAGGGAGATGAAATCAAACCCAGAAAGAACTTTGACAGAATGTTATCTCTCGTGTGAAACAGAGTGCCAACTCCTTGGTCAGGTGCCTAACAACATAGCCTGCCTTTACATGCATCCCCAAAGGAATGTTAAGTGCTCCAGTAGAAAATGCACTTCCTTTTAGAACTATCTTCCCCTGAATACCTCATATTTCAGCATCATCTTCAGCAGAAGAAGTAAAACACCACTGTTACAAACTGAGTGGCAATCTGTGGCCACTGTACCCTGCTGTAGGCAATCATAGAGTGAGCAAAGAATGATGAACCAAGAATGCAACTTCAGTAGGTAAACAGATAAAGATATAGAAGGGCCTTCCTTCAGAACCTGTAAGACTTTGGTGTTTACACATACTGGACTTCATTACTTCCACTGTAAGGAAGGGAAGCCACACTGCAAAACCAGCGAGGTACTTTAGCTAAGAAAACACTTGGCCTTCAAAACAGGTGGAGGGAGGGAAATCACCATGTTAAACCTAGAGGAAAATGAAAAAAGCTCCCCCAGTCTCTGACAGAAACCCCCAGCTTCTCTGATTTTCCATCCTAGACCACAGATTTCAGGCATTTTTTTCCCTTCTTCATGTACATTCCGTTAGAGATGCTTTAAGATAAATGGCGAGGCTTCTATCAAGCTTCCTTCAGCTCCCCCTCATCTCCCTGCCTCCTCACCCCTCCCACTTCCACCCTGCCAGCATCACCCTGGGAAAGGAGCTCTGATATCAGGCTGAGAGAAAGTCAATAGCTGACAGCAAGGAAATAATCTGAGCCATTGATCGTCACTTCAGGCTTCAGATTCAATACAAACCAAAGGGGAGATGCATGCTTATTCACACACAAAAGAGAGTGAATATATTAACTCCTGGTGTGCTACAAAGAGTAGGAATTGCTAATGTGGTTAATAGGCACACACACACCAAAAAAATACCACTGAAAAAGATGCACCCAGGGAGTAAGTAACTCACTGAAAATACATCTAAAAAGGCAGAATCAGAGAACGAGATAGTAGTCTATAAGGATGAGATTTTCAAAGGCATTTAGGTTCCTAATTTCTGTTTAGCGGTCTAAATTCCCACGGCTATTTGTAGGATATAAGAATGAAGTTACTAAATACTCCGAGCAGGCCTATTCCATGCCTCTAAGAGCACTCATTTTTGATTGGAGGGATTAACTGTTCACGTTACATAAATTTCATTTTCTATCAGATTTTCATATAAAACTTTTAATGCCTATCAGAAGGTGAGTGAATCCATCGACACTATTGACCAGGTGAAGCATTCTTCATAATTAACTCATGGAGCACCCTGAACATAAAGAGCCTCAGAGATATATCATGGCCAGGCAGTATCTTCCAACACTGAAGGTGAGCAGGGAAGCATTTTTTATGTGTGTGTTTTGGGTTGTTTTCCTTCTAAAAGTTTAAGCCCCGATATTGATGAGGTAACACACCACAGATGCAGCCATTCACAGAGCAGCAAGCAAATATATAATTACCAAAATGATACAAAGCATCCTGAAATCACATCCATCATTGTAATACACACTGCTCACTTATCACGCACTAATTGGCCAATAAACTGACAAGCAGAGGACACGTTCTGCTCATTCCTTAAATGTTTCTGCACACAGGATGTCAGTCCAAACACAGGAGGGGCAAACTTCAGCATCAGCTATAATTTATTATTGCTTGTATTTAATACAATAAAAACAGTGTTTTAAGTAGCACGCAGAATGGATAATGATTCTTCTTATCATTGATTGATACTAATGGATTAACTTATAGGAAACACCACAAAGACACTCCTTAAGTTGAAACTTCTATTAACTTGAACTATGACTGCAAAGCACACGCTAAATTAACCAGCAAGGGGCATATCTGGAAAAGCCATGGGATCTAACTCAGCCGTTCTGATGTACTTTAAGTTTTTGACAGAGAAAAAAGTCTCTCCTGTGAGACTCACTAATTCTTCCTGTTTCAGACAACAGGAAAACTCTACGAATAAGCATATCCTATTTACACAAGAATATTTACATAAGCAATCATCTGCATTCTGACTGAAGGCAAGAAGAACTGCACGTCGGGTAAACATTTTGCCCTTGAAAGGGAGACTGCTGGTGGTGTTCAAAGAATTGTCCCCAGCAAGCAGGGAGAGATCCTTCAGCTGGAGGATGCAAACATGCAAACTCCATGTGGTCAAGGGAAGATCTCATGTTTGCTCAGCACTAAGTCAAAGCCACCACAGGTTCCTACTTGGGGAGGAAGCCTCCAGTACTCAGGATTGAAACCTCCACTGAGCTTTTCAATCTGCTATAGATGTATCACTCTTGCCCCTCTCAGCCCCATTTTGCCCCTCTCCAGGGCAGCCCCAAGAACATATCCAAATAAGCTTGGATGCAGGCCTAGCCCTCTATTTTGGAGCAGACATTTGATTAAATCTCCCTTTCCAAAATGATCTGTGCACGCATCTGTGTAACTGCCTCACCTGTGCTACAAATAACACCTAAAATTGAGAAAGATCATGAGTGATATTCTTGGCAGCGTTAATCACACTGCTTTATTGACATCAACTTGTATTATACTGATCTACACCATCTGGTCCCAAATCTAATTTGCTTTTCACTGTCTACTACTTGCCAGCGGTTTACTTTCAATATTTTTCTGAGCTGGTGGAATGAGAAAAGGCTGCTCTGCTTCATTTTTAATTTGCAGCCCGTCCACCTCCTGTCAGCTCCACTTCTGCGAGTGCTGCCGAGCATAAAGTCATCGTATTTCTGATGCAATCAACACTTATTTCCCCCAGTTAAAAGAAACAACATTTAAAAGAAGTAACTCTACATTTCACAGGCCAAAGCTGCAGACTGCGTTTAAGAGAAAACGATCAGGTCCCAAATGATCCATCATTTCCATCCCCCCGATCTTGGCAGCTATAGGTCATGTTTGATTTTGACCCAGGGTGCTGGCTCCCACATGCAAGACAGACGTTATCTGATGTGACCCCTGACGCCACTAACATTATCTGCCTGTTGAACTTGATTGGACAGGTGGAGTATCCAGACATCAGGGAGACTCTGGATGTCCCGTAAATCCACTCCTAAAGTGGGCTTCAGCCTCAGCTGTCCGCTGTTCCCTTTCAGGTTGCCTGGGCATTTCCCAGAGTCATTTCCAGTCTGAGTCTAATGTTAGCACAGAGTCACAATTTAATGCCTGCTCAGTTTGTAAGCCTGACTGAAAGTCTACCCCTTTTCTGTTGGATGAAACAGTTTAGGAGATGGCTCACTGGATGTAAAGAACTTTAATGCCTCTCAAGTACTGCAATTAGGTCCTCTTATACATACCTGAAGAGACTGCAGGCCAGACTAACAGGTACTGAAAAACTGGATTTGTTACACATTTATCTAAAGAAATGTTGACTATTCTAGACTAGGTATTTTTTTAAGATCTATTTATTGTAGAAAAACAAAACAAACCTGCTTTCCAAGGTTAACTCAATCACTTTCTTATGCATCCCCATCTTCTTGCTTTGTGAACTGACAGTTATTACCCTCAGTGCATTCCAACTCTCTTTCTGTAGGACATTATTAGCACCTTTGTTAGCTGAGTCCTTCCTATCAAAGTGAGCTCATATTCTAAGAGTTCAAGCAAACTGGATCATCCCAATTAAAACAAGTTAAGGAATGAGCACAAGAGCAACCCCGCAAAGTGCTCCGTGCAAGTAGCTGGGGCAACAGAAAACACAAATAGCACCTTTTCCTTCACACAATATCATCTCCTACAGTGGAAGGAGCTAGTAAGAAGAACCACTGAGTCTAGTTTCAACTCAATTTACTCATGTGCCAGTTAAATTAATTCCTAATCTTTGGACCGTCTGCTTACAGCATGACCCAATAAGCTCTGACCCCATTACACAGCTCCTTCAGGGAAATCTGAAAACTCTTCACAATTATGTACTGCTTTTAGCCTCTAAGTTGAGAAAGCAAAATGAAGCCCTTCCAAGCTTGCATGATATGTGCAGTTGTGATTTGAGGTGAAATTGTCAAGCTTCATGGAGAAAAGTGAATCAAAACCTACATGAGAAATGTTAAGGAAAGCATCTGCAAGGGAATCGAAAACAACAGCAAATAGTAATGATGTGAAACTGCCCTATCAGCTTTTGTTGGCCAAGCTGAATCAAGCATGCCTTGAACAAACATACAGGAACTACTGCGTAAAGCAGACCTACTATTAAAATTTGGCTCTTCTGAACAATTAGAAACCTGCTTAATTCTGGCCTCCACTCAGCAGGCTACTCAAACATCTGAGCAATCCCATTAGCCTCCCCAAGAGCATGAAGACTGTCTTTTGGTGAGCCGTGCTGCTAGACCTTGTTGCAAAGAAAGGGCTTTGCAGGTAAGAAAAAGCTTGCTGGTTATCTATCCATCTTTCCAAGCTCTCCCTCTCACAAATAGACAGGAACCCACATCTCTATGCCTTTCTAGTCAAGTAGAACAGATGTCCCTGTTTGTGCGAGGAAGGAAAGAAAAAGAGCGCGAATGAAAAATGTGTGGTTGAAAAGGTCTCCGCTACTCGAGGGGTTTCTCAAAGAGCAAAGATGATCTACAGCCTTTACATCCATCTCCTAGAGGCAAGATTTCTTTCTGAGATTAAAAACTTCAACAAGCACTTGCTCTATGCGAACAGCAAGTTTCTCCTGTGCCTAGAATTGATAGGATGCCATATGCTGTAAAAGGTTAACGCCAGTGCTATTGTAATCCTTGGCCACAACTTTCATTCTCTTAATTTGCTGACACGGAGTAATGTAGGACTGTGCTGTATGAGAGAATACTGAGCAACGTAAGTTACAAATTTCCTCTGGATGTCTAAGATGACCTTTGAAACCTTCAATAAAAGCACGATTTAGAGAGGGGGGGAAAAACTGTTAACACAATTTCAGAAACAGAACCAAACTCATTCCTTTGACTTGGTATCTGCTCATGCTTGATGTCAGCTATATAATTACACATCACAGCTTGAGAGAAATAAGTATTTTGTTCTGTTTTAAAAGCAGGCCACATAAATGGCTTATTAACTAGAAAGCAGTTGACAGTGTCAAGGGTAGGCACAACCACAGTGCTTCATTAATGACCTGAGCACCTACAGGCTTTACTGTTTTATATTACTCTGAGATCACAAAGGGAACAGAGGGCCATTTTGCATTGACATCTGCTCTAGGATGGCTTTCATTACTAGAGGCTTTTGTTCACGTGACAATCTGGCCTGTATCTTCAAGAGGAACTGCCAGCATAAAAGTGCTCCCACCACCCCCAGGGTGAGTGTGGTGCTGAGCCTCAACATGGAACAAACAGGTTGACAGCTGTTATCCTCATCCCTTCCTTTCAGACAGGAGGGGCTGAATTTAATCCACTTTCACTGGAAGACATTGGTTCTCCAATGGAAACCAAAGCAGAAAGGGAAAGAAATATACATTGTACATTAAACAAGCTGTCATGGAAAGGACAGTATTCCCTATCCCAAAGTAGCAGTTGATATTTGTATTCAATCTCTTGTGCAGAGAGGACCCAACTACACAACAAAAAGTATCTGTAATAGCAAAACCTGCACTCCTGGCTGCTCAGATCTGAGCACTTTTCAATCAAGCCTCCCCCTCAGATCAATGGTCACAACATACATCTCTTCTTGTGTTTGGAGATATTTACACCCAAATCCTGCCTGCTGAAATAACAACAGAGGAAACATCTGAGATGCTCACAGACACACATAACATCCAAATATTAAGCAAAATATTAAACCCTCTATGCTGGTTCGCATTTTGGGACCTTTCCCAGCACCTCAAGAAGCACAAAATTTCTGGATTTCTATGGTCCAATGGTAGTTAATTTTCTAAAGGTCAAATTTTACATGTTTATTTCCACTGGTGCCCTGCCCAATACAAAGACACAGCTATATTAATAGCTTCGAAATTAAACACCCAGCTCGTTCTAGGAAACTATACACAGTTTCTCTCCGCTTCACCCAAAGAGTGACATTTCATCCCAGCAATGGCCAGGGCAGCGTCCCAGCCCAGAACATCTGGTTGGCAGCACAATGGAGCACAGCACCTGCGAACACGCTCAGTGTTTGCTTTGCAACTATTTGTCCCCCGTCCATGTAAAAATATGTTCTTAGGCTGTTAAAGTTCATTCCCTGCCAGAGGAGTCTGGTGTGATAATGCAGCCTGTTTGTCTTGGAACGTTCTCATTTCTGGGTCATGCGTGCTTAAACCAAAATTTCTGGAAGGTGAAAGTGGGAAGAACCTCCTCTTCCCCCTTTTTCCTCTTTTTTTCCCCTCGTCTTCACAGCTTTTTAGAGACTCTAATGGGATCGGACTGAGCCAAACAGCACAGTAAAAAGAAAAAAAAAAAAAGCAACAAAAAAAAAGAACAGAGACGGATTGCAACAAGGTTTGTGGTTTAAAATCTATCATCCAGGGGCTAAGGAAGTACAAACAAACTAATAAAAGCAGAAAATTATGAAATCCTGGCCTAAACGCCAAGAAAAATTTCTTAATTTAGGGCTCTCCTAATGGCTGAAACCGCCACCAAGTTGGCTCCCAGGGACAAGCTCTCCTCCTGCCAGATCCTTCCTTTGGAAGAGAGAAACTTCGGGATCCTGGCCAGCACAAGGTGTTAGTGGGAGAAAGAGGTTTCAGGAGGAATAAGGCTCGGCGAAAGAAAAAGTCTTATAAAAAGTGCTGCCAAAAGGGAGGTGCAGGATTATAGCTGAAAGTTCAAGATATATTGGGTAGGCTTCAGCTTCTACTGGCCAAGAGCTCCGCCAGCACATACAGCCTTCAAAAATACAACAGCCAGTGAAAAACTTGCCCAGAGGCTTGGAAAGGGCTTCCAGAGGCACAGACCTGACTACAGAGCTGGGCTGGAAAATGGAAAAGAGAGAGAACCTGCTCTGCTGCTGGCACCTCCCAGCCACATCTCTTCACGATCACAGCAGGGAAAAGTAAAGACACAAATAGATCTTCCTTGGTATTTAAGAGGTCATTTCTCCAATCCCGCTTCCTTGATTAACCTTAAGGAGCTGCTGACACTTGGTACTGCTGACCACTTAAGGCAATATTGGCACAATTAGATTTTGCTATCAACAATGCTTACTGGAATAAAACGCAAGTCAGGATTTTCCTCACTGCTCAACCTCTCCCTTGTGGCCTTCAAGTCAGTTGACTCCTCCGTGTTGTTATGTCAAGCCAGCTGTCAAAATGGTAGAGAAATTGAAATCTCACTGGAAATCAAATGCTGTACAGTAGCTGAGATTCTTCTTAATAAGCAGTTACCCATCTCTAGGACAGCAATTTCAAGGTATGTAGGCCAGCTCCCTAGCAAAGCATGCTTAGCATCAACTCTGATCAAGAAGAATCCAGCAGTGCTACTGAACAAGAAGAGCACAGCGTGTCCCACTGAGAACAGTGGAGCACTGACCTCTCCCTTCTCACACAGTGAGCCTGGACACCCCACTGGGAAGGCCAAACTCTTGAGGCTGCCTGGAGGAATAGGACTGTCTGGAGACCAAGACTTGCACAAATGACCTTTAGTGCAGGAAAGAGCAGTCACTAAAACACAGCATGTAGTAACAAAGCTTCAGGAGCATACAATTTCCCTTCTGACAGCACATTATAAAGTCATTCTCCCTGTTGGGGTAAGATTTCTTCTCCCGTTTTTACAGTACCCAGAATCACACAGCATTCGCTATGGCTCTGAAACTGCATATGGCTTTCTCCTTTTCTCTTTACTCCAAGGAGTCTCATTTCCAACACCTCCCTGACCCATCACAGCATCTGCAGACACATCTGAGTGATGCTTCCCCATGAATACATAGACATAGTCAGTACGGAGGGTGGCTGAGGCTCCCCACACCTACCTGCTAATCAGAGAACCCATCCCATCATTCCAGTCTGCGTCTCAGCATCAGCTCTGCCTTGTGACTGGAGCACAAGCTCTTCTATGGGCATGCAAGATGAAAGATTCCCAAGTGAATGCTTATTTGGTCTGCCAAATGTCACTTGAAATTAGATTCATGCTAAAATTTGCAAAGACCACACATCTCACATCACAAGCCTATCTTACGCACTTCTCTGAATAGCTGTAGATGCCAAAATGAGTTGTGACATCCTTTTCCTATTAACATAATAGTAATTGAGGTATGTTAAGCTACACTGAAATACTCTTGGTTAGCAGCCTTCAGGGGGGCAACAGAAGCTCTGCCAACTTCCTACCTCCTTTCTGCCACTCTTTAAGCCTGCCCTAATGGGTCCCATTATCGAAAAGAAGATCCACTTGACACTCAGTCCTTGGACATCCCGCAGACTACTGGACACGTTAGAAGTGTCCATTAAAGAGGGCAAGGACAGGAGAATTGCCTTTTTCATCTCCTTTGTAACCACTCTTTGTCTTCCCTTTCATCTCCTATTCTTCCCATGCAGTTCACCCCAGCTCCTTCCTGAGTAGTTCTGCTGTTTGTCAAGCACAGGCAATTAAAGTGTAGCACTCTTTTGTCTGACTCTAGCCAGCATGGTTTGGAAGCCTTGTATGAAAGGTAAGTTTATGGCATGCACAATACAGTCATCTTTCATAGCAAGACAGACATAATTGAATAACATAAATCAAGTATCATTAATTATACCGACAGATTTCCCCAAACTACTTGCTGAAAAAAAGATGAAGGGGGAAAAAAATAGTCATACCTACAAGAGAAATGAGTTAATGTGAGTTTCCTCCTTGTAACATCAGAACTTTTCACGGAATTGGCTTTGACCTGTAAGTGAACCGTCCTTAACTTCCCAGGAACAGAAGTTAAGGGGTCTCTCACTGCCTTTTTCCCTGCATCATGAGAAAACCAAGAAGTCCTGCTCACCCCAGGGCTTTACGCATTACAGCGTGGATGCAAAACAAATGGACTTTTCCTGCTGCACATTTGTGATCCAAACAAATCAGAGTAAAGCAAGGCCATCCACACAAGGAAAAAAATCACCAGCTAAGTGGATAAAGAAAGATAGGCTTATATACAGCTCCCGGTGCTGTGCTAAATATTTAGATGGGTGACTACAGTGTTACAGCATAGTAAAAGAACATATTTTATGGCAGTGTAAATGAACACATCTCTTCAGTGCAGGACTATTATCTATAGATCCTTAAGGAGATGGGCTCTGTAGGTGTTTTTCACAATGTACCCAGGTGTGAGTTCTGGCAAACAGTCAACATGGGCAGATTTGAGCTTTAAAATTCTCCCAACCTGTATGATTCCTGCTTGTGATTTTTACTTTTCTCTTTCCCAGCCAGAATAAGATCAGCCAAACATTGAAATGTAAACTCCTCGAGATGCCTCACTTGTGTTATTTTCCAGTGAGGTGTAGAAAATAATAAACTCCTGTTTCTGCTGGAACCATACAGAGATAGAAAGCTTTCATATCCCAGGCCTCGGGCAAAGCCACCAGACCAAGCTGGAATTAAAATCCCTGGGCCAGGAGACGAGATGGAGCAAAAAGACCAGAGCCCTCAATGTTCACTTTGATTCACTCCGTCTAAGGGCAGAATTTATTTCTCCTGCTGCACTGGGCTCCTAGCAGGCACATTTCCCAAGCGACCACCAAGGCACACCATGGGGCTGCCTCCATGTTGATCTACCAAAACCAATGCACTTAGAGGTGGCCCAACTCCTGCACAGCCACCAAGGAAAGGATGAGAAGGCCAGGAAAGGAACAACGTGCCCATCCCTGGCTTTCTCATCCTCCTCTCCTGATTTTCCCACCTCCGCCTCTTAGTGTGGACCTGGAAAATGCTGTGATGATGCACAAATTGCTGGGGCAATTACTCCACTTCATGGGAAGACAGAGATCTGTGCACAAAAGGAGCAGAGATCACCCTACAAAGACATAAGGGCGGGAGCAGGTGCATTCAATTTGTTCTGCGATGGACAAGATAGTAATGTTAATTCCTCCTGTGTTCTCCATTAATGCGCAGCATTCATCTTTAAGTGTAATAACAAATATTCCACTGGCTGTGGAAACATTGGAGCGACACTTGGATGGAAATAATATCCTCTTCCCTCCATTTGCAAATATGCCAAACTTAAAACTAATGATAATAGACCCTAAAAGAACATTTTTCTGATTCCCATCTGCACAAAGAGTAAAACACCGAGCAGGAAATTCACATTTCTCTATTTTACAACAACGCAGGAAAAAGATTAAATAGGTCAACCAGTGAAACAAAGTCCAAGCTATTCATCCGAACAGGGGAGAATGCCTATATTTGTGCCGATCCTTCAGATCTGAGCTTTTTAGCCCACTCATATCACAGCCTTCCCAAACCATCTGCCTTGTTCCCTCCTGCTAAAAGGGCAGTTGCTAATCTATTTATGCAGGGCTGACAATGAAGGCAACCAGATCGCGCTCAGAGAGAAAACAGCAACAGGCTTCTGAGCTCAAAGCCCCCAATATGGCAAGTTGGATGCTGTAGGAAGGCATCTGCAGCACTGGCAGTATTTACAGAGCTGCTGAGTGTTGATGGCTGGCTTCCTCCTGAAAGCAAGCCAAGCATCATGGGCATCTGCTATTAATGAGTGAGCAGAGGATCCTAATGGGGCTCTTGTCAGGCTGAACAGTACATGCAGTTATTCTCACTGCAGCTTCAGAGTTGTTGCTCAAGGCTGAAAGGCCCTACAGAGCTGAGAGTGTCCACAAAGGGGGGGAAGGAGGAGAGCATGAGGCTTCACACCCTGTGTGCTGACTCTTCAGGAAGGGCCCTACTCCTGTTTGTAAAGTCAGGATGGTTCTGCAAGTTTCAGAGTGTTGCAAGGAAGCCACCACAACCTGCAAGCTTCACACAAAGCACTTTTGGTTGCAACTGTCTTGAAGCTCCTGCACAGCATGACCACATACAGTGCATTTACTCCTGCACCATGGTATTTTAGCAGATGAGGAGAATACACTAAGGAGTACCTCTGGTTGCCCACAGAGCAGCTAAACAACGGCAGGCACCTTGAAAGTCCAAAGGGATTTACACAGATGGGAACATGAAAAGTCATTTCTACCCAAGGCAACCAATCCCAAGTGTTACTGGCACGGGACTGATGTCACTGACACCAACCAACACAACACATGCACATCTATCTGTTCAAAACCATCTCCAAACAGAAACTACTATATGTTGTGCTGCAGGGAGAGGAGTAACAAACAATTCCCTCCCACTTCCTTTGAGGACAATAGAACAAGGTTAGCCAGTTGTATAAACATTTGCTTCTGTGGATGTTTTCCCCCTTAAAGGCTCCCATTTCACAAAAGCTGGGCTTGTATAACTCAGTAGTGCAAGCACACAGAGCTCATGCAGTTATTGCACCAAAGCAGGGGAGCTGCATGCATGCAAGCCAGTTCTGCAGCCAACCACCACCCCTACAAACCCACATTTGCACAACTCATGCTCTTGGCACAGAGATGGCCTGTAAGAAAGCAGACTGCAACATTTCAAACTCCCTTCACAGAACTGGGAAAATAAGCAAGGTTAGTGAAAAGAAGGAGAAATTAAAAAAAACCCAAAGTGGTGAATATGATTGTTTTTACAGGTGTGAGGAAAACACAGAAGAAACCCCTTAGCGATGAATCAACTCCAGGCTGATAGAGAGGGAAGCAAAAGGAAGCTAACTACAGCGATGAAAACTGTCCTGCAGCTCCAGAAAAGGGCTTCAAATCTCCAAAGAGGAAATGCTTCCCCACTTTTCTCAGACTGCTCAGGTAGTTCTGTTAAATGCTGTTTTAATGCTTCCACACACAGACTCAGACAGAATCTAACAACACAGGTGCTGTTTGAGGAATCAGCAAAGCAGAGTGTTGCCTGAGGTTTTCAAAGAACAGAAGAACACCACTGGAAGTGAACAGAACAGCCCGATTCCTACTACCTAGAAGTTACTTTTAGGAGAACTATACTTCAATCAGTAGTAGTAAGGATTTAAACACATATTCTAGCGTCCTGCAGTCTCCCTGACACACTTACTCCAGCCAAAGATAATACTCCCACCCCTGGAGACACCCAAGGACAGGCTGGATGGGGCTCTGAACACCTGAGAGCTGTAGGTGTCCCTGTTCACTGCAGGGGAGGTTGGACTACATGGCCTCTAGAGGTCCCTTCCAATTGGAACAATTCTATGATACGGAGCATTCTGGGATTATTGCCCTGTGTATGGAAACATCAAGTAGATTCGTTGACCAAGGCCAGCAGTCAGCTTGGTACTCAGAAAGCTACAACATGTCATTGGAAGCCATTGGCATTTCTGCAGCCATGTACCTCAGTCATATTCAGGTCTACGCTTCTTTATTAGCACCTCCTCAAAACTGAAGTCTTCAGATGTTTTGCCAAACATGTGAGAATTAAGTGGCTCTGGTTTAAGTCTGTGCCCCCTGATACTTGCATATGTTGCATCTAGGGATGAAGAAGGGGAGAGGGACTTTGTTGTCCTTTTGTCTGAATCCTTTCAGCCACTCCAGTTGACAGAAAGGACCCAGGGAAAAAAAAGAAAATCCAGCCTTTATGAAAGATGTTTTAGTGTCCAGATTACATCTAAAGCCAGTCTCACTTGCACTTCCCATCGTGCATTACTGAAACATGCCCGAGCTTTATGAGGTATCGACATTTCAGCTCGTTAGTATTATTTACCACTGCAAAGTCAGCAAGGGCTTTAACACTGGCTCAGACCACAGAATATAGATGAGCAACCAGCAGATCATCGTAAGGACTGGCTGGAGTCCTCTTCACCCACAGTGTCTCTTCCCATAGAGCACTCAGGATGGGCTGCAGGCTGAATTTATGCAAGCTGCATCCATAGCAGGGAGCAACCCTACTAGTCTTTCCCTTTGTCCTGCTGATCCTCAAAGAAAAGCACCAGGAATCAGAAGCTCCCAACACAAACAGGGGAAAAAAATCCCCCCTTTTGAGTCAATCCTCACTTGTTTCAACCATTTTTTCCCCCCTCTCATTACAGCCTTTCTACAAACTGAACCTTGTGGCCAACCAGAACTAGTCAAGCGATTACATTTGAAACATCTCTGGAAATCCACATCCCTGGTAACCCAATAGCTCCCACTACTGACCTTCTAGAAAGGGAATTGATGTACTTACGCTTACCCAAGGAAGTATATTACACAGAAGAGGCAACAGGTCAGTTCATCCCACCTCTCATTCTTTTTCTTCCCCCTGAAGCTTATTTTCCACTATATAATACCAACAGATACTGGAACTTCCTTATTACCACCATAACTGTTTGTTACCACGACACTTAAGACACAGGCATTTTTCCAAATACTTTTTCCTCCTGAGTTTGGCACTTCATCCCACTTCATCCCTTCATAGGCACCTGCTGAAGAATTTTCTACTTAACACATTGCTTATGAAACAATATTCGTCTGAGATCTATACCTAGAAAGGTAAACCATACACCAGTAATTAGAACTGCTCTGTATTTACACTGTAAAAATAAGAAGAATCAAAACGTTTGAAAGCCAAAGTACAGCAAATGACACCTACAGTTCACTGGCTGGGTCAGAGACACTTCCTGAAGGAAACACACCAATATTCTTCCACTGGTGCTGGAGCCATTCCACCATGACACATTACTGCAGTCAGCCAACACGTCAACAAGTGCAACGCAGCAGCTGCGAATATCATTGTGTGTTATCTCTTCCTTCAAGAAATCTCAGCTTGTTTACCCATCTGCTTTAAAACCTTAATTAACACCTGCCACAAGAACATCCCAAATGCTGCTCATTTGCTGCCTTCCTAGATTAACACCTGCCTGGAATCTGAAGAAGATTTATTTCTATACTGCTGCTCCACATTTAACCCTACCACCACCCCTGGCCCAAGCACAGAGGATGGGCAATACTACACAAAGTATCTTTGAAGGTGGACAACAGCGAACACTGAGGCGGCCTTCCATCCTATTTCATCTCAAGAGGATTTCTACAACAGAACCTCCTCCAGCTGGTGCAGGAGACAGGTTGGGTCTAGACACAAGTTTCTGCATTCAACAGGATAAACAGAATAATCCCATAACAACTCTTCAGGCAGTCACAGCTGTGAGAAGGAAGACTTCATCTAGTTCAACCTTTACTGTACTTCCCTCAGCTATGCTTGTTTATTTGGGCTCCATTCAGGAATAAGCAGACAAGTTTAAATACATACTCACTGCATATAACTAGTGCAGAAGGCCAAGATGTTTCCCTATGGTTCAGGCCAGTGATCAGTTCCTAGAATATCATATTCCCATCCATATCCTCCAGACATTTTACTGGCTAGTCTATTCCACATTATGTATTACAGGAAATGGAAGGGATTGAGGAATACAGTGTTAATGAAAGGTACATGGCCCCAAATGTCGCAGCATCAACTAGAAACACTCTTGGTTCTCTGATGAGGCTGAGATTACCACAATGCACAGTGCTGGGCAATTCAGACTTGGAAAGGAGCACCTCTAAAGAACCAGGATGAAGAGACAGGGGCTGCTTGCTCTGCAGGTTCTTTTCTATCATCAGCTTTTGTTGTCCTTGTTTTGTTTTATTAGCGAGGTGGGAAATTTGAAGTCTCGAGGACAAATCCCTTATGCAGACAGGCACACTCCTATTCAAGAGAAGAATAACATCAAGGATGCACCTGGCTTTTCAAAATGAAGCAGACATTATTTCACTTCTTCCACTTAACTCCAAAATTGAAGCACTGGATATACACATGCATGTGAGAGACAGGAAAATACCTGTAGATTAATGTTCAGATAGCCCTTCCAGGTGCCATGAGAAAAGTGTTCCACATTTGCCAAACAGCTCCTGAAGACCCAACCACACAGCAAACAGGAGCTGCATGTGAAAAACCCATTACCTAAAAACACACTTCTTACCAACTGCCCCTAAAGAAACCCAGAAGAAAAGCAAGCAAAAGATGCTCTAAGCTAGAGATTCAGCTTTAGAACTTAAGCTGTTCAGCCCATTTTTTTTCCTAAGCAAAAACCTGTTAGATTCAGTTCCACTGACTGCCCTCCCAAAAATGAAGCCACGGTTTTAACCAGCTGCAGTGACCACTCTGTCTTCTGCACAAGTGAGAAAATGGATTCAGAAGAAGGGCTCAGATTTCATCAGCCGCCATAGTTTTGATACAATTAAAGACACTGAGAAGCTGATCGCCCCTTTGTTTCCCCTCTTTTTCTCTTTGTAGACTCAGAGAAGCATAATCCCGAATTGATAGCTCCTCCAAATGCTCGGGCTATGATTTATCAGTCCAGGAGGCTGCAGCAGAGAAGTAATTGCATTAGCACCACCACTGATAAATAGTGCTTTCTTCAGACTTACGAGCCGCTGAGGGCTAATTACTCCTCAGATTCCAGATTCCGTTTGGCTTTAATCACAGGGTGAATCATCTCCTTCCAAGCATGGCAGATATTAATGGCAGCACATTTGTCCTAATTAATCTTCCATTGGGAAGGCCTTTTCTTTTAATTAAAGACATGAAAATGAGCAAAAGTGACAAAAGAGCATGTGGCTAAGAAAGGATAAGAGTCAGTGCACCTCGGAGGATGGTGAGGACTGCTTTCATGAAGAGATAGCGTGGTGAGTTATATTCATCCTTGGCATCTGGGTTTTGACCACATTAAGCTGACAAACTGAGACAAATCCATCTTCAAACACTTCAGCTAAGGGAAAATGGTGCTGATGAAGGAGTGAAGGACCCAACTGTGCTGTCTTTGACTTCGCAGCTCAGTATTTAGCACTCACCTTCCTGCACAATGCTGCAGCTAAATAATGGTGGTACAGAGAAGCCAGAAAATCAACAGGCTATTTGGTTATGATGTTTTGTAGATTCCTCTAAGTTAGAGGTGAATTTAAGCAGCACAAAATCCTCTTTGGGTTGACATAACGTCTCAGACTGCATCTGAGAGCCGGGCTATGGAGTTGAGGGAGTGGAACATGAAGTCAGGAATAGCAAGAACAACCCATCAGTCAGTCTTATTATCTTACTTGAAGTCAGCTGTCAGATAGCTTACCACCCCACATGGTCAGTTGATAAATACACTGCTCAAGTCTGAACAGCGGGGTCACAAAGAGGCAATTATTCTCATGATGTATACAGATAAGATGATGGGATAACATTTTCTTTGACATTTCTTCTAGTATATTGAACTCGGGGCCTGTTTTGTTCTCAACATCTCCACCAGTTGCAAAAAGACCCTTACACAGTGTTTTTCCTGTGGACCTTTCTACTTTTGCACCTTACGGCTCTCTTAAGCAAAAGGCTATTTGGACTCCCAGTGCACGTGCTGCTCTTTTAGTTTAGAATCAGAAGTGGCCCTGGTCAAAGACCCTTTGAAAAGAGACCAAGGTGCAGAACAGCTCTTCCCCCTGGTATTTTAGATATCACAGCTTTCGTCCAACTTGATGGCCACATAGTGTTCCCAGGCACTGAGGAAATGTACCTGGTACATTAAGTGAGACTGCAGTCAATACTTCTAAAGTGCCTGTTTATGCTGCAGCAGAGAGCTGATAAACAGCCTTGCCTCTAGTTTCTCTTAATTTAGAATTCATTACGTCTCTCTTTCCATGAAAGATAAACCAATAGCTGCCCTTGACAGCTGTTTTCTTTGGGGTCATTCTCTCTATCCACCCATCTACTCTTTCTTCAGGGGGTTTTGCTCGCTGTAATGCTAGCTCTATCAATTTCATTCAATTCTTGCAACACAATCTACAGGGACTGAGGAGGACAGCAAAGCCAAATGCATTTAACCATTTGGGTACCAGGCGTCAGTGTGAATTATGATAGTTATAAGACCTATAGGCAACAGCAAGAGCTCTGTCACAATAAGGAAGATGAATAAATGAAAAGATTACACCAAAAAGGTGAGACGCACAGCAGAACGCAAGCTGGATTGACTTGAGATGCTTTCTTCTAGCTCAGCCAGTATTGCATCTGGCTGCAAGCTCTGCCAGGGTCTCAGCTGGAGATGCAGCTGTATTGGGATACCAGATAGATACGGAGGGCACATCCAACCTTTTTAGAGTAATAATTACTTTCCAGGACTCTGATTTATACTCCAGGAAGGACAGAGGACTGCTTGAAGAACACAAGATTCAGTGATTAGATCAGTAGTTCATTTAGCCCAATATCCTTTCTCCAACAGTGGCTGAAGGAGATGCTATTTACGGAGCATGCAAGCCTTTGTGATTGCTTCCTCAACATATTCCCCTGGCATCCATGGTTATTGGACAAAGGATGTTGGAGAGAACTCCCCTCCCTACTCCCTTCAGCATCCATCCAGAGACTAGTTCTTTGTGAAATTCTCCTTTCCAAGCCTAGTGGTGTTATCCAAAAAGCTCCTCCAGATGTTCTCTGCCTGAGGAAAGCATATGAAGGAGGGTAAAGATGAGCTGTACAGAGCGTTCCCAGGGGCCTGCTGAGGATTTAGTGTCCTCATTCCTACGGAGGCACCACGCTGCTAAAACATTTAGACTAAAAACATCCCAAAGAGGAAGCAGAGGCAGCAGCTTCCATATTATCCCATTGTAAAAAATGCAGCGATGTCCTTGGTAGAGCATTTTATGGTACTGCAGTAACATTATGCCTCCCTTTTAGAAGGGATACATACTATTCATAGACATAAGTTTATCACATCATTCAACCCTCAGCCACCTCTTCTGCATCTCATAAAATGCGATATAGAAGAAACCACAAAATTATTTTTGTTCAACAGCTGAGCTCATTTTTGCTCATATGCAGCCATCAGCATTTGCTCACTGAATTTATAATACCTATCTGCAAAACTCATGATTACCAAGAGCTAATCTGCACCAAATTAGTGCACAACAGCAAGAAAAATATTGACAGACCATTGATGGTCAAAGCCCCAATATGCTGATAGCAGCAATAGGCTTAATCAGGTTTTAATAGTAATGTGAAAATACAGGGAGAATGGAAAGGCTTCCAACTTAAATGGTAAGTCTTGCAGTCTTGCAATCGCATTGAAATGTGTTATTTGCTTTGTCAGGGGCGTTCCAGAACCCTCTCCTTGGAAGATCTGACATTACCATGCTGTAAATGCTAGTCATATAGATCCGCATTCTGTTCCTAACCTCATCAGGGAAAGAAACGTAGTGAGAGCAGTGCCACCAAACACCAGAACTAAGAACAGTTCGCCAAACTCACCCTTGTAAAGAAAAGCACTGCTTCCAAAAAACAACAGATAGGAGAAAACAAAACAAGTAATTAACAGAGCCAGAACTGTTCGTTCCCTCTATGAAAAGGAAACAACTGCTTTTCTGTGGTGCCATCTGCCTTTGCGTGGCACCAGGAAGGAGGCCGTGTTCCCTGGCTGCAAAGTCTTCCCTTTCCTCAACCTCAGTATTAAGCCACTTCTCTCCTTACCAACCTCTTAATAAAAGTTCACATGATCCCCGAGCAGAGAAGTGTAATTAGGATCTAACTCCTGGGAAATGGTATCAGTTTGCTCACATGGGCTGGTAAATGGCTGAACATCTCCATCCGCCTGCCAGGCCACGATAGGGTTTCCAGCACATTTCCCCATCATGCAGCACAGTGGCTCCCAGAGCTTGGGGAGAAATCCTGTCTGCAACCCCTCAGCACCGCCCAGGCTTCTAGTGTTCTCCTGATAATACAAACTGCCAGCCAGCGTTTTTAATTAGAAAAGCAGCCTTGATGCAGGGAAAGCAGAGATTAACCCACCAAGTCACCATTTCCCCACCAAGCAATAATCTTGTTTAGAACCTCCTTTCAGTGACAAACTCCATCAAGTGTAAGCATTCACATGGAAAAAGAAGAAAGGAAAACTACTCGCACTACTGAAAAGTATTAGACCCCAGAAGACAATGTTCTGTATGACAAACCACCACCATAAAAATAACCAGCATAAAACCCTCCTCTTTTAATCCCACCCTACCATCATTTTGCTCTCTGGACATCTGTCCTCACCCAGAGATTCAGGTATGGCTCTAACAACAGAGATATGCAGCCAAAGGTCCCCTCATGGTACAAAAACATCACAGAAGATGCTGCCCAAATCCTTCCACTCCCAAACGATCTATTCAATTGCAAAAGCTCCTGCATTGTTTGTCAAGGATCAAACCAATCTACTGTGTGGTGGACCTACAGAGGTCAGGATGGGGATGCCTATTTGTCTTTGAAGCAGTGGAGTTCCCATTGCAGTGAACATTAAATCAAACACCCATGAAATACCTCAGAAAGATAATTTTATATTCTTCTCGCTCATCCTGAGTACAAGAAAACTCTAAAGGCTCCAGTTTATCTAACAAAAACCAAAAGCCACCCCTGCACATTACCCTCACTTGTTTGGTGTTCCAGCAGGCATGAAAGCATCATGTTCAAATTGGCAGCCAAGCTGTTCTCAGCTCTTTTGACCTATTCCTTTAATTTCAGCTGCATATGGGTTCAAGAAAACATCAGATTCCAGTCCACATTTTATATCTCAGCTCAAACAAGGGCTCTGCATTAAGATGAGTGGATTCTTGCTCTGTCTTTTGCAGGTATTCTTCAGGGCATCAAAGTTTCATTTGAACTGCTACCTTAGAGTCAAGAAATATATTGCTCATACATCTCCAGGGAAAATGACACAAGTGCAAGTTATTAAGTGCACAGCCTCAGTATTTGTCCATCCCTTCCCAAAGAGGGACAAGACAAGGCTACTTACTTCCTGGACAATAACCAGTCAATCATTTCTAAAGCCTGAGGCAGGTCAGAGCACTAGCAGTGGTATTAAAGCAAAGCATCGTTAGCAGCATTGTGCTCACTGAAGCAACATAATGAAAAGGGAATATTTATTGCTAATTTCGAGTTATACAGCAGGCACATCTGCCCTTATCCCAACTAAACCCAATTCACTGAGGTTTATCCCATCTTTGAAACAATCCGACCTTACCAAGCCTGAGGATCTGCATCAGACACCAGACGGCTTTTCAGTATCACATCCCATAATAACCAGACACAACTGTTTCACTGGTTGTACAAGACGGGCAGAAACCTCACACTGCATCATTCCACTCAGGCAACGAACACAAGCTTTGTTTTCATAGAACCATTAAAGGTGGAATAGACCTCTACGATCTTCTAGCCCTACCTACCACCCACCTACAACCAATGATGCCCACTGATCACATCCCTCAGTGTCACATCCCCACAGCTCTTGAACACCTCCAGGGATGGTAACTCCACTACATCCCAGGGCAGCCTGTGCCACTGCAACATTGCTCAACCTGAGAAGCTTTTCCTGATATCTGACAACTTGAAGCTGTTCATAACAGCTTCACAACAACTCATAAGACTGCACAGAGAGGCCAAAATCTGAACCTAGTGGTAGTTTGCAAATTGTCAGCAAAAATACAGAAACACCCTGTGTGTTATTTTCCTGCAGTGTTTTCTTGCAGCCCAGAGAAGACAGGCTTGGCAATTAACAGCCATCCTGCACAGAACAGATACCAGGAAATTAACTCTGCTGCTTTTTTTCCCCCCCCCCGCCCTCTTCATGCAGCGCATCCTGAAGTCTGTGGATGTAACCAGAGGATAAAGTAGATGCTGAAGGGGAAAAATGAAAGATCTTATTTACAATGCAGTCAGGAGGACTGTGGTAAAAGGAGAAAATGTTACTGCAAGCTAACAGCAGCGGGGAAATGGCATGACCTATAGCAATGCTGCTGATTCTATGTAGAAACAATGAAAACAGGACAGCCTGCTTTTATTATTATTATTATTAAGGGATTTTTGTGTTCTCAGGCAGTTGTGTTTAAATGCAGAGTTGAGTCAGTTATTCCAGCTGATCACAGTTATTCAGGTCAGGGCTGATCTGTGTTACAGAAAAAAGCCTTCCTTTGGTTCAAGGGGGAAGTGGAGGGAGGTGGTACAGGGGAACAGGACAGAAGGGGAATAAGGATCTATTCTTTGCCACTGAAGCTCACAGAGGAACCTCCCAGCACCAAAGACCTGAATATGTGAAGCCTTCAGGCATGCAGTGCTAGCACAAAAGCAAACTAACGGATACACGCTGCAGCCCAGAAAACACTTCTCTGCTTATCTAGTAAGGCACTGTACTTCCATTTGCAACTGACAGTCTTCCAAGGCTCTGCTCACTTCCCCAGAAAGGACTTGGGATCACTGCAGGTAATCCCTCTTTACCTAAGCTGTAAACTGCTACTCCTTATTTCCACCACCATCCATTCTTGGCACGTAGCACTTCTCAGCACTGTCTTTGGGAAAAAATTACGCATGATGAATCTTCTGGTGACCTTTAGGGTAAACTTCCCACAGCAAGAAGAATGCCTGAGCTCTCTCGGCCAGCACACGTGCACAGAACCGCTGAGCCGCTGCCCTTTGGGCTTGCATCATTTATCAAGAGAGGAGGCTGTCAAGCTGTTGCCTGACATGCACCGGCCCAGGAAAGGAAAGCAGTGACAGTTTACCTGAAGAAAATAATAGCGTGCGGCTGGGTATTTTGGCAGGACAAAGAAATCTACATGACAACAATATCCCAGTGAAAAATTGGAAATACTCAAACAGAAGCAAACTGACTGAGGAGCAGAGATTGATACCCAGCAGGGAAGCTGATCCTTCTTAGCAGTTTGGTGGGTGACTGAACGGCAAAGAGAACATCTAAGGTGATGTTTAATGCATTAAGAGATTTTTAAACATACCAGCATCTCATACCTACACTTCACTCGCTCACTCTCAAGGAATCACACAAAGGCTTAGACTGGAAGGGACCTTAAGGATCACCCAGCTCCAACCCCCTACCATGGGCTGGGAGCCCCCACCAGTTCAGGCTGCCCAGGGCCTCATCCAACCTGACCTTGAGGACCTCCACAGATGGGGCACCCACAGCTTCTCTGGGCAGTCTGTGCCAGGGCCTCACCACCATCTGAGTAAAGAATTTCACTATAACATTTAACCCAAGAGTCTAAATTCTATCAGGAACAGTAAAGAAGGATGAGGAGCATCAATGTGTCCTCCATTACCTTTTTTACATCTATGTAGCAAGCCAAAAACTACTCTAAGTTTTACCCAGGGAGTGAAGGAAGCAATCCCTAGCACAGCAGATACCACCTGCAGCATCTCACACTGCTCAGAAAGGCTGCACCATACCTTTAATTGACATTTGCAGTACTTCACAACACAAATCTAAAACTACTTGGCTTAAGCCTCATGCTCAAAAAAAGTTAAATCATTTCCTTCAGGAAGATGTTTGAGGTGTGAAGAAAATAAATGGGTTTAATAAGTCAGCTCTTGCTCCACTGGTTGATGCGTATAACCTTACCTATTGCCTCACAGGAACTCCAGCCTTGCAACAGCTTTGGAGAGCAGAGGCAGACTTAAAGGAGGCAGTGCAGAAGGAAGGGGAGAAGAAAGGAAGGAAAGATGAGTTTTCAGATGAGATCTGAATGCAGATGGAGAGTGGCTGGGGCACAGAGATTCATTGCTCTTTCAGAAATAGCTCTGAACAGATGATTAAAAGCAGCCCATCTTTGACTGTTGCACTGATCCATGGGTTGTTTTTTTTTCCTTAGACAACCTAGCAGCTTTCTTCCCCAGTCCTGACTCACACCTGCTTACAGTCCAGGCAAGGAATTCACTCGTTATACCTTCTGTCATCCTGAGAGTGGAACCCAAACTGTTACTGAACTGCTTGCTCCCAGTGCCCTGTTCTGTGCAGAGCCCACTGGAGCATGGGCATCAGTTATACACTTTGTGGAATAAGGCCACGTATGAACATCACCATTTATTAATGGGGGATCTTAAAGTGTTTTTCATACACTATAGTTCCAATGCCCAGCCTGCTGCCAGCCTTTCAAAGGAAAGACTACCCTTCTGAAAAAGATTTAAAGCTTTTCAGATAAGATTTTCCTCTAACACAAAGGAGCAAAGGAAAGGAGACATCACCCCTTTCCCCTCCTACCCCACCCTCAAACCACACTGATTATGATATATAGCAGGTGGTAAAAAGCAATTTCTAAGAGCATCAAGTATGTTTGTGCTCAGGTCCTCATTTGAGGAAAGCTGCACCGTCTGCCCACTGGCAATTGATTTGCCAGGCTCCAATTCAAGCAGCAAATTGCCAGTTAGCCAGGCATTTCACATGCCTCATCTGGTCACTTATGTCAAAAACACAACGCCTTTCCTGGGTGTTTCAGAATACACCGACAAGGCACCTAACAAGTCTCAGCCACTTCGGGGCATCTTTGCTTGCCACACCTCAACCCCACCTTAGGTATTTTCTTAATATCATTTTGTAACAATTTCAAGAATGCTGAATCTTAGGGCTCCCTGAGCAATTTCATCTTTCCAATTGGATAGTAAGGTCTACCAAAGATAAAGACTCAAGGTTTGGTTTCATGGACGTTGCCTTACAGCACCTCTGATACGTGGCTGTGTATGAATTCCATAAGAAAGAGGCACGGGAAGCAGAAGACCAGCCTTGGATTTTGCTCTCTCAAATAAAGAACTTAAATCCTATCAAGGCGTTGTCATCTGTCAAGAGTGGCCTATGGGATCACAAAGGAATTGCCTCAGAGGCAAAAATACCATCCATATTTCCATCCTCTCTCCATGCCACCGACCTCTCCCTTTACAGCATTTGTGACAGAAGGGATAAATGGAGCGACTGACACGTCCAGACAGATGCTCAGATGACTAAATCTAAACTAGGAACCTTTCAAGGAGAAGAGACACCACAGCAGACATACCCCTGGAGACAATATATCAAGAGAGAGATTTCAGGAGGCACCAGAGCCTCAGTCGACTTCTTTCCCTGGAGGTTTATCACTCCAGGCCACGTTCTTCCTGGAGCCTGCCCATCCCAGCCATCTTTGTGACTGACAGCAACACACACTGGGTCGGAGAAGAGAGACTTAGAGGTTGTTTCTCTTGCTTGAAAATACGACCTAGCAACTGTTCAGCTGCAGCTACCCTCCCATATCTTGCATCCATCCCTGCCTCGTGTCACACACAGCTTTCAGAGCTGCGGATTTCCATGTGGAAATGCTTTTTGTAGCTTAGCATGATTGCTGTTGCTGCCAGAAGAGAGTCTCTGCAGAGAGCAGATAAGTCATCTGACGGACAAGTGGGAAGAGAGAAGCAGAAGGCATCTCTCCAGCATAGTGCTTGGTCTGGGAAAGGAGTCACAAAAAATAAACAAATAAATCCAATGGTTTGCAGTCCCCTCCCTGCCCTATGACACCCAGGGACCATCCTAGCAAAGCCGCAATAGCAAAGCTACAACAGCATTTCATTGTCATACAAGGAGATCTTCGGAGACAACAACAGCAGGCTTTTCACTGAGGCAGTCCTTAACGTGCAACAAGCAAACAAGATCAAGTTGCCACCAGGTCTTTTCTCCCCAACCATTTGTACTTATTCCTCAGAGAACAACAATGTCTCCTCACAAAAGAAACTGAAGAATTCCTGTACATCATGGTGGCCAAACAAAAAAGCCATCAGGATGAAAAAGATCATTAAAGAAATCTTTAGCTTTGCTGTGGGCGAAGCCTTTCATACAGTTTGCTGTAGACATGACTATTCCACAGATCTCACTTTATGTCACTAACCACTCCAAACACACGCATGGACAACACATGTTGAACACAGCAGTCCATGTGGCCTCTCTTATAACCAAGTGGAGGAGGCTCTGCAGACATGTTCCGAGAGACAACCTAACTGCTGGGCAGGTTCATTGCTGACCTCTGATGGCCAGAGATAGACCTACATGGCCAAAGACAGTCTCCAGGACAAACTGGAAGGATCCTCCACCTCTATCTGTCCCCCGCTTCAGAAGGAGCAGCTCTTGAGATGGTTATTTAGGTTTGCCTGGTCATCGGTGAGGAGTTCAGTTTGGAAATCGCTCTGCCTTAGCCCGGCTGTTCACAGAGACCAGTTTGAGCAGAACCTTGGATCACAGGATCACGAAGAGGTGGCAAGTAATTGGGTGACACCACCCATGAAAACAGAGTTGAGGGTCCTGTTCTGTGCTCATATATCACCCAACCATAGAAAATAGATTCACAATACACCAGCACCCAGTTATAGCATGTGGGGAGACCCTCCTGTCAAGTCCTCTGCTCATTTACATCACCATAGCTATGAGAACCTTCAATCTCAGCAGCCACAGCTGGCTCAAGAGCTCCAATCCAAGTAGAGCCCACCATGACCAATAATTAGGCACAGTCACAAGCAGCACTTCCCCATAGAAGAACACCACACCTTCAAACAGGGGGGAGGCACAGCAGAAAGAGCGAGTGAGAGATTTCAGACCAACTGCTCCCTCCCCACCCTGCTCCTCCCTCCCCCCAAAAAAAGTCATGGGAGCTAAAATAACATTTCTTTCAGCAAATGTCAGATGGAGGAACTTTCATGACTCATCAGCTGTTGTTTTAGCCTGCAAGGGACTATAAATTAAACTAATTAGAACATGGTATTTTTCTTGCAGTTATACAAAACACTGTCTCTTCCTGTGACATCTAAGAGCAGAGCCATCAAGCAGGAGCGTGCTCGGTACATGTTTTAACTAGAATCCACAATTCACTTGCATGAAAACCCTCCTAGCAGCAAATTGGTGAGAGCTGGCAGAGCGCATCAAGGGAGCTGTGCTGAATTATGAGAGGAGGGAGAGTAAATTAGCGACCAATCAAACTCGTCCGACCAGAAATGGAGCCATCTCTTACTGTCAAGGACTGCAGCACTTGTATCACTTTCACTCAGAGCAGAGAAAAGGTAATTTATGGGGTCTTCAGTCACTCACACCACCAGCCTGTGCAGATAGTAAGTTGCAGTAGATAGCAGTTGGGACTGCCATGTGTTTACTTGCTTTTAGCCACATGCACAATCTTAGACAAGCCAAACAGAAAAGCCTGAATATTGGCTGTCACTTCAGTTTTCAAGCCTGAGTTATCCTAGCAAAGTAAAAGCAAAGGTTTATTTAGATCCCAACATCTTAACTCTGGCAATCACAACAAGCTTCTGCAGTGCCATTGCCCTGACTCACCTTCCAGCAAGGCTCCTCCAGAGCCAGATACAAAAAGGGCTTTTTCTACTGCACCACTAATGCATTATGGAGCCCCATCCTCACCTCGGGGGTTGTACATGAGCAATGTGCCTGCAGAATAACCATAGAGATGAGAGAGATGCCTCAAATCTGAGCTGCTCCTCATGATTCATCACAATAGAGCCTGGGGGGTTTGACTGGTTTCCCCATTCCAAGCTGAGGGAGAAAAGCCTGACTTATGAAGGCTGATGGCACTCAGTTGTACCCCTTTTGCTGTTGATGTCACAGATGATCCTAAGGAGGTGGATCTCAAGCAAGGAGACACCACTAACCTTGGTCAGCAAGATACCAACTAGATCTGGTCACACACTTATCCTCAGAGAACTGCTTCCTTCCTGCAGAGACAATGGCATTTCCCAAAACTTGTGATTGCTTCCAGTTGCTTAAAGAGATTAACAAGTCCAGCATAAGTAGCTTTATTGATTTGCATAAAGATCTCACATGCCATTGTCTGAGCTGGACAAGATTAGAAAATCCCATCACGTGTTGCAACCAGGCTTTTGAACAACATGGAGAAAAACTGGACATAGAACTTTAAAAAGTTTACCACCTTGGTAGCAAAACCGCTGCACAACTCATAGCCCAAGGCAGGGCTCTGCCTGCAGAAACTCCCGCCGCAGCAAGAAAAGCAGATGTTGTCTGCTTGTGCTCTGCATGGAGATTGCAGTCCAGAAACTGGAGGGGAGCAGAGAGGGCCTCAAGATTACGGCTGTGTTCAGAAATGAAAGTCTTTGGCACCAGCAAAACCCCAAGGAGCATTTCCCCAGCTGTTCGGAGCGGGGGCCTGCAGGGGTCCCTCATACTGCTCCACCGCAGCCAAGAACAGCTGGATCCCAAGAGCCAGAGGGCAGCTGTTACAACAAGCCCCCCCTTCTCCCCTATAGCGGGGGGCATGGGGAGATGGACCCAGCTGCCTGCAGATGCCTCCCCCAGGGCAGGCCCCACAAGCGCTGGCTCTCTGCCCTGGTACCCACTGGGATGTGCGAGCTGCTCACCTGCCCGCCAGCTCTGCGGGGAGGAGCAGCCCCTTCCCCTCACCCTATTTGCTGGAGTTAGCAACTCCAGTGCGGCGGTATCTGGCGGACATCTGGCCACTTGGATTTCCAGACAATGACTCATGCACACATCCTGGGACAGCAGAACCTGTGGTATTGAGAAGGGATATGACCAAGAGTCCCACTTTCCCTTCATTGTGCAAGCTTTAATTTGCACCTGAGCCTCTTTCAGACCAGACCAGCAAAGGGCTGGCTTGGATATTACATTCACCCCCTGAAAACAGCCCCTTCTGGCAAGGCAGCAACGCTACAACAAGGGATCAGACAAGGGACCACAAGGGAATCTGAATTCACAGCCCTGCAGCCTCTGTTACCACCAAGGGAACCACAAAATATGTTAGAAAAGGAATTCCTTAAACAGCAGCAAGGGAATGGGATCAGAAAGTTTGTTTCTGCTGTTGCCATGAGTCATCCAGGTGCAACACGGGCACATCTCCTGAGCAGGAGAGGTCACCAGCACCTTGGCTGAGGTTATCAGAGAGCATACCCTCAACCCTTACACTGCAGTGAGGCAGCACAGTTGTCCATAAGCCATCAAAGTTTAAAGAGCCCTAACGTAGAATAACGTTTCTCAGCCAGAGGATTATGGACGATTAAACAGGACACTGCTAGGTGCTGGAAATACAATTTCTGTAAGTGCAGATGTTGCTATTCTGCTGCTAGCCAAGAGCTACATCATCTTTTTGAAGCATGTGCAAATGTAAATGGGTCCAGCATTCTCTCACCAAGGCTTTTTAACTCTTAATTTCACGGTAAACAAAGGAAAACTCTTCTGCTCCCCAGATTTAGCATTTTTTTCAGCAGTTAGCAGCACTGCCTCTCTGCTCCATGAAGCTCATCCAAAGAAACCACAGCCTGTAGATCCCTAACCCCACTCTGCTCTTGCACAGGTCTCCTCTGCGTGAGGCTTGCTCGGTAAAACAGACAGCATATGGCATCCCACAATCAGCCTTATGATCTCATCTTGTCTGACTGTTATTTTTACAGCTTGTTATTAATAAGCATAAACTAGGAAGGCGAGGTGCTGCCATGGTGGATATTCACACACTCCCAGCCCACACGTTGCCTTATTGCGGATTGCCAGGCAGAGGAACACTCAAAGGAGCCACACAGGACTGTGTGCAGGACATACAGTTGATTCCCAGCTACAAGCAACACAACAGCAAGCCAAGATCAAAACAACAGACTTGTGCACAAGCTACATAAAAAAGCCTCTTAAGAAAATCATAGCATTAGTCCTACCTTGTTGAAGACAAAGCAGCCCTTCCAGCACCCACCAGACTTAGCAACAGGCTTCCAAGAGAGCCTAGGTGGGTAGATGTGATTTCTGGGTGAGGCTGTCAGCACAACAGCTGAAGCCCATGTCTTTAATTATACCCACCCTGCTGATTATCATCTACTTGCTGCTCTGAGAGAGGGGAGCTTAATTGAGGATACCTGTGAATGGGCTTATCTCAGCTCTGCTCCAGACCCACGTGTACCCTCACTACCTTCGGGTCCTCTCCTCCAACAAGTCCCAAAGCTGGACTCAGGTTGTGTTGAGTGTGAGCTTCACGCTTTGTGGTGTGTCTGGGGGCAGTCTGCTTCTGGCTCCTCAGCTCTGGCCCATAGTTTCACGGCCTATGTAGGCACCATAAGAGAAAACATACAGATACCCAACATCAACATCAGTGTGTTGTCCAGAAGCATTCACTCAGTTTAAGAGGTCAGACTGTCATACTGCTGTGACAGGACATGGGGAAGTGGTCTCAAACTAAAAGAGGGGAGACTTAGATTGGATTTAAAGAAGAGGTTTTTTTGCAATAAGGGCAGTGAGGCACTGGCACAGGTTGCACGGAGAGATGGTGGGTGCCACATCCCTGCAGACACTGCAGGTCAGGCTGGACGGGGCTATGAACACCTGATCAGCTGTGGGTGTCCCTGTTGATCGTAGGGTGGATGGGATGGTTTGTGGCTATGGAGAGCAGTTGGGGCAGCTGGCAGGGGTGGCGGGGCAGCAAAGAGGAAGAGGGATGACAAAGGGCTTGCCAAAACTGGATCCACGGGAGGACTTCTTTAAGTCGCGTGGTCCTGAAGGGAAGAGGCAATCCTCAGAGGTCCCACGGCACTTCCCTCCTTCCATCTCCTCCACCTGCCCGGCTGTCCTGGCCCCACTGCCTGCCTCCCCAGGAGGCCATCCCCTCCGCTCACCCAGCTGGAGAGATCCTGGTTTTGCAAACACAATGCAGCTCCTTAATGCACCATTGTTCACTGGGTAATTGCTTCCTTTCTTTCTCTCACTCCTGGTAAAGCCAGGGGCAATTCCTGCTGGCTGGAGGCAGCCTCCTCCAGGCTTTCACTTAAGTCCTTAAAGGGACACTTTCCAAAGAAATAATTGCTGCCTTTATACTTCACAGTCTTAACAAATATCTTTCGACCCCATTTCAACACTTAGAGGGTTTTATGTAGGTGACGAAGGGATTGTCTTTTTTTGATTTCAGTTCCTGCGGTCTTTCTTTCTTCCTCCCTTTCTTCTTCCTCCTCTTTCAATCTCAGAAAGAACACATGCATTTGTAAAGCCAATTCAGAACTATTCTTAGGGTTCACTCTTGTGCAAATTCAGAATTACTTCCAACAGTAATGTCTAACTCTGAAAAATAAGGTGCTTTGGATCAAATTAAATCAGGCTTTTAAGTAAGAAATATTGGTTCATCCCCAGTGTATTTATGCTCAATGTAGGTTACAATTTAAATCCCGGCTCTCGAAGGGCCATCCAATTCTCTACTAAAGCCTATGAATATCTCAGGAGGTGAGGAGGTCTCAACACAGCCAGCATACAATGGGGAAACTTCGGAGAAAAATGGGTTTCATAAAGAAAATGTGGTTTGAGTGGATGGTGGATGGTCTCACAGTAGCAGCAATGACACAACCCTCATTTGTATTCAGTGCAAAAGCGAAGATGGGGAAGATGCAGCACTTGGGAATGTGTTATGTGCGGCAGAGCTGGAGGCCGTTCACCAGAGCTGCAAGAGGAGGGCAAAAGCCCCCTGTGCTCTCAAGAACATCCTCACACTGTTCGTATCTGTAGCCTCCTAGTCAGAGTGCATGTGAAATGTGTGTGCTTTTCACCAAGTTTCTTCCTCAGTTGCAGGGGGGGGGGTGTTCTGATGAGGAAGGTTGGCCAAGTGATCTATCCCATTTTCTTCCCAAAGCAGTTCTGAAGCCTCTGTGTTACACATTGTCATCTTCGGGAGCTGGGGAAGATCACCATGGGCTTCAGAGCTCATGGGTTGGCTCCAGCCTATGTGAAAAGCAAGAGAACAGTCTGCTGTAAGAAAAGGATACATGAAAAATCAGGATAATACCCCACAAACTTTGAGACAAGGGTCTGAGTCCCTTCCAGAGCTCCCTTACCAGTCAATACACAAGTTCAGGGTCAAGCAAAGATTTCCGGACGCCTCTGTCTGTCACTTCAGTCTTCCATCCTTATCGGTTGTGGATTGGCCCAGTTGCATTCCTCCTGCTTTCAGAAGGGTCAGGAATAAATCACATTGGAATGGTTTGAATGCCTGGGGCTTAAGCTCGTGCTTAAATTAAGCTTGTGGTTAAGTGATTTGGTGGTGAATTTAAGCTCTGGAGTGTTTGGCTGAATTAGGCCTAATGGGTTTGTCCCAGAGGAGTAGTCAGATTTGTAGGAGAGCTTAAGAAAATAGTTCTTAAATAAATCACATAATTTCAGAAGTTGGGATCCTTTTCTTTTTCTTAATGCTTCAGGTACAGTTTTTCAGGGAGGGTGGTCTTATTTTATCAAGCGAGCACATCTTCATTACTTATACAGACAATTTATACCAGCCAATTGCATCAGCTCTTTTTCCCCAGCACTCAAGCCCACATAAAGTTCCTTTGAGCAAACGCCTTGAACACGTTGTTATAACAAAAGGTTCTTCACAAACAGCACATTGGTCGTTGCTGTGTTAAAAGCTACCTATGTTTTTAAAACATTAAAAGTAAGCCAAGGGACTGGAGAGGTGCAAGCCATGCAAAGGAGTTCATCTCCCGACCATAACACCTTCTAAAGTGAACATTATTACTGAACAAAGACATCAGAAGATGCTTTTAATTAAATCGAGTTATGGGATCACTCAATGGATTTCTGCCAGTTTACATCAGGAGACAACTTGGCCCTGAGTGATTCTGCACGTGGGAAAGGTGTTTACTCAGTGAGGGGCTTCGGGGGGGGGGATATCTGTTTGAATTTGAGATAGTCTCTATTTGTGCTTATCACACAGCAAAACCTTGAGGAACCTTTATAGCTGGATCGTAGATTGTCCTGAATTGAAACGATTCTTTCTTTAAAATAATGAAAACCTGAAAAAAGCCCATATCTTCTTGCTTGCTATGTGCATTTCCTGGGAGCTGAGGGTGGAGAAGCATCACCACCGAGAAGAAAGCAGCCTGGAGGAGCACATGAAAACACTGTACTGCATTGAGACATAGCATTGAAAAATAGCTTTGTGCAGCTTCTCTTAGAAAATCTGATTCATTCTTTGGATGCTTTCCTCTGGCTCAGCATCTCCTCACATCTGGCAGGTTCTCTCACCCAGCTTTCTCCCCAGGACCCTTCTGCTTTTGTAAAACCGGGCCATAAAGACCTCAGGAACCCCTCCATCCTCTCCATTTCAAGCCACTTTAGAATCGCCTGGTACCACACAACTGGCTAATGACAGTCTGCACAGCTGGGACCCGATGTCCGCTCCTCTCTGTCCATCTGGAAGCTCCTCCTCTTTGTGCCACTGTGAGACACATACTCATCTATCTCTACCCGGGCCAATGGGCTGAGAAGAACGAGATGAAAATGCAACCTGCCTGCACCAACAGGACCGACAGGTTAAGCCAATGTAGAAATCTGAAGAGTGACAGCAGCAGTCACGCCAAGTGGGCCAGAAGCCAACGAGTGTGTTGAGGAGTGGGTGTTTTCCAGCACCTGCCTCCATTCATGCAGGCAAGAAAATTGTTTGAATTACCTGCATCTTCCTCAGGCAGCTTAAAAATGGCCCTTATGTTTGCTGGAGATTTATCTACCTATTTATTACTACCAGCTATACAAACCATTTTTCCATTAACAAGAGCCCATGCTTATTTCTAGGCCATTTTTCACCGCATTTAAATTGACAAGCCAGTACCAATAGCAAGGATTACAGTGGGCTGCTTGGGTGCAAATCAAGTAAAAAAGAGGGGCAGGCTTTCTCCTTCCTACTGGCAGTCTCCTTAAATTCCTCTTTCCCTCTTGTCTGGGAAAAAAAGCTGTGACTGTGCATCCCCAGCATTGTTCCAGCAGAACACCGCTGGCAATTGGCTCTGGACTATTCTCTCTCCTGTAGGTAGAGTCGAGTTAACTGGTGGAAAGGAAGACATTGTCCTCTTGCTATGCACGATTTGTGTATCATGAAGAGATCGACAGTCTTCAGGGCCATCACAAAGTTCCAAGACATCTTCTGCACCTTCTGTTGGCATCAGCCAGCAGGAGCATGCACTTGTCCAGGAGGAAGAAGACAACACTGCATAAGGTCCCCCTCTGCAAACGAAGGTCTTTCTGTCTATGATGTTTCTTCACTCCACTGTCCAGTTAACATCACATCCATACAGAGATGCAGCTTTGCTGTTCTCTTGGAGCGCTTCCCAGCACGTTGGCTGCAATTCTCTGCTCTGTTTTCAGTCCCTTGTTTTGAACGATGATGTGCCCCCCAGTCTTCATCAGATATAACTTGTCACCCTATCTGATGGTGGTCTGAACAACATGATGCTTTCCCTTACTGGAGTTAAAAGACTTTAACTTGGATCAATTCCACCCGCTGTCCCATGACTGATACAAACAGGGACTGCATTTTCTTTCCTATTTGTTAGGCTCCTGCTATATGTCCAGCTTGTTCACCCTCATGACATTTAATTGAGTTTCCTCATTGCATGCCACAAATGACAGAAGGAACACATCCAAAAATACATCTCCTGATCCCGAGGTTTCAGTATGCACAGAAGCAAGGAGAAAGCTTTTCTCCTTCCCAACCTTCTGTTGTGCAAGTAGGTGAAGAAAGCACATGCACCATGATCCTGATATCCCCACCGCTGTCATGCTGGCAGGAAGCAATGGATTAAAAGTGTTCTTGTTTCTTTGTTTTCAGTTCTTTGTTTCCTCACCAGACTCTCACCTGCAGCTGGCAATGAGCTGAAAGCAGACCTGCATGGGCAACATCAGTGAGATTTGCCTTGCAAACAAGTCTCAAGACCAATTCCCACCTCTTTCACTAAGCTGTTCCTCTCTCTGCATGACTGGCTGTTACCTCTCAAAAGTGACTCACTCCAAATGCATTTTGCATTTCGGGGTGTAGATACACCTTTCCAGTATGTCTGCGTAAAGCACTCACACAATGGGCTGTGATCCCTATGGGTTGGCTGCAGGCTCCACTCCAAAGCAAACACATAACCCCACCACACATCCCTGCAGCTCACGCTAGAACCTGTGAGTTCTTTTGGAACCAGAAGGGGCCATGTTGAAGTGTTAAGCTCCCGTGCTTTAAAATGCTCCTGAATTTGGCCGTGCATCTTTTCAAAGCTTCCACACACACCTACTTAAATCTCCCAGGTTGGTCAGAGTGGCACACAGTGAGGATGAAAAAGAGACATCTCAGGGAGGAAAGCATAACTGGGCTATGTACATATATACATACATTCTCAGTGACAGATAAGGCACCACGTGGAGCTCTGAGGACATCCCCCAGCCTGTTCTCCAGTGCTTCCCCATGCGTGGTTCTTCCTAAACTACTGTGAGTATACACTGCTACCTTGCATTCCCCCTTAAGGCCTTCAGGGAAAAATGACATTTTTCTTCATTTACGGCTCAATAAAGTTTTGTGCTCAGCACTGTCTGTAACACTGCTCATCCTCCACCCCAGATATGCCATTTTTGTTGACGAAGGCTGACAAATAAAGAGCATTTAGAGGTTATTATTACTGAGGACACTCAAAGAGAGTGAGGCACTGCTTCTGAAGAACTGAGCCGGGTTTCAGTTATCCAATGGAAACTTATCAACACCACTCTTAACAAGTGCTGAAGGATCACTTCTCTCCTGAAAATGAGATTCTGCCTTGTAAACTATTTAGTATTTTTCCTTGCGCAGGCCCTTCATCTCTCAGAACCTGACAGTATTTCCCAGACAGTAAATAAAGAGATAAGCTGACCCCCTGTTGAAAGCAACCCCTTCTGCATCCCATTAAAACCTGTCAGCACCGTGCAGCCCTCCCTGCCAGGGCATTGGGATGAGGGCAAAGTGAAGCTAGGACTGTGGAGAGTACTGGGGAGTAAGGGCACAGTACTAAGTACTGATGAGATGAAGCCCCCAGGAAGGCAGAACCACTACGTGCAAAGCAGAATTAACCAAGACCTTGGCTTAGAAAGCTGTAAGCTAAGAAAGAGTTAAAGAATGCGAATTTTCATTTGGAGAAAATGATGTTCTTGGAATATATGAAGCATCTATTACCAGACATCAATCTCTACCATATGGCATATGCATTACTTTCTTTTGTGAATACGCTTTCAGCCACAGATTCATACTTTGCGTTCTGTTATTACACTGTGAGAGAACAGCCCACTCTGATGAAACACATCAGCTTGGCAAGTTGAAGGTGTTCAGATGGCGGTGTGGAGGTTCCCTGAGCCTCACTGTCCCTGTTCAGTCCCAGTGTTACAACATGCAGCCCATAGTGCATCTATGGTTCTATGACTGGGTATGCTGGTGGTGGCTTGGCAGTTAGACTTGATCTTAGAGGTCTTTCCAACCTTAATGATCCTGTGAGCAGGCATGGTGGTGTTGGGTTGACGGCTGGACCTGATGATCTTAGAGGTCCATTCCAGCTTTAATGATTCTATGAGAGATCACCTTCAGCCAAATTAATGCTATGCTTAACCAAACAAATTCAACTCAGATCTAAGTTCTGGTTTTTGTTTTTTTTTTCTAGAACTCCAAGCATGCTTTTAGTGAGGATTTATTTTGGCAGGTCTCTGTCTTTTATATCTCATGATCCCATGCTGCAATGGAAAAGAAAGACTTCTGGACTCTCTTTTCTGGCTGTTAAAACAGAGGGAGGCCACTAAAACTCATCTGCAATTCACAGGTTGGAAACATCTGACCTGAGTGGTTCAGTTGTTTTACATTTCCGAGCCTCAGCAAGAAATGCACCAGGAAAAATACCTTGCAATATTTCCAGTGCAGCAGGAAGCCAGGGCTGATGGATTCCACTCCTTAAGATACTTCCAACTTAACCTCTATAAATGGGTAAAATTCAGAAGACTGGAAGAGAAGTAGAGCACAGGTCATTGAAATTCTGTGCAATGCAGATCAAGCTCTCAACAGGTGCTTTTTCTAAGCAAAAATATCACTCAAATGTGTCTCCTAGTGGTTCAGTTTGGCCCAAGTCTACCAAAAAACCTTTACATTTTTCTCTGGATCGTGGCCTTGAACCCCTGTATACCTATCCCGTGTTATTACAACCAGTCCTGCCTGGGAATCATGTTATATTGAGATCAGTCAGAGTTTTGATGTGACCTTCTGAAGTTCCATCCCCTTCCTTTATACAGCAAGATCACAGTTACTGAGATATTAGTGGCATGCGCTGTCTGATTAAATCTAAAATAAATACCAATTGCTGATGCACCATTAAAAAGCAGAGACAGTACCTGACTGTAGGTCAGGTGGAGGCAAAGACAATTAAGATAAGCCTTGATTTGGTGATGAGTTTGATGGGGCTAAAACCTTGAAGGTTGTTCTTATGAACAGTGCAAGTCAGTAACAAAGGGGAGCCTGAAATCTCTGATGGCAGATGTCTACAAGGCTCCTGTCCCTGTGGGACAGCACACTAAACACATGCACACTTACTGCACAGCACAGTTGGATGAACTCCTGTGGCCAGAATGACTTGAAACAAGCCCCCGCCACCCCACCCCTGCTACTAATTCCCAGCCCATAAGAACCAGATTTACCCTATAGGTTCTGCTCCTGCTCAGCTCTACCTCTGCACCAGGGTGGGCACGGGATGAAAGCTTTTTGGACCTGTTGGTTCATCTCAAGTCTTGCTGTATCCCTATGACATTTTCCATGCAAATATCAAAAGGGACTCAACCGGGAATGAAAAAAAAATCCCAGCAGCTCTAACAGCTTGCATCTGGGTTTGGCTCTTCGGGGCTTTTTTTTTTTCCTGAAGCTTTTTCTTGTCTTTCAGTAAGGAGTTCAAGCCTGTATTCCCCTCGCCCTAAAGCTGATCCAGCCACTTACGGGATTCTCAGTGAGATCATTCAGGAAATATTTCCAGTTGGAGGTCTTTACTTGGGGATTTTTTTATTTATTTTGTCCTGTGCTTGGCATCGGTTACAGGTGCTTTTCCTATTTTGGATGGAAAGGATATGAGGCAGTATTCCTAAAGGTCCTGTTGGACCTTTTTTTTTCTTTAAATAAAATAAAATATAAGATTGCCAAAAAAGCTTTTGATGGAACATCCTCCCCTGGCCCCCAGTCTGACAGGATTCCCTGACCTGCATAATGCTGTCCAGATTGAAGCATGAGAAACATTTCGAAAATGAACTATGCTGAAGTCTGGGAGTTATTAGCTGCCAAGAAATCCCAAAAGCTTTTAAACCTTGTTTGCAGCTGCAGTGTAGGAAACCTAGGTGCTATTCTTAGAGGAATTCAACAGGAACTGTAAATTCAAGGCAACTTGCTGCTAAAACACAAAGGTAAAGAATTAAAACAGACTTCAGAAAAGAACGGCCCAAGCCATAATGGTGCCCAAGTGACTGATTGAAAAAGAAGTTTAAGACATTTCAGCCTGCCTAACTGGGGCATAAAATCCAGAGAGAGGTGAACAAAATCCCGTGTCCTCTGCAGAACAGGGCTGGAAGAAGCCGAAGAGCCTCCAGCATTCCCAAATGGATGATCTGTGTTGTGACAGCTCAGACACATACAACCAGTCCATCAACATCTATCAAGGAATCAAACACTTCTCCAGGCCCACTGCAGCCTGAGAAAGTTCAGGTCCCATTGAGCTGCCCTACATTCGATCCCTTCAATGTAAGCATCTCAAGCAAACCTGTCGCTTGTCACCTTCTTTTCCAAGGACCCCAGAAAGACGAGCGAGACTCTCAAGGCAGGAGAATACTTTTGCACACCTGGATGTACTACTTTAAGGAAAATTGCTTTCAGGAGCTAATTAAAATGCATTATTTCCCCCCTCTAGCTCTATAGATTAATCTATTTCATTTTCAAAATCTCTCTTTTTTTTTTCCTCACATCACTTCAAGTATTCAGAAGAGATTACATTATTACAATCACAACTTGGCCTCGGTCCCAGTGTACAGAGATGAAGAGAGAAAAGGCTTTTGTTGAGCGTGCAGCGCACACACACACACGCAACACACCAAGCAACGAGCGTAAGCAGTCAGTGCCTTAGATGACATGAAAGCGCATTAATCAGCTGGTAGAAAGAGGGGGATCTCAGCTCTAGGGTCAAAAGGCATGTAAGGGAAAGATTTCCAGCCAGTACAAGAGGTGTGACGTTGAGACAGGCAGCCCAGGGAGGCGATGGAGTCACCATCCATGGGGCTGTTCAAGAAGCGTGGGGATGTGGCACTGAGGGATGTGGTCAGTGGGCACGGAGGGGCTGGGCTGGGGTTGGACTGGGTGATCTTAGTGGTCTTCTCCAATCTTAATGAGTCTGTGATTCTATGAAAAAGAACAGGGAACATGACGGAAAACTACGAGTAAATTTTACATAAATACCTATAGATAGATAGATATACCTCTATATATCAATATATATCAATCACAGTGAATGACATACAAATAATAATCAAGCATACGATACAAAAGAGCTCTGCTGCAGTGAGACAGATACAAGGGGAAAAAAAATAAGAGAAAAAAAAGAAGAAAAAAGAGACAAACGACATCCTATGTTAAGATGTTGCTTTGTTAGAGTGCAACTACTCAAACTTCCCCTGGAAGGAACTAATCCCTTGAGGTGCAGGGACCAGATTTTCTGTCAGTTATGCCAAAGTGCTTTCTTCAAAATTAATGCAAGTGCTGCGGAGCTCACGCAGTTAAACGAGAGCAGAAGGGCTGTCCCTACAGGATGCCTCCTCCCAGCAGCAGCCCCCTCAGCTGCAGATGTTTGGGGAGGGGGGGAGGCTGAGGCTGTGCTCCTACGTCTATTAATATCGCATCTGTACTCCCAGATTTCATGGCAGGACGGATTTGATCTGGATCGAGCACAAACACATTTTTGTTGAATTAATATCAGCATGTGATGAGATGTGCTCCAGTTGTTGAGCTGGTTGCCCACATTATGTCAGCCTGAGGATGACGGGCAGGACCGGACTCAGCACAGGGACTGCCAGGATAAAGTTAGGTCTCCAAAATGACTGAATGCATTGGAACCAGGCTGTGAGTTTGTGCCTGCACTGCAGGAACCATCTGTGGCCAGGCACCTTATATCCAGATGCAACACCTCATGGAACAGGGGCCACAAAGAAGGCTCCAAATCCTAAATCCATTTCTGCACAACAGAGTCACCGTTCTCAAAACATCAGTCCTGAGAAGCAAACAAGCTGAGTTAGAGCCTCTTTCTTGCTGAATCAGGCGCTGGCACAGATGTAGGTATAGACCTCCTTGTGCCATGGTACACCCATAAGGCCTACAGTAAGGGGCAGCTGCTCAGAGCAACAGAATTAACTAAATCTCATTTGTATATTCCATCGGAAGGATTTGGGGTTTTAAATTATATATTTAGTGAAAACACAAATAATTCATGAGTGTTTTCAAATACATGAATAATTCAAGTTGGAACTGAAATAGCTAAATCATCGGGGCCATCATCTTCACAGAAGCATATAGGATAGGTTATTTCAAGTACATTTCACTGCAGACTGGCACGTGCACATATTTGCTAATAAGCAGCTGCATCCGTGCCTTTCAGCCTCCACAAAACCCAGTGAGCTGCAATATCCCATACAAGGGACACCAGCCCTACGGCTGAGACGCATCTGAGCCCTAATTGAGCTCTGGGTTTAAGAGTAGGGACAGAACCAGTTTGAAATCCCATTTTACGGCTCCCCAAACCACATCAGAACCATGTGGTACGCGTGTGGCATTTAAGAACAAATTATCTGCAACGCCATACAAATGTTCACTAATAGCTGACTCCGAACTCTAGCAACCAGCATTCCTGCATGCATACTTGTGGCTGACATTGTGTAGACTCTGAGGCATGTGTATTTGTTAATTTGAAGTCTGTGTATTTTGTGGGCAGTGAGGGTGTAACACTGAAACCATAACTTCATTGTGAAGAAGGTTGCACTTACAATATATATATTGTAAAAAGCCTGGAGTGAGCTGGGCAGTCAGATCCATTAGGAGGAATTCTCAGAACAAGAAAAGCTCACATTTTTAAGTAACTTTTAATGACAGTTTCCATTATCTTGACATCAAGGGTTTTTTTTTCCCTCCTGTCTTTTGTTCTTTCTTAATTATTTCTCTCATTTTGTTGTCAAAGTTAACTTTTAATTTCTTCTTGTATTTCCCCTCCTGGGAAAAAGGAGTTAAGGAAGATAAAATTTCAGAAGGACAACATCTGTGTAAAGTCATATTAAGAAGAAATCGAGGAGTTGCATTGTAGCATCAGCTTAAATAGTAATACCTGATGGCATCTTACATCCCAGCTGCGTCTCTGGTTTGGGATAACTTTGAGTTCAGAACCACCAATAGAAAATTGCCACATAGCAAATGGCTGACACTGAGCTGCAGCCACGTTGTCCTCCACCCTCTGATCTGGGGAAGTATAATGGCTCATTCATTCTCTTCTTTTTTTCCCCCCCCTCCCAGTTTTGCAGGAATTCTCCCATTGTAACGAGCCTTTGACCTAACCTCCATTTCTTCTAATACTGCCTGACATCTTCCCATCATATGTTAACAGTGTGCGTCTGCAGTGAAAGGCAAACCGACTCTGGTGCTCTGGGCCTAAAGAAAAGCAATGTGGAGGAAGAAAGAAAGAAAGAGAAACCTCGACCTCGCTGGTCCTTCCAAGCAATCTGTTGCTCCAGCAACTGAAAAATCAAACAATGATGTCAAGAAGATGCAGCCAGCCACGCTAAACCCAATGTCCAGTTGCTGGAGCAACTCGGTGTTAATGTAAGCGATGCAACTGTTTGTTTGTTTGTTGGCAGTTTGGAAAATTAAAAAAGAAAAAGAAAAAAAAAACGAAACACAAATAATAAAGGGAATAAATTAGGGCAGGGGACATGTACCTGAGCGGGGGGTTCCTGGTTTGGGGTCTGTGCTGCAGCACCAGGCCAAAGAGCTGGGGCAGGAGGCGGCTGCTGCCGTGCAGCTGAGCAAAGCAGCCTCCTGGGAGCAAATCGCTCTGCTCTTCCTTTCACCAGAGGAAATGCCAGAGAAGCGAGCACTGCTGCCAGATGCCACATGGACACCAAATGTTCCCCAGCAGCGAGGGGAGGGCTGCCCAGCTCGCTTTCATCCCTCCTGCCCTCTGCCCCTCCAGCTGTCGCTGCCCAGCAGCCCCATCTGTCCCGCGCTGGGCAGCTTCCAGGCTTCAAACGAGGAGGACAGGTGCTGAGGCCACCCCTGAGCAACACCCTGATGCAGCCCCTGCTCCCTTCCAGGCCTCTCCTCTGTTTGGGACCCTCACTTTGTGGCTTGCAGAGAGCTGAGACCCAAGGCAAAAAGGCACCATTTTGGGATTTCGTCCTGAAATGCTCGCCCCTCACTCTGCTTTTGCTCCAACAAGGTGGGAGGTGAGGGACAACCTCCATCCATGTTCCCTGCTTGGAGTGACCTCAGCCACACTGCTGCCCCAAGGTGACACTTACCCCATGTGCCTACACAGAGCCCTGTGCTTAACTCTTCCACCAATTCACTCTTATCCATTTATCTAATAGAAGCCATTTCATACTCCATTAGGCCCTTGCCCTCACTGAGTAATCCCCAGTTGTATCATGCCTTGGAATTAGTCCGTAAGGTCCTCAGGGCAGGGATCATGCCTTGGAAGGTGCCTCACAGACTTCAGGCCATTGCTAAATTAATAAGAACGCAATAAAAGTATTAGAGAACACTACCGAGGGAGGTATTGTTATGCCCCAGAGGCAGCATATCTGGTTAACAACCCTGAAAAGAAATGCCAACAACATTAGCCTCTGCCCCTAACATCCCTCTGCCTAATGTAAAATTAAATAGCTACAAATTACCTATCTATTTTTCTATCTGCCTAGGCAATTAGCCCATGCTCATTACTGGACGTATGGGGATACATCCAAGCGCTCATGTAGACGGGAGGCACAGCACACAACGTGGCACAAACGGGTTCTCCCAGGTCTCCACTGTAAAACATAGCAGCAAACACTCGCTACATTGGGCCATCAGCAGACGTCAGGTAGAACACACCTCCTCCCAGGGAAGGGGGAACCTTGCAAGAACTGACAAGAGAAGCATCTAAGCAGCAAGCAAAGAGCCAACGGTGGCAAACAGGCTGTGAAAGCATTAGCAGCGTGCATGGAGGATGAGGACAAGCAGCCAAGGATGTGTTTATTCATATGGGAAAGGCAAACTCGAAACGATACGCAAATATGGCTCAGTGCATTTATTTGCAATTAAAGCACGTGCATACATCTCCATGAAGATGAGGTGCACCCTACTGATTAGTGAGCCTGTTGTCAGCAGTGCCTTGTCAGGAAGAAATCCACAGAATTGCAGTGAGGGAGCACTGGAGCATCAAGACAAATATTCCATAAGAAAATTCAGCAGGAGGCTGACCAGCCAGCCAGCAGAGAACAGAACCCCCTGGATGCTCCAGCAGGGATGCGGGATGCTCAGGCATGGCAGCCCCACACCATCGCTCCATTAAACAAAGAATGCTGTCTCGAAAGCACTTTAATCCAGTTAAGTTCAAGCCCTCCGTTTTACAGTCTGACGGTAATGCTATATTTTTATTCAGTGCAGGATCAGAGGTCTGATGAAACCTCATGTTGCCAACATAAAAGTGGAAGGAGCTTTAGCTAATCCCAATGAAAACCAAGTCCACTTCTTTCTCCCCACACCCCTCCTGAAAAGAAATAAAATGAAAACCCCACATTTGACTCTCTTGGAAGGGAAAATTCCCTGCTGTCCTCAGATAGTTAAAACATGCAGCTTTAGCAGGCTGCAGAAGGAATAGCAATTACACACCCTTCACCTCTTGCCAGCTTGGGGTTTTTTATGGGCTTTTTGTTTTGTTGGTGGGTTTTTTTTTGTGTGTGTTTTGGGTTTGTTTGTTTGGTTTTTTGGGGGGGAAAGGAGGAGGGTTGTTCTGATTTCCAGTGGTGGTTTTGGGGTGAGAATCTCACCCACCATGGGAAAGGGTGGGCTGGGGGGCAGGAGGGACAGAGAAGGGAGCTCACAGCCCACATATGCATCATTAAAAAGAGAGAAGGAAAGTACAGGTCTGCAGCAGTTAGCCTATCATTAGCCTGGTCAATATGAAAGGAGCAGGTGTTGTTCTCAGTTAATTTGTCTGGGAAGAGACCAGAGCAAATCCCAGCAGCCCTGCAGAGAATAAAAGCTTTGCGTGCTGACACAAAAGCCCTCCCTGCCACAGCATCACTCTTGCTGCTCCTTCCTTTCCTCCTCCTAATTGCAGGGCTAACATCCTCTGACAGGTGCCTCAGATGGCCCCCATCACTATCCCCAGCCCTAATCATTATCATTTCCATAGCACCCATCACTGCAGAGCCCACAATGCTCTTGATTATTCCAACAGAGCCTTGTCTGCTGAGGAACTGCAAAATATTCCTCCCAATAGGTGCTGGGCCATTTCCACGCTGATCTAGTGGTTGGCAACCCTGCCCATCACAGGTTGAACCTGGATGATCTCTAAGGTCCCTCTCCAACCCAAGCCATTCTGTGACTTTATGATATTGCTGAAATGTCTGGCACAAGGAGCAGTGCCAATGGGATTCCAAATATTCCTCTTTTGAGCAAACCCAGGAGCCACATCAAAGCCAGCAGCTTGTCTGATGCATGCTTTGAGTGATGGTGGCTGAGGGAGGGGGCCTGCCATGCCATGAATATGTGCATTATTGGCATTGCCTCGAGCTATGCCACAAGCTGTGTGTCAATTAAGACTTGAGTCTGGAGAGCAGCAAGCCAAGGCAAGTAAAGATGGGAAGCCAGGTCATATATGAAGTTTTTTAAATGGGCAGATGTTCCTCAAATGAGGTGGAAGAGAAACAGATTGTCTTTCGCTGACAATGAGAGGAGGCCCGGATGAAACAATCATAGTATGGCTTGGGTTGGATTGAATCTCAGAGATCATCCTGTTCCAGCACCACTACCACAGGAGCAGAGTTGTCAACCACTAAGATGGACGTGAGATGAGGTTGCCCAGGGCCCCATTCAACCAACCAAGCACAGTCCTAGTATTTCTCACTCCCAAACCTATGCCAAGGAACCAGCATTTCTGCAGGATCCGAAGATTTTGCACAAATTACTATTTCCAACCGAGCATTTATAGAGCACAAAACATGGAGCAACTGCCCCCAGCAGATCTACTGCTAGTAGGACTTGGCTCTGGGAAGAAGCCAACATGGCAGCAGAAAGAAAGCCAGCACCTCCCGTAGCTGATTTTCCCAATGGCATAAAGAAGTGCTAAGGCTTCTCTATTGCTCATACCATAGCAAGGTAGAGTCATAGGGAGAGTGGGAGCAGACTCTTGTCCTCGCCATCAATAACAGCTGAAGTCTCTAACATGATACACCCAGCCCTAAGAATTATTCAGACCACAAATGTTTGCTAGGAGTGGCAGCTGCTAGGAAGAAGAGGATTCCAGCCACCAGCAAACAGCAATAGGGAACCCTGTTCAAAAAAAGAAGTGCCCAGATATTGTGTTGCATGGCAAAGTCAAAACAAAAGGCAACGCTATAAGATGCAGTGAGAGGAAAAGAGAACTGCAAAGGAGAGGGAGGAGCTGTGGGGATGGATGAGAGCAGCTGGAGAGGAATTCCAAGGGGACGCACAGACAGGCAGTCACAAAGTCTGTTAATTATTTAAAAAATAAACTAACATAGAGGAGGGCGTCCCGCGGAGGAGGGGGAGGCAGAACCTCCTAGGAACCATCAATTATATGCAAACCAGCAGAGAGACACAGCAGATAATGGTTCTGTGGGCACCCTTGGGGCTCAGGTGATGTCACCAGAAGCTGGCCTGTCCCACACTGATACCTTTGTGTCCCTTCCTTACCCCTCTCTTTGTTATGCTTACATCTCCTGTTCAAATCCACAAGAGGAAACCAAGTGCTTACATTTGCTGTTTTGTGGTCAGGGCTGGTGTTGCTAGTTGCATTGTGTCTGTATTTTTACCTGGCACCTCTGGAGCATGCTGTGATCCGGGCAGTCTGGGAGCCTCTCTGCTTCTTTTTGGAACGGTGACCACATGAAATGATTGTGCATCAGGTGGAAACCAACTGCATCCAGGTTACTGCTTCTAAACCAAAGGGAGCAAAAAAAACTATGATTTTTAAGTGGTATTTTCTTCCCAGATTTAATGTTTTCTTTTAACTTGAAGGTTTAATAGATAACTCAGTATCTTCAGATCAGCACTAGTCTAGGAAACTTTCATCTTAAGAGGGAAAACCCCACATAAATGTCAGAAGTGGTACCTTGCATCCCACATCCACTTTTGTTGCTTTTTGTTACGATGAGAATATTTAAGCAGACACCAGAAGCACCGACTTGCCTTACACCTGCCAACACAACACAAACCAAGAGCCATTTTAGTGTAAAAGGGGTGAAGCTGGAGTTGAAACTGTCATCCTGGAAGCACAAAGACCCAAAATCCAGCACAAAGCCTACACCCATCCAGGCTTTCTTCTCAACACGACGGCTGTCCCAATTCCACCCGCTTCTCCGCTCACAATTTGCATGCAAACTCATCTTCTCTTTCAGCTGAGCTCCTCCTTACAACAGAAACATGGCGCTTGCAAGCAAGAGGGATCATATGTGTTTGATAGAAACCACCCATATAACCGAAACCACAGTTTTCATGATAAATCAGCAAATGAGCAAACATGCAAAACTGTATCTGCCATAACGATTTCTTTAAAATAAACAAATCCAGCTGTGGTAAAATAACGAGTTCTCTGCAAACACACACACAAACCAATTCTTTCTATTTCATTACAAACATATTAAATCTAGTCCCTCAACCCCAGCCCTTGATGATAATTAAATACACACAAATGAGCTGCAGTGAATTTGCTCACGATAATTTGCATAGCAGAAAATAATTATTCTGGCAATTAGGTATGGTGCAACACGCTTTGTCTTTACGTGCACCGCAAATTTCTTCTGATGCTTTTGCGTCACCCTGTAAGAGTTTAATTAATTGAGACCCTTCTTTGTATTAATAGCGTGATGCAGCGGGTTCATGGTGGTTTGGCCTCCCATTGCTGGAGCTCGGCTTCATTTACATGTTTGGGATAACTTACAGAGCTGTTGCTAGGGCTGGTGCTGCAAACCTCTCAGTGCCTTTAACCAGGCAGCTTCCTTGTAGGAAGTAAAGAGTTCTCCATTTGTTTTCCGATGCACGTTTGCCCTATCACACGTGGGGATGATGCATCTCTGATCAAAAAAAGATACTCAGACCTGCATTCATTTAGGTGAGATTCCTCAGCCCAGGCTCAGCTCTATAGTCCCCAGCCATCAGCAGGAGCAAAGGCAAAGATCAAACCAAAGAGAAGCATCAAAGGCAGAGAAGCTACTGAGCAGATTTGCAGGGCTGGCTCTTGTACAGCCAGAAAGCCCAGCCTTTTCTTCTCTAAATGCATTTCACTCTGAGCATTGGTTGTAAAAACCTGATTGAGAGAGAAAACCTTCTCTCCCTCTGGAGGCTGCTTCTTTAGCTACAGCTGGCCCTGCTGGCAGCCCACTCCACATTCATCCCCAACCCGTGCTAAAGGGCAGGGGGGCCCTGGGGTGCCACCAGCACCCCAATCTCTGTGGGGTAGCACTGATCCAGTGCTTAAAGATGGGAGGCATCTGAGAGAAACCATGATTATTCAGAGTTTCGATACGTTATTTGAGAACTGATTGCTTGCAAATCCACACCTTATGATAACGGAAACAGTAAGGCAAAGCCTTTCTAACAGGGCAGCAGCTCTTCGGGGAGCACAGGGAAACAAAGACAAAATATACAGAGGGAAAAAAAAATACATTTGAGAGGTGAGATCATCACCAAAGGGAGCTTCTGCCCTGTTCTCTCTTCCCAGCCCCATTCTGTCACAGCCTCCAGGCCACTGATGCTCATCCACTCCCTTCTGCCACAGTCTTCTCCTCCAACCTTGGGCAAGCTGCTGCTGAGCATCTTTCTGCCCGCCGCTGCCTTCTTCAAGGCATGGGATTGGAAAAACTGGTTGGAGACTAAACACTGAATAGCCCACATCAGCCACCAGCTGCCTCAAAAAGGCTTGTACACTGTGTCTGGCTGCTTACCCACAGGTGAAGCTATAGCTCTAGCAACACACAGTCAGACCCACGTACTCCAGGGAGCCATCATGAGTGTCACCCTCCCTTCCATGGGTCACAAACAGCATTGCAGCCTGACCCCACTCACACAGCTGTATGGAATCCCCAAACCACAGCCCCTGTGACTCACAGGAGGGGTGGGATGTGACCACCCAATGCTTCCCTGCACCCAGACCCTCTGATGGGGCATGAAAAGGAAAAGGGGAAAACGCAACAAAAGATGAGAATAAAAAGACTTCCAGCCCAGAGCACAGTGAGGAAGAACGCACCCCTCTTTCTCAGGGTTGGTCTTTTCTTTCTCTCTTTTTGGCCTGGCTTACAGCTGCCTACAGCTCCCTTCGCTGGTTGCCTAGCACAGCCAGCATTCATGGCAAGCTGGGGTACACCATGGATAGCAGGCAGCTATTTCCTACCCAGATGTCCTTTATTTCGGTCAGTGTCACTGCTTGAAGAGCGACAATAGCACTTTATTTCAGTGGCACTCATCTTTAGCTAATCTAGTGGCAGCCCTGCCTTACTTTCAGCTATGCTGCGCCACAGACGAAGATGGTGTAGAGAATAATTCAAAACAAATCAAGGAGGCTAAACTCGTTAATCCTTCCATTCTGCGGGGCCGGAGGGTTATTTTACAAAGTACAAATGCTCAGGCTGCACAGTTCTGCTCAAGTGCCCTGTAACAGTCAAGAACAGCTGAAGCAATTTGCAGTGCCCCATCTCCTCCAAAAGGCATAAACTCCAGGAAAGGAATCAATAGGAAAACTACAATACAGAGTCCTTTGCTCAAGACACATTTTAGGGATAAAGCTTTTAAAAGGCAGAGGATAAGATGCTGGATAGGACTTAGGAAAAGGATGAACCCTGTGCTTGTGTATGTAGCCATGCAGTGGAAGCTCAGATTCCTATCTGACACCTCAAGACTGTGGTCTCCAAAAATGGTGCTTCGTACAAACAGGAGAAGTGAAATGTTCTCGAGCACTTGCTGGCTTTGTGATGGATGGATGGATGAAGATTCAGTTCAACACCTCAAACACATTAAGCTCAGCTTTCCAAAATATTGCCAAACAACTAAACCTACCAAAAGCTTTCAGATGTAGAAGTTTTTTTTTTCACAGGACTGTATTTCACCTCAGAAGATGCTCGTGATTCATTTATGAGCACAGTCAGATAAAGGACAAAGACCAACACTTCCAAAGATATCCTGATCATAAAAATGATTAATCTTTTCACACTCACAGGCCCTACTCGTTACTACCACTGAAATAATATGGGAGTTCTGCCATTGCCTTCAATAGGGTGGAGCAAAGCCAGGGACTTTTGTCTGTTAATTCCTTGTGGATTATTTACTGCCTTCCAAACACCACTGTAAAAATAAACTTCAGATTTATTAAAAACCACACTCACACACAACAAAAAAACAACTGGAGTGTATGTAAATACCCAGAGAGAAGCACTGGCATAACATCCCTGCAGTATTTTCAGAATGGCTCATTATTTACTCATTAAATCAGTCAAAGACAAGTCCATCTTCCAGGCTCGGCACGTGCGTTTGTCTCATCAGGGCAGGATGAGATCAAATAATTCCTGATCTCTGAATACCCACCAAGCCTTAACATAATGAATGAGTTCTGAGCAGAGACCGGGCCAAACACAAACTTCATGAAGCCATCGGCACTGGGAAGGGAGCATCCTTCCATGGTACCTCTCTGCTGCTCTTCAGCTGACCAAGCCTACATTCACAACGAAAAGAGAAAGAGCAGAGGGCATCCAGCAATACCAGCATGGCAAAAATGGGGGAAAGCATGAGAACTCCCCCAACCTATATGTCTCTTACTTGAAATTTGCTTCTGCTATCTCAGCTAGCAGAGTGACAAAGAAAGAAAACACCACCATGAAGATGGTTGGAGCATTTTTGCACCACACTGACACATATTTTCAGGCAGGACTCTTTTGGAAGTCAACCTCTTTCCTGTAGAAAGCACACAATGTCACACAGTCGCTAACTTCCACAAGTCAGCCGCTAAGAGAGTCGGACGCCTCAGCTCCGGACTGAAGCAGAGGCAGCGCTCCTGGCTGAACCTCCATCCTGCCGTACAATTCTCATGTCAACTGCTTGGGAAAAGCAGGGCTAAGACAAAGGGGAGCTGAAAGCCCACGGCTTGAATCCCGGCTATAAAAGGAACAAAAGTGGTAGAAACAAAACTCTAAGGGCTTCTTTGGCACCCAAGGAGGAAGCTTAAAATACAGCCAGTTTCTCTCTCCGCCTTTTTTTCCCCCTCCCTATCTCCTTCTTAAAAACAAGGGAAAAAAAGGGGGGGGGGGGAAGAAGAAAGGGAAGAAAGAATAAAAAAAGAAAGACAGCTCTTAGAAACAATCTCTTTCTGTGTAAGCTGTTGCCAGAGCCTGAGAGAATGAGCGTGTGTTTCTGTGCCAGCCCATTCACATGGCCAGGTGAAAAGAAACTCATTCCTTTACGGCCACACAACATCTGCTGAGAAAGTGGGATGGGAAACACCAAAAAGGGAGAAGAGAAGAGCCAAGGCCTCCAGGTTAGAAGGGCAGCCCGTTCCCACCAGGGAACCCCTCTTTCACTCGCAGACAACTGCTGCATTTGACATTTCAATGGGAGCTGAAGCAGAGCAGGAGGGAGGGAGGGAGGTGGAGGGGGTGGGAGAGTGCACATAAAGGGAGCCGGGCGAGAAAAGCAAGGGGACAAGTCTGCACCTCTTACATTTCTGCTTTCACATCTTCCCCCATCATGTGACATTCGGGAGAAAGAGGAGAATTTCCTTTAGACTCAGAGGGCTGGCACCGTTAAAACCTTCATCGGGATGAATCGATTTTATGGGGCTTATAGAACAGTATTCTCTATTTTTTTTTCACTTCCCCCCCCTCCCTTTTTGTGTGTGTGTGTTTTCAATGAGAAGGAAAAAAAGGATTTACATAAAATAAACAAAAAGAAGAATGAATAGCAGCCAACCCTGCCATGGGCACCAACAGTGGGTGCTTTTAGAAGAGTTACAAGAATATTGTTTCGTGCTCAGCACAGACACATTCATCCCGGGCAGGAATTCTGTAGTCCCAATCACTTCATACAAGCTCCTGAATCGAAGTTGCACTTTTTGTTTTAAATCTGCTTTACAAAAGAAAGAAAAGAAAAACCAAAAAAAAAACCAACTTCCATCCAAACAGAATAGTTTGTAAAGGCTTCAAAGCAGCCCTGGGCCATAAACGGGTATTATCTCCATTCTACAGAACAGGAAACTGAGGCCCAGAGGGAATCACTCAGGCAGAGTCCAGAAATGAATCACTGGCAAAGCCCAGAATACAACTGGCTCCCTGGAGCACCGTGCTCATCTGCAATGAATCTGAAATGGCCTTGACTAAATGAGAGTCTCTCTGCTGGGTTTTACGCCAAAGCCCAAACATAAAAACCAAAAATAATACAAACAAGGCCAAAAGGGAAATAGTGCATTCGTGTGTGTCGCCACTATTGATACACCATCATTGAGACCTGCACACGGGGAAGCATGGAGGAGCTTTTCAGCATTTGATGAGGAGGTCTCCTTAGAAGGGCGAGATGAAAATCAGGTTCAGAATCCTCAAATCAGAGCGGGAAATGGGATTTTATATCTACAGTCACTTCAGGTTTGCTTCTTTCCCAATGAAGATTCCCATGAACTCCCCTTGGGGTCAAGACAGGGAAGCAAACAAGCCAAGAGATCACAAGATGAGCACTTCTGCTCAGCACTCAGTGTGCACCAAGCAAGGGGCAATGAGCTGTCCTGCTATTTGCCAGGGACCAGGGTCACACACAGGGGAGAAGCTCCAAAAAGCCACAAAGCCCTGAATATCTGAGCTATAATTCAGAAGTGAGGATTAAGAGGTTAAAATTCTTTGTGTTCAACTGGAATCGGTCTAAGGAGAGCTCAGCATCACTTATCCTTTTGTGACACAAGAAACTGTCAAACTTCAATCCTTCTTGACAGCTATGAACAAACACTGTTTCCTTTCTGTCCCCATTCCCCTCTACACGTGTACACACAAACTGACCCAGTAAAGGAACGTTCCGCACCAGGACAGACTTAAGGGCGACCATAGGAAGCACTGCGCCAAGCACCATGTTGCACAAGTGCAACCTTCTGCCCCCGCTCCTTTCAAACCAACCCAGTGGCTCTAATAGCTCTTCAAGCTTTCTCACCTCCATGTCTTTAAAGGTTAAAGCATGAACCCTACTTTAACAAAAAAAAACCCTAAGAGATTCTGTGCAGGATGTGTTTCTTGCATTCATCACATCCCCAGCGAGCTCAGCAACATGGCATAGGAAACTCCTGTGCAAACCTAAAACCTCTCTATCATGCCTAGAGGAAATGACAGGTGCATTCTCACCCCATCTTCTCCCATCACCCCAGTGAAGCTTACCTCTGCTAGGACTTCAGTGTATTCTGCAGAACTGTAGAGAAAGCTCCAAGCCTATCTTCCAGAAACTTTCACTTAACCCTGAAAGAACAAGTTAAGAGCAAGATCTTAGGTTCCATCCAGCACCAAAAGTGCAAATGCTTCCAAACACAGCAATGTTAGCTGCTTATGCAGACCCACAACTCCAACACACCTGAACGCACAGTGGAGCAAACCCAGATGAGTGCAAGGCAAGCTGGTCTGCACTCCACACTGCATCATGGATTTGCAGCAAGAAGTTGGTGGCATCTCTGTACTGAATGGCTCCATTCTACACCTGCAAAACAACGTAAAGAATTCCCTGTGCAGCCACTGAAACCCTACACAGAGCTGCAGAGTGGCAGTAAGAGGTTAAAATACCTTCGTGGTGCCTCAGAGCCAGCTGTCAGGAAGAAGGAAGCAACAGGTTGAGAGCTGCTTTTTTTCTAACTATAAAGGAGTTCCCTCATTACTGCCGATCTGGCAAGTTGCAGAACTTATCTGCAGCACAGCTTATAGCCTCCCCACCCATTAATCCGCAGGAAAAGAGGCTAACTGAGTGCCAACAGAGCAGAGTCACCAAGGCTCGCAGCCTCCAGGGCAGGTGACAAGGACAAGAGCATCACAGCCCATAGGAGGTGGGTTCAGCCAGTGCTGAAGAGGCTTCACAGCTTCGGCTGCCACTTCTTATAACACATAATCAGGAAACAGATAGCTATGGGGTAATGGTGAGTAATGCACCGGCTGCTATCTGCCTTGCTGAAAGGGTGATAACAGCGAGACGGTGATAGCCCCACTCCCCAGTCTGAGCAGAGCTAAATAATCAGCCCTTTGGAAAAATAACACCTCCCCACCAGAACCTTTCCACTCAAGGATAAGCACCAGACACTGCTGTGACTCACACAAGACCACGAGATAGATTTAAGTGTGATTTTTTCCATTAGCAAGCTTGAATGAGCTATGAGGTTCTTCCTCATTGCTGGACTACAAGCAATCAAGAGACAACCTGGTGTTCCTACAGCAGGATTTTGGTGAAACCTTTCCATTCACTACAGAGGTACAACTTCTTTTCCCAGCCAAGACACGTGGCAGCAACGTGTCTGTCAAAAGCATTCCTCGGGCTAAATGAGGCACCTTCTTCTACCTCTGCCCCTGGTTCAAGCCAAGATTTTGAGCTCTGGTTCATTCATATTCCATCAACAATAACCACCTCCGTGTCACACAAGCACTACTTGAAGATGGGTTCCCAGCTGTTGCGCTGTGTATTCACTTTGCCCACAGTTATGGGCCAATGACCTCTAGCAGAGCAGGTACCTTGATGGGTAACAGAAGCAGCCACACCTGGATCCATCTCTGCTTCAGAGCACCAGAGCCAAGGTCCAGAGATGCCTGTTTAGAAGTTGGCATTTCAGTGTTCTCTTGCTCTCCCTCACTGCCTTCATCTGCCCTGGAGAGATACAATATATCCATATATTTATATCATAGCAATTCTGAATGATTCTGTGAAAACAAAGCTCCCACTTGGGTTAACTCTGGACAGAGCGACAGCATTCTTCATCCAGCATTGCATCTCAGCTGACCTAAATTAACCTGAGACCCATGAGCTGCATGCAGCGAGTTTAGAGCATCCTCCACCTACCACTCCTCAGTCACCTTCTGATCAAACTGAAAAGAAATAATAACCAGAGAACAAACCTTAAACACAAACGTAACAAAGTCATCCATAAGACATGTGCGGTAACCTACCTGCTCACTCTCACAAATAACCATTTAAAAAGAAAAAACACAAAGAAAACAGCAACCTGAATTTAAAGCAGATGAAAGCCCTGAAGGCTAAAACCTGCTACCTTCACCCCCCCACACCTCTCCACCAGTTCCACAAATAAATCTTGTGGGTTTGGAAATAGCTGCTTCCCCACCTCCAACCACAGCCTTGACAGTCCCCACTGAGCCTCTCCATCTCATTACTTTCTGGCTATTCCATACGCATACAAATACACGCACATATGCGCACACACACAAAAAGCTGCCCACTTACAAAGCTGACAGGTAAAATTATTCCCTCCTTCTGCAGCCCTCCTAATTGCCTCCCATGGGCTCTTGTGAAGTGCAGACGTCACTGGCTAAACATTAAGTTCACGCAGTGTCACCGCTATGCCTTTCATTAAGGCAATATCTGTCTCATAGCTCAGCATATACGTTACTTCTAATTTCACTGTTCGGACCCACAAGCACTGTGCAGCTTTCCAGGCTGACTTTACATCATTATGCCAATTCCCCACAGTTAAAGAACATTTTCTCAAGACCCATTTGAAAGATGTTGGGTTTTTTTTTAAACCCCAAACTGTAATTTTTTGAGTGCGTTTCGTCCCACATACACGGACGCTTTTCCTCTTCACGGCTTGCTTCACGCATCCAATATCGTTACAAATGAGCTGTAAGACTTATAACATGGTTTTACAGTATTAACATCTTAAATCTCCACTGCTGGAAGCCTGTGATCATCTCTGCTTCTTTTCTTTAACAGAAGTGAGCTTCCAAGTGGACTTTCTTGCCCATCACAACAGCAGAACCTCCTACACAAGGCACTGTCACTTACTTACCCTGCTTCCTCATTTAGGTCTCATGCCACCTCTAAGTAACGGGGGTGATTTTAATCGGCTCACGGCACCCATCAAGAGTTAAATAAGCAACAAAAATAACAAGCGCTGTGGTTCCTTGTTTGCAAACTGGGGCCTGTTGCATTTGCTCCCAAGTTCAGGATACAAGCCTGTTCTCCCCAAGGACTTTTTGAACCCTGTCTCCAGAAGTGATAGGACCTTCCCAACTCAATAGCCAGAGAAAAGAAGCTGTGCAAGAAATGGACTTAAATAAAAACCCTACAAAGCAGGGGAAAAAATTATACGAATGTGTGGGGTGTTCAGAAATAGCTGCGCCAAAGAAAGTTTCACTCTATTAATGTATAGTAAAATTATATATCCTGATATTTTATAACAGTGAACTACACAGGATTAACTTAATGACTGAATTATAACAAAATAAACTGCTCCAAAGAGCTTGGATTAATGAATAGCAGCGCTCAATGCAATAGCTGCCTTCTTGCTGGAGTAGGTAGGAAAGGCCAAGCATGCAAACCCAGATCCTGAGTGCGGCTCTGCACATTTGAATTCCTCATCCTAATCTTCAGCAAGTTATTAACAGCTCTGCAATTTGGAACGCCAGACTGCAAAGTTGGTGTGGGATTTTCCAGAGCGTGAGTCCTAATAGGGCATGGTTAGAAATATTGGAAACGCGGTGCTAAAATATCACGAAGCACCCACTGACTTCCCAATTGATTTCTTTCAGCTGTTGAACCTGCTGGTTACAGATTGAACAGGGAGTCAATAATCCCTATTTCTATTTCCACCTCTGTCAATAATAATATCTGGGAGCATTTCTTTCCGGTAAGATCTTAGTCCTTCCACACAGGATATCAGTTTGTCATTGCTGGCCGATGGCAGAGATGCCAGGGCAAGCACCTTCCACCTCCTCCACCTACAGGTAACACACAGCTCTCATGCTCCAGTTCCTATGGGCCAGATCTCAGTGTCCTCTCTCAGGCTGAAAAACACTTGGATTGCAACAGATCATCCAGGATACGAGCAGGTTTAACAAGACTCTAACTGCTACAACTCTAATAGGCAGCAATGAAGCTCAATTCCTCTTTTACATAGAATGCAAGACCCTCATCCAAGAACAGTTGAGCATTTTTGGCCCCTCTCAACAAATACCTAACCCTAACCAAAGGCACAGGTATGCATAGATTTATTCCATCTGTGCAGCCTATCTGCAAATTAAATACCATTTTTTCTGGGCTTGACAGGCAGAAACGTGTGAAAGAGGAAAACAGCCAGGCAATGGCTAGCAACTGAACACCACAGGTGTCTCATTTCCCCCGAGGGCCACTCTTGCTGTTTGCCCCCTGCAGCTCAGATGTTACAGCCCAAAAGCAGAGAAATGGTTAACACACTGACGAAGAAAATCATGCTCTCCATCCCCCTTCCACCTCCTCACGCTGATGGAGGCAGGTCACCACCCTGGCCCCATTTCCATCCTGGGGCAGAACCTGGGGCAGACCAGCAGGTCACTCCCCGGGTGATGGCAGGACACAGCACAGGGACCCATCAGTACATCCAGGCCCTTGCTGCTCCCAGGGCATCCGGAGATGTTTGCAAGCACAGCACTATAGGAACAGGGGGAGGCAGAGGCAAGAACAGGATTTTCAGCCTCAGGTGTTCAGACACTTCAGGGGAAAAGAAAACAAACTCCTTGCTGCAAGCATCAGGAGAGCTGGGGAAACTGAGATTTGTACAGAGACAAAGGGAGAGACAGAGCTAGATCCAACACGTCCCTGCTTGCTGTGGTCCCATCCCCCAATGCAGGTTATTCTTCCTTACCACTATGGTCACGTTGTCTAAGCTGTCACACCATGCCTGGCCCACTGGGATAAACTCACCTCCACCAAGAGGTTCCTTGTGAAAATAGATCTGAATTGCACCCTCCCAACTCCTGCAGCCTTTATAAAGGACGAGACGAAGCTGCACGCTGATTTGGAAAAGCACAGGCCCCCAAAAAAGGCAGCTAACTGCTTTGGGTTCGTAATGTGGAAACAGGAGCCCGGCCAGCTCTTACAAAACACCCTTTTGACACTGATCTCACAAACACGAACAGACTTGTTTGGGCTGTACAAGCATGTATGCACCCACATGTGCAGATGTGAGAGGGTAACTCGGATCTGCTGGGCTCCAGCCACCTGCCCTAACCCCAGCCTCCATCCCATCCCTGTGCGGGGACAAGCTGGTCATGCCAACGACTTCAGCAGGGCCTATCCCATGGGCTGCAAATGCTGATAAGACCTGGGTAAGTAGGGAGGCACAGACCAAAGCCTGCATCCATCAAAGGAGGCAGCTAAATGATTTGCCCTTTTCAAGAGTTGCGAGCGCACGGATTGCAAATCATACCCAGTTTGTGACAATAAATCCCACCTCCCATCCTATTAATAAAATATAATAGCAATTCTGAGAATAATGGCCTATTATCTCAAGTCTCAAAATGACAGCACAATCAAAAGGAAGGCGAAATATAGGGCTGGGAGAAGCAGTTCTGAGGAGTTTGTAGCCTCCCGGCGTGGCACGCAAGCAGAGTGGCTTATCCTAAAAAACACAAGAATAAAGCCCTTTCAAATGCACATTTTCAAACCGTTCTCACCACACATATGTCAGTTGTTTGCACAGCTCAGAAGCATTGCCCGGATCTGCCGCCTGAGCTGCAGAAGATGCCGGGTTAGATGGAGCCAACCTCCCACGCTGCAGCTGTCACAGGGCTCGCAGCTCTGCCACCAGAGCAACCGGGTGGCAACAGGGACAACAAGGATGGCACGGCACATGCCTGGCTGTGTCACTTGCAGAGCAGGTGGGGAGCACCGTTTTTGTTTTGGCCTGGTGGAAATGCATAGAAGAAACGTCATTCTTTTTGCCTTATCTTGTCTTTCCTTGTCTGTATTCTCATTATCCATGGGTCTCATTCTCCAGAATACCATCCTATTCAGTCATACAGCCACTAACACAAAAACCACCCTTCATCCCAACTTGCATCCGGATGCTAGCGTGAGGAAAAACTGCTTATGAGTTAACGGTGTTCCTCCGTGCTTCATTAGCTTTTATCAGGATGGAAATCAAGATTCGTTCTAAGTCCTGCAGACCTGCCATTCAAGATGAGCCAGGGGAAATGGGATAACTTTCTGGCTTCCTCAGCATCATTGGGCTTGTTGCCATCAGTTTTAGAGGTGTCAGAAATGTCACCCACAGAGATACACAGTGATAGGCCGCTGATTCTGATCCAGCCCCAATTAGCAGCTGCTTGATAATTGTTGACATTGGAGAGCTATGAAGTAAATAGGGGCCTTGATCCAATGAACCATAAAAATAAATAATAATAACCATAAAACTACGTCTGCACTATAAAATCTCACGCAATGATTGCCAGTAATGATTCCTGCTATTTATATGCACTACCTGGCTGGGAGGGCTCCATGCTTAGACACAGCAGAATCTGCCCTAGCCATCTTTATGGGAAGGTGAAGGGTTGAGCAAGCAGTGAGTCTGCGCTGTTATCCTGCCTTGCCCTGAGTTAAATTGGGGCTGATCAATCATTGTACCTCTTCCCATGGGGTCTTTCAAAAAGGCAGGCTTTGAGCACATGCAAAGTCACAGGTCTTAGACTGAAGCCCTTCCCAAGCCCAAGGTGACCTATTAAATGTGGTGGCAAGTCCACGGAACATGCTTAAAGCAAGCCTGAAGACATCTCAAATAAAACATGACCCTACTCAGACACTATCTTGGATAAACCTTTCCTGACCCCTCACCTTCAATATTGCTTTAGCACACACAGGTATATTATAAAGAACGTAAAGCCATTTTCAAATCCAAACCTATTGATTTATAATTGACTTTCTCCAGAACGCATTATGTGACAACTCACTTGTGAATCAGCCCAGGTTTGCAAAAGCAATCTTTAGCTTTGCCAACCCCCAGCTGTGGCCAGTTCTTAATGAGCCACCAGCAGGGACACAACGTGACACTCATTTAAAAACTCCATTACTCAAAAACCACAGAAACTGGATCTTCTCTCACCATCCCTTCATCTGGAATGGTGCAACTCAGTAGGATGAGGCACCCAAAAGGCTTTTAATGTTTGTTCTGAGGAACGCGGTTAGTGGGCATGGCGAGGTGGGCTGATGGCTGGACAAAATGATCTTACTGGTCTTTTTCAACCTTAATGATTCCATGATTTAGGGACCAGCCCTACACATGGGAGTTTGCGCAAACACCCTTCACCTTTGAACTGTAGAAGAAAAGCCTTAAAGCCCTCTTAGTGTTATCCTGTCTTGTATGAAAGGGAGATTTTAATACTCTGCTACCTTTACCAAGCTCAGTATATCAACGTTTGCAGAAAGCTGTGAGATCCCTTCAAGGAGGATGACAGTATGAAGTTATCACTTGCAAACAGCCTATTGATGTGTTCTCCAGAGCAGCCAAATTAATACAATACCAACTCCTTGCCCATGTTCTACGTAATTAATTCAACACTCGGATGACATTTCATTTAATCAAGACATATCATATCTTCTCTTTCAGTTGAAAGAACCGCTGAAGTTATAATGAAAACAGGTCGATACATCAACTAGCAGCAATTTTTCCCCTGTATTTCTGCTGGGCTCCAAAAGCCAAAGAAAAAAAAAGAGTGGATTCCTCCCATCCTTGATTTGCTCACCCCTCGCTCAATATTCCTAATGATACCAGAGTCACTCATAGGCAGAAAACTTCTCAGAATACAGATGACGTTTTCATTGCATTTGCTCACAGCAGAATTAGTAACAATTATTTTCTTTCCCCCCCAAAAAAGCGTGTTCTCATTTAAATTAAAATATATATATATGTAATTGTCAAACCAGACCTGACCATCTGGCTCTACATCCTGACTGCAATGAGGATTGACTCCAGCTGCTCCAAGGGAGTTCCCCCTCCCCACCTCTGTAACAAGCCATTTTCACCCTGATACAACAAGGCTTCCATCCCCTCCAAGCTCTTCCAAAAGAATCTGCAGCTTCCCAAGTTCCACCCTTGAACTGTGCTTTCAGAAAGGTAGGGCAGTGAAGGAGTCAGCCATTGAAAGAGCACCCCATGTAATTACAACCTTCCACAGTGAGTCAAAACAAAGAAAAAAAGAGCTCCTTGCCATACCAGACACTTCTCCATAGGCCATATTTTAGCCAAGACTTCATGAGATAAATTCAGCTGCCTTCGTGTAGTGCTCAGGGTATTGCAGCCCCTTCCCCATGGGACTGCTGGAATCACCATTCCAGGTTCCTAATGAGGGAAGGAACTGGAATGCTGTAAACTCACAACTTTGTCTGCTTGGTGTAAATCAAAGCACAGCTGCAAAATTTGGGAACAGAAAAACATGGGGGGGGGGGGGAGGAAAGAAACCACTCTCCCACCACACACATCCAAAATATAAATACTCCTGGCTAGTAAATGTCACTTGACACTCTCACATCAAACCTGTCATCAGCTCCAGCATTTAAAGGTACAGCACTGCTGCCCCACGTTCTAATTTACAAGTAACCCTTCCATATTAATTACTCCTAAGCATGCCATAATGACACATTACATTTGCATGCAGAAGTCTAGTTAAAGCCTGAACAAGTGGAGACCTCTGAGAAGGAACCACACAGAAGAGAAACGTATTGTTTTAAATAACCACCTACTGCTGTGCTGGGGCACAGAACAGATTCGGTAGCAGTAAAACTACTGGAGAGAAGCAAGAATATGTTGAAAACAATACGTTTGGGTCCTACTAAGAGAGGAACAAGCGAGCAAACATAATAGGGTCAGCATAGGGCTTTGGGGTGGGTTGTGAGCCCTGATGCGATGCACACGGACCTTCTCACATCGCACCAAGATGTTTTTTAACTCACAACTGATACCATCAATGCTAAGCAAATGGCTTGCATAATTACACATACTTGCACGGTGCCGTCAGTTGCAGCTGATGTCACTTGCTGGTTATCTTTCTCCTAATTTTTCAGCCAATAAAAGCTCGTTTTATTTACTTGTGGCTCTCTTTGTAGCACCTACACACTGTGCCAGGTGTACTTCTAGTACCTGCTTTATTACCACAGATGTGCTGTTTCAGATGGGGAAGGAAAGGTATCCAGCTGAACCCACGCTTCCCACCCCATGGAACACTTATTAATTATGGCTTACCTTTCATATTAATCACACGGTCTTTAGGAGGCAATCAGTCATCCACATACCACAGCCAAAAAAGGATCATCATGTATCATGTCCTCATCAATCAGCGCTCAGTGAATTTTAGCTTCCCCATATTCAGCTGGCAAAGGTCTACTTTCAAGCAAGATGCCTTTTATTTTAGATTAGTAATGATCATCAGGACTCCATAACAGAACAAGTAAAGAGCCACTTAACCCTACAAAGTGGAGTAATCCTAGGGCAGGATGCCTGTCCTTAATGGGATCAGTCACTGTACAAAGCAGTGCTCACTACCAGCACAACTCCCATCTAAAAATATGGCACATCATATAAGTTTGGCCTCATGGGCACATTATCACAGATGTGCTTCCTCAGAGCATGAAATCCCAAGCTGACAAAGGAGCTGAGCATCACAAGGGTTGGCAATGGGTGGGAAAGACAGGCATTGCATACTTAGTAAGATGCTGTCCAAGAGGGGCTGCAGGAGATGGTGAGCTGAGCAGATCCACTCTTGGGCAGAGCGCATGCAACAGGCCTGCAACAAGCAATTTGGTAACAAGTTGAAGGATGAAGGAGCTGGCCCACTGCAAGGTGTGTGGCTCCTCAGCTCCCACTTGCTTAACTGTAAGGAATGAAAAGAAGGTGTAAAAAGCCAAAATGTGACAGTGAGGTGACACTGAGCAGCTGCATATTTGGCTCCAAAAGCAAACAGTCACTGAAAGCCAGGCATCAGAACAGCTGTACCTGAGCTCTGTGGCTAACAATAGGCTTTGTTCTCTGGGGATGGAGCAGGGCAGAAAGCCTTTGACCTGCAGGTCACTGGTTCAAAACTCAGACAGATTTTGTGAACGCTGGGAAGGAGATCCCACCTGAGGGTTGTTTGCTTAAGTGAAATACCCAGGAAAGCCCCCACTGCAGCCCCTAACCTGACAGCTGCCTGTCAGCACACAGTAGCAAGACTGTCAGAGTCCTGTGCCATAAAGGGGAGCAGAAACTGCAGTCAGAGATTCAGGGTCACCAAACCCATCATATTGCAACCACAGACACAAAATAATCTCCTCAAAGCAGCTTAATACCTACAGAAGAAGACCAAAGGGAAATGTTATAATCCTAAGTGAAGAAAAACCCAGGGAAAGATTCCATCCTGGAACCAAGGAAAGAACCAACCCCAAGCCTTCACCCTTCAACAGGATGCGGTTGATTCCTTCATGAGCCATTCAAACAGGAGGCACGAGGTGCTGGCTACATCCAGGGAACCTGGCCACCCCTCCATCATCACAAATCTGAAGCTGCTTGCGATAACCATCAGTCTCTACAGCTCATTCTGATACCCTAAGAAAGGAAAACCCTTCCTGGTGCCCCAGTTTAGTCATCACTGCTCCTTCAGACAAAGGTATGGAAAATCAACTCAATAAAGTCAGGCAGAAATGGCTTTTTGAAGATACATGCTTTGGCAACTCCAGAGTGGGAATACACTGTTCCACTGCTGGCTCAGTTCCCCCCCTACCTGTTTACCTAGCAAGCATGTTTAATAAGGAGCCTGTTCAAAAGGCCCTGGTTATGGTGCACTCTTGCTCCATCGAGCAACTGGGCTGAATCATTAATTATTAGAGGGAAAAGAAAATGAGGTTTAAATTAAAAGCAAACCCAGAGTTTATTAGGGATGTAGAAAACCAGACAGAGACAGACTGCTCCATCTCATATCTGAGAGCAAGGGACTTGGTCTCATTTATGGCACTGTTCTCAATGGGCAACCACCCCTTTCTGCTCCTTGCATGTATTGAACATCCACTGCGCAGCAGCACTAGAGCCAGGGAGAACATGGCACTGCTGCTCAGGTGCAAAGCAAGGGCAGCAGCTGCAGGGGCAAAGGGACACGAGGGTAATGACAAACGGGAAAGCAAAAAGAGGAGCTGCAAAAAAGAAATGCAAGAGGAGGCAAAAGGAGCATCCTCACTGTCCTTCTAGATACAGCCATGCAACCGTCTCATGCCCTGGCTAGTAACGAGTAGCAGTAGAGACAAATTTGAACTGGAATTTAATGAATCCAGCTAATTCATTATTTGAAAGACTCTTATAATGGTTTTCAGTTTTATTTCATCTCAATTTTTTTTTTCCTTCCAAGCCAGGAGCACCAGATGGCCAATACCAGTCTCATTGCTAGGTACTAATCAGCCACTTCCATATGATATTTGCCATGAAGAATTAATACAATTAGGTCAGGATGTAAAGACATCATATTATTCATGGCAATAAGCCCAGATTTACTATTTATTCCTCCTGCAACTGCCTGCAGCCTGAGTGAGGTCAGCATCCAGGTCCCTCTTCACTGCAGAGAGCTGAGCTGTTCCACATCTCATTGCACAGCAATTCTCTTTGCAGCCCTGATTGTTCTTGTTCCCTTTCCAGAAAGAACACGGTCAAACCGTGCTTCAAAATGAAACACCAAATCCATGCTTAAAAACTATTAAATCATTAATTATTATTAAATCATCGGGGTTTTGTCTCTCCATCCCCAGAGCTTATGTCTAAACCAGACTGCTGTCCCACACCACAGCCAGCATCCCAGCAGGGCTGCCCACAAGGCAAACCCTCTCCTGCATCCCACATGATGGCTCTGTCCTGCTTCCTCTGGCTACTTGCAATTCAAGACATCTGTGTTTACTCCGTGACCCATAACAGAGGGTTGTTTTCCCTGGAAGGGCTCCATCACTGCCTCTCTCCCGGTGCCTACCATGTGTCCACTTATTTTATTTCCCCCCCCCCCCCCCAAAGGAAGGTCTGTATGCTGCTATTTTCAGCACCCTCCATTTGCTAGAGGCAATTCATACTTTGGGACACATGGCAAAGACTGCGGAAATATTTCCTGTTATTCCAAGGAGACATTTCTCTCCCTAACAACAAAAAAAACATCACAGTGCTCCAGAGGCCCACACTGGATGGATAGATGAATGGATGTCCTCTTGCATGGAAAAAGAAATGATTCCCTTCTCTGACACCTTATCAGCTAATATCAAATTCTCCCTGCTTGAATCCCATTATTATCCTACTGGAGTAAAGTTTGTGTAGAAAATAAAGTGCAGCACAGAAACCCAACAGGAGATGTGGGAATGCACAGTGCAGTGGGCAGACAGTCATCCTCTTCCACCATCCCTGGGTGGAACAGATTACCCAAAACTCAATGGGCACGAACCTACCCACCCCAACCCCATTTCCAAACAGATGACTCAGACACAGCTTTCATAGACATTCCCCACTTTATCACCTCCGGGGATGCTGATTCCACCACCTCCCTGGCAGCCCATTCTAATGCCTTACCCCTCTGAGAACTGTTTTTTCCTAATGCCCAACCTGAACCTCCCATGACACAACTTAAGGCCATTACCTCTCATCCTACTGTTGTCACCTGGGAAAAGAGGCCAACCTTCACCTGTCATACAGTGTAGAAAAGACACAGCCCCTCATAGGGCTGCCAGCCCTCACTCCTGCAGCTGAACACCTTCACTGTATTATACCTGCATGACAGCAGGAAGACCAAGTTGTTGGGTGCTAATGGAGCGGCCCAGCTCATCCTCCCAGCTGGATCTTGACAACCTGGAGGGGAAGCTGGGTTCCTTCTAGCAGGACCCAATCTCCTTCCCCACCCCTCCCACCCTGTGCTGACATTTCCTCACCATTCCAACAGCCCGGAGGTGCTTGGCTGGGGCTCTGCTGAGGGCCGGGTCCCAAAAGCAGCACATGCAGGGAGGAAGGGCTTTGAAGGCGGACAGCCTCAGGTGTGAGTGCTGACTGCAGACATTCCTACAAAGCAGGGCCTGGAGATTTGTTACCTGGAGAGGGCTGATGCCTGATGAGTGATGTCTTCATCAAGCTGTCCAAGTGGGGGTTATCCCGCCCCGCAGGCAGCTTCTGCCTTGCCAGGGCCATGAGCCCACATGCAAAAGGCTTTGTAAGGTCCTTAAGATATCTGTGAGAGAGAAGGGGGAGAACTGGCTGACTGGGAAAGGGCTGCCTCTCCTGCTCAGCATCAGCTGCTGGGGAGACATGGAAGGCTGTAGCACCCCCCGGCATGGAGCCTGCTGCAAGAAACCCCCCTGTTAACATGCTTGTGTCACCCACCTGGCAGCCTGCCCAACACAGGCAGAGTGGGACACGTGGGGTTTTCAACATTTCTCTGATTTCCAGACCTGTTTGCAGCAGAGTTGGGAGATGGTGTTTGGGTATCCTGCAGTAAGGTGCAAAAGCCCAAAGGAAGGCCACCACATGGAGCAGCCAGGCACCCAAGTCTCATTCCATCCACGTTCTTGGCTGGTTTTGCCTGTGACCTCTGAGGAGTGAACAGGTTACTTTGCACTTGAACGCAGGTTATCTTTGTTAACCTCATTACTACTGCAAGTTAGAGCCAGAGCATGAGGTTTCATGTATTAGGGACCACAAAATCCTTGGCATGTAATGGTGGGAGGCAAACCTCACTGCCACCTCCTGCCGTCACTTCTCCATCTTTGCCAGACCACAGCAACAGACAGCACATTTTGGTACTACCAAGTCAATTTCCCCTAGGATTTAGTTCATTTCTCCTTCTCCTCACATGATTTTAAGCTTCATAAACACCTGAGGGAACAGGAAGACCAGACAGAATACAACCACAGCGAGAAAGCCTGGAACTTTCCAGCTCTCATAGCCAAGGATGCAGCCCAAAACAGGGAACCTTCATTTCCAATAGAAGAAAGCCCACACACCAGTGCTGAGAGGTTGCAACCGATCCCAGAGGAGGTCTGGACACTGATAACAGCTATGCTACCTCATCAAGGTACTGGCATGGCCAGGTGATGGGGACTCCAGGTGCATGGCTCACAAACAAGAAGGCAAGAAGACTGACAACCTCATTTCTTCTCTAGAAGCTGTAAGTTCGGAGGGGCTTTCCACAGGACATGACTCCCTCTCAGTGTCATGACCAGAGACTCAAGTAATCCAGAGGACCCTCAGGGATCACACAACTCTGCCACTGCCAGACTCACCACAGGCCGTACAGAGGGGTTAAAAGGCTCCACATATGGCTCTCATTGCTCTTCCTTTTATCCCGGTCATGCCCAGCAGGCAGAGAAGAGCTGGAGGAGGTGGGAAGGAAGGGGGTGGGCGAGGGTTAAACTGGGGGGAAGGCAGGGAAATAGCCTGGCCAGGGCTTTTCAGCACAGCCAGCAAGGAGGCTGCCTTGCCTGCCTCAGGGGACTATTACGGGACTATGGTGACTTTCATCTCCAGGTCACCAGTTCAAATCTGGTCCAAGGCAGGGACAACAAAGGTATTATGTGAAATTAATTGCTAGTCTCAAGTCCAATTCCTAGTACATATGTGTCCATTTTGGACAAACTTGCACCAGCCAAAAACCACTCAGACTCTGGAGCAGCAATGAGAGATGAAGCTTCTGCCTCATCCCCAGATGGAAACCTGCCTTTGGCAAAGGTCAACGTGATCAAACAGCCCTTGTCCCATTCTCCCAGTTTCCAGAGGTATTGCTCTCACACCACACATGCTTCCGTAGAAATAATTTCAAGATGTATCGCAGATTCACATACCCCGAGACAATAACTCAGAGCAGCAAGTAACCCCTGAAGCAAAGCTGGAATCCAAAGAAAAATGAGATAACAGGATGGAGTTAACCTGGGAGATGCATAGGGCAGAGGTCATCTTTTTGTTCTGATTCTGCACAGACATCAGCACAGCAGCTCTGAGTCCATCAGTGCAGGCAGAAGCACAGATGGAGGACCCCACTCACTGCTTTAAGGCATAACAGGGCAGCACTGCTTCAGGCCGTTGGGGTGAAACTTGTGCTCTCATTTCAGTTTTGAAGTGAATTAAAACACATGAGAGAAAACTACTCATTAAGGTGTTAAAAAACAGCTAAATAAAGTATTTTGTATTCGTGGAAGAGTAACAGAGCAGGGAACTACTGGACATAAAAGAGAGAGTCCACAGCAAATTGCCCACATGCCAGATGAGCGGCCTGCACTCCTTGGGTGCCTCCATCCCATATGTGGGACCATGGAAAGCACCAGGAACCTGTATTTTGTTCGTGGGATGTTTTGGGGGCTGCCAGAAAGCAGGAGGTGAACTTAGAGCCTTTCCAGGCAGCGTGCTCCCACTAAAGAGCCAAGCAATGACTTGAACTCACAACAGTTATATTCCACCTCCAAACAAAGGACTCTGCCCCACACCAGGGACTGTTCTCCTGCCATGAGGATGGATTCATCCTCACCACTCACCTGTGAGGGACAGCAGCACCCTCAAGCTAACCAGAAGCATTACCTTACTTAACTCCTCGGTTGAAGATGACAGCAGATGCTCTCATCTGAGAAACATTTCTTGCCTGCGGAATTACAATTGCATTTCTCTTCTCCCAATTAGAAGCAGATCTGCCTCCTGTCAGGCAGTGGTTCACCCCGCTCATTCAACCCACCTCATATTGGTTTCTATTTAAAAATAAAAGATGGCCTTTCCTGAGCTGCTTATTGCTGCTTGCACTGACAATAATCCCGGGGAAATTGGTCGTTGCCACTGCTGATGACCATTAGCACACTGACCCGCTTTGACTTCGCCATCAGCTTTGAATATCAAATCAGTGATTAATGACCTCCAGTAATGACCCTGCCAGAAGGATCCCCGTGTTTCTCCAAGTAGGGACCCCCTGAACTGGATCATTACAGGAACTTGTCATTTGTCAGCGATTTAAAAGCTGATAAGTCAGCAGTGCGTACTCGGTGATGAGACTCTGCTGGCCTCCTTGATGTGCCTGCTTTAGTTTTCTTTCTTCACTGGCACAGACACACAAAATTCATTTGGTATTAACAGTCTTGGTTAGCTGCATCTGAGAGAGCAGCACAAGGATTGTCCCTTGCTTGCTCCCTCACCCCTTCCCCCCAGAGCATCTGCTGTTGACCATCTAAGGTTGCTATTAAAAAAGGAAAAATAACACTTGTTACCAGTTATAGCTCAAGGACACGAGTAAAAAATGCACCAGAGGCAAAACACCCACCCTAATAAAATACCCACCCTTGGATACTTTTACAGGGGCTTTTACTAAGGAGCTCCTTGGAGCTGCATCAAGCAGGTGTGCCTTGCTCAGAAGTGCCTTCATAGCTGCAAGTGCTTCATGGTTATAGTAGGAAAAAGGGAAAGGAAGAGGGATCCTCAGTAACGAGGCTCTTGCCACCGCCTGGCATTGCAACAAGGCTGCACAATGCCTGCTGTGCTCCCTCCTGCTGTAGGGAAGGAAACTACAGGTGGGATTGACTTTAAGTCTCCAGGTGGGACACTGAAGGTACAATAGTCAGACACCATGAGTCAGTTTGGCCCAATAAGGAAAACATCCAGGATTTCCAGCAACACAGAAGCAAAATAAACAGCAGCCTCCACCAGCAAATGTATTTGCATCATTCCAGTTTAATTTCTGTCAGAGGACAGGACAAATTTAAGTTTGCTGGACCTCATCTGAGGCATGACCTCTCTGCAACTCAGCTTCCTTTTTACTTGCACAGTGTTAACTCTGGCAGACTAAGGAAAAAGCAGATGATCTCAATTCCCTCGGGCCCATCTATCCTTGCCGTGAACAAGGGCTGCAACAAGCAAGCTCCAGGAGGATGGAAGCCATCTCATCTATAAGCTTAAGACTCACTGCCAACGTGCTCAGAGCCACGCTGAAGGAAGCTGCTCTCCTGCCAACCCCATTCCTCCATGCAGCACTGACACGGAGCTCTATACAACTGTTCAGGTAGCAGCTAGAGCTACCAAGCTCAAGTAAGAATCCTCACCTTAAGATAACGATGAGCCACACCTTACTGGGAGGCTCCACAGAGTCTTCCTTCCAGCGCACAGCAATCCTGCAAGCCGTGCACGCAGCTCAGCAGCTGCAAGCAAGGAGGGGGCAGGGCCACAGCAGTACCATCCTCCTGCAGCCTCCCCATCTCCCAGCTCACTCGTTGCCCAAGCAGCACAACAGGAGCAGAACTGTAGTTCTCGTTTACCAATAGCTACCAGCAAGCCCTACCAAGGACCCTTCTCCTACCTGCAACTGGACGACTTCCTTCCACGTCGAAATCATTTCTTCGAAGCAACTTCATCTGATCCACCACGTTCCCATTCTCAGCTCCGTAGCATGGAGGCTTTTTGCTTGTTTTCAGTCTTCCCACTTGCTTTGCAGCAGAAAATCCATAACTAAATCTTCTCCCTTTTAGGCAACAGCGGTACCCTTTTCCAGCTTCCCTTTAGCAAATTCAGTGAGGAACCAGCACCCTCCAAGGACCCAATCAGGGCTTCTTATCAATTAAGGCAAATGGCACCCGGCTGAGCCTGTCTCCCGGTTGGGACCCATTAGCACTCAATTAAGACAACCTCAAGCACTGCCATCCTCCTTGTTAGCGCTCTGTCTCTCTATTGGTGCACACAGAACCCTCTGGAGACAGCATAGAGTTGTCGTTGTCTATCCATTGTATGGCTGGAAAGCCATGGATAACAATAACTAGTGTTACAAGCAGGCTGTATTCACAGGGAACTCTACTCGGCTGATCTGATGGTGTTTCGGCTATTGCCATCAGCTTTGTCTCATATCCCTTCCTGTTTCCTGAGCTCTGGGAAGCGCTGGGTGCTGTCGTGCAGATCTCCTTTGCTCTTGGTGGCATCAGGCTGGGGATCGGTCCTGCAGCCTTCTGCTACCTGTCGAGCCCTGTATCTCAGAGACCGGTTAGACCCGGATCAGCTTTTCAAGGGCATTTTTTGTTTGTTCGATGCTGTCACGTAGGTCAGAAGGCAGATAACAGCGACCCTACACGTGGGAAACAAAAGAGCTTGATACATTCGTGCTGAGGCTGATGGGGCAGGAGCTGTGCCTTGCTCTGCTGCGCAGCCCCCAAGAGAGCCAAGGCTGCCAAGGAGCAGCACACATTCCTTCCTCGCTCTCCTCTGCGATTTATTTCTGTGCCACACATCTCCAAACAGCATGCTAACTTTTGGTCTAGTTTTAATACATACATTAAAATATCCACGTCCGCCTTTGAATGTGTATATAAAAGCAGAGGGACAGGGAAAGGGGAATTATTCAGACGACCTAGCCAGGTCTCAAAGCCAGCCAGAAGGCATTACTTCTCCCATGTTTCTGAAAATAGCTGGTGCACGTTTGACTTCAAAGCTATAAACAATGCAGACGTTTTTCAGCCATATTTATATCCCTATAGGAGAACCCAGCAGAATACCGGGTTAGTGAATGAGTTTCTCTCTTTGCTGCTTGTGCTCTGGATGAAGCTGAAGTGATACTTCCAAAACAACCCATCCATTCTCAGGCACAAATCACTTTCTAATCACTCTCTTCTCTGCTGCTCCAGGTGCTTCAGGGAATTCATCTATAGATGTCCGAAGTGCTGGGCTTTCTGGCTCTGCCTGGTGTATGGATGCCATCTGTCTCCAGTGTCTGGCATAATTTATTTCCAATTTTCAAGGTGTTTGAACTGATGATACTAATTTATGTCCAGTGCCTCAGACACCTAGGGATTCTAGCAGGGCCTGATGTGATCGCTCTGCTATTTAAGCCTGAAAGTATTCCATCTGTGGTTTGAGATCAACCACGTTAAGCCCGAAGCTTCTAATGAGACCTTATACAGCTGCCTTTGTGAGCAATCCCCTAATTAAGCATTTACTCTGTAGTCCCACGTGCCAGACATCCCACCAACGTGGGCACTGCAGCTCTGTCCTAGAAGTCAATCAGATTGTCATCCAACCTGGCTGTAGGAAAACGTGACCCATACATCAGCATTCCTTCCATCTGTGTAGTTGGGTGAAGGAATAATTCTGCCCTTCTTGGGTGGAAGGTAGAACATTATTTATACTCTTTTCATTAAAGATTTCAAAAAGGAAACCTTCACCTATTGCTCAATAGCGGCAATTTCTAGGAAGAATCTGGCCAAAGAGACAGATTAAAATGCAATGCACCCTTCCTCCAAAGGGAAGAAACAGGTGAAGGGGCCATCAGTGGGTCACCACATCAAAGCAGGACCAGACTCCTTTGTCCTACCCTTGAATAAGGCTCGTTTTGTCCTCCTAAAAGCAGATCCTGGGCGGAGGAGGATGGCTGCATCGATTCCCCACCACTACTTTCAAGGGCTGCAGCAAAACCAATCAACTTGGTGTCATCCACGGCTTTTGAGACATTGACTCAGGATCTGGAAGGCAAAGAGGACAATGCAACCTGGAAAGTCCTCCTTCCTTTCAGCCTGCCCTCACTTCCCCTCGCCTTGTTCTCCCTCTCCTCTTTATTAAGCTGCTTTTGTGGGCTTTCACCCATTCTCTCCAATAGTGAAAAGCAGGAGCAAGAGAATCCCCTCCTCCTTTTTTTTTTTTATCATCCTTTTTCAAAGTGCTGCGTGCAATGGAGCTCAGGGCTTTCAGGGTCCTCGACACACCGCTTTGTTGCTGCCCCAGCATTGTGCTTCCCAGGGCAGTGCAGGTGCAGCGGGGTTTTGTCTGGGTGTTAAACATGGGCTAATTAGCAGGAAGGAGGGAAACGTGGGTTGTGGCTGCTGCATTCCTTACACAGAGGCTCAGGTTGCAAACCCATAGTCAAGGGACCGCGGCACAAACCACCGCGTGTTGCTGGAAACAACAGCTGATGGGAGCTGGGTATTGGGCAGCCCTTGAGGTCCTTCAGCCTCACATTTCCAGAGCCAAAGAGTTTCTCCTTGTTCACATCTCCTGCTTGTGAGGCCGGCCAGCTCAGAGCAAATCTGTGCTGACTTTGCAGCGTTTCACATTTACTTTGGACTCACTTTGTGCTGCTGTGAATGGCTGCACAAGGAGCAGGGGAGCAAAGATGTGCAAGTGAAGCACAAAAGGCCATACAAAATCTACGAAGAATCAGTCGTGTTTTTTTTGCATCTACCCTAAGTCTCAGAATAGGCAAAACTTGGTAGATAACTGCAGGTCAGACAAAAAGAATCAAAAACCCCATATTGTGTTTCCTGCATCAAATGAAGGGCAGTTTTGCAGAGACCACATTTGTGGGAGTTTTCCTCCAAGGATTTCAGGCAACATGAAACGTTCCTGGCAGTGTATTCAGCTGTGTCCCAGAGACACTTAATTCTGTACTTAATTCAGGTTTAATAGGCCGCGATTATATTAAACAAATTCCGGCTGCACTGATTATTTAATACACAGTTACACCTCTTTAACAGCCGCGCAATTGACTGTTACACCTCTATAAATGCATGTTTCTCATCCATCGCCTGGCATTTTATTTCACATCCCATGATTTGCCTTTGCAAATCTCAGACCTCCAAAGCCGTGCTGGAGGTCAGCCCAACCACAAGCCGCCACAGCAGTGGGATGGCACAGAACAACTGCTGGTGGCTTGTGACAGATAAATGCTTTTCCCTTCCCCTCTCCTGTGTGGTTTTAGGGATGCAGGAGGGACTGGTTTGGTTTTAGGGATGCAGGAGGATTCCTCACATCCCATTGAAGCGCTCAGTGCCGGCAGAGCAGCTGCATCCTTCCACCCCAGCGCTGGCCTCCTCTCAGGAAGTCAGAGATCATTCTGTTCTCAACAGGCTGTAAAGAGTTTAAAGCTTTGAGAGGTTCTAGAAATGGATAATCTGGATTTGATCCTTGAAAATTCAGCGCCCTGTGCCCACCGGTGCTTTCGGTTCACCCAGATGTATTTTTGTTTCCCACTCTTATGACCCTCCAGCTCCTCTGAAGCATCTTTATGGCAGCACCGTCAGGCAGCAAGATGATCGGAAAGCATATAAAGAAGTTGCTTCCAAAAGCTGCATCCCTTCGTAACCCGGCGATCTGAGTAACAAGCTGTGATTAAAAGCACATTTGTTGCCATCTGACAACTGCACAACAGACAGACGCAGATTGTGCTCTGAGTTGTTTAAGCTAACGAATCGCTCAGCATCTCAGAAGGCAGCGTCAAAATAAAAATGATACATACCAGAGTTTAATTACTTTCTGGTGTTACGACAAACAAAATGAGTTCGGAGGAGATGCATTTCACAGAGGCTTTTATCCGAGCAGCCACAGAAACCGTGAGCAGTGCCATGCCCATGTGCTAGGAACACATCACTTCTGTCCTTCATCCCAAATTCCAGGGTGCACAGTAACGAATGGGTCTGATTTGCATGTCACTGTAAGGCCAGCCGGCCTGAAAATATAGATGTCATTGGAAAAGAAGAAACGGAGCAGAAAGGAAGAGAAAAGGAGCAGAAAGGAAGAGAAAAGGAGCAGAAAGGAAGAGAAAAGGAGCAGAAAGGAAGAGAAAAGGAGCAGAAAGGAAGAGAAAAGGAGCAGAAAGGAAGAGAAAAGGAGCAGAAAGGAAGAGAAAAGGAGCAGAAAGGAAGAGAAAAGGAGCAGAAAGGAAGAGAAAAGGAGCAGAAAGGAAGAGAAAAGGAGCAGAAAGGAAGAGAAAAGGAGCAGAAAGGAAGAGAAAAGGAGCAGAAAGGAAGAGAAAAGGAGCAGAAAGGAAGAGAAAAGGAGCAGAAAGGAAGAGAAAAGGAGCAGAAAGGAAGAGAAAAGGAGCAGAAAGGAAGAGAAAAGGAGCAGAAAGGAAGAGAAAAGGAGCAGAAAGGAAGAGAAAAGGAGCAGAAAGGAAGAGAAAAGGAGCAGAAAGGAAGAGAAAAGGAGCAGAAAGGAAGAGAAAAGGAGCAGAAAGGAAGAGAAAAGGAGCAGAAAGGAAGAGAAAAGGAGCAGAAAGGAAAAGAAAAGGAGCAGAAAGGGTGCTTTTCTCTCTCTTTAGTGCTGCCTCCCCATTCAGAATCAAAGACACACCCCTCCACATTGCTGGCTGTGGGAGCTGCGCTTTCCCACTCGCTGCAACCCGCTGAAGCTGGTAGTTATAAATGCTCAAGAGCTAATAAACACTTCCCAGGGCTTAGCACTGTAGAGCCACACGGTAAGGAATAGACAATTCTTTGTTATCATCATACATGGCCCCTTCCTTAAAATGCTCTGATGCTGTTTCTCGGGCAATAAATCAACCTTCATTTGCCAACACGCTACAGTCCATCTATGTGCAATAAAAGCTATTTTCTTCCATATTCCACATCCTCGCGATGGCTTTATTTGCAACGTGCACGTGCAGAAAGAAAGTGCAAATCTCATGTTTCTGAAAAGTAGCCATTTCTGTGAGCAAATACTCCTCAGAGCAAGTGGAGAAGTCTTGCCCTCATCCAGCCAGCGCAGCCTGTATTTGCTCTATATTTCCCTGACACTGTCACAGCTCTGCACCATTCCATCATATGGTAGAGGTATTAATTCACTATTTCCTGCATTATACAATCCCCACTTCCTTTCCAGTTTTCTCACTCTAATGATGCTGTAATAAAAAACAGAGGTAATAATGAAATTGGAAAATAGCGTAATTTTTAGCTGGCAAAGGGAGTTGCTGGAATGGAGTGCAGCTCTGGAAGCTGCTGTGCTTCTAGCTTATTAGATGAGGGTTTTGAACAGCGTTTGAATGACTACTTGAGAACTGCCTCAACAACCTGCCAAAGCAGCACTACCAGATCCCAAAAATAACAGACGTGGGGCTGATGGTCAAAGCCAGGTAGAGAAAAGGATGCATGGGCCAAAGGCGATTATACTCAATACTGACAGTGAAATCGCCTCAAATAGGGCTTCTAATGAGGTGAAGTGGAAATTGGTTTGTGCTCCAAACCAAAGAGGGCTTCAAGATGCAGCATATTGCTTTCTTTTTTCAGGGGAAAAATCACTCCTGACTGCACGTGAATAAACAGGATCTGAATCAGGACACCGAAATGAAGCTTTAACAAGCAATTTGGAGGTGACATTTCAGCACACCCAGAGACACACCTTCCCCATATGTTCTGCCCCTCAGCTGATTTTCAACACTTCATTCCCGCACCTAGGACAATTCATTATACAGATGCCTTTTCCCAAAAGGAGCCCTCATGATGTGGTTAGAGATACCGATCATCTGGCTGGCTTCAGTTTCCAGAACTCCTAATACCAGGGGAAATAGCGATTCAAAAGCTGCACGCTCTTGGGAAACACAGGAATATCCTTCAAACCTTATTTATGGGCTGAGTTTGCCAGACTGAGAGGTTCTTCGGGTAATCTGAAATGCAGCAGGTTGGTTCGAGCTCGGGGCAGGGTGTATCTGAAAGCTGCAGAGGTTGGCACAGATAACAGGATATCACTAAGTGCACGGTATTTGTGAACTGAAATAAAACCTGGGCATTTCTCACCTATCAGAACTCTTCAGCCACATGAAGGAGATGGTAATTTGGATGCTCTTCCCAATTGAGCTGAAGAAATACCCTCCTGCTCCCACCACACAATGTGAATGCAAGAAAGCAAACTACACATGATGGCTGTGATGATGGTATGAGTGTTCTGACCCTCCCAGCCAGATCACCTTGGCTTTTCCATAGGCTGCAAATCAGGTACAGAGGTGGTTTACTTTGCTCAGGGTATGTGGGCAGAGATAGACAGCTGTCAACTGATAGTATCAAGTTGCATAATTAGCTTTCAATTTGTATGCCCTCCCAGAGAGTGTGTAATAGGGGAATCAAATAGATCTGAAGATAAAGCAATGGCTGTAGGGACGTACAGAACATATAGTCCTTTCCCTTATCTATAGCTCCTTCTATTCTGTAAGCACAGTGGCAGCCTGCATGCATCTGTGCAGGACTGACCTCTGGAAGCATCATGTGCTGCTTCCTTCCTCTGCACTTACCCTTCACCCCCCCTCTGCATGGGGAAAGGGCCCTGCATCCTTCTGTGTGTGGCCACCACTTTGCACGGATACACGAGCAATATTAAATTCAATCATAGCAGTAAATTATCTCCGTGCCATTGTCCTTTCAGCATCCCCACCAGACCACTGGCTGCAAACAGGAGAAGGATCTCTTCTGCATCCTGACATCCATTTGTTCCATTGCAGGAATGATCAGCTGGCTCTTTATTGGCCCTATAGATGCTTTTTTTAACAGCAGTGACCAATGCAAAATTTGTTACTGGGGTTTCAGTAGGCTTCGTGCACAAAACCCACCTGGATTCCCCATTTTGCCATGTCAGGATTTCCTGAATTTAAGATTCAGCTTTATCTGGTAAGAGCCTTGTGCTGTTCTGGGTGGCAGGAATGCACTCGATTTCCATTTGCACACTGGATTAACTGGTCTGAAGCTCAGGAAAGACAAAGGGAGCCAGCATGGAAAAAACCCCAAACAGAGCCAGTGTTCATCCAGACTGATTTCAATGCAATGCCTGTTCATATCAAAGCTTAGCGGATAAAGAAGACACATAATGGAGAAGAGTTCTACAGGAGGATGAACAGCTCTAGGATGACACTCGGATGCAAAGACCAAAATGGGGATGTAACAGGGATAGCCAGGAGGTCAGCCTGGATCATAATAACCACAGCCAATATTCAGCATTGCTGTTCAAATCTAGAAACTGTGGGAAAACCTTAGAAACTTCTCCCCAGGGTACCTCCATTAGTTACCTAGAAACCCAGACTGGGTTTTATGAGCACAAAGTATGTTGGGAGGCATGCTTGCCTCATCTGCTTTCAAAAAAGGAGCTATTCTCCCCTTTTCCCCACACCCACCCATTTCATTAGCTGAGAACTATTTATGGGCTTTAACCCTCGCTCTTTTCTTCTTTGCAGCCTGGATTTCCAAGCCTCAAGAACATCCCAGCTCCTTTCATTTCCAGCTTTACGGCTTCACCCAGAAGTAATTTGCAGAAGCTTCTGGTATCTACAGGACTTTCTGTGCACAGGAAACCACTTAGGAGCCTTAAATCTGCAGACTGAGCCCTTCGAGAACCCTACCTGGAAACTGGCCTTTCCCTGGGGCTGATTGGCTGGGGGGGGGTTAGGGAAACCCCACCAAACTCACTGGAATTAAATTCCAGACCATAACTGAAGCCAGTCTTTCAGTTGATTTTCCTTGCCTTTTGTCTGCAACCTTGCTGGGCTTTCTTTGCAACGTGTTTCTGAGCAGGGCTTTCACATTGCATTTGTTTATGGGTTGCAGGAGTGATTTCCCCAAAATTCAACATCTCCTTCGCAAAGCAGAGGGGCTCCGTGGCACAGGGGGTGGCAAATGGATCAGCCTTTCACCTTTGAAGGCTTTGGCTCAGCTCCTGGCTGGGAGTGAATCCAATGAGCTCTGAGCAGCACACTCAGAGGCTGCTTCCCCATCACATCCAGACCCAGCAAACCCCACAAGGTACCTGCACAGGGGTTCCACTTCCAGGGGATGGGGATAGGACTCCATGGTTCATATTGCCACATCTCTGTGACATTGCCCAGGCAAGTGGCACTTGAGGCAGCCTGGTGTGAAGATGACGGCAGTGAAGATAATGATTCCCCATTTATCTCCTTCTGCTTGGGTTGAATGGTCTTTCTTCTCCAGCTTAAAATTCACTGATCTTTTCCTCTCTTCGTCATTTTGCTTCTCTCTGTGACAGATGATACAGTCAGAACTGCAGGGGAAAGAGGAAAAAAAAAAGATAGTTTAACAACACTGCAGAACAGACAGGATCATCACTTTCGTTCAGCAGGGACTCTGCTCTGCATGGAGCTGAGCTGCTGGGGGATTTATTTCTTTAATTACACTGTAAGGAAGCACAAAGAATTGATTCTGGAGAAAACCCAGGACCCAAAAATCATCTCAAGCTCTTCAGACTGTTCGTAGAGATAAGGCAGAGCTTGGCACTAGGATATATGCTTGTAGAGGGGAGAAGTTTTGACTGTTCTTCCTTATGTTTAACCGTAACCACCAGCTGTGATTTTCTGCAACAGTCTTCCAGGAAGAGCGTCACGGACAAAAACACAGCTTCAAAGATGAAGGCATAGCAGTTTCTGAAAGTTTAGGAAGTGTCTGCCAACAGGAGAATGGAGTTCTTAAATTTATCTAAAACATGGTCTCCTTGGGGATCTGAAGTACATGTAAATGGTTTGTGTGTATAAAGCAGAAATGTTCTGGTTTGGTTACGAGTGGAGATGGGATCCCCCGGGAGATAATGGAACAGCAGACCCACCAGGACTTCCAAATTTCCATAGAATGGCTTGGAAGGGACCTTAAAAGCCCACCCAGCTCCAACCAGCTGCCATGGGATAACTATCCCATGCCAGATCAGGCTGCCCAGGGCCCCAGTGGTTTTGAGCACTTCTAGGGGTTGTTGGATATAGATAACCCTGAGCCAACCAGCATCACCAGGAGGTCTGTGACTGGGAGGCTCTTGAACAGACTTATCCTGGCTATAAAGACATCCAGTGGGGCTGAACAAGGAGCAGGCTGTCCCCACAGTGCTCATCACTGCTGTTTTCCGAGAAGGCAGAGACCACCATGGCTGTCAAACAGGCAAGATCTGCTATTTTCCCTTTAGATATTTTTTTTTTCCCTTTTTCCCCTTCACGGAGTTAAAAAACAAATAGAAGTTAAAAAACAAATAGAAGGCCCTTTGCACCTGGTGAGGAACGGCTGTTTGTTTAGACAGCCAAATGAAGTCATCGCTGAGAAACGATGCCCTCACACACCCTTTAATACTCACTTGCCAGAAACCATAATGGAGTGAAATGACCCATTGCCATCCACAGCTGTCTGATAGAAGCAGGAATGCTTCTGCCACGGCTCCATCCCTTCTAACCGTACAAAAGAAAACTGTCCTTATTGCTGTCATTTCTCTCACACACACGCACAAAAATAAGGTGGAAATTTCTGCCTAATTTCCCTCGCGTTCTGCCCTGAAAACCTTGCAGTGAAGGCAACAGCACCAGGATGGCACTAACACCCAATAGAGCTGCCCTAAAGGAGCTCCATGCTGCGACACCATTTTGTTCCTCAAGACAAAGGGAAAACAAAGCATTTTTAATTTGTGTTTTAAAACAATGGCTTCTAATATCCAGACCATTAACTTGGCTACTGAGGCTCTCATAGCAAAACTTGTTACGCGCTATGTGCTTTGAGTCATTAAAACATATTAAACACAATTAATTGTGATGCCTTGCTATTATACCATTTGGAGACTCGCCACAAGCCCGCTTCCACCCAACCCATATTGTGCTGTGAACCTTAGAGGCATTTTTAAACATCTCGTACAAAATTCATGAAGGTGACAAGGAACCTGCCTACGTTTCCAACATCTGGAGGGGATGGGGAACCTGCCTCAAACCCAGCTCAGCCCCACCAGCCAAGCTCCTCCTTGAGTCCAGATGATTACCATGCTCTATATGTGCCTTCCTCCTAATGAATATAGGCTTACGGACTCCTCATGCATTATTTACCAAGGTGTGCTTATTATGATTGCAATGATTTAAGGCAGTTTGTTACAGGCACAGCTCTGAGTGATTGCGATCGATGGAAGAAACAAGAACAAGCCAATCTGCATGGAACAACAGTGCTGGCCCCTGGGGGCTGTGCTTCCCTCATTAACCCTTCCCAAACTGGCAGAAAACGAGGAGAGCACTTCTTTGACAGATGCAGATTACAAGATGGAGGTGTCCTCCCCACTTCTGCCTTAGGGTGAGGGGTCATGCACTCCTGCAATGGTTTTTGAGGCTAGAATCCCTCCTGCTGGCACAGCATTCCTTGTAGCATTTAATGAGTGCACTGTATGTGCCTAGAGTCTGCTCATAAGCATGTGTCATACTTCCAGGCCTCACAGAGAGCTTCTCTGTTCTCCCTGGCGTAGATACAGAATACTTTTAGCTGCTCACGGTGGAGGTCCCAGGTTCGGTAAGAGGACATTGAAGGAAGAATCATAGGATATCCCGAGTTGGAAGGGATCCATAAGGTAGCAGATACAAGGCAGCTGCTGCAGTGAAGTAGGACACCAATCCCTGCTGCATTGGAACGAAGAGGAAGAAGGGAGAGGGATGCAGAGCAGCTTGTCACCTCCTAGGTTTAAAGATGGAGAAGCCACAGCTCTTCCCACCTGCTGCCTCCTAACATATGGAATTCCAGTTCAGCATTTGCTCTGCATGCCCTGAGTGCCAGACCAGACCTTAGAAGCACTCAGCGTGACATGCTGATGCTGCTGTAAAGCCCAACCAGAATAGCGTGAGATCTCAAATGCCAGGAAGTGACAACTCTGACTCTTTGTCCTCGCGGGACAAGGAGGGCTCTACATTTACCCCAGAGCTCCTCACACAAGGTGAACCCAGCGATGCACTGAGGACACAACTGACCTCGGCTCAGTACCTTTGCATGGGAGCTTTGGACGGGACCCGGCGCACAGGAAACATATTCATTACTTCATAGGGGAAGCAAACAGGATGTCTGGACAAAGCACCAAATAAAAGGCTAATGACACAAATGGATATTTAATACAATGACTTCCTCTGATTATCCTATAAGGAAACACTTCAAATGCTGTCCATTTTGTACATCCTGCATCACTGCACTACGCTTCGGAGGCTGGGAGGGAGTTTTCCATGCTGTGCACTGGCAAGGTGGGCTCTGCTCTTACCTGCAGAGAGGAGAAGGCATGCAGAGCGGGATGCTCTGCCATGCAGCAGAACCCTTCCCCCCTCCATCATTGCTTTTTTCCCCTCCTGCCTTGTCCCCAAAGCAGCAGGAGCTGTGGATGCGATCAGCACTGGGATCCCAGCACATGGGGTGAAACCCTTAGGCTCAGTCTCTCCATAGGCTGAGCCATCCTCAGAACGTTCTGTGCTGGAGGAGTCACTGAGCAAACAGAATTTAGCCAAAGTCCCTGTTTAGATTAAGCCAGGACAGGATTTCATTAGCACAGCGCTGCTGTCGTTCTCTCTGGAGAAAAGACAACTGAAGCCTTTTGCTTTACAGCAAGAAGGGAAGAACAAATGAGACAAGAATAAAATAGTGATTAAAAAAAAAAAAAAATAGAAACTGTTTCCAGAGTCACGGTGACCTGATGGTCGCTTTTGGTTCAACTAAATCCAACCCAAAATAATTGGCAAGGAGGCCAAAGAGAGCAATACGCACAAGAACTAAGGCAAGGTGCTTTGCTGCTGGAGGGAGAGGCTCAAAAGCTCTCAGAAAATGACTTTTGATTTCTCTTTGATGCTGCAAAAATCAAGTGACAATTGAGATCTGTGTGGTTACTGACTTGTAAAAGCACAATACCATTAGGAACACAAAGCTGAATGATTGAGCAAAGTTCCTCTCTAGTTTAGACTTATAGGTTTTGCTAGCAGATATTTCACTCCAGTGCCAAGCCAGCACTTTGTTTAAAGCAGGCCTTTGTTAATATTTTGATTACGTTAATAAACATTATCAGGCAAACCTGCCTCTACCCTGCAAAGGAAGACCTTGCAAAAATCAGAAGAAAAAGTTCGACTCCTTGAAATTCTCAGGCAAAGAAATAAACAAGAGAAAAATGATGCTAATTCTCTCAGCCTACGCGGCCTTTAACTGTGTCGGTGAAATTAAATAGATAAGTAAAATAAAGCCTAATTAACTAATTCAATTACGGGCTATTTTTAAGACACTCACCTTCCCTTAAAGGAAAGCTATGGTCTGGGGATGAAGAGAAATATTTTCTAATGCCTTTTGTAATCTGACTTGCAGCAACTCATGCACTGCTTGCTGGGATTATGCTGCCAAAATTAATACATAAACAAAATCCTCTTCTTCATTTCTTAGCAGCGTCCCTGGGGCAAAACTTGTTTTCCTAATGTGATAAAGATGCTTCAACCAGTAAAGCCATCACTGATAGCAATTAAATTCAGGTACCTTTAGACACAGAGTGAATTATTGTTACTATTGTATCAGAGATGCAACAACAGTTTCCTACCCATCCATGAGTTGTGCCTAAGCTCAAGGGAAAGATCTCATTCAATCCCATCATTGCTGTGCAGCTGCTTTAGGAAATAAGCCAGTTAGTGCTCCATTCCAGGCCAAGAAAAATCATTTTCAGGGATGAGATAAGACAAAATTTGATCCTATGTTTACAGCTCCCTTCGCAACCAAGGCCAAGCTAACAGACCTGTGGGAAAGCCTTGCTGTCCCACAGAGCGCAGGTGTCACCAAGAAGACAGCCTGCCCCAAAGGGCTGATGTTCCTCCCCAACACCTTCCCTAGAGCAACACAGGGGATTAACTGACCTCTTCATTTGATAGCTCAGAGCTCCCTATTGATTCCCACATAGTAAGAAATCACAGTTAGTTGCAATCAGTTTTACAGTGAGGCAAAACTGCTGACAGCAAATTCAGCAGCCAGAGGCAAGACCCATCGTGCTGTTACCTTCTCAAGCAGATCAACAGCAATAGAAAAGCTGAGCTGCAAAACCAAATCTCAATCTGACCAACTTCACTGATGAGGGTCATCTTGTCCCACAAAAGCTCCAGCTTCTCTTGCCAGTCAAAGAAATCAATTCCCCTTCCTTCCTTCCCTGATGAGCCATTTCAGTAGGCTGATGCTTATTAGCATCCACCTCCAGCTGCAAGCAGCTCAGCAGCAGAGGAGGTTAAGTGTCACTGGAGCTGAGCAGCAAGATTGGACCTGCCCTACTCCAGCTGCATCCGTTGTGCTCTTGGGGCTGGGCCAGGCTCAAGACAGAGGATCTGACGGGGTGGAAAAGGAAATTCTGTGCATTCCTCATCCGTTGCCTACATGCCAAGTGAAATGCAAGTGATGAGCAGCCAGACCGGAGCGCTCGTCTGAGCCTTCGTTTGAGCTGTACAAATTGCAATGAGCTCGAAACAAAGTTATTGAGTTGGGTCCAGAGGAGCCAGGCTGCCAGGACTGTGAAATCCTTTGCCCTCCAGTGCTAGCACAGCAGGTGAAATGTTAGGAGGGGCATAAATCCTGGGTATGCCCTCCCAAGCCTGAAATCTGGCTTAGGAAAAACACCTGCCCCAAAATGTTCTGAGCATGTGAATTTAATTTTCTTTGACCTTTTCATCTCTTCTTAGCCAGGCACAAAAATATTCTCCTTAGAAGAATTCCTGCCTGGAAATGATGGCCCTTTTTTCCCCAAGGCCTTTGAAAAAGAACAAGTAACTTGTCTTTTAACAGTCTGCTGCTGCAAACAAGCAGTGCTACCACTGATTTTTCTCCACTGCTTGTTAAACAACCCATCTCTGTCAGTCTGTTTCCCAGGAGGGTTTGTGGCCCTGCCATTTGCACCATTCAGTGTGGGACCTGCTTCAAGCCACACAGCATATGAGTGACCTGGGTGACTTGGTGGTCACTGCTGAAGTGTCTCATCTGCTCCAGTGTCCGTGTGCTTCATATATCCATGCAGCCTAAGTGGCATTTGGTGTTTAAACTCACCTGCCCCAATACCTTATTTCAGCTGGATGCAATTTCCTCAGCATCCTCCCTTACCCATCCCTTAATGCAATCTCCTACAATGCTGGTCTCTGCTCAGCACTGATTTCTGCCAAAGCCACGTTCAAACTCAAGGCCACATTCTCCAGCCCAAACCAGCCAATGTGAATCAATGGGATAAACCTCACCAACACTTCCGTGTTCCTCAGGGAGAGTGGAAACTTCCCCAGAGAGTAGGACACTAACAGGCACAGGACATGGTGCTCTCAGGGTGTTGGTATAGGGGCTGGTCTTTTGCTAAGGGACAAGGGATCACAAGACCCACAGCTTTCCTTCCACATTTCTTCCCAGCAAACACTGGTGATTCAGGAGGAGCTTCTGTAGCACATGCTCTGAAGGTAAACAAACGCACTACTTTTAAAACAGTTTTGCATACAGGACATGTATTGGTTGTTAATATACAGGTGGTAGCAAATGTACAGAAGGAATAAGCAAAGGGAAACTCACCAGTGGTGGTGCCTTGGCTGAAGAAGCTGGGGCAGTCCTCACTGGGGAGCAATCTCCAAGAGATGCTGCCTCAGTGGGAGTCAGCCCTTAAATGAGGTCTCAGAGGGGATGGAGTCGAGCTCCACCCCTTCCGGGAGCACAGCTACATCACTCTCACCTGTGCTCCCACAGCTGACCCCATACTTGCCTCAGCTGATTAATCAGAGGTTCAGGCTGTGATTACCAATCTCCCATACAGGACTACAATGCATGGACCAAACCCAACGTCCTAAAAGAGTTGTTGCATCCCCATGGCCTGTGCTCCTGTTCCTTTGACCTTGCGTTCCTAACACAGACACATACCACACATTTTTCAAAAAGCAACCAGCAAAATGAGATATTTCACTGCATTTGATCCTCCCTGGGAGAGATGAGAAGAGAAAGTCTTAATGCACGCTAATCCCATCACCAGGGCACTGATGAAAGATATTTGGGATCACAGCACCTGCGAGGGATAGGGAAACCTACAGACCCCTCACGGTTCCCACCCCAGCAGCAGCTGCTTGTCAGAGGTTGGTGAAGCAATTCTCAATTATAGTTTTTCCACCATAAATAAGTCCATAGCAAGGATCAGTCGTGGCGACAAAGCAAGCAGCACTGTCATTCTGCACCATTGCATGTCTGCATCCTGTAGGTCACATCAGGCAGGGCAGCAGCCTGGCGCTCTGGGTGATGGTCAGTAAGTGCACGCTGCTCTTCACATGTTGGGTCAGATCCCCTCCTCAGCAGAATCCCTTGTGCCTCAGAAAATAGCCTGCAAAAATACAGATGTTTTGCTTCCATGGGAGCTTCATCAGCCTCTTGTTTGCAGGAGAATAAACCCTCTAAAAAAACAATAAATGGAATTAATCATTCTTTTAGCCCAGATAGGCACAGTCTAGATGAAGGTGATACTTTAATGGGAGGAAGAGAGTCAGGCAGCAATTTCCATCCTGGGGCTGGGGCAGGTGGCAGCCACAGGACTATGTGCAGACTTGTCCTCATTTTTGTCCTTTGACCCGCTCCCCTCCGCAGCCCAGCCCTGTTCACTGGCATCTCCTGTTTCCATTAACCCTCAGAGGGGGTGAGGAGAGATCGGTGCTGGGACTTTTTGCATGGGATGTGTGACAAACAGCATGGGGAGAGTGGGGACAGTGTTTATCACTTGGGAAGAACTGGGAAAGCCACCCAATGGATGGTCAAAGGACCTGCCACCACTGAAGGCTTCGCTGCCTGCAGACAACCACGTCCCAGAGCTTAAATCCAAGAACTTAAAAACAAAGGGAAAATACCCTCCTGCTGTCAGTCTCTACATGTGATCTGTGCTATTCCTGGCCAAACACAGCTTGACTGCCCAGCCACGGGCCAAGCCAGTGCTGCACTAGGAATGTCCAAATAAATCATATAATCATAATGTCATAGAACCGTAGAATGACTTAGGTTGGAAGGGACCTTAAAGCCCACCCAGCTCCTTCAAGTTCTATCTTTCTTTCTTTCTTTTTTCTTTTTTTCCATTTCTGAGTGAAATTGATCAATGGCAACAAAAGAAATTTCACCTTTGCAGGGCAGCCAAGTGCAAGGCAGCAGGCCTTGGCTTGGAGAAATCCCACTGCCCGTTTCACAAGACAAATGCTGACAGTGAACCTCATTACAAGTTGCTGCATGGTTGTTCGGGATGGATGGACGGACAGACAGGCTGTACCTCCCTCTGGTCCACTTGTGCTTCAGCCCAGCTGCACTCAGCCTGCCTTAGTAGAAGGTATATTTGTCATCAAAGGCACCTTAGCAATAGTGAGGCACACAGATTTATCATTATTCCTGCCAGGCTGGGTTCAGCCACCCCACCCTGCGCCTGGGAATTACCAAGTGCCACAAAGAACAAATTGAGGATTAAAAGGACCCCGCAATGTCCTGCTTTGCTGCTGGCCCTGGGGACGGAGCCGTCCCCTTCTCTTTGTCTCTGATGTGGGTTTGGCAGGTGGTGAGCCCCTCCTTGCCTCCCCGCCTGCATCAGGCGGCTTGATGAATATCCATCTAATTGGAATTAGGGATTCTCCAGACCAGCCCTCCAACTGGAGAAATTAGCTAGTTTATTCCAATAAAGATGCTAATATGGGAGGCTTTGTGAAGGGCGAGAAATTCTCATTGTCATTCAGAAGCAATTTGTAGCGGATTTGAAACCTTTGAAAAGGTGATGTGCTGGTGGCTGGGTTTGTATAATACCCATCCCGAAATTCACAGCTGAGCATTCTTCCCCCTCCATATGCTCAGTGCTGCCCAATTTGTATTCCCCCCACACCAAGGCACCAGAGCGGAGCAGTGAGTGGCACTGAAGGTCCCAGGAAGGGGCACCCATTGGAGCACCCCAGCTTCTCAGAGCTACTTTCTCTTTTCCAAGGGTTGGTCTATGGCTTGGCCATCGTGTTATTCTAATTAAACGTTATTCCTGCAATCTCTTTGCAGCTGTAGCCTTTTACACACTGGAGTCTTGCACATAGCACCCAGTGGGACTGAATTACCCAGAGAGGGGTGGGTTCTCCAAACTGCTGGGCAGATGATGCTTGAGGGACCTTCTGGCCAGACCTGCCTCCAACGCAATGGTCTGTGTGGGAAGCCTAATCAGCATGGATAGAATGAAACACTTCAGCAAAGTGCAACCTGCAGCTGTCAGCAGCTGGGGCTGCTCCCAGAAGCCCACTTGACTCCTGTCTATCTCCATATCTCTGTAACTTCAGTTCACTGGGCATGGTGGTGATGAGTTCATGGTTGGATTTGATGATCCTTTCCAATTCTTAGTGATTTATTCGTGCACAGCCTGGCACTGAAATTAACAGTTCCTTCATTGAATCCATATAACTAACGGGGGTTGCTCAACTTCCAGTGTCACTCTCTGTCAGATATTTCACCATCTGCCTGAATTTGAGTGTGCGATGGCCACTCTGAACCTGAGGGACAACTCCTATGCCTGCTGCAAGTAGCTTGAGGTCAGCTGGTTTGAAGCACAGGAGAGGGAGGAGGAATGCTTCTGCTCAGGGTCCTGTCCTTGGGTCAAAGCCCCATTGAGACCAGAGCCCACAGGTTGCTGGCAGGGACACTGGTAGACAAGCCCTGTGCCCACATGCGGCTTTCAGCAGCAGCGGCAGGGCAGAATTACAAATCCTGTGCTGGACCATGTCCTGAATATTTTCTCTAGGAATACCTGGCAACAGCAATGACTCGCGGTGTTTCTCAGTCACCATGCTGTGCATTCACTGCTCGGGCTACAGTTGAACCGCTATCATTTTTTTTTCGGATGTTTAAAGCAAATGTCAGATTCAGAGTAAGAGAAGAGTCTGAATACATGGCCACGAGGGGGGAAAAAAAGGGGCTTGGTCCCCAGCCAGGGCAGCTGATACACCAGGGAGGTTTTGCTTGGCTGTGCAGCCCGTCCTGCCATGGGTCTCTTGTGTGACCAGGGAGCAGATGAGGGTTGTATGGGAGAGCAGCATTGGCTGAGCTCAATGCTGTGCTCTGAAACAAGCTAAACTGAACTCTTAAACCCCCCTGAGTAGGGACTGCAGAATCTGGTTGTGATCACAAAGAGCTACGGAATTGTAACTGTACACTTCTTTTCTTATCTCATTTGTAATGTTGATCTGAATTTTAATGAAAATGGGGGGAGAAAAAAAAAGGTTTCTCAGACATTTTGGCCAGCACCAAAGCAATGCTTTGTATTATCTACCCAGAAAGAATAGCTCTATTAGCACAATAGCTTTTTTTAACCTCTTGAAAATTGGAGTAAAGACGCTGTTTTATTTCCTTATTTCCAGTTGGCTTCATTTCCTACACAGGGCTCAGAACTGGGGACTTTTCCCTTCCCTCTGGTCCTTCACTAAGATGGGGCCATGGTACCTCCCTCCCGAATGCAACAGGGAAAGGAGCTGAGAGACATCAATTTCCCCAGAATGCCTCAAACAGGCAATCCTATGGTGCCGCTGTCCCTGCCTCCAGAACCAAACAGGCATGGAGGTGCTTCCACCCAAGGGACACCAGTCTGCACTGGTTACTTCTCTCCCTTTTTCCTCTCTCCCTCCCTCCTTTCCAGGGCCCCCATAGCTTTCCTTTGTGCCTCCTCTATGATGAAAGGAGGCAGTCATTGATTGGATTAATAATTCAGAGCCTAATCTCACGGGCCGGTGTTCACAGCCCGTCAGGTGGCAATCTTTCATCTCGAGATCAGGATCAGCCAGATCCTGGAGAGGTCAGGGAGGAGAGCTGCAGCACGGAAATAACACGTTCAGGAGGCTTTTGTGGAAATGGAAAAGAAAATGGAAACGCCGTGTGTCCCACACTCTCAATTGCCCCACAGCCCAACACAGTGATACCTACAACCCCATGAAGATGACTTCTATGAGTCTCACGCTCCAACATGCCACCGTTCTCAATGTCACCTGCACCTTGTGGCTCCCAGGACACCACCTGCCTGCTGGTCTTGCACTGCCACTCTGGTTCTCCCAGGGCCAAGCTCCTCCTTTAACTGCCAGCTCGGTCACGTTGCTTTAATGGTTTGTGGAAGGACAAAGTTTACCGGCACTATTCGCTTGGTTTGGTTTGCAGCCAAGCAGGTCCTTGTGCAGGGAGAAGGATAAATTCATGAGCAGTACAGCACTGAACTGGGCATTCCTGGGACAGGCAGAGAAGCCTGAACATCCTGCCTTTAATTCTCAGCTGGCTGGAATTTACACACTGGGAGCTAATTCATACCAGTGCTGTTGAAGCCTATCAATAAGACCAACAGTCCGTTCTCCACGGAGTCCTTCTCTTCTCCCACAGCACCTCCCCACCACACTTAAGGTAGAGCTGCACCCCCGGAACCAGTGCCTTTAAACCTCTGCCTGTACCCTGCACCAAGCTGCTGCACGGGGCACAGAAAACAAGGTCAGAGACACGCACCTTGCACTTGGAACTGGAGGTGCCAACTGCTGCTGTGATGCCAAAGATTAACAGCGTGCTGATAAGAGCTGGGGGAAGTGGCCGTGGGGATTTCTGAGAGATCTTCGAGGTTTTGTGCCCGTTCCCAGCCCTGGCAGCAGCAGCTCTGCCTGTGCTACAGCATCCAGACCCCACAGCATTCAGAACTGCAAAGTAATTTGCAAATAAGTATGACAGAAGGAAATGGTTCTTTCTCTAGCTGATAACATATCTGGTATACATCAGCCTTTTCCCCCAGCCTTTTCTCTGTTCTTGCTTTAACAATTCATCCTCAAACACATTGTTCCTTTGTCAGGACCGTACACCCATCATACCCACGTTTAAGAAAAAAGACCTCCTGGATGGCAGGGTTTTTGCAGCAGGGTTGTTTAGATTTGTTGTGATTAAATCACATCCATTTTCTAATTTGTACCTAACACACATTCAGATCCCTCCTTAAGCTGTGCAGGCACATTTTGTCTCCTCTGCTGACTTAATCAAGAGAGCTGTTGTGTGCTCTGCAATTGTTGTCTCTTGCGCTGGGTAAGGAAAAAGAGAGAAAGAGAGAGAGAGAAAGGAGAGAAAGAAACGCTTTGCAAAGGGTTGTTATTACCCACGCGCTACACCGACAGCATATTTAGCACATCTGTGGCTCTGGGGCTGCAGTAATTAATTGTGCGTGTGACACTCGGGCTGGCACAGCCTGGAGCTCACAGCTTTCCCAGCAGAAATGCGGGCACCCGGTGCCCACGTGTGCCACAGTGTCCCCAAGCCTCCGTGGGAGCTCGGTGCCAACCCTGGGCGCATCCCATCCCTCCCCTATAGCCTGAAAGATCCATGCAGAGCATCCCTTTCCCTCCCTGAAACCAGTTCTCCCGCAATACCCCACCAACACAATGATGAACCCCAAGCCCCGATCCCCTCCACAGCTCTTGTTGCAGGTGGAGCATCCCCACCCCTCTCGCGTCGGGGTAACCCCGCAGCCCCCACTCTCGTCCTGCTGCCCGAGGAGAGGCGCAGCGCGGACCCCCCAGCTCCCATAGCAGTGGCTGCTCCTGCTCCCCCCTCCCTCCGCTGCATGCTAACGGCTCCGCTCAGCGTGCGCGGAGCGAAGGAGGGAGGAGGGAAGGAGGGAGGAGACCTCCCTATCTGGCTCCATCTCCTCCTCTGCCTCTCACATGCTCCGGGCGGGCGATGCGGCTCCCCGCGTCCCGCTGAGCGAGGCCGCGCTGCTCCCCGCCGGGGCTGCCCTGCTCAGGGCAGGGGGGGCCGCCTTTCTTTTCCACCCCCCCCTCCCCGCCACCGCTACTTCTTTCTTTTTCTTTTCTTTCTTTTATTTTTTTTTTCCCCCATTTCTTTATTATTATTATTATTATTATTATTTTCTTACTGAAAAAAAGGAAAAAATAGGCAAAAAAAGAAAGGGAAAAAAAAAAAAAGCTCCCTGCACCCACCCCCCCGCGGAGGGCTGGAGAGGCTGATGCGGCCGCTAAGGTAAGCGGGAGCTGAGCGGGGCTGCGCGGGCCCCCCCCGGCCGCATGCTGCCCCCGGCCCCCCGCATGGCCCCGGCTGCCTGCTCCCTCCCCGGCCGCTTCCATACGGAACCCCGGCTCTTCCCCTTCCCCTCCGGCCGGCTTGCTGCTAGCATGCGGTTATTCATTTATCCTCCTCCCGATGGTCGCCACTAAAGCTGCACCTTCCTGGGTTAAGCCAGCCGAATAATTCTTTGGAGACCACCGATGAGAACGGAAAATATTCCCTTTTCTCAACTGGTCTGCAGATGCGCTGCTGGGGTCTCAGAGCGTTGGGCGGGGGTTGCAAGTCGGAGGGTGACAGCTGGCCAGATGTGGGACGTGGGCAGGGTGGGCGATGCCTAACAGCTGGCCAGATGTGGGAGGTGGGCATGGGCGGCTGCTTCTGTGTGCAGGGAGAGTACACACAGCTGGAGCGTGGCTGGGGAACTGGCTCTGCAAACAGCCCCCGATCCCAGGCAGGATGCAGAGGTGGGAGAGGTGTAAAGCGGCAGATCACCCTGAGTCAGGGCAGTACGGAGGCACCAGCCCTACAGCCCCTGTCCAGGCTTGCTTCCAACCTGGGACCTGCACGTTGTTCTTCTTAAATATTATATCCATTGAAGGAAACTGGGCTGTGTTTGCAAGACAGGTGCTTTTTGTTGTGGTGGTGGTTGTGAGGCAGGAGATGAAAGTTTGGTGTTGTTTTGATGTGATTCTTGATTGCAGCCTGTTGGAGTAATTGCATCGCAATTGCTCAGAGGTAGAATCAATTTCCCCAAATTGAGATTTTAATGGGAGCTCGCGAGCTGCTGTTATGTCATGTGGTTTAAGGCGGCGTTGGATTGCATTTATTTTATAAACTGGATCCTTGTGCAGGCGGTGCAGGGCTAACAGCACCACCCAGTGGGGCCCCGGCCACCCCCAGCTGCTCCCCCCATGAAAGCTGCCACCCGGCTCAGTTTCACCTCCTGAAATACATAAAGAAGTGCTGGATTTACAGTTTTTGCTCCCCCACCCCATAAAAAAGGAAAAAGTTTTGAATCAGCATCTCGCAGCCTCAGTAATGACACAGAAGCTGTGCTATGGGATTGCTGGGTTTCTGGCCAGCGCTGTCAGGAATTGACATGGGGGGATGCAGGCTGGGTCTGACAGAGCATTTTCCCTAAGACCCCTCAATGACACCTTTCTCTACCTGCTGAAGATGCGGATTCACAAACACACGCGATGTCATGCCCCACCTTTAAACGTGGGGACCCAGGAGATGTCCTCAGCTGACCTGCCAGGTTGGTGTGGGATTAAGGAGCTGTGTTTGCACCTTCTTAAGACAGCAGTAGTTATTAAAGGCAGCGGGGAAAGCCCAGGTTGCCCCCCTGTCCCGTTGCACAGCCTGGTTTCTGTCTCTGCTGATAAGCACCCAGCTCTGGGTGCCAATTCTTCTGCGCTGGTTATTTTTCGGCAGTTCAGGTTTGCCCATCTTTTCTGCTGAGCTGACACGTGGCCATTTGAACTTCATCATGTGCACCCCCCAGCCCACCTCTTTATTTTTAGAGAAGCCCAGATGTGCAGAAGATACACTACAGAGTTAGGGCTTGATTCTTACCCCAAAGAGGAGACCAGAAAGTACAGCACCCTGCAGAGAACTAAATACACAGAGAGCGAATGCCAGGCAGCCCTCCAAACCCTACAGAACAAGGGAGAGCTACAGCCTGCCCTGTGCACAATGCTGACACCACAGGGCTTTGCAGTCGAGGGGAAGGAAGAGAAAGGAATGAATACAACCAGTCATAAATAAATAAATAACCATAGAATTGCAGAATCATAGAATGGTTTAGGTTGGAAGGGACCTTTAAGATCATCTAGTTCCAATCCCTCTGCTATAGGCAGGGATGTGATGAACTGAATTCGATTGGAACTATCCCCACGTTGCACTTTCTGAGTGAGACAAAGTTTTCTACCAACCCACCTTTCACTTGCCTCGTGTTGGTTTGGAGCACTTGGAGGTGACCTGTGGCTGTGAATCTGGAGCAAGCGTTTGGAACAGAGAGCCTGAAGCAGGGTAACCCACAGCAACTTCAATTAGGGTTGCCATTAATTAGCCACTCTCGGCAGATGCAAAGTTGCAGGTCGACAATGCACCATTCCTACTCTACTCACTGGTGCTACGAAGTTAGTGCTATGAAGTTATGCATATTCCACCTTCACCCCACTGGCCTCTCTTTGCATAGCCGGGTCGGTGAGTCTAACGTTCACAGAGGCAGGTGGATGATCCCAAGCAAACAACACTTTCCTGCACTTCGCCACACAGCAGCCTTCAGTCCCAGCACTCCTGCCCCATTAGGTCACAGCAGACGCTCAGTGCATGGCTGAGACCTTGGAGGGACACTTTGCTATCAGCGGTGCAAGGTGACAGGTTGGAGGGAAGAGGCTTCAAGCACTTGCTGGGCAGCCTTGAGGCTCACAGTTCAGGGAGAGCAGAGTTTGCTTGTGCTGTCAGCTGGGGAAACTGCAGAAGTATTTAATAATAATAACTGGGGGGGAAAAAATAGCGAAGGAAAGGAAATGAACTGCAGTATTTCCCAGTGTACCGCATACACAAGAGGTGTGACTTACTGCAGAAAGATGAAAAATGTTGGGTGTTTTTTTTTCTCTCATGATTTCTCTTCTTGTTCAGAGCTTTTTTTCTCTCTACTAAGGGAATCTTTCAGAGCACAGGTGTTTGCTTTTACTTCCACAAGCATTTTGGAATTGGTTTGCAAACCTCCCCAGATAATAATTTGGGGGTTTCCACTACAAACTTCCCTTCCTCCTTTAGGGAATGATTAGCTTTTTTTTCTGCTTAACCCAAGCACGTCTTGTTGCTGAACAGTGCAAGATGAACTTCCTGATCACAGCTCACCCCAGCCAGGACACGAACAGGACGCCTTGTCCTGAGGCAGAGAAGGCAAAGGCATGTTGCAGTTGTGCAGGGATCGCTGCATGAAAGGAAGTTCACAGGAGAGTCAGGAGCAGACCAGGAGTCCTCTAACTACCAGTTACAGCCCTCAGAAATACCCATATTTACTATTTTAGCGATGTAATTACAGGCGCTGAATAATTCCATTAGGAAGGCTGTAAGGGGAAGCATCACCTTTAAACCTTAGGGTTCAAATTAGGCACATTCCTTCAGCCCCGCTGAAGCCCACAGATATCCATAGTGTGGCATAGGGCAGAACGCGCTGGGAAATGCTCTGAAACTGAATTCAGACAAGCAGTGCTGGCTGGGCTGATGCTGCCGGTTGACAGGGGCTGGGATTTCTCCTTGCGTGTCACCTAGGAGCTCCACGGTGCCTTGGAGGTGTTTGCACATAGCGGTGGGTGGTTTCCCACATACTGTTTGCAAAAAGCTGCCTGAACAGAAAGCCTGGCCCCGGCTTCATGAAGGGAAGGAGCAGGGGAAAGCACAGTCAGTGCACTCCAACACACACTGCGGAGCCCCATCGGGCAAGGCAGAAATCCCAGCTTCACATCGCTTCAGTCTTAGTGGGTGATTTTACGTCCAGGCCTTTGATTCAGCTTATCAGAAAGGTGAAGGTGACCTGCAAAGCACAGAGCGAGGAGCTCAGACACACCTTATTTGGGGCTTTTTTTTTTCGTGCTCTGCCGTTTCAGTTTGGACCCATCTGTTGTTTTCTCCAGCAAAATCCGCTGCTTTGGTGGGTGCCAAAAACAGCAATCCCATTTGCAACGCGTGATGCAACTGTGCAAAATCAAGGAGAAATTTCTTTTTCACAAACCAGTGCCAGGGGCAACAGCTCGTTGCTTTCCAGCTTTCCCTGTACCAAAGGCAGAAGCTCCAAAGAGGATCTCATTCTGAAAATATCGCCTCAAACAGGATTTTTAGTGTATCATTTCCATGTGTCAGCTTGCCACAAAACAGCGACACCAAAGTGGGGGGGAGGCTTTAGGTCAAACAATCCAACCAGCCTCGCAGCAGCTAGTTAGCAGCTGGATTTTAAATGGTGGTCATTCGGCTGTCTTGCGAGTTAGAAACAAATAGATCACGCTGTCTGTCATCGGTGATAGCAGGAGGGACATTTTTCATACTGCAGGAAAAGCAAAGGGTGGGATGAAAGGAACTGGGGCTGAGAGGAGGAGGGGGTGAAAAGAAGAGGAGGGTATATGCAGCCTGTGCCCCCAGCCCAGTCTCTCCAGGCCGTGGCTCCTCCTGCTCCTGTCCCCTCTGTGTCCCATCAGCACTTCTCCTTGGGTGGCAGCAGCAGCTGGAAGGGCCGTACTTGCCCCCATCTGACATCCCCCGCAGAGAGGTGCCTGCTGTAGGTCTTCCTCCTGCACCGCCTCAGGCCTGGATGCGGCCTACCAGCTCCTGCCCTCAGCAGGCATCACCCAGGGGTTGGAGCTGGATGATCACTGAGGTCCCTTCCAACCCAACAACTGTTCTGCTGTTCTATGATCTGTGCGCAGCTGCGGGACCCAGACACATCTCTGTCAAGCAGGCAAAGCCCCAGGATCTTTGGATCCCATCTGGGTCCCATCTGGAAAAGCTCCGGCATTTTAATTCTGGCTGCAGCCTGGACAAAGCCCTCCTTCATCTGGAGGCCAAGGGGCTCAAGCCCCCGAGGAGAACCAGGCAGGTACTGTTAGAGCACAGTACACCCACGGCCACTCTCATTCAGGACTTGTCTTCAGTTCACCGTGGCTAAAATACCCATTTGAGGGAAATCTTTCAACAGACCCGAGTGGGCTGTCAAGGGGATGCTTCCCTCCTGGCTTTGCCTTTCCCTGGGTGGAGCACAGCCCTGGGACCTGCAGGTCCGACCTGCTCTCCTCGTCCCGCTGTGCACACAGGGGTGGGAGGAAAAAGGGTTTTAGAGCCCGGCGGGCAAACCAACGTCTGCTGTGCTCGGAGCTGCTGCTGGGGAGCAGGATGGAGGCTCCAGGACTCACAGTGAGACCTCGGGGCCACCGTACGGCACACACGGTGGGATTTTTAACCTAGAATAGAAAGGATATGTTGCACATCCAGAGCTAATTCAGAGGAGGTCTTGAGAAAGCACAAGTTACACAGTGTGCTGCATTGCAGGCTGCATTGCAGGCTGCATTTGGGGACCCCGAAGGGACCCCCTCCCTAAAAGCAGACCTCCCCGGGTACCGCCGGTGCAGGGCTGGGGACCTCAGAGCCGCGCTTCTGACTCAGCCGGGTTTACATCACGACCCGGACGGGTTGCGAAAGGCTCGCACCTCCCGCACAGGTGAACGAGCTCTCACAACCCCTGCCTCAGTTTCCCTCCCCTTGGCGCCTTTTAGCCCCGAATGCTGACATGGGAAAGGGGGGGGGAGGTGGTACCACACCGCTTCCCCCGGGCCGCACCCCCAATCCTTGTCACCTCCCCCCGCCGCTCCCTCCGCCTCCCATGGCCGCCGGCCCTGCCCCTTCCCCGCCGCCGCGCAGTGGAGGAGGTGCGGGGCGGGCGGCGGCCATTGGCGGGCGGCGGGTGACGGACGGCCGGGGCTGGGCGGGGGGAGAGGAGGAGGAGGAGGAGAAGTGTGTAATCCTCCAGTGCAGAGGGCACCAGAGGAGCTGGGGCCGCCCGTCCCTGCATCGCTCCTCGGAGCCATGTGGGGCTTTTAGATTTTTTATTTTTTCCTTATTCTTTCTTTCGATTGATTTATTTTTCCTTTTTTTTTTTTTTTCCTCTTTTCCTTCCTTATTTTTTTTTTCTTCCTTTTTTTTTTTTTTGTTTTTCTTTATACTTTTTTTTTTTTTTTTTTTTTTTAAACTCTTCTTCCAGGGAGAGGATAGTGGTTAAAGCTCGAGCTGGATGGATGGGTATGGGGAGAGGGGCAGGATCCACAGCCCTGGGACTTTTCCAAATCCTCCCTGTCTTTCTCTGCATCTTCCTTCCAGGTAAGGACCAACCTCTTGTTTTGAAGACCATCCCCTTCGTATCTCCCCTACCCGTGGGCCTCCCCTGTGCTCTCCGCAGCACTTGGCCACATGTTTAAGAGGAGCGGGGGGAGTGGGGGGCTGAGATTTGTTGCCCCTTTCCCCCTCCCCTCTCCCGAGCGCTGCGGGGGTTTCTCCGTGCGCTCACCTCTTTGTCTCCCCGCTGCTTCACCTCAAGGGAAAACAGACGATTGGGGTGGGGGGTGGGGGGGTGGATGGACGAAAAATAATGATTCAAGCAGCCCCAAACAATAGGGCGATGCAGGAGGGGCTCGCTCTGACAGCAGCCGTCAGACCACGCTGTGTTCCCCGTCCCTGGGGGCGCGCTGAAATAGCGGTGGGGGCACCTGAGCGCGCCTGATGCCGGATGATGCAGATGGGTGCGAGTGACGGGGGGGGTCCGCTCCGATCGCCGCTGCTGTGCTGGCATATTAATAATACGGGGGGGGGGGGTACGGTTGGGAATGGGGAACGCGGGGGGGGGGGGGGCACAGCCCTAAGGTGCTCACCTAGGGCGGAATGCGCGGTCCAGCTGTCCGCCCCCCCCCCCCCACCGCCACCTTCCTGCCCTCCGCGGGTGCTGCAGCCTTTGCATCGTTGTTTCGGTCGCAGATAGTCCGGGGTGGTGGGATGGGGGGGGGGGGGGGCGCTCAGCAAATGGCTGCACGGCGACCAAATGGCCCGGCCTCGCACCGGCGCTGCCCCGTAACGCCGCGGCCCCCCCGGCCCCTACCCCCGGTTTGTTTGTATTGTGTCAGAAAAGGAGAGAATTTCAGAATTACAGCTGAAAACGCCATCTGTTTCCAATGAATCCCCCATAGTTTTTCACAATGTTTTTGGCAGATCTCTGCCTGCAAATTCCTTCAAGCCCTGAGTGCTTGTTTTTGTTGGGGGAGGGGAAACCGAGTCCACAGAGGCGGATTTGTTCCTTCCAAAACTCTCCAGTTTCTTTACCTCCTTTTTTTTTTTTTTTCCCTTGCTTGCAAAAAAAAAAAAAGCTTGGGGGGGGGGGGGGAGAGGAGAGAAAGCAGGAGGGAGAGCGAGCAGCCTTGGCGCTCCGCTCTGCCAGGTTTGTTTATCTTGCATTTGAGCACAAGTTTCCCCTTTTTCAAATGCTCTGCCTTTCTTTTGCATAACCGTAGGTGCAGCCGTCTTGCACACACATGCAGCAAATACATACAACGCTGCTCTGTGCCCTTCCTCCCTCCCTCCTATCAACTGTCTGTGCCGTGCTCACACCGAGCTGCCCCCCCCCAGCCCTGCACAAACATCTATTTTGGGGGGGGTTAAGCCATTGCAGCACCCACAATGCCCTGTTCCGAGCGGGTTGGGGCTGCTGTGAGATTTACGGTACAAGAAAGAACTTGATACGCGATCTGCCCGCCTGCTTTGTTTGATTCTCCCTTCAGCAGTCAAATAAGGTGCAAAGAACTGGCAAAACGGGGCGATCCGGAGCCGGCGGGAGCAGGGAGCAGACGGATGGTGCTGCCCGTGTGTGGTGCTGGGGGGGCCCGATGCCGCCTCTGCGGGTGGGAAGATGGGGATGGGGTACGTGGGGGAGGATTTCTTCCTCCTTTTCTTCCCCCTCTTGTTTTCCCAGTGAAGGATGTTGGCAGAGCCCACAGAGAGGTGTTGCGGCCCCAGGAAGCCACGTAGCACCCCAAAACATGGGGGGTTGTGGGGCTTGGTGGGCTGCCTCGCTGGGTCCTGTTGTACTTATCTACTTGCTTAACCCCCCCATGGAGGTCGTGGTGGGGGGTACTGGTGTGCAGAAAGCTACCGCTGGCCAAAGTCCTTCGTGGGGAGCAGGATGATGCTCACACCAAGCCCTCATTGCTGGATGTTTGTGGGTACTGTCCCATCACACGTAGGATCCTTGTGTCTGAGGTGCCTCAGCCTCCCAGCTGGGGCTGCACTGAGTTTTCTTGCAAATCCTTTTGACAATGAGTCCGGTTTTTGCTCACCCACATCCTCTGGTTCACTTCGACTTATCCACATGGTGGTTTGCTTCGGCCGCTCTGCCTGAAATATGCTTCTGCCTCCAAAACGTTTTCTGCCCCTGGTCCACCTGGGCAAGGGGGTGGATTCCTAGGAAGGATCCAGCCCAGCAGCTTTTGTCACAGCAGCAGGGAGGGATGTGATAACAGCATTAAGACAAAACTGAGGAGCTGAACCAATGTCACCAGAGCACCTTGAATAGTGCCCAGGAATGGGAGGACACTGTCAGGGCTGGGAAGTGGAGAGAGATTTGAACGTCAGCCTTGGAAGTACATGGGCTTCCTTGTTGTACTATGTGCTGAGCTGGCCTTGTACCGGGATGTGAGGTGGGCATTTGGCTTGTTTTTCCCCCACAAATTGCCTTCCCAAGATTCTAGGCCCTTGCCGACTGGAAATGGGGGGGATATCGGGGTGACTTTGGGTTTATATCGGCAGCAGGAAAGGTTTCCTTTTTTGTGGCCTATGCGGGTGTGTGTGTGAAAGCACTCAGAGCAGCCCAAAGAACTTCCTGACCTGGGGCTTTGGGGCAAAGCACAGTGACTGTGAGCTCTGCACTCTCCCTCCAACTTACCCCTGGGTGAGCGTTGGTGCAATGGCAAGAAAAAAAAGCAGTGGCAATGGGGGTTTGGTACAGCTAAACGGGTGCTCCAGTAAATGTAGAATAAGGGGACCTAAACAGCAGTCGGTGTCCTGGATGGTTTAAATGGGGTTAGAAAAAGCTTAGGGCTGCTGCAAGCTCGGAGTGAAATGGAGACGTAGGGTTCTGGGGTGGGATGGGGGATGCTCAGAGATACAGCTGTGATGGAGAGTCTTATCCTGGAGCACGGAGCACATTTCTAACAGGAGAGCCCCTGAGTGCCTTTAAAAAGCTTTGCAACCTGCACTTGGCAACAGCCGGGATTAAACGAAGAGCTCCCATCACTGGGATATTTATTCCCTCGTCCGTCAGCTCTCAAAATAACAGAGCGTTCGATTGTAGCCTCGAGATTGCTTTGCACTCAAGTGCAGCCTGGCTGAGTAAATCACTGCTTCACCAGCTGAAATTCCTGCAGCGAGGGGGAGAATTGAATTATGTCCAACTGCAAAACCAGATGCCATCCCCTTGATGAAGTCATAGGGCTCTGACTGCGGAGAACAAGCTGGCTCCTACAACTGAGCAGCTCTGTGCAACGTCCCGGCCGTGGTGTGAGGGGCTGCAGTCCCTGCGGATACAAGGACAGTAAGAACTGCAGGGTGCTGAGTCCTGCTGTGCACTGCGTGAGCATCCGGAGGAGTTTGCACACTGAGGGATTCTGGCTTTGCAGCCACGGCTGTGCACAAGGCTGGGTGGGCGAAGCTGGGTGGTTTTTTGTTCCTTTTTACCGCATGGGCACTTCGGTCCCTGTGCTTTCCCAGCTGTGACCCCAGCATTGCTTGGGTGCCCACGTAGGTTTTGGGTTGGGTGCTGTGCCACCTCCCCCCCCCCCACCACCCTGTGCACAAATCAACGCCTCCGATGGAGATGCCGCAATTTTTTTTGGCAGGTTTTTAATTGTATAAATTTGCCTCATCCAGATTTATGTGCTCCGGGCTTTTCTCCATCTCCTCATTTTGTGTCTCATTTACCTCTGCGTTTGAAGGGTTGAAATTTCACAAGAGCACAGCGGGGATGATTATTCCTAGAGGGAATCCACACCTGTAAGCATTGAGTGCTTCCCTGCCAGCCCTGCTGTGGCCTGGGCAAGGAGGAGGAGGGCGAAGGACCCGCTGCCACACCTGGGGGGCCCGCAGGCGCTGGTGGGTGGCAGCTGTGCCTTCAAAGGCACCCTGGGAAAACAGCTCGGGTGCACAGAACGCAATGGAAATCCAAAGCAGATGTTTGCGGGGCTGCCAGGCCTGGGGTGGCCGGGGCTGGTGGCTGGAGGAGGTGGCCGAGGGCAGCCGTGACGCTGCTTTGAGGGCAGGTGCTGTTGGAAAAGCTGAGGGCGATGTTTCGTGTAGGGGGTTGAGGGAGGAAAACCACCTTGTTTTCTACCAGGCTTCACTTGGATGAATCCCTGCCTGGCCCCGTATTCTTATCTGTAAAATGGAGCACTCCTCCGAGGTGGTTCACACGGATGTTGTTGGTGCTGGGAGAGCAGCCAGGAAAACCTGTGGTGTGACGTGTTGAGGAGCTGCTTCGTTAGTGCCCTTCTGCGGATGAAGAATCAAAGGAGGTCGCTTCCCTCACTTGTCTTCCTCTGTCCACCAGCTCTCCATCTGCATCTGTGGAGCAAAACTCAGCAACCCTCCAGCAGCAGCACAGCTCCAGGCTGCTGCTTTAACCAAAGCAGAAAGGCACTGCTGAAGTTTGAGTCCCACAGTGAAGCTGCAGTGCAAAACGGGCCAACCTGCAACTTGCTGCTCCGGCTCGTTCCTCCTTCCAGTCTATCTTGAAAGTCTCAAGATTTGCTGGTTCCTGCCACAGCAGCATCTTCACAACAAGCTCCAAAGCATGGGGCTGCTGCTTCTGCACTGATGCCAGCTCTCCCATTTGGGTGCTGGGAGGAGATGCATTCACCCCCACTAAGTGTGCCGCAGTGAGGTGACCCGGAGCCAGAAGGGCTGACTGGAATGGTCCTCGTGGGCTCCTTCCACAGCATCTGGCAGTTCGTGGCCGGGGAAGGCACTGACTCTGCTGTTTTCCTGCCTGTGCTTGCCCCGTGTCTGTGATGCTGGGAGAGGAGGGATGGAGGCCATGAACTCGGCGCTGAGGACAACGAGGAGTTGGCTGTGGCAGGTCCTCCAGATGCTTTAATGCTTGAGAGGGGAAAACTCCTTCTGTGTTCCTTTGAGCACAAACAAACCGGATGGAGCCCTTCCCCAGCATCCCTTTAAGCAGCGCAATGGCTGTGCTGAAAAACGCTGCGGACTCAACCCAGCTCTCAGCACATCCTTCACCTGGATTTAATGCATTTAATGCTTCTAATGCATTTACTGCTGCCTTGGCCACTGGAAGAGAGCACGAAATACAGGCCGCAGCGCCCAAGGTGCCTCAGCTGAGCCAACCTCCCCATGCACGCCCTTGCAAAATATGAGCTGCAGCGTTTTAAGAGCCAGGTTTATTTTTCTCCTGCAGTTCCCTCCTCCCGGTCCTCCTCCCCCCACTTCAGCGCAACTGAAACCTGATCTAATCCCTTTGCACATGGGTAATTTATTGGTCTATTGGGCTTTTCTTGATGGCAAATTGCATTGTCTTTCTTCCTGGGTTGAGGCTTTGGAGCAGTTTGCTGCATTCCTGCAGCTCTTTTCTCAGGGCTGATCTTTCACACCCCCTCTGAGCACAGTCGAATCAGTTTTATTGGGCCTCTTTGTTATGCAAACGAGGCAATAATAAGCAGGCTATTATTCGGCAAGATTGGCTCTTATTAGCAGTTCAAAGGAGGTCGCTGGCTGAGCTCCGGGTCGGAGCGGGGCCGAGGGTGATGCTGCACATCCCTATGGGTCGCACTCCGGACCCCAAAACCTCCCCAGGAGGAGCTCTGCAGGAGGAGATCTGCTCTATGACTCGTTCGAGGAGCACTGCGGTTATTGCAGCCCATTTCCCATCGTTCTCCTGCGAGCGATGTCCACGCAGGAGCTGCACGCTCCCCAAACTGAGCCGAGAGCCGGGCCTTTCCTATGGAGGTGTCGGCATAAATATGTTTATTTAGATTACTTAAATAAATATGTGTTTAGGAACCCGAGTCTACGTGCTCAGATGTGAGGCCAAAGGTAATTACGTTTTACTGTGTTCACCGAAAAGGCCTTTTACTGCGTGTGTGAGGCTTGCACATCTCCACTTCAATCCATGTGTTTGGAAAGAAGCGGGGTGATGTATTTGCATCACATGTGGGTGATGAAATACTTTCCAGCCCGTTAGTAACCAAGAGGATATTAAACAACATCTCTTAGCAGTGAACGCTTTAAAATTAACAGGTCTGGTTAACATGCACCCAAGAGTCTTAAAAGAACTGGCTTTTGCTTACTGAAATGAATTTCCAGTAATTCTCATTGCTGGAGAAATTACAGGAGAAAGGATGAATTGTTGGGTTTGTGCAGGAGAGCGATTCAGGTGAATGAATTTTGGGTAACACCTGGCAAAGGGGAAAATAGGGGCACTGATATTAGAAGATGGTTAAAGTTGGAAGTGTGTGTGCAGTGTAGTGGGGCTGTGCTGGAGGGGAGCACAGTGTGGCTCTGCCTTAGTGGTTTCCTCCTTCATGATCCACTGTAGGTACGGGGCTGATGGGTCCACGGTTGGACTGGATGATCTCAGTGGTCTTTTCCAATCTGTGATTCTCCGCTGGCAACTCCAGGCTGATTCTGAGAAGCAGGGAAGTGCTCTTGGTGGAATATGGTGAATTCACCACCAGCTGGGGCTGGTGGATGGCCATGGCTGGTTGATGGCCATGGCTGGTTGATGACCATGGTTGGTTGATGGCCATGGTTGGTTGATGGCCATGGCTGGTTGATGGCCATGGTTGGTTGATGGCCATGGTTGGTTGATGGCCATGGCGGCTGGTTGATGGCCATGGCTGGTTGATGGCCGTGGCTGGTGGATGGCCGTGGCTGATGGATGGCCATGGTTGGTTGATGGCCACGGCTGGTGAATGGCCGTGGCTGGTGGATGGCCGTGTCTCATGGGCGGCCATGGCCAGTGGATAAACTGATCCCAGTGTGCCCAGGCGAGGTGAGCCTTGCAGAAAGCCTCCTGCCGTGGGGAAGGGAGGCAGCAGGCTGATTGCAGGGCTGGGCAAACACCTTCCAGTGGGAACTTAAAAGTGCAAACCGTTTAGCTTATCTGTGGGATTGACAAGTGACTTGATTGCCGTGTGTAAATATCTTTGTGGGAAACACATGCTGGTTACTAACGGACTTTTTTTTTTTACTGCTTTAGAGAAACTCGCTGGTTCTTTTTATGTCCTTACAATGAAGGCAGATAAAATCCACTTAGAAGCAGGACCCACATTTGTAAAGGAGATAAACTCCCGGAGCAGGGGCATTGCTTTTCAGCTTGTGGTCACCTTGGGCTGCACAAGTCCTCCTGGGAAGTACACTTGAACAACTGCAGGCACTGGGCCGGCAGGGTGGCTGTCACTACATGTTTTGTCTGACTTTAAACTTTCCCAGCCTTCACATCGAAGGAAATGTTGTCCCTTGTTTGAATGGCACCAAGCCCGTGAAAGGAGAAGTGAGGAGGTCAGGCTGCCTGGGACTGAGGCCAGGTGTCATTGGTGCCACCTAGTCCTCAGGTTGAAGGTCCCTTTGCTACGGATCACAGTGACAGTGTCACCCAGAGGTAAAGGTGTCACTCAGGGCCTGGAGAGCCTCCTTGGTTTCCTGCTCAGGAGGGGTTTGTTCTGTGCTAAGTCAGTCAGCTGTGGTTCAAAAACAGACCCATTGTGAGGAGATGGAAAATAGATTATGTGAGATTGAATAAACATCGCACCCTGGCGCAGGTACAAATGCACAGCCTGCATGACTGTGCCAAAGCTGCTGCCAGGGGAAGGGGCACGGCATGGAACAGAACATGTTTGCTGTCCTCTGTGGTGGCTCTGTGCTGTGTCCCCAGCATGGTGGTGGTGGTGGCAGCCATGTGTCTTGCCCAGGGCTGAGTCACGCAGGTGCCTGCACAATCACTGCATTGAGCAGCAGGGCTATGCCCGCTGAGCCCTGCCTGCAAACCCATGGCCAGCCAGCCCCCGTGGCCAGTCCACACCATAGCAAAAAGAGGAGGCAACACCCCCAGGGCTTTGCCAAGCCACCAGCCTGCTGAGAGGCACATCCATGGAGCAGCTCGGTTGTGTGCAGCCCTGCTCTGCACCGCCCCATGTGCTGCTGCCAGGGCACCTGGCTTGGAAATGTGGCCTTATATGGGGCCGTGTGCGAAACAGTGAGAAGGGGACGGGTGCCAAACCCAAGCGATAACATCTTAAAGAAGAACGCTCCCCCTTCAGGCCCAGGAAGGGAAGAGATGGGCTTCCTTGCCATTGTGGGTATTATTACTATTATTTTTTTTAACCCGGAACCTTATAAAGTCATGAGTGATCCTCAGTGATGTGGCAGCATGGGATGCGTTGGGCACAGATCGTTGGGGGCAGTTTTACAGCAGTAGCTGCCCAGGAGCTGGACTCGATAGTCCTTGAGCGATGGGTTATGACTTCACTCCTGCTGAAAAGTCCATACACACAGCGCATCCCGGTGGCTGGAACCAGGGCTGGGGGTCTGGAATGCTCAGGGATGTGTCCTGTTGCCCCCAGGGGCAGTAACGTCTTTCAGTGCGCAGCCTCAGGGCACCCTTGAGCAAAGCATTAGTGCTGGGAGAGCAAGGATCCTATTGCCTGGTGCCACAGGCGCCTGGGACAGCCAGCAGCAGTGGCACCACTCACATTTCTGTGTGCATTTAAACTCATACCTTCCACTGGGAATGCCACCTCCAGCACCGAACTTCCCTTCTCCCTCTGCATTCAGGCACTGTGCAGCTATAGTACGAGCAGCAATAACCACAGCAGAAGTGTCAGCCCGTGTCCAAAGCTTGTTTGCAGGTCACCTCCAGCTGATGGCAAGTTACAGCGAGACACAAGGGTTTCCACAGTGCTTCTTGCAGGTTTAAATTGGACGCTGCCAAGCTGAAACAGCTCCTAGATTCTCGGAGCTGTTGCTAGCATCTGTGCTTATTAAACATGAATTTTAAAGCTGTGAGGAACCTGTCACCGTTTCCTATTTGCACTTCACTCTTCTTGGAAGGAGCACGCAGCCCAAGAGCCGGACTGCTGAGTGTTTTATAGCTTTGCTTTCTCTTTCTGATTTTCCAGCACCGACTGTGTTTAGGTTTCCAACACTGCAGTGTTTAAAACTAAAACACACTGTTTTCCCTGCAACAATGCTGGGTTTTGTAACTTTCTTTTTAAACAAACGTGAAATGATTTTGGCACAGATGCGCTGCCAGCCTCCTTCTGAACAAGCGCCGAGACAGGAATACGTGCACATGCAAAAGCATCTGGAAATAGTGGGGCTTTTTCTCTCGTTGCTCTGCTGCCTTTTGTGCCCGATCCCATCTCCAAGCCCTCTGAAGGGGTTTGATGAAGAGGAGAGGAAGGAAAGCACCACCAATGTGAAGTGGTGGGAGCCTGGGTTCACCCATCAGGGCTCTGGATTGGCACAAGCAATCTATGCATGCTGTTCGGCGAAGGCCATGTGCTTTTGCACAGCTGCATTTAGCTCTGCTCCAGGGAAGCCACACAGCCCTGGGGAATAGGCACTGGGAAGGGGAATTAAAAAAAAAACAACAAAACCCAACAAAAAGAGCAGGATCCAAATTTCCTTTGCCTTCTTCCAGCTTGTCAAGCCCTGCAGAGGCTCTGCTGCCTTCGGCTTCTCTGCGTGGGCAACAGCAAGCGGGGTGGCTGGCAGCCTGCACCCTGCTGTGCCGGTTTTTCTCCTCTGTGTCAGCCTCCTGCTCTCTCTGGGTCGTGGTGGGGAACGGGCCTCCTGCCTCCCGCCCCGAGCTCCTCAAGCTCCTGGGGTGCACTGCAGCATGCGGTGCTGCAGGAGAGGTGCACGGCTTCTCGGCTGCAGCACCAAACCAGGGAGCGTGGTGCCTGAGCTGGGATCCTGCTCTGCCCTGTGCTGGTATCGCTGCGTGGCTGCAGAGCTGGGGCACAGCGGCTGTGCTGGGGATGGGTTTTCCCATGCCCGAGGAAGAGGAATAGGAAGGATTTGTGCCACGGTGAAGATTAGGCAGAACACACAGTGATTTGCGCCTCACCATTTTCAATGTCAAGCACTAAAAGGGCATAAAAAACCCACTGCATCTCCCCCACCACATTAAAAACCCCACTGCTTCTCCCACCACATTAGTGATCCTGCCTTATCCTGCTAATGAATGAGTCCCATTCTTTAACACCCCGCTTTCCCCCAGGAACTTTCATCTGAAGGCCGGGTGCTCTTTCCCTTCCTGGCTTAAATCAGGGCACATTCTGTTGGCTTCCTTGGCTTTGATGCATGAGAGCTGGGTCATGTGAGAGGGTCACGTCTGGTGAGCGAGGTCGCGTCACGCAGTGCAACCAGTGTGATGGGGTTGGGCTGTGGGAACCCGGCTGGGGGTCGAGTTGGACCCCACAGCACTCAAGGTGGGGGACCACGCAAGCACTGACCCCGTTGTGTTTTCTCCCTGCCTCACAGTGACGTCTCCATGCAAGATCCTCAAGTGCAACTCTGAGTTCTGGGCGGCCACGTCGGGTTCGCACCACCTGGGAGCAGAGGAAACCCCGGAATTCTGCACGGCGTTACGTGCCTACGCGCATTGCACCCGCCGCACCGCCCGCACCTGCAGGGGGGACCTGGCCTACCACTCGGCCGTGCATGGCATAGACGATCTCATGGTGCAACACAATTGCTCCAAGGATGGCCCCACGTCCCAGCCCCGTCTCCGGACATTGCCTCCTGGGGACAGCCAGGAACGTTCTGACAGCCCCGAAATCTGCCACTACGAGAAGAGCTTTCACAAACATTCGGCAGCTCCCAACTATACCCACTGCGGGCTCTTCGGGGACCCCCACCTCAGGACTTTCACAGACACCTTCCAGACCTGCAAGGTGCAAGGGGCTTGGCCGCTCATAGACAATAACTACCTGAACGTCCAGGTCACCAACACGCCGGTGCTGCCTGGCTCCTCAGCCACCGCCACCAGCAAGGTGAGCCTCGGGCACAGCATGTGAGCAGGGTGCGGGTGCTTCCAAGTGCTGTTTGTTCCCAACTGCCATCTTTACAATATGTTGCCCATCTCCTTGGGGAGGGTGAGAGTGGGAGTTCCTCTGAAAGCGGGTGTTTGGACACAAATATCAGCTGCCCATCCAGACTTTCCTCTTCTGCCTCCACAGTGAGCAGGCTGGGATAGAATCATAGAATCATTAAGGCTGAGAAAGGCCACTGAGATCATCTGGTCAACCACTGACCCATCTCCACCATGCCAGCATCACTCAGTGCCACATCCTCACGGTTCTTTAATACCTCTAGGGATGGTAACTCCACCTGGATAGCTTGTGCCAGTGCCCAACACTCTTTCTGAGATCTAATTTTTCCTAATAGCCAACCTGAACCTCCCCTGGTGCAATTTAGGACCACTGCTGCTGTAGCTCACCTATGAAAGAATGGGGTGACAAATTCAAGTCTCCACCTGAGGGACTCTAGATGTCTGTGCACAGGCAGACTGGGAAAGATGGCAACACTTCTTCAGGGACACCTGAGGTCCAAGCAAACCCGGGGCTGGCCCCAAGGGCCACCTCTTCTGGATGTGACTGTTTCAGCCTGAGCTGAAGCTGACGCTTTGGTTTTGACACGTCCCTAACAAACATCCTTAGAGATAATTACTGATGCTTGCAACTCCTTATTTACCAAAGGGTGTTAAAAACTTGCCGAAGCGGTGCAGTTAAGTCTGGCTGGAGGGACGTGGTCCCTGAGGACACAGGGACCTTCGATTCTAGGCTGGATCCCAGCATCGCTGTTTTAATTGAGCCTTTTCACCCGTTATCTGCCTCACGGGCTTGTGGTGGCGAGAGATTAGTCATGAGATCTGCAGCATGAGCTATGGGAAGCATTCCCGGGCCACTGATAGTGGACCATGTGCTGTTGGGAAAGGAAAACCTCTTCCTCCAAGGGGCTCTTTGTATTTCTGCTTGGCAGTTTCTGACTTACCCTTATGCCTTCCAGCCAGAGACAGGGTAGGACCCAGAGAAGGTGGCAGGATATCTATGGGAGCGGTAGTACTGCAAGGTGGTGCCTGAGGACATGGCGGAGGAGAGGACAGCAGAGCTGCCACTGGGTTGGGAGCATCTTGTGCTCAGTGGAAGAGTGGTGGGAGAGAAGGGCAGGTCAGCTGGGAGCCTCCATTTTCCCCTTTGTATCACGCCCATTTGAAGATACTGAATGCACACGGTTGAGATGGAACACAACACATTCTGGGGCTCAGAGGAAAAGCCCTTGTTGGTTTACAAAGCAGGGGAAGGGAGGAGGCTGGGACTGTGGGACGCGAATACCATGGGAGCCAGAGAAGCTCCGCCACTTATTGCAGCCAGGCCCTTGGGGGCGAGACAGCGCTACATGCATGGGCATGCCACCACAGGCCTGTGCCTGGGGATCCTGCAACCAGCTCCAGCTGCATGGGAGCTCTGCGTGGGGCCTGGAGATAACAGCACAGCTCCAGGTGGAACCTTCAGTGCAGGCTCTGGGTCTTGGCATTGGTACATGGTGTCTTCACCCCCATGCTGAAGCAGGATGACCCCATTTGAGCGTCTAAAATTGAGGCACCTGTCTTGTCCTGGCTGTCTAAAAGTTGGGGCAGCTTCTTAGGAGGAAGTGTCTGGGTGACACTGAAGTGGAGGCCATAGTCCTGGCTGGGTCAAACAGGCAGCTCTTCCACCTCCCACCTTGATCCTGGTGGTGGCTGTGTGCTCTTAGCCGGTCATCTTGTAACTCCGTTGCTTTTTATCCTTCCTGCAGCTCACCATCATCTTCAAGAGCTTCCAGGAATGCGTGGAGCAGAAAGTGTACCAGGCAGAGATGGACGAGCTCCCCGCTGCCTTTGCCGACGGCTCCAAGAACGGCGGCGACAAGCACGGAGCCAACAGCCTGAAGATCACCGAGAAGGTGTCGGGCCAGCACATCGAGATCCAGGCCAAGTACATCGGCACCACCATCGTGGTCAGGCAGGTGGGCCGCTACCTCACCTTCGCCGTGCGTATGCCAGAGGAGGTGGTCAACGCCGTGGAGGACCGGGACAGTCAGGGCCTCTACCTGTGCCTCCGTGGTTGTCCACTCAACCAACAGATTGACTTCCAGACCTTCCGCTTGGCTCAGGCCACTGAGGGCCGTGCTCGCAGGAAGGGGCCCAGCTTGCCGGCCCCCCCTGAGGCCTTCACTTATGAGTCAGCCACGGCCAAGTGCAGGGAAAAGCTGCCCGTAGAGGACCTCTACTTCCAGTCCTGCGTCTTTGACCTCCTGACTACGGGGGATGTCAACTTCATGCTGGCTGCTTATTACGCCTTTGAGGACGTGAAGATGCTTCACTCCAACAAAGACAAACTGCACCTCTATGAAAGGACACGGGCCCTTGCCCCGGGCAATGCGGCTCCCTCAGAGCATCCCTGGGCCCTCCCTGCCCTCTGGGTAGCACTGCTGAGTTTGAGTCAGTGTTGGTTGGGTTTGTTATAGAGTTTTGCTCCTTCACACTGTGGGGAGAGGGGAGCAGGAGGGGACAAGGGACAAGATGACAGCACTGGACAAGGAGAGATTGGATAAAGGATCCAATGGGGAGCACATGGATCGTCCTCAGATCTCAGCCCCTTTCCAGCACCCAGTCCTTCATCACCCCAGCTCTTGCCCAGGAGGAGCACTATATGCCCCGAGGACGGTTGGGATATTTTGCTGGACTACACCTCAGGTGGTCCTTCCTCACTTCCCCTCGCCCTCATCCTCCCTTTCTGTAGTGTGAGTGCTGGGGAGCCACCACCTCCTTGTGCCACTGCTCCACGGTCCCCTAAACACTCACGGTGACTGTGATGTTGGAGCGTGTGAACGTGGCTTTGTGTTGGGGAGCCACAAGCGCGATGTGGCTGGGCTCCACTTTTTGGGGTGTGCTTTCTGCAGCCCCATCGCTGCAGGCAGCAATGCAAAGCAACAGGCAGGGGCCAAAATGGTGGGGCTGACCACAGAGAGGAACAAGGCATCGTGGTGGAAGGAGGCCACGATCCTCAAGCTTCGGCTTGTGTTTTCTGTGGTTCAAAGGGCATCTGCTATTTTAGCCACTTCACCTGGCTGATTCACTCCATAGTTTCATTCCTGGCTCCCTTGTCTCTACCCGGACCCACTGAAGAAGACTCCTGATTGCGGCAGGAGAAACCTGGCCAGTATTCAAGCATTTTCTTTAACTCCTGCCCAGTGTCGGATGAGCTCCTTGTGCTGTTTGCTCCCCTAAAGCTGGCAGTGGGGAGGCTGCTCAGTAGGAGATCCCATCCGCGCCACCCCCTTGGGCCCCAACACCCCCTTACCTGCCCATGGATCAGCCAGGTCCCGAAGCAGGAGCATCCCTCTCTGTTTGCTGCTAGGTCTCTGCTCCACTCCTTCTCCCAGGGTCATGACTTGCAACCCCATTGCAGACCCGTTGCACCTTAAGCCCATCTGGGCTTGTCTCTGGAATGGGGCAATGTTAGAGATTCAGCCAGGAGACAGGATGCAGCAGAGGGCCCCCCTCCCCAACCGCCCCCAGATGTCTGTTATCCTCCCTCAAAACCGCTGGTAATCTCCTTCCCCCACCACACATTGCTTCCCTTCTCCTCCCCATATTCCTCTGTGGTTCACCTCATTGCTCACTGAACAAAACGAGACCACCTTTGGCCTGCACCTCGGAGACCTCTGTGTGGATCTGCCCTCCATTCCTCGAGGTTGGGGGCGGTTCCCATTAATCATCCCCCCCAAAACACGCATCACTGGTGGGGGAACGTCCTGCTCAAGGGAGGTCTCTGGGCACGAGGAGACAAGCTAGCACCAAAAGAGGTGGGAACAGGCAACCTCGGGCAGTGGGAAGCGCTGCCAAGAGGCGCCTGCTGTAAATACTCAGCGTGACTTTTCATTGTGTCCTAACAGCTCTAGAGCTCCATTTGTAAAGCAGCAGAGAAATGCAAACTTGTGTCCATGGATGTAATTTATATTGTCTCTTTTAATATATAGAGCCCCGGCCTTGATCTCGTGTGACTGTACAGATGAAGAGATGTCATTGGTTTCTAAATGTTTTAAGGAGAGAAAAGAAACTAAAAAAGGAAAAAAAAAAAGAAGAAAAAAAGGAAAAAAAAAAAGAAAAAAAAAGAGAAAAAAGATGTGTTTACTACTTTGCTCCTTGCTTTGTTTGCTGGTGCCCCAGGAGTTCTGTTCAGGCAGGTGTTAAAATAAGGATATCGCAGGTTGATGGCACTGAGGAGACCAACTGCTGGGCTGCTGGGCTTCCCCAGGTGCTGACTGCACTGTGAGGCTGCTGGGGATGTTTTTGCTGTACTTAAACAGGGGGACAAACCTTTGGTCTGCTGGAAACTCAAAGCCTACGTTCTGAAAGGCAGTTTCACACTAAGAGGAAGCATCTTGCTGCCACCCTATAGGTAACAGCCGTGGTGCAGCGGGGTCTTTACTGACCAAGCCACAGCATGCCATGCCAACGAGTACATCCTTCCCATAAGACCTCCCCCTAATTACCCATAAAGGGCAATTTCCAGCCAAGGAAAGCCTGTTTAATTACCGCACGGCTCAGTCCCGCACTCGGGGTGAGCAGCCCAGCTGGTGGTCGGCTGTTAGGAGGCGGTTGGGGTATCCCTGTTTTAAAAGCAAACAGTGAAGCACTTTATTTTGGTTGCGTTCGACCCAGTTCTGCTTAAGAGGTGAAGTGTGGCCGAGAAAGACCTGATGGATGGAAACAAAAAGGCGTAGGGAAGGGAGGGGTATAACGGGATGGATCCCACCTCCCTGCGCTCTGACCCACTGAGTGTCACCGCCTGTACATACTGTAAATTATTTATTGACAGAAACGCGAGTAAAGTTGGAGGGTTTTTGTTTTTTGGACAATAAATTAGTGGGTCTCGTTTTGTTCCCGGTGTGTTCTATGCTGCCGTTTACCACTCGTTGTCCCTCGTTTCTGCCCCCTCCCCCGAAGCAAATCGCTTTAACCCGTAACCCGAGGATCCTTCCGTACCTCACCTGTGCTGGAATCGGCCCAACGCTGCAGATTTCGCCCCATTCCGGCTCCCAGCAGCAGGACTCGCTCCGAGATCCCCCCATGGGCGGCTTTTTGCTGGGAAGCGGCCGCCCTCTGCAGGGCCGGCTGTGCCATGACGCCCAGCGGGCCGAGCTGCGCTGTGTGCAGCCCCGTGCTGCACCGACAACCACGGCCGAGTCCCGTCGGGCTGGGGATGGTCTGTGAGCGGACCTGCCTGACGTTACACCACCGTGCCCCCAGATCCTTACCTGCAGCGCTACCCCCACCCCGCGGACCCGCAGCCTCGGCGCTGTGCTCGGGGCAGGACGGCAGCCCACCACCTCCCGCAGCCCCCCCTGCAGGGCCTCCATCCCGCAGCCCCTCGCCGTGCCTGGCAGCCCATCATTCTTTCCACCCATTTTTCAGGGGCACGTAACTCAGCCACGAAATTTCACTCCCGGCCGAAACTTGGCTCGGTTCAGCAGGAGAGAGGCTGGAAAGGGGCGGACGCCGCGACTGCAGGTGGGAAAAGCAAAAAGGCTTTTCTTTTAACAATGAGCTCTTATAAGCTGGGAGAGAAATGGCCTCAGACCCTGCACTGCGCCGGGGACTCGGTGTGAATGGGTGGAGGGGAAAAAAAAGCCGAGTGAAGCAGCCCATCACATCGCACCTGGGGAGAGGGAGGGGGGGACTGAGAACACCACCAATGCACCGGGAACAGAGAAAGGGGAATTCGCCCAAAAAAGGGCCAAAAAGAGGATTATACACTCACGGAGATCCCGAAGAGCTGAAGGTTGGATAAACATCACCAGCACCTGGCTGGAAACCAGCGAGGAAATGGCACAGCTTCTACTGATCAGGTGGAAATTCCCATGCAAAGGGGTTTCCAAGTCTGGATCAAGCTCTATCACCACAGGCTGAGAAACAACGTCAAAGAGGCGAGAAGAACAACCTGGACACACTTAATCCCGCACAGGGAAAACCCCCATCATCCTGGCAGCCCCCAAACAGCCCCAGTTTGCAGCACGTTCCGCATCGCACCCAGGCTGGCACAGCTCTGAAAACCTCAGGAACACTTTTTAATATACAAGAATCAAAAGTACAGCAGTTTTACAATGTAGGAAAATTTAATACATACTATATAAACAACATATTTACATCAGAAATCACTAGGACAGTGGCTTTTTTTTTGTTTGTTTGTTTGTTTGTTTTTCTCTTTTCACAAATATAAATTAATATTAATTAACTGTTCTTTTAGTCAACAGGTTTAAAAGACTTTTACAGTAAGAGTCCTTCTCTCCCTGGAGGGAGGTGGAGGTGGGGAGGAAATGAGTGGAAGCAGAGAAGTGTTTCTGTGGGGGGGGGTCATTTATACTGTTCATATGAGGGACCTCAGAGCCATCAGGACCCGATGGGCCGAGCTCACAGCATTTCCAAGGGGTCGGGGCTGAAAAAGGTTCTTAAAGTGACACGAATGAATGAAGGAATGAACCAACAAAGACACAAAGGAACAAACAAAGCCAACACGTTGCTACAAAGAGGAAAGAGGAAAGAGGAAACCCCACAGCTGGCTCGGAAGGAAGAGCCATACCGGATGCCGACACAGACACCGCAGTGATGTTTATGGCTGTGGATCTGTCCCCTCCAGTGCCACCCACACCAAGTGACTCCGTCTGGTCCCTGTTTGGAGGGGATCAGGTGTGTGCACACACACCTGGGGAAGACTCCCTGCAGATTTCCAGCCGTGTGAGAGCCATCCATTGAGAGTGAGCAAGACCAGGTGACTGTTCAGTCGCAAACCAGTGTGACAGCAGGCACCGCTCCACCAACTATAGGCAAAGCTTTTGCTGTTGCACTGGTTTCAAGAAAGAAACCCCAAACCACCTCATGCTCGGAACCCAGGATGAACAGAACCCCTCACGCACAGAAGTGCCTCTTGTTGGAGTCTGAAGTTATCCCGCACCAACCCTAACACTGGTCTGGCCAGTATTGCCTCCTGCTACGACTTGTATGGCACAAACTTTCCATCACGATAGCACCACTGTGTGAATGTGAATGAAAAGAGCAATTTCTCTTTGCCCCTGTGAGGTTTCTTCCAATCCTTACTTTAAAAGCTAATACCTCTGAAAAGAAAGGACCTCTTTGTTGAATACCACAGCAAGTGCAATCACAGCTTAGTGAGAAAGGCAGCGGTAACGCGTTGCCTCAACGCCTCCGGCACGGCATGGAGGGGAGACCTGGGGGTTAGTGTTGATTTGTGTGCGCTTTCCAAAGCGCCTGGAGCAGGAAGGCCAGCCCTCATCACCCCTCGGACTATCAGGGAAAGGACATCACAGCTTATTAAGGTCATATACTGGCATCTCAAAGCCTCAACTTCTGTCCCCCCACCAAGAAGAGCAGCCTGGAACAGCCTGATCTTTAATACTGAACTCTAAGAGACAAAGCATCCCCAGACACCATAATCTGAGCAGCCTGGCTGTTGGGACGGGGATGCAGTTCTGCTGACACACACTGACTTCTGACCAGCAACCTGTATGGAACCAGCAACCTGTCCCCACGCCACTGGCTGGACACTGTTCTGTATCACTTGCAACGACTCCAACGCTTGGAGGAATGTTTGCTCTGAAGCCTGCTGAGCTGGGCTGCAAACCCCTCTTCTCCCTCTGACATGCTGGGCCTCTAAGACAACTGCACCAGGAATTTTTAAGTACCAAGTCCTGAATTCCTCATTTTTCTTCCTCCTCACTTAAGTGCTGAGCCTGCAGGCACATCTCCAACACAGATGGACTGCTGAAAGGTGACCGGTGTGACCATTCCCAGACAGAGATCAGCCCACAGCTCTACCATTCAACTCTGTGCTACCACCCCTTATCTTTTGGTTCTAGTAAAGGCTTGTGATCACCATTTTGTGAAGCACAGAGAGAAATGACTTGCCCAGAATTAGGAGCTTCAAGGTCCCCAGATGCCAAGAGCCATCTCTCGTCCTGGTAACTCACAGCTCCCAGCCAGCACCTGTGTTAATTCCTGGATATCCAAGCTGCCCATGTCAGGAGAGAAGAGGGGTCTTGTTCTGAATTCCTGCGCCCTGCCCACAAGGAAATACTGCTCTCACCCTAATTCCTTTCCTACTTGTTAGAAGTGAAGCAAGCCTTTGCTACAGAAGTCTGCCTGTTTTCACATATCCCAGAGTCTCACAGAGTCAAGATTTGCTGGTTCCAGCCCTGGATCCCCGCTCTGCTCTTCTGCGGCAGGGGGCACAATAGCAGTGAGAGCAGAGCCAGCTTCTTGAAATGGATAAAGACACAAGAAATGATCATGAGTCCAGAAAAGTGATGGATTGTCACCAGCATGGATCCAACTCCTTTGGAGTCACTGTGGGGACACAGAGTCCCTCTTTCAACCAAGCCCTTGTGGCAACAACAGCTTGGATGCTTGAGGGACTCTCCTATCCCTCCTGGAATATACCATCCATTGACCTATGCTGGTTACACACAAAGCCCAGCCCAACCAGCTTATCCCCGATCCCAGAGCAGCATCTGTCACATAACACGAAGACCGAGCAGGCACACAGCCTTCTGGCACAATCCTAAGCAGCATTGATCCGCCTTCTCGGTTCTGGGGAAACACTGTGGCTGAGGAGAATTCTCCATGTGTCTGTTGGATTGGGGAAAACAAACCAAAGAAAAAGAATGAGGCAAGTCTGGTTCCAACGTTCAATGAGAGAAAAGGGGGGAAACAAAATGGGAACCCAAATTAGAACTGAGTCTTCCTCCACCCGCTCCTCCAAAATCCTCCTTGACCCAGCAAGATGATAGCAGCACGTTCAGAGTTTCTGGTTGTTGCATCCAAGTCTTTCAAGACGTGTTTCCCCCCTACTCGGTCGCTTTACGTTTTCCTCATGTTCCAGTTATAGTCTGGATTGTTTTTCTGTTCTAGCGACCTATCCAGAGGCGACCTGTGATCGAGAGGCGACTTGGAATCATGAGGAGATTTCTGAGAGGGGGGCGAGCGAGGGTCCGACACGGAAGGGTGAGGTGGAGGAAGGGGCTGTTTGTAGTCTCCCGGTTTGTCTGTGTGGAAGGACCTGTAGTGGTCCGAAGGTCCTTGGCCATGGTATCCCATGGGAGGCCTGTGATCAGACATCCGTCGGAAATCCTGCTGGTGGTAATTCTGAGGCCTGAACTCATCGGATCGCCGGCGCTTGGAGTCGTGGTGGTGCCTGCAGAGAGAAAATGGGTGGGTGGAGGTTAGCTGTGCAAGGAAAGCGGCACTGAGGGATGTGATTTAGTGGGATGGGGTGACGGTTGGGCTAGATGGTCTTTAGAGGCCTCTTCCAACCTTAATGACTCTATGAAAGCTTGTCCACGGTGGCTGGGTGCGCTGCTGCAAACCCCTGCCAGCCTTCCCAAGAGGAACTAGAATTACCTGTCGTAATAATCCCGGTGGCCTCTGTGGTCTCGGTCGCTGCTGTACTGCTCGTACGGCCTCTTGCGGGAGAGGTTATTTGGTCTGTAGTTCCCAGAGCTCCGGTGGGGGTCTCCACGAGATCGCCGGTCCCCATAGTGGTGGTCCTTGTACCAGTGCTGCTCGTATTGGTGATGCCGTTCCCCACCCCACATCTGGTTGCTGTTGCCGCTATAGCTGAACTTTCGATCTCGCTGCCACTCTCCTCGGTCTGCAATGAGGAAAGCAGTGAGAAGCGTGTTCTGTGCTTTAATTTTAAGCCTGTTTCTTCTTTGCTCAATCCTCAAAGAACCGATAACCTTTTACTGTTGCTCCTTTGACTTTTTCTTCCCTAAATTGCACGGATCACATTTTATTCCTTGTATTCCCTCACCATTATTCTAGCAAATCTTATTCTCTCCTGTTTTTTTACACTTTCCTCACACTGTTATCACGGTTTCTAGTCCAGCAATAAGAACAGTGATCACGTACATTCCATCCCATCACCTTTAAACCCGAGCAGCCACAATCCATGTCCAAGAGCAAACAAACAGCCACAAGGTTAGGAGTGAATGGCTGCTTCTGGTTTCCCAGCACTCACCCGTGTTGCTGAAGTGTCTCTTTGGGGGATGGCCGTAGCTTTCACGTGGGTGCCCGTGCATCTGCTGCTGGGCATGGGAAGGGGGCATGTGGAGCTTCTGGGAATGAGGATTGTGAGGCACGTGAGACTGGGACATGGTGGGATCACGGCTGGAGCCCGAAGGCTCTGGGCGGAACGGCTTCTTCATGCTGGGCATGCTGGCCATGTCCTCCTTCTTTTTCTGCTCCTGAAAGGGGTAAGAGAGAGTTACAGCTCAGCTGCTCTTCAACCACAACTCAGATTACGTGAGCAGTGGCCCAGTTTGTCAGGCCCCGGGCTGGAGATCCCCCATTTTGTGGGCCACCCACCTCCTTGAGAAGCAGCTGTGCCCAAGTGCGGGCAAAAGCAACAAGTGTTAAAGCAAGCACCCAGAGGAAAGGCACTTCCCATCTCACCTCCTCTTCCTGCGATCTTTTCTTATGAGCCATCTTGTAGAGTTTGTGCAGTTTTCTGGCATCGAATTCTGTGAACTTTGACACAAATATCCATAGGTTCCTGGAAGGACATGAACTTTTTCTGTTAATTGCTACGTGAGCTGTTCAACTGCCATCTGCTTCCAAACCAACACCAGATCAGTGCTGCCCTCTAAGGAAAACAGGCACATTCCAGCTCAGGACAGGATGTTTCAGGAGAGTTGGAACAAAGCCCTTCCAAGTACAATAACTGTTTTGCACTGGTTTCTCTAAACTAGCTCTGAAATCAATTTAAATGAAACCAGCACAGCTTGGAGACAAAACCCTCACCAGAGGCTGGTCAAGGACTGAATGGGCTACAGAACATGAGCTTTCTCTTACGTTCAGTAGGAGGCAAATAGCACACTGATCCACATAAACCCCAGCAGCCTACAGGTGCCATTTAGAAATATCACAGATGAGCAACAGGAGACAAAATGATCCCTCACCTTCTCCATAGCTTGATAAGATCCTGGTCAGTGTAGGCTTTAAGGCACTCAGAGATGCGGTCCCCGATTTTTAGGAGGCAGTTGCGTGTGTGCTCCAGCTGTTCTTGAACCGTCAGTCCCTTATCGGGCTTATCAAGTTGTTTCAGTGCTTTTTTTACTGGTCTCATCCTTTCCTTGCACTTGAGAAAGAAACAGAGTAGGAAGTGATTCACTTGGCAAAGGGCTCTGCGCTGTTCTCATGTTAATCAGAGAGAGCTGAAAGAAGTTCATTAGCATGAGATATTAGCTTTATCTAACCGTTAGGCAAGGAGAAATCAGCTCTGAAAGCAGCAATTTGTTAGACATGCTGCAGAAAATAATCAGGAAAAGATGAGTCTCTCCATCTCCGCTGTCCCCACAGCCTTTCAGAGGTGAACAATTTGCTTCGCATACAGTAAATGCACACGGGCTGATCCCAGCACAGGCAGGGAAGTGGAACTAAGCATCAACACGCTGATCAAGCAGCCCCAGCTGAATTAGTGCTCTCAATAGCCTCCCTGTCCATCCCAGCCTGTGTTTGCTTTAATCTATTGCTTTTATTAAGACCAGGAGACGTGAGATGAAAGCATCACCTTTTTCCACTGGAGGCATCAGCACTTTGCACAGACAGTACATCAAACAGGTTTCCACTGCCTGACTGGACCTTTCATGCATCACAGAGGGAAAATAAAAGGGGAAAAAGAAAAGGCACAAAGATAACACGGGGCCTACAGGGAACACACAGACCTGAAAATACGGAGATCTCAAAGTATGGAACTGTTTTCAAAAACAGATACTTGAGCGTTTCACTTTGTAAGTCAGGCAGAGGAGCATCTGTCACAACAACTTTTAATACAAAGGCTATTTTTACAAGCCTTGCAGGCACGTTTGCTGCCAGGGCATTTACACAGCTCCAACAACTCCATACCAACTACAGCCATACAAGGTCACTCTTCAAGTCCCCTGTATTTGGCCACCTAGAACAGCCCCAATGGCTCAGTGGCTCCTACAGCAGACAAGACTGCCTCGTCAGGCTGCAGTATCATCTGTGACCCAGGCTGCCAAGTGAGCAGTGGGAGTTTATCCTTCCAGTACTTGAAGGAATATATAAAAATGAGAGGGAACAACTGCTTGATAGTGATAGGACAAGAGGGAATGGTTTTAAACTAAGACAGGGGAGGTTTAGGTTGGATATAAGGAAGAAGGTTTTCCACACAAAGGGTGGTGATGGACTGGAACAGGTTGCCCAAGGAGGCTGTGGATGCCCCATCCCTGGAGGTATTCAAGGCCAGGCTGGATATGGCTGTGGGCAACCTGTTCTGGTGGTTGGAGACCCTGCACACAGCATGAAACGAGATGACCACTGTGGTCCTTTTCAACCCAGGTCATTCTACAGTTTGATCAGCTGGAAAAAAAAGGAGCTCTTCTGAGCTTTGAAATTTCCTCCTGTTGAGGTGCCACGTACAGCAGCTGCTGGTAGGCACAGAGGACAACTCTTGCTGGGCAGGGTTGTTCTGCCATGCTGTCAGAGCAGCTAGAAGAAACTGCTGTGGGGCTCTATGAGGAGGGTCTTTCCTTGCTTACGTGGATTTACCTAAAACACACCCTCAGATAAAGTACAAGCAAACACGGGCTTACTGGGAGGCTCTGCCATTACCATCCCATCCCCTGAGGAAAATACTCACTATGCTGAATGTTTCTTGGTCCAGATCATCATCCTCATCTTCTCCAATGGGGACTGGTTCACTCCCTGCTGTAATGTGGACAGGACCTTGTGATCTCTTCCCTTTACTTCCAGATTTGGCTTCACCACCTTTAGACTTTACAAGGACAAATTACATCACATGATGAACCAGTCTGCAGAACCCCCAAGTGATCCAAGTAACAGCCTGCACACTATTGTTACTGGCAGTCGTTAAACCCTGGGCACAGCTCCTACAACCTTCCTCCCAAGCTTTCAAACTGTTTTGCTGTAATGCCTCTGTTTAGCTTTATGTCATCCCTGAGGGAGCAGAGGAAACTAAGAGCCAACGTTTTGGACCTGAATATTATCATTATATTCATGGAGAGAAAAAAACAGCATTGGAAGACTTGGAAGAGAGGTTAAACTAAAGAATAGATGCCCCTTGCAAGGAGCCTGGAGTAGCCTCATGTCTATGAAGACCTTCAACTTCATACAGCATCACTAGTCCTCAAAACTAGCTGTTCTGGAAAGCAACCTCGGATTTAAATTAAGTGTAAATTTTGACTTATTTGGTTTACCTGCAGTCAAAACCACATGAAAAATCACTGGAAAGCAAAACCTTCCCCTACATATGTAATAAAGCTCCCTGGTCTGTACTCGTAACCTCAGTGTCAAAACACGGTGAGCACACAGTATGTACCTGCTCACTGGACAGGTACGTCAGGTAATCTTTCCCAGAACCTTTTACTTCTCTTCCAATCTGAATCCAGTCTAAAGGCAGTCGTACCCAAAATTCAAGGGACATTTTAGCCTACGACATACCCTTGGTGTTGAAACATTCATTCTGACGAGTCCTGAACAGTCACAAGGTTAATCCAGTCTTGGCAGAATTGTCTGCTAGGTTATTTGGGGTGAATGTAAATTAGAGGGGAATGCAGACAAGTAGCTGCCAATCCTGTGATAAATCACAGCTGAACATAACTTTGAACTGAGTGCTCCATGCTCTACACCATTTCTTCCTTAACACCAGCTATTGAGCCATGCTGCTGTCACAGGGACAGCTGTACTTTGCAGGCAGTCCAACAGAATCTTCGTCCTTTTTGCTCCTTTTTCATGAGGCTTAGGATATGTTGCCTTTTCCACTCCTTAGTGCAGTTCAGCACACTAAGAAGTTCAGGAAGGCTGTGAAATGGATAAGGACTCACCCTGGTGTTTTGTTAATGACTTTACGCACGAGGCCTTTAATAGGACTCACAGCCTTACCCCTCTGCTCAGAGTTTCTGGCCCTTAAACTGCTCGAGAGTATTGCATACCTTCTCTTTCTTCTCTTTTGTCTTCTTTTTCTCTTTATCACTTTCCTTTTCCTTCTTAGTGCTTGTCTGTTTCTCCTTATTCTCTTTGTTCTCTTTCTTCTTCTGTTTCTTTTTCACTGGGCTCTTATCCAAGCCATCATCCTAGAAAATCAGTCACGGCACAGTCAAAGCTGGAGTCCTTCACCTCACATACACATTCTTCCATAAAACGTGCATCTTTGAAAAGCAAGCATTTGCTGAGATCCATCCAAATTTGCCCTCACACCTCTTTAACCCGACAGCAGGAGCGGTGCTGCAATCCACCCAAACAACCTTGAACAACAGGGCATAAAAATTATACGAGCCCCTGGCAGACTTCAGATAAGCACCACTTTCCTATGCCAGTCGTGCTGGAGAACGCTCAGTCCATAAGGCAGATACTGATCAGAACACGAACAAAAAGCCTTAGACTACAAGCCAAACCACTCAATGACAGAAGGTTTTCTAAGCAACAGTATGACCTTGGTAAACTCCCGCTTCTTGACTGGCTGATAGACTGAAAAGGAAACAATTCTTCTTTCTCTCCTTTATAAGGGCAACAGATTTTGTCCTGAGACCACCTTTCTTCCAGGTCAGCACGTGGATGTTTGTGGCCCTTCTAACATCCTCCCCAAAACACCTGAAGGACTGACCTGAAAGAGCAGGTGGGAAAGGTCCTTCCTCCACCTCAACAGTTGTATGTATTTTTTCTGTAAGCTCGCTAGTCTCTTGTGGGAATGCTCTCTATCGCTCCCCTTGACCCCACAGGGCATTTGCCAGGGGTGCTTCTCAACGTGAGTTTCTGTAGTAACAGCACAGCCCGAGAAAACCTGGAAAGGCTGCTATTCAAGCTGACTCACCTTGACTTCACCTTCTTCTGACTGGTTGTCTGAGTGCCGAGGAGGGGAGAGTTCGTTCCCATGCTCATCTTTGACTTTGGGAGCCTTGTTCTCTTTCTTTACTCGTGGTTTCCTCTTCTTTAGCTTGCCCTGGAGAGAAGACAGAACAAGTCAGAGCAAGGAAATACCTACAGCTGCTTCCTAGAGGCAATAGCCCATCTCCTGAACGTCTCGCTAACAGCTGCAGCTCCTGCAGGGTGCCAGGATGCCTGGGGAACCGCGGGAAAGCTTGGCGGGGCACATACAAAATCTGACAAACAAATATCAGCCAGAAAGCTTGTGAAATGTAAGAGGTCAAGGGAATATCTCAAACATCTATTGACTGGTGTTATGGAATTAAAGTGTCACACTGCAGTCCTTTGGTAAGTGCAATAAACCAATTATATGACCCCCACCCGTTATCACTTTAGCATCACAGGGCAATCAGACAGCAGACAAGTCAATATTCTTTCATGCAGGACAAACTCAGTGACCTACCCACACAAGCTGCCTTGCCCCCTACTACCAACCAACCCCTCACCTTGAGAAACCCTGAGCCAAGCAGCTGCATCTCACCTCTTCCCCATCTTTCATGTTTTCTTTCTTCTCCAGATCCTTCTTCAGCAGTTTCAGTAGATAATCAACTCGGGTCTGGAGCTGTTTTCCCTGAGGTTTCTTATCTGTCTCAACAGGCAGGATCTTCGATAAAGAAGAAAAAGAAAAAAGATACATTCACATGTACACATCAAACCTTGGCAAAAGAATTACATGCTGGCAGCCCTCCTCTCAGGTGCAGCAAATGGCTGGAGATGCTGCACCTTCCAGGGGGAATGACAAGGCTCATGTGTTTCAGAAGAACTTCACACAGACTCCCTGCCTATCCAAAGCACCAAGCAGGAATCTCTCCCTGGGGCATTCAGCAGGTAAAAGGATCCTGAAGGCAGCTCTCTAGATTCTCTACAGGCTTGGAAGTACAAAGGAAAAAAATGAAAAGCCCTGCAAAGTATATCTGGGACCTTGCATTGCAGTGCTGAGTCCACCCGCTTTGATTCAACAGATTCGCTTGTGACAGCCTTGTCAGAGCAGCCTCGTCTTCTCTGGTGACCTCAGACACTGGTACAGCAATGTAGAAATGCAGCACTTTTATTGGAGAACAAGGCTGCAAGGTGCCACTCTGTGGAGGACGTATTTCAGCTTACCAGCTAAGGTTACTTTCTTGTTTCGCTGGAAATTGGATGGTGTGTCTCAGACAATTGTAAAATTCCTTTTCTGAAACTTCACGTAGGAAGGATCTCGATCACAGCCTGATCTTTGCTAAAAGCACTAGAGGGGATGTCATGGCAATGAAGCATATTGGCAGCCAAGTTGATGCAGCGTCCCGATGTTCCTCAGCCCAGCACTGCAGTGCATGCTCCTTCCACGGTGCTGACACAAAGGATGGCAGCTTATTTGTAACCAGGATCATTTCAACGTGGCCCTTATAAAGAGCTCATATGGGAATGACTGAGGAACAGAGGAACGAGACAGAGTCTTTCCAGCTGGCTTTGCTGTCACAGCGAGTCATGGAACCATACCCTGAAAGCTAACACAGACCACTCCTGACATAAGCAGCCTAAAATCTGTGAAAAATAACTTCCACACAGAGATTTGAACGCAGCTCCTTGTGAGATGCTCACGGAAATATCAAGTCACAACTGCAATGCACCCTCAATACTGTGCACAGAACCGCATGTGTCAGCAATACTCTTTTCTTCCCGCATCATTTCGGGGTGGTGCATATGGTGCAGTTCAGAGAAGATTTACTGCCAATCAAATCAGACAACTCTGCTTTCCATCAAGCATGCAGCATTCCACAGAGGTTGCTGTTTTCCTTGTTATTATTTATTATTATTTTTGGAGCGGCTACAAACAAACATCTGTTTCTGGACTAAATCACATGTGTTCTCTATGAAGACTGTAATGGACCCAATATAAGCAACATGCAAAGCCACCTACCTTATCAGATAACTTCAATTCCGGATCTGTTTTAATTAGTTCCCAGTTTCCATAACCATGCTCGTAAATTCCCACTAACAAGCGAGAATCCTCCTCCACTCCCCAGTCTACATCAAAATGGGCAGCTTTGACACGGCACGTCAGGCGGTACCTGAAGGCATTGCAAACATGAGCTGCTTTTAATGCTGCAGGGCTAAAGCAAACCCACATATCTAGGCTAGTCTCTTTCCACTACAAAACCCAAATGCCCCGAGTCTCTTTCTGTGCTGCCCATTTAGCCATTCAAACTCACTTCTTCCTTTCTTCTGGGTCCGCAGGGATGGATTTATGCAGCATTTCAAACTCCTCTTCGTGCTGGATGATGGATTTCACATTCACTTGGACACCAGAGATCTTGATGGTAGGCCCTCTTCTTTTCCTAGGTCCTTTTCCTGCTTAGTAACAAAACACAGCAACTAGGAACGGGTGTTTGAGTGTGGAAAAAACCAATGCCTGGACAGACACACAGAGATCAACACCTTACTCACAATTTCCTTAAAGAAAAACTGCTAACGTAGGTTCCCTGTATAAGTTATCGTTACCAATCCACTTAGATCTGCATCTAAAGCATCCCCACACCTTAAAAATACATGTAAGCATGCTAGAGTGTTGCTTCAGAAGTTTTATACATCAGAAGCAGCAGAAACCTTGTGGGAAATGCAGCCCTGCATCTCCAGATCCCTGTGTCTCTGTTGGCAGCAGCTGCCTGGTGGAGATGGGATGGTTTAAGAAGCTGCAGTGTGGAATGGCCACCCTGTTCCAGCAGCAAGGACCGGCTTCTCATCAGTTTATCGCTCACCAAAAACACTCTAACTGCAGCAGCTCTCTCACTTACTTTCACCTGGGTTCTCTTTCAGCTGCTCCTCATATTCCTGCATCGCTGACACACAGCTGTTGTGGATGAGTTCTCCTAAACGCTTCAGATCAGCCACAGACTTGTCCACCAGCTCAGCATCCCTGGCAATGCACTCCAGCCTGGGAAAGGGGAAAAACAAATGGCAAGTTTTATATTTGATGTAGCATTTCTTATCCCAGTTGCTCCCTGAGCAACCGTGTCACAGCTTTTGATTGCCAATGAACGCTGCGTGCCTGTGAAGGCATGAAACCTTCATGAGTGAAGCTGGCACAGGTTTTAGTCCTTTTTCCAGTTCTGACAACTGCAGCACAGCGCAGATGTAGCGTAACAGACCCGGTCCTTCGGCTTTTTTAGCTTTAAGGCAAAGGTGAGAGCTGTCTATCGCTGGCACAACCAGCACACTGACTGCCCAGCCTGCTTTATGCCCTCCTTCTCAGCGCTGCCTTAGCTCCATGTGGTGGTCCAAAGCTGCCATCTGCTGTCTCTCTTGTCTGGCTGAATTTCATAACATCAAGGCCTGTACAAACCTTGCATTTCACAACCAAAGAGTACAACCAGCTGAAAAAACAGACGTTTCTCAGACAACACATGCAGGGATTCCTGCCCTGGCTCCAAGACCTCACTAAGGGTGCCAGCTTAGCAGACCCACCACATGCACCGTCTCCTTATCCATGCTGGGACACAGCACTGGGGCTGTGTAGACCCCAGAGTTGAGGGCAATGTTTTTCCCCACATCCCTTCGAGAGGGAGAAAGATAAGAGAAAGATGCTGCGCATTCAGTCTTGAGGTTGCATAGGTTGCTCTGAAAGTAATGCCTCCTATTTATTTCCACTTGATACAACAACAGATACGAAGAGCACAGCAACACCATTTGATATCGCAAATTCTCAGCTACAAAACACTGCCCTTCAGCATTGTCACTACCATTAGCTGTGCATTTCTGCCAGCAATGAGCAAGAGCTTGCATGACATGCTTGTAAAAATCTGCACCAGTGGAAGGGACCCAACAGTTTCACAGCTGTAATTGCTAGGAGAATGCTGCCCATGCACTCCATCTTTCATCAGCACAAACAGATGGAAGTCAGAAGGTGCCAAATCCAAACTATACAGTGGGTGTTGTAGGACAGTCTAGCCAAGACCGGCAATGTACTCTAATATCATCAAACTGGCATCACTGTCTTCTCTGACCTGACTCAGGAATTTTGAGCCTTCAGCTTAGTCAGCACTGCAAAGTAGTGGTCAGAGTTGATGGCTTGTCTGGGTTCCAGGAAACCCAGAAGGATCACCCCTTTACTATACATCCCTTTATCCACTGAGGCCTTGTCTTGAAATTTTTCTTCTACAGAGAATTTGCATGTCAACACACCATGGCCTGCTGTTTTAACCCCAGATCATAGCAGTGACACCACATCTTGTCACTAGTTACAATGTGATCCAGTAAACTGTCACCTTCAGCCTCACATTGATTCTGTAGGTCCTGGCAAACTTGCACACAGTGTCGGTTCTGTGTGAGCATTCACAGTACCCACCTTGCACAAACTCTGTGATATTCCAACATTGCCACCATCATTTCCAATGTAATGAAGCCAGTGATCAGCTCTGTACAGAGTTCCCTCATCATAGTCTCCCAATTCATGGGAAGGCTCGACCTCTACTGCCCTGCTGCCAAGACCTGCCTCTGACAGCAGTGGCCAACATCATAAAACAGGAGCATTGCTTTTGCAGCAGCCCTTGTAGCATGTATGGAGAAACTTGACCAGTGTTTTGGTTCACGTTTGCTGTTCAGGCAGCTGCTCCTGCTTCTTTAAAGGCAGGATGAAAATGCCCTGAGGGCCAGATTGTGCCAGCAGCACTAGTGATCCAGCTGCTCTTTGGGCAGCATTCATCAGTGCCCACCAACTGAGACATGAGAGACCATATGGTAGTATTGAGTTACTGGAGCACATGACAGCAAACTTGTTGGGCTCTGTGCTGTCAGGTGAGGCTGACAAACAGCTACAGCAATGTGTGTATGGCAGTGCTCAGAAACACAACATTTCCCCACAAGAACCCTCTGGAGAAAGGCCAGGTTGAGACTTACCGCTCAAGAGGCAGTCCAAACTTCTTGTAAGCCTTGATAAACCTAAAGAAACAACAAAACAAAATAAATCAAGGAACTAAAGCAACTGCCATAAAACACGTGTCCAATCTCACAAATACGTTTGGATATATTAATTACAGCCTGTCATATTATCAACCTCACGTTCCACACTTGTTAGCTAAGCATCGCTCAGGACTGGGGAGCTTGATCCATTAACCCCCCCCCAAAGAGTTCTGCAACCTCAGCTGGAGAAGAACAGAACGTCAGTATGAATGTCAGATGTTTGACAGATGACAAAAAAGAGGAGACACAACTGTAGTGTGAAAAATAAATAAATAGAAGAAAGCATCAGCTCTCACCCTATGGGTAATTAATAACTTCAATTCCCAAGGATTAAAGAGGCATTAAATCAATGTCATTAGTAATTTTAAAGCTCGGGCTGTAAGTGTAACAACCTCTTGCAGAACAGCCAGATGCGGTGCAATCCATCACACAGCCTCGCAGACAAGAATTGCTATTTATGTTTACTTCTTACTTTTTGTTGTGAGAATCACTGCCATTGCTAATGGCACCTTCAAGGCAAGAGTCAGACACTGTTGCTGTGACTGAACAGGGCTTTGTGCTCAAACTAACAGATTATTTTTAAATGAGCTACTTTTTCTTTTCTTTTTTTTCCCCCATCTTTTCCTCTTTCAGACACAGCGCTTTAACCAAAACAGCTGTTATAGGTCACATTGCAACACCTCTTTCCTTGCTGGTTTCAGGGCTGTATATAGGGCATCTACCACAACGCAAAAAGGTTTAACATCTCCCATTTTAAAATACATTTATTAGAGACAGAAGCAACGAAGACTCTCAAACCCTGTTCTGTTTTTGGCTGAACCTCTGGGCAGAGCCATAGGACAAAGGCCCGAGGGAAAGGCTTGAGAAGGAGAAGAAAACATGAGAAGAAAATAATACTTTGGAATTCAGCCCCCAGCTGACTCCACGGTGCAGGAGAGGATACACTATTGCTCTGATTGACTGGACCACTGCTTCCCGTGGGGTTTATTTTGCCAGACAGAGCCTGCCTTTAACTTAGGCTTAACTCATCAGGACTGCTGACAGAAAAATGTAAGGAAAGCCAGAGACCTTGGCTTCTCCAGCACTATCTCATGGCACTTTAAGTCTCATATGTAATACAGAATCCACACGGCTCAGGTTGGATGGTTGCCTCAAGGACTGGTTCTATGAAGGTATCAGTTGGACTGCAGTCTAACTGAAGACAATCCAGCCCATTTTGCTTAGATTTGAATATTAAGGTCATCAGTCGGTAGCAAACAGAACTGTACAACGGTGCAGAAGCTGTTCCAAAGAACAAGCTTCATATAAACCACTGATATGCTTACAGCTGAACATCTCTTGGATTATCTAGGTATTTCCAACACCTGTGTGGGGTTTCTATACTTGTTTACTGAACCATCCCTATTGCTGAGCACTGACCTCCGGATTTCAGCATCAGTAAATCCTTCCACAGTATCTTTTCTAACGCTCCGAGGGCGTCCACGGCGCTTTGGTCTCTTCTCATCATCGGTATCATCAGTCTCACTTTCTGACCCTGATGATCTTTGAAGCCTTCTCTTTGTCTCTGCATCTGATTCACTGTCATTCGTTTGAGCCTGTATGCAGCAGAAGGATAGCAGGGCTGTTTAACTGATAATCTGCCAGTCTTTTCCATCCCTCCCATGCATTGGCACTATTTTATGTTGAATCAACTCAGCACCATTTCCTGAAGATGCAGAAGATCATGTAATCAAACCACTATGGTTGCACATACTTGCCATTTCTGGCTAGCTAAGACTCCCATGGCCATCCTCCCTTTACAGCCTTTAGCTTCCCAACCACATGTTGATTTATTAAGGTATAAGACCTTAAAACACGCCAATTTTCCATGGTTTTGTGCCATAGTATCCAAGGCTCTTTGGTATCTGGAGTATTTTGAAAACCAGGACACCTGAGAAGTGAGGTGCAATTGCAACAACTGCCATCATCCAATACAAATGATTCTTCTCTAGATTCCACTTATCCCGTAGAACAGTTCACAATCCCTCAAAAAGTCCCATATCTCAGCAGTTTCACAGACTGCTTCCTGTTGGATTTGAGTAGATCACATCACTTGAAAACAACCTTAGGAAGATGGTATCTCTTTTGCCCTCAAGAGAACATTTAGGCAAGAATAGCTGTAGAGCCCAAGGGAAAGAAGGAGCCTGAAAATGCCAAACTTCAATAACATCTGCAGTTGTTTTGCCCTGTGCTCACTACAGGTTTTCTTTGTCTAATTAACATGAGTTGCACCAAATCCAGTGTGAGCTCCTACACTGCATGACAAACCATGGGTCTAATCCTTGGTGTCAACAAGAGGCCGATGTGCCACCCTCTGAGGGTTACCCCTAACCAGCTTTGGAGAAGGGGCAGAAGCACAGGAAAGCTTCCTTATAAGCACCTCCTTTGCCAGCTCTGGCCTCCAGCCCCTCAGCTCTTGGAGATGTGCTGTACCTTTTTCGTTGAGCTCCGGATGCGAGGCAGCATGTAGATTTCCTCCAGTTCTTTCTGCCTTTCTTCCTCCTCCACTTTTTTCCTCTGCTCCTCTGGAATGATATCGTCCCAGTCCTTCTGGGGCCGCTCGTCCAACTCTGTCTCTTCTTCCTCCATGGTTGCAAAGTTAGCCACCTTTTATAAGCAAAGAAACACTTTCAGAAATTCCCTCCCCTGGCAGGAATATCCCAGAGCTGTCTGCTAAGCTTCAACTTCTCCATAGGAGTTCTGCCAGCGTTTCCATAATTATTGTATAACTGATCCTTATGTCACTACATTCCTGGTCCTTTGCCACGTCTTTGGGCTAACAACTCTTGAGAAAGTACGTGCAGTTTAAAAAGTACTGCTGAGCCCAAGTTATCGTTTTTGCTTCCAAATTTGGTAAATTCAGCATTTTATTCACAGCCTTCGAGACCACTTAAAAGGAAATGAATACCTACACATCTGCCCTGCTATTAAGTCCAGGCAGCCCCTCAGAAAGCTGCTTTGTACAGAGCACCTCTCCCTGGGCCTGATTTGTCCTGTCTGTTCCCGACCTCACTGTTATGACAAGACATGGGGAACCACGTTCCTGCACCCCACTACAAGGGTCTGTACCTTGAACTGTGAAAGCAGCTCATCAGTGGCACTGGTGGACACTTCGTTCTCTCGTGTTTCAGCCAAACGCAGAATCTCATCAATGTCCATCTCCTAACAGTTAGAAAGGAAAGTGTGTCAAAGAGAAGGAAGGAACAGAAGGTTTTGAGAACAGACTTGTGGGGTACAATAGCTAAATACTGATTGTGCTGATACGTCCTAAATAAAGTTCTAACATCTGCAGGGTGTCACCGGTGAGGGACAGGGATGAACTATCTCTAGTGGTACAAAAGAGTATAAATGCAGTGACAGAAGAAAAAGAACATCAAGGCTGAGCAGCAGGGAAATTTTTCCAACAGTGAGATGTATCAACTCTTTCCCCCAGGGGTAGCTCTGCTACTTGAGCCATTAAGAGAACTGGTCACAGCACTCAATAATAAACTGCCTAGCACTGCTGTGATGAGAAAGGAGGGAGTGACCTATTTGAGTTCACTGTGCTGGCTCCAGTGTCTCCACAAGAACAACCCAAAAAGAAGGAAGTTGGAGATGCTCAGAGGAGGCAGGGAGCAGAGCTTTCCTCAAGCTGTGCTACAACAAACTCATGAATTCTAGGGAGCCTGGGGACTCTTCTGGTGACCATTGTTACTTAAACCCCAACAGCAGCCCCTGATCCCAGCACCAGAGCTCTCTTCCTTCATCTTCCTGAGACTCCCGTGAGAGACAACTCACTCTTGTGCACACAGCAAATACAAAGAGTGAGCAGACATAAATACATCCCCAATGCAGACCTGCAGGGGACTACCAACAGTGATGTTATATCAGTGTCAAACTACCTGAGGCTCTGACTCTTCCCCTTCGAGCTCCTTAAAGAGATCTTCAGCTCCAAACTTCAGAATAGCTGTCAGCTCTTCTTTGTTGAAAGGATTTGAACTGCAAACAGAAAGGAGAACGAGGAAGGGTTTAGAGCTGTTAAGTCAGTTTTGTCACAGCACAAAACCATTCTGAAGTTTTTCCCATTTAAAATGAGGAGCAAGCCTTCTCCTCAGCAATCATCTCTTTCCTGCTCTGGCTTGCACAGCTACTTTAAGGGGTACAACCCCCATCTACTGAGAGGAAAAGGGGAGAGTCAGAGATCACTGACAAAATGCTGTTCCATGTTGCCTCCACCAGCTTCCCTCAGATCAAGACAATCTCTGATGGGAAGAGGTAAAGTAAAACAGGCAATGCATTTCCAATTCTGACCATCTTTATCCACTGTGTCCAAATTAACGATTGTGTGAATTAATGGAAGCTCCCATTATTTATTAGTGAAAGCTCTTTTCTGCCCCATACCCGATCAAATCAGTAGATATCAGAAGGTGAAGCTGGTTATGCCACATGCTCTATCAGATGTATCTGCCTCCTGACACAACCACCTACTTGGATCGCCCGGAGTTGTTGTCCAGAACAGTCCGTCCAGTGGTGTCCATACGCTGGATCACCAAATGATCCAGCACCATTTTCTTCTTGGCCCTCTCAATGATCTCCTCCTCAACTGTACCCTTTGTGACCAGGCGGTAAATATTCACCTGAAAGCCAAGAGAAGAACACAGTTATTTTCCAGGACCTGAACACTGTGCTGACACAGCAGTGCATCCCCGAGTTGTTTCAGAGGAGACTCATCTGCTGACATGAGATTTTCATGCACAGATCTGCCTTTCTAGAATAAAGACAAGCACATTTGTTTATCTCAGGGGGACCTCTGAAAATCAGGACATTTAACACAGATCTTGTAGTGTTCAAAAGGCAGAGTCCAAATCTACTGAAAAAAATAGCTCTAAATCCAAACGAGCATCAAATTTTCCACATCTGTAATAAAACTGTAGGAAAAGATGGATATCCTATCTAGCATTTTTTATAGGGCAAGAAAAGCAGGAGTACGCGAGGCTAAGAAATGTGACACCACTGATGGGGTTCTTCATTCTGAGCCATGCCAGGACTAAACATCAACAGCAACATCTAGCAAAGTTGGGCTGTCTTTTTGTTTCCTGACCTTTAAATGAGTTTCCCCATTACTCTTTACAGTCAGGACTGGGGGCAAAGAGTTTTCACAAGTTCTGGTGATGTGGGTGCTCACTCAAAAGCAAACACTGAAGCCATAGAGGAAATGACTCCAGGTAACTCTTCTGACCTGCTTCTTTTGTCCGATGCGATGAGCCCGAGCCTGAGCCTGAAGATCATTCTGGGGGTTCCAGTCCGAATCAAAGATAACAACAGTATCAGCAGAAGCCAAATTAATTCCCAGCCCTCCAGCTCGTGTTGACAGTAAGAAACAGAAGTCCTGGGGAGAAAAACAACAACAACAACAAAATTAGTCAGCCTATCACCATGGATATAAAATAGTAATGGTGACTACAGAGTCACACGAGGAAACCAAGGGAGACTCTGGTGCATTCATACTTCATTCGAAGAGGAGGAAAAGCCTGAAAACCAAGGCACAAAGGAGGAAGGTCAGGGAAGGGCACCTTGGAGTCACTTCTGAAGGTCAGATCACGCTGCTCATCAGATCCCCATGAAGGCAGCAGACAGACACGTGCTTTTGTTGTCTGCAGTCTGCTGGGAGTGAGATCAGTTCCAAACACGGAATGTTTGAGTCGCTGCCCAAAGGTGCAACGTGCCAGGACAGGATCCGAATTATCTGAGATCCCCCAGGAGAGGGGAAAGAGCAGCTTCCATGGACAGTCCTCCTCCCTTCTCCCCCACCCACACTTCTGCCTTCTCACATTTATTTATTACATTCCCCACCATCACGAAGCACCTTCTTCACCTCCTGTGCCAATTGAGAGCTGCCACCAGTGCAGGCTCCTGGAGTGAGGACTGACATTTCCCATAGCTGGGGGATGGCTTGTGAGTCAGCAAGTCCAGATAAGAAGCTGTGTGTCCTCTCCTATTACACTGGAGACTTTCACCTCCGATACCAGACTTCCTTCACTACCTACCTATGCTTAAAATCTCCCTTTTGCCTCTGCCATTTCATATCCACAAGCTTGGAGAGAATTGGTAAATTCTGGCTCTTCCCAGCCTCTTTGGCACTATCTGGAAACATGCCTCACAGCCCCATCCTTTAGATGTGGGAGATTTGAAACAAGCGATATGGATGACTGCAAAACGTGTTGTGTCTGTATTAAAAGGGGCCAGGTGTCCTGTAAGAAGGAATGAACTGAGCTAATTCCCTCCTGCCACCCACCAGATCCCACTGGAGGCACTGAAGACCCATTTGCCATACCTCAGAGCCGTCGGCGTTGAAGTGATCCAGTGCCTGCTTTCGGATCTCCCCTTTGATTGAGCCGTCCAAGCGCTGGGGGAAAAAGGAAAATCAGCAATAACAATTTAAAATAAAGAAGGAAAAGAGCCCCGTAGAACTGTTGCAACCAAGTTCTGGGAGCCTGATAGCCCCCTCCCCTGCCTGTAGTGTTTAATCATTAAAAATAGCCACCAATTAAAAATAGCTACACTGTGTTGCAAGGGCATGAGGTGGTATGCTCAGGCAGCAGTCACACAGCACTGACGCTCCAGCTCCTCTTACAGGCTCCCAGCCAGGAGCTCTGCATTGGCTATCCTCTCCTCAGGGTTTATCACAGGATGAAGGCCAGAGCAGGAGCCCAGCAGAGGAGGTGTTTTGCAGAGATGGGGCTTTAATTACTGAGATCTTGTATGCTGGAAATACGATTCATGCAGCAACCTTAAAGCGGTGACATAAGTTCAGAAAAACAGCAAGAAAGATGGCAAGCCAGCATCAACTGGATGGAAACAAGGTGCACAGGATGGAATAGCCACCTCAGGTACAAGAAATGCAGATATCAGCATCTCTAAGTAGCTTCAGAGAGCCAGCAAGGGAAGCAAGCTTCAGTGTTGAGCCCTCTGCACAAAACAGCGTGCTGGTAGATGCAAGGAGATCTGCATTCGAGGGCTTTTAGCATAAGCACATCAGTTAACCTCAGCTGGATCATGGAGTATGAGTGTTTTTGTTAGGCAAGGTCCAAACCACAAGATGGTTTAGTGATTAACACCCACCAATAAATGTTTGAATCCACTGTGCAGGTTTATGCCCATCATTTTGACTCTCACTTTATACATCATTACTGAGCTGCTGTAAGAGCAGTCTTCATCTACAGCTCTCAAAGGACATGCCACTATCCTCAATTACAAACAGCAAGAGATCTACAAAGAGAGATGTGCCATGCCCAAGAGGCAGCACCAGACACAGAGCGAGGCATCTCATGCTCTCAGCTGGCTTCTGCTTCTCCATATGTTCCCTTCCTTGAGTGTCAAGCTGAAACGAAGGGACTTTCCAGTTCCATCCAATGCATTTCAGAAGAACAACCTGTAACCCAGCCACTGTGCCCTGAGAACCAGAGTGCCCCTCACTGCCCAGGCTCCCTCCTTGTTTTCTCACCTGGAAAGGATAGTGTTTGATAGTCAGGTACTCTGCCAAGATGTCCAGCATCCTCACCATCTGGGAGAAGATCAGGACTCTGTTGCCTCTGTCCCGCAGCCTGGTCAGCAGCTTGTCCAAGAGAATTAGCTTCCCACTGCTCCTGATCAGAGACTGAAAAAGTAACCGTCATTCCAGCTGCTGCTTTCCAACCATACCCCTGTGTACACTAGAGAACTGTTCTCGGAGGGAGAATGGCAGGAAGTAGAAAACTAAGGAAAAATAAAGACAAGCAATGTCTCTGCTCACCTGCAGGGTCTCAATGCCATTCTCTCTCTCATTTTCCTCGGGAGGCTTGATAAGGTAGCAGTGGTTGCAGCACTTTTTCAACTCCATCACAATGTTTAGGAAACCAGACGTGCTTCCTCTTGTTCCCTTTGAAAGAGCCTTGTAGTTTCTTGTCAAAATCCACCTGCAGACAGGAAAATAGACCAGATCATTTCACAGTGCAAAGCAGGCCTGCTGGAGTCTGAGATGCAAAACCTTCAGGAACACCTTAATTCAGGAGTCAGTTTTTACACTCTTCCCTAGCACTACAATTCTGTGCTGAGCTTTACTCCACCAAGATACAGTCCCTGTCCTACAAAGCTGGCCAGCTGAATTACTATGATGCTAGAAAAGCATATCCAGTGGTTTAGAGCTGGGTAAACATGAGGGAGAGATACCACCCAACCCTACCTTGCATTCCTACTGGGAAGCTCTTCCTGCTACAGGTGTTGGCTGCCACACTGATACCTTCTGAAGAACACAGCATACTCTGCCCTACATATACTGTGCACGTTCCCAAGTCACAAAGAAAGATGCGCCCATTTCTGCTGGTACTCCCAATAACTTAATAAAGGACTCACTTGTAATACTGCTTCTGCAAAGCAGACATTTCCACACGGAGGATCTGCTCCACTTTGGCTGGCAAAGATTTCTCCACATCCTTCTTCACTCTGCGTAGGAGAAACGGCTCCAGGACTTTGTGAAGGCTCTGGTAGCCATTCTCTCTACCTTTCCCATGATCTTCTTCAAAATCTTCCCAGAACTCAAACCTAGCAACAGAGATGAGTAATAGAAAGGAGTTGGAATACCTTGTCCCATGAACAGCATCACAATGAGACAGGAGACCATCAAGTTGATGGTCTAACTCCACTTTGCTTAATTCAGGGATTTCTGCCATTCTGCTCATCCTCAAGCGTAAGGTGTTTTATACATACAGAGGTGTTTTATGAAGCACCAAAAGGAGACTTACTTCTCAGGCATGATGAAATGCAGCAGGGACCAGAGCTCTTTGAGTGAATTTTGAAGCGGAGTGCCAGTGATCAGCAGCCTGTGGTTGGACTTGAAGTCAATCAGTGTTTTGTACAGCAAAGAGTCATCATTTTTCAAACGATGGGCTTCATCCACGCCTAGAAAGGCCCAGCTAATACTTCCCAAAACAGCCTGGAGGAAAAGAAGTGTTCTCCATCACCACAGAAGAAAGAGAGGTGAAACCCACTAGTCAGAGGCTGGCTTCCCCATTTGCAAGAGAGGATCTAAATAAAACACCCTTGGACCTTCACCCACCTTGTCTTTGAGGAGGATCTCATATGTGGTGATAAGCGCATTGAATTTCAACCTTTTAGACTGAGAGTGGATCCACTCATACTCACGTATCTGCGAGAAACAACAGATGTTACCATCAAGCAACATTACTGAACTGAGTTAACAATCATTATTTTACTGTAGCTACAGCTAGGATCTCCAATCAAGTCCGAGCTCTAGAGTTCAGTGTGCCATTCAATGAGCAAAGGGCATCCAAGGAGCAGCTTGTTTTAGTGCACACATGGTTTTTACACAAGTTTAGACAAGTAGCAAAATGAAGTTGGACAACTTGCTGCTGTGACATTACCCCATCATCTCACTACTGACACCACTACGCTCACAACACGTTTTCGTTGCCTTGTCTAAATAACTCAGAGGACTTTCAGCAGTCTCCATCAGCTGCTCCAGCTGATAGCATGTCACACACATTACATGCTGCACAGAAGTGCTGCATCGCGCCCAGTGCTTCCATCCAACCCCACAGGCTTTGCTGTCAGATGACACACCATGTTCCTGCTCATGAGGTCACCGATGTAAACCACCACGTTGATCTCAGGTGCCCACACTTCAAACTCTCTCTGCCACGAGGTGAGAGTCGACAGAGGAACCACCACCAGGAAAGGACCGTACAGCTGGTGCTGGTGGAAGAGGTACGACAGGAATGAGATTGTCTGAATCGTCTTCCCCAGGCCCATTTCATCAGCCAGGATCACACTGTTGTTCCTGAGAAGGAAAAGAACAAACCTAAGTCCTGATTTAATGCGTTTGTATCCTTTCAAGCTGCAAAAACAAGCTGGACAAAAATCTCACTTGAGAACAAGAGGGTCAGATCCCACTGGGACAAAGCTTAGGAGATGCAAAATGAATATAGCTCATTTGCAATGCTGACCAGAGCATCACTTAGTGTATGTACTTACTTGCACCACGAGTGAGCCAGCCAGTTGAGGCCCTCCAGCTGGTAATCTCGCAGCTCCAGGTTCTCACTGCCAATATAAGAAGGCTGCTTCTTCAAGGCAACAAATCTTGGTCTCTGCTTCAATACCTGAGGAAAAAAATATGCCATAAGCCCTCTGAAGAAAAAGACAAAGTAAGGTGGAAAACTCAGCAATGAAATCTGCAGATTCAGCAACGAGTGTCGATTGGTTTGTCAGTTATTGTCCATCCACATTCTCTTATCTGTTTCTGGTAAATGCAGCTCTGATGCCACTCAGCATCATTATGTTTTGCCTGCTGATCTCCAGTCCTGATGATCAGGGCTGAGTCCCCCCAAGAGCGCAATAAGCTGTATATGATGCCTATTAGATGGAACAAACGCCATTTTCTGTTTTGGCCCCTTCTGTTTTTTCTCCCATTAACTCTCCATCTCTCCCACACTGCATCAGCATCTTGCAGACTTCCTCGTCTCCCTGGTGTGCTGTTTATCCATTCAAGTGATACTACAAATCTGCATTGCTGTAGCAGCACCTCTTCAGGAAGAAGCACTTTGCAAAGATTAATTAAACTTCCCAACCCCTCTTGCTCACCATGCCTCAAGTAAATGAAACCAAAAGGCGTTCACATCTCTGACTAAAGTACAAGAACAGCAAACAGCCATTCAAATGCTGGTGGAAAGATGGGAAAACACTCTCTGACGTTTATTCTGACAAAACTCCATATTCACACAGTTTGCTTCATTACCCTGCCTGGAGAAACAAAGCAACAGGAGAGAAGAGAAGCAAGCAAACCTTGCAGTCCCGGGTAGGAATCGTCTTGGAGTTGTTACGGTTGTTGAAGCTGTCAATGCAGTGCTGAAATTTCTTGCTTATCAGAGCTTCATCTTCCCAGCTGCACTCTGCATAGGGCAGTCCCATCCACTTGCACAGGTATTCAGGGTCATTCGAGGATGTTTTGCGACTGTTTGCTGCAAAATATGCAAAGAAGCCCAAACCTCAGTTCTGCGGCTGAACCACAAGTATGGTTCACAAGGGAAGTCTGACCCATCTCTACAACCACAGTACAAGTCTTGGCTAGCAGGAAAAGTTTAGAGAGGCCCAAAATGCTCCTTTACCTGGGAAGTCAGCATGCCCCGCCGCAGACTTGCTGGTCTTCACAGCTGTAATAGGAGACACAAAGGAAACAAGGGTTTTGTGTGCTGAGAGCCAGCAGGGGGAGCAGCACAAACAGAACATCACGTGCTTTGATAAGCATTGCATGGAAATAGGCTGTACAGCTCTCCAGGCCAATTTCCAGAGCAACTGGATGCCAGCCTCTCTGAGTGATGTTGCTGTAATATTAGTGAGGTGCAAAGTCCCACTCTTTATTTTTAACAAGTCATGAAAATCCAACCCAGGAGCCACCCTGAAGCCTAACCACATCCTTCACCACAGTGTCACAGAAAGCAGTCCTGGAAGCAGTCAGGCCCATGCATCTGCAAGCACCTTGACTGCAAAGAACTGAGGTCAAAGAACTTTACCAGCAGCAGCAACTTCACCAACCCCTGCAGAGTGAAATACATTCAGTGCCATTCTATAGAGATATCGGAGGGCAAGGAGGAAGAGGAAGCTCATTCTGTCCTACTTCATCCCTTTACAAAAGCATTGGACTCACTTACCAATTACTCTCTCCACAATTTGATACTGTTTGTTCAGCTCTGAAGCCAGCTCCTGTTGGCAGTTGAAATATTCCACGTCTTCAGGCGATACCTTGGCCAGCCTTGATACAAAAAGAAAGATGAATCAGGCATTATAATGCTTCTGAAGTGTCAGTGCTCACCAAGGCCACGTATAGAAATTCTACTTTATTTTATGGTTATGTAGTTAAGTCACTGTAGCAAACTACTGCTTATATGACAGGTTTCTTAATGCTTTTGACAATAAAGCATCTCCTATTACAAAGCTTTACTGGGAAGCAAATGTCATAGATACTCGTTGTTTCCCTGATGAACGACTCCTTATTCTGCTGCAAGAATTAGTCACAAAAATGAAAATCAAACAGTCAGGGATGGAAGCTGCTGCTCCAGCTTTATCACTTTAGAAACACACAGTAGCTCTCTTTACAGCCCTTGGGGAGGTCAGACAAAAACTCACGTACAGACAGGCTCATCATTAACAAGGGTTAACAAGGCTGCCTTGACAAAGCCTGCAAAGCAAAAATCAGCAGCGTGTCCTGAGATGAGCCCTATTTCCCAGCGCAGCTGCTTAGTTTAGCATGCCAGGTTTCACTGCTAACTAGGAGCCTTTATTTGCACCATTTATTTGTTCTCCCAGCTCCTGAGCCTGAGAACTGGCAGCGTTGGGAAGCTCTGCCTCTTCTCTCCCTTTTAGTACTGCAGATATCATTTCTATAAGAGGGATGGTTCATCAGCAGGCAGAGAGGGAGAAGAGTGTTTTGAACTGAAAACCTTTGCTTTGGATGAAATATGCTCTGCAAGAAAAAAAATTGAATGTCTTCAGTCCTGACTGCATACCTACGGCTAAAGAAGAATCACCCAAGGCCATATATCACCGGTTGAAACAGAGCATACCATTGCTTGATCTCCTCCTCCTTTTTCTTGAAGTTTTCTAGTTTTTTCAGGCCCTTGACTTTCTGCTGTTGCAGGGACTCCTCACTCTCCCACGTGCTGTGGATGTACGACCAGCCTTTCCATTTGATCAGGTAATGAACCTCTCCCTCATCCTTTTCAGGGTCAAAGTCAGCACTGGGGTTGCCATTGGCTTCAGTTGCATACACTGTGGTGGAAGCACCAGTGGCTGCAAAAGAAATCAGGCTGCAGTTGGTTCCTTTGTTAAAACCCACTGGCCACGAACTGCATTAAAGCAGGAAGTTGTTTTTCTAACACATCCTCAGTGACAGCACAAAGAATATCATACAGATTCTTGAACCCTTGAGACAGGCACACAAAAGTTCTTCACACAGTGGGATCTTTTTAAATCTCTATCACAACTGCTTTTCTTTTTTTCTTTAATATAATTCAAAGGTCTCTTGAAAATATTCAAGACCATTCAGTTCTACAAAAACACTTTTGTATGGCTACGAGAACAAAGCATCAGCTTCATTTCCCATTATGGCTCTGTCAATGGAGCTACAAAAACTGACTCCACTGGAAGAGCTGTTTTATCTTTTAAAGGGGAGAAAAGCAAGAACTTGCAGAACAATGATCGCATCTTTAAAATGTGCACGCACTAAAAGACAGCACATAAACCTGACATGGTGGGTTTTTCAATAACAGATTGTTTAAAAACAAAAACAAATTAAAAAAGAACCTTCTAGAAGAAAGAAATAAGAGGCAGGCAGGAAAGGGTGAAGAGCACTGAAATAACCCTGGGCCCCACTGGAAGGCTTCAAAATTGCAAACATGTTGGAGCAGTTGAGGAGAAACAGAGAGAGTGCATGACTGAAATCAAAAATAGCCTACACACCTCCTTTTTTTCCAAGCCTGATGTCCAAGACTTTTTCAATAGTTTCACTGTTGTCTTCGTGTTCGTCAGCCCCTTCCCCAGTCATCTCTATCAGGTCATCTGAATCCGTCTCAAAATCGTCGTCTTCCTTGTAACTGAACAAGAACAAAACCAAACTGATAAAAAGCCCCTGACTGCCCAGAAACACAAGAGTGGCATATTATGTAGAATGGATTAAGACCAGTATTTATCCCAGGGCTCAGTGCCTGTTCAGCACACACACTGCTTAAGGAAACCACCCCACACTCATTGATACCTGACATTTTTGGCTGCTCTTCGTCGAGTTTGTCTCTTGGGAGTTTCACCATCTTCATCATCATCGTCATCTTCAGATGACACCTGTCTCTTTCTCTTCTTCCCACGCTGGAGTTTGGGAGGCTTTTTAACACTGGTTTTGGCCATTGCTCTAAAATAAGTATTAGGAGAAAGTGTTTCACTTTAACATCCTTTTTTTTATCTTAAGTCTTTAAGAACATACACATCTCAGATATTAAATTCCCAAAGATTCAGTCTGCTGTAACTACCACAGAAACCACTGCTCCACTCACTGGACAGAGCAACCAGGTCCACAGACTTGTAATCAAAGGTAATACTGAAGAAAACAAACACGCTTTAAGAGCAAATGGAGATTGCCTCTCCACTCTTATAAAGGTAGGAAAGATGAAGAGTACAGACGGAACCAACCACTCCATACCTCCTTTGGACGGGTCTTTTTGCTTTAATTCTCTTCGGTTCGGGCTCACTCTCAGCACTGGTCCCTTGATCCCCTCCATCTTCATCCTCTTCTTCACCAGAAATCTCTCTTTTCCACTTTTTTCTATGGTCAGAAATGTAGCTGATCAAGAGGCATCATATTTCAACACAGATACCTGACTAAGTAGCCATACAACCCAAGTGGGTTGATCCTAGCAGGCCATGCTCATGACAAATCAACGCTGAGTTGCTGGCTGTGATGTGTTGGCTATTTTATGCTGCCATTCTGCTCCTAGGAACAGCTCTCAGTTGCCTGGATTTTAGTTAGCAGAGTGGCACGGGTGGCTCCTACCGGGTGCTGCAGCAGTGCCGGTGGCAGGGCTGCACCCCGCACAGCCAGACATGCTCTAAGTTATTCAGCTTTCCTTTCCACTTACGCATTTCTGAAATGAGGTGGAAAAAAATCTTCGGGGTGATTTTGAATAAACAGACCTTTCTGAGAAGTGCTCACTTTGGCTTATGGTTTACGACACTCACTGATACACTTTCTCCTCGCTGCTCACGACCCAGAGCACTGAGTAGCATGCCATCTAACTGTAGGCAATTAAGGTTTCCAGGGTTGAAGCCAAACCCCACTGTGTGTTAGTGGAAGGAAGCAGGTTCTCCATGGGTAGTTCACAGCGAGACTTCAGCCCCCTCTCTCCAAGGGGTACACCAGGAGCCCTTGCCCAAAAAGAAGTCCATGTTACCGCAGCCCTCCCTGACTTCTATTAATAGGGGAGGCCCTGTTGTACAGCACTGCTGTATACAACAGAATGAGAATTAAATAAACAAGAAAGAGGAGAGAGGGAGCTGAACCACGTGGCATCCTGCTGCGCTCAAGTTTTCTCCAGCAGGCAGCTCAGTAGGGCCACATCACAGCACTTCAGTGTGCGCAGAGGTAAAAACCTCAGCAAATTTGGCCACTGTGCTGAGATCCCCAAAATATCCTTAGTGGAAAGTTCTGCTTTAACTTATCAGAGAGTTATAGAAGATAAAAAATACCAATGATTCGGCCCATTTCCTAAGAACGGGAAGGGAGTGAGGATTAAACTATTTTCAGGGTCACTGAAGAATAAATAACATCATGAAGAAGAAATAAGAATTCCACTATCCAGAACTCTTCTCCTAGAAACTTACTTTCTTTTCGCTTGCTTCTGGCCTCTTCTTTTTGGGCTCTCATTTTCAGATTCGCTACTTGCCTTTAATTGAAAAGAAAGAAAAATGAGGTTGTAGGCTTCACCCCGGATCGTCTCCCCAAGGACACAGCTGCACACATGCAGGTGGGCTGAGCTCAGACACAGCTGCACCGCTCTCCCTGCAGCCAGAAGGATGCTCTGGAGCCATTGGGGTTGCAGGAGAGCTGCCTGCTGCCCCTCACTGCTCCTTCTGCAGCAGCTCAGCTCTTTGACGAGGCTCTAACTGAAAGTGCAGTGGCAGAATGCAGAGCATCCATACTTGCCACGTCAGTATGAACCCAGTAACGTTTGGGGATGGATCAGGCTGTGTTTCTGTGATTGCAGACCTACCTTTCACAATCACACAAATGCATGACAAGCTCTGCTTTCATTACAGAAGCTTCCTGTACAGAAGGAAATTCTTCTACAAGGACAACGTTCTTATCACAAGGGTGTTCCTTGCTTTCCTGGATTTTTCTCCCACAGCCAAAGCAGCTGAGGAAGCAGCTGGGTCAGACCCTGCCCTGCTGCCTTCCTTCCTGCGACCGTACCAGCCTCCACCAGCAGACTCTCTAGCTAAATATACTGAGAGAGATGCTATGTCCTTGCTGAACTATTTTAAACGTGGGTGTCATCAACTCCCACTGGCTCCCACCAAGCTAGAAAACCTTTGTTGTGCACAACGCTATTTCTGTAAAAGCCAGTCAACCACAGAAACAGATCCCTGCACATACAGCACCCCCAAACAAACAGATGGCTTTGCCTCAGACACTTGCTACAGAAAACACAAATCAGCAGGGAGAAAACTGCAGAAGACAGCAGAAGATTTTTTTAAGAGTATTTAAATGCTCCGAAAAGCCTCGGGACTGCTTGCTGTATGCATCTTGCTCATCTGAAACCCTCTTTTCAATGCTGCTTTTTTGCTGCAATATCCAAGCTGTGTCAGAGAGGCCCTGCAGATGAAGCCTGTCTTTGTCTGTGCCTCCTGTACACCAACCACATTCAGCAAGGCTCACGCCAAGAGCTGTTCACAGCATGGCATGAAATGGCAGAAGCTGCAACGTCAGAAGTCGAGGCGAGGTACAAAGTCATGCCCCACACTCCTGCTGCCTTTCTGCTGCCTTTATCTCCACCTCCCTTTTCCCCAGCAGAAACTTCCTTTTTGCTCAAGGCGGAGCATTGGATGCCATGTCAGACTGAGGGCGCTGATGAATCTCTCGGGTGTTTCGTGCCAGATTGACGCGTGGCACAGTGACACCCCCTGCACTGCAGCTCAGTGTGAATGCTCTCACTGCCTGTTCCACTGCCTGACATCCCTGTCTCACACACCAAGCATCCGGGAAACAAGGGACTGGCTGACAGCACAGCCTGCAGCACAGCTGACTCCAGCTGTGTGGGTGGGATATTTTTCAATAGCCATCTCTCAATGAGCGTTTACTTTTTCGCTGTCTTTAGGCAAACCATGAGCAGGGAGGGGTGAGTCTTCTGCTCTGCATCAGAGAAGACAACATTTGAATCACAGAATCATTTAGTTTGGAAAAGATCTCCAAAAGTCCAGCCATTAACCTAGAGCTGCCAAGCCCAGCTTGGTGAAGTTTGCAGAACACCAAACACACCCTTGGTTGTTTTTTGAACCTAATTCCACTTACTTGCCAAAATCCTACTTTTCAAGATCCGTCTGTCTGCTCCCCAGTGCCTCTGCTCTTCTCCTGCTCTGCTGCTGTTTCTACATCGCTGTTGCACTTCTCAACAACTCATCTTTTCCTCTTTTCTTTCCGCCTTGAAAAAAATCTAACTTGTGACTCCAGCTCAGCTGCATTGCTCAAAGCGCCCTTGTCTCTTTCGGGCAGCAAGCCCAGCTCTTTCTGCTCTGACACAGCCAGTCCCAGCCTGAGTCACCATTGCCTGTTGCTGCTACAGCCACCCCACGCACCTGGTGACTCAGCCTCTGCTCCCCAGTGCCCTCGTCCACCCCAGCATCACTTCTTGCCCACTCTGCCTGGCTTTCCGGCCCTGAGCTGCCCAGCTCCTGCCATGGCTGAAAGCTGCTTAATCCTGTTCTACATGTAACAATTACAAAATAATTAAAACAATTTTTCAAAGGCCATACTATAGTGATCTCTTAAATTTCAGGACCCAGCTGCAGAACTTAGCACTGATTTACTCCAATTGGCCCAAGGATGCCCACCAGCCACCTTCAGCAGGAAGGGAAAACTGCATTAAACCTGTTTTGATACGTCATCTCCCCAAGTGGTGTGGGCAAAGGTGCTAAATTCTGCCTTCAGTCCCCACCAGGACTTTATCAGTCCAGCAAGGGATGCCAGGCGTGTGCTTCTCTCTCTGACCAGTGCTACCCAAATTGCCTTCCTTAATCCCCTTCTACTGAATGCTGCAAACATGCCCAACCAACTCCCATGCCACTCTCCCAGCTGGACTAGGGACTGCCCGAGGGTGTCCCCAATCACCAGCCCACAGAGGAAGCTTCAGCCCCTTAGCATGGCCCAGGCCGTGCCCTGGAGCCCGTGCTGCCTGTTAAGAGATGGGAAGGCCCAAAATCTCAGACCAAGCTCAGGGATTTGCTCATTTCAGGCTTAGGAGAGGCCAAGAGAAGCTGGAGACTGTCAGCTTGCCAGCTTCATCTTGTGTCTCTGATGTCAAAAATCTGAACTTTCAGCAAAGATATGAGAAAGAGCATTAACCAAAATGCAAATGAGCAGAATTATGTATTTTTCACAATGGTAAAACCAAGCGTACTTTGGGAACAGCTGTGGTGCACAACCTGTGGCCTCTTTCACAGAACAGATGCACCATGACCTTTATTGCTAATTACAAACCATCCTCTTTATAGCCAATGGATTGTGCCCGTTTTGGGCACATTGTTTCCGGACTGCCCTGCTCTGCATGTTTCAGTTCCCCTTGCTGAAACCTGAAGCTGATTTATTAGCTGCACTCAAACCACACAGGCAAGGACTGTTCGTACTGAAAGCTCACATGTGCTCTCATTCCCGGAGTCAGCTTCAGTGCTCCGGGCAGCTCCTTCACCCAATGCAAAACAGCACTTCTGCTTCCTGCCCCCTTCACAGCCCACACCTCTGTCTCAATCAGAAGTTGCCAGCCTCTCTGCTTCCATTTCAGAGATGTCCATGAGGTGCCCAAAGCCCTCAGGGCACTTCCCAGAAGCCTTTCAGTCATTTATAAGGAAGGAGCTCTGCCCAAACTGGTGGTGTTGGCAGAAACTGCAGAGCCCCAAACCTGAACCAACTCCATTACCCTGATCAGAGGCAGATAGGAGGCTGGATCTGCTGCAGCCTGGCACCGAGTCTGACCTTGCTTGCTAATACTGCACAGAGGCGTTAGGGAAGAAAGCAGTTCAAAGCTGGAATGGTGCTGGAAGTCCCAAGCAGCAAATAACAAGATCAGGATCAGCTCTGCTGTGCCCTCCCTTGCTGCTTTGGGTCTTCCAACAGCAAGACCTGTTCCGCCGTGTCCCACTCTCTGTGAAGCCCCAGCTCTGTGCCTGACACGTCACACCCGCCACTGGAGTTGCTCTACAGGAAGCAGCCAGTGCTGCTACGGGAGGAGAGGGGAGAAAGGATTGGCCCGATTTCATTCACTTTGGTTTTCTGTTTCATGAAGGGCTCATTCAGGGGATTGCTTTTATTTTTTGTTTTTTACAATATTTTGTGGTATAGCAAAGTTTGTGCATCTCAGATTGGTTTGTTTTGTTTTGTTTTTTTTTTTTAAACTTTATCGTACCTTAAGTAGTAAGAAATAAAGATATTGAAAAAGAAAACAACATTTGCAAAACCACGTAATATTGTAAAACAAAAAGTAATGGGACTTACCTGAAACCCTACAGGGCATTGGGGCCGCAGGCGAGGTCTGTGGTGGGTGTGACAGTGCCAGCACAGCACAAAGTGCACGCTGGGGCATCACAGAGAGGCAGCTGGCGAGCCTGGGCTTTGCCGAACTTGAAAAGGAAAACAAAACCTGAGTCAATGATGTGCCACAAGGCCTTCCTAACTGCTGCTGCGGGGACATCCAGCGCAGGAGGCGGCAGAGACCTGCGTTATGCTTGCACCGCTCAGGTATCCACGGGTGTATTTTGGCACCAAAGCACAAACAGCCTGACCTGCTGAGAGCATCACCTGGCTCCTGCCCTGCCCCAAACCTGGCTACTTCTCTGCAGATTCCCAATTGCTTTTGTATCCAAGTACCCCCCCTGCAATTTCAGTCTAAGCCTGTTCTTTTCTCCTCTCTAGCTACTCGGCCTTGCTGAAGATCTGCAGACGTCTGATAGATAGAAATGGAGGCAGCAGCTAATTCCTGCATCTTCAAGGAAAAAGCAAGTCCTGAGATAGGAACAACAGCAAGCTTTGCCTACCACCTTCAATTGTGGCATAAAATACCTCAGACATTCAACCAAAGTGATGGCTCATAAAGCTGAACACACGCACACAAACACATTTATGAGCACGATCCATTCCAGGATGGGCAACAGCGGCTGTTTGATCATTGTGAGGTGTTTCTGGGCACTTTCTTTAATTCCTGGTTGGATTTGCATTGTGGTTTTGTGTTTTCTTCCAGCAGGTTTTTACAGCAGGGCACGGCCCGTGCTACGCCCCGATCCAGATGAGCGTGCAAAGACCTCAGCCCATGCAGCATCCCACTGAGATCAGAGCTTTTGGGCCACGTGGACTCAAGTGCAGCACCAGGACCTCAGTTCTGAACTCCACCATCCACAAACCAGGTTAGGACTCGGTGTTTACAAGGCGATGCAGATGAGACCTGCCTTTGTTCTTTGTTTTTAGTTGTTTTTATATGTTCAGTAATCCCTCATCCTTTTTTTTTTCCTTACCTCATCTTTTATATTAAATCGCGACGGTTCTTGTCTGCTTCGGTTTGACCTCCTAACCCCATAAACATCAGGATATTCTTCCCACATCTGCAAAATAAACAGACCATCAGCAGGCCTGCTTCGCTCCATTGTTTCTGATTTCTAGAGAGGTTTGACAGTGAATGTTAAAGAAATAAAAGAACCACCATATTACCATCAGGGAGATTTTGATAGCAACAACTAGTAGGCAGATGCTTAAAAAACCGAAACAGTTCAGGATTATGTGGGGCTATTTGGTAATGCTTCCAAGCACACAACTTAACTTAGCATTATATTTATACTGGTCATCTCTCCCATATGGCATAAAGCACTTTCCACATTATTTAAATTGAAGGACAGAGCACCGAGGCAGCCAGCCTCAGCAGCAACAAGAGGCAGCACTGTGCAGGTGGAATGAATGAACCTACCAACACAAAGGGATGATTCAGTCTTGCATACAGCCCTCACTACTGTTTTCCATAGAGAAAACCCTATTAACTGCCTGTCCAACCCAGTGGCAAGAGGTCACTAGCAGCAATTTCACATGCAAAGCCTGCAACCCATTCTGGATGGCAAGTGTGCCAGACCACCTTATTCTTCTCCTGAATGCATTGACAGAATGTGGTTTGGCAGTGCAGGACTTGTGGAAGTGCAGAGCTGCCTACTGGAAATGCTTGTGCTCTATGTGCTGTAACCAGGCCTCACAGCAACTTCATACTGCGTACAAAAGCAAGCATTTGTTCTCTCTGGATGGACAGGAGGAGAAGAGGGATTCAAGAACTGATGCCCTGATGAACAGGAACGCACCTGTGTTGGTGACACAGAACAGCAGAAGCGTTATAGGGCAGATGCAAACCCCTGACTTGCCTCTCCAATACCTAAAACAATCCCTCTGCCTTGGCCCTCAGCAGTTTATCACTGTACAGCTTTCTAAACCTACTCAGAATTTATCTGCCTCTCCTCCCTCCAGTTCTCAAGTACCTCAGCAAGCAGCTGGAAGGAAAAAGAAACCAAAACGCACTGCCAGTCACTGCGGTGACCTGAGACTGCAGGCATGATGAATACAAGGCTGCAGCCTGGCAGGTATTTTTTGCTGCTGTTGGAAGAGCAATAGGCTAACATGACAGCGGCCTAACTGCTGAAGTGTCCATCTGTCAGGAATAAAGGCAGAGAGAGATTCAGTGGTTGTTTATTATCCCATATGTAAGAACAATTCAACATGCTCTCCCAACTATTTGAAGAATCTGTCTTTTCATCTTTTAAGTGGCAGAGCTTTTGGAGGAAGGATTGCCTCCCATTACACATCAGAATAGAACCACACACAAATGAACCTCACCTTCATGGGTGTGTCTAGACAGATAAAACATAAACAATAATGCAATTAATTGACTTGGTTATTCAAGGGGAACAGGTATCGGCACGTCTAGGTTAGACCTAGCTAAGGAAAACGCCCATTAACAGCAGAATTAAGGGAGGGAGAAGCTTCCTTATTAGAGGGTGTCTTGACCTTTAGAAGTTTTATACAAGAGGATAATTAGCGTGGATATGGATGCATTCCCTCATGGCGTAATATTAATGTTTATTGCCGGGCTAACATGCTTCTAGAAGGCCACAGAAGAGACAACTTCCTTCAGTCTCCACTTATCAACAATAAAACAGAAATCTGAAGGCTGTTACCACAACTGCCTCACAAATGCATCCTTCCCTGGCAGCCTAAATATGGGAGATTCACTGCCCAGAGACTGGTGAGAGGAAGAAATATGGATGCTGTACCTAATGCTGCACTTCTCCCCTGCAGGTACTTGGGGAATACTGGCTGCAAGCACTGCTCTTCTCCTGTGTCACATACATAGCAATTGCTCCACAAAACTCCACCTCGTGAACGAGCTGTGCAAAGTACAAGCCACAGTTACAGAGAAGAGGCGAGTCACACACCACAAGGCAGAAAATCACTGACCTAACCTGACCTTCCTCCCTCTAAAATACTCACTGCACTAAGTTCTTACCTCCAAATGGGTACTCGGGCTTTTATCCCCTCTTCTCACACCCCATGTGTTACTCAGGTGCCTCTCCACTGCTTGGGTCAAGCAGGGAGCTAAGGCACGACTGCTGCACTTTGGAGGTGCAGCACCAAACCAGAGGTGCACCTCCTGCAAGCCCTCCTCTACCTGCACAGCAATAAGGAGAGGGCAAGCCTGCCTGTGTAGGTAGGACAGGGATTGCTAAGGGAGCTGTGGAAAACAAACCAAAACAGACCAAAACACCACACAACTGTTCTGAAGATAACAAAAAGCTTAAATCAATTTTTTCATCCTTTTTTTTTTCTCTTTTTTTTTCCAAAGAGGCAGGTAGTGATGGAAACAAACCTAAGGGGCCCAAAATGAACATAAGCACTTTCCCCAGTTGTGACCCATGGGGATGCTTTACTGTCTCTAGATGGAGAGGTGAGACATGAGAGAGGAGTGGAAGAATGGAGGGAGAGGACAAGAAGACAGTGTCAATGACTGATGACAGACTCCAGCTCCTCCTTCACTACCTGTCTAGTGCCCAAAGAGCTGTCACATTGAATGCACAAGTCCTGCTCACACCAAGGACACAGGGCCACACGTATACAAACCAAACGGCCAGCAAGGGGCTTGGGGACACCAGAGGAGGGAGCTTGTTTGGTTGATATGCAGTTCAGGCTGGCCAAGTAGCCGGGAAGTGAAAGACAGCTTGGTTCATGTCCTGAGTTCTGCCCGTTCATGGTGGGTACAAGGTAACACGGCTCTGCAGAGCAGCAGGGGGCAATACCTTTTTAACATCTGCTATCCTTTCCTTCTTAGAGGCTGGTTTTTCTTTGGTTTCAGGAGGGGTCTGCTGGGATTTCGAACCCGTTGATTCACTTTCGGATTCAGACTGACTTTCAGAGGACTCGGAGCTGCTGTTAGACTCGCTGCCCTGCTCGCTGCCCTGCTCACTCTCAGACTGGCTTGCAGAGTCAGAGCCAGAGGCTTCTTCGGATGCCGAGTGACTAATGGTAGAGAGAGAAGAGATTACATTTTAACTGTACTGTCAACAAGTAAAACTGAGCCACATCCAAGCTGCAAAGCTTGGAATAGCCTAAATGCAAGTGTGAGGCACATGGCTCTTGACATAATGCTCTGCTTTGTTGCACTGAAGTGGACACAGTTCCCTCCCAGGGGACTCTGCATTCACCTCTGCTGAATGCAGGGAGGACAGCACAAGCTCCTGACCAGAGCAATGAGGAGCAGCATGAGCAATACCACCAGCACCGGTCCTCCTGCTCTGCTCTCCACTACATCCCAGTGCAACCCAATTTCCGAAAGCGCCAAGCACTGTGCAACATTATATCACGTCATGGTAAACATCACATTCCATTCAAGAGGATAAACTCAGCAGCAGAAAGGAGCTTGGCCCAGTAAGAGGAGAGCAGAAGATCACAGAGGTGCTTGTTCCCTTCTGCTTTACATCAACATGTTAATACACCAAACATTCAATTAAACACAGGCTCCTCAACAAAACAAAGCAGTGAGAGGCCAGAATACTCAAAATACCTTTCTGTCCAATCTCTCCCACAACACACGAGCACTTTCTCTTTTCAAATCCAATTAAAGAAAATGGAATACTCGTTATAACGCATTTGCCAGTAAGGCAGCATTAGAAACCCCAGTGTCACAAGCCAAAAAGCAGTGCTGGAACAGTGAGACTACAAATTCTTTGAACAGGGAGCATCTCCTTCCAAGCCAGCTCTTATCTGCAGCTAAATGCTTCCATTACATTTAAGAGTACATTGCAAATACAGCATCTTGAATAAAGAGACAGAAAAAACTTTGCAGAGGGAAAGCAGGTTTAATTTTTCTTCCTTTTACACAAGATCCATTGAAAGCTCTCCTCAGACTTCATGGTTAAAAATACACACCAAAGAAAAATCAAAGCACGTACGTAATTACATAAAGACATGCAGAAATCAGTGCACGCTTCAGAGGCATCCACTTGCTGCAGGCGGCTACTGCTGGCATGTACATCCTCGTGCAGATGGGACCAGTCACAGCAGGGAAGTCAGATCTCCACTCTCAGCCCCCGATGCTCAGAACTGCTCTAAGTCCTGCGGGGCTTCCCTGCAGCCAAGCTGCAGCTGCCTTCTCCCATGGAGCGGACAGAGGGCAGCAGCTGAGCGCAGCGGGAGCCTCATCCCAAATCCCTCCAGCGCAGGGCGTGCAGCCAAGCTCCCGGCCGCCATTTCACAGTCACCCCCTCCTCCACCATCTTAGGAGTTCATTGCTGGGGTGGTTGGCGCTCTGGGTTTGTTTGCAAGGCCTGGAATGGAAGAGCTTAGCATTTGTGGGTGGTGGTGGGGGAATAGGAATAAAAAACAGCTGTGAGCTGAAACGTCAGAGGTAAGAGACATGCAGGCTTTTCCAGCAAAGGGGAGAGGATGCATCGTCACCGATGACTGCCGGTTTCATCATCCCAGTTGGTTTGGACTGCGATGAGGGTATTGCAGTGCTCCCCACCCAGGACAGGAAAATCCAGCTGAGCCACTGCCGTGTCCTGCTCATGTACACCAGCACAGCTCCTGCCCACTGCTCACCAGCGGCAGCACTCCCAGCTCCCACACCTGGCCCTGCCCTGCTGGCCCATCAGGCACCCCCATCCTCCCTGAGGTCCTTACTGAATTCAGCCACAAATCCACTGACCATTGCTCAACCATTGCCAAAACATCCAAGAAAACGATTCACCAGCTGCTCCTGGCACAGCAGGACACGTCCTGTGGAGCCACCCTTGGGGCCCCGACCTCAGAAGGCATTTGGAGGCATCCAAACCCCTGCTGTCACCGCACCAGTGGCAACATCAGGCTGGCACTGCATTAAGTTGGCAGTATCCCATGGGGGCACCAAAAAAACCCTACTTTTCCTCAATTGGATTTATTAGCAAGAGCTGGGAGAAATTAGAGCAATGCTGGGGCCAGACGGCATTGCAGTATTGTGCAAAGACTGAACAGCAATTGCTGGCCTCCTCCCACGCCAAAGCTCATTGTTTCTCAAGGCCCTAAGCTTTATTACAAGGACAGAGGGACACAAACAGCCATCACTCACCTACATTACCTACATTATGCAGACTCTATTGTTTTCTATCTTGAAGTGAACAGTGTTTTCTCAAAGGGCATTTCTCTGGTGACAGGCACAAATGCTGCACACACCTGTATGTACAGCACTGCATAAGCCTGACCCACTAAGGAAATGCCCCTGGTAATAATTTAAACAACTAAACACAACAAGTTCCAGAGCTGTATTACTCTGATATCTCTTCTATTTAAACTCCCTCAGGTCCTGCAGATGAGAAATGGTTACGGCCTTCTCTAGGCTGCTGCAAACAACATAGAAATCCAGTTAAGACCAAAGGATATGTGCTTGTTGTTGCTTCCATATTGAAATGCTAAATCAGAATAATTAAAAGGCAATTCCATAAAATGATCTCCCCTAAATACCACTGGGACAATCAGGGAGTGCTTCCACCTGCAAACTGAATACAAGGGATCAGCAATGAGACGCATCAAATCAGGTCCCACCATTGTACATAACCAAACATTGAAGGGCTCTTTCCTGAGGCTGGTTTGGGAATACATTCCACTTTAAGATACACAAGTTAACATCCAAAAAGGCCTCCTTTCTATTCAAGTATAATTGAGGGTAAGCTCTAACCATCCAACCAGCCCCACACACCTCCAAATCAGTAGAGATAATCACCCATGAACATCAAAACCACCGCCGGATCTTTGGTAGCTGTGCTGAAGTGAGAGATTTTAATAGAAATTGCAATCTGCTAATGCTCAGCAGATCACGTTCCTTTGTTTTCTAAGAACTCCTTAAGGCGATAATGCTGGTTTAATTAAGAATCTGCTGGATGGAAGGAAAAAATACAAAAAAAACCACAACTAAATCATCCCTTACCAAGAAGGCCACGTTCCTTCCAAGAAATGAGTGGCTGAACGGCAACGATAAGACCTTTCACAATCAGGCATCTGAGTTTACAGCAATTACAGCATGCCTGAAGCCTCCTGAGTGAGCATTTAGTATTTCACATCTGAGCAACATGGCTTCTTTTTATAGGTCATCTTTGCTAACAGCAACAAAACGTTTCCAATGCTCCCAACAAGCAGTGGATGCTCTCAGAAGATGCAAGGCGAGCTGACAACTCTCAGCACTGATCCAACATGTTGCTGGAGTCAAGAGCTGCCATGGAAAGGGCCCTTACCAGCACCATTCTGCCCACACTTCAAAATTCAGTTTTCAATAGACAGTTGGGAGAAGTGGGAGAAGTGAGGATGAATGGCCCAAGATCCTCCCATAAGCCAAGTCCCTTCCCAAAATAAGATTTGTAAGCACTTGACACATCACTGTTTTGAATCTAAACAAGTTTGAATCCCAACAGCAACGTTCTGCTAGGCTTTGCATGCTTAACTGGCACTTAGTGCTGGCCAAGTAACCCTGGTGCTAGACAATTAAGTCTAGTGCAGGCTCAAAACAGTCTACGGCACAGACTCCAGGAGCTGGATAATATCAGAAACCAAGCTCAGTGCTCCCCACAGGCAAACATATGCTTAACCCCTGTGTGAGGCTGAGCAAAGCTTCACGTGATGTGTAGATGATGGAGGCCGAGGTCTCCACCTTCATCTCAGCTCATTGCCTGTGAACTGGGGACACAGGGCACCTGCTCCCACCCACCTTTACTTGGCAGCCCATGTCCCTAACACTCACCTTTCACTTGAGCCAGCACAAACTAGGTCACCAGAACAGCGCAAGGCCGCCATGCTTAGCTGTACAGTGGAGAAAGGGGCCAGCACCATGACTCCAGTTCTGGGGTAGGATGAAGCCAGCACTCGGTTTGCCTACATCTGAATCCACATCCTCCTCCTCTGGCAGAACCAACTGATTCTGCCACAAGGGTCAATTGCATTCCAGCCCCATGGCAACCCAGCTGGGAACACAGCAGAGGGGGTGGGACACATTCCATCCCATACACCCAGTGGGCACACGAGGCTGAGCAGCTGCGCATCACCCCCAGCCCAGGTGCATTTTTCAGGTCCAGCTTTACCACCAGAAGGGGATTCTCACTCCGTGTAGTTCTTCGGTGAGGGCTGCCAGCATCACCTGCCCATCAGCAGCACCAGGCATGGAGGTAACCCTGGATTTATTCCAAAGCACACAGAGGTAAAGAGTGCAAGCCACCAACTCACAACTATTTAAACAGACGTGCTTTCCTAACGTGACCTATGCACAGGTGGTTCTACGCACAAAGGGAACGTGGCAAACCACATCACATGCACTGATCCAGCCAGATCCCACATTGCTGTTTTCTTTTTAACATTTCCCTGAATATAAACGGGATGTTCTCTATTATTATATACCAACATACACTGAGAATAACAACAAGCATTATCAGTTAATATTGATGCACGGCCCAAGGCACACAATAGCTGTAAGACAGTACACAGAGCTTGTAGGAGAGCTGAGTGAACAACACCCAACCTGTGACACTGAAAATAAATCAATTCCTAACTTTTGGGGCTTGATTCTCAAAATCTATCACGAAAAGTGACAGGCACCCACCCGTCTCCTGAGGCAATGGCTTTTTCTAGTGATAACAGTTGAGACAGTTTAGTCAACAAAGTTTCCCAGCTTGGGTTAGTCAGTGAACTTATCTCCTGCAGGCAAAAATGCAAATGGGGGAGGGAACGGAGAGGAAGAAAAATAGTGCCATTACTCTGCTATCAGTACTCATGCACTGCGTGTGTCTTCAGTTCCAAACTACAGTACACTGAAGGCAGAGAGGCTCTTCAAGCAGTTCAGAAGCAAGCCTCAAGCACCTTAAAATACTCACAGTATATGCTGGGCAAATCTGGGTAGGTTGTCATAGAGCACAATAGCCCATGGATTATATCCCTGCCAGACAACCAGATGAAATTGAGGGATTTCAAGTCAGAAAGATACTTCCCCAATCTCACTTATTGACAGGCAACTTTTCTTCCTAAATAAGCACTTGTATATTCTCCATAGTGACTCTTTTTTCCCCACGTGACTGCAAACCCGGCTTGCAGAAAGTGGGTGTTAATTACATTTTCACAGCAGCAGGCACAACAGGGCCACCGTGCTACTGCATAAACCAGGGGATTATGCACCCAGCAGGCATCCTATCTGAATAACCATCTGAATTGGCTTGTGCCACTTGCCAGCCTGGCTGAAAGGACAGGAAGGGGAGGAGGCAAAGGGAAATCTTCACAGACACCATTTACTTGCTCCAGCACAGGACTCCCAAATGCCAAAGGCAAAGCAACCCTGAGCACAGAGCAAGCTAAATATATCCCTCACTGCTCTGCTGCAGCTCAAAGCACGTGGGGCTATCTTGAATGACAAGTATTTTCCAGAAGATCTTTCCCCCCCCCCACTACAAAGGCACCCCATTATGTTTGCATAATGAAGCAAAACTAGCAGCTCATTCATGAGTGGGAGAGGGGGCTCTTCTGCTCTCTGATCTTTGAGCCAGAGGCTGAAAATGCCTGGGATGTTTAGCGGGGAGAAAAAAAGAAGAAAGAACAGTGATAAAAGGAGTTACAACCTGTCCGCTTGATTAAGGAGTGCCATTGAGAACGTCCAAAGGCAGCATAGCATCCTTCCCTGCGCCAAAAGGAAAGCACAATTGCAGCCCTCGGGGATTTGAAAAGGACAGCTCTCTCCACCCCTGCGAGATGCAAAGCATCGCAACGCTCAACATCCATTGCTGAGCGGCTCCAAACCACGGGCTGCACTGAGCACCTCCATGCAATACAGCCAACGGGTGCCTATACTTCTCCAGGCGGCTGAAACAAGGGGTGGGGGAACTCACTGTAGCCCACTGCCACTCCAGCTCCTGTTTCGGGTAGCACAATGGGAATAGCACACATTGCCAGATGTAAAGAACACTAAGCTGCGTGACACACAACACAAGTCAGGCCTAAATTACTGCAGCAAAAAAAGCTTCTGGCTTTTTCTCCATTTAACATTTGCAAGCTTCCTTTGAGAAGTAATACAGTAAAGAAACAGAATAGTATGAGAATTTATGACTCAGAATCAGCAACAGAAAGTCAGAGGCACAGATTCCTTCCTGGTGCCAGATGACCCGCAGTGCAGAAGAACGTAACTTGACCCAGCCTGAGAATTTCATTCCAAGCGTCTGTTAAAAGCTCTTTTTAACCAACAGATTTAAGGCCCGCATTAAGCCTCCATTGTACAGGCAGCACATGGCACGCAGAGCTCTCCAATCGACAGCCAGGCTGTGTTCAGAGCAGAGGCTCCTCCCCATGAAAGAGACGTAAATGACTCCTCGAGTTAATATGTGAACAATTACACCACGTCTTCTGCACCCAGCAAGAAAACTGGCAAGAAACAAACAGTTACAACTTATTTTTTCCCCCCTAAGGTTCTGAGTGTTCTGGAGACAGGGAATTCTTCACATTGCAACACAATTGTTTGGAGCTGGGGTTTGTGAGCAGCGAACCGTTGAGCAGCAGAGCAAGCTGTGAGGCTCGGTGCTTGGCAAAGGCTTCCCAGGAGTCCAGCCAAAATGTGAGGCTGTGTGAGCAGTTACCAGCACCGTACCAGGAAAGGATCCCAGCTAGGGGTCCCAGCTAGGCTACTTCTAGAGAGATGATCTCAAAATGCTAACGTTAATTAAACCACATATTGAAAAGCGATAGCTTTGTAGCAGTGCTGCACAAGCAGTGGTGTCATAAATGCTACTGCATGCTTGGAAAGACTCATCAACGTTTTGCTTATTATAACCAAAAGACACTCCCAGATCCAAAAAAAAGGAGGCATGAGCGGCCTTAGACAGACTGAGTAAAGCTTCATCACAAGGCACCAGACACTATTTGTTCCTTCTCAATGGTGTTGCTTTCATACCAAGGATCCTTTGCAGGACACAGGCAGTTTTTACCAGTACCTCTTGGAAGGAGCTCGTTTGGTGGCTTTTCACCAGCAAAGTTTATGTAAGACACTATGCCAGTAGGGCAGTACATCCTTTGCTAGAAGGCCGCTTAACTAATGACGATAATCCAGGCTTTCCCCTCCCTCAGTGTTGTTCTGTTCCTATTCGTGTTCCTTGAAGGAGAGGGGCAGACAACAGCAGATGCAGAAGCGTTTCTCATCCTCAGAACTCAAGCTAAATTTAAAGTACAATTCCTACTGGGACTGGTGTCTGCAGCACAAGTGCTCATATAAACCTCCACACTTCATCAGGAGAAGCCAGTTCAACCCAACTTGAAGCTCACTTCAACTCTAAAAGAAACAGCTGCACTCCTCAGACTGTTTCTCCCCCAGCCGTGGGAGCGATCTATGTCAGCTCTCCTTGGAAGTGGGGGAAGGTTCACAGTAGGGATAACTGTTGCCCTCGCAGTGCTGCGGGTAAAACATCAACCCAAGGAAGCAGATCTCAGCACAGCAGCTTCTCGTGGCAGCAGCACTGAGAAATGCAGGCAGGAGATGTTTGTGGCGGTGCACGTGTGCCCCAGCTCAGCAGAGCTCTGGCAGAAACACGTGCCATGTGCTACAGGAGTGTTTGCAAAGGGTTACCGAGCTACCCAGGTGAGCTCTGGTTTTCTGTTTTCATTCAGCAGAAGTCATGCATTTAAAGAAACTATAAAATGTCATTAGCTAGCTTAGGAAGTTTAACCAGAGGACACAGTCCGGAAGAGATGGAATCCAGCTAAATGCAGCTCCTTGCAGTCGGTGAGCCTTTGTGTGCAGTTTCCATTCCTGGCAGCAGTCATAAAACAGGAAACAGAGAAGTTTTAGGTCTCGGAATTGCGTGTTTGTAATTTGATGAGACATTTCCTTTGAGAGGATAATGTGAAACAGAAGTCACGAAAGAACAACCACCTCCTTTGTGCCCCTCGCAGCTTACATCACTATCTGTACAAATTCCTCACACATTACTCCTTTGGATTCCTGCTCTGAGAAAGTATTTTTCCCTTTCCCAAAGAAAAAAAAGCCTCCCCACAGCTTCATAAAAGGTTCGAGATCAAATAGGAAGAAGAGAAATCCCATTTAAGAATGCAGCAGTGCAAGTGAAAGCGAAAGAGCCTGTGCATGCAGGATGGCTGAGCAGCTCCACGGTAACTTGCCAGCGTGGATGGAGAGCTGCAACTCGGGTTTAGTTAACGTGGTTACCGCCTGCACTCAGCTTGGATAAAGCCGGTTGTACAGTATGTGCAGGGAGTAAAAGGAGCTTTAATATTCAGTGACTTAGGGATGCTGAAAGCTGAAATGCTAAAGATATCCAGATGCTTCAGGGATACTATATTCTGCAATTGCTTCCAAAGCACACAAAAAGAGCCACACCAAAAATAGCCTCGCTCGTTTCCATGTCACCCTTCCGAAAACACCCTGCGGTCCGTCCTGTACAAGCACAAAGGAAACCCAGCCGCCCATCGGACGTGAGGAGGGGAGGCAAAGCGGCGGGCGCCCACCGAGCGCACCCAGCGCTCCCACAGCGCCCAGCGCGGCGCACGCAGCCGCTCCCAGCAGGCATTGCGCCGCCAGGCTGCGCACGCAGCCCCAGGCAAGGCCCGGCCTCCCCGCAGCGCCGCCGTCCAGCCAGCTGTTACCAGGCGAGCGCGCAGCCAATCCCCGGCCCCGCCGAGCACAAGATGGCCTTTGAACTCCCCACCAGCAACTTCCTGCTGTTTTTAGAGTACACACAGTGCAATGCAGTATGTCTGTCAGCTATGCGGCACAAAGGAACAGCCATTTTGTGACTCGACCGGACCCGCACCGAAATGCCAGGCGGTGCGCCTTTCCCCTCGCCCTTGGCGGGGTATGGCGGCCTTCCTCACGCTGCCGAGGACGAAGAGCTGCCCCGCGCTCCCCTCGGCACAGGAGCGCAGCCATTAATGCTCGGCAGCCTCGTCCCCCAGCCCTCCCCCCCCGCACCGAGTCCTCTCTCTGTCTGCAACTACATCTTCATAAAATGGCTGCCACGGAGCAGCGAGCCGTGCTGGGCCGAGCCCGCAGTGCAGCCTGCAGCGCCCTGCCCCACAGCCGAGGCACAGCCGCAGCTCCGACCGACGCAGCCCTCAGGCCCACCCTGCTCTTTTTTTTTTCCTCTTTTTTCTTCCCAAACGGTGAGAAGCACAGACATAAACGCAATGGGCTGTTCAGCCCTGCAGCCTTTTGTAACTAATTCCTTGCATGCAGGGAAGTTAAGAGAGGCTGCAACAAAGGCAGGGAGAGAGTCAAGGGAAACCAACATGGTGGCTGCGTGCTGTGTGCCATCCCTGCACCACTCCGGGGGCCACAGGACCCCCACCTGCATTTCCCATCAGGGTTGCACTGAACTTGAGCACCCATCTTTCAAATAAAGGCAACATAAAGAATGCTGGGAAGCATCAGGACTGTGTTTGGCTGCAGGCAATTCATGCCCCAAACACAAAGGTGGTGGTTATTAGAAGCTCCAGCATCCCACTATACCCATGTGGAGGTGGCCCAGCATCAGTCACTGGGCAGCAGGGCAGGCCCAGCACCGAGGGGACACCAGGGCAGGTGTGGCTGCTCCCCCAGAGGCACCACCAGAGCAGCAGTCAGCTGGCAGAGTGGGGGTCGGCATCATTTTGCCCCCAGCAATGATCACCTGCTCCAGGACAATCCTCAGAGGGATTCTGGTTTGTTCACACAGCTTTTCACTTCCTTAGGACTGGCAATGCACGTGTCAATTCCAAATACTCCCCAGGCTGCGCACTAAAGGAGCACAGAGGCATCAGATTTTTCTAGTCCTGCATTTTGGCATCTCCAGTTCAAGTGGTACTGGTTGTATCCACCTTGTCCACCCACTGCCACCATCCACACCTCCGATCCAGGACTACAGATGCACATATTCTCACAACTCAGAAAAAAACAAACCAAAACCAAACCCAACAGGCCAGCATTTGAGGTACAGACATGAGTGCAGCTCTGGGCTGCAGTAAAGCAAAGTGGTGGCTTTACTTCCTAGAAATCATTTCCCCTGCAACTTCAAGTCAACCTCAGGAAGTAAAGCCCATTTTACGACATTCAGCTGACTCACAGCTCGACAGGGCTCACTCACAAACAGCCCCGTGTTGGATTGTTCCCACACCTCAGGTGAGGGGATGTTAACCCACAGCAAGTTTATTTGGGGAAGAAGAGTGGAAGAGGCAGCGTAACCTCACAACAGGTGTTGGTTTAAAGCCATCGAGATAAACAGCCTTTCAAAGAAATCAGCAAAATCACACATGTGAGACTATGCAAATATAATCACCCCGAGGACAAAAAACACAAAGCTCTTCTTTCTGTGCAGCTACTGCTAGATGTCTCCGTTTGCACCTCATATTCAGCACAGCATTTCTAGCAGATGCACTACCTTAATTTAGATATCCTGAGTAAATCACACCTACTATTGCTTTAGCTGGCAATCCGCACTCAAAGCGACCAGAAAAACAAAGTGAATGCTCCTCTTTTTGTGAAAAAATAAGGCTTATAAAGCAGTATTTCTAACAACACCAACATTACTGTTTGAAAATCCGCCTTCAGATCGCATTATTCTAACACAGCTGTATAGGTGCTATATGTCGTGCTTCAACATCCCCGAAGCTTGTGTTATTAATAATCATTTTAAACTTACCCATATCCATTTTAGGATTTAAAATTCGACTGTAGTCTCAACACATCCCCAATACCATAAATACACACACATGTATATATATATATTTTCATGTGTCACAGTACTTTGATAACAGACACATTCCCACAGTATTTCAAGTGCGCGTTTAAGTAAGGTTAAATAATGGGCATCAAAAATACCAGTCAAACACCTGCAAACGTCACATAAGAGTACATGTGATACAACAAACTGTTCAGAATTTGCTTTATTAGCGTGCCTTCAAAATTACTTCACACCAAAGGGAAAAGAAGAAACAGGCCAGAATTCCATCCAAATTAACAAAATGCAAAACTCGGCGTGTTTACAAACCAGAAGACAAAATAAATGCATGTAAAATTCATTTCCTCTTTTTTTTTGGCTTTCCTCTCTTTAAGTCGACCCATTTAACATAAAAAAGGAGCAAATGGTGATTACAATCGTGCATTCTTAACAAACCAGCATTTTCAGTATTCCATACTTTCCCTACATCAAGGATCAATTGATTAAAATCTGTAAAGAATCTCATTACTGCACAAAATAAACAAAAATACTCCGAGCAATAATACATTAAATAAACAGACAATGCATTTGCAGCCTCGTGTTAGCAGCCCCAGGTTCTATTTTATAATACAAAAATGCCACGACCACCGGAGAAAAGTTCAGTCTAAATTGTATGAAAATACCCTAAAAATATCAAAACAGCATCAAAGTTCCACAAGCTCAAATAAAAAATGAAGTAAGGGCTGTCGGACAGAAAGGCACTTCCCAGTTTATATTTTAAAATGAGCTATTTTTCATTCATGTAACTTTTTCTTGGGTCTATTTACTATAATTTACTACTACACCAGGCTGCTGTATGGCCCTCAGTTAAAGTTTAGACTTCTGAGATTCTTCGAAGAAAAAAAAAAAATCCGCCTTGTATGTAAAATGGTGCAATGCAGCAATGGCTAAACCGACAAGGTCATTTTTCACAGCACAAAAAAACCTAAAAACCGAAAAGCTGGAAAAACACCCTAGAGAGAAAAGGGCTCCCCTGAATAAAGGTACGGTACCTTTTGACTGTGCCATGGGCCCTTAAGTCACAACACAACTTTCAGAAATTGCTACCAAAAAAATAAAAAAATAAAAAATAAATTAGGGTGTGGCATGCTAACAATCTCAAGGTCATTCCTTAAAAAGGCAACAAAAATCAGGAAAATGTTCTATAGGGAGCACTGACAGTAACCCGGGGCTGTCAAAGCAAACAGGGCATTCACAGGTTTTAGAGAGGAAAAAAAAAAAAAAAAGAGAGAAAAGAAAGTTGATAGATCGTACCTCGATGCATTGCTGTGGACTGAACCCTCCTCTCCTTGGCTTTTGTCCTTATTTCTCATCATCTTTTTATTCTTAAATAATAAGAGGGGGTCAGGGATGTCTGCTTGCTTTGAAGTCCTGTGCCCAGGTATTTACTGTCAAAAGTTGAAAGAAAGGTAAGGTCCCAGCTCGTTTCACTAGCTTTCATTATCAGGAACAAAGTCCTGACGCTGCAATGATATTGTTATAACAATACACAAAACCCATCGACACAGCAGAACGGAGATTTAAAACAAATAATCATTTTTAAGGGGAAAAAAAATACATGGGAATAAACATCGGAGGGGAGCATCCTGCAAACTTTCCCAAAGTAACACTGGATGCAAATAATCTCTATCTTATTGCGTCATCCGAATACAGCCCAAATCGGTCGAAAATCAAAGTATTCCAAACGGCAGAAATCTAAAAATTATGATTATTAATTGCTCACCTACCTGATCCATGCACCGCCGCCAGGACCAAGTCGATGTTAGTTTCGGTTCGTGGAAAAACATTAGATCCAAAATATTTAGAGTTCGAATGATAAAATACCAAATTCAGAAAAAGAAAAAAATATATATATATTCTAATCCTCAAAAATATGCTGTCGGTAAAGCAAAAGAAACGATAATTAGTACAAAAATGTCCGGGGGAAAAAGCTCATTAGGAGAGCGCACAAAAATGGAGGTACGCCATGGCTTCTAAGCTGGAAAAACAACGACCTGGGCTCTCTCCACGGCTTCTTCTTTCCAGCAAGGCACGAAAAAGGAGCCCTCAAAAGCTGCTTTTCTGCCCGAAAAAGGTCCGCTCGGCCCCCTATTAGTGCCTAGGAGAGGCAAGGGGCTGTGGGGGCCCCCTGAGGCTGCCCGAAAGTTAGGGAAAGTTGCGTAAAGTGTTGGGGAAGGCACGGAGCTGAGCGCGCTCTCTCTAAGGCACAGCCGCCATCTAGAGCTCCTTCCCAGCTCTGAGCTCTGCCTTTGATTGACACTCTCTACATTTACCCCACAACTCAGGTGATGTACCATAGACCCACCCCTTCATTTCTACCAAAAAAAGAGATAGCCTCCACCTAAAGGGTGCCTGCTACCCCCCACAGCCCTGGCTCCTTCCAACTACCCCAGCAGAAGGGGCACCTTAACCCCCTGTGGCTCAGCCACTCTTTTAAAACCAGAAAGAAACGTAATTTGTTCCTTTTGTTTTAAAGATTTGCTAAATATTTCAGTGCATGGGCTAAAATTACTTCCTCCCTGGACAGGAAGTGGTGCTGCTACAAGCCATTTTGAAAGAATGGCAGTGGAGCTCACAGCCATGTTGCCAGCAACAGCCCACCTTGGGGGTCACCCCACCCGAGGGGGGCTTATTTTTAAGCTAAGTCATAGTACCCCCAGACAAAAGCTCTTCCTTTTGTCATCCAGTATTTGCACGTGGTGCTTGGGACAGAAGTGCCACGAGCTGCTGGAAAAGCCCCACAGTGCTACCGACCCCTTCCAGCTCAACAGCGCCTCCCTAGTGGTCTGCACCAGCAACACTAATCCAACAGCTACGGCATTTTCATCAGTGATGTGAAGGCACTGCTGTAGAACAAGTCTCACACCATGAGATGAATTATTTTCCATTTCCACTCTTAACTCATTAATATTTGCCAAGAGATTTTAAACAAAAGAATTCAAAGCCGCGAAATAGCCAAGATGCACAATCAGAAATCAAGCCGCATCTACAGTCCAACATCCTGGGGTGCTGAGAAGACATATCACAGAGATGGAGGAGAACCAACCATTCCCAGCCTCTTGCATCCCGACCACCATTTGTTTCCCCACAAGCAACAGACAACGGAAATCACAAGGACTTCTTCCATATTTGTAGCCATCACAACCAGAGATGGAAATCAGCCATTGGGTAACTGATGGAGGGGAAGAAGGCAATGGGCAAGTTCCAGTGTCTACAAGGACTGTCCACAGCACAGCATCCCAACAGCTCAGAAACACTGGCTTCCACCAGCCGAACCAAGATAACCAAGATACTTCCTTTGAACTCTACACACTTGCTGTCCATTTCTGCCAACAACCCATCAGATCTCCATACCAAGAGGTACAATACGGTTCGCTTTGCTGTCAGCATCCACTTCACTGAACATCAGTTTACCAACGACTTAGGGAAGAACCACTAACACCTAAACTAGAACCAAGGAGTACGACAACACAACTGCAAATGCCTTGGGTTAAATCCACTCATCTGAATGTGGATCTCTAAGTTGGTCCCAACATCCAACACCACCACATAATGCACAGCAAAAGCAAACTTCAACAGGCAGGCGCGCATCATCGAAATAGCTGGATCAAACAAGCATCAACAACTCATTATGGTAAGAGTGGATATTTCCAAAGAGGCCTAAAGAAGCAAAATCACTGAACACCCCGTTTATTTTGTTTTCTAAAACAAAATTCCATTGCTTAAGTCCTCATAATGAGATCTGTCCTACACATGAAGACCAATCTGACACGGACAACCATGAATTTCAAGTGAAACACAGTCAAAATACAGTTCCATTATTTCATTCACAAAAAATCTTGAAAGAAGTTGTTTTTTTTAACGTAAGAACCACCTTCAAATTCATTAGAAAAAGCAACCATCATCTGCAGCAGTCAGAAAATTAACACAGTTTTCCTCATCAAATACGTGGTACAGAATCAGGAAGCCATGCCCACATTAAATAGCAATGAAACAGATCAGGTACACGGACAGAACAATTTTAGGAAAATAGACTGTTTAGGAAGTATGTTGTCCAGGAAGTCTGGTAACAGTTTCTGTACACACACACCCGTGAATAAGCACATCTAACAAACCCAACAGAAAACATTGAAGTACTCCTTTATTATAACACATGTGCCCAGCCTTCAAGATGATACCGAATCCACCTTAAAATAACTCGAGAAAGTTTAGCAGAAGCACCCTGACAACACAGCAAGGTTGGGGAAATGCCCAACGTTAAGCACCTGAATGAACAAACCAGAATAAATATTCATTAGGAGTCATAGCAAAGTGAAGATAATTTGTAAATGAAAACCACATTTTAAACATCAAGAACATAAAAAAATTTACCTTGCCTTTAGTGCTTGGCAGCTAAAGTATTTCTCACTTTCATAGCAACCAAGAATATAACACACTTAAATATCAACACGACCAAGAAAAGATTCAGCCAGAAAGGACAAACACAAAGCATGAAGGAAACCAAAACCTTTTATTAAGTCACTTAAAAAAAAATAATAATAAATACATTTAGTCCAATGGGATAGTAACAGATTTCTTACCGAATCCATTTCCCTCTTAAGCACATATAATCTGAGAATAAAATTTTACCACCCAATCCTCAAACAGATCCAGCTCTGGACAACCACTGACAGTCCCCTGATTAATTCAAGTGCAAAGTCCATTTTGATTGGATGATCACAACCCAGATCTTCTCTGGTTTAAAAAAGACAGGAGTCCATGTTTTAAAGTCCTTTTCTTGGACAGATTTATCACAGCACTCATGCATTAGTCCACTTCCTCAAACTCTCAATCAAGAGTGGAACTGCCATCTTGGTCTCATTCGTAGACTCCTTTTGACATTCTTCATCTTACTGGATTCTTTATGGAAAATTAAAAGAAAAACGCTGTTGGAATACAGATCATCTTATCTTTAAACTACGACATTCAACAACCGTAACTCAGAATACGCTTCATTCCATATCATGCACCCAAAAATACTTGTATCACAAACTAAAAAGGTCATCAGTTCAAAAATCAGAAAGATGAACTTTAATCCAAGCTGTAAAGAAGCAGAGCAGGAATGATTTCAACTTCAAGAGCCTTTTCAGGCTCCATAAGCTCCATTTAACTTTTTTTTCCCCCATAGTGTTAAAACACTAAATAAATCAATAGTGGGAAACATGAGATATTTGCCCTGGGAACCATCTTTGATGGTCTGACCCAGCAGTTAAAGTTGACAAAGCTTAGAAAAGCCAGTTTAATTATAATTAACCCCAAAATTTTTAACCGCTGTCCACTCTCCTTTCTTCAAACACCATCAAAACCAACACACAAGTATGAAAACTGGATTCCTATATAAAGACAGTGACTGGAAACAAGACATTCTTAAAACTACACCATCATCATCCAGTTTTCTAGCTTATGGAAGACATACAGTCCAACAAAAAACACTTATGAACAAACAAGATGGCTGATCTGGCTACTACCGAGAAGAAACATGTCAGAAAGCAGATGAATATGGTCACAAGTTACATTAGTTGCTTTAGCAGAGCCACCATAATACTCCTGAGCCATATTCCAGCTTCAGTTTTCATACAACAACAATCCAGCCCACAGGTGAATGAAGAAAAAAACAAACTTCTGAAATGAAATCTATGTGGATAAACAAAATGTTTTCATCTTTATGTTTTCTTCCAAGAAAAATAAGGCTGGGTACTTCAAGGAAGCTGCTCATGCTCCAAGCACTCAAAAATCAAGTACAAGAAGTTACTCTACGGTAAAACTATCATTTCAAAACTAACATTGACCACAGGGGATGAGATTGAAACACAATAAAGATTTTATAATGGCTTCATGATTTTGAGTACCTGCACTCTAACTATGTGTGTGCTCTGGTTTTTTTCTTCATTTGAATGTGTACAGCTTTAACCTCATTTTAGTCTGAAAGCCAACTCCACCCCTATGCTGCTCCTGGGAGTCCTGGGCATATTCCATGAGGGATACAGAAATTACCCACAGTACAGCAAGAATTGGTGGAGCCATCTAGTGGCCCCCCATTACCCACATTTCTCCATTCTCCTCTCAAAATTACCAGTAAAAGCAAAATAAATAGAGATGGAACCATTGCAGCAAGCCTCCATCTGACTCCCACAATCACCTTTGGGCCTTACGTTCCACTCTTCCATTGACAAGTTTATTCCTTGTTTTAAACATAATGGAAAAGCAGTACAACACATAAGAGTGGAATGCAGCATCTGGTCATTCACTCTGCTTAATAAACACTGTGCATCACTTGTGCTACTAACAGTATTTAGTCATGAGATCTTTGATTGTACATATTTGCCTAAGTTCTTTGTTTCAAGCATTCGATTCATCCTCAGTTGGGACAAATTAAATATCTGGATGGATTTCTATCCATTGCTAAACTAAAGAAACAGTTTGTGGGTTGGTTGATTGGTCTGAACTCTTATTTTATACATTAGCCTAATTTCAAACTCATTCAGCCATTTGAAAATGAAGTAATACTTTGGGTATGTTTAACAATAATGTTCAAACATGATCCAAAATGTGAGGACCATCACCAACACAAAGTTGTATGCTACTGCTACAATCTAATATTCAGGAGTACTAACAGGAACGCATTGGGAAACCTACAAATAATATCTTTACTTTATTTATTTCAAGAAATAAGTGGATTTAATTACTGATAATAGCTTCCCCCACCTCTCAAAAATGTGATTTAGTTATATATCACTCAACCTTGAAAGGCCCTTTTCAGTTGAGTTAGCTTCTGTCTTAGACACTAATGAGATCTGCCAAGAAAAATTTAAGGGCAAATTTCTTCACTAGGTTCGCTACATTTGGTTGTACAAAAAACGTTTCAAGTAACCCTGCCACGTTCACTTCACACTCTTCTTTTGACCTTACAAAGTAATTAGCAGTAAACAGAACTGTTAGCATAATTAAGAAAATGCTTCAACAGTTACTGGTCTGGAAGTTGTTCATACATCAAGGAGATGCCACAGGAATGGCTAAAGTCTTAAGAGCCATCAATAAACTTCATGTGATACTTCTTCATTAAATGATTCCACAGTACTAATTTACTTACAAGTTATCTTTATGAAAAAGACTGCTAAGAAATTTCAGTAGCACTGCTAAAATGTACTTCTCCACTAAGCCATATGCAGTGATCTTGCATTTACTGTAACCATGGAATAGCCAATTTCTGCCAGATCACAGGAAAACTTCATTCCTTCCGTAACATCAGTCAGGCAATAACCCTGTTTTTCCAATTTCTATTACCTACTATTTGATATATTTGTTTCCATAGTCAGTGTTACAGCCAAGATAAAGGACCTGGGCAGTCAATGTAACACTGTTTCCCCTAACTGGTAACAATTGGTAACATATTGACAAGCCTGGCAAACTTGTAACATGTTTGTAACCTTTGTGTTTACACAGCTTTTGTTTCAGATAATTACTTGTGTGATACTGTGTCTATTCAAAGACCAAAGCAGCACAGACATTCCTTACTGCCAAAACTGCGGTCTCGTTTTTTTTTGTCAACTGAAAGCCTTTATTTCTCAAGTCTTGAGATTGAAGACAAATGACAAGATATAAAGTAACCATTATCGGTCCAAGTGTGTAAGACACCAACACGGTTACAAATTCCTCAGACTGAAGTCTTTCATACTCCAAAGGCTTGTATACAAGATCAGAGATTGCCAGGTGAAGAAATGGACTCCAACAGAGGGAACTGAATGGGCAGAACGAGGTTCTGGCAGACAAAACCTCAAGTTCCGTTCTTCAAAGGTGATTAAAAATGTGTCTTTCAAGACTCATTAAAGATTTTGAAGATACTTCTGGTAACTTCTACACTAGAAGGAAAAGCGGATGTGCCCTCTGTTGACATCAAGAGCCACTGAGTAACTAACTACGTTTTTTGGGCAGTCCTAAGTCCCCTTTCACATCACTGCATGTTCGGTAAGCACAGCAGTGAAAGCACAACTCATGTGGGATCAGGGATTTTTAGCTGCGAAAAGCAGTACTGCAGGTTTCTCAGCTTTAAAGATTAATTTGTGACCAAGGGCTTCCACACATTGGTGCACTTTTCAGGAGTATTATTTTCAAAATCAACCATAAGTCACATTTAAATAACAAGTACCTGAATGAACATAAATGAACATAAACCACACAGATTTTAGTGCACATAGCAAAGTACGTTAACTTCATTAAAGCTCCTACTGTTTTCCTCTCCCTTCTAATTAAAAAAGGAATCTCAAATTAGAACTATTTAAGTATTTTGAAACATTTTAAAAGCATGATCTATGTTGGTAACCAGATACGGCACTAAAATATCCTTTCAAGGCTCAAACATGGCTATGTTCTTTCACAAATTCAATCTGTATTAACACGCCTTGAAGACAAATATCTCCAACTGTGAGTCCCACATTTATCCCCTCCTTGAGGTAAAGATTACAAAACGAGGATGGAAAAGTTACCCAGTGTGTAACTTTAAGCCTAATTCCTCCTCAACAAACCAAATGTGACACAACCTATTTACAGTTCAACGACAGAAAATGGGAAAATGTACAGAAAAATGAAAGAAAGAGGTAAATATTTCATGTTGAAGCACACCATATTAATAAATCATGCTTATAGATTATAGCAGATGATCAGGGAAGAAAGGTAACAGTGGACAGCAGCTCAGCAAAGAGTTTCAAGGAACAGCTAAAAGAACAATATCTGCTTATAGCATCTGAAGAAATAAGCTGATTTACATATGCTTGCACAATGAAAGATAGCTTAATACTTGTAAAAGAACATAATCAAATGCAGAGAACAGTAGAAGTGGTGAAACACTAAGCAAAGATGACTAAAACCAGCCTGCACACTAAACTGAATTCCTTAAGGTTAGTCTTTTCTACTCTTTTGCTTAATGACCCCACACACTCAGTGATAAAATGCTCCATAATGAAGCGTAACAAAAAAGTAGCAGAAGGCCACAACAGGTTTTGTTCACACCATGGAGTGAATAAGGACTCCTCCCCCAGACTCCTTTCTCCTTTCAAAAGAGCTCTACCTTAGTCCCCACATCACAGGAGTAGAACAGAATGAAGCAAGTGACTTGGGAGCAGTTGCTTTTCTAGCACGTGAGGCAGCTTTGATGGCATTTCATTCTATTTAAGTATGGTTGCTGGAGGTCGCTGCTCACACAGCCAGTTAAAAGTTAACAGCTATCACGTATCAGTGAAATAAGAGAAAATCTGCATTTCTTTTCAAGCTACCTGCAGCCTAAGGCAGGCACTGCTCAATCAGATACATCAAACTGCAAGAACTGTCTCCAAGAAATTGTCTCTTTTAAAGAAACATACATTCTGAAGCACAGTTCCACAGGAATACAGAGCCTCCTACTAAAAAGTCACTTGAGTTACACAAATCCAATGGATGTTCTAACTGAAAATGTAGAACCAGGGAGCTGGAACTTTGAGCAGATGGGAAAACAAAAGGACTTGAGTGTTTCCAGAGACAGCTCCTAAGAGTCACAAAACGTGCCAGAGACAGCAAACGGCCATTGAGACCAAACCACTTCCAGTAAAGGAAGATGGAGACTATCCCATCCTCACGTTCATTCAGTGCAGAACTGAATAAACTCTTCTACTCAAGCTTGTCATTTTTACATTTTGATTATATAGGGAATGATTCTTAAATGAAAATTTATCAGCTGTTAGTTTAATGCAGCAAGCTGTAACAACATTACAGACAACTTCCTGCAAAGCAGAAACACTCTGAAAGGTGAACAGAGACAGAATAATCATGGAATAAAAAAGTCTAAAGAGACAATTACTATCTGCTCAAAGCCCTTCACTTGAGGCTGACAAAAGAATGAAAATACAACATGAAATGCTGGAAAGGCAAATTTATCCTGCTGCGACACTTTCCACACCATTTGTTACCTAAATTTTAAGTGCAGAGTATTCCCTTGTTGTGACAGGCATTTGTGTATCAAATCTTCCTAAACTAGCAAATTTATAATTCAATAGTGCTCATAAATATGGAGTTCAGTGACAGAAGCAGCGGACCAGAATACAACAATTACATGTGAAAGCTCTTCTCCAGAAAGACAGCTTTCATTTCTTACAGCTCAGCAAGAATGCTGCTGTGGCCCCATGTGAGCCTTGTAGAAACACACACATGCACAGCAACACATTCCCAAGAACTTCAGAATGGATTCAGCCAACAACTTCAGCAAGTTCAACATTACATCCACATGTTGGTTCTTTTCTTTTTCAGTTGTTTTTACAGCTAAAATGTAAACATTATTAGGAATAATAACTTACCAGTGCTTCAACCAAGAGCAGTTACTTTGCTTACAGTAAATCATTTCCTCATCACATCTGTAGGGAAAACAGCATGTTAAATGCTTAAATTAATAACAAAAAATAAAAACAGAAAAGACAAAGATGCGTAAGACCAGAACAGGAGCCTAAGCTTATGGCAGAAGTTCTCCCCTTTAATAAAACCAAACCCAAGCATGAAGCATGGAAGGCATTTCTATGAAGAACCTGAGTGATGACTGGGCAACACGTTACCAAAGAATATGTCCAACTCCTCCACAAAAAAACTATCCATAAATCCCCTAAAGAGAAAATAAACAGGCACTAAGTGGAAACACGCTGAAACTCATCTGCCTTCCACATGAAAGTAATTAAAATACTCATTTCACAAATAGGTGGTATCAGTTAGATGCAGTAGGATAGTTTAACAGACTTGCATGGAACAAGTTATCTGATCTGTATCTTACAAAGTTGCCCATTATGGTAAAGACCTATATATGAAAACTCCATTTGGAGAATGCTTATTGGCAATCCCCATCAATAAGCATCTATTAAGAATCATGTTATGCAGAGGCAGAAAGATTAAAATAAAACCTGAAATGTAGAGAACTCACCAATCCCTCTCCTTTGTTTTTGACTCAATTTCATCCATACCAATCAATCTACAATCATGAGACACACAAGCTGCCTTCTAACATGTAGAAGTGCTTCTCTCATGATCTCTCAGATCTATTGATACTAGAACACAGCCTCCAACAAAGTAAAAACGAATCTGTATGGTAATAGCAGAGCATGGTTAATCTCCTACAGTATTACAAATCGTCATCTTCAAACTGATGGCTACTCAGAGGAGTAGAAAGAAAAACAGATGAACAGAGTTAATTTGCTGTTACAATTTACTTGAAACAATTAATAAGGGAAAAAATCCCCTTAGGAAGGAGAAATAATGACGACCTTGAGTCCTCAAGAGGCATCAATATGAAGAAAATCAAGATGAACATGGAATTTACATGTTTAAAACATGTATTTAAAAATGTCATCCAACAGCTGTTACTAAATGAGAGCATAAAACGAAGGCACTTCTAAAATGGTGGATGAGTGCTCTGCAGAACACAACATGGTTGCCGGCTTTTGATCACTCTAGAGGCACCTATCAGTCATTTACTCGGAACACACATAAAAAGCTTAAGATGTGAACTAGATAAAGAGGCCTTCAAAACTCCTCTCCTATATCTAACACTACACTCAATAAAGCACTTGGAACGTATGATTCAATATGTGAAAACCAGGTAAAGCTAACCACTGACAGGTTTTCAACTTAGAGCAATCCGTCATTTCTAACAACGGAAAGAAATACATCATCTACCTTCAAGCTATTTTGTTTTATTTAAGTCCAGAGTTAGCATTCGTTTAAGGCAATTTCTCTAAAACTTTAATGAGAATCTAAGATACAGCTCTGTAACAGCATAGAGTAAAAGCTGCTTCTACCCGAACACTGAAGTTCAGAGCTGACCAGTAAGCACTCTTCCCAGCTCAGAGAAATGTTGGAAAACAGATCCAGCATTTGTCATGGTGGCATTGCTCACAAGTAGTCTAACTTCTCTACAGTCAACAGATGAATCAAGCAGTGAGTTTTCTCAAACAGCACTAAGATGTATGTTAATGTACATAAACAAGTGATCATTTTTTCACTATTTTCAAACACATCGTAGCAATTCAGTTTACAATTGGTAATACCCATGAGGTATTCACTCCCTAACTATTAAATGCACCACAAAAGCTGAAGGCTTATGCCAAGACAAGCTTAAGATGATTAACCCGTCTCTTTCCCATTTAGCGTTCTTTCATACATGGCAAATTGAACACCTTTTAATCAAGCTAATCACACTAATTGCTGTAGATGTCATGTGATCAGACTTTAAAACAAATGTGGACTCCTTTGGTAGTCTTACAGTTGTGTCTTACGTTCCCATATTACAAAGAGATGACCTAAGTCCCCCACAGAGAACACACTTTGCATCACAGATCCTACTCCTTCACCAAGAGATGAGCACTATTGTGTCCATGAAGCAGGAAAGCACATCTCCTTTCATAAGGTGAGGATAGAACAGCTGCTCTTAAACCACTGACTTAACATTACATTCTTTATCAGGAGCAACTAAGAAAGTATTTTTGTGAAGACGACACAACCTACAGCCATACTACTGGTCTGCCACATAAGCTGTCAATCCTACAAATGTTACGCCTCCCTAATATGCTGCAGTGTGGTCATTAACTTAAACCTTTCCTTGAGTCCCCAGTAACACATACCTAGCCTAATAAGGTCTACCTAACTAAAGAGCAAGCTGCCACTTAGTAGATGAAAACACACTGTTCCAACCAGTAAAATAAAATAAAATAGGCTCCAAAGAGGTCACAAAATCAACAAGGGACATTTAAAACTGTTTGTATTGTAAGTACCTATTTAGCACAAACAGCGTTGTGATGGCATACAAAGTATATAAAACAATTAAGACTGAAGAGCTCAATTTTGTATGCATTCTCAAATGCTCAGGTCAGTCAAGATGACTCAGCTCACAAGCACTTTTTAAAAGCAAGTCAATTAAAAGTGATTTCAGTAGCTTAAGGATATATAATATCAGGACACAAATCTCGAGTTTAACTAGTTCCATTATTACCACCAGGGTCTGAATATGCTTTTATGTGAATCACAGCTTAGTCTACATAAGAGACTGCAATACGCCTGGTAATTCTGGCCCCTCATAAGTGAAGATTCACACGGGATTTCAAGTATGTTCTGCTGTTCTTCTCAAGGCATCAGATCATTCCTACTGCATCTTCCTACTTCTCAAACTGCTCCTCAGGCAGATGCACAACGAAGGTCCACAATACACTGCACAAGCCCTTTTGTTTCCAATTAGCTGTGTTTTGTTGCAGCACAGCCACGGCGCACAGTGTATGTCTATCACCTGAAAACATGAACTCATTTCCACCTTGCCTATCATCTGCAGCAAGTTACTGCTAAAAGTTTATCACAATACAAACAGTTTTAAAATGCTTAATGAAAATAGGTATATAACTCGTCCTATACAAGTAGGTTGAAGCTTCACCCAAGCCAAGGAGAACAGATGCACAAATAATTCTGTAAGGCTGGTCTTCTTAACTGATCAAGGTATATTATGTATTGATTTAAAAGCAAATTGTCTGGAGTATTTTTGAGAATTGTGCTACATATCTCCAAGTAGATGCCTTTAAGCTCTGAGGTCCCGATTTTACATTGGAGGACATCAGCATCGTAAGCTGTGAAAAGGAACCAGTTAAGACAGACAAACAAGATTCCCAACTTTTAATTACACAGTGGTGAAAGCGTGGCACAAAAGTAACACGTTACTCTGTCTCTAAACATAGAACCTCAAAATGTAATAGTAATTATTAGACATTAAAACACTGATTAACTAATATTGCAAGGACAGATTTTTTTATTCAGGCTTTTAAGAGTAAAATTATGTTGAAAAGAGAATTTCTGTGTTCTGTAAAAATAGTACATAAAAACTCACAAACATCACCTGGTAACAAATGAATACCTTCAATTTAAGTATTTCTAAAGTTTGATTTAACTAGTTGCCATTAACAAGAGTGGCAACTCCCATAAGCACAGCCTTATTTCAGTTATGCTCATTACGGACTCTTAAAAAGTCTTATGAATGACATCAAAACCTTAGAAAATTAGTGAAGAGACATGAAAATTCTTTAGCACGTAACAGCAGTTCTCAAATGCGCTGAGATTCAAAAGAAAATTCAACAAGGTCTGAGTTCAAACACGCCGTGTCTTTTTCACATTAAAAAAACCCCACACATCTAGAATTAAAAACAAAAAGCCAATGGTAAAACATACCTGGCACACACAGCACTGAATTCTGATCAAGGTTTTTACTTGACCAGCCATCTGAATCCTCCGTATCCATTAAGAGCCTTTAAAGAAAAACACAGCAAAAGAAACAAGTCTGTCAGAGAAGAAAGGCACACGCAGGTTTTATTTATGGTCTTAATGCTCTTGACCAATATTAACTTCTTGAAAACACGTCAGGTGTCTCACAATTCGTACAACTCGTACCTAGGATACAAAAAGGTAATATCTGTATTTGCCAAGCATTAACACTCAGGTCTCCAAAAATGAAAAAGACCCTGTAGAACGGTTTTCTGCAGAAATAGCTGAAGCCTCAAGTTGCTGCTGTCACATACAGATGTTACCATGTGCCCCAGCATTAATGCTACAAACACTGCGAGTACAAAAAATACACAATTTTCGAAGCTGAATGCATGTTTTCACAGGTGAAATGGGACACACGCAGCACCTGGCTTTATACCAATATACTGCCATTTCCCTCAAATGCAACACAAGAGTCTATTTACACATACACAAACCACTTTCATAAATAACCATAAAAAAAGCTGAAGTGACACAGGAGAGGTGGCATGTATGTCATGTATTTCTCCAAGTCTACCCATGTCTGCAGAAAGAACGCACCCAGCAAGTCCAGACCATTTATAAAACGCGTCCCTCCCAACTTCAATGGATTTTTTCCCCTTCTTTCCCCACAGCAGTAAAAAAGCAGAATGTACGAACACAAGTTATAACCACTCTTACCTAAGAAAATAAGGTACCAACGATTCTTCTGGAAGCCATTCAGGAAATAAGGTATTGTTCATGGAATTCTACCTGAAAAAAAATAAGCAAACATTCAGCATTTTGCTTTAGAAAATTAGGACAAGATGCTTGAAATTTATTGGCCTTTAGATAATTATTAAGTTAGGAAAAACTTACAATAGCAGTAACCGTATCTTTCTAACTCAACTCTAAAAATAAAAGTACGGGTGACTGCATGTACTTGGCTGAAGAAAAACCCAGATGAAAAGTGACTGACACACAACACGCACCATCTATATTGCTGCACCAAGAGCTGTAATCTGCTCCCGTCTCCCATTCCTTTGACTACAAGATCAAATGCTTAAGCAGTTGAGTTTTTCCTTACGAGTAACTTCTGTATTGGAGAACGACTCTCAGTCCCTGCACTCTCCCCACATTAAAGTCTCCCCAAGTAGGCTATGCAACGTTCTTTAAAATTACTTGATATCGGCTGCAAGTTCTGAAATGGTTTCTGTCATTCGCCTCCCTGAATGCTGAGGTACCTGATTTCCCCAAATAAGGTTCCTTTTCCGCCCTTTCAAATACACTTTTAAAGCCTTCAGCTCTCTGACCTTTAATCAGATCCCAAATTATGCTCCTCAACACAACCAACACCACGTCTGCATCACCTCCAGCCAACTTCCCTCGCTTTTTGTGTAAAGCCCCAACATTTAACTCTGCAGCGGTTACATTTACCAGCACTACTTTCCACTCTGGAAGAAGTTGGAAATAATTCCATTCGTATGTGGGTAATATAAAAATCGTTTTCAAGTTACGTTAAGGACCTTCATTAAAATACCAACATCCTATGTACGTAAAAATGCACAATTATTAAACAAAATAGGTTAAAAATTGCTATTTCTTGTGAGAGCGAGTTGCTATTTTGGCTTCAGCAGCTGAAAGAAACAAACCAAAGCTATCTGAAAAATACGTCCCCTCATATAACAAAAAAGAGCACAAAAATAAATGCAGCCCCCCCGCCTAAAGCTGGAACTTTCTTTACAGCAAAGTCTGCATGGCAGAACCTATTCCACACTGCAGAACTTGCTGGAATTACAAAGCCATAATCCAAAGCTAAAATAAAGATACGAAGCACCCTGCGTAAAGGTGATACAAGTCCAATGGCTGCTCAAACTTCTATCTCCATCTCTATAGAAAGGCAGCTTTCATTGTTGCAACGACGGATTCACGTTTGCAGAGGAAAAAATGAGAAGGTGGGTTTACCTCTAACTGCAGCATTGAAACCCTGCACGGAGTTTGTATAATCCCGTACAACAGATGAATGCAGTAAATATGGCTATTCACGATATTCAATTAAAACCGACATTTACCTTCTTTTTTTGCTGCAGTGACTTCTTATACATTTGGAATCACAGTTTTATCCCTAAATTGGTCATTGCTGAACACAAGTCAGCGCAAAACAAACCCCGGGCGTTCCATTTAAACTTGCATTTTTCAAAAGTCCTGCAATAGGTGTCGGGCAACTTCTAAATTATTAACAAGCAAAACAACGATAGAAATGCTACATCAACAGAAATGCCTGCAAGCTGCTGCCTGTAAAATGCACGGACTGAACACTAGGAACAAAACTGTCACCCAATAAATGCTTTTTAAAAGCTTCTACTGTCACACAGGAACCCATTCGGCTCCATATCGCATAATTCCTATTTCAATAAAGACCTTTCCTTCTCCTACCATCGCCTAAATCACAACAGCAGTGTTTTGCCAACTTTAAACTACAGACTTGGCACTGCCGAGCTTTGTTTTCCTCGTGTTTGGAAGTTTTCATAATGCCATTTAAATCGCAAAATCGGCTCATCCGTAATTGTTGGAGTTTTCTTTAAAGTTCAACACCTGAACAACTGCTTTCCAAGTGCGGTATATTCCCATCCATTGTCTCAATAAAGTACCGAGCTGTCTCATCCGCAGCCTGTCTTTTGCTTGCTGGTTTAGAAAGAGTTAAAAGCCAACACCCCACAAAAAAACCCCACTAAGTTTTATTTTTAAGAGAAAAGGACATGGCGTCTTTGTTCTTATCAACTACGAAAACATCCCCCACCCGAGCAGCGACGGGCAACAAACGCTCTTTAAACAGACGGGAGCTTCGGGGCTAAACACGTAACTGCTGCCGTGCCACGGTCTGCACCCCCCGGGTTCTCGTTGCTGCAGCAGAGTCGGAGGGCGGCTCGGCGCCGCACGGAGCGGTACGGCCCCGCAGCCCCCCGTTCGCTGCCGCACCGGGGCTGCCGCCCGCCGTCGTCCCCATCCACGGCTCCCCGGCCCCGGGGCCGCCCCGCACGCGGGGGGCGGGGAGCGCTCTGCAGCCCGAGAGATGGCGGGGAGGGCGCGGAGCGGGACTCCCTTCTGCGGTACCCCGGCCCCGCGGTCTCCTCTCGGCCCGGAGGGGCTCGGGGAGAAGAGCCGGGGTCCCCCGGGCTGCCCTCGGGGAGAGGGGCGGGGGGGAAGGGGGAACGACGGCGGGAGCGCCGGCGGCCCCCTCCCCCTCCCGGCTCCAAGGACATTTTGTTTTTCCTCCCAAGGACAAAGGACAATGAGGAGAGGGGCGGCTCGGCCACTTACCGGCGATCGCAGCCCGCTGCCAGCCGACGAGGGCCCCGAGGACGGGGCGCCGCTGCCCTCCTCGCCCCGCCGGCGCCCGGAGGACGGCTCCGCGCCCGCCCGCCGAGGGCGAGGCTCGGGCAGGGCTCGGCAGCCCGGCGCCATTGCCCTTCGCCCGTCGCAGCCCTTCGGCGGCTCTCCCGACCGCGCTCCGTCGCCCCCAGAGCCCCCGTAGCGCCGGGCCCGACGTAGCCGCCGAGCCCGGCGCCCGGAGCGCCCGTCGGACCCCCCCGTTCCGAGGGGCTGGGAGAGCGCTCGGGAGCCGGGCGGCGGCGGCGGCTGCTTCCCCGGCCATCTTGTGCCGTGTGTGTGAGGGAGTCTCTCCCGTCTCCTCTCAACTCCTTCCTCCCCTCCCCCCCGCACAACATGGCCGCCCGCTCGCTACTCACTGCGGCGAGGAAGGGGCGGGGCCGCCCCTGCCCCCCTACCTACGGCGCGCGGCGGCCCCCCCTCCCACCCCGGCCGACGACGACTGCGCGTGCGCCGAGCGCCACTCTCCATTGGCCGCGCCGCGCCCTCCTCCGACCTCCCCACTCCGGGCCCGCGCGCGCCCCAGCCGCCGCCTCCCATTGGCCGCGCGCACCGGCGCTCCCCGCCTCAGAGGCCGCCGGCCGCCGCCCATTGGCTCCCGCCCTCCTCGGGCTCGCGCCCTGCCCGCCCCGGCCTCCCCTGACAAGGAAGGGAGGCGGCGAGAGCCGGCCGGGAGCGCACACCCCGGCGGCAGCCCCAGCCCCACCTGGCCGGGGCATCCCCGGCTCCACCCAGCCTCGGCCCCGCTCGAGCTGAGCGCCGCCTCCCTCCCAGACCGGGCTTCAACGATCCTCTCAGGCGCTCTCAAAGCGCAGCTCCATTCGTCCTTGACGCAGGACGGCCTGCTCGGGCCCTTCCAGTAGCCATCTCCGCACAGGGACCGACCTCACCACATGCCACGAAGACGTTTCTCCCTTAACCCGAATGCCTGCTCTCAGGCCCTCCGCCTGCTCCAGACACCCATCATGCAGACAGCTGCAGGAACCATCTCACCTGCCTGCAGCATCGCTGTGTCTGCATTAGCTCCTCTATAAAACACCGCAAGCACCCAAACAGAACACAGCACCCTGCTTTTTTTAGCCAACACCATAGAAACTGGCTTCTATGCCAACCTCACCAGGACGCTGTCTCCTATTTTGACTACTGCCATGGAAACCAGATACCAAGAGCATGGGAGCATCCCCGTGCATCGGCCAGTGCCTGAGATGTCAGCCTGCAGCTGGGCAGTGAGGATATTGCTCTGCACGATGCACACCCAGCTAACGTGACAATGACATAATTAATACTGACACGCTTCAGCAATCACTGTGAGTGATTAGCATGCCTTTCTCCTTCTGTTTGACAGCCTACTCTGTTAAAAGCAGAAAGACAGACCATTCTTCCCTTATATTTTTTTTTAGACACAGTAATGTGAGCAGGTATGGCAGCAACTAAGTCAGCAATACCTGAAACATGGGGAAGGCCTGTAAGGAGCTAGTCTGGCACTGGAAATCATGCAATTGGACTGCAGCAGCAGCCTCCTGAATTGCAGCTCTGGAAAAACCAGTATCTGGTCAACTGGAAAGAATCATCCACGAATATCCCCAAGGATTTAGAGCTGAGGGATGTATTTCTTTGCAAAATGCAAAGAAACAGACCTCTATGGATAGGATCGGTGGAGACAGTTTGTATGGCAGGACTGCACAAATCTCCTGCCTTACAGACTGTGGTGATACGGCATTGGCAGCCTCCAAAAAGCAGTGCTGGTGGCCCATATAAAGCAGTGCTGGTGGCCCCCCACAAAGTGAGCCTCCAGCCAAGGATGTGTTGGTGGGGCAAACATGCAGATATTGGATCCTCACTGGAAGAGCACAAAAGGCCTTTTGATGTTTCTCCACAAGAAGAATTGGAGTTTTGGTTTGCTGAAAATAAGGGGTGCAGGGAGCCTGTTCTGCAACTTCATTTCCATTCAGATTCTAGCAAAGCAAAAGCTAATCTTCTTGCTCCCAGTGGAACTGTGCATGCGTAACTGCATGCAAAGGTGCTGGCATGCACAGAACCCAGGTGCTGCCTGTGCTCCTTGGAAAAATACCAGCAGTGGGGAGAAGGGAAAGGCAACCACGATGAGGTACAAACTCAGTCAAGCAACAGCACTGCTACTTACACAGGCATTTTCACTCACAGTGGAAGGTCTGTCTTCACAAAGACACGAAGTTCAATATTCAGCTCCCAGCCTTTCTGTTGTTTCTTCCCAGAAGACATTTCTAGAAAAGCATATAAAACACCATCACTTGTGACAGCCACGTGAAATGGAAAAAGAGATCAAGCATTCAAGACATAACTGCTCTTTGTAAGAATAGTGTGGTTCTAGCCAGAGTGGTTTTAAGTCAGAACTGAACAAGACCTGACCTGCTTATCTGATTTTCTCCCACATCCCAGCCTATCTAATATCATAAAGATAAATTTATTCCTGTACCTTTTACAGATAGATGTGTTTTTAACAGTCAATTACTGTACTGCTTTTAAGCATAAACAAAAAAGTTACTGGAAATCTAATATCCTCATTAATTATAGTCAGTGCTGCTCTTTTGCTTCCTGGCCACCAAGGCCAAAAGCAGCTCCAAAAAGACTTGCACAAGGATGCATTTATTCTCCTGTTTCTTGGCTTGTAGTGAGCTGTATGTAGAGGAATGTAAGTACAGCCACTCTCAGCAGTCACTGCACCCATCGGACAAACTTCACGTTCAAAGCGCAGACCATTTGCATTGTTTTCCTACAGAAACAGGACAGCACTGCTTTCCCTTCTCACACTTCCATCTCCCATGGTCAGCTCTGTATAAACGCTAAATTCCTGTTCCTACCACCTCTGTGGTTACACCACTTATCCCTTCTAAATTTGTCACTTCTGTGCAACTGCAATTCCCTCTATATGCTGTATTCTATTTTAGACAGCAATTTCTTTTCCTGGCTTTGTGTATCATTAAACCAAATACTTCAGCCATGTTTTATGAACCGCTTGTCAGATATTAAGGAGGCAACTTAGTGTTTCCATTACTAATTTGGGAAATGTTTTCCGAGACTGCATCTGTGGCTACAGCTCCCAATTTAGGCACTCAACTTCACCTTCCCATACTCACCCAATTTTATTGTATGAGCTTTTAACCTTCCCCCCAGCTTCCATGAAGGTCGTTAGCAAACAGGATAACAAAGGTCCTTCAGATACGCAAGTTATTCTGCAGTAAGCATTTAAATTCTCCTAGTGTGTACAAGAAACTGTCACTCTGTCCCAAATTAAATCTATTCCTACATTCCATATTTGTATATAACACGTTACTAAAACAATGTTTTCTCTTGCGTTTCCTTCTTAGTAAGTCACCATTAAAACCACAGCAGTGGAGCAGCGTGCACTGGCTGAGTGAACACAGCTGCATCTGCACTGCTCTCATCTGAGGACTTTTCACAGTGACTGATATCGATCTGACTAAACTTTGACATAGAATAATGTCAATAAACAGAAAGGTAAATAGAGACAAAGTCCTTCTAAGCACGGAACCAACTTCCCTCTGTGACTGTAAAGATTATTACGGCATATTGATCCTAGCGAAAGCTTTTTGCTACTTTCACACAGCGAGCAGTGACAGCACCCACAGCTCTAGCAGTCAGCTCACGCTATTCATTCTGCTCTGGGTCTGGAACTGAAATTGAAGCTCAGACTTTCGTTCCACCACGTAACAAGTAACTGCAAACACATCTACACAGAGCACTCTTGCACACACCCTTTTTGTTGCTGTGACTTAACACTGAAAACCATGATTCTGTTAATATGGCAGTTTTGTTAGCATTTTTATGGTGCTCTTATTTAAAATGATGGACCTTTTGAGCAGCAAGAGAAAGGTTTATTACCAAGAATAATTTGAAACCAATTATCCTCACTGTCGCAAGCATATGGTAAAGGAAATAAATCTTTCATTCTGCTGTGCCTCACCCCAGTACTTTCTGCAGCTTATTCAAAATGAAGCTGTTTTAACCACAATTCAGCTCTTCACGTGTTTGCAAAGAGAAATAAGTTATCGATACAAAAAGAATATGGTGAGAAATGGAACCAGTACCGTTTGTGGTATTTCCTGGTCACAATGCAAAGAGTTGATATTGTTTCTGTACACACGATCTTGTGGCCTGAGCCCAGATTTTAGATCTAAGACCACCAGAAGAACCCGCCCAGCTCATTTCATCTCACATGAATTCCATACGCAGTAAGGCAAACAGAAAAAAGGTAACTACTGCCAGGTGGTCACCACGCTTTGCATTGAGTCGACTAAGGAATACACACCTATATACACACCTATATACACACCTATTCTCCTGGAGAAATCTAGAGCTCCTTTCTTCAAGGAGCTTTGAAATTTGAGGTTTGATGTTTTTATACATGGAGCTGCTGGAACTCACTACAGCAGCTACTCGTATGGAATGGTCTGGTCTGTCAAGTTTTGGTTCTTAGGTAGCAAACTATTCCTCTTGGCTTGGCAAACTTTTATAAAAGGAGTGGGACATGGTAGAAAAAAACCTACTAATCAACTCCTTCCATACCCCTGTACCTGAATTTGTACAGGTGCTGACAGGTATCCAGACGTGAAAGAGAATGATGCAACTTTGCTTATTACTGACATCACCTTTGAAAGCAAACCAGGAACTAGTGTGGCCATTCCCAGGAACTTTAACACCAATAGCTACAGGATGCGCAGTCAGGTTGTATCACTCGAATTACACGCTTTAACTTCTCTGTGCTGACGCTGTTCACTGCTTTGGAAACTTAAAAGACTTGAGAAGGGGGAGTTATGCAAAGGTTAGACAGATTGGTAGGGTTTAAAATGCAGAACTGCAATCAGTTTTCTTTACCTTACCATTCTGGTTGGAAATATAGCCTGCAAATCGTTTATCTATTCACCCCTCCAATTTGTTTTCTTCTAACGCCTATCAGTAACCCTTGATTGTTTCAGCGCTTAAACAGTACAAGAACAGGGAAAGCAGTACAGATTTGTGTTTATAAATTAAAAGGGGGGAAAAAAACCCTGTAAGATTTAATCCTTATTTTTTACTAAATCTCAAGTTTTATTCTATTTAAGGGAAACTTATGAAGGTTTAGATGACAAACATAACAAAAGGTGTTTTTTCTTGATCAGTCTCATTGGGGTTTCATAGCCACAATGGCTCCATGCTACCCTTACAAACGCAATGAATTTCACTCAGAACAAGATAAGTTACAGCTACTCTAGAATAAAAAACAGCCCAAGCCTCTAAAAATATAATACAGAACCAAGATTCTTGTCTCAAGCAAGTCGAACAACTTAGTAACAGCCTGTTTCCATCACAATCTCCATTCCTTTCTCTTCCGCACAGGTAGCACCACAGGGCATTTTATTGATTACAATATAATAGTTGACAAAATGATGCATCGTTCAGCAAATTGCCACATGCAGTAAAAGGAATTGTGCTTTTCTCTGAAGTTGGACAAGCATACCCTTTAAATTTCATAGACAAGCAGCATGACAGCGCATTGTATATACAGAAGGGAAAACTTCTTGCATTCGTAGCTCAAAACAAACTCCCCTGTATTTGTCAACACTATTTGGGTGAGGAGTAAAATCCATTTTTGATGTAGCAATTCTGTATCAGGGACATGCTTGGATTGGAATGTCACCTTTCCAGAAATAGCTTCTGTGTCAGACTGATGTTACCCACGAGGTTTTGTATTTTCTTCCTACAGTCCATTTGCTACACACTGGCTGCTGGCAGGGCCTTACCCAGCCCGGAACTCAAGCACTATTGAGACTATACAGGTTTAATACCTGAAAGCAAGAAATCTGCATGCTGAAACAAATGCGCTCTCTCTCCAACCAAGCCATCAATGGTGACAATCTTGTCTCTTGTTCACAATGAATTTTTTTATATTTAGTCAAAGATTAATATTAAAAGGGAACAGGTAAAAGAACACGCTCAGCCTGTCAGAACAGCACTGCCACAACAGAAGGCCAGCAGCTTAGTGCAGAATTAGGGCAGAAGCCAAGACAGCTCAGGTCAGAATCTGATCACTGTCGGACTGCAGACTTCACTGCAGTTCTGCCCAGTTGAACTTCAAATTCTGTGTGCCCAAAAAGATCCCTTATTTTCTTCAAGGCTGAATACTGGGTACAACTAAAGGTTATTAACTTACTCTACAAACTGTCTCCTTTTAAAGTTCAGAAACACATAAACGTGTTAACAAAAGCTGCAATGCTTTTGATCTCTTCTTGCTACTCCAGATGTACAGGCCTTAACTTGCACATCTGTGCCTTTAATTCAGCTCCGAGTAACTACATTCAGGTCAGTGGAATCGCTCAGCTTTTTCTTGGGTGTGTAAACAGAACGTTGTCCTAAGGATCTGGAATGAACTGGGAGAATTTTGAGTAAGAGCAAACAAGGAGACAAACAAGATTCCAGAGCACTTTGAGGAGGGAAACGTATGGGGAATACAAGTGCGTATGTGCAGGAAATTAAGTGAAATGCTTGAATAATTCAGAATCATAACGAGCAAAATTGAAACACTAGGATTTTAATAACTGACTTCTGTGTGTGTGCTTTTTTTTAACTCCAATTATTAAAATACTGTGCTGCTGGCTAGGAAATCAAGTCCTGATAATGAATATTTGGAGACAGAACTTTTACTGCTTGAACAAAAACTCACGTTTAAAATATTAATAAAGGACTGTCTTTATATACATACACGCACTCGAAAGCGATGAAAACTGGAACAAAAAAAATGAAGTTGAAGATCAATTATTTAAATGCAGAAAGTCTACTCAAGTGATGCTAAAATGGAATTACGCTTAGGAGAAAACAGAACCTAACTGAGAGGTTCAGGAAAGTGTATTAGAATATGCTGGAAAAGCAATTTTTAATAAATCAAAATTACTATATTCTTTATCCTAATAATGCAGCCTTAAAAAAAAACAAACCAGAAACATACATCAGCTTTGTACCAGAGCTCCATGCCGCACAGGCTGCCGGCCAGCGATGCACACTGCTCTCAGGCTACAGTTTGACCTGTGGATTTTAGGTAACCCAAGCAGAATACAGATGGGCAATCAAGAAAAGAATGATCTTGAGGCTGCAAAAAGGCTCCTTTCCATTCTTTTTCTGTGATGAAGGAATCACTGCCTCAGGCAGTTCATAGTTGGAGACAGATATGAAAGGAAACACTCCGTTAGTGGCACGGAGAGTCAGGCACCTTGCAAAACTGAACTGCAGTTAATTCGGAAGAATCTGACCCTTGGCTTTCTTTATGACTAAAGCTCTCTGAAATCCCAGCACTACATACACATCTTTTCCTCTCCCCAACAATCTCAGCTCATCACTCCCTGTCCTGGGCATGGGCTGGAGTATTTCTGTGCCACACATCACTGACCAGATGCTGATGGCCTGGGAAGCAAGGACAGCAGATAAATGAGCCCTTGCACATGTTCTGTAGTTCTTCAGTGGAAGCACTGATTTCTCTGTAACCCACAGCTACCCACAAACTTCACTTGAATTTGCTGGAAACAGAACATCGGTTCAAAAGCTGAAGGCCTCCAACAGCACGGTTTCACAAGTTCTGCCTCGTTAGGAAGCCAGGATAAAAATACAGCGGCATGAAAAATAAATGAGCAGCTTTTCCTGAGTCTGAAACCAGAAAACAATGACACAAGACTAAAAATCAGATGCAGCAATCTCTCTTGTATTCCCAAATGCCAGCATTAACGCTCCCTCTACCAGAGCCTCGTTAAACAAACCAGCTGTATAATGCACTTTGAAAGGGAAAGATCTGGGAGTAGAGAAAGTAAAGTCAAGACGCTGAAGGCCCATGATAGAAACACTGTTTTTAGCTCTAAGGATTGTCTGCTGGAGGGGAGTCAGTCTGGCCACGTTCCTGACAAAAACTCCACATTCTCCTGATCAAACACACAGTTCTGACAGCTGCAGCCAGCCTGAGATTTTCAGATCAAAACTATCTATCTCAACACCTGGGAGCCACATCAAAAAGCACCGCTGTTTTGTGTACAGCCACCTCCTCCTACCAGAGCCAAAACCTGCATAAAAACACTCCTCTCCTCTGGCTGAAACACCTCATCTCCCTGCACACCTCAGCCTGGCCCCGCACTGCACACAGACACCGCATCTCCGGCTGCCACTGGGCACACGGCGAGAGCCACGTTACACCTCCACCATCTTTGCAGCCTCCTGAGAAGACTTTTGTTTCATTCTGCTCACTTATTCCCTGAGAAAAACAAACAACTATTGTCCTTACTTTCCCCTTTTTTCTTTTATTTATTTATTTTAATATTAAGTCTGAATCTGAATCTAGAACCCTTTGCACTAAAGGAGGGCGACAGAAGGGCGGTCGTCTGGTACCACACGAAGCCGCCGAGCAGCTCCGGCAGCACAACATGGCTCCTCCCGCCGCCTCTCCACAAAATGGCGGCGGCTCAGCCCACCTTCGCCTGGAAAGGCGCACGGCGTCCCGCAGGAGGCCGCGAACATCACTTTCTTTTGTGTTCGCTATTATTTTCCTCTCCGTGCACTCAGCTGTAGAGGGGTGGTGCGGACAGAACCTTCTGCACGGCCCCAGCCTGACCCACGCAGCAGCTCCACCCCCGAGTGCTGCGGGACGGCGCCCCGCCGCGAGGCACTGCGGGCCGGGGCCGGGCGGTGTTGGGTTTCTCGGCGCAGCGGTTGTTGCTGTGATGGGGGAAGGGAGCAGCTCCCCCGCCCGCAGTCATCTGCTGCGAAGGGCTGGAGCTCTCGGAGCCAATTAGTCAAGGAGTTAACCGCTTCGCTGCGGGGAAACTCGAGCTTCAGACAGGGGCTCGTGGAGATGAGGGGCTGAAAGCGCTGCCCCACTTCGTTCGTAGCCGCCATCGACAGTGCTTGGCTGAATGCTTCCGAGGTGTAACCGACCATTGCACTAAAACACACCAGTTCTTATAAGGCTGGATGCATTTCCAGATCCGTGCCATCCTATGGGGGATGCACTGCATTTCCTACACAACCCCTCCTGTGTGTATGCAGTAAATGGGACAGCAATGATGCAACCTGTCTCCCTCTAAACATATGTCTTCATAATCCCCCGTGCACAGACACAGTCCTCCATGCACTCATCCTGATTACCTTTTTTTTTTAACCCCCACTGCATTAGAACAAAGCAAAGAACAACAGTTCAATTCCCAGCCCTTCCCTCCAGCAACATGCCTGGGCACCTAAGGGCAGCAGGCTCCTTCTTGACCTGGCAGGTCAGCAGACCTATTTTTGTGCTAAGTATTCCATGACGTACAAGAGAATATCGGATCAGACTGTCAGAGAAGCCAGGAAGACCAGGAGTGTTTATATGGTGCCTTGAAATGCCCTAAGCTCCCCACCTGCTGCTGGGGAGAGGCCGTCCTTGTGCTGCAGAGCTGCTCCCGCTCCAAGCAAGAGCCACAGCATATACGACACACCTATTTCTACAACACTAGCCTCTCCAACAGAAAATGAGGTCAACTCTCCCTTCCTGCCCAGTAAAAAGTACAGAGCCTGCAGAAGCAACTAACAGGGTTGGCACTGTGACATCTCATTTCTAAGCTCCAGGAAGAGCTTGGGCTACACTGCAGTGCAAATCTACATTCAAATAAACACTGTATATGGGAAGAAACGTATTGCAAAGCAAATAGCAGATTTAGGCTTGCAAGCTCTGAGCCCTGGCAGTACAAGAGCTCTCTTGTTCCTGTTGCCTCCCACAGCTGCATTCACTAAATATATCTTGCACAGAGAACTGCATTTCTCCACCCCTTCTGTAGCCCAATCACATTTGCACAAACACCACCAGGCTCCCTCGGGATGTGCAGCCAGGCAGCAGCGTGCCCTAGTTACAGGCATAACGAAGAAAGGGAGAGACTAATAATGGCTCCAGCAGAATGAGACTGTTACGGCCACAGGTTATTTCAAGAGGGATATGTGTGCAGCTGACTGATGTTTAACCATTAAAGACACAGGGCTTTGCTCCCTGTAAAGATACACCTCACTCATTTGGCAAAATGAGTTCATCTAAGTCGTTCCCATAGGGCTGGTCTGTGGAGAATAACCCCATTTTAACTTCTAGCAAACCAGGGCTTTGTGGCATGTTGCTTCAAGGTGTAACAGGAGGTAAGCAAGCACAAAGCCACATGGTGCACTACAAATGAACACCAAGCAAAAAAAAACCTACAAGCTAGAAGGATATCCAGTTTGGCACCTTTCAAAGATACTTAGATGTAACAAATAAAAACACTTTCTCTAAGTCAACGAGCCCAGTGCTACCCTGTGCTACATGGATCACAGGGAAACATGTTGACCAAACGTAGATAACAGCAAATTGAGGTAGGAAAGCACATTCTGCTGTTGCTGTTCCCCATGAAGTTGTGCACTGATACATCTCTGCCTCCATGGGAGAAGACTGTGACTGAATTATCTGTAGTATCAAGGCTTTTCCCTTATCACCCCTATTCTGTCCTCCATATCTGCTCTGCTCTCACACCCCTTGGAAGAATGCAGATTCCAGCACAATGGATTCTGAGTCCCAGCCCCAAAAACACTGCTGTGAGCGCTGTGATTCTGCAGCAGGTCAAGTTCTGATAGGGGGAAACAGAAAAAAAAAGGAGGAGTCTTAGTGATTTCCTTTGCTCTCAAGCTGCTAGCCAGCAGGGATTCTGACCCTCTCTTGGTCTACGCTTCTTTCTTTCCTCACAGCTTCTTATTTCTTCGACACCTCCAGCTCTTCCAGCAGCAAAGAAAATTGGACAGAATCTGGTCAATTTTTCAAGCCATCTCATTTTAAGAAGTCAGTGGGAGCTGACTATATCTTGCAATCAAACCTCACAGGAGGGAGAATTAGTAACTCATGCATGACCTTAATCTGTAGGATTTCATAGATAGTTTTTCTTGTAATCTCAATGCTCGGAGCTTATCATACATTCAGTCTCTATCTGCAGCCCTAGAATGTTTTGCAACAAAAGAAACCCAAATTCATTTTGATATAATTATGTGGTCACAGCAGTCCATGCTTGCTACTGAATACATAAATAGAGAGTCCTTGGGAATAACTGGTAGAATTGGATCATAAATTGTAAAAAGCAAAACAGCAATAAATAGATAATGAAAGTATCTATTAGATAAATAAAATATGGTCAGGTTTAGATATCAAAAACTCGTGAAGGAATATGGTACCAGTTACGTTTGAGGAATATTTTAATGTCATCTTGTTCCATTTTGCAAACATAACAGGAAGAACCTAAGCTCAGACTGCAGCATCCACATGAAAAGCCTTATTTTCAAAGGTAGCAGTGTCTCCTGAGGTATCCAAACCCTTTGAAATCAGATAAACTATTCACAAAATGGCCACAGGTCCCTAAGCTTAATTAAACAGTTGAAAGCTACAAAAGTTGGAAGACCCTGCTGTGTTCTGTTGTTTCTCCTGCGCATTCTCTCCTCTGCTTTTCTCATCTTCCTTAAACAAATCGCCCTCAAAGGCCATTCCATTGTCACGTGGAAAATGATACAGCTTTAATTAGTCACACCGCTGTGGAAGAACCCTGAGCAGTTCCTGCTGCAGTGCTTGTACAGAACACGAGCCCTGACTGCTGGGGATAGAAGTTGGCAGGACTATGGTATCAAGGCTGTGCTTCAGAGAAGGATGGGCAATACCAGGTGGTTTTGCATGCTCTGACCTAGATAGTCTATGGGATCCTACAGACTTGTGAGAGTATGCAAAAATGAGCATTCCCTCCTGCGTGTTTCTAAAAGATAGAGAAATGAAAAGTATGAAAGCTGATGTTACGACTGAGAGGCAGAGGAGCCCCAGGAATGTGTGCTGCCTTCAAAGTCACTACAGTTCTGAAAGCAAACAAAGTTTTAAGAAACCAGCATCTAAGGTTTCATTCCTCAGTCAAGGCAGTGACTCACCCACATTCCTGACTGCTCCAACAAGAGGCTCCTGGCAGACCTGATCCTCTGCGTTGCACTGTGCCAAGCAAAGTCCAGCAGCGGCAGCATGTCGGAGCTGATGCAGAACGGGGCCAAACCAGTGTTAGCGAGGGGCCCCCTTTGCAGGCTGCTGGGTTAGCTGGAAAATTCCTGAGCCCAGACCTACAGCAAAAAGGAAAACAGCCACTACTAATGATTACTTTTCAAAGGCCAAACTCATACCAAGGCTGGCTAAGGCTGCTCAGAGGAAGCAGCTGAAGTTTTTCACAACCCGAGGACACATGAGACAAGTCAGAAAGCTAACTGAGCAGAGGGAGCCGGGCAGCACAGGTGGGTGAGCTACTGTTTCTAACAGCAAAGTTACTCATAAGGGCAAATGTGACCTCAGGATGTGGAAGCTCAGTCCAGAGCATCTGGGTGTTCGGTCATTCCCAACACAGGAGGCAAACCTCACCGATGTGGGGAGAATCCTTGACAGTGTGGGCAGCTAACAGAAGCACACAGAGCTGTGCTGCCCATGGAAAGACCCAGCCTCACACAAATAAATGATCCCTGAGCCACCACGGTGATGACTGTTGCGCTCTCCTGGCATCAGCAGGCAGATAAAGCACATAGAGGCAGACCTCCCCACTGCTACACAGCCTGCCAGTAGCGTTGCAAATATTTCAGGCATTTCTCACAGCCACCTACAGACTGCGGCAGGGACTCGCCCAGTGGAACCCCAGGGGCTGCCCAGCAAATCTGTTTAGCAGGCTGCAGAGCGGCTAACATCCATCTCATGTATTAAATGAGAACAACAGAAGCAGGGGGATTTCAGAGATTTTGCCGGTATGATTTCTGTGATGTGACACGCTGCTTTGCAGAAGCAACTATTGCAATGGCAAACAGACCACAGAACCTCATTTTAACAAGGCAATTCTTTGCGCAAAGGCAGAGAAATCATCACAGGCGATAATCCCAATCTATTGTTATCACAACTTGGGTAGGCTCTTGGTGTTTCCAACCCCAGAGGCTGCTTTGGAAGGGCAGTATTCGTCACCCACCCGCAGCACGAGGACAGAATCCCAATCCCAAGCAGGGAGGCGGGCGCCCAGGCAACGCAGCAGGATCAGCTCTCGCTGCTCTCCGGCCTCCGCAAACAATTCTTGCCACGTAGGCAAGAGCGAGCAGGGCAATGGAAAATTACTGCGGGCTTTTTCTTAAAGGGCGAGAATCCCCTTTCACAGGGAAGGTTGGTCTGCAGTGCGTCAGCAGCACGCTGGGGCATTAATAAGGCAGGGAGCGTTTGCATGGTATTTCAGCAGACTGCAGTGGTAGAAATGGAAAGCAGAGAGCCGAGCAGCAACAAGGAGACGAGACGTGATAGAGCTGTTTCAGCACAGCCTAAGAGATAGGAACCCACGCGTGGTGCAGTTAGCAGCATCCAGGAGCTGATGCCACAATGATACCCTGCCTCAGCAGCTGTAGGGAGCCCTTAAGGAAAGAACAAGCTTGCTTCCCCAATCATAAGGCTCTCTGCTCTGAAAAATCACAGCCATCTTTACTTCCAGTTTCAAGTGAAAAAGAGGCCAATTTCTTAAGGCAGCCCCGTGCCTGCCTACCTTAAAGCCAAACTAAAGAGCCATGCAAATAGCTGCGATAACACTATGCACCCCACTTAAACTGCATACTACTGCTGGGTGAAAATCATACATTAGAGATTGCAAACTTACCACTGGGACAGGACTGCACTCCCCTACCAGGAAGGCAGCAGTGCTGTGATGCAGCCAGTGGTCTTTCACGTCTCAAAATGAGCTCCTGTATCCATGCCAAGTTTCATTTCACCACCACAAAAAACAGCACATGCTATCTGCTTGTTGGGGGCACCTATAGGGAACCAGGTGCAGGGAATTCCCAGTTATCTACAGGTAAATGAGGCAAACCTGCTGCTCTTGCTATCCTCTTGCTGCATGCAGCTGTCGCTCATGATGACCCTGGGTTGGTTCAAGGATGCAGCTCAATCATCTCTGCAGATTAAGGTTTCTCTTGCCAGACCTGCAGCAATCTGTCTTCTTGTGTTCTCAATTTGCACGTTCAGATTTTCCTCTTTTGTTTTTCTTGGGTTTTTGCTGATTAAAATCTCAACCCTAGACTCTGTGTTTTGTTATAACCAGCATGTGAAAAATGAAGCCACTGTACTAGGTTGAAACAGAAGCTTCCCCCTAAATGGAAACCTTTACTGTGAAGCTGCTTTCACTGTCAACTCCACAGGCAAAGTCATTACATTTAATAGAGGTTGACCTCATTTTGTAGTTCTTGATATTAATGATTATAAGGAGGGAACATAATTAGAAGCAGTGACTTCTAAACAAGGATAAAGAGCGCTTGTTGTTGCTGCCTCCTTCTCACCTCGGGATTCATTTAATATGGCTGCAAAGAGTAACTTGAAACAGCCTCTGGCAGATAAGCAAACTCAAGTCAAATGCAACGATCTCTGGTTTCCGAGAAGCCTTTTACAGCTGTACAGAGAAATGAAACGAAACCTTCCAGCACTGCATAATGTTGCTACAAGGACCTCTGAAAGAACCACAAATGTGTTTTGTGGGTGAAAGCTCATCTCGGGCTCGGAAGAGATCTACGTGTCGGCATCTGAAGCTGGAGTAAGCTGTAGTCCTGTGCTTCTGTCCCTGTGGAGCTGCTGGTGTTTTCTGCTGCACTGCTGAGGCCATGCTCTGCCAGACAGCAAAAGGGTTCAAGTTCAGTAACCGTGCACGAGGGAGCTGGACACAGATGTGTCATGGCTTTTTTTCTAACTTAGCTAATGCAATCTGGGTTTCCACATAGCAGATGTTGTCACAAGGGGAAGACCAAATGCAGCCAATAACTGAGTAACCACGTTTCCTGCAGCCAGGGTGGGCACTGCCGTGGTGGATGTGCCAAAGGGGCTGGATGAGCTGGCATGGCTACCTGTGGACTTCCACCTTAACACGTTCTGAGTTCAAAGAATCTCATGCTCACTCTTCCACACAGTGTAGGAATCCACTGGAATATTCATTTTGAGTTCATTTTCCAGCTCCTGTGAAGCCCACAGTGCTCTGCTTTTTGGCTCCGTCTTGCCCACAGAGACCCCTGAGCAGCCCTCACGTTTCCTCTCATGCTGTCCTGCTTGCTTGGAGAAACTCACATTGTGTGAAAAGAGCAAATTCTTATAAAAAGCCCCTGGCTCTCTTAAATTCCCCTTCAGTTGTTGCGGTTTGAGAAAGCATTTTTGCTTGAGCAAGCCTCAGTGCTTCCTGATTTCTGCAGATCCCTCCACTGCAAACAGCCAGGTTCAGCTTTGCTCAAAGGTTTAGCCTGGGTTTCTTTCAAAATCAAGATAACGTTGTTGCCCCCAGCTGAAGGCACTAGGAGTTGTTCAGTGCGAGGCTGCTTCCTGCAGTGCCAGCCCTGCTGCATCCAGGCACAGAGCAGAACTGTCACAGCCTGCACTGGGCTTCCTGCGGGGAGGGCTCACTGTGTGGTTTGTGGAGCAACAAGCATCTCAGCAGGAGGCAGGAGAAGGACAGTGTCCTCGAGGAGCACAGCTCCCAGGGACTGATACAGGGATAGAGGGACACGGCCCAGAGTGGCTGTGTTTGGTCTTTGCACTCTGATCAACCCCACCCTTGGCTACACAGGGCCATTCTAGCTCAGCTGGTTTTTCCTCTCCCTGTCATGCACCTGGTATATCAGATAAAGGCATTCATAAGTCAGGCCAGCAATTCCCAGTACGCCTTGAGCTATTAACCCCATCCTGTGTCACTGATGTTGGAGAAGCCCTGGGCAGTGGCCTGGGACTGTAGTGTAGCAAGCAGCAATGCTGCACCTACTCTGTGCAAGCAGCTTGCTCTCCTCTGGCTTATTTTTAGAGCTGCCAGTTATTTCCCAACAGCCCTGGGTAAGCAGCCAAGGCCAGCTCCACGTGTGTCTTTAGCAGCGGCGCTGGGGGGGTAAAGCCACGTTAGCACCTCTACCCCCACCACTATAAAAGGGATGCAACAATTCAGTCCTGGCAGAAATACAAAAGTCATTGTGGAAAATCATCTTGACTGAACCTGATCCTCGCTCAAATTCATCTGGCAAGGGAGAGAAAAAAGGGGGATTTAAAACACGTTTTGTCCTTCTCGGGCCTAAATCTTGAATTTTAAAACCCAGCTGCACTGCACTCAAATTACTTGCAGGGAATTTTTGTAGTTGCTTTTTTAAGAGCATATCTGTGGTAAATGGAAAAGTGAGCCGTTCCCTCCTCCCACCTCTTCCGCAAGCCAAGAGCATGATTAAAAGTTGTTGTTGTCAATCTTACTAATGAGAGCCATAGTTAATAGTCATTTTAATTGGGTACAGACCCATGAGAGAGAGCTGGCAGCAGTGCTTGCGTGGCCTTGCAGGTTGCTGGGCTGGGGAGCAGCTCTGGGTGACAGTGAAACAGGGTGTTCGGCCAGGCCAGGTGCCAGCCCCCAGTGTGTCAGATGTTTGTCAAGCTGCAGATTCAGGCCCTTCATAACAAGGGGCCCCCTGGTGCCACTCTGCTGAGCCTGCAAAAGCAGCAGTGGGGGAAGAAAGCATGGCCACCACAGCGTGCTCTGCATTTCCTTCATGCTGGGATAAGGTTTGACAGCCTAGGGGGGCAGGAAGACATAGAGGAAATACATGAAGAGGAACTTCAGGAGAGACACTGCCAGCTCTTTCACGCACCCAACTGCATTTCTGGTTTCTGTATTTATACATTTTCTGTGTTTCTGTGTTAGCCTGAAAACAGCCAAATGCAGAAACAGCTACAGCCTGCAGCCAATAGGAGCCTGTTTGTTGTGCTGGTAATTGCAGCTGCAGACCTGGGGAGGATGCTTAGGAGATGCAGAAAGTGGACATTTAGCAAAATCACATGAGAGTAACCAGCTCAGCTTGGCTCCGTCCTGCTGTCTTACTTCCCCATGGAAACGCCATGCTGCACCATCTGCCAGAGCCTCCCTGCAACACTTTGCCATCCCACCACTCTATGTGAAAACAGATTTTTCACACCCACATCTGCAAACTGGGACTGCAGGGTTGGTACTGACCTCTCCTGAGATGGGGCTGCCAAAAACTGCCCAATGTGCATCACTGGTCCCATTTCCTTCTCCATGGTGAGCGTGGGGCTGCTCTGCTCCATGCCAGCCCTGGGAGGTGCACACAGGTGGGTCCTCATCTCCATCCTGCTGTCAGCATGAGGTCCTCCGCGTCCTCATGGAAGTAAGTGTGACATACACAGAGATGAAACTGGCCCTGAAATGCCATTTATCTGCTAGGAACTTGTAGTCAAAGCTCCATCTTGGCTTTTTAGTGACAGGATGTCTTGTTTAAACACAGAAACGTTCAATCGTCAATGAGTAAAACTATTTCAGCTGGCAGTCGTACCGTGACTCTGTAGGCTGTTGCAAGAATGAATTGTTTCCATGATGTGTTAAAACAGTCATTGGGATCACACAAATTTCTTAATGCCTGCAAATATCTCAACAGAGAAGAAACAAATCATGAAAATGAAGAACGTTCTGGATGCTTCACCAGATGGATACCAGCAGACTTAAATCCTTCCTGTTCTGAGACAAAGAGCAGAAGAGAAGAGAGGAACTTCTGCTTGTCTGTCTGTTTTTGGCTGTGCTTTTCTCCTGTCACCTATCACAACTTGTGCAAATCCTCTATTACATACCTATGTATACAGAGATTGAGGTCGCAGCTGTAATCCAGCCAAAGCCAAGACAGTGTGCAAAAAGGAAACATGTCTTTGCCACGCATTTTGTCCGCTGCAGTAAACTGGAAAGTAATTCCGCCTTATGAGTTAAGACAAAAAAAAAGGTAATTGGGAATTCAAGTGCAAGAGCTGCTAATCCACCCTACTCGCTCAGCGTGTTAACAGCCAGGAGAATTAAACTACATCTGATATTCAAATGGACAGAATGAAATGAAGCACAAAATCGGCGAGCAAACAGAACTCAGCTCCTCCAGCTTCACCCACCCATCCCAGTGCGTGCGCTCCGCACCGGGAACCGCTCCGGCCCCGCTGGAAACGAGCGGCTGCCACCTGCCGGCTGCACAACCAACCCCGGGCCCTTTGATCTGCTGCAAAACAAGGAATAGCCGGGGAAATAAACCATTAAATGAACAAACAGAAGATAGGAATGCAATAAAAACTCGCTGAGGAGTAAACGATGCCTTTAGCTTCTGGATCGCTGGGGCTTTGGGGTGAGTGTGTGTGTGTGTGTGTTTGGATGTATGGTGTTTTGTCGTCGGACCAAAGGGAGTGATTCAAACTGAAAAGTAAGCAGCAGTACTGCTGCAAGTGAGAAACAAAGGTGTTCTCTGAAAGAACCAAGCCGTTGGATTGAAGCAGGTGTGTTTCTTCTTGAACTACACCATGCACAGAAGCTTGTATTACTGCTAGGTTTATATATAGCATCGCTATGAACGTACCAACCTAAATCACTGCAGTTAGAACGGCCTGCAGACAGATGAGAAAACACACAAAGGAGCAAAATGGTGAGCGTGGCTTTTCCCCTGCCCTTCCGCCTGAAGCAAGCGGTGTTTCCCCAGCAGTTGGTGCAGAGAGAGCTCCCCCTCCTGTCAAAAATCACCCTGAGCCCCAATCCGCCCCTGGGAGACTTCCAGCACTGACAGGAATGGGGCCGGTGGTAACGTCAGCTACCAGACATCTTAAATCGTCAGTGGATATAGAAACAGAGAACAGAGTGATTTTTACACATCCCTTATCATTTTCAGTTGCTTAACCAAACAAAAATCTTATTCCCGTCAATGGAAAGCATCCAACATGAAAACGTTCATCAGCATCTGTTGCTTTGATAAGTGCCCCCCGCCCAGAAGCCCCAGATTACCTTATTGTCTGCTGCAAGGTAAGCAGCGCTCTGACAGCTTTCACCTTGTGGAATCTCACCCAGCATTTGCACAATGTAGAAGAGTCTCCTATAAATAGAGAAAATGCTTATTATAGGTAAAGCCAGCAAATTCAGGATGGTCTGAGAAGTAATTGAGATGGTACTTAACAGACATAACACACACCGAGCAGCAATTGGCTGCACCCGACATTTTAACTGCTATTTATACCTTCTGAGGCCTTTGCTATTTCCCACTTCTTTTTGTTTAACCTCATCTGTAAGGACTGGTAGGGGCTTTATAAAATGGAAGGTTATGGTAAGAAATAGTTTTAAAACCTCTGCTATCTGAGCATGAAAAATCTCTCAGGCTTGCAAAAATGGAGCAATGTATGTGAACACTGTGCTTCAATACAAAGGAGCTGACAGCAGCAAATGGGGGCTGTAAGGCGAGGTATGCACTCTGTAGGCACTTGAATTCAAAAGGACATGGTAGCTGCAGAAGGCTGAAAGCAGAAATTCCTGGTGTTTTGAGTGAGGAGGATGCGCCAGGGCAGGACTCTGTGGATGCCCTCTGGCTCCAGGCTGGAGCTCAGAGCTCTGCTGTGCAACATGCAACAAAACCCAGAGATTGAGAGCCAGCCTTGGGCGCACACTGACAGGCCTGGATGGTTGAGGTTTGCAAGCACTGAGTGTTGCCTTGCTGCAGTGCAGAGAGAGATGCAATCTTCAGGGGCTACTGCCCCTGCTCATCAGAACCCCATCCAAAAAGCACAAAGCTCTCAGCTCACACAGAGCCTTTGCCTCACGTTCTGTGACCACAACCAGCTTCCCTTTGGGTAAATCCATGCCATAACAAGTATTTCCTAGACATTTTTACAGTTGGGTAAACTGAGATGGGGGAAGAAATGGGTTATCTGGGGCAGAGGTAGAAAGGGAGGTTTGTCCTCTCACTTCTCCACCGCAACCATCAGCTCCATCTGTCTGCCCGTCAGCTCACAATGCCAGGCTCCATTGTGACTCCTATCAATCTGCAAAGTGCTGCATGTTGATGTTTTGGTTTGATACTTGGAGAGCTCTACAGAGATATTTAATTAGGCAAAATGAATTCCTTTGAGAACAGCCTTCTGGCAGCCCTTTGGAAAGTGCTACGAAACTTCAGTTATTCAGATGCTTAAAAATTGGCATTAACCACTTTCCAATCTATTTTTAAAAAGACAACCAAATCACAGCACCCCCCCCATCCAAACGATCGCTGTGTCTCTCCTGCCAGACACACTACCAGAAGGATGATGTGCCAGACCTCCTCCTTAGAAGCCACTTCCCTTCACTCGCTGCTATCACCAAAGGCTTCCCTTTTGCTGATGTTGTCTTCTGGCCCCTTCGCTCTCTGTCCCTCTTTTGCTGCAGCACATCCTGTGTGATGGTGCCATGGCGCTGATGGGACGTGACAAGCAAATGTGCAGAACAGCATCAGTTGGTCTGTGGCATCCAAATGTCAGCAATCCCTCTGTGTCTCATTCAAACATGGATGGAAAGGAAGGAGACACACAAGTGAAAGCTGCCAGGCACGGGGAATTGTGAGTGCAGACACTCTGGAGGCCACATCTCACTGCCAACTTGTCACCTTCCTGATGACGGAGGACTCTGGTGACAACCAGCAAGGAATGGTGAGCATTAATGACCACCTGTGTGTTCAGGCTGCTTGGGTTCATTTACATAAGATCACTGGGAGCCACGTGAAACTGTGCATCCTCTGGCCTTAACCACTTCTCAAAACAGGATCTTGTCATATCAGAATCAGAAAAAGGCTTGGGTTGGAAGAGACCTTAAGGATCATTGTGCTCCAACCCACCGCCATGGGCTGGATGCCAGCTCAGGCTGCCCAGAGTGCCATCCATCCTGGCCTTGAGCACCTCCAGGGATGGGGCATCTCCTTCTTCCTCTTTTTCTCCCCCAGAGTTTTCCACACAAGTTGCATGGAGGGCTCTGGGTTTCCACGCTGCCTTCTATGCCGTGGCTTTTTGATGCCTGCTTCGTTGTGGGAAGCGAAGGGTGGGACAACACCAAAAGCTGCAGTGCTCAGCCCCCTTCTGGCACAGCCTGAGCAATGCAGCAGCAACAAAGGGATGCATGACGCGACGTCTGTTTTATTCTGTCTCCTCAGTTCCTTTAAATTCTCTCCAAAGTAAATGAGGATTTATAGGGATCTTTAAAAATTCCACTCGTATCAAGCCGTAAAGGAAGAAGGAACCTCTATTTAAGCACTTACTTAGGGAATGTCTGCAGAGCTCTCTGCAAATGGGATGGTGCTGGCAACACAACAGGGTTAGAGTTAAATATAGCTGTATACACTCCCTCGGCCACCCGAACTGCTGAAAACCTCCTAGCAGGTGATCACAAGGCTTTCTATAATTGAAACGAACTTAATCCTGACAAAAAAATGTAGCAGCAGCTGCTTATGAGAGCTGTGGCTGCTGTCCAAGTATTTCCCACGTTGTTCTGTTCTGGATAGTAAAAAGGGGCTTGATGGCTGTGTTGCAGGCTCCTGCCACTGAGTGTCTCTGACAAGGAAGCTGCTGTGGTTTAGATTTAAGGCTTTTGTTGTATTTTTTATAGGAACACTTTTCTCTTGTGTGGGGATTGCCACGCAAGAATCTGAGTCGCTCACGTATTAATTACTTATGGCCTGCTGCAGCACTCTAAAGCAGAAGTAAAATATGGATATTCTCTCTGATATGTATATATAAATTTATATGCTATAGTAACACATGTAGGCACTTGTGTACATATATATTAATATGGTGAGATATCAAACTTGATACTGCAAAGATAAAGGCAACAGAGCTTGTAAGTGCTGGGAACACATAGATGAGACCTACCAACTTCCCTGCAGGCCTCAGACTCAGAGTCTGGGTCTGCATGTGGTCTCTTTCACTTTCTTTCTCTGCTGTGCTGCCAGCACTGTGCCCACAGCAGCTTGGAGGTGCTCCACTGTGTGCCACAGCCCCGCCATCCTCCTCCTCTGCAGACCTGCACCCACACCTCCCGTGTCAGCACTATGGTTCAGGCTCCCAGCATAGAAAGCATTAACTCCATCCTTTTCAAACTCTCCTTTTGCCCTGAGCTACCCAAGACAGCACTCACTTTGTGTGTGACGTCCAAGGCTGTTCAAAGGGCAGAACAGAAGATGGTGCTGCCGAGCCAACATGTTTTAACAAGAAAACTTCCTTGGAGTCATTTCTTGACAGCTCCTGTTCCAAAATAACCTTTGCTTAAAGTTGTCAAGGAGATAAGTTGGAGAAGCACAAGAGCTAGAGAGAAACATCCCACAGCCACTTCTGTCGCGGGGCAGAGATGCAGTGAAATACTGATGGACTGTATTGGTTGTTAATATACAGATGGCAGCAAATGTACAGAAGGAATAAGTAAAAGGAAACTCACCAGTGGTGGTGTCTTGGCTGAAGAAGCTGGGGCAGTCCTCACTGGTGAGCGATCTCCAAGAGATGGTGCCTCAGTGGGAGTCAGCCCTTAAATGAGGTCTCAGAGGGGATGGAGTTGAGCTCTACCCCTTCCGGGAGCACAGCTACATCACTCTCACCTGTGCTCCCACAGCTGACCCCATACTTGCCTCAGCTGATTAATCAGAGGTTCAGGCTGTGATTACCAATCTCCCATACATGGACCAACTTCCCTAATCATATCTCCTACTGAGGGGCTAGCTTGAATTCCACAATATTCCTGCTCTGTATATGGCACCGCTGGGATAAAGCTACGTGGGCAATTGGTTTGGGATGAACAGGTGTCAGCTAGACAGCGTTGTGGGAGCTAATGGAACGTCAGTACAGAACACATCACCTCCAGGTATCACTGGTGCTTGCTCCTGAGTTTAATCCTCTTCTCTGCAGCTGCCTGTGCAGCCCCACTTCTCCGTGTGAAACAACAGGAGCAGCACAAAGAACAAAAGAACTTTTGAGCATCGAACTGGGCAAAACGATGTCAAGCTCTTGGGCTGTATTTTTATTTTTTCTTATTAAAACTTATGTTATTCAAAACACAAGCATGCAGAAGTAAGGCAAATAATTTCCACCCACAGTGCTGGCAGCTACAAACTCTATAGAGAAATTTTAGCTCAAACTGAGAACACTAATAGGAAGCTTCTTTGGTTTTCAAATCCAGGGTACTCTCCTGCCCCCATAGTTCATCTTCCCTCCAACCAGATTTCAGATGAGAACAAGCAAAACTGCCCAGAGTATCACTAGGAAGGCTGCTTATTAGGCTCACCGGTTCTGGGAGGTTTGGGGGTTTGATGGAAAGAAGCATCCTAAATTCAGATGCCTCTTCAAAATCCAATTTACTTGGCAGCTGTAAATGAAGTGGCTGTAAAAGAAGAGGCTGTCTCACAGTATTTCATTTTCTAAATCTTGTGGCACCTGTAAATGCAGCTGAGCATCTACAATAAAGTGATGCCGAGAATAGGGATCACACTCTGCTTAGTCCCTTCTGGCAGCTCCAGACTTGGTGAAGTCCATGTGGATTGCAAAGCTAGAAATTAGAATTCATGCTCCATCTCGGCATAGCAGCACGATGACAAATGAGGTCTCTGCTGTTAATTCCTCTAGAAAAGGATGCCACACGTACATCTGCCTGTGGCAGCACAGACTGCCTTCAAAAGTCAGAATTCTTCACTACTTCTGGCCTTAACACAGCTTCCCAGGTTCTCTTGATGGAGCTGCTCTATCTCCTTGTTTTCATTTCTCTGGCTACAGAGCAAGAATAATATTTATCTATTTTACAGGCCACATTAGAAAGATTAATTTGCTAATGCTTGTTGAGTACTCCGAAGACATCAAGCAACAAATGTGTTTTAGGGACTGTGTTTAGTGTTCCTGAAATCAATAGATACTTGGCAAAGATACTAATGAAGGGACGTGGGAGCAAAGAGAGACCTGGATACCCACACTACCTATCGCAGTACACAGCACTGTCTTGGGGAGCCTTTGCCTGAGCAGAAGCAAGAGAGCAGCAGTGCCCTGCTGTTGCTCTGCAGCTCTGGAAGCTCTAAACAAGGTACCAGAGTCAGTCTGAAGCAGCTGCTTTTCAGGAATGCCGTTCCACGCTGGTGAAGTATCACAGATCAAAATTTGGTTCCTGTCTCACATCTTCCCAAGCAGAAATAACAAAGCAAAGGTTAGGAACAATGTTTTTTTGCTCCGCTAATAAAGACCCAAAGCAGATTCAAAAGGTCACCGGGTTAGAAATGTAAGGACCAAGAGCAATGAAATTCTTATCGTCTTCCTTCAAGAAATGCTTACCTGGGCTTAAAGCCTCCATCTTCTAGCAATGAAGAGTTTGGCAGCCTGAATACAGAACTGTGAGAAATGCCAGCTGATTGCCTCCAGTGCCCAGTCTGTATAGCTTACTCATCACGTCACCATAACTGCTTTAATGGAGATACTCACAGGCTTTCATCTTTTATTCTTGTCCCAATATTTATGAAAGGAATGGGAACAGTGAATGTGGATCAAACGCAGATAAACCAGCCTGAGAGGCAGGCCCTTGTGCTTGTAATCCAAACCCACTTACCCAGAGCCTAAATTTTCTCAACGAGACCATCAGTTATTCCTAGAAAAGCTGCAAGGACAGGAAGAAGCATGTGTGTTCCAAGAGTATTACAGCTCTGAAAGGGCCCCTCTTCCTGACGCTACAGCAGGTCTCTCACCATTTTCAGACAGCAGGTCACTATGAATTACTAATTATCAAAGCAGGCAAGTCATGTCCATTGCTGACCTACTGTGTGAGCTGGGCAGGAAACCAAATCTGTTCCCATTGCACCGACTCAGGCTGTAAAGTGATGTAAATGTAAAATATGTGCACTGAAGAGGTTTGAAGCTTAATATAGATCTTGTTAAATGTTCATAAAGAATACTGAAGCCCTTAGATTAAGAGGTACACCAGAGGAGAGTGATAGGGTTATAAAATCCATTTTTGCAAATAACTCATGTTTATAATAGCACCTTTCAGCCTACGGATTCCAAAGCTTTTTTTTCCAGTGTAACACCCTGATATACTGTGTTCACTTCACCTACCAGTTCAAGGCAACCTCCTCTGAAGTGAAATGTGGCAGCTATGTAATAGCCCCGAGTAGTAGTAACTTTAATAATAGCGAGGCATTTATATGGTCTTACAAACTTCAGAGAGTTAATTCCCTGCCCCTTCAGGAAGCAGACAAGGTTTATTATTCCCATTTCACAAAGGCAATATAACCAGAGTGGACAAGAGTGGAAGAAATCTGCACTCACAGAGATTTATAAAGTGAAATTCCATGCATGAGCCTAAAGTGCTTTTAATCCCACATAGAGAAAAACATATCAACACGCCTTATTAAAAAAGAAGTCCTTTACTAAAAATAATGATGCGGAGAGAGCTCTGATCTGGATTCTAACACCTGCCACTTCAGCTGAATAAACTGCCTTCTCAAGCACGTGTTGACATAGAAACATCATGGTCCACAAATGCTTCTGTGCCATGAAACAAATTGGGCGCTCAAAATATACTGCCAAGAATCAGACAATCTGTTTTAAGAGGACCCGAGAGTTAGTAAAAACCTCTTGAAATATAGCAGGAAGGAAAGTTGCAGCAGCACGGATCTCCGCGGCAGACTGGCATTGTTCTTGCAGCTTTACAGTTCTTTTCAGCCCACCTGCACTGCACTGCAACAATGCTTTCAACCAGCGAGAAAACTTCATTTTGTTACCCCCAAAGGTTCTGCAAAATGTTCCTAAACGTGGAGTCCCTCTTTCTATGTATAGGAAAAGAAAGGTATCAAATCAGCAGGATTTAGTTTCTTTTTTACTGAGAACTGGAGTGCCGTCCCCAGGTCCTATCACTGTTCCTGTATTTTTTACTCAGCAGTGGTGAAAAGGAGAGGAGAAAAGGAATGTTAAAGGACTACCTTGCCCTGGAATCCCAAATACCTTTTAAATGACAGCACTGAAAATCCTCTCAGCTTTCATTCTTCCCGCTATTACCTACCAAGGACTCATCCCTTTGCAACTGGAGGGATTATTCACAGCTTGAACCAGGAAACACCCCCATCTATACATCCCTTTGCTCCCTAGGACTTAGCTTACCTAGCTCAGATTGCATGAAGTCACTGCAATCTCCCTCCAGCCAGAGCAGCTTTCCAGTGGGACTCCAACCACATTTTTAGCCAGGCTGTGACAACTCCCAGCTGCCTGCAAAGGGATCTGCACCACTGCTTGTCCTTCCAGCACAGCCACAGCCTGCAGTCACTCCCACAGCCTGGACTATGCCAGGGGCAGGTGAAGGATGAGCTGTGATATCTGTGCCCTGCAGGACCTGGGGATGAAGTGCAGGGAGGCAAAAGAAATCAACTGACCCATGCCGAGCATCATCAGCTCTCTGGCAAAGTGATTTCCATTCACAGTAGCACATTTGCTGGAGGAATCATTTCCCATTCATCACTGCAGCTATAGGAATGTACCTTTGCCAGCCAGGGCTCGGTCTCTCTTTCCAAAACACCCTTGATGTGCTATATAGCATCTTCACGATGCGCCACATGGATCAGTGCTCCTGCCTGACTCACTGACCTTCTTCACTTCACAGAAGCTGCTTCCTTTCATCAGTCTGGCTTCGTTTCCCCCGGAGAAGCCTGCACTTCCACAGTCCCACTGCAGCCTCCAGAGGGAAAGGGTGTCTGGGGAAGAAAGGACATCTTTAATGCTCTTCTCGCTACCCTTCAGGCAGGCCTGGTGCCCTCCAGCACCCAAATGCCAATAAAGCAGCATCATGCATGGGAAGTCATGCAATCAGGGAAGTCTTATGAAAAGCTATTGCAGAGCTACATGAGCCCTGGCAAACACACCGTGGCCTGAACCCATAGCCTGACCCTCACATAGGCATGTGGACAAGGATACAGGGCCTAGCTTGGGTGCTCAGAAATAAACCATGAGCCTTTCTGACACTGTCAAGCACAAAACCAAGCACAAAATCATTTCTAGGCACTGAGCTCACAGCAAAGAGCTTTTAACCTTTTCTGCTTTTGGAGTAATTTGTTTAACTTTCTGGCATTTCACTACCACACAAGTCAAATACGCCATCGAGTGTCGAGATCAAAGCCCAGGGGAAAAACCTCCCTGGTGTGCTCCATGCACTGCAAAACAACAGAGATGGTGGTGGAGGAGAGCCTCTTCACTTGGCTTCCTTAGCAACCTGGATGCTGGGAAACTGAACACATGGCATTGCAGGCAGCTGCGGGGCACGTGTGGCTGCTACAGTCCAGGAGAGGAGCTATCTCAGCTCCACTGACACAGCAGCAGCACAGCGCTGTGGGCCCTGTGGGTGCAGCATCTTCCCTGCTCTGTGTCTGCCTGCAGAGGGCCCAGCACTGTGGGATGTGAAGTTCAGTTTTGACCCTGAGTAATCAGCATAACGAAGTGTGTCCTCATAGGACTGAGCTACCACATCAGGAGATTTACAAGCTTAAGATAGCTTACAGACCTTATTTATAGCTCTCAGACTTAAGCCCAGACCAGGAAACCCATACATTTGGGCTTAGAGGTATGTTGAGCGAGGAAAGAAAGTGCTGTTCCATCTCCACCTCCTCTCGATTCCTACCTATGAGATTACCATCCATCACAGGCACAAGAGTAAAGAGAGAGCTGCCTGTCTGTCCTGCACGGTGCTCAGCTACCCTGACCAATGCTGAATTATACCACCTGCAAAGCAGGCTTTTCCATTAAATAAATCTTGCAGCTCTTTCTTTCCCCCCTCCCTCTTTAACTCTGAAAGAATTTCATTTAATATCTAGGGAGCAGAAAACCCACCAGGTTTGACCCTGACCTTTGCAAATGGAAATATGATGTAGTGAGAATTGAGCCCTGAGAGTCAACTAGCTGCTTTGGTTTCACTGTGGAAATAGCCCAAGTCGTTCCATATTTCTATTACGAGCCTCAGATAATAGGGAAGAAAATCAGGTAATTCCATTTTTTGGATTACTTGGGTTTCTTGTCAGCTGGGAGATGGGATCTGAGGTATGTGGAGAATGACTGGAGGGAAGGACTGAACAGCTGATTATAGATGTTGTTTGGGATGCTATTTCTGCATGGCCTGCTCCAGAGATATTGAAAGAGATTGTGTCTGTTTCCCCTGACGTTTATACCTGTTTTCCATCACTGACTTCAAAGTCATTATTCTGCATCTGTCCATATTTGAGTGAGTAGAAAATCCAGGACCGTTGTTTACACGTATCATTGTACTGAACCTTACCTAAGCTTTTAAATGATCAAAAATGGGTTATGTACGTAGAGAAGAATATTAAAAAACAGCAGGGAACCCACAAGCAATAGTAAGATTTGTAGGAAAAGGAGTATTGCCAGAGCTGATGTATCTGTTTATGGGTAGAATTATAAACTCTAGTTCAAACCCTGCAAATTGCCTTATGAAAGCAGATCCTCCTCTTCACAGAGACTGATTGATTTCTCCAGGTGCGCATGAAAAGAAGAGTTTGCAGAATCAAGAGCAATGTTAGCGAGGAAAAGAAAAGACAAAGCTAAAAGATCACTGCATGAAACATTGATAAACGTAGCTTGGAACGGTTGGATACTACACAATCTTTAATCTGGAGAAAAAAAAGACACAAAACAATGGCTGGGAGGTAAAGCCTGATTAAATTGAACAGTAAGTTTTTAAAACAAAAAAGCAATATGCGTGATTAATGAAGCAAAGTATTTGATTTCCTGTCTCATGAGGTCTTCCACTCAAGTCACTCAAGAAGAGAAGCTTTAGTGATACACATTAGCATGCTCAATCAAGGGTTGAAAAGAGCAGATTTGATGCTCTCCTGTTTGTTCTTCCTATCCTAGAATTTATCTATGAGCACGTTTGGATTTGGTAAAGCATCTGATCCCACATCATAAAATTGAGCTCTTTGGATGATCTGAATGCAATAGTCCATAGATTGAATCACAGCTGAGTGGCTGCAGACAAAGAAGGATGCTAAACAGGGAGTTATTGTGTTGTAGAATTATGTTTATTAGGGCATCAGAGAGATCAGGTCCTCAGTCTTTTTTGACATTTTTATTGATGACTCTAAAAAAGGACTGAACAAAAGGATGACAGGCATTCACAGAAGTGACATGAAGTTGAAAGGGATCACAAATGCTGGGGAAACCAGAAAGATAATGCAAAGGAATCTGGATAGACTGGAAACTCGGAGTAAAAACATCTCAGTGCAGTGAATTTCAGAGCCAGACAGGTTGGAAGTCCTGGATCTCTTGATGCCAAAAGGCTTTAAAGGTGATGTTCATTAAGACTGTGCCATGATGAAAAAGTATGAAAAGATGCAGTGTGTGGGGACACGCTCCAGCTGAAGCCCTAGAGATACGTGTTACAGCAAGCCAGGAAGAAAATAACAGAGAAGTCCTTTAGTGCCTTTGGCAGGTAAGGCATTTAATAAACATGTCTACCAAGAATCTTCTATAATAAAACTCGATGTATCATTTCCGTTCACTGAGCTGGTGTCATGTCTGCAAACTGCACAAGGCTTTGTCTCCTCAGTGCATTAATTTCCATCCAAATGCCCAGGCAGAGCCTCTATTAGCAACCTCTGTTGACATGAGTAGATTATTCACAGAAGCATAACTAAATGTCTCTTATTTCTCTGAAATCTACACTCGCTCCTCTGCAGGCGGATGACAATTCACAAATGAAAATGTCTGCTGTCTTCCCTTTAAGTATTTGGGGCTGGATTTAAACGTACAACCTCTACTGAAAGATGGATTCTAGACATCACCTTCTCATCATGATAGGCTTCAGCACTCAGAATGTGCTGTGGCCTAGAGGCAGTTTGCACCAGACCCAGCACCCAGTACCTCTGAGCTGGAAAAGTAGTGGACTAAGAGCAGGAGACTCCTAGGGGCATTGTCAACAGCAAATGGATCATGTATCAGGGATACAGGGAATATTTAGCCAGCCTAGAGCAACTCTCCTGGCTTCCCTGCCAGGCTGTGGCTCCCCTTCCTTTGAGGGTCTATGCCAGTAACAAGGGAAGGGTATTCTGAAGGAACAGTAGGACATAGGATTGCAGCCACAGAGCAGAGACAAGTCAACACGGTGCCATATAGCTCTATGTGGCCCTGGAACAGAATTTGCAAATGTGGGAGGAATGATCTTTTCCTGTAGGTCTGCCCCCACCCTGTCTGGCATTAGCTGATGCCCTCTAGTCTGTTTGTCCCAGAAGCAGGGAGCAACTGTCTGCATGACTTGACTTCTCTGTGACCCAGAAATGCTTTCCAATTTACCACTCACGTCGCTCAACCAAAGCAATCCATACGGACCTGCATGCAGAGCACACTGTGCTGCTGTGCCTTACTCTGTCGGCCTCTGCTGCTCCCTAGCATGGCTTTATCTCCCTATAAAATAAAGGCCATTATGCTGTTATTCAGGTAGTAGAAGCTTTGAAGAAACGCTTTCAAGTATGCTATAGAAGCAGACATTATTACCCACTGCCCAGGGGTTTGGAGGTTTACTCCAGTAAAAGGCTTTGCATTCTGCTGGCAGGAAGCACTACACATAAAGTGGAAAATTTTCCAAGCTGAATTTAGATGAGCTGATTTTTTATCAGATCTTCTAGAGAATGGGCATACCACTCCCAGGACTGTATGAGGGCTTAATGCTCTAATGATATTCACCCTACCACTACAGATTCACAGGGTAGAGCAACGTGCAAAGTTGAAGAGACTGAAATTTCAAGGGGCTGATGTGAGATGAAATCCAGCGTTCATGGACAGATCCAACATCTGGCTCAGGTTGTGTGCACATAGGAATCTTGGTGCTCAGTGTTTAGAGGCACAGAAGATTTAGCATGGGGCAGGAGGCAGAGCATAGGTTAGATTAGCCAGTCCTCGTAGCTAGGACCAGGGTGAATTAGCTCCCCTGGGAAGGACTGTAGGTTATGCTTGGCTCCAAACAGTGCTCAGACTTCTACTTCATAAACACCAAGTCCCTTTCTCAGGTGTTTGAACTGGTGGAAGAAAACTGGGAGAAGCAGGGAAGGCTTATGGACCAGACATCTTTCATCTCGACCGCAATAAACCTATTAGCATCGCACAGGTGAGGAAAGGTTTGTGGCACTGAGCTGATAACAGCACTGACAGCAGATGTTCAGCACCAGGCAAATTCCTTAGGAACAACCTTAATTGAAGTGCTTACTCCCAAAAACTGTCAGCTGTATTTGGGCTGATGCGGAAAATATTTTAAATGGTGTTTCAGACAGCAAAAACAAGAGATGGGTAGAAATTACTGCTCACAAAAGCTGGGCTTAAGTGACAATTTCTGTGGTGAAAAGCTGCATTTATTTAGTTGATCTAAAGCTGCTTTGTAAAGGAAACATTTTACACCTACTCTTCAGGTATAAAGAAGGCTTAAAAATTAGCTGAAAAAATGTGTTTGTTATTTGAGGATTATCCAGGCCTCCTCCCTTTCTTCTTTGCACTTCGCATTTTAAACAGAGGGAAAAGTAGGTATTAGGGTTGTTTTCTTTCAAGTGGAGAGATACATGAATCTTTCAAACATCTAGATTCTGACCCCACCTATCCTTCCAGTATTTTAATTAAACAGATGATAAGAAGCAGCAGTGAGTTTCCAGCAGTTTATGAAATAATCTTTCCTTTCCTGATGGCTTATCTTTTATCTTTTGATCTAGCAAGGTCACCATCCTACTATCTCCACTCATCCTTAGAGACCCTCCAGCCAAACAAAGATAAGGCTTTCAACTTCTAAAGTAAAAACAGAGTAAACCGTTCCTGTAAACCACAGCAGTACCAAACAAAAACAGCACCAACAAGCCACAGCACGGAGGCCTTTTTAGGGCAGAAGCAAGAGCTTAGTCATTTCCCCTCTGTCGGATGGACCCTCTGCTTTTATACCTGTGCCGGTCTTTTAAGACACATACAAGTAGGTCCTGAGGCATGAGAAATTCTATTACAGCATACATATATCCACTCATAGAAATGCCATTTTGACCTCATCTGACTTATCTCCTGCAATGACAAAACAAGCGCCATGTGTGATGGTGGCAGCAGTTCAGACGGACCCAGAGATAGGAAGAGCAGGGGTGTTTTGTCCTGTTTGTTTCACATCCTGGTCACTTGTAGCTCTGTATGGAGTCCTGCTACTTGGCAGTCCCTGTAACACCATCAATAAACCTCCAAAGCTATCTGAGGCTACAAGATTATTAGCTACCACCGCGATGAGTTTATTTAATGCAGCTGAGATAAAGCAGAACACTCTAAGAATGCACTTTGCAAATTATCTTTAAAAAAAAACAAACCCAAACACCCGACTTGAATTATGTGTGGGTTTCCTTCAGGTTGCACTTCAGCAAGCCATCCGGGACTCGCTGCATGAATAGCCAGCCAAGCAGTGGGAGGCAAAGCCATCATCGGCTTTTGTGTTCTTTGATTACCGTTATTCAAACTAAACAAAGATTTGTGGTTTGCTGGTGTTCTTCCTTTCCTTCCCCCCCCACCCCCCCAGATTAACTGCTACACTCTGACATTGTGTATATTACGGTTATTGTAGAAACCTGTTTAAGCGATAATCTCTGCACACCAGTTTAATGATCGCACCAGCCTTTATTTAAAAGAAATCTGTTGCTTATCCTAGACTTAAATTGCAAGCCTTTTACAGCAGTAACACCGGCTTTTAAGTGTCTGTAAAAAGCCATAAAAGCTTTACAAGGTTACAGAAATAACAGCCTAATATAATGTGCTAACTAGGAGGATCCAAAGGAGTCAGACTTGTCCGAGCATATGTAAAGATACTGCTTGCTCTAGATCACTGGTCTTTAATTAGCAGTAGGACCTCGCAGCAGCACTCAGATCACTCATGATAGATGAGGCACTGTGGTTTTACTGCACTGCTGGTGCAGTTTATCTGTCGACAGTCACCAGAAAAAGGATTTAACCTTTAAAGTTACATAAACTCTGGTGGCACGTGCCCCCTTTTCTGACATCCAAGCTCTAAGGCTCCTCTGATGATACCTGACCTGGTCACTCCTTGTGTTTATATCTCTGCTAGTGACCTGAGTTTTTAGTTTTGAGGCATGGGAAGGGGTGTGCTCATACAGCACTACTCCTTTATACATCACACTTCATTTCCCACCTGCTCTTTGTTCAGAAGACGCGTTATGTCTGCAGAAACTCCTTGGGAAGGTAGTTTGCTACAATGTGTCTACATTTCATTTCTCACACAGAAAGTGTATTCATTCCCACAAATCCCAACTCGCCTAAATCCAGCGATTTAGCCAGATTCAGCTCCTTTGCTTATTTGTTCTCTGAACCATTTCTTGCAGTTTCTCCCTTATTCTGAGTGCCTTATAGTAAATACATCTGGGTGCTGCGTGGAAGTCATCAGAAAGCCCAAAGCAATGGGCAACCTGAGTTTCACATGCATTTCTAAGCAACGCATAAGGAGCATTCACACAAATGAGGTTGTTCTTGTAGCAGGCATCCATAAATACAGAGATCTGCCATTCCAAGAAGCAGTTGCAGAGAGAAACACTTCCTAGTTCTATCTAGCCAGAACCAGGCTCTTCTGCCAAAAGTGTTATTGCTAGTGAGAGTTCAAGTCTATAATGACACTGAGCAGGTGTAAACTGGAAGAACAGCTCAGCAGGGGGAAAAGCTAAAACAACTCCCTCCCCTGCTGTAAAGTCTTCTCCTCGAGGTTCATGTTTTAACAGGATAGAAAAGCAAGCTCTCACCAGAAAGGAAACCAAACACCTCCTGCATTTTCCACTGACTGAATTTCTTCCCCTCAAAATCTTGTTCTTCTACCAAAGCTCTTGGGAGCGCATGCCTTTGCATTAACCACTGTATTGGTTGTTAATATACAGATGGTAGCAAACATACAGAAGGAATAAGTAAAGGGAAACTCACCAGTGGTGGTGCCTCGGCTGAAGAAGCTGGGGCAGTCCTCACTGGTGAGCAATCTCCAAGAGATGGTGCCTCAGTGGGAGTCAGCCCTTAAATGAGGTCTCAGAGGGGATGGAGTTGAGCTCCACCCCTTCCGGGAGCACAGCTCCATCACTCTCACCTGTGCTCCCACAGCTGACCCCATACTTGCCTCAGCTGATTAATCAGAGGTTCAGGCTGTGATTACCAATCTCCCATACAACCACTGCTAAGGGGGGAGATGAAAGAAAGATAGAGGTTCCTTGTTATCCAGGTGGGACCCTCTGTCCTAATTACATGGGAAACGTAGTATACTACACAACATCTAAACCCCATGAATTAGCTCAAGTCTCAGACAGATGACAGTTCCAATAGAATGCTTATTGCAGAAGGGCTGGCAAACTCCCCTTGCTTGTATTTATTACTGCTCTGTTCAGAACAAGCCGCATGATGTCATTCACGAACAGAGTTGTGCAATGTCACATTCCAGCCTAGGAACCAGGAATGATTCCCAGTTTAGGCAAATGACATAAAAAAATATCAGTAAAGCATCCATGAGGGGGAAAAAAAAGAAAGAAAAAAGGCTGAAACAGAAAACAACAGACCCTGAAGCCATGTGAAACAAATCATGTTTCACAAAGCTGACACATTAATGATGCTTTACTTCAAATACATTTACCAAAGAAGTTCTCCATATCTTCAGAATATGGAGCTAGGATTGCAAAATTAAATTAAAATTCAGGAGGGATATTTACAGATTATTTATGTAGTAACAACCTGCAAATATTTCCTTTGGACATTGCTGTTTGGAGGAGATTTTGGAGGTCTAGCTTCTCATTTTACTGGCATCTTTAGGGATGAGACTATAAAGAAGATTCCAAGCTCCCTCTGCTCTAACACCCTATTTGTTCCAAGGATAATCTGAAGAACAAGTATACTGCTGTTATAAAGGTTGAGTCTTTTTTATGGCTGCAATATATTGCAAAGTTAAAAAACTCGAAGGTCCCACTACATTACCTCTGTTAACATGAGGGTCCTTTACCCTCTGCATTACAGTTTGGTCATTCCTTTCCAAAACACTGGTTTAGTATTACCAGTTTTAAGGTAATCTTTCCCTCTTCTGGATCCAAAGAGAAATAAATCACCTGAGATGTTAAGACAACAATGACAGCTGGATCAGTTTATGTTGTCTAAGGGAAGCCCTCAGAAGATGTACTTCTTCCTGGGGCTTTATGCTTTGTTCTCAAGGGAGTCAAGCCATTTTCCATTGGTTCAGCCTTTTAACATCTGAAAAAGAAGTGACTACACTAAATACCTTGTACAGTTCATAAAAAAAATAGATCAGAGCTGAGATATTACTTGCCTAAGAGTCAGCCACTTGGGATTTCCATTGAACAGATGGGAACAAATCCCAATCTGTCCTAATTAAAGAACAAAATGAAATTAAATTGTAATTGAACAGAACCTCAGCATCACACACAACGTGCTGGAATATAATGTTCTATTGCTTTGCAGAATGAAGATTCCAGGGAATAAATCCAGGGCTCATCTAAGTCAATAGGTCTCATTCAGAGAACTTCAGATGAGGCTCAAACACTGCTGAAGTATAATCTCAGCACCAGCTTATGAAATGTCCTGCCTTTGGTCACAGCTGAATCTCTCTGACACTCCTCAACCTCTTCCAGAGGAAAAGACAGGCAAAATTCATGCAGGATGTACGCAGAGGTAACTTACCATGGGACTCCCACTCAGGAGGTTCCATTTCTAAACGCAGTCATGCCTCTATCCCCACATATGTCTAGACATTGCTGAGCAGAAATTACCTGGATGCAAGGAGTGCAATAAAAAATACCCGAATCATTAATCACCGTCACTGAGTGGCTGGTTAAACCCAATTATGTCCAGAACCAGATTATTGAGGATAGAAACAGCTATAAAGAAGAACCTTAGAAGGCAGGGGACAGAGCAAAGGTACAACTGGAAGTAATTGCACTCTGTATGTGGATAATGCCTTTCTTTTTTACTTCTGCTGTGCTGCTTCTTATCTGAGCACCCAAAAAAATCCAACAGCACAAGCCTGCTTCTTTGGGGGATCCAAACAAGCCAGAAAAATCCTGAGCTTTATCATTTCTAAACTGTTTGGAATATCTTTGACACAGCACATACTGGTCCAATTGTACCTTGTCAAATAGAGGAACTCTGTACTGTCAGTAAATATTAATTCTCCGTGCTGGCTTTCAGCATAAATCTAAGTAGACTGAAATATCTGCTGCAGGAACACTAAAAAAAAAAAAGCAGAAGTAGCAATAAAAGTCTACCAAAAATGCTAGACCTAGCATCCACCACTGCCTGCTTTATGCTAGTCAAGTAACATGTTTCAGGCTAAGCATTTTAGAGAGAATTAGATTGATGCACTCACACAATACAGCAAATTCTGTTGCAAACTTGCAGAATATTTTGGGAATAAGTCTGATTCTATTAAGAAATGGATATGAAACAAACGGACAAGGTTCCAAAGCTTGCAGTGCCCCTTAGCCAGTCCTGCACTAGAGCAGCACTGCTATGAGAAGATTAAAGATGATCACAGGAAAATCACAGATCCAGAAATGTTAAGTTTTTTACGCTCAAAAAGGATTTTGTGCTGCCCACCATCCTGCATCACCCCATTGCAAAGATGGCAGCACTCAGTTCTGAGCAAGCTTAGAAGGTGGTTCATCTTTGTGGCTCATCCGTCCTTGCACAAGGAACAAAAAAAGACTTGTGGGTCAACATGGGACAGCAGCTGCTTTTTACTCCTGATCTTTGCATAACCGTTGGGCACTGAAGGCAGCAGTTGTGGACATTAGTTTTTGAGGATAGAGAGTGTCTTTGTCTAGATTCATATCCAGTACATGTCACTGCAAATCTCTAATAGCACTTATAAGAGCAATAGCAAATGACAGAAGCATTTTTGGACCCAAAGCCTTGTGACAAGCTAGAATCAGTTCTCACTTTGGAAGGCCCTACACCTTCTGCTTCATTGTACGGCAAAGCACCGAGCTACAAGAGGAATGGAAGCTTACGACACAGTGAGATCTGACAGAGGCAAAGCAGCAGCTGGCAAACATCTCACAACAGGCAGGGCCAACATCAGGGTCAGTGTTTACAAATAACAAATCAAGTGAGCAGTGCTCACACCAATGTTTGGGAAAGAGTCTGCATCACCAGTCTGACCTCCTCCCCAGCTGGATTCTTTGCTTTTGCTGAACAGAAATAAATTGGGGCCCCGTGTCGGAAACAGGGAAACTAAACAAAAACAAGCAATGAAATAAAGCTGGAACAATGAGCAATTCAGACAGTTTAGATGCCCTTCTGCACATTGGACATGTCAAAATTTCCTCATACCAAAGAACTTCCTGCAGAAAACACAGGATGCCTTTATTATAGAGTGGGTGGCGTTTGATACAGCATTCCAATTGGCTGGGAAAGCCTATGAACCATACATTCTTTACTGCTGTCTTTCCGACTGCACATTGCTAGCAGAACTACTTCTTTGTACTCATTTTCAAAGTTGACTGACACACACACATAGATTATACCCTGCCATGATAAACTCCAAGTATAGGCGGAGTTTAAGAGGAAGGAAATCAGCTCCTTCTTCTCTTCTCCTTTCCTTCACTTCATTTCTGTGGCAACGTGCCCTTTTCCCCAGACACAAGCAACTATTCTGCAGAAGTGAAACTTGTGCTAATCTGATACAACGCATGGCAAGCAAAACTAAGTTATATATGTCCTAGAAGTACCCTAGCATTGGCTTCCTTCTTTATTCTTGCTGTCTGGCTTAATGGCACTGCTCAAATACTCAGCACACCTGGATTCATTTCACAGCCACAAGTGTGATTTCCACAGATCTTAAGAAAAGGACTGCTGTCATTTGATAGATGTCAAGTATTAGCACATAAATTAAACTAGACCCAAAGTCAAGGCAATCAGCGTATATTGTTGCTGAAGGCAAAAGAAGTAAATCTGTTTTAGTAATCCTTTCAGTTTAACAGATACAAGATGCTGAATCAGCAACACAGCGAGGTTTATTCCATGAGAATGCCCATGCAAATGCATCGCAGCTTGAACTCTGTGATCACTTCATTTTATATTTGGACAGATGTTGCATGTTGTAATTAAAAACAGTTGTTATTGGCAAGGAAATGTTATTGGAATAAGGAGCAGATGAGTTCTTAAGGAACCCATTGGGCCACATTCATCCCTGGTGTTACTTCATTGACTCAATAGGCATACAAAAATAAAATTAGCCCAATCTGTTTCTTAGATAGATGCCTCTAGAGGAACACAAGAGTGAAACAAGATCATTGAACCCTTTCCCCAAGAGTCCAGTGGCGTGTATAGAAAGCAGGCAAATTTTCAAGCAAACTGTTTTTCAATTTTACCCTCATTTTTGAGAAGGCTTCGCAAGTGGTGTGAATTACTGCACATTTGAAAGAGTAAAATCAGTCACAGGGACAAGTCCCACTTACAGCCTTCCTTGACCGCAGTCCCATGCAGAAAGGGAATTGTGCAGAGCCAGCATCACAGGTTTGAGTCTCAGGGAGAAGCCAGGCATGGACTCTTGAAACACCTCAGTGGGCACCAAGGGTTGGTGAACATTTAATACCGTATCTGTTTGCTTAAGCCAACAACGGCAGCAATTGCTAAGGAAACACGTGCAGTATGAGCTCACCAGACAAGTAATAAGATCCAAGTCTGTATTTATAGAGCAGTCACTATGGATTAACACACCCTTTAACTGCATAGACCCTTAACAGCTGGCAAGTGCCTCTGGCACCCTTTAAACACAGGAATGGTTGACTTACATAAAACAGGCCAGCCTGGGCATGACATCTGTCAGTCAGTGCAGTGCTGCTCATGAAACTCACCCTGTCTGCTTGGCTCCCAGCTGGCAGTGATAGCTTTATCCTTCCCAGTCCTGCTTCACCCTCTACTCCATTGCTGGTGGGAACAGGCCGTCAGCCTTTCTTCTAAGCGTCCTTCCTCCTTGCTTCCCACTGGTAAGAGAGAACGGCCTATATGAGTCACTGAATCAGTCCGGTTGGAAAAGACCACTGAGATCATCCAGTCCAACCATCCACCTACCACCAATATTGCCCACTGTCCAGATCCCTCGGTGACACATCTACACCGTTCTTGAACACCTCCAGGGCCGGTGACTCCATCACCTCCCTGGGCATCCAATGCCAAAGCATCACCACTTTTGGAGAAGAGTTTTTCCTAATGCCCAACCTGAACCTCCCCTGGCACAACCTGAGGCCGTTCCCTCTCATCCTATCGCTGTTACCTGAGTAAGAGCTTTCCCCCTGAGCCTCCTCCATCCCAGACCGAACCATCCCATTTCCCTCAGTTGCTGCCGTATCACTAGCGCCCAAGCCCCGGCAGCGGGGTTCCCACCCGCGGTGCGCTCCGGACTCCTGCAGCGGGCACAACCGCGGCTCGGAGGACCAGCCCTCACCGGGACACAACGCGCACCTCAGCCGCATGCAGCTCCGCCAGAGCGCGGGGGGGAGGCGAGCGGGGCCGGGCCTCTACCGCTCGGGGGGCGGCGCCGCTCAGGAGGCGGGCCAGGCCAGGCCAGGCAGGGCCGCCGCTGCCTTCCGGGGCTCGGCGCGGTGGCGGCCGTAGCCGGGCAGGATGCGCTCTCCAGGCTCGCTGCTGCTGATCGCGGCCTGCCTGCTGCTCTCACTGCCGGGAGCCCGCGGTAGCCGGGAGCCGCCGGCGGTGGCGGTCAGCCCGGTGAACGGCAGCCGCCTGCCCGCCGAGCCGCACGGAGCGGCCGGCAACCACAGCCGGGCCCAGCTGAGCCCCGTGCCCGCGCTGCTCCGAGACCTCTCCGCGCTGAAGGCCGCCGTCATCGGGGCCTGCGCCCTCACGGCCGCGCTCATCGCTTGCCTGCTGCTCCGCGTCTTCAGGTAGGGAGCGGCAGGTGCCGCCCGGCCCTCGGCTCCCGCTTCCCCGGGGAAGGGCCTCGGGCTGCCGGGGACGGCGCTGTGTGGGAAGGGGCGGTGGGATGCGCCGCTCAGCTGTTCGTCTGCTTTCTCGAGCCTGACCTCAGGTAAAAGGGAAAGGTTTAAAGCGGCTTGTGGCACTTCTTTCTGGGAGGCCCCGCGGTCCTCGGAATTCGGTTTTCCTGCAGTGCGCTCTACTTTGATTTGGAAGGAGAAAAAAGAAAGGGGGGGGGGAGGGTTCAAGGCACTTTTTGGAGGGGTGGTGCGGATAGATCCGCGGTCTGTTTCACATCACCGTGGTGGGTGAGACACTGGGGCATCATTACAGGTTACCTGGTGTGAAGGAGATGGATCCAGGCTCTTAGCGGTGCCCGCAGACTGGGCAAGATGTGCTCAGCAAGTGCCATTCAACTGTAAGAAAACACTTTGCTGTGTTATGGTGAAGGAGGCAACCCCACGAGGTTCTGGCCATGAAGACACTCACAGCCCGAGTGGATGCTGTGAACCTCTATGGGACAGGGTGACCTGGAGAGGTGCCTTCCAGCTTCAGAGTTGGGTGCTGTGCCTGCAGCTGGGGCCATGCAGATGTCCCTGGTGTAGAAGTCTTACCAGGTATAGAACACTTCTTTTTTAAGTTAAGCTTAAGCAGGTAGGCTTGGTTTCAGGAGGTCCAGCCTGAAGTCGATGGCAATACATCGGTTGGAATGATGCCCCGTGGTGTTCTGCTGAGTAGATGCTGATGGATGCAAGTTCCCACACTCACTGCAAAAGGGGAAAAAGCTCCTGATGGCTCGCAGAGCTGCAAGAAGGGTCGGTGGAAGCAGGAAGCTTGGTGGAGGTTTGCATCTGCTTGGTGATCATCTCTGGTCCACACAGTGTGGTGCGGCCAGAGGAGGCCCACTCAGTCACGCTGCTGAAGCAGGTTGGTGCTGGCACGTGCTTGAGGTAGGCCAGCAGTCCTTGAACCTTATCTAACATCTCCTACGTGAAGGAACAAGAACAAATTAAACTTGATTGCCTTAAAAAGCCAGTCCTCCAGTTGGCTTGTTGCTGAAGCAGAAATAAAAATGAATATTAATCTCCTTTTGGCACCGTTAGCGTTACTGTTTATCTCAGAGTAGTGGTGAGAGTCCCCATGCAGTGCTAAAAGCTGTTCCTGTTTTGCAGGTGATGAAATTATTGCCTGTTCACTCCTAACTTTGCCAGAGAAGATTACAAACTCTCAGTAGTTAGCAGTGATCTGACCTGTAGGTGCAGGCTGCAGGAAGGCACCTGGAAAGTGGAGCAGCTCGCTGTCCAGGAAGCAGAGCAGGAAGGAGGTGTGCGCTGCATCGGAGGTGACAGAAGCAACTGAGCAAGCAGAGTTTGCAGGTTCTTCCTTGTTCTGTTTCGAAGCAGCTCCTTTGTATTTACATGGTGGCTGCAGCTGAATTCTCCCCTTCTCCTGTTTCTGAATTAATTCTGTGTTAGGAACAGCAGCGTTCACAACTGCAGTGTTATTAAATGTGGACTTAGAGACTGAGAGGATCAGAACTGCCGTTTCTCTAAAGAAACTGACATTTAACTAAATTCCAGTATGTACTGCAGTAGCTGGCAAAGCCAACGCGAGGAAATCTGCTCAATAAAGTGAAGTGGGTCAGGAGAAGCAAGTAAAATATCAAAAATAATGATTTTAATAACGTCAACCGCTTCTCAGCCTCATGCAGTTCCAGTGGATAAACATTAGAATTAGCAAGTCTGTAAGTAACTGCAGAAGAGATTATAGCCCTCATTCTTTCTGCCCTTGGAGGGCTTATGCCCTCTGCCTCAGTTTCTTCTGGATATAAAGCAAAACCTTGTACCAAGGAGATCTGGCATAAGTCTGGATATTTCAAGCCAAAGTATGCAAACTGATAGCCTATAAAGACCTTTCCCTGTACCATAATCAGCAGAAATAGGTGCACATTAAAGTCACGTTGGAATGGTAGATGAATTATCCCATGCCAAAGTCATTGCTATGCAACTTGTCGGAGTTAACGTTGCATTAAAGATGTGTTAAGAAAGAAGAATCCCTCTGAGATCTGTCCTGTGTTTTTAATCGGCCCTGCAAGAAAAATGAGAAGTGAAGCTTTATGGCTTCAAAAACAGTTAATCAGGCAGAGCACTTGTTTATAAACAATTAACCCAGCTGGGAAATGAGACAAAAATACCAACAGGTATGTTTGTACCATGTCACACTTGTAGCTGACAAAACAGATTGGAGGAGATGCTGTTGCAAAAGAGATAAGGGATTTACCCTCAATAAACGTAAAGCTTTCCTCCACCAGAATAAGAGCTTTGCTCCTGCTTAGTCGAAAACATTGCTTTTTTTATTATTATTTTTTCTTTTTTAAGTGTCATGGATTCCTATTAAAGAGATTTTGCTGGAATCCAATCTTTGATTAAAGCTTCACTGTGAAATTGCTCTGGATTGCTGGAAGAAAATTATCCTTTCAGATATGAATTGTAGAGATGAAATGAACTATCAAGCAGCCAGATATTTTTGTCACCAGCATTGGATTTTATTTTGTTCTACGATTTCATTTTAATGTATTTCTCTCTATATTATTTACTCCGTGGTAGTTGTTTAACTAGAGCACGGATGGATGGATTTCTAGCTTTCCAGCTCTATTGTTAAGACTGCATTTCAGGGATTCCTGTTCATTCCTGTTAGGAGTGTTATGCTCTGAATCCATTTGATGGTCGTGTGATTCAGAATGTGAATTACCCAGAGTGATCTGAATTCTCTGTCTGTGGCTGTTAGGGACCAGCAAGGCTGGCTAAAGCATTGCTGATGTCTGTGTGAGGCAAGGCCTAATTGGCTACAGTAATTGCATATTATTATTACTACTTTTTTTGCAAGTCCAGTTCTTAACTTTCTTCTTACATATCCCCGGGCACTGCATGCTCTCAAAACCAAAGTCCTTTCCCTAGCAGAACAAATTTCATGTTATTCCCAATCAAATAATTAAGTTGTATTCCTTAAAAGCACAGTCTATTGAAACAGGTTATGAATGATCTCTGCAGTTCAACTGGACTGCTTGATCCATGCTTTGGATTTTGCTTTTCTACCTTTGTATTCTAATATTTCTTTCTGTTCCTGGTGCAGCTCAGTTCATTTCATTGTAATACAATCCTTGGGGTCAGATCCCAGGAAACAGAATGTTTCAGATATGGTCTACCAGCACATACAGCCATGTGCCTTCTGGGAAAACTGGAGAAGTTACATCTGCTCAAATGTGCCAGCTGAAAGCAACCCAAAGCTGTTGGTGCAGAGCACCATCTGTAATAGCGTTTGCTATGTGTCTTGACGTGCCCTTGAATGAACAAAGCCCAGGTTAGAAACAGCAGCTGCTCGCCTATATTTTTAGAGGAAAGCTACTGGCACGTTTTGTTACTTTGTTGCTTTGCTATGTTACATGTTTCATTACGATTCCTTCCTCAAATACCATCTTGGTTTTCCAGTAATTGCAAAACCAGTATAAATTACTTCGGTTGAGGAGAAAGGTTCAGGCATATGATCACAGGATACAAGACCCATTGTTCTAAAAGCTGGCAGTGGCTCTGGGCCTTCTGAGCCTTAACCCCAGAGAGTTACACTGCTTTAAAACTAATCATATTATAACCAGTTATGGTACTCCAGCAAAGAAAAGACCTCTGTCAGGAACAGGAAAGAAATCCTCGCTGTTAGAAGGACTTCAAATGGCAGAAAAAAAGGATACGCTAAGCAGAGACTTGGGACTTGAGATGGAAAGCTTCATTTAAGATGTGTGTAGTTTAGTGAGGGCCACAGAAAGAAGAATGACAAATGGGACACTTGTCCTGGGTCTCAGAGGCCGTGTACCTAGTAAGACTTGATCTGAGCGCTACAGTAAATTGGCAGAAGGAAGGGAGATGAGTTCCATGTAGTGCTCTCTTGGGCTCTTGGCAGCTCTCTGAGCAGTCACAATAGAGCGTAGATTGTTTCTTGTTTTGGGATTCACTGGCTTAAAGCATTTGGATAGATCATAAACACTTCTATAGCTTTGTCCTATAAAAGAAGGATAGTTCCTGAGCACATCCAGTCAGACTGTGCTGTAATGTTTGAAAGTACACAGTAACACCACAACTGATGTATTTTAATTGCTTGTGGGTTCGATGGAACCACAGCAATGTCTCATTTAGATGTTCCCAAAGTTATTCCCAATAGTTATCAGACCCTCTTATTAGCCATGCTGTTAAGCAAGCTGGCACTTTGCTTTTGTGACCGCATATATTCCATCTCAAGGACTTTGCTATAAGAAACATCTTTGGTTTGCAACAGAGAACACATATCCTCAGAGCACAAGGACTTAACTTCATGGTTTAACTTCAGTATGTACAGCACCACCCAGAGAGCAGAGATACCCAGACTGATCAACAGTAATGAAATACCACTGATCTAATTCATCAGCCACTAATAAGCCTGGAGTTTCCCCAGCTTAGTATTACCATACTTTTTAACTGCTAAGGAAATTGACATACTGGAAATAAACTGGCCTCAATTCTGCTCCCAGTACAGCACTGCTGCATTTGTAGGGGGAGGGTTGTAGCTGGCTTACTCAGACTTCAATAAACATTCTGCTCTGAAGGGATAGCTGTGGCTTTTTCCTTTCTTCCCCAGGGCATCGCCTTCTACCTCTGCAGCTGTTGGCAGGAAGTGTAAATGGTAGATTAGAAATACAGAGACCTCTCTCTATGGGTCAAGAAAAGCATTATCTTTGAATATCAGGGTTGTCGACTAAAATAGATGAGAAGCGTAAATAATGTAATGAACCAGTGAGTTGACCTGGGCGTTTGCTCCACCACATGATGCCTCAGAACCAAGGATGAAGTTCTGCATGTGACTGGTGCTTGATCTAAATAGCCCCGGGTCAAAATACGGAGACACAAAGTCAGCATTCTGCTCCAGCCCATCTTTGCGTGTCCTCCCTCCCCTTGCTGTGTGGTGAAGGGAATACAACTGATTTCTTACAGGCCAGACACCAGCATGGTGTGCAGAGCCTGAGGCATTCCAGCCCAAGGGGAATGCAAATAAGCAAGAATGACTGAGGCTGAATAGCTCAGGAGCGCTTGGAAGCAGGCCTCCATGTCAGGTCCAATCAGTTCGTCTTCATTCTGTCTCACTTAAGCTTTGCACTTACTAAATCTGCCTTCTGTTAAAGGTAGCTGGTTGGGGTGGGAGCAATACTGGGTCTCAAGTGGAAGGCTAATATGTTTGGCTAAAGCCAGCTTCTTTTTCCTACCCCATGCTGCTTGTATGTCGGCTCCAGAGCAGGGGGAAAAGCCATCGGGAGCCATCAGCATCAGCTGCTGGGACTTGCACAGTGCAGACATTCCGCAGTACCTCCCTCCATTCCAGGTTCTGATGATCCCAAGCACCAACCTGCCCTGTTGCCTCTGCCCCCTTACTCCTAGTTACAGGAGGTGGCTGGAGCTGGATAGCAGAAACAACATGCCTTTGAGTTGGAAGACAGCTTTCAGCATTGAAACGTGCACTACCACTCCTACCCAAACAGAATCACTCGGAGCGTTTCACCTTGTCACTAAGCCAAAGACATACTCTGACCACAGCTTTCAGCACTTTCTTGTTTGCTTAAAATATGTATAAAACAACAACAACAACAAAAAACACCACAAAAAAAAAAAAAAAAGTGCATAGAAAATAGACCCACGAGGCCTGACCTATCCTCATCCCACCTGAGAGGGCTCAAAAGTTCATGAAACATTTGTATTGTGTAGTTCCTCCCTGCGCTACTCTGCTGACACTGCTGTCTGCCTGCAGACAAAAGATACTGTCTGGTCCCACCCTCTGGATCAAGTGCTTTTCCTTTTGTTGCCAACACTGATGATTAAAGGGATCCTACCCAGGCTGAGCACTTCTCATGTGCAGCAGTTTCCCAACAGGCCTGTTTTGCACGTGTACAGGGAGAGTCCTAATGCTTTCCTTCAAAGTAAGCCTGGGTAATGATTCTGGTGTTGATGAAACCTTGGGGAGTTGTTCAGATGAGCCAGTGTGAGAAAAGCGACCGCCGCAAAACACAGAGTTGTGATAAATTAGCTAAGTAAAATGGTATCAAATTCATGGAGAAAATCATTTGCCTTTTGGGCAAATGATTGTAGCGGCTGCACCAAAAGCCAGCAAAACCAACTTCTTCCTTTTTCTAAGTGAATGCTACGGTTAAGTGAGGGTTACAGAGGATTAAGAGATAACTGTGCAGCGAGTTCTGCTCCAGGTCCCCTTTAAAATGGAGCCCAAATAGACTAATTAATTGCTGGAGGCTAAAGGGTTCTAGCTTGCCATTTCTAAAGATAGCTATTCTACAGTAATTGCTTCAGACGCTCCAGTGTTACTGTTCTAAGATGAACTCTGCAGAACAAGAAGGGAATGAGGAAGGCTACCTCTCGTTAACGTGGACCTGATATGCAGGTAGGCTCTTAAATTGGGAACCCATGGAAAGCTATTGCAAGACACAAGGCAAAGTGCTAAGACTGCGCTTCGTTGGTTCTGACAGGTAGACACAGGTTAGCTTTTGTGTGTGTTTATGCTTCACAGCATGAGTAAATGATTCCTGTAAAAGCAATGCATTACTTGTAAGTTGAGACCTCCCTGCATCACTTAGCTGTTGGGTCTTGGCTGAGAAGCAGAATAATACAGACAAGTGCTTTCAGAAAAAGAATTTCAAGTGTTTAGGTTAAGAGTCCTACTGTATTGGATATTAAATGGCTTGTTTCATCAACAGCAGTAATGGCACAGCCCACCCTGTGCTCTGTGAGATACAGCAGCACAGATTGCTGTAAGGATTAAGTGACAGAAAAAGTCTTTCTTTGTGCTTCTGTTGCAGCCAGATGGGGAAGAAATGCAAACACCACCATCCCAAGGGATGGGACCTCTTTCTTCAGCCTCAGACTAACAGCCAAAAGCTATACTAGGCAGAAGCACTGAGACTGGAGCTTTATATTTCCTTTACTTTAAGGCTAGAAGGGACCACTGCAGTCAGCTCTGATGGAGCCCTGACCAGATGCAAGCACAGCTCCAAGTCCCAGTCTGTTGGTAATGGCTACAACTTGGATCTCCCTGCTGTGTAACTCTTTACAAGACATTTGTCCTGGATGCAAAAATGGCAGTGTGGAATCCAACACACTTTGCACAACATGCCACGGCAAGGCTTCTCGACAGTGAAAGCACACTCCTGACCTGCTCTGAGCAGTAGCTGTGATTACCAGAAATTAAGGGTTGCTTGCTTGTGCCTGCACCAGCTCATGCTTTGCAGTTTCCAGTTCTGTTTTATTAAAAGGAAAATTCTGCAAAGATGTTGTCTTTCCTCCCTGAAGGCAAGCTGTACGCATCAACACCTTCATTGTATGATCATGAAACTGGATTCACGCATAGGCAGTAAGACCTTCCTAACATACACTGGAGAAGCAGGTGAAGTAAAAAGGACCCACCCAATTCAGACTAGAGGCAGGGAATGAGCTGAAAAGGCACGTGCCAATTGTTTGTTAATTGAAAGTAAGTATTTGAAAATAGATCTTACAGAATCCTGGGATGCGCAGGCACTTGAGTATCTCCATTTCAAAAGGAACAGGAGGCTGTTGTGGGAGGGGAGGTGACTGGTACAGTTAGCTGCAAATCACAGCTGATTATTTTTCATAGCACTTGCACAGCACTGAGCACAGAACTTCTCAGACAAGACTAAGGGGTTTTGCTGGAGGAGCCTTGATCCAGGCTATCAGCAAGAAGAGAAGAGAGCAGGTTGTTTATACCCAAATATCACCAACCTCTTTGCTCCTTAGTTAGAATCCTACCCAGAATTCCCTCATCTCAGTAGAGTAAACCCAAGCTTTCCCATTTAAACACATTCTCTAAACCACTGGTTGCTTCTGCTGATTAAGCCTGTGCCTGGCTTACTGAGCATGGCAGCAGGAGGACGCAGTGGACTGCTGCTCGGTGCTAGCCCTGGATGCCAAATGATCTCTGGATTGTCAGCAGCGAAAGAAAACTGACATTGATCTGGATTGCTGTTGACAAGAAATGGTTCTTTACACTGACAGGCACAAATGGGAGCCCTGGAAAGGCAGTAGGAAGACAGGATGCAGACTGGCTCCATGGCCTTTGTGTCTGGGGAGGTCTTAGACTGGTGATTCAATGTTGGTGGGCTTGTGTCTACAGGAAACAGCTTTATCCTCTAAGGAATGTTGTATAGACATGAACCTTAACCTTCGCACCTCTGTTGTTTCAGGTCAGGAAAGAGGATTAAGAAGACCAGGAAGTATGACATAATCACCACTCCAGCTGAGCGGGTAGAAATGGCTCCTCTGAATGAAGAAGATGATGAGGACGAAGACTCAACAGTGTTTGATGTGAAATACAGGTATGCCCATCCAGTCAGAATTGCTACTGAGCTCTTATTAGGAAAGGTTGTTCTTTCCTCTCTGCTGGGCCTCCTTGACAGAGATGAGGCAATCACTGTCTCCCTTTCACTTTGTCTGAGCCTTATAACTCTCCTTTACAGCTCCTGTGCCTAGTTTCTCAGCACACATCTGCTCCGTACTCTCCTCTTATAATAACCACTTTGCTGCCCCGAGGCTCCCTCTGCCCTCCTCTTTCCTTTGCAGAGCAGCTCAGTAGGATACACACAGCCCACATAGCTAACAAGGTTTAACAGACTGAACTTCCCCTCTCCAGCAGTTGACAGCAGCCATTCCTGCACACTCTGTGCCTACACACATTCTAGATAGAGGACTCTCTATCAAGGGCTGCTTTTCCAGGCACTGTCATTACAGTATGGCAGGGAAGAAAACAGTAGCAAATCTGCACTGACCTCTGGATTCATATGTACTGCATGTTGTTCTGTGACGGAGAAAGGACTCCCTAATGTTGCAGCAGTTATCCTTGAGCAATAAACTTTCCCTAAATGTGTTTGTCTCTTCTGAGGTAGAAGCAATGTGACAACCCAAAGCTTTTGGTGCCTATTCTGGACCTGAGATTTATTGGCAGACTCTCAGCATGCAATGATGTTGCACATTGATTTATGGCATGAGGGTATCTGCACCTCTTGCTTCACCTTTGCATCAAGCAACATGCAGCACTTGAGTTGCATTCTTAACCAAATATGGCCTACTCTGAAATCTGCCTCTCTTTGGCTGAAATAAGCTTTTCTAATTATAAAAATGCAGATCATGACAATTCCTAACTGGAAAATTATCAGACCTTATTCAAGTTGCCCATTTCTTAACTTTAGAAAGGGGAACGACATATTTGTTCTAAGCACTTGTGTGCCAGCATCTAAAACACACAGAACCACACGTTCTGCTGGTCATTATCAAAAGAACTGCATTATTTCTCTGTACAAGTCAGGCTATAGTTGGAAGTTACAAAACAATGAAGGGTATGAGTTGCGCTGCTAAACATAAGTAATTAGTGCCTGAATTAGAAGGCTCCTTGAAGTCCTTGACAGCCTGCTGCCATTCCCTGTAGCTGTTCTGTGTTTACAGTAATAATTTCGGGTTGTGTTGTCCCTCAAGCAATTTGTTTGACCCAGGCTTTGTTAAACTTGAAGAAATCTGTCTCACCACGGCCTCCTTCAACAGCCCTCCTTCTTCTGCCCTGCTTCCTCTTCACTAAGTAGAAATAACTGAGTACTTTCTCTGCAACCTGATGGTAGCAACATCAGAGGGATTATCCAAAGACAGAGAGCAGAAGATTCTCCATCGTGGCAATGCTTCAGGATAAGATGTCTAATAGTAAAATGTTAGATAAACAAAGAGGAGAGCATGCTGGAAAGTCTCTGACTCATGAGAGTCATGTAATGTGGAGCGCATGCTGTACTGATGCTTACCCAAAGGCTATTTAGTGTTTGTGGGTTCCTTTGCAGTACAAAATGGCTCTCTCTCCTTGTACGATGCTCTGTTCTCTGATTTATTCAATCAGAGACAATAGGGGGTTTTGATTCTTAGCCAGCCTGTCCTCTCTTCATCTGTGGGAATTCCTCCTTTCTGCCACAATGCGACAGCTATTAAATTCCATATTTCCTGAAGTCTTTGCTGTTTGAGGCATACAGTTTGAGCTCAAACAGTGCTACCTCAGTCTAGAGAGGAATATCATCTTACAGACATCTCCTTAGCAGGACTGAGCATCATAAAGCTCCTTTGAAGATACATTTGCTTCCTGATACCTTTGTGCCTCCCAGAGACCACATCTCAAATAGTTCCTGTCTCCTGTTAACCAGTACAGGCTCTTTGCTACCCTGTGATGCCAAGTCCATCCACCAGAATCCCCCCTAAAGTAATCAAGAACTCCTTCATAGCACTTGTATCGAGATGAGAAGCAAGCATCTCAGAAGTGCCTTCAGTGCTTGGTGAATTAACAGAAGACCTGGCAGAAGCTGGAATTCTCCACCCCATCAAAGAATAATAGTTAACTTTTGCCACCTAAGGCTTTTGTTTTGTTTTGAAACTGGAGGCAGATTCCAGCAAAATCATGTAAAGAGAGGTATCAATGCCTGTCTGCAGTTAAAAGGAGTTGTAAAGCTATGTGGGTACCCACATAACTGGAGCGATAGGATTGATTTAGGTGTTCAGCAAGTGCCTGCAGATTTAAAGGAACCTTTGTTAATTATTGCAGCAGGAAAGCTGCTTTCCCTCTCCTTTATATCAAGAAAGCGCAAACACATCAGGTGAACCAGCACAGTCGTCACTGGGGCTGGTGCATAAGGAAGGACATGTCTCAGCTTATTAGCTAAACTACAGCAGAGTGTAACAAACCACAGCAACTTGGAAGCAGTTGTGAAGGGGACAGAGGAGCAACAGGTGCCTCCTGACAAGTACCCAGAGGCTAGGATGCTCTCTCTTTTATGTGTTTGTTTTTATATTCAGATGAAGGTGCCTCCTTGCCAGCAGTCACTATCGGTTGTTTGGATTTATTCAATCAATCTCCTAGCAGTGGCACTCACTTGGCCTGTAGTACAACAGACTTCTGGCCCCTGTCTATGCTACCAGTTCCTGGCATGGGGATTTTGGCAAGGTGCTGCTTCACATAAAGCACTTCTGTGACTGTACCATCCCACAGATTGCTTTCAAAGAAGCTGAACCTCATTCAGCCCAGTGCTCTGGGAGGATCTGCTGGTGCAGTGCTACAGCTGACCAAAAGGTGTCATTCTGATTTATTTTTTTTAATTCTTTATTTCCTCATGACATGCTGGTAGGGAAAGATAAGGCTATTGGCTGAGCACATCACTCAATATTGTAACATATGTGCTACCGCATCCGCTACAGAAACCAACTTTCTGTCACTGAAACCTAGAATTTTTGAAGTCTTCCTGGCTCCAGAAAGTCATACAAAATTAGCTGTATTCTTTGGAGCTGTTCATTGGTGATTTAAAGGCTGTAAAAGTACGAGGAAGAGTCCATTCTCCAGAAAGTTGTGACTTGCTACGGCTTTTGCCCAATGCTTTCCAGCAGGGAAAGCACCACAAATATATTTAAAACATAGCAGAAATGGAATGAGGTTTCCAAAATGCAGCACTGACATATTTCTCAAGCTGATGAACAGCTTATAGAGAGTCTCATTTTGAGTTTGTAGCCTAAGTCTTTGCTGAGAATGATGTGGGTAGACTCTGGGCTGGTTTGTTTGGGGTCCCCACCAGATTGTTGAGAGGTACACAATTAAGATTCTGAGCCACCTCCCTCATGCAATACAAAGAGCCGTAATTAAAAGGCAGTTAGCATCTAGCAGCAACAGGAGAGAAGCCACATATACCTCTCCAATTGTTCTCATGCAGCTAATTCTCTTTCCTTTCATGCTTTGTCCTTGCAAGTATTTGTTTGCAGCCTTACCTATGGCATCAAAGAACAGCAGGCAGTGTAAATTGAGCTGCTGAATGAAGGTTGTTACAATTTTTTGAGGAGGCTTTAAGATTTGGGGCTCCCTATAGATCCCCCAATCTCTGCTTCCACAGGGCCAAGGAACAGCTGCCTCCTTCTGTGAAACAAGCTTAAGAGACACTTCATATTTCAACTAAATGCAGCCATTGCCATGGAGGCAAAAGCCACCCACTGCCTGTCTCAGAAACTCGGGGGGTGCTGGATTAGATGCCCCTTTTGCAATCTTATTGCAGTCAGAGGAAATGATTCTGTCAGTGGTTTCTCTAATCCTGAGAGCACAATTTCTGTGTGACAAGAGGCTGAAAGTGTAAATCAGAGATCGTCACAGAGCAAAGATGCCTAATCACTTGGATATTAGCACCTCTTTGAAAAGCTTCATGGGAACGTTTCTTTAATACGGAGGATAGCTTTTGGAGTATTTGCTCTGGTTTTGAACGAGACATTGGGAGAAAAAGTAGGAGAATTATTCTGAAATTATTACAGAGCTACACAAAGAAAGCAAACTGAACATAGAGAATGCTTATTTCTCGATCACCGATTCAATCTGTGCTGCAGAAGGCTGAAAGTTATCCATGTCCAATTGATTTGGGACATTATGAACAGCACTGGTCATCATTTTCCACCTGTCAGGTATTTTTCTCGTGTTTTATGATGGGATTACATTTACAGCGCGTCTTGGAAAATGAGTTAGATGGGAAGCCAAATCCCATCCTTTGCTGTGCTTTCTCATCCCATCAGTAGGCCTTGATTTTAAAACGTTCTCCTGTTCACTATATTCACACTTTCCTACACCTTCCTGAAAGAAAGTTATATGGATTTTCTGATCTCCTACACGATAGCACTGCATGATACTCAAGAAGAGTAAAGTAAGGGAATAGGTGACAGGCAGACACCCCCAATGAAGTTCATTCATCCCTCATCACAATGCGGGCAGAATGCTTTAAGTAATAAGAGAAAAAGAGATTAGAACAGTTGCAAAAAGAACCAGTTTCTGAAAAGGTAATTAAAATTGTTAGGTTATTAAGCTTATTAGCTCTAGCGTCATTCATTGGGGGATTTCTTGTCAGCTTCAATAGAAAAAGGAAAACAAGCACTGAATAAATTCTGCCGTGCCTTGTACATGAACGCTTTGAAAGCACTTCAGTAATCTGGGAGATCAGCATCTCCTCTCCCTGCTGAAATGCAGCTGCTTGAGGCAGTGCATTCTGCTCCTGCTGTGCTCGCTGAGCCCAGCTGGGTGAATTTCACAACTGTTCCTGCAGAGCCTTTGGAGTCCAGGCTGAGATGTGCCACGTGAGAGCCCGCAATCAAGGAAGAGCTCAGAATTTAAACACCAGGGCTGGAATTTGCCCAACCCAGATGTCAGACTCCTAAATAAGAACTGAAAGAAAGCCACAAGTTTTTCCTTGGGACAGATTGAAGCCCCTCTCCCTCCTGTCAGCTAAGTGAAATCTCTCAGTTTGTTTTCCTCGTGGATTGCCACCTCTCCCTCTAACAGCAGCAGTACCAGCAAAGCACAGAAGCATTTTAGGAATGCATCTTCCAAAGTGCTCTTGAAAGCGAAAAGATTTATGTGCAAGGAGTGGTGGCAGAGAGAAGAGGTCAGTAACATTTATGCACTCATCATTGGACTAAAGGGCTTTGGAGGGCTTTGGGGATCTTTTAGAGGAAAGATGCGCTGTATCAAAGGGCTGGTGGAGCACATTATTCTGGATTCACCCCTTTTCGGGTGCTGATAGCACTGAACTGTGTGAGTACATCTTCATCACCATTGCTGGGCTCAGCTTTGATGTGCTCGAGTCTTATGGGAGCCTCTCTGTAAAATATACGATTGCAATATTGGTGTCTTCTCTTTGAATACATCTTTTCCAGATCCTAACTGCGTGTGCAGCCCTGAACGGAGCAGGGCATTGTCTGCTTGTTAAAGCAGCGTGTTTGCTCTCAAGGGAGCAGCTGTAATGGATTTTTGGCAAGTGAAAGCCTCGGGCCTTTATGGATGATGCTGGGTGAATTGCACTGGGGTTTGTAGCAGCTTAAATTTTTTTTTCCTCACAGCAGTGACAGGTTGTGTATAAATGGAGGTGTATCATTTACCCTCATCTGAAGGGGGTGCAAATCACCGTCTCAGTCAGCTGCTTGCCATAAATACAGCAAGTTGCCAAAGCTTCCATGCCGCTGTTTATGATTTCCTGTGCATCTGCAGCAGCGGGAGGAAATACATAGTTAGAAAGCACTTTCTGTTTGGGTTTTGAAGGACAGTTTCACTTCGCTCACACTTGTTACAGAGCACACCACGTTCTGCTGGCCAGTACAGCTGACTATATGCAGTCAGGGCAGTCCTATGGGAAAGCATTCGCCTCATGCGTGTCAGTATAACAAGCTTCTATTAAGACTTGTTTCTCTTTTTTGTATTTCTTCATTAATTCCTGAAGCAGTTAAAGCAATAGGGTGTCAGCAGGTGAATCCATTTCAAGGTGGATCATCCGCACGTGCCGGTTAGCAACGGGCTGCACATCAGTTTTCATCTCTGTCTGTGAGCTATTTAACTGCAAACCTACAAAAGCACTAATTTCCCCTGCTTCTTTCCAGGTAGAGCAGTTCTGTGGAGCACTGGTGCCCTGCCAGGTGGCATTCTGCTGTTGAGGGACCTGCTGAAGCCATAACTGTGAAAGGGGAGGCTTTCATCTCTGCAGCATTACAACCAAACCAAGCCTCATCTCCTCGAGGTGCTGTTTGTATGGCAGGCTACAAATCTTCCGACCAAAACGTCACCATTCGTTCCCTGGTTTCCAAACCACTATGTTGGAATGACTGGAGTTCCTCCTTGCCAACTCAGCTCTCTCTTGCTTTAAGAGGACTGCTGTGTCACTAAAGCACGACGAGATTCAGCCCTGTGTACTAACTTGCAGCTCATTATGGTCTAAACAAGTTGTGCAGAAGAAGGAAGAAGAGGAAGATTCAATCAAGCTGCCTGAAGGACTTATTTTCCCAATTCAGTCACTGTTAAACTTTGCTCACTGTAGAACAGTTCATGCATTTAAATATTAAGAAGGGTATTTTCTTTCTGGCCTTACAAAAATGACTTGTGACTTTAGGTGGTAAAACTGTAAGCCATGTTGAAATGCCGTACTTATGTTTAGTATAGGACTTCAAGGGGAAAAAGGTGAGAGGCTGATTCATGCAGAAAGTTTTCTTGACTTGCTACTGATTCTTTTTAAACATAACAGTTGCACTAAGCTTTCCTAATGACATTTTCAGTGTCCCAAGGAGCTCTGACCAGACCAACAATAAATGAGACCACAGGGAAATAGGAGGAATCAGACATGCCCTAAACTACAACAATCTTAGATTAAAAAAAAGATATATTTTTGTAATTTTCTGCCCTTCCATGGGAGTTAAAGTATTTTGTACTGTTGTCTGTCCTGCGCTTACTGTAACTTGTCTACCAACCATCTGTATTACCTTTTTTCTAAGCCAAGTAAGTTCCTCACATGGAATGATTCGATTGCAGAAAGATCACCACTTAGATTTCGTGGAAGCTTTATGTAAGGGATCTTAAGCTGTAAAAAACTGGAAGTTTTCCCTTACCACCTGCTTGGCAAATCCCATTAAACTCAAGGATGCGTTTTGAACCATTACTCCCTGCTACGCTTCGTGCTGCAGAGGTCAGAGCTGTGGGAGGACACTAATAAAATGAGATAGCTGCGTCTGGATGGATCAAGCTAAGGAAACCACAAGCGTGTACCCTTTCCAGGCAGTCATTAGAAAAGGCAAAGCTAACTGGTTTTGTTTCTTCACATTGTGGTTTTCCTTTAGAGTAACCACAGATGCAGCTCAGATTTCTCTTCGATGCATTTACGCCTCATTTGCTGCACCCTTGAATACCTTTGTACTTTGGGTTTTGAAGCTGCCTGGAGAACCCCGCTTTTCTTGGGAACCACGCATTTTCTCTTTGTCTTAGGATTGTCCCAGTGTTTGCTTGGCTTATTCCTACAGTTACAACCCTTCAAGGAGACTGCAGAATATCTGCCCAAGAACCATCCTTGCAGCGAGTTGCCTTTTTGTTTTGGTGGCATTGAGGATTGCTGAGAACACTAAACTGCTTTGGCATGATACTATAACCTATGCTAGTTCTTCACTGTTCCCTTGGGCCCTGCAGTCTGTAAGAGGAGAAGGGGAATTTCTTCTCCCCAGCAGCCTTGTGCTTTCATCAGAGTAGCTCCCATAACGTAGGTTGCTTTCCGTAACTGTGACTTAGCAAAGGCTTCGCAAACATCCCACTCATCTGGCATGGAAAAAATCTCATGGGAGACTGTCGTGTTACCATTAGTCATCAAGGCAATCTAAAAATGCTCTGCTGTTTTCATTCATGGAATGAATTTGAGTCATTCCACAGAACTGTTACTAAGCAATATTTCATGTCAGCTCTAAGTGAGAGTAGAGGAGCCGATGGTAGGGCCAAGCAGGTTGTCTCCTGGATGGTATAGCATGTAAGTACCGGTGGGTTGAGCAGTGCTGCAGGTTGAAATGAAAGCTGGAGAATCTTTCCCCACTTTGGTAAAACAGACTTGGGATTCAGGCTGGATGATTCTGAAGGAAGTAGCGTGTCTCTTCAGGACTAAAGTGCTTTGAAAAGCAGGAACTAAATTTAGATAGGTAGAATCCTTCTGAAGTCAAAGAAGCGGCGATGCTGAGAGGAAAGCTAGGTTAAAAGCTCCTTTTGCATTTGCTGGAGGAGGTGATGAAGGGCAGTAGCTGTGCTGTCTGAGCAGACACCATGGCAACATGTTCATGTCCACACTTGCCAAATTCATTAAGCTGAGCATCAGGCATTCTGGAAGTGGTGGGGATAGAGGGAATAAAGCCTCTTTGCACAAAAGAGGGGCAAGACCGAGTGACAAAGGAGAAAGAGGAGAGGAGCACAAAGGGTACTTCTTTCCAAGGACGAGTCAGTTCTTGAAATGAATTATTTCCACCAACTTCAGGTTACTCGCAGAGTTGGCAGAAGCCATCTGCTCCACTTGCTTGTGGCTAAAAAACCCCACTGTTTTATAACATGGACAAATCTCAGTGGTGGATGGGGACCGAGCATTTCAGATGTTGAAGACAGAGGTGCTCAGCTGACTCCTCAGAGAGGCCCCATGTGCCACAAGCTAAGGAGTGCTTGGAGGGGGGGAGCAGCTACTTGGTGGAAATAAAAGGCCGGCCTCACCCACTGCTCATGGTCATGAAAAGAACCCGAATTCTTTGTTTGATGTTGCTCAGTTGCTGTTGGAAATGTGAGGCAATGTTTACCTCTATTAAAGTTGCTGTATGTGATTTAAATTGTCCAGGTAAATATTCTATAGCTATATTTAGTTAAGATTTTAAGAGCACTTGATGTGACTCATCTAATAGTATATATAAGAATATTTTTTTAATTGTAGGAAGGACTTAGTTTGAAACATAGTTTTAATAATTTGGACTGTTTAGTTCAGGTATTTCTAGTTCATCAGAAAGGAATAACCATTAACCACTACATGAATGTTTTACCTTAACATTCTGTGCATCTTACAGTGCAGGTTTAATCTGATTGTGATTGTGTCTTAGTATTTGCTGCTGTTTTGTGTTGCGTAGTCGAGCTCGCTTTGTTCAAGAGCATTTTAAAGGCATTTTTCTGTTACAGAAAACGAAAAGAAACACTATAATAGATGTCTGCCTGCAGCTTGCTCACCGCTTACAAAATCCACTGACTAGGAGCAGAGTCAAACAGGGCAAGCAAATTAGAGGCTTTCCTCTTTGTGCATGCTGTGCTGCGGAGGAAAACCCTGCACAGAATCACAGCTTCGTTACTCCAACCGCAGAAGTCAGCATGCCTTGTTTGCCTGCAGGATCAAGGCAGAAATGCACAGGTAGTATTTTTCCCCTTCTCTGGAAGATACGGAGATGACTGCAAACACTTGTTCAGCACGCTAACTTGTACACAGGTCAATGCTTATCCTAAGCTCCAAACGACTTGTAGAGGTCTAATGAACACTTAATTGCTAATGCATTTGAACATTTTGTTCATTACTGCTCCCTCTAAAGCTCTGTACGTGGCATAATCTCTGCAGGGTGGCACGCCGTGGTTTTCATTACGGGGTTTCTTTTGTTAGATGCGTTTCTGCTGCTGCAGTCTTTGTGTGTGAGGAGTTACCAGGACCATGCGTTTTGTTCTGTGCAATTGCTTGAACTTTGTTTAAAGGTGTTTTAAGAGAATTTGTTGTTGTGACCAAAAGTTGGTTGTTTTTCTTCTTCTTTTTTTTTTATATAAGAAAAATCGATAAGACGAGTTTGAATGGACATCTCACGTTTCAGTAGAAACCGCCATCATTAAACATGTTCTTGAAACCTCTCCTTGTGCTGCTGTGTTTGGGGGGGGATGGGAAAGGGTTTGTCGTTTGGCGAAGTGCACTGATCTTCAGAGAGCCTTGCACACTGCCTTAGCACAGGGAGCTGCACATCCCTTTGTACAGTGAGCCTGAGACAGAGCGTGACAAGGAGAGAAACCGGTGGTGACAGCACAGAAGAGAAATACATTGAGTCACACAGAGTCCCTATCAATACCCTTAGATTGACATCTGGATTCAAAAAGCAAACACCTCTGCAATAGTGAAGATAGCAGTACTGCTGGTTCCAACCTTGTTAAGTGGCATCACGCCCGCAGTCTGCAGCCCTGCTGTCCCAGGCTATGAGCCAAGCGGAGTGAACCGAGCCGTGTCCCCTCCCCAGGGTGGCCAGACTGCACATCAGCAGTGGGCTCCAGCCTTCCAGCTGGGTCATGTGTCTCAGTTCCCAGTCTGAAGCAGTTTTGCCTTGTGGCTTTCGGGGCACGTGAGATGCTGAAGAGCTAGAGACGAGCATCAGGGCAGTGAGGCACATGGGGATTTAATGCTCATTTTAGGATTATGAACAAGTCCTCTGAAGACTTCTCCTCTTGCACCATGTTTAAATAAAGCAAGGAGGGGCTGCTAGTTATGGGACAGACTGATCCAGCGCCCCTTGCACGAGTCAGTTCTGCCTCTTTCCCACATTCCAGAGCTGTTCCTGTCTTGATGTCTTCATGCCTTCTTTTAATAGTCAGACTAATTCAGTGCTGTAGACAAAGGGCAGCTGCCAACCAGCCAGTGCTTTTTGAATGACGTCCTGCCAAAGTGAAGTTAAATCCAATTCAACGTGCTTATCAAAATGTAATCAGGCCTCAGCCATGAGCCAGCTGTTGTGCAGCAAAGCTGGTGTTCGTAGGAAGTTTGACCCAGCAAGAGGAGCACCAGCCTAACCCAGCCGTGCTCAAACGGGACTAGCTTCCTTATTCGGTGCACACTGCAGAAGGGAAGATCAAATGAAAAGCAGCAGCTGCAATCTGCACACGCTTGCTTTTCTGATGAGAACTCAAAAATCTGGTGTAATTTCTTAGCTAAGGGCTGAAAAGCTGGATAAAGATGATTGCAGCTGGGGTTCTGGGCAGAAAGGGGATGCTCATTTCAGCCTCTCTGAATTTTGACATGGGAGAAACTTGAAGCTACAAGACATGTCCTCATATATGTATATATTTTAACTGGGTCCTCTTAACAGGTTATCTTGATTTCTGGTAGAGTCCTGCACAGATCAAGGTATTGCACAACCTGCCCTTTGCTGGATGTAGGATTGCCACCTTCATACAAGGTACTGCTCTCACTGGCAGCCACTGTCTGTACTCAGTTATGAGGTTAACTCAACAGAGCCATCAAATACATATTTATAATGCTGGAGAAGGGAGGGGGTGCCCCTCCTGTGTCTGTCAGTGATCTTTGGATGCCTTGATACTTACAAGTACAAAATTGTCAGCGATGTTTGGCAAGTGCTATCAAAGAGACATTAGCTTAGCACTGAGATCATTTGAATTACGCCTGACAACGAGCTCTATTAGAGTATGAAGCAGGAATGGCTCTAATTGCTTAAGACCAAGTAGTCTGTAACTAGGCTGCACAGAAACATCATTGAAGACAGTTCATCTCCCTATCAGCCCGCAATTACCAATTTCTAAGAGACCAGAAACTCTCCTAGCCTTCATTTCCAGCAGACATTTGCTCCTCTGAGCTCAACCAACCAGGTTCCCACTTGGTTTGCTTTTCTAATGACCGTTTGCTCAGGGCATGTTCAATGAGCTGAGTTTAATTCAAAGCAGCACTTCCATCTGATGAAAAAACAACAGTACGGAACGAGTGACCATTGCTGTTAAAGCTAAAAAGCAAATGGCTTTACCATTTCGGATGCAGCTCTCCACATCCTAACAGGCACCATGTTAGCAATGGGAAAAGATGGAAAAGCCTCAGAACTTTCTCCTAAGCCAATAACCTGATGGGAAGGTGGTGGCACGCAGGTGCCCATGGACTTTGATTTAGGATTCCTCCTTCCAGCCCTGGGGGGGAAGCACTGAAATCGAATGGCTGCAGTACAAAAAGACTGAACATGGCTGTATTTCTTGCCAGGTAATGCGTGTGTTCGTGCTGCCCTGTGTCTGTTAGAGGAGATACGAAGCCGTCTGGGCTGATGTGGCTGTTCCTCATCAACCCTGATGCCAGCCCAGAATAAGCACAGCGCTGCTGATAAGCGAAGATGAATAAACTGCTTCAAATCATCTTCAGCTCCTCAAGACATCACTTGTAAAGCCCTCACCCCCAAGCTGTTCCCCCCTGCTGCCATCAGTTTCCAGACTGCCACTGCCCTGGTACAAATATATTTAGCTGGAAAGCAGCTCTTCTTTACAGACATTTCTCTCGTCTCCTGCCCTCAATTCATGACGGTTTAGCTCGGGTCAAGAACATTTGACATTTCCCCACTTCATTTCTGCCTGGCTGTCAGCAGTGTTGTCTCAGCAGTGCCTTCTGGGCAGCATCTGCCATCACCTGGCTCCATCCCACTTCCTTGCTTAAGGACTCCTACAGGCACAAAGCCCAGCACTGTTACAATATTTCTCAGGTAAACAGAAAAAAAGAGGCTTTCAAAGTAATTTTTCTTGTTTTCTAAGGAGGTCAGACCAGTTCGAGGTGTTGATGGTGAGCAAATGCTGTCTGGGCCAGGAAAAGAATGAAGGGGTCCCTGCCCTTCTGCCTTGCTTGCCACCAACACTTGACCACAAAAGCCTTGAATTCCTCCCTGCCACCCCCAGTGGTTGTGGTCTAGCAATGCCCTCATAGACTGAGTCACAGCAAAGGAGAGATACAGAGGGTACTTCTGGAGCAATGGTCAAACCAACACTGCAACCACCAGCTGCCAAGGATGGGCCTGCATGGAACAGCAGACATAGCTCATCCTTCGCCTTAGCAACAGCCAAATTAAACAGGACTTCACTCAAGCCTCCAGTCTGAGCTCCCGTTGTTGAAGTCAGGTCTATTTAAGCAGGATTAACATTCCCAAAGCCTGCTAAGCTTAAAGAAAGCAATGGTACCTCTCATGGTGCCCATGGACTGGGGGAGCCCCATGCTGAAAAGCTGCTATTTAACGAGCTGTTCAAATGAACAACTCCCTTTGTCCCTCCGCTTACGCACAAAGTTTTTAAAATCACATATTTACAGCACATTGTTTGCAGCTGTTCAAGGAAACAAATGATTTGCTTTTAAACATAATCACTATCAGAAGTAAATTATTCAGCACTTGCTGCTCGGAAGTTAGAAAGGGAGCCTGGATTTCTTTATAGTTCCTTCCTCTTTTTTATAATAGATATACAAGCTGCAGGGCACACTTTTATGCTCCCGTAGCCAAGATTTTGTAGAATTGACTAATAATCTATTTTGCATATTTATAAACACTTTATCATTTATTAATGGGACATTTCAGGAGTAAATTTATAATCCTGCCGTATGATCTCAGCCTCTCACAGAAGAAATGGTTGCTCGTGTCAAAGAGCTCAAAACGAGAGCTGGCGTAACAAAGAAATGAGCGAGGATATCTCATTAGCAAGAAAGCAAACAGGCAGGAGCCTTTTGTGAGAGCGAATACCCACATGCACACAAGACGGCTCACAACACCGCGTTAGATGTCAAATACAGAATGCAGCTCTTGAGATGTATCAATTCCCCATTCTGCCTGCTATAAAGCCTGCAGTAGCATATAGAACGAGCCTATAGCCATACAAAAGCACTGCTCTAACACACCCTGTACTCCGAATTGCCATTGCCACACCCAGGCTCGCAACCTCTGGGCATTTAGATGCCTTTAGCAGCAGACACAAACCCTAGACCAAGTACTGATCTCCTGCCCACCCTCACATCCCACGCTGCTGATACAGGAAATCACAAACAGCTCAACCACTGCCCACATCAAAGCTCAATTTCGAGGCATCTCATCCCCCAGATAAACAGCAAAAAAACCCCTAAAAAAGTCTTTTCTTACCTGTGTCTGGGAAACCCCTGGAGATCCATGAGCAAGTCCCATCCACTCTCTGCTAACTCACCCTACACCACCTGCACCGAGCCCTCCACTTGTGCCCTTTATAACTTTTGGGTCCTGAGCAGCACCCAAATCAACAACCCAACACCTTCCAGCTGCCCTCCTTCCTCAGGAGCTCCTCCCACCCTACTCCTCACCATTCAGACCCAGGTGGAGGAGGAAGGTTGCAAACTGAAAACAGAGCTTGCAGCTGTGTAGGCGTGGGTTGCAAGGTTCTGAGTTTTGCACACCGATTGAATCTTAACTTCAAGGCTGACACCGAGCTCTCACCACGGTGGGGAACTGTTGTGCAATTTGCCCCACGCTGAAGGTACCAAAGGGCTGCTGCTGCTAGGGGGCAAATTCCCCCGGGAGGTGATGCTTTCAGCACGCGTTTTATTTCATATTTCTGAAAGGAGTTCCAACCATTTGAAGTTTTCTTTGAGTTTCACTGGAAGCAGAGCTGCACTGCTCGGCCTGCTGACGGGGAGCAGGTGGGGAAGAGCAGGAGCAGAAGAGGAGGTGAATCACGCTGCAGCCTGGTGGTGTATCCAAGCGTAGCAGCGCCTCATTGATGCCATTTAATTGTTCCCTGCGACTCGGATAATGGGGAAGACATTAGTAATAATAGCGGCTTCATTATGTTCCTTTTTGATGTACCATCTCAAAAGCTGAAATCTGAGCAAGGACATTAGGAACCCACAGTCTGAGGTTGCCTTTGGCATTTTGTTTTTCTGCAGAACCTGAAAATACTTCAATGAAGCTTATTAAACTTCAATGTAAATGTGTGCAAACAGAGAACACTTGCACGCAGAATGCAGATAACAAGGTGTCAGCCATGGGGCCTTTGCAGCACTGAGTTTTTCACTCAACTTCTTTGACCACCCCCAAAGAATGCATAGTGTGTGTGATCAGAGAGCCCTTATGTGTGGCTGCTCCTGTTCAGAGCAGAGCAAAGCAGATCTTGTTGGAAGCCCCGATGGGATGGAGATAGGAAAACGCAGAGGGCAAATTTATTCAACCAGGAGTTTGACTCCACGATCCTTATGGGTCCTTTCCAGCTTGAGTTTTTCTATGATTTCAGCAGCCTTTGCCAGCATGAAGGTCAGCACGGACCCAGCCCCTTGCCATGGGCAGTGCTTTACATCATCTCACCCTATGGATCCACACAACTCTTTGGCATGTTCTGCTGCCAGCCCTCATCAGTCAGTGCTAGTAAATGCGGCATGGGACTGTGGAGTGCCCAGAGGCGTTCCAGCCTGATATAGTGCAGCCTGCATTAGGCTTCAGTGTGCTGAGCAGTACTGAAGGGTTTCTGCCCCAAATCCAGCTGCTTTAGCTGAGGTGCTGCTAAAAGATAGGGGGAAGTAGACTTAGCACTGTTGAGCTCTTGTCATATTCTCACCATGTGGACACTTTATTTTGCTTCTTTTCTTTTTGCCCTCCCTGCAGCACTACAAGGATTGCATCACCACCAGTATAAATGTGCACATACTACACCCACAGCCACAGTGCGGGCTGCAGCTGCTGCCGCTGTGAGTTTCCCCAGCACTGCTGGGAGCACTCATTGCAAGGGAAGAACTCAAAGCAACAGCAGCAGCCTGGGGCCACAAGAGGTGAGAAAACCCACTGCACACCAGCTGAGATTTCACAGCAGTGACATATGGTCTATGCAATGTCCTGCATTCATATATGGGACCCCAGAAGGGTGCTCAGTACAGCCATGCTGTGCCCCTAATGCCTGTCCTCTCATTTGACTTGTGGTGTTTTAAACATCCTCCTTATCTTGCAGGCTTGTGAGGGCTTTTCCTTTTTCCCTATGGACAAAATCCAGCTGCTATTGTTCATATTTCTCACTGCTGAAGATACTCTGAGTATTGCAGTGACTTGATGGATGCAGCGAAGATGAAGTCTGAAGGGATCAGTGGAATTGGCACTTTGGTTAAAAAAGATGGATAAGGCGTATGAAACACCCCACATATTCCTTTATTCCCAAAAATAAGCTGACAGGGTTTGGGTCTATTTTTGCTGACCCTGTTCTACATACTAGAAAGATAGCAGGAATGATAAAATTCCTTTTGTTATCTTCCTGTAAGGCAAAAATAGACAGAGCTGTGTCCATAGATACCTTCACACTGAGACGTGACTTCGGCTAGATCAGACTGAAGATCAGTGGCCTACATTTCCTAGGCTTAAAACTGCACAACTGGATATTAAGGTATTATTCAGGTTGGATAGTTGGAACAATTTCTTCTCAGAGAGAGCGGTGCTGCAGTGGCACAGCAGCTCAGGGTGTTGGAGTCACCATCCATGGATGTGCTCAAGAACCGTGGGGATGTGGCCCACATGGTCAGTGGGCATAGGGGGTGTGGGTCAATAGTTGGACTGGGTGGTTTTAATGGGCTTTTCCAACCTTAACGATTCTATGAGTGGTGAGATCCAGAAGTTTGACACTGGATTTGGGCTGTGTGCAGGTTGTGAGCCGGAGCAGCAGCAGTCTGGTGCCAGCTTTGTGCAATTAGCAGCCATCTCCATTCAGAAACACAAAATGCGCAACCTTCCTGCTGTGCAACCTGCTCCTTCCCAGCATTTAGCACTGCCGAAACTTTAACAAGGGATCAAGCATGAGAAACCCTCTTCACCTGCCTCGACATTAACTAAAGAAGTTATTAGTGCCACAAATGTTTTACCTTGTTGTTTCAAGCCTCGCTGCAGAGAGTTTTGTAGAACATGAGTGCAAATAGAGACCCCGTGGCTTTTGTCAAAATACTGAATGCTGAGTTCTCTGTTTGCTTTTTTCCTGCCATTAATGATAGCAATAATCCCCCACTGCTCCTAATCCTCTTTGCAAAGGGCTGGGCCCAGTCCCCTCTGCAGTCATGTGTCCCCATCACACATGGGGACCACCTGGAGGGACTTTAGCTCCACTCAGCCACGTTGGGAGGAGGCAATGGGAGATCCCGTGCAAAGGGAGATGTCAAAGGCAGGATGCGATCCCCAGAACAGGGATATCTCAGCATGTCATACATTTGTTTCTAACATGTGCACAATCCCTGCCCACTTTCTGTGTTTTTACCCACCCGTGCAAATAGACCCTGCAGGGATCAGCCTGCCCTGCTGCCCGAAACAACAGTTCAGTTTGTAAACCAACCCGCACCCGACGTGCAAGTGTTAAGTCTCAGCTCATTTCACATTCCTCTTTAAAACCACCTCTGAAGTGATGGGTCCCCTCGGACTAATACTGAAGGAATGATTGCAGCATCCCTGGGACAGCCTCCGTGATGGGCACTGATTAATCACGCCTCAGTTACAGAGCAAACCCAGCCTTGCAGGGAATGGTGAGACTCCGAATGCTTCCTGCTGTAGCAGTGAGGTTTTAGTTAAAGTTCTCCATCAGTTTCTCTCCAAGAGCTGTAACGAGGTGTGTGTGTGTGTGTGTGTGTGTGTGTGTGCAGTTTCTCCTCTGTGAAAACTGTGGCTTTCATCTCCATCCCCAAGGAAAGCAAAGACTGAGACATCGTCGTTCTGTGAAGGGCTGAGAGATGTTCTTTCCCTGTCTGGTGAGTGGGATGGGATTGGAACTGTGGAGGTGTGGAACAGCATTGCTTGTCCTGCTCACAGCTCCTCTCCATGCTGCTGTGAACCACTCAGTGATGTGGCACTGGGGGACGTGGTGAGTGAGCACAGTGGTGACGGGTTGATGGTTGGACTGGTTGGGTTGATGGTTGGTTCTCCGTCTGTTCCCTTGGAAAAGAGCAAATCTGTGTCCCACCTCCAAGTTTTGATCAGCATTATGACGTCTCTCAAGGTTTCCCAAAGGAAGAGCTTCTCCTCACCATCTCCTTGCTGGTAGGGGTCCCTTGGTACTGCCTTTCCCCATTCCTCCCTCCTGCTTTCTTACAGCGAGCCCACGGCGAGGCTTCATTCCTTTTTTATGAAACGCCTTGCAGTCCATTTACCAGCACACTGTAAAATCGACGCGTTAATAATTAAAGCTACAGCTGTCAAAATAAACGGCCAAAGTCCATTTTGGCAACACTATGAAATATTATCCCACCACGCTGAGGAAGGGCTGTTTTTCTGTTGCCAATTGCGTGCTCGCAGCCAGGAGGCAGGCAGTGCCCTGCCATCAGCAGCAGCGGCATTAGTTCAGATTACACCAGCCACAGTGACAAATGGAATGGTGACTGCAGGCTGACCCAGCACGGCTCATTTTGTCCCCTTTTCTGAAAGAAGAGGCACAAAATGATCACACAGTGCTGGATAGGAAGGGCTCTGCAGGCATTTCGTGCTGACCTGTGGGCCCTCTGCTCACCATCGGCTCCACTCTCTCCTCCCAGCAAAAAAACAGCAAAACCGTACTCCTCAAACCTCCCAACCCTCTGCTTTCTGTCATTCAGGCTGACCCTAATGAGGTTTTTCCCCTTCATTCCTGAGCGTGAAGTTCCTGACCCAGAGCTGCAGCCACAGTGCAGATGATAGTAAGTTCTGGCTGGGAGTGGGCTGGGAGCTGCAGGGATGGGGAAAGCTGCTCTGGAAGCTCACACCATATTTTATCCTCGGTCATATGACATGTTGGGGTTTTGAAGCCACAGCTCTTGAACTCAAGATTATTTAAGATGCTCCGCTTTCATGCATACAACAAAGGCTGCAAGCTTCTGGCCCTCGTGGTTACAGGCAAAAGGCTTGGGAAAAATAAAAAGACCCAGAGAAGCAGTGAAAAATAACAGAATTAAAAATACATGGCGTACAGGAGGATTCCCACAGGTATTGCTCTGAAAAAACTTTGTGATTTGGGGGGAAGGCTGAGCTGCAGGGCTACCAGCTCATAGCCTGCTCTTCCTTACCAGCAAAGAGATGCATCCCCACCAGCCCTGTCCTCATGGCCTGAGCTGCCCCTGTGGGGCCCTGGGTTATGCCCAGAGCCCATGGCAGGAACGTGCCACAGCTGGGAGAGGCAGCAGGTCCATCTGCCTGCATTAATTACCATGACAAGATGCTACAGTCTTGCTTAGCAGTCTGATGCTGGGGATGTTTCCCACGTCACCTACTCTGTGCTCACCACTGCTGCTAAACCTTATTGCAGTGAAAGCTTCAGCCCTGTTTTGTCTCTGGACCTGCTACTAAGTTGTTCCCTGGTCTTCCTAGAGCCACTTACATGAACCCATTCTGCCCCCACGATGCCCCAAAGGCAGCGTTTGAGTGGTTGACCACATTGTTAAGCACCAAGCTGTGTCTTCACGTGCTTGGCTTTAGCTGTGGAAATGATGACAAAACATCTCCACCTCTTTCCTTTGTCTGTGGTGTGAGGACAACAGCAGTGGGGCACTGTCATAAATCACACCAAGCCCTTCATATGAGGATATTCCTTGGAGAACCTCAGGGCATCTGGAAGTGCAAATCCCAGATCAGTTTGCAATTGTCCTTAGATGATACCTCAAATAGTTTTCTTCCCACTCCTATTGCTTTCTGTTGGATACAGAAGGATTTCCCAGCTCCAAACCAGCAATGCAGGGTGCCCAGTAGTGGATCCCCATGGTCTCACTGCTCCCTATGCCCTTGCAGGAGTGACACTGCTGGGCCCTACCTCCTTCTTGGCTGGGAGCATCCCGCATGAGTGCTGTGCTTTGAATTCTCCACCTTTCAGGATGCATCTGAGCCCTTTGGGTGGCTCTCAGATGCCACCTCCTCCGGGACTTGTTAAAGCACTTCATCAGTGCCCATCTCCCTCTGCGGGGCTGACCTTTCGCTCATCATTGCTGTTGCTACCTGACTGGGATCACCTCTGAAGAAAGGTTGCCATGGCGATTCCATATTCAGCTCAGCCAAAAAATCCGGCTTCTGTATCTTATTAAATGCTCCATTTCAAAGACCCTATGTGTGGGGAGCCACGGCCGGGGGCTGCCTGCACTCATCACCACGAGGAGTTGGTCACCTTACCCCACTGCCGTGCCCAGAAGGGTTTTTGTTGTGGTTGGCTGAAAGCTTTGGGTTTGTAAACTATTAGTGTTCCTATGAAAACACTTCTCTGCGAAACGTCAATCAGCCTTTTTCAAGGGGATTTTTCACGGCTCTCATCTAAACTCCACTGTCAAATGTCAGGAGCGGATGTTTAATGAGGATCGGTTGGAAGCCCTAATTGGATGAGTATTCAACAGGCTTCTTTTTTTTTCTTCTTTCTTTTTCTTTTTTTCAGACAATTGTTGTTTTATCCTTGGGCCTCTGTTTTCACAGAGATTCCTGTTAAGTTTTAGAAGCTAATCTCCATTTTAAGCTCAGTACACGTGGGTCCTCGGGGGCTACTTGTAGTGGGCTTTCATTGAGTGCACCTGGAGGGCAGAGGGAACACCCACCCAGAACATGTCTGCCCTGACAACAAAGAGTATTTGGGGGTATTATTGGTCCACGTACTGCAAAAGGATGGCTGAGTGTCAGGTCAGGTCAGGTCAGAAGGCAGCAGAGTGGAGGGGTGCTCCACTGCCTCCCTTCTCTGTGCATACACAATGGCATGAAGAAGGGCTGTTCAAATGTTTGTCTCTAGATGGACCTTGGTATCATATGGTCTGATTTCTGGGTGCTCCTCTGTGGAGCCAGGAGTTGGATGTGCAATAGGTAACAAACCTTTCCACAGACACGTCCTGCCCCAAATTCATACAAAGCAATCAGAGATAATGCCCCTGCATGCCCCGCAGCATCCGCTCTGGGCCTCATTACTTCCCATCCATCACTCAGCAGCATTCATTTCCCACCCGCGGTCACACTGCCTTTGCAACAGGTGCTGCAGAAAGCATTTTGAGCCATCTGTCACCAAACACGCCGTGCTGCGTCACCACAGATATTCCTGCTGAACTCCTATGAGCCGTGCTGGGACCATCCCAGCCCAAACCCAACGCCCCACACCCTGTGCTCCCATCTTTGACATCCCTGTGTTAGACGTGCTCAGTGCTGAGCAGCTCTCAGCTCAGAGCTCCCTACACTTATTGCTGCTTCCCAACTGGAAAACCTTCATGAAATGGTTTGTTTTTCCACCTGAACTCAGTGCTCTGACACCTCCACACAAACCACTGTTCTTTGATTTTTCTTCCCCCCCCCCCTCCTACAAAAAAACCCACAAAATTTATAGCAGATGATTATAAAAACATCCCGGTTTCCTATAGCTGTGCTTTTATTGCTGTTTTAATTAAAACCTTGAGAGGACCATAAAAGCCCCATCACAGATGTGTTTCCATCCTCTGTTCCACACCGAACACAAAGAACAGAGCACTGCTACAGCTCTGCCCCATCGCTCTCCGTTTCCATCCCTTTGGCTGGGAAGTGGCCGCTGTTCCACCACACACACAACACCTCTCCATCCCTAATTGCATTCCATTTCACACGTATAGTTACCAGAATGACTTCTTCCAAAAATAAACCACGGGATGTTCATAGCCTCCTGGTTTCTCCAGCCAAGGAACTGCTGCCCTTCTGCTCTCTCCTGGACACTCTGAAAGCCGGCTGGCAAACCCATAAACCTGCCCTTCTCATAAAAGCACCAGAAAAAATGCCCTGAAGCCTGTACTCGAGGCAGGTGAGCCCCACAGGTCACACATCATAATGCCTACCCCTTCATTTCAAGGCATTTATGATGGTGTCTTAAGTCAGCAACCTCAACAACTCCCCTGGTCTCCAGCCAGGAATAAAAGCGCTGAAGGAAATCAGGCCACAGTAATTTCCCCAAACCACAGAGCTAACATGCATGGTAATTAATTCCTTTAGTGGAGAGAGGTTTTTCTAGCTGCTATGAACTCTCCCAGGGGCTGACACAATAGCACGTCTCCTTGGCGGTCAGACTGCCTGCCCACGGCTTTCATCGTGCATCCCACAGCATTCCATGGCTCATGTAGAAGTCCTCCAGCACAGTGCCTGCAGTGAAGCTGCCAAGGTCCAGCCTTGGGCAAAGGGATGTGACCTTGGAGGCAGTGGGTCAAGCAGCATTGCCAGGCTCTGGGCTTCAGGTTGTGTCCCAGCACACGCTGCCTTTCCAATGCAATGAACAGCATGGGATGCCAGCACCTGGCATCTCTGGGGGCACGCAATCCATTTACAATAGAAAAAGTCCATGTCCAGAGCTTGCAGTTAGTATGGACAGGGTAATTTTGCCAACAATTGTCTTAGTTATGGAAGAACTTCAAAAATCTTCAGCTTCCTTAAGTTTGCTGTTGAAAGTTTCCTAAATTGGGCATGCAAATCTCTAAATCTGATCACAGATGGAGTGTAAATACCACGTTGTGAAGTTGAAGGACACAGCTTCCCTTCTGGGGAATGAGATATTGCAGTAATTTGATGATTTTTTTGTTTTGTTTTGTTTTCTTTTAAGCACGCTTCCTTCAAAGCTTTCATCCACAACACAACATTCACCCACCCCCGTAACTAACTTGTTATTTTACAGCAAGTAAAACGAAACTGGAGACAAATGGCTGTTGTTTAGTGCCATTAGTTTCAATGGCTTTACACAATATTTGAATCATTGGCTCGCCTCTTGCTTTGGAGGAAGCCCAAATCTGGATGAATCTACGCGCATTACAAACCATTCGTGGGGCCAGGCCAGGCCTGCCTAACAGATGCAGGTCCATATGCTTTGGCTCTGCACCCATATGGAGCACTGACGCGCAGTCCAGGAGCAGAGAGTGCCACTGCTCCTCTTCTCAAGCAACCTCCCATCCAAAGTCATTTGCAGACACGAGCACAGCTAAGCAAGCTCATCTGGAACCTGTACAGAAGACACCACAAGACTGATGGTCCAAGCATAATATTTCCTTTGCTCTGTGGTTCCTGCTGAAACCTAAATGGCACCATTTTCTAGAAAGCTGTTGGTTAGGCTTTCCCAAGCGCTCATTACAAAGCCCATTGCAGTCCTACAACGTGCTTTAACCTTTGCTGCACGGGTCGTGCAAGAATATGGAGTGCTTCATTGGCACTCGCTGGAGGGATCTCTCCAGGCAACCAAAGCAGCAGACAGCCGGGGCTGTGTCACAACGCCTGGAGGGGCTGGCTCACAAGAGGCACAGGGTTGGTGTCAGATGGCCTGCCACCATTTCAGCACAGCAGGGCTTAGCTTGTGCTGCTGGCTGCGCTCCTCCGGCAGCACTAGATTGCTTCTTCTGGCCAGGAGCTTTGGAGAAGATCTGGATGGCTTTAGGTGTTTGGCAGTTCTGTTTTTCCCAGTGCTTAATCCTTGCTCAAACTCTGCACTTTTTTTTTTCTGTCATTGATGCAACAGATACAGCTCAGTCCTGCTTGGAGCAGCAAACTCAGCACCTGCAGAGTCTTAGAAGAGAGCTGGGCTCCCATCCCAAGCTATACAACAGGTACATTTGTATTTATTTATTATTCATTTTATTAACAGGATTATTAAATTTATTTATAGGACTACCCTTCTCTTCTGCTTTGTGCTCCATTTTAAAGAGCTGTTTAAAGAGTTGAGTGCTAGGAATGCCTGTGTTGAGTGGGAGATATTTCCATGCATGGTGCTCAACTCATGCACTGAGTTGTGACAACATCACAGTGGGAAGGGTTTAGTGGGAGCTGGCTGTGATTCCCACAGAACTGCTCTTAGATTTGCTTGGAAATGCTGTTAAGCAACTAAATGCCTTTGCCATCAGCTGGATTATGAGTGCAATTGGCATGTGACAGCTTTGCTCGTGCATCGAACGGAGCTGAACAGGAGTGATTCCCAGCTGGAAAAGGAGCTTATTTCCCAATGCCTTGATGTTGCTAATACTGGGGGAGAAGTTCATCCTCTTGAGAGGATGATTTTTTGGTTATCATTCAGACCTCCGTTCAGAGCCTTTCTCAGACATTTCTTTACAAAAATAGGTGATGAGTAATCATCTGGGCAGTGAAAAATAATGCATGGAGTCCATTACCTGGTTGTGGTGGGTCTGGAGCTGAAGCTGGGAGTGCCATTATATCAGCAGTGAGATGACCTGATGTGGAGCTGGGATTGGAGCCATCCCAGGATGTCATGCACAAGATTTGCCTGCTCATGGTATCTGCTCCTCTCACTGGTCCTGCAGCTGGGAAAATACTGTGTTCACAAGCCACGTGAGTAATTCAACAAGGCAAAGAATAGGAACACTGAATGTGTAGAACAATGTGTGGTTAACAAAGCACCACACCAGAGATCACACACTTGGTTTTACCTCTTGATATCGAAGGGCACTCTGGAGCAAACCACACGCCTGCCATCCCCGATGGGGCTCTCAATGCTTTAAGCTTTAATTTCCATACTTTCAAGCTTCCCCAGCATGAAATTGGGTTCTTTAATTTTATTTTATTTTTTGAAGAAGAAGAAGTAATGCTCGAAATGACAGCATCTCTCTACTAAGATCTGTATAGATGGTGCAAAAGACCACCAGAGCAATACCCCATAACAGTGCAAGGTAATGAACAAGACATCCCCCGAGAGAGCCACGTTCGCATCGTTATATATGAATACATACCTTTGTAGCAGGAATAAAGCACTGCGCCATTGCATCACAGCATGATGAACCAAGCTAAACCTTCAGGAGAGTCCTTATTTAGCCTGGCCAAGCCCTGCTTCGGGGTCTGTAATGACAGGCTCATTCCTTGAGCTTTGGAAGAGCCTTAATGGGGCATTAAGTTATCCAGCAAGCAGCAGTCCGTTCCCCAAACTCTCCTCCCACAAAACAGGCTCCAAAGTGGTCCAGTGACAGAGGCCAAGGTCGGTAAAGCTGGGTCCCAGCTATCTGCTGGAGACAGAAGGCAAAGCACAGTCCCAGCAGGGATTTGGGTTGGCCACAAGTGCAGCACACAAACAGCCTTGTACCTGCCATGGGTCCCTTTTCTTTCCTTTTCTCCCTATTTAACTGGCACGGTATTTTATGCTCTTACCCCATCAATACATCACAACTGCACATCTCTTTCATTTCTCGTATTTTTATTCAAAAAGAAGGTTTGCTAACAGCGATCAGTACCATGGCCCAGGCCCCTCCATACAAAAGCAGTCCTGGGCCTTCATCTCCATCCCTCCCTCCTCCGTACCAAACCAGGGACTTACAACCACTCCTGAATCATGGGATGCTCTTCCACACTGCAGATGGCTTCCACCTTGCAATTTCACTCTTTGCCTCCTTCTATCTTAGGAAACCTTAGCAGCTTAAGCAGAGGTTCACAGCCAAATTTAGGTTTATCCCGGCACTAAACTCAATGAAAAGAAAGTTAAAAAAAAAAACAACAACAAAACCAACCCAAGAACCTAAACAGGTTTAAAAAGCATACATAAAATCAATCATTTTCTGGAGTTGGAAAGAAACGTTCCCCAGTGGCAGATTAGCCCACATTTATCCACTGTAAAGTTGCTTACACCTTAATCTTCGGCATCTTCATCTGACACTAATTAGCAGGCTGGAGGTTCCTATGGGCATCTTACTGTCTACATCCCAAAACATGAAAGAGAGCTCTTCCTTTTACCACTTGAAGCACTTTGCTTTTAAAGAAGCAATATCAAGTATAGCAGACCCAGGAGGTACACTCCTTAAACTTCAAAACCACAGTGGAATTAGGAGGCACAAAGGTGCAGAAAACTTGCCAGGAAAGCATTGCAACGCACGCCCAGGGCTTGGCTGTGCAATGTTATTTGCTCACACACAAATTATACCCAAATTGCACTCACTGAACCCTGGGCCCACCTGTACTCTGGCACCCGTTGCTAATTAGGAGATGAATCAAGGAGGCTATAGAAGCAGAAAATTAAATGGGCTAATCAGATCAATGTAGTTGCTTCCCACAAAAAAAGAACCCTAAATTTACAGAAAAGCCAATGTGTGATTGTAAGAACTTTTTCATATTTAGGGACTCTCAGAAAAGCACGGGAAAAGATTAATTACTTCTTTGACGTTCATTACTGTGCAAGCATCCCATTGAGATCCATCTGACATCCTATTTAACTGTTCGCAGCAACAACTAATTGGAGCTTGAAAGAAAGGCAAGAGCAGGACTTCAGGAACATGGCACAGTGTGCTAGCTCCTTGCAGGGAAGTGAAAATAAATTATTTAGACTTGACAAAGTCCCTTGAAGTCCTGCGGTCTTTCTGCTTGGCTGGGTCTCAGGCCCATCGCTGATATATCAGCAGTTATTTTTGGAGGGGGAGAGAAGGCAGGCTGCTTAGCAGGTAGCTTTTGGGAATTTAGAGCTCGTCGTACTTATGGTTTTCACGAGCCCTGGCAGATGTTGAGTGTCTTAGACTAGAGCACAGTAAGACACTTCATACTGATGGTGTTGGTTTGCAGCATCAAGCCTCCTTCCTGCCATGTTCCAGCATCTCTGCTCCTTTCTATATTGTTCTTTAGGAAAGGAAAATCCATCCTCAAAACTCACCCTCAGCATCCTCCTAACTATCCACCCAGCTCATCAAGCAAAAGCTGCATCCCCCAGGGCCATTCGCATGCCCACACCACTTGGAATAGGTCTGCGTGCTGCTCTGCTGGGCACTGGGTCCTACAGGGCAGGAGATGGGTCCTGCTCGGTGCTTCTGAGCTGTGAGAGCCGCCAACAAACCTTCCCTGCCCACCCCGCTCCCTGCCCCTTCCCTCCCCGAGCACGGAGCCAAGAACGTGCCGGCAGTGGCGCTCTTGGCCGAACAAACTAACTACCAACCTCGGACCAGTCACAACAAACGGCTGAACGTCTACCCATCACCTAACATACCCTCAAAAACCAAGGTCACCATCACATGTCATGGACGTAGATCGAACGCCTGGCCCAGCCCAGCAAACCCAAGGTTTCACCCAGGCTGGTCCCTCCAGATGCTCATGCATCTCTCCTACCCGTTCCTTGGTGAAACACCGAACAGTTATAATACTCAGGTCAATATATATAGGTACCACGTATATATATTTGTGCCGCTGCTCTGCGCGTTAACAAAGACACCCAACCCCACTGGGCTCCTTTCTGCCCCCTCCCCGTCCTGCCCCGGTTGTGCAGCCTGCAGGATCGCAGCCAGGGGCCACCCTACGTGTCCCCATCACATTCCCCTACAGTCAGCTTCAAGGCTCCCTGCTGGTGCAGAGTCTTTAAGGCTTTGAACTCCAAGGGCATGGTGTGTGGGCTGGCCTGCGAGGTGTAGCCATACTTCAGGCTGTCGTAGTAGTGGTACTTGACCGGCTGCTGGTTCTGGTCCAGGGGAAAAGGCCAGAAGCCGTAGAGATGGATGCGGTTGCAGAAGCGAGTGGCCAAGGTGTACATGAGGAGGCCAGTGGTGGGTCGCTTGATGTGCACCTTGTTGGTCAGCCAGTACCTGCAAGGGAAGAGCAGAGAGCCTGTCATCCCCCTGCAGCCAAAGCTTGTGACTCTCGCTTTTTTTCTGTGACTGAGATATATTGGTGATTCAAAGTGAGAGGTTTCTGACTAGCAGAAGAGTTCTCCATGCCAAGAAAGCCTCTCTAGGGGTTGCTTCATGAATAAGCATCTCCTGCTCTCTGTCTGGCGGTTACATCACGCGTGTTGCTATGGCACTGAAGCATCTCACGTCTTGGCAATCCTTTATGAAAAACAAATTGCTTGCAACACTGGCCTTCAGTACTTCAGCCTACAATTATCTTCCAATCAACCCAGGAGATCAATACCACAGAGCAAACCATCCTCACATCAAGTAGACTCCAGCAGACCCTTCCTTGAAGCAGACACACACACACACACAGCTGACAGTTTTCATTGATGAATTAAGATTTACTGACAGTAAACACAACAGGGCTGCAAAAACGTTAGCCTTTGAATAAAGGGTCAGCTGGCTGAGAGAGCTCAAGCACACCACCGTGCTCCTGTTATACCCAGCCACTGCTCTGCGATCCGGTGTCAAAATACATCACCATGCTGCACAAAGTCAGACCATGAAATATGCAATAGGGCATACCGCAATATGGCTACTGTAATATACCACACCTACCATGATATACCATACCTACCACAATATACCACACCTACCACAATATACCACACCTACCACAATATACCACACCTACCACAATATACCACACCTACCACAATATACCACACCTACCACAATATACCACATGCCATAGAGATCAGATGAACTCACTTGCAAACTGTGCTAGTTTTTATGAGTGATAGCCAAAAGAAAGGGGGAAGGAGGCATCCCGTAGCGATGCATGAGCAGAAACAACATCAGTAATTATATTTTGGGATGCTGATAAAAAGTTTTGTTGCAGTGCTAGCACCCCCATACTACAAAGTTTCCAGTGCCAGTGCTTTATTGCATGGATGATTTGTCTAGTTTGCTCAGCAAGAAAGCACTGTCAGATGAGGAAAAACAGAAAGGAGAAACTTTGGGGTGGTGGAAGAGGTCCCCAGGCATGTTCCTTCCTCCCAGAATATGTTTGATGCCGCCACTGCCTGTCTGAGCCTTCACCACGGGGTCTTCCAGCAGATTACTTATGATGGGTATTTCAAAGGGACCGGGTGCATGAGATTGAGCATGGAATGCATCTTGCTCCTCATTCGCGCTTCCTGCTGGGCTCCCCAGGGTTTGGGGCTCAGACAGCGGGAACCCACGGGAGAGCAGAGCCATAATCCTGCAAATTAGCTTTTCACAAAAGCCATTAAAATTTAGCAACCAAGGCACAAAATGTACTCGCTTGTTCTCAGCTAGATAAGAGGAAAATTGACTTTTCTGGTGAATCAAATTCCAGAGGCATGCAAGGGCAGGGGACAGCAGAGTTCATGGGGGTCTAACAAACACCCCAGGGCTGGCCAATAATAGGTATGGTGTTTTAAGGTGGAGGTCCTCCTCACCTGATCTCTCTCCTCAGCACCCAGCATGAAAGAGGAGAAAAATACTGGAGGGAACAAGCACAATCCCCATTGCCAAGGATTGAGCTGTGGGGTAGCCAAGGCTGCAGCGGTGCTGAGATCGACTTAACCCATAGATGGATGTGAGACAGATTCCTTGATTGCTTTAAGGGTGATCACACCAGACCCCTCATGTGTGCAGAGAAAGGGAGGATATCACAGCCACTAAGCAATGAATTAGGGTACACCAGGCAGCAGGGAAGCCACCTGGGAAAAGCTGTTCCATCAGTGGGCCTGCTTTAGTGGGAAGACACAAACCTACGTATGATGCTCATGGAACATCTCGCTTTACCAACACCACCTGAAGCATATTAATGATGACAAAAATGACTGGGGGCAACCTCAGAAGAGTCCTGCTAACAAGTGTGCACAACTAGCATCAAAAGCAGTTTTGACACAAGAACTCAAAGCAAATGTGGCAGCTGAACACCCCAAACCTTCCAATAACATCAGGGTAGGGACCAACTCAAATGCTTAGAATGAGAAGAATGGATGCCATACATAACACACAATGGCCAAATGATACCACAGACCACATCACAGCATTGCAATGGGATGTAGGAGTTATGCAAGAAGATCTCATCTCCCCACCACCGGCCAATGGAGATAGTGGCCACATTCCCAGTATAGGGGAGAACAGCTGGGGATGGAAATAAAACCTAATTAATTTTGCAAATCCAAATGAGGTTGTCTGGCGCACATGGGATGCTGTATCAACAGCGCACCTTTAATATGTGAGGTCCAGGATTTTAATTAGGAGGAAAGATAATCTTGAAGCAGGCAGTAATTATTTTTCAAATTGGCTACACCAATCACCATAACTATTAATTGCTACATTTTATGGAAAGAGACTGCAATTAAAAGGGAAGACCAAAGAGCAGCCCTAAAACTCAATACCTCCTTTCTCAGAGCTGTTGGCCATGTACTGACCTCCTTCAGAACCAGTGTAAATAAACCCCAGGGGTGCAAGCAGCTCTGGAGGTGGTTGGGCACCTGAGTGGGATGCAGCCATGAGCAGGAAGTGCAGTGCTGCCAAGCAGAAATTGCCTCAGACAGCTCTTGTTTGGAGGATCATGATAATGACAGATGGGAAATGCCACCACAATCATCGAGGCCATCTTTTTTAAGGAAACAGGCCAGACATGGGCCCGAGCACCTGAACTGATACTTGATGGCAGCTAAGGACAGAGGCTTCAGAGTGAGCAGAACTGTGCTAGTGGGTGGGTGCATCCCAGTGCATCCAAGAAAACCCTTGGGTAATGTGCTCTCTACAGGCAAGGGTTAAACAGCAGGATAAAAGAACTGAAAATCCATCACACTGATAAAATGAGTAAAAGAAACCCAGGTCAATGAAGAAATCAAGTTTCAGCAGCCTCAGCTGCATTATTTCTTGATACAAATCAGAATAGCTGAAATAATGCAATTTCAGACCTTTTTAAAACAGCTTATTCGTAGAAGTGTGATACAAACACAAGCTGTTGTGGAGGTGCTAGCCCTTGCCTGTCTGAAGCACGTTATCAGTCTGCCACACACATCCTGCTCCCATTAATGCTCATGAAAAGCCGTCTGAAGGCAACTGGAGTCAGCACCCTGAGGGCACCCTGTGCTCCCATTGCTGTGTGCTAGAACCCATTGGTACCAGCAGGGAACAGCACAGAATGGAAATGATGCGCAGAGCCTGGAGAGAGACCAATATCCTCCTATCAGGATAAATGCATGTCTAGTTTCCACCATTAATTCTACCAGAATAACCAAGAGCTGCATACGGGACAGTGCTGGATGGGTACAACAGCAGCTGACCCACCTCAGGTCTTCACCAGGAGTCCAAATGCTGGACATGGAGCAGTGGTGGGCTTCATCTCCAGGTCCTGGTATTTGTGATGCCAGTTTTAGCGCACAGGGTACCCAACATCCATGTTAACCCATTTCCACGCAGACTGAACATGAGGAATGCAGACGAAAAAGGATCATTCTGTTTCTTTCCCCCTTCCCTCCTGTGCTTTTCCACTTCTTTTTACAAAGAAAAGCCTAAATCTTTTTCTTGATCAACTGGAACAAATCAAATGTCATGGGGACTATGAGCAAACACACCACAGCTTGGATACAACACGCCGTATTTCCTTGTGCAGAAGCAAGAATTGCTCACACAAGTGGTTGTAGTCCTCCATCCTGTTCCACTCACACACTTGTTATTTCCCCTCCCCACACACCCTTTGGCTGTTACTGTCCCTCACTTGAGCACCTCTGCCCTCAGCCAGGCTACCAGATTGGCACTGTTAGGATGCAGGCAAGGAGGGACCAGGGGACAGCTTCCACCAAGGCCAATGGATGGGAAAGGCAACCTCAGAGCAGCACCATGCTAAAAACCAAAAGGCTTAGATGTTGTTTGGGTGTGGGACCCGAGAAGACATCTGAAGCAAAGATAACTACACCTGACATCCCACCAAGCTGGGTTTCTGAGGACAGGTGGCAGGGCTGTGCCATGGGGGCTGTGGACTCCAAGCAAGGCAGTTGCTGTCACGGAGCACACACACAAGCTGTCAGGACTATTTGGATGGCAAACCTAATGGGATAGCTGGAAGACATTGATTTTCTTCTTTCAAGAAGCTCTTAATAAAATCTTATGGGATTAGAACTGGTTACTGCCAAGAGACCCCTGTGATGGACACGGTGAGAAATGCTAGACTAGATAATACAAAGCAAACAGAAACGCGTCCTCAAATTCTCCACAAGATGCAATAGTCAGACCTCCAGATACAATTCTTCCCTCTGTCTCCTGCACTTCATGTTATTTCTCTAACAAAAGCTGCCTGTCAATAGGGATTACAAGGCTTTTTGGAGACACTAGCAGATGACTCCTAAGGGGCTCACCTGCATCCCTGCCAAAAGACGAGCGCTGCACTTGCTGGGTGCGTTGCTCAGGAGACACTTAAGAGAACCGCTTAGAATTGAGTCACACACCCCAACATGCACAGCAATGACACTGGAAACAGGCTCCTTCGCTAGTGACTCCGCTTCATTGCTTTCATGGTTTGCTTCCGAGCTCCTCCACCAAAATGCTGATGGCTTTCCCCATTGCCGGCAGGCAGGGAGCAGAGCTTGTTGAGTTTAACAGTGTGAAAAGAGCCTCGCTCCTACAGCACAGTTATCCAGAACCATCAGCACAAAAGCTATCAGCTAACATTTAAGGCACCAGCACAGCTAGGAAGGTGCTGTCTCAAATGGTGCTGTTGAAGAAAACAGAAAACAAATGCTTCTTATTTATCTCATCAATGCACTCTCCACAAGTGCCCCAAACGCATTGCAAATTATAGGAAGAAGTGTTTGACTGTCACTGGAACACATTCTGGTTTGGGGGAAAGCAGAGCAGGACAATAAATGCTGAGGGTCAAGGAGGAGTCAAGAACTCACAAATGTATTTCACTGGAAGTGAAGGAAGAAGAGTAAAGGCAAAGCTTTTGTGGCTGAATTGAAGTTGGCTGCGATAACGTTAGTCTTTGTACAAAGTGCTATTTCTACAAGAAATAATAAAGCATCCAAAAGAGCGTCTTAGCCGAAAGACTTTCCCCATTTCTTTGTGATTTCCAAATCAACTTAGGGCAGATTATAAATCAAGGGCAGCTTTATCCAGCAAAGGAAAAGGGACAGTGCTGGCACAGCAGTGCAGGAGGAGCAGTTTAAGAACTGGGCAGTACCACAAAAGGCAATAAGTGAACTCCCAGTGATGCTGGCCTGACTCCTTCCTCAGCCCAAACTACATCATAGGAATGATGCCAAATAGCCAAGACAACCCTCCTCTGAGTACCTGAGGAACTCCCCATGAGTATCAGCACCCACGCTCAGCTGTGACCACCTCACTCATTACTGCCTGAATCACTTAAATCCATCCCAGAGCCCAAACCTAAGGACACTGCACCAAGGGTAGCAGCCGTACTGATACTACACTTGACAGAGCCCTTTGCACCCCAGCACTGGAGGGGATCTTCTGCATGGCCCCTTAGCCAGGCTACAGCACACAGAGTAAGCTCTGAAGTGCTCCCAGCAGTTCTGGCTAGTGAGGTGGCTACAATTATAGTTATCATTAACCAGTAGCATCCTTGCTTCCCTGCTGCTGGGCTGAGAGGCAGGAGGGCAGGGCAGGCAGGGCAGGCAGCAGCTTCCTTGGCTTGGAGGGTCTGATGAGGATTACCACTGGCTTCTGTGCCTCTGATTGAATTAGCATTGTCCAGCACCAGCTGCACACACTGCCCTTGGCTGCTTCCCCCAGTGCAGCATGAGCCATTGATCCCCATGAGCCAAATGATCCCCATTGCCCTACTGCAATCAGGGGATTTCAGGACCCCAACCAAGAGATGCCTTCCTTCTACACAACCCCAGGACTTACCACCCTCCATCCAGCCACCAGCAGAGGTCCAGCTGCCCTGTGGGCACTACATGGGGACAACGTGGTGCCAGCCAGGAGCACACCAGGACAGTGCCAGAGGATGAGCAGCTTTGGGGGTTCCTCTGCCTCCATGGGAAAGCAGTGCCCAGCACCTGCCAGCCCTGCAGAGTTTCCTGTGGGATGTTCCTGGCACCAGGAGGGGTTGCCAGCACAGGATTAGCAGCCTGTTGATTTAAAGGGCTTATTACAAGGGCTTAATTCTGTTTTGACAGATGAAAGTAAGTCAATTACAGATAGAAACAGCACTGAATTTGGGTTGTTTCCCCCCATTTTCTGTGAGTACAGTGTTTTTCTCCTTCTCTCTCTTTACCTCAAAGTCAGAATCTTCTGTACAAAGCCTCTGAGGCCCTGAGAAATCTCAAAGAGAAGCACCCAAGGGCAGACCCAACTTTTCTCACCCTTTGCTGCTGTCTGGGATTGACCAGAGCCCTCTGGCTGGCTTGTGCTGGGGACAACGCTAAAAGCATCCTCAGTGCCTTGCAAGTTCATAGAACAGCTTGGGCTGGAAGAGACCTTGAAGATAATCTAGTTCCAAAGCCTCTGCTGTGGCCAGGGTTGCCATCTATTACATCAGGATGCCCTGGAAGTTCATTTAAGATGAACAGGGCAATAAGCACTATCACAGGTTACCCATGGGCTACTCATGAACTTCTCATAAGCTTCTATTTGATTCCTCGGTCTCTGCCTTCCTATGAGCTCCCCAGTACAAGTTGCTGAGTGAGATTTCCACACGTGCCTCAAGCACACTGTGACAAACCTTGTCACCAGCTCAGCTGGCCACCACAGACACCCAGCAGAGCCCTAGCTGTGGGTTGGGGAAGTTACTGTGATGATACCCAGGCTTACAGCCAGCAAAGCACAGGCAGATTTAGAATCACAGAATGATAGAGGTTGGAAAAGACCTCTACATTCATCTAGTCCAACTGTCAACCCACTCCCACCATGGCAGCTAACCGCGTCCCTCAGTGCCACATCCCCATGGTTCTTGAACACCTCCAGGGATGGTGACTCCACCACCTCCCTGGGCAGCTGTGCCACTGCCCAACCACTCTATGAGAAGAAATTTTTTCATAATATCCAACCTGAATATTTAGGCTCACTCCGTTACATGGCTAGAAGACCTTATACTCATAGAGCACAGCGAGGGGTCCTGCTTGCAAGGCAGCCTCCAGCCCACACTGAGGGACCAGATGCCACTTAGGGAATACAAATGCAGCTACTTCTCTCCTGCTAGGGAAGCTCTGAGCGCATCGACCACGTTCTCACCCTCGGACGGCATGCAGCAGGCGCAGCGAGGGGTAGGCAGTCCTGACGTTGATGCGGTGTTTCAGGATGAGCTCATTAACCCACTCCACGCGCTCCTTGCCCCCCTTGGCCATGAAGGCAGGGATCCAGAGGATGCTGCCATTGAGGCTGTGCAGGCGCTGCAGCAGCTTCTCCCGCCACGTCTCATTCACCAGGTCCTCGAAGGCTCGCTGGATGACTGAGGGGTTCATGGTCACCAGGTCTGTCTTTGTGCCCACGTCCTGTGAGTACTCCTGAACAGGAGCCAGGTTGCACCTGTGAGGGGAAACACCCAATAGCCCTTAGTGATGGGTGTGACAGAAGGCACTGACAAGCATTGTGATGGGTCGATGCTAAAAGCCAGAGCAGCGACAGATATGTCTGTTTGCTTTTGCTTTTCAAAGGTAGCAGAGAGAGAATGAGGTCTTGTAATGAATTAGAGAGGCTCTCATATGGTAACACTAAGCCATCCTACAAGGTTATCATTCCTCAATGCACCAGCATGTGTGTGCATGTGCCTCCAGGCAGCGCTAATAATGCACATAACTGGTGGGTGGGTTTACATGGCTCTGTATCTCTCCCGGTGCCATCTGAAAATAAATCACAGCAACAAACCTTCCTGGTTTGCTGCCACAGCAAGTTTGAGATGAAGTGGCTCTTCCCAGGTGACAGCAGCTTGGGGCCAGGTGGGACAAACAACACAGAGAGATGACAGTGCCTGCAGCCTCCCTTCTCTCCAGGAATGGCAATGTGACACCCACAGCCCTTAGCCTGAGCCTTGCTAGGGTAACATTATCCCAAGACCCTTCTTCCCTGCTGCCAGCGAGTCTCTGCTCAGAGCAGCCTCGGTGGCACCAGCAGTGACAATGAGACTGGCGGGTGATGGTGCCAGGATGTGGGCTGATGGACGTTGTGACCTTCAAAACCCAATCATATTCTGTCGTTGTAATGTAGAGCCCCTTTGGGAGGCTCTACAGGCTTGGGGGAGCCATAAAGAATAAGGATGGAAGAGCGGTGGGATAAACCACCAGCAACCCCTCCTCCATTATGTGGGGATTTGGGGCAGCATGCTGTGCTCCCCAGTGGTGTTTTACAGTGAAGTTACAGTAGTTAACAAGCAGGAAATGCATCTTAACCATCTGTCTTCACAATCAGCCATTAGTGCTCTTTTCCCCACTTTACACTTGGGGAAAGAGCAGAAAGAAAACCAAGCAAGTGGCACGCTGGGCTCAGAGCCCATCCGACCCACTCACTGCAGGAGTCAAATGTCTGAAAATAAACAGAGCTCTGTGCTGGACAGAACCCACTGTGGGCACTGCCCACCAGGTTATATGGAGGGGGGTCAGACATCACTCAACATCCCAATCCTACCCCAATACCAAGTACAACTTCTCATGCAGTTCTGTTGCAAGACATGAATCCCCTTCCCTGCGCTTCGCCAGAGCTGCAGTAAGTGATTTACTCCCTTGCCTAGGTAATATTTAAGGGTGCAACTGACACAGCCCCATCCCCTGTGGGCAGATGGCAGCAGCTGGCTGTGAGCGGGGGCAGAGGGGACATTATCCTCACCCTTACATCACATGGGGACTGCCTCTGTGAGCTGCTGATGGATTGGGCTGTCCTCATAATAGACTTGCCAGAAAGCAAAAGTCTGCACGCCCATAAATCATCTGTGGGCTCCCACAGCTGAGGGATGTGCATGGGTGCTGGGAATGGGAGAGCAAGCATGCTCCTCCTCTCTGCTTTGAGCATCTTCTGGATGAGACTGGGTGGGGACCCACTACCACAGGTCCATGGAGTGCTGTGTCTGCAGGGAAACCAGCACCAGGAGCAGAGGCACTGAAACATGCTGTTGGCAGTGGTAAACTTTACGCTCGCACCTCCCCTAAACCCCAACCCCCCCACTCAACATGCAGCATGACGTGCCCTACCTGATGACAAAGCTGTGTGTGTCGATCTCGGGGCCACAGCCGCTGCCCAGCAGCACCCCCGAGTTGCCCACAATGGCACAGGAGGGGAACTGCTTGCCCTTGAGGGGCGAGGTGCGGGGCAGCAGCTCATACAGGTTCTGTGAGACATTCATGGTGCTGTCCCGATCAAAGACGTAGTGGATGATGTCCCCAGGCTTCAGTGTCCCCTTCAGCACGGAAATGTCCTTCTCCGCATCTAGGAACTTCAAGATCTGTTTTCTGAGGACAGGGAAAAAAATGGCCCCATCAGGTGATGTACAGAGATTGTGGAATCACCAAGATGGGAAAAGACAACCAGGATCATCCAGTCCAACCATCAACTCACCCCCACCAAGGCCATTCCACATCCCTCAGTACCACGTACCAACTGATCTTGAACACCTCCAGAGTCAGTGACTCCACCACCTCCCTGGGCAGCGTGTGCCACTGCATCGCCATTCCTTCTGAGAAGTTTTTCCTAACATCCAACTTGATCATTTGGGTAATACAAAAGATGGGAGGCTTCCCACCTGCCCTCTGGGAACAGCATGCAAACAGCTAGCTCCAATTGGATGCTCTCTTCTGCCCCACCCAGCCCCTCCAGTGGGTGTTCCCCCATTGCTGGGGTCTCTGCATCCACCATGGGCACACCAGTAGCACCCCAGTAGAAGCTGGATGGGAACTGGGGCTTCAGCTCCATGTTTCATGGCTGCAAGGCCAGCTGGTTTAGCCAGAAACTCATTTCCAAGCGATCGCTTACAGATATGAAGTCTAGCTCAGCAGGAGATAAGCTTTTTATTTCTTCCTTGACTTCTTTAGATGATATACAGAGGCAATTTGCCAGCTTGCACTGGAGAGGACCAGATCTGTCTCTTGTCCTATAGGTAATTACCAGTACCTGATCTTCAAAGAGAGTGTCTGGTTGTGTCTCCATTTGGATGAGGCTGGTTTAATGTTGTGCTTAATGCTTTCATTACTTCTGTCAACAACAGCTGGAGACGAAGAGTCATTTATTACTACTTCAGCTCTAGAGAAAAGAAAGACAGGATCCGTTAGCATCCCAATGGCATTTCTAATCACTGTCTTAGGCTGTGGCTGCTGGAATTCAAACTTCATCAGAAAAGCAAAATTGTAGTTATTACCCAAACAAGAACTGAAAGCCTGTTTGTATTCTGCTACACTCAAGCAGACACCAATCCTTAAATTCCTGCTCGCTCACACGAACACAGACCTACAGGTTTACATAAAACAAAATCACAGATGTCGGGCTGGAGAAACGCATGCACATGGAAGCAGGAGCTCTGCAGGCAGACTAAGATGCAGAACCCCAGACTTCACCGAGAGATTGGTTGCACCCCAAAGCACAGCCTGCTCAGCTCCAGGTTAAAAACCTCATGAGAGAAGTGCAATCTGCAGCTCACCCGAGGGAGAAATGAGTTTAACTGAGCTGCTGGGTGCTGCTTGTGAGATTGGGTATGTGGATCCCAAACAGGGGGAGAATAAAAAGATTTCAACATCCGTACTGCCTGCACCATGCCCAGAAATGAACATGGGGATGAGGAACAGCGAGATACACTCATGCTGTGGCTTCAAGACTGGGAGATCACTGGGAGACCCCAGCTTTTAATCCCTGCTCTAAGAGGCAAACGAGCCCCAGCACTTCAGTGCAATTTACATCAAATGGCATAAATTAAGGGAGCCTCTGCATATTTGATTCCAGCCAGCCCTCCAAAGAGAATTCCCGAGCATCTCATCAAGAAGCTGTGCATGTGTCCGCAGCCCCGAAAAAGCCTTCACACTTCAGAGCACTCTGAAAAACACGCAGCCAAAAGTGCTTGCTACCAGCTGAAGGGAATCTCCCTCTGTAGTGCAAAGGGTTTCTTCCAGCTTGGGAATGGTCTCTAAATAAATACACTGATAAAAGTCAGATGAAGCCCAGGGAGAGAAAAGAGGGGGACATGGGGCAGAGCTGGTGGCCTGGGCTCATGGCAATGCACAGCTCCTGGGAGCATATCTCCAGCCCTCAGAAGGTGCTCCTGGGGGACACTGCGGCTCCAAGTACATAACATTGCAGAAAGGAAAGGAAATGTGTTCATAAAGGCTGTTTATAAAGGCTGGCTGCCAGAGTGTCAGAGTGTGCTCGTACATACCAACACTACAAGACCTTTTCCAGAGGTTGTTTCCCACTCTTGCATTTTGCCTCTTCATCTCATGCCTTGCAAAAGGTGTCAAAAATCTTAAAGGAAACGAGTACAGAAATCTTGGGAGTAACAGTTCATTTTTGGGGTCTGTTTTCTGTGTTGTGATCACGTCTTGTGATGTCATCATGGAACAGCACTGCCCTGTCTTTCTTGAGTGCTGTTGTGGAGCTTTGCAACCGCATCACTCAGGGAACGCTGGGATGACACAACATCACCATAACAATAACACAGACACGGAATGAAGCTGTGATGCCACAGAATGACTCTGCAATGGAGCAACGTTACCCAACTGCCTCACGATAAACCAAATGGAGTTCTGATGTCAAAGCACGCTCTCTCTCCCCTAATAGCACATAGTAAAACTATGCAAATGGCAACTCTATCACTGACTTATTTTCACAATAAGTAACTCTCTCATTCTCTCAATCACCACAACTTGCAGATCCTTGGTTATTTGCAAATGATTATTGCACTGAGCTGGGGGAGGAGGGGGGAGAAACGATTAAGAAAATGCAAAGCAGAAGTGAAAAGAAACAGATACATTTGCTAAATAAGACCAGCACTATCCAGCAAAGAGGAGAAGCAGATTAATAGCTGCCTTACAGCAAAAACAAATGAACACAAAATCTAATTTACAAACCTATTAGATTTGCTATGTAAGCTGTTCACAGCTGATCTGATTGTACCTCTGCCTCCAGAACTCCTGCAAGACAAAGGAAATGCATTATTTATAAACCCGGCTCCTCTTTGCCAAGCATTGTTCAACAGTCAAGAGAACCTGCTCCAAAGGGCTCTGAGCTGAGGCAGGGCCCTGTCAGAACGGAGATGTCCTGATGCCTACACAGGGCTTTTCAACACCCACTGTCACCACTGCCCTGCTGCAGCTGTAGAACTGTTACAGCAAAAGAGCTCCTACCCAACCCAATGAATAATGCCTGCGCTCTCTAGCCAGACTTCAAAGGCATCTGTTCTCTGCCGTCAAAGCAGCATGCAGCCTATAGGTTGCATTATATACGTTTCTTCTTGTTTTTGTTTTTACAGATCGGGTGGGAGTAGTGCCCAGAATTCTCCTCCACATCTGGGTTGTCAAGGGATCATATCATAGTATCATAGTATCGTGCGAGTTGGAAGGGACCTTAGAGATCATCGAGTCAGGATGTCCCTGTCCTCCAGTGATGACCAACTGACCAGCCTGGATGGGATTCCAGATCTTCCTCCTGGAGAATGGAAGCCATTCTCCTTCATGGGAGACCACCCAACATCTCCAGTGTAACCAAAATGAGCCACCAGCCTCCTGGGAGACTTGCAGAGACCCTGTCCTCACTGTGTACCTTCTCCTGGCTTCCAGTATCCCCAGGCAGACCCAGGGCCCTGTGTCAGCTTCCTCTGATCCCACCAGTGTCCTGAAGCCCCCAGTTCCACATTTGATGTAAGCAGGCTGGATCTATGAGGCCAGCTCACTCACAAGCTGAGCCTGAGACCTTGAGTGCCATTGCCACAGAATGGCACGAGGAGGGCACCAAACCTCCCTGAGCAAAACGGTGCCAGTGGAGAGCCCAAATGTCCAACACCAGGCATTGGACTGATGCTTTAATAAAGGATGGGTGGCACCAAGCCTCTTCAGAAACCCATGTCACTCATCCAACCCACCAGCCCTCAGAGTTCCATGAATACAACCTCATTCTGCATTTAGCTGGCCGCAGAGCCCCTTCCTGCTTCAGCTCACTATTTTCTAACAGGTCACAAAGAACTCTCAGCCTTCTTTCAGGTGATGCTCAGCAGCAGACACATTTCATCCGCCACGTACTCACTGTTCTGTTTTATTGTTTCCATTGTACCGATATCCACATGAACATGCTCATAAAGAGAACCAAATTGTTTTCCAGCAGAAATATTATTACCCGGAAATATATATCTTAATGAAAATGTATCTCAGGAGTATGTTATTTCTAGTAGAACTGAAAAGATCCCAAATGCATTAGACACAAATGAAATAGTGAGCACGACCATTCGGTGGCATTAAAAAGATTTTCAGGCTTGTGGGATGCGATGTAAACCCTTTAGTTAAGCTGAGTGCAGCCCTCAGCACTGCATAATGCGAAACCTTTGGAAATGCCACAAAGGTTGTCCCTTCTCTCCCTCCTGCAGAGACAATCTGTGGCCAAAGCCATTGAGATTCTCCCTCTGACACTCTCCTTTTCCCTTTGACGAACCTGAGAGCCAGTGAGCTGTTTCATTTTTTTTTGGTGTATCAAGGGAACAGCAGGACTAGCTTATTCCTAGAGCCTACTGGCATTTAACAAGCCTCCGCTTTAATGGGGTTCACCGCAGGGTGTGGGAGCAGGCAGGATTAGCGTGCAAACCACGCAGCCTTTCAGAGACATCTCCTCTGAAGGAGCCTTCCAAATGGGATTCACACTCCTTCACACTTGCTGCAAGAGAGATAGGGACTGGATTAAGGGCTTTGAAAAAGAAATGCTGCTCCCTGATAAGTTCTGGTTCACCATTTCTGTGAAGGGGGGAGTGGGGGAATCACAGAAATCAGGAAGTGGGGAAGACTTCTTAGCCCCATCCCATACATGCTCTGTTCATCATCAAGATCTGAAGCATCACAACATACTATTCAAATTAATTTATCCAATCTAAGCTTCATGTGCCCTCAGCGACTGTCCCATGTCTGTTTCCTCCCCAAATTCCATCAGGCTCTGGGGCTGCTGGATGCAGACAGATGAGCTGGGAGCCATTGGATGAGGCACTGCTGTGGGTGTCCTGATACCCAAAAGGGCAGGGAAATCCTGCCTTACTCCCTGGGTATTTATAGGATTCTATTATGGCAGAAAACTGCTGTCCTATATAAACATGGAGGGGATGACTCATTGGTGCCAAGGTAAGTAGAGCTCTGCTAGCCAATGCCTGGCCCAACAGCAGTGGAGTTGCTATTGGCAGGAACCCAAAAGCTGGCAGCAGTGCTGCTCCCTGCACCAGGTTTGGCTCATCTTTCTAAGCCACAGAGACTGCCTAAGGTTGGGATATGGTACTTGGCTGAAAATTTCCACTTGTCCAATCAATATCAAGACTCCCATCCAAAACCAGCTGCTTTTCTGCCTTTTGTTCCTTCCTGCCCAACACTGCAACTTTGGGATGCCTCCCCTACGATCTCCCTTTGCAGTGAGCCATGATTGACTCATCCAGTCATCCAGCTCAGCCTTCCAGTGGCTCAAAATGCCTGTGATTCAGCCAGAGACAACATTTTCCAAGGTCTACCATAGCCTCCAACAAAGGCAAACCACTTGTAGCACTTCACCATCCCATGTGGGAAGAGGCAAACATTAAGAAATGGAAGGCAGTAATTAAAGAGGCACATGTTAAACCAACAAACAAACAAACAAAGCCCATTTTATTACATCTCAGTGACCTGGAGTTTCAAATCTCTTGGCATCAAAAGGCGAAGACCAACCTTGATTAAAATTGCACAGATAGGCATTGATTTTGAAAAGCTTTCTAGGGCTACACCGTGTTTAGATTGAATTACTTTATTAATCTAGTTGTTATCAGTTTGACTGTATAGCCAGTCCCACACAATACCAACCTGCTCTCTAATCCTATTATTTACAAAGCACTCTTCTTTTGATTTCTGCTTGGATGTTTTCCAGTGATAAGTCACGTCTATATGTGCTAATGCCATATTACTGGCTTATGCCATCCATTCTCATTTTTGCCTTGAGATTCTTCAAGCTGAATTTTGACTATCTTAGGTATTATATAGGTCAAAAATTTCTGTGCTCAGTTGCAAAGTGACACCAATTCGTATATCAGAGGATAAGAAAGAAAAATTATCTTATGATTCAGGTCCAGATTTTTTTGGATGGAGAATTCTTGATATACCAGGTTTGCAAAGACTTTTCTATTTCCTGTCAACCAATGGGTTGTGTAGGGTTTTTGTTTCCCTTCTCATCACTGTCTTCTTAAATACTTCTCTTAAGTGCTGCTCAGCGCAGTTTGGTCCTGCTTTGAGCCATTTTGGTACATGAAACTAGAGCTCCTCTGACTGAACAAGTAGGTCACACAGCCTCTTTGGGTGAGAGGGTTTCCAACAGCAGACACACATCCCCATGTGCAGGCATACACATTTTAAAATGTGTTTTCCATGGATATTTTATAAAAGTCCACCTCTGGTTCCTCCCTTCTTTCCAGAACAAAATACGCACGGGAAGCGGGCACAACATGCATGAATGGACCAAGGACATGAGCTGCAAATTCCAAGCACATCATCAGCTGCATCTGCACTTCTTGTAGAGCAAATGTTCTACTCTACCATGTTGGATCGCCTTCCCAGCCTTGGGCAAGACAGGTTACCACCGCCCTCATGGAAAACAGAGCTAGTAGGAGCTACATGACCCACTGCGAGACTGTCAAACTAAATATCAATCCAAACTAAATCCAAATTCCTCAGGAAGAGATCTCAGAGTGTCTGCTTTATCTGAGGAGTGCAACTGAGCAATACCCACTCACTGGGTTTTCACAGCCCTTGCTTGTTAGGTGCATGTTATGCTCCTGGGACGGTGCTGCGGAAGTGGCTTGGCCAAAACCACATGGGTCACCCCATATGCATGCACAAAAGACAGAGCCTGCAGCACAAGAACTGGCTGGCACCTGCACGTCTCTCACCTCGGAGATCAGCTGCTTGCAGGCAACACCACCTGCCCACCCCCACATTCCCCTCACTCCAGAAACATGGTTCACAGGTTCGCTTCTCACCCACCTCCCTGCATCACACATCCTAACACCAGGATGTTTGGTATTTGCAGATCATTCCTGGTGACATTTCAGCAGTTGCTGTTGAAGCTTTCAAGCCAGTGTGTGATGGGGACTGGGGCCTGCCAACATGTGCTCTCCCGGTGAGCAAGGTTCCTCCTTAGGGATTAATTTGGAGAACGTTTCTAAAGCATTTGTCTGCTAGGATGAAAGATCTCGCAATACATCTTGATGAGACATTTAAAATCTCACTTGGATGTGTTTAAAATCTCACTTGTTCATATTGTCACAGCTTGGCAGAGAGAGTGTCAAAAAACTTCCTAAATATCAGGCGCTATTTTTGCAGCTCCAAGTTCCACTCTTTCAATCGACTCATAAGAAGGCATTTCAGAGAGCGTGCCCATGTCACAGGATTCAGGAAAATCACAGAACCAAAGAATGACTTGGGCTGGAAGGGACCTCTGAGATCACTGAGCTCCAACCCCCTGCTGTGGGCTGATTGCCCCCACCAGCTTAGGCTGCCCAGGGCCTTGGAGCACCTCCAGGAATGGGGCACCCACAGCTCTCTGGGCAGCAGTGCCAGGGCCTCACCATCCTACCAGTGAAAATTTCCTTCTAACATCTAGTCTAAATCTCCCCTCTTTTAAAGCCATTTTTCCTACCACTATCCACCCGTGTTGATATCAGCCTCATGTGAACCAGCCTCACTAATCTGGCTGCTCCCTCCCGCACCCCAACCCAGCCCACATCACCTGCCCATCCCAGGGCCAGAAGGGACCAGGGGTTGGAGGAGCACAGAATCAGCCCCGCCTGCCGGCTCCACACCAACTCCTGCATAAATCAGAGCAGAGTTTGGCTCTCAGCTCTCTGCCTGGCTGCAAATCACTGTGTGCAATCACTGCCAGCATACGCCGAGGGCACAGGAATTGAGATGCATGAGTTTGCAAAACAGAGACACCTATTGCTTATTAGGGAATAAGCCAATTAGGCTGAAACGCTTACGTGACAAAACCAGTAAAGAGGCAGCAGGAAAGGCACAGCTCCAAAGGTGAAAGGACACAAGACAGAGGAAGGGGATCCCTTTGGGGTAACCAGAGCATCAGCACTAAACCCTGGTCTCACAAGCTCTATTCCCAGCCAGACACAGACCAGCCAGCACCAGCTCTCATGTCTGCACATGTCCATCATCACACAATGCTCTTGTTTTGTTACCACTTACATGCTCACACAAGGGTGACATGTCACATACTCTACCTCTCCCCATCCTGCATTCTGGCAGACCTTACTCCTTCATAGAGTCACAGAATCATTAAGGTTGGAAAAGCCCACTAAGATCCTCAAGACCAACCATCAACCCAGCCCATCGTGCCCGTTAACCATGACCCTCGGTGCCACATATACCCTTTTCTTGAACAGTTTCTCTGGCCACATTAATGAAATATCCAGCACAGCAAAAGCCGCAGAAACAGACAGAAAGGATCCAAAGAGGCCTTGAGATGAGAGCATTGTCTGTGGATTTCGATTTTCCCCTCCTGGAGAGGAGAAGAAAAATACCAAGAGTCCTTAAAAAGAGCTGAGAAAGACAAAAGTGTCACTGCTTAAATACCCATGTCTACACTGTGCATTCTTCCTGAGATCATTTTTTAAACCAGCAGAGCTGCTGGAAGCCACAAGCAGTAGAGCATCAGTCTTGCAGCAGATCCTGTCACCCTGAGCATTCATGCCCTAAAAGGCAGAAATCCCAGAGTGGTTCTTGTGGCACCTTCAGGACCAAGTAAAAGAGAATGGCGCAGTATGAAAAGAGCACGTCAGAGGGGCTGTGGTCCCAAGACTCGTTGGAATATTCAGGCTCACATGTGGTTTCTTCCACTGTCAGCATTGGTGCTGAGGACCTTTCCTGGGCAGCAACATCCTCTTGGTGCTTCTCTTCTGTTTGAGCATCCTCAGTGCGCTGCTGGGTACCAGAAATGCAACTCAACTCAGGATACTGGGATGTGCTGCAATGCTCATTGAGAGAGCACTCCAAAACCACATTGTGACAGTGACGATACTGTGCTGTTAAAAGCAGCCCAGCCTGTGCTGGATGGGCAGGACGGTGCGCTCAGCATGCAGATGGTCAGACATTTGCTTGGAGCTTTTTTTTGTGTGTTGTTTGTGATCCTCCCAGTGGATTTCTATATTCAAGAACACGGACTCTGCAACAGCAGCGAGAAGAAAGATTTTGGTGCTTCATTTTGGAAAGATCCACTGAACCAGCAGCCAGCTCAACGAATAGAATGCCATGCAAACAGGAAACCTGTGAGCAGTCTGTAGCAGGACCAGCAAAGTTACTGTGCCCACAGTGCCATCAGCACTGCTGAGCATGCTTCTCTCAAGGCCACTGCCACCAAGGTTGTTAAGATTTACAGTGGGACACAAAGAAAAAAGGCATTATAAGGATGTTCTGCTTTCTCTTCTTCCCCCCCCATTATTAAAATACAAGGAGCAGAGCTGTTGACACCAGCCTGCTTCGCCACGGTGTTTGCTGAAGGACACCTTAAATTCTGCTCCCACGGTGAATTTGCTGGCTTAGGGAACTCCACCCTTGCAAAAAGAAGCCAGTGAGAAAGCAAAACAATTGCTGCCTGGTACTGTGGTTTGGGCTTATTTCTTGCTGCTGAGGGTGACCCAGGCCCACGGAAAGCAAGTGATGGAGGCAATTAGAGGAAGCATGTCTTTGAAACAACTGTTTTTTTTATAGCCTGCAGATGTGTTTAAGTAGCTCTGGTCTCAGGGATGAGAAACCAAAACACTTGTAACCAGCAAGCCCAGGGAAAGGAGCGGGAGCTTCTGTGATATGCTCCTCCGGAAGATCAAAAGCACATTTGGCATGCAGGTAGGCAAAGATGAACAGATGTCCGAGCAGAATAACCACAGCTACTGCAGGCATGTGAACAAAGAATACAAGAAAAAAAAGAAACCAGCCTTTTATCAGTGTCCATTTCCTTGCAGCATTTGCAGGTGTAGTGAAAGGAAACATAAAGTCCACCTGGGCAAGAGGGAAGCTTGCAGCACTTGTTGGATTGTGTTCTCTCTTCATTACTGTGATCCCTGAGCACAACTTGGAAGCTCTGTTAGGATGGGGCAAAGGCACCAAAACTTTCTGGTGTAGAGCAAGTCTCAGAGCGACGGTCAGACCACACGATCTTAGTGCTCTTTTCCAACCTCAGTGATCCCATGACTTGTTACTAGGACCTAAGCAGGATGGTTCCACTGCCAATAAGTGCTGTATGACTGCAGCGTGCTACAGACACCCGGAGCAAACGCACCACCGAGGGAGCAAAGCCTCCTCATAGCACTGCCGGACAGGCAGGCGTTGGGACAGAGCACATGATGAAAAAGCAGCTCTTTGGTGACAAGCTTTGGGGCAGGGCAGCAATACGCGATTCTCCGGCTCCTCGCTTCAAAGAACGGAACAGAGCTCCTTCTGTAATCAGGATGGGAAGGCACGCGGTTTGGGCTGCCAAAGAAAAGGCTGGCTCATTAAGTCCAACCCATTACCAAGTGTCAAGTGCTCCCTAAGATGGCTCGCCGCTAATTTGAGAAGTCACCTGGTGGCAGCGGGTCACCAGCTCCCTCTACAGACAATCAGGACACAGCCGGACCCCTGCAGGACCGCGACGGCACACGCATAACAAAGAGCGCCTCTAAACTGCCATCGAGGAGCAGAATTTGGCGATAATTATCCCCCTGGATGCCGAGTCCTTTGTCTCCGTCTGGCCCTCTCCTTCATCCCGGCCGGTGGGAGAACCGGCAGCGATCGCTTCGCGTTCCCCAAAGCATCTCTTTTGTTTCCTTCGGGAGAAACAAAGAGGCGGAGAAGCGCAAGGAAACGCATCAGCGGGCTGCAGGGAAAGTTCAGCAGCCGAACCGGGAGGCTTTTGGGGACCGAAGCACCAACGCTGCAGGCAACGTCCCGGCTTCGCCGCATCCCTGCCAGCATCCCCGGAGAGTTGGGATGTGGATGTCCGGATGGGACACGCGGAGCTGGAGAGCAGCACGTCCCCAGCACCGCCACGCTGCTGAGTGGCCACACTTGCCCCCACCTCGTTGTTTCAGCATCTCCGCCTGCAGGAGGGGCCGTGCATGGCTGGAGGAGCAAAGCGGACTCTGACCACGCTCCTCAAACAGCTCTGCCAAGCAAAGCCTCGGCTCCAAGCCCCCTTCCCGATGCCGGGAACTTGTCTGGGCAAACAGCACGAAATATACATGCATATATATATATATATATATGTATAGGTCCTTTTGCCAGTAATACTACACTCTTACTTTGAACCTAATGAACATTTTGTTCTTTCTTTCTGAGATTTCTCGGTATTTGTAGGTGAGAGAAATACATCCCCCCTGCTCCTACCCGTGCAAGGCATATCCTTCCAAAGACAATCCAACTCGCAGGCAGGGGGCAGGGCACGTGTAAAAGTGGGCAAGCTGTTCGCTCCGCACAATAATTAGGGAGTGCTTCGATGCCAAGGAAAAGGAAGAAAAGAGTCACACCTGCCTGCAGCCCCCAGCCCCACGTGCCAGGGCCAGCTGCCTGCAATGGGGAGCGCAGAGCAAGACAATGAGCAATCACCCAACAAAACTCCACCTGGGGAAGGGCTGAGCAAAAAGCCAGTAGCTTCCAAACCTGCACACTGAGAGCTCCTAGAAAACTTTGAGGCTCCTCTATACCATCATGCAAATTTTGTCACACACACTTGCTGTCACACACTCCCCTTTGCCTACAACGCCTGCTTGCATGCAATGCTGCTATCACATGAGCCCCAAAGCTGGCTTTCCTACATCTAGAATCACAGCAAGTTGGAAAAGGCCTCTAAGATCACCCAGATCAATCGCCAGCCCACCCCCACCATGCCCACATCCCTCGGTGCCACATCTCCATGGTTCTTCAGCTCTACAAACTGTGACTCCACCACTTCCCTGCCCAGCCTGTTCCAAAAAAGCACTGCTCAAGCCCCAGGAATGAATGAGAGACCTTTAGATCTCCCCAGCACCATGCTGACCACCACTGCACACAAGGACGAGCTGCAGCTTGCACCACGCTCCCCTGCTTAGAGCTTTGGGGTGTACAACCATCAGTGGGCAGCCCCTTGCTGTGAATGGAGTGAAGGAGCTCAGACATGGAGCACATCTGGGATTTTTGACGTGCAATGGGGATAATGAAATGGGTGGGCAAAGAGAAGTAAGGAGAAGGTGCTGGTTTGTTTTGCTTTATGATTATTTCTTATTACAGCTGGGTCTCACCAATGCTGTGTCCCAGCCCATGCTGTAGCTTGTCTACAAAAATCAGTGTGGGACTGACACCCACGTATCTGAGGGCAGCTCATGTGGGGCAGCACAGGGCTGAGCGAGGGGCACGGGACTCTGCACATTGCCTCCTGCACTGGCAGAAGGGTGGTAACTGAACGGGCTGCTCCCTCTTCCTCTGCGACTCTTCTGACCCTGTTGCTGTCGCTGCCGCTGAACTGTTTGGCAGCACTTCCTCAGAGAAGTATAGCAACAAACTCAGATGCCAGGGCTGGGAGATAAGCAGCCAGCAAACATCCAATTTCCATACAATGTACAGAAAAGAGAGGAGGAAAATAAATAAATATATAAATAAAACCACTCACTGGGAATCCCTAATGAACCAGAGGGAAAAGCAGGATGAGCAACTAACAAAACAGAATGGATTTTCAATAAGGGCACAGCAAGTTCTAGCGGACAGATCTAGCAGATAGGCGAAAGAGCCTATCTGAAGAAAGAGCCAAAGCCAGGAAAGGTGATGGGAGGAAAGCAATGGGATCAGAGCAGCCTGTCCGATGGGGAGAATGCTTCATAAGCATTTCATTTCCTTTATTATTATATAGATGGTGCCAGCTGATTACAGAGCAATAATCCCTCCCGCCTGGTAACCTACAGGATGGATGCTTCTGGGCACTTCTTGCCTGTGGCACTCAGCAAAACGCAACAATGAAACAATGACAAACATCCCTGCCTTTCCTTCCTCATTTCAGCCAAGTGCCAGGTATTTGTTTTGATATAGAACAGTGGAAATGCCACCCGCCCCTATGCACAAAGAGGAACCTTGTGCCATTACAAGTGCCCCCCCATGCTGCCACGATTATTTGACTTGCTTTCTCACACTGCTGCAATGAGTTCCTCAGGTTAATGCAAATCCTCCTCTCTGTTCCTGTTCCTCTCACTACCTAATTTCCTAACCAGCCTCCAGAGGTGGTACGGGGGTGGGCAGGGCACTGCTCCTCTCCCTAGATTTTGGGGTTCATTTAATCTCTGCCATACAGAGCACCCACCCGTAGGGCACCGGGAAGGGCGATCATCCCCATCCCACATCGTGTCTCCGCTCCATATATCGCCGCTCCCCGGGAGGGTCCCGGCTCCAGCACGGCGGTCCTTCACACCGTTCGCCCAGGGGCCGGTGCCCGCTCCACCACGCCCATCCTCCCGAGCCCCCGGGCTGCCGCTGGCCCCTCCATCAGCCCGTCCACACCTGAGCGCTGCCCGCGCCCAAAGCCCTTTCTCCGAGCCGCTATCCGCTCCAACATCTCCGAGCAAGCTGCTACCTGCACGACAACCCTACCCGGACCGCTATTCAACGCCCCTAAGAGGAGCGGCGCGGCTCCAGCCCGGCTGCCACCCCGTTGTCCCTAACGGGACCGCCGGGTCCCGCTCCCCAGCCGGACCGCGTTGCTCCACGCCGCCCGAGCCATCCCCGCTCCCCGCCCGCTGTCTCCTCGCTCCTTTCCACTTCTACGAGCGAGAAACCGGGAGAGCCGGAGACAAAGAAACTGTCCGGGCGCACCCCCCCCTTTCACCGCTCCTCCTCCGCCGCCTCCTCCTCCGGCACCCCTTCCCTCCGCCAATTTACCCGTTCTCCTCCTCGATCTCCGAGATATCGGCGAAGATGAGGAAGCCGACGAGCAGCGTGAGCAAAGCCAACGTCCAGCCCCGGCACGGCAGCGGCATGGCTCCCGGGCTGGGCCGCTCCGCGGGGTGCGGAGCACGGCTCCGCGTCCCGGTTCGGCCCCACCGCCGCCACCGCCCGGCGGGGCCGCTCCGCCCCTCGGCGCCCGCCGAGCTCCCGTCCCGCCCCGCCCGGCGTGGGGAGGGGAGGGGACGGCACGGGGCTGAGCCGCTTTCCCCCAACGGACAAAGTTTGCGGCCGCCCCGCACCGGGGGGAGCCCGCCGATGGGCCGCCCCCAGCCCCGCGGTGGGGTTTCGCCGCCCCTCCCTGCGGGGTTGGAGGGGAACAATGCGGGGTCGGCGCCTTTGCGTTTTTCTGCCGATAACGGGCGGCTTGTGGGATGAGAACCGCGTTGTAAATAAAGGTGGTTAAGAACTAATCACACCTGTCTCTGTTGCTATTGATGCACGGTTTGGTAACAACGGCTCCTCGCGCTCCATCAGTATTTAGAGCGCCGGCCTTGCCTTTACTCTAGAAATCTCAGGAGACTTTGGGCAGACAGAAATCACCGAGCAGAAACCGCTGTGAGGCACCAGGGTGCGTCCCTGGCAGCCCCCGCGAGCATCCTAACACGGCTTGGCACCGAGAGAAAAGGCAGTGGTGCCTCTCCCCTTCTGAATAGAACACGTATGGAAGTGGCCATTGGGAGGATGAAGAACAGGTCTGGGCTGGGCCAAAGAACGGCCAAAACTGCACCACAAGGTCCTTCCCCTGCAGCCCTGATGGCTGTTAGTGCCGCACCATCCGTAGGGAGCAAAGGGTCAGGTAAGGGCAGCCTGGCACAGCATCCCCAGAGCCCGGCGCGATGCTTCGGATCAGAAAGTTGCTGAGGACCAGGAAGGAGTTCTGGAGGTCCACGCAACGCCGAGCTGGAGAGGGGCGCGGTGGTTTTGTAATGCAGCAGATAGGAGAAGCACAGATGTGGTGCGAGAGAGAGAAAGAGAGAGAGCTACTAATTGCTTACATATTTAAAACAGCATCTTTCGGCTGAATGGGAGGCTCCATTAAGCAAAGCAGAGCTATTAACTGGGGCCACTTGGAAAGCTGCCATCCTCCGTGTTGTGCACGGCTTTTTGCATCAACACAAAAGTACGCTGCCGAGGGCAGGACGGGCTGCTGGTTGCATCCTGGGGTTCCTAGCAGGGATGCTGAGGTGTTCTGAGCATCTGCAGTCACAGTGGTGTCTGATGGGGGTCTGTGCACCCACTCCATAGAGCACTTCTCCCTTTACTGGATTAACTGGTGGATGGAGCCCGTTAGAGCCAATGTCCCGTCCTGGGGATTTCTGCAACTCCTGTTGTAGGAAGAGGAGATGACCAAATTGCTGTTATGGTTATAGGTTAAAAAATACAACCCAGGTGAGTGTGGTACAATTACACTGTAGTTTATATGGCAAATTTACAGTCTAGTATACAGCTTTTGTAATAGAACATATTCAGACCCCTGGAGAGAAAGTGATTTTAGACAATGCAAGTAGCCCCATCATTTACCTTCTGACGAAGCACTCATTTTCCTTCTGCTTTATTCTTTCTGGGCTCCTTTTGCTCACCAGATTTGGAGCCTCACAGCATCCTGAGAAGGAGTGACCTTGCAGGTGCCATTGGGGCCTCCTGAGATGCAGGATCCCCACATCTGAGGGAGCACTGCAGCTGGCTCCTGCTGCTCACAAATCCTCAAGAATGCAGATGGAAGGAGATATCTGCTCCTGCATCTCTTTCAGCTCCATCCCAGGTGGTGGCTCAGCCTCTTTTGTCTGATCTTTCTGTTTCGGTTGCCAATCACGGTGGCGATGTGCAAGAGCAGAAAGCTTGAAGGATGCTGAGCAAAAAGTGGGGATTGTTCACGGTGTGATGGGATGGAAGCTCTCTTAGGGGAAGGGATGCGTGGTTTGCAGGGATGCTGAGAAGTAACTTGTGTTAAAAGACACACCGGCATTTGACTCTGCTCCCCCATAAGGCAATGGCAGCGCTGCTATCAGCAGCAATGAAAAAACTCCTTGCAGGTAGAGCTGGGAGCTAAGCTCGATGCCTTTCACTGGGGAGCTCCATTGCTAGGGGCTTGCATAAAGAGCTGTGAAGCTGCTGCTTGGAGTCTTCTGTTGCTTTATTCCTATGAAAGATGTAGGTCGGAGAGAAAGGTCATCCTTCAGCTGGTTGGGTTTTAAAGGCAGGGACTGGACCCTGAGCACACAGCTGGGCTTTGAGCAAGGAGGCTGCCAGCTCTGTAGGTGATGCAGGAACAGTGCAGCATGCTGAACTGTTTTGTAATCAATTAATGAGGCTTTGTAACATGCCCAAGTGCAGCTCTGTAGTGAAAACCTGGGGATTCTGTTGCATTGCTGAGGGTTAAATACTGCACAATCAGGACTCGTGCAATAGCAAGGAATGAGAATAAAGGCACTGACCACAGGAGCACATTTTACTCTGCATTTGTTCCAAGTCCATCCTTTAGAGTATTCTGTCCAGAACAGTCCAACGAGCAGACAGCACATCCCAGTTTAATGCTTTGCTCTTCAAGAACTGCAAACTGCTTTGGAGTAATTGCCACAGTTCTTCAAGTATTCACCATTCCACTATGAAAACTCACATGATTCAACTTAAACAGGTGCGTAAATGCTGCAGGGTTGGGTCCCATAAGCATCCGGAGCCACAATTTTACGTCTCATTTGTAAGATGGGTTGCAGGAAGATGAGAGCAAAGTGTAGAAAATAGACTGTTGTGGTAGAGCAGTATGTTCTGAAACAGAGTAAAAGGCTATTACAGCTTCTCGTTTCTAATAATTTGAGGAAATAATTTTGCATCCTGAACACTTGCAGTAAATACAATAAAAGGTGTACTGAAAAAAGAGTCTTTGCATAACAGCAAAGTTAACTGTGCAGGCACGGTATTGCATTTTGCTGCTTTGAAGGGAGAAAAGAAAAGAAAAGGCACTTTTACATTTTCTTTTGACCTTTCAGAAATAGCAGGAATATGTAACAGCCAACATTCGCCAACAATAGCTGGGAGGATTGAGGGAATAAGAGTTAAACACCTAGGGACATTTACAAACAACTGACAGAGAGGGGATGAATTTAAGATGCGGATATGAAAGGCACAGATATGCAGAGAGAGCAAAAAATGATACATATTTAAAATGTTTTTAATCCATGCGAGAAGCGTCATTGAGAAAGGCAGATGGAGCGAGCAGAGGAGGGACACAAAGGTGACCCATTGGGTTGGTCCCGTGCTGTGATGAATGGTGGGACCTGGAGCAGGAAGAGGTGTCTCAAGGGACCTTTCTCCTTCCGATCCGCGAGGCTGTAAAACACACACAACCTTCATCATAGCTGTCAGACAAAGTGAACAAAGTTTACAGCCCATTTTATGCAGCTAAACAGCGCTTGGGTGTGATAAACAGTCATGATGGATGGGAGCCGGTACTAAGCAGGGTCGCAACATTTCATTGCCTCATTATAGGCAACAAGCTGGCCTCTGGGTGTGCTCCCCAGTGAAACCTCTGTACCTAAAGGCAGGCAGCTTCCATGGAGCACGGCATGTCTTCTCCTCCCCAGTAGGGCTATTAGCAGGAAGGGAGGAGCTGATGCTGTAGGCTCAACGTTGTCCACCTTCCCCTTCTAGTAGAGCACCCTGGTGATGTAGTGGGTGTTAGCATTCTAGCATAAAGAGCATACAGTCTCTTTTCATTGTCATGGAAAAAACACAGCTTCCAGGCTCTGTTTGCCCTTGGATACATCTTTTCCAGCCAGATCCTGAAGTGGCTAGCTCTAACAATAAGCACATTCACCTCCCTCCTGGAAGGAAAAGCAGTCTTCTCAAAGGGCTCCCAAATGCCAGACACATTCATAGGCATGGAAGTATGAACATAGTTCCTTTTTAAAGCACAGCACTGAGACAGCCGTAGCTGAGAGGTGGCCTGATGGTGATGGTCAGAAAGATCCAGGACTTACCACAAAATCATAGAATCATTTGAGTTGGAAGGGACCTTTAAAGGCCATCTGGTCCAACTCCCCTGCACTGAATGGGGACACCTACAGCTGATCAGGTGCTCAGAGCACCTCTAACCTGACCTTGAGTGTCTCCAGGGATGGGGCACCCATCATCTGGGCAACTTATTAAAGACTTGCATTGTTACTCCCTGCTGAACCGCCTTAAGAAGCATCCCCACTTCTCATCCTGTATGATGGAAGCTGGAGCCCTGATAGTCCTTGGGTGGACACCCAAAACCCTCAGCAATTTTCTCTTCCCAGGGATTTTTGCTGTTGGAAGAAGGAATCCAAGCCTGTCATAGTCTTTATGCCCAAAGTGGTGCAGCAGCAACAAGAAAGCTTTGGTGGTTTGCAAGAAAGGGCAAGGAAAATTAAACTGTATTAATTTCAAGCTCTATTAGGATTTTAAGAAAGTAAAATCAATAGAAAAGGATGGACTCAATAGGGAACATGACCTTATTTTCCCACTGTCTGAAGGAGAAGCGCACACAATAGAGAGGCAAAAATACGCATATCTATAAAATCAGATAGGTGTCTTCAGCATAGAAGGAGAGAAGTTAAAATGCTTTTGTGAGCTGTTGTTTTTGACTGACACGAGACGTATCCACAAGTAAAAAGAAAGGAAAAGCAAAAAAAAAACCCCAACCTTCTCAAACCGAACACCACCAACAAAGAAACCCAACCCCATCCATTAGTCTGTTCTATTTCATTCTCTCCTGCAGTAAATGCTAAAATGGTGTGATCCGTGCAATATTTCATCGAATATGACTTCCCATTGTCAGAGCAAAATGTTTGATATAAAACAAGAACGATCTTTCTTTCTTTTTGGTCAGATAAGCTGGTTTGGATTAATAAAAATGCCACCTCACAATGATATTGATAATTTGCATGTGAAAAGCCTTCCACCTGGTAATGAAAACAATTTTTCAGTTTTACCACCACTAGTCGCTGCAGATAAGGTCTGCCGTCCTCCCCCTCGCAATTAACCACTCGCACACACACACAAAGAATGGGAAAGGTAGAAAACGTGTGACAACTGCAAACTGCCCGTTATCTGAACCCAATGCTAAAGGCAGTGAGATCTGCAAATGGAAGGAGCTGGCACGCTCCTCCTCTCTTATGACCCGTGTACCAGTCTGGGAGGAGGATGTACTCCTGGGAAGGTTCGGTGCCGTAGCCCACACTTCACCCATGCTCTTCCCACCCCACAGAGGAAAAAATGATCTCTGCAAGGCCATATTTTCAGTGACTCAGGATACTCGACATGTGCTCAGTTCAATGTGAAGCATTCTCATTTCTTGCATACAACTAGCAATTACTTGAATTTAACGACATGTTCCTCCGAGATAATTCCAAATTGGTAAGTATTTCTCACTTACAATGATAGATGTAAAGTGTCTGATAAACAGATAGAAGTTTCAGATGCCAAATTCAGACCCCATCTGTTTTTGAGTCTTGTCTTTTATCTCAGTTCAAAGCTGCTAAAATGTGGCTTTTCTTTCTGCACAACACCTTCATCAGCGTGCTGCTCTCTGAATTCTCTGGCCCTTAAAGCACAGGTCAAATCTGAATCTTGTTGTGGTCTGCTTTGATTTGGCAAGTTTGATTAATTTTGTCCCATACTTGACAGAAGCCCAATTACTCTCCACAACAGCGACACTCAGGTAAACCTACCTGGTTTGGATAAACAATTCTGCACGGGAGATGAAGAAATAAACTGCACGTGGGCACAGAGCAACTTTCCAAGGTGATCATATAGGATTAATTAGGGATAACAGGCTCTGTTCTCACCTGCGAGATGCCCAAGTGAAGACAAAGGCTGGAGAAGGTGACTCAAAAAATAGGTGAAAAAGGAAGTGGATATATTGACTTCTTTTGGGGCCATCCAAATAAAGGCAGCACTGCTGAGCTCTCAGAAGTGCATCGCTGCAGTGAAGAGCATACCTGGGAAGAACTGGTTTAGTAGCTTAGTGGTAGTACTGGTGATGACAGGAGGACGGCTGGACTCGATGATCTTGTAGGTCCTTTCCAAACCTGTGATTCTATGATAACTACACACAGCTTTCCTGCTCTCCCCCGACCTTCTTGCAGCCTTTGGGAAAATTCTGATCCCGAGTCATTGTGAAACATAAAGGTTTCTACAGCAATTAAAACATGCAGAAAAAGGAAAAAAAAATCATCCTGCGTGCACACATGGCCCTTTGCAAATGAGAACTTTTCTGCAAGGAACACATGAGATTCAGCAATATGTTCCACTTAGCAAAATGACAAAATCTTTAGGGGTATGATAAGAACGTAACCTTTTCTTCTCTTTGCTTCTCTTTACCAAGTAAAAATTGCTGCGCAAAAGGCCTTTAATGTGAAACCTCATTTCAGCTCCAGAAAGGTACTTGATTTCTGTCTATAGAGATTGTCATTTCTCTCCCCCCATCAATAATGAATGCCTTTATCTCCTCTTTTATACTAATATTTCTCATCCTTCATGTCCTTTGTAATGCGTGGAGCTGCTGAGTGAATCGTCCAGGCTTCAGAATCAAGACATTGCTCAGAGAGTAAAGCTGGACAGAGGGGTTTCTCCAGAGATCTCCAGCTAGAAGATGAAGCGAGCGCAGTCGTGGGTCAGCCCCACCTGTGGCAGCAGAAACTGAAGTTCTCCACCCACCCAGGACTCATGAAAGAACTTGACCACAGCCAGATAAAAATCACCTACATTTGATCCAAAAAGCTCTTTAGGCATTGCAGTCACACTCCCATTCTGAATCCAATGTGACAGTTCTGACATCCAAGATATCAGACCGTGACCTTGGCTGTACAGCACCATGCACATGGAAATCCACCTCTTTCCAAACCCAACACACGCTCCTCGAGAAGGGAAAACTTCAGTTCAGCTTGTGCCTAAATGTGATTTTTGCTTTCATCTTAGACCATTAGTGTCCTTCCATGGTGAGGAATATGAGGGATTGATCCACTGCTGGATTCCACCTAGAGCAGCGAGACACCATCAGAAGGGAGACTGCACATAATGCTCCTGGCAGGTTTAAGCGCTCTGTACAAATGTAGAAAGAGAGAATGAGGGAGAGAGACCAGAGGCATGTAGCAGACTTCCTGACCTAGTGATTTATTTATGGCATTCCTAGAGGGGAGGAAGCCATGCAAAGATCACAAGCCTGCACGCTGCAGTAAGTGGCACGCTGGCGTATATTTAGCAAGCAACACAAGGCACTAAATCCACAGAGGATGGGAAAACGCTTCCGTTTCTTGTGAATGACTGGAGTCAGGGAATGAGAGTTTCATTTAGAGGAGCAAGAAGGATTTCCCTTGTTTCTTTCAATAAATAAATTAATGCTTCTGCCAAGATTTGCCTTTCTTGCTTCACTGAAAACCAGAGTGTCTCCCTCTGCCAGCACCCACCTCCCCACACTGTCCGTCTGTCCAACCGGGTTGTTTGCAGGGCTTAGCAGGGAAGTTTGGGAGGGCTGTGTGAGAAAAGCCTCTTCTCACATTGAGATCTCTGAGAGATAAATTTTCCTGCTAGCTGCTGTCTCCATAGTAGGTGAACAATGAAAGAAATGTTGCAGAGAACAGACCTCTGGTACAGCTCAGAAAGATGCAGAATCTGTGTCAGCTGAAACAGCAGCAGTGTTTATCAGCCTGATGAATCCCTGCATTGGCAGATGGGAGCATTTATAAAGAACGGCATTGCACGTAAGGAAACTGCACAGAGATGAACTAAACTCCCCTAAAAGCCTGACTTTGTGAGGTGCTGCCTATCTACAGTTCCTAATAGAGCCCAACACTTGGCAATGGCAGAAACCACCACAGGCCAATGTCCCCCAGGTGGCTCACATTTCCTCCAGCCCATGATGGTGCAGTCAGCAGTGGGACCTGCCAACAGCGCACAGGAGACTGCACTATGCCATGGGGGCAGTGAGAGGGACACGGGGTGTTTGGAGGTACTTGTCAGGCTGCTCACATCGCGAATCATTAAGCACTGAATGAGCACAGAACCCTCATTTTAGATCCACGTAGTTGGACCACATCGGAAACAAGATGCTAAGCAATAGCCTGGGACAACCCGTTTCGTTTCCACATTTAGCTCCAGCTTTTGGGATTTCAGAAGTGGCAGAACCCACATGGCCTGTGGGTGACACAGGGCACCAAGTCTCCCAGCTGCCTTTCCAGCTGTTCAAAACTGAGGGCCTGATGATTTAAAGAAGGCTTGAGTACATTAGCACCGATCTGACCCGAGGAGGTGGATTTAATGAGCTTAATGCTTGGACTTGCATCCCGATCAAACTTGTCTGTTGTTCATGGTGGCAGAAAAAAAAAAAATCCCATTTATAGATGGGAATATAATGATCAATCAAGCTTTATCGCTCCTGTTTCCATTCTAGCAGCTTATAACCACATAATAAAAGCACATAATGAAAACATCATAAAAAGGCACAGTAAAAATATATTCACCATGCAAGAACTGCCATCTTAGCACATCCCAGATAGAAATGCTGAAGAGTTCTTGAGGCTTCTGGCATGTCCTATTAACCTCTGTAACACTACATCACACCCACCCTTTCCACTTGAGGAGCACAGTCAATTGAAATGACAGTGGTTATGGAAGGTGCATGTAGTTGTTTGGATTCAACAAACTTAGAACACAAAAGGTCTCCAGACGAGTTTCACCTTTGCAAATTTGGATGAGAACAGCCTCTCCAGTCTCTTTTGTTGTAGTAAAACTCTTATTGGAAGAGCAGTGTGAGACGGGTGCTTTGTCAACACTCTTCTTCCCTGTGATTTAAGTGAAGGGTCCATCTTCACAGTCACTACTCTGGTCTACCATGAAGGACACACAAGCAGCTTGCACTGCCTTCCTGTCCTGGTATTATTTTCCTTCTCCTAGGGCTTTTTCTTATACCTCCCTCTGACAGAGCATGATTTGCTCTCACAGCAGACAAATCAATGCTTGAACCAGCTCTAGCACATGGGCTGGGGGATTCACACAGAGACAACGATACTGGTCCATCCTTACTCTGCTTTCTGCTGTTTTTACTCACTCCAGGTGGCTTTCATGGTGTTACACTGAGTTATCTTGGAAATGGTAGCCGCACACTTGGACTTCATTTTTCTCCTGCTTCACAATGTGGGGAAGTGGCTTGGATCAAAACCTAGTATAGCTGGGCACCAACTATGCCTTCTTGCCTCTTCACATGTTCCTTAAGCTCACACAACCACTAAAGTGAGCAGATAAAACAGAAATCAATCATCAATCCCCGCACTGACTTTGTCCCTCGCTGCAATGGTGACAAAATAAGCATCACTCACTTTAAGAAGCTCCTCTCGAATCCTTACTTTCAAAGATGTTGTGTATTTCTGTTTGTTTTTCAAGCCATCACCGCAGTGACACTCTGAACTTAATGACTCAGCTACAGGTTGACTTTCTATTTCTTTTAAGCCACAGATGTTAGTAGTAACATCTAGGATGACTGCACCTGGTTATCTTCGAGATTAAAGGCAATATTGTTCCCAGTTTTTTCCAACTGCTTATTTTGTGTCTCTGGAAGCACTTTGTACTCACGTGGCTCCGCATTTTTTCCCCCCCTTTCCTCCTTCCATTACTTGTCTCTCCTTTGTTTGCTTGACACTTTCATGCAGAGAAAGGGGAGAAACATAAACTAGGCAAATGTGATTTGATCACAGAGATGGCAGGGGGCAGGCGCAGTCAATCACGCTGCCTTGAACTCTTTCTTGTGTGCAATCAGCTGGAGCTTGGCTGCACAGACTCCCCTGAAATTACACAACACAATGATGCTGATCCAAAGCCTGCTATCAAGCGATGCCTTCACACAGACTTGGAAACAGGAACATAAATAGCCCACCCCTTACATGCTGAAAAGCTGAAGGTTTGCTTACCAAAACCTGTGGGCTGATTCAGCTGCAAAGCAAAACTTTCTGTCCACATTTATCTCCTAAAACATCAAACCCGAACTTCTTCGATTTCCCTTAGTCTTATGAAGAAAGCAGGTTGCAAAGCAAAACCACAGTCAGCAAACATATTACAGACCAAGGCGGAGAAGCTGACCCCCCTCACACCAGCTCTGAATTAGAATCCTGGGATTTTAAGCATTCCTTTATCTACTGAAAAGGAATGTTAAAAAGTTTAATTGGCATGTAATGAGATAACTGTAACAAGTTAATTAGTTCTCAATTAAATTGCGTTTACCATACGTTCTGAATGTGTTGTTAGCAATTAACGACACCTAATGAACTTGCAGAAGTGACTGAGTTTACAATGATAAGGAAAATAATAATAGTAAAGCTCACACGTGGCTTCATAGCACATTAGAAGCAACAAATGATTTAATAACTGTGTGGTTAAATCACCACATCTCCTGCAACCGCTAGAAAGGAAACAACCAATAAATTCATTCTGGCATTTCTAACAGAGTCTGGTAGGAAACAATTGGCTTTCACATCAGGCCTTGCCAGGAAAGAGACATCTCCAAGAGCTGTGGAATTTCGAAGGAGAAGGGGAAGCGAAGTTGCACGATAAAGTCAATTATGCAGTTTAGACTTAAGAAAGCAGAGCTCAGCTCATGACAAATGGTTGAGCCTGGTGGGATTGGTTGAAGATCCTGCGGTGGAAACCAAGATAGATGAGAGAAAAGGGTTAAATTCTTTCTCGAGATCCCTTAAGCAGTGAGTATATGGAGAGCAATTTGTCTCTGTGCTGTGAGCTAACCTCCTCTTAATGCTTTGCACCATTAGAGTGCCACACTGAATAGGCATTAGGCAGGAAAAAAACCCCTACAAACTAATTTACATTTTAATGAATTTTTAATTGAACCAAAATCTGTTGTTTCTGTTTAAAGATGCAGTGTTGACTTTGTGGTCTGTGCTGCTGAGAGCCAAGTGGGATCTTAATGTGATAAAAACAATGATAACGCTAAGCTTAATTAGGTCTGAAAGTGTGCCTGGTAAAGTGGCATGGAATATGGGAATAAAAACATCCCTTCCCACCTCAAACCCAAGCAGCTGGACTGGCCACAGCAAGACCAAAGCCAAAAACCATTATTACTCCCTTGTGCCAAAAATCAGCCAACGTGCCAAAGAAATAACCAGTCCCATGGGCAATAGGATCACCCACAGTCAGCCCTGTTAGTTTAGTTCCATCTTCTCCTGCTATTAGATCCAGCTGTAACGATAGGCAGGGCCTACTGGGCTTTCTCTAATCACTTTTCTTGTCATAACAGGCTGTATAGAAATGCCAAAGCCTGGGAGCTGCTGTTTCCAAGGGGCACTGGCTCTCACTGCTTTCTCTGCTTACTGTTCAGCAAAACAAATGGATCCTCGGTGTATCTGAGCCTCCTGGTGCTGGGAGACCAGAGAAAAGCCCTTACCTGGGGATTTCTGTGCTTGGATTTAATCAAAAAACGCCCCATAGTACCAAGGTGCGTTCATTTGCTCCCTCTCTCTCGGGTACCTATAATTCTGTTCTTAAGGCATTTTCTCGTGTTTTTAATGTCTCGTACTATTGACTCACCAAGCTGACATATTTATCTAACACCTCAGTGAAATAACAACAGAACAGCTATTTTAACACCAGCTTCTTACAGGTCCTCCATCCTTCCTCTGGCTGCATCTGCCCCTAGGAGGGTTGATCTGTCCATAATATGCTCAGGCTTTCATGTAATTAAACTGTATTGTCATTCGTTGTTATATGCAGTATTCTAGAGCTCTTTGGTTAGTATGAGGAGTATAAGCTGAATACACTCCTCACCTCCACAGAAGGCCTGACACTCTTATGAACCCAAATAGAACCACCGTGTTCAAAAACAAGCTATGGCAGCAGGTTTCAAACCCTGTTAAAATCACCACGCAAGCCTCATCTTCAGTGCCCTGCTGCTACCTACCAGGCCCTGCATTTTGCAGCAATTTGGTTCACTATTGCTCTGTTAGAACACTTGAATTGATATTGTATATGAGTCACTGGCCTTCAGCACTCAACTTTGTCCTTTACGTTACACATGCCGTTATTTTTGACTTTTAAAAGCAAGGGTACCCCTGACCAGTTTATTGTATTTACTCAGCATGGGCGGGCAGTGATTTAGTTCACTGTTAACGTGGGCTGGAAACACATTCCTCCCTAAAGAGAGCAAGTTTGACCCTAAAAATGTTGCTCGGTGCAGAACAGTTGAGGCACAGACCTTCCTGCTTTCTTTAGCTGGACACTGAGAGCAACAGCTTTCCTCACCTCAGTTTGGTTTCAGGAGCCGTTCCTGCCTGTTCCTTCTCACTATGCATATATACAGTGATCCCTACTGCTGTGCAAACTTGAGCTTCTGCAAATAAGCTCTAAACGTTCATGGATACCACCTCATTATGCCTTCTGTGCTCTTCACAACGGGCCTTTCAACAAATTGTGCCCCTCTTCACCTGCCTTGCTCTTCTTTCTCTGCTCTTCCTGCTGCTGTGGGAAGCTGAACATCTCGTCAATTGAGTGATGTTCTGTTTCGCTCTGACAGTTGCTGAGATCTGTGACCATCTGGAAGACCGTGGCATCAAGTGATGGACCAGGCTGAGACAGCCCCAGTTCCTCTCCCAATGAACCCCAGCAGTGTGGCTAGTGGGCCCTGATGAACAACACAGCTGGTAGAGGTCACCTCCCAGTTAGCTTAGGACATTCAGGGGAGGTTTTTGTAGATGTATAGGCTGCGGCTCTGAATTAAACTTGATCTGGGTGATACAGGCTGTCAGGCTCATCTTTCACTCTCCTGCTTTCAAAGGTGTAGTGATACTCAGTAAATCCACCCAGATGTCAGACAAAATAAATGCCAAAGGCGAACCACTGTTATTTACTGCTGAGAGCATTCACGTTGGGTAGACCCAGCAGCACTGGTGCCTGCAAAACAGGCCTCACTGCAGAGCCAAGGGAGATGCACTGGGTGTGCAGCCATGTCTGAGATTGTCAGAGCAGACTTGGTGCTGGTGACCCTTGGGCACACCTGGGAGTGGGAGAGGATGGGATGAACTGAGCAGACCTTCCCTCAGCTTTCACATGGAATGGGCACAGGCAGCATTTCCAGCATAGCAAAAGCTGGATCTCCATTTTCAAGCTCAACCATTCACCATTTATTTGCAAAACACTCTAATAGAAAGTTTTTTTTGTTTTTTTAATAGGCTAAAAAATCTGGCTAATTGGCTTTCTACCTATTAAGTTACGCAGCACACTACAGAAAAGGTGCTTCTGAAAGGGAAGGGTCCTTAGGATTTCAATAGTTCCATGTAAAATCTCTCTAAATCTGCACCCAGAGTTGAATCAAACTCACTGATATGACACTGCAAGCTTCGCCTATGCCTTTTCACCTGCTTTTGCCTCTGTTCCAGTCAGTCTGATAATGACTTCAAGCTACAAGAGCTCCATGACTCCTCGTGAAGAGTCCACTTGTATTACAAGAAGTAGGTTTGGATACCTGGATGAAAAATATTGTCAAGATCCTGTTTGTGAAAACATATTTAGTTCACAGACAGGGATGGTTTTGTGATGCTATTTGGGATAAGAGAACAGTCTGAGGAACGTAGAACATGGGTTGCAAGACGGACACGTGAAGAAGAGGCTGCACTGCTAAGCTGAGGGAGGGCAGATTTGACTGACAACTGAACAGCTGGAGGATGCCATTTCTTAAGAAACTGAAGTAGTGGTTCATCTATGAGCATTCTGTAGCCCAAAGGTTCTATTGAGTACTTGGTTATACTCCCATTTCCAGTCCTTAGGTCAACCAAGATAATTTTGTTCCCCTGCCCTGCAATGAGGGATGTCATAGGAAAGCAGTCTAAGTAGATTGATATAAATTGACTCAAGCAGAGATCAAAAACTCTTTGGAGATTAAGGCTATGGTCTTCTTTGAATATAGATAGCTACTACTACAACAGAGTCCTGTCTTTGGTTAGGCCGACTGCAAATTAATAAGTGTAATAAATTATATAATGGATGGAAGATCTTAAGCAAAACACTTCTGCCCAAAAAGGCAGAAGTGATTTTTCAATAGCATACTTTTCAGGTTTTCACCAGGTTTCAGCTGCTTTTTGAATAATGAAGTAGATGAACAAATGAAATACATATGCTTAAACCATGATCCTAATTGAAACACATTATGGTTGAACAGGGCATGTTCTACCCAGGCAGAGATTAGCACGATAAAGGAAGGAACAAGATGGAATAGTGCTTCAGAAGCCTTTAAAAGCTCTTTCCATTTGGCAGGAGTGGCTCACATTTGCAAAACATTTATTCAAGTCTTGGTTGAAAATAAATCCTTGAATGTAGCTATGCTATTGAGAGGTTGCAAAGTGGCAGTGGCCTCTTTAATCATTGTCCCATTCAAGCCCTAATCAGCACAGCCTATGCAAGGATGAGTGGTAGGAGATGAGAATTCACCTCCTCAGCAGGGTAAGGTTGCATGTGTCTCTTCTTTCTAATTAGAAGCTCTATTCAAATGTTAATCAGCAACACCATGATTAAGGAAGATTAAAGAGAACACTTGGACATTGCTTCACTGATGTGGCTAAAGAGATTTTCCCTTTCTTCATGTCAAATAAGAACGTTCTAATGGAACATTCTTACGGTTTGCTTTCCAAGTCTGGTTTAACTTCCTCCCCCTCAAACCCCTTCGTGATGCTGCAGTGATGGAGGGCAGTTGTTTGTGTCCAAGACTTTCTGTCTGTTTTAAGCCCTCAGAGCCACTGGCCCGTGGTTAAACTGCTGGCCCGCCAAGATCGTGCAAAGCAACTCAGCCACAGCAGTCAAGATGAGCTTGGAAAACACTGAGGGGTGACATTATTTCACTACTTCAGCTATTTCCTTTTATCACATCCCTTCTCTACCTTTGGTCTCTTGAACTGCCCTGCTCACATTTCCCTTCAGAGAAAGGAAGAAAGTTACTGGATGAATGAGAAGAAATTTAAAGAGTTTAAGCTGTAGTCAAAGAAGAAATATTCTTATAACTCACAGGCATATAGCTTGGCAATCAGAAGGGGCAAAACCACCCGTGATTGTATAAGGATGACTTCAGGACACTGGGATAGCAGAACAAAGAGGGATTACAGATCTAAAGGGCACTTTTACATCCATAATTTCTCTTCTATCCCTTATTCAAAGGGAAAAATTGCAACTTAACCAGAGACATCCTTCTCCAGCGTCCTCTCCAAGGTGCCTACATCACATGCTGTCTTGCTCTGCGATGCCACATCATTCCCAGTGCCTTCCCATGCCCCACAATTAGAGGAAACAAAAAGCTCTCTTGTCTTTCTTGTGAGAGATGAGCTCAGCTGGCAGAAAATGAAACTATTTGTCTAATGGTCAAACATTTGGAAAAAATCCCTTCAAAGAGACTGTACTGGAAATGGCTAGTCCTTAAATACATGAAATGATTTAATTGAAGGTGACAAATTAAACCAAAAGATTTAATGGATTGTGACCTCATTGAGAATTTGTATTCTACCATTACAAAAAGTTCGCAGCAGCAGGTGAGACCATTATACTCCGAATCTCAAATCAAATGCAACTGTACGCTCTACTCTCAAATCAAACACAACTATAGCTGAAATCCTAACATACAAATATTCCTCTGTGAACTCTGGTTCCAGGGTGTACTGCCTTCATTTGCACAGTCATAAAAAAAACCAAAACAACCACCAAAAAAAAATCAAAGCATTCAGTTCATTTCTGACGGAGAACTTGGAAGCTACCTCCTGCATCAGTGCATAATCCTCAGCACAGGGTTCATTAAGCTATAATGATTCATGACTGGCTCCTCCAGCTGGGACACAGGATGGGTTCAGCCCTGAGTTGCCCTCGTTATCTAGAGGCATTTAGCTCTGGGGGGTGACAGCACACAGATTGCTGTGGATAATTTTGAGGCTGGCTCTGCTCTGAGAAGTTAAGTGTTGACTTCAGCTGAGTTTCTGATGACACAAAATGAGTGCAGACTAGCAGGGATTTGACCCTGCACTGTGTTTTATATTATTGCTCCGGGTAAAAAAAAAAAAAAACACAAACAAAAAACCCCCTACCAATGTCTTTAATTCTTCTTGGTATTGTTCAGAGGAAAAAAGTCATGGCAATAATAGGCTGTGTGCTTCCAGTGTACTTCCAGAGTGGATTCACTCTGAGAGTCAGCAAAAGGTTAGTGCAGAGTCATCAGGGACTTCTGAAAATTAGGGGTTTTCAAAGTGTACAATTCTCATCTTGAGTTGCTGTTAGCAGTCAATACCCAAGTTGAGTCTTCAAATATCACTCGGGCCTTCAACATACCTTTATGTCACACTAATAGACATTCTCAGCCACCATCACTCAAAACGGTGACTTTTTGAACTGGTGTCCTGTTCTATCTAATGGAGAGAGAATGCAATCTTGGGAGATGCATCTGAGCTGGATTTGATATACCCAGCATGGATAATAATGATAGCAGAGGTCTGATGGAATAGACAGCTGTGTGAGCTATACAAATTCATGGTCTGCCAACCCATGGCAACACCCACATCACTCTGCTGCCACTGCTGCTGGAACCCACACAAAGTAAATAGACTGTGGCTAGATCAGCCTATTTGTGTGACACTCATATACTGGTATATCTGCATGGGAAAACAGAGAACTGGAGCTGTAACCAGGTTTGACAGAGGAAGGAGACTAGAAACTATCAATGCCATTCTCACAGCAGAAGAATGGGGAATGAAAACTAAGTAAAAGAATTAAGCAAACAAAGAAACTCTTTAACATATAGTTAACCCATGGAACATACTGCCACAGGATGACATGGAGGCCAAAATCATTCATCGTCAAGAAAAAAAACCCACACCTCAAGATAATAGAGACCAACAGCAATACCAACAAAAAAACCTTCAAAAGCTGATAAAAATATGTAATTGCTGGTCCTAAAGTATATACACTACTATTGCTTAAAGATGGAAGGGAAACACCAAGGAAAACATCTCTGCATGAGATATGGGTGGGCAATTCCCACGTGAGCAATGCTACCTGCTGCAAACAGTCAAGATAACACCGAGCACTTCTCCTTGTACTTTTGGTTCCCTCAGAGCATGCCAACAGACTGAGAGGAGCCACTCAGCCTCCCAGGTCACCAGCGTTTTACTGCTGTCACCACAGCTATGGCCACGTGGTGCAATTCAGGGCTTTGCAGAGCTCCACCAGCAGCTCAGAGCTGGCAACATCTGAAGCCCATACATAGAGACACTTTGTCTGCAGCATAGGTGAGTCATGTCTTGGGGCAGCCTTGGGTCTCTCCTTTCCACTCACTGGGGCACTGACATTTTGAGAATTCAGCCTTCAAAAATAAGGGTGAAATGCTCTTGCTAACAAGCCAGCTTGCCTCCATCAGGCTGAGACCAAGTGGTGCCATTCAGCTAGGAGCATCCAGCAGGGACCACTGCATCAGCACTATCCTCAACAGCTTAGAAGACTGGGGAACTAGGAATTCTCTGCCTCCCATTCTTCCCACCTAACAAAACTGGGGCTGTGCATCAAACCCCTTTCACACACCTGACCATTGGGGCACGTTTCTCTGACAAAAAAATAAATACATCCCTTGAAGCCTTCAAAATATAACAAAAAAATCAGAAAGCCACAAAACAGTGAGGTTCTGATCAGAAAACACAACACTTCCCACATACTTAGAAATATACACAAATCTTATTACTTACTATTTCCTTTCTGCTAACAGGAGCTCCAGAAGAGTTCTTCCAACCTCACTGGCTTCTCAGCCTGTAAAGAAATAAAGACCTTGATTGATGATCACAGGCAGGTGTGGTGAAAGCATCCCAATCAGAGACACAACACTGCTGCCTGAGTAATGGATTTCCCACCCCCGTGGGAGGCAACGCTGAGCTTGCTGTTCTGGTGGGCAAAATCCTGTGCCATCAGATGCGCACAAACAACTGAAAGCACACATTACAGGCCAAGAAGAAAGCAAATAGATAAACTCAAAATCCCTCCCTAGCCTTGTCTGTACTCTTGTTAACATCCTGGAGTGAGTGTTAGCCTGTTGCAGTCATTTGTTTTGAGGTTGTGCTTGGCTTGACAAGGAGTCTAGACAGAAGAGTGCTCCATTCATCTGACAAATGCCTATTGCTCTTCTCTGCACAGAGTGAATCTTAGAGGAGTCAGCGCCTTGAAGGCAAACTTAGCCCTGCAGGAAGGCCAGAGGAGGACTGTAGGGCAACCAAGGAAAGGTCCTGGTTGACCATGACAGATACCTGGAAGCAGGGAGGAAGGTGCGCATCTTCCTCTGGAGCTTAACAGAGTCCTTTCAGTGAGCCATGACCACAAATCCTGTTTCCTAATTGAGAGTAGAAGAAGCGGTGAATAAGCTGCCAAGGCCAGCGTAAATGAAGAAGGATTGCTTTTTCAGGCAATAGATCAGAAGTTAGGACATTGCTTTATGCAGATCTTTGCCCTTACACACATTTCTGTGTAAAAGGAGACCTGCCTGAGTCTGGATCCCAGTGGCACTCAAGCTGGGTCTCTGATGCTGCACAAATCAGCAGCAACTGGAAGCAGCTAAATTTTATATACATATATTCCAAGATGCTGCAATTCTCACCTCACAGCTGTTCTTTGCCATCTAAAGGCACCCTCCTAGGCACATACAGCCCTAAAGTACATATAGTACTACATGCCTACTTTCTTTAACGCCATACACTGCAATAGCCCCAAATAGCTTCTGAACCAACACAGATTCTGGGTCACTAAGGAATCTGGATCCATGTTTGTCATGCATGGTTGAGAAACAGGAGCAGCCCACCAGGTAGAATGGTCCCACTTTGCTTCCAAGCTCCTAACACTGATACAGCAGAGCTTAAAGCAGCAGTAATCAGCTATAGAGTCACAGAAAGACAGGCAGGCTGGGCTTATTTTAGATAAGGCAGCTGTGAAAAAATGACAGCATGATGGACAGCTGAATGAGAAGAACTCCCTGTGCTGTTAAGGTCTTACTTAGAAAATGAGGCAACTTCCCATCCAGTGCTGCTTGGTGGACTTGAGAGCTTCCAGGTGGGCCCCTTCTCCCAGGGAATGGAGACAGGAGAAGGGGAATGAAAGTAGTGAGGGGTGTGGCTGTTTGGGGATAGAGAGCTCTGGAAGCAAGGACAAGCATGCCAGTGGGTTTGGGTTTTGTTGAAGAACCCATTCTTTGTCTACCCACCCCAGTTCTCGATGTTATGCATACATGTGCATGCAATTGTCCTCCAATGGCCAAAAATCTGCCTCCAAGTGCCAACGCTGCCAGTCCAAGGATGCACCATGCAGGCTGGCTCCTCTTGCTGCAGAAGAAAGGCTGTTTGCCCATCCCTTCTCTATGCTGGGAGATCAAGATTTTTGGCTGCAGCTCTGAATGCTCCTCTGCCGATTAAATATTTATTATGACATGTTGCCTAGCAATGACCAGATTGCCCTGAACATGCAGGAGATAAAATATACTACAGGGTGCGGGAAGCAGGGAGAGAGAGTGGAAAAATAACTCCAAACAGCCACTGATTCTATTGGGTTTTGGGACTATTTACTAGCAAGAGATGAAAAATAGATTTTGTTCAGTAAAGTGTTGGATTGGTCCGACTAATTTCACCAGCTAGGTGGAAGGCTTACAGGGATAAAAGCAGACAGTCGGGAAAGCAGTTGGCTGTTATGTAGCAAAAGGGGTTATTTTTGTCACTGCTTGGTGATGTGTGTCCGGACGGCACGGTGCTGTGGTGTTGTCTTCCCGCTTGTTGTCAATGTGCCAGAGCTAATTAAAGCGAGCTGGGCCTATCCGTGGAGTGGGATTTACTGAAACAAACTAATCAGGGAGGCAAAAATAGCTGTGAATTTCTGCTGTTCTGAGGGAATCTGTCGGCTTGGAAAGAGGACGGCGGGGAGAGCTGACATCAGATGTCTGTTCTGGCATCTGATGCTCCTCATCCACCCCGCTGCATATTCTGAGCGCTTTCAGGATTAATTTTTGTTGTTGTTGTTTTTCACCCCCAAGACTGAATCCCGTTTCCAACGAGCTGAACCAACAGGTGAGAGCTGTGGTGTTCCTGTAGGGCACCCACTTTAGGAAAGCTGTCAGTACATCTGCCCTTTGATGGGAGTCGGTATAAAAGAGAGGAAAAAAGGGGAAAGAGAGAAGTTCTTTTTCTGTGAAAAGAGATCATCTTGCGACTTCATTTGTGGTGTTTGTTTGCCGGAGCCTTTGCAGAGGCCAGCTGTTAATAGATGGGCTGCACGAGCCTTCTCATTCAATTTATCACCAGGCTTGCACAAAGCGTTTCTGCCGCTTTCACGGAGGCACAGTCAATCTAACTACTTCACATGTCTGGAGAAGCCTTGATTGCTTTAGCATCCACTGCCTCAGCCTTATTCTTAGAATAACCCTGTGGGGAAGGGATTGTTGCTTGCTCCATTTTACAGCTTCATAGACCATTGTCCAGGTTGGAACATCTCATTGCTATCGTTGAATGCAGCCCAGTTCTTCGTAAGTGGCTGCTGTGCCCATGATGTCCTTGTGGTGTCACCAGGACCTGGCCCTGTTGCTAAGAGTTGGAGGCTTACATGAACTTATTGCTTATGTTAACCTCTTGGGAAACTGTTTACAAATTACTGCATGCCTAATTTCAGCTCCAAGCTGGTTGGCTGAGCACAGAGACTGAAGTCCTCAAAAGTAATGAGGTGCTTCCTTTCACCTAATGTTTTTGAGGACCTAGATGCTTTGTTCAAGGATCCTAAAGAATCATACCAGAGCTCCTGGGTCACAGACGCAGTATTGAGCTTCTCTTTTTCAAAGAGGAGCTCCTCAAGGATTTTGTCTCAAAGCTTCTCACAATCCTGAGGGATTCCATCCACACAGGGGCCGCCACAGCCTCAAGTTTTTGTTTTTTTTTCAAGCTATTGGGAATAGAATTTCAAAGCCTCCCCAGAGGCTGCTACAGTGGGCCTTAGGATATGGCTAAAACCCAGTCCCAGGAAGATATTGGTAAACAAGGGAGAGCTCACAGTAGGGAAGTGAAAAATATCCCAGTCTGGAGGCTGTGATTTATGGTGACAGATGTGGTAGAGCTGCCTGTGTTGGTTAAGTGATGACCGAAGAGGTGCTAATAGCAAGTATGTTTGAAAAAAAGAAGCATAAAATACCGAGGACAAAGAGTGGGTGCTTCAGGTGGGTGCATGGCAATGAGCTGAAGAAGGGTCTGTGGGGGAATGACTGCATGAGTTAACTAGAGATTAAAGCCAGAGTTTAACAGTCAGGCTGGGAAAAAACAATCAGACTGAACATACACACAGAAACACTCCAAAACCAAGTGGAAAAAAAACAAAACAAAACAAAAAATCAAAAGAAAATAACCCCCTAAACTCCCAGGTGTATGGAAGGGATGGTCATGGCCAGCTCAGGGGCAGTGCTGTGGGATGGGGATGGTGGATTCTCCCTCCACATCTCAGCACACCCGTGGGCTCCGGTCCCAGCAGGCTGCTTCAAACATATTGTTGACAGCTTGAATTTCTGCACTGCCCTTGCTTTTTCAACTTTGTCATTTTGACAGGCCAATTCTCTGACATTTTCTCCTCTGCTGGCTTTGCGAGGCAGAGGCGACATGCATTAGCTGAGCTCCCAGCACCGTCCTTTCCCAAGCACTAGCTGTAGTTGCAGCAACGTTTGCCAACCCTGCAGCTTTTTCCCCCAGATTCTTTTCTTCAGAGCAGTTTGGAGGGTCTTTGGGGATGTTCACTCAGCTGTTTGTGTGCTGGAAAGAAATCATTTTTCCTCCAAGGTGGGTGACTGCTGTGGAGCTATATGAAGCCATCATGCCGTCCTCTTGCAGGAGTTTCATGGACAAGGTTACTGCGTCCCCTCCCAGCTCTCACTGAGAGTCAGAGTGAGGGAACTAATTGCCTGCCTTTAACAGATAAACCAAGGGCTGCTTAACCTTTGATGACTGAGTGAATCTGGGAAAGGAACTGACCAATATTTAACACAAGGAATCAGATGATCAGAAGAGGCAGGATGAGATGGCAGGTCTGTTTAACTGCTAAAATTAAAGCTAAAGGGTCCAGGATATGACTTTTAAGAGAGTCCAAAAAGAGGGCCCATCAGCACGAGAGTTCAGGGGTGGGATGATGACATACTTGTGTCAGGAGCTGGACACATCAATGGGGAGACCGTGGTGGGAGATGCCTCCCTCAACTCAGAACCAGATGATGCTGAGTCAAGTCCATGCCCTGCAGCTGATTCCAGTCCATACTGCTGCTGTTATCAGCAGCTGGAAGCAGGAGATGCAGGGAGTGAAGGAAGCACCGCTCCCCTGGGCTCAGTGCCTGGCATTCCCAGTGATTTGCTGGATGGCCTTGGAAAAGCCAATTAAGGTTTTGTTGCCTCAGATTTCACAGTTGTACAATCCAGAGCTGTTTGCGGGCATAATTAACCCATAGTCTGACCACAGTTTCAGGCACGTAGTTTGTAAGAGGATGGCATGATTATTTCAAAGACCAGGTATTGAGAGTATTAATAGAATTTTAAGGCTTGAAGCAATGACTGTGCTAATTTATTTACACAGCATTTGTTAACGAGATCTCAGAACCTCTTCCAGCAATATCTACACTGCAGGCAAGTCCTCTCTGTGCTGTAGCATACCCTGTAGAAGATGTTAAGTCTTGATTTAAAGATCCCAGGCGACAGAGACTTCATCACATCTGCAGGTCAGCTGCTGAACGCTTATTTTCCTTCGTTGCTGAAGTATGCCATATTGCTAGTCTGGGTGTATCCAGGATCAGTTCCCACTGCACGAAGATTAAAGAGCCATAAATGTGAGCAATCTCTAACACAAGTAGGGAGCTGCAGACTGTGACTGAGTGAGTTTTTTGCATGCATGTGGATAAACTGAATAGATTAGGGCTTAAACCTCTCGGAATAAAGCAGGTTTTCACGATCTTAGATAATTCCTAGAACCCTCATCTGAAGCCTTCCAGATTTTTCTAACCTCTTTCTTAGATGCCCAAAGCGAAGAAAGTATCAAAGGCAAACTCAGTGATGTTATATTTAGGTGTAGTATCTCCATACTACCTATCTGCTTCCTCGCTCATTCACAGCTCAGTACTTGTGCTCATAGCTACAGCCTTGTGCTACAATCTGCATTTGGCAATGCCCTATTTCTATTCTATTCCAACATGATTTCTGAGCACTCTCAGAGTACCTGTTTACAATGTGACCAATGTTTAGACACAAGTGTGGGGAGAGTGACTGATATGTTGATTTAAAATAAACTACCAAGCGCCCGGTAGTCTGCCTGTGTCTGTGAGGTGGAGGCAAATTCACAGCTGGAGTTTTTCAACCGAGACATTCAAGCATGCCCTGGATGGAGCCTGCTGGATCATGCCAAACCTGGCATAAGCTGACAGTGCAAACCTCCAAGGAGCATCTCTCTGCAAATGAGATGTCCGTGGGGAGGAAGACAGAAATTAGGATGAGAAATGCACGGTAAGTGGAAAACAAACTAAATGGAGAATGTTTCCAGGAAAGTGGTTTGTGGAAAGGGAGTGGGACTTGACAAGCAGGAAAAGGGGATCTCTCTAAACAGAAGGAAAGCTGTGCCAAGAAGCAAAAAAGCCAGGACCTGCCGTACTAAAAATAGAGAAATAAGATATAAGACAGCAGTAAGGAAGAAAAGAAACCAGGAAATAGAAAATTCTGTTTGAATTAAATAGGCTAATTTCAATTAATTAATTCAAGTTAAGAACTCATCTTTGCTTGTAACATGGAAATATTCTGCTAAATGGAACGGACAGGTCGATGAAGAGAGAAAAGCACCGTAGCATGCGCTGAGCGGGAGGTGTCAGAGGGATAGATCAGAGGTTATAGCATAAAAATAATAGATAAATAATAGTGTTTTCACTGTTGAACAGAATGAAAAAGGTCTGGGGAATGGGGAAGTAGGCATGGAATATATATATCTGTATGATGAGAAAACCAACACTTATGCTTCGTAACAGCCATTGCAGCAACAGCAGCAGGGCTCTTGCAAAATCCATCCTGCATAGCAAAACCCTTGATTCAAGTGGAGACGAACCTCTGTGAGACTCTTAGTGGCAGCAGTTCTCCAATGGGATGTAGAGGGGCCACCGAGCATCACTTCTCATTGCCATGGACAAGGGTCTGATGTTCAGTTTTACCTCTCCTGTCATCTACTGCTGAATGGGAAGAGAAAGCCTCCCTCCTTCCCTTCTGCATCAATATAGTGATGGAGAAAAAAGCTTCCCCTAAGTGAAAGTGTAAGCTTAGCTCTATGATTGGTTACCAGGCGTGTTTGCAGCCTGTGGGGATGCTCGGGAGCACACTGATTGGCTTTGCTTAATAGTGGTGACAAAAATCCTTACCCTGCCCAAAGCTTCATTAAAACATCCCCAGCACAAAGGGCCGATGGTGAGAGGGGCTGTTGGCTTCTCCCAGGGGCACCCAGATTGTGCTGGCCTGTGTTTACAAGGCAAGCAGGTTTTATGCTACTTTGGGCTCAGCAGGATCTTGCTGAGATAGCAAAACCTCCTCTCTTTTTCCTGGGAAGGGCAAAAACCTAAAGTCAAAAGATTAATTCTGATATGGTTCTGAAGGTGCTCACCAGGGCAAAACAACCTTCTTGGAAAGCCTGGATCTGAATCAAGCTGCCATGTCTTTATTTATTTGTTTATTCTTGTTTTAGAAAACATCTTTGTTTTGATATTCGCATACGTCAAACAATGCTGAGGAAGATATCAAGCAGTTCCAGAGCAGGGCTTATTGCAATACCACACCCATTGAGTTATTCATCCCAGTTCAGTCCTTGCCCTACAGAACATCACCCTGAGCCATTCTTCCCATGCAAAGGCACCCAATTAAATTTCAGGATGAAAATCTATCCATTAAATAACTTTCCTATGGGGAAAATTGCTGTCTACATGACATGACGTGTCTTTCCAGGAGGAGATGTCCATTAGCACTAATTGTGCTGGTGGCTTTGGTAACGCAGACAGTGGTCGGTTTGGTGTCAAACAGACTGACTAATCCTATTTCCACTCATCCTATTGAACAGATAGCGGATGTTAATTACTTTAGTTACTAATTTTCCAGACCATGTTGTAATCCATTATCCAGGGCTGAAAAGATACGTAGCCCATTATCACATCCCTCACATCAACTAACGACTCCAAAAATAAACTTCATGTTTAAAGGCGCTGAAATTAATAGTGAATTCTACGTGTTTTTGTGACAACCCTATTTTTGGTATATGCTCTCCAAAGCCTCAGTATTTTGCTGCGGAATATGTGTTGTGTAAAGCTGGGAAAGCTACTTATTAGGTAGACTTGGGATATGAAGAGTGCTTTTTTGGCACTGGTCCATTTTATGTCCACTTGGATTTTAAGTAAAGACTGAGCAACTCTGATGTGAGTAGAAGAGGGCAAGTAAATGGAAGAAAATGTAATTGGAGCAAAGGAACTTTCTGAAGCTTAATGTGGGCTGTAAGGAGAACTGACACACTTCTTCAGAATGAATTCTTCCAAGAAGAAGCCTGCAGTCCTAGAGTTGGGGGTGGTCAGCCTACTCAAAACTTCAAGATCTCATTGTAAAGCTACAGATTTGACTGTGGAAACCAATTTCTTCTCATAACTTGTGATTTGGGGCTGGAAATGTTGGTTTGTTATCAAATAATGTAAAAAAATCATGTGGTCATAGAATCATAGAACAGCTTAGGTTGGAAGTGACCTGTAGTTCCAACTCCCTGATGTGGGCAGGGTCATCAATGACTAAATGGGGCACAAGATCAGTGCTCACCATTCCATTCCAGTTTCTATTCATTTGTGCTCATCTGTCTTTAAGTGTAATAGGAAACTCTTCAAGGTTTTTTTGTTTTGTTTTGTTTTGTTTGTTTTTAATGAAATCTGAATTGATGTACTGAACCTTCAGAATGTTTTTGACGACAAGCAGACAGGTGAGAGGGAGAAATCACAGGCATTTGAATAAGCGACTTATAAAAGACAAGAACTAACCTGGAAGTTCACAGGATGCTGAAACAGATGGTTTGCTGAGAGGTAATCTATTTTCTGAATCTGGTGTTGTGCTATGTACATAAACATTTCCTATGGAGACCTCTCCTTGTCTTTGGATAAAAGGCACCTGCCTTCCATGCAGCCAGTACCTGAACAAGGGAGAAAAGAGAGAAAAAATAAATAATCAGGTTGCATTTTTCAAGTCTTGGTTGGGAAAAGGATGTGGGTGAATACTCCTAATTATTATCTGAGAAGCATTCACAGCGACTAGCTTTGGGGAAGCCTGTGGCAGGTTAAGAGAACACATCAGCAAGTGCATGGGAATGAAGAGGTACCTACTCAAAGAAAAACAATGCATAAAACATCCTGCTTATGCAAATGTATGATGATGACATTGCCAGGCACTGATTAGGAAGTAAATCTGATTTTCTCAGGGCTCTTTTCACCAACAATATACCGGTTTTTAAGGCATCCAGTAGCTGTAACAGTGGCTCACTGCTCCTTATTTACCTGTCCTCTGAGGTTAGGCCAGAGATCAGAGATAAGCAGGGGAGGGAAGGATCCTGCTTTGGGCTGCCCTACAGGGGCAGAGGCATTAGGGAATGGTAGGAACCCTCCACTGCCAGCAGCGGATGTAGTTGCTGATCCCAAGGAGCATCACAGTCCTCCTTCAATAGCTTTCATTGCTGGGAAGATTTTTCTGATAAACAGCAACCATTAACACATGCAAGTGCCTATTGAAAGCCCATCTCATCTTGGCACTCATGACCTGCGGAGATGGGTTCCTAGCTCTACAAACTGGCAACAGATCACATTAGCAGATGGCCTTAAGTACATGCATGCCAGCCTTCATTATCTGCCTCTCTATTTTTTCTTCCTTTAAGGGCCATGTGTGGACTCCATCCAATTACGTGGCAGCATCTCCCACGCCTGGGATGGCAGCGATACACCTTCGTTTGTACTCAAGAAAAGGGCCGTTCCTATTTGCAATGCATTCTGAAGTCCTCACCCTCAGAAGGCACAGAGCATCTGTCTGCTTTGAGGGAACAGCTGTGCATTCATTTTGGATAGCTTGGGGTGGGCTACCGTTGGCCTGTACAAAACAAAGCTACAAGGATATGTACTCACAGTCTCAGATAGTATTCCCTCAAACACTGCTTGGGATGCATTGCTTATGCTGCCTCCTGGGCCAGTCGTGGAAGCTGTTCCAGGTCTTACCCAAAGGATGTTGGCATCAGAGCACCTCCCAGACTATGGGATGATGGTTTGGGGACCTCTAACTCGGTTTGCTTAACTTCAGGTCTGTGTCATTCACCTGATGCACAAAGCCTTGCCCTTTTGCCTACCTGAAGATCATGGTGACTTTGCCATCTTCCTGCTTACGCCAACCTCAATTTCTTTTCCTAAGGTAAATATAAGTCTGTCAGTCACTTCTTCAGGGATACTGAATCTGTGAAAAAGAAAAAGCTGATTTTAAATGACATGTCATACTAAACTGTCTCATTACTTCCAAAGTGAGATGAAATGCCTTCTCTCTACATATTATTTTTTACCCTATATCTCGGTAATACTCTTCATTTGTGGGAATGGTTTTCAGACTGGAAGATTATAGACCGGTCAGAACCAAAGAAAGGGAGAGAAAGATTTACTCCAATCATGTCAAAGGAACCTCAGTGAATATTAACTGATAAAGTACACACCGATCACAGCACACCCTCATCGCTCGCCTGTGCATTTATCCCACTTGATGAATGGGAGCAGTTTATAGAACAGGCAGAAATTGATACGGAAGAGGTTTCTATCTGGAAAGCGCTGTATAAATTACTGGATGCTTATCTGTGAGTAATTCTCCTGCATATGCTAACTGTCCAGACACTTACAGCCTATGGCTAAGACATTAGATAACCTTCGATTCACAGTTGCTGGGGGCAATCTTCATACTAAATAAATAGTTCATCTCTTTTGGACTCAAATGATGTGTCTGTTTGCAAGCATCACAAATTCTGGTCTAGAAATGGATACTTACACTGTACTGTGTTTTTATTTATTTATTTATTTTTTTAAGCTGTCTTTCCTTCCTTTGTGCCTGCAATTGGTGGCTACACTTGACATAATTTAGCAGACTGTTACTCATGCCTCACCTGTTTTATCCTGTGGGTTTCTGATGTGTCTGTCTGGGTGCCTGTCAAGTAGATGGGCAGTTAAAGATGTGATTTTTTTTTTATCTTGCTCCTTCTTGCTATACGTGTCCTGCTGAGGGGACAAAATACTCTTGCTCATGTATTTGCCTGCAGTTAGGCAACTTTGCCCATGGCTCTTTGCTGCTGCAGACCAATGTGCTGCTCTAAAACGGAAATATTTTTTCTACTGAGCTCTGCAGGCTTGAGACTGAAATTCACCTGAGCAAGAAGCGAAGCCAGGATGAAAATTAAGCACACAGGGTGTAAAGAAAAGAGCTTTTCCCATTGCTTAGACAGGTGAATGACAAATATCACTCTCTTTCTGAAATAACTCCCACTCCCCAGCTTAACTCAGACATTGCATAGTGTTTGTTTGGCACAAGCTGGGTTTATAGCTCTATTTTCTAGAAATAAAATCGCTGTCTGCCTGAAAGCCAAAGCAGCTTTTGCTTTCCAAAGGAATTACATTGGCGCTCACAACCCATCTCAGTCTGGTGCCAACTGAGTGCAAATGAACCAGGACAAAATTGGGAGCATGGAGAGAAACCTTGGGGCTGCCTAAAGGCTCCGGGCAACTTGCAGATCAAAACCAGATGGTCTGGTGGTGCTGCTTCTCCAGCCATCAAGCTGCCAGCCAGAGATGCCTGTCTTGCGATCACCCAGCTCCTGAGCCAGAGAAATTTCAGGAGCAAGCTCAGCAAAAGAGCTCGCACCGGCCTCTCTGCCATGGAATGCACCGGAAAGTATTATTAAAAGGTAGGTGTAAGACAGTGGTCAGCCAACAGTACTTTTTCTGCCTAGAAAATGGTGCTGATAAGCACAAATTCCCTTGGAAGTTATCAGAGGAGCCGGCTGTGTTTGTTCACTGGATTTGTATTTCTCAGCTGAAAGAGGTGCTGATCCCATGTCTCATTCTTGGCACTGCCAGCATCCCTGGCAGAAAGCTGCACACAAAGCTGCCTGCTGGGAAATACTCCATTAATCAAGTGCTGACAGAACTCCTTGCTACCTCTTCCCATGATGGTCACGCATGTCATTTTTGCTCTGAAAAGCCACTCCTTGCAATGCTGTGTGGCACAGGAGCATCACCATGTGAGCATCCCCAGCATGCCCACTGAACCATAGGGCATGGGACATCTTCAGTGACACATCACAGTTCTTGAACACCTCCAGGGATGGTGACTCCGCCACTTCCCTGGGCAGCTGTGCCACCACATCACCACTCTTTCTGAGAAGAAATTTTTCCTAATATCCAATCTGAACTCATCCATCAGCAACCAGCTACTCACTCCACAGACCCAGTCAGTGCAATGACATCCCTTGCACTATTGCACGACAGGGATTTGGGTTGGACAAACCCTTCTGTGCGTGCATCCATCACGATATGCACAAATTTCTTTAGATGTGTGGGTTCAGCCAGCAACCAGTGCGGAAAGAAAGAGAGAGCAAGTCTCCATCTCTGTCTCAGCAACACATCTGTCTCAAAGTAGAGACAGTCCAGATGCTATTTCTGCCTCCTCACAGCTTGTTGCAGCAAGGACTCCCCCACTACCTTTCCCAGAGGACAGCAGAGTTGCCTTTGGTTTTCTAAATTTAGCTTTAATGAGTGCAAAATGAATAAGGTAGCAGGGGAACTTAATCTGGTTAACAGAGCAGCAGCAGAAAGCGCAAGCTGTTTGCGTACGGTGATGGATTCTGATTTCCTACAATGAATCCATGGGCTCATCACAAGGCCTCAAACAGAAACCTCAGTGGTTTGGTGGGGATGTGGCTGGGTGTGAAGCAGGCAGGTAGTTCTCAGTGATGACAGTAGAGCCGTGTTTGCCTTGGGCAAACACACATGCCCGCTGAGTTTGCTGCTCAGGTGCTGTTTATGAAGAGAGAAATAGCACAGCCTGGAATACGTAAAGGTCTGTACAAAATCACCCACTCGGTGGGGCTTGCAAATGCACTTCAGTCCTTACATGCACCCTCTGGCTAATCCTGCTATGGCTTATGCTCTCATTCTGCCTGTGGATCTCTTTTCTCCTCCAGCTCTGGAGCACCACAGAGCTCTGCTCATCTACCTGAGTTTGAAGCTCTGTTATGCACCACACCATCAGAGCACCCCAACCTTGGTCCAGACCTGAGGGTACGTGAGCCCCAAACACTGGTGCTGCCAGATATTCAACGAACCTTGCAAACCCAAATTCCTTGGTCCATTGCTGTGAAGAAAGTGCAGACTGAACTTCCAAAGGGGCTGCGTGCCCACAGCTTCCACTGAAGGGGACTGAGGATGCTGCAGTGCTCCAAATCCTTTCTTAATTAGACCAGAAATCTTATCATCTCCTGGGAGGTTTGATATGTCCTCTCATCTTTTAAAGGAATTCTGTATTTAAAAATATATCTGATAAACAGAAGCTTCTCTGAATACAAAAATGAATGGAAGGACAATAAACTCCTTTTGCTTGCAGTTCTGAGCAGTGTTAGCTAGAGAAATAATGCTTGTAAATAACCCGTGACCCTTTTCATCCAAAATGATCTTCCTAGCAAATTAATCCATTTGAAGACACGGAGGGCATGAACAACACACTCAGCCAGTTTTCTTGCTTGGATTTCAACTTCTTCAGGTCTGTGACCAAACATTCACTGAAGAAGAAATAAATAAAATTATCTCTAATTTCTCACTAATTTCCATCAGCTTATTTTCAGGGACCGAAGCAGAAAGAGACAGGAAATCAGCTTTGTGTGAGCACACTGGGTGAGATGCAGGATGAACCGTTCCCCTACACACAGTATTTCAGTAGGGTCATACTGGGCTCATGTTTTGACTTTCACAGCTGCCTCAACAATGCTGTGTGTTTATCTGGCTTTTTGTGAGGAGGGTTATTTTTGAGGTGGGCATAAAGGTGCAGCAAGAGGCTGCAGTTGTGGCTTGTAGTGTTAGCTAGAGAGCTGGTAGGACAGGTGAAGAGTGGAAAGAAGACATTACTGTGCCCATTTTACAGATAAAGAGCAGAGGCCCAAGGAGACAGCAGCAAGCAGAAGCCCATAAAGGACAAATAAGTGAAACCTGTTTGTCAGTACACTGTGGTTGGGTTGCAAGGCTCACATCTACTTCTTGAGAACACCCAAACCTCCAAAATTCAGCAAGAAGCTGGAAAACTGCAGCTTTGTCCTCTGCATGTGCAACAAAATGCATGGGGTTTGAGGTGCTTGGAGCAAACAGGCAGCACAGAGGGCACTGAGGAACTGACCCTGTGCACACCCAGACCCAGCTGCAAACATCAAAATGAGCAAACAGCAGTGAAGTGTTTGTGAAGATTAAGAACGACGCTTGCATGTTTTGCTCAGTGATATCTCTGACCTTTGCCACGAACGTTCATCTGTTTGTTTGCAAGAACAATCGTGCAAAGAGAAATTCTCAGAAATATGCATTAGAGTGAAGCTTCATCACAAAAGGGCTGACGTAGCCATGCAGAGATCTCTGTGCTGCATAGAGGAGCTTCGGTCCCTCAGGAAGAGAACAGGAATAATACGATGGAGGTAATACGTTTTGCAGAATGGAAAACAGCAATGAAAGGATGGCAGCCAGCCAGGTGAGACTGAAGAGAACTCGAGGGCTGAGATGTATCACAGATTGTTCTGAGTAGGGAACGTCATCATAACAAACAAGCTCGTTCATTCATGAATAATACAGGACCAAGAGACAGGTCTGACTTTGTCATTTAAATTATTTATGGGAGGTACGAAGTGGCCACCTGTCAGGGCTTGTGGCACTGCTTGAACCCAGAGCACTGGAGTTGAAAAGCAAAAGACAGCTGAAGTATACCAGCTCTGTTGCAAGCATTTTTGGGGTGTGCTTTTGCTTCATTCCATTGCTGAAATCAGCAACCATTTCTCCCATAGGCCATCAAAGAGAGACAGGGTTTTCCTAAAAAATCCCAGCAGCTCTATAACAAACAAGAGCTACTTCTGAAAGCCACCTGGCATTCCTGTCTAAGTAACCCCTCCTGCTCTGCAAATGACTTGTTTTTCTCAGGGTTGTCATAGAGAGGAGGATATCGATGAGTCAGTCGTGAGCCAGGGAGTACAGATGAGAAAGAGGCATTGCAGTGAAGTCTTCTGCTCTCTTCCTGAAAGCACATAGGAGAAACAGGCTAAAAACGCGTGCATCTCTTTGTTCCCTCACATGAATTTGGATGCTGGGAAGAGCACCCTGCAAGAGGAGCATCCATCATGTTCAGAGGATGCTGTGAAAGCAGACACTCTGTAGCAGGGAAGTCAATAGGTTGTTTAGTTACAACCTGCTTCCAGAAAGACAAAACTCACTTCTACCTCTGTGAAAGAAGGAAAGATCTCAGGTATCAGTGTGTTGGATCTTGAGAACATCCCATCAAAACACAGAATGCTGTACAGGTTGTTACCTTTTGAGAGAAACGCCTAACCGAAATCAACAAGGTCTTTACTTTCTCCCTTCTAAGAGAACAGTGAAGAATGAAAGCTGACAGTCAGTTCTGAGGCTGTTTTCACCAAATATAACCCACAGCTTTGTTTTCTCCTTCTGATGTATTTTAGCTTTGTTTGCACTTCACTAGAAAGCCAAAAAAGAAGAGATACAAGATGAATGATATCAGGCCTGTCCAGTTCTGAGTTTTACCATCAAAAGGCTCCTTCAGCAACAGTAGCACCAAAAGAAGCCCAAGTCAGCGTCTATCATGTCAGATCAAGATCTGCCTACATGCTCCAGCCCTTCTAGAAGGTGCAAATGATGCCAGAGTCTTCTCTGGCACTGCTGAAAAACACAACTTTAATCCCAATCCACAGAACAACTTCATCCTTTTAGGCATCTCTAACAATTACTCCATTCACATGGGAACAGTTTTGGCTGCAGTGATGTATTAACTAAACGTATTCACTCACTGATGTGCCCTTTTATCATCTCAAGTTCACGCTGTCCCATAGCCTGCTGTACTCCAACCACACTCCAAATCTGTTTTCTCCCTCCCTGGCTGTCAAACACCTTCCTATTCCCATTTGCAATTCCACATAAGGATACCAGTGCAAAAAACAAATAATCACAGGTTTTGCAGCCACCTTTTGATGAACATAATCCCCACAAGCCTGCTGGTTGACTTGTTCCTAAAGCAATGTCAGTGTGTAAATACCACTATGGCAACACATGGCTGGTAGCTAATCCTGGTGATGTACAAGTGCCATTTCAGGCTGGAACGTGCTCTGACTGGCTTCATCTAGAAACCAAGGAGTCTTTCAAACAGCTCCACTCCTTACCAGAGGCACGTAGGAGCTGTGTGGGTGTCAGCACTAGTTGAGCATTGATTCCACTGGGGAATTAGTACATGTTCTGAATGGAGAAAAATATGCTTCGTAGACCCAAAAAGAAAGAGGCCTCCAGAATTCCAGGCAAATGCATTCCTCAGAATGCAATAAAGAAAAAGAGCAGCAGAGGGGCTGCCACCACCCCCATCATCCACTTAACAGTCACTTCTCACAGGTGCAGAGGGTTACAGAGGCTCAACCCCAGTGATCACCTCCATGAGGCCCCAACCACACTGAGCAGTCTCTGGTCTACCCAGGGCTGAACGTGCTAAATTCCTGCACCGCACTCATTTGGTACATCTCAGAAGGAGATAAAAGTCTGTATCCCCTCCTCTCCCACCTCTCAGGAAAAGTTTTCCAATCCTGCTGTACGATGAGTCCATTTTTATTCTTTCTGGCCATCTCCCAAACATGAAACTGGTACCTCATCACAGAGGCTCAAGGCTTTTAATAAAAACCCTGAATTCCCTGCTATTTGAGGCCAGAAGGTGACTAATGAAATAAAGAGCCTGTGAGGCAGAGGGATGCTCCGCAGCAGCCAGAGTAGATGTGCTGATCTTGTACTGGTGGCAGCCAACCAATTCACATGGCATACAGTGGGGCCTCTGCAAAATAGGGGATACAGCAATAGAGCCCTTCACAGCCAAGTTGCATCGCTCCCACCCCTGTCAGCACAGCAGCAGGACATGAGTCCAACCTGAACACTGCACTGAAGGCTCCTTTCCAGCCCCTGCCCAGAGATGGGCATTTGCAAGAAGAGCAGACACAAAGCCAATTTCAAATGAATGTTGGCCTCAGACTAACAGGAAAATGAACCATTTGCTTTGATTTTTAAAATATATTGGTTCTTGTCTCAGAGCCTGGATCAATGTAAAAGGGAATCTGAGCAGTGGAAAAGCCTTTACTTGTTTAAGAACAAGATCTCTTTAAATTGGCAAAAGCTGTGTGGCTTTTGCTTTTCCCTCACAGGAGCTGTGTCTGCCCCCATTTCCCTGTGAGAAGTGGGCTTGGGGTGTGCTAGGAGAGGGTACCAGTGGGTCAGACTGGTGAGAATCCATACGTGGGACATTCCAGAGATACACATGCAAGGGTATTTTGAAATTCAATATTTTGTTCTATTCCACAGTTCCCACTGTAAAGCAGAAAAGATTGCTTGAAGGCACTCAGAACACTTCCTTTCAATTGAAGACCAGAGACTTCAACTTTGTCCTATCCTGATAGGATCCAAGCTGCTGTTTTCCAAAGATAACTCAAAATGACCCAACGAGAGATCCTTTGAGCTCATCAAAACATTGTTTGAATGAAGTAGTCCTGGAACAGAGATGCTCCAATGGAGGGTCCTTGTTTTGAAGGTGGGGAATATTCCAACCAGCTCTATTTAGCAGGTTGCCTTTGTGTGTCACCTGCACAACTGCAAGGCCTGGTGTAGAAGGACAAATGGGATATGATTAGTGGGAATGGTGGTGATGGGTCGATGGATGGACTAGATGGCTTTAGCTGTCTTTCCCAACCTTAATGATTCTATGGGGCACATGGAAACATGGGCTGGGGGATTCAACCCTATTGAAGGCTGTCTCATGAAACCCAGGTAAGTCTGAAGCTCAATGCCTCTGCCAAAGGGGCTGAGATCAGATGCTTCTCCCACTCTCCTCATTAGCAACTTCCACCTGGTTGGATTTGTGTAGATCACAGGTGCTGCTGCCATCCACGTTTGCAAAGCCCTCATCTCAGCTCTGAATCAAGCAGTGAAAGACCAAAGTAAAGACTGCAACACAGCCCATGTAACAGCATCATTGGGAACGTGCCCAGTGCTCACCTTCCGCCCCCTGCAAAAGCAGCTGTGTGCCAGGCACATCACTGAGCTCAAAGTGCACCTGGTAGGTACATGGCAAAAGCTGCCCTCTGCCATAGAGAGAAGCCAGCCCATTCAGGAGCAGTGAACAGAGAGGAATTTGGCTCAGTTATGGGAGCAGCGATGGTCTATGATGCAGTAATAACAGAAGAGCAGGTAACACTGTGGCATTTCAGAGGTCTCTGGGTGTTTGCAAAGCACACGTGCCTGAGCCTTTTGTCTCAGGAAAATGATTCAGCGCACAGCTGCTGAGAACACTGCTTAAAAGCAGGATTTGAAAGAGAAACCTCCGTGCTCCCACCCTTCTGATCATACTGCTTCATAGCAACCACACAAATATCCATCACTTCAGATCTGGGAAGCACACACCAGCAGATCAAAAGGGATCAGCAGGGATCCTTTTGCAGAGAAGCTCCTTACCCCATCAAAAAGACCCCGGTGGGAACACAGCAATGGGACAGCACAGCCCAGGGGACCCATACTCCCGCCTAGCTGGTGCTTGTCATGGAAGAAAACAGATTTTTTACACTGCTACAAACAGCATGGGAAATGTCTGTCCTCCCCGACTGGCTGAGCAGGGCTCTGCAAACAGAGAGGCTGACACAAAAGCTCATGATTCCAATCATCTCTTTCTTTTTTTCCTGCCAGTAATCTCCACTCCCGACCTCCAGATCACTCTTTTCATGGTCCCCACTCCAATCAGCCCATACCCAAGGGCATCTCCTAGTAGGAAGCACAGGAACATCACACTCAAACCCTAACCAAGCTCTTTTCAACCCTGACACGAACACTTCTACTAACCCCACATCCTGGGAGCCAAACAAATGTGACACAGAACCAGGACTGCACTCTCCAGCTCCAGACTTACCCAGGGACAGCAGGAAGAGCACTACAGGAGGCTGAAGGAGGTGGTACACCTCCTTGTGCTGTTGATGTGACCCATCTGTGAGTCCTTTCTAATTAAAGCAGAGCTCAGGGCACAGCCACACACAGGGTGCTGCTGCTAATTAGGGAGGGCTGAGTGCTGACACATTAACCTCTTGGTCTGGACACATTAACTTCACCAGGTGTAATATCTTCTCAGTGACATAAAGGTTAATAATCTGCATCCAAAACAGAGTCCAGCTCGGTAAATACCCATTTAATGGGGTGTTGGTAGAGGTGGCAGCAGATTGCTGGGTGCAGGGCTGCACCATGGGGACAGCCAACATGGGCATGAGGGGGTGATGTGCTCAAAGGGGGCATCACCAGCAGAAGCCAGGCAACAAAATAAGATGAATGAAAAAGTTTATGCTGTAAAAAAAAAAATAATCCTGTTTTCCAACCATCTTCCCTTCCTCTCTCCTTCAGAAACCATCCTGCAAAGTTGTTTGAAAGGGAATTCAGAGCAGCACCAGCTACACTCAGGATGTATGCAGTAATACTGGAGGGTTTTCTAACTTGTTCTTTATTCCTACCCTGCCTTCCAGAAGAGGGGTGAGGATCAGGCAAGGACAAAGACTGAAACAAATACACAGTAAGTGAATACTCAACTCAGATTGAATGTAGATGCCTCATTTAGCATCATTTCTAGAGACTGAGGAGAAAGTGATTTCCTTTTCTTACAGAGTTAAAAATAAGGGCTCGCATAAATGTCTGCTTTTATCCTGACCACAGCAGCAGACCAAACAAGTGGAAATGGATATCATCACACTCCCAGGAACGTGCCACTCTGCTGGCCTGACCCCACGGCCCAGACGCTTTGATGGAGATGAAGGCAGAAACCTTTCCAGCTCTTGAAGCAAAAACAGCTGCAGGGGCTCCGGATGCTTCGCAGGGCTCAGCCACCTCACTGAGCTGTTATTTTAACTAAAAGAGGGTTTGTTTTCTATTTTTATTAATATATATATATAGGCACAGCTGAACTAGCACAGAAAGCATCAGACAACCAGAAGACTTCCAGCACATTTCTAGGCTGCTCAACTCAGAGCTCCTCCTCACCTTGCTGTCTCTCAGGTGTTCAAATCCTACCCCCTCTTCTTTTCTACAACCACTCATTAAACCTCAGCTGAGAATTCCCCAATCCAAGAACCTGCCCTGCACTCTCCATTACGACCAGTTCTCACCACAACTTATCCCACAGATGGGAAATCACTCTCACTGTTCCCATCTAACTGCACCTCAGTACCAAACCTCCAACCCCAGACCACAGCTCTGCCTTCACTACAACAAGTCTTCCTGGGAGAAACAGAGTGCCAGCCCAGCCGGTCAGAGCACCAAGAGATCATTCAGTGAGACAGGAGAAGAATGAAAATAGTATTTTTAATACAATTTACAGCAAACTTACAGTATGTTATTTCACATCACATATTCCTAAACTGCTCATCTGGAAAATATAAGCTGCAAAAATACAGAATGCAGTACTGAAAAATATATCGAGTTTGAGGTTTTTCTCTTTTTTTTCCCTTTAATCAATTGTGCAGTGAAATATTTCCTTTTTCCAGGTTCTGGTTTATTTTGGAAGGGCTACTAAAAACCAGCAGTAAGACCAGCACACTGCAAAGGCTCTCCCTTGGGCACCATAGAAAGGACTGACTGCCATGTGTGGATGAGCTCCATGTTCCAGGTGTGACATGGAGGCCATTGGACCCCCATGAGACCATCAGCATGGAAGCACCCTCCCCATGCTGATGGTGGATGGCAGCCATGCACTGGCCACAAGCACTTGCCAGAAGTCCTCAGCTGTTGAGGATGGAGGAAACCACCAACCCAGTGATGGGAGGCATCAGGACTTGGAGGGAATGGAGCAGATGTGCCTCACTGAAATGCAGAGTTGAGTTCCCCATTATTACACCATGGAGAAACACAAGGATGGAGGGGGGAGTGGGCTAACAAAGTTCCTCATATTCTTATTGGTCAAAAAAAACCTCAACAACCAAACAAACCAAAAAACCAACAACAGGCTCCTTGACATTTGCCAGAGCCCCAGAAGGGCCAGCTGGTTCAGTTAACAGCAGAACTTCTTTCCCAATCTGCTTTGGATTTTAAGCTCTCTAGTTTGCTCAGCTGTTGCTGCTGCCGAGTGATCTCAAGGGTGAGTAATGGGGCTTCACAGACAAAGCATATATGCTCCTGATCAAGCTCCGCATCAGGAAAACAAGCAAAGAAATCAGAAATATAGCAGAGAGGTGGCTGGGCAGCGCTGTTCCTGCTTACAAAGCACTTCAAGCCAAGAGCTGCTCTCCTCACTGCATTTAACCTGCCCTGCTCCCTCCACCCTGACTTGCTTTCACACTGCGCTCGTGCCTTACCTGTGCAGGGCAAAAGGAAATTGAAAATATCCTTATTGTAAACATTTTCCCCTCTAATGCCATTTATGCACTGCTAGCTCACATGACCCCAACCATCCAATGCCCAGAATGCAATATAAGAACACACAGCAGGGAAAAAAAAACAAAAACAAATAAAGCATTTTTGCAGACTGCATTTGACTTGTATCAAAATCCTAACAGACACCACATTTATTGTACTTTATTTACATGGTCATCACGTATAATATAATACAATACAGCGTTCCATTCGCAGTGGTAGGCACTATGGGTTTTAAAAGGTCACAGCTCTTCCCCTGCTCCCATCCCACCCCCCTCCCCACCAAAGAGCACCCAGAGCTGTCTTTTGCTTGCAATACTGCCCCATCCCAGCACCGGTTCTTTTTGCTTTGAACCTTGCTCTGAAATAATGGCTCCTTCCCAAAAATGGATGGTGGGAGCTGCTGTCGTGTGCTGACATGGAGAGTCCCACACTTTGGGGTGGTCATAGACCATTAACAAACCATACTATTTGTCAGTGACATTAATGCATAACCTCAGGACCACGCTTACAGCTGAAAATGTCAAGAAGGCAATGGGAGCTGTAGGATAAGCTACAGACCTGTGAGCACAGCTTGTAGGCCACCTGTGACCAACAGAGCACAGTCCTGGTCCTACTGTGTGAAAGGCTTTAAGAAGACGGCTGTGATTCTTCAAGAGGGGTCACCACCTCCCATCTCACTGACAACATCATGAGCCAAGAACAGGGGTCACTCTCAGAGTCATCTAATTATTAAGGTTGTAAAAAGATCACCAAGATCATCTAATCCAACCCATTCCTTCAAGTTCAGACTGTTGTGAGGCACAACATAGCACTGCAATGCAGTTTACACTGAAGGGTTTTTGTGCGATGTCATACTGCTGAAGAAAAGGATTTTCAAAGTCCAAGTTAGATATAAGTGGCAGGGAAAGACTCTTTTAGGGCAATTCCATAGGGAAGAACCAGGATATGTTGGGTGATAGGCAACTCCTTGATTCTTGAGGGACTTCTGATTTGTGCTAACACTGCAAATAAGATTTCTACCACCTGATTTCTGCTTCACCTGAACAGCAATTTGTTTTCATCTGGGTTCCTACCCCTTCTCCTGTTTGCTCTCAGTAATTACTCAAATGAATCCATTAACTGGTAGGAACACTTGGAGAGGCAAAGAATCTCAAGCATCTGGGAGAGAATATTCCTGGAGAGTGAATGGTGAGCTGAAAGCCAGCACTTTGGCTGTCCTAAAGCTGTGTGTGTGTGTCCAGCAGCACTCTGCCCACTGGCAGAGAACAGGAATCATCTCACTCAATTCTTAATCACATACCTCTGAACAAAACATTTGTACCGAGAAGAAAATTCCATCCTAGGGAACCAGGGATTAGAAACATCCCCCATGACTTCCATGTCCAGACAGAACAAATTTGTATGAATTATATTAAAGCTTTTTCAACCCCCAACCCAACCACGGATTATATGCAGAAGTGACCTTGCAAATACACCGGAGGCATTTTCTTGTTTTTCTCAGCAACTCACAAGGAAGAAATAAAAGGAAAAATTCGTTTATGAAGTTGCTATAAATTACTTGCTGGGTTGGACTTGACAAGTTCCTTATTGCTTTTTGCCACGTGCAGACACTGACTTCGTGTAAAGCAAGTCCAGAACTGGAAATTGTCAGGGCACTGCTTATCTTTTCCTTTCTAGGGTGTGATACTCTGCTCTCCTGCAGTTAATCCTGAAAGCGGGGAAAACACCACAAACTCATAGCATGCCAAAGACCATATCCCCTAGAGTCACTCCATCCATCAAATAAATAGAGACTGAAGCAGGGCTTTGACAACCAGAATGTTATGTATGCACTACATACATCCCACACTCCTACTCTTGCAGCCATCTAAATGGATTCTTTCATGGCTCCCCTTGAATATCCTCTTGGGACTAAGGGATACACATAGCCTATATCAGTGGAAACCCAGAAATTAAAGAGGTCCACTGCCAAAGAAAACCCTGGCGCTGATCCTGACTTGAGAGAGCCTCATCTGCTTCTCTGGATTCAAGGAATAGACAACAGCAAAAGGTTGTACTTGGCATCACTAGTCAATAAAGTACCTGAAGTCCACAAACTGCTGAAATATATATTTTTTTTCAGCAATGTAATTTCATTAAGACTCAGACTGGCTAAAAGTTTAAACGGAATGATGGAAAACATGTTTTGCAGCCTAGAAGTGACAGATTTAGTGCATCAAAGCAGAACAAACTATCATGCTTTGAGAGTATCCGAGACCCGCTCAAATCCTAAGCATATTTAAATGCCAGTAGTGACTTGGTAGAACTGAGGCATCACCACCGAAGGAATCATAAAATCATAAGGGTTGGGAAAGACCCCTAAAATTATCAAGTCATACTTTCAACCTATACTCACTAAGTCACTCAGAGCCATTTCCCCGTGGTTCTTGGTCACCTCCAAGGACAGTGATTCCACCACCTCCCTGCCCAGCCTGCACCAATGCATTACCACTCTTCTTCATGACATTCAATCTGAAAGGAAGGAAGCACTGTGGCTAGAAGCTGATGGCTGATTTGGAAGAAATGCCCACAAACTGTGGGTTTTGAAGAGGTTGGGCAGGCAGGTCTAACCAGAAGCACTGGAGGCTGGGTCATCATACCAGTAACTCCTGGAGACTTTAATCACTGCCCATCTCAATTATCTGCTGCTTATGATCACAGTAATTAATTATCTCCTGGCTGCCTGGTGGGGTGAGGCTAAGTGGACAGGAAGGCATTATGTTGAAAGAACAATGCTGGGAGCCTCCTGGTGCCACAAAAAACAATGAATCACAACAGCAGCACATGATGGTGGGAACAGGGTAAGCTCAAACTTCAATAAGAAAAAAACTCCTACTGGGAGTGGGAACAGGAGAACATTATTGCTTCTGTTCAGGGGTGCCCTAGCCAACACATAAAGTCTATTTACTTCACAGGAGCTAATCAGATCCAGAGAGAGAGCAATAGATCTGTTTCTTCCTGCAAAGACTGCTCACATGAAATTAAGGGGACAGATGTGCATGGCTGTGTCCAAAGGCAGAGTGGCCCTCGTGAACAAAGGACCAAAGCTGTTAAGACATCACTCCAGTAAAGTAGTTGCATATGTTTTTAATGCTGACAATTCCCTGTGCCACCTATCAAGAATGTAACAAACATCACAGCACCATCAGCCTTGCTCAAATCTTCAGAAAACTTGGGGCCCACAGGACACACAAAGGTAAATCCTAAGTACCTCACTTCCAACAGTTCTGATGAGCAAAGACCAACTAAGGATGCCACGCTGAAATCTAACAAGGACTGGAAAGATTACAAATCTCATTCAGACTCTTCACTATTGCTGTTTCTTATTTCAAGAAAATATGCCAGTGTATCTCAGCATAATGCCATAACGTGACAGAAGGTGCAGCACAACCCTAGACTACAGCAAATGAGTACAAGCCCAGTGCAGCAGCTACAGACACATAAACAAAGGAAGAAAAACTGCTTACCTTTAGAACACCTCAGGCAGGCAGAGATCCTCAGCAAGATCCCTTCACCTCCACTGCCAACCCTTGAATGAGGGCTGGGAAGGGGTGGATCCTGGCTCCAGCCCTTCCGGTCACTCAGCTGCATTGCATTGCATTACACTGCATGCACCTGAGCTCCCCTGGGTTGGCCCTGCCTTCCCACCAGGTGCTCAATCAGTGCTTCAGGCCATGACTTAGCACTTCTGCTACACTCAGCCATTTGGAAATACTCTGATCACTTTGCAAAGGTCCGTAGCCCATCAGTTCAATTCTGAATCATTACTGCTGCAGCTAACTGACACTGATTCCTTTCTGCACCTTCCCCTTTTCATCTTCGCAGCAAGGTGAGACCCAGCTGGGATGGATGATGGAAGCACTCAGTAGCTCAGAGATCTCACAGCGTATGGGGGTGCGAGGCCCTTCTTCATTCTTTTGATACACTAGAAGTTCCTAAGGAAGGGAAGCTTTATTTAGATAATTCAAGTGATGATCTTTTTGATCCTGTTACACATCCAAGGTATTCTGGACAAAGATAGAAAAATGAATGGTTTCAATACGTATTTAAAAAAAAAGGTTCTGAAAATGCATCCTGATGTTGAATGAGGATGTAAAATCAAACAAAAAACCTCAATGGGACCAATACGAGTGTAATCTGCTCCGACTGTTGATTGGGGATCCCTTCTGATTCTACTGCAGCAACAGCAAGGTGGCATCCATGCAAGAGAAAGGAAACCCCAACCTGAAGTCACGCATAGGCAACTGGGCAACCCCTCAGATAATGCTGGCTCTCAAGTAGGTTACATCTCCAGCATCCCCTCCCTTAGCAGACAGTCATGTAGAGAACACAGTGCTTGGAGATGGCAAAATAACATTTCTGCTGAGACCAATGGCTCAACAAAGCTCTCAGTTTTAATGCCCTTGAACATGGAGAAAAAATTCCATCCATGAAATTAGTGTGCAGTGCTCAGACCATGGCATCACTGCTGCTCCCAGACACTTCTCTACCTCCAGCTTCACTCTCAAGTTTGCCACACAGTTAAGGCAGCTGTGGGATGGAAGTGAAGTGCTCACAGGTGAAGGCCAACACTGCACGTTGGGAAGCAGGAGGATGGTTGAGACTCTTCACTTGTCATCCTAAAAGAATGATTGGGTTGAAGGCGAACCTGGTTTGTGGTTTTGAAATCAGAAAAGCAAAGAGCCTGCTGGGATGGATGAAGGTTTTGGTCTGCATGTTTTCTTTAAAATAAAACCCTTGTGAACCTGTACCAAAGCAATGACAGTAAAGCCCTTAACAATGCAGGCATCTGATAGATCTCTAGAAAAAAAATAGAGTGGGATGGGAAGAGAGCTTTGCAAAAAATCACATTAACAAAAGACATAAAACAACAATTGTGCAGATATTTTAAGTTAAGCTTAAAAATAACAGAAGTAACTCCATTCAATCGCATCTCCCACACACACCAAGAGATTAAATTTAAAAAAGAATAATAAAAAAAAGAATAATAAAAAAAGGAAAAAATAAAATTGAAAGCATCGAGTGCACTGGAATCCTGTTTCTATAACTCCAGTCAAGGGGGACTCTGGAGTAGACTGACAAACCACCGCTCTTGAATGCGGGGAGCTTGTTTTCCATCCTGCCACCATGCCATTCTCCTTCACCCGGGGTCTTCATAGGAGAAAAAGTGGAATCACGAAAGGAGTTATAGAATTTCAAGCAGTCAGGCTTTGAGAAAGGTTCCATTCTCCAACATTTGTGTTCAAGTCTGAGTAATGTGTGTGTACAGTACAACATTACGAGCTAACATTTGAAAAGACAGCAGTCTAAGTAATAAATTTTGAGAATGAAGAGAACTGTACAGAATGGTTCCAAAGGCTTACACTTGACAATTATACATATTTTATGAGACAGTTATGCACCCCGTGCCTTTTTGAAATTCATTGTTTTATGGATGCAGTAGCTCTTATTCTAGCAGACAGGATATACTAAACAAATCTAATGGTCTAAAAGCATCATTTACCTCCACACCTAACAATGGCACTGCATAGATCTGTAGCTTATTTTTCCTTAAGCTCCTCCATTATCCAAGTGATTCTTAGCACGGCTGAAAACCAAGAACAAGAAATATCTGCAGACACAACATTTGTTTAGTATTCGGCACAGTGGAGTTTGTTTGATAGACCTATTTCATCCTTTTTTTGCCCTTATTGTTGCTGAACTTGTACTGCTATGTATAAATCACAAACACGTTTATGAAGCAAATCATGTGGAAGCAGCCTGATGCCCCACACCCGTGTGTAAATACCCAGACAAGAGCAAGGTCTGCTAAAAATGAATAGTAGGTTATCAGCCCCTGTAACTGCCAGCAATGGGTGAGGAACAGGGGCAGATCAGCACATCAGCTGCATGGAAGTGATGCCCAGCATTCGGATCAACATGCTGGCATATTTCTCTAAACACCTGTACATTCAAAACCGCTTCAAAATACAAACAAGAACAAAAAAAGGAGTTTTCTGATTATGATGCTGACCCTTAAAACCCTTCTGACATTTACTCTGGTGGAAACGGGTCTGGTTTCCATTTCTGGCCAGGGAAAACTCATCAAACACAATCACTTAGTATTGCTTCCCAAAAGGAATGTTTTGGAAAATAAAAATATACATGCAAAATAAGCCTGACCTGATGGCTTCTTGAAATCAGTTCAAAGCTTCCCCTTGATTTCCACAGTCTTGGATAAGACTGCATTGCAAAGGCAAAGCCAAATCTGTTCTGCATGGGTACCTCCTGAGGATGTGAACAAACATTTCAGAGGTGCTCAGAGCTGGCCAGCCTCTGCTCCCGTAACCCAGCCTTCCAGAGGAACACACTTTGCACATCTCAGGGCAAAACGCGGTCTCTGGGAGGGGAGATTATTCTGCTTTCCTCACATGGCTTCCATGGAAGTGAGTGGAATTTCTCAAGTGAGAAAAATAACCGTTGTGAAGATTAAGGTCAGCGTCCCTCTCACCTGGTACATACACACATACACACACACGTGTACTTTAAAGAAAACATCCACCACACAATTTCTAGATTGCAAATTATATATATATATATATATATCTTTAAAAACAGGAGAGAACATAAACAGTTTCTCCCTTCATATATATGTATTCACTGAGTCACATAGAATATGAAAAAACTATATTATGTAAATCATCATATTATCTATAATTCTCCAACTGTTTTTATAGAGACACAGTGCGTTCGTTCTCTTTTTTAAAAACATATTATGTGTCTTCATTGGCTTGGTAGCATATTAGAATGAAGGCGTATGGATAAAAAATGCAGAGGATTAAACAAACCCCTTGAGTCACGTTATTAAACAGGATCCTCCCCCAAACTAACGCAAGTCCTCCCAATGGAAAAGTGTCAGCCATTTAAGGGTTAACATAGATCTGAAAATAACTTCAAAAAATTAGAGGATTACACAAGACAAATATTTGGACTTCATCCCTCTTTTAGAAATGACAGCACATTTGGCAAGTGTGAGCAAACATCTCCGACTTTACTGGGTTTGAAAGATCTGAGCATAGCTATTCAGCGACAACCCAAAAGCTGCGATCTGCGAACACGCCTCGGCTGGAAGGACTCGGGTACTGGGACAGCACTGCTCGCTACCTGGAAGCTTTCCAGCAGCTTTCAAGGTGTTTATCGTGGACTCATGGCTGGTGTCAGGGCAACCATCACAGAGCAGGTTTGAGCAGCACCCAGGTTTGAAGGGCGGACCCTTCAGCCCATTCTATGACCCCTGGGGCTGCAATCACTTCTTCCAGCATTGCCATCATCATCTCGCTTCCTCCACACCTCATGCCCAAGGCTTTCTATTGGCCGAGCTCTCCAACAAACCTCTGCAGATGCCCTTTGGCGACTCCCATTTTGGAAGCCCGTACTGTCACCAAAGGGGCTGGTAGCTCCCTGCTTTCTCCATCACCCCGCAGGATATCACAAGTGATCCCATTGTATGATGTCGTTCTCAAGAATCCCGGCTGGGTTTGACTTTGAGAAAAAGACAAAAGTTTCCTGTGTTGCCATTGTTGTTCTGTAATTTTGTTTCTTCATTCTCTCTTCTTATTATTATTAAAAAGGACCCTCAGATTATTGATATAGTCCATCCCTCCACAGTCACTATAAAACAGACTCCATATTTTCACACCACTCATGATCTTCAAGGTTATAGATAAATTTTGTCCTATGTGGTTGGTTTTGGGGCACTGAGTCCCGCCCCAGATTGTCTAAGGTGAGAGTAGAGGCAAAAAACTCACTAGTGCTGAGACCACCTTCGTGGTTCTTGATGTATCTTTTATAGTTTTTCCTCAAGCACTGCCAGGTGGTTGTATACAGGATGAATGCAAAAGACTTGAGGGCTATGGCAATACTAACATACAGGTATCTATAGACCACGTTGTCATACAGCGCGCAGGCTCCTTGCTCGCCGCAGAACGTGCTCCAGAACAGACACGTGGAGTCAATTCCAGCCCCAAAGATCAACGGAGGTGGAATAAAACCTGTCAAAATAAGAGAGACAAATCATGCTTTTATGATCTTTATGATGAAGAGAGAGGACGTGATTGCACTGAACGGAAAGCGAGAGCACTTAGCGAGGTTAATGGTCCCAGATGGAGCCTGGGACTTGCTAATTTTTTTAGCTCTAAATCAACCTAAACAAAGTGTGCGGATATGAGTTTTTAGCTTGGAGTCAATGTCTGTGGAAGAGATTCCTGCTGATATCCCAAATGCAGGTAGGATTTTACTCAAGTTTAAGTGCCTTTCATTAAGCTTCTGGTTTGCCTAATGAGACTACGCAGAGGGGTAAATGAAAAAGGAGAAGGATGGCTTTGTAGACTGCTCTCTGTTTAGACGCTGGTAATTCTGCACTCTGGGGTGTTCGCTTGAAGGATGTCACAGACTCCAGTTCAGTCTGGAATCAGCTGGGGCATCAAGACCCAGTTTTGGGCCTTTCCCTGACACAGGAGCAGGCTTTCTCCTGATCTAAGGAAAAGCCACAGCCTGCAATGGATTGCAATGATTAAATATGAAAAGAAGGGAAAATTTCAGCATGCCATTAAATGAAATATCACAGCAGGATTCTCCTACAGCCACTGCAGCTAACTGTTGATGAGCATGTCTCATTCTGCACCAGAGCTGCAATCTAAAAGCAGAGCAATCACTCCAACCCCTTTTAACCAACAAATGCGACATTTTTCCTCTCTATTTTTTCCTATCCAGTGAGATTGCTATAGAAGCTCCCCCATTTCAAACTGCCCCAACAGTGATTATGTCATGCACACCCAGCTGTGCACTCCCCAGTCAGCACCAGGCACTGAGCATAGAATCACAGAATTATTAAAGCTGGAAAAGAACTAATATCGTCTAGTCCAACCACCACCCCATCCCCACCATACCCAACAAACCACATCCGTCTGTGCCACATCTCCATGACTCTTGAACATCTCCAAGAAGGGATGGTGACTCAACCACCTCCCTGAGACAGAGCATTCAGAAGAAAACATGCATGTTCTACGTAATTTTTCCCTTCTGCTGCTATATTTCTAAGGGTAGGCTGGAAGTGGACAAGCCCTAGGGAACAAGAAACAAAACCCCAAAAGCTCACTGCTGCATGCTAAGACAGCAAGCAAAGGAGAACACCCTATCTATGAGAACTGAACAGCAGGTGGGCACAAGCTCTCCCAGATTGGGCACTGACAGCATCACTCCATCTGTAGGTGCTGTGACTATAAATACACATGTAGGCACGTAGACACAAGGACTGCACTTTTCAGACAGGCAAGCATTTAATCTTGGATCCAATTTCATCATTAGCCTGTATTTTCAGGCTTAAATATGATGCCTTCCTCCAGCTCATCATGAACAAAATAATGATGCTCATGACATATATCCTAAGACTACAAATAAATTGGTTGTAGTCACTGTTCCCTGTGGTAACTGAGATCTTTTATTTTGTGGATGACTAGAGCTCTGCAGGTTATGTTTGATCTTCCTTGTACACCAGTAAGTACAGGAGTAAAGAAAAGCTATACAGGCTTCTGGTACACATGTGAACCATGACTAGTAAATAAGAATAGATGATACAAAAACAAGACAATGTGTTTGTTAGAAACACGAGTTCCAGTCATCACATCTAAAACCCAGTTATGTTCTGGAAACAATGTCAGTGCCAGCTCCCTGTTTATCACTGCAGTGACGGGAAAGTCTAGGCTGAGCTAGATTTGCTTCTGAGTTAAAAGATGTCTGTCTTTGAGACCTGTGGACAACTGCACACTCAACTCAGCATTCAAAAATTCAGCCAGACTCCTACCACAAACAGGCAAAGAGACTGTGCTGCTGAGTGCAGTTTGTGTGCCTGGTGCTGTGCTGCCTCCAGATGCCACCTACCTATGAGCTAACATCCAGATGTGGGAGCGGGCAAGGAAAGAGCAGCTGCACAATTTCTGGACTAAGGGAAGGCTCCATTTGGACCATAATTTTGAGATGAGAGTCCATACTTGTTAGTATACTGAGAGAAGCTGATGCAAAGCTTTGGAGATGTGTAGGCTGGACTTCAGAAATAGCCATCATTCCCATTCCAGCTTGAGCTGGGTTTCCATGTTTTCAATACCTTAGAATCATAAAGGTTGGAAAAGACCACTAGGGTCACCCAGTCCAACCACTGATCCACCCCCACCATGCCCACTGACCATGTCTCTCAGTGCCGCATCCCCACGGTTCTTGATCACCTCCATGGACAGTGACTCCACCACCTCCCTGGGCAGTTTGTGCCACTGCATCACTACTCTTTCTGAGAAGAAATTTTTCCTAATATCCAGCCTGAAACATATATTTATATTTATAATTTGGCTTGGAAACTGCTCTTTATAACACTTAATTGAACTCCAGAGGAACACCTATTTGGATGCAAGCAGAGGTGTAGAAACCTTAAAAAAAAATAGACAAAGGACTTCTTTTTAGCTATCAGTGTTACAGGTCATTTCAATCAGGGAAGAGGAAGAGACTCCCAGGAGCGACCCAGTACCTCCGAGGCATGGGAGGTGTGGGGCTGCACGGCAGACTGGGAAGTTCTTCCAAGTGAAGCATTGCATTTTTGTCATGCTGGGGAAGACAAGCAAACCACGTTGGCTTAGAGAAGAAACAAAGGAGGCCTCTGGTAGATGGGGGCTACGTCACGATGCACCATGAGCACCATTCATAAAGGATGCATCCAGGATCTCTTAAAATTCTTTCCATACACAATATGTTATAGGGAGAGAACTTCCCAAGCAGAGTCCCCTGTGTAGCAGCTGCTGCTTCTGAAAAGCTTTGGCTCCAACCACATCACTTTACACTGAGAAACTGCTATTGTACATTTATATGAAGACAATGTTATGCTGCTCTCTCACAGCAGAATTCCTGTGGAATGAGATAATATGTCCAGGAGGATACCGGGAGAGTTCAGCTGTGTTTCATGTTATTACAGTGAATATTGAAGAGATTCAATCATGCTTTAACTCTTATTGCAAAGTGCTGCAAAAAAATTCTGCTATATATATATATGCATATATATATATATATCATTGCAGAAACTGCAGGGCTGTAGAAAAAAGCTGCTTCTGTCTTACTGAAATCTATTAGCTCCGATTGCACCTCTGGGTCTCATACCACGTATATTTAATACACTCCTTTGATTCAAGAAGCAGCTATTATCACTCACTTCTTAAGTCAAAGCTAAAGGTGAACTGAAAAGCTTTTAAAATATATCAGTAAAGCTAGTCAGATTGTTAAGGGCAAGATTTGGATACCCTGGCTTATCTTGAAAAGCACCTTTCTCTTCATTTTCTATGGGCTCTAGCTACATTGCTGATATTCTGTGGGATGTTTTCTCTTATTTCAAGGGAATTCCTTAGTGGCAGAGCAACACATAAAGATTTGAGTTTGAATTCTTTCTATGGCTTCTTTACTGGAAGAAAATGAAGATCTATTCATCTTCAGTATACATGTCTGAGCTCAGTTTTAGTGGAATTGAAGATACTGCTATCTCAGAAGATTTCTCTCTTTCAAAAGGAATAGGAAAGAGAGAAAATCTTCCCCCTTAAGTACCTTTTCCTTCAGAAACAACAGTCTGTAATACCCTCCTTGCAGACTTGCCTGATGACACCACACATTCAGCCAGCAAGAGCTGCAGACAGGCCAAAACCTGAGAGCAGCACCAATAGCACAGGAAAATGCTGTCTTTGCAAGGCTTGAACCAGAGCCAAACCAACCCAGACGCTTCCCTTTGACTTCTCTGATGCTCTTGGTGCAATTGCTTGATGGAGCTTTCTGTATGACTGCAGCTACTTTACCAAGAGCAGTGTAAATCTAATTGGCTTTAATGTAAACTGGTCTGGGACCACCATTTCCCTTTCAGCTCATTGGGAATGAGTTGTTACTAAAAATAATAAAGCATTTACTCAAGGCAATGAGTGGTACCAGGGGATTTTTGGTCCCCTACTTCCTAGAGCTTTGCTATAGCCTAGAAGATGGCATTTAACTCAACCCTTTGTGACTGGGGGTCAAGTAGAGAAGGCGCTGCCTGTGCTCTGCCACAGAAGCCCTATAAAAGAAGTAAATCCCACCTCCAAGACACACAGAAACCATGTGCACCCACACAAGGATGGGTCACTGAGATAATGAGCTGAAATATTGGGGTTGTAAAATAAAAGCCATCTCTTTAAAGGGAGAAAAAAAAAATCCACCTAGAAATATAATAAGCAGGCAAACAAATGCCCAGTGTGCTCCTTTTTATTCACACACGAGAAACACATACTGGCCCAGAGGAAGGAACAGCCATATGCATTTTAATGGGATATTAACCCACAGGAGAGTACAAGGACTTTGCCTGCCTCATTTTACTGCCTTCCTTTCTGAGACACCAGAAAGAAGGGACAAACACACCATATGTAACACAGGTCCTGTCCCTCAAATGAGGAGAAAAATACGTGTTCCTCTACTTCAGCCATACGCAATACAATCAGTAATTGTGCAAGCTGCTGACACATTAATAGCTATAGGAGAGAGCTGGCTGCGTGGGTGCATGGCAGAAATGGTCATTTCTCATGCAACACCACATTTTCTTCCATTAGCACAATTCAAATGGCAGCAAAAGTGCCTTTGGGAATCTGGATGCCATATTCTTCATAGGGAGGTCTTGGACCCCACTGCATCAGATCCCACCCATGACAACTACAATTTCTGATGTCAAATAAGTATGCATGAAGTAGAAATCAACTCTTGAATATTAAAAACAGTGTTTTCTGTGAGAGAGGAAAGGGCTGGGGAGAAAGACGAGACATCTTTGTACCTACCCAGCAAACGGAGAAGCAGGAAAAGCACCCCCAGAGCATAAGACTTGAGTTCGGGGCTCACGGTTCTGTAGGGAGAAGAGGGAGAGAGTGAAATCGATTCTTATTGTTCTGCTTTCATTAACACACCCCATGGCAATCCCGTGCTGTCAGCCAGGATGCCACCACCAGCTCTTCAAAAAGTCATTAATGTGGCTTTTCTTCTTCCTTTGCCTGAACCGCCTACAGCCTCAAAAGTAATTGCAGTGGTGGCCATGTGATAGGTGCAGGAATTTAGCTAAGTCATTAACAACTGTAGCTTGTCTCACTGTTGGATGGGGAAAATTCTCATCCCAGCATTTACCCCATTGTGCTTTTAAGGCTCCAGATGTCGAGAATTTGTATCATCTAGAATCACAGAATCACGAGGGTTGGAAAAGATCAGTAAGATCACCCAGTCCAACCACCAACCCATCCCCACCATGCCCATAACCACATCCCCCAGTGCCACACCTAGATGGTTCTTGAACACCTTCAGGGATGGTAACTCCACCACGTCCATGGGCAGACTGTGCCAATGCTTGACCACTCCTTCTGACAAGCAATTTTTCCTCACATCCAACCAGAGGAGAGAAAACTTGTCCTGAGGCTTCTCAGACTACAAGGAATAGGGGTGGAAAGGAAGATGATGGACCAAAGTGTTCAGTAGAACTGCTGGATCAAGCCTCCCAGTTGGGGATATGCTCAAGGAAATGAGTTTTCATGGAATTTGTCTTATACTGGGAAAAACAACTGCTGCCCTGCCTTTTGCTGTGGACAGAACCCAGTTTATCGCATTAGTATTAGCCTTCAAAGGTGCATTAAAAAATAATTCATGGCTTTCTAATTCACTTAGCTTCAAGGATGCTACTGGCTAAAGGTATTCTCTTGAGGGAGATTCTGAGAAGCCTTTGGCATTTCAGAAACCATTAATTTGGTTTTAAGTCTTATAATAGCATTTTATGTCCCACTGGTTACAAAGGCTTGGAAAACAGATAGTGATCCCCATGTGGCTGCTTATATATTGGGGGGAAATCCCGACAACGCTGATAAAATAGCCAGAAAGGGCAATTGGTTTTAAATTAAGAAAAGACCATTCTGATCACCTGCCTTTACCTTGTGCATTACGCAGGCCATGTGACATGACATCGTGAGTCCTGCATGAAGCCCAAATCTCTGGCTGTGTTTTAATAGAGCTACCCAGGCTGGATAGAAAGACTTAATGCCATGAAGAATCTACCCTTGGAAAAATGCTCAAGTAGTTAATGGCTTGGCTCAAATAGGATTCTACAGCAGAGTGGGAAATGAAAAGGGTATCAAAGTTTATTTTATGGAAAAAATTGATAATCATTTGAAAAATTCACAGTGGGTTTTTAATTAACAGTGGTGTTCATTTGTCCACTTCTGTTGTATTTAAGACTGAAGTCCATCCTTATACCTCAGGGTGAAGTAACATTTGCCACCTGGAGACACTATCTTTTCTTTACTGCCTACAACAGTGAACTAATGACTTTCTTAGACAAGACATCTAATTAACAGACACTGAAGGAAACAAACCTCACACCAAATGCCCAGATTCTTCAGGGTATGGACTTGCACTGATTCCTGCCCTAATGGTACCTGCTTCCCTTTAGATGCTGGACAAGCAATATCAGAAGGCTTTGAGGAGCGGAAGACAAACCCATTTATACTTTTATTTTCCTTCTAGACACTCTCCAGCCCCCCTCCAAGTGACTCTCCTATATAGCCCCATCTTCAGGCAAACAGTTAAATCCAACAGAATTGTTTCCAGACCAAAACTTCAGTTCTCTTTGAGTGACCATCTGAGTTACATGCCAAAGCTACTGGTCCCAGTGTAACTCATACTGGCCCGGTTCATTCTTAAATTAACCACAGGAAGTGGATGACACCACTGGATGATGCCAGAGACACCATGAATACCAATACCAACACCTCCTTTCAGCAATGCTTTACCCAAAACTGCAGAGAACATGAGGTTGTAAGTAGTGAACAGCTCTTTCCCATGGATTTTAGTAGCTAAAAACTCAAACTCCGATAGGAACGTAGTTGCTATTTTGTATGGGTGAACTGTTTATTTCCCAGAAGTGAGAGATGAGTATGTTTAATGTTCCTTTCCTTTTTTTCTTTGCTTGTATTCTCCTTCTTGGCGGCTGACTGGCTTATCTCATTTGGAGCCGACATGAAGACAACTCCATTCAGGATCCTACAGGTGCTGGCAGCTCCCTTGAACAAAGAACCCTTCAAACTTCAGATTGCTTTTGCCACAATATTTATCACAAGAAATTTGATTTCCCTTTAGCTACCGTAGATGCAAAGAGAGAAAAGAACTAGTAGGTGGAATATCTCATTTTGTATCCTGCAGGGAGACATGCCCTCACAGAGCCGTTCTGTCCAAGATCCACTGAAGAGTGTGCTTCTAATACAAACCTTATTGATTGGACTTTATTGGAATTTTCCAGGCTGCAGAATGGATCTGCTATTTATGCCTCTGGTTATTATTCGCAGAAAGTGACAGCCCGGACAGATAAGTAATTCTGGATAAACGTGGACTTAGGTATAATGCTTAGATCATAGGGGGAAGTGTTCCATGTGTCTGGAAATAACACAAGGTCAGATATTTGAATGAGCTACTTCAGCTATTCATATCGGCTCTACTCTGAGACGCCCTTCGCAATTTCAAGTTCCTTTTGTTCTTGGACTTGGTCCAGGATGAGAGAACTTAAACTCAAGCCAGGGGGGTTCTGACCAATGCTCACTTCTGCAACAGCCTTTCATTTTTCCGTGGTTTCTAAGATCTCCAGGCTATTTCTACAGGTATCTTATTAAGCCCTTACCTGCTGCGAACATAGAGCTGCACTACTGCCACTTTGCTGATGCAACTGTAACGCCCACATTCTGCTGCACATCCGCATCTCCCTCCCCACGATCCCTTTTTCCCAGCACTCTACGCAAGCTATCCCTTCATTCCCAGTACTGAACGCACTGGTGGGACACAGCATGGATGCCACCATCCACGACCCCATTCCCCCTGAGAGCAGACCCAAGGTGAGCCACAGGGTTACCTGATGAGGATGATGACCGACGGCGTCTGCGCCATGGCCCCGATCATGCTGCAGACACACATCACGCAGAGGAATGTCAAGAAGGCCTCTTCACAGCCAGGACTGGGGCATTTTCCAGGAACGACGGTGGCATTTTCAGCAGGGACTGAGCTGAGGCAGGAACAGCCGCTGAGGTTCTGCAGAGGAGCACTGGGATTCAGGGAAAGCAAGAGCCACAACCCCATTGCTCACCCTCTGTAATGCCACAGGCACTCTGAGCCCTCCCACAGTTAATTAAGTCACTCCTAAGTGCTTATTTGAGGGGAGCTTGGGAAGGGTTTCAGGAGCATGTCAGCTCTGATGCATGCAACCAGCAAGGAAACACCGTCCCTTGGCTTGTTTCTTTCTTCTGCTCCTTTCAAGTCTCTCCCATAAATGTCACTGCGACAAAATTATTACCAAGTTATACTCCTTCGGAGAAGAATAAAGAACGATTTGTGTCCCCGGGACACAAAAGAACCCCAAATTATGGTTCTAATTACTTTCCACTTTACCTCTGTCTTCTCGGCTCTTGCAATTAAACTGAAGTACATTAACACCAGTTAAGTCTACAGCCCTGCTCCCGGCTGTGGGTTCAGTGCCTGATTCCAGCACCCTGAATGCTGGGAAGGGGACAGCCATAAGAGATGCAGTGGACCACCACGGGCTGATTATTTCAGCTTAGTGCCACAGACACTGCTGAACTCAGGAGCACTCCAGTGCTAACAAATGACATCTGGTTCACAGGGATTTTTTGTAGAGGCAAAAGCTGAAGTCGGGCAAGACAAACTTTATCAATATGTGATCAGAAGGAGGGAGAAATAACTGCATTTTTCTTTGATGTCTTCAGCAAGTGCAGAGTGTGAAAAGAAGCTTTGTTTGCCAGTCATAGATTTAGGTTTTTTCTTATTTTCCAGCTCACCCTCCTGAATTTCTGAGCGGGGGATGTCGATGCAATTAAGGAGCACAATACTACCAAGAAATCCCTTAATGAATACAGAATGAAACGATCATAAATGATTCATGGCTTGCCTTCATTGGGCTGCTGGGTTTGCAGGTCACATGTTTGTAAGAGAAGTAATGCCATAAAGTAAAACATACAGAAAAACAGCCAAATCCCCTCCCCGTCCCCTCCACCACATCAAAGTAGAAGTACCTTTGCTTTTCTATCGGGGTCCCCTTAGGACTGTACAAAAGCACACTTTCTGGTTCGCTGCCTCAAAAGCAAAGGAGCCATGGGGACAGTGCTCTAGCCTTCCTGACACTGATCTCTTTCTTCTGTGTAGGAGTCAAATGATTTTCTTCCACACAACTGCATAGCGGGCAAGAGAGACCGCAGTGGAGAACTCCAGGAAAGCTGGAGGAGACATGCAGGTGCCTTTCTAGCTGGCAAACACTCATTAAAATAACAAACTCCTGTGCTGTGAGTTAGAAGCTGCCACCTGAAGGCTTCGAGCTGGTGGCAATTAGCAGCACCGCAGTAGTGTTTGTGCAGTGACAGCAGTGCAGCATTGTAACTCCTGGTTCTTACTGCAGCGCGCTGCCGGTAACCAACCAGCAAGGACATGGCCCAGCAGATTAAAACCCAACTAAAGGCACAGCTGTGCTGAAAATATCCTGGGATTAAATTTCCATCAGAGCAAAGATGAAGAAGTGGCTGCTTATTTCCAGCAAGCTCTCATTGAGGGGAAAAAAGTACCTTGGCAACAATGGGGTGCGTCCTCCTCCCACTGACATAACCTCATACTTGCTATAACAGGCCATGTTGCTGGACCCTGACACTTTGCCCCTCCACCCATTTTTTCAAACACTTTGCACCCAAGTGGTGTCCCAAAGCAATGCAAGTAGTTTGTACCAACTACATCTGCTTGCTTTGTGCTGTGCCTCATCCTTACTTGGGAGATCTTTGATCTTTTATTACTGATGTGCTACACAACTCCCTGAGATCAAACAAGGCAACATCAAAGGTGGACTTTTACCTTCACCCCGTGGAGAAGCAACTTTTTGTTACCCATGCCAAATTATTAGAAATTCCTTTCTCTGCACCCACTCCCCTCCCTCCCCATTCAATCACAGGTTTTCAGGCTTCCACTGCCCAGCAGATCTTTTGCGGGCATGTGAAGCTGCACAAATGCAGTTTGCATCCTACATTTGGGTTAATTAACTACACGAATTTCCCGTGTTTTCAATCATCTAATTTTTAAACCCTGGCTCTGATGATAGGAAAGGGACAAGCTGCTACTTCCCTGCAAAGCCCTGAGATGCCAGCATTGTAATGCCAGGCTGGAAAGCACGCACCTCCAGCCTAAGGGGAGGTTAAGAAAAGCAGTACAAGAAGTACAGGCTTTGCATGCATGGGTCAATTATGGGCATGACCCAGAAGAGATTTTCTGGTGGGTGCCAGAGCTCTGGCTATCAGCACTGACACTCATAAAGCTTTCTGGATAGGTGCACCCCTGGAACCAGCTCAAGAAGAGAGCACAAATGAAAAAGAAACAACTAACTGAGCTACAAACCGCTTTTAGAAATTGTTCACAGAGGAGAAATGGAGAGAAGCAGTCAGAAACGTCCAAGGCAGTAAAGTTAAATAAAGCATTCAGAGAATTTTATGTCTCAGTAAAAAGCAACCCTTGGCTCATCACAAGCATATACCATTCACAAGACCCGCTAGACAGGTCATTACCTGGATTATGGGTTTAAAACCTGGGTTTGGAAATTTGGCTTTGCCTCAAAGCCACTGCATAGCCAAACTGGTCCATAACTCTTGGTAATACTCTTTCCAGACGATGCTATTGCTTCACTAATTTGTGTTCAAAACGCTACTGCAAAGAAATACACAATGCAAAGCAACAAAAAGAACTCCGGGATGGAGACGAAAGGGCAAAATAAGAAAGAATGAGTGAATAAAAGTGGAGGAAGGGAGAGCGAGGTTCTTGCTTGGAGGTTTGCTCTTAAGAAGCATGAGGTCAGGCAGCTGCATACTGAACAGGCAGAGCTGAATTTTCATTACTGTGCTCCTTCCAGAGGAGCCAGAGCTCTGCCCTGAGTCACACAGCAAGGTGGCTCTTCCTGCACTCCAGACACAAATGACACTGGTTGTACTCTTGCTAAGGGCTCAGGGAACTGGTGAGACACTATTCTGCGTGCCCTGGACAAGCTGCCTTCTTGTTAAAATCATCACGTTACTGCTCCAAGTGTTGTGTCTCTTGTTGAGAGGAGGGCAGAAGGTAATGCCTTTACATGTACAGTGGCCTGGGTCACACTCTCACAGAGTCCCTTTTGGGGTTGCTGAAAGCACCCTGAATCCATTGCACTTCCCTCTTGTCAAAGGGATGTGTGCATCTTCAAGACCGGAGTGGGAATTCAGGAGAGAAGAGGTGAGAGCTCCTGGGTCATCCATACCAAGAGTTCGCTGTTGTTAGCAATGAGCTCATATCTCTGCTGCCTATTCAGAAAGGAAGGATGCAGCCATGGAGGGATAAATGCACGTGGCAGCTGCAAGTGGTCACTGTGACCAAGCTCACCTCCCACTCGCTCATGGTGTAACTCAGGAGACGTTCGCATTTCAGCAGCACAAAATGGAAATCCAGACTTCTTAGATACTGCTAAGAATTCCACGTCTTTACACAGAGATGGTTTGGTCTTTGGGAGTTTTCCAAAGGAATAAACTCCTGAGAACTGAGAAATGCTGAATGCCTTTGGATGGAGAATCGGCTCTCCTGACAATTGCTCTTGCCATTGCTTCAGAGCAAAGGAGTGAAAGAGAGAAACAAGAGAAGTGGAGGGAAATCTTCAGTAAGAGTGAAGGAAATCGGGATCTGGTCACATCTATCTAGAAACCAGACATGGGAAAGAGAGCAAAAAAGACTGAGCAGGGTTAAACACAGTCAGATGGCGAACTGAGGAGATAGGGAGCAGCAGGAGGAGAGAGAAACTTTTCCCACAGCTTGGGCCAGCAGCTCGTGCAGAAGATTTGGGTTCTGCCAAAGGACACACATACACGTTTCCCCTTGTGTTCCTGTGCTTCAATACTGAGGGGAAAACCTGAAGGAGGAGCAGAAGGATGAAAAGAAAAGCCATCCTGTTTTGAGAATGACCCTAGCACGCTGCTGCCAGAGCAGGAAGGCATTCTTGCACCAGAGCAAAAAACAGCTAAGGATGATCTGAGTTTTGGTGGTTTAACCACTACTGACTGCAAATGAGCTGCTCTACCAGATATGTGCTAAGCTCTCACAGATTCATTCCTACAGACAAGAGATACTGAGAGAAGGCTGCTTACTGTGCTGCTGCAGCCAGCAAAGCAGGCAGACAGGTAGGTGACCCCATCTGCCCCACAGACTGGAGTGAAGGAATCAGTTTGGCATTCACAGTTGTTATTGCAGGGGGAATATGGGTCCAGAGATGAGGTTGGAGTTGAGCTGTAAGAGAAACAGAAAGATAAATTAACAGGCAGTGTAACGATATCAGCCAGCTTTTTTCTAATCGGTGCCACATAAACATGGCTTTGAAGGGGGTCAGATAAGGCAAACAAATTACAAAAAGCAGACTGCAGGCTATCTGGGTCCCAGTTTGAAGAAATCCAGGCTACGGTCTCTCCTGGGGACAGAAATGCCTTGGCCACCATCTTTCCACAACAGGACATCTAATGTGAGACTTGGGCGGCCTCTCCAATAAACAGCCCCAAAGACTTGCCCAGGGAAGGGCTCTGTTTTTCTACAACAGTGAGCAGCCAAGAGCCTGAAGGTTTCATCTTCAAAACAGTCACTACTGTATGCTGAGAAGCACCAGAAAATAAAATACAGATTAACTCTCTCCAAGTCCTGTGAGTGCTACAATGAACTGGGTGCCTCACTTCTCCCATGAAAACGGGTCTGGAGCCATTAATGCTCTCTCCACCATCTCTGAATTTCCTTGTCTGCAAAACACGGTTCTGCAAATTCCCCTCAGGCGTTTCAAAAACCGAACGAAGCAATGTGTGTCCCTTGGAGCCAGGAAAAACCAGATGGTGTGGTGGACCCAGCACTACAAAGGTGGCCACTGGTTCACAATCGGGTCTGGCACCTTTACATTCAGTTTTGCTGCTTTTCACAAAGCTCATTTGTCAGCTGTAGGCACTCAGCTCTCACAGAGATGTGTGGTATAAAAGCCCTCAGAGTGAGAGCACTGTTTGACATGGCCCTCATTAAGCTGCTTGCTTCATATGGTTGCTCATGGGCCAGCACTGCCTGAAGGCTGCTCATGGAGGACAATAACACAACATTTCTATTGGCAAGGCTGAGTGAGATTTGCCTTTTGCTGGCTGGTTGGAGGAGAGATCCTGAAACTCTGGGGACTTACTTGTTTCCATAGGGAACAGTAACCCCTGCCACAGGTCCTGTGTCACATCCCAGGAACAGGAATGACACATAGCAAGCTGTGGACACCAGGTTCACCAGCATGGCCATCCTGATGGCTCCCAGAGCAGAAAGGCTGAGCTTCTTCACCAAAAGGCCACCCAGGAATATGCCCAGACATGCACATGGGATTGCTGTCATCCCTGCAAGAGGAAAAAATCAGCTAGCAACAAGTGCAGATAATACTCAGTGAACAACACTATCACAAGGTGAAACGTTCTAAGCATCCACTACTGGAGTAGCACCAAGCTGGTATTTATTAGTCCCTGGAATATTCTTCCTGTTAAATCAACAAATCCCAAACCACAGAGGCTGTGATACCTGGCAGTGTTAGACCCTGTCTGGACTGGAACAGCAAGTCACTGACCTGTGCTATGCTGTCTGTGTCTCGGGCACTGCACAATTAAATCTGTGCTGCTCACTCCGGACTCATGTTAAGGTACAACCAGGGCTGCCCAGCAGAGAGGAATGCATGCAAACGGATACTCTGCCTTGCATAGGAGAACCAGGATCTTCTTGCAGTTTTCATCCATACTGTAAGGGGATGGCAAAATTGCTGAGATTGGCCCATCCTAACCCAAACAGCAGCATCTCTACTGCTTTCTGTGACAACTGGCAGCTAGAAAAGTCAAGAACATTCTGAGGTGTCTAGAGACTTTGGGTGAACCCTGCTTGGTACACTTCAAAGTACTCTGATTTTCAGAGATTAGGCAATAGCTGCATTAGAAAATATTAAACCTCCCTTATAGAATCTTCTTAAACCATAAGATGCAAAATCACTGCCAGAAGTGACTCACTTTTCAGGCACAGAAAAGCATTATCACACTATACTTGTCTGGGTTCAATTTAATCCCTCTGCTGCCAGTTACGCTCCAAACCTTACCTACCCAAGCTGAGCACAGGAGCGCATCCAAATCCTGGCATTTATGGACTCCTACAAATGCCACCTGGGAAATCTGGCAGCAATGCTGCTTAAATTAAACAAGTTGCTGCGAGGACAGTGGGAAGTATCAAAGTCTCCCTTTCCCCCGCTGGGTCAGAGGCAGGACATGCTCTGGCTCAAGGCAATTCCCACTCTGCAGTCCAGCCAGCTGTACATATGCCGGTTGGCCAGGCATCCTCCATCAAACACTGCAGTGGTTTTCCTTCCACCACTGGGTCAACAGCAAAGTTGCTTTCCTTTGCCAAGCCTTTAATTTTCAGGAAGGACAAAAGAATCCAACGTATTTCAGACCTCTGTGTGAAGACAATGTTGACAGCAAAGGATTGTTTCTTTTGGAAAACTGAGCCATAACCAAAAGATATCAAAATTCAATGGGAAAATAAGTAACTGTCAGGAGAGCAGCTTGCAAGTGTTTTAGTTTGATATTAAGATCCATCCATTTCATGATGTCCCGGTTTTTGAGAGGTCACTGCCAGATGCCCATCTGGTGATCTGTATTTACACATAACCCCAAACTAACTTGCAGATATTTTAAATGAGTGCTGCTGAGAGAACGGATGTCATAAACAAATCACTAGACTGCTTGGAAATGAGCAGCAGGAAAAAATAAATGAAGATCCTGCATGTGCATCAGTATCCTGACAGAGGACAACTGAACGTAGAGGAATACAGAGTACCTGGAAAACAGCAGCAGTATAGAGTGCTCAAAGAGAAGGGGAATTTGAAAGACAACCAAAGTGCATGAGCTTGGCTATTCAAGCTGCTGACTGCAGTCCTGTCATCTCCAGTACAAGGGGAAAGGAGGGACTAGCAGGAGAAACTTGGCTTCCTAAACCAAATGGACACAGGCTGGAGAAATCTGGGATACCTGAACCAGGAAAGAAGTAGTTAGATGGGCAGCCCTGTAGCTTGACAAGCAGTTGTGTTCTTAGGCAACCAAACGGCCCAAGTGGGTTGGGATTTCTGCTGTACATCAAAGCTATTGCATTTCTGGATGCTGCAGGGCCATCATGCTTCTGGGTGCTGGGCAAGTCTCCTTTTGGGCAGCCTTATCAAAGAGTTTGGCTGCAGCTAGCAGACAAGCTGAGCGCTTATCAATGCCTCTGGATGCTGGAGTCTAGGCAGTGCCATGGTTACTCACCCAGCAGCTGGTTGGCAGATGAGGTGGTGAGGTTGAACTGCTGCTCCAAGTACTTCCCCAGGAAGGCAGCAAAGCCTGCCACCACAGCTATCTCCATGCAGGCTGCGAGGATGATGCAGGTGAAGACAGGATTGGAAAGCAAGTGCTTTGTTACTTTGGGGATCACTAGAAGAGAGGGAGAAGGGAGACGTGTTACTGTGTAGGCTCTGCTCAAGGTGCTCTCCATAGAAGAAACACATGGTACTAAAACAACATTTGCATTATGCACAGACAAGCTGATTGAAAAGTGGCAACACCAGAACCAAGTACCATCTAAAGAGCCAGATACCGGGAGGTGCAAAAGAAATCACCTGTCATTCTTCTTAAATGTTACAGCTTACATTGAAATTCTGAAGGATCAATGCTTACCAATTTCTTTCCTCCACAGAGACGTCCAGCAAAACCCAGCCTTCTTTCCCCTTCTCTCCCTGTCTGCTACCCATGAACAACACTGAGCCAGTTGATGAGCACCACGTGTTATTTCAAGCTTTCTGACACACAAGCAATCCAAGCTCACATTTGGCCCTTCCTCTTCCTTCCATCCAAATTTGCTTCATTTTTTACTTCTTCCATAACACTGCCTTGCTTGCCAAGGGGTGTCTTGCAGCACGTTTGGGTGCAAGCTGAAATTCTCCTTTTTAGCTTGCTGGCATGGCCGCTAGTGGGTTAAGGGACATTAGGCACATTAGGCTGCATGCTCCCATATGCCTGACCTTGAGTAGATCAACATCACCTTCTGCATGGACCAGCAGCCATGGTGGCTGCAAGGGTAGCAGGAGACACACTGAGCCCTTTACTGTGTAACACACACCTGCTTTAGTTTCCTGATCCCTTGCTCCTCCCTCCCGAATCATTAGTGTCCAGAGTCCGCTTCTCCAAGCCCGTCTCTATTTCCGATAAGCAAACACAAGTTACCTTACAAAGGGAAATCTGGCTAATGAATCAGATAGCACATTTTCTACTTCAGCGAACATTTTAATTATGGCAGAGATAACACAGCTTGAAGAGGAAAACATCCCAGTACAGGAGAAAGCCTTGCTTTGTCTCAATACCTGATGACTAATTTCTTCCTGAATTAAATGTGAAAATCATTAAGTTTGAAAATTACCCTGCTGAAGTGGAGTGAAGCCTCAATGGGCCCCTATTTGCATTTTGAAAATCCATTTCCCACCCCCCTCTGGCGTACCAGGGTCTAGCAGATGACAGATTTCTCTGGTGTGGCTTCTGTTTTCCCTTAGGGCTTCTTTTTTTTTTGGTGCAAAATCTAATTGCGTTGGCCTCAGCAAGCAAATGCATGGCTCTTTGTCAAGGCTCTGCTTGGGTCCCCACGGTTCTTTCTTTGGGGGAAAAATAAGGTTATAATTAGGTTTGATCTAACCTTTTTGGAAAGGGCCACTCCACAGTTTCCAGTCCCTTTATAGCATAAATGTTTTTCTTTGTGCTGTATAAAATTCTTGCTTCCTGAGGATTTGCTGAACATAATGAAGGTGCGGGAGGCACAGCATTTTTTAGTAGAAGGGGACTATAAAAATAAAAAGAGACAGAGAGGGAGAAGCCACGGTGATTCAGACATGGACAGATCTCAGGAACCACCTGCTGCCTCCTTCAGTTCTTTGGTGGCCACCTACAGACCTTCCCATCTTGCCAGGAAAAGAAGGGGGGGGGAAAAAAAGTGAAGGTGGAGTGGGCAGAGCTGAGATTGGAAAGCCATATTTAAGGCATTACTGCCTTTTGTTGCCCCTGGAGTTCAATTTGTACAAGATTAATGGATTCCTTGAGATGCAGCTCTGTGCCAATTCAAACGTAAAGACGCAGAGGTGTATTTGTAACTTTGTCCACCAAATAATAACAATGACAGCCTGACTTTTGCAGGAGGGAGTTCAAGATGGTGGACATTTATGGCTGAAGGTGGCAAGGCTGGTATCAAATCACTGCATATCATGAAGTCCATCCTTACTGCACATCTGGACAACCTATAATGCAACAGGGCCACGTTCCCACTGGAGGGTGTGATACAAAACCCAATACAAAGAGTGCAAAGACAAAGTAGGCAAAGCCTGGCAGCTTCCACCACCCCTCAGCACAGGCCAGCTAATTCCCTTTTATTTTCTAAGGAAAATGACAAGAGGCTCCCCAAAGAAATGAATATCCTTTCATCTTGCTACTGCCACCCGTTACGATGATTCATTTGACACCTGCTGCTGCCTTATCTGTCTCAGTTCTTGGGGTGAAATACCTCTGGGAGCAAGATTAAAAGTCAGCAGTGAAGTTTAAAATTCTCTCAATAGACTGAAGCGATGTGCTTTCAGCTGCCTGGCATATGGAGCCTGGTGTGAAGAGGGAATGGAAAATGTCTGAAGGGGGTCAGGAAAGCCCCAGCACAACAGCGTCTCCCCTGGAGCCAATCCCAGTCATCATGAAGTCATGATGAATGTTACCCTGAGCCTTGCTGACTCAATCAGAACTTGGATGTGTGCTCTAGCCCAAAAGGTTAGCTGCCTGTTTTGCAGCTCCAAGACGTTGTTATAAATCTGATGTTTAACTCCACTCACCACATGGGAAAAGAGAAAGGACTTTAGGATTTAAAATAGTCTCAAGAGGCCTCTTGGAGAATGTGCAAGCTGTATCAACACAAGGCACAGAACGACTCGCCCTCCACAGCTGGATATTAGGAGAAATTTCTTCTTATAAAGAGTGGCTGGGCAGCTGCCCAGAGGGGTGGTGGAGTCACCATCCCTGGAGGTGCTCAAGAACCATGTGGATGTAGCACTGAGGGACGTGGTCAGGGGGCACGGTGGGATGAGATGACAGTTGGACTAGATGACCCTTGAATCTAGATTCTATAGTCAGAAGGACCAGATCATTTAACATAACGTCCTCATCCCAATGTACCCAACATGCTCTACAAAAGGGATTCCCACTGCAAGATACACCAAGAAGTAGAATCTCATCCTCTTCACTGAAGCATTTATGCCCAACACTTCAAACTTCCCACTTACAGCATTTGGTCATAGGATCGTTCAGGTTGGAAGGGATCAAGGAAGACGTCCCACAGCTCTCTGCCACCCCCGCTAATCTCTCCAGTTCCCACCTTGTAACACCATAAGCAACACCCAGGCCCTAATGTTGGCTGTAGAGGCCTGAAGCATCCTCTCCTGCTGAGGGTGAAAGACTGTGGGCTCAACAAGCAAATGTACTTCTGTACACCAAGTAGCTTTGATTTGTCACTAAACATCGGGGAGTACAGGGAATAATTGGCAACCTCATTACATGAGGTTTAACTACTCTCCAGAAACGACAAACTATAATCATCATGTTGGTGCTTGAAATGAATTGTTTGGAGCATTACAATCACCAAGGCCCCTTTTTCCAGTTGGAGCACCCTACAGAGACATGTTTTCAATTTGCAGTAAAGATGAGGAACACAGAAAGCGAAGTAATAAATTAGTGGGAGGTTTAGAGCCCAGTCCACCTAGGACAGTGCGATGAGGGGAAGGCAAAATTTAGCAGTGATCCAAAATACTCCTTTCTAACAGCAATGCAGGTAGAGTGTGTCAGATTTGATTAGGAAACAAAAGGCAAGATCTGCACCTTGCTTGAGGAATATAGGATAAACAAAAAAGTGCAGGCAGCAAGAAGGAAATACCTGCTGGAAAAAGGTAGACACTATAAAAGAGAAGATGGAATAAGGCAAGAGTTACTAGAGGTAACTCAGGTGAGTTTAATATATCAAAGTCCACAAGGTTTGGGCAAAATTAATATCACAGAAGGAAGAGGATGACACTTGTGTCAAACAGGCTTCTTGAGAGACAGGACTGGAAGCACCTGTGATATTCTCAGATTCGTTAAAGCTGTGCATTTAGAACTAATTGTGTTAGCTGCTAATCTCATGCAATCCTATGAGCTCTCCCTGAGGAATACATGCTTTCCATGGTTTGGGACTCCCACACAGCTGGGAGCTTCTGGCCCAGCACTACCAGAGGGCACTTTTGGGGAGAGAAACCCAGGATGCAGAACAGCTCTCCCTCCCTCTGGGTACTCAGCAGATTGGTGCACAGAGCAAGAAGGATCCGAACAGAAGACAAGACAGCTGTCAGCTGTACATCTCAGCCCTCCTACACTCTTGGAAATGAAGCTGGGTGGAAATCAAAATGTTTCCAAATCAAGGGAATTTGTAGTTTCAAGATTCATTTAATTCCACTGTAGGTTTTCCTTTAATTCCTTGTGAATGAATTTCTCTCTCCAAAGCTGAAGGATTCCATATCAATTTCAATCCTTTTACATTTTTTCCATCTCTCTAGACAGATGCAATGAGTTTCTAGCTTAAACAATTTGAAAACAAAATGCATTTAGAGCGGAATGTCTCAGAAGGGTTAAAGGAAAAGCCAAGGAAGCCGTTTGAGAGCGAATATCAGCAGAATCGACCATTCAAATTCAAAGAGATGGAGGATATTCTCCTGCAACAAAACTCATTCTGACAGTGTATTTCCAAGCACGTCCTGGAGCAGGTGGTGTGTTAGAGGCGGCGTGTTAGCATCAGGCAAAGGGCAGATGCTGGGCAGACACACGAGCAGAGGGCACAGGTGCCCTGCCAGAGCCAAGCGTCATCTCCGGCCCCAACAGCACAGAGGTCCCTGGGGCAGCACAGAGGTATGAAAGGAAATCTGTGCCCTCAGGGCAGCAGGGACTGATTTCACAGACTTTGAGTGCTGGGCTGGAACAACCCTGCCAGGCTGCCATATGAGTAAAGATCAGTGGCAGCATTTATCTATCCTCTCCCTGCTATTAATCCTTCACTTCCCTGTGCTCCCAAATGGACTTGTGTTGCTTAACTGGAATAGTAATCACCTAAAATGGTGCAGCGCTCATTCACTCATTTGGAGATGATAAGCACCTTCCAGCACAGTCCTCAGGCTTTATGGAAGACAACCTGTTTCTTCCTCATGAAGAAGCAGAAGATGGTTGCTTTTATATTAGTCACAGTTTTCTCCATGCTAAAGCCAAGGAATCTCACCCAGCTCTCCATCTCACTGTCTCTCAGCAAACCTTGGGGTGTCTCGAGCATCCTCCCATGCGTCACACATGCCTTGACACCAGCTGACAGTCATGTCCCAGCTGGGAGCACATCCCCAGGTGACACTGCCCTACTTCCCTCCTACCACAGCCACTCACTTGCAGCAGTTGCTGCAAGGCTTGAAAAAAACAACAACAACACATCAGAACCACATAATAGCCAAAAATGAGTCTTGGTTCAGCCTCAAAGGATGCACTGTTGCTACAGCCCATTTACACAAAGCCCAGAGAATAAACTCTCCTTTCCACACAATGCACAAGAGATGGATAACCATACACCTCCATGCAGGCATGGACTGATGCCCAACACACACCTGCCCAGGACGGAGCTGCAGAGACAACACTTATAGAGCAGGTATTGGAGTTACTGACCGCACAAACCCTGATGAATGCTTCCACCCACAACCCCATGAACAGAACATCTTCTGTTCTTCAGCTTCTCAAACACATACAAATTGCAAGCCCACGACAGGCCAGGAGATATGACTGTATGTGTACATACATATTTTTAGCCTCTGTATACAATTATCACTCCTTTTCATCCTAGGAAAAACAATAAACAGGTCTGACTTTCCTCAGAGGAAACTACACAATCAGCAAATGGATCAAAGATATGAGCCCCTGTCACAGAGGGATGCATATATATTTTTCAGCTGCTGGCAAAATAATATACGTTTATACACAGAAAGATTAAAACCTCCACCTTCAGCACTTTGCATCAGAGATGGGTGAGGTTAGTCCTGCCTTGTCATCCATGTCTGCTCATCTCCTAGAGGGCTCTTGTGACTCCTGGCCATGTTCTGACTCAGACAACAGTGCCAATGGACTTGAAAGAAGATGCCAGCTACCAAAACCATGTCAGTTGTGACAGCCTCAAAGGCGTAACTAAAAAGGTCATTCCCTGTCTTATTTGATGTGATGTAAATTTACTTCAAAGTCCAACTACAAAGAGACTTCTGGAACTCACTGATCTGAATGGGCTTTACCCTCAGTGACAAGAGTAACGTGGAAGACTGTGGTGCCTCCTGATGTAACCAATACTTTGAAGCATATGGATGTGGATTTTAATATCCGTACTTTAATGAGCAGTAGCTGCTGTGGCACCCACCTCTGTGGCCTCACTGCAAGTCAGCTTGCTCTGCATCATCCCCAGGCAGAACTGCCACCCTTCCATGCATCAAGGACATCCCACATTCTTTTATTCCTCTGCATGAAAACCTGCAACATTTTCTAACCCATGCCAAAATGTAACAGCCAGAAACAGAAGCTCCAATGAGTCCACAACAAAAAGCCACGGAATCACCCAGATGGATGTACCATGGGAAATGCCCATTTCCCAAAGCTGAGAAAATCCTCGCAGCGAGGACAGGAAGGCAAAAACAATTGTTCCGGTGACACAGTTTCAAACAATCTGTCTTTTTACCTTTCCTTCCGTTTGAATTTTCTCATCAAGTCAATATTTCACATCTTTGACCTTCCCTTAATGAACAACCGCATCAACTATTCAAGGCATTTTTTTTATATCAGAGCAAATACTTTTTTATTTTCCCAAAGGCTCTTTTTCTTTCTCACATCCACCTCATTCAACTCCCAATTATGGCAGCTGCACAGGGAATAAGTGATTTTGTCCCCAGTTATCACAATGTGACAGACAATAACAAAACCTGCTCTGCCACAGTGACAGAGAGTGGGAAGAAGCCACCAGTGCTACAGAAACTGGTACTTCTTCATCCTCTCAAATGAAGGATTTTCTCTTGCAGTGTATTGAACAAGGAGATGTGCCCACACTCCTGCACAATGCAGGATCTTTACCTGACCTTAATTAGAACCAGTTTCATTGACATCACTAAAGGACGTGAAATGGGGTTTTTTTATTCTCGTCTGCTACAAGCCATTTTCTGCCTTGCTGCTTTGTATCTATTCTGGGCTGGTATCTCCCTCTTCCCCATCTTCAAAGGCTGTGTTGTTTCTGGGGCTGCACTGGCCCCGCTGCTGCCCCAGTGCTGGGAGTTCCCCATCTCTTCTGTCTGCCTTTGCTGTCTCTCTGTTTTAAGAGGCAGAGGGAAGCAGGACTGCAGCCTGCTGGCGCGACTGTGTGCCCCTTTGTTTTTATCAGCTCTACAGGACTATCATGGATTTCTGAAGCTTTGTATTTTAAGAAAAATCTTTCAAGTGGAACAAAGTCTGTCTTTAAAATGAGGACAATACCAGAGATAATTAGAAGCTAGGGACTGACATCTCAGTATACGAGGCTCGTGGTTTTTTTCTCGGTAAAGGTAGATAGCCCAAATCAGAGCCCAATTATAAATCCAACCAGCTGTTCTGCCTCCCACAGAAAACGTGAGCAGAGCCAGTGCCTCACCTCGTAGCTGCTGGAAGCAGGTTGTGCTGCTCTCTGCATCCAGTGCGTGCCGCAGGACCCCGTTGCTCGGCTTGGGCCTCTCGTAGTCCCTGTCGGGAAGCATGGCCTGCTCGCTCTCCCCAGCGTGCTCCGGCCTTGGGGGCAAGGACTGTGGGAAGCCAAACATGGGCAGGGACGAGAAGAAGAGTAAGGCACCACAGAGGAGGAAGCCTCCCCACCACGCACCAATCCAGCGAGGGTCGTCTGGGGTGATGTCCAGCTTACCTGCAAGAGCAAACATAAGTCAGTAGTTTAGTTGGGTGGAGGGAACGCAATGGATCCTACAGGCAGGGGGTCTGTTGGTCCCAAAGAGCATCCTACACCCATCCCGTGTGAGCTACCACCACATGAAGATCTCCCCAGGCAAGATGTCTTCAGGACAAGCAGCCCATCACCTTGTCTATCTTGGTGGCACCAGTTTCTGCAAAACCCCATAGTCAGAGCCTCTCTGCAGGGTCTTTGGCTCTGCCAACTCTAGGATGCTGCCATGTATCAAGTGTCCCCTTTGCTGGCACTGAGGTTTTGGGTCTAACTGGCCCAGAGGGTTAAATGGCTGAAAAAACCTCAGTGCCCTCCCTGAAAGCTGCTGACTGGTTATGGAGATGGCTGATGTGTACAAGAGATGCATACTGCAACACAGTGCACACTGACATGGGCTCCGTGATGTGAAACCTGTGCTCACCTACGACCTGAGGCTGCATGAAGACTGGGAAGTGCCCAAAAGAAAAGTAAACACATATAGCTGACATGCAAAGACCTGCATGGAATAGAAGTGGCACAGACAAGGATGCTGCATCTCCATCCTGCCTCATCCAGCTCAGGACTTTGCTTTGAATTCACTGACCTGAGTCCTTTTGGATATTTGGGCATTATGAGCAGCTGTGATTATGTGGAGGCTCCTAAATATTGGGAAATATTTACAAGATGTAAAAAATATCAGAACAGAGACAAATGAGCCTGGAAACGTAGAGATAGCATCAGAAAAGGAAGAAAAGCAGAGTAAAAGGCAAAGGTATCATGTTGGCTGCCATTCAGCATAGATAAGGAAAAGAGAGAGCACCGATATCAATTTATGAGAAAAAAAGTAAGCAACAGGAGAGCAGATGCTGTATTCCCAACAGCAACCCCACTGCCATGGCCACTAAGCACTGGTGGAGGGTGTCCAGTGCTGGGACTTGGCTCACTGGGAGACTGGGCTCCATGTGGCTGCAATAACAAGCTGCTCTGTTCACCGTGTCTGTCTGGGCACGGCTACTGATATATCTGTCTCAAGTGAGGCAATCAAGTTGTCTCTCGAGCAGAGACAGAAGGAAACTCTTTTTTTCTTTAGGGGAAATAACGTGCAGCACTCAAATATATATAAAGTTTGAAAAATAGTCTTTTGGAGGGATTGAATTTTTCTGCTGCTATTTCCTCCTGCCTGAAAGAACATCTTTTCAGGCTCCTGGGAACACAGCCACAAGAAGAGCCATGTAAACAAAGGACTTCCTCACACCCCCTTCCTGTACAGGTGCTGGATGGAGGGCTGTGCCATATGGTGCCCTGGCATCCCACACCTTCGGTCCGAAACAGGGAGCAGGACAGACTCACATTCTGGAGTTTGGTCTCCAGCTGTAATGTAGAATCTCTTTTCCATTCAAAAATAAGATGAGGCCACGCATGCCCCAACCTCTGCATGATGATGATGGACCACAGCCAAAGCCAGCTGGAAAGTACTGTCCCCTATCTACAACCTGCTGAGCCACAGTTCCTCCATGCCACATCGCTCTCCTCCATAGCTCCTTATTTATCTGGGTCTCTTTGAGCTCTAAACACAAGGCAATGATCTTATGTAAAAACAGTCAGATTTCACTGACTTTCCACCTATGCCAGCATCCTGCCTGGGTGGAGCCCAGAAAGTGTACAAGAATAAAGCCAACATGTTCCTGATGTAATTATTGCAATTTGTGGTTTGGGGACATTATAAGCCAGCTGTAGTGCCTTTTTCATTTCTTCTTCTATAACCTCACCCAGTTGTTTCTGAACTCATTTGCAGACTTTTCACGCCCTGTGGTTCCACAGCTTAACCCAATGGAAGGAGGAGAATCTTCCTCTGCACACCCGTATTATGAACTAAATTATGCTTTAATGGTCAAATGTGGAACAACATTCAAGCAAGCTCCTCTGCCTTCAGGACCATTTGAGTGCTTAGTATACCTTTACAAGGAATGAAAACAGGCCACGTGGTTTTTGACCAAACCACATCTAAAAGTCTTGGCTATCAAAAAAGAGGGCTTCTTTCCTGCATGTGTGATATTAGATTTCTCTAGCTGCCATACACTAACAAGACTAAGAAGACGGTTCTGATCCCTGCAAGGATGAACTGCATCCAGCTGCATCCTGTGAAGATGCATTAGCAACATCACAAAACTGGAGCACACCCTCAAAGGTGACAACGGGAAGCATTAGGTTTGCAGCCCACAGGGTTCAGGGAGCAGTGGAGAAAAGCCTGTTACACATTGCCCTCTAATGGCAAAGCTGTACAGTGCAGGTAGCTATAAGAATTTGCAGGTTCTTGAAGAACAAAAAGGAAACTTGCAAACGACTTGATTTAACCGTTTAACCCACGTCCTGGGGATGGCAGCTCAACAGATTTCCTCCCATGCTCTGGACACAGCTGCCCTAGCACTACTACATCTTTGCTACCCAGTGCTTGGACACAGTGATGTTTTCAGGTGCCCTCTTAAGAGCTGAAAACTCATCTCAGTAGAAAGGAAGAAATTTCAGCCACTACGAACCTGTTGTTTATGGGGACAGAGTTTGAAGTCTTGGTCAGAAAAGAACCCAAGAAGCCTCTATAAGCAATACCCAGCCATTCAAGGGGCTTTCAAGAAGGAATGAGAAGCAGCTCATACTTGCAAGCATCAACGTTTTTTGACATGCTGATACATTAAAACATTTCATTTGAAAGAAAATCCAGTTTTCCTTACTTGTGTCAATGAAGACAGCATCCACATAGATTTTGGTACAGAAGGAGCCCAAGATAAATCCACAGGCTGGTCCAAATACCAGCATCGTAAACAGGATCCCTGCAAGAGAAAGAAGAAAATCAGTACTTGGCTCACGCTGTTCTGATCTTCTGCAAGATGGCATGGTCTTACTGGTACCAACAGACATAGCTACGTCTTTGTGTCAAATGCTTCAGACAAAAGGCACCCAAAATGCTTTTCACTTCCCCACAGACTTTCAGGAAAAAGAATAGATGAAGCTGTGATAATGCTGAAGGATTTCTACTGAGCTGGAAAGACTGCAGGGATTTACACTGTGTGTCGGTTGGTTGCCTTATTAGAAAGCACGAGGTACGCACAGGGGAATTTACCTTTGCCACCTCCAGTTAAATTCCTCGTAGATACAGATATTCACAGGATTTAGGATCAGCAAACCCACAACATACTGAGTTGTCACATACAGGAGGACAACGGTCCCTTTGGACAGCCAGGAGCATTCATTCAAACCTGAGAAACCCTTCTCCCCATCATATATTGATATCTGCCACGTAACAAATACTCCCCAAAACATACAGCTATTCAGAGCTCTCATGAAGGCTTACTCCTCCTGCGAGCCAATTACTTGCTTCCATACAATATTTAGAAGCATTTATTCTCATTCCCATTTTGGTCCTGGAACAGGAAGGCTACAGGCACACTGCCAACTCCCAATTATCCAGGGCAGAAAGGCAGGGGATACAAGGATAATCCAGAGGAAGAAGCAGTAGAGATAACACACAGCATTTGTAAATTAGACAACAGAAACATATTTAGCACCTTCGCGTGGGATGGGAAAACAACACAAAGTCCCTAAGGGGCCTTGTAAATGGATTTCTGAAGAAATCATGGGGAATTCTGAACACTGTGCAGTGTGGAGGGATGCCTACTTGTTTGCTTTGGGTTGAGCAGTGAGGAGAGCAGCTCTTGGGGTCCAGGGATGTTCCATGAAGAAGACTGTTCACATCAGATTGGTTTACCTCTCCAGCAAGGATACAATCCATGCCTCCCTCCAACCTCCCTGTGGGTGCTGCTCAGCATCTCAGTGCATGCATGAGGCACAAAAACACTGCTAACTCAGCCCTCAAGTTCCTTAATGGGAAGCCTTTAATTTAGCTCTGTGCAGTTCTTGGAAACTGGAGAAATGATCAGAGCTACAAAACGTTCCCAGGGGATCACCAATCCACCACAGTGCAAACCACACCTGCTGCTCACAGCTCAGCCAAGCAGAATAAGATGGTGTGGTCAAAAAATAGCTTCATTTTTACAAGGCAGTGACGCTCCAGCCCTGGAGATCTTCAAGGCCAAGTCGGATGGGGGCTCTGGGCAATCAGATTTACTGGCTAGCAACCTTGCCCACATTTTTTTGGTCACTAGGTGGCATTAGAGCCTATCATTGAACCAAGGGCTGGGTGATGGAACAGCTCAGCCCGGCTCCTCAGGCCACCCACCCTGTTAATGGGGTCAAAGAATTTTGTTTGAACAGACATTATCTGGCAGAGAAATGCCCATGTCTATTAGTCTGGCAAGCAAAGATCAGGTGTTTCTTCAATAACTGCACATTAATTATGAATTTATGTGTAATTACTGTCAAGCATGCATGGGCACGTTGGATGGAGTGTGCACTGTAGAGATGGGATCAGGCAGGCATGACAGGCTCTCCAAAGGCAGCAGATATATGTTTTCTCTTTTTAAAACTTACTAATTGTTGCTGGATGGCTTTCTGTAAGTGTTTAACAGCTCTGGAGACCTGGGAGCACAGTGACATTGCTGTTTGGTGCTGATGCAGGCTGAAGGACTAAGCAAGCAGAACGAGAGGGACCAGTTGTAATACTTGTGAGAACACCTCTGCAGCTGGTGGTGGTGGTGAAGCAGTGTCACACACAAGCAAAAACACAGAACCAAAGTGTGTCTTATGGAAGGGTAAGATCAAGAACAGAGAAAAAGACCATCCTTCGTATCAGCGCTTTATACACTCTGAAATGTCCTCACTAGAGGGCGATGTGGGATAGAGCATATACCGAACACAGAAGTTGCTATCTAAGATCATACAGCAGGATTATCATTCTACATTTTTGTCTTAGAATCAAGAAGAAAAGTTTTTCCTCGTGCTCTTTTTGCTACCCTCTTTCAAGACTCCAACAAAATCCTTTGGTTGCAGTAAGAGTGTATTACAATTTATGCCACAAACTCAACAGGTCTTAAAAGAAACCAAAGCCTGGACTGGCATAATAGGGCCAGAGAGAGCTGGACCACACTCCAAGGTCAGCAGAGAACAGCACTGGCACCAGAGTTGGGCTGTTAGGCAATCTGTATACAATATCTGTACCTAAACAGACCCAAGGTCTAATCCTGTCTCCATCACAGGCTCTCACAAAACTCCTCATTGAAAGCAACAAAAGTGGCAACCAGTATAGGGTACTCCAGCCTCTTCCCTTTCACTCTTAGCTTAACATTAGTTTCTATCATTCACAGCCTTGTGTTTGGTAACTCCCATCCTCCCCAAGAGAAGGAAAGGAAAATGAAGCTGAACTGTCAGCTCTAATTCCGCTCTTCAAACAAACACCTCCTGCACTGCAGGGCAGGCTGACCCTCTTCAGAAGGGCCTTTGCTTCATCCTACATCCATGTTTCAAGGAGAAGTGGGACATGCTCCCAAAGCAGCAAGCCCTATGCAGACCAGCAGGAAGTTGGCAGTAATCATTGTGGCAGTAATCATTTTCAGCTTTCCTGCTCTATCCCTCTTTCCCTGCTCTGTTCAGGCTGGACTGAGAAATCCTTATTATTTTTCTCCCATCTTTTCAAATGGAACAATTTGCCAAATCCTACTTCATCCCGTCAACTAACAGACATTTTCCAGGGGCTGGGGAAAGGATAGGAACAGAGGGGAGTATCTGATCTGACATTTTGTGATGGCATTTTATCACTAATAAGGCCCAGGACTACTAATGCAGTTTTCCATTAGAGCAAAGAGGGAGAACAGCAGCAGGTACCACTTTATCAGTGGAGTGATTGTGGCACAGAGCTGCTCAGTCGGTCATTCAAAGTGCACAGGAAAAGTTACCAAGAGAGGGATAAAGGATGTCAATATTACAGCATTAAAGAGCTGTCCCTTGGTGATCACAGAATGGCTTAGGTTGAAGGAAAACCTTACAGATCACTTAGTTCCAACCCCCTGTCACGGACAGGGTTGCCAACCACTAGGTCAGGCTACCCAGGACCCCATCCAACCCAGTCTTGAATGCAGTTTCTTATTGAGTCCACTTCTACCCAGCTTATCTTATTTTCTTATATGAAATCCCAAAGCCAAATAGTCAGGATTCTGAGTGTCGTTTTGCTTTATAAAGGATCTCAGATGCTTTATGACAGGATTTAGTGCACAGTGGTAGAGATGTGGGAAGTGGAATAATAAGAAAGTGAGAACACCTTGTTGGTTGTCATCTTGCCCTTTCTCTCATTCCTTTTTATGAATATGATATGAAATATTACCATTATCTGCCACCTACTTTGCTTAGTAAAAGACGATGTAATAATGTCCAACAGCAGGATATATATTTCTGACTTAGTTCACGCAACACTTAGATACCAGCTAAGGTTTGGTTCAAGATCATACATGGATCAAACATACTGGCTTCTAAGTGGGATATTTGAATCAAAAACCACATTGGTGAGAGGGTGGGCAAAACAAGATCCATGTGGAAGACATGGGAACCTCCCTCCAAAGGTGGTATCACCATTGCACCAAGTAACCGCATCCCTGTGGGGGGAACAGGCAGCGAAATGCGATCTCTGTTAAGGGTGACAGTGACCAGATGGTTCAGTGACAGCCACAAAGTGCACATACGTGGTGCACAGAGGAGGGCAGAACACACACGTGAGCTGTCATGACCCCACGGGGTGTCACTGAGGACAAGGGAGATGCCATGCTGCCGGTGGTGGCCTCAGCCAGATGCTGCTGCCTCCTGCCTGCTGTGGGAGCGAGCTCTTTCTAAAGCACCAAGGGAATAGTTTTTGCAGAGCAAGAGATAATCTCAAAACCCTGCTTGTCCCACATTTCCCCCTGCGGGGCAGGCCCCTGAGAAGGGATTACTGAAACACAGCTCATGTGCTGGGCTTAAAGGGATGCTGCAGCCCCGAGGATGGCGGGCAGCTGGACAAGCTGCAAACGCTGAATCCTCCTGAACCCTCAGGGGCTCCACAGGAAGGCTTTTGCACTGTGGGCAGAGCTTATCTATGTCAGAGGGCTTCCTGTGATTTTTATCAGTTGATGCAACCCCCGAGATGCACAGTGTGGGGACGGGGGCAGACATGTCCTACTCAAATGGCTTCTTCCTGTGGCAAACCCATGGAATCAATGCAGTGTGTGGATGCCTGCAGTCCTGCAGAGCCCAGCAACACCATCAGCCCCCAACACACCCCTCCCAGGAGACACTTTTCCTCACTTACCCTGAAAATACATCATTCTCTCATCCACTGCCATCTTTCTCTTCCTTATCTTGCCTGCCCGTTGGCACTGCTGCAGCTCTGATAGGAAACATGGCCAGGTGGTGCTGCACCAACGGTGTGTTCTGATTTGTTCTGCTGCCTCAGTGCAGCCACTGAAGCGAAGGGAACGTCGAAACAATCCTGGCAGATGTTTTGGAGTGCCTGCAGCTGTTGATTAATGAGGAGCAACTTTGGATAATTCACTTTCATGTTTAGTCTCTGCTCTGATGGGGATAAAAGTGGTTCCAGCCTTGTACTGGTATTAGATAAGAACGAGACGGGGGAGGTTGGGTAACTGCAATCTGTACAGGAGCACATGAGCTGTTTGTTAGTTTTGCCCCCATGTCAACACTGGTAGCCCCCCCCCAGATGTGGGCACTACTTCAGGGCTGCTCAGTGATGCCTGCAATGGGTATGGATGTAAGCAGCAAGTTGTGGATGCCCCATCCCTGGAGGTGCCCGAAGGCAGGTTGGGTGGGTGCTGGGCAGCTTGAGCTGGTTCGGGCAACCAGCCCATGGCAGGGGGTTGGAGTTGGGTGGGATTTAAGGTCCCTTCCAACCTAAGCCCCTCTATGATTCTATGAAGTTCTCAGCATAGCAATTTATTCTGGCCTGTGTATAGCACCCAGGTGTTAATCACTAAAGAGGTTCCTAGGATGGAAAGGACACTGGATGGAAGAGACATTGGACAGGACACTGGATGGAAGGTACATCATATGACGGTTTATCCCCAGCCTACCAGTGGTGTCCCCTTCAATACTGATTTTCATCAGAAGTCTGGATGTCTCCAAGGAGATGCCTCCCGACTTTGAAATGAAATCTCATTCCTATAAACAGGCCTTTTGCTCCGTGAACTCCCTTGCATTTTCAATTATTGCCAAGCGTTACGTTTGTTTTATCAGCAAATCCCCGTCCCCAGCACTATCAAGGCTATGTTTGAAAGGATCAATGCTTTACCAACCGCTGAGAGCCCTGTGGGATCCTGAGGCACACACACAACATTTGCAGAACATTACAAAGGGCGCCTTGACTTTTGCAATAGGAGCACAAGCTCAGAGCCAGCCCTGAATGTTCCATAATGACTTGGAGCACTTCTGGCAGCTCCAAATACACCCATTTGCTGGCTTCTGCCCTTCGTTCTGATAAGCACAGAAATAATGAGAAGCCGAGCAAACCATCAAAAATCCAGCCTAGATCCCTATTTATCCTGGCCTTTGGGTCACTGGTTTACCCAGCTGCAAAGGAGCAAACTGCACTATGACGAAAGCTCCCCAAACCTCAAATTTGCATTTGATAACACAGTAGAAAGCAAAATAGTCACTCTGGGAGCTCTGAAAAGAAAACTACAGGGACACTCCCACTACAAAGCCTTAGCATTGCTATGGTCCCTACCAGCTGGCACTGGGAGCTCACTATTCCCCACTTCTGAGCATCCCGGCACCCTCCCAAGCAGCAGAGGGACTGTTTGCTGCATTTCCTTCCTCACTGATGGGAAGCCAAAGAAGAAATTTGCTTATGCTAATCAATCCCTGGCACGATACACAGCAGACACTAATCCACTAGCCATCTCCATCAGACTCTGCATATTTAACTAAAGCAGTGAACACTCATGGAGGATTATGTACGCAGTGTTTTGTCGCAGCAGTGTTTTCCTACCTAAGCCGCAATCATTCAGACACCCTGTCTCCTAATATTGACATACAGGGGACACACAAGCAACCTGCAGAATTGCCTGGGTCCATGCAAGCATTCTGGACAGAACTTACAAAACTGCATGTGCTGCATGGGATTTAATAGACACGCCTGCCCCATACAATGCTCTCTCAATTACCCTCTGTCAAAACGCTTATGTTCATAGTGGTTATTTAGAAATCACCATTTCTGAAGGTATAAACACTGCCTGGTGCTCATAGGTATGTGCAACCAGTTCACAGGTAGCTTGGACATACAATTACAGGAGGGTTGTGTTCATTTTCCACCCCCACCTTCTAGAACCAAATACATTCCCTATCCACTCAGGTGTATTACTGGGCTTTAGCAGTCCTGTTTTCACAGAGCCAAAAAAAACCCACAGTGCTAAACTCTCTTTAGCATCTCTGAAACGCAAGGATAAGCCATTTGCTCCACCTACCCTACTGGCTCACCTTCTTGTAGCTGAAACATTCTTGTCACCATGTCTTCAGCAGAAGCCAGCTCAGTTAGAGAAGCAGGTGTATGACTGTGTCTAACTACAGCACGTAAACCCACAGCCTGCTCTACACCCCAATGCACCATCCATCCCACCAGCTCTGGATCCCACAGATCAGACGTACTGTGCAAACGCACCAGCCGTAGCTGTGGGCTTGAACAAGAGATTTCCACACTTCAAGCAAATTTCTCTGTGCTAATTACCTTGGGAAGCAGCCACCAAATAAGATTCCGAAAGAGAAGTCTGCTTAGATGCCAAGTACACTTCGCAGGGTTTCAGTCACATGCCTTCGAGCTGTGTTCATCTCCTTCCAGCCGTTAAGCACCAACACCTGTTTCACCAAATCTGCAGTACTGCTCCAGCTAAAGAAGGGCAGACTTCCTTGTGTTAGTTCATGGGAACTCTGCCAACAGCAGATCAGAATGGAAATGTGCTTCCAGGGCACATCTCCCCCTCTACAAGGCTGTAATCCTCTAAATTTGAGGATTGATTTCTCATTTAATGTGTTTGATCCAATGGAGAGGCATAGGAATACATCACAGAACGGAACAGGAGGCAGTGGAGTCACCATCCATAGAGGTATTCAAGAACAGCAGGGATGTGGCACTGAGGGATGTGGTCAGTGGGCACGGTGGGGTAGGTTGGGCTACATGATCTTAGTGGCCTTTTCCAACCTTAATGGTTCTGTGATTCCCATTTCAATCTGTCTGACCCACCTATGAGCATGACACATTAAATGGGGACAAGGGCTCCTGTGGCTCTTGGATGTTTTATCTCCATCACTTGAATTTCATGAAAGCCTCCTTACTTCCTTATGCGCTAGAATATATTAGGAAAAAAACAACATCATACAACTGAGAATACAATGAGCCATTCAGACACAGAGGGCAAATCTCTGAGCCTGGAAAGTCAGAACTGTGACATTTGTCATTCTGGAGGTTGGCACAACACACATAGAGTTCCTCACCGATATAACATGTTGGTTTGAGGAGGAGGCTGCCAACACTGCCTCCCTCCCATTTTAACCTTAGTCTTTGGGGTATCCCTTCCCATCCCACATACCTTACATGAGGACATCACATCACTAACTGACGCTCTGTGTCAATAGAAACAGCTTGCTGCTTTCACAAACAACCATGCAGTCAGGAAGGGAAGTTCAGCTCTGTTCCTTCTCTGTTGGACCTACTCTGTGCAAACCTCACTGTTGGAAAGGCTTTTCTTTGCAACATCCCCCACTCCTCCTGCTCAGATATGCCGTATGACCATATGCATGGGCAACTGGGTATGCACAGGCAAGCCCTAAATTCCTGCAGCAAGAAACAGCCTGGGAATCACCTACAATGCAAAGCAAGTTCCTGGGAATGCAGAGCTGATAACACTTATCAGTACTGACCATTTAAGTAAGGGCCGTGCTTTTCACTACAGAATAGATTTAATCTATTCTAGCAAAGGTTGAGCCACCAGGAAGGGAAGGAAATTAAAAACAAAACTTCTGTTGTTCTGCTTCCTTGTATTGCAAACAACAGCAGAAAAAGAATTTGCTCTTGACAATAGTCATTCTCTGCAATGACCTAAACCTTGCTGAAGTTTGTGGGAACACTTCCACTGACCTCACCAGGCTTTGGGTCACCCATCTCTTCCCCTTCAGGTGACCCACCTGCAGTGTGCAGTGTACAGTCCTGGCTCCAGAGGCACTTGCAGCACAGCAACCTTACTGCTGAACAGGCCTCATGCACCTTTCTCAGCAAGAAGAGTTTGGAAAGTCTGAAGGATGTACTATTTGTTATCATCAGATGCATCACTGGGAAGTTTAATGCGCTGTGTCTGCAGCATAAGAAATGCAGCCCAAAGCCCAAAGTCAGGCATGGACTCATGAAGGCATCTTACAGAGATGCTCAGGAATAAACAGGAGGAGGACGCTGGAACAGCAGTGCTCCCACAGAGCATGGAAGAGCAGGAAGTGGGATGATCTGGTGAGAAAAACCCCTTCAGATACCTCCAATACCCCACACAGTGAAGAATAAGAGATGCCAGATGCCAGTCTGTAATGGGGGATGGGGAGCTGGCTGCTTGCAGGATAATCCCCCAGTCTAAGATTACTTTCAACATCATTTCTGGCAGCTCCTAGCAGCTTGGTTGTACCACGAGCACAAACCCCACTGGCTGGAGCCAGAGGACTGTGTTGCTGATGGAGTGCACCGCTCAGCACCTCATCCCCAGCACTCCATCAGCCACAGCACATCCTTCTCTCCAGTTCCCGACACTACAGGGCACACAGACATTTTGTTGAGGCTTCTCATAAAGTCAGAAGCTACGAGGAACTGCAAAGTTCTCCTGTGCCTCTTTCATTAAAATATCTTCCTTTGTGACACAGAGGACCCTGTCCCTCATGACTGCTTTTCTCCCCAGGGCACAGAACAGCTGCTGCTATCACTGTGGGCTTGTCTCCCTTAATTAAGCATACACAAACACAGCACAAAGATGAAAACAAAGCCCTCTGGATGAAGCCTAGGATGAAGGTCCTGCATAGTGGCAGCAAGAGGAACAATCTCCTCCTACAGCCAACCTTTTAAGCCAGGAGGTGAATTAAAAGCACCTGAAATATCCCTTGTGATGCACCAGAATGACTCAGTTCAAGGTGCTCAGTGGGACAGAGCCTTGGACAGGGTAAGTTACTCTAGTGAAGGCTTCATGCTTTCAAGAAGCTGAAGGTGCAGTTTTTCTTTCTTTTTAAATTAATCATAAAGGTTGGAAGAGATGACTGAGATCACCTGAAGCTCCTTAATTACCTTTAGGGTGTCTTCTTTGCAGGCAATCCTTCTTGGTAGACAACAAGTGGTTGCACCTAACTGAGTCACTGCAAGCATCTCCAAGCAGAAGTCATACCTTCTGCTTGGCTCCAAGATGGCTCTACTTGTGAATTCATGGGGTGTTTCCTTTTGCTGACTGCTTCCAACACGTAGTTCCTGCAAGAAGTTCATCCCTAGAGACTTCTGCACAGGTAAGCACTCAGATGATGAAACCACTTTCAGACAACCAAACTGTTATGACCAGACCCGAGCTGGTTAAGAGGATTACAACTTGTTACCACCCACCTGATGCAAGTCTTGCCTGCAAACTGCCACTGTTGGCACTTCCAAGCCCAATCCCACAAAGCACTCCAAGAAACCCACACTGTTAATGGAATCCAGCTGAAAGAATTGCCGTAGGGAAGGATCCTGCTGCTCTGTGCCACTGCCACACATCCCAGCTGCTGTGGCTTTGGATGGTAATCCACTTTTACTATTTTTGGCAGAGTTGGTGGTATTCTTAAGGGCAGTAATTACATTTTCCAGGGCAGGCTTTCTGCCAGGGCTCAAAATGATGACCAACAGAGCCCTTTTAACCACCTGCTATGATTCCAGCCCTGATTAGTTATTAGAGTGCTGCTGAAACCCACTGTAATGCAACCAGAAAGGGTGGTTCTTGCAAGACTGACTCCAAGGAGAGGTAGGTTTGAAAGGAGAATAGAGAAGTGCTTTCAACAACAAAGCAATCAAAAATAAGAGGCTTTCTGTAGCGGTATTGCCTTCATGAATACTCAGGCAGCACCAATTTCTTCCCCATTGCTCCCACATCAACTGGCAGTGTGCTCCTTTGGTTTGCACGAGCAAACCCCAAATTAACATATAGGCAAATATAAAACTTGTAAAAAGCTGTACTTTAGTAATCTGACAAATCAGCCCTCCCTTTCCTTTTTTAAACATGCACCAGCTGGCTTTGGGCAATGAGGCAGTCTTGAAAGTGATGGGTTTTTGCACATTGGCATTAATGATACAGGGCAAGGATCTTAAAACATGAAGTCCTAGTAGCTCATGACTCCGTGGCCATGGAGAGCAGTGGTAGCTCTATGGCCAAAGTCCCTGCAGCAGCAGTCTGGTCAGAAGTTCTGCCTGTATTTATACCTATTACAGATGCTCATTATGTGGCATCATGGAAAGATCTCAAAGTGCTGTCAGGAGTTCATCTGTGGGTTGGTAGGATGCAGCAAGCTTGCCTTGGCAGGAGAACAGATCCTTTAGTCCAATGGAAACCTCTCATTTCCTCCACCTTTGAACTTACACCCTCTAATTTCTACCATCTCCAGCTCCCAAAACAGAAATGGTGGTTTGTGACGCAGCAAACACCAGGCAGGGGCCAAGACTTACATGGGGATAAATCAGGCTCTCTCTTTGTTAAGAGGCTCCTGCTACCGCACATCACACACATCAAGTATTTTCCTCATTAAACAAGCTAGAAAAGGGAGAGAATAGAGGACTGAGGCACCCAGGGATGTGGCCAAGGATATTCCCAAAGTTTCAGGGATGCTTGATCTCAATCCTACATTGTTTTCTAGCACTGTTATTAGGAAATGTCCAGTCAATACACGCACTGACTCCACATTAGGTCCTTTACAATCTTGGATAGATCCCTTCTCATAGTTCTCACAGTCACCCACTGAACTATATCCTTCTACTTCTAATACTCATCACATCTTCAGCCATCAAGCACATCATAATAAGCACAGAGGACACAACACCTGGCACCTTCACAGAGCAGCAAGGCCCTACGTGGGTAATCACAATTACGCTCAACATGAATGTCCATTCTCTACAGGCACCAAATGTTAAAAGGAAACAGGACATTGCAGAGCTGCAGAGCAGCTAATCCCAGTACAAATCCTGCTGAAGAACCACTCAAATGACAGATTTCTCTGTGGATATGGTCACCAGGAAGATCTGCCCACCTTCCTGCCCTCTCTTGCATTCCTTCAGGATTGCATGATGGCTCACAGCTTCCCCTGGGGTAGACCTCTATAAAGTTACCTACAGGATCTCGGTTCAAATCAATGTGATATTCTGCCATATATCACTGAGTCCAGATACAACGTATGAAAATCACAAGCCTAGTTTTGTGGTAAAGCATTGCCAATGAAATGGCCATCTCAGGGGAACACTCTGCCTTTGCTTTCACTCTGCTCTTTTATCATCTGCCAGAAGGTTTTTGTTATTAAACCTAGCAGTATGTTTAGAAGGATCCAGAGCAGACAGCACTTGGTATTTATGGCATATTTCTGCCTTGCAAAGCAGGCATACATCTGCCAGAAACTTCAATTCTGCCTTTCCCACTGTAACCTGAACCAGGGGGAGGGGACAGGACATGGTTTTCACATTATCCTGTTTACATTCCTTTCCACAATGGAGCTGCAAGTCTAAAAGCATTTCCCTCCACATTAATTCCTCTCACTGCTATTTTTCCTCTACACGGTTAAATGTGCAATTTAACCAGGTTTGGAAATAAACACTTACGAACAGATTCATAGAATCACCGAGGCTGGAAAGACCACCAAGATCATCAAGTCCAACCATCAACACACACTCATGACCACTGGTGGTGGTTCCACAGTGCACAAGGGGTCACCAGGAAAAGAGCCCTTGCCTTCAAAGAGCTCAGTTTCTCTATGGGAAGTTTGGAAGAACAGCTCGATAAAAATAGGAGTTTTCCATCCCTGTGGAAATAACTTCCCTTAGTCCTACGTCGAGACAAGTCATCGAGCCTCGTGAATTCTTTGCCAAGAGAAACATTCTCCAAATGCTTCCCTGATATTACCGAGTCATTATGCGCCGAGTGAAAAATAGCTACCGAGAGGTTGTTTCATCTCCTCTGAGATTAAGAAACTTCTGCTCTCATCCAAATGGGATCACATTGAAAATATTCTGTTGAAAAATGTGGACCCGTTTGATGCAAACCTGCAGAACACCCACTTGAATGAACCGGCCTCATAGAAAACAGCCACAGTGAGCAAGGAGGGGGAAAGCCCAAGGAGGTTTTCTGATCCGGGAGCGACCTTTATGATCATCCTCAAAGCTGCAGGCTGTAGGAGAAAGCGTTAATCCTTTTATCATTGCGTTTTGACAAGATTGTGCATGAGACTGTAGCGGGGCATGAGGCTGAAGGAAATTACCTGGGAGTGAAATCATAGACTGTGTGCATCTGCAGCGCGCTAATTGAAGGCTTCAGGCAAATTATGATACCTTCGCACTCAGGAAAGGGAAAAGATTTTCCCCCTGTAAATGACCGTTAACAGCATAATAATAATAGAAGATGATAACCATTCGGGATGATAACTGAAGTGTGTGCCATATATAATTTTCAGAGACAGAGCGTATTAGCATTAGCGTCCATATAGTTTGTTATTACAGGAAAGCATGTAACTGCTCAGCAGCATTATGGTAGAGCTGCGTTAGGTCACAGTACTTCATCACCATGCTCAGTTCAGGACTGCTCTTCCCAGCTTTAGTTTGGGACACCTGTATAATTTCACTATGCAAAACCGAGCATTGATGGAAGTAGTGAACCCATAAACAAGTGGAGAAAAAAAGACAGGAAAATGCTGATGTTGTATGTGAAAACTGCTATTGCTTCAAACAGCAGGTGCATGCAGAAATGTGATGCTGATAAGAAACGTGCTTTGACTGTCCCACTGCAATGGCCAGCAGCAAACAAAGCCCCCGTCCCTAATCCACTGCTTTGTACCACCTCCCCTGCGCCACACTGTGCAAAGTGCTTGTGGTCCTGTCACAGCGAGACAAGATGATGTGGAGGAAAATAGGTCACCTCTCAGTGCACAGAGACAGACCTTTCCCCAAACCTTCCCAGCTCTTTCATTAATATGTGCATTTGAAATAATTCTGAGCTTGCACAGCAGCGCCAGAGAGGGAGAGGAAGGTTTGAAACTGCTTGAAAAGCAGCATGACGAGAGACACCCAGCACACAAAGGATGCTACACCTCCAGATCAACTCCCCACTCCCTTGACCCCGAAGTTGGGCAGCTTATAAGTGGAAAAACAGAGAATATACATTTTGGGGTGGCTGTAGGCCCTTCCCTTATTCATCCCCTCAAAGAAGCTGTCACACAAGGTATAAGCCTTACACTCTGATCTTCTCTCTCCTTACAGAACCATTTGAGTTGGAAGGGACCTTTAAAGGTCATCTAGTCCAACATGCCCAAATCTCCTCCTTCCACAATGGAATGTGCTGTGGCAGCCTGGGTTGGCCGGCCAGCTCCCCAGAGGTGCATCACCATTATAGCTCAAGGAGCCAACTGAAAAGCTGCTGCAGCAGCAGTCAGAAAAGTGGCATTTTTTGCACACTAAACACATACCACTTTCACCAGCAAACGCTTCCCTCCCAACCCAGAGTTCTCAGCCACATCTACATAAGAGGCTTGAGGGAGCTTAGCTTTCCGGGTTGTGTGTTGTGCCAGACCCAAATCACAGCACCGTGATGTCACAGCCACAGCAGCTCAACTCCAAGACTTGGAGCTTTTTTTTTGCACCAAAATAGCAGTTAAGCCTGAACAGAAAGTTCTGAAATATTTATAATGATAGCATTAGAGGTAACACTTAATCCTCATTACTCACTGCTGGTATTTAGGCAGCACGCTGTCTGGCTAGTGAATAATCCTGAGGGAGAAGTGGGAGAATTAATACACGTGAACAAGGGGCTGTCATCTCAGGGAAGTTACTCCGTGCTCCGATTGCCCTGCACAATCATTGTGGGCTGAGAGAATACAAATTGCTCTCTCTGACTGTCATTGTCAGAAGAAGCAGAGGTGGCGTGAATAAAGCAAGGAGAAGGCAGTGGTGTATACAGTTTTCAGCCTTCCGGAGCTGTATTTAGTGACTGTGCCTCGAGGAACACAATAAGCAGAGACCTATTTCTGCTGTTGGCAGCCACCTGGCCCTTTCGGTTTAGGGGTGGTCAGATGAGCAGCTCTGCCTGCTGGGATCAGAGGTCAGCATCTCCTTAAGGCCAGCTGGAGGAATGAACTCCAGCTGGCACACAGGGGGATGGAAAAGGTCACATCTCCATGGCCTCAGTTTAGCAGTAACAGTTTGGGGACTGCACCTTTCACAGTCTCCGATCTCAAAGCATTTTGCAAGAACAGCCATAACACTGCCTTCCTTCCTTTGAGAAGCTCAGGTCAATAGACCTGTCCTGCTTCTCACTGCTGGGGAACAGCAGAGGAGAACATCCATCTGCCAAGCAGCAGTGGGAATTGTGGGGCAGCCTTGAGGTCCCACAAGGTTCTGCAAGTCATTTCCATGAGTGACAGGGGTACAAGCTGGGGGCATTGGCACCACAGGCAGAGCTGTGCCAATGTTTGGACGGCATCACATTCTGCATGCAGCTTGCTAAGGGCCACAACACCCACCTGAAAAGCTTGTAGAAGTAAAATCTTACTTTTAGCTTGTGAGATTCTTGCATGCATTGGGCAAGCTAAAAAGCAGCTCTGCCATATCACAGAGTAATCTGTCTTAAAATGAGAGGTGTTGCAGGTCAGCACTCAGATATCCCCAGATGACTCTGAAATGCTTACAGATGTGGCAGAGCAGTGACAGCCCTCCACAAGGAGGCAAAGGCAAAAGAAAAGGAGATTCGCTCATCAACATGCAAAGTGTCCCCACTGCGTCCTGCCCTGTGCAGGTGGAGGAAGGCAGGATTCCCACCTCTGACATCCAAAGGGCCCACTGCATGCTCATAGCTCCTCTGTGCCTCCCCCACCAAGTGGGCAGCAAAGCTGATTGCAGATGACCAATAGTGGTCACCATTGCCACCTTCAAAACTAACATTTAGATCTGATTAATTAATGCTGCCCAGGCACAGGCTAGACTAGTAATTAGGCTAAGGGGGAATTTCACAAAGCAACACTGACAAGTGCTATGAAGCACTGCAGAAGGAGCTGAACGTGGCTGTCTCTCCCCTCCACAAACAGTGAAAACAAACAAACAAGCTAAGTATAGACCTGAACAAAATAGGGACTGACACGTTTTTAAACAGATCTCATTTGGTTAATTTCAAATAAACGCTATGCAGTTTAATTTCCAGGGCTATAGGCAAGAATAATACAGCCCTACTGTGTTGTCTTCATCTGTCTTCTAATAAACTGATTAGAGCCCAACATATTAAAGCTCTGTGCACCATTATCTATTATTCAGGTCCCTAAAAGATGTTAATTAACCCGCGTGTTCTGAGAAGCTCCATTGTAACACACACAATAAGGAACCACATGGCACAGTCGGAGCACGTGTTGCTTACTCGTTTTGACTTAATTACATGGGCACGACGCCAAGGTGGTTCTGGAGGAAAACTGTATTGTTACAGAGACAATGTCCAGATACTCACATCCAGGGTCATATTTCACTAGGGAAAACAAGTCACCTTTCTCTGTTCTGACATGATATAAATTGCTGGCTTGCTCCCAGCTAGGTAAGGTCAGGGAAACTAAGTATGTTTGGGTTCATAAAGCAGCACTCAGAGAACTCATTGTGCCATCGTGCCACATAAGACAATCCGAAAAACATTTTTCAGGCTGAATTGGAAGCTACAGGCTGAAGGAATTCTAGAAGCAGGTGAGTAAGTTTTTAGCTCAGCTTGTGGTCCCTCAGCCAGTGAGAAAGAAGAAACCTCCCTGGCATGTCCTGCAGCCATGCTGCAAGAGGAGCACAGCAGGCCTTGAAAGGATCTCCCACCCCAGCAGGGCTGCACATGAAGCAATGCAGAAGGGCTTTGCTGTGAGCACACCATGCTCCTCTTTAAAGGGGCCACAAAATGCAGCTGACTGCAAAAGAGCTCACAGCACGCTGCTGCAGCTCAGCACCTGCTTGGTGCTTGTTACTAAGAGCAAGCCTTTGCTCTGGGGTAGGGCCTGCCTCTGTCTTGCAGTGGGTTCATGTTCTGCTCCTTTGCCATAAATCTAAGCCAGCTCCATAAACCTGTTAACAAACTTCTGGTGGTGGGAGTTACAGAAACATCATGCATGCAGGGTGTGCTCTGAAGGGAGATGACCTTCTTGTCCATCTCCTAGCACTTCAAGCAGTATGAGAACTGCCAAGCATGCAGTTCAGTCAGCATAACCAACAGCTTTTGGGGCACAGTGCTTTGTGGGTTATGCTTTACGACCATACAAGACATCTGTGATGGCTTTCAGATGTCACTGGTGTCAGGATTCGGTACTTAAACACACCAGGACAATTTAATCTGTTCTCAGAAAGAAGAAACTTGCAGACATAAGAACATTTTTTCATAGAATTTAACATTAAGTAATTTGAAAGGGATACTTGACCCAAGCTCTTCTTAAGCCTGAATCTGCCAGGGGGGAACCCTGGTATACAGTGGGCATGGTGGGGGGGTGGGCTGGGATTGGTGCTGTCAGTGCCCTTCTCCAACCTTATTCTCATTATAATATATAATATTATAATATATAATAACCTTATGATTATTCTGTGATTTTATGACCACCAACTGGTTGGTTTTACTCATTTCTTGCTGTTTTGCTTCTAAAACAAAAAAATAAAGGAAAAAAGAAACAGAGTAACTTGGTAGTTACTGAAATACCCGCTCAGCAACAAAGAACTCACCCAGGGTAGCTTCTGCAGAATTGCAAATACTGAGCAGATCTACTGATGACAAGGGAACCGCCAGCTGGGCACCCGCATCCCTGGGATTTCACTGCACCTTGAGGTCGACCCTTCTGCACACCCACCTGGCAAATCCTACTGCTGACAGCAGCAGTATTTTGTATGATCCACCACTGTCAATGCAGACGCCATTAATATGCCTGTGCGTATCAGCAGAAGTAACAGCGCAGTGTTAATTGAACGGCTCGGCGTTCATTTCATCACACATTAACGCTGCTGATAGTTACATAATGCGGTTCCCAGGGAATATTCTACTGGATACCATAAAGCAGCTCCAGAAAAGAAACCAAAACAACAGCAAAGTAAATCAGAAGATCAGGAGGCTGAAAGCTCCGAGCAGCTTCTTCTCTTTCAGAGGGCTGTTATTTAATCAGTTTTTATTTCCTTTCTTTATCATGTGGAAGCAACTGTGTCATTTCAGTTGCCGTAGCTTAAAATGTAATAAAATATGGCTGTGACACAACAATACCTGGATCTCCAAGCCAAAGCCTGCATTTCGGTGTCAGGATGAACAAATATTCATCATCTGATGCAGCCACTGCTGCTTTTGTGAACTGAGCATATATTTCAGTGCTCACTGCCACATCTCTCCTGAAGGCGTGTATTAAGAAAAGCCTGTGAGTTACTGAACTGTAAGGCTTGCAAGCCAGAAATTCAGCCCCAGATACAGGTTCATAATGCTTTTGGAGAATATTTAAATCAATGAGCAGAGCCTTAAATCACAGGACAAGAACACCCAACACACGCCATTATACAACAAATCTTTCTAAGAGGAGGAGGCTGATAGAGCTTAGCTTCTGGCATCATTATTTGCAGTGTTTTGTAACCAAGGAGGTCAGGTTCCTACTCACAGACTAGGTCAGCAGACATCAACAGAAAGCAGCTGGGGCAGAAAAAAACCTTCCTTAAGTTTCATCTTCGGGTGTGAGTATCACAGTGCTGTCATTAAGGAGAATATTAGCTGTGTGCAGTGACACGGAGGACCTCACCCTGTGCTGCTGTGGCCATGCACCCACACTGCGAGGCCAGAACCTGCCTCTTGCCTGGCACAGGGGTAGGAGCTGAGCACAAGGCTGCTCCAGCTCCTTTGGTTCCCCGGCTTTCAAACCAAGATGTTTCTGTTCACCCCAAACTATAAGAAAAGGGAAAGAGCCGCAAAGGATAAGAGCGCTTCATTTGGCTGCAGAGTCAACCCTGATCAGAAACAGGGTCATTAAAGAACAGCTATTTCAGTCATTATACCTAATTACAAAGAGGAATCAGTCTCTAAAAATAAAGCTCCAAGTGACTGAACTATATTAAAGGCAGATAATTAACAATCAAATAGACGATGCCATCTTCCCCATCACATTAAGCCCAGGTCTTATGCTGAAGCTCATCCCGAGCCTACTGCTAACACAGCAGCCCCAGGTAAAGGACAGCAGCCAGGGCTCCTGACTGATGATACCCATGTGCAGCAATCTCTTCCTCCGTGCTCTGGGAAAGGAAAACCAACACAGCACTTCTGTGGGTTTCACTGCCAAAGGAAACTTGTCTGCAGTGAATTCACAGATACAATCAACTGAGCGTGTTATCTCTCCACAGCTCAACCATATCCCCCATCTATTTAGACACAAGGCACCTAGTCGTAGGCACTTCATCATCATCCCCAAGGAAAGGAGGACAAACCCAAAGGCCACTCAGCCCACCTGACACAAACCATCCCCTGGCTATGCCCGCTGCTTTCCAGAGGCTACAGTCAGCATCACACACCTGAAAAAAGCACCAGACGTTGGGAATGTCCCTTCAGTAAGGATATCTCAGGCCACCTTCATCTCAGTTTTATGGGGACAAAGCTTTGTGGGACCAGGAGCAAAACACCTTTGGGACAAGAAGCTGGAAAACAGAGCAGGACTGCATAGGCAGCAACAGGCAGAGCCTTGAGGCTTGTCCTGCATCCCTAAACATGCCAAAGATCAGACATCTTTGAAGCTCTCAGAACTGCAAAGCTGGAGCAGAGGCTCACAAAAATAATCCTGTTCGCGGCACGTCGTGTTCTTCCTATTTCTGAATGTGATGGGAACACTGCGAGAACAGCGTCTGCCATCGCAGAGCAGCATATTGTATTCCCAGGCCGTGCAGCAACAGAAAAACAGAAGTGAATGGACAAAAAAAAAAAAGCCTATCACTTCGGCACTGTCAACCTCAAAAAGAGTAAGCTCAAAAAAAACAACAAAAAAAAAAGAAGTCCAAATAGCCTGATGCGCTGTTTGAAAGCTTTTTGTGCCCATTTTATCATCAGAGCGGCTCTCTGGGAAATCGTTTCACAGAGGACCTAAGAGATGGATCAGACTGGAGAAATTCAGCCGCTCTGGGGCATGTACCCTCCCCTCTGGTTCTTTAGAACAGCGTGAAGCCATTTGATCTGTTCAAACCCAACAGAAAGGGCAGGGAAGGGGGGGAGGGAGAGAGCCAGCAGTGCGGGGGACAGCAGAGCTGGGTGCCATGGGACAGCATCCTTTGTGCTGCTGCTGTAGAGCTGTCTCGGTGGAAGGACTCCTTCATGACACACACAGCTTTAAGATACATCACTCACCTCCCTGCACATCTCACCCCTCCGTGCCCTGTGTTTACCACATCTGTTCACTCAGCTCTTCAAACATGCTCCTTGCATCCCACCTGCAAAGACTCTGCTCGCTGTACCTTCGAGAGCTTACAAGTGGGATTAAATGGCATCTAGCAGACACCAGGCTGCAAGAATCAGTACGTTTTTCACACTGGGCCATTCAGGGTAATTACTAATCACTTATTCATTGCAAAGCTTTTCTGACCCAATTCTCAAAAAGCAACATCTGCTGTGTGGCATTGTGCTACTACTCCCATGTACATAAAAGGAAGCTGCTAAGTATCAAAAGGCCCCTGTCCCACTCCCTCAAAAGTGGGCATGGTGGTGATGGTTTGATGGTTGAACTATGAAATCTTAGTGGTGTTTTCCAACATTAATGATTCTAGGATTCCAAGTCCACAGATTGGATGAGCTGTCAGTTTCTTGTACTAACTTCCTCCCCCTTGCCAACACTCGAGACATCCACATCCCTTGCCACTGCACTCGTGGTCATAGGTGTTAATGCTGCCCCACGCTCCACATCTCTACATCTCTCTACAATTCATGCTTAGAGTACGTAGGATGCCTTGTCTGGAATCTAAGAAACTGGAAGGCGTTGTGGCTGGGGAAGGAACAGGGAAAGGTGAGAAATCACGCTGTTCTTTCCACCAAACATCACACAGAGCTGGACAGGCTTTGTCAAACTGCCTGCGAATCCATGCTTGCTCACTGCGTGCAGCTTAACTGTCTTCTTGAGAATGGTACTAACGGGTATGGAAAGAAAAAGGAAACTAAAATATAACCACTTTGTCGCTGGTTAACGCACTGCAATTATCACAGTGTTCATGTTCCATAATGGGCAACAAGCTCTCAGCGCAGCGACATGGCACAGAAGCTCCTAGAGATCACAGCTGGGAGTGAGGAAGCACTCCTGGCTAAAAATAGGGCAGAACATAGAAGAGGTAGGATTTGTAACTTCTAAATATAGGCTTTCCCAAAAGGATGCTTTTCACCCCGCTCACACATCACACATGAGGTCTCTTGGCTCGAACCAGCATCTAGCTGAGGATCTTTTTACCTCATCCTAACTTTTAGAAACATCTAATCCTAGATCACAAATTAAAAGAACAATTAGTATTTAGTGCAATGACTACAAACACAAACGCTCCCTTCCCCCCCAGCAGGAGACACATTTCCAGGACCACGTGAGCAAGAAAACCCAGCGGCAGGTTCCAAGTTAAGATGGACTCAGCTTATTTAACAATTCTGGCAAGCCTCTGCTTCCTGATTCAGTGTTTCAGATTTGCAACAACACAAGTGAGAGATTGCAGAGTGGGTTCATGTGGAGGCTGGAATAAATGTAGGTCGACAAAACTGCATTTCTTACAAAGTGTAGGAGAGCTGTGTTGTCACACCATAACGGTCTCCAGCTGTTACGCCACCGAAACGCACAGCCACGTTTACACTGTGTGTGGGGAGTGCTTAAAAGCATGTGCAAAGCTGGTGCATCTGATCTCCAAAATCAGGCTTCTCTGCTAAGATCTTTAAGACCTATGCATGTTATGGAGTCAGACAGAAAAGGGTCTCTGTGTTTTCTTTACTGTTAGCTACAAGCTAGTGTGTGCACAAGCAGCTACAGTAACTTGGAAAGTGGTACCTGGCCTATATGTGCAACAGCACTGAAAGATGGATTCAAAGAACACAGAGACACAGCCTCCGTGCAGCAAAAGCCACAGTGCCTCGCTGAATCAAACCATAAATCAAGAAGGAAATTCTTCTGAAGTTCGTTTCTTCTTTAATTTGCATCTTGTTTGCTTGCTCCTCTTTTATCATTTGTGCTTTGGAGGCACATTTCCCTGCTAACAGCAAAGCACGGCCCAGGAGGTGAGAAATCTCACTCTCAGCACTGCAAGGATTCCTCGATCGCTGCCTACGTGTCTTTGGTGCTGGGCTGGTCCTGCCTACCTGTGCGGAATGGGGAGCTCCTGCTAACAGAGACCTCCAATCCTTACGTAGCAACCCAGAACCTCCACTCCACAAGGATACATGCTCCTGAGCATTCCTCCATACAAGCAGAGAAAGCTACAACCACCAGTAAACTCCACTGACTATAAACGAGCAGGGAGGTTGAAACCAGATGATCACTGCAATCCTTTTCAACCCAGGCCATTCTGTGATCCTATGATCATAACCTTGAGGCCACAGTCTAATTACAAGGAGTGACAGGTGTGCATTTAATACTCAGGACACTTACTGAGTAACAGAAGCTGCAGGAGGAGGTTGTGTATTCATCTAACAACTTCCACACAGCGCTGTGAAAAAGCACATTACAAATTCTAGCACATCTCTAAGCTTGAATTTGTTTTCACTTTTGCTCTTTCCAAGAGATCAGTGTTGCAGCTCTGAGCACATTATAACTGTCCCACTCCATACGGTACCCTGGCAGTGCTCTGTGACCACCTCAGAAGCATCTACTGTGCTGTGAAGGGATTTTAAACACAACAGCATTTCATGCAGCCAAATCTCAAGTAATAAAAAAGAAGCAATGGATATGCATCAAATGTTCACCTCTTCCCTGCTATCAGCCTCTTTCAACCCGGAACTCATTTTTAAAGGAAATCCATTAAAACAACAAGAAGGCCGTGACAAAGACCCTTCAGCTGCTCATTCGGACCACTGCCTGCAGTATCAATTCTGCCCTGCAGGAGTTCAGCTGAGCTTCACACTTGTCCTTTAGCGACCAAACACAGGTTGGACAGAGCTGTACCAACACCTCCAAGTGCTGCGAGGTCGCACTCAGATCTCACCAGAACGGATAGCTCAGAAATTATGCTTAGTTTGCACATAAGAAGCACACATTTATCAACCCTCTGGCACCCTAGCAACAGTTCCATGGCTACAGCCTGTATATCTAACCCTAAAGGGAGGAGAAAAAAAGAATTTCAAGGTCAAAACCCGGTGTTTAATTTTCCCATGAATAATGCAGTAGCAGCAATGTGAAATCTTGCCTTCTGCCCCAATCACAGTTTCTCAGCCATCAGAATTCCAGTGGTGTCTTTCTATCTCTCACCAACTCACATTGGTAGATACTCGACAGTTCAGCAAACTGAAGTGAAATGAAGGCTCAACAGGGCGCTAAATTCGAGGCTAGCTGTGGCCTTTGAACCACACCATTATGATATTCTGGGTCAGCGAGTAGGAAAACAAGTTGTGATAGAAAAATATCAAAGTGTAAAACTGCCAGGAAAAAAAACAAAACAAAACAAAGAAATGTCAGAAACAATAAACTTTTATTCCTCCCTGAAGATGATTCAGTTTGTAATACAAGCCCAAAATCATTTTACACACCAGAGATCCATAAAGTCCTTTCAGATGGAAGGGCTGCAAATGGTATCTCGCTCTGGAGTACGCACAGTGAGCTGCATCTCTCCATCTCGTGTCTCAAGAGCTGACTTTGACCATGACATTTTATCAATATAGCTATGGGGATGGTTTTATAGCGCCGAGAACAGAAGGCACATTCATTTTGATTTTTTATCTTCTCAGAGCTTGAACTAAGAATGTGAGAAAGGTGTAAACCTCAAATCAGAGATCTCGTGTGTAAAAGAAGTTGAAAGTTACAGTATTACCTTGGCTAGGAAAACCAGTGATATGACAAGAGGCAGAAGACCTGAAGCCCTGCATGAGCAAATAATTCCTTGTTACATTGCACTCTGAAATAATTAAGACTGAAGTTGGTCTAATTAGACCTCTTCATCTCGCAGGTGAAAGCCAAAAGGAATACACTACATTGATCACAACTACCAAACTGCAGCCCAGGCTTCCCAAGTGTCACCTTAGCACATAAGCCATTTAAAACCGGACTGGATTGGCCATCAGTATATGCATGTATTGGTGGAAATCAGCTTACGTTCAACCCTGAGAGGGCTGGGTTGTAAATCAATACTCCCAAACTCTCATTTCTCCAGTCACACTAGAAGCATTTTTGTTGAAGGGATAAAGGATGAAAGGTAGAGTTAAAACAGCCACAAGCTCAACTACATCCCTCCAGGTCAGGGATCCTGGAATGTAAATACAATGCAGGAGAAAGCCATAAAGTATCACACTTCATTGTTTTCAAGCCTGCCTTTCTCTCTCCAGGAGGATACATTGAAGCAAGCCATGGTGCCTCCTCACATACAGTGCTCCCAATTAGCAGAAGCAGTCTCTGAGTGAATCTGCTGAATTTAATCTAGGATCTAGAAATGTGTTCTTTTCTCACGCTTATTCCTTAATCAGATGGTCATTCAGAAGGGAACAGCAAACACATTGCCAAGTGCCTTCATCAGCTGTAATGCATCTCAGATGCCATGCAGATAACCTCCACCTCACCTGTGCTCACACAGACTCTTCCCCCCTCACTGACATCACTGTGCCAACCCAAGCAACTTCTTCCCACAAAAGATAAAGCCAGATTTTATCTGGAAATGTTCTTAGGGCACCTTAAAAACCAAGAGGAAGACCAAGCACAAACCAGAGACAGTCAATTACTACCTGCATGTAACTGAAGAGGGAACACTTTGGCTCATCCTGCTATTGTACTAACGTACCCCAAGGAGCATCAACGAGCGGATGAAAATATTATTATTTTTTTCCCCCAAAACTTAAAAATAAGGCCTGGAACTCTCTAACATTCAGTGAGAGCCTGGAGTGCTCCTCCACCTGCTAACACAGGTATATCAGCATGATGCCTCGGAGTGGATTCTGTCTGCACCTACTATGACTGGAAGCTCTTTTCTTTGTCTTTCCCTTCCAATCAAATACTTGTAGAGACAAGTTACATGCCTTGCATTTATTTACTGAGGGACTGTCGTGACCGAGCAATCAGCCTCAACACTCCTCCCATCACGTCTAAAATGCTGATGGCTGAATAACATGAGAGCAGATTCTTCTCAGCACTTTAATTGGACCATTATAAATCTATCAGACTTGAATCCACCAAGCTACTTGTGCTTGCCTGACTGCTATTCACACACCAAGGAAAGGCTCGCTTATGGGTTTGTAATTCAGACAAAGCAGAATTCCCACAGATGTCCCACACTATCCCATCATCAAACAACTAATGGTCGAGGAACTATTTCCAGAGGATGGCTCAGCATATCTTTTATTAAACTTCTGCAAGGGGAAAAAGCAGAGATAGCCCAGCACTAATTCCTTTTTCTATTAGAAGTCAGTGCAGACCATATGTGCTCCAACTTTCTGGACTCGAGACAGCCACCTGGCACCAAAGCACTGCACCCAATTAGTGTGATGGATTGATTTCTCTAAGAGGCCAAATTAATGCAAAGCATTAGTGTTATCCAGCTTGTATCAGCATCTCGCAGTACGCAGGAGCAGGTGACACCAGCCCAGCACTCTGAAGCTGCAGGGAAAAGGTGTATCCCCAGAACTGGCCCAGAACACTCCAGGTTTGGGGAAGCCTGGTGGGGCTGTTGGGAAACCTTTGCTCAGGTAGGAAACCACTCTGCCATAGATGTCTGGAACTTGCTGTTCATTCACTAGTTTCCTTGCCCAGGAATTCCCATGCCATGCATTGAGCATTTCAGCAACTTGCCTTCCTGCACATCTCTTACCTTCGCCTGTTTACATGCAAACATCACTTTCCTTCCCAGCAGCACTATACACAGCCTTGAAGGTCCCATAAGGTTCACATAAGGTCTCCTTTTAGCAAGTGAAGAACTGGCTCAATTCATCAGCCAAGCCTTCGACAGCAGTAACCGGGATCACAAACCAAGGTCACAAAGTCTTTTTAGCCCTGCTTTGGGAACCCTCATTATATGGCAAAACAGCACTGCAGACCTCGGTAACAGACCCAGATTCAACAACTACAGCTTCAAAAACAAGTCAGTATTTCAATTTACCCTCAGTGCAAGAGCAGTTTTAGTCTTTTTTTTTCCTCTGAAAAGCCAAAAGGAGGAGCAAACCACATGAAAAGGAGGTAATGCAGTACAACGAGGCACTCTTCTCTGCTCAAGTTTGTAGGCATTGCTGCAATACGCTTCGCTGTAGCAGAAAAATAGACTCTTCTCACAGCGTTTTGGCTGCTGCAACCCCCAGCTGGACTGCAAACATGCACCGAAAGCCAGAGAAACAAAGAATAATGAAAACAAATTATTATTTTTTTAAAGGTCGGAAAAAAAAACCCCAACGATTTGAATACAGCAAACGTGTTAATCAGAATGCTATGGGCATACCAACGAACTTATTACAGCCTCAGCACAGATAGATGGGTTCAGGGCAACCTTAAATGTTTCTGCAGGCAGGCAAACACACTCAGAGTGAGTTTAAGAATAAAGCCTTGGGAGCACATCCGTATCTGTAATAGGGGAAATATGCTTGATTTCCAAGAACATTAACAAAAAGACACTTGCTTGGGGTTGATGGGTACACCTTCAGCCATAGCAATGTGTGTTCTAACCCTGACCATCTCATCATAAGGGATGCCTGGCAGCACAGAGGCATTATGGTGCCACCAGGCACCCAGGACAGTTGCCAAAACAAAACAGAATGCAGGAATCAGCCAGTCATTGCACTTCAGAGGAAATCATGGTTTAGTATCTTACTCCAAAAGTCAAACCAAGGGCAAGAAAGGAAAGAATAAGGGCATCCAAAGCTTGGTTTACTGACCAAGTGGTGAGCATGATTTACTGGTTGGCAGCCCTGCCCACGATAGGGGACTTGGTGGTCACTGAGGTCCCTTCCGACCCAAGCCATTCTGTCATTGCTATGATTCATCCTGTGGTTCTATGATTTATCTTTACGGGACAAGAAAAGGGAAAAAAGTTGAACAAACAACGTAAGATTTCATAACTTGAACAACCTGCACAAGAATCTGTCTTCCCAGACACCCCATTAACAGAGCAGCTAAGCAAAGCAAAGACTGAACTGCTCCCATGCACTGTGCATGGCAGGGACGGGAGCAAGCATCACAGCTAGAAAGGGAGAAAGTCTGAATGGTTTGATAGCCCAGAATAATATCAGGAAAGAAACACCTGGAAACTTATGCTTGGAGAAGGGCAGCCAGAACTTATAACCTCTGTGTTTCCTCCTCTGTTCTCTCTCCTGAGCTGCTTGCTAAAAGGCATTCACAGTCCCCCTACACGGCTTGGCTGTAAGATGATTCCTTCGCTTCCTCCTCTGTAAGCTCCTTCTGACAGGTGTGCCCAGGGGCACGCTGGAGCAGCACCTCAGACATCTGTTGCTCCCTCTCCCTTTTCATGCCTGCCAAGAGACATCAACAGGATTGCTTTGCAAATACAGATGGGAGGATGCAACCTACGGGTATAGGCTGTGCAGCATCCCTTCTGGAGGTAAAAATAACAACAACAGAAATAACCACAGCCTACGTGAGCACTCCAGTCCCTGCCCTTCTATGATATCACGTTATGGTATCGCCTAGCCACTTCTGCTAATGGCTTTTCTATGGGGAAATGGAAAACAGGAACTTAACTACAGGGATCATACACCAGAAAGCTCTGTCTCTTGGAAGCAGCGCACACCAAGAATAGCCTTGATGGGAAAATCACCCAACAACTGTTTGGAGTGCAGTGACAGGAAAACACAAGTTCAACCTTCCCCACAGCACTGTATGCAGAAGCATCCCTCTGCTGCAACCCTTCAGCTCACAGCTCTGCTTCCTGCTAACCAGGAGTCTGCTCTTGGGGAAATCCTCTCCAGGAGAGGCAGTTCCTTCCCTGTGGGACAGAGAGGACCCACTATCAACTGCAATGATGTTTGTCCTGACTGCTGTGGTGGCCAAAGGCAAGGGAGTGGAGAGGGCAGGCTCTCAGCCATTTACAAATAAAACTTCCCTCTTGCAGTTTAGATCCATATATATGCCATTCATGGAACTTTTCACAGTGATTTTGGTAGCGTGCAGTCTTTGTGAAATGCTGGGTGCCTGGTTCCTACAGATGGGAAGAGCTTGCCTGTGTATGTCAGTGAGCACACGTGTGTGGGGTGAGCCAGGCTGCCTAAAATAACTGGCTAAACTCAGAAGGCAAGCAGTCAGAGGCAGATGTCTCAGATAACCTTGATATCGAATGTTTAGAGGTCATGGGAAAACCCTTGTTTGAGTCTCTAGCAACTGTGACCCTCAGAAATGCCTGGGGAAATATTCTGCTCTCTAGACTAACTTAAGCAGCTGTCCATACAGGTTAACCCATCACAAAACAGATAAAAGGCTGCCCACATTCCAGGATTTGGGGCTCTGCAGTTATCATAGCTATGTCCTGCTCTTGGAATGGGTGCTAACCCACCTCTGGTCCAGGCTCTATGCCCTCAACAACGTCAGAGCCCACCTTCAGCACTTCAGCAAGGATTATTACCCTCTCGCTGTGCTTCAGGCAAGTGTTGGCTGCCACTTAAGCAAAACCATAGAATCAACACTCAACAGTCTACAAGAATGTGCTACACCACGTGGATAGACCATCCATGGAGAATATGCACAACAGCTTCTTACACGTGATTCCCATCCTGCAATCCTCCAGCAGAAAAAGTGAGCCAAAGCCTCCTTCCCTCCCCCAGGAGAGCAGCACATTCAAATGGGATCTGGTAGACAGAAATCCCAGGCAAAAACTGCAGCTCCTACTTCCACATTCATGCACTAATGACACCACAGCTGCTTGCCATCCTGGTTGCCATAAAGTGACAGTACCAGTATGATATAAATAGCTGGTGATGGGACAGATGATGACAAAGATGAATTGTTGGGGATTTACTGCCCATCAGACATTGCATTAGCAGAAGGTGTTCAAGAGAAGCACAGCAGCCAGCAGCACCCTGGGTGGCTTTGCCCTATTCCTACTGGGAGCTGCCTTTACCAGCTTGTGGTGGTTGAGGTGCACCCTGTTCAGCCTCAATGTGGGTGCACCAGTGCATATAACAGTAAGGTATCTGTATAGCTTCTTGACTTTTGCAAGCAGAACTGTACCAACAAGGCAGTCTTCCCTTTACCTCTATACTAAGAAAACCACAAGCACAAAAATCAAATCACATCTCTAAACAACACATTTACTGGTTTGTATTTTCCAGTACAGGCAAGTATCTGAACACTCAAGGTGACAGGAGGTGAGCTAAGAACTGAGAGAGAAGATGAAATACTTCAATTTCCAATTTGCATGGATTTTCCATGCCTTAGCAGCGATGTTTCACAGCATATCTTCCTCCAGAGAAGGGAGAAACAGGCTGACATCCCACTACCTTTTCCATCCTATTCGGTATCACCTCTAAATTGGCTCTGCGTAAAGATCCGCTGCCCCGTACAGCAAATAAAACTTCCCACGGCATATTGTTTTCCTTCTAATTCAAGTCTCTATCAATTAAAACTCAAACTTGTTTGTTTTACACCGATGTCTTAATGCTAATGGCCTGATACAGAGGCATAAAACTGAATTCTCGATAACACCGATTCATAACACTGCTCTGGTCCTTGGTCAGGTTGTGGCATTAGCAAAGCCCCTGTTACCAGCTTACTGGAACTATTTTCACGTCAGTGATTTCTCACAGGGTATGGGGCACAGCCTGAGCAAACAGCTCTCTGTTCTCATTTCTGCCTTCTCCCATGGAAACCCAGCCAGCAGACAGCACAAACAGGACCTACAGTGCACCATCTCTCTTTTCTTTTCTCTTCTGTTGTTTAAACTTCTCTGTCAACTACTGGGATCCAGAACTCCCTCTCTATTAAATAATGTAATTACCCGCTTGGATCTGGAGCACTATCATTAGTTTGCAGCTTAATAACATAGTTTAGAAAACACCCAGCCTATATACAGAACTGCATGTGGGCTCTGAGCATGGCTTAGCTTCAGGTTGTGCTCACACCAAGAAGCACACGAGCTTCCTGAGCCCTGCTTGTTGCACAGAGGCAGACTTAGAATTCAAGAATCATTAAGGCTGGAAAAGGCCACTAGGATCAAGTCCAACCATCATCCCAGCACCGCCATGTTCACTAAACCATGCCCCACAGAGCAGAGTAAGGGCTGAAGCTAATATCTTTCCTCATTTAAAGTTGGTGCCGCTTGAGCTTGGCTGAAATTAGTTGAAGCTTCCTCTGTGGTTTCTCCTCCTTCCACCACATCTGCTCTCAGAGAAGTGAGACTCTTCTTATCTAGGTACCCATTCCTACATGTGGTTTCATTAAGCTGTGTGATGAGGTTTTCTTATCCTCTGCAATCCACCAGTGGTGAACAGAACAGGCTCATGAATAACGGATGCTCAGAGAGGAGAAAAGGAGAAAACAGACTCACTTATCCTTGCTATTTGATGTTATTGAAATAGGTTTTCATTAGCTGATAAACACTGTCAGTGCAATTACTCCAAAAGAAATCATCCTGCAGAACAAATCAGCACATCCACAAAGGATGTCTCCACTCTCCAGCCTCCCAGGGCTTCCCCATCGATCAATGCAAAGGGGAAGGAGAGCTAATTCTTCATAGAGGTACTTGGCCTTTCATCAGAGATTTTCAAAGCACAATGCTGAGCATTTGTTTTGTTAATGCTTAGACATCCCAAGAGAAAGGAAAGCCTCAACGTATTGGGAAATTCAGATCCAACCAATTCAGCATCCTCCCCTATCCTGAGGACCATGGTCTGACCAGACTGGACAGGTTAAGGGGTGTCAGAGGAAACCAAAGCAAAAGACTTTGCATATAATTAGCCATCAAGATAATTAGGAAGATAACTGTTACTCTACGACTCACTACTCTTACATACTGGATCAGACTATGAACACTGCAGCCAAGCTCCCTGCACCAGAAACACAATATCCCCATGATACAAGCAGGAGGAAAAGCTCAAGAGGCCCAAGAAACTGACTCATACAAAGTAGAGGGCAGGAGAGCTTCCAGCCCCTTCTCTGGCCTCTAAAAGAAGACTCCCAGATGTCTCCTTGATAAGCTAAGGCTCAGGTACCTGCAGTGAGAGATCTACCACCCATCCCAGGAAGAGCTGATGTGGGTAAAATGGGTATATGAACAACAGCCACTTCTCGTTCCGGTACTTTCCTCCAAAGCAGAAATTATTCTATATTACACGGATCTATAAATAAGCTATAATTTACGCTTCTTTCTAAAAGAAAGAAGACAAAGTCTTACTTTGGTACTTTATGTCTACATACACATTTACGTACAAAAATATACGTGTGCACAACACACCGCTGTTCTGGTGCTGCTTTCTCCAGACAGTTTATTCCTTCCCCCTCTCCTCTCCTCTCTTGCAGGATCACAGTAATGAAGTTAGGTCTGGCAACATTAGCAAAGCATTTATTTAATCCACCCTTTCAAATTCAACTGATATCTGCCCAGATAATATGAAGAGAGCAGCTGAGGCCCCTTTGTCAGCAGCCTTGAAGGAGTCATAAGCAAGGAGATAATAAGAAATCTTATTACCAGCTTGGAGACGAGAGAAAGAAAATAGGGATTTGGAGAGACGTATAAGTCAAAACCAACCTTGGGCGAATATGTGTGAATAGGGCTTTCAAATGCAGTACACTGGGAGAGCCCTATAATAGGGTTTTAGATGAGCACAACACAACTAGCCAATTAAAAAGGAATTTTATCAGACATTGGGCAGCTCTATCAGGACACAAAAGTAAATACCTACCCTCAGCAAAGAAGAAGATAACCTGCCTTATTCTTTTAAGTGTAGGGCATGATTTTTTTTTCTGTTCTCTCCTCTTTCCTTGTAAGGTATCAAAGAAACAAAATTGGCATTCTTGGTTTACACAGAAGGTGTTTTTATGCATCTCTCAAGACACACAGAAACTCTCCTCGTATCTGGAGATGCCACCTAAATCTTAACACCCATCCCAGGAGATAATTTCAGTAACAAGATGCTTTTGAAAGTCACTATCTTGAAGAGTAATAGCACTACATACTTGCCTGTAAAGTAAATGAAGTCACCTATTGCCTGGAATTCCTCATGAGCTAGAGACACGGCATACTTTATGCATTAGTTACCTCCTATTTCTCACAGCTGGTTTTTTTTGGTGGTGGTGGTGATGGGTTTTCTGCCTTTTTTTTTTTCCCCCTCAAATTTCAATCTATTGTCAATTTTATACTTTAAGCTGGATAACAATTGAGAAGATACTAAAGCTTTGGCCCAACAAAGAAGAAATAACCACACAGTGAAATTACAATGATAGCCTGATCACCAGAACGACCTACAAACACAGATATGCAAACTACTATGGTAGAATGGTGATTCCTTCACCTCTTTCTTCCCCCAGAATAGGGCTGGCAGTCAGTTACTCATCTCCAAGAAGAGCTCCAGTACAGCACTGCTTAAATTTGCACACGACTGAAGAGGAGATTTTGCTGGCAAAGACATGAGGACCCATCACTGCTATGCTTTTAAAGCCAGCTAAGCTATGCTTTAGGAAAATATTTTCTCCGCTGTCTCAAAAGAGAAGAGGACAGCTTTCAACAGTGGAACTTCACCAGGGGAAGCCTGTATCAGTTTCCACTTTTGGGGCTTGGAAACCTGAGACACAACAGAGGTGGTTTGCCAAGGGGCACTTGCAGTGACTCTGCTCCTTCTGATTTATTAATAAACTCTACACACTGACTCAGCTGGAAAATATGATGGCCCCTAAGCTAGAGGATAGCTGGTTTGTGGCCCAGAAAGGTAATGCTGGTTAACTAAACTAAAGACAAAGCTAGCAAGTGCTCATAAATTACATCTGCGCTCATCCTATTAAAGTCTATATACTATTAAAGTCTATATACACTATTCTTGCACATAGCAGGAAGGCACTGCATCCCACTGGAGGACCCCATCCATAATACCCTGCTGCCACGCTCAGCCACTGAGAACAGCCCCTTCATCACCACTGATTTGGTGCAGAATGACCATTTATAGCGTTACATTAATTCCATACCAAACATACAGTCATACACACTGACCTACTTCTGATCTAGGGGAAAAAGATAATGGATCTGCTCTGCGTTAGGTTTGAGATTTATGCAACAAATGAATCAAGCTTGCAGCAGAACTATGGACTTAGGCTACAGGCTTATTAGACAACACAGATACGTTCTGGGCTATTGCAACAGGGTCCTTATAGGGACTGCTATGCAGCCCCACGTTGCTCCAGTCCCACACCAGCCCTACCCATGTGGTCGTGTCTCTTGCCTGGGATGCATCTGGGAGCTGTGCTGTGTTCAGCTCTGTATCTAAACAAAATTAAAAGCCTCTTATAAAGACTACAGTCTGTCAAGACATCAAAAGAAAGGTTAGTCAAACACCACGACTACCTGCAGACACAAAGGAAAGAATTTCTCTTACTGTCATAACCAACAGTCTACTGCTGCATACAGCTGTATGCCACCGCAGGGAGCCATGCAGAGCTCCTTTCTCTCTCTGTGTTTCACCCATCCCTGAAGCTATTCCTCCTGTGAAGTTATCCTTTCCCACAGCTGCTATATCGATGATATAGCATCTTCCAACCCCTACAATTCTGTCATATCCTCCAGGATCTGCTGCTCCTCTTTGGACTCTGCAGTTAGGCAGCACAAATGATGCTCGTAGTGATGATGGATGACTATTGTCTTTGCAGGTGGCTACAGCCCTTGCTTTACCAGGTCCTAATGGCTTTCACGGACATTATTTCACTCCATAGGGAGACCCCACAGGGCAGACAACTTTGAGAACTACAGTAGATCTTGAAGGTCCACATTATTCCACTGCAGGCTTTGACAGCTGCTTAACCTGGCACCTCTTGCCTTTGGCTCCCATAGAACTGAATTGAGATGCTCCTGTGTCCATCCTAGCTGGAATCTTTCTGGCCAGTTTCAGTCTAACCATCAGCTTATTGCCTAAATTTGGATAGTGTCTACAAGTGGCAGGAAAGAAGAGATGTTCTAAAAATTGATATCAGCTTGATAAGACTCGATAAAAACTAAAGAATGAAATGACAGCTGGCACTTCTCATTATCTCTCTGTCTCTCTCTCTCTCTATATATATATCCTTATTTCTTTGATAAAGCAAATTCAGAGAATAAAGACAGGACAAAAAGACGAGGCACTAATAAAGCAGAAGAGCTGCCAATGCATTGAAAGAGAGGTCCAATTGTGTCCTAGAGATAAAGGATACTCTCTGCCACACACACCACTTTGAAGAGCAACAACTGGGATTAGAAACCCATGCCAACACCACTGCAGTGTACAGGGAAGCCCCCTGAATCCCTGAGTAGCTGCATGCTCAGTCCTTCACAACAGGGACAACATCTGGCAATTGCTGTCACAGAAAAGGCAGCCAGTGGTGCCTCCATTCACAGCCAACAGCGCAGTGCAGAGGCTGGAAAAAGCAAAAAAAGCCCCTTAGCTCTGCTGTTCTGGAATGTGCTTGCATGTATATTTTGGAGTGTACACGCAAAATCTAATTCAGAGCTTCTTAAGGCTGAACTTTGATCATTTGAGAACTTATGTTTGCACTGTGGTTGATCTTGTATTTTGAGCGAGGATTATTTTAGTTTGGGGTATGAAGCACTTATCAGCTGCTGCTTCCATGAGCGTGGATAAATAACTTGCTTCACCAGTCCAGTTTACCAGTGTAAGCCCTGGGAAAAGCAAGTTTGCTTTGTTCAAGGTTTGCTCCATTAGGAACAAGGCACACGGCAGTGTTGAAGCCTTGCCATGACAGTGAGCAATGCTGCTGCCAGAGCCACGCTGCCAATCTCCCCTGAAGCCAGAGTAAAGTGAGCAAGGAGCGACCATGTTTTCTGTGCAACAGATGGGAAAGAAGGCTACAAGCTTCTTCTGAAGCCCAGCCCTCATCTAACTGACAAGATTAGACCAGAATCAAGCAGTAAGTCATTCCCAAAGCAACAGAGCAGGAATGTGACACGTGCACGCACAAATCAGACCATCAAGCAAGCAGCTGCTTTGGGTTCCTTCTGGAAAGCAGATGGGAAGTTCAACACAGCTTGGCTCTACAAAACTTTGGAGAATATTAACCAAATTCTTGGAGGCAACGCTGCCTCAAATGGACTTATAACCCAAGTAACCCCTCTCCAACCCTACTCCCTAAACCTGAGCTCATATTTGCTTGCTGAAGATTCAGTAACTCAATTTTGCACCACAAAAAACCTCACTGTCTTTGCTGACAGAGCTCCCACCAAACCATATATTGTTGTTATAGGAACACAGAGTAAAATATCTGACAATGAAAAATTAAACAGATTCCACTGAGTGCCTCAGCTCCACATAAAGAACAGATGTTAAAACCTTCAAGTGGTGTCAAAATATCTCTCTCCGAGGTGGCAGGTTTTGAATGGTTCGGTAATTAAAAACTCTAAAGATTGCTGGCTTTAGTTCAGCACACTTCGCATTCACAGAAAGGCTCTGTTCTTCCCTGCACAGTGCCAGATAACGACGCAGGGCTGAGATATTGAAAAAGCCAGCAACCAGTGGGCAGACTGTTCACGTGCCTGGGTGTCGGAGACAAAAGCCTTCAAAGACACACAGGATCACAACTAGTGTTTGCATCCAGCAGATGAGGGAAATGTTGATGTAATTACAAGACATCGCCTACCTGAGGCTATCAGAGTTCAGGCTGATTACAGGCAAGGTGATGACTTTGGCTTGGAAGTTTTTACCTTGCCTTACCTTAACCCCACAGGGACTGAAGGGCTATGGAGGCCATGAAGTTAGCAGCACACAAAGCCACCCAGAAGAAAGAGATGCCACAGTGGTCCGACTCTCAGAGCACCTCAAGATGATGCCCATCTGTGCCAGCACATAAAGCAGGGGCACCTCCTTGGAGAAGCAGAAGCTCAAGCAGGAAATGGAAGAATTAAAACCCAATCACCTTAGGAGCTTGGTATTTCCCAGAAGGAGCTCTGACTTGAATGTGCTAACAGAAAGTGCCAAAGCCGTTGTGTATTGGCCAACCTCCATCACTATTTCAGGAGCAGGTCTGGGGACATTCCTTCCAGAATACACAGAGCACACTGAAACATGCAAACTCCCCCATAAATATGTTATACAGCATAAATATGCTATAGAACAAGGAGGAAACCAAGCCCTCTTCTTAAACTGAGAATATTTTCCACACCAAATCCATGTTAGCAACTACATTTTTTTTCCCTAACGTGGTGCACACCAAGGGTTAGTCATATACCTCCCATTAACTCTAATGAGAGCCTTATGGCTAGAACAGCAAACAGCTTTTTCCAGAACATGGTGGGTGGAAGTAATTTCTATTTTAAAAGGCCAGGAGTAGCAAAAAGACAGAAAAACTGAGAAAAAAATCTGTTTGTGAAAGAGATACAGGGTGTGTGTGTGTGTGTGTTCTCTGCCTAATGCCAGAGACTTGAAATGTGTCTTCAAAATGATAAGAGAAGCCAATTTTCAGCAGAGATGCCATTTGCTTTACTTGTTTCTTCCTAGAGGGTGAAGAACTTCCACATGGAAAGGACAGGGCACCGAGATACAGGCATGGAAGCTGATAAATACATGAGTTTGAGAAAGTTGCCCCAAAGGAAATGACAGAAGCTGACCGTAATTCAGGGCTGGCATATTTAGATTACAGGAGCAGAAAAGGGGGGGGAAAGGTCTTATCCAAAGAGCTATGACACGTCAAGAAAATAGGCATTCCAAAATAGAAACTCACCTAGACTTTGAAACACAATCCCAACAAAATACAGTTCAAGAGTTCACTTTGGAATACTGAAAACAAATCATACATTGAGGATTTGTACAAATCACTCCTGAAGCTCCTTAAAATGCCTGAAGCTCAGTTACTTGCAAGCTGATGAGCCAGGCAGCAGACGTGAGAACTCAGCTGTGAAGGGCACTGTAGGATGGAGGAGTCCTGCATGGTGCCCAGATCTGAACAAAGAGGTGGGAAGTCCTACAATTCCCACCTCTGAGCAGCACACCTCGTGCGAGCCTGGAAGCTCAGGTTGCTGTAAAGCATGGAGATAGTTCAGCTTTTGCTTATTTTATCTGATAATTCTGTTACTCCAACAGGCCTATTAACGATAACCTTAATATTTGCGCAAGGTTTCAAAACTCTATGCAAACATCAATTAATCCTCTCAATAAATTTGTGCAGTAAGCAAATGAGCACTTAATGGATGAGCAAGCTAAAACACATAGAAGTTAAAGCCAATGTTTTCAAATGAATAGTTGAACATAACGAACCTGCATTTCTGCTTGAATGAAAGCCAGGTTAGAAACATATACAGACACAAGCGTGCTTTTGCGGGCATGCGAGTGCAGCCAGAGTGTAGGCACAGCTCATGGGTGCTTCCTTGGGCTCAGCTCCCTTGTGCTCAATAAGCAAGCAGGATGTATGGGCAGAGGAATCCTACCTCTTTCCAGTGCTCAAGCCTCCATGGACTTCAACTCAGATTTTTGGCCAAATATAATAAAGGTGGGAAGTCAAATACATAGAAGTTCATAGAATCATTATGGTTGGAAAGGCAAATGAGAACATGCAACCCAACCACTAACCCACACCTGTGTCCACCCTAGATTATACCACTTAGTGCATCGTCCTTAAATACCTTCTGGAGATGGTTCAACCCACCACCTCCCTCCCAGGGCAGCCAATTTTCACAGAAAGGCTCAACTCTCCCTTCACAATAAAGACAGTTTTCAATGAGAACCCATAAACTACCAAACACCACATTGGAAAGAACCTTACAAATGCATCTCAAGGGGAAAGGATTCAATTGGCTGTGTTAACCCTGCAAACAAAGTCAACAAATCCCCATCTAAAATCCAGAGGAATGGCAAGTTTCATTAGTTTTTGCACTCACAAAAACTCTTACACAGGATTTTTGAGTGCTCTGTCAGTGACTACTGAGAGAAGGAAGCACCATGGTTATCAGTACCATCCCAACATGATGGAGATTCCTTCCTCCAAACCACTACACTGTATTTACCATACAAGCTCAGCTTTCTGCAGCAGAAGGTACTGTTGTTCTATCCGTACTTGCTTACAGAGTGTGACGAGGGGTTCTGCTCAGTATTACCAATCCTCATCATACCTGATACTTGTTTTCATGTGTCAGAGGTAAATCCTGCCTGGAGGCTCACAGTTACCCCTGGATCATTTGGATCCAGTGGGGGAGAACAGCGGGTAAGCGGGTTGCTCACAGAGCACAACAAGAGATTAGTCTCAGGATGGTCCTTTATACAGATACCAAATATTGTTCCAACAGGGATGGGAGCTTTGATTCTCTGCAGGAGGGATCCCAGAGCTGCTCCTCCCCATGCTGGGCAGCTCGCTCAGCTCCTGCTGCACACAGCAGAGGTTGCTGCTTTGTTTTGAATGTATTTGTCAAGGACACCTCTGTATTTGGGCTGGGGATTTTATCATCTTGCTTTTATAAATCCAAATGAAACAGCACATCTGTTAGAGAATTGGATTAAGTTATGAAAAATCACAAACATGAGCAAGCAAAAGCAATTGTTATTTATTTATTTAAGGCCTCAAGGAAAGGAGGCGGCCAAAAGACATTAACGTTTGGAAGGGTAAGAACCTAAAATGAATGGTGCATCAGGAGCAGCACAGGCTAATTTATACGAGCCAAAAACCTTTTGTACAAAGTATACTGAACTGTGAAACAGGTTTGAGCATGGGCCAGGTCGTGTTTCCTAGGCAGATGCATGATTATCCAGCATGACTTTGCACTATAACACAAGGGCACCGCTGCAATCGACAGGAGGGAGCTGCATTAAAGTCTCAGGTGGGGACGCAGAGGTTTGGCACAAGAAGCTTCAGGCTCAGCCTGAGTTTTTCATTGTGGGGGTGGGGAGAAGAGTAGATAAAGCCTTGTCTGATTTATACTACACAGGAACACAGTCCCTTATATGCTTATACTGCTGAGGCACAAACAGATGAGCTATACCCAGCTGACAACAGTAACACTTTTACAGCCAACATGAAAATATATATATATATAAAACACACAAACAAGCAAAACTCAAAACCAAGAAAGAAAAACCACCATGGATTTTGCTGTCAGAGTACATGGGAGTAAGACCCAGATTTCCATAAATCTCAGCTGTTGCTCCGGCAACAGTCCCTTTCAAAGAGCTAACACAAGGCAAGCACGTTCCCAAAGCTACCCATGCCATCCCTGTGACTCAGTTTACTTGCTGCAAGCAGGGCTAAGAACCTCAGGTGAGAGCAGCACGTGCTCCATGGTCTTTGCCTCAAGTAACCCTTCCTGAGGTCACTATGAAAGCCAACACATCCCAAGAAGAAAGCTTTGCAAGAAAGACTTGCCTCTGTCCTGTTACCCTCCTTGAGTAATGCATGCTGCTTAGGGCTGCAAGATATGGCTACAGATGCCCAAGACCTAAAAGAGCAACTGAAAGGCGTGGGGAGAGCCTGCATGCCCAAACCCTGCACCTCACTCTTTACTGCAGGGTGGGATTTCGGTCCTCTAAACAGATTACCATTTAATTTCCCCTTCCTCTATTGCTGGCTGCCCATAGAGAAGCGACTCATTCCCTACCAGCCTATTTCTATTCACCTGATCCTATTATTCCAGCTCATTCTGACTGCCTGCGTGGGAAGGAGCACTTAATAAATCAGTATTTAATGCATTGTTACCAGATTTTTCTTTACATTTGCTAGCAAGGTGGCAGACGTTTGTCGGCATGCTTCAGCTTGGGCTGAGCACTTTAGATATAGCTCAGACCTGTGCAGGATGGAAATCTCATAGCAAAAGCAAACCTTAATTCCAGTTTGTTGTGCTCTCAGAGCACAGAGATGAATTACTCTGGGTTGAAGCATCATTCCATGATCACACCAAAAGAAACCTTATAGCTCAATGAAATCTACTCAGCCAGCTTCAATCTGCATCCTCTAATAACAAATGCCTGTCATTTTCTCACTTCTCTCCTCCAACCAAATAACACTGGAGGTTTTCAGATTTGGACACAATTAAAACCTAACAGGAGAAAGCACATTAATAGCTCAATGGCAGCAATAGGGAATATGTGATTTGTAGGTGCTGTTTCTCATTGGTCTGCACTAAACAGACAGGTTGAGACTGGAAACAGTGGGACCTCATCATCTCAGATCTGCCAGTTACCTGGGGTGACCCTGCAGCTGCCCAGCAGCAAGCAGGGGAGGAGCAGCAGCTGCACAGTCACAGAGATGCAGGGTGTTTTGTCAGGTTAAACAAAGAACACGACAGTTCTCCCACTGTACGGCAGCCTCCCTGCTGACCTCGCAGAGGTAAAAAAGGCAGAAAAAACCACGTGGGTTTAGCCGAAATTAAGCAGACAGAGGATTAGGGAAGGATTTTGATCTCTGGCCTGGCTCTCGCTTGGGCGGACAGCTTACACTCACACACCTCAACAAAAGAGAAATCAGCGGATGAATGATGTAATTTTGCTTTGGCACAATCAAAGGAAGAAGGAGAGGAAATTATCCGTGCCTTTCTGCATTCATAGGAAAGTTTCTCACTCCTCCTCTCTCAAAATAACCAGCAGCACTCCATGCAGCTATACCACATCCTTAACAAAGTTATGAGAGGTGGTGGGTGCCCATCCCTGCAGACACTGCAGGTCAGGCTTGACAGGGCTCTGAGCACCTGATCAGCTGTAGGTGTCCCTGTTCAGTGCAGGGCAGTTGGACCAGATGACCTTTAGGGGTCCCTTCCAACTCAAGTGATTCTAAGATCTTGAGGCTATATGACAACTGTGCAGAGCACTGAGCAGCCCTGCGTGCATCTCCAGCCATGAGAACTCCTCCTCCCATTGATCTGGCTTTCTACCAGTTCTATCTAAGACATCAAGAAAGAACACAGTTCAACCAATGTGTGACCTGAGTCTCAGGATCTTGTGCTTTCTGAGCAGGAAACAGCTGCCTTCACCAGGAATTTGAAAATATGGAGGACTTTGCTATGCAGTCACAAATCCTTATTCAGTATTTCAGTTTAGAGAGCTTAAATTGCTCAGGTATAATCCTGTGTAGGTTCTCAGGATGGATGAGTGGAAACAGTGCAATTCTGTGACGGTAACATCCTGACCCAAGGTGACACGTGTAATCCTCTGGCTTTAAAACAAAAGCAAACAGAAGAACACAGGGAACAGACACTTCAGCATTGCCACCATCTCTATGGTGAAGTGAAGCAGCAGATTATCATCCCATAGAAGCATCCCAGAGTGACTCTGAGGACAGAACATCATGCATGGCTTCCACAGGGAAGGCAGGAGAGAAACAGAAATGCACAAGCACTCATCTCCAGGGCTGCCCCCGAAGCAATAGAGTGGGGTGAGCTCATACAAAACGCTGGAGCAGCTGAGCTTTCTGGGGTCAGAGGGAGGAATTTCAGTCCTTCAGCAGTCTTACTTGTATGGCTCAGGTGCTCCTGCAATCCATGCACACGCATGCATTTTCACATGCATCCCTTACCCACATACTGAATAGCAGCGGCACATGCTGCCCTTTCTTCCATTCTTTAACACTGACACTAGGACTGCATTTAAGCTCTGTGGAAAGGAGGAAGCTCTAACAAAGCAAGGGAAATCAATACATGACAACTACAATTCTCTGCTCGGTAATTACACAGAATTTACACTGCTGAGTAGGCTCCCTCCATTGATTTTTACAAAAATATTTACTGCAGCAGAAACGTAGGTTTAAGGCTAAGTTTTGAGGCCTTTTTAGTACATTGATTTTAAAATAATAACCCATTTCATACTGCACGATGCTTTAATGCCTTCATTCAGGGACACCTCCAAATGGGCAACACAGGCACCTGTGCCTACTGTGTTCTTTTCCCTCATTTGCTATTCCTTTGTTTAAAAACCCAAAGGATCCCCAGTCCAATTGCTCACAGTTCCTGCTCTTCTCAGCTACTTGCTGCAGACTTTCCAAACAAAACAGCGTTCCAGTTTAGCAATTCTTATGTACTTAGCACAACCTCTGTAAGAGGTGAGTCATGTCAAAGAAAGCCCTCGATTCAATCATAGACAAAACCATCTCAAGAATCAGGTTAACCACCTCCACCCCCGTGGCACAATTGCACAACTGTCAAGATGACTGGACAATTACAGCGCTTCAGTATCTCAGCAATGCTTAGGCTGTGCATTACAGTCATGGAAATGAGCAAAGGCTACCACTGCTCCTGTGTTCAGTGCAGCACAGATCAGGGCACCTTGCAGGGGGGGAGCAGGGGCTGCATCGCAGCGCACAGCACAGGCACTGTGGATGTCTCTGCCAGGCACTTGACGCAGCTGTGCAATGCTGAGAGGCAGATTAGGGAGCGATGTGCTCGAGGAGAGCTTGCTGTAATCACAAGCAAAGTGGAAAGGCAAAGGGAAGGCTGCCAGGAGACGAGCATTAGAAAGGTTTAGTGAACACTCTTTGGGGTGGCAGAGGGCCCCTTTACAACCTCCTCTGTGCCCTTCTGTAAGTTTGCCCTTTGCTGGGGACACAGCGAGGACACAAAAGCTTCCACAGACGCAGTGAAAGAATATTAAGAGGAATAAAATCTCTACTCAGGGCACAGAATAATAAATATTTATTGGCTTTCCTCTTTGCACGTTGCAGAAATGAATGCATAAAGAAGTTCGGTGACCTGCGGGAAGTAAGCCAAAGTCAGCTCTTCTGCAAACAAAGAGCAGCTCCTATTTATCTCCTCAGTGGTGCTACACATGTCGCTGCCCATCCAGGACAGATCCAGGATACTGTCCTCTTCTAACCCCTCTAAAGCCACTGCCTGCCCTACTCCACGTGTACCAGTCCACCCCCAGTGCCAACACTCCTCCATGCTGAGTACAGCAGATCCTTCACTGCCAGGCAAGACAATACTCCAAGAAGTGGTCCTCTCAAAGACTGAGATATGTACTGCCTACTCCCCAAGTACTGCCAACACATAGTAGCTGTTGCTGCTTTGCCAAGTTGCTGCTGTTCATTCCGTGCCCAAACACCAGCTCCTTTTCTTATGTAAGAAGAACCTGCTTTCGTATCTCCACTCAACCCTTGTCAAGCAAGCCTGCTATATTCCCTCAGACCTCTTTCAACATAACCACACACTAATGAGAATGTTTGTTCTCTTGTCACACTGCCAAAAGCATGCAAATGCTACAAAAAAGCCACACAGAAGCGATGCAAGCGCGGTTTGTCTGTTGGCTTTTCTATTTGTTCCCAGATTAAAGACAAACCCGCTCAAAACAATTTATATGAAAAGAAAAAAAAGCAGCAGTAATACATAGGGAAGAGGTTTAAGAACCACAAATTGGAATACGGGACCCCAAATCAAGCTTAGTAATCTTTGGGGGGGGAACATGTGGGAGCTTTCGTTTCCATCCCTTCTCAGTGGCTCTTGGCTGCTCTGTGCAGTTCCTTCAGAATGATCTGTTCCTCCTTCTATCTCCAGTGACACAATCCCCCGTTCACATCCCAGCTCTGGGGTTTCTCATCATTTAGCTGATGATACTTCAGACATACCACCAGCCTGAGGAACTCTGCTCAGGCCATAAGAACCCATTCTTCAACAAGGCGACCCAGTTCACACCCAGAAGACAGGTACGGGATGGAAAGGGGTGAGGAATGAAATGACAGCTTTGCTCTGAGGACCTGTGAAGTGATGCTTTCTTAAAGGAAGAAGTTAAAGGTGGGTAAGACAGAGAGCAGGCTATATAAATTGTTCAAGATGCAGTTCTTCCCACAAACGGATGGCTGAAGCACATCACACATTGCCAGGGGCCATCAGAGAAGCATGTAATGTGAATCAGTCCAAGGAAAAGAGAGAAACTTGGGCTGGGGGTTGGTGGCACAGAACCCAAGCAGAGAGGAGACAGCTGAATGCACTGCCAAAGGACCAAGACCACACAGCTCCCCAGGTACCAGTAGGGATAGGCACAGCAAGTGGGTGCAGCTCACAGAAACCTCTGCTAACAGCAGCGCTTGCCAGATTGGGGAGAGCACTGCTCTGTTTCCCATGCAAACTGCCCATTGTTTCCTAATGCAATTTGATTTTCTCCTCCATGTCTTTAACATCTCCAGTAGATGTAAAAAGCCACTTTCTTTTTGTGGAAACATGAAAGTTCTCCATTATTCAGCATTTATTACACATGGATGAAGGTCACTGTCCTCCTTAAAGAGCTCTCCTGAAGCACGCAACACTAATAGCTGCACCAAGAAGAAACTAAATTCATTTTCTGAGACCTCACTTTTGACACCAAACACACCGTCTGGGGCAGGAGAGGATGGCAGCAGCAATTCCTCATGCAGTGTTGAGGAACCACACATGGAGCACCAGGACCAAACACAACCAAGCATCACTGCCCCTTTCTTCCAGCACTTAAAGGGCTCTGGGGTGAAGGGACATAGAGGTTGGTACCAATTCCCAAACTCCTTCTCCAGCACATGGTGTTTCATGCTTCTAAACAATCCAGAGTCACTGCTCTTCCCCTTCTTAGGGGCTTTGTAAGTTGAACTTCTGTGCAAAAGGCACCTGAGTCATCAGAAGGAACCCAGAGACTCAAATTGTCCCTAAATGTGAAATGAATGGGAGAACAAATAGAACCACAGAACCACTCAGGTTGAAAAAGACCTTAAAGATCAAGACCAACCATGACCCAACCATACTACCCTAACGAACCCTCTGCTAAATCACGTCCCTGAGCAGCAGTGAATGTTGTAAGCCCCCCCCCTCATCTCATGGTAAAATCACTTTTCATCTTACTTTCAGTGTCCAACAACTACATCTCTGCATGAAGAAAAGAAAGTGTCAACCATCAATACATCACCCTCACTATAACAGTTACAGGGTTCAGAGGCCTCTGTGAGCAGAGCAAGGAAAGAGCACCAGTGCCCTGCTTTGCTGACCTACCCCTGTTTAGTTCAGGGTATCAGATGGTACAAACAGCCCAAAGGGGATTTGCCATCATCACGTAGAAATCACATGCCATTTAGAGGCTCCAGAATTAGGTTGACTTTGCAATTCAACAAGCACAGGAGGAAGATGAATAAAAAGTCGGTGGGTTAAAAGTCAGTCTGTCTGAGTGCTGGGAGCACAGCTTGCATTTAGCTGTGCTGCACAGCTCAAAGACTAAAGCTGGAAATGTGATATTAAGGTTCACACAGCTGGGAAGATATTGGCATTTGGGCAGACGTCAGCGATTCTTTCAAGCGAATTACAGATACCAAGGGCTGGAAAGTCAGAAACATTTCTCTTGCATAAAATGTGATATGTCAAGATATTTAGTCTGTAGCAAATGATGCTCTACATGAATCTGAAATACCAGGCTTCTTGCAGCTGAAAACACAGACATCCCATCCTATACATACACACATATATTCTCCAGCTATACTGACATCTCTTCCATCCATTCCAACCTGCGGTCCCTCGCAGGGCACCCAGCACTTGTACAGCATCCAAACCCTTAACACTAAGCTGCTCCAGAGCAAAAAACGATAGCAAAAATGCCTTCACACTCCCTGTTATGAGGAGTATGAGCACAGAATGGGCGACGAGTGCACATTACAAGCACCGACTACAAATCAGAGACAACGTATGATCACCTACTGCCTGCAAAGCGATTGGGCTCACGTTCCCAGCAAGAGCTTTCATCACCCTGTATCCCCTGCAAGGGGCTTCTTGCTTCCTCCAAGGGCAGAGGGATAAGTGGGATGAGGCCGAGCTGTCAGTGGGAGCACTGCCAGTTCCCACGCCAGCAATGCCGCACAGACTCAGGGAGACAGAGCTGCCCAGCTGAGGTTGCTTTTAACCTCGCTGCAAATAACTGGCTTTATTTATTATTATTATTTTTTGCTGTCGGCCAAATATTAAATGTCACTTTCACGCTAATTTTCAGGCTTGGACACAAGCATTTGTTTTTCAGAGAATGCTGCAGAAAACCTGCGCAGAAAACCTTCTGCACAGATGGATGCAGCCAAGATTGAGGAAGAATTCCACTGCAGTTGATGAAGGTTGGTTTTACCCATGTGAAATAGAATAGAAAAGGTTTTAATTAAAAGTTGAAATGAAATCAGAAGACTGCTTTTGTCAAAGCACACGGCCAGCATCTAGCACCATAGAATGGCTTAGGCTGGAAGGAACCTTAAAGATCACCCAGTTCCAATGTTAAAGGCATTCTGCTATTCAGAAATCAGTGCTTCAGGTTTGCATCTACAGAACGCTGACAGCAGAAGGAGAGGGAAGCAGTGTGCCCTGTTCGGTGTTAGGTCACATCCAGCTGCTCAAGAAACACAAGGGAACAGGAGGGAAGAGCTCAGCTACCGACTTCAGGCCTGCAGGATGTCACAGGGCTGGAATCACTTTCTCCCTCCTCACCACAATTCCAGATGTCACAGAGGGCAGAGGATACAGGCACAGCTCAGACTGGGTACGAAAGGGCACCATAATTAATTTATCTGCTGCACACTGATCTCTACATCACCTCTGAAATGGGCCAGGACCATAAGGTACCGACAAACCTCTGGTTTATTAATAACATTCTTTGCTCCCTGGAGAGATTATGTTAAAATAAAAAGCCCATTTTAATTTCCCTTGAAGTCATCTGGGAAACACTCGTTCTGACTTAACCTCAGGCCTTCTTTTCTTTCCCCTTCAAGGGATCAGCAAACCAGTTGTCTGTAAATAGAGATTTACCCAGTCTCCAGTTGCATGCAGGTGGGATTAGATCATCATCATCATGTTTGGAGCATCACGGCTGCATGCAGAGCCCTGCACAACCCAAGAGCAGCGCCAGACAAATCACAGGTTGCCCATCCAAAAGGGCTTACATTAATTACGTGAATCCAGTAGAGATAGGAGTGTGATTAAACTGTCGCTACTGCCTGGGATTTGACCGCCATCCAGCAGTAATCCCATGCAATCTGCATCTGAAGTGCATGTAAGGGGGATACCCCAACCACTTACTTTCACAGAACCCAAAGACTCTGGTAAACTGCAGCATCCTTTCATGCAGGAACAGTTCCTAGAGAGCAGCTTCTCCAGAGGTGAGCTCTGAGCCCTCAGCTCTGCACCTCCATCTCCCCAGACTATTGCAAACCAAAGGGCACTGGGGACTTTGAGCTGGGCTGTAACATTAATTAAACCCCAAAAGCCTCTTTCAGGAAGAGCAGAACTAGACACAAGAACTCACAGACTCATTGCTTAGCAAGTCTCCTCACCAGAAAACTAAGGTAGAACTTAAACATATACACTCAAGCAGAGAATAGGAAGATTACTACAAGCTGTTTCTACATTCTCACTCTCATTTGCCAACTGATAAGCCAGGTGGGGCAGCAAGTCATTTCTCTGCCTCGTCAAAGGAAATGGGATAGAAATCTGGTAGACAACGCAAAGAAACACCTGGGAAATGCCTAGACAAGGCAAAGGGCAGATTGCTGCTGCAGAGTTTGGTTTACAATATGTTAGACGGCACTAAGGTGGCACACCCCACTTGTACAAGCAGGGTAGGATGCTAAAGTATAGCCAACTCAAACCAACTTTGTGGCGGATAAGTTCAACCAATTAAGTGAAAAATCAACAAAGTTGTGTTTTTGTTGTACCTGCTGCACCCAGAACCTCAACCCCAGCTTTTCAATGAGCTGCTGACAACTATTTCATTCCAAGTTTGCAATTTGCCTGAAAACACAAACAGCTTCAGAATGAAAAGCAACAGTGCTTTCTCTGGGTCAGCAAGGAGGGCAAACACCATCTTTATTTTGCACCTTAGCCATAAACGGGAGAGGTAAGGCTCACACTCAGAAGCACAAAGACTCCCAACCACCTGGTTAGGAACAGGTTGTAGCTGAACAACGTCATCTAATCCACAGCTGGAGGTTTTCCAGTTAATAAAACAACCATACAGGGCAATAAAAAAAAAACAAAAGCAATTCAAAAACAAAGCACTTCCTTCCTTTGCCACCTCCAGCCTCAAAAAACCCCCCTCCAAAATAAATAAATAAAATGCCAGCCAAAAAAGTACAACAGACAGCAGTGCTCCTGAAATTCAAGTATGCCTTTTTTTTTCCTTATGAGCTTTTTACATAGTGCAACGTTATCAGCACTTCTGATCAGTGTGCCATGGTAAGGAGACTAAGGATGGGTTGGAGGCAGTGATTAGCATCTCAGTAAACACCAGGATCTCATTGGGAACAAGCCCACTCTGCTTCCCCTCCTGCCACCACCCACGCCCAGCATCAGAACACACTGCTTAGTCAAAAAACAAGCTTGCTTTGCAAGAAAACAGACCACATGCAACCCGTGGCCCAGGAGAAAGCATGCAGCAATGCTCTTGGGAATCACCTAAGAATTGTGCTCCAGAAAAGCAACATTTAGCCCAGTTTCAATTTAGATACCTAATTCCCACAGTTATTGATTAAAATTAAGAGACTGACTTTCCACAGAAATCAAAGAATCTTTTGATGTTAGGATCCGGTTGTCTGTAGATGTGACAGAAGTAACATATACCACAGGTTCCATATACTGGCTTAGCTCCTGTGCATCCCCCCCACCCCCTGCCATGCATTGCCACAGAACAACATCAGAACACCTTTGCACTGCAAGGATGCATCAAAATCAAGGGGGGGGGGGGGGGGGAATACTGCCCTAATGTCACCTTATGACATCCTCTTTTCATAGAGAAAAAGTGCATCTAGGCAGGACAAAGCCATCACGAATACTAAGCTAAGAGGCAACCCCCAGCTGAGGACAGCAGAGCATTAATTGATGTTTGAGCAGTCACTGATGCCCAAGCCTCCTCCACAGCACAGCCAGGGTTGTTTGCAGCTCCTTTCCCACGTCTCCACCCCTTCAGTCTCCCCCTGCACAGATCCCAGCTACAGTGGGAATGCTCTCTAACAAGTATTACTCTTTTGATGATTGAATTAAGACATCCATATGGTGTTAGCTGATGGCTAACAAGATACAGGTGGTCTTTCATCTCAAGGGTAATTGGTCTCTGCAGCGATGACTAACACACAAAAGTTGTCCCAGTTGTCATTTTTTTTCCCCCTTAATATTATTTCTTTTCAACTCTAATAAGAAACATCAGTGTCTTGCACAAACAGCTACAGCAGGAACGTTTTGTCCAACATCAAGGCTAGCAAAGCGAACTGAGCTGCAGGGAAAGAGCGAGGTAAGCAGAGGCAGACAAGGAGGAGAGAACTGGTGCTCAGTGCATATTGCTTCCTGCTCAAACTCTTGAATTTCCCCAGCTGCTTTGATCTGCTGCCTTTGGTGAGGTCCTGCCCCTTGCAATGGTCAGTGTTGTTGAGGTGCATGAAGCCAAGTGCTTGGGAGCATCAAAGCGCAGCATGACCCGCTGCTAACAGCCACCTGAGAAAAATATTTAAATCCTCACATTTTAATTGGGTAATAAAGGGACAGATTTGGAAAGACTCCTCCAAATAAAAGAGCCCTACTATTGAAATCAAAAGGAATCTAAGTGAGAGCAAGCTTCCTTAGAGGGACAGCCAAATATCTCATTAGCAGCACAATTAATGAAATGGATGTACCTTGGCAAAAATTAACCTGCAAAGTTTCCAAGGGCTTTCAAAATAGCAAAACTGAAAGGACAAACCATAGGGATCGAACCCCAGACTTTCAAAGCAAAGCCAGTGAAGGCAGCCATCCTGCCAGCAGAGCTAACAGGTCCCAAAAGAAGGAGGCCAATGTCTGGTAGGTTCAATCCCAGCAGCTGGGTGACCAGTTCTGCTGGATGGGAGGCTGGGGTTTGATGCTGCACACACTGCCTTCTCCTTGAGCCTACACAATGTGCCAAGGATGGGCACCCCCTCAACAAGCTCATCTCACTGGCTTCTAAGAAGCATTCCAAGGATTTATTCTATTTTATTGTATTGCACAGTGCCCACCATATGATTTCATGATCCTTCTTCCAGGTAAGTCCATCCAGGGAGATCAAATGCTGTAGCTAATTGGACTGCACTGATGTCTCCACAGAACTGGATCTCACAAAACACGATCTGTTGCACCACCTCACCCTTTTGATTCATGTCACAGCTATTCCTCTGGTTAATTCTAGTTCATTTAGTTTTAGTCACCCAGGATCACAGCCCCAGCCTACCTGCAGCAGCCTCTCCCCTTCAGAGGGCAAATCAAAGTGATTCATCACATCACCCAATGACAGAGGCAGGTTTCCTGCCTGCTAAGAACCAGCAACGTATCCCAAAGGGCACCACCTACGACTACCACCAAAACAACAGGCTGGCTTGTTAATTCTTGACATGGTCAGCTCAGCACCTTCCAATCTACTTAATTAATTTTATGAACTCAAGAACTAATACATACCATCCTCTGCATGCCTGCTGTTTAAGTGACGAGCAGCTCTCTCCCACAGCAATGCTGAACCCCACAAGGCTCTCAGCTGATGACCATTTTAAATACATGACAGAGAAACCAATGTGCTCAAGAATGACATTTTACAAAGACATCGAAATCAGCAAATCCTTATCGAAAGCCAAGAATCAGCTGTGAGGTGCACAGGGCAGAGCAAACAGCACCCACCCTCAATATACTTTTCACAGATTCATTTGTGTTGGACTCAACCTTTATTTGCTCAGCTCATAACAAAAAGGCTATTAGCAGAAGGTTAAGAAACTGGAGAAACTGCTGGAAAATAATGGTGCTCACAGTGCTTATGGGTTTGTGCATATATACATTTAACTGAACAAACAGATCCATTCAGCTACTGCCTCTCACAACAGCCTGCCTGCAGTGGGAAGGCTATCCCTGTTAACTGATAACTGTTACTGCTCTAATATTCCCTACACACTTGTTTATGTTTCCAATTCATTTCCTAGGATATTATGACAGGGGAGGTACAAGGGGACACAAACCCACTTGGAGCTGGACAGCATCACTGAGTGAAGATCATTCACTGAGTGAAGCACAGCAGAAAAGAGTAAGGAAAGCTGAGTAATGGCTGCTGAGTGGTAGGTGGGTGAGCTCAGGGAAACACCATCCAGCAAAAAGAGCTGGAAGAACTGGGAAGTGCAAGCCTAAGCAAGACACGCTTATTCCTTGCACAAGAAAGTTGTCAGCAGTCAGACAAAATGAGCAGTTCCACTACATTGTCAAACCATCATCCAGCTACTGGAAACCCAGGTGAATTTCTCATCAGGAAAACAACAGTTCTACAGAACGGGGAAGAGATGGGAACAATGCCCATCTCAGTGCATTTCTGTGGGTACTCAGGGTGCTTGCCGTCATCCCACAGTATGCGTCATATCAATCAAGATCTGTAAAGAACAGAACTGGTTCCAGCATGCAAGCCCGATCATCTGCAAAGTCTGCTTTCAGCTCCAACGTATTCATGCTTCTCAGAATTACATACCATGTCCTCCAGGAATAGAATTCTGAAGGTTTCAGAATAGAAGTGAAACAAACGTTGCTATTGAAGGTGCTGTCACTGACTGCCCACCCTACAAACACAGTGAGTTACATACTGAATGTTATTTAGACCATGATGGGAGCTGCGCTATAGAGTGCCAAGGCTTTCTGCTCTCAGCTCTTTCTGTAATGCCATGGACCAATATTTCCACTGTTTCCAACCCCTCTGCCTCAGACAGGGCTGCCAACCAGGAAGTCAGGCCGTAGCTCAGGCTGCCCAGGGCCCCATCCATCCCAGCCTTGAACACCTCCAGGGATGGGGCAGCCTACGAAAGATAAGTCCTGAACACATGGGATGTGAGTCCATGAACTGAAACACCCAGACCACTTTGGCAAACCTGAAGAGAATCTCTGGCACATTAAAACCAACACCACATTCTTCTAACGTGCCAAGCAACCCAGCAGTGCTCCCTTGCAACATCAATATCAATTTCCTCCATCAACAGGAGACAGAATAATAGCAACTTCCTCTCTATAATGCAGCCTTTAATTGTCCCAGATCTAATGCTGGCTTCCAGAAGCCATTCATTCTGCTCTGTAGGTAACCATGCTCTAGACAAGATGCAGCTACTTCAGCAGCACATGTTAAATGCTGCAGGAAGGTGCATAAGGAGTCTGCTAATAACATTAATCTACCACAGCATTATCCTGGTTCTTGCCAAGCACACAAACCAGTGCTGAGAGCAACGTGGGTGCTCCAGTGACCAGAAAACACTTGTAAGCTCTTACTCATCTGAGAGGCAGCAAATCCATACAACCACTGTCAGATCAGATGTTTTTCCCCCTGTATCAACTCTGTAGTGCCTCTGATCCCCCTTTTAATGACAAAGTCTTCATTGATTTCAACAGAACTCAGCAAGACCCAGCAGAAAAGGAACTAAAGAAAAGAGGGTAATGTCAAGTGAATCATTAGTGGGTAGAAAAAGGAAAGTAGTTCTCTACATACTCTCCCCCCACCTTTAAAACAAATGATGCTACAAATTGATGGAATCCTTTGACATCAGTGAAATTGTAACAATAATAAGCCCTGCACAGCCTGCAGGAGCAAGGTGATCCTCCTGTCAGAGAGGATGCCAATGAATACACAGGGAGAATCACCCTGCTTGTTTTAATACCTTTAAAAAGGAGTTGAGACCTTAAATACAACAGCAGATGGAGTGAGGGAAGCAAACCAGCAGTAAAGCAAACTTCCCTTCATAAAGCCATGAAAACTATATTTTCTTATCTCTTGCTTGCCATTGCCAGCTTTATGACCTTTTGAGTCAAACATGCTCCCAGTTGGTGGAAGGGAATCTGTCTCCCACCAGTAGCAGGAACAGACACCACTACAGCACTAACGTTGTTTCCTTTTGAACATCCTTTGGTGTGTGCCCTCAGTTACCACAACACGGCCCTTTTCTCCTTGGGTTGGTTACTACAGCAACAGGATCTGTTTGTGTTTGGTATCAACACATTGCAGGCCTCAAAAAAAAAAACAACATACCCACTGTTAGCTCAAGAAATATGAAGCTACATGTCAGCAGCCCATGCCACAGAGTAATCCTTCATCCCATCTCTTTAATTATGAAACTCCTTGAATCCCCACCTCCTTGGCTGAGCGCAAGCCCGAGCAACCTCTGCCTTCCAAGGATGCACAGCAGAGGTGCACAGCCCAGAGAAACCACAGCATGCAGGACTTGAGACTTCAGGGCCATAGATGTATTCTATTCTATGGCTCTACCCATTCAGTATCACATCTACATTCTTCTGCATACATGCGTTTATCCTAATGTAAAAGATGTTTGTGATTAGAGCAGTCTTCCTGAATTGTAACACACCTGCAAGGAGATCACATGAGGTTACTTAAAGTTCCATTGAACTGCAGCACAACTCAGAGGGAAGGAAAAAAAACTCTCAGTGCAAGGAGTTATTTCTGCCTAATTCGCTGCCTTGGGACAAAAGAGGGATCTTATGGCAGATGAGCAATAACTTGTACTTAGCTGTCAGGTAAGAGACTGCTTCTTCCCCCCTGGCTACAGCACAGCCTTTACGTACTTGACAATACACAGAAAACAGCATGGACTGGTCAATCAGATCATTTCTTACCAGCAGCCAGCCATGATGGAAAGCCTGGCCAGACTATTACCACTGTCATTAATTAGATTCTATCCTAAGGGAACAACCTATGCCAGATTTGCTCTTAATTTAAACTGAGGGAACTTACCCAAAAATATTTTATCCGGTCACACACAGAGCAGCCCCCACTGAGTGAACATGCTATTATGAGAAAGCAAACTGATATAAATATAGCACAGTGACATTATACACTCTGCAGTTATTTCCTCCGTGAAAGAAAGGAGAATGAAGTGGGTAAGCTGCTCAGCCAGCTTTCTGCTAAGGCCACTGAAAACTGCATTGACGACACCAACAAAAATAATCAGTGTAACACAAACCCGAGCAAATCATTCTCTAATAACATCTTATATAAGAACTTTGACCACTTGTCAAGTACTCACAAACCTGAGAAGAAGTACATCTCCAACAGCTCCCTCTCCATTTATATCCTCTCACAGAGTTCATTTTTTTTCCTGTTAGCTTATATTTTTAATACACAAACTGAAAGCAGTTTGATGTCAGAATTAATCACCCCCTATTCAAAAACCTACTAGTGATCGATAGGCTGGGAGAGGACAGATACTGAACTTCATTGCTGGCATGGCTGATTGGTTGGGTGTACACATGCTCTCTTCCTGCACCCCACAATTCACATGTACGCACTCAGATTGTGATTCCCATGCACAGAGCCAGTAATTTCACTTGTTTTCTTTTGCACTTCACCTGCAGAAAGGAACCCTGTGCAGCTAAATGCATATTTCTGAAGGAAGCACGTAGTAAGCAGAAATCGTTTTCTTCTGGCAATGCTTTCCCAGCCACAGCTGATGTGCCAACTTTATTTAAATAAGTTATTTTAGTATACAAGATGAATGTATCTAAAGACCAAGAAGAATCACTCTTCCTAATCTTCCTCTTACGCACCCTCCTTAATCCTGTCCTCAGACATGAAGCATTGCTTAAAAATGCCCATGGAACAGACTGAAAATTGCTGCTTCTTCATATCACTGTTGTTTTTTGTGTGTGTGTGTGCTTGTTTTTCTTTATTAAATAACAGATAATCTTAGAATCACTCCAAATTCCAGCTCATCATTTACAATGCTGGCAAAGCTGCCCCAGTGAATTTAGTCTCATCATTCACCTTTGGACTGTACGGTATTGTGTATTCTATTTATCACCCAGCTCTACCAGTGCATCCCTTCACAAGCCCTTACAGATTGAAGGGAAGGTTAATAGCAACACAAGAAATATCAGGATTTTATGGCCAGTGACGGGAAAACACGGGTATGCTTTGAATATGTAGAAGAACCTCTAAGTCACATAGGAACACATTCAGGAATGCCATGCTGTGTAGCTATGCTATCCCAGAACATATAATGCCCTTCAGGTCAGTGGGACTGCCCAGCTCTGGCCACAGCTGTGCTCAGTTATGGCTGGGAGCTTGGTAAACATCATAGCAAGGAGGGAACTGACAGCAGTGTCCATTCAGTTGATGATTGAAAGCCAGGAGAGGGATGACAGCACATGCGCATGGAGCTTTAGCTCCTAAAAACGGTACTAACTGCAGAAGAAACGCATTTACAGCAGCACATACTTCAACTTCATTAAGACGTTTTACATTGGAGCCATTTACCTGCTGACAAGCACTGCAGAAAGAAGGATGAGCCAAACTAGTGAAGTTTTTGGCTTTGTTTTCTCCCCCTCCCCAAGAGAACAACTTCACCCACAGCACCCACTTTAAATCTGCTGCAGTGGGTACTACTACTGAAGCCAATGAACACTTTATGACAGAGATGCTTCACCGGGTATCTCAACCCAAATTTCATATCTTAGACACCTGGAATTCTTTTGCAATGTTATCACCACAACAATGAGCTCAACTCTGGGCTCAACATATCTCAAAGCAGACATCACCATCTTCTTCATCCCATTTTGTTACACAGGTTACATTATTTGGGGCCCTGCCATAGTACATTGGGTCACAACACCTACTCTGTAATAGGTCCTTGCTTGCTAAAATGTGACGGTGGAAGTGACAAGTCATGCATCTCCTTTCAGCCAACCATAAACAACCACTATCAGAACTTAAAGCAATCAGGGCAAACAGCAGCTTCCTAACTATTCACTATCCATTACTAGGGCTGTCAATCTTTACCACAGCTACAACAAAAGAAAATATCAGGGTACCTCCCTGCTGCTTACTATCACTCGAGTACAGACCGATGCCACCTTACCTTCACAAGCACAGCACCACACAAAGAAACCTGAAGGCAGCTCTCCAACCAGCAACAAACATGGCAACAGCAAGATGGAAAAACTCCCAGTGAGAAGTTAACAGAGCCTTACCTATATACAGAGAGGAATCTTTCCGCCTCACATGGTCGTCAATGTAGGAAACTCCCAGGGGCTGGACAGGAGTAGCACCAATGCCCAGGAGGACCTGTGCTCCAATGAGCAGCAAGTACATCATGTTGGTGGCAGTCCGATTCCTGCAGATAAGGTCCGGGTCTGGTCCCTCATCACTGGTGGACCCGTTGGCAGCACACACATCCCTCCCTTCAGCTCCCCAGCGTATCTCCCCCGATTCGTATTCGTACTGGTGGGTCAGAAATTCAGGCAACGCGGAAAGGAGGGCACCCAAGGCCATGACAATCCCTCCACATCCTATCAAGCGCGGTCTGTGTCCTCGGGCTCCAAAGTAGCTCACAAAAAGGATGAGGGCCAGGTTGCCGATCTCAAAGCTGCTGGCAATGACACCCACGTCTGCACTCTGGAGGTTGAATCGCCGCTCCAAGGTGGTTAAAACACTCACCTGCAACAGAGAAATCCAGAGAGAGTTACTGAAAGTGAATGCAAACTGCTTTCTGTCCTCCCTGTGTGCCTTGTGAATCCTTGCACATACTTGGCTCGCATGCTAGCACAAGTTCAGGAAGTCAGTCAGAGACAGCGATGCATAAATAGGCAATTTGGCTGGCATAGAAGGCTTCCATTAAAGCATTTAAATAAAACGGTGATCAAATGGCTTAAACTGTTCGTGGATTAGTTAATGACTGAGATCTTCAATTACAGAATAGCTTTGAGAAGACAAGCAAATTAAGATTTACATAGAAGATTTAAACCTACTGTGAAGAAGGAAAAACGTAACACGTGGTGGCTATTCAACATGAAAAAGAGGCACAGGAATAGTCGTCAATCTTAAGACTGATGCAAAAAAAAAATGACCTGTTCTTTGTATTCAAAAGGGGCAGGATAAGAAGAGACAAGCTGAAATGATAGCAAAACTGACTCAGATTAAACACAAGGTTGGGGGGGGAAGCGGCCTTCTGATGGTAAGGCATGTCAGGCATGCAAACATATTGCCTGGAGAAGCTGCAGAGCTCCTGGAAAAGAACACAGAGCAGCATCTGTTAGGAACACCACAGGTATGACTGATCTTGCCACAGGCAGGAAGATGGATCTGGTGATCTCGGGGCATCTACCAGTCTTGATTACGTGGGGCAATGAAACGCACAGTGCATTTTACACAATGGTCAAAGCCCTGAGCAATGGGGGAAGGTGAAACACTGGGCACCTCATTTGCCATCATCCCCATTCGACAGAGAAAACTCAGTGCATTCTCATGTCTGAAGCACTGTCTGATTTACGTAGGAAAATAAAGAAATATAATCTTGAATGTCACAGAAACACCAAATGCTTTTACCTTGGATAAAAGACTATCTTGGTTTTCAGAACGCAAAAGATGACGATACTCAAGGTTGTCCTATAACAGGCAAGTTTTGCTGTTAAAAAGAGCCACACCACTCTGTAAAGGCCTCACAGCACAAGGTAGCCCCTGGATAGAGTAAAAATAGCCTCTTGCTGCAGGCACTGAAAATCTTTGCTGATAAACCTCACGAAGCAGGAGCCAGTCTGACCGACTTTAAAGTATTCTGACAGCAGCTCTTCTCCGGGGGTAGCTGGCCTCTGCTAGGGTACAGCAGGGCACAGCCTGGACAAAGACAGCACCATCAGCAATACAAGGGAAAGACAGCAGGAGCAGCCCTTCTGTTCTGCATAAGCAAAAGCCCTCAGACTTTAGCCAAAGTGCCCAGAGTCAGGCCTACAAGAATCACTTATTTGGGATTTTTGAGTATTCAGCCTTCATCCTGTACAAGCAGTTGTTATTTTATGCCAGCGCTGAGATTCAGGAGCCAAGAACTGAGCAAGGCAAAGAAAAAAAAAAGCAAACAGAAAAAGAGAACCACAACCTAAAATCTCAGCCCCCTGACTGAAGACAATGCCACAGCAATAAGTCTGCCCCGCAGCAAAACCAAGTGAAGGCGTATGTGTGTGTGTCTGAGAGAGAGGAGAGTGCTGTTCCATCTGGAACACGGGGTGCAGCTCCTGCTGGGTGAAACAGTGCTGGGATTCACTGGGAGAAATGCTGACCTTGTGCATGATGGCACAGCACAGCCTGTCCCTGTTGCAGTGAGCTCGGCTGCTCTGCTTGGCAAACAGCGCCTGAGTGCACATCTAAGGGAGATGTCACTGTTCCCAACCCTCTGTGGGACCCAGCTGAGCAGCTGGGGACAGACACGGTCACAGCAAAGCAGAGCTATGTGTACAGCATCCTGCTGCCCAAGCCTGGCCCACCAGGCACTTCATTTATCACCCACAGCATGGATTGGTTTTACTGCAAGATGCAAGCTAATAGGGCCAGTGCATCACACCAGCAGTGCTCAGCCCCATGCAGCAAACACAAGCAAACCCCACAGGCAGCACAAAACCAGTCTCTGGGAACCCCCCTCGTGCTCTTGGACTCCAAGCACAACTTCCAGCTGCTTAAATGGAAAGGGATGGAATTCAGCTGCTGACCTCAGAGGCAAAAAATCACATCCACATTGCCCATTTCTGAGCCATACTTAGATAGGAAACTCCTAATTACACATTTCAGCTGTGTAAATTGAGGCACAGAGAGCCAGATGTCAGCGACGCAAGTACAGATGGAATTAATTCATGATGGAATAACTTAGGATGGTTGATCAGAAGCTAAGAGAAATGATTTGCCAAGGTCAGTAGGTATTAACTAGCTTTGGAAGTCTCTCCTGCATTTGAACCTGCCTGCCAAATAGTCAGCTTGTACCACACATACACAAGGAACTAAAAAGCAGGCTGGTGTTTCAAAAATGCTTTGGGGCCATGTCAGAGTGCTCAGATTTTGGAGAGCTGGATTCCAGAGAGAAAACTGCACCTTTCCTACGTGAAACTCACAGTGACAGGGACAGTACACTGCTGACAAACCTGGGAGTTTGAACCAGCAGTCCCAGCTGTCATTCTGCTCTCACTTCAGTGGGACTTGCATTGTCCTTTTCCTTTTGTAATAAAGAACAGCAGGGAGGGAGACTCAGACTGCATTACTCCAAGGTGCTGCTTGGCTCTCCACTAACGGCTCCTTGCTTTGGTGAAGAGACAAAAAGGAGAGGAGAAAGACCAAACTCCGATTGTCCTGATAAAACAAGCCGTTTATTGCTTTATTAAGTGGTGTATCACACTCAAGCACCCAGAAGAAAACAGCAACCGAATGCAAAGCGCTGACACCAGCATTAGCAGAGTGGGCTCTAAAACACTCACAGTGATGGGGGGAGGGCAAAAAACAAAACCCAAAATAGGACTGGGAAATAAACTGTCAACATGCAGATTTTGCACCAAAGAGCACCAGCAACAACTGCATGACATCTAGAGTGGCAGCAGCTGAGAGAGCACAGCCCCAAATCCTTGCTTTAACATTGGCTGTGACCTGAAATACACACACTGCCTACAATGCTGGCATTAGCATAGCAGAGATGTTACTAGCATTATTTCAGAGCCGACCTCTGCCCATGGCCTCCCACTCTCTCCTACATCCCACCTTTACACGGCTTTCTATATGCAAGCATCCCCCAGCTGTAACCTGACTGACAGCTGCAGTCTGCATGCGGGAAGCTGCTGCTGCCCTTGCAACTGCTGGATCAGAAGACAGCACTGCACTGCCCATATTTCCCCAGCAGATCAACCATGGCAGCTCCCAGACACGAGCTCTATTTACCGAGAGTTATGTAAACGTTGCAAATGGCAGCACAGGTCCCTGTGAAATACTGACATCATGTGAAAGGGCCGTGAGGATTAGAAAGAGTCGCTGTGTGCTGAGAGGGGGGTGAGCATTCAGGAGCACAGCCCATGCAGATGCTGGTTCAGCAGCAGAGATGCAAAGGGCAGGAGAAGCACCCAGGCTTCAGATGGACAACCTCCTGCTAAAATGCCCCTCCATCCCCAACCTACATCCTCCGTCTCCACAATTCCAGTTTCACCCACTCAAACATCTCCCACCCAGCACTAAGGTTTAGCTGTGGTATTAGAGGTCTGCTGCTGCTTTGCAAGCTCACACTCCTCCAGGGTAAGCCTGCACCAGATACACCAACTGAACCACTGTAACCTGCACCACTTTGGGCACCTGCACACTGTCCTCAAACAGAAAGCCAGGCTGAGGACCTAGAGAAACCATGTAACCCAGCCTTCTGCCTTTGTGAACACACGACCTAACACACAATGACCGCAAGTAATTAAAGCTCATTGTACGCTATCTGCAAGCTCACAGACCTCATCTCCCTCCTCTTCTTACAGAGCCAGGGAAGGCGTACTGCACGCCTGCCTGTCTCAGTCGTGTCCAAATGCTCACAGGGATCTGGGCTGAAGGGTCCTCCCAAGTCCACTCTGAAACACTTCCCTATGATTGAAAAAAGGAAAGTGAACTCACATTATATACACAGTGACATATTTCCTACAGCAAGGGAGAAAATAAATAAAAGGAATCAATCACCAGCTTGAATTTTCTTTTTCAGCCAAAGCGACTTATATTGCCATCCCTGTAACCGAACCTAGGGAAGCTTTTGTGCCTTTCTGGCCTTAGTTCAATAATACTTGCTCACATTCATCATTCTTGTCTGCCCCAGATCTATAGATCTTGGCGTTTCTGAGCAACGGCAAATTTGTTCTCTCTATAGGCTGTTTATTTTGCATTAATGCTCAGCAAAAATGCAATCCGCAGACCTGCCTCACACTACTGCCCCACTTTATCACTAAGAAATGAATCAAAAGCTGGGGGCACGGTTACGGAGTCACATATACAGTGCACTGAAAATGAACATCATATTGTTCCCATCTCCAATGATCAAGTCATATTCACCCACAGAGTCTACAGATAAGTTCATTGTATTAATAATACAGGGTTATATATAGAAAACACATTGACTTTATGCCTGAAGGGCCTTTTTTAAAGGCTTCTTTTTAATGCAAAATACATTTTCTCAGTTATGTGGTAAGAGATCGGACTTGAAGAGACACGTCTGCAGCGCTAAAGGGTGTAAAATAATTGCCTGGCAACTCAGTTCCCAAAGGAAAACAAACGTCAACCGTCTCCCACAGTCTCCATTACAAAGCTGGGAAAGACAAGATTCCTCGAAGAGCCAAAGGAGCCATCCTGGAACGAGCACAACCAGTCCCACGTGCCTTCAGCCTCCTTGCTTTGGCTGGCTGTCCCCAGGGCCTCCCTTCCAGCACCCATGCAGGACAGGGCTAAGGGAATGGTGAGGCTATGGGCACAGCCCACCTCAGGCTGCTGATTGCTCCTTTCAACACCTTTTCCATTTCCACTGATGGGAACGATGCTCTCACTGCAGATGCTGACACCTGTGCTGGCTTTGGGCATGAGAACACATGGGAAAGCAAAAGGGGTGGTGATACCAACACACCCAGGCTGGCTCTGCTTGAGGGCTGGAAATAGTCTCTGCATAGAAATTTGCATTCACGTGACAGGGATAATAGAAGCTGCAGCTACCTTTGCTGCAGCTGAACCTCTGCTGGGAAGTAAGGTGTTATTAGCTTCACTGTTGCTGCATGCTCCTATGCTGTTTCTAGGCCAGCTCCAGTAAATCTGCAAGTTCCTGTGCTGATGCCAGTAGGAATCTGCAGTTCGGATCCATGCTCTGCTCCACTGCCTGATGTGGACAATTAATTCCATATTCTAAGGACCAGCTCTGAGCTTATTGATGAGGTTCAACTTAAGCACACGCTCAAAGTCAGGATTTTCAGTGGCCTGAGCAGAAAGGATATTACTCCATGCAGCAAGAGAAGCAGTTTTGCTTGAGAAGGATGCATGTTGCTTTCCTTCTTTGCTGCAACCACATATAAAACTTCCTGCTGCCTCTCGAACCCCACTGTGCCTCAGTAGCCCCTATTTTGGTAGCCATAGCACTTTCCACTAATCAGTAAGCGTGGGATCCATGCAGATCAAATATGCAACATAAAAATTAACCTCTGTGGAGCAGGCAATCATTGCAGCAAACGCCACTGAGGGGCTGCTACCTTCAGCAGCTGCTTCCTAAGGACCCCTATGGGACAGCAAGGAGTGGCCCCTTTCCCTGCCTCCTCTCAGGAAGAGCAGAGTGTGCTGCCCCACTTGAAGAGATAAGAGCACAGAGGCTGACAGGGGGGTGTTAATTGCAACCTTCCCCCTCACGTCTGTCATGAAATGACACTGAGTCACCAGTAGCTCAAAATAGACACAGGTACAGAGCTCCAGGCCACACCAAACTACGTAGAGAAGCCTGAAAAGCTTTTTCTGTTGCTCTGGAGCAGACACGTCACTTCTGTTTCCACTCTACAAAACCTTTCTGAAGTCCCAACCTATGGGAATATTATCACAGCTGCTGACTCAGTGTCCACGCAGCCCTTCTGCTCCCAAGCTTGCTGAAGATTCACCTAGCTGTATGAATGCAGGTGGCACTTCAGTCTCTGACAAATTATCTGCATTTGGAACCCATTTGTAGCCCACAGTTCTCTTTAGCAGCACATCTACGACAAAACTAGCAGGTAGACAAACCCTTCTTTTTAAATGTTGCGTCACTGGCAGCAAAATAACACATTGTGAACAGATCCCATGCCTCAGCCCCAGCACAGAACAGCACTGCTGGCACATTTCAGACCAGGAGGAGCGTGAATTCCACGTGCAATAAGCACACAGCAGCAGGGGTTCACAGAAAGAGGCCAATGCTCAGCTCTGTGAAAGCAAACAGCCACAGGAATGCATCAGAGCATCTCTGACACATTCAGAGACAGATAATTTTTTCTTGTGCCCAGTGAGCAGCTGAACGGAGCCGGACAAAAAGTAACCTAAACTGTACATGCCAACTTAAATGCAGGCTCCTACAGTGTGGCAACTGCCCCTGGCCACAAACAGGGCTGCAGTTAAGATCCACACATGTGCCCTGAACCGTGCCAACAGGGCACCTTCATCCTGGGTTCAGCTCCAGACTAGGGTCTCTGATCTGCACTGTGCAGGTGGGTCAGTGAAAACACAGAGAAGAGATGGAGCTCATGTCTCTGGGGGGCTCTTACTGCAAAGAAAAGCCCCTTCTATGGGCCACCAAAGCATCAGGGAGGCGGGATTCTGACCTGCAACTCTGCAGTGCCATCACTTCACTCTTTGCCTCTCCCCCCCACATCCATGCAGATCTGCAGTGAAGACCTTACACTATAAGCAGGGCTGCTTACCACAACAGAAACCACAATGCAAGCCTGACAAGAAAACCTGCCATGCAAAGAACTTCACGTTAGCTTAATTTACGATGAAGAGCTGAACTCAGGGCTAAGGGTTGCACCCGAGTCATGCCACAGTGCAGGTGTGAGGCCCACAGAGCTGACTGCAGCATCTCTCCCAGCACCAGGCAAGAAGCAGGGCAGAAGTGACACATGCAGGGCACTCTGAAGCAGCATTAATACAAGCTTTGATAGAAGCTGAATTCATTTTCCACAGTTGGAGGACAGTGGTGATTATATAAAAGCTATATGCTGAGAGAAGAGGGTTTCTGACAAGTCTTGCTCCTTTTCCCTACATCTGCCCTGGCTTTGCTTTGCTCTTAGGCTCCATCACCACCATGGATGCGTGGCTACAGCAAACGGGAACTCAGCTTAAAGAGAACTTAGAGCCGTTTCTCATCAACCAGTACAAAAATACTTCTGTTTAGTAAGTGATGGGAGGAAGGAAGCCACTTAGAAGGGAACTAACTTAACCGCCACATTTCACACTGAGCCGCAGCATTTTGTGGTAACTCACAAAATAGAGGCATGAAACTTCAAGCATCTGCAGATGGTGTTAGGGGTCTCCAGCACCCAAGTGCCAACACCCCACACCAGTCCCACAACCACGTAAGCTGCTTCTCCTCACCTCACACTGCAGCCCACACAAGAGCTGTCCGTGTCATCCTGCTCATTTGCTAAGTAACACCCTCCTACAGAGCTGTTTGCAAAGCACTCCACTCTCCTTCCATGCCATCCAAGGGTATGAAGGGGAGCTGTGTGCCTGCTGATGCTGAGCTCCCCCCACGTACAGCAGGGCAGGCTGGGAGGCGAGCACTGAGCTTGTGGTGTAAACAGACAAAGAGGCAGGATGAGAAGGTGCTCTGACCTCTATCCCCACCCAAGAACCTCATTGTTATCTGAGTGCTTCTGGTGTAAAGAAGTGGGGTGCAAGTTGTGAAGTGCAGACCTGTGACATACAACAAAGCTGGGCAGCTCTGAACACAGCACAAACCATACAACTCCATATCCCCCACCATCTTATCACTTGCCTTTTAAAATAACACACACACAAAAAACCCTACAGGCAATAAAAACCATCCTGTAGTTAAAGAACAATTAACTTTGAGATCTAGATATTTCTTGCAGACTTCTTGTAGTCTCACTTGGACTCAACATGCTCCCTGTAAAACAGATAGAAGCAATGAGATACCTCACCAGATGACAGGAATCCTGTTCCTTGGGGTTCACTATGAAACAAGCTATCAAAAAGCCAATGAACAAATGTGTCTGCTGAGGAAGTACACACAGATGGCCAAATTTCACCCTATGCCTTCAGTGTTAACAACCACCCTTGTTAGAGATGGGTGCTGAAGAGCAACTTACTGGGTTCCCCTCCCTCACTGTACAATCACCAGACCCTGCAAAATTCAGTGAGCACACCCAAGAAGTTGCCACCTCCTCCACTTGCCACCAGTGCAGAGATGAGCAAAGCACAAGACTTCAGGATTGGAAAGGCTTTGCACTCCTTGTTCAACAAACACCATGCCAAATACCAGACCAAAAAATGAACACAAGCACGTAACCCAGCATAATGAAGCTAATGAAGCTCCTGCTACTCCAGCAAAGCAGCCCCTAAATGTGGGTTTCCCATACAAGAGGATGATGTTGGAGACATCTGCTGATGCATCCAGTTCAGCTTGCAAGGAGGAAGCTAGAAAACAGGGCTGCAGGTTACATTAACTCCAACTGTCTGATCTGTGGAGATCATTCCTTATGCAATCTTACTAGTTACTAGGCTCGATATTCTGTCTGCTTTAATGTAAGCCTATTCAACTTCTCCTTGTAGCTTCATGCCCGTTTTCTTCCCATCAATACACCCTCAGCACCCATTTCATATGCTACACTTTCATCTCTTTCCACATTTCTTCACTCATCCTTCACACACAGATTTTACAGGAATGTCATTCCCTTTATACCAGCTCCCCCCGGTTTCTGCCTCCCAAAGGTACTAATTACAAGACAGTTTATTAGCCAGGCACATAACGTTTAGGTTTTAATTCCAGTCTGCTTTAAATGAATCCAGGCACCACTGAAGCAATCCACTGCAATCAATAATAGGCAAAGAGATTTTTCAAAAGCACTTAAGTGGCTTTGGAACGAAAGTGCCATTTTCAAAGAGACACTTAGAGTAAGTCACTCCTGTCAATTTGACTGTGGCTCAGAAAGCATCTTTGAAAAATAATACCCTCAGGCTCTTCAATCCATCACTACTGCAGAGCAAGTAAAGCAGCCCCAAATAAGTCTTTTCCTGCAAAGGCTCCAAAAGCAAAGACTGAGCATCCACAATCCCAGCCCACAAGACACCCATGAAGCCTGGCTACACCATAACTACCGAAGTAGTTGATGGAGAGAGAAAACCCAAAGAACGCCCAAGGAAGTCCACGTCAAAGCCAGGAAATGAACTCCATCATCACAAGGCCCAGGCCTCCATCTTCACCAAGAACTGCTGTTGCTCAGCCAAAAAGCATTATCCCATGGCAGAGCTGTCTTCTCCCAGGTCTGCCACGTGTCACGTTGCTCAAATGCAAATGAAAACAGATTTCCCTGGGCACAAACATCAGTCTTGACTGATGAAGGCAGTCAGTTTGGACATGACAGTTCCAGACAGTCAAACTGCAAAGCAAAACCCTGCCTTTAAGACATAACCCACATGTGGCTGGAGTTTTCTTCTATCCCTGCCAAGATGCCACCATCAACAGACTCTGCCTAGAGAGAATGTGCACTCAATTCAATGAAACCTTATAAATTCCCCATAGCTCTACTTGATAGACTTTCTTCATATGTAGAAGGAGCTCTCCAAGCAGTGAAACTCTGCTTTCATAACTCCATTCCAGACTTTCCCTCCTTTGGCTCAAAATCACAACTATGCAGAATCAAGTGGTTTCAAACTCTTATGCTGAGAAGTAAAAAAAAACCAATATCATCTCCTGGATGCAAACAAGCCAGTTTCTCCTCGACACAACACTCTTGCTCCAGCAATGCAATGAAAGCAAATAGAACTTTGCATTCAGATTTAATGGAGTTATTACCTAGCCAACAAATTGCACTCTGGACATCCAACCATCCATAGGATACAAGTGATCACATCCAAGTGATACACTGTATCACTTTGCACTTGAAAACAGAAAAGATCGATCTCATTCTAGAGGCTGCACCCACACCCTATCCTAGAGGCTGAACCCAAAGTTTCCCAGGAGTCCTTATACACAACTACAGTGATTCATTAGGGATCTATTTAAATAAGAAAGTAAAATAAACATCCTGGCTATAGACTTGTGCAGCACTGAATTAAGCTGAAGGATTCAAATCGAAACATCCATCCTCAGCTTCACGGGGCTCAATCTTAGGCCCCAAGCATATTCACAAGAGAAAGCAAGACGAAACGTGAACCTTCTGCCTTCTCTGCTAGCCGTGCCAGTGCCCTTCATACTCATCTCTTCAACATTATTCATTATCATAGTTTGCAGAAAGAAAAGCGCAAAACCCAGAGCAGCCCAAGAGCTCAAACAAGCCATGAGGTTTTTGTTATCCCCTTTTCATGACAGTAAAACAAACCTGGTGTCAAACCAACCCCTCTGCACCAGAGCAGGGAAGACGACATGGCATGCACGTCCCTGCAGAAGCACAGCTGAGGTCAGAAGGTGATCACAGTGCTGAGAACCTGCAATGGAACCAACCACAGGATCACGCAAATCAGGAGGTAATTCCCAAGGAATACCGTTGCACTTCACAAACAGGCACCCACCAGACAAGGCAGCCCTTCAGCAGCAGCTCCTGCCCCTCAGCCAGCAGCTGCGCTGACTTCAGACATAAGGACCTGCATTATAACTAGCAAAAGGCAGCAGGAAACAAAGTGTGCATCTCATGCAGAGGCTGAAAGGCCCATTGTAATTAACTGCTCTCAGCCCTGTACGTTGAACAAGACAAAAACAAAAACACAGTTTTCTGTTACTGGTAAGCCCAAACAAATCACAGCTCTTTCTGCAGCTCAGAGAAACTACAAGAAGCAAACCTTTGGACTGGAAAATGAAAACTCCAAATGTGAGCTTCTCCTATTTGAAGTCCAGACCTTGTTACATATTGTTATTTTCCTGTTGATTCCCAATTAGAGGGAAATAAAGGAACTATCCCTAGTTTGGCATCTCAGTATATCCTGCAGCACTGCCAACTGTATCAGGAAGAGAAGCAAGCACGTTTCCAGCAGATGGAAGTCATTAGCACGGCCCAACAAGCAGCAGGATACCACCAGGGCATCTCTCTTTCACAGTGGTATAGGCTGCCCAGGAGGTTGTGGAGTCACCATCCCTGTTTAATAGACATGGAGATGCAGCACTGAGGGATGTGGTCAGTGGGCACGGTGAGGGTGGGCTGAGTTTGGACTGGGTGACCTTAGAGGTCTTTTCCAACCTTCACGACTCCATGATTCTTCCAAATTGTTTTCTTTCACTCAGTATTTGCAATTTCTCTTTGGGAAGCTTCCGATGCTTCTCCTCTTTTCCTTCAACGTTTCTCAGTACAGATTTGTACATCCACATCCATGTCTGGTGTTATCCAGAGGTGTGGGAGACTTGTCCTCCTACTGTATAAGACACACAATAGGCTGCCTGCAGCCTCTCAGGGATTGCCACAGCAATGAGGTTTAGCTTGCACCCCAGCACCCTAATGTTCCCAGGCAACTCTCATTTCTATTGCTAAGCATGCACCCACCCCCGTTTGCACGAAGCAGAGGAGTGGGAAGAGGTAGCAGCTATTTCATATCCTCCTTCTCAGAAATAAGAAACAAAGCTCCCAGAACAACCTTTTTGCAGCTCTTCCTGTTGCAGCTCTACCAAAGGAAGCAAATAACATTTGTTGCTCAACACAGACCTCAACTGTCAGGTATCACCTCGCGGAACACACCCACGATAGATATATACTTCAATGCCACTCCTTATATACTGACCCCAGAACAATGACCATTTCAATCCAGACAGAAAATCTAAGGTTCAGTGGGAGAATATACCACTAGAAGTGACATCTTCTGAAGTGTTTATTCTTTCACACCCACATCACAGATCCCTTCCCAAACAGCCACGTTTTCAGTTTCTTTGTGGAAAAAAAACATACATATATAGAGAGAAAACGTTGGATTCAGACACAAACATCAAAGCGCCAAAAAACTTGAAAGGAAATCTGACATAGTTGCTTCAGAAGCCATAATGCTGATGAGTCACGAAGACCTCAATACAACTGAATTATCCAGGTTCTTTCAAACACTTCACTGTCATTTTATGGATCACCGTAACACTGAATTTTAAGTCCTTCTCCAGCTTCTGTAAACTAAGGAGTTACGAATTACACAGACAAACAGCACGGTAAGTGTTTTAAAAGGACATTTCAGTATTAAAAACAAGAGAGCTCTAGCAATCCCCACCAAGAAAGCAGACCATTATGAAGCATGAAAAAACAACTCCCACACCTGCCCTTGCAGCCATACGTTTAACATTCAGTGGGCCTGAAACCATGCAGAAATCATCCATGGGATTGCTGCAGACACTGAAAAGATGTTTAGAAATACAGGTTGATGAACCATCTGCTTGACAGGGAGAAAGGATAGATATTGTGAGAAAGAGACAACAGAAAGGAGAAACAAAAAATCAAACCAAAGCAAATTGCTTTTCTCCTTCCTGAACCACGGAAAAATAGACTAATAAATATTCCAACAAACCTGAAAGACTTTGCTTTTATGCTTGCTGCAAGCAGTCATATAAAATTATGGAGTGCTTTCAGGCACTCAATGCAAACTCCTGTCACTGATCTGAAACTTCAATGCAACGGGCACCGTGTAATGGAAAGAGGGGGTCTGCCTCCCTCTGTTCGGGAATGAATGTTTAGGTATCAAAATGCAGAAGCGTATCACATCCAGAATAAGGCTGAAAGATGCTAAATGGAGAGCTTAAAAAACCTGATTTTAGCTGTGGTTTCTTCCCTATCTTTGTTCAGTGGGAAGGGATAGTTCTAGTCATATTTGCTTTGTAGGTCTCCATCTCCACATGCATTCTCACTTGAAACCTGGAAAAAAGGGATCATGAAATCACAGAATATCCTCAGCTGGTAGGGACCCACAAGGACCATCAATCCAACTCCTGGCTCTGTACAGGTCTACCCAAAATTCAATCCACATTTCTGGCAGCATTTCTCCCTGCTTGCATCCATCTACTCAAAGTAAAATATCTCAGAAGTAGGGACCAACTCTCTGAGCATTTACAGAATGCTTCCCTAACAGGGCAGAGCCCTCCTGGTGCCAACAGAAGGAATTGCCAGACACTCCAGGAGTGCCATCAACAGTTTGCTATCACTATTCATTGTACTCATACTGTACAAAGTGTGGAATCTCTTTCTTGTACAGTAGGCAGTGTCATCTGCATTGCCATATATATCTCCAAGGAAACAGAGTCTAAGAGTTGCAACACGGTGACCTGGAGATGGGACTCTTGGGGTTCTAGTCCTGATTTTGCTGCAGATAAAATGAAACCCGGTAAATCAAAACCTGTGGCCCATTTTTCTACGCAACAGGAAAACGTGATTTCTTCTTGACTTCACGGGAGCGCTTCTACACAAAGCATTATCGCCTGCTTATTTAAACTTCCTCAGATGACGCTTCAAATACATCACTTTGCAGAATCATCTGGAGTTAATCAGAAGACGAAGCTAGGCTAATTCATCCAAGCTGCAACCTCACCTAGTAAATAGTAACATCCACTGCTACTGTGAAGGAACAGCCAGAGACCAGGGAGCATACAAATAAAGAAACATTTGAGCTCATTATACACAGAGGACAAATTTTTTTCTTGATGAATTGCAGAATAACTCTTTAGAAGCAATAAATTTATACTGCTGTAGCGGAACAGGAGCTGGGTCTTGAACTTTCACAGTAGCCTGAAAGTAAGGGAACAGAAAGTTCATGCAACTTGAGAAATGCTCCTTTCTGGGGGAACAAGGAATATCTGCTTACCTGGTAGAGAAGGAGAGGGATCACAGCTCAGCTGACCCTCTGGGATGGGTGCTACGCTGCAATTTCTATGCAGGGTGACTCTTAACAAACCCAGACCTCCACATCACTGAATTCTCTCTCTCACCTAATTCACGATCCCTTCAAAACCTCAGCTGCGTTAATACTGAAGGACACCAAGGCCTGCTTGTCACACAGGCATGCAGCCATTGCAAAAGAGTTTGAGGGGGTCAAGGATAGTCAAAAGAACTGAGACTTGGTTGTTCTTGGGTTTTTTTTATTATTATTATCATTTTTACGACAGATCATAACATTTCTAACAGACTGCTCTTTATTTCAAGGCTCACAAATGCTGCTCGGAGAAAAAAAACAAAAAAAGGAAAAGCTGCCAAACTTTTCTGCTAAAGATAATGAAAAAAAAATTAAACATTAAAAGCAATCGCTCTGCACTCTCACTTGTCAAACGTGCTTTTCTTTTAAACACGTTTAATCAAGAAGCCATTGGATTTTAAGTTTGGACTTACACTGCAAACGGCACAGAGCATATATTATGAGAGATAAATATGTGGCTATCCCCATTTCATCTATTAGCAGAAGGTAAATCATAACTTTAAACCAAAGTGTAAATGTCAGTTATGCACAAAGTTTCCTTGGTACTCAAAACCCAATCTGGAGAATGGGCCAGAATTTGTTTCTGCTCATTTGCATGAAGTTTTCATGTTAATGAGCCAACACTGACCCAAAGCACAGAGGAGCCTGCAGGCAGCAGAACCCAGAGCTGAGCACCCTTCTCTTCCACCCTGCAGTCACAGACCCTACAAACACCAGCAGGCTTCCAAGGCCACTCTGAATGCACTCAGCAGAGCCGGTTCAGAATAACTTTCTGTGCAACTCAGCTGCAAAACAGACAATATTCCCTAATGGGAAAGGCATACTAGAAACAACTTTCCAGAAATAACACAGCCAGCAAAGATGTATTAGGGAAAAATGAACTGTAAGCAATAACCAGCCAATGCTTGGCAATCTTCACCCCCGTTAAAACATTTATTTTCTCTCCATGTTTTTTCCCCCCTTGAATGCCCCAATGACAAATAAATTATGAGCATTACAGCTAATTTATTACTCAGCACTGCTGAGAATGGAAAGGAAAAAAGAAAGTAGTGGTATTTTAAAGCAGATTCTTATTCTAGGAAAATAAATACTTGAATAAAAAACAATAAATCAGTAGATTCAGTGGGGAAAAGAATGCTCTTGCAGTGAAGCCACTGGAGTGAAGCACCCGAAACTGGAATTCCATGCTGTGTCAGCACTGAAGCCACTTGGACTCTGCAGCTCTTAACTGAGCAGAAGTTTTATCGATATCTTCTGCAATGGAATACAGAATCACACTTAATCCCAGCTTCATCCCACGCACCTGCAGAACTCCTCCCAGCCAGGCCATCCAGCCTGCAGGCACTCGGGGACAAAGGCATTCCCTGGGCACTGTGGTACAGCAGCATGCACAAGAGGCTCTGCTGTGATAAGTGGGCTTTAATGACATCCCCCACGTGGACACTGCCATTGACCTCAAGGCCAGCTGGACTGGGTCACTACAACACTTTGACCTAACAGTGCTGTATTTGCCACATTTAACATGGGGAGGAGGGGCTGAACACCAAAACAACTTTAAAACCCCAAATCCAAATAGTGCCCTTAGCTCCTCAGCTACATCTCACAGGACATTATCTATGTCTGTTCCAGCATGAGCCCTTTGATGACTGACATGTTTTTATCTTTCATTCTCCTCCTTCCTCAACTTGGTATTTCAAAGTCTTCATTAATAACCCAAGCTCCAACAGTAATAAGTTGACCCAAAAGAACGAGCATGTCCCCATTATGGCCTGATTTTTGCATGGTCCTATACAGCGCCAGCAGTTGGGCTCAGTGATCCATAGGATCCCTTCCAACTCAGGATATTCTATGATTCTGTGGCATCACACACCTCATCAGTACCCAGAACCTCACCTGATTTACACAGTACTGCTTTTACTGCAGATACATTAGGATGGCTTTTGCAAGCTGCATCTGAACGCTGCAGCACAGGCAGAGCTCTTGCTGCAAAGTTAAGCGTGGCTCCAAAGTTTTCATTCAGGAAAACAAGAAACAATTTGGCATTCATTCCCACGCAAACACCAATGAACCCTCCCTGAGGAAGGACTAATTATTTTCCTTTCCATCTCCTGCTCAGGCCAGTCATCCCCTACCACTTGATACAACACATGAATAGCTACATTCAGAGCTGCAGCAAACAGAGGCATCTCAGTAGAGTTCTGCAACAACAGCCATACCCAGAGCACACCAAGGGACCGCTTTCCAGCACACTTCCCATATGCACACCCTCCATCTAAGGAAGCCCGTGACTTTGGCAGATGTTGGGTGTTCACATCTAGGTCAGTTCAAACCGGAGCAATCTGAGGCTAAAGGACAGAGGGAGAGAAAATTAAATCGGCCCCCTGCTCCACAAACCCCGGCTGGCAAGCTGAGAGCCCTTTGCCTTTGGCTACAGTGTGATTTCGCCACTGGCCAGGCAGAAGCTTTTGACAGGCAGGGTGACAAAACACCCCAGCAACAAATCGTCAGAGCATAGGAAGCATCAGTACCAGTTAAAATATTCCAAAATATAACGCCTGCAGGAATTCAAGGAGCAGAGGGGGGGGGGGAGGAGCTGCTGCCAAGGTATGCAAATCAGCGTGATGAAAAGCCCAGTGGCTGCATGGCCAGCACACTGCTGCACTGCCTGAAAGGCACAGGGCTGCAAAACGCATGTTCCCATCTCTCCCTCCTCGTGCCATCTGCACCAGCTAACACGCAGTTCTTCCATCTGCAGACCTCAGCTCCCAGTGAGCAACCCAGGGGCTGGAAATCATCCAGGCTTTCAGAAGTTGCTGTTAAACCCTGAGTAACTTCTGCAGCAGGAATGCTTGCAGCCTACAAGCAGCACTTAGCCCAGCGCCACTGCAGACACTGGGAAATTCAAGTTTCCAAAAGCAAGCAGGAGTAATGAAATAAAGCCAAGCAAACGCATGCTCAAAACCTTAAAGGAATATGGAAATAACTGGGTGTATTCAACAACTCCAGAAATTAAGGCAGAAGCACAGGCTTGCATTTACATAAGCAGGGTACAGCACCAAGTCAGTCTGGAACACGTGCATTTTGCAGGCAGAAAGAGCAAAACATTCTGTAATGTGATCCTGATCAGATATCCCCTAAAACTTCACAGGAAGAACCTCAGAGACACCACACTAATCAAACATAGGCCACCACTACTGGCATCCTGCGGTATTTTCACTGCAGAGTTCTGTGGGAAAAAGAATTGGACTTTATAGATTTTTATCAGCATTTATTATTTATAAAGCCCTGTTGGCAAGCACGATGTTTTATGAACAAATAAAAGTGAACGATCTTTGCTTCAAAACCACATAATGAATGTATACTTTGCACATATACTTGAGCGGGCGCCGCTAGCTCATTGTGCAGGGAAAACAAGGGGAAAAAAGTTTCTACATCTCTAAGAAGATTAAGAAATTACAGCACGCCCTTTTACATTTACCAACATGAAAGGCAAAACCAAAACAGAGCTTTCCAACTGCTCCTGATGAGCCAAACCCATCTCATTTCCTTACCATGCAGAGGTGTTGTCCCTACGGTCCCCCCGTGCAATACCAGGCAGGCAGAAGTGAGGAAATCCACTTGTCGCCATACAAGGCATAAAGAAAACAAAAGGGTTTCTCTTCCTGAGTTGCAAATAACCAGGGAACACAATAACCAGGAAAAGCTACACGTGTAGCCAAGCACAGTACGAACGCTGTGCTCAGTCACTGCTGACAAGCTAAAATTAGTAGTTTAACCAACTGCCCAGAACTAAGCACTGTGAGTGCCTCTCCAGCATCTCCCTATTCGTCTCTCTGGTTGCTCTCACCTATTAATTTGTCCCTCGGGGAGCAGCCACACAGAGCCCAGCAGTGAATTAATTCACACCCAGCTACACCTGAGCTACTCCACAGCGCTCAGCTGTGCTTGGTCCTGAGACAGCACCTGTGAGCAGCACCTGGCCCCACAGGTCTGCAGAAGCAATTAGGTCCACCATGCCTTCACTATGCATTGCTCCCATCATGCTTCTGCTCCCCCACAACACCTGTAAGCACAGCCCTCACCCCAGTTCACCCTCCAAAGATAATTCCACATTTGCATCTGTTCATTGTGCTGAGAACTGCGTGGTATTTGCAGTGACGGATGATGAATTATACAGGGAACTGAGGAACACTTGCACAGTGCAGCTGGGCCGCTGCTTATGCGTACTAGGGATTGTTTGGAGCTCTGTTTTCTTTGATTTCTCTCACTGACCAGTTGCCAGGCTGGCACCAGGGCTTGATGTTCAGGTTGGTGAGGATGCACTTCACTCCATGAGGGCAGCAGCACCTGGGCCGAGTTCACCATCAGAGGAAGGAGCCAAGGCTCTGGCAGCATGTTTTCCAAAACTCTCCAACATGCAGCAAGTGCGTTACCTTCAGTGCAAAGCACAGCCCGAGAGATGGGAGAAACAGGACAAGAACTGCAGGGCTGCAAACAGAGCGCAATGCAAAGGAGTTTGGGGGAAATGCCGTGCTCAGGACTGATCTGCTCATCCTACCCAGCAGGTGTTCACACACCAGCACAGCGTGCCCATATACACACATACACATTTCCAGCATCCTAGTGCCTGCTGGGTGACATCACCTCCACGGGTCACCCCTTGGCCATCAGCTGGATGAAGGATTATCCCTGGTTCATTCAGGCTGACAGCTCACTTTGCAAGGAGCTCAGTGGTAACAACGGACAGTCATACTAAGGTGCTACTCACATAAGAGAGAATTGCTGGATTTATCTCGACACAAATCCTTTGGAATTACAGGTACATTCCAAAAGAAACTGCTGTGCTTGGTAAAACACAGAGATGACTGCAAATTTCCATTCCACGTTTATGAACAGCGAATACAAACCACATTCATTTTAGCCACATACCTGGAAAAATTACAGATCACACTGAGCACAGATTTACATAATTAGATGAGCCTGCGAGAAGCAGTGCTAAGTACCAAATACAAGCACGGAATGCAGAGCTCTTATACTTTGCAATATATTACGTGTACAGCCTCAAAAAGCCTTAAAGATTTACGACTACATTTCTTTTCCATGGAAACTATAATTCTCAAATCCAGCACGCTATTTTGAGCCATTCGATTCAACTCTACACTTGCATCTGCTGGAAGCACAGCCCTTCGTGTGCTCGGAGAGACGGGCTCAGCCTCACGGACACCTTCCCAACTCTTTCCTTCGGTCCTGCTCTGACACCAGCCCGCAATAAGACTCAGCGCAAAGTCTTGTGTTTGCTTACCGAGCAGACGCGTGGGGCTGCTGCGCTTTACCACCTGAAGAGGACGGGGGTAATTAGCGGCATAGGAGAAGGGGGGGGAGGGAAAATGCCTCCTCCTCCTCGCAGGTTTTCTCGGTGTTCACCCAGCACACGGAGCCGGGCCGCCCCGCAGCCCGCAGCGGGAGGCGGCGGCCGCACAGCGCATCCATCCCCGCGCCCAGAGGAGCCCGAGCCGCGGCCGCACACGCGAGAGGGGCAGCGGGCGGGGAACCCCTCACAGTGCTGAGTCATTTAAGCCGGGAAAAGCCGGGTTGGAGTCAGACTAGCACGCACACACACGCATACGCAGCCGGGCTGCCCCGCGTTCACGGCAACTTCCCCCGGTGCGCGGCTCGGTGGGTAGCGGAGCACTCACCAGGTAGGCTCCCACGGTGCCCTGGGCCAGCATCAGCGCGCACTCGGACACGAGGAAGAGCTGGATGCTGGAGAAGCAGGATACCTTCCTCCGCCGCCTCCGCTGCCGCGCCGCGCCGGCCCCCGGCAGCTCTCCGCCGCCCGCCGAGCCCCGCTTCCCCGGCATCCTCCTCCGGGCACCGCCGCGGGATGGCGGCCCCGCGGCTGCTCCGCGCCTTCCTCCTCCTCCTCCGGGTGCCGCTCACAGCGGCAGCCCGCGGCTGCTGCCTCTCCGCCCGCGGGCTGCTGCCATGGCCAGCTCGCCGCCTCCTCCTCCTCCTCCTCCTCCTCCTGCCGTCTCTCCTCCCCTCGCCGTGCCACGCTCCCTCGCTCCGCCAGCTCCGCGCAGGCCGGATCCGCGAGCCCGCTGCCGAGAGGGGCGGGGGAAAGCACGGGGCTGGCGGAGGCTCCGCGGGAGGCGGGGCAGCCCCGTCCCGGGATACGCGCGGTCCGTTCCTCTACGGCCGCAACCTCCGCTCAGCCCCCGGAGCCGCCCCCGACCCTCAGGGTGGAAGTTTTCATACGGGGTGAGGCTGGGCTGCCCTCAGCCCCCTCCTGGCTGCGTCCGTTGGGAAGCGCTGTTTTCGTGCTCCTGTTCGTGAACTAAAGGTTAAAAGGAGGACCTATAAATACTGCGCGTTCTAAGTAAATAAATAAAATAAACGGTAACAGAATCACAGAACATCGCGAACTGGAAGGGACTCACGGGGATCATCGAGTCCAGTTCTCGGCCCCGCACAGCACCACCCAAAACCCACAGCCTCTATAGGAGAGCAGCATCCAAGCACTCCTTGAACTCGGTGAGCTTTGGTCCATGCTCACTGCCCTGTTCCACTCCTGCCTCCCTGCGATGCACAACCTTTCCCTAAGCCCCACCTGACCCTTCCCTGACATCCCCGCGCCTTTTCCTCGAGCCTGGGCCTGTCGCCAGCGAGAGGAGATGACTGCTGCTGCTCTGCCCCTCTGCGAGGTGGCTGCAGGCTGCCATGAGGGGACTGAAGAACCTCAACCACTCCTCACACACCTCCCCCTGCAGACCCTCACCATCTTTGTAGCCATCCCGTAGATTCTCCTTCACAGTTTTTATGTCCTTCTTATCTTGTGGCACACAGTGCTTGAGGTGAGGACACATTGTCACAGAGCAGGAGATGTTGTCTTGCAGCACTATGTGCACATAGACAAGCTTTTGCTCTCAGGCCTGTGCTTCACATCCTTAGCCACGTGTCTTTCTGATGATGGCCTTCGCCGTCAACCCTCACCTCGAGTTCTAATTTCAAGAAGATATCTTCTTTTAAAAACCACTAATCATCACTTCTACTATTACAGATTGCATTCCTTCTTAGCCTACCTGCAAAACCTGATCTGCTTTGCTCTTCAGGTGCACTATTCCATTTCATTTCTGGGTGTAAACTGGGGGCTGCTGCCACACACTGTCATGTCGTTTCACTGAGCTGAGCAGCACCGTACCATTTAATACAGGGACATTAGTCATCTTTAGAACAGTTTTCTTTGGAAACAATGGCTACGTTTTTCAAAACACGATTTGGATCCTAAATTTCATTTTCAGAGATGCATGAGACTTCCGAACTCCTAAATACTGAGGAGGATGCCTGTGAAAATGGAAGTCAGGAACATCCTAATTCCTCCCAGCAGAAGTTACTCGTCACCACTCACTCTGGGAAATCAAAAGCACTGACATTATAAAGGAACTTTTAAGTGTCTCCTTCCAAAACTTCACTGTCCAAAGATTTCCATTTTGCTCTTCTTTTATAGAATAAACGTATAACCGTAATGCTGACAATTAATGTTGAACCACCTCCACCTGAGCTGGTAAACCTTTACCCAAGCCCAGAACTGCAAACCAGTGCTTGACAGGCACACGAGAGACCTGGAACAATCAGCTGTTGCCCTTTGCTCATCAGCTGCCAACATTTCCCTCCCATGCTGAACTTCGCCTTGCTGCAACTTCTCAGGCACACCTGAGTCACATCAAAGTCTGGAAAGGTTCCTAGACAAAGAGATCTGGACACTAATTCTATTACTGTAGTTAGATTCTATGATTCTATAAGATGCGCCTTGCTCCAGATTGACCCTACAGTATGTTATAAACAGGACAGATAGCCCAACAGGCTTTTAAATAGGTTTAAGAGGAACAGTGTCTCTTACAACACTTGAGGACTTAGAATGACATCAGCAGAATTTGTGCAGTTCCCTGCAAAAAGAAAGGTTTGGAGTTTGCTGGTCTTGCCAATCAGCTTTTGGAGACAGAGCCAGCCTATGCCAGCCTGAGTTCTAAAGGCAGCAAAGCTGTGGGAAGACACACGTAACCCACCAAGCGCGTACCTGGCAACCCAAGTGAGCTGCTGCATGTGCTACCACGCTTACCATGACTCAAGCTGGATGGTTTAACAAGTGCCATCACACATCGCAGTCACGTCTTAGACATCCTGCTGGAAGACTTTGCCCAGGAAGCAGATACATTGCTTGTCTGGCAGAAAGAAAACAGCTGCTATAAAAATCTAACTTTAATACTAATTATCTGAAACATCTGGTTGGTTAGTTTATTGCAGCAGAATACAATTATCACTTCAATTGCTGTCCAGAGGAGACAGAATGCTTGGCTGTGTTTATTTTTTCTCTATTTTATACACTTGCACTAATTTCCTTCAGAAAAGTCTCCTCCTGTGTTGCTCTGCTGGAATAAAGGCTGAAGGTCTTGTGTCTCCAGCCAGGTGTGCTCAGCAGACCTGAGTTCGTCTCCTGCAGACTTTTAACGTAGCACATTCCTGAGAGATTTCAATAGAGTGCTTCAGGAATGGATGAGTGAACTATTTGGATTTAATAGTTAATTATTGTCATACCCAAACAGTTTTTCTGGTCTAAATTGACCCAGCGAATGTGCAGAATGCTAATGTATATGGATTATCATTAGCATAGAAAGGAGTTTGTAACTAAAATAGTCCCCTTTTCCTTAGGGCTCAATAGTTCTGCCAACACAATTCTCAGCTATTTCCACGACCATCTTTTCCCCCTGTGATGAGCTGCATTACATTTCTTGCAGTTACTCTGTCAGATGTTTATAAACACTTGAACATTTGTAGCTGGGAGGCAACGTGCTGTCAGAGATAAGGTCAGACACCACAATCTTAATCGTGTCGGCTCCCCTGAGACAGTCTTATTACATCTTGTTTGCTGGATGTCTCCATGCTGAGTCCTCATGGGCTCCTGTCAACTTTCACCTTTGGGTAACCTTAGCAGCTGGAGTTTACTTGATCTGTTACCATCCTAAAGCATTCCTTTGCTTTAATTCATTGGGCGTTTTTTCTTCTCCTATTCACAGTGATGGAGGAGAAGATGATGGTCTTACAGACATATTGGCCCTGTGGTTTACATTAAAAAACTCCAACATGAAGCTGTGCTGCAACTTTAAACAGGGTTTAAGGTTTGTGTAGTGCCAAAATGGATTACACGTAGCATAAATTGCATCTCCTTAGCATCAAATTGGCACTGCTGGTCAGTTCTACTTCCTGCATTTGCCTGAAGGAAATCTTGCATGCAGAGGAGGTGAGGAATAATGTCAGATGCAGTCAAAGAACATGGAAGAACACATAAATAAACGCAGAACAGCAAGATGGCAGCCAAAATGTCTTGAAATTCTATTCTGTAATTTTCTGGTGTAAAATCTTGTGGGTCGGGTGCTGCAGGAGGGGGAGGGTGGGAAAGGATTTCAGTGGTCTGTGGGGGATTAGAATGGGGGTACGAATATGTGCATCAGCCAATTGTGTATAGCAGGAGGGAGGGGTGATGTTGGCACAGCACCACGATGGATCAGCAGTCTTCATTTCCAAGATACCGTCATGCCGGCAGTTTTAATGCAGTTTCTTTCTACAAACACTTCTGACTATACTGCCTTGCTGTTTTGAGTCCTGCTGGAGACTTGGATGCATTAAAAAGGCATTTCCTTCAGAGAAGCTGATTAGATAGCTGTTTCTTCCCCTAGATGCTGAAGAGTTGGAGAACACCTTAGTGGGGCAAAAAAGGGCAGAAGATTAAGATGCATTATTTTAACAAGAGGTGCTGGTTCACCCTAAAATCTCCCACTCTTAAAACAGTTAACAGAGGAGATCTGTAAATGCGAGAATGGGATGGCTTGTCTGCAATCTACATTGCATACACCTGGCTCCTAACCTCCATTATGGTTCTCCTAAATAAACAAGATTCAGATCCGAAGGGAGCTGAGCAGTCTCTAATACCATTGATTCCATGAGACCTAAGGGCATGAGGCACTTTTACAGGGTAAAAGCACCCTGAGATCGTGGTCTTTCTGTGTGCTGGGTGCTGTCAAACAACAACCACTTTCCACCTCCTAAGTAACTTCCTTTAATAGCAGAACGCACCAGAGCTTTCTGTGCAAATAAAGTGCTTTGAACCACGCAGGCTGTAAATACTTTGAAAGCAACTGGAGTTCCAAGCAGACAGTAACCAGTTGTGCCTCCTACACTTCTTTGTGCCTTCTACACTTCTTGCTAGATAATAATTTGAAGGATCCAATACTTGTAAATCACATTGGCTCCCTAATAAAGAAATTATTTATAGAGATACTCAATGCATCTTGAAATCTAGCCATGTGTGCACAGACTGGCTTCCTGTCGAGCCTTTTATTTACTGTCCTTGCTGATATCCTCTGTGGATTTTACACTTTTGTGTGGATGCTTTCAATTTGCCATTCATGCTTCCTTTACACAACACGGTGATATTTTTTTTCCCCTGGATGTTATGTACAGCATGAACCTGTCTTAAGACACCGGTCTCTGAGTTGTTTTAGTTTTGTTTTTGTTTGTTTGTTTTAAATTACAGCCAAATCTCCTTGCAGAATAGATTTTCTTTACATTTCTGACCTGGTAGCATCCTGTCTCAGGGCTCTGCTGGATTAGCCTGAATATTGCCAGTAGAAATGACATGCTCGTGTGATTTTTGCTCTGAGCTGGAGTACTAGAGTCTGCAACACACACTGTAGTCACAGATGTAAGGCCTGCCATACACCACTATGCAGGACATTCTGTCAAGCTCAAGTAAGGATCTGCATGGGACAGTTTAAAGCTAAAGAATGAACAGAAGATAATTTTTAATATATCCTCTTTTATCCGTGAGATGAAACAATTAACAAAGGCAAAATAGGAACAGTACAGATAGAAAAAGGAGGAACTGCTTTGACAGTGCCTGTCATGATGTTGCATGACAGCTTCTCTAAATGAAGGCAGTTTGCACAGACCAACCTTTGTGTTGCATCCTTTTTTGGCCAGAACTGAGTTCTCTCACCCGAGCAACTTCTCTGTGATGCCAGGTCAGTTCAAGAGCAGCAGCTAGCAGTCTTCTTGGGTGTTACCTTATATACTTATGTAATTTCAGTTGAGCTCCCTTGAAGTAAAAGAACACCCTTTTGTCACCTTAGCTATACCCATGCGTTCAGGTACCATAAGGTCAGTCGCCATCTTCTTGACTGGAGCTGAATGGTCATTTTCTGGGTTCGCATTAATAAGCAATTATGTGGCTTTGACAAGTGTCATCAACTCGAGAATATAAGGAGTGCTTTTGTCAAAATTACATATTTTTCTTTTGTCTCATATTCTACCATAAGAGCTTGTAGTAATTGGCTTGCAGCATTCTTGACAGCCTTTTATCATCAGAAGGTTCACAAACGGCCTAAGAGAAGCAAGTGGAAACCCTGGGAAAGGAGTTGGGTAATTTTTGTCATTTATTTTATTCTAGAGAACAGTGATTAGCCCTCACTGTGCTTTATTGAATGAGCTTCTAGAGACAGAAGAATCCCTTTATTTCCCTGCGTCTGTGAAACCATGTGAAACAGAACCATCTCCAACACCCTGTTGTAATAAATAATGTCTGAGTGTACTAAATGGCATTTAAGGCAGCGTCCATCTGATATCAACATGGAAGTGCAAGAAGGCCTTTACTGATGGCACTATGACGGACAGGCTGCAGACTTCTTATAGAGCTGTAGGTATCCAAAAACCATCTTAATCTTCCTGCATCTTTTTTGTCTTTAGTGCCCGAGTGGAACTTCCTCTTCTGAAGGATCAATACCCCATTTGCTATGGAGGAGTGTCATCACTCCAAAACAATGATAAAAATGCAGGATAGAGGAATGTACAGGAGACTGGGGTTGCTGACCTCACTGGAGCTCGTATAAGTCAGTGGAATGTAAAGAGAACTCACTTGCTCTTGCAATGACCTCCAATATAGAACATAGCAACCAAGGAAAGGTCAAAGAATTAAAGCAAGCCAAAGCCAATTGGTAGTGCTTCAGTAAAGCAGCAAAGAGTTTCTCTACTTGACCTTGAAATAAGCAAAGCAGTCTGGGAAAAAAAATGCCCAATTCCTTTACTTACTATAAAGCTAATGGAGCCCCTGTTTTGGTTGCTGTAACAGAACAGATGTTCCATGAATCCTCCCACAGAAAGGCAGAATGTGGGGGAGAAGGGTATTGTTAAAGGAGATTTGTGAGCTTGTTATATTGATGCTTCTCAAACACAGCCTCATCTGAATCTGGTTCTATACTCTAGAGCATTTAACGAGCATGGAGAAAATGGAGTAAAATGAAGAGAGGCAAAAGAGAGAGGAAAAGTCTGACAGGTTATTATCAGTTATATTCCTGCTCCACTTTTAATTGCTATTTTAAAAAGAAAATAATTGGGTTACAGAAAACACCCTGAAAGCTCCAGTTATGTGTGTATTTGTTGTTCAGGTAGAGTGACCTGCAGGTGAGCACTCAGCAGTGTGTCTGCATTGAGAGAAAGACAACTCGCATGTTGTCCTTTAACCCAAACCACTAATTCCTTCTGGTCTAAACAGAAGATTTGTGAATAAACGGCATCCACTTGTAAATATCATCCACTGTCAACCATCACGGCTCTATCTCAGCTTCCTTCCTGGCTTTCAAAGTCTGTTTTCTGAAAACTATCAATTATAGAGGATATGTTTGATTACGGATGAAGGACAGTTGTTCAGCAGGCAGCTTATATATCTATGGTAATACAAAAATCTTCTTGTAAATCAATCGTGTCTCTTCAATGATTTATGACCAATATGAGGAAACTGAGAGATGGCTTTCATGTAGATTTTGTTATAAATTATTTCCTTCATTTTTTGTCTTAAATGCAATCATTTGCTGTTATTAATAGTCTCCGTGCATCACACTGAAGCAAAATGCAGTATAACATCTTTAGACAATAAAGAACATCATCAACCAGTATATTTATACAAAACTTTCTGGTGTAACTTCCTCCATATGGATGTACATCATTAATCTTCTGACAAGCAGAAGGTCTTGATTCTTTTCTCTCTTAGCTCCACAGGAAAATCACAGTTCTGAAACAGAGCAGTGAAGCTCTACTTCTGCTCTTTAAAAAACCACATATTTGATAATATTCAATCTTCTTTTCTTGTATAAATTGCGGCAGTGCGGGACTGACCTGTTGAGGATTGAAGTTCTAGAGGTACCACCCCCCCCAGGTACAAAGTCTGAGTCTTCACTCTGCTCTTTGTGGATATTCATTCACCACCTGGACAACGTGATGTGACAATGATCATTCGAGAGTGTGATTTTCACTGCACTCCTGCAGTGAAACCTCAACACGCTTTTTCTTGATCAAACTGAATAGGCCGTCTGTATGGGAGATTGGTAATCACAGCCTGAACCTCTGATTAATCAGCTGAGGCAAGTATGGGGTCAGCTATGGGAGCACAGGTGAGAGTGATGTAGCTGTGCTCCCGGAAGGGGTGGAGCTTGACTCCATCCCCTCTGAGACCTCATTTAAGGGCTGACTCCCACTGGAGCAGTATCTCTTGGAGATCGCTCACCAGGGAGGACTGCCTCAGCTGCTTCGGTCAAGGCACCACCGTTGGTGAGTTTTCCCTTTACTCATTCACTTATATACCTTCTGTACATTTTGTTTCCATCTGTACATTTAAAACCAATACAGCCGTCAATGAACTAATGCTGCAGTTTGCCAGAATAACTCCTTACCAGATCTGATCAAAGTATTTATTGCATATTTTCCTCACTGTCGTTTTTAGTGACAAATGCTTTCCTCGCAATAAATATGCTTATTTCTGTGAAATTCAGCTTTGTATGCATATTTTTTTTTAACCAAAAGCAGTATATTTTGTTTACTTGATTTTCTGTCAGAATTCCTTCAGTAAGGAAAAACCATGATGATGACTTTTGTACCTTTTATCTATCTTTCTCTCTGTGTCTATCTGAGAAATGCAATGAATAATATAAAAACATGTCCATTTTAAGCTTCAAAATGAAATCTGAGACATCAACATTTTTGTCAGATTGCTTTCCTCATCTCGCCTAATTAGCCAGCTGTAAGGGCAGAAGGATCTTATAGCTCCTTGTGTATTATGAATTAGTCTAATACTGCTGACATCACCCAGGGAAACCATAATAGTTTTCACATCCTACTGAGCTTTTTGTGGTTCTGTTTTTCCTAATAGAAGCATTAGAGGAGCACATTTACATGCTTGCCCTGATTTATGAGTACATTTTATTTGTGGGGAGATTAAATTCTGGTAGGTTGGATCTGTTTGGGTTTCCTCGATAGCCTCTGATTAGTTTTAGTAGAAGTAGTCCCCACAGTAAATCAAATGCCTGGGCTGATCTATCACTAAGTGAAGCTGTGACTCCTATCTAGCCTCTCCTTGTATGATAGCTCATTAAACCAAGGAGATTATTTACAATATTTGCAGCCATCCCAGCTGATGGTTGTATCGAGGGCACTCCATATAGAATGTGAAATATTTGGTAATTCATAGATGACTCATTAAGATCTAAACAACTTCAAAATGTGCTCTCCTGAGGACAGCTCATCTAGATGATGAATGTGACCATTGTGGAGATCCAAGAGTCATCTGGAAGCACAGAGAATATTCCCTGCCTTTGCCCAAGGTTAATATATGTGAGGTTTTCTTGGAAAATTCGTCTCTGCAGTTCTTTAACCTGCACACCGAATGCTGCGAAGTGTAACAGAAAAAGCACATCCCTTTGATGGTCAATTATCTCTGTTATTAAGCATCCACAATATATTACATTAAACCTCTGTCTTCCTATTGTGTCTCGGTCTTGATGCTAGTAAAGTCTTAATGCGCAAACACCCTCCTTGAACACGTTTGTTATCATGCCATCTCCACTTCAGAAACCAAACCAAACCAAAAATCCCACTGTGCCCACCAAGGTGCTGGCCTGTCTCTCTTGAGCAGCCATGCTAAGAGTTCCTCAGCCCCTTTCTTCATGGTGCTTGTTTTATTGTCACTTGGGTGCCTGGTCTGTCACTGGGATGGCAAGCAATCTGAGACAGCGCCTGCACTCATGTTTTCCATTAAGTGATGAGCACACAGCAGAGGCAGAGAGGGGTATTAAATAATAATGACAATAATCATACATCTGATAGAGTTCAGTTCCGCTTTGGCACTAAATGGAAAGCTGAAAGCCTCCCTATGGATCTTTTCCATCTAGAGCATCAATGATTGTAACAGATGCATCAGCTTTAAATTAATGCCTTGCATGACAAATAATAGCAATACATGCGTTTAGGAAATCTGGGTCTAATCTGGCACGTTTTGATTAGTTGCAAATGATGACATTGCCATGTCCATAATGTCACCTATAAAATCTACAGATGTGAACCACCCTTCTAACTGGAGCAAAGCACAGAGCTGTTGAAACGGCGCACATGCTTTACCTCCAAATTTATAGGAGCCTTATGAAATAAAAACAACGAAATGACTTTCTTTTCTGATTTCAAAAACACCTGTGAACGGGAAAGGATTAGCAAAAAAACAAAGAGGAATGAGGAAACAACTGACGATGAAAAGCACTGATCCATTTAAATACAGATGAAATGATTTGGCAATGTACTGGAAAGGAATATTAAACAGATGCAAGCTATTAATTTTCACTGAGGGTCAGCCTGGGAGCCTGAGTAGCAGGTTAACCCTTCGCAGAAGGGAAGACCTCCCCATAAATCACAGTTTCTGCTGAGCAGACAGGTGTTGCTATTTGGGGTCACTGTGAGGAGCGGTACCCATCTGCTAACAACACTGCACTGCTGCATGCCACGCTCTGTTGGGGGCTGTTGATGCAGCTCATGTAATATCTGGGAAATGTTTTGGAAGGCTGACAATGTTTGCAGAAAGCAGAGACAGTTTGGAAGATGGAAAGATGTCAGAAATTACCAGGAAAGATGGCAAATGGCAAAATCAGAATGAAGAAATATTGATCCCTTTCACTTATTTCTGACAGGGCAGGGGCAGAAGGCTGCATGGTGAGACCAGTCTCCATGAAAAATGCAGTTTGTGCAACTAGTGGTCCTCGTGGGAGCAGAGATCTTCCAGCTCATAGGTCAGCACTGTGTGTGGGAAACTCCCTGCAGGCTGGGCTCTCCTGCTGGGTTTTAATAGCTGTGTGCTGCTATTTGAGCATCTTCCATATTGAGGCTAACAAACATGAAACTTGTAGAAGGCTTTGTGATGTCAGTGGCTTATCCCTGATCTGAGAAAGGAGAATGCTGGGAAAACCCTTAGTGTGAGAAATTTCATCCTTGATGCATCTATTCTGAGCAGTCCACCTTAAGCAGAGCACATACCACCTCTCAGCTACCTACCCAGCCAACTTTTTTGTCCTTGTCCTTTAAAAAAAAAAAAGAAATAAACCGTACAACGAACCACTGCATTCATCCACAGGGGACAATAAATGCCACTCTACTCACACCTTAGTTCTCCTCCAACTATTCCATTGCCTCGCGCTAAAAATAATGATGTGAATGCCTCTACATCAGTCTTTTCTATCACGATGAAGACTGTGCCAGTCATAAAGGTCACACATAAAGACTACAGACTGTGAGTCCCCACAAGGCAGTGTGACTAACACCTTAAATGCTGGAGTGCAGCCTGGCCAAGTGACTAGTCTAGTGTGAGAAACGAAAGCAGTACTCACTCTGGTGAGAAACGTTAGAAATGAGCATCCACCATCAGCTGCGTTCAGATGGCTGAGAGTCTGGAGTGCTCCATTTTCATGTTCGTAACCTAAAGCTGCCTTAAAGAATCCCCCCCTTGATGCTCAGCAGCAGTGGCAGCTCCGTGCACTGCTTCCTCCTGCAGACCTGCCATTGAGTTTGTCAGCACGTTCCTGCCAGGAGTCCTGCTCTGCCCAGCTGGACTGGGGAAGATTCAAGTTGCTTCTGCTTCGGAAAATTACTCCAACAAACCACTAGAGCAGGTTGAAGGGGATTGTATTTCTATCCCGCAGAAGAGCAATATTCCACCTATTGCTGGATGCATTTTTAATGACTTGCATGCACATGGCGTGGAACAAAGGCCCTTATGCCCCCCACTCTTTCCTCAGCCTTTACCTCTCTCTGGTGTATCATTCTCTGTTTGGTCTTCAAATACTGCTCAGTTTTCCCCTTCTATGTGTCTTCTTGGTTTCAGAGTTACCCCACTCAAGCAGACACACAGGAGTTCAGGTTGATCTGATTATCTGTTTACAACAGATCTCAAGTTCAGAAACATCACTGTTTAGAAAAGCATTGAAGTTTTAGCTGTGAATACTGAAGTGTGTTTTATGTACAACCTTCTGGTCTTGAAAACAAAGAGAAGTGCTGAAGCATTTAGCAGTACGCTTCTTGAATATGTATTTTGCAGGTCAGCCTTAAGGCAGGCTTTTCTTTGCAAAAGCAAATTCAATGCTGAAGCTGAAAGTCCAGACACTTCTTAAAACTATGGAAAATAATTAGTAAGAAGAAATAAAATGATGTTTGGGTAACCTTTCTACAGAAAAAAAATCCTCTAATTGGAACAGATATCAGTGCGAAGAGGAATGCTCGGAAGGAGCATTGATTACAATTCACACTGGGGCACTCTCACTCAAGGGCAATCACTTCTTTCATTAATTGCTTTAAAAATATGACCTAAAGAAAGCTGCTTATGAAAGAAATGTGGGACTCTAATGATTCCTCTTGTAATCTGTGGTGAAGTTTCCATTGACTCCAGTGGGAGAAAGTTGTGCCCTCTCTTTCAGCAGCAACAAACCAAGCCCCAGCTCAGACCAGCCCTTCTGCTTCACCCAGGTTTGGTTCTAAGAAGTTGGATGCTGCAGAGGTGAGCCTGGTAAGAAGTGCCAAAACCACAGCGCTGGTTACTGACTGCTGAACTGAAAGCACATTCCTTGCAACACCTCGAAAAGAGCAAGAAAAAAAAAGAGCCTGGATATGTTTCATCTCTCCAGGCAATTTTTCTTCCCAGGCTACAAGAATCTATCTTTTTCAGTTGTTTAATAAGAAAGTCACAGAGTGTAATTGTTAAGACGAGCAGTGGGAAATGCAACAGCCTGACAAGAAATTACATGTCTTATTTACCTCCACCTAAGTTGCTCCTCCAAGAGCGTGCTGGTGGAATGCACTGTATTCAAACCTGCATTTGTTGTGCTTGAGAGGGGTACTTCTCCATGGCTCTGCAGCAGCTTCCTCCCCAGCACATGTCCTGAAAGGAAATGCCAACCTTGGGCTTCCCATCGGTCTTCATACATACTTGTTCCACCCATGCTTGCTCGTCATGCTGAAGTAGGAATGAAGCGAGTGAGACAGAGCTGGAAGTCTGTGGGTGGCCTCCTGACTGCAGGCAAAATTAAATCAAAGCTGAGGGAGCAGTTATCCCTGGGGAACGGGGTTGGTGCTTACAAACATTCTCTGCAAATGCCTGAAAAACTGCCTGAGCACAATGCATAGTAACACAGTCCAAGATCAACGAGCTTTGGCTGGAATATAGATCAGAATAGATATGACAAGATGAAAATCATCTTTTGGGCATGGAAGGGGCAATATAAAATCAGATCGTGATTAACCAGACTGGAATTCTTCTGTGCAACGATTTAACAGCATGCTTATGTGCTGATAGCATTTACGCTCTGCTTAGTTAATGCTGGTACACTGAGCTCCAGTCCTACAGAAATACTCCATTTTTCACAGATAGTTATCTGAGGGCACCAAGGGTCTTATGGGATGCGTGGCTTCTTCTCAAGAACTCAGTGACTATTTTGATCAGAGCGGTGTAAAAAACCTGGAGGGAATTTAAATGAGATTTAAGTTATTTCATCGGTTTTATTGTCCTTATGCATTTTGGGAAGAATGGGAGCAAGCAAATAATGAACAGTATTACAATTATACCTTCAGAGCGTTAGGTTTATGTAGGGCAACTGGGCCAGCAGATGGTGAATGCAATTTGATGTACCGAAGTATGAAATAACTGATCTGGACAGACGGATTAAAGTGGGGTGTGTGTATAAATTGAACAAGGATCGTGAGAAGTATATTGGGCTATTATGGGGAATCACTGAAGCCTGAGCACAGATGCTGCAGAAGACAGCAAATCAAACTGCACTGGCACAGCAATAGAAACAAAGACAGAAGGTGAGAGTGCTATTGTTTTAGTCTTTTGTGCACAGTACAGGCTTTGATCTGATCTGCTGCAAGGAGAAAGCTGCCTTGGGGCAAGGCACCACAGGATCTAGTGGTGAGGATTATGTTCACAGCACTGGGCTAATTTACACTGTAAACTACAGGAAGATGTGGTGGTCACAGAAGAACACCTTTAAGGAAAGGCTCAGTTGGTACCTTGCATCTTTTACGCTGGCATTCAACAAGATAGAGCGTCTTATCAGTGTTGGCAAAGTAGGCCTGGGTGAGAAAAAAGGCCAGGCTGCCTCTTCCAACGCATAATGCAAGTGCAGAATAAGTAAAACCAGGACATGCACTTGAGAGTACTTAATGGGAAGCACCGAGTTTTTAGTTGGTAATAGCCACTTAATCAAGCAGGCCTTATATAAAGTCTTTCTAATCCTAGCTCATCAGCTGCAGATATGCATCGTCAGGGTATTCCCAGGACAGTACAGTTTAGCTGGCAATGAAGTCTAAATGATATCAGGAAATTTGGGCCATGGTTGCATTGCTCACTCCCTAAGGGCATGCACGCACGGGGCAGTGTGTATGGGTGGGGATCATGGGGATATTTTGGCTGAGGGGTTCCCAGAGTGGGCAGGGGCACAACAGACAGCCATGTGTAACTATTGCTTTGGTGGTTGCACCTACGGCTCCTGAGCTGCCCACCCCAACACAGTATGTTCAACAAACTATGTTGGGTGTGCTACACCAGAAAGCCATGACCAACCCTTTAATGCAAGCCCAAAAGCACTCTTGGGTTCACTGGTAATGCATTGGCTCAGGCTGCCCAGGGAGGTGCCACTGGATCAGTGGGCATGGTGTGGGTGGGTTGATGGTTGGACTGGAGGATCATAGAGGTCTTCTCTTACCTTAATGATTTTTTGATTCTGTGACTGCTCATTTGAACTTTCCTCTTATTGCCTTCCTGCTCAAGGAGACTAATGACATATAGCTGGCACAGACCAGTGGGACATTGCTGTATTCCTTATTTTCTAGCAGGCTAAGTTGCTTTTGGCTGGACATTTGGTGGGTGGAGAATTGCTTCAGTTCATTTTGCACCCGTAACCGAGCAAATCAGCTCATTTACGCAGAGCTCCGATTAGCAGAACTGATGCAGAGACATGAGGAAGTTCTTATTTGCTTTTCTACCCACCCGCAGTCACACAGCCCAAAATCAAATTAAATCTTCACCCTGGAAATGTGTCCTTTTGTGCCATGCTCTTAAATCCCGCAAAGGCCCTAGGAGTGCTGAGGAGTCAGAACGGCACAGCTTGAAGGGATGAAGTGCACTCAGAATTTAACTCTGGGATTTAATGGCTGAAATAGAAGAGCATTGGAGAAAATCAGTTTAGGGCAAGTAAAAATGGATATTTCAAGAAAGAAAAAAAAAATAGTTTTCTTCAGCTTTGGATTATTTACCTTTATAAACTTTTCTCTCTTATAATAAACCAGTTCTAGGTCAATTTTTTTATTTCAGTAAAAATTCCTTTCTCAGCATGAAGAAGCAAATCTTTTCAGCTTGAAAATGTACCCCAGCAATTGGCAAAGCCAGAAGTGAGATATTTTGTTGTAAAAATGTGAACATGGAAGTTTTCCATGCTTTTTTTCCCCCAGCCTTTATTGTTATCCTCAGCCAACTCAGTTGCATAGTCTCAGTTCATCTGAAACACTGTTTAGGGGAAGAATCTTCTGGATCCTTTCCTACAGCCACCAAAGCCTTAGATTCTAGTTCTGTTTTGCCTTCATTTTTGCTTCCCTCTGTGGAAACTGGGGGGCTGAGAGGCTGAATGGAGAAATGTGCTAAGTTATTTGACTGATTCTCCCTTGTTCTCTGCTGCCCATCACCTGAAGGTGATCTCCTCTGCCCCAGATCCCAGAACCTTCCTACATCCAGAAAGAAGGTGTCAAGATGGAAGACAAGCCAGTAATATATAAACCCAAGTATGGGTAAATTTATGGTAATTAAGGTGGAGTCCTGAAGTGAAAACAACCCTTTAGGGATAGGTTAGTGTTAGTTAGCTTTAAAATAAATTGCAAGAGTGTGCTCAGACCTTATTAGTGGATATTCCCTAGATAGAGAATGCATAAGACATCTTAAGAGTTAAGCTGAGAAAGAAAAGCTTCAGCAAGGGCTGTTCAGATCTTACAAAGGACCAAGAAGGATTTCGTTTAGATTTAATCTAGCAGGTGTTTTCTGGTTAAGAGATTTTACCTTCTCTCTTTGAACCTTTGCTCTTAGAGCAGGATTCACTAAGACCCAACTGCTGGCAGGTAGTACGTACAGGCAAATACAAGCCAGGCAATGGTGTGCAAGGCAGAAATCCAACTGTTAGCACAAGGCAGTCTACACCAGCAAAGAAAGCCCACAGCAAGGGTGCTAAAAAGATACAGGAAAGAATTTGAACAGCGCATACATGGCATGTGAAACAAGGCAGCAGGGACAGGTCAAGGTCTTCACCTCAACTCATGCTCTTCCAGCATTGCTTTCCTCTAACACACAACCCAACACACACCCCCTTCTCCTCCCCTCCTCCCCATCAGTATGGGCACGCTGTCAGCACCTGCTCCAAAAATCATTCAGAACAAATAGCAGTTCTGAAGTGTTTCACATTTTTTGCAGTAATTCGCAAATAGTAACGAATGGTAACTCTCCAACCAAGTCGATGCTGGTTTGACATAAATTTGTTTGGTATAGTTTTAGTGTGAAAGGCTGGAAGGGAAAGATGCTGGCACAGTGTTCTCTCTGGCAAAAAGCCAAATCAAGTGTGGAAGATCCAAATTGGTTATAATTAGAGGCATAGATCATCATCTCTCGTGCTGGCAGTGCAAGAACTATGCGTAGTATTTAAGGGCATGAGCCACTATTCCTTATGGCACTTTTCTTATTCTCCATAAATAACATCTCACAAAATGTTGTGGTTAAACAGATGTAATTAAGCAAATTTCTTTGCATTATTGTTCATTCTTTGTAACCTGTGCTATGCAAAACATTATTTTTATGAGTATTTGTGTTCTTTGTTGCCACATAAGAAAAAAAAACAATCACTTTTGTCCTGTATGCAGCATCAATAAAACAAAGTCTATGTAGACTCACACCCAGTCACACTCCCTGACGTCAACTCAGATGAAGCATCACTTCAACTGGAAGAAACAAATTGCTGTCAGGTCTGTCACCTTTGGGATGCATTGCAGCCTTTTTTCTTTCTACTGCCTCATCTCTGAAATACCTCACATCTGAATGACTCTGCTTCTGATGATTAACCAACCTGTTTTCAGACACCTATAAAATGCCTTTCTCAAACAGGGAACGATCTGGATATTAACTCTGGCAGTGCTGTCCTTGCATGCAGATCCATTACTGCTGCTCATGAATCATCTTGGGAGACAGCACAGCAAGCCTAACTATGCCCAGTTCTCCTCTGGGTTTGTATAAATGTTTACAGCTTCTTCTGTACCTTAAGTAAAATGCAAAATCAGTGCCCACTGACACAGTAAATCATCTGAAAGTTTTCTGCTGAAGCATATCTAGATCTAACAAGCACCATCGTGCTCTGCCTGCTATACAGCCACAAACTCATCTTCTCTGTTGGGCAGGATGGATGGGGTGCAGCCATTTGTGTATTTCACAGAACCAGGCACTGATGAAGGTTGGCTTCCCGCAGTTAGATTTTGTAGGTCTGGGGGGAAGTTTTAACTCTGGTTGGATCCATCCATCCATGAGGCCTCCTTTTGACCACATTGCCTACCAGTCTAATAAAGATAAAGAATGTGATCCAGCCTTTCGTTCAGCTGAAAATTGGCTTCAGCTGAATGCTGGCAGAATTTTTGTTAGTTTTGAGGAAGGTTAGTGGCAGACAGGGAGATATAAGGACACAGAGACAGAATGATCTCATGATCCTCAGTAAGCCCAACAAGAAGTAGTTAAACAAACAAAGAAACAACAATGAAACCCAACAAAAACAAAAGCATTAAAAAAAAGCTACCTTCAGCAAAATCAGTATCAGTGTTTCCATAGGTTTAATCCCAGGGAATTTCTACTCAACTGGATAGGTGTTCCTGTCCTTTTCCTTTTGCCCTGGATGATTTTGCAGCCACCAGCAGCAATGATCCTCCCCCTGCCCTGGGCTGAATTCAATCTCCCACTATGTCGGCAGCTGACACCTCACAGACGTGGAGACATTTTGGGTACTGCCAAGACTGCTCTCGGTGCCAGAGGAAGGATTATTATGTGCTGAATCAATGAGACCTGTGTCAAACTCAGCTCCCCTTCCAATACTTTATTGCTGCATGTGTCTGAGGAAATGGAAGTATCCCTTGATAAATACTGGGGCGTGATCTACATCCCATTGCTGCTGTTGTATGCTCCAGCTTGGAACCATCTACATGGAAATGTGAAAAAGATGCATTGGGTATTTATACTACTTTGGGCATAATTTTTGAGCAATAAAAGTTCAGGAGAAAAGCCTCCCTCTATGGAAATGAGGTAGCAAAGGTTAAAAATTCTGGAGTGGCCAAGTTTGGCTGTAGTTATAAAACAACTGCAGTGCAAGAGCTGCGAGTGGAAATTTTTCAGGTGACCTCAGCGAAGAGGAGTTTGCATGAGCTCCCTTTCCAGTAATGCTTTACCCAAACACATACTCACACATACACGACTGCTGGCAGCCATCCTCTCGAGCAGAGAGGGCTGGACACATGGCAGGCACCAAGTGTGTGCAGTACGCTTTGCCCCAGGCTGCTTGAAATCCCAAAGCTTTCCAGAGAAGTACAAATGTTACGCTGTAGGTTGGCCATTTCCACCCTATGCAGTAATCCGAGTTCACCCTCAAACTTATGCCAGTATTTTTAAACAGGGCTGGTGCAGCCCCTGTCTATAAATACTCCTCTTCCACACCAATATTTGAGATTCCAGCTGATCAAGTTCTGTCTGCTGCCCGACTCATTTATTAAGTACTAATGCTTTACAACACTCACTTCACTTCTCTCTCCTCTTGCCACCATTGGGTGACTGTTGCTGGGATGTGCTCAGACTTTGGAGATGTAAAGAAGAAATGTGAGCTTTTCCCAAACTGAGAGCCCTGTAGCTCTCAGCCCACGGTGTTTCCAGGATGTGAAATAACACTGTCAGCAGGACAACATGTCAGTCACCAGCAAAGCCAAAAATAGCACGTGTACGGCCAAACTCAAAGGGCTAAAAGGGTGCACTTAGAGCAGATGTTTTAAAGCTTGTGCACAAGCTATAGGCTTATTAGCCAGCCTGAATCAACTGAAAAAAGGCCTTCGGGAAGTATTAAAACTCTTGGCTAAGACGCTCCTTTCTCTGTTGGAGGCACTGGAGATTAGTCATACTTACTAGTAAAAATAAAAGCACTAACCTGGGCTGAAGTCTTGTTCAGAGGTTTCTGGACCTGGCGCCATTCTTGCTTTGTGACACAGCTCATTAAATGCACCAAGAGTTTGGTCTCAGGAAGAACTAACCACAGGGAGTTATGGTTCAGGAGAGCACTATCCTATATAGGTACCTATGGGGTAGAAGCAACTACTTTAGAAAACAGAGAAATTTGGTAATGACAAAAAGACAAGAAATGGGAAATTCTACAACAGAAAAGCACAATATACAATGAGGAACACTGGCACTCCCAATCTTGTTTTGCTTCTAGCCCAACACTTACTTGAAGCACCAGATATGTGACAACAGGCAATATTCAAGATTCTACCATTTTTCCCACCTGGTATCTCAGTAATGCTTGCTGATGAGCAAAGCATTTTCTCTCCACCTTTATTGTTTCTGCTGTAATTTTACGTATCTCCTAGCTATAACTCTACCTCCCTGCCATGGCAAGAAGGTGCCCTTATGTGTCATACATAGTAAGGAACCACAACCCTAATCCTCTGCTTAGCAATTTTACAGCTTAGCGTGTGAAAACATCATCTAACCAGGATGGAGGAAGCCAGATTTTGCCCTGAGGTATGGATATTTGGAGCCAATTTCTTCAGTCGCTAAGCTTTTGGCCAACTAACACCACTTCTTTTTTAATTTTTTCTACATCACGAGGAAAAATACTACTGAAGCTTTTCTTAACTGCCAGATTCTACAAGCAAAAGGCTGGAAGTAATTACTTCATTTGTCACTGTGCCCTCCTTCCCACAACTATCAAGATCAGCACATTATAAAAGAGGTTTGCTAATCACTATTGAGTCTAACCAACAACTACGTAAAGAAGAGTAGAGAAAAGAAATAGACCAGAGGAGGGAAGCGAAGTTGTAAATATTTTAATTTCCCTCTTTCTTTTAGTAGAAATGAGCCACTTTTTGTATTTTCTCTGGCCTTGGTGAAAGCTACCTCAAGGGAAATACCTTAGTAGTGGTGCTTGCTCATGGTCCTGTGAAGAGCAAAGAGGGTTTTTTTCCGACAAAATTAGCCACTGTGGTATTAGAGATCTCACCCAAGTACATGTTTGGCTTTTTATTCTAACCTGTCTGGTGCAGCTATACCAAGGGCAGAGGCAGAAGTCACTGAAGGCAGCATAATGTAAAGCTATTTCCTTGCAGAATAAGACAAGAACTGAGAAATGAGCAGTGGTTCAGCTGAAAAGCTCAAGGTAAGTGCTAGAACAAAAGCCCATTGAGGAATTAATTTGTAGGCTTTGCAAAGAGTAAGGGAATGAAATCTTACTAAATGATTTGTTCATATTTTTCCTTAAGAGTAGTAAGCATGAACCAATGCATTGTAGCACAACGGCACGCCGATCTACCTGCAGTGCATTAACTGGCTCATTTATTCTGCAGTAAGGTTGTGGGTAGGAGGAGCCTCATTAAAGGCTGATCTCCAAAGAAAATGGTTTTAGTCTGCATTTACGTTTTTCAGGCACTCTTGGGGATACTGAAGGTAGCTTGAGCTGGGAGGGATGTCCTGGTGCTGCTCTGTCTCCTGGTGGTGTAGACTCCTGAAGCAGCCTGTGCATTCTACTGCTCCCAGCACCTTGGCTCCAGTTCCCTGTCATCAGCTGAGCTACCTACATTGTTCTGATTGGACTTGGCACCTGGAAAAAGCTTTCTTTCAAGAGCGAGGGAGCAGCAGTACTGTGTAGTGCAGCTGGCATCATCCTAGGAGTGAGAAAGAGGGCTGGCAGAAAACGAAAGTTTGACCTATATAGAAAGATCCATCTGTCTGGGGGAATGTTCACGTATTTCCTAGAATTAGCTTCTTCACCCACTTTACCTGTTGGTATTGTTCTGGTAGCTTGACAGAAATTGTCTAGCTTTGCCAGAAATGGTCTTTTTTCCCTTTCTCTCACAGCTATCTCCTGAAGCACAGTGCTGGGGAAGGCTGAGCCCTCAGCCCTATTGTCCTCATCAAGTTTTGCAGCAACCCCAGAAGTTCCCTTAAGGCTATTCTGCTCAGTCCATGCATTGCCTTCCTGGATGCTTTTATTTGTCAGCTGCCTGCAATTCACATGAGCTGTTGTATTAATAAATAGACCTTGCCCTACACCAATCAGACAAACATATGGAATGTGGAGCAATAAATGACAAAGCAGCCCTGCATCATTCATACCATCATTGGCCTTCGTGTCTTGCAGGAGAGAATTTCCTCCAGCTGGTTTCATCATGGCTGAATGATCCTCAGTATTAGATGCAGGGCAAAAGTGAAAGATCACAACACCAGAATCTTCTGCACATAACATTACAAATGACTTGCCTGAAAATGGAATGAAATGTCAGGAGATGATATTGAATAAATGAAGATATCACCACAACTACTCATGTGGAGCATAACGTCGCAGACCTTCTCTCTATTATTTCAAAGGTACTCACATTTCAAAAGAGTGGGTTTTTTCTCCTCATCGTAGAGAAAACCGATGCTGTGGAATTGAAAACACAATTGTGGTGCATGCTGTACAAGAAGCAGCCACTTGCTGCCTTGGAAACCTTGAAAAGACTTTGTCTCTGATTCCAGTCTCTCTTTCTCTCACCCTCTAATTATGTAAGCCCCACTCATTTAGATTTGGATTCAGCTTGCTTTCCTTCCTAGTATCCGTTACACCATTAGTCCGTTGCAATGTCAGAATGACCTGGTGGGAGGATGAAAAACATCATGGGTTGAGTGAGGAAGCAGGATGTTATTCCTGGATGACTCTTGCTCTAACTGGGACACAATGGAATGACACAAATGTCATTTGTGATGGCAGTGGGATGGCAGCAGCCATGCAGCCTGTTCAACCATCAGAGTAGCTGAACTGCTAATTTAGATGTAATTGGGCACCATTGATTCTATTTAATGGGGCCCTGGATAAATTGCTCTCCTGCCTAATTGGTGCAGTTACCATAGAAGGGACTGGCCCAGAGTGAGGAGCAGTGCAGGCACCTAACTCCCACTGAAATCAATTATGCTGAAATCAATGAGAGTTAAACAGCTGAACAGCTTTAAAAATCTGGCCCTGGGTGCACCCCAGAGCTATAATTTATCAAAACACCAAATAAATGGCATGCCTAGTTGGTTTCAACGGGTTTGATAGGTTTACGGGAGTTATTACTGGAAAGCCCCCAGCTTTTAATAGATGTCTCTTGTTATTCTTCCAGGATCACAGTTTGTTGACGCACAAGTACAGTGAAAATGTTTTTGCACCTTCTGATTTTGGCCATGGTGAAGGGAAGGATACTGGATTAGACAGACCTCCACGCTCATCTTGTTGGTAGCCCTTGCCTTGGCAGGGCAATTGACTTGAGGCAAAATTCTGAGGTCTTTACCCCAGCAAAGCTCTCCAGAACAGCACTGGGCACAAAAGCAGCAATGATATTGTAGATGTGGCCGTTTCCCTATACTGCAGTGTGGTGAAAGCATCTCTACACCAAAGCAGAAGATCACCATTAATGCTTTAGTTTTCCAAAGGAAAAGATTATCTGGTAAACTGGTGCTCGGTGGCATGACCTTATAAGCAGAGTGACTCATCTTTCATAACTGTTGTAAAGTTCTTCAATACTCAGCATATTATTTTCTGTCTCAGTGGCATCAGATACCAAACCATACCTTAGTCTTGGAGAAACTGAGTCACACCAGGGCTGGTACTCTTCTGTTTTCTCATGCCCACTGATCCTTTGACTTCACAGTTGAGAAGAAATTAGAAATGTTGTTTCCTGCCATGAAGGTTGAGGCGGCAGCATGTTCAGTGTCTGTGGAGGACGAACAGCCAAACTCTGCTTTGCTGCAACTGTTCCTGGGAATCCCAGCACCTCCAGGATCACAGCAGGGTCTTTTGTAGGCTGTAGTGGATGTACTGAATTCTTTTGTTCGTGAAAGCATTTTTGTGATGCCTCATAACCTGTCAAACCAGATGTCAAGTATAAGCCTTTTAGTGAGTGTCAAAGAGTTTCAATTCTGAGATATCTTCAAGTTGCTAATTAGGTTGCTGATGTGCCACCAAAGACATCAGGCCCTGGCACCCAGACTTGATGACAATATGTAAACTCTTCAGTGATCTACATATTGGCTCAGTGACTGACTTTATTCTTTCCCGCTCAGAATAGCAGTATTTCCTCACCCCTCCAGCAAATGACATGTTTCTCACATTTCTGTGGCGCAGCTTGGTCAAAAGGCTGGAAGGTGTGAAAGCAATGCACAACAGAACCTTGCATCATTCCTTCCCAACATAACTCGTGCTGGCACTCTTTATCTTGTCCTTGTTAAACATGCCAGCGCGTACTTGGGTTTGTCATGCCGCACAGCAGAATCATAAAGAATCTAGCTGTTATCACAGTGTGGTTGTGTCTTAAAGTCACCAAAATCCTGTACTGGATGGAAGGCAGCTAAAAATACAAGGAGGTTCCAAATGGATATTTGGATGTATCAGAACACAATTCCACAATGGCAGAGCCTTAGGCAATGCCTTGAGATCCTCTTTGTCCTTCAGCATCATTGGAAATAGGACCTTGAGTTCCTGAAACTGGCACAATTGAAATGACAGCTACTTACATTTGGTCTTGCACACTTTTCTGTCCTTTCTCCACTGTGACTTTCTTAACTCCTACTTGAGGCAGCAGGGTGCTCTTCATTGTGATCTAATCTCCTATTCCATGAGCTAATCCAGGTCACGTTGTTCCAGTAACAGCAACGGAGATGCATCCATCAATATTTTGCCTATAAACGATATAATGCATTTATAAAATCCCTTCAAGTCATCCCCATTGGTACTCACAACAGGCCCATGTATTGCTTTCCCTCACCTTTGTTTCTTTCCTTTCAAACCAATGCCTTTACGTCACTGGGAAACATATTTGTGAATTTCTGTATGGTTTAGAATGACCTTGCTGGCATTTTGACCACAGTACGTGAGAGACCTGAAGTGCTTTCAACCTGGTAAATATGAATGCAATAAATATGTAAATTATTCTATGTATATTTATAGCCTGGCAGAACTGAAAGGATCAGACTGTAGCCAAAAAACACTGCACTATCTTTTGTTTCTCCATTCCCCTTGGTGGCAGGTCACTGGAGCTCCATTCAGGTACCCACAGTGACTGGCAGGGCACCCTTATTAATAGTGCTGTCATAAAGGCCACTTTGTATTTAATCGTTATGAAGGGTTCTTGGAGTAGAGGACTGTGCTGAGAAGTAAAACTAAATCTACTTTTATAAAGTGGAAAATAAGAAGTCACAAAATGAATGTAACACTGGGCTTTCAAACCCCATCTATTTACTTTTTGTTTGTGGGTGAAGTTTCCTTCATTGCTCATCAGTCATGCCACCTATTGATATTTCTTCTGTCAAGCACAAACAGTATCTGACTGACTGACATTATCTGTCCATTGACTGCCTTGATTTTGAACCTTTTTGGATTTGTGGCCCCCCTAAGCGTTTCCTAGCTCAGGTGTTATTGATCTCACCCATGGATGCAATACAGCCAATGAGAAACTTGGCAGAAAACATAGAAAAACAATGTTCTGGGCATTATGAGGCCAGATCCATAGCTGGATCTTTTCTGCCTCTCTAGGCTGAGATGGAGCTTCCATTGGTAGGAAACTTCCATTGATGTCCCTCATCCATGAGGACGGATGTGATCCAAGCTCATTTATACCCAAGGTGGGTGGCTGCAGAGGAGCTACAATGGCTTCTGCAACCTCTCACAGTCAGGTGAAATAAGATGTTCAAACATTCATTCATGTTCAGGTGCCAAAGTGAAGGGGTTTTTTTCCCAGTCAAAACCCCAAAGTTAAAAATCAGAAGGTCTGTCCAACAATTAGATATGGTTTTGCACAGTCAAGAAGTTAAAGGGCATATCGGTGCATGGAGTTGTGTTGGAGTCATTTATGGCATATCCTGTTTTATCTAATTGTAGACACCACAGTGGTTTCTATTTCCCATACTTCATTTAAGATTAAATTAAGATTAAATTACTACGTAACAGATTGAGGCTGGAATATGGAAAAACAATTTAAAAGAAGTGAAAATGGCTTCACGTGATAGGGAAGAGCACTTCATCTTTCACCTCATTTAGTCACACAAGAATAATTCGACTGTAGACTAATCCTAGAAAGTTCAAAAAGCCATTACTCTATGGATGCCACTTACCCAGTGATGGAGAAAGAAATCTGCCCTCCACTCATGGTCTGAATGCTCTTATGAGGTGCGAATGAAGCATTTCCCCCTTCAACGTGACCACTGGGATTGTAGTTGTCTATATTTTATTATCATTGTTGTTCATTTTCCAGGGATCAATACTCAGTTCCTAGAAAAGATGCAAAAAATTCCAGTAATGTTAGGCAGAGAATTGCTGTGCACCTCAAGGATTAATACGTAGGTAATGAAACCTACACTGCAGCACGAGCCAATTTAACATTCTCTACAACACCCATCTTCCTTTCCAAGATGCAGAGGGGGAAAAAATCATGTTGTGTAACAGAAACTGTCAAGATAGAACAGGGGCCAGGTAGCTTATCACACAAACATGTTGGGCTCAATCAGTCATTTGACAACACAGCTTCAGCAGTGTTTTGGTTAGAGAGAGGAAAAGCCAGCACACGGGGCAGAGAGGCCACTGGTAATCTCAGAAAATGATGGCAGGGTTTCTCGCTGCCAACTCTGCTTGACTCTCTATAGAAGAAACATTGTGTTTGACGTGCACAGCAAGAGCTCTGAGCAGAAGAAAGCATTAGGTAAGACTTGGGTTTTAGGCCGTTTGGTGTCCAGCTGCCACTACTTGAGGGCTGGGCCTGAGCAAACGCTGCTGCATTGGACCAGATTGGAGCACTTTAGAGCACACTTGTTGCACATCTTAAAAATGCTGACATATTTTCTGTGCAGTAGGAGTCTGTTTTTATTTGTCTGGATATCCTCAAGTGCAAGAGGCTGTCACTGGAGATTTATCCTCATATCAGGTATGACAATGGGTCCACATTAGAGCAGAAAATAAAACGTGCCAGGGGGGAAAGCCATTATAGCCATTCAGGTCATCATCTTTCCTGTCCCCAGATCAGGTTCATCACTACCATTTGCAAACTGCAGAGTTCTGCATAGGAAATGCTCTTTTACTTTCTTACCTCAAATCACGTGGAGGAGGAGGTGCTCACAGCTGCTGTGTAAAGTAGAGTAGTACAAGGCTGGAAATTTTCAGATGGCTTGTTATTTTTTTTTCCCCCCTGTTATAAATTTTTAGATTCAGAGAAAAAGAAGTATCCCAATCTTCTGGAATTCATGTGCAAATCCAGCCATCTTTACCAGCCACACTTAAACCCTGCCTGGTTCTCTTCTGGGCTGACACCCCAGGTAATGCTTTGCTTGGCAGCAACTCCATTTCATAATTGTTTTTAATAAAAACTATGGCACATTCCCCAGAATGAGCATTTCATCTTGTAAATCATGGAACTGCACTGATGCGATGGCTGTGTGTCCATAACTTCCACAGAGTGAGTCTTCTATATGTGGTTGGTAAAAGTCTTCATAAAGATTATCCCCAGATGACCGGGAGATCTTAGAATCACACAGATGATTTTCTGGTGTCATTTGTTTTAACAGGCATAGTTTGATTACAGCTGAGAGTATGCTGGGTACAGCTCCACATGCAGAAGAGAGAAGCAGCTGTATGGTGTGAAATGAAAGCACAGAATCATAAAGACTAGAAATGACCTGTAAGATCAAGTCCAACCATCAATCCATCACCACCAGGTCAATCAAACTACATTCAATGTACATATCCAGCCTGCTGAAGCTTACCTGCCAGTTAGAAAGCTGTGCTAGTCATGCATATGTATTACACTCCAACAACTCCATGACAGCTGGGTTTGGAGATCTGCAAGGAAGTTGAACCCCAATATTTCTGGATGGCAGATAAAACAGAGGTGTATTTTGGAAAATATACCTGGTTGGGAAAAATCCAAAGCTTTATTCCTGACAGACTGAGCTTATGACAACCTATCATTCGGAAGGGAGGTCAGAGAGAGCCTCGATCTTCTGGACCAAAGCAGGTGTTGAACAAAGAAGCGAGTCTGTGAGTGGTGATCATGCAAGTGCCAGATTCGTTGGAGGCCATGGGTGTAAAAACCAGAAGGAAGGAGGGTCAGTAAAATCCCCAAAAGCCAGGAGCCTCTCTGCTAGCCAGTGCCCAGGATCACTCCTCTCCATTGCTTCCAATTGAATGAGCTCTGTTTCTGCTTCTCCACAGCTCTCCCTGTGATACAGCATCTCTTGAAGGCCAGGAATGGTTTCTCATTGTCGCCTGTGCAAATCAGATGATTTGTGCCCCATTGTAATGGAAATCGATCCGACGGCCGTTCCAAGCCCAGGAGGAGAGCTGGCAGCTTCCCCTGACATTTCCAAAAAATTCACTGTATTTTCTCTGTTAAATGATGCTATGGACAGAAGCACTGAGACCATTCTCCACATCAGTGCCAGAGATATTTCAGGGAGAAGCAATTAACCACTGCTGAATACTTTTTTTTCACCCAGCAACTAATTGCAAGGCTATTAAGCTGGGGAGAGGAGGTGTCTGTGACAGAGGGGGCTGTCAGCCCCAGTGCCTGGCAGAACCAAAGTGTTGCTGCATCACCTGTGAGGTACAGTTATCAAAGTACTCTATTTTGATACCCGGTAAATATGCTCCCATCTCTCTTTTTGTCCCTTTTGTTTTCTGCTGCTACTGAATTTCAGGCACTGTGTGTCACGGTAGAGAAAGGCTTGAGAAATCAAAAGCCTCCAGGGAGAGCAATTTTTCAGACTAACGTTCGAAGAAGGAACTGGGCCCCTCCAATGATTAATCCCAGTAATTATTCATCAAGCCAGGTGGTAGGACAGCAGCATTAAGGGCTATGATGAGTAAGGTTTTCTGGGCCTGAACTTAGAAACTAAGTACATCAGCAAACGCGCAGGCAACAGCTAGCAGAAGTACAACATTAGTTTTACTCCCTCTGCTATTAAAACCTGTATTACCGCTGGCAGGCTGCAGTTACCAAACCATCATAAATCTCTCCGTGGAGCCAGTTCCCTAAGCACCGCTGGTTTAGCTTTGATCCCTTGGGCTGTTGTAATCCTTCGCACTCTGGGAGGCTCAAATCACCCAGCTCTCTGTGTGTGGCAGTTGTTCAGAGGCGTTTTGGTCTTAAGTCAAGCAGAAGGGTTACCAGGCTGTGGTGACATCCAGCTATAGATTTGGTATTGGTGGAGGATGTTTAATCCTCAGGGTAATACGCAGTACAGAGACCTGTGGTCACAGCAGAGTTGTTCAGGCTGTGGGTTCCATGAGTTCCTTGCTTTGTGTTTCACAGCAGCACGCTGACCTCCAGGACTCAGACACAAATCCCTTTCCTTGAAATGTCACTTCTTGTCTTGTCTCCTTTTACTGAACGTAATTTCTCATTGCACAGAACGATGCCCCAGATTTCCAGTGCAGAGAGCTCCTTCTGTTAAGTCAGAGCTCTGCATATTTTATCACAGGAGCTGGATAATAGACTTTCTGATTGGACAAACGATCTGTTCTAAGAAACGTTTCCAGTACATGGGGTTTTCCTACAGTCTCCTTCCCAGAGCAGGGAGCTGCAGGGAGCCAAACAGCACTGGCACCCAGCCACCCTCTACTCCCCAGCCACCATCCCAAACCTGCCCTGAAGTTACACCTGGGTTTAAAAGGTACACTTACTCCATTTTCCCCCCCCTGGAAATAGGCATACTGAGAGCATCCTCCTTCCCTTCTTGCTCCCTTATAGGTGCACTCCTCGTGAAGGTTTCCATTGTTGAAAACGACAGTAGAAAAAGGCAAAAAAAGAGGCAAGTTGAGTGACTTCTTTCTTTCCCTAAGAGCTCTCCTCTGTAGAGGAGCTTACAAGAAGTGAAGAGAGAATATGAGAATTTGATGCTGCCTTTACACACAGGCGAATCTAAAGGGAAGGTATGAGTGTCCTTAAAACGTCAGCTAAAAAGTGAATAGCACTTCTATCAGAGAATCAAAGGGAACGTTAATTGCTGCCTAGTGATAGAGACCTGAGAAATGAAAGGATATGCCCCTCCTCACACGCACAGAATCACAGCATTTTGACTGCTAATCTCATTGACCACTGGAAAGTCCTCCTTCTGATTAGTCTCCTGCTCTCTTCTGAGTGCCAAAATACGGATTGCCAACCAGAAGCCTCTGGGGAACCAGTGTTAATCTTGGGTTAAACCACTGCATCTGATCTGTCACTGCAAAGAATCACTATAACATCATGTTGATGCCAATATCTCACCAGCATCTGTCCTCATGAATGAGAGAATCCACCAAAGGAAGCTCCAACTTATCGCAGAGAGACAGACAACAACCCAGCTACAGACCCAGCTTCCTAATGCTCAGGAAAAAATGGCTTGTGCAAAGAGATTGCCCGCATTACAGCCCAGCATAAACCAACACCCTCCTGTAGCTTCTGCTTAGCTGATTTAGACATCAGTAATATTAAGACAGCAGCAGGAAATTCAGCTAGCTCTCATCATCTAAATTCTCATACAAGACTCTGCATGGGTTTGTTGAAGCCTGCAATGTGGCAATCAGTTTTATTAGCGCCTTCGATAACTAAGCAAGGTAGAAAGAAAAATAAAACAGTTACCAATAAAACAAAGCAGAAACAGCAGGAGAGTCCTACATCCCGCTACACTGCAATATTAGTTATAAGTTCTTTTTTTATTGTTAATTTCATTTCAGAGTTTTTACAGCTCTCTAAGTGCACAATATTGAACACGTAATGGTTTAATTTAGAATAAAATTTATAATCCACTGCCATGTAACCAAGTCTCAGAACTCGCATCCTACAGCAAAGTCAATCTTCCCTTGTTGTCTCTCCCTAAGAAAGCTTGAAGCTTTCTTTTCTTTTCTACATGGTTCTGGTTCTCTATTCTCCTGTGAAGACAACTCTTTGTAATCCTCATTCTTCATTCACCAAATTGCTTCAAGAAAGCAGTAATGAGAGGATGCTGAGGAAGGTTCAATATTTGAAAGCTCAATGTCTAAAATATCCTCTGAACTCAGTCTAATCAATCGTCATTTGTATACATATTAATTTTTAATAAGCAAAAAACATTTTTTCCCCCCATAAAGCATCTGATCTGAAGGGGGCCTTATGAGGAAAGGCATTCAGCAGCTTCACTACAAATAACATCTCTAATCCTGCCTGCAATGAGAGCATCGTTCTCCACACAAATGCTGTGGTATCCCTGTGAAGCATTAGATATTACCTATCTGGACTGCATAGACATACAGTATTATTAGTGTATCAGAGCACTGATACACCGTTCTGTCATCTGTAACCTCCTATTCAATAATTCACTGGCTCTCCAGGGAAGGTCCCTTCCCAGGCTGAGACTCAGACTCTACACCAGCAGAGCAGAGCTAATTGGGAGATGACAAATGTTTGCTGTTGGACCTCGGAAGACGGCTGCGATCCTGGTTCCCAGCTGTCTTCTAGGATGACCAATTCATTTTGGCTGAATCACATAATTAAATGAATGAGTAAAGTTCTCCTCAGTCAGCCTCTAATCCTTCCTTGTGTGACTGCAGATTTCAGAACTCATCTTGCACTGCGGTGCAGGAGGATTAGTTATTTTCTTCCATTAGGAAGTGTTAAGTCAATTGAAAGTTTGATCTCTTCCAGAGATCATGGAGTTGTTTGAGTTAGAAGGGGCCTTTAAAAGTCATCGAGTCCAACTCCCCTGCAGTGAACAGGGATGTGCTTCCCACCAGCCAGGTACGCACCAAGGATCTTTCTTGGGCACTGCTGGGTGAACTTCAGGTACAAAAAGATGCTTGAGATGACTCTGTAAACAGCTTACAGGAGAAGGGGTAAAAAAAACCAACCAAACAAAAAACAGGGAGCACTTAGCAATTCAAATAAAATAGCCACATGAGGGAATAAAGTTACTCATTAATTTATTTCAGCTAGAACCTGTATACAAGTTTATGCACTTATTTTGCCTCACAGAATCTTTTCAAGCATCATCAGTTTTCATCTAACAGAAGACAATACATCTACTGGTGCTCAGAACCCCCTCTTTCTGCACCAAAGCCTTCCCAAACCAGCAGTACCTAACCTAGCACTCCCTACCTGTGCCCAAACATTTCTGCTGATCATCACCTCTAAACTCTTACATTTTTCATAGAATCATAGGTTGGAAGGGACCCTGGTCATCTAGTCCAGACTGAGCATGTTTGCTATCACTGGATTCATATTTCTTCTCTGGAGCACACCCACGGTGATGCTCCAAGCTGGGGCCCAGCAGATGCTGAAGGTGATTGGCAGTGGGTGGCACTGAGCATCCCAGCATGCCACCTGAAGTGGGCTCAGCTGGAAGCACCCTGTGGCCACAAACAAACAAGCTGCGCCTTCCTGGTGACAGCAGCAACTGATGGGAACAGTGCTCAGGTCCTCCAGCTGCAACCTTCCTTCTGCCTATGAAAGTCACTGCCTAGATCTTACCATCAGATGGACTCCAGTATCCTGACATGTCCCTTCTAGCAAAGAAAACTGCTTAATAAACAGAACCCCTACCCCAGCGTTTTGAGAACATTTTTCAATAAAATAAATCAAATAAAAATAAAGGGAAATTTCCAACAGATGAAACCGGCGCAGCCTGTCAGTGCTGCTACACTGAAACAATCAGTCAGACCTGGAAGCTAAGCTCCCTTGAAAGGCAATTGCATCTCCGTGCTGGTAATGCTTTTTGTCATCGCAGTATGTCTGCAAGGTACCTCCAGCCCAAGCATGCCTAGTTTAACATAATCCCTTCTGATAGCAAATAGAATTTTAGCTGTAGTCAAAAGGGCTTGACAGACTTGCTTTCATTTTTGTACCGTCCGTATTGAGGATATAAGTAGGAAAAAATAACAAGAACCACATATCAGCTTGCTTATATTAAAAAAAAGTACGAATTTAAGAAACCATGACCACTTTCTGAAGACTCCATAATTAAGCCCAGCTATTCTGGAGCTTAATTAGTGCGCACACAACATTTGGGATAACAAAGCAAACCAGCAGTAGCTACTCCTTGAATGACTCCGTCAGCCCTGGTTATCTGTAGCACCATCAAAGAAGGAAATAAGCAAAGCCAAGTGATTTATGCTCCAGATGTAACATACCCCCCCAGATTAAGGCTAGCACGGCTACACTGTCCTCAGAACAGACTACAATGGCTCCACATTAAAGAAGAGTTTGGATTAGCATGCGTTGAAGAACAAGCATTTGCCAAAAGGAAACAAAGCAAGCAGTGGGAAAGGCATTAGTTGGATTCGCTTTGCAATGTGACTTTTTTAGGTTCCCTTGGAAACAGTTTGGAGTTTGACATCTGATGCTTTCTAAATACATTGCTGTGTTTGTAGCGTTTTGAGAGAGAACCTGTAATCATCACAGCCTCTTTAATGCACCACAATGAAATCTGACTGTAGCAATAAATCATAACTCATCCTATTCTATTCGCATCGATTTTGGTGGAATAAGAACTTATCCCAAAGGAATAAAACCATGTGAATGGTTTGTTAGCTTCCTATCACCTCTTTCTCTATTCATTACTGCTTTTCTTTCTGCTCTGATGACTGATCATGAAAGGCAATTTAGTAAATAATTCTGGTGAAGGATTGGTGTTCTCGTTATACATGAGAAAACAACTTGTTTTTCACCTGCCAGGAGATCAGGAGGGGTTAAATCTCACCTAACATATAAGCAACGTGATGCTGGGTTTGTCTCCTGAGTGGTTAAGAATACAAAATTTTTGACCTTCAGGAACAAATATTTCCACCTGTGTCAAAATTCACTAAGTTGGGAGGCCTTGTGCGTACGCAGCATTCCTGGGACAGAGACCATGAAGTGACACAGCTCCTCCTTATACCGACTTTTCAGGGTGCAAGAACAGAATTTTCTTCCAAAATCCATTTTTACAGCAGCTGGCTGAGCTAGAAATGATGGCTGCCGCTATGAACTAACTTTAATTACCCAAATAACTTCTTTTTTCAGTTTACCAAACTTAACATGCTGGGCTCAGAAAGACTGAGCAAATCAAATTGCTGCAGATCAGGGTCTGGCTACCAGTGAGGACACAGAATGCATTTGATTAGCTTAGGGTGGGATAACCTAGGAGAAACTGAGCCCAACTCTTAGTTGGGAAACTGTGATGCAAGCTTATCGGCTGGGAGGGTTAGATAACATTTCCATTAATCAGCTGCTAGTGATACAATGACCCCTGCTTTTCAGGGAACCATTGCCACAGCAGGACCACACCTCTTCTGCTCAGTCTGTGTCTCTTGAACCTCTTGGCCAAAGAGCCTGGAAAATTCAGACAGAAGGCAAGAAAAATCCTCTGGATTATTTCTTTGTCTCTGATGACACTGTGCTCTGTCATCCTTCAGCTGCCAGCAGTGCTTCATTAGGGCAAAACCCCTCTCAAAGAGCCCGTGGTTTACTGAAGCACTACACAACACAAGCAACACCTTAAAAGCCTCTCATTTAGCTGAGGTGTTAAGCAGTGGGAGAGAGGTTAAAAGGAACATTTCTAAAGCAGGGCAGAAGATTTAGTGGTAGAATTTCCACTGACATTAAATCCCAGACATCAGTTTGAAAATTTACCATGTAAGTGCTACCTTAAATCTATAATGCAGTAATGGTATTAAACAAGGCAGAGACATTAAGCACGGAACTTAAATCTTGGATTGCCATAATGCTATTAAATGGACGATCGCAGATCTAGCACTTACTTTAGATTAATTATGTGAGAGGGATGTGCTGGACTGACCAGCGCTGTCATAGGCAAACTGCTTATTAAAAGGGTTATTCTCTTTTTCTTTTCCTTCCTATATACCTCTTAAATGCTCCATCAGCTCCATCTGAATAGGAAGAGGGGACATCACTGAGGTCACCTGCAGGTGAATGTTCCCTGAGGTCCACTCACAACCTGGGTAGCAGAACCAATTATCTTTATGCCCATGCAGATTACATAGCAAAAGGCACCTCCTTTCCACAAAGCAATGACTTATGTTCTTACATTGCACTATTTTGTACAGTGAGGTAGGTTTTGCAGGGGAGGATGAAGAGCAGGAGAAGCTTTGCTGAACACTCCCAAGCCTCAAGCCATGGAATCATTAAAATTGGAAAAGATAACCAAGACCATCTAGTCCAACCACTGACCCACCCCCACACAAACCCACTAAGCCACAAACACTTTCCCTCCACAAGCTTTCCAGCCACTCTGCCCAAAGCCTGAAGCAATGCCCAGGATTGTTGAAACCAACACGCAAGACCCAGCACTTCATCTTGTTGAACCTCAACCCATTGGCCTTGACCCATCAACCCAACATGTCCAGGCCCCAATGTAGAACCTTCACACCCCCAGACAGATCAACACTTCCTCCCAACTTGGTGTCATATGCAGACTTACGGAGGGTGAACTCCATCTCCCCACATACACCATCAATAAAGATAATAAACAGGGCCAGGACCCCAGTATCCACCCCTGTGGATCTGCACTGGTGGACTGGTTGCCAGCTGGCTATAACTCCACTCTCTACCACTCCCTGAACCAATGAAGCCTGCCTGCACAGAAGATGCCAATCTTCCTAAGCACAGTTTACACTAAACAGTGCAGAGCTGCTAAAAATATTTCTATTTAGAAAAAAAAACTTAGCCCCTCCTCCCCCCACCCGAAATGCAGTTCAGATCTGTTTGAAGCTTCTGAGAAGCTTAATGAACCGTGGCTATGCCTGTAGCTTTTCCACAATTGAAAACTTTTGTTTCTAATTAACTTCATTAATAGTAGTTAGAGGCACATTGGCCAATATTTACTGAGAGCTGACGTTACTGAAACTGCCGATGGTCTCCATGCACAGCTAATGGGTTCCCTACAGAAAGCTCTCCCTCCCAGAGTTGAACTCAGCCAATTTGTTTCTTCTTTGCAAAAGTATGTAAAAGTTTCAAAAAATAAAATAAATTGAAAGCCTCATTGATGCTGTTATTTAAAAAGCCACAAGGCTGTTAAATGAATAGAAGGACTTTCCTAACCCTGCTGAGGCTGTTACTGATAGCTGTGTTCCCGCAAGGAACTGACTGCAGGAGCATACCCTCAGGCTGAGAGTAGCTGCTTCAGAGCAGCCCTGACTGCACAACCACGTTGGTGCTGGAGGGGAAGCTCTGCAGAAACATCTGTTCCCAAAGAGCCCACAGAATGCACTCTGCTTGGTGGCACCAAGGGACACCGCTGAGTCCTGCTGCCTGGAATGCTTGGGATGACTTCAGTCCATCTAGCATAATCTGGGACATAGCAGAAGCCAAGGAGCGCTCAGCAAGCGGTGGTTTATAATGAGACCTCCCTACCAAGAACAGCTTTCCTCATCAGCATGGCATCAAACTCCTCCATCAGTTCTGGATTTGCAGAGCAGCTCCATGGATGCAGTCCTCTTGCTGCCTGGACACGACTAACCCAACATACTGACCTCCTGTGAAACTGCACAACTCTGTCATCACTGCAAGAAAAGGGGCTGCAGCTCCTCACCATGACTTTCACAGATTCCTCCTTTTCCTTCATCTTTTACCTCTTTCTGAATCCCTCTTATTTGCAGTATATCCTTCAGGGGACACTGTTGAGCTATCCACTATATATCTAAAATATATACATCTGAGTTGGTCTGTATATGAAAACAGATGAGTCTCTTAGACTTACATTTGTGGTCAGCCTCTCCAGATTATAACGTTCTACAAAGAGACTGTTACTGAGCTGAAAATATGCTTAAACTACATTCCCATTTTAATGTCATACAGGCAGTTCTATTGGTCTGAAGATTCTCCGTGCTTCTCCACAGCCCTTTTGGCTTTCCTTTCCCTAGACAGGATTTCGAGGTGCTCTGTCAAATGCTGGAAGGAAAAAAACAGTTGAAGTCCCTTGGATCCAGCATCTTCTCCTGGTTTTGCTGCAGTTTTTCCTTTCTTTTTTGGCATGAGAACCCAGATCATGAGGGACTGCTGGGACGGCAAAGTGAATGTAGAAATGGGGAAAGAGCTTAGCAGCCAGTGGCCACAGGAGCAGGAAGGAGTGGGTTGGAAGAGACCTCAAAGATCGTCTAGTTTTAATCCGCTGTCTATATGAACTGGAGAGAGCTGAGGATGGGGACAGATCTGGACCAGACTCTAAATTCAATTTTGGCCACACTCTGTTCCCATAAGCCTTAAAGCCATTACACTGAAATCTGTTTCTCCAAGAGAAAAACAACAACACTGATTAACAGAAAAACAGAAAGACTGAAGAGAGGCATCCCTATAAGGCTCAATCTAACAGAAAGCCGGGGAATAAGTGGCCAAGGGAAGATGAATGCCCTCCCACAATGGAGATGGGGAAGAATGTTGTGCTAAAACAGTTATGGCAAAGCTGAAGTCCCTCCGTGCACTGCTTTCCATGCAGACCTCAAATAGAAGGGTAGATCTCTGGAGAGCAACAGTCCCCCCAGATTTACACTGGGAATAAACATCCCTTTTCATTTTTCCTTTCCTTAATTCTGAAAAAAAAATGGAAGGGCTTCTGATTCCCCCAACCCCCTTGTGGGGACCTCACAGGAAGATGTCTAGTACCTTAATTAAAAGCCAAGATTCATGCTGATAATTCCTTAGACAAGAAGGGAAAGATCAGTATTAAATATGGCTTTAAATAATCCAAGAGGTATATGGAAGGCAGACAGGAACTTAGGAAATGACAGTGCTTTTACGTAATGTATCAGAACAAGTGAAGAAGCGTTCCCATGCAAACACCAGAAATAGGAACACTTGAATTTTCATCCCATCCCAGGGCCCAGTTCTGCTCCTGCTTTGTTATCAACAGCCAAACTCCTAAGAAATGATTCTGCAAGTATTTTGTGCCCAATTTCTCTTTGCATCACTGACTTCAGAGAGTCCAGCGCTGCTGCTGACTCTGCCATGAGCTGTCGATGGGAAGTGAAGAAGAGATGAGTTGCTGCAATTACAGAGGCTAGAAGAGGTACACTATGTACACAGCAGCACGGTGCTTCTCAGGCTCCTAATGTGTTTCCATCACTGGCCAACCTCTGTGGGCTGTAAACAAGAGTAAGGCTTTGGGATGGTTTAACCATCCATAAAGGGCTGTGGAGATTTTATCCACTTCAGCTCACTAAGCTTCCAGTACCAAATCCTGCTCTCTTGCAAGGCTCCATTGAAACCACCAGTTTCAGTGGGTGCAGGAGCAGGTCCCTGGAGCACTTTAAGTAATATAAACCACCCATAATCCCTGAAGCAGCTTAAATGATAAGCTCCTTGTTCCAGAGTTCGCAGCCCATAGACCTTGCCTGTAACATGCTCAGGATGTATCCCCGGCTGCACACATTCCCATGCATCTGCTTCAAAACTTACCAACTCTGTTTCCCTTTTAGATGCATTGGGACTTTTTGCTACTTTTCAAATGCAGAGTATTCCCAGCAACAGAGTCATGTTCCCTCAGCTCAGAAGTGGGACCAGAGGCTCTGGGTCCAGCCATACTGCTGCTCACTGCCCTGTTCCCAGCCAGCCCCAGTGCCGCCAGCAGCCCTTTAGAGGGTGTTCAGCATCCCACTACTTTAGAATGAAAATCAGAAAATAAAATAGCTGGGAAATACTCCAGAAAACTCTGAAAAATGGGAAAAGGAAAACAACTGCTTGAATTTATTCTCAACAGAAACCAGGACTGTCTGCAGCCATGAGCCACTCTGGTTTTTCAAGGGAATCATTGCTCTTGAGGTATTTCCTCCATCATGTAGGATGAGAGGGATATCTGAGTCCTGCAGGGACTCCTTGTGGTTCCTGGGGACAGATGAACCCTGGTTCAAGTTTGTTTGACTGAAAACTCTTACTACTGAATGAAGTTTGACACCGAGTGCATGGTGGAAGGAGTGAGCATCTTGGTGGCTTGTAGGAGCCAAGAACTAGTCCATAAGCAGCAGTGGCACACATGGATCAGCACTCCTCACCTTGGGGGAAGAAGTTCTGCTACATGGGTCCCTCTTCTTGATGGCACCAGAACATTCAGAGAAGGATGGAGAGGGCAGCCCATGCTGGCTAGCAACTGCTAGAAACACCACTGAGAACCCTTCTGAAAGATGATAAACTTCATCACTGTCCTTCCCCCCAAACCTTGAGAGAGTCACACACTGCAAGGACAGAAACAAATTTCTATGTGCAGCTCAGCAGCTTTCAGCATCCCTGCAAAACGCAAGCAGAGCCAGAGCAGCACTGCTGCAAATAGGTGTCTTTAAAGAGAAAGGAAGAGAAAGAAGGCAGACAACATTTTCACTGCTTTCCCATCCTTTCATTTTCTGTACCTGTCTCACACTTGCCTTTTCATCTCTCTTTCACACATCTCCACATCAATGCAGTTATGGCCAGGTCTAGTCAAGGGAATTTTAGGGAACTTAAATCTTGCTGAAATCAGAATGGTTTGCTACTCAGAATGCTATGGCAGAGACAGGGATGTTGTTGGAGGCCTTTGTCAAGCTGTTCTCACTTTGCTGCAGGAGGTTCAATGTTCTGCCATAGTATGGGAGGCTCTGACAGAGCCCAGTTCATATCTTAGTAAGCTCTGTGAGCAGAGATGGGATACCAGCCCCTCAGCTCTCTGCTGCCCGGTCTAGTATGAAATCTTTGCTGCATCTGCTTGGTCATGCAATCGCTAAGCATCATCTCACTATCTGTGCTCTGTTGTCTTGTTAGCCTCTAGCCTCCCTGACAGCCCAAGCTCAACTCTTCCTCTGAGGACACCAGAAATTTCCCTTCCCATTACACATACTCTTTTTGCTACCTTTTTCCCTCTTCCATTCCCATTGTGTTCATCAACCTGTGTTTCCCTACCTATCTTGCTCTATCCTCTTCATCACCTCCTTCTTAACCTCCTGGTTGTCTCTAAATGCTCAATTACAATCCTACAGACTAGGACTCAGACTGGGCTGAATTCTGCCCAGGGTCTTTCACAACCCTTCACCTCTTGTTGGTTCTCCTTCCCTATCTACAAGCTGTAACAAATGGGTACTACTAGAACAAACCAGGGCACCCACAGGGAGTCTTCAAAATGCCACTCCGCAAGAATGCATATAGGAAAGATCTGATTTGCAGAAATTCTTTCAGGGACCCATACTGTCACAGCAACATTGGGAGGGACAAGGCCTTGGCTTTAGGAAAAGTCTTCTACTCTATAACAAGAACAACACAGCTGCCATGCTGGGAAAAATGGATGCTGCAGGAGCAGGCTGCACAGACACTGATGGATGTTGGTAATATTTGCTGCCCTCTTCCCTGGAGCCTTCTGTGCTAAACAGGCAGAGCCTCTTCCTGCTCTTCTGCCTTCTTTACTGCTCCTGGCATGACTGGCCTCCATACCCACCCCCTCTCCCCTGCTTTCTCACCATCCTCCTGCACTGAAGTTAAGCCATCCGCATTACCACTACCTCCAGTTCTCATTAGTCCTTCAGAACAGGGAACATCCACTTGTCCATTTTAACACTCAGTCACACACCTATGGGTTTAGCCTGGCCAAGTGCTCGCAGACCTCTCATCCTGCATGGCTTCTCAGAATCAATCACTGGAAAGCAATGATCCTCAGTGCTGACTGTAGTCTGCTGGATGCTGTCCTATGCTCTAATTAATAGCAGAAAAAATATAGCTTCTTTGCAGAATTAATTATCTGAAAGACAGGTCCAAAATCCAGAGCAGGGGAATTTAAGTTGTGTGCAGAGAATGGGAGCAGAGAGGGACAGAGGTCTCTGCCACCCCACCAGAGCTCACAGGGGGAGGAGGCCCAGGAGACTCACTGGTACCAGAGATCCATTTAGTTCCCAGAGTAATGCACAGAGCAGCTTTTTATGAAGCTGTGTTAATTTAATTAATCTGGAAACAACAACAACAGCAAAAATAACTCGCAGTAGCGTTGCTTTTAAATAATACTAAGTAATTCCATTTATTTCAACAGGCCAAAATTGAGCATTCTTTGTAGCCCCATCTGCCTAAAGGCATCTATCTTATCTGATCATTTCCATGGCAACAGCTCTGGGATTAGAAAGGGATGAACGTTTAGGAATAGTTGTTGGAATTTCATGGAAGATGATGAATTGAGGATTACTTCACTACCTCCATGTTACCATGGAAATGCACAATTTCGAATTGCATAGGATTTAGAACACCTCTGTTACTAGCATATAATTGTACTGCTTCTTTGAAGAGATCCAGGATGAGGGCTCCTCTTCCAATGCACACATCTCCACCCCACTCAGCAAACACACCATGAGGAACCAGAGCAGTGCCAGCTGTGGAAGCAGCAGTGGATGGCAGCTCCTGGACCTTCACCACACCAAACTTCTTCAGCAAAATTTGGGTTGAAAAGCTCAAAAATGAGAGCACTTCACTCAAAAAAAACCACACTAATCAAGCACACGGTCTCAAAACTATATATTTCATGAAACTTAGCAAATGAAGGAGTTTACGAAACTCAGAAACATTTTTACTTCATTATGGAAATTCTTAGTTCAAGTGTGAAACACGTCTACAAAAGTCTCTAAAGTCTTCAACAAATATTCCATGCTGCATTAACATCTTATACCCTACATCCAGGGCTGAAGTTGAACTTAAAACTGAATCTTAGCAATACCTTAAAAATAGATGGTTCTCATCTTCAAGGCACAGTGCAAAGGAGGGTAGAGAAACAATCCTCAGCCATATATACAAGCATGAAAATTCAGAGGGACAGACTGACCACTACTGCAGATTTTTTTATCACAGATGCACCTACGTTTCAGCAAGGCCCAAGTCAGCATTTTACTTTACAAGGAACTGCAAATATTACAAAATAGAATGACATAACTCAAGGATATCGCATCTGATCAGTGAATTTCATCTAAAGGTCCCAGAGCACCTCTGAAATAAGAATGCAGATCTGCCAACATTTGGAGATTGAAATATTAACATAACTTTATGTCTTGGAAAACCAAGATGAGGGAGACTACCCTGAGGATCAGCAGAGATGTCTGTGACGGTGACAAAGATGTAAGGAGCTCCTCAGGGTGGGGAAGTGAAGGTGTTTAAAGCACCACATGAGTGAGACATCTCCAAAATGAACTCATCAGCACCAGCAACCCCGTGAATGCCACGTCTGTATTTCGCTTACATCCTTCACTCCCTAAAACTGTGTAAACTAAACCCCAGCAATACTTAGGAGAGGTCAACTTCTGATATAATCCAGCTGTTATTTTACCCTTTCGTATTCTTTTCACCCTTCACAGATTCTAAGCTTGATGAAAGCATATTGCTGTTATGCTAATAGGCCATTGGCCATTTCAGCAGCCTGGAGGTAGGGTGGAAGGCAGAAGAGGCATGTAGGCACACACCCATACTGCAATTCAGCTATTAGAAAACAGCCCAGCATCTTCCCCAAGTCAAAGCCAAAGGCATGAGTGGCTCTGAGGACACACTGCTCACTTGCCCACCCCACAATGAGTTGAAGCATGCTGCAGCAGCCCTTGTCAACTCTCTGACCACATTGCTGCATGCGCAGCACTTTCAGCATCAGAAACCAGCCTCTCCCCTCACCCACGTGATAAGGCTACTAAATTAATACAGCTCATTAATTAGTCAAATTGCATTATACTTTGTGACATGATTTACAATGGCTTTTTTTTTTTTTTTTTTTAAATCCTCTCCTTTCTTGCCTGCAGGCTTTTTCTTTAAGCCACCTTCATCTCCTTTTTTTTTCCCCCCCTTAAATAGCATAGAACTTCTGGGCTGCATCTCCCTGGAAAAAATGGGGAGCAGATCCTCATGCCCACCTAGACATCCTGCTGCCACACTGCATGCTTTCTCAAAAGCCATTAGGGAACACTCAGGCAACAAAGAGGATGCAAAGGTGGGGAAGTGGGGGGGGGTTGACATTTCCCCAGCAGCGAGGAAAATCAGAAGTGATTCAGCTGTCTGGAAAACCTCCACCCCTTCCTCTTAGATAAGCCCCATAGCTGGACAAAGCCAGGGACAATGAAGGAGAGCAGCCTGCATGGGGTGTGAGGCTTCCATCCGCCACTCCAACCTTTGGGAGCAGCACTTCCAATACAGCACAACACCTTGACATACTATACTTCAGCCTGGCTGCTACCTCCCCTCCTGCCCATCCATTTCTCATTGCTTAGAGATCATGCACAGACACCAAGGTGGTTCCTCCCCTGGACAAGGGGCACTGCCCAACACCCTCCCACACCTGAGGGAAAATGAGAATATTAAGAAGAGATATCCACATAGTTCTCTATTATCAGTTCTATTTTGGGCTGCTACCAGCAGGATTGTATTCCTTCAGCGAGACTGATTAAAGACCAAGCAATGAGATTGTTCTGTTTGTGTTTTTTTTTCTTAGCCATTTGTTGCCAGTTTTTAACTGCTGGGTTTTAAATGTCGCAGGGCAATAAAAAGGCCATTTTAGAAGATGGGGTGGGCAGCCAACTGTCTGAACAGCCTTTTCCTCCAGCCCTGCACAGAGAAGATGCCTGTAGCCTTTCACTTGGGGGGGGGGGGGGGGGGGGGGAGATGGAAGCCAACACATTTCAACTTCTGAAATCATTAATACTGAAATCAGGGAAACCAGAACTGAAGAAGGCCAGCTTTATATAGAGGTTGCCTAGGTCAACAGCAGGGCTTTAGGACCAACCTGAGCCCAAAGTCTGCTAAAACTCTCTTCTCCCTTTTGTGCAAAGCCCTTCATCTCCATGTGCTGCACTGCGCAATGTGCCATGCACACCATGGGACTGTCCATGGGACTGTCTCCCTTAATATCATAAAGGAAAATATAAGCAAATCTTACAACTCATACAAGTTTCTCTGTGCATAAAGGAGCAGGGATTTTTCCAGAAGGGAAGAAACTATTTTCACACAAAGAGAAAGCAATGAAAATACCTCGAAGATGTTTTATCTTGGGAAATGAGACACCCCTCATTGTTGCCTACATCGTTATCAGAGCAATTGTGTGATTTTTAGGAGCCTGCTCTGTTGCGTTGCTACACAATTTTACGCTGTCTGACGTGACAAATGGGAATGCAGTTCTTGCCCCCATACACCTTCCCCAAATCTGCTGTAAGGGACAGTGACAAGTGTCTCAGCAAGGTGAAAAATGCTCTAGGTAATATATGGGAATGAGCTGGTCCCCACAGGTTTCTCTGTATGTCCTTAGCAGTCAGCAAATTAGGAAGGGGAGAGAAGCTACTCAGCTAAACAGGGAGAGCTGGCTCCACTACCCCTGAACAGATGGATGAGAACACAGCTCTATTTGCTCCCTCAGAGCCCTTAGGACACAGCTGAATGAGGTTCAGAATATCCTTTCCTTTTCTGAGGTTAGGGAAACAAGAGTCCTTCTGCATCATGCAGCTCCAGGAACAGATCCTACCATATATTCCAAAGCTCAGGATAAAGAAGATAGAATGGCTTAGGTTGGAAGGGAACTCAAAGATCCCCTTCTGGTAATCTCAGTCATACAGAAGGTATTCAGGGCCATCAGGGTTAGTTTTCAGGCAAAGATAAGGAAGCATTTGACACATGAAAGAGTGTCAGCCTTAAGATTTACAACCACAAGTTTGCTTCTTCATAGACCTCATACATCCCACTGCAGGTTTCCTATACTAGTAACACTCCCACAGATCTGAAATTATTACTGCAAAGCACTACACGTATGACACTGTAGTATTTGGGGATCCCTTACATCTATAGGTCTTTTATATTAGGTAGGACATTGATACTTTGTCCCTACACTTATGTAGGTGACTACATGAGACAGGGGATACATACAGCCTGTGGGACGCACAGGACTGTCCTATTCACTGATAAAGGAGAGCTTATAACCATTACCTAAGTGGAAAGTCCCCTGTTCATTTCCCAGGAAGATCAGAAAGAGAATGCAGAGTTCAGCACACCTTCCAGTAAAGCTGAAATACGGCAATTTTTTTCACAGTGCTACAGGCAGACAGAATAAATGAAATAACAATAAGAGCCTCCACTGAACTGAATGGCAAAGCTCCTGGTGACATTAGCTATTTCTTAAATCAGCATAACTAAGTCTTGCTTCCCAGCCCCCACCGTCCCTTCGGACATCCAAAATAGCTGTAGGAAATAGGAGAAACATGACTCAAAGAAAGACTTTTCCTCTTAAGGCCCAGCTTCCTTCCTCGAACACTTGGGAGAAGTTTCAGCTAAACACACTTATGAGTTAGGGGTTTTCTTTGAAGTTCTGCTATTGTTAAGAAAAACTCCCCAGGTCCTCACAGCCTCTGCAGCAGGCATCCTGGATCAAGCAGGGCAGTCCTGGAGTACAGGATCTTCCTGCTTCAAAATGCTATTTTCTCCAAGAAAGCAGGATGTGAGGTTACTCCATCATCTTACTCTTACAACAAAAACAGTCGCAAGGACTTCAAGGTTTTGTGCTAGGATGTCTTGCAAGGACCAAGACTGAAGCTTAGTCCTATAGTTCAGCACGGACAGCACATCTACTCATTTGACCCGGGTCAGCTACACAATCTGTATTGTCTGGCCTGCCGCAAAGGATAAATTCCCATCCTCAAATACATCTCACAACTGGTTATTGCTGCTAAGTGGTTGTGCATGGCCACCCAACAGAGAAACAAGGCTGTGAGAGCTGCACTATGCTGCACCCAGCTGCAACTGAACCTCAGTGTCCTCTAAGGGTGCACAGCAGATTCAGCCAGATCCACAGAAGGAAAAGCCAGCAGTGGAGTTTTGCAACAGAACTTGAGTTCTCGAAGCTTCACCGGTTCAAACGTTCATAATGCATCTATTTAGTGATAGAGCTTATTTGGGGGAAAGCCTGTTTTAATTATTTCTGAATCATCACTGAATGTCTCCTGTAGCCAGACAGCATTTTTCTACTGGAAACTTCAATTTGGATGAGTGAAGAACTTTGAGAGAAAAACTGAAAGCATTAAAACCGTGGCTCCATAGAGCTCAGATGAAGACAGATCACAACTCAGCATGCATATAGCAATCACAAAGGTCTCCATTCCTCTTCCCAGACAACTCCTTTTGCTGTTTATTACACTGCTGCCAATCCACTCCCATGCAGGCCATAAGGCACAGCGCATAGAGCCCGAGATGCTTGGGAGGAGCAGACTGCAAGGGATGACTACATCTCTGCTTTGGGAATACTCAGAAGTCAGGAAAGCCTCATATTGACAAAACCATAACTCAACAGACTGGAGCCATGGCTGTATGCTGCTCAAGATCACAGCCAAACAGAGATGCTGTAAGCAAAATATCAAATTATTTAAGCTTAAAAAGCCTCTCGAGGCCATTGTGAGCCACAAGTTGTCATGGTAAACCCGAGCAAAGCTGGAATATAAGATGTACCAAAGGGACAATCAGAGGTTCAGAGAGACACACCAGAAGGAACTCCAAGTCTTCTGTTTGTAAAGATGATGAGTCCCTGGGAGGCAAAAACCCTCAATCCCTTGCTTAATTCTTTGGTGTCCAGAGAAAGGCAACAAAGCTGTGAAGAGCCTGGAGCACAGTCTTATGAAGAACAGCCAAGAGAACTGTGATTGTTCAACCTGAAGAGGAGGCTCGGGGAAGACCTTATGCTCCACGAAGCCCAGAAAGGAGGTTATATTAAGGTGGGAATCTGCCTTTTCTCTCAGGCAACAGTGGTAGGATGAAAGGTGATGGCCTTAAGTTGCACCAAGGGAGGTTCAGGTTGGATATTCAGTTCCATTCCCTCCAAACCAGCCCTCAACCATGTTACTGAGAACTGATTTGGCTTTAGTTTTTATAAAAGGCAATAAACCATTCCTGGAGCTTTGAAAGATAACTATTTGAAAGAATCATTTAACCTTTTAATGTTTCATTTCACAGCAGTATTTTGCCAGCTGGAACAACCTCTCCTGAATTTTGCTGTTGTGCTGAGGCAGTATGGACAGTAATGGCAATGAATTGCTGTCTGAGATTCCCCTGCTGGGGCAAAGCTAACACGAATTTAAGTATTTTGTAATCAAAGAACAGTTCACTTGCATGAGATTGATGTGTAATATCTTCTTGTAACACTGGAGAGAGGGCTAATAAAACTCCTCCTCTGGGTGGATAGAGAAACTGAGTCATGTGGAATAATCACCACTGAATTCCACATTCAGCAGACAGTTAATGAGATGCTTAGGCTGTTCACTGTCTCATAAAGCATTTAAGCATGGCCTGTATGGTATGAACCATCAATTTGTCAATTGAAGAATGCATTTTTTCAAAGCACAAAGCACTCAGTAGCTCTAGCTGGAATACAGTTGTGGCTTCCTACTTCTATCCTAGTGAATGGTTAAATGCATGATAAGCTTAGTAGATATTCCTGACCCAAACACAAGGGACGTAGAAGAACCACCACAACTTCAGGCCAAGGAAATCTAAAAATCAAAATCATTAAGGCTGGAAAATACCACTGAGACCACCCAGTCCAACCATCAACACACCCCAACATGCCCACTGACCACATCCCCACGTTCCCTGAACACCTCCAAAGACAGACAGCGACACACCACCTCCCTGGGCAGCCTGTGCCACTGCAGCACCACTCTTACTGAAAAGATACTTTATCTAATATCCAGCCTGAATCTCTCCTGGCACACCTTGAGGCCATGAAGCTGTACAAAGCATGCTGCCTTCGTGAGCATGCATGGCTTTCTGATCTGAAGGGCATTGTGAATGGGCAGATAAACAGGGAAGACAAAAAAAGAAATCCCCTTTGCAAAGCTTTAGAAATTCACTCCAGCCTTATTTCTTTACTGCGCAAAGAAGTCTGGTATGGGCAATTTCCAGAAAGTACATATTTCAGCAACTTACTGTACTGCTCCCTTAATGAACACATCACCAAGCGATGAACCTTTATAGAGTAATAATACTTTCCAAAAGATGATGCCTCTCCATCTATATCCCAGTCCCTCTTAAACACCACCAGGTGGGCAAAATACTCCCCAGCTTACATTTGTCACTACCAAACAAGGAAGTATTTACACATTCAGGAAGAAAACAAAGACAATTAACTTCTCATATTGTTGAAGAGGATGTTCTACATCAGATTGTTTTATCTTTATTGTTTTCAGTTGCAGAATTATGTAAACACCGATTTAGAGAACCCAAAGGACTCTGAAGATTCAGTTTAATGATTTGTAATAGTTTAATTGGGCTGTAAACCAGCCCCTGCAGGGAGCTGAACACAGGTACAAACACATACTTCATGTCCCTACCAAAAACTGCCAATTGTTTTTTTTCCTTGCATGAACAACAGTTTCTAACCACCCCCAGCAGCACAGCACTTCCACATAGTCAAGTGTTTAAATAGCATTAAGATCTGCATAGCGAGCACCTACAGCTTGGAGTGGACACATTCTCCTTCACAAGGAGCAGGCTGAAGGATGGCATATGTAGGGGAATTGCCATTGGCCATGAAGAAGTAGTCACAGCTCAATCTCTCCACAACGTCCCTCATATAAAGGCTGTACATGGCAATTTAGAGATGTACGAGGTGTGTGAGCACATTACATCTAATCATTTCTGGTGATGTACCCAGCACTTCAGGGATGGCAAACCCACCTCAAGACACACACACATCTGTTGAGCCACCACCTCCATGCACCTGTAAGCCTCCAGGCAGCAGGAATCTCGGACCACTCAGGCAGGCCAGAGCTTGTTCTGAGCAGAGGTTTCAGCCATGCACCCAAAGCTTCTGCTCTTCCCCTCCCAGGGAGAAAAGCAGGGCAAGGAGACAAATCCCTGCGAAAAGGACAGCAGGTGTCTGGAGGAAAAAGGCCAGAAAACCTGAAATTACTTCTGCAGCAAAACTAACTAGCTTGACAAATGAAACATAATAGAAAGCACAGACTTTGCTCCATTCTCCATCCACCACTTCTCTGGTCATTTCATTTGCCCTTCTTCCTCTCAAGGAACTAAAATGAAATGCATATTTTACTGTAAGCTTCTTTACAGTGCAGGCTGCAAGAGGCTGGAGGGCTTCCCTTGGGGAAATGAGCTAACCAGCACTGGCTTCATCCTTTAATTCCAAAAGCCAGAGACTTTCATTTTCAATTTCCTCTTATCCAGGGCTTTTCATTATGTTCAGGTCGCTTCTCCACACGCTTTTATTGAGTGACAAGTGTGAGCCAGGAGGAGACAGACAGACACCACGTGTGGTGCATGAAACACCTCCAGAACTGCTCTGCATACATTTAGGAAAAGGCCTCTGTAAACAAAGACCACGATGAGTTCTGGCTTACCCTGGTATTGAACCACACAGCTGGCCATCTCACTGAGATCACATACCTGAACATCGTAACCAAGTTTTACTGTGCAGAAAACAATTGGAAGTTTCCTGTCTGCAGGCTTTTATGGGGCTGTATTATGACCAGCTTTCATCATTTGGTTAGATACAACAAGGTAAAACATACCAGGAATACAGGGTTGAGTCCTTATATCTGCCTATCTGCAAAGCATTTTTCTTTTCCACTTCATCTCTGCAAAGCATACATTGTCACAATGTCTGTATTTGCTCCCATTAAAGACATTTGCTCTCATTAAAGACAGCCTTGAACACCTTCAGGACCTTCCCAACAAGCAATTATACCACACTTCCCAGGAAATGCTTCCTTCCTTATGCAGTAACCTCATAGCTTCCAGTTTTCCAACAAGAAAAAAGCATGCTGCAATGGTCCAATACCAGCTACGGTACCCACCCTTGATTCATTCATTCATAACCAGGCACATCTGGCCTGGTAAGTGCATGGTCAACTCAAAAACAAATGAGAAAGTCTCACTCCATAAACTCCTGTGACAGATTGCTGACTCTGAGCTGAAGTGCTGACAGAAGACTATAATCCACTGCAGTGCCAGGAGATGTCACACCTTCCTCTGTCACTCCTGGCTGCCAACAGGAGTGCCAGTATCAAGTGATATTTGACTTTCGATATCAAGTGGGTTAACTATCAGTTAACCACATACTTAGAGGCTTTTCTCAGTATCAGATCTTCATCGTTTATTTCACTTAAGAGAAGGATTTGCAGGCATGTTTTCAAGTGGCACAACAGTATTAGAAACTCATCTGCCAGACAATGCTCTGCTGAGCCACTTATCTAGTAAGTATGACCCCTAGAGAAGGATCCACTTGAACAGCACTGGAGGCAGAACTGGGCTGGACCAGTCTGATCCTACATTGCAATTATGTGTGGTATAAAAAACCCTATATACTAACACTTGTATTTGCATGTACAAGCTAATACACTCATTTGTTTTAGGTGTTATTACTGCATTTCTCCACAGGTTCAAGTTAAGCAGAGGTCAGCACCAAGTGTTACTTCTAAGAACTCCTAAGCAGGGCATAAGAATGCAGATGGCAATTTGCCCTCTGCAGTCCTCAAAATACTACACTGCATGCCAGCCATGCAATTATTTGAGGAAAAAAGACATAATCACTTTGCATTTCCATAAACAGAAGATATATTGCGTCTATTATTTTACATTTAAACAGTAATTGAATATGCAAAGAGCTAATTACTGTGATATATTAGAATCATCCATAACCTCCGACTTGCAAATATTTATTTTTTTAGTTAATTCAGAGAAAGACTTTCACCACAGGTGTTTAATCCCTTTGGTTTCCCACTTGAACTGTAGGACTAGGTTGGAAGGGGCCTTAAAGACAATCAAGCTCCAATCCCATCCCTTGGCTTGATACTCCAGACTGACACAGCACAAGATCTACTCCATGCTGCAGTCAGCCCAGATCATCCCCAGAGCCCCCATCCCCTGCAGTGATCTCTGTGTGCTGAGGCCTACAGAGAGACATTTTAAGGTAAATCATACTCTCTCTATTAGAAGAAGGGAGAGGACCAAACCTTTGCACAGCCCAGCATCACCTGTACGAACCTCTAATTTCCTATCACAACCTGTTACTGAGCTTTGACCCAGCAAAAAGCAAGCTGCAGAGGGGAGGCACTGCCCTAGGAGCACTGGTGTTAAATACAGCAGGGACTGCAGCCACCAAGATCCTCACTTAACACACAGCACTGAAGTGTGGCTGCTAATTCCTTGAGGTTTGGTAGTTGTACATGTGCCCTGATTTCTTCTAATAGAGGTCAACGTGCCCGCATTTCAGGGAGCAATTGACTGAGATTGAATGAGGGATAGCTCATTTTTCCATATCAAATCAAATCCTTGATGATTCTCATTTAAGAGCAGAGCTGCTCACTGATGCAGACCCCTGATTTTTTGTCAAACTCCCACAGTGCACCATTTTACAGCATTTACACCAAGGCAGGCCAGCACAGCAAAGCAGTTCCCTGAAGCATAAGATTTGATTAACCTTGTTAGCTTGCCTTGCAGAGTTGCAAATATTGTTAGACATCATGAAATTATCCAGCCCTATTTAAAATCCAACCAGAGTATTTGGCCTGCTGACCTCCCCCAGCAACACATTCCACGAGCAAAACTAGAGCAGCTCCCATCCCTGATCTCAGTCAGCAGCAACTCTTCACACTTCTTCACTGAGTGAACAGAACTTTTCCTCTTGACCCTTTCCCCATTCAATCCAAAGCGATCTCCACCTCAGGCCACAAAAACCTGAGACGTCCCTGATCAGCTTTAAAAATAAAGAAGCTACCTACAAATTCCTAGCACTTAAAGGAAGGAAACAGAAGAACTGGGAGCATAGTATGCCCTAGGTTGGAAAGGGCCTCAAAGATCACCCAGCTCCAACCTCCTGCTGTGAGCTAGTTGCTCCTACCAGCTCAGACTGACCAAGGCCCCATCCAACCTGGTCTCAAATGCCTCCAGGGATGGGGCATCCACAGCTTCTCTGCACAAAGACATCTCCCAGACTCGCACAATATTATCACTGATGATGCTCAGCAAGCATAAGAATATATTTGTATGGACATCCAGGGAAATGCATTATTATACATCACTTAAAGTATAATTACATCTTTATTACCCAGTGTCCTGTCCACTACTTATATTCAGTACTGACAATCTGTACCGACTGGTCTACCAGTCCAGATCAAGACCCAAGCAGGTGCTTCAGAAAGCAATGCAACAGACCTCATCCAATAGCTGAAAAAGTAGAGAAAGTAGCATTATGGCTGCAGGGGCTGACAACATGCAAAGTGGGACGGCTCCAAATGATGTGGAGGTGTTCCCTTCCTGCTGATTTTCACTCCATAAACCCTCCTGCTGGTTTGCAATGGATGCTCCTTTGGGCCCCTTTGGAGCCTGCCTGTTGCTTTCCCTGACTCACAACAACAATAAGCATTCAAAGTCCTTCTGTTGGAAATACACACCGAATCAATTACAACAACATCATCCTTTTTAATCAAGGTTAATTTCTGTGGGTAATGCTTTTCTCTGTTGGAATACTGTCGGATGTTTTTAGATCTCCAATTTTATATAAATTTAGCCTCTGAATTCTCAAGGAGAGAGTTGCTAAGGTAACCAGAGCCAGCCATATTGCTGTATGTTCTCCCCATGGAGCTTCATTAGGGCTAATCAGTCATTTCCAGGGTAATAGAATATGTCACTTCCAGGAATAAAGATACATCTTTTAATGGTGACAGAACGCTTATTGAGTGCTTAAACTCCTCGCCTTCTTAAAAATCACTGACCCCCTCTGTAGAGAAGTAATACCTGGGAAGTGATGTTTAAGACCACACACAATGTGACAAAGACCAGACCAGAGAATTCCACAGACCTGGAGTTGGTTTGCAACAGCAAAATAGGGTGGTTATGGGTGAGGATCCCTTCTGCTGGTAAGGGAACCAAGTCAACACTTGAATGCAAAGCCTGTGTTCAAAACAAGTCTGACCTGTATGAACTGGAGGTTTACAGTATTAGTGGCTACTTTGGAAGACTGTATGGAACAGCCTACTGATAGTTCAATCCCTCAATGCTCTATTTTCTTCCCTAGAGCTTAAAAACCTCCCCCATTTCAGATTGCTGAAAAAGTCTGCTGAAAAACGCTCTGTCTATGGTCAAAAAGAGCCTGTTTTCCTAACTACCACTACACAACTCGTGAGCTGTTAAAGGTAACTTCAAAACACAAGTTTCATTCTTGTGCTTTGTCTTCCCAAATCCAGTTTCTTTCAAGTTTCTCAGTCAGTCCTAAGTAAGCCTCATCACACCTTCTGCCACTGCCTTCAGAAGAGGACCTGATGTTCAAGTGCACAATCATGGACCTCTTGATGCCTTCAGGATGGTGCTGATCCACAGTTACCCACTCAGTAACCATTTTTATCCCCAGTCTCCTTCTAAGTAACAGTATCTTGAGCAACTGAGAGCAAGATCTGACTTGACCTTACATAACAAACTGACAAACAGCATTAAACAAGTATATTTGCTGCAGATGCTGGAAGAAGCTTTTGCACAGCTCCTCGTGCATCCGCCTGCATATCCAGCAGGGCTCTGAAGTCCTGGCCACCACCCAAAAGCTGTGGTCATCAGACACCAGGATCCCAGAGGAAAAGCTTTCCCCCTTTCCTCCTCCATTCATCTTTAGAGGTTCCTCTGAAGCAGAACAATGTAGTTACACCTCATTGCTCCAGCTCTGCTGAACATCATGTCTATCTTATTAAATAATGGATATAAAACTGCAGCTGGGAAGGACAGCATCTGTCAGCTGATACCGTATTTATTGTTTTCCCTTGAAAGAGCTTTATTGTAATCCTGCAGCAGGTTCACTTACAGATGAACAGAAGTTTTAAATAAAGAGGCAGCATCTTTTGTGCTGAAGAAGCAAAGGCAGTTGGGGACTTACGCGTGTTTTGTCAAGATAGCTTGTTGTTAGCTTGTCTTATCCCATTAGTAAATGTATAATGATGTGAATTTGAATAAGATTCATGACATTATAATGGCAATATGGTTTTAAAAGTGCACAGAAAAAGCAACATTTGCAGCACAGAGGTATTTAATGGCCATCTGAGTAATAAATCATCTTCTTTCAGCATAAATTCACATTACATGCAAGCACATGCAGAAATTCAGTGCCATCACCACACATTTACATTGAGCTTGAAGTTTGTTCTGTAAAATAAGAATGTAGGGCATGAATGTGCATTTGAATGAGAAGAACAGCAGCGCTGTTTGACATCTGAACAAAAAGCAGGTGGGCAAGGTGTTTAATTTTGGTAGTTCTAGGGATATAATACTGCAGTTTTCTTCCCTCTCACAACAGTCTCTCTTGCCTCCTAAAAATGGCATCTCCTGGAGTTACTTTAAGATCCTGGAATGTTAACTCATGGGAAAAAAAACAAACACTGAGAAACGTAACATTGCACTGCTCAGGATCCAGACTCCATTTGACTGTCTGGATGACTCCTCCTCCTGGCACAACTGCCACACTACCAACAGCTGTGGCTGCTTCTGGGCAGGGCACCCAGTTATGATGATTGGTTTGAGCAAGCATCCTTCCTCACTAAGTAGAGACAAGGCACTGGCAGCTTTCCCCTCACTGTGGTGTAGGAAGGATGGACTATTCCCTCAAATCACACCGCTCCAAACCTTTTATTTGCTGCCACCTACCCCAAATTGTGAGCTTGGGCTGGCAAGCTAAGGGCACAAGCAACATTCCTTTCTTCCAGTTTCCTGGAGGAGAAAACCATCAAAGAAAGCTGGAAGCATCTTCACCATCATTACCCATACTAATAAGAGTGCTGAGCATTCAGAGCTAGGCTGCTGTTGCAGCTGAAGTAGCACAGCTCAGCTCAAACAGAAAGGGCCCCAGCAAGCTCAGAGGGAGAAGCTCAGAGCCCAGGCTCCAGGGGAATACCCCCCTGTTAGCAATCATTAAGCACTGAAGGAGGAAATTAGAAACAGAACTTGTTCTGCTTTAGTCATCTTCATCAAATTCCCTGGTGCAGTACACTGGCTGCCCAGGTTTTCTTCAGCTTCTTTTCATCTGTCCTGCACTAATATCCAGACAGGCATGTAGCCCTGCAGACATGGAAATCCTGGCACACTGCTTGTAAAGCCACGGGGAACAGCTTCAAGACCTCCACTCTCCAGCAATGTCCCCCTTCAAGAGCACACAGTGGTTTCTCCACAAGTCAAAATACCTTTCCGATTAAAGAAACAGAAAAGTAATACAAAGGAAAATTAAGCCTCTGCAGAAAGTATCTTCCTGAGCCTGAACATCTGCCATAGTACTTCATGAAGCAGAAAGCATTACTCTGAGCATCATTAGATTCAAAAGCGTTGCAGGGGAAAGCTGCTTGATTTGGAAGCTCCAGGGAGAGACTGTGATCGGAGCTAACATTTGAACTGCCACCCTTTGGCATAGAAAGATCTTTCTTCAAAACTCACCAGCGCCTTCTTTTCCCTCTTGCTTAGGGCTCATTCCCAGAAGCAACATCCACTTTCCCTGCAGGATCTCCCTCCTCAGCCTCCCTTGGACACCACATCTTGGCTGCCTGCTGGGAGCCTTTGAAACAAGGATTTCCAGGCACCCAGCTTCCCTCCTCTGCTAACATCTCATCTCCATTTAACTACAGGCTGCCTGCTGCTAAGCAGCTTGTTCATCAGCCATAATGATAGCTGTTCATCATAAGAACGGAACATGGAAAGGCATGCACTCAAAGTACAAGTTCAATACTAAATACAACCCCTCCTCATTTCTACACCCAGACCAAAGCTTAACAAAGGCACCTGCAACAATAGAACATTCTTAATAGCTCAGTGCTATGGAACAAGCAAAGCCCATGATAATGATGAAGTTGACATCTATTATCTTCACACCTATCAAAAGTTTTCAGCAGCTGATTCAACAAAAAGAAGTTCAATTGTTGTGCTTAAATCAACTATGAGATATGGGAAAAAACCTGATGCTCATGCAGCCTAAAAGCTAGGGTAACAGCCAGATAACCAAATAAAAGCAAAGGAAAATGTCTGGGGGGAATTTGCTTTCCCTTCACTGGAGAGGAAGGATCCAGTTTATTTGCTTTTCAGATATGGAAGTAGAAAAGCATTGCACTTTCTGCAGTTATACAGATCACAAATAAAACATCTCAGGCACTGTTGCTCAGCTGGAGACCATGAACAATTCACTGCTCTGGCTTTTGAGCATCCTTCATTCCTGCTGGAGTTAAAAACATGCTGATAAGCACCCAGAAATTTGAAAGCTTACACAAAACTTGTCCAAATAAACCATCAGAAATCCTTGATCTGCAAACCACAGCAAGTAAACAACATCCAAATCAGCTGCTCAGATTTTCCAGCACTTGCGTTGCTGGCTGGGATTAGAAAATACAGTCACAAAAACCAATAGATAGAATTTTATATGAAAGGTTCTGTACTCTGAGGCTGGAGAAAGTACCACCTTAGGTCACCCTCTTGTGGCCTGGGATCATTCTGCAGTCACTCTGTCCTGCTGTCCTATCTCCATCACAACCCAGAAGCCCCAAAGCTTCCACTCCCCTACATGGAGAGTACATGATTTTGAACCCATATTGACCTTTTTTTTTTTTGATCTTCGTGTTTTTATTTCTTTGCTGCTAGGGATTTGTGCTGCAAGGTGAATCTCTTGAGAAAATGCATCAGTGCAGGAAAATAAGCTTATACAGCAATCAACACCACATTTGGGACATCAGAATCCTAGGGTGAAAGTCAAGCAGTAAAGATCAAAGAATACCTGCTTCCCTCCAAGCCCTGCACCCAGCCCTGCTGTACCAGTCCTGTTCAGTTCAGAGAAGCTGACCTGCTCCCTGCACAGCTGGGTGCCTGCTGATGAGCAGCCTTCTCAGCAACCTGCCACCTCGCAGAGCAGCAGCAGCCGCCTGGGGAAAAGCTGAGCTATCTGCATTGTCAGAGCACTTCAGCATTGCAGGGCACTGCTGAGCATAGATGAGTCAGTTCAGTGACCTGATCTGACAGGATGGGGGAGAAGAAAAAAAAATAAATGGCAATCTTCCAGTAGATCAGTGTCTCAACCTAATTTGCCCTGAGAGGGTAAAAGGGAAACAGGGGAACAATGCAACTGGGAGATGGTAGGGGAAGGTGATGGGCAAAGCACAGCCCTTGCTGGGTGCAGCACCAAGGCACACCCTAAGCCTCTCTCTATTTTTGTTTGGATGACAGAGATTACACATACCCATATCCTCCCATTACAGCTATGCCTTAAGACAAAGGCCATTGTAAACTAGGATTTAAGGTAAGCTGCCTTTTACCTTTTTGATTTGTACTTGTTTATACACTTACGCAAGTACTAGCAACACCCCTCTGCACATCAGTGCAATGAAAGGGAGCAAACAAGGCACTGGGAGAAAGAGTATTTTATAAGTCTAACTCTCCTTTTGCATTGTCCCTATTTATATAGGGCAGTCTGATTTTCTTTGCCAACTACAGCTGATCTATATACCACAAACATTCAACAGACCCTTGCTCAGCTGGGTTTCTCAGTCTCACTGGAGTGCTTTTTTGTTTCATCTTCCTGCACCTTCGGAGAGAGAAAATATCACAGCTCAGGCTGGTGGGCAATTTTTAAAGGAAGAAAAAAAACCTGAAATATACAATGAGGGCAATCTAGGAGACCTAAGGAATAAAAACAACAGTGGGATTTGGATGCCAAGGGCTAGGCAGTACTCAGATGGCTGCAACTGTTATAATAAAGAGCAATGGATACCTGCTCTCTTGGAAATAAACCTTAAACTTTTGCCCAAAATAAGTGGAAAAAGAAAACAAGCTGCTCTGTGCTGAATGTATTTCCCCCAGAGAACAGCAGCCCTGGTTACTCTTCACCTTGCACATCCCTTCACACTCAGCATGCACATTACTTTCAAAATCTCCTTAGTCTTAGACTAAACCTGAGCAACAGAGAAAGCAAAGCATGATGACAAAGTGAGTGCATGAACCCAGAACTGTCCCTGCCTCTTGCTGCTTACGAAACATGAGTATGCACTGCTCAAACCTCTGTGAGAGAAAAAGGCTAAGTCAGCAGAGGGGCCTATGCTCTACACTTCCTTTAATGTGCCCCCCTACAGCTAAGAGCCTACACTGGTTGAATAGATCTCAGTTCACATGGTCAGGATCCCAGCAACCCCAAGCGACAACTGATGAGGGCAGCATCTCTGAAGAGCAGCAGATAGACCCAACATTTCCCTGCCCTAGGGGAAGCAAGGCCACTGCATGGCAGCCTCACTGGGTGCTCTGCAGAGCAGAAGCAGGTGTTATTTATTGATCTAGATTCAGTAGAAATTATTTGCTGAACACAGCTGTGCAGGTTATCAGGAGATGCCCAGCTGACTGATTGCAGCCAGCACATTTATAACAGCTGGTGGGACGTGGCAGAAGCTGTCCAGAGAAGAGCTCTCAGTACAACATGGTCTAACCTAAGCACCCTTGCAACCAGCTCCTTGCGCAGTAGCAACAGAAGGGTTTCCTTGTATTGGTTACAGGTGTCTGAAGTGTGGGCTAGGATTAAGCCAGGTTGCCAGTCCAAGCCCTCAAACATCCCTTAAAGTCACCCAACAACTGGGAGCCATACTACATACAAGCTGGTCAAACAAAGATTTCATATGCACATGCTTTCTGCCTCCTTTGTTGCATAAGGAATGCCCAGAGTTCCTGGGAAAGCAGACAGCACATTATTGATGGCCCACTCCCAAAAGGATCATTTCTTCCTGCCTCTGTCCTCAGGGAAGTGCAACCTCTTAGCAGGAAAGAAATATCAATGCTCAAGGGCTACAGCATATAAATAACTTTAGCAAAGGTCTTTGCTTTCCCCTCAGATTAGGTGCATTCCGTTGCACTGATTTATCTCTTTGGTGAGGCTCATTCTCATTTTTCTTAGTTATTCCTGACACACTATAAGAGCTATCAAGGTTCTCATCTAATAAGCAATTACCCCCTGAAGAAAACAGTGGAATCTCAGCAGGCTTTGGTTCCATGGAAGGCAGAAAAAAAACAAAAAGGACTGAAAGTGAGGCCTCATAGCCTGTGCCTCATAGCCCTGGATACCCAGTGCAAGGAAACACAAGGCCTGACCTTCATTCTAAAGCACAGTCACACAGAGTAAGCTTAAGAAAAGCACAGCCTTGCTGCAGTGTCTTAGTTCACCATAACCAGCAGAAAGGGCAAGCATGGTGGACGACAGAACAGCTTCAGAAGGCACGTACCCCGAAGACATGATAGGTGCTTCACCCATCCTAGGCTCCTGTTCTCCAGACCTAAAAATATCCATTCTTGGCTACTACTTTGATCTAATATTGCACCAGGTACACTGCAGCAAAACAAGCACACCATCACATCCTCCAGCACTTGTTAATGTTTGCAAGCAGCGCTCTCAGATCAATAGCCCCTTCCAAGGGTTTACACTTAGCAGCAGGTCATCATTTTATCTGTTAATACAACTTCCATGGTTTCTTACTAGTGACAATAGAAGTAGAGAGAAACATGAGCTTCACCCTAGCTGTGACCAATGGGTTACCAAGAAAGAATAGCCAGAATAAGTGAATGAGTAATTTCATTAGGGCACACATTGAACATTGATTTTACTCTCTGCAGGAGGAAGGGTGCTTTCCAAAGAAAATGTCAAAACACAGCAAAGCGAGTTTAAGGAATAAAGTAGTTTGAAAATATGGATACTGCTCCTAGGCTGACAGCTTTAAAACACTTCCTAGCATTCATCCTACCCACAGCCCGCTGCTCCAACACTTCTAGAGAAATAAGCTGCTCAAATCCTTACCTTACTACTTCAGTGGGTACTCCTAGGTGTAGCAATCACCATACTGACGCTGCAAAACGTGCATTAAGTTGTAGTCATAATTATGCACTTTTCATTCTTCATAGTACTCAGAGCCTTTCTTCAGGCTTAATTCACCCCCTGCTCAACACAATGTACTGGGTTCAGACCCACAGAGGAGCTCAGGGTCAAGTACAAAGTAATAAGCCCTTTTGAATCCAGAATAAATAGGAACAACTCACCAGAGCTTCTGCCATAACGCTCTCCACTCTCACTAATGCTCCTTAGACCAAAGCTCTCAAGAGACTGCAAGTGCCCTTACTGCTCCTTAACAGCACTGGAACTGGTTTCCTCCCACCTTAATTGAAGAAAGATGGGGACAGCACCTGAGACCCATTTGTAGCAACTGATCTGAGCATTGACCCTAATCAATACGATCAGGAGCATGCAGTGTCCAGAGGGGAGGTGGGTGATATTTATCAGGAGGGAGATGTCAATATGAAATAAGGGAAAGGAATTATTTATTATGACCCAATTCCTCATAAGAAAGTCCTAACTTATGAGCTATGGCTCTCACACAGCCCATCAGTCAGTACACCAGAACACCTCTCTGTGTCAGCACACGTGCCCTTGTACAGATGCATGGGGCTGCTGGGACAATGCAAACCACAGATGGGAATGCAGACGATGCGCCCATCCTAACAGGTGGGGAACATTTGCACAAGGTGCTGAAGACCTAGAAAAACAAGAGCATCTGATCGATGAATTCATTTTAATAACTGTAGAGGAGGTTTTCAATCAGAGGAGCTTTAAAATGCTGTGCACAGCTAGATGCTAGGGATGGTGAAGGAAAACAAATCTTTGTTAAGTCTTACTGTCTGTAAATGTTCATTCTTTACCTGGATCTTTAGGCAACGACATTTCTAGTGGAATTTCACAGCCATGTTTGGATAAGAAAGATTTTGGCAGGACAGAATTTGGGCAAATAGTTCATTTTGGGAGAGCTGCTGGCTGATTTTCCTTGAATTGGCTCTGCTGATAAGAAATAAGCTTTCACTGGCTCATTCACCACTTTAAAACCATATCTGGTCCTACAGTGCTGGTGTGGAGCTGTGGGCCCAGGTGCAGCACAGGGTTAATGAGAAACCAGGCTGTAAAAGTAGTTCTGGCTCCTGCTTATCCCATCCACTGAGCTGTGAGTCTGCTCCCAAGCTTTCCTAGCGCAGCTTGTTGTTGTATATGTGCCCTTATATTAAAGCAGAGCTCTTTATCTTTCAACTGATTTTCTGTAGAACTGCTGGAAACAGCGATGCTCCAAGCTGCACTGTTGAGATAAAGGCCTGGGCTTCTTGGAAATGTAGTCAGAGTGCTTCATCACATCCCATGTGCACAGAATGCCCATAACCTGTGTGTCAAGGGAGGACATCAAGTAAAGAGCCTCCAGGTGCAATGGCCTTGATCTTCTGATGAAAGTTGGATCCATGTGGGGGATGCCCTGTCCTTGGAGGTGCTGGAGATTAGGCTGGATGAGGCTCAGAGCACTTGATCAGCTGTAGGTGCCCCTGTTCAGTGCAGGGGAGTTAGACCAGATGTGCTTTAAAGGTCCCTTCTAACTTAAGAGATTTTGTGGTTCTATGAAGAGGCTTATCTTCTGTGAGATACACACTTTTCTGCACATACAAGGGATCTGTATGCTCAAAACATTTTTTCCCCACCTTAGTCTCATACCTTCTGATTTGTTCCCAGTCATGACTGGAAATGCTGGCTTTTCTTCTCCCAGCTACGGAATCCACTTAATCAAAAGAGACATGGGTAGAATTTAATTGTTTATTTGAGCTGAAGCTGTAAACTCGTGGGATGACTCATCCATTAATATTCAAGGTGAGTGCCACTTTCACACGTTTCCCTGTGTTAAAAAGCAAGGGATGTTAATTACCTCTCATAAAATGCTTTAAAGGTATAAAGTGGCACACCACTATTTACCAAGCCATTATTTTCAGCTGTTTCATTCAATCCAGTGATGAGCACCAGGATTTACATACAGAGGGAAGGTGCTGCTCTACAGTTTGGTTTTGCTGCCCTACACAGGCAGCAATGTGCTGGAGCTCTATTAGAAGAGGCAAGGAGGGCAGTGCTTGGCAGTGACACGCAGACCTGCTCCCATGCAGCATCTTGCCAACCCAACTGGCAAATGAAGTCATTGAGGCCCACTGATTTCCACAAAAAGCCCAATTATGGTTCAGCACAGCAAGGGGTATCTGGGCAGCTGAGCATCCCCCTCCCTTGCCCTGCTCAGTTGGTGCTGGGGCCCCTCTGTGTCTTAAGCAATTCCTCCTGTAAAGAAGACCATGGAGTAATTGCTGGGAACATGTGGATTGAATGACTAAAGCCCCATTGAACCGACAGGAATTCTGACTTTCATTTCAGAGTGGCCAGGGTTTAACCACAAGAAAAGAGGGGAAAGTTTTTAAGATTTCATTCAGTTTGGGTAAGTACCAACAGTTTGTTTGGTTATCCTAGAGCCTTTTATCTGCAGTAAATACCCAAAGAAAAGGCCTTTGAGCAGATAGATTGAGAGGGTGTTAAATAAGTTGTTACCCTTTTGCTTATTCTGAGTGCAAGTAGCCAGCATTCATTGATGGAGGCTTAACGGGGCTGCCTGCATTAGATCAAGAGAGAGTAAATTGTATCTGAGACTTTAAGGATGGAAATTTAATGTGCTGCTTATGGCTTATCCTGGACAAGGCAGCAGATCGATGCATGAGGGTCATGCATTATTTCAGCTGAAGAACAGCTGACAAGTGGTGCTGCTGGGGCTGGATCCAAGAGACTTACCTACCTACATAGCTACAGGCAAGGAACGTTTTTCCTTTATCAGAACTTGCAAAATAATCTGATTCTGAGAATCTTCTGCTGCAGCAAAACGTCACCTCCTGACTTCTCACCTTCAGAAGTCTCTGTTTTTCACCCAGCCTTGTGCAATGCAAACAGTGGTCTGGTTTCAGTCTAATTCTTCTCGGCGCTCCTGCTGAAGAGGTTTAGTAGCAGCCCTGAGACTGAATCAATATTTGCAACAATTACACGGAACTTTACCTTCCAGCTTTCTGAGTTCAGCTGTCTTTTCAATTTGGCAAAAATAATTCTCCACCATTTCCTTGCTATTTTCAGCAGCAAACCTGAACAAACAGCCCAGACATGTGGGCTGATGATCCTGTCCCAGATACAAATTTGACTCAGGATTTGCACGGAGCCACATTGAGAAAAGTAATAAAAGAGTCCTGAGCAGCTGAAACACAAGCATGGTTTGTGTCCTGTACTCTAAACAGCAATAATGCAGCTCCCATGCAGCTAATTTATTGCCCTTAAAATACTTTATTGTTTGTGAGTGTTTAAGAGCCTTCTGCGTGGCAGCTCCTACTCCATCTGACACATTATTGATCCAGCTGCTCTGCCAGTTCCTGTACCAGTATAGTTACTACCACAATTACTGTCAGACCAGTAAAACTCCCTGAACAGACCTTTGAGCCGTGCAAGGTGGAAACAAAGAGCTGTGACTGCTCAGCCTGTCAAACATGTCATCTCCTTTAGGAAGCAAAGAACTCTGAACGTTTATGGAGCTGCAAACTGGATTTTCAAAACAGGATGCTAAGAACAACAACAGAAAAGGAAAGATAAAGCAGGAAAAGAAAGGAATTCATTTTTTCAGGCTCACATTTGAAGCTCTCCAAGCTACAGAAGTTGCATTCTGCCCCTGCCTCCTGCAGAACTAGCTGTGAGCTCTACAAGTTTCTCTTCCCCCTCCGCTTTCTCTCCACCTGCCCCTGTTGAGTACCCTTCAAGGCAGCTGGAGAAGCACATTTGTATGCAGAGACATTTGGGTAAAGGTCCCACTTTACATCCCAGCACGTAGTGCTGCCATCACCTACCTTGTCACTATGTGCTGCTGTCACAGACACAGAGAAGGGGAAGGGAGCAGCTGTTGTGCCATTAGTTTTCCATTAACTGCCATGTAGAACATGCGATGCATTCCTATACCTCTCTACCTGTCAAAGGTATTAAAATGCCCAGTGCCACCTGACTGGGAATGTGAAAGGCAGTGGTGGAAAGGCGAGTCACACTGAGCAACCAGGAAACAAAGGGGCCAGCTGGCATCTTATGGTGGTGTCATTTGTAAGGCACCATTGAGAGTAAATGAGCACAAGGGGGGCTGTGACCCTGAGCACTGAAGTACTTCTTTTTAAGCAGTCAAGTAATTCCAGCAAATGTGTTGGCAACTAGATTTTTGACCAACTCTTTTTTGTGTCTGATATTCCCCAGGTAAAATATAAAAGTGATAACATCAGCTTGCCAGTTGATGCTTGCCAGCTCACAGGCTCAATGTTTGCAGAGTGCTTTGAGATAGGAACCTAGGAAGCAGGTCCAAAGGGGACTCCAAGGTTACTAAATCTCACAGGCACATCCACTGCTTCATATCTTTGATAAATTTAGCCAGCTCAATCCTGAAACCTGTTAAATTTCTCACCCGTATTCTTTTGGCTGGCAAACTATTCCCAAATGTTACCTTGCTGAGGATTAGGAACAGAGCTGTTAGTATGGGCAGCTGATGAAAGAAGAAGAAAAACTAATTAAAAAAAGATTATCGGTTACATTATGAGCCAAAAGGAGCAAGTGTACTCTGAACAGTCCATTTGCTTCCTGCCTGGCTCTGAGCACAGTCCCCCCCATTTTCTATCACCTTTATGTTCCTGTTTTCCCTCCCTTGCTGTTTCCAGGCATTATCCCCTCACTGCCCCTTTGTGTTCTCTCCAAGCACTGATGATCCCCATCTCCTTCCTAACAATTTTGAGAAACCCTCCTTCTCACCCCTCCCTGTTCCCACCTGATTTGAGCATCCAGTCTCCTCCCGCACCAATGGGGATGGGGGCTGAGCCAGCACTGGGAGCCAAAGGCAGAAAGGAGCAAACACTGCAGTAATGAACCACAACTTTTTCTTCTCTTTTCAATCATTATTCCCTAGGATGAGAAATTGCTTTTGTTAAACATTGTAAAATTGAAGCCACTTCCTGTGCAGCGGTCTCAATCTGCTGTCATCCTCCTCTGACGAAGGGAGAAGACCTGGGTTTGGACATCATCCATCAACAACAGATTCACACCACCACATGACGAAGGGCAAGGCAGGGAGGAAATGGGGGGAGGCTGGGAGGAGCAGAGAGCTGTAAGCAGCATACAGAAATTTCATTTTCAGTTGCCTGCTCAAAAACAACCCCAGCTTGCCATGGCCCAAAGCCATTTCCTGTTGAGCACGATGACTTTGGTTGCTGCTCTGCACTTTATTAGACAAGCGATCAAAAAAAAACAACAGCAAAAAGCAGCCTTTGAAAATGAGGCACACGTTTGCTAACAGCAGCTATCCATCTTGGTCTGCATTTCCCCATGAAAACAGCTCCCAGTAATTAGCAGGACTCACTCATCACTCACGGAAGTGAATAAAAAAAGTTAAATAAATCCCACACTTCCTTCCATCTCTGGGTACATCATCATCAGGAGTGAAACCTGCACAACAAATTGGTAGCCAAAGCAGCAACCAGCACCACAAAAAGCCAATTGGCTCCTCAGAAAAAAATCATGAGCATCCCAGTGGGAAGCAGAGCAGGGCGAGCTCGGAGCTGCCACCCCACAGCCATCCCCTTCCATCCTGTCCCCACACATCTGCTGCCCTGCACACAGTGTCTTTACTCTTGTCTGCACCTGATGAGCTCCAAGCTGGCAGCCAAGAGTGACACTGACGGTAACGTGGATCATTTCCTACTCAAACAGCTGTGCTTGCAGTGCAGATTAATGTTTCACGATAACTAACTTCCTCCTCAACTGTGATTCCTCTGCACCTCTTAGCCTGCTCATGTGGAAATGGCTTAGCACAGGATTTCAGTGGTGTTCTTTGCAGGGTATTTGTTCCTATTATGGCATGTGTCCACATGAAAGTAAAAGCATGTTTAGGGTAATGGAGCAGAAGGACAGAGGGTCATCATTACTTTTTAAGCTGCTTTGAGAATTCCAAAGACACTTGTAAGTGTCTGCTCTGCAGGGATATTGTATGGGTTGCCTCTCAGAGGGAAGCCTGTCAGGAGGGTGACCCAACTGCACCTTCCCATCCTTTAGATCACCTCCACCCAAACAGCAGTGCTCCAAGAGAGCTTCCAGCCTGGTAAAGACCCTACAAAACCCATGAAACCCAGAGCATTTTCAGTGTGGATATGATATAATGGGTCACCACTCTCCAGCAGCTCTTCCACAATAAGCGCAGAAGCTGTTGCTGCTACCAACAAGCCCACATTGGCCCTTAAAGTCCTCCTAGCTAAAGAGGTAATGAACAACATGCTGGGGTCTCCAGGAGATTTTGTCCCTACCAAGGAGCAGCCAGTTGTCTATCAGGAAAGCACAGCCCACCATGTGATGAGAATCTGGCTTCAGCATTGACCTCCTTCATCCCAACAGAGTCCTGGTTTACTACAATGTCCACAGGAAAGACAGAATCACATGGCTTAGTGTTGTCCAACTCACATCAGTGGGCTGCTTTTTACTATCTTGAACTGCATAAATTCTAGCTCTCAGACAACTCTCAAGTATAAATCCCAATAAATTCCTTTGCATTTCTTTTATAAGCTGAAATACTTTGGAATAGTAAAGCAAAAGCCATGTTGTGAAAGAAATCGGTGGAAATATATTTTTCCCTTCACTTCCAAACAGAGTGAAGTTCTCCAGTTCTCACAGTATTTCATGTTTTTCTTTGCACTGAGGCTTTTGCAGATGTATGATTAGATTGAAATCTCAGCTGCTGGTAGAAAGAGGGAGTATGTTTTCAGCCTTCAGGATTCCACAGAAAAGCTTGAATTCAGTGCTAGGGCTTAGGAAGCAGACAGTATTAAAAATAAGATGAAATAGCACGCTTCCTTGGGTTCTGACTCATGCTTTAGGGACTGCGAATTCTGGAAATGGTTAATTAGTAAAAACACAGGAGACATTCTCAGCTGGAGCATCTTCTGTGCCAGGACCACAAAGGGCTTGGATTTAATCTATGTGTACAACAGCAATGGGAATTACGCACCCACTGCTGTGTTTTAATATCCAGTAAGAATTACTTTGGCATGTATAGATACCTCCACAGCTCTGCACACAAACACCACGATGGAGTTTACTTTTCTTTAAGCTTGCTTGTACCTCTAGTAAGCACAAGAGATTTCAGTACAGTTTGCTATTATATATGTGAGTTGGACTAGATGATCTTCAAAGATCCCTTCCAATCTGAGCCATTTTGTGATTCCATGATCTATTGTATTAGCACATCTCTTCTGCACCAGAATGATCTGTTGAGTAGATAATTGTCCACCTCGTATTAAAATGTGATGGTTAAAGATGCAAAGATGTAAACTAGAATGTACATTTATTTTCCTTTAGGATTTCACACATTCTGTGTCAATAAATAAGGATCTGCTAATCCAAGTGTCTGAGACAAGAAGCTGAGTAACTACTAAAGCTTTGGATCAATGGCAGATTTAATGTAAGCCAATAAGAAGAGGTAACAGGTATCTACTCCTCACTTTATAGTATCAGTTTAAACTTAACTGTATCAAAAGAAATGGGAAACAAGATTCTTGACAGCTCATTCCAGAGCTACCCTTACAGAACATGCGTCCTGTCATCTATTTGCTTTGTCCTTGATAAACGCACACACAAAGGGGAGATTTTACAGCAGACTATATCAATAATGTCTTGAAGAAGTCGGGCCAAATTGGTTTGTCTATTTACAAATCAATACATAAAATCCTCCATAAAGCTGGTACTTATTTGACTTTGATGCCTGAGCATTACTGCGGGGTGAGGAGTTGCACTACTTAACGTATAATTGTGCAGAGCAATGGAGCTTGTGTTCTGCATCAGCTTTCTGCTTTTCTCTCCATGTCTGCCCGTGTCAGTCTTCTCCCACACTAGTTTGCTTCAGCAGTGACTCAGAGACCTCCTGAGACCACCCTCCCTGTCTGAGTGCTGCTGGCACTTAGTGCCCCTGTCCTTGCAGGTCTATTGATTGGTTTTCTATCAGTAACTCTCAGAGGAGAGGAATTTGTCTCTGAGCATTGTCGTTGCCACATATGAGGGAGTAATTAGACACAGAGCCCCATGTCAGAGCACAAGGATGAAGTCCCCTCATGGGCCCTCCATGGGTAAAATCCTTCCTGCCCTCTGATCTCTGCTTTGAATGAAACAGAAAGCCTGACATTGCTCTCCCAACTGCTGCATGGATCCAGCATGTATCCGCTAGGTCTGCAAGATGGGGGATTGAGAATAACAGGAAAAGGCTCTGCAAATTCACTTGAGTCACGTGAGGTGATCTCATGGCTTTTCCACTGAAACCCAGGCAAGGTATTTTCCATAAGCTTCCTCTAGGGATGGCTGAGATCTGTCTATGGCAAAAGGGATGGTTTCATATCTCAGCAAGACCAGATGATCTTAGTGATCTTTCCAACCATAATGATTCTATGATTAAAAAACTTTTAAGTGGGGAAATGTAGAACCTAGAAGGCTCAAGGACATTCACTGTGTAATGATAAGGATCCTGAAATGTGGTCCAGACAAGGAAAGGGGCAAGCTGGAGGTGGACAAATGATACCTTTCATCATATTAGCCAGGAGGGACAGAGAAAAGACAGCCAGCTCCCAGAACGAGCCTTCTGCAGGTCTGAGATGAGGATGACAAACCCCAAAACCATGACCACAGCCTTCACCCAAAGTAAAACCTGCAGTCATCAGATGAATGCTACAGTTAGAAAAATTTTGCCCTCAGTGTTTTGCAAACAGCACTGGTAGGAAGAGGGATCAAGCGTAAGAAGTCAGCAAGAGAAAAACCGATTGGGTAGAAATTGCATAAAATGACGGTCATCACCTTTTCTATTTTCTCTATCAGGATTTGAAAAGAAATAAAGTCTGGGATATAAAGGCCAACAGCAAGAAAGAAGGTTTTATTTTGTCAGCCAGCAGTAAACAACAGACATCTTTCAGAAAATGAGACGTGTCCCAAGGAATTTGAGATGGATCATTGCCTTTTATGAAACATTAGATGTGTCTGGAAGTCAACACTGAAAATTAGAATGCAGAGAATAGACAGACCACAGAAAAACATCATTATGTGCAATGTATTGAGTTTCCTTTCATAGTGGCGAAAACAGCGTTATTGTTTAGGCAATTAAATGGGAATTCAAATGGGAGACCAAATCCACCTTGCATCTTATTTTTCGAACAAGATGAAATTTGCTGCAGTGTCCTGTATTATTGCATTATGCATTACTGCCTGGAGAAAAGTTTCTCCCTAAAGAAGCAGATGAAAATATTTTGAGAGAGATCACAAAGGAGCTTAGAGCAATGAGCAAATACCAAACGGGCAGCTGGAATGTGGTTCATTTGTCTCTGCCTGCTCCCCCATTCAGTGAGGGATGAGATGGGAGAAGCACTGTTTGTTTGCAGAGAAACTGGTTCCTACCATGTCAAGAACACGGAGAAAACCACTTTGAGCCTTTTGTGCAACAAATTCTCCAACACAAAGGCTTAAAGCTGCATGCTAAGTGCTACCACATCACTATTTCCAGCAACAAAACTCCATGTTTAGATGCCATTGTTCTCCATACCTCCCTTTCTCGCTTCATGTGCTATTTATTTACAGTCCTATCCCTCTTGTTAACACATGACTACACTGCATGAAAAAGAAGACTGGTTGTCTGGGAAAGGACTTGTGCTGAGCAGAGCTGATCCAGGTGATTTGTGCTAGAAGACATCTTCTAAACCATCTGCACTACCACATCTGCACCACTAGGACAGCCCGTGTGAACTTTGGCATTGCTGCCATACCCAGGGTGATGGCAAAAGATCCATGTCACCACACCGGTGGCACAGCCTGCGAGTAAATGGCAATGGGAGATCAGGAGCTGCTGGCCACAGCACCACTTTCAACTACTTCTTCAGCTGAACTGCAGACACACATCACCATGCCCCAAATTCAGGTGTGAGAGCATGGAAATTCCAGGTCACCCACTTTCCAAGGCTGCCCACCTCTGTTCTCATGACCCTGCAGAAGAGAAACTGTTGTGTCAAAGCTGGACACCTCCATACAGCCCGATCATCCTGGAGCTGGCCTGTACCTGGTCCTTGCTGGCCCATCCTTCTGACATCCCTCCAGCACCCACCTCTCTCTGCCCTCTTTCAGAGACCTGACCACAGCACACGTCCTTCCCACAGCCACCTCCCAGCCTCTCCCTGTCTCCTTTGTGTTATTCACCCAGGGCATTCATCAGATGGTTTGTGGCAACTTGGCATTGGTACTGACAGCGTGCCCTGAATGTATGCAAGATACCGACTCTGGTTTCATAAGGATTCAGTGTCATTTTGGCCTCTTTCAGGGCTTTGTTACTCTTTTTTCTTCCTTGAGAATGGGTCCTGTTTGTGTCAGTGCTAAGTCCAGCAAGGGCAATTCCCAGATAAGTGGAAAAATATGCAAACAAGAAAGATTTGGAGGAAGGCAAGTGATTTATTTCAAGGTTTGCGGGTTCTATTTCTGAAGGACTGAAGTCTAGTAAAAACTTCAGTTTAAGCTGAAGTTGATGTGTGTAACATGAGATGAAAAGAGATTGAATGCACCAGCCAAAAGACTCCAGGGTTGTTAAGGTTTTTCCTTTGAAATCACAATTTTAACACTGAATCTTCAATGTAAACATGTTTGTGTCTGACTGTGGTCCATGAAGGGGAACCCCAGTTTCAAACTGCTGCTGAAAACACCCTACAAATATAATGAGCCTTAGAGAAGGTGGAAAATCTGAAAGAAAAAAACAAAACTAAACAGCTTTCTGGGGACAAAGCACACTGTGTATTACTCAGCTGTGGTTTGGAGGTTTGCTCCCATCCATTTGCTATGTTCTGCCTTCCCTCTCAGTAGTTAGCAATAAACTAACACCTTTGAGATGAAGTGAGTGATTGAAAAACCACCGAGGCCTTTGCTGGAAAGCTGTGACTCGCCGCCAGCAAAATGCTTTCCGCTGCAATTGAATATCAACTTGCATTTAGATGTTTGATGGAATCTGGTCGGATTCGAATGAAACTGGAGCTGGGAGAGGCATAACGCTAAGGCAATCTGTAGTAATGATCCCAAGTAGTGCCATTTGCAAAACAACGCTGTTACTCACCGCGTATTGCTGCCGCATTGTTAATGAGACCTCTGAACACTCCGAGCCTATTAATGTTAGGGAAAAGCCTGCAAGGTGCTGTGCAGAGGCCTTTGATGCACAGCAGTGTGCCAGCTGCAGGCATCTCTACTCCGTCCCCCAGCCCCAAGGGCTGCCACCCCCTCACATCACCCCTATATCTCTCATGGGATCCTCCCTGCAGTGCTGCATTGGGCAGAGACCAGGACTGCCAGCAGCCTGATGCTCCAGCTATTGGGGCTACTCTGATTTCACTAGGAATGGGCCAGTAAGTGCTCACAAACCCTGTCCCACCCCAGGGCTCTTCTCTAGCATGGCTACAGCTTCTGAAAGATTCCTCCTCCTGTTTCCTCATGGTCATGCATCTGACAAACAGAAAAGAAGGTCATTTTTAGACTTTTCTCCCCCAAATAAAACAAAACCTCTTCTGGCTCAGTGGAAGACACTAAGACTAAACCTGGAGCTAAAGCTGACCCAAGGAACATCACTTTGAAGACAAGCACAGTATATTTATAAGCTGGGTGAGATGCTACAGAGGTTGCTGAGCCAGAAGAAAGCACAAGAGGTGCGATGGGACATGCTACCAGAAAGCTCCTCGAAGCAAAGAGAAGCACAGGAGTGATCACATTTCTCAAGCAGCTGGCTTCATGCCCAGTGGAAATGCAATTCTGGGCTGTCATCACATCCTCCAGCACAGCTCGAGGGGTATTGGCAGGGAGAAGAAAGCAGCCACCTCCCCAGAAGCTCACCTTGATCTCCTAATTGCATCCCCAATGCAGCACTTCCTGCTGTTCCCCATTGTACAGGTGCTTGGTATCTGAGCATCAATCCCACCTCGATGGGATTCCATTTTAGGTGATTGAATAAAACAGAATGTGAGAAATCGGGCCACAAAATGTACCTAAAATTTGTGCTCAGTCTTTATTAAGTGAAAGAAGAAATTGTTCTTGGACCAGAGGAATCACTCACTCTAGACCTGTACCACAGAATACAGCCTTGTACTGCCCTATGGGGCATTTATTCAAGCTTGGCCCTCAAAATGGGTCAATGAGACTCTCTTCTGAGGTATTTCTATTTGCTTTCAATTGCAAATGAACATTGTAAAAAGACTTAATCTCCAGCTTGCCTTGAAGAAATTGATTTATCACTTAATAACACCCTTGCTGTGATGGTGCGAGAGGAGGCAGAGCCCTAGCAGTAGTTCCATTGTGCTGTCAGTGTAAATTAGAGTTCAAAACACTACTCTTTAACCACAAGCAGGCTTGGTTTTTTGGTTTTGGGTATTGTTGTGTTTTGTTTATTTTATTTTTTTTTACAAGTACAATTTTCAGCTGACAAAAGGCATTTTGCACAACAGATTCTTTCCTGTTTAGGGTTTCATCCCACACAGTTTTCTCAGCCTGGCTGCCCTCTGAATCTCCTGCAGGCAGCAGCTTAAAGGAGGAAAGGGGATCAAACTACAGGAAGGAAAGAGTCTGCTTTCTGCTCTGCAAATTGCCACATGCGGCTATCAGTGATAATTATAGGGAAAAGGCTCATTGATTTACACTCTACTTTCTGAAAAAAACAGGTTTCAATAGAGACAGGGGAAAAAAAATCTGCTCTACTTTATCTGTTATTGCAGAGAAAAGAGCTGACTTCAGGTGCTTGTGAGAGTCAGACGAAGCTCCAAGGCACAGTCAAGTAAGAAGGAGTTTTACTTCTAAAGTACACACTCTTATTTTTACTAGGAGCTCACCCCAATCTGGGTGAATGAAACCTGAGCTAAAAGTGAATCAGATCTGGAGAGAGGAAAAGTCTTCTGCTAGAGAGGTTTCTGACTTCTTTAGGGATGCTTCATGCAGAAGGAACTGACTGCAGTTTTTGGTACAATTTGGTCTCCTAAGGGAGCAAGGAGTGCCACATTGGCAGACCGCTGTTCTCACACAGAGAAGCTGAATGAATAGGAGTAGTAGGATGCAAGTAAAGGAGGCCAAGCCCAGCTTGGGGATATTCCGCAGCTGGAGACTCCTGCCCCTTTTTATCTTGCAGCTTGTCATCAGCTTCAGTTGTCTCTTTTACATTCAGCTTCTGAGAAGCTCGTATGAATTTAAGAGCTGGCAGTCCCTGAGTTCACCCAGCACAAGACTCAAAGGTACCATAAAGCAGCCTGTGATTTCTTTGGGCTTAACAGGAGAAGAAGAACCCAAACTCTACAAAGTAACACAGCCCGGTGCTTATGGTGTTAATTTACTATGGCATAAAGAATCATAAAAGGGACAAAGATTTATTTATAAGTTAACATTTTTATACACACACGCAAAAACTCATTAAACTGCTGGAATGTATAATGGGAACATTAAATGCATTCTTGAACAGTAGAGAAATCTTTGTTTAGCTCATGAATTCATCACCAATGAGAGATAATGAGCCTTTTGCCATAGGCTGTAGCTCCTGGAGAAAACAAGAAATCCACACTATTCTTGATATTAAACCTAGACTGAGAATGGGAAAATGATGAGATGATCTTAGTGATCTTTTCTAGCCTTAAAGATACCATAACTCTACACATCTATGATTCTATTTAGCTTGCATATCCTCTTAGCACCACTGCACACTATTTGGGAGCTTATTCTAAGAATTAATAGAAATTAATTGATTTCTATTAACATGTACATTACTAGAATTATCAGTAGGGTAATTTTAAAAGGAACGCCTGCCTATGTCATGTGTGTGTATGGGCATAAACACATGCCCGGGCTTTTTTCTTTCTCTGACAGTTGAAGGACATCTGCTACTTCACAGCACCCTTCAACTCAGTCGAACAACCTTAGCCCAGAAACTAGAAGCCACTTTATCAGCTGACATCCAAGATGTGCTTCTTACCTTCCACATTTTGCAAAAGTATGCAAAAACCCTCCAGACCTGCAACATCCTCCACCTCCCCCTCCCATTTTTCAGCACAGGAGGCCTCGCTTTTCTCCCCTTTTCTCCAAATTAACACATCTTTGAGGACAGGGCCATGAGCACTAGCTGAAGACACTTGACTGGGCAGGACTTGCAAACAGAAGCCCCGGAAGGAGTGTGTGGGCAGCAAGGCAAGCGTCACCGCATCCGCACATCGTGTTGGTAGGCAGCCCACATGCCAGTGGCATCTGTTCATCTCTTCATCTGAGCTTGTCTCTCCCTGCAGTCCCTGGGAGAATGATGCTTTAATGCAAGCAGACCCAGAAAATCAATATAAAGTGTGTCCCTTTCTATTTTATTTATTCCTTCGCTTTTATCTTTTTTAAGGGAAGGGAAAATAATCTCTCTTGCTTGTTCATCCCTTGTGAGGGATTTTAAGGTAATCTTTCATCAGCTTTCCTTACAGCCACAAGAAAAAAAATCTCTCCCTCTCTCATTCTTGCTTCAGACAACCGAAGCATGAAATGGGAAATCTCATCCACAGTGGAGATCAAATGTGTCACCTTATCTATTAATTTTGTGATCAGCTGAAAACTTTGATTCATTGGGCAACCTCAGCCAGAGTGGTTTGGATAAAAACGAAGAATGAGTTCTGGACAGGAAACTGAGGATCTCCTTTGGATTATTTACAATGACAAAAATTGTTTAAATTCAAGACAGAAAAGAGAAAGGACAAAACCTGAAGTCCTTATGTTCTTTTGCTTCCTGTAGGAAGCTCAAAGTGTTTTCCCTTCCACTCTGCCAAGTCCTTCATCACAGCTTTGGTCATATCACATACAGACCCATGCCTTAACCTGTAGAGTGTGGAGATGGACAGCTTAGGTTTACCTAACTTTTGACTCTGTATAGCTAAGCTGGTGTCATGGAATGGTTGTTTAGGACCCCGAATTCCTGTCTTCAAAGTATCACTGAAACAAACTGAGCAGAATGTAAATATTTGCAAAGTGCTCACAGAGTGCTTTGAGCTCTGTGGCAATGTGGAACCCCCCAGCATTTTGTTTGTAAAAGGGGTCTAACGTGTGTTTGCACATTAAAATCTTGCAAGAAGAGGAAAATTCACCAGAAATGGGATAGACTAGAAAAGAACTTTGTCAAACCTTAATGGCTCTGAAAGGAGCTTTAGTAACTTTCTTATGAAAGTCTTTAGACTCACTGGGATCTGTAAACTTCTTTTTACACAATATCTACACATTGTGGCTAAAGAATAGTGGTCTGCTAATATGATGACATATCATCAACTGCAGTTAATTCCCCAATTTCCTGAGTATGGCTGGAGTGAGAATTTTTGGCATCTAGTTCTAATATCTGTAGTTTGATGTCATTCTTACAGCACCTGATGGCTCCAGAAAAGATCTCAGTGCTGTAACCTGTGGCAGCATGGTGATGTTCTGGTGAAGCCATAGATACAAAATGAGGAGAACATGAAAACTGGAGATAATGGACTGGGAACAGACATTGGCTCAAGCAGATAGCAAGTCCCAGTATGATGCTCCAACTTCAAGGATGCTGAAAGCTTAAAGAGGGTTTAGAATACACATGGAGATGGAGCAAATTGGCACCAGATGAACAAAAATAATAATAAAGAAGCATCTAATCATTAGTGTATTGCTGATGAGCCTTGGGGCCAGCACATCATCATCTCTAATAGCTGCCAAAGGAAGAAAAACTCAAAAGTGTGAGCTCTTAAGTGTTGTAGGCAAGAGTGGAAGAAAAGTCAAACAGCCAAGAGCTGAATCTGGATCTGTCTGCCTAAAAGATGGTTGTTAAACAGCATGGCCACTGGCAACATTTCCTCAGGATCAGTAGAGGATTATCCAGTGATGAATATGTTTTAATTAAGAGTGGGCATGTTTTCCAAACCTCTAATCTTCATCCAGACGTTAATTCATAGAAGCTTTCTGGCCTATTTGTACAGAGAAACAGGTGAAGATGCTCCCAGCAGTCCCCCTGGTACAATAATCCACGGGCCTTATCAATAATTTACACCATGGCTCCAGACTTCTCCATGGAGTCACATAGGCAAGGGCTGTGATGAAGAGGATCAAACCTCACCCTGATCTTTGTTGAAAGCTGCCCTTTTAAGTGGAATTGAGTGTAATGGTTGATTCACGCAGCCCCCCCTCCTCGAGCTATCATTTTATCACCTAGAGGGAAAACACAGGCTGACATTAGAGATGCAAACACACAGACCAACCTGCTTTATGACCACGAGGCAATTAGGCACATAGGTACAAAACAATTACCCTTTTAAGTTTGCTTCTTTCCTCAAAGAGAAGCCCGCGGCATTTAAAAACGCAAGCTTATAATCGGAATGCCTTTGGTTTTTTGTGATGTTTAATGGATGTGAGGCCAGGGGGCTAACTGAGCTGCTAGATGGATTTTCAGTAGGCATCAAAAAGAGCATGAATGAGTCCCAGTTTGACAGCTTGTAGATAAACTGTAGATGGGAGACATAATTTATATGTATTTTAAAAATTCAACAACAGCAAATAATTCAGGGGATTCTAGCCAGCTGGTCTTCCTTCTAAAACTGGATATGGAAAGGAGCGAGTCTTCGCACAGTGATGATGACAGGCAGAAGCCTCCTATATAAATTTACACATTTATCAAGCCTTTGTGGAATAATAAGCTACAATCTAGCCAGCCTGGGGCAGCCTGCTGTAATTGTTATGATTTGTTTTCCAGATACAGTACAAATTCCTTGGTAATCTTTCCTGAATTTTAATGAGGGGAAGGGAGGACTTAATTAAAGAGTCCTTTGTGTTGTTCTATAGCGACTGCCATCTGCAAGTGCTTCAGTTCTGTGTCTTATCTCCATCGTGCAGCCCACAGTTTTGCCTTTGTAGACAGCGGCAGTAACTTAAGCTCAAGGAGTGAAATAACCCAACAGACTGCTTTCGGGGTGCGAGCACCACTGCCATCTTCAGTGGCTGCCTGGAGAGGTGAGGACTGAGCCCTTTGATCTGCATTGCTGCATTACAGCCCGCTTAATAGCATTTATCCCGAGATAAATGAGGGAATAGTCTGTTTACATATGAAAGAGGCATGAACCTTTCTTTTTTTTTCAAGGGCTATGTACAACATAATTGACTTCTATTAAGCATAGGCTCTAACGTCAACAAGGCCTTTTGTACAATGAACTCAATGGGCTTTTATTTTTACAACAACGAAATATGCAAATGTATCTTTCCAGGAACTCACTGGTGCATCCCAGAAAGCCAGGAAGGAAGACCTGAGCCCTTCAGCTACAGCTCTATACAAGAAAAGTTTAGGATTTATTTGGAAAGAGACCATTTTCTCCCATATTTCTGTGAATAAGCAACTTTTACAAATGAAGTGTGTAATTAGAAGTGGCTTCTGCAGTTTACAAGGCCTTGAAAATCCAGCTCAGATGACAGATTTGCTCACAAACGTGACCTGGAAGCTGGCTTGGGTTTCAGAGCAGATTATATCTGACAGCTGGCAACAGGAACTCCAGAAACTCTCCCTAGCTCAGCACAGTAAGAACAAGCTCCAGACACAGCTTACTGAGCCCTTGCTCCCTCCCTTCCCCCTATTAGAAGTTTTCTGAGCTCATGCAGGTAGGAGACATTGAGATGCAATGGTGAAAATATCTATGTCCCACAGAGACACTCAGCCTCTGTTGCAGTAGGGCAGTAGGTTAAGCAGCTTTGGCAGCGTGGTTTGGCAATTTATAAAGAACCCTATAGCAAAGCGTTGCAGAACTCTGTCTCAGAACAGAGGGAAGTTGAGGTCCCAACTTGATTCAGGCCAGAATTGCAAGAGCTGCCTGCCTTCCACTGCGCACCACATCTGACCTTGGAAACAACCTTTGCCAGAGGGTGCCCTTCAGCTTCCGATATATTTCCCCATAAGAGACCAGTTTTATATTTCAGATCTGTCCCTCTCCATTGTTACCAGCAGGTTAAAGACAAACCCATCACTTTGCCACCTATGCTTACATCCAGGATACCTCAAATTTCAATGACTTCAAATCAGTTTTTTTGAAGTACAGATGAGGTTGAGTGAATAGCTGCAAATAACTCCAGGGCAGGACCTGTTGGTGAAGATTGCACCTCCTTTTCAATGAAAGGCAGGGCAGACATTAAATTTTCTGAGAGAAGGAACTGCTCAAAGCTCAGTTAAAGGATTTGCTGATTTCAGCAGCCTAGCAAGAAAGGACATACATCAGCCTATGGCCAAAACACAAGCCAGGCAGGATTTTACAGTTAAAAATAAACAGCTGAAACTCCACCTATTGACACACAGAAAACTGAAATGGCTCGCTTTGATGAGCAACCTTGATGTGTATTACAGAATGCATTAATGAGTTTCCTCAAAGTAATTTTACTGGGAAGAATGTGAGGGTGTATAATACACGCATTTTGCTAGACGGAATTAAAAGCTTGGCCACACCTCCCCTGTTCTGATTAAGAATGTTTAGTGCAGTTTGGAAAGCTTTGCTGTTCTGACCCAATATCTGCCCTACACTTCTGCCTCATACCTTACTCACCCCCCTTACCTGCTGAGTGGGCTGAGGAGCTGCCATTGTCCCAGCCTTGCTGTCCCTATAGCAATCCCCAGGAGCAGCCAGAACACCAATTATTAATCAGTTAATATGATGACTGGAGATCTGAAAATATAATCTCTAGGTCACATCCACCCCATTTAAGCCTGTTCTTAATATACGTGTGCACTGAACAAGTGTCTTGTGACATTCTGCCTCCTGCGGCACCTTGATATCAAAGCCCAGGGTTCCCCTGGGGGTAAAGAACAGCTGCACCAGACTGGCAGCGGAGGTTTCCTCCTTTCCTCTCTGTATGCGATACCTTTAGTCTGGCTGATGGGTGGCTGAAAGCCTGAACTGTGGACAGAGGGACTCATTCGTTTAAAAGAAAAAAGAAAAGGATCTCCTTTGCTTCTTTTTTGTTTTGTTTTTAATTCTCATTTGCATCAAAACCCGTTCAAGCAAATAATGTTTTTCTGCATGCAAACTCATTCAGTTTGTATTGTGTTGATGCACTTTTGCGTCCTTCCAGCACTGTTAAGATGGATCAAAACAATATAAGAGCTTATGTTCCTGTCAGAATTAATGTGCTGACCTTCTTAAATTCCCCCAAAGCCTTCTCAGACGTAGAACAATATTTAAGCAAGCAATAATCATCGCATACTTCTTCCAACGCAAACACAATTTGCTTGCAATTTAAATACACTTTCAGCTCTTTTGTAGTTCTCTTTCCAAACCAAGGATTGTGAATATCTGATACCAGGCAGTACCTGTCAAAACATCAGGAGGAACTGGGGAGCCTCCAAGCGTTCAGAAAGAATCTCTTTATGCAGGTTAAGGACCAGGCAAATTCAGCTGCATGTATCCATCTGTACGTGGTAACCATTGGACTAAAACCTCCCTCTGAAAAATCCTTTAAGTGCAGTATCTCAGCTAAAAGAACACAGCCTTCCTGCACAATCAGGAGGAGGACATTTAATTGACCAATGAAGCTCTGAAATGGCAGACAAAAAGGTGTGCCTGAGGAGGGAACAGACATGGGAATGAAACTGAAGCTCAAGAGCTTTTGTGAAGAGATGGGGCATCTAGTTCAGCTGTCACACTGCAGACAGCACTGCTCCTAATGACCTACTGACCAGAGCCCTGCCAGAGCAGAGAAATACTCACCATGGGGTGAGAGCTGGGGGTGAACCATGTCTTTCTGCTAGAGAATTGCAGTACAATGGCATCTCATGCTGTAAATCATCTTCACTGTGCAATGGATCACCTGCTCCCAACTCAACAGAAGGCACTGGAGCCTGCGTATGGCAAGCTCCATAATTGCACAGAGAAAAATCAGAGGATTAGCACAGGGTTTGTTGTGTTGGTTTTCTGAAGGAGGACGTATAATTCATCACTTACGGGCAATCACAAGAGGGATATTTAAATTACTCTGAGAGCACAGAGCATATAAATAATAATGAACAGAATAAAATGCAAATGGCCTGGAAGGAATCAATAGACATGAATGAAATCAGCCCTCAGATCCTAATTGAAATGAAAATGAGATGCATATTCAATATGTACTTAGTAGAATATACATCCCAAACTAATGAACAGGACCTTTCCATCACACAGATACATACGAGCAGGCATCCCTCCTAGGGAGACAATACCAACAATATACACCCATAGCTGTACATATAGCTATGCATATATACAGTTCCATGCAGTATAACGGCAACAATGAACTTCTAACTGGTGCTAGATGGCAACTGCAAGCCTTCGTGAAAAGACCAGCTGTAGTTTTTGAATATCTGTGAAGCTGTGGCAGGTATTTTGCACATCGCTGCAATATTAATTGGAAGCTATTGTTTGTGTGGAAATAGCGAGGTCCAGCTTTATTCTGCTGTGCGTTTAAGGCCATTTTGCAGTAATTGATTGGGTACTCATGTGCTAATTGGTCTGGCTGGTTCTTCGGTTGCCCTTTATTGGAGCTCACTGACCTACGAGGAGGAGTGGGAGCTGTTGCCCTTTGAATCCAATCACAGGGAATCGAATTATTTCCTGACACAGGCTGGAGCTGGGGATGTGCAGATGTGCACTGTTGGAAGAATATCTTGTCCCAATACATTAAACACTGCCATGTCCCCTTGGAATAAGAAAAGCACCATGCTGGTTGCAAACTTGCTCTATCGTCACCCAACAAAGCAGGATTAGACATTAGAGAATGTTAATTGCAACCCTGCCACTGCTCATCTTCAAGGCATCTTTCCCAACCTCCAGGCCTCAGCTTCCTCATCTCCACCCCACACATCTGATAAGAGCTGACTGTTTAACACTGTGATGGGGTTTTGAAGATGTTCTCTGCTCAAACCTGTCTTAAAGTACTAAGCAGTTGAACTGATTAAACCCAGTTTATTGCTTTGCAAAATAAATTACTGATTCCAAACATGGAGAACCCAAGCAAATAGGAACAGCTAACATGATGAACCTATCCTTGTCACTTGGCCCTGTTTCTCTCACCCTGCTTGCCCAGAACTAGAACGTTGGGTTCCAGCCCCTCCTCCCAGGGATCCTACACCCTCAGCATCTTCAGGAAGGTGGCCATGAGCCACACAAAATAAGCTCATAAGAACTTGAAACTATTATAGGCCTCTGTTGCCAGATGCTGTCCATGAGATTTTACTTTCCCAGAAAATCCTGATTCATAAAACATTTGAGATTGTGGAAGTTTACTTTGTCCATTCCTCCTCCTGCAGTGGGTAGGCTTGGAAATGAGTACAAACGATGGTAGAGCAAGTCATCTTCTCTAATACTCTGGCCAGAGCAATATTTCCTAATCTGTGTGCCTCTGATCCTGCGGAATCTTCAAGGCATCAAGACATGATTTTCCAGATGAAAAGAAGAAAGCAAAAAAGTGGTTTTAAGAAGAGGTTTAAAGCTATATACACAAATTCTTACAGATGCAGAACAGAACAAATTGGAGAAGAATGAATTCAATTTAGGATTCATTTGGAGTTCGGCTTTATCTTCGGATTCTATAAATGAAAATTCATGTAGCCTCACTGAATCAATGTGTCCTTGGAATTTGTTTATTTGTATTTCTTTTCCTGAATTATGCAATCCTTCAGTTGAAAAGGTCAGGAAAATTTGGACTAGGAGCTGAGAAAAAAAAAAGTCTTTCTGCTGCTTTCCTGAGCACTCCAGGGCAGTCAGTGAGCAGCTGAGATGGCTCTTGGCACAGACATTAGCACTGGTATAAAGCAGCGGAGAATTACAAGGATCAGTCTGGAGCACATGTTCTTGCTGCAGGCCCTGGCAGGAGCACGTGTAGGCACCTGCTGAACTCAGTGCTGGGAATTCACAGCATCGCAGCTTGCAGGGAGGATACGTTCCTGACATGCTGGGGACAATGTGATGAAGTCAAGACCAGACTTGAAAATGTGCACTCACACCTCATATACCAAATCAACACCACTGCTAACGCCATCAAGAATGAACCAAGGGGGGATGTGGGGGGTGTAAGAACAGCTTAACATAAAACAAACTGATTAGTAAGCTGTACTCTCCTTCCTAATATTCATATGTGATAAATACACCATTAATGTACACATATTTGTAAACTTATTCATGCTGCTTAGCATACGGACTGCAGTCATTCACACAGGGCTTGCTGATTGGTGGAAGGGGAATACCATAAGTTTGAGAAAAAGCTCCAACAATTCTAAATGATCTGGAGAAGTAAAATGTTCTAGGCCCATCTCACTCTCTTCCCCACCAAAACATCCTCACCTTCTACTGCTGGACTTCAAGAATTACCATCTTCCTTCTTCCCTACGCCATCCAGGACCAATCCTACCCCTTCTCCACCAAGATATCCTCACTCTGTACTGCTAGACTTTTTGCCTACACTAACATCATCCTCATCTTTTGGAAGACTTTGTTGCACTGGTAGCATCAAGATCAGTTTAGCACTTGCAGTGTTGGTCTTAGGCTTTTTTTTTTATTATTATTTCCTAAGCAGAATATATTTTATTTTTAAAAGAGAAATTACTAGATGGGAAGCAAATGCAACAAGCTGATAATATCTCTTCATTTTAATTAGGAGATGGCGTATAAAACTGTGTGCTCAAAATACAACCCCAGCACAACTGAAATATTACAGAATTGCAAGATCTGATTTTCTTCCAAGGAGGAACTTGGGAGTACTTTAATTTATTTAAGAATGCATTGGAGAAGATAATAATTGATCTACAAGGGCACACTTTAAAGAAGACTGACTCAGGCACTCAGAGACATGGAAAATGACACATAAAAAGAACTGAGTTGGTATACAGCAAGGACCACCGAATGAAAGAAGCAAGGAAACAGACCAGTTTTGCCACCTAAACCTTTGTTACATTTTTTTATAAGCCATGGGCAGAAGGCTTCTACAATTCACAACACACAGAGCTTATTTTAATATTCTCCTCTCTCTCCACATATATTCCATGGATGGGAGGACTGGGTTTTACACTGTCAAAGTGTTTTCATCACAAAAACGGCGTACAGAAACCAGACTGATTGCAAGTAAATATATGGAGTTCACGGAGCGAAGAAATGAGGATCTGCAGATGTGTGATCAAAACGTGTCTGCAAGAGAGAAGGTTACGTAGGCCCCCAAACATCAGAGAACGTTCTACTTTTACATGCACCTACTTCCTAATTCTGTTTCCACCGGAGGAAATAATAACTTACTTTTGAAATTCCATTTTCATCCCTGGAGCAGTTTCAGAAACATTAATGGACAGGAAATGTTGGCTGATAGTAATGTGGTTAAGAAGCACATTACTTTATAATCATTCTACTTTGGTTCTGATTAAGACTTTAAGTCCCAGAAGAAATGATTTCTCATTTCTTTTTTGTTTGTTTGCCTGTTTTGTCAGAATCAAACCTTAGGGTTTATTCATTCTCTTTCATGTGACTAGTTAAATTGCTGCATGCGGTAACGTCACCTATATCTGTCAACACCTCGGCACTATCACTTAGGCTGGGAAAAAAATCTTGCAGAAGAAAATGATCCTGGGAATAACTGCAGACCTAGGACCAAAAAGTCTGGTTGTCCTCCTTTTAAATAACACAGAAATAGATCGGCAGACCTTTACAATTATGCTGCAAGATAAACGCCCATCCACTCGTGGTTAAATTTCAAATGAACACGATCTAACTAATCAATTGTTGTTTATTTAGCATGCTCTAACTACTCGAGTAAATCTAAATTAATGGCATGAGTAATTGGATTCATTTAAGACCTTGTATTTCCTCTCCTTGTGCTCTGCTGTTTATTGCTGCTTAAATAGAAGCAGCCAAACCATTTTAATCATTTTTTTTTCTGTAGGCCATGCAGATGATTCTCTGATCACCAGAATCTGGCTCCCCCCATTGCCCTTTTCAGCACTATTTTTCCACAAGATTTATATCTCCTGCGTGACACACCTTGAAACAAAACCTGCCAGAATAATTCAGTGCTGAGATTTCTCTCCAGCAAGCCTCCTCCTTGATCCCAACACAGTCTTTCATCTTTCTCCTGTCCGATGAACCCACATGATGGGCCTGGATATGCACAGTGCCTACTCAGATTGACCAGAATGCAAATTCTCCACTCTTTCCTGGGGTTGTTCTCCAATGTTCTTGGCAAGATTCCATGCTTATAGCTCCTTTCTTTGCCATGCGGCAGGAAACATGAGCTGCTCCGTGTCTCAAGGACTCAGAGCTTCCTGCAGGTTTGCACTGCGTGGATTAAAATGTTTCTTTTTTAATCTCCCCCTGTCTGAAAAGCCAAGACCTGGGGGAAGTTTTCCACTTCAGTTTTCTAATGGCTGGTTTTGGGAAAGAATCGTTCAATTTTAACTTCTCTTGTTGAAGCTGCAGTAGCTTCTTCCACCAGTGGACTCCACTCTTTATTCTGCGGCCCTCAACCCTCCTGCCAACCAACAGCTTCTCAAAACAGCAACCATCTCCACAATCTGCCTCATGCAGCTGTTCTGTTCCCTCTCTAAGCCAAAAGCACCCAGGCTGCAGGCATTCATCTCAACTCCAGTCCACAGAAATGGGGAACACACCCCTTTGCTCTTCTGCCAACTGCAGCTCTAACCCAGTTTAATACAGGTCTGGGCCGGCCACAGTGGCAGTCCTAGTCTTGTATATAACAGGAGAAGTTGATGTTAGCAACACAAAAGCTTCAAGTGTTATTTCAATTAACATAAAGTATTATTTAAAGCTTCAAGTGTTCATAGAAAACCACAGCCACCCATAGGAAAACTGCTTGTTGTGCTGACAAAGCCTGAGTGCAACTCCTGCTGGGCTAAGCAGGTGCTTTTCCAGATACACAGCAGTGCCTTTTCCAGAGCCTCAACTGCAAAAATACATTCCTCTTTCCCCCAGCTCTTCCTCATGTTGATGAATATCAGCTGCTAGAAATTAAGCTCCTTTCTATGCTCCTGTAAGTGAGGGCAGCGAGGAGGGGGATCTTCACAGCAGACGCCTTAGCATCACTTAACCCAGCTCTGTGGTTTCTGATGAGTCTGTAACCTGGCTATTCAATTAGCTATTCAAAACTGTTACTGCTACTAAAATATCTCTGGGAGAGAAGAACTGCCTTTTGGATGCTCTTTCAATAGGGCTGTACTCTTCATATTTTACCTAACTGCTCCTGTGATAATACAGATTTCCTGAGGCCCTGAAGCCCTTGGCCCAGCTGGATGGGTGAGGGGGTAATGTGTGTGGATAGTCAGGCAGGAAAGCAGAACAAGGCATCCCAAGCCAAGAGCAAGCTGTACTGTTAGAGCAGCTGATTTTCTAACTCTGGCCTTGGAATTGCTGTCTCTGTTTCAGATTATTTTCTCTTACTTTCTATGGGCTATAAATAAACTCACTAAAACTTAATGCCAGGGAAGACTAATGCATTTACTGGTACTTAGGACTTTCTTCTCATGCCAGATAAAAATCACTTGGTTGTTGGCTGGAACTTGTAGTGTATCTTAAATATGAGCTTTGCTTGAACCAACTCCTGCTGCTCTTTTATTAGTCTGATCAATGATCCCAGGGTGGGTTTGCAACAGGCTGAAGGAATTAGATGTCCACCACGACTTATTTTGGCCACTTGGCTGCCTAAGCTTGAAAATGCAAACCCAGTTTTCAACACAAAACCGATTGAAACAGCATTCTAAAATAGCAGAATAGTATTCTCTTGGGTTCTTACATGAAATCTTGCCTTCTGGTCCATTCAGCGTGCAAGGAAAGCCAGCGCTGAGAATACCCAAAAACCAATTTTAAAGGCAGCAGCTGTTGAGAGTCTGTTTCTTTATTGCCCTCTCCTGAACAGGTTCACAAAACACTATTTTGCTTTCCCCGAGCTGCTTAGAAAAAAAAAAACCTAGACAAATTATGGTTCTGTGCAGAGGTGTGTGCCTGCCCTAACCTCCCACATCCCTGTGATATCTGGAAATCTATTGACAAATTATTTCCTATCTGCCTTTCACAGTTGCTAAATTCATAGGATAAGAGAGTCTTTATTTCATTTCTAGTCCACTAGATTAGAGAACGTTACTTTCTGATAGATTCCTCCCTTTCGACGGCCAACAGAATGCTATATCAAGGCACACTGAGAAAAAATAAATACATTTCAACCCAGAGATATGATTTTTCTATTAACCCTCTAACCTCAAACTCCTTCACAGACATATTTTCTCCCCTGTATCTTTCTATGGAATTCTTCCATAAAAGCCAAAGATTTTGAAGAAGTTTGGAGAAATAAGCTGTTCTTGTTGGTATTTCCTAATGCTCATAAAACTGGTCATTGCATTTAAAAATAGGTTATTTTTAAACATACAGTTGGGTTGGAGGTTCTGTCTTTTGAGGCTAAGTGGATTGTATTGCAGAGTCATTCATTAGGAGGCTCTGGTTAAACTCTAGCACCGTACAACACTGGTATGAACTACCAGGGAAAAAAAGCTTTCTAGCAGCTGGTGCCACACACAGTCCTCAGAGGAATGCTGTTGTTTAAGAAGAACTGGGATGGCAAATGAAACCGTGCATTATGGACTGGACATTCACTGACCCACTCAGAATAAATCGGCTGTACTTTACATCCATATCAACCAGCAGAAAAAGCAGCCTGTAAAATAGTCACTTGTGAGGGCAGGGGGATGGAGGCAGGCACTGTTAATCAAGCTTTCTGAAACGTGAAAAATCTATTTCATATGTGGCAGGTGTTGAAGAAAGCCCTGAGGAGGAATATGCCTCCCTGCTCCAAAGGGAGACTTCCCACATCTTGATTGCCCGAGTGCTTGAAAGAACAACACACAGCATCACCATCAGAATGCATTTGCCATTTGAAGTCAAACATGTCTAATGCAACCCTGCTCCTTGTTCTGATTTTTTATTATTATTTTTTTTTTCCCATTAAATACATGACATTTTCTCTCTCTCATTCTTCCTCAGTTTATTCTGTCCTTCCAGGCATTAATTGCATCACTGCTGAATATGATTTCCTACTGACTGAGATGGAATGGCAGTCAGGCCAGGATTTATGCTTCTAGTTTAATAAAACTGGTGAGAATAATTTGTTAAATCAATGCAAGAAAAAGCAGGCAGGGAATTTCAAGGATCCTGGGGATCATGGGCATGATTGCATGGGATGGAAGTAAAACCTTACACTTGCTTTGATACGAGCAGTCTTCTCATGATGTTCACACAACAGTGTCCTATAGTGCTGCATTATAACATCCTTTCTAACATCAGTACCTTTCACTACCAGCATGAACATACCTTACCAGGCCAGTTTAGGTATTGATGCTTTTACTTGTTTGTTGTTATTAATTACTGCATTAGAAAGCCAGGGGTACTGAACTGTCTCCAGCTGTTGATGACTGCTGCAGCATAATATGACTTCCTTATCACTAGGTCTAAAGCATGATTTTACCAAAGTAGATATATTAGACTTCACTCTGCTGTCCTCTTCCCTGGTGCGCTGCTATTACTGGCTCTCTGTTGCACTCATTCTTCAGGGCAGCAGGATTCACAAAAGAAAATAGTTTTCATTCCTGTCCACATACTATTGTGTTATAACAGTGCTCTTTTTCTCTACAGTTTACCCATCGTTTGCCTAGTTCACATGGGGCTGTGGAGATGAGCACAGAAATAAAAGGATGCTCCAAAGACTTCTCAGTCTTCCTTAGTTATAGGAAAGAGCTGCTCTGCATGCTGGGTTTGTGGGGAGATGTGTAAAAGAAATACTGATTTGGCAGATAGACGTCCTGTTGGGTTTTCTTGTATCTATGCTTTATTTAACGTGCTCTATTTAAATGTATGCCCCACCCAATTCCATGGCAACTCAGTGTACACATACATACATACACAGACAGGCTGTTACCAAGGCATCAGCTACACACATACACACATTCCCTATCACTATGGTGACAGCAAATGTTAGATGCTTTTCATATGTGCCTATATATGCATACATACATACTTATATATGCACATCACATCTGGCTTTATGCCTACATTCAGCAAGGCTGTTGCATGCTTGTTTAGGTTACAGTAACTTAAGACAATGGAGCTTAAACTAAATGTGGTTGAAAGTTGAGCACAAACTTGCTTTTTGGTGGGAAGCCCTTATTACCCTGGCAAATCTGGGAGATCGAGGACAGTCAGAACACCTATAGCAGTCAGATAATCTAGGGCAAACCAGTGCTAATTGTCACCATCTATCATAGCTTTTCACACATCCCTGGAGCTGTGTGCATGTCGGGTCAAATCCTGCAATCTTAGTTGAATAATTTTTATTGTGTCCTTCTTTAAGAGTCTCATAAGTCATGGGGTTTCCCTTGGCCATCTCTGAGTTACACACAACAGAAAGGGTAAATGCTTCAGATCATCGCCCACAATCCAAAAACCTTGTTGAATTATGTTTTCATGCAAAAAGACACAAATATCGTCCCTCATCATCTATAACCTCGGTTCTTTTTCTTCCCAAATAATTGAGACTGTCTGCTGTTGGCAGCCATCATAGTTGCCTGAGCAAGGCTAAGATTCTCCAAGGTTATTAAACAAACAAAAGAAATAACTTTCATTACCAAAGGGGTTACCAGCCTTCCATTTGTTTCCCACCTTGTCTCCAGGTTGCTGCCCTTACCAGATCCCTGTGCAAGGTCACCCTCCTGCTGACCCTATAGCAAGAACCTCATTCTCTCTGGAGAATGCCTGTTCCCTCTGACCCTACAGAGATATAATGATGACTATAATACACAGAGTGCAGCAATTACCCACATGAGTGTCAGAAGCACTGTCCAAAGATTTATTTACTCTCCCTGCTTTTAATTCTGTCCTTGTTCTGCATCCTGTAAAGGTCTCTGTCATGCTGCCAAGCCTTTGGTGACTGTTATTTATTTTATTTACTGTTGAGAGATGCAAAGATGTGTAAATCCATAAATTGCTAATGCAAGAAATATTGCTTCTGAGACTTTCTACCTCTTGCGTCAAATGAATAGTCAAACGGGCCAGGCAGCTCCATTCAGGTCCCCCAGGACCCAATGACATTTAAATACAACTCAGATCTCAGGGTTAAGGGAAAAGAAAGGAGCGGAAACTGAATGAGTTATGAAAATATAAATTAATCTACACTACAATTGACTTACAACATCCTGGGTCACATTAGACAGCTGATGTGTCTGTTCTGAGACCCTGTCTTGTTACTTCTACATTTATGTAAACTTATTTCTGTTAAAAAGAGAGCAAGAGAAGAAAAATCAATTGAAACGGAGGACAGAGATTTAATTTAGCTTGGGGGAAATCTGATCAAGGAAGGAAAATGATGGAGATAAAAGTAACCCCTGTCCCAATGCAGAGAGAGAAGAGCTGGCCATCTGATGTTCATTGGAATTAATTAACAATGTTCTGCTTCTCTGCGGCCCAAGGGTGAGCAGGGTGGGATTTACTGCTGTTTTAAGAATGAATTGGAAACACAGAACAAAGAAAAGAGGAAACAGATCTATTCTCTTTTCTTTTTAAGAAAGGCAACGGGTTGAATGCAGAGCAGTAGAAATGCAGTGTTTCAGTCACAGCACTTTCCTGCTGCTGTGGTAGCAGGCAGAGACTGGCGAGGTTGTTGGTAAAATAGTGGAAGATGTCCCCAGATGCAAAGAATATGACACAGCCTTGACTAAAAGGACTCTCTCACTCCAGCAGCTAAACAGAGGATGGTGGCTGTTGGCTAGTTTACCTGAGAAAACAACATTCATGTGACCGACTGTATGCATACAACTGCCTGTCTCATGCTTATGGCCCCTAAAAAGAAATCCACTAACTGATTTGAACCAGATATGTGACTACTGTAAAAGATGTAAAGTTCCCAGAAGGAAATAGTTCACCAAGTAGAAAAAAACCTGTATTTTTGTTTGGCTGATACCGCAGCTAAACCCATGTTCCTCATTAGACACCAGAGAATCAATGCAAGTTAGAACTATTATTAGCGTCCCAGCCATGGGAAAAGTTGCAGTCCACACATTAAACCTCAGATAATCCAAATACCAGACACAAAATGGCAGGAAAAAGATTTCATAAATTCAGTTACAGATCACCATGTGTTTATAGTGTTTTTCCCCCATCTACCACAAAGAAGCCCCGCCAGGAAGACTCTTCATGCCAGCCCTAAAAAATACTGTGCCGGAGGAGGCAAGGAAGCCAACCTGAGAGAGCAAGTTAACCAATAAGCCTTCTTCCAAAAACACAGCAGGCAATTGGGTGCAGAAGTTATACTTGTTTGCTTTGGGTTGAAAAGGGAGAACCATTTGAAACTTCATCAAGATTTTTCAGGGATGAAAGATATTAACTTCTACTAAAAGTGGGCAAAAAGTGAATTTCCAAGACCCGGAGAGGATCGGATCTTGAACAAACAAACAAAAATCACCAAAATTAAGCCATGCAAATGTATTTCACAGATTCCCTGTTCAGAAAGCGGGCCCAAGAACAAATAGTTCTTTGGCTGTTGAAATACGACAGGATATTAGCAGCCCAAAGAAATGAAAACAACTCATCAAAGAAAGGCATTCTGTGTAGCCTGAGAGGCTGTTCTGCAGCCTTGTGGTCAGGATATGGCAGCTCTATCAAGATGGTGATGGCTGACTGATTTACAAAGTCTCTTTTTCTAAGGATACTTTGATAAGTGAAGTTGTTCCTAGCCGGCTGGGGCATAAGTCATTGAAAACTCATCTTTATATAAAAGTAGAGTACAAGCCATGTACTGATTTCCCATTAGCTTAGAGAGGTCCAATGCAAATAAGATAGGCACTGTTCAATCTGACATTCAAGAAAAACAAAAAGCAGGTGAGGCAAGGGAAAGGGAACAAAGTAGATACTCCAGTGCTGCTGCCCCTGCCTTGGGCCATTTCTCCAAACCTGCTGCTGCCTCAAACTTTCTTTGCTTGAGAAGATACGACATTATTGCAAAAACAAAAGCTTCTTAGTAGGAGTAGTTGTCCAGCGAAACAGCATACACAACAAATAGCCCAGCTTGACTCAGGCTAAGGAGGGAGAAGTAGCAAGAAGCATCTTGAACTGCATTCTGACAGTCTGAAAATTGGCCAGGCATTTCAGCTACCAAGCTAACTCACAACACGAAGACAGAAGGAAGCAATGTAGAGTGAGATCTGAGTTAGATAAGTCAATCTCTCTTCAGCGATTCTATCACACTGAATTCAATCTTCAGTTCAGAGAGGAGGCACAGAGCTGAAAATTGAAGCTCAGCTACAGAAATTGAGTCTGAGGAAGGCCAGAAAGCAGCCAGGCACAGAGGAAAAAGAAAATATTTTCTTAAATATCTGCCCCTTTGATTTCTCTAGCTGAAGTCAGTATTTGCCAAGAGATAATCCATGCAAGGCTTTCACTCCCGTGCTAGGAAAAGTAATACACTGGATGCCAGAATTTGAAACCCCAGCACCCACTATTACTCGCTTCCCACCTAGGAAAAACTCTTGCAGGCATGGCAGAGATTATCAACTGTAGTTATAAGAGTAACTGCGCATTATGGCTTAACACGTCTTGCTTTAAGCATTCTGCAAAGAACCAATATGACAATAACAAACAACAATTTAGAAATGATCATCAAAGTGGAAAACCAACAGAGAAAAACGAAAAAGCCAAAGGGCATCATTAAAATGAAGGGAAGTCTTCTCTTTTGAATGCATCCATGATGCAGAAAATGCCTATTCATAGACTTTCACCTGCTCCTTTTTCCCTTAGGGAAAAGCGTGCATTAGAAATGAACATTATAATTTATGTGTTAGAAATCAAACAAGAAACACAGCCATGAGCTTCTCGTTGTTCTGAGACCCCATTTGCCTCCTCTTAGGTAACATAAATGTTTGGCAGGCAGCAAAGGAAAATATATCTTGACTGCACTGACATTCAGAAACAGTTTCTGCTCTTCTTAAGTGAAAAAATTCAAGATTCCCATGGATTTAGACCAATAGTTAAGTTAATCCAGCCACAATTTTACTGGGTATGACTGCATAGCCCAATAACAATGACACCTGGAAAAGAGGCAGAATAACTTTAAGGTATTACAGACACTATTAGCCACACTTTTTAGGTTACTGTGGCTTATAGTTTTTGCAGCAACCAAAGGTTTCCATTAAAACTTCTTTTTTAAGGGAACTTTCATTTCTAGGAGAAATATCTACAGTTTCATCTAAAGACTGAGAACGGTCCTAGAAAATAACTGAAAAACAGTTTAACTTTTACCTGAATAAATACTAACTACTAGCTATCAATATCACGGCCTAAAACAAAATAGGAAAGAGCAATTAAAACTTCTCTGCAAGATAACCAGCATCCCTCAGTCAAAAAATGTATTTGACAAAAAAGAATAAAAGCAAAGCTCTTTTGTTTTCCTTGGTGAAGTCTTTTCCTGCTCCTCCAGGTTATATTTACCAGCTCACTGCTACAAACTGTTCCTTTTCTCCCCTTTTACATGAATGTTTAATACCATCTTTCCCTTGGCTACCCCAGAGCATCCCTTCCCAATGCTCCCACTTCCATTACTCCTCCAAATTTATCTCCCATGGTCAGGAACCAGAGAGAATTCCTTGCAAAACCCTGGAGGCCGATGTTCTGTCATTCTCTTATCAGATCAATCCTCCTACCACTGCTGAAGGCTTTCTATGGCACTTATTGCATCAGTTCCAACGTGAAAAGCATCCCACACAATGTTATTCACATCGGTCAAAGACAAAAGAAATCATAAGATGCTTTCATAGAACTTCTGATGTCAGACAACTCCCAACTTCATCCAAGTCAAGCTGAAATAAGCAAATGCATAACAGCTGAAATGGAATCCAGTCTTATTTTAAAGACCATGGAAGATAGGACATCTGTGACACTAAGTTAGTCTGCTGGTTAATTACTGTTCCCATTGAAAAGAACTGTCTATACTTGATATACACACACAAATGTATAAATACAGATTCTTTTAGTTGCTAGCAGCTGGAACTGCAGCAGGATGCCAGCTGAACCAAGATGTCTCCAGCCCAGGCTGCGTAACTGTGACTCTGGCCTAATTTATTAATGTCAAATGGAGCTAAACATAACCTTCAATTTTAAGAGCTGCAAACGTTATTTGCATCTACTATGCTGTATCTGGTACTTCTGGGAACCACACTGTAGGAAATCTCAAGGCCATTAGAAAAATCTCTTCTGAAGGTAACCAGGATTAGTTCTTCATGAGCCAGCAAAGCCTCATGAGCATAGTGAGGACGTTCTCTGCTCCCATCATCCCAGTGGCTGAGCACATTTCTGCTTTCAATGGCTCATTCTGGGAAGCAGACAGGCCAGCAGGCAGAGCCAAACCCATTACATGGCTGTGGAGAAGGCTGACCAACAAGCCACAGGTCCCTGGTGCTACATTGTCAAAAGCAATGTTCTCATTTAGTCACTTGCACTCAATGTCTTTCAAGCCTCATTAAACTCCAACAGGAGTAAAACAGTCTTTGCAACGAATGCTATCTTCATCTCCAGGACGGAGATTTTTAGAGGATGTCATTGCCATCACTGGCTTGGGATAACGCTGAAATAACTGCTGTCAGTCCCGTAACAAGAGCAGGATGGAGGAGTGCTGCTCACAACAGGCAGCCAACAACACTTCCAAAACTCTCCTCTGAAACAAGGCTGCTGGGTTGTCCCTAAATCTGGTACCTTGTGTGCCTTGCTGTGCTCTGCAGTGTTCAGGGCTGTCCGGAGCAACATGGCAACCAGCAGGACCCCAGCCGTGGGTGACAGCTGTAGAGGCATCATTACTTCTCCCCTCCCACTGCTCCAAGAGAGCTGCTGCTCCAAGCTACAGCCGGCTTCATTTCAGTTTAGTTTATATGTGACATAATTTCCCCATAAAGGAGGGCTGATTGTAAATCCAGATGGAAATGGAATGGTTTGCGTGAAATGCGCTTTAATTAATTAGCTAAATGTTTGCAAAGTGCTTTGAAGACGTAGAACACCATACGAGTGTTAAATGGTAATAATAATAAAATAACAATAATTAATTTCCCCAGGAAGCACGCATACAGCACGTGCCCAGAATATTCCTATCCAAGAGCAAAAAGAGAAAAAAAAAATCCCACTTTACCTCTGACATTTTACTGAGGGATGAGTACGGCAGTAAAATAAATTCATTCATTTATTCATCCATGGAGACAAGAGCTTGGATCTAGTTTAAAATGAAAATAACGGCCACGGTGCCCATTAGTCAGTGTGACAGAGCAGAAGTATAATTTAGAGCAGTTAAGCAAGGCAGAGCTGTTTAATGATGAGGCATCTGATAAGGGGACCTAATGACTGCCTAATCACCATTTTCTTTTCCCATAAAACCAGTATAGCCCAGCAACAGGACGGCCTGCCACAGTTCAGAGATAGGGTGGTGTTCTGTCTCCTCCTATGGAAGATAGAGGTGAAAACCAGAGGCTGAGATTTATTCTTTCATACAGCGCTCCTGGCTGCAGTCAGGGAGGATGGCCCCCTCCTTTGGAAGAAGTGTTTGTTTTGATGGCTGCATTGGCTTGGATTTGTTTGCTGCAAACATTTAGACAGGTTTCTACTCAAGAAGTTAGCAAAAAGAAAAAGCCATTGCAAAGGCTAATGCAAATATATGTTTGCCAGAGGATTTGCTCTGGAAGCATTTGAAGGTTGCCCTGAAGGTTCTGTGTATCTTCAGGGTAAATGTTCAGCTCAAGAGCCTGACTTATGCTGTATCACCAAGACTGCATTTGCTTAAGGAAACTGGGCTAGATCATCCACACTTTGAAGGAGGGAGCTGACAGCACAGTGTTCCCTCAGCTTTGTGACAGACTTTCACTTGAGATCTCCCAGATTTGTGAACTCACCCGTGACATCCCACAAAGTACATCTGCTTGTGCAGGTCACTGCAGAGACACAGGAGTAGAGCAGGGCAGCTCTGTACATGGTTTGATTTTGTCTCGCATTATTCATGTTTTATACAAGTGCACAGATGAACAGCAAAGTTCATGTCATTAATCAGTAGTTTATACCCAGAGTATCAGGAATTTTAAAGTCTAGGATATATGTTATTTTTTTTCCATTTGTCACATTATATCAACAGAAAAATGACTTTTTCCCTTTATTTTCTTCACTTCTCTGGCAAGGGGGCAATCTAATTCATTAAGAAATTCTGGTGGACATGGAAAGGAAAAAGCCATTTATCACTCTGAAAAGCTTCACATGGCACAGAAATGGTCCCTTTACGGTAGCATAGTTGCAGGAGACTTCATGTGCCATGGAGCCCATGTGATGGCTCTCCCTTCTCAAACTGAAAGGATGTACAGATTATAAGCAAAGCGTTAAGCCTCCCTCCAGAGCCTGGGACCACCAGTTTGCTTTTCGTCTATTTTATAAGTAAACAAACAGCAGAAGGAAAGTAGGACTTTGTGCAGGACACCAGCACTCAATTCAACCACAAACAGCATAAGTGAGAGTCACAAATCTAGCAGAATTTTACCATTAAAATGTTTTCTTTTGCCCCAAGTACAGCATGGCTCTAAAATGAAAGACTTTAAACCTCCCAAAGCTGGACTTCATGGCTCTATGGTTTATAGCTACACAGCTATAAATGGTTTACAAAGAATCATGGAATCATTAACACTGGGAAAGACCTCTCAGATTATCTAGTCCACCCATCAACACATCGCTACCAGGCCCACTAAATACATTTGTACCCTTGTGACCAAAGCAGAGAGATTTTCATACTCCCGAGTCCAGACAGTATGTCCCTAAAACAAACCTCAGCTTTGCCCCCAAACTGGAATAGTATCTGGCAATCATCAACAGGAATTTTCATGGAGCATGAATAAAAACTTGAGGATTCTGAACACACAAAAATAAGATAAGTTAACCTTAATTCTGAATTCACCTCAGTTTCACAGAGAAGCAACAGGGGATTTGAAGTCCCCACACAATGCCAACAGCAGTGAGTGAATATGTGAGATGGGCCTGCTGAATTCGACCATTATTTTAATGAAAGATTCCCACCCAAAGACTAAAGGATTTGGCCCTTGGAAATACAACTTGTACTTGCAGAGCTGTTTACTGACCTTTTCTGTAAGCCAATGTAGTCACGAGCAGAGAGATCAAAGGCCTGATGAATGTCTGATGTGAAGTGAAAAGAAAAGGCTTCGGGCTCTTTCCCTTAGAGACTGATGAACACTCATTTCCAGTTAATTTAATAGGATATATGCTGAAAAAAGGACTCTGTCATACCCTGTGCTGAATGCAACTTCTTGTATTTTCTCTGCCTAAGTGGCCAGCCTGTTCTAGTGGGTCTCTGAGCAGATACCAAATGCTTTTTGTCAGGCAAACATACCTCTCCAGGGGCTCAGCTTGCAAGGCACTGAATGCTCTGCACACAACATACTGCAGATTTGGGATGGGTAGAGCAACTCAAAGGCATGGCTTGTTTGTGACAAATGGATGGGATCACCCAAACCTCTAGTGGGACAGACCAGCAAGACCCCTCTGATTTGGGTGGAACAGCAATGATTGCAGCTCCTTATGGTCTGAGTGCTGGTTTAGATCAGTTGGCTGTAGAAGAACTAAACAGTGGCACTGAAAGAGGATCATACACAAGGTATCAGCATCAGACTTAAAGTTGACAAGTGATATTGAACAGTGCATTTCCTGACCAGTGGCCATTTTAGTTCTAAGCTGTTGCTATGGTCTATTTTTTTTTTGCATAGAACCCCAGCCATCACTTTGTAGTAGCAAAGCTGAGCCCAATAGGACTCAACGCAGCTACCCACAGTACCACTCAGTGGGAGCAGCTCTCCTAATGCACCTCCCAACACCAACTCCTGAATGTTTCATTGGATCAGGGGAACACAAAAAACATCTGGCGCTCTCAGATCCATTGAACGGTGTCAGGGCTACAAAGGAGTAACATGAAGACCAGCAAAGTTTTGCTTATCTTCAGCAATCTAACTGGGGTGATTAGGGCTGTAAAATGGTTCAGTGCTTCTCAGCACTTTTAAAGCCTTCCACAGGTGACAGAGTAATGCCGGAAACACTATGCATGTACCTCTACAGAGGATCTAAAAGAGACATGCTCTTAAAAAGGCATTTTACCCGGGGAAACTGCAGCAGCTCTGTGCCAGCAAAGTACACCACTCTTTGAGTCAGAACCCAAGCCCCCTTCTCCTTAAGACTCAGCATCCCTGTTTGCATATACCAGAGCAAGATGCTACCAGGCTGCTCTCTGCATAGTGGAACGGCTCCAAGGAAATTATGAACTACTTCTGCTTTAACAGATCCTAATTGCACAAGGATGAACTGAAAAGTTTCCCATGATAAAAGAACGCCGCTCTCTCCAAATCAGGATTACAGGGACCTCCACACACATCCCTGCCTTTCATGTTCTCCCTTTATTGCTTTCTTGTCCTCTAGTCTGTTTTCCCTTGGTTTTTTAATCATCGGCCCTAAACACTCTGGTGTTGTTAGTTTATCACTTATCACACTGAGATGTGGGTCTCCCAGGCTTCGGGAAAGCAACTGCATATAGAATGACCCTGAATGACAAACCCCTACTCAGCAAGGAACAGCTCTGATTTCAGTAGCTCCCAAACAGATGCAAACGAGAAACAATCAGAAGAGAAGAAAGGTCAAGTCGCTATATGCAACAACTAACAGGCATTAATTTTCACAAAGGCTCCAGTTTTCAAGAAGCTGTCCTACAGACTATCTGCTGTGCCTTACAGACACTGATCGCTTTAATCAACTGATATAAACCTTGGCTTAGCCTGCAAAAATGGAGACGACAGCAAGAAAATGAATCAATTCAGGAGCTTCAGCTCTTCCTGTGCCTAAATCCAACTGATAGTCCCAGTGGAAATAAATTAGCGTTTAAAACACTTTAACTTTTCATCATCCATTAGAGTAAACATCCGCTGCTCATTTATTTTCCTTTTGCGGGATCGTTGTCTTCACAAGTCTGAATGAATTGATTTCTTCAAATTGGGTTGGGCTGCATGAGAGCTAAATATTCCCAACAGATCAGAGCTTGATCTGAGTGATGTGTATGCGTGAAATAAATTCCCACCCAAACAAGGAGGAAGTGACAGATCAATGCAGAGCTAACGTTACAAGTGCTGGATTGGCAGAAGAAATACAAAAGCATGTAAGTGCAATATGGGGTGTACTGAACAAGTAGAAAAGTCGTTCCATTTTAATAGGTAAAACAGAATTCTGGGAAGGAAGTCAAATTATTTGAGAGAAATCCAAGAAAAGACAAAAACCAAAATCCTTAAGAAAACCCAATAACTCTGGATGACATCCCTACTCTTTCCATTCCCAACCATGCTGGCATCTGCATTCATAACAAAACAAAATTTGGACTAAAACGACCACGCAACAAAAGTCAGTGAAATTCAGGCTGGCAGCAAAGTGAGTTGACGCATCACTCTGAACGTACCAATGACCCAAACAACATCAATTTCTCTTTCTTTATTCTTTCATTTAATCTACTTTTTTTCCCCTTACCGATTCCTTCTCCTTTTCACCTGCTCACCAAATGGAAATCACACAGATAAGGAAGGCAGAGATACCAGCTGCTCACCGACTCTCTCCATTTGTCTCTCTTAGGCACTTATGTACATGCTTAACAATGAGCACGTGCTCGAATCAGTCCTTACCCAGTGAGACATTAGAACTCATTGTAAGCCTGACTGATACCCAGCAGAGTCAAACAAAGCTGATATCGTGCTTTGAAGTCATCCCAGACAAGTGGTGCTTTATTAAATCTTTATGTGGCATTAGATACCTCAACAATACAGGCCTAAACGACCTTCAAGAAGCAGCTTACTACGACATTTCACAGTAGTTAAGGACAAATGCGTTAGGAGACAGTTAAGGAAAGGCAGCTATCTTCAGATCCTCACCATTCACAAGGAAAAACTCAAGCAAGCTAAGAGGAGAAAGCGCAACTAACTCAAAAAAACCCAACAAAATAAACAAAGAAACCCCACACAACACGAAAGTGCTATAACACTTAACATGATGGAAAACACAACAATAATGTCAGGATGATAAAGTGCTACAGCAAAGAAAAACAAGCCCAAATGCATCAGCTACAGAAATTAGTAAATAAATAAATAATAATAATAATTTGCTTACCTTTGGAAGACCTCAAGTAAGCAGGTACCACCAGCAAGATCCCCTCACCTCCTCTGCCAGCCATTAGCTAGGAAGGCATGGATCCTGGCTTTATCCCTTCCTGTCACTCAGCTGCATTGCATTAAATTGCATGCACCTGAGCTCCCCTGGGTTGGCCCTGCTTTCCCACCAGGTGCTCAATCACTGCTTTCAGGCCATGACGATAAAAACCACTTAACATCTCAATTATTTTCCTTACTCATTATGACCAAAAGAAGTAACTTATCACTGATACAAACTGTTCACTTGCCTATCAGTAGTAGCAGAAATAGTCTCCTGGGATGCATGGCACAGACTGACTATGAAGGATTTAAACCAAAGCATGTGAGGTGAGGACTCCAAAATCACCCCTGTGGTCTTTGGAGAGGACCTTTAAGATCACCTAGTTCCAACCCCCTTCCACGGACAGGGTTGCCAGCCATTCAATTGGGCTATCCAGGATCCCATCCAACCTCAAGAACATAAATAAAACTACCCCTGGACTGAAGTTTTGTCAGTGGTATCTGTAACAGCCATCTGTTCTCCAGGAGTTCATTGACCATTGCACAGATGGAGTCACAGTGCCTAATAGGAGGTGCCTAATGACAGGTGAAGGGAGCAAGCTGAGCAACTTGGTCTCTAAGCATTAAAAACTAGCTTTAGTTGAAGCTGCCAGGCTGAACTGCCATTGGTTCCCTTGTTAGAGGTCTCAGAACATTCATTTACAGATAGATTTAGGGCTCTTTATCAGTTTTAAGCACTTTGCAGTTCTTTCTAACCCTCTATAAACTCTGTCTGATTTTGCATCTGACTTTAGCTTTGTGTGAACTGAAGTCGATGTGCCCAGAATGGAAGGTATGTAAAAGCTATGGAAAAGCAATGAATTTCACGAGGGTAAGAATTTAAATCTATGCTTTGCATTGTCTCCCATGCAGCCACAAAACCTGCACAACTGGAAACACCAGCAAGCCCTTTCAAAGTGCTAAGAGCCCATCAGGTACCCACCCAAAGCCACACATGGGCTAAAACTAAGTCAAGTTCTGCTCCTTTTGCCAGCTGGAAAAGAAAGGGTGGAGTGCTCCTTGCTTTCCTATTTTTCACCCACACTTGGCTGAAAGGTCTTCTAACACTGGAATACCCAATAAGAACCTGTATACAAAGGACAGGACAGTGTAAGAAAGAAAAGAAAAAATCAACCTGACACAAACTCAGCCCCTGTGCCAGGGAAGAGCTGCTATTTCACTCTAATGCTTGCTGAAACTGTGGATTCCTCCCTTGGTCTCAGCAGTGATTTTCTTTCCTTAATTAATCAATTACACATGTAACTGTGGTCCATTAGCAAGGCAGATGACTGTCTTCAGCTTCTTATTACTGGTTTTGGAAGGGCCCAAAAATATTTCAGCTAGGATGAATAGGTTTCCTCTATGAGGTTTTAAGGAGACCATTTAGCATGAAAAAAACAAGAACTAATATGGGTGTAATAAGCCAACTCCACCTGCGCTTGGGGAAAACAACAGGCCCCAGTTTCAGACCTTGTCTGGTCTTAATTGTACTTGGAAGAGTACATAATGGAAGGCTAATGGTACCTATGAGTTTAGTTCACTTAGCAGCACAGAGGGGATGATTTCCTTGCAATATAGTGCTTTGGTTGGCTGTTTTATAAGATAATGATCAGGACAAATACATTAGTAATAAACTGCCAGGACCAGAGTGTCCTGGGTTATAAATTCCAGCTGGTCATGATCATAGTTATTAATAATAACAGTAATTTGCATTGCTAAATCACAACTGACCACAAAAGCTATCAGAGTCTGTTTATACAATATACATATTACAGTAAGTCTAATTTTGGCTGTGTATAAATATATGGGCATTTCCCAGTTTGCAGGCATGTTTTCAAAGAAGCAAAAGCTGGATTCCTAGCACAACCCCATACACCATACTGTACACAATTTTCCAGCCAGGATTTCAGAACTCAATTTTCTGACATCTTCCCTTAACATACACAGTGTGTATATATTTCTCATTAATCTGTTACTGGCAAGAACTCACCATTTTGATTCTAAATCTAATCTGGAAGCCTGAGAGCCTCAATTCTCTAGCTAGTGCTTGCCCCTGGGTCACTGCCACTATTAATAGCTGATTTGTATTTACATACTTTGTTTTGCACTGTATTTGCTGCCTTCTGTCTGTTTTGCTTCCTGACTCTGAGGGTGAAAAAAAAAACAATCAGCGTGGGACATCAGCAACTGCTCAAAGCTGTCCCCGCTCCTGTTGCCTTCTTTCAGTCTTTCTGAATGTTTTCCTGATTATTTCTTTCAAACAGAGAGGCTGAAAGCCAAGAAATTCCTGAAAAATTAGTTCTGAACCCAAATGCTAAAAATACCCATTTCATCAAATGCTGAAAAGAATACAAAGTGTTCCCCTGTCTACGTTTGCCAAAGCATCTCTGAAGTGTGAATAAATTAAACTTCTTATTCAATCAGCATTGCCAAGCGGATGGGTATAATCATCTTGCCCTCCAGCAGACAAGTGCATTAACCATATCATAGAGTGTATTTTGGTCATTGTTCTACCAGTAGTAGAAGGACCAGGCCCCTCACATTCTTGCTGGAGCAGCGTGTCCTACGTTCCTGCTAGAACATCTCCAGAGCTCCTGGGGTTTCCCCAAGCTAATGAAGCCAACTGGGCTCTCACTCCTCTGTCTTCTAAGAATATTCAGACACTATGGAGGAATGAGATATCAGGAATAAAAGGATAAAATGGCCCAAAATCCAGGGTGAAGGCAGCTCACTCAGAAGCAATTTGCATTGTAAAGAGGTCTCATAAATATGCAGCCTATTAATAACAGCCTTCATTTGTGACAAATGTCACTGAACTGATTTGAGTTGCTTTGGAGGCAGAATGGATAGCAGTTATGTGTTACCCCAGAAGACTTTCTCAATACGGGGTTCACACTTGTTTTCTTTCGTTGTGTTTTCCTTGGTGGCATTTTCAACACCAAAGTCCTGGTTTTCAGAGGTTTAAGATTTAGGATCACCTCTGCAGGCCATTTGCACATATCTCCCTGACCCCTCCATCCTATTGCACTTTGTGCTGCACAAACTTGCAAGCCAGACCTGAGAAGGATCAGAAAGTAACAGAGTTGATTAAATCTTTGGGCATTTCAGGTACCTTCAGTGCTATGATAGCTGAGGAAAAGTTCCTCATAGAAGATCTGCTGACCCTCCCTGCAGTTGGATAGTTTCAAGCCATTTGCCATAGAACCCAAGATCTCTACAGAACCCAAGACAATGAGAGGAGGGAATGAACTCAGAGGTACAAAAAATTCCCCCAGTGGACTCTCAGCAAGAAGCCTTTGAAATACATTCCTTTGCTCCACCCCTCAGTGAGGAACCACAGGAACAGAATCCCCAGGTTTGTTGCCGTCAGAACTTCAGACCCCATGAATCCCCACCCTAACAAGCCTTGATTGCAGGCTTAGGCTGGCTGCGTTGCTTTATTTCCCATTAAAAAGGTCCCAGCTCTCCACTGCCATCCAGTCCTCACCATGCCTCACAGGCAGTTTAAGAGACAGTAATAGCAAAGTTATCAACACCTTCACGTTTTCTGTTTTGTTACCTCCAGTACAAATATCAATTACACAGTCTGACAAGGAGAAAATGAAATTGCAAAGTATTAGGCTGCAGGTATTTAGTTTAATGATTAGGGCTGTCTTTAAAACACTATAATGACACCATCCCAGCCAGATAACAGAGAGATGGGACATTATGGGCATTCCTACACTTTGAATTTAAATTAAAATTTGCTGTGATTTAAGATGTTATCTCCTTCGAAGGTCTGTACTTTCCTTGGAGACAATAATTATTCTCAGCTAATAATGTGAGTCGCTAGGCTGGCGATTAGTGTTCTTGCAACAGTGTAAATTTGCTTCCTATCGTCAAAGACCTGCATGCATTATTTACTACATGATAATCTCAACATGGAATGAGTCTTTGACTTGAAAGGGCACCTATTTGTTAAAGTTCATTGTCACCTTGTCCTGCTTTTGCTTGTGCCTCAGATTGGAAGATATGTTGTTCTTTGTGATTTGCAGAAGTCATTGTGAACTGCTGGAAAGTTCAACAGCTGGGTTACCTTGATTATCTCTTTTATGAATAGTAATAACAGCAATGACAATAAATAAAGCCAAATTATGTCCAGGGAGAAGCAAAGTAATCACTTGTGAGGTATGGCCGCAACAAGAGTAAGAAAGATGCCAGCTAGTATGTAAGTACAGGCAGCACCATCCCTCATGTCTCATTGTGAGACTGAATAAATCAGGCCTCCATCCAAGGACTTCACTCTAAGGTTTAATGTCAGGCAGTAGTCTCTTGTTACAGATGGAAAGGGCAACACAATAATGAATATCCCAGGATTATGATCATAGAGCAGCTCAGGACAAAAAAAAACCAACAACATAATGTTTTATTCTGCTAAAGGGCAGACACAAAATTCGGTTAGGATCCCTGTGTGGCAAACACGTAGACAGAGATTTTTCTTTGTGTTGTCTTTAATGCTTTGTGCAAGTATACTCATGGGTGTACGTTAAGGTGATTTGAAGAGGTGCCTACTAAACCACAGCACGGCCATTTCCCAGTATAACACGGCTGCAGCACACTGCACACTGTCCTTTAGATAAGCTTCTCAAAGCAAAGCGGGCTTATCGTTATCAATTGTCTGGTTCTTCCCTACCTGAGAGCGCTCCGATATTTGGAGAATCCTGAAGAATGGATGCATGGAAACAAACACAGCTGTTAGAAAGTAACCCATGTCAAAGCAGCGAGTACTTGTTCTTACTTTACATGGGCACAGCTTGATAAAGAGCAGAAAAAATCGACACAGAAAGATGTTCTATCTTTCTTCTTGAAGTGACAAAGAGCTGTAAGTTGCAGCAACCACAGCTCCATCCTGAACCAGAACCTGCCACACAGAGCTGCCTGCAGGCTGCTGGCCAGGTCAAGCCAGGTCTGTGGGCTCCCTGTGCCCCACCTGGTTAAGGTCAAACAAGGGCTGCAAAAAAGTTGGCTGTTCAGCAGCCTTAAGAGAAGGAACAGGGCTGCTGGAAGCTCTCAGAACTCTTCTATCCTCAGTGTGAATGAAGGTGGATGAAAGTGCTGCATTTCTTGCTCAGAGATGTTTCAGAAGGCCACCTACACTATTCTCTTCCTAGTCTGAAGCAGATCTCAGGGCTCAGAAGACTCCCTCCGAATAAACATTAGCTCCTTCGAAGCCCCACAGCCTGCACAGAGCCTGCTGCAGCCGCCATCCTGCCAGAGGCATTTCTGCACTCACTTAAACAGATCACAAGTCTCAGAACGTGTTTTCTACAGGCTGTAAGACAGGCAGCTGCAGCCGCTGTTGATGCTATTGGGTTAATTTCCAGCAGGCTCACTCTTCTGATCAGAATCGTGTCCCACCCATAGAGGAAAGGCAGTGAGGTTTTGTGGCTGCAGGTTGTTTGAGATGGTAAACAAAGAACTGACAAATACACGTGATGCCCTTCATGGCAGAGGGAGGCAGAAGCAGGTCACAAAAGTGCTCTGACAGGAAACTTCATCACACAGAGCTCAGATCTTACCTCAATTCTGTGATTCTGTGATTCAAGGCTATTCTGCTTGTACTGGAGGTTGGAGGAGGAAGCACTGGTGAGACAGTGCTGCTGATGCCTCACCACAGTTAGCAGGGCTGGAGGCTTGGTGCTGACCTGTTTGTAGGTCTCTGGGTAAGGCACTGGTCAGCCCAGAGCTTTTCTCATCTAACTGGAGTCTCACTGATAAGGGTTTTGCCTCTCCTCTGGAAAACTCTTAGGAGATGCAGACCAAGAAGGCAAAAGCGTTAAGGTTCTGGACAGGCTGTCCAGACAGGTTGTGGAAACCCTGTCCCTGGAGGTGTCTAAGGCAGGTTGGATGGGGCTCTGGACAATCTGATCTAGTACTTGATCTGGTGGTTGACAACCCTGCCTGTGGCATGAGGGATGGAACTTGATGATCCTTGGGGTCCCTTCCAAGGCAAGCCATTCTATAAAAGCTTGAAAATGAAAGCACTGGACTACTGAAGCAGAAACTCCCAACTTTCTCCCCTGTAATTACATTTGTTTTGATTCAGGTTTGCATAACTCCCACTTAAAAAGTTTTGGCACTAGGCGAGTCCTCTTTTCAAGGCTTTCTAACCATTGGTCCCTTTAGCCCCGTTTCCCGAAGCACCCTGCAGGTCAGAGCCCTGTGCTCGGCTCTTGATGGCAGCAGCATCAGCGATACTGCCGACCGCAGGGTATGTGCTGTGCAGTTGCTGCCATCTCCTGGTCTTACCTATGCTTATTTCGGGCCGGGAAAAGAGCAAACTGTGTCACTCACAATAGCTGAGTTTCATGTATCAATGCATATACGTGTATATACATAGGTATAGGCACACAGATGTTTGTCCATGTAAAACAACTGATAAAAAATGAGTTAATTTCTCACGGGTAATTTTTCCAGATATTGCCTTTGAGGGTTAGTTGAGTGATATCAACATTGTACTCACAAGATAAGCAACTATGTACAAACCAAAGGCATTTTTATTATCATGCATCAAGAATGCAGCAAGATCCTCAGTTCTCACCTAAAACAGTAAAAAGAAGTCTGCTGCAACCTCTTTGGTTAGGTTTTTTGTGCCTTATATCACCTTACAAGAGCTGGTCTTAGAAATACAGATTCACTTGACATCAACCACAAAGCCGTGGTGCTGCTTATACATCAGCAGTGTGCTCATTCTTCAGCAGTTTCATCCACAAGCTACAGAAATGGGGCTTCATCTCCCATTACCAAGTGGTAGGCCAAATTATTGACTTTTGGATGAAGTCAAATTGCCAAGTGGGATCTCTACTTGAAAAGTCCCCATAAAAGTGGGCTTCTGAGCAGTGGTGAATTGATGGGCCAGTTCACCATAATCCAATGGAATCATATTCCCAATATCACAATTCACAGTTCATAAGCATCAGTCAGACCTATTGCTGGACTTAGTGGGTGCTGGAAATACTGTCATTTCCAGCTTTCTTCCTCCCCAAGATAACCTTCTCTGACAGCTTGGCTAACTCTGCCCATCCAGGGAATCTGGGTCATTTCTTGGTAGCTGTGGGAATCTATTCCTGAAATCCCACGTAATGAGAAACATGAAATTGTTAAGATAAAATCATTAGTATGGAAAAACAGGAACAGAGACTTGCAAATGTTTTCTTACCATCCAGTCTATCCCACGCTATCTCAGGTAGCTGTTCCACATAAACATTCTCTTAAAGGAAAGGGCACTACTTTAAAATCCATAAGGGTTTCTATCAGAGACTTTGCACATTTGAGTGCATGGAAATCGGTAATCACAACCTGAACCTCTGATTAATCAGCTGAGGCAAGTGTTGGGTCAGCTGCAGGAGCACAGGTGAGAGTAATGTAGCTGTGCTCCTGGAAGGAGTGGAACTCGACTCCATCTCCTCTAAGACCTCCTTTAAGGGCTGACCCCCACTAAGGCAGTATCTCTTGGAGATTGCTCCTCAGTGAAGACTGCCCCAGCTTCCTCAGCCAAGGCATCAACACTGATGAGTTTTCCTTTGCATATAACCTTTGTATATTTACCATCATCTTCGTTAACATCTTTATATTAGCCGCCCTTACACTGAGATTTCAGCCTTACGCAGAATGTCAGCTAACCTGGAGTAAGGACAACTCAAAAGCACCTTTAAGTGTAAATCTTTGACCTTTATTGAAAAACCCACTTCTAAGAAAATGATTCTTGATGATACTTGCTAATACACATCCTCCAACAGAAAGGCAGAATACATACAAGGGCTTTGTGAACTGTAGACCACTGTAGCTCTATACTCTTCAGCCAGGGATGATTGGTATTGCCAAACTCACAGCTAGCAGCTCCTGCCTGAGAACAGTCCTCACCAGGTGCCTGAGCCTTCTGCTGCCTTTGGTCTCCCTGGTAGGAACACAGCCCACATGGGTCCTCTGGGACCTGGTTGAACTTAATCTGAGAGAAATTGCCTGATGTGGTCTTCTGATAACTGGGGTACCTTTGTGATTTTATTATGTTCCTCAACAAATGTGTTAAGAAATACACAGCGTGATAAATCAGTAGTAGAAGGAAGTCTTCATTGCAGTGGGATTGTGTGTGAGGACAAACACACTGCATACACCAGAGGCAGTCCCTGCAATTTCAGAGGACAAGCTCAGCCACTTGTGAAAAGACTCAAGGTGCACATTGAACACAAACACTACGGGAGTCATTCTTTTTCTTCCAGCCTTTTAATGTGACAAGAGGAACAAAAACAAAAAGCCCATTGGAACAGCTGCAATTTCCAGTGACAACCAGACACAGATCGACTCTTAAAAAAAAAAAAAAGAAAGAAAAAAGGAAAAAAAAAAGAAAAGAAAAAAGAGAGAAGAAAGAGGTAAATGAGGAAAAGGAGAAGAGGAATTGGAGCTGGCTATTTCACACACACAGCAGACAGAACATCTAAATGAAGTATTTCATAACACGCACAACACGGGGTGTTATTTGCAGTGGAACCTGCAGTGTGTGAATGCAAGCACTAGCGTTACATACAGCAAAGAAATTTCATTCATTTTTCTTCCTTCACAGTCCTCAGGCTTGAGTCTTCCTAAAGCAGCGTTTGCTAACACAAGGGTGAAAAACCAAAGGATGAAACTTTGTGGAAATATAATGTATTGGGCTCAGATCTACATAGACCTAAAAACATATTCTTGAGATTTCTGTGTCCCTTAGAGAGTCAAAGGACATAAGCAGGAGATGTAAATGGACCTAAGACTTCCTTACCAATATCCAAGTGTACTCTGTTGCTGGAAGTCTCAAAAGCAGGACCCAGAAGAGACTTTCAGGTCTGTAGAAAGCTCAGCTCTGTGCAGCTTAGCTCTGTGCCCATGCGTGAACCCAACCCCAAGAGCTGGTCTGCTCCCAAGCTCAGGGGATATCGCTTATTGCACATTTCCAGTGTCACCTAAGGGCATCAGCTGCCTGACCAGAGTTCAAAACAACTGGCTCTGGGCTTGCATTTTCCAAGAGAAACCCTTCTCTTTGTCCAAAAGATCCATACATGGCTGTTTATGAGTCATACAGCATTTTAAGAGGATTGAGGATCGTATGGGCAAGCTGGGGGTTGCCCATCCAGTCCCAAGCACAGCCACTGCTGGCATAATGTGGCACCATGAAAGGTGAGAGCAGAAGCAGTGCTGCACAAACAAAGTAAAGAAATAGGAGTACAACAATCAGTTTAATCTACAGGGAATACAAGGAGGCAGAAATCTTACTGTAATACCATTGGTCTTCTACGACAGTAATAACAGTGCTTCGTGTTCCTCTAAATATCTGTTCCTGCGTGCTCAGAAACCCAGTAATGAACTGCTTCTGTGGATCCCAATACTCTGTCTGCACATGAAGACACAGTAGACAAGGTCATGTCCCTGCACTTTTTCCATGCCACAGTCCCTGGCTGAGCAGCTGGATTGGTGTGCCATGTACACATGAAGAAGTCCAGCTGTCCTCAAGGTCTTTGGGATTAAGGCAAGTCCCCTGTCTCAGTCCTCGGTGCCCTTGTTGCCGAAAAGTTCACGAATCCAAGGAAATAGAGTGCAGCACTGGGCTTGCGATCAGCTGGAATTTTCCTCTTCTCTGTGGACAGTCCAGAGTATCGAAACCCCAAGACAAGGAGACTGATCACTGTGGCAAATGTAGGCAAAGAGAACCACTGGAGGGCATGCTGGCTCTTGCACTGCAGTATGATGCTGATTTTACAGTAGAAACGAAGCTGAGCCATCTGAGGTGACTGATTGAGACTTTCCATGCGTGGTGCTTGGTGCCTCGTGACTTGGGTTCAGCACACAGCACACATCTTGAAATTCAGACCCACATCAAAACACAGACAATGCTGAGGGGGCTGCACCCAACAACCACTTTGCTCCCGAGAGCAACAGTGTGAAGCCTGCTCTCATTTGGATCGTGACAAGGACAATAAAGAAATGTTGAGAGTGTTCACCGTGTCTTGTCCATGCTGAAGCTGGCTGGGAGGTGTCAGAACAGGGTGACCTCACCTCCTAGATGTGGTGTCTAAGAGGGATCACGCATGTTCACTATTTCTTACAACTGAGAGTGATGGGAACCCCAGGTGATTAATTCACATTCCCCCTAGACTGTCCTTTCTTCCTTCTTTCTTCACTGTTGTCCTTTCTGCTGTACTAGCTGCCATGCATCTTTGCCTTTCATTTCTGGTCATGAACTCCCTGGTCAAGTGTCAGGTATGGGAGCATCGAGACCCCTAAGTAGCATTCCCTAGCTCTGAAGTGACTGGCCATGTGTTTTAGGGGCACAGTCACAAATGTAGCCAGGGTGACACTGACTGCAATAACCTGTTACTCTTTACCTTGTTCCAAATGATCTCTGGGTTTACCAGGCAGAACATGTGTAAGAGCCATTCTGTAAAGAAGAAAGATGTCTAAGGTTGGATGACCTTTCCTACTATTATCTTACTATTTCTATCTCCTTAAGAACTCAACTTCTTCCTTCTCAGGAAACCAACAAGGTAATTTGCAAAATAAGCCATGCCATTAGAGTTACTGAGCAATGTCAATGGAGAACACAAATAGCCTGGTTTGCTGTTAGAGCCCTGGATAAGTATATATCTAAGAGTGCTTCATAAAATAAATACAAAGAAGTTCTGGCTCCACAGAGCAGCACAGCAAAATAACCCCCCACCCCGTCCCCAAACTCAAGGCGGTCATCGTCATGCAGAGCCAAACAGAAAGGGTGGAACATAAAGACCGTGGTGATCTTTTGTGTTGAAATACATATTTGATTGCTTCTCACCATGCAAAAGTAGCAGGCATTGTTAGAGGAAAAACACACGTTCTGGGTTGTGGTTCTCAACAGAATCTGTGATCTGCTGCCAAAGGACATAATTACATTCCCTCCTACCTTACAGAAGGAACCTCGCTGTTTTGAAGACAATCAAAAAGGCCTTAAGCTACCCATAAAATGAAGAAATGAGGCATAATAAGCCTGGATATTACAGTGGTTTGTGATTTTATCAATTTCGTAAACCTCAGAATAAACCTATAAAAATCCCAAATAGCCCATTGGAACCTAGCTGCTCTTTAAGTGCTTATCCCCAATTGACACAAGGATGAAAGCGATGCTCTTTAGATGGTTTTGTCTCCTTAGCAAGGATTTGCTTCTTGTGATCTGACCACATTTCCTGTCCTTCACCTGTCCTGTGCTGCAGGCCCAAACTCAGTGTCACAGCTGTGTGGGGGTAGACATGGTGTGTGTGTGACCACCTCTGTGCAGCTGAAGGCAGAGGTGTTAGACTGAAGTCTTGCTGGATTTCAGCATAGCACTGCTTATTTTTCTTAAAAATAAAAGGAAAAAATAAAATAAAATAAAAATAAAATAAGAGGGATCCAAAGAAAGGTAAGAGGAAGGTCACGAGCAAAAGTACAAAAGAACCTTTTGTGTCAGAAAACATCCTGGTGAGATAAATACCCTGCATTATGTGACCATTTCTGATCAATTCTCGACTATCGCTGAGCTTGTTGAACGGATCTAATTAGCACTATCTAGGTATTTATGAGCGTTAATGTGTTATTTAACAATATGTGTTTAAGTCTTACCCCCCCCTCCCCCAAAATATATCCAAAAATACACAGCTCACTTTACTTCCAGGTGCAACAATAAAAGGGGCATATGACATTCAGAAATGGTCTTTACAGGATATCAAGTGGAACTGACCCACCTGATGGAGAATATAATCTGTACAGTGCAAGCTTGCCGTGTGCATTGCCCGTGTAACAAGTTAAATGGCTATAAGTAACTGTGCTTACAGTATTTCAGTGAGACCCAAGTATATAAGAAAATGAAGCATCATATTCTTTAACTATTATGGCTAAAATGCTGGTAAATTCTCAATTACCATACTCTAGACATTAGAGAAAAAGTCTCCTATTTACACTGGATAATATGTACACATTTGGTTTGTGGAATGCTCCAACATCATATCAATTTCTCCTCTATAGAAGTCTGTAGGAAAAAGGAATCTTTATCATCATAGAAATATATAGTCCCAGTCATCAATACATTTAAATATTTGGTGTCTGGATATAAAGAACGATGCATCACCAAGTAGGTCGTAACTCCAGATAACCTTGAATCAGTAGGATTAGATTTTAATGCCTCTCTTAAGACATTTTTAATAGTGCAGAAATTTAAAATCATAACTTTCTGTAGCTGATCACTTCAATGTGTGCACGTTCGTTTGCAAGTATGTGAAAATACATATATGTATAATGGTGTATATACTTCTCTCCCAGACCAAGAAAGTGCCTAGTAATCTCTATGCTCAAGTGACGATAGTAAAGGGCTTTGAAACCCTGGATTTTCTGAGAGAGCTGAGCACCCACCCTCAAATCCTTCAGAACTCTCTCACTCTTTAAGGTGATGACCCCAAAATCAAGACAGATAAGGTCACTAGTCACATCTGCAGCTCTGGACCCTGCTTCTGGTTGTGGTCTAGAGCAGGTTTGTTACCTGCCTCCCATTCAGTTTCCTTTCACAGTTGAGCACAGTGGATTTGAGTTGCCAGGGAGTGCTTGGCAAGGCAGGCGGGGTCTCACAGCTCGGCAAAGGCAGGCAGGATCAAGGTTTGCTCTCCTGTCGGACACGCTCACACCCGTGCAGGCACACGCATGCAGAAAGCCACTGTTCCTGTCCTGTGCTGCTACACTGGGATAGAGTGGGGAAGGACAGGATCCCAGTGTAGGCAAAGTTAAACCCAAACAGCAAAGCTCTGCAGGGCATGTGTAGTAGCTGCATGCACCAATCGTGTCTGTAAAAGGGTTAGATACTAAAGGGCTTCATTTTTATCCCTTTGGGCTCTTCTTTCCCCCTGTGCCTCCTCTCTTCGAGGTATCAACAAAACAGTATAGAAAAGGACATTTTGATTTTTCCAAACATGGCTCTTTTTAGTTCTTCTTCCACGTCCACCCCTGACCCCCCTGGCCTCAGTTGCTCACATCAGGACCTGGTCTCGAGTCTCTGGGAGGCGCAAAGCAAGCAGACCACCTCCAACCAGAGCAGAGGAAGCCAGAAGGATGGGAACCACCTTGGTTATCCCTACAAAGGAGGCAAAGATTGAGTTCCCCAGGATGGCACCAAACTTGCAAAGCCCATTGAGGATGCCAAAAGCTGTTGCCCTGTGGGGAAAACAAACAGAAAGTAATGGTTAGGGATGTTCTTGGCATAACTACAGAAAGTCTGGATAAAGTATTTTGTGAATTAGAGATTGCCTTGGGTTGGAATGGACCTCAAAGATCATCTAGTTCCAGCCCGCAGTGCTCATATGTTGCATAGGCTACTCTCCTGGCAAGTAAAGAGAATAAATAATAAATAGATAATAATAGAAAATGTACATGGGGACTCATTTCTTCTCTTATCTCACCTTCTTCCCAGCTCCTGAGTTGCCCCCTATGGCAGCCTTTGCCCTTCTCAAGGAAAGCAGGACACAACCTCTCTAGAATTTGTCACAGTCCCTCCAGGCTGTCACCAGAGAAACAAACAGGGCTCTCCTCCAAATCCTGCTTTACCCAGCAGCTGAAATCATTCTGCCTCCAAAGGACAGTTCTTCACTTCTGGCTCTTTCCAACAGCTTGAAAGAGGCAAGAAGAGTCTTATAACATTTCTGGCAGGAAAGTACCATCTGCAGCACATCCTCCCAAAGTTTTCTACTCTGTCTTGTCTCCCAAATCATTCTGTGCACATGGTTGTCTCCTTGTTGTGGAGTATAAGACTGTCATGGCACTCAGATGAGATGGGAGGATACATCCTGGAGGCCAGACCTCCATTCACACACATAGAAATGACAGATTCGCTGTATTTTTTTTGCCTGTGATCTCTGTACACCCACACAACTCCTGCATACAAGCCGCCATGCATGCAGCATTATGCTTACAAATGTCTGTGCTGATCCAGTCGAGCCACAGGACTGAGCCCTTAATATCTCATTAAAACAACAAAAAAAGGAAAAATACAGCTTGCCTCATCTTTCCATCAGAAACCAGGAGGCCGAGGCCACAGTGTCAAGAGTGCACAAGATAAAAGCTCTGAGCACCTTTTATCTGTGGGGTAGAGCTCTACGGTGATCACATCCAGGGCATTCCAGGCTGCGATGCTGGCCCCGCAGAAGAGGCACTGCCAGCCGATCATTGCCGACTCGCTGTTGCCAAAAAAGAGAAAGAAGCAGCACACTGCAGAGATCAGCATTGAGCCACCTACAGGGGAGCCAAGAGAAAGATGTTGGCACCGGTTTCTCTCCTCCATAGCCAAGCAACCATGCTGTTGATAAAGATGGTTTTCAAATGACAGCGCTTCACCCCAAAATGAATGAAATCTGTATGAATCCACAAGTACCTTGATGCTGCCTGTCTGTCCTTGTCTGATGCTGGAAACCTGCCTGAAAATGTTCTCAATATCCATCTGATCTTGCTGATATTCCCGTTCTATGGAGGCTCTAAAGACAGGCTTTTCCAGGCAGGTTTCCAGCATCTCAGGCTTCCAGATGGACCCAGGAAGAACAAGGGGAAGTAAACAAGTCAGCAAGGAGAAAGAATCATTGTGAAGGTTTTTCAACTTGAGTTTTGAGTGAAGAGCTGGAGCAATTCACATCAAATTGAAATCACTTGACACATTCCTAGACTCAATTAGGATAATTTACAGTCGATTATAAGAAGCACTTGAGGTCTCTTTTAATTATAAGAACATCATTAGATTTCATGGCACATTTACACAGGAGCCATAATTTTATGAACACCACTGAGGGAGAAAGTGAGAGCGTTCATGCTCAGTTAGCCACAGTTCAGATTCAGGAATATTAATAGCTGCATCACTGCTTTCTTCCCCAGTTGGGAATTTTCACCTGGAAGGAACAATTTTTTTTTGCAAAATCAAAAATACCTTTCACTTAACAGTTCTTTTGCTGCTGAAATATCTCCAATTGCTGTCAGGAAACTAAATAACTCTTTCAGTTTTTATACAATTAGTTTGTCATCAAGCAAAATAAATTGGATGCTGAACTGGAACTAAAATGTTTCATCTTGGATATTACGTTGTATTTTGCCAATGCAGTGCCCTGCCTATGGAAAGCTTCCATGCGGGACCCCATGCCCACTTCTCTGGTACCTGCCCAAACTGCATCTTTCACTGCTCAGGGTGGATATTTCTTCAGCTGAAGAAGTGCAGGGCATCATTAGGGTCACCGTGTGTGCATAGATCTGACATCTGGCACAGGAGAGAGTTTAGTGGAACACGATAAAACTGAACTGAAGTCCCAGTGAGGCAAATAACGCATGAGAGAAATTCAGTTTCCATGTTAAGCTGACCAGAAATAATATGTTCAACAGAGTGCTACGGGTGGGATGCCAGAAGGCTGTTTCAATTGAAAATTCCATAGTGAAACGTTTCAGCATGTCGTTCCCTATTTTTGTCCTGTACTTTTCATTCTGCAGAAGAAATAAGCATTTGGGTTTCCAGCTGTCATCTTAATTCCAAAAGAAAATACTGAAATGCTGACATGTTTGCAGGGTGGGCAATTTGATTCTCATTCGGTTTAATTTATTTACCGCAACCCCTCTGGTTTGTTTGGGCCTTATCCAAATTCACTGCATGAAGGCTCATTTTGCCCTCCCAGTGTAAGTTCCTGACACACCAATGGGGTCATCTTCCATACCTTTACTCATCCGACTGTGAGGCTAAACAAGCTAAAATTCCCACTGTAATCAGAAGAGAGACAGGTGAACTCAAAAGAGTGAGTCATCCTTTACCCCTAAGTCACAACCCTGATTTTACTGAGCTCGCTTGTCTGTCCCTTGAGGCAAGATTCCACAGTACCTGGGAGAGCAAGATCTGAGCCTTGGAGCAAGCAACAGCAGCAATTTCCAATGGAATGATAAAGCTGATGACTTAGTCCCATATGGCTAAAGAGTGACGTTTGCTTGGCTGTGACATGGTCAGTTAAACTACCATATGTTTCCTGAAGCTGATGTAAAGTCATTTGAAAATCAGAAACCCAAAAGAGGGAACTCCTGGGCTGTCAAACAGCTACAGTGAATAATTTTTGTGAATCTTCATTGCCACAAGCAAACTGTCTTATTTATTTATACATAATGCTGTGGACATGAGTATCAACTCAGCAGCACCAGATGGTCCTGCTTCAGCTCAGACCCTGTGGTGCTGAGCACTGGGTGAACACAAAGGGTTTGACATTGAAGTCAAACTAAGGGAAAAGGCAGATGTTGCCAATACACAGTAAACGAGGTGGGAAAGTGAGGAGCACATCCATATTCCTACTCACCAATCATCTTTATCCTCCCTATTTTGTCCATAAGCAGTGCAGAGATGATGTTTCCCGGCAGCACAGACAGGCTGCCAAGGAAGCTGACTAAGTAGATCAAGAAATCATTGTCCTCCTCAAAGTCCAGGTGGCAGCCTTCCTTCTCCTTCATGAACGTGGTGTTTATCAGCCTGCAGTTGATGAATTTGTGTTCGTAGAGATCTGCAAGAGAAATGGCCGAGGAGTTTATCTTTTGGTGGCACAATCCTCCCACACGCCTCAGTGCAAATACAGAGTTAAGAAAGATAAGGAACCAACGGGAGCATCCTCAGCCTCCGGAGCATTGTTAGTGATGGTACATTTTAGTTATGCCTAGATGGGAAGCTAACTCAGTTTGTGAGGAAATAAATAAATGTAGTTAAAATATAAGGTGAAAACCCCTTTTTTCTTTTCTTTTTTTTCTCTTATTTTTCTCCTCCTAGGAATGAGCCAACTACAAAGATAATGGCAGCTAGTCCCTTAGCTTGTCTTCACCCTCTTTCTCCATCATCACCCTCATTCCGCAGTGCACACACAGGCACACAGACCCCTATCGTCCTTTCTCCTAGAATCTGATAAAATAGTTCCTAATTACAGAGATCCGATCACGTTAGGAATCCCATTACCAGTGTTATAAAAGACAGTAGAGATGATGGTGCAGTTTTCAAAGAAGGTTTCGCTGGATGTCACGTCCTCAAAGTAGCATTCTTCAAACAGCGAGTCCTCAAATCTCACTTCCTTGAATTTCATGCCAATAAATCTGTGGGGCAGAAGGTAGAACTTCATTCAGTGCATGGAGATTCTCCCTACACTGGATAACAGGTCATCCTAGTTTAAAGCACAGAGTACTAATGACAGTTTTTATGGTCACTTTCAGGAAAGGTCTTGCTTGAATGCACAGCTGTCCTTCCAACAAAATGCTTCTGTATCTTGCATTTTATTAGGAAAGAGGGCTTTGAGGACTTTAAGAGATGGGTCTGTTGGAATTTCTGGTTGTTTCTCTGTCTCTCAAAGTAGTCATAAACAAGAAAATGTGTTTCTAAGCCTGGGTGGACATAAATCTTCTTGCTTTCAGCACTACTCTACCTGAAGAAGATGTAATTTCACCCTGTGTGTGGCATTTTCTTTGTGAGCTGACCTTGTTGCCTTCCTTATTCTGCCCCTTCCTCAGGCAGAAATAAAACCAGACATTATTAGGAATCCATTTGGCCATTTGGTGAAAGGTTTCTGACAGTTGTTTAAGCTCACAGTGATTTTTAAAGGAAAAATGAAGTAAGATTTCCGGGGGGAGGTGTATGGCCTGTAGCCATCTCCGTTCAAGGACCATTGCATATCATGTAAAGAAAACAGATTACACCAGAAATGATCAACAGTGTCAGATAATTGATTTCTCCGATGGGAAGCTTGGCACATCTGACTTGCCTGCCTGAAGGATGACACAGTATTGATTTACCTGGGAGCTTTTGCAGGGACACTGGGAAGATGTATCTGTTAATCCACAGGCATGTTAGGAAGATGTAAAGAGCTAGGAAGTGCAAGCGTTATTGCTTTAGCTAAGGAGGCCACAACTGTCACCAAATAAAAAGGCTTCTAACATATACCCACAAGCTTAATTGAATTGAGCACTTACAAGACAGTCTAGCATGATGGCTATTTGCAGCATTAAGAGAACACTGCAGGGCTTATTAACCGTGGCTACTAACAGATATTATTAATGCTCAGAATGTACCAAGAAGACTACTCAAGTCTCTTGCACTATGCAGAAGGTCTCATAGGTTACAGCAACACTTAAGCTGTTCTGCATTTGCTCAGTAATAGCCTGTGATGTATTTACTCACAAAGGCCCTTACAAGTCCTTTGCCTGCAGATTGCTTTCTTAACAACTGTCTTTAAAAGAGTCATGCAGCAACAGCCTGGTGTTCAGTAAAATTTTAGCTTACAGGCAAGGGCTAGAGGGAAAGCAGAGCTATAAATTATAAGATATGCTCTGGACATTGCTGGAATGCAGTTTGATCAGGTTTAGAGTTATTAAATTGAAGAGGACAAAGGTAGCAGTACAGTGATACACATCATAGTTTTACATGTTCATCCTGTAAGGTGCTGAGCATCCTCAACTCCAAATGAAGTTAGGGAAAGCTGAGGAGCTCCTCTGGGATAAGACAAAAGTCCCCAAATCCTGAACTTGGCTTCCACCCATATCTCACCAGACTTTGGCTGCTCTGTAGGCAGGGACATAGGAATTATGGGGCTAGGTTTGTACCATCAAGCACAGATCCTTACTGCAAGGAAGGTCACAGAGAGCATGTAGGGGGTTGGGATGGGGTCTTCCACCTGTACACCAAGGAAATTGAGACAAACAGCTCCTGAGGGGAAAGAAGCTGCCTGGATGGGCAATGAGGTGTAGCTTCAGTTATGAAGAGTAGAATAATAAATATTTTGTGTAGGAGTGTGACTTCGCACATAGTGCAAAGCAACCGGAGTAGCACACTTTCTAGGCTCTCTGCAGCAATGCACCACGGTCTACACAGGGGTATTTCCCCACTCATTACATTGGAATTTAGAAAACAAAAATGGCCTGCTACACATCACTAGGGTTTACACTGCTGTGGAGCTTAGAGTGACCAGGGTCAAGCTGGATTCGGGGAAGATAAGAGAGAGGAAAACAATGATAATCTCCCAGAGTACCTTCTCTGACTTCAGAGCACTAAAAGAGAAGGTGGCACATGCCATGGGGAGATGCTGCCCAGCACAGGAGAAGCACATCAGTACTACCAGCCATGCCACAACGCACACTAATGGGCTTTGAGGTGGAGACCGGGAACAAATCATTCCAAGGACTTCAGTGCAATTTGTTATATTCAAAATGCAGCGAAACGTCGGTTTCTTTACATGTGGTTGTCTCTGTTGCCCAAGACCAGTAGATGTCAGTGTGTGCTAAGGAAAGAGAAATCACCACTGCATCCCCACATCCCCGGTGCACCCCTTCGGGTTAGAGATGTGTTTGAGGCAAGGTGTGTGGAAAGTGGGACACCAGGGGATAATTATTCTGTGGAAAACTGCTTGTGGGATTTGAGGGAGGCGAATTGTGAACCCAAAAGAACAACAGAGATCTGTGGGAAATGGAAAAAAAAAAACAACGAGCTTTCTAGAGATGAGGTTTACTTTCCAAATGCCACGTGTATGTTGGTGGATCTCATTCCCAGTTCCTCTCATTCCCTCTTCCCCGTCAGCATCAATCAAACCAATTTCTGTTTACTTACTTATCATTTCTGTATTCCCCGTTTCTATGGATCTGGTTCTCCAGGGTGAAATTAAAGGTGAAGTGTGACACTTCTTCCTCATCAAAGACCTTCACTCGGGACTCATAGGCCTCTTCTTGGAGATAGCGGATCATGTCAGGGAACCAGACAATAAGGCCATAGTAACTACATCAGAGTGGGAGAAATATATCAGGGTCTGTGGCACTGAAAATACCACAGTGCTTTTCCAAAAATCCACTTCATAATTTGCAAACCTGCTAAATTCCTATTGCAAATACATTTCTGCAAGTGTGAGGCTGTAGTGTTCAGCCTCTAAAAGCCCACTAGTTTCCCAAAAATGTTAAAGAAGTACCTTACCTTAAGGCCATAGTAAACCAAACCACAGCCAGCATCAGTGTGTTCATCCTGTACTGGGCTGTTAAACAATATAGCACGTTGTCCCAGACCTACAAATCCAGAAGAAAGAATCATCGGCAAGAAAACCCTAGCAGAGACTTCAAAGATTAATTTCTGAGTGCATCATAGATTTAATATTTTCAGTGAAAGGGCTCACAGGGGGAAGGTCAGATGCATGTTTGGTGTTAGTTCAAAACTGTGTTTGTCAAGATAAATGGTTTACAGGAATATCACATGTTCAGGTGTGTGTGAGTGTATGTGTAGTACCTGTGTACCCAGTGTAGTACCTGCATTTCTATTAGTTCACGTGGACTCTCCTTTATCTGAGGCTCATCTTCCTAACAGGAATAATCTAGCAAGTTTGTCCACAAAGTTTCGCCTGGGTATAGGTAAGCATAACAAGTGTGAAGGGTTAAATTAGCTGAAGACATAATGTGAGCTTGTTATAAACTCAGTCTCAGCAGGAGCAAAGAGCAAGAACTCTTCTCAGTCCACTGCAGGTGGTAAATTCACTTCAGCTTAGAAGAGAGGGAATTATTATCTATCTGTTTTGAAGGAGAGTCAAGTGCTGGGGGGCTGGGGCTGGAAGCTCTGCCATTAGCACAGCTTGACTGCTGTGCTGCTTGCAGGGGCATCTCAGGGTAGTGCGGCATTTGCACATGCTCACATCTGTATGGAAAGTGCAATCAGCCTGCAAACAGAGCAGGCTTTTTGAATGAGAGTTGGGATTTCAAGGCCCAGTGACCCAAAACAATGAGGCACTGTTCTCTGAGCCCAAAAGACCCCATGAGTTTGCATCTCTTTACCTGTTTGAAGACGGTTGTGATTCTGACCAGCCACCGCTGGTACCAAGTCCCTGTTGAGCTCTGGATTTCAATAAATTCATCTACTTGCTTTGGAGTTTTGATATAAGAAACCTAAAAAGAAAAGGAGATTGAGAAAGGAAAAGAATGTTGGCCCAAAGTCTCCATAATCAGTACTGGGTGTACACAATCTGCTGGGCACAGTTTCAGCCTGATATCCCTTACTATATTTTTCTTGAATGTTATCAATAGACATTAGTTAATTAATTTATTTACAACAGGAGTTTTTATTACAGCAAGAAACCTTCCTGCCTGCCCTCCTTCCATCCTGCCTTCATTCTCACCTTCCTGCCTTCCATCCCTTCATCCTTTCTCTCTCTGTCTCACTCCTCCCCTGAAGCAGTTTAAGTGCATCACATCCACCTCAGTCTTTTGTATATTGGTTAATGTGACTGTCCACTATACTATTTCTGCATCCTTTAGATTCCCACTTGAAATAAGGACTGAACAAACAGTGTGATCAGCCATTTGTATCTGCATATAATTGTGCCCCCAGGATCTCCTCCTTAAATCACAACTGGTATTTCTCATTTAACACCTTTTTAGTACCTCTGGCAGAACATCTGTGACAACTGAAGGCGTGGATAGGAATCTTTGCATCTGAAAATGCATTCAGTCATGATTGGAGCCCACACCATGCAGTCATTTCAATCCACCAAAATAGTCTGAATTTTCAACATTGAACGCTGACTAGAAACCTTAGAAAGGAGCCCTGGAAAATATCTGTGCAGTAACTTTAAATGGAGGATATGCTTCCAGGAAGCCACGATCTGTTTGTAAATACAAGGAGGTGAAAATTCACTGCATAAATTTCAGAGTGTGAAGGAGTGCCTTGGCTCAGCTGTGGAGTCTCTGTGTTCCTCTTGTTGGCACCACTTAAATGTCATCTCTGGGAACTGTCCTGGTGACAACTGACTCACCACAAGCTGCAACTTTTGGCCTATCAGGAAACCACACCATTTGACAGTTTGCTCCACACCAGCCCAATGTACCATCCGCTCATGCCAGCAGATGCCACTCAACCTCGAATGAGCCTCGAAGTACAGCGCTTGGCTCAGCTCAGCCTGCAGCACCATGACACCATTGGATGGAGCAATGAGCATGTTTTATGTACATCTCTTTTGCCTCTTCCTATCCGTCCTTTAAGAGCATCTGTCTTCTTAAATTTAAAAGCATAAATCAAGATCTATTCCCCAGCTGCCTCACCAGGAGTCTGCAACTGAACTATAGAAATCTGCAACTAACCCCAGCACACACCTTTTACCTGATTTTGCTTATAAATCAAGACCCCTGGTAGGGATTTTTTCACAACAAGCAGCAGACTAATGAGTAGTAACCACTCACTTTGCTTTCCCTGGGAGAGATTAAAGATTGGGTGTGAGGCAGATGGAAGCTCATTAGAAGGTACATGAAGTTTAATCAGAGTTTGATTAGAAGACGGAAAGGAGAAAGGAGTGAGTCAGATCTCCCACATGGCTAATATCTCTCTTACTTGGTTCTAGTCTCTTGGAGCAGACCGATTAAGTGTATGTATAATTGGAAAATCACTGGTCTGAATGCTATAGTGAAACACCGGGGATGAAGAGTATTCACAGCAATTCACAGGATTAATGATTGACAAAGCAGGCTGCCATTCAACCTGAAATGCATTAAGTGCATCTCAGAGTGCTGATCCGTAGGGGTGATCGCAATGCAAGGGAGATTCCCAACAAGGAATTAACGGGTGCCATTGTTCACCAGGGGAGTTATACCCATTTTTTTCTTTCATATGTCAATGGTTTTGTAAAACTCACCGTAAACACTCTCTCTGGCTCACCCTTGGCCCGCATGTTGGTGTCATGAACTTGCTTGAGGATCATCCAGGCTTCATCATGCTTACCCATCTGGAAGCACCAAGGGAAATAAAAATAACTGTGGAGAGGAACCAGTTCTACAGGTCAAATACACTGGAGAAGACCCATCAAGCATGGCTGTATGAAAGGCAAAGAGCTGCAGGGATGGTTTGTGTGCACAGTGCAGCACATCCGTGTTGAGGAAAGGAGTTACCCAAAAACTGGCTGGGGCAGGAGTGGTGTTAGGAACAGATCAGAGAAGAGGAGGTGTGTGAGAAGACCTGGACTCTGTTCCCATCTCTGCTGACTTGCAGAGATGGTCCTCTGCACTTCTGTCAGGATTCACCTTTTACATGCCCATATTCAAAATGCCTTTGATGGATAAAAAATTTCTGGAACTCTGTGCCTTCTTCCTGTGCCACACTCAGAGGTAACCACTCACCACCCCTGACTGATGTCACAGTCTGCAGCCTCTGGGGTTGCAGTAATCTCTTCAGATACTTTATGTGTGGAGGAGTGCCTCTGCCTCTGAGCTTGTACTGAGTGTTTGATGGGACAAAGAAAGAGAGACGGTGACACACTAGGGACCAGCCATCCTCTGCTAATGGCAGGCTGCAGTGTTCACATAAATCATCATCTTACCTCCAGCAAGAACCGCGGGCTTTCAGGCATGAACTTCAGTGCTACCAAGGAGGCAATACAGGGCAGGGAGCAGACCAGAACAAAGACTCTCCAGCTGTGGAAGTGGTACTTGGTTCCCATACTGAACCCCCAGCCTGGAAACAGCAAGAGCCAACAAGTGAAAATTCCAAGCAGGCAGACTGATTTTTCTCTCATAAAGCAGCTCTGAACTTTACAGCTATGTGCAACACAGCGACAGGTTGAAAGTTTGCTATTCTTAGTAATGATGGCTTTTAGAGGCTCAATACCATGTTCAGCAGATAATAGCAAGTGAGTTCATGTTCATTACAGAAAATGGAACATCCTTGCTCAGGCTCTGCCTTTTAAAAAGCTCCTTTTATCTCTGAGCATAGAAATCACCTAGCAATAAGAACAGCTCCATGCAGCCGTAGGCAAGTCAGAGTGGGAAGGGGCTGAGGAATCAGGGCCAGAATTTATTGCTTCTCGGAAATGTCACCAAAAGTTTATAGAGGTTAAATTTCCTCTGATCTGAAAGGCGCGTTAGAAGCAGCTCCTTTCCATCTCACACCTCACACACATATTTCACTATTTATAACAGCAAATAGGAAGGCAAGATCGTGTTTCCAAAACTGCAAAATCTGAGCTGAGACTCAAACTCTGAAGAATCAGGACTGTCATCCAGCTTTTGGGATTCCCCCTCTCCTGCCTTTTCCTGATATCTGAGCAAGTCCTCTGACAAGGAGCAGAAAGTACAGCATCGTTCTTATGTTGTTCCTGTAACAACGTAAGCCAGTGTAGATGCTTAAAGCAAAAGACAACTGAAGTGAAAAAAGAAAATCTGAATGAAAGCCTTTTTTCCTTTCCCCAGACTCAAATCTGAAGGGATAACAACAAAATCGTATCCAGAAAATAAACGTAATGTAAATACAGTCTTTAAAAAAATAATAATAATAAAATAAAATAAAGTATTTATAGATAATAATAATAACAACAAAATCATCACTATGCAGTAACTTTGTACATTTGCTCCAACAGTCTCTGTTGTACTGATCAGAACCAAGAGCCTTCTACTGACTGCATTTTAAACGCAATACAATGAATTGATAGCTACATCAATGTTTTTTACTTCCTGGTCTCTGTGGCCTGTCCCACTTTCCTCAAACAGGATTTTTTAGACAGCTGCTGTCGCTGAATACTGAGTGAATTCATATTTGCCAGGAGATATTTGCTTTGGGTGTTTTCCAAATGTACACACATGAGCTAGGAGGAGGACATGCAGATTTTTTGCTCCCTGAAGCACATTTCAGAGTTAACTTGTGCGGGTTTTTGGAGTAGTGTAGTGGTGCAGGATAGGGGTGCTGTCAAAAGCCAAAAGCACAAAACCATTACCGTAATGTGGGATGATGCTCCAAGCCATTGCTGAAGCAAAAATACCACCGATCATCCAGAACATGCACAGCCAGCTCAGGTGCTCGCCCCTCTTCTCACGGGACAGGAACTCAGAGAAATAGGCGAACACAATGGGGAGGGAACCCCCAATACTGAGAAGAAAAAAGAGCATGAGGGAAAAAAAAGAGTTTTCTTCAATGTCATGTGGATAGGGTTGTTCACGTTAAAAGGGAAGGTCACACCCACAGATGGGGGTCTGCTCTGACAGGACAAGGGGAAATGATATCAAACTAAAAGGGAAGAGATTAAGACTGGACATAAAGAGTTTTTTTTAATAAGGATAATTCACCAGTTACACACCCGAGGCCTGAGATAAGGCGGCAGAAAAGGAAGAATCCATATCCCTGGACAAAAGAGGACAGGAAGGCGAAGGCAGCATTGATTGCAAGTGATATGATGAGGCATTTCTTTCTTCCCAGTTTATCAGCGAGGCCACCCAGAATGACAGCCCCCACCATCATTCCCAGGTAGACTATCAGGCCTAGAAGAGAGAAAGAGATTGGTAACACCATCCTCCTGCTTGCCAGGTGGAAATGGTTTGCTGCCCCTTCCACGGCCAACATCAGCTGCTCTTCCCCCATATTACTGCCAGCTACCACTTGAGAGGGAAATACAGATAGAAATACCACTGAAGGCCTCACAAATAACCTTGTTATTTCAATAACAGGTCAGTTTTGTCAGGAACCAGCATTCATAACAGAGTGAGATGTCTCACCTGGGTTCTGCATGGCTCTTATGACTTCTTACTTTCAAAAAAAGACTATGAAGACAAAGCTTTTCAAAAGCAGTGCACGCATTTAAAGAAAGCTACATACTCCCATTCTTTCCAGATGAGCCATCTCAGATACCAGAAGCTCTATCCATTGGTGGAATCTAATTCCTCCATTTTCTGCTCATTTTCACCGCTCCCTGCAGCATCACACCATGCAATATAGACATACCCACATTTGATCAGACCCACATCTTTCTTTCCTGACCTCTCTGCTCACATGTCTTCTGCACGTAAGCAATGGCCAGGCATAAGCAGCTTAGCATGCACGTGTCCCAGCTGTGTGCCACCAATGGTACAACAGAAGTCTGATGCCTTAACTCCGCTCACCCCCCTGAGCGCAGTGGCACTGAGATGTGAGGCTCCCTGCATCCAGTTCACTGTATGCTAGCAACTCTGGCCTAGAAAAACAAGCACTTGTCTTTAGCTTTTCTACAGAGATTTTCACCAGAAGGGCCACCTGTTACATTGCCTTTTACTTTATGTGGGTAGCAGTGCAATTAATGCTAATTATGAATGTTCATAGGCCCGGGATTATCTTTTTTCACTTATTTTATCTACTTTGAAGATTTAGAGACTTCACTGAGCAAGAATATGCTCAGGAAGAACCACAAGCTATGGTCATTTTGCTAGCAAAATTCTTGTTGAAGCCTGCATGAGTTGTAATAGTAAAAGACAACAGGATCAGATACACAGCTCAGTTCACATGGCTAGACACCCATGAAGAATAAAAAATTATCATATATATCTATGTGTGTGTATATATGTGTACATATATATATATATATGGAGAAAATCCCTGCATGGCAGATGTTCATCTAAAGCCTCTTAACAGAAAATGTCCCAGATTAGAAGGAGGTGGAGGAGGTTGTTACTGTGATTTATTACAGCCAAATACCCTGGCTGGTGCAAGGCAGGTGGTTTTGGCCAGGGACTGCCTCAGCTAAGAGGGAAGGGTGGATGCTCCTCACAGCTCAGAGGTGGGTTTGGCACCCTGCTGCCTTTATCCTGCACTTCTCAGCTCTTTCAAGAGGCTGGTGCATGGCCATAGTTGTACAACCATCAGACTAGAAGATCTGGCCATTCTGCACTGTGGAATGCACAATAGACTTCATTAATTTTTGGGTAAAAAATCAAGTTGATAAAGTGATTTTTCACTTAATCTGAGCACTGCACACTAGCAGGATCACTAATCATTGATTCATAAAGCACTGTAACCAGTAGGATGCTAAATGGTTCAATATGGTGGCTGGGATCCAGGGAGGAGCGGAATATGCAGTACTTTTTGGAGTACCATTAGGAGAATGTGGTGATGGTTGTTACCTCTTGAAGAGATTCAGCTCCAGAGTTAGGGGCAACTCTGCAGAAACCATCATTTGCAGGCAATTCCACGAGTAATGGAGAATAATGAATGCCTATGGGAAAGTCTGCAACAGCCTCCCATAAAATCTGTGGAAAACCAAAGAGCTGAAATTCTATGAAGAAATTTTGGGTTATGAGTCATGCAATGCTGAAGTTATAAGGAAAATATGTGACCACTGACTGGGCTTATTCCCACTGGAAAAGAGGTAGCATGGACAGAATTTTCACATTAAGAAAATTATTAGCCTTTATTGAAGCTATGTGCTCCAAATTAAGAGGGGAATCTTGGACATAAAGGCTGAGTTCTAGGAATGAAGAAGGCAGATGTGGGAAATGGCTATGTGTGTCCTGAGCTGTATTTTCACTATTTCAGCATAATTAGAAGCAAGCTTATAAGGGCTTTGGAAATGAAAGGAGAAATTCAAGATTTATCAAAGTCATCACAAGCACAAATTACGTTTGTTGATCCTTAATAGAATTAAAGTTCTTAAAATTAAATCACATTCCATCCATCCCTTCAGGCTGCCATGGAAGTGAGGAAGCTGATGGATCCCAGCGCAGCAACATCTCACCTCTTCTCACAGCTCTACACAGAGCCAGTGGCCTTATGAATGTGGGAGTTCCTACCCACTTTCCAAGCAGAGGCCATTACCAGTACAGTAAAAAGAAGGTATTTGAAAGCATTTTGACAACCCTAAAGGATTAGGATCTTCTACATCTTGCAATTCAAACTGTGATAAAAACAAAACCCAAACACTTAACAGCAGAGCATCTGTTATACAAGGATGTACTTTATGGACACCAAAATTTTGTGATTCATTTCTGAGCTATTTGGATGAGTCAAGGCACAGGACTCAATAGTGCTTGAATGGTCTGGAGAAGAAGAAACCCAGAAATCCTGCTTGGCTTAAGCTCCAACAACAGCAACATTTTGCAAAGGGCTCTGGACTGTATGACTTTTTCCCCCTCTTCCTGAAATTTCTTGCCTGCTCTGTCTTGTAAGATTATTATTCCTTTACCCTTGAATCTCACTGATCTCCTAAATGGGAATCACATGAAAGTATAGTCACACTGCACTTGTTTTGTCGATTCAACACCAACAGAGAGACTCTATCTCCACTAATGGCTCTTCTACCTCTGAGAGATGGATCATGCATGTTAAGGCTTTCCATTTGCTGAGCTCTGGGGGTAGATAGTCAAAGTTGGATGTGTGAATCCACGTACGTTTGTCATAGAACTGGAAAGGCAATGCATGCCAAGCAACTCAGCCCCTCCATGGGGACTGTCTATCGCATTGATATCCATCAGGCCATCTGGTCCCCCCGCTCAGTCAAACAAGGTGGGAAACAGCACAGGAGCCGTGGCTGGGCTCCTGGTCTGTATTTATCCAGAAAAAGATAAACCACTGATCTCTGCCAAAGGGATTAGGATTTACTGTCATATCAGGTGAATTCAGGTCAACAAGAAGATGAGGCCAGTTTTATCTGCACTTATCAGCATCCTCTTTGGACAACTAAAAGGAGAGATAGTGTTACACATTTGGTTTAAAGTGACTCACACAAACAAGCCTTAATATCTACGTAATTGCATGATTACAAATGGGATCTCTTTTTCTGTTTTTCAATCTAACTCTGCAAGGCTGAGAGTCTAGAAGATAGTGGTCTCCTTAAAATATTATTATACCATCATAAGAAAGAGGAAACGTGAGCCTGAAAGATAGATTTTACTCTCAGCATTTACATGGATGCTTTGCAGTCATGGGCAAAGGGCTCACATTTTTCTTGTCTCAGTTTACTGAACTGTGAAATGATAACTGCAGCTCTGGAGTCTGGGAGATCTGATGATACAGCTGTGCCTTCAGTTTTTCATACACTGGATGTGAAAAAGTTGAAAACATTACTGACACCATCTTTTCTACTGGCTGCGTACTTACTGCTCTGTGCTTGCAAGTATAAGATTCTGTCCTCTAAGGGGTGATTAACAGCACCTGAAGTTGTATATTTATGTGATATTTCTCCAAAGAATGATGTGTGCCCTTTGGTACATCAGCAAATAGAAAACGTATAACTCCTTGTATGGTTGTCCATAGCAAATAAAAGAATGCCCTGTTTCCAACAGGATGAATTACACTGAAAAGGAATAATACTTTCTCGCAATAAATTTAACAAATACATTGTTATTATTACTATTGCTGGAGAAAGCTCAGCAAAAGTAGATCTGCAAGAGGAATATATGAAAATACTGTTGTGAAAAGTTAGCGAGCTTGTACTCGGTGGCTAGCTTTAAAAATGATAGAAGTCAAACACCTAAAGCACAGAGAGCTGTTAATGTTTTTCTCCTTGCTTTTTCTTTTTTCTTTTTTTTTTTTAAATACTCCTGTAATCCTCAAAATAACAATTTGCATCACAGAGAAACTTAAATTACATCTTGTCCCACGAGGGATAGTCAGGGCTAAAATAGCTGTTAATTTGCATCTGATGGAGATATGTTTATTTTCAGAACAAAATGTAAACGTTTTCTAAGAGGTGTCATATTCGTTTCACACCTTCCATGAAACACTGTGGGCATCTGTTTATTTGTAATTTTTGCATAATTTGGCTATAATTTGCTGGATATTTTTCCACTCTTGCTTTCTGAGGGAGGAAAAATATGCAACACATGGAGTATTTAACACAAAATGTCCTTTTAGCAAAAGCTGACCTTTGCTCAATTAGTCTTCAGGGGGCAGCCACTCCAGCTCTCATCTGTTCCCTCCTATTTCTGTAAGTTCAATTAGCTATCTGATTTATTTCCCATATTTTCCTTCCTGGCCTCAGTCATTATGGCTATGGCCTTGTGGGTGTATATCTGTGCACAACTGCCTGGAAGCAACCCTCAGTCTGACTGGGACAGTCTAATTACTTTTCCTTAGCAAAAATATGTTGACGAGCAGTCATCTGGAAGCAATCAGGAGCTCACTGTAGACACCTATGGCTGATGGTGATAAGGTAAGGGGCAGTAGTATCTCTGTGGATAATGCCGCTATGTCCCTAAAACCCAACGGCAATGAAAGAAAGACTCACACCCTCTCCAGTCAACCCTCTCTCCATTCTGTGCAGGTGCACTCTTGCAAGATTGTCAGTACACATTAGACAGAAACTGAGGAGAAGAGCTCCTTGATGGCTACTATTACTGTGACAAGTCGGCCTGTAATGACCAGGCTTCAATGATCCTTAGCAAGATTAATTTGTGATAGCACGACACACAGACAAAGGAATGGAAACCATGAGGGAAATGAGCATATGTTGGAGGCTCTGAGCTTTGTGGGCAGATATCTTTTTCTTGTCAGTGGTGGATGGGTGCTGAAACTAATCCAGGAAAGGCTCTGAGGAGGATTGTTCTCTTTCCATCAATAGCACTTCCCCATCCTGCCCACCTGCAGCCATGTACCCACTCTGCTCTCCTTACATCCTCACTTCTCCGTGCCCTTGAGTATTCATTACTCCTGTCAGTGAACCACTCTAATGCTTTCTAAGCTCTGTTTAATCACTTTTCACAAGGGATCACTTGGCAAACCTCAGATCCAAGAGAAAACCTGCAACAGAGAAAGATCCCAGTGGTAGAAGCAATGTGTTTAACCAAAACCAATGAATCAGAGACTAACCAGATTGCAACAGCAATCAATAACAAGGGACTGTTATCATAAATTTCTGCTTTCTGGTCTTTATAATCTTTCTTGAACCAAGATGAAACAGTTGATTTTGTTCTTAGGCAAATTCATTTTGTTCATCTGTAAGTAAAAAATACAGTGTGCATGCAAGCTTTGACAGTAGAACCTTCAGAACAAACAAGACAAGGACAAAAGAAATAGTTCTGCAAAATCAGGTCATCGAGAGCAGCCTGTTAAAGCAGGCAGGAAAGGCACAAGAAGAGTGCTGTTCTACTGCTAAGAATTCCAGGCCAGCTGAGTCAGTGTGCAGTGAGCTGGAGCTCAAGCTGGATATGAACCTAGATATCTCCTTGCTTATCCAGAGCTCGTGAGAACACCCTGACCTTTCAGCTGTGCAATGCAGAGCTAGAAAAAGCATGCAAAAAAAGAGGTCTTAGGAGTTCTCTTGTTCTTTCTTACCTGTGGTTGGGCCAGAAATACTTGAAAGGTAGATTTTTCTCGTGACATTTGAAGTTTTCTGTCTCTGATATCAACTACAGAGATGGATATTTATGGAGTCGGAGTTTCAAAAGATCTCAGCTTTCATACAGTCACGAGAACATATGACCTGCCTTGCAAAAAAGGTCTTGTCACTGAAAAGATACCCATTGGGAGCCTGGTGCTCCACAGGGAGCTGGTGAATCTGGAAGTCCCTTTGAAATTAGGATTCAGCTGTGATCAGTTTGCTTCTACGAATCTGACCTGAGCTATTTTGAGCTAGAACTGTGGTTTGTGGAACAAAAAAATGTTACCAAACCCTTGTAGGTGCAAAACCAGGTACAAAACGGGCTCACAGTGGAAAGAAACATCCTGATCCTTGAGTTCAGAGAAGAAAAAAGAAGACACAGGAAAGAAAACCAAATGAAGAAAAAAAGTCTCTAGGATCTTGGTACACCAAGCTGAGGCATATCTGAAAGGCTGTCTATTGCCTTTGCTACATGAAAACAATGCAAATAGAACGGAGTCAAGGTCTAATCCAAAATCCACCTTTCCCTTGTATCAGGCAGAGATCCTGCCCCAAATGTATGCTTAGCAGGCCTGATGTTTTCCCTATGACCTTTGGTATACATCCATCCAGACACACCATCGCCTCCTAGAGCAGTTCATTCAAAAGCTACTTCATTTTCCTTCCAGATGTGCTGTACTATTGCACAGCTGTCTCTCACTGCAGGACATGCTGGACACTTTCCTGGTTCTTAGAGATCTGGGAGACTTCTATTCCTCCCATGGCTTATTACGTGCAAAGGGAAAAAAAGTCTCATTCAACCTTTTCCACCCATACTCACAGTAACTATGCCTTTGTATTTCAACCGCAGGGAGGTGTCAATAATGACGTTGCCAGTAGCCTGACCCTTTAATCTCCATTCAGCACATTAATCTCATTCTACAGACCTAAGAAACCTTCACAGGCTACTTCTGACCCAGTACATATTAACAGTGTGCTCTGGCCAAGAAGTCAGCATGCAGGACCAGCTGTTCTGATCTGCCAGCTGGGACTTTTGGCTAAAGCATGGGGGTACCTGGATACAGTGAAAACTGGAGAGCAAGGAAGCATTGAGAGACACAGTGTAACAGCAGACTGATCCAGACCAAATGCATCCCTGTCTGTTATATCCATCACACTCAGATAGTACTGCTTTGCAGACTGATGATTAGCATTTAATTCCTAAAAGCACTGAAAATTGCATCATTAAATGGTTAAGCAGGAAGAATTGCACATAGCCTTTTTGCCTTGTGGACATACTCACTGTGGGCTGCCTGGCCCAAATGCAGCCTACGGTGGCCAGTCCTGGGGACATAGCCTATCCTTAAGGTGGGCTGAGATGTGGTGTTGTTCTGCTACTGCTTTACAGCAGCTGCCTTCACAGCAGTATGCAATCACCTTTTGAATCAGATCCACCCAGCCGTGATTACGCATGAGATAAAACATTTAAAAAATAAGGCCCCCATAAGGTTCTAAAATCCTCTGTTTGTGAGAGAAACATATTCTAGGTACTGTCAGTTAGATTAGAAGAGCTGCTCAAGTGGCACTTACCTAGCATGCCTTTGTTTGAACTGGATAAGCACATATCCTTCTCAGCACTGGGCAGAACAAATCCAACCACAAAGAGCTCCACCCCATCTGCCATCAGTGCCAGCCCTAAAACAAAGAAGAGGGTCCACTGGAAGCGTCCATGGCCACACTCCTCAATGATGTTTTCATACTGGTGGGCAAGCTGCTCCTCATCCTCCATCCTCTCTGCCATAAGGTCAGCACGGTCTCTGTACTCATCATCCATGGCAGGAGCTCGCTGCTTCTGCTTGGCTTTAATGTCATCTGGGTGAGGGATTCCTTGGTACTCCCCTTCATACACCTCATCATCTTCATCATGGCCTTCTGTAACATCACTCTGGGCATCTTCCTCATGAGTCGGCTCATCCCCACCACGGTAGTAGCCATCATTGGGAGCATACCCCTCATAGTTACCATCCTGGTACCTGTAATCATCTGAGACTTGGTTTGTCTCCCTGCCCCCTTGATAGAGGTTTGTGTTTCTGTATCCATCATCCATTGTGAATGCAGATTTCTAAACACTGTATGCAGTTATTCAAAGATATGTACTGATTAGTGCAATTTCAGGTCTCAGTTACTTGAGCATTTCTTCTCCCTTTTCCTTGTAACTAATGTGCTGCACGGCTTCCCAGGCTCAGAAGGAGAATTACTATATAAAGTTTCTCTCTGACAGTCTCACGCAGCTTTTGATAATGCTTCACTTTTCAGCTGTCATGTGTGGTTTGCTGGCTTCTTCCTTGCTTTGGGTGGGAAAAGCTGGGGCTGCTGTCTGTTGAACAGCAAGGGAACAGCAAACGGCACAGCCAGGGAGCTAGGAGGACTTGACAGGTTTTTCCTGATTCATCATGGAGGTGAAGGTCATGTCCTGAAAAAGGAAACAATAGCAAAGATAAGCTTACAAGAACACCTGCATTGAATTTAACAGCCAGCATTTTGAGTGCACATTTTCCATTGTGAAAAATGGCAACAGAAAGTCTGGGAAATGCTTTTGCATCTGCAAAGCCTAAAGGTTCAGGGGGCAAAAAAAGAAAAAGAAGCATTAGGAGTTGCCAAACTAATTGGAAACCCAGTGCAGAATGTATAGAAACCTAAAGTAGATTGCAAGGTCCAAAACTCTGCCATTCATAGAAGTCCTGCTTCCCACGTACTGTGCTGGTTTCTACAGAGAACAGGAGGGTACCAAGCTTGGTTGCTTAAATAGAGATCTCTGCTACATGTGTTTCTACCCAGAGCAAGCTCATCCCAAGTACCTATGATGTCTAAAATCTTAGTGCTACAAAATATAACCTTGCTTTTCTTTCTCATCCAGATCCCAAAATTAATTTTATTTGCTGTCTTGTCTGTTTTTTCCCTGGTGTCTCCCCATCTGTGTGACAGATGTACAACTAATAGGCTGTGTCTGCCAAAATAAAGTCACCTAAAGTCATACTGAGCTCTGTTCTTTCATATCAAACTATCAATGGAGAACAATTTTTACAGAGAGCAAAAGACAAAGCTAATATGGAATCACTGCTCTCTGCAGGGAAAACCAAGGGAAGCCAAGTCACATCTAAACACATTCTCATTTTAGATGCCTGATTTCCATTATTCTTCAAGCAGTTTTGAGCCAGCTGGCTCTCCAGTGTTCTCCTGCATTTGTTGCTGCACACAGCTGTAGACAGGAGGTTTGGATGGAGATGTGTGTGAGAATCACAGCCTAGTCACACTAGAGGAGTCAGCACAGTGTAGGCATGCACAAAATATGGACTTTAAGTGTAAAGAGTAAATCAGCTAATAAATGACATGGCTACATATACCTGTCTGTACATATCAAAGCATTACAGAATCATCTTTGATGGAAACCAAGTCCAGCCATAAGCCTGACCTACTGAGTCTCATCGCTATACCATGTTCCTTAGTGCCATGTGCGTAGGTGTTGTTACCTGAAAAGCTATTCTGTATCAGAATAGAGTTGACAGCTGTCAGAAACACTTGGATGGGGTGGAGAACTCTTGTTTCAATGCTGGAGTGTCTCCATCAATAGTTAAAAAAAAATCCAAGAGCACTTTTGAGACTCAGAACTTCCCAGACTCCACACAGCTTTCTTCCTTTCACTGCCTTTTGCACAGGCAGATTTTAGACCCGATTCTTTAACATCCTTTCACTCAAGCTGAGCTGCACTCACTCATATTAGCAGCCCCATTTAGCATTTAGATGAGAAATCATGACTTCTCATACAGATTGCAGGCTTGGATTACTTTAATTATACTTCACTGTGATGTATGAGATTTCAAGACAAGTGTACACATCACATCGAGCCTATTACAACCTTGGGCCCTTTTTCACTGACAACTACTGATGTGAGATATACTGGCAAGGTTTAAACAGCACTGTGTTAACTGCTTAAAACTGCTATTTCCCCCTCCCCCCCACTAACACTTTCCTCTTTCAAATGGAAAGAAAACCCCTCAGAATTACTCTTCAACCCCACAGTCCACAGACATAATGCTTTTGGATCAGGTGCATATAAAATATTTCATCCTACGCTCTGCAAAAATGTGCCTTTTCTTAAGCATCAAGAGAAAGTAAGCACAGAGAATTGTTTCAAACTGAAAAACAAACATTGAATTTAGGAAATGCCAGAATGTCAGCTATTTGATCCCTTTTTTATTAGAAACATTTGTTGAAACTGATTATTTCTTTCTTTTTTTCCCCCCCAAAAAATATCCAGGTTTGAAAAAATGGCCTTTTCTTGTCAATAAGAATGGCATCAGAACCACTTCAGTTTGTTCTTATGGATATAGAGTTCCCTAAGGAGTATTGTTAAGAAGAGAAAATAGAGAAACACAGTAGAGGAAAAAGCAGCATAGGAAAGATAAGCATATATAAGGGTTTCGTTTGTTTGTTTCTTTTGTTGTTATTCTGTTTGGGCTTCTTTATTTTTTTGCTAACCTCAACACTGCTGCTCCAGCTATATGATTCAACATCCAGAACAGAGCTTAGCAGTATCATCATTTTCCTGGACAGATGGCAAGGCAGAGTTCTTGGCAAGGATCCTGCAGAGGGAAAAGTGGCAAGATACGGAGAGAATACTTACGTGAATGCTGTTAGAAAATGAGGAATGAGGGGACTTGGTTGCAGAGAGGTAGAAAGCAAGTGAAATCCAAAGTCAGGGACTGGCTGTATGGATTGATGGTCCAAACTGTGCTCAGAGCAGGCAGGAGATGGCCAGGGGAGTATGAAAGCCCTGGCACATTACTGATGCTCTGATGGTGGAAGAAATAACACCTATTGTTCAGTAATCATAGCAGCTCTCACTTCATACTGAAGGATTATAAACCCATCTCTGCTAGAGCTCAGCCATAATCCTCACTAATTCTTGCTTGACTTTTTGTAACAGTGTTTTGCTGCCAAAATAATAACCAGATAGGGAGAAAAGTTTTGGAGGATATGATTGTGAAACACTTTTGGATGCAGATGGTCATGAGGAACATCAATCAGCAGAAACATTCATTGACCTCTAACAGAGGTGACTGCATCGAAACTGGCACGACTCACAGGTTTCCAGCAGCTGCTTCTCTTCCCATCAAATATCCTAATCCCAAAGTGCTGATGAGAAAAGAGTACCTGAGGAGTTCCAAAGATCTGACCCCAGTAACTGAACACTAATCAGGATGATTTGATTCACTGAAGATCTGGTCTCTTCAGAAACAGAAATCAGCCTTTGCAGTATAAGTTTACATACAACTGCAGATAGATGAATGAGGGCTGAATACATCTGTAAGAAAAAGATTCCCTCTTAGTCCCCCCATCCCACAAAAATAGAAGCAATGTTTGTCCTCAAAATTCAAGTCCAAAAGAAACAGTGGTCATCAAGTAATCTTGAGAGGATGAGAGCACAGTCCAAGGTCAGAAACCACTTTGATCTGCAGGAATGTCAGCAGCTGTTTTCTGCTTCATTTCAAGAAATCAAGGCAGCTTAGTTTTCTAACCAGTGATATGGTAGTTGATAGCAAAACTGAGCTACTTCTCCACAGACTACACAGTGTTTACGTATGTGAGCATGCCAAAATAGGGTTATATAGGGTTTTCAGCTGTAAAGTTGTGTTTATTGCTACAACAATCATCTGTATCTGTGAATACATACAGAATGCAAAGCTTCCCCATTTGTTTGTAACAGGTGCCTTGAGCAGAACTTGCTTTGAGCTCTGGATAAAGAGCTGTCTTTTGCTGGGGCCTCTCAGGAGAACACTGCATGAAGTGAAAACTAAGAATAAAAAGCATTTTCTCCTAAATTCTCTATTGAGAGAATAGGTCTGTAGCACAGGTTCAAAGACTCTCAGCTTAATAAGCTACACAATCTGCAACACATTTTGTATGAGTAGCTGAGAGTTAAAAAAGAGCAAGATATTCGAGTCACTGACTTGAAATCACCCAGTCCACAGAGCTGGCTTTCAGCAGTGCAGGTGGCACCTGCTGATTGTTCCCCTGCAGGTAGGACACATGGGGTAAAAGTTCTTCCATTACACTTTTTCTCACTGTCCCATCCAGTGTGTTCTGGGGGAAACTCCTGTTTTCCAGTGCATCAGGCACTGAAATCCTATCACCTCATGGGGTGGTGACTTTCACAACAGAGTGACTGAGGGCTAAGCTTGCAGTCCACCATGTTACATTACAAATGGAGGGACAGAAAGTCCTCCAGATTGCTGAGGGGAGATTATACTTTAAAGCCTGATATCTTTTCATGCAGATGCTTTAAAGGTTGTATCTAAGACAGTATGTGCTGCAGCAAGCTGGCACAGTGAATATGGAGCAGATGAAACAAGGAACAAGCATCAGTCAAACAGAATAAACAGCTTTTCTGAATTTAAGGACATAGAATAGTAAATTGGGTGTTCGTGAGACAGAGGAACACTAACAGTAGGAGTTGGAAAGTAATGATGTAGCAGCACAAAGCTATATAAGGAGGGCCAGACTACACATTAGGGTGCCAGAGAAAGGCCATAAAAGGTCATTTTGACAAGCTGAATATGGATAATGAGTTGAGACAGATGGTGTAAGAATATGGCATCTAATAAATAATGAACAGACTTGCTTCAAGGAGCAAAAGAAGGAAGGAATCACAGCTGAAGTCTTAGTCAGAGGGAGGAGGTGAAGGGGAAAAGAACAAACCCAGGAATGATGGGAGAGAATCACAGCAGGAGGAATGGTGGGAGGAGGGAATGGTCTCAAGCACCAGAATTTTGTGGAGATGGTAATTTACACAAAGAAAACTAAAGCAGTGCATATGTCTGAACTGGAATTCAGCCATCTTGTTGATATTAACATCTTTTTGCAGAGGAAATACTCATGGCCTCTAAACCTCTCCTTGCTATCTGTTCCCCCTTCTCTGCCATTATCACAGTGCCTAAGCAGCTTACAGCGCCTGTACTTCCACATAAGTATTTAGGTTTGTTTTTTATATCATAACCTGAGATGGTGGCATTGAAATGCTCTGCACTGTGTTCTATAGCCACAGGCCCCCTACAGATCAGCAAGCTGAGATCTCCTTCTAACCTTCCCATCCATCTTTGACACCATGACCAAGATGAAGGTGGGCACTGACACCCCCACAGCTCTTTTCCTAATGTGGAGCTGAGGCACAAGACATGACCTGGGTATCAAGAAATGCTTCCCATTATAGATGTAAACCAAGAAGTTAACCCAAGGTCACATAGGGAAGCCACATCAGTGTCAAACCTTGAATCCAAGTTTCTGTTATGTTGTTGTCTTTTTCAATATCTTTGAGAGCTTGAGTCTCTTAGACTTCATTGCTTATTAATAAATGTGAGGGTGGCTAATATAAAGATGTTAACAAAGATGATAGTAAATATACAAAGGTTATACACAAAGGAAAACCCACCAATGTCAATGCCTTGGCTGGAAAAGCTGGAGCAGTCTTCACTGGGGAGCAATCTCCAAGAGATGCTGCCTCAGTGGGGGGTCAGCCCTTAAATGAGGTCTTAGAGGAGGTGGAGTCGAGCTCCATCCCTTCTGGGAGCACAGCTACATCACTCTCACCTGTGCTCCTGCAGCTGACCCAACATTTGCCTCAGCTGATTAATCAGAGGTTCAGGCTGTGATTACCAATTTCCCATACAATAAACCAATCTCTTCACCAGTAATGCACCTCATAGTATAAAACTACAGGTAATTTAGTGTTGATTCAGAAAAAAATAGTGCCCTGGTGTCCTCTAATGAGTTTGATGCTTCCATGTATACTTGCCCTTGAACTGCTTACAAGGTCTAACCTTCCCGGACCTGGAGTTCCTGACAAGGTCCCAGAGATGAGTAAGAAGTAACCTTGGTTATAAACTGTCCACGATTCAGCAGATTCTGCCTGTGTCAGGCAGCAAGCACGCCTGATTAACTACGAACTGCTTAGCTCATTGGCACAAATGTGACTCTAGCTACAAAGGGGATTTCTATTTCATCACACTTGCAATCTGTGTTATTAAATAATGAGCCACTTAATTAACTCATTCATTAATACATGGCTGTGATGAATAGATTTGCTCCGGTGGCAGAGTTGTGAAAGCGGTTGCAACCCTGAGTGAATTCTAAATGCTGCTTTCTTTGAGAAGAAATTCCATTTGAGCAAGTATCTTTATTAAATACCTCATTCATTCTACTGCTTCCAGCTAACACAGCAGTGTCAAAGGTCTGCTGTGCCTGTGCCCCTCCAGCACTCCCTGCTCTTGTCCTCACTTTTCTGCTTTGCCAAAACCTGCAGATCCCCCTCACTTTGGCTCTGCTGTCTTGTTGGTCACAAAATCATTCTTTGCCCAGATTCTTTCCATATTAAAGGGGACCTATGAGAAAGATGAGGAGAGACTCTTCATCAGGGAGTGTAGTGATTGGACAAGGGGTAACGGCTTTAAACTAAGTGTAGATTTAGATTAGACATTCAGAAGAAATTCTTTACTCAGAGGGTGGTGAGGCACTGGCACAGCTGCCCAGAGAGGCTGTGGGTGCCACACATCCCTGGAGGTGCTCAAGGCCAGGCTGGATGGGGCCCTGTGCAGCCTGAGCTGGTGGGAGGTGTCCCTGCCCGTGACATGGAATTGGCATTAGTCTTTTAGGTCTTTTCCAGCCCAAACCATTTGATGATTATTTCCTATCTCACATAGGAAATGAATGTATTGTTCTATTTCCTGGGTTCACCTTCCAATTGCTGTGGGACTGACAAACCCCTCCACAAACCAGAGACAGCAGGATAAATCACTGAATGCATCTAAAGCAAAAACACTTGCAAGGTTTTCCTCTCTTGTTTTCTAAGAGTGTGTTAAGGATGAGCTCTAGCAGAGAATTCCACCAGCTGAGAGCTTCCCCTGCAGGGTACTGTTCCTTTTATTTGGAACAGCTCTTTCCCAGCCCAGGGTGCTTAGGGCATCAGTCTCTAGAGACAGTTGCTTGCCAGCTCCAGTGAAGTGTACCAAGTCACTGCCCATGCCAGTACACAGGCTTATTCCAAGAAATCTCCCGTGTTGCAGCCTGTCACAGCCAACCTTATGCTTCCACTGTGCTCCTCAATAGGGTTGTTACTTGTCCATCCTTCTGGGGTTACAAGTAAGTAGCCTCAGGAAATGTAGTTATTACAAAGCTAAGAGTTAGATCAAAGAAGAGGGGTGATTCCCAAACTAAATCCAGCATCTCTCTCTCTCTTTTTGCACGATCCCTGCAATGCAATTGTTCTGGGGCTACAAGAGCTTTCAAAATTGCAGCTGAGCTGCTCATTATGCACCTTACCTGTGGAGAAATAGAAGCATGAGCAGCAGCAGATTTAAAGAGATGTTCACTCTGAGACTCTTTTCAAGGTTATTTAGCAGAGAAAGTATGGGAGTAATTGGCCTTGCTCCATCTATTTTCATAACATTTTGATTGCTTTGACCATTTGTTGCTATGAAATACTACTAAGGAGACCTGAAATTTGTAGCATCCAGGATGATACAACAGATAGCACAATGCGGTTATTGTATTTGCTATATGCACTCTGTGAATGATGTTTTCTTCTTTGAGAAAGCAACTTGCAAATCTTGTCTTGGCTGCAAACTGCATGTTGAGTACCTCAGATGCCCAGATCTTTGAAAAATGTGGTTTTGAAGCAGACATCTCACAGCAAATCACAAAAATAGATAGATCTGATTTTCACTTACTAGCTGTGCAAACTCAAGTTGTCATAGGGTCTGGAATATACTGGCACTGATTTAACAGCAATACAAGACCTCATATATAGCAACACTGCATTTATACTTGTGTTTTATACCCATATGGAGACTTTCAACTCAAACGAGTCTCCAAACAGCTGCTGAGAGGTATGAGATATATAGCAAGAGAGGTAGGATGAGGCAGGGTGAAGGACAGAAAGGAAGGGAGAGGAAATGTACTGCTACCTGGAATAACCAGCCTTGGAAACTGGTGTTACTTTGAGGCAGTGAAAGGGCAGAATATATGCAGTTAGACATGGCACTTCATAGTAGTAAGAAGGCTGGATGTTTGCCTCCCAAATAGCCTAATAAATTCCTATGTTCAGGATGGACGTTAATGATGAAAAATCTTCATCTCCAAAAATGAATAGGTTCAATATATCATCATATATACACAAGAGAGAAAATCCTCACAACCACCTGTTGAGGCAGTGGAAGGATTTAGCTATTATTGATTGCTCCGTGTGACTCATGCTTGTGGGTAGGGACGCGACAGTGCAGATGGGAGTTAAAGTCAAACTGCCGTCAGTGCAATTTATGCCAGGAGAGTTGAATTCAGGCTACTTCTGCTCCTGTATTACGTATGATTCTTCTGTAAAATATGGAAAGGTTATGAAAACAGTTTGAAAAATGCATGCCTGGGCAGCCATTTGTCAGAGCTCAAGCTCGGTTAGAGGCAAGATGGCTCCAGGTCTTGGGCAGCATTGAGAGCTGCATGGCAGGAGGGAAGCATTGCCTGCAGGTTGCTGCAGCAAGGGGTTTTCCTGCAGCCCGGCATCATGCAGAGTTCTCCCTTGGCTCATGGACAGAGTTGATTTCTTCTAGTAGAGTAATCCTGTCTGCCAAGTGAAGGCAAAACTGCTGATCCTTCTGCACAGAACCCACAGATCTGTCCCTTCTCAGAGCAGTTTTGACACCAACCTGACAAATCGCCAGCTGCTCTGCTACAGATGGTTGGGGTGCTGCTGACTCTCTCTGCTGGAAGGTGCCAAGGCTTTCCTGCCCTTCCTGGCTCTTTTCTTACTCAGACATTCTGTCTCATTTTTTCTTAACGCACTTGATATAATCTGTAGGAACTTTCCAGCCCCATTGGCTCATGCTGTTGGTCTATTTGTCCCTGAGCTCTGTGATGCTGACAGGCACTATCTAATAGACTTCAAAGGATGAGAAAAGCATCCATGCTTTACTTCCAGCACAAGGCTATATGAAGTGGGGGATGGAGAATCCAAAGCAGCCCCTGAGCTGATCAACACAGAGAAGGGGAAGATCAGAGGATATTTAATTAGATTCCTACTATGGAGCTTATTAGCAGTCATAAAATCACCAGGGTTTGTATCACATAGCAATGGGAATGGCAGATCTCAGAGATACACATCACACATCACACAGATAAATGTGATTATTCCTTTGGCTTGATCTAAACTGGAAGAATATCACACTGCTTTCAGCAACTGAAGATCTATCCCTGATGCATAATTTGTCCTTTCTACAATAAAGGCAAGAGGAAGAAATCACATAGGCACAATTGGGTTCAGGACATTTCAATCCTAGAGTAAATTCAGTATGAGAAAAAAGAGGGGAGCGCCATAGGAAAATCCACACCCTATTGAAAGAAATACAGCCTTATCTTCATTTTCTGCATTCCTTCTGAGAATACAGCCCTGCAGACACTTCTTTCTTCCACTTGACTCTAAGGATGCCCAGCAAACAAGGAGCCTGTTGGAAACCAGTGGGATAAGTTTGGCCATTACAAAATGAGTCTGAGCTATTTTGTCCACCTTGCTTGTCTGTTTCTTTTATTCAGACAGACAAATCTGGGAGAAAGGGCTAGAAGATTGTCCAGTTTTCTATGGGGGAAAAAAAAAAAAAGTAAAAAAAAAAGAACCTTTTTCTTCATATCAGTCAATATTTTGTTCAAAATTTATCAGATTCTCCCCAGAGGTTCAGAATATTGCAGTTAGTTCAGTCTTTTTCAATGGAAGATGGACAAAAGGGAACAGTTGCTTCTCAAACATTTCCAGTTTGTCCAGAATTGATCTTTTTCTTTTGTGAATAAGATGTTTGGATGAAAATTGTCTGTGCAGAGAGAGGGAGCATGTTCTCCAAGGATGGGAAGCTTCTCTTTGACATGAATGCATCAGGCAACACTGGATGGTACAAATGATCTGTCTTTCCTACCCAGCTGCACAGTGAGCAAGGGGAGAGAACATGAACAAAAAATGCTACTTCATCCAGTGTGAGCTCAAGAACAAGGAGAATGTGAACTGGTCAGGAAATAAGGAATTGGCAATAAGAAGCAAACTTCAAAGTCATCAATGAGTCAAAAAACCTCAAGTCGACTTCTCAAGCACAGCAAACCAAGGGACCAAGCTGGAGTGCTGGGTTCCAGCTGATCTGTCCCCATTTGCACCAAATGAGAAATCAACTTGGCTGTGTTTTGGGACATTTAGAGCAGATGTGAAAGCCTGAAATTCAGCCTGAGTCCGAAGGTCAGAAAAAGTTTCCTGACTGCAATATTTGTGGGGCTGAAGGGCAGGATGTGCAGGATGTGAGGAGCAGTTGCTTTCTTCATCAGCACAATGGCAGGTTGGTCTGGCAGGCTCTGAAAGAGCATCCAAATGCCACCCAGCATTAAGAGGGATAAGGCCAGGCTGCCAGGGGAGGTAAATCCAGGGAGTTTCATCTGTTTGTGCGTTTTGCTTGAGTCATTGTTGCTTTTGCAGCTCAGGAGCCCTTCACTGCAGGGAGAACAGAGTGCGGCAAGCCTCGGGGAGAGCTGAGGTTCATGAAATATAGATACAAAGCAGGCAGGCTCCTAGAACTGGGTAAATGCATGCACGATAATTGGCTCTATCTTTGAGCAAGAAACGTTTTGCATTAAAGGACACAGAAAAGGCTCGTTCAGTAAACTCTGATATGCACGTTTGACTCAGCAACTGCTGGAGAAAAAAGAAAGAAAATCCTTCCTTCGTGCTCTGTAACTGAACAAGCAACTCTGTTTTACCTCTTCTACCCCTTTTCACTCCCTCTTTCTCCCTTCACCCACCCAGCATACTGATATATCCAACATCCTTCAGAAAAAGCATGTGATGAAAGTGGTCACAGTGAGACCCTGATCCAACCTCTTTACAGCCTTCAGAACACCACCAAAGCAAACATCTGTTTACCTGGAGCAGGCAAGGAACAAACGGTGCTGATGCACAGATCCTGGCATGGAGACAAGCCCATGGCTAAATGGTCACTATTGCTCTGGACATTTGTGTACAGCTCTTTTCCAGCTGCAGGGACATGAACATTCATTGGGATGTTCCAAATTGGCCTGAGTGGTCACTCCTGAGAGAGTACTGAAGGTTTTGTGGGTCCTTTGCATCATGAGAGATGTCTGTCTTTATGTGCCTTCACCACATGTTAGTGGTCAGAGTGAGCCTCTACTTCTGCAGTGACATTGCTTGTTTCCAGGCACCCCTCAGGAGCCTTACTCTGATCTCTCTTGCTCGGAGCAAGCAAGGTTCCCCTCCTCGATGAGTCTCACAGTGGAAGCAGATGTGGCATCTCCTCCTCAAATGCTTGTTTTGAAATAGATCTTGAAACTGATGTTCATTAATGACGGCAAAATTCATCCCAAGCCATCCCAGCTCCAAGCAGTATTCATGCTCAAATTAGTAATGTCTTTTTCCAAGCATCCTAAATTGGGCCACTAATTAACTCAGCAGCCAGAGGCAAGCAGGGAAGCAGCTCCATACTGCTCTACACCCCATGGGCAGGCACCCACCAGCTGGCAGGGTGAGAAGCTCCTCATTCTGTGCTGCTGGCTTGCTGGAATTGGAGAGAGCATCAGAAGAGGAACTGCTCTGATCCTGAGCAAGGTTGACACACAGGGGGATCAAGAACCCAGTGAAACACCTGTCAAGAGCTGAACTGTCACCTGGGGAGCTTTACTGTGACTTTTTGGGGTTGATGGGGCTTGAATGACTTCCCACTTGAGGGAAAACCTGTGTAGGACTGGTGTAGGAGGCAGTGTTTTGTTTCCTGTGTGTCACACACTTGTCTGCTGAGCTGTGTGGTCTCAAGTGTTGTCAGCCCGCCAAAATCACAGCATTGTTTCATAGCAGGTATGAGAAAAATAAGCAACAGTTAATTAAATAACTTCCTTAGGAATGGAGAAATTCCTATCAGCTCCTGCATTTGACAGCACACTGTTTGGAAATAGAAAATCTGGATGGTTTTTTAATTGAATATTCCAGCTGGAATATTTCTGAGCACAAAGACAATTTTTCGTGTTACAATTGGGAAAGAAGAGTCGAAGCTGAACAGCTACCCTCAGATACTCAGAAAGAACACAAAAGGTGCCAAAATCGTGTTAAATAACTTTGTCCATTGACCGCACATCCCACTCTAATAACACCAATCTGGATTTTTAATTAGGTCTCAGATATGTTATGGATCAGAATCTCAGGGCTGTGCATGAATCCAGATGTAACTGCTGACAATTCATCCATCAGCCCTGTTATAGGCTCTTCTAATCAAGTGCAGTTACCGATGATCACATAACGCCATTAAAAACCACTTAAGGCCAGCACAAGCTGAACTGTTTAATGCGATTTTTGAAATCAAGTTTCAGAATTACTTTCAATTAGTTCTAAAGAATAATGGAAACGTGTCCTGAGCAGCAGATTCTGCTGCAGACATGCCACCTTAACCTGAACAGGAAAGATAAAGGTGGCCTATCTTTCTTCCCTTACCACTTAAAAAATGAGCTAATACGTTCTTTGCTGGATTTTGCAAACCTTAAAATAAATACTGCTCAGTGTCACTTAGGCTGCAAGAAAGCTTAGCTCGTATGACTTCTCACAGGCATTTTTACTGAGCTCCTTACCATAGAATGCTACAGTCAAATTATAGTAGTGCTTAGATGAGTTGTGGCAGACTTGACTGAATGTACAGGTTTGGTTCCTTGTTTTCTTCTCAGAGCCCAGGAGACTCCTGGCCATGCACAGCTGAGAGCTGGAAAATGCCCATGGCATCCCCTCTCCCCTGAGCTGTCCCACAGCTCAGAGTAGAAAGAGGGTGAGTCAAAGCCACATTCTAACACCTTTATGCTGAAAACCACAAAGCTATTTTTGGCCTGCGTACGGTCAGCCCTACTTAAGCACAGACTAATTGCGCCAGCACTAACTTGTCCTCATGTTAACTTCATTTCCATCCAGACAGAAGCTTTCAAGCAACAACAAGAAATTCCTTTCAATATTTAATCAGCAGCATGGCCTGAAGCAGCAGATACCAGCCCTGGCTGCATCCCTCTACCTTTGCAAGAAAGGCAAACAGGAGCCCCTGCCACAGTGTCTCTTTGGGGCACCTTATATTTCATTCCTCTCTTTCAGCTTCTCCGCTGCCTTCCAGGTGTAAATCTTGCTTTATTTCCTGCTGATGGATTGGAAATTGCTATGCTCAGCAGCCTGGACTCATGAGTCGGCAGGGCTCGAGCTCTCGCCCACTTCTCTCTGTGTAAATCTTGTCTAGGGGCAAGATTTTGCAGAACTTGCAGTAGGCAGAGGGGCAAATGCAGGATTTTCCTAATCCATTATTATTTCCTATGAGACCACTGGGGTCCTGCACCCTTCCCAAGCTGCTGTGCCCCTTGCAGTCTCCTGGAATGCCCCACAAGTCCCTGACGTATCAGTGCAGGGCTGGGGATGCCCATGCTGCCTGGCACCTGCTGGCACTGCAGCACAAAATCATCTCTGCTGATTTATGGTGTTTGAGCTCCTTACAGCAAAGATCATCTCCTGCTAGCATAATAAAAGAGATCCTAATAGCCAACCCTCGCTATCCTTATCTATGAGAAAAAGAAAAAAGTGCCCAAAGCAGATGTAATTAATGATAAATAATAAATGCAAGATGAAGCCTCTGTCACCAGCCCTATGGGTGTTTCCTCTGTCTGCCACAGGGACAAGAGACACATCCCATGTAGAGGCTCTTCCCTGCTGCCTGGTGGTTGTGGCTCACATTGTGTTTTTCCCAGGGTTGAAATTTCCTGCAGTGATTCTGCTCACCCTGTTGCTGTTTACAGATCCTTAGGGATCATCTTCATGCTGTGACTGGGAAACTCTCCATGTTGCAAGGGGTGCTGAGTGGTAACTCTGGGACTGCTTTGTCCTGAGGACATCTACCCTTCTTGCTCACTGTCAGCTCAGAAGGACATGAAACCAAGGAGACAGCAGCTATGCTGGCACCATGGAGGGAAACAGAGCCTGAACAAACACATCCATCACCCAGCTGAGAGTGGATGAACTTCAGCTTCCTCCAAACACACCTCTCACAAGATCTGCTGTGAATCACAGCAAAACATCCAGTCTAACTGAAACACTGAATCACAGAACCAGCTGTCACACAGCCCTGCAGCATCTCCTGCAGGAGCTCATCCAGCATCAGGCCTGCTCTCCAGGTCTCACTCTTCTACAGAACATCCACGTCCTCAAAGCAAGAGACAGAGGAAGGCATTTCTTGAATGGACGGATTTAAGCAGCAGACACAGGACATTTATGGCCTGTAAGTCATGTCAGCCATAGGAGTTCTTGTTATTTGGGGATGGCATTTTAGGCTATGGGACAAGATTGCCTCACCTTTGAGAGGGCAGGTAGGGGCATCTTGGACCTAGATCTGGCTTCAGTTGGCTTGATCTGGTGTCCTCTGGTTCTTGGATGAGAAGAGACAGTATGTAGCTCTACTCAGTGCCTCCATGTCTCTCACAGCTTTGTAGATCTATCTTATCCCTCCATATCTACAGCCATGTCCCCAGGTCTATAACACCAAGAGCAGAAAATAACTCTGAAAGCCAGGAACCCCTTTGCTTCACTGAGGCAAATCCAAATACTCTAAAGTACTTTCACATTTCATCCGCCTCCAAAGTAAAGCCTTGACTTCTTCCTTCTCTCTGGGATTAAGGCATCCCAGAACAAGCACAAGAGACCTGTGTCACCTTAGACATGGGGGAGTCTTTAAGTCTGATCATAACCATCTACTAGAACAGTGCTAGGAAAAAACTATTGTTTTCAAGTGGCCTGAACTTCCAGGCTCCTTTACCCAAGCTCAGCTCTCTTCTATGAGGCTTCTACACCCTCTGTTGACCCAACCCTTCTTTCTAATTCATCCCAGACCATAAGGTCACCTTGCTCCCCAGCTTTCTTCTGCCACCAAACACCAGAATGCATCTACTGGCATAAACGTGATCACAAAGTCGTGACTGCACAGGAAGAACAAACACGCTGAGCAGATGGGCTGTGTGGGTGGAAGCCCTCATTTAAAACACAAATAACTGGCAATAACTTAGCAGATGTGGTAAGAAAAATCTGGACAGACAAGCACGAGGTGACTGGATTCCAATTCCACTCAAGTAGTGCAGAATTCTCCCTGGCAAAGAAAGGTTTCATCTTCCATCTCCTTGATTACCTTGTCCAGAAGAGATAATTACATTGATGTTAGGTATCTTCACAAGAATGATGTAGGATATTCTTCATTTAGGATCCCATGTGACACCCTGCCCTTACAAGGTAGGTTTTGCACTAGAGAAATCTAGCTTCTACAGCCCAAAAGTCCTTGAGAAAAGACTGGAATTCAAGCAGAAGTCCCCAGCCAAAGACTTCAGTGTCTCTCCTTCTTTCCCCCAACAACAAATCAGCATCCCTCAGGAAATACCTTTGAGATGTTAAAGAAATCTATACATCTGGCATACTGCAATATTAATGTGGCCCTGGAATCTCATTTTGGCAGATGTACCAACGTTACCACAGATGAGTATGAGGATTTTCTCCTTATAATTGTTACAGAGCCATTAATCACGCAAGGGAAATTAACCCTGCCAGGCAGCACTGCAGCAGAGATCAGGAAAGCAGAGTCACTGCTGGCCAAGGGCTCAGGCTGAACGTGGGAGAAATGTCAGGTGCACAGACACACAACAGATAGCAGAGAGACTCTGTGATCCTCAGTAAAGGGAAACAAAACCTGCCTTATTCAAGATTTCCCTACATATGCAATCATCAAGCTCTCCAAAGACAACACGTTTGGCAGCTCCTGCACTCTCTCCTTACACAAGGCAGGGATTCAGTCATGCAAAGCTCACTCCTCGTTTCTGTACGCACTTCACCCACTGCTCACAAGGCACAGATCTTGCACAGAAGATGTCACCCTGAAGCCCACGAGAAACAACCATCAAAGCCAAGACCTGCTGCTTAGAAGAGGAAGAGCCTGTAGGTATAATGTAACTGGTGCTTGAAACTCCAAGGCTGCTCTCGATTGAGCACAAGAAGCACAGTCCTCACCCCAAGTGTCACAGTAGCTGCCATCAAGGAGAACAACACATGTGAATTTATTGCAGGTGGAGGTTTCTGTATGAACACTTTATGGTAGGAACATGTTTATAACCAAATCACCCCTGCAATTTTCACCAGGAGCGTTGTTTTTTCTTGTCTTTAAACTTGTAAATAAACCAAGAAATAATTTACACTGCTATCAAGAAGCCAAAGGACTCCAAAAGCCTCCTCTCACTGAATAACCTTAGGAATTGCTGGATCAAAGCACCAGCATTTGGATGGAACACAGGTCTGTCCAGAAGGTCATAGCTGTGTGCTGTCAGCAAAATAGCCAAAGCTTCATCACCCTGTTAATTTTCCTTTATTTTTCTCTTTTTTTTTTTTTTCCCCTCTTCTTTTTTTCTTCTCAGCAGAGGAACATTATGTACAGAGCTCTGTGGATTCGATACCATCAGGTTGCTAAGGCTGCTCTTAGGTTTTTTATTCCCTGATCTTCTTTAGGCAAGGTCCCTAAATTCATCCCCGGTGTCAGAGCTCTGCTATTAGGTGCAAAAAGCCCGTTGTGGAAGTCGTGAGAGTTAAACTGGCTCATAGATCTCTCCTTCAGGATATCAGATAGCAGCATAGTCCAGCCAGACCCTTCCTTCCAAGCATCTTTCTCTATGCTCCCTATATATCAGCTATTCTCAGTGCCTAAGGGGCTGGTTTCAAGGAACCACATGGACTCTGCAATGGAGAAAGTTTACCAGCTAGAAAATCTGACAGGCTTTATGCATCAACTTAGGGGCAAGAATTCACGAATGACCTTCCAAAGCTCCTGCAAAGGACAGAAAAGCAGCATTTGGATATTGGCTCATCCAGGATTATTACCCCATGGAGAGCACTGCTGGTGTCAGCCCATCAGCTCACAGTGTGCCCCCAACCAAGCTGGAAATAGCACAGAAATGAAGATTCCAAGCAGGCAATGAAATGGTACAGGAGTTAAAACTGCTACAACTGCCTGGGCACATGCATTGTCTGATCTGCTCAGCTCCCAGCCTCTCACTAATAGTCATTAAATTGCTTTGATGGGCACTGACCCCTGGAAAAGCTTCAGTACAAACACAACTGCCTTCACTGTTGATTTTATTTTTTCTTTTCTGTTGTTTTTTCACCTCCCCTCCCTTTGTTGTTTTTTTTTACCCCATTGAATCTTACTACTTTTAAATCCCGACCGATTGTCCAGAAAGGGACCAAAAAGAAAAGCATCTCTTACCAGAACTGTGAAATATCTCACTGCAGCCATTCACCAGCCATTTCCCCTCTTTCCAGCCTGCAGAGCTGCTCCTGAAAGGGTCCCCCCTTTCTGCCGGAGATTAGAAGTAAATGCTCTGCAAGCCAAGCCGATCATCCCACTGCGCCCGCATCCAGGTACCGGAGAACAAGCAGTGGAAAAGTCCATCAGGCAATAGCAAACACAGGCGCATGCACGCACACCCCAGGCACAAAGCAATAGGAGCAGGGGGAGGCTGGAGGCAGAGCAGATGGGAGGGGGTGGCTCAGGGGAACCAGGCAGCGGGAGATGCTAACGTGACAGATGTGTTGACTTTAAGTTAAACAGGAAATTGAGGATGCTTGACGCAGGGAGGAAAGGCACTAGCTCACGTTAAAGGCAAAGGTTTCCCATGGTCTTCCCCCCTTTTTTTGCTCTTTCTCTCTTTTCTATCCAGGCTTTTCCTGGTGATTTCTAGTTCTTACCTCATGCACTGTCAAAGGTATTTCCCTTCTGAAATGGGAGGTGAGAGCACAGTCATTTGTTCCCTGTTCAAATGAAGCTGCTCTGGAGTTATTTAAATGACAGCCTCTAGATGCTGAGAATGCTGAACATTAAAATGAGGCTTCCCATTTGCCTCGGTTCTGGGAAGAAGAAAATACAATTGGGTCTAATCCCTGATTTGGGTCATGTAGGATGAATGGAGGGAATGGAGTTAACTGATTTAAATGCAGGAAAGGAAGGCAGACCATACCAATGTTGAGATAGATTCCACCTTCCAAAGGCTGACGAAAAGCAATGGCCCCATGACAAGTCCAGACTCAGATCATCGCTTGTACCACCTACCTCAGCCTCCCAGACCAGGAGAAACAGCAGCAGATCCCCGTTTTGTTTTTGGTGCCATTCCGACTGCTGCCCTCCTCACACGCTACTCCTCCTACACACTGTCCCTGAGCTGTATTATTGGCCTCCCTTCAATGTTTTAATGGGGTACTGACAGTGATTCATTCGCACTGCAAACAGATGAACCTGAACTTGTCCCCAGAACCACATTTCCAGAGCCAGCCAGAGAAGGTAGGTTGGAAGCATCTCAGATGCGTTGGCTGCAACCCAAAAAGCATTCATTTTTCTGATTAACAAAGACAGAGCTTGGAAATGTCTGGTGAGGCTCTTCCACTTCTGGAAAGTGCAGCTTTGGATCTCCTGTCCTTCCTCCTACCTTCTGTCACACTCCCTCATCTCTGCCATTATTTATAAAGCTCAGTGTTCTTAATTGGGACTCCACCATGTCCCCTTTATTACCAAGCCTCACTCATGTGTTACTCTGTGTTTGGGCCCCCAGTGACCTCCAGGAGAGCTCAGCAGGGCTGCCAGCAGCCATGAGTCATCAGCAACCTGCCTGCACCCCCAGCCCTGTCCCTTTCCATCAGGGGAGGCCCAGGGGGTTTAACGCAGTCTAATCCTCAGAATGGATAATTCGAGGAAAGAGGATTAGCCCTTCTGTGCAGATCCCACACCCAAATATAGAGCAGCCTTCCCTTTGCCTTGCAGCTCCTGTGCTCTGCCCCGTCTCACCCCAGGGGTTAGTTGTTGAGGTCCTGGCTATGCTGTTTACCATGTATATGGTCCAAAACTACACAGCATGGCATCAATGCCTCAAGAGGAAAGAAGGGTAGAGCTAATCTTAGATAATCCCACAGCAGGATGCTGCAACCAGCAGAGCTGCCCCAAGGATGGATATCTGCTGGAGAGCTGCAGAGGAGGAAAAGCACTAGATGTTGTGGTGCCTTCCCCATTGCCCCCACAGAAGGAGGAATGAAGTGGGGAGCTTCAGCCATTCTCCTCCTCCCATCTGCTGCAGACATGAAGTGAGGTCTGGCACAGCCACCACAGGCTGCCTTATCCTCCAGTGTCTTTATTTGACTGTCAAAGCCCTAATGGGACTTTTAGTCACTGTAACATTAATGCATCGATTAGCATGGGAGTAATTCCATAATCTTCTCAGACAAGAACAATTTCATGAGTTTCAGCTCATGACGTGAAAAATTAATTTGCCAGGCTGACAATGCAGAAAGAAGACCTTGGAGGTTGGTTCCAGCTTCCACAGCAAGACTGTTCCTCACCCTGGGATTTGGTCATCGGGCCAGGAGTGGGAGAAGAAGAAGCTGGGGCTGGCACTGAGGCAGGTTTACAGAGATCATCTTCACAGGCGAGGCTGCTTGGCTGGTGCTCAAGTAGCACCCAGCTGTGTCTGGCAGAGGGATACATGAAAGCTGGACTTACACCTCCAACTCAGCTCCCTCAAGAAACAGCAATCAGGTAACAGAGATTTTCACTGATTGATGTCCCAGAATATGAGTGGATGCAAACCATACTGATGCTCCAAGGGGTGAGATGACCAGGTGAGATGACCAGGGAAGCTGTCTATCGATGGATGCTTTCTACTTGGCTTTGATGCTCTTGTATGGTTCCCCCAGTGCTCCCATTACACCTTTGCAAAAACATATCAGGAAAACCAAAGGTGACTCCATTTGATACAAGTGGGCTTGGCTCTCCAGCAGGGCCCTGCAGGGAGGAGGTACTGGGAGAAGCCCACCAGGACCTCATGGGTGCCCTTCCCTCTTTCTGTTGCAGGGTCAGACCTCTGGCTCAGCACTGCGCCCTAAGAAGACACAGAGTCTTTACTGTGCATTCAGCATCTGGCTACATAAGGCAAAGCATTAACCCTTTTCCTCTCTCTTCTCCCAAAGGATAATGCTGGGGAACCGGAACAGACATGAGGCAGCAGTTTTCAGGATGTGCTGCACTCGCTGTAATTTCTGCCTGTGGCAGGAAAGCCCTTTAAGCCTTGGTGCTGTGCTTAAAAGTGCCTGATCTCAACACAGCACAGGTTTCCCTGAGCACTGCAATCCTCCTCACCCATACAGTACAATCATTGGGTTTTTACTCTATTTTTCCTGAGAGGTGATCGATGATAACTAAACTTACTTATGAATCCAGTTCCTACCCATGATTTTTAATGGGATTTCAGTGGGTTTGGTTATATTATTGCAGCTAGATACACGAGTAACATTCCCCTTAAACAACAATTGTTCTGTAAGAGAAAAAAAAACAACAGTCCCTACAGCTCTGTAGGTCTGGATGTGCCATAGGGAAGGAACAGGTGCATGCACACATGCACAGGAACTTCCCACTTGAGAACCCACATCCCATGACAGCCCTGCTCAGAGTACAAGCCCTGCCAGCTCCCCATGCTTCATTCTCTGTGTACCTTCATCCTTCCTAACACAGCTGACAAACGGCAGGTTTCAGTTTTAGCTGTCTTTAAGATCTCCCAGAAGGATGGGAAGGATAAAAACAAGAGGACGACCCGTAGGTGTGCTGGCAGCTGGGTGGGCAGCAGTGTGTGTGGGGTCGGTGCATGCAGGGTGCTGCACACCTGCACCCAGCCCAGGGTGCAACATTCACACAGGCACAGAGACAGACACGGCAGCCCACCCCAACCTGGATGTGCACTGTGAACAGCTCTTTACAAATCGCTTCAACCCAAGTTAAGAAGATAAAGGGCAGCAGCTCTTAGTGAGCACAGAGCTGGGCAGCGTGACGGGGCAAGATGGAATTGCTGCTTCCCCCTCCATCTCCCTGCACTAACGGTGCCCCCCAATGATTCCCGTGGATTCAGCACAGCTCAGACATCAACCACCTCCTCGAGCATCCTCATTTTCAGCAGCACCTTCTGTGTTATCTTTAGAGAGAGCTTTTCCCTGCCTCTTGCACTGCCTCTCCAGCACTCAGCATCAAGCCCCCAGGAGCTGCTGGCTTTTTGGCAGCATATTCTCACTCCTTTCCAGCCTCCTCCCCCCCCACCCCCCCACCCTGAGCACTGAGAAGGAACACTTTGCTCTTACCTTGGGTACCCCAAGTTGCAGCCAATCCTGTTTGCTGCGCGGTGCAGCGGGAGGCTCCGTGCCAGCATCTCCTCTAGCGGTGATGCAGCCCTGCTGGGTGCTGCATGTCAATGATGCAGCCAAAGGGGGGATCCCGGGATCTGGGGAACCCAGGGCAGAGAGAGAAGCGGGGGGGCTGCCTACCCTACCTCCCTGCACTGCCCACCCCAGCCCCGCTGCAGAGCAAGAAGAGAGAGAACAGAGGGATGGGGAGAGAGCGAGATGCTGCTCGACAGGCACGGAGGAAGAAAGGAGAAGCTTGTGTAATTTCATCACGTTAATCAAATCCAGCCCCTTGCCTTACGTTACAGCTCTCCAGCAGAGTTCTGCATTACATGGGTATTTAAAAATACATATATTTGTTATTATTGCTATTGCTGCCATGCAGGCGTGCTTCTGGCTGGAAGTAGAAGGGAATCCCAGCATGACGGGGTATCATTCTGGCACCCTCCCTCTCTCTCTCCACTTTTATTCACTCCACCGCTGCATGCAAGACCCCGACCCTGGAATGAGCAGGGGGTGAGGCTATGGAAGATGATGCTCTGTGTGCCACATTTCAGGGACAGCCCCATTGCAGGATAAACCTGTTCTGCTCTCAGCCCCCTCGTGTTTGTAATTGAGAGCCCATTGCTGGAACACCAACAGCAGAAAAAATCTCAGTGCCCATGCAGTTTTGTGCTCACAAAACACTATGTGTGGAACTTATTCTGCTACAAACTTTCTATGATTTAAAGAGATAATCAGGTAATGCAAAGAGGCATTTTACTGAGGAATGAAGCACACCGAGCTTGGCTGCACTGCAGAGCTGTTCTCCAGGTAGACAACTCTGCACTGGCTCCATCTATGTGGGCTTCAGTCCTAGAAGCTTAGAACTCAGGCTGAGCTGATACCCCAGCATTTCCCCACTGATTTTGTACCATTTGCTCACTCCAATGCAGTTATAATCCCAGCTTGCTTAGGTCATGATGGGGACTGCTCAACAGCCTGCTTCCAGGCACCAGACTGCAGTGTGGCATATTCTGCATGGGCCCACTGAATTAATAATAATAAGAAAGCATTGCCAGTGCTGCAGGGGATGGGGGCACACCCTGCAACATCTCTGTGTATAGAAGTGCCCCAAATAGTCCAGATAACGGAGAATAAAAACTTTCTCTGGTAGATTTTGACTGTAAGTCCAGCCACTCCTCCCAGCTCTGTCAGCAGGAGTCAGCCATAAAGCCATAGCTTTACCTGTGCCTCAGTTTCCCCACCCATATGAGACAAGGAGTCATCACTTGGATGCTCCCAAGGTCTCTTTGTCCTGTATTTTGCAGCCCGTTCACCCACCTCAGTTCACCTGGTGTGAATCTCCAACTCAGATGCGTTTGTAATTGTTAACAGCATTCTAACCTGGGCCTGAAAATCCTCTCTTCTATCACACTGTTTGCTGGTGCAACTCCTGTGCTGGTGGCATCGCTTCCACACGAGAACTTCAGTAGATGATTAATGTGGTTATTTTCACACCCACTCATTTAAAAAATTGAACTAAAATCTGAGGCTCAGCTTTATTCTCCCTCGCGCGACACATTAGTTTAATTGCATTTTGCATTTGGTGCAGTGCACTGATTGCTTTGATGTGGGAGCACTTCAGAAGTCAAATTATTATCATCTCTCCTGGATGCTGTAGGCCAAATATCAAGGCTATGGCAAAACTAAAAAGCAAGGCAATCTATCACAGTGCCGCTGAGAATCGCTTTGCATACATGTCACTCTTCCTGCCAGACCTTCAGCTCATTAATTCTTCAAATGTTTCAAACCACAGCAGTTCTATTTTATGTCAAACACACTGAACCTCATGTGGGTCATGCTCCTTCCATGACTACATTTCACCAGAGGGAACTTTAGGGTAGCCCCAGAGGTGCTCTTTGAAGCCCATTGCAGCCACAGTGGAGGAAGGTTGCTCTGCCTCATGCTGCTTTGCACTTGCAGGTGACATCACAGGAGAGGGAGGAACACAGTAGCATGGCCAAAACAGCACCCTGCTGGCTCTGCTGGGCTGTTCATAACTCCTAGCAGAGCTCCTGCATCCACATCTGCATTACTTACATCTGCATTACCTTCTGTTTTCTATGCAGGATAGATCTAGCTAGAGTAAACTTGTATTAAACACCACTGCAGGACCAATAGGAAAGGGGATGATAAACCGGAGAGATGATTCTTATCACTGTAACCATCAGTGCTTGTAATTACCTCTGCACCTCTGTGCCTCCCTCCATTAACCGCAGCTGTGCTGTGAAGCCACGTAAAATCAGAGTGCCACTCTTCAGCAGCTTCTCAAATGCTACTGGGAAGGCTTACAGGGGAAACTAAAGCAAAGCCAGAAGGCCATCTTCTTGTTGGATAGGGCGCACTGCTGAGAGCTGCTCAGACAACAGAACAACACTCGTGACACCTGAAGAATGAGTCTTGCTGCACAGCAGGACCTGTGCTGACAGCATCAGACCCACTGAATAGCACTGTCACGTGTGAGGCTCTGCTCTGCTGCATCCTTATCAGGATCACCTTAAACATCACCCCTGTTTTCTTACTTTGGCTAATGGTTCTGTTAGTTGAGATTTAAAACCCCGAATAAAACTGCATGAACCATTGAAAAGCGGTTCAAACTGCTTTTTCTTCCTCTGTTTTTGTATCTTTCGAGGAAGGATGCATTATCAGGTCAGCAATGACTTTGCAGAGCACTAAGGTGCTAGGCAGAGCTTGTTTATATGGCAAGGATGAATGGTTCCCTATGTGTTAATAGCACAACCGGTGACAAAACCTTGGCATTAATATTTAACAGCCTTTGTTATGTTCATGCCTGACTGTTATCCAGAGAGGGCTGAGTCAGGAGATTGGAAGCTGCTGGGAATTAAATTAACCATTATTGGTGGGAATTCACAGAGTAGAAAGTGGAAAATGGAAGAGATGCTGTTGTGCTGTATGGCAGCCCAGTGGTTGAGAGACTGTGCTTTTATGGGCTGCGTGTAATATTAAGAAAGGAATTATTACAATGGTGCACTTTGGCTCTTATCAACACTTTAACATTACAGCCTGCTCTGCACGTGTTTGTAGGTATTAATTTGGAGAGAAATGAGGGAGAAAATGTGACAGCCTAAAACCTGCATGCATCCCCTGCAAATCCATGGCTATCCATGGAGAGCAGGGCAGAAAACAGACAGAGCATGCTAGAAGAAGCAGTGATAGACACACATTCTCTCTGTTACATTAAACAAACATTAACCCCAAACCCACTCTCTCTCTCTGTCCCCATTACCATGGAGCTGCTGGTCACAGGCAGTTCCATCCCGCTCCCCCCACACCTGCAGCTGCAGGGCTGTTAATCACTTTTAATTGCCCATAACACTACACTCCAAGGCCTGCCCTTGTTTCCACCCAGCAGCACGCTTTTCATCTGGGTGACTTTCAGGAGCACTCCGTTTTATGTGGGCAGCTAAAGGTGTAAGAGAATGTGCTATATTATATTACAAAGACATTTTATATGGAGCTGCAATACTAGAAAGGGAGAGACAAAGAGGGAGGGGGGGAAGGTTGTGTTTCATATTTTTCTTTCTTTTTTTTTTTCCCCCCTTTCTGAAGGTACTTTCTGCTGAATGTCCCGGAGGGAAGCAGAGGGGCCTCCCTTGGTGAAAGGTGGAGTAAAAACGTGGTAGAAGCAGCAGGGATGGAGCGAGGGCAGCTGCACCGAGCGCCGCGGGCCAGCAGGGGGCAGCAGCAGCGCGGCCCAGCGGGCTTAGAGCGCCTGCTGGCTGCAACATGGCGGAGGGGGTCTGGCTGATCCCAAGCACCCATAGCAGCTAGCTAGCTATTGCTGTATATTAACAAGCGTAATGAGGAGCCATCCATATTCCTGCCTGCCACCTGGTTGTCCCTCGGGCAGCCGCTCAGATATTTGCTCTTAAAAGAAACCCCACAGCTGCTCGTTTCCCAACCCCTGTTCTTCCCTCCGGAGCCAGCTGGATGCCAGTTGCGTGTGCACATGTGCCTTGCAATGAGAGTTTCATTAGCTGAGATGAGATAGACTCCTCCCTTTCAGCCAGCCCCCCGGGGTAGGTTGCAAAGGAAACCCACAAACTTTTGGTTTTGCTTTTTTATTGGAGCTAATGAAGAGAACAGTTTGCAAGTTCTGTGACTCATGTTTATATCCTCTCTAGCTACAAGTGGAAATGCGGTGTCAGACAGCCTGACAGGTCAGCGTGTGACCACAAACAGCACTGCCAAGACACATGGGGTTTGATCCTCACAGTAGGGATGGGCACACAGGTTTGCTCGGTGTTGATAAAGATGCTTTTGTCTTGTCCAGCTGGAAGCAAGAAAGCTGAAACGATGTCAGAGATGGGGCTCAACACTGTTTGGAGCTTCTGGGGCATCTGTTGGTTTGCTGCCCTCAGTGCAAGATCTGGGCATGGTCACCTGTACATGTCCTCAAGGAGACCAAGTAGATGCTCACTATCATGTACATGGCTCTTCTAAACATAGCTGTGGAGCGCCAACATAAAACAACAACAAAGCTTTCATGCTTACTGGGAAGCACACTGCTTGCACTGCTAAGTGATATGCAGAAGACTAATACAGTAGCAGCCTCTGTCCATGTCCTTCCCTTTGTAGGATATGTGATAACCTCAGTGCTGTATCAAACACATCAGTAAGCCTGTGTATTTTTAGAGACCTACCCTTTCACCATGGGATATATGGCATACTGAGAAGTGCTGCACCAGGAAGGAGCTCCTCTCCTGGTGGAGCACTGCTTCTCCATCTTCACACAGGTAAGCTCATCCTGCTCTTTCTTCCATGAGGTGAGTTTTCTTCATTACAGTTCCAAAAGACATTCCAGGAACACAATTTTCATGTACATGCATGCAACTGAGCCAGGGAGGGATCCAAGCCTCCTTTGTCCTTGCCAGACATGAAAACAGCCAGATATCCCTAACGTTTTGGAGACTGAATGGTGGAAATGGGTGCTGTGGCATTGCCAGGGCAATGCAGATTCAACTCCTGACCTCATTTTGCAGCCTCACCTCTACCCATTTTCTCTAACAGACTGGGAAGCAGACCATGTGCAAAACTCACCCCACTCCCTTAATCACCTCCCTTCACCATATGTGTGCATCTGCCCAGATGCTTGCTGCCTAGACATTTTACTCCCAACTTGCACTGTTTCCCAGTGCTGCAAACAATCAGCTGCTGTATTCCTCTGCAAGCATAACACTTCTGTGCACAAAACAGGGGAGGGCAAAGGACAGGATCTCCATTCACGCTGCTTGAAATCACTGCCTTGCAATGTGCTGGCAGTCTTTGCAATGTGTTGTGTCTACATGTAAAGCTTCTTCCTGAGTTCTTTTCTTCCCATGTTTTGGATGCCCAAAAGTGACATAGAAGAGCTGGAAAAACCAACCAACCCTGGCCAAATGGTGAACGTTTTCTTTGTTTTACTTTTTTTAAGAAGAAAAAGAAAAAGAGAGTTCTGACCCTCAAACTCCCTTTGTGAGAGCCTGATGTTCATTTGTCTCAACTCATCAGGTCATGAATAGATCTCTGGTGCCTTCTGGTAACCTCTCAGGTCAGGATACAGGCACAGAGCTAGCTGACGTGGCAGTGATGGGGGCTCATTGCACACCTCTGTACTGGCCTGCAGACTCCAGCATGATCCCTTCAGCAGCACAAATAAACCCAACTTGTTCTCACCCTGCATCTCAGCACTGTTTACCTTAGGGATTGCTGGGCCCCTGGATCTGGAGATGCACGCTCTCCTTGGAACTCCTGCCATGCAAACAGCTGAGATACTTCCACGTCGCCTATACCCAACTCTCATCAGGAGGAAGTATCTCATCACCATCTCTAGCAGGCATGTGGTGCCAGCCAGCTAGCAGCCTCATCCACTTATAGTCCAGCCTCATCTCTGCTTTGTTTGCTTCTTTTCATGGCAACAGACAAGCTGTGGAGCTTTTCGCCCACACACTTTACCTGATAACAGCCTCGAACCAGCATCTGTTTGCCTAGAGGCACAACTCCTTGCTACTAGTCAGGACCTATTTCTTAGGAATTGTTGATAAATGATGTCACTTTGGAATGAGCTCCATCAGCCGTGTCTGAACTACCTCACCTGCCACTCCAAAACTTGCTGCTGCCTGTGTCCAGTTGTGCACGGGAACGACAACAGACATCAAGGCAGCTCCGTCTAGTGCAGCAGAAGGATGTGCTCAGCTCCTTCCTGAGCATTTAGATCCACAGAGCTTGAAGAGCTGAAGTTGTGCTCCCCATCCCACACGGTACAGTGTTTGACTTAAAAACATGGGTGTTTCACAGCTTTGCGTGGAGCTATTTTGATTTCCAATTTGGAGCTGGCTCTTGGCAGAACACTTAGAGCATCCTTTTAGCCTTTGTCTTCTTAGGCTGGTGGTCAGATATGAAAGGGTACCAAGAAGTAGCTCAAACACAACCTTTGGCTCAGTAGGCTTGAAGGTCAAGGCTGCCTGACCCTGACAGTGGAATGCTTACCCATGGAAATGTCACACACACATTGCCAGGGATGGGCAAGAACAGCACTCATCTAACCTGACATGTGGCCTTTGCCTCTCTCCAATTTACAGCAATGTACAACAGCACATTTTAACTCTCGGATGGACAGCTGGGCTGTTGCAGCATCCCCTCATTTTTGCTGTTATTGTGCTGGGTGTGCTGGGTGTGGGACCCAAGACAAACACACAGTCACACAGAGACACACATGCAGACACCCTTTGCAGCTTCATGGGTTTTGCTGGCTTACGAACAAGGGAACAAACAATCTGAGGGAATGCAACTTCTCACCAGAGCCTGGCGGAGTGCAAAATCCCACCCAGCACCAAGGGCTCGTGATTTATGCTTCTGTTACTGCACTGACAGACAGAGGCAGGATTAAAAATACAAAGTCTTGCCAGATTTTCCATCCCCTGTGATGAAGCAGGAATCTCTGCTTTTCAATGCATTTGTGGATTCACCCTTCAGTTTTAAGGAGAGAAGCCTGCAAGTGGGGCAGGTTCAGCAGCTGCAAAGAGAATAAAGAAGATGCTGCAAGGGGAAAATAGACTTCTAGGCAGACTGAATCAGAAAGACCAGCAAAGGGAGAACATCTGAGTTCAGTAGCTGAGGTAAAGTGCTTTTTGTTTCAAGTGCAAACATGGAAACTGTGAATGTGAAGACTGAGACGTCTCAAAACGTGAAGACTGAGACGATGTGATTTTTAAGCATTTAAGGTTGAAAAAGCTTGTATGATCCTTGAAAACAGGATTCTTTAAGGGACCACGGTGATAAATTGTTCCCATAAATGATGAGAAATGTTTAAATCAATAAAACGTTTGTTTAGATGTCCATATGGAGGAAAGATACAGTCTGTTGCTCTTCATATTGGATTGATCCCACTGTGTTAAATTACAGCTGGCTACGGCCCTGCATCGTTTACTGCACAGCTTGACAAGCATGTAAAATATTCACACTGAGCACAAAAATTTTGTGTGTCTGATCTCTGCATTGTCCTTGTCACTTCCTCCCAGCCAGGGCCAAATTAAAGGCTGCTTAATATGGGGGGAATCTCGCCGCAGCTCTCCCACAGGCCTTTAGCCACATTACCCGATATCCTCTTGGATGGCCCTGGGGAATGAGCAGCTGGGAAGCAGATGTAGGCAGCTTTCAGCACGTGACCGCGTGTCTGCCTATAGCACTAGCTGTGTTTGGGATGTATCAGCTGCTCTGGCCTGGTGGCCATAAATACATAAATACAGCAGTAGTGTGGGCAGGGTCTTAAAGGAGTCGTGGCTGTCGGAAGGCTCACAGAGGATAGCAGCAGTTCTGGGTGGCAGGGGAGCAGCCAAGGAGGGAGTGGGAAGCAGTGGGTGATGCTCCCAGCCTCTCACTGCTTTTCCTAGGTGACCTATGCTGCAGGGCAGAGTGAGGTATTCCTTTGTGGATCCCATGGAGGGGACAGGGAAGAAGCTGAGCCAGGTAACAAGGGTACTGGGTTATTGGTGCTGCAAAATGCCAGGCTGCTTATCCCCATTGTCCTCACTTTTTCAGGTTCACTTCATGAACATGGGTCAGATTTCATCACATTTCTCTACACTCATCTTTTGTACATGCCAAGATAGCCCCATTAGTTTAGGGATGCTGATGAATGCTTTCCTGCTTCCTGCAGACACACTTCTACTTCCACAGCTCTCACTTTTCCCTTGAGAAAAGGAGCCCTGCAAAACCTGGGCATTGCTGCAAGCAGCAGCAGCAGAGCAGGAAGAGAAGCAGAAAAAAAGCAAGCTGATGTCCTAATAAGGGCCAGTAGAGGCCACTGCTGTATGCTTGAAAATAACTCCAGGACTGATGTCCCTGGCCTGGTCTTGGCTCTCAAGCACTCTTTCCTCCAGTGCAGGTTTTCCTCTTTTCTTCTGGTGTCACATCTTGGCTCCAGCACCCCCAGGCATGCTGCAGACAGGGTTGGATTGCAGCAGCCCTTTCTGCTCTCTGCAAAGGCTGATATTGGTGGCTGCACAACTTAATTCCTTGCCTCCAAGCTCCAAGCTGCCACCAGTAATGAGAGCTAACACATGTAGACCCCCAGGAGGCTTTGGTTTTCCATCCCAGGTATCTTTAAGACAGCGTGGTATAAAGATTATACGTATTTTCTTGAGTCTTTCAGACATGGTAACCTCAAGAAGATCCCACCTTTCAACCAGGGCATGGTCAGTTCTCCTGACTGTAGCACGTTGCCTTTGTCCCCTCTATAGTCCCATCCTTCCATCTAGCTGATGGCGATTTGGGCTGACTCTTATCAGAGCCTCAGCAAAGAAGAAGATATAACATGGACTGCGTGTTGAAATCTGTGAAAATATTTCTGCAGGTCTGTTTGTATGTAGCCAGCAGTGCAGCAAGATGTGGAGTGCCTTTGATGTTTTAAATGGCTTGGGTCTGTGAAAGTCAAGCTGAACTGCGCCTCGACTTTAACGAAGCAAACAGAGAGGTGACTGTGAACGGCAACTGCTACTTTTCAGAAAGGTGCCATTGTGGAAAAACAAGCAGGGCACCAGCAATAAAGTCAACAGCTCTTTTAAAAATAACTGGATTTCTTTAAATAACTGTAAGCGTGTTTTAGAATAGCTTGAAACGTTATTTTAAGAGACAGAGGGCCTTTTTCATTAGATGATGAAAGAGGACGTTAATTTCTCAGAAATCTGGCATTTTGTCAATGTCTGCCTTTGAAATTTATGAAGACAAACTCGCTCCCTGTGCCTGTGTTTTATCTGCTCATTACTCCCAGTACCAGGGGGAACAGAGTGCTCTCACAGTGTGCTCTGATGGAGATGTTGTGCCTCGTTCTGTCTCAGTCATGATGAAATGTGGCTGAGCACATTCAGCTTGTTCCAGCCGACGTTACGCCTCTTTTTGCTCTCCAAGTGGAAATGCAGTCATCAGAGGGTGTGTACGTGTGTGGGAGATGGCTTCTCACAGAGCAGCTGGGATCCAGGCACTGGTGGGGCAGCGTTGCCACATGGAGAAGCTGCTGGACATGCACATGGCCATGGCTTCAGGCCAACTGGCAGCACTCTGCTTTGCCATCAGCCTTGTGGGACATATGGAGCCAGAACCTGAGTGAGTTGAAGGTTATGTACTTTCTGCCCTCCCTGATGGGGAAAGTGAAGGCTCCTTATGAGTAGATGCAAGACCTGGTATGAAAATGTTAGGAGCCAGTGCTTTAGGCAGCAGCAAATCCCCTGGGGACTAATAGTGCTTCCCTCTCCCCTATTTTTTTAATTCACTGTACTCATTGCTACTGTTAAGCAGCTGATGCTGAGTTACAGTGGGAATTGCCCAGGGATGGCACGTGATATGCGTATGCATGGAGGTAATGGCTTTACTGTGACCAGGTGGAGCTCAGAGCCAAGAGAGAGCCTCAGGATGGCTGCAGAGAAACTCAAGGGCTGCTCTTCACCTAGTCATCAATGCGTATAGGCAAGCAAATAATCAGGAAGGTTCTATTTCTGGCTTCTTAGTTATTAAATTGGTTTTAAAATACAGATTCTTTCAAAATGCCCAGGAAGATGTCTTGGTCTTTTGCATGTTCTTTAAATGCACAGCTGTAAACTACTGGCCCAAAACATTATTATTATTTTTAACCAGGGTTTCTGCACCAACTGCAATGTTTGCTTTGTTCTTCTGGTGCCACAAAACCTGAGAGAATAACTCAGTTCCTCTTCTCATTTTAAAGATGCTAAGAAAAGGAATCTCCTGCCATTACAGCAGCAAGCTGATGTGACTGGGTGCTGGCACTGAGAGGTGAGCCTCTGGTTTTCACTTTCAGGACAGGTCCTTAGTGTGAAAGGAGTGTCTGTGGTTTTAGTAACTACAGATGTAAAGGAATTGCAAATGGTTTTATTGATATTTGGATCTGTGTGTAAATCAGCCAAACAATAGCAAAGGAGACCTGTTAGGCTGCGTACATCAAGGCTTTCAACAGCTCTTCGTAAGGCAATCAAATAAACAGCGCTCCCAATGTGTAGAAAGTGTCATTTTGCTGTCTTCTGCGAGAAACTGTGAAGGTAACACCGCACCAAGAGGCCTCGTGCTTTGCGGGATGGTTTGTGATGTGCACCTTTCTTCCTATCTCAGTAGAACAGAGAGTTAGGAGCATGTTGGCTTGATTCTCTCTCTGTGTGACACTAAACCCTCTGATGTGGTTTGGGGCTGAATACATACATGCACCAGTGCTCTTGCCTTGTGACAAAGGAGAAAAACAAGTGCCAACATTTTGGGAATGGACTATAAAAGAGAGAGACTCAGAATCAAAGCAAAGGACTCTGAAGGGTATAGTTACGCGAGAGAACGTCACCAAATGCTATATCTGTGCAGCACTGACTATTTTATGTAGTCAAGGCTTCTATGCTATGAGACATTTAATCTCCTATCAAGCAATCTTCCTCCATGAGGAGGCTCTCAACTTTCTGATCTCTTGCTGCAAGCACACAAGTTGCTTTCTGCTCTTGACCACCCCAGGCAGACAGTGGGGGAAGGGAGAAGTGAATAAAAAAGGGAAACAGAGCATTTGCTGAAAGTTGCAGGTGACGGGGTCACTTAATCAGCCACAAACAAGTTCTCAGGGATGGAGGTTAACCCAAAAGAGCCACTGCCATGACCCTTTGTTTGCCAGGGCAGACACATCTTAAGGCACCATGAAAAAAAGCAGGAGGGAAGCAGGAAGGGGGCAATAGGTGGGAAAGTCATGCGAAGGGGAGAAGTATGTTTCTGGCAAAACTAATATGCACGTTGTGAAGACAAAGCCCTCATTAGTTGGAGAAGTCTGCAGACTGTAATGCCATCCAGGACACCTGTCAGTGCAGGGACAGAGGGGGCTGTTTGATCCTAATCTATTTCTTGCCAGCACGGCTCAGCTCTGTCTCTGTTTCATCTACCAGAGGTTTAGATGGCCGGTGCTGTGGCCCACTCCACAGCCTGCAAGGCTGGAGATAAGTCTTCAGAAATACCCAGCTGACCTTGGAATGAGCTTTGCTTGGATTTGCTTACAGGTGGTGATCAAAAATACCGTGTGACGGCTGCTTAGTGTGAAATAGATCCCTTCCATACAAAAGCACATCAGTGTGTATTACAAAACACAACTTGCCCAGCCGGAGATGCCAGAGATGCCATACCCCATTCTTGACACCACCAATGCAATGGGCTTCTTCAGGCTGCTGAGAAGTGGTTGAGAAGCAGTCTAGTGTTACAGGACTGCGCCCAGTCAGTACCCAAACCCCCGCTGTCCCTCCTGCCATTTGAATTTGTGGCAATGCATCTCTGATTTTCTAGGCTCTACATAACACTCATTTACACTGCATGGTGAAGCAGCTTTGCTTCTCCTCTTGATAACTGAAGTTATTTTGATCTGCTGTCACAAGAGATCTGCAATTGACGACAGGCCAACTGTTCGTGCTGCTGAACAGAGAGATGTTCAATGGCCTTTTGTATTTCTCTGTGATTTGGAAGCGTGTTAAGTCAAGGAAAAGCACAGTGGATTTTTACTGATTGCTGTGCACATCAGCATTGGTGGTGCAGAAGTGCTGGGACCATCTGGTGGGTGTATGTCATCCTGCAGAGCTGGGCTGGCTGGCAACAGGCACAGAGCTGGTGCGTGAGAAAAAGGGACTTTGTGATATGGGGAGAAGAATTTCCTGGCTCCCCTACACTGGGAATTTCTTTAAAGAGAGGCTACTTTGTTCTTGGTGCATGAAGCCAACTACCACAAACTGCCACAGGTACGTGTTGTAGTACACTGGTGTTGGCAAAACAGATGGTGGGTGGCTGATGATGGAGATTTGCAGGGCAGTGTTTTAAGCAGTTAATGTTCACAGGTTTTGTGAATATGCCTGGAGTTGATGATACCTGGTGAGGTATAAGAACAGGCTGCCCAAAGATGTGGTGGGGTCACCTTCATGGTTAGTGGGCATGGTGGGGTTGGGTTGATGGTTGGACTAGATGATCTTAATGGCTTTTTCCAACCATAATGACTCTATGATTCTATGATCAGAGATTTGGGTTCTCTAGATGATGTTCCTCTGAGAAAACAGAGATCCAAGGAAACGGATCCCCCTTAGCGGAAGGAAATCTGCTCCCTGTTTGCCTGCTGAGGAAGGCATCTCTTTTGGTACTTCTTTTTCATCCCACAATGGCAACTTCATGAAAATCAATGAGAGAAGTTTGAGGTGGTACTTAATGCAAGGATATAAAGGTGAGACGTGTTCACTGCTCAGATAAGCTGGAAATGTTTGCCCTCACCAACATGGTATTGGTTCCCAACACCTGGAGAACTCTCCTCTCCCTCCCTCAGAGATTTGAGACACTGTTTGAGAGTCTCAATCTTATCCAGCCCACAGAGATAAAGAGAGATGATCTGAGCACTGAAAGCAAGAAAAGGTCCTAGACAGAGAAGATACCATCCCACATCCATGTTATAGATACAGTTTTGGCCTTTATAATCACTACGAGGTTCAAGCAAATGTCTCCAAATGCCCTCGACTTTGAGGGTTTCTCCAACTGGTTTGTACAAAAGGCAAATAGACACATCATCTTTGGCAGCAGTTCAAGAGAAGCCAGGGATGCCATATGTGTTCACATCCTGGCCACACGTGGGGATGGTAATAAATAATGGGTTGCAAATGCATGTGTTGCTTTCTTGATTACTTGCTTTACTGTGGGATCTGCTGTATTGATTAATTTTAATCTACTTTGCATGTTATTTAGATCTGAAATTGAGCAGAGTGCAGGGGATGGGGAAACTGCTCTAATTTTTAGGGAGTACACTGCATTTGATTAATTTTATGGCCTGCATTGACTAAAAGCTTTTATCCTGGTCTGCTATCAATTTAATTCTCCGTGTTTGTCATTTTTTACTCCTGGGGTCCCACATAATTCAGTTTTGTAAATTGATTTGATTGATGTTTTCTGATCTTTCAATAGAGGCTTTTGGCATAGACTTGTCTGTCCCTCGCTTTGCAAGTAACTGGACAACAACCATTGCTAAGGACAGAAATAGAATTGTATTAAATTAAAATGCATCCTGTAAAGAACAAAGTGCCCAGAGCAGGCGCCTGCTAACCGTGTCCTTTGAAAAAGCACAAAGCGTAAAGCTGAAGTGCCAAAGAAAACCTTCCTCGAGGCTCAGTTAACAGTTTACAGTCTGCAGGTCTCCTCTCCTCCCTGCCTTCCATCCCACACCTATGCCATGGGCTGTGCTGTGGCTCGAGCCTCTGCTGGGACACACAGCGTCAGTTGCTGCCACGAACACGTGCAGGTGCACGTTTCTGACCAGGAGAAAAAAGGCAGCGCTTATATCAGGGCTCCCAGGGACATATGTAAGAGCTGGGTGTTAGCTCAGCCCATCAGCAGGTGGAGGGGCAGATGGGGCAGTGATGAGCAGCTGAGTTCCGCGTCAAGGGACAGCAAGGTGCAGAGCAGCACTTCCTGCAGGAGAGCCATGGAAATTACAGACATTTCATGGATTATACAGTGCAGGTCAACAGTGTTTGCATTTTGCTTTGGGTGTTTTTACTGTAGTCACTCCAGGCTATCTGCTGTCCTAAGGGCAAATTCCAATGTCTGCCTGCTGTGCCTTACTGAGGATTTTGTGTGTACACCGAGATCTATCCTAAAGAGGAAACTTCAGCTGGAGGCTGCCCTCAGTCACAGGCAATAATTTTGCAGCAGATTATACAGCTCAAGGGGCTTTATGGATGCCACTGGCAGAGTGTGAAGTAAAATGATGGTCAACTTCTCCAGGTGTGGCTGCTGCTATCTCAGCTACAGTGCCTCATTTTCCAGGCACTGGAACAAAGCCCAGCACACTGTTGTCAGCCACACTCACCCTCCCTGTGTATCTCAGTTTGTAGCTGCTTAAACATCATGAAAACAAATCTTTAATAGCTGCTGCTCCCATCATTACATTGAACTCTGTTTTCTATTCAGTTGCAAGGACAGCTAATTTCCAGCAAATGGGAACAATGCGCTCATATTGCTAATTCATGCCACTACACACAAATGTTCAGATTATGTTGTGCAGATCCAAATTCCATTCTCATTCATGAGTGCAGCTCAGACTTAAAACTCATCCCCTAGCAAGAAGTAGGAAGCCCTGCAGCAGTTTATGACATCTTAAAAAAAAAGAAGCAACTAAAGACAAACTGATTTCTTTAGTTTTTCAATTTCTTGCTATTTGAAAAGCAGACTTAGACTGGAGAAACCAGCATCCAAGGCAATTTGCCTGCAAGTGATCTGCCTGGCATTCACACCACTGCTGCACAAACATCCCTTCATCTTGGGTTGTGGTTTTATGTAGGTGCAGGAAGGATATTTGAGATAAAGGATTTGGGGCTGGACAACAATTTAAAGACAGAATTAACAGCTTGAAGATGGAAGTGGAGCACCGACTATATCCTGGTGAAGGCAGGGCACTGATGAGAGCATGGCCGGGCATTTGATACAGTGGCTGGCTGAGTTTTTCCCCACATTGATCCCAGGCAGAAGTATGAGATCCCCCCATAGGACAGGGAGCTCTGACCTGCCCAGAGCAGCTCCGGGAGCTTAGTCCCATCCTGCAGCCTGCGGTAACGCCTCACCTATGTCATGGCAAACAACTGCTACTTTCAAGAAGCTCACTTGCAGTGACCCACCCCTGCAGACACTGCAGGTCAGGCTGGATGGGGCTCTGAACACCTGATCAGCTGTAGGCGTCCCTGTTCAGTGCAGGGCAGTTGGACCAGATGGCTTTTAAGGGTCCCTTCCAACTCAAACGATTCTGTATTTGCTAACAGCAGCGTTGCCATTTCCACCATTTTCCAGGGCAAAGTGTGGAAATAATTACAGAGATGTTCCTCGATCAGACTTTCACAGTCTGTGCAGTGGCAGAGGAACAACAAGCCCTAAGGAAATGCAGTGAGGGGCAACGCAGGGCCTTGGCAGGACATGAGTGGGGCTGCTGGGTTTTGTGCTCGGGACAGGTGGGCAGTGATTGGGTACAGCTGAATGCAATCTCTGTTGGGCAGTGTGCGCTGGGAGAGCTTTACAAGAGCTGGAGGCGAGAAGGAAAGCAACGTAGCTCCGAGCAAAACAGGCTGTAAAGCTGAAGTTTGGTGTGCTGGAAGTACCCCCTTTAAGCAAAAATAACCCGCTGCATCCAAAGCTGCCCGCGTCCCTTTCCCCCAGAAGCACAACGCTACCACCAATCCCGCAGAGCAGCCGCGCGCACCGCCTCGAGCCAACCGAGCAGCAGAGCCGCCAGGTGTTCCCCAAGTGTCCCCAGCGTGGCTCCGAAAACGAGGATCGTCGAGCAGCGCCACAAACTCAGGAGCGAGCACCGCAACCCGCTCACAGCCACCACCTCCCCGCCCGGCCCCGGCCCCCCGCTCTCCACCCGCTGCTCGGGGGCGGCCCCGCTCCGCGTCGGCTCGCGGCGGCTCTGGGTCCGGCGCATGCGGGCTCGCGGCGGGCGCGGCGGCGGTGCTCAGGTTGCAGCCGCAGCCCCCGGCCCTCCTTCCTGCCCGCCTCTCCGGGCGGAGAGCACCCGGCCCGGCCGCCTCTCTTCCCCCCCCTCCCCTCGTCCCCTTCCCTCTCCCTTCCCTTCCCTCCCGGCCCCGCTGCCAGGGGCGAAGCCGCCCGCCGGGCCCCGCGGTGAGTGCTCGTCCCGCCGGAGTTTAGCGAAGGGCCGCGGTGGGGGAGAAAGTTTTGGGGGGCGGCTGAAGCGGAAGGGAGGAGGGATCTTCCCGGGGTATCTCCGGCGGAAAGGGGCTGCGGAGGAACCCCCGGCCTCTCCGCGAGGCTTCCACCCTTCTTCCTCCTCTTCTTCGGGGCTTTTCTCCTTACAACTCCGCGTCCCTTCGCTTCCTTTCATTTCTTTCTCGTTCTTTGCTTTTTCTTCCCTGAGTTTGGGTCGATTTCGTCGCGCGGCGCTGCTCTCTCCGCCTCTATTGTCTACGGTTCTCCCCGCGGCGGTACCGCACGGCCCCGAGCTCCGGGGGGTACGGAGCGTGGCGAGCTCGGCCCGGGACATCGGCACCCATGCACACGTACATGCATACATACACACTTACACGCACGACGTTCCTGGAGCCCCAGGCTGGCCCCCAGCCTCCCTCCGCTTCCCCTCAATTCAAACCATTGATATGCTGATGTAGGGGCGGGCGGGGGGAACCCTCGAGCTGCGCTGACGCAACTTTGTATTCGCGTTTGTTTCCTCGTTTATTTGTAGCCGAGTCGATCGCTACCGAAGTCTCCGCTTCGTGCCGGAGTCTCCCGAGCGACTCCCGCTGTTGGCTTTTCCCACCTTTGGGGCTGAAGTATTTTTGGGGCTCTGAAGTTGTTCAGAGGGTCATTGCCACCGGGCCTGGTTTGTGTCTTCGTGCTGCTGCTCGCTGATGTCCCTCTCAAATGAATTTACGATGCTTTGGAAGCGAATGTGGGAATTCCTGGCCGAGGATTTGGCAAAGTTTGGGCGTTTCTTAACCTGATAAACCGTCAGAGTTTTTATTGATCTGCTGTTTGTGTCTGTGCTATGGGAGTCATGGAAAGGAGCTGGGATTGGTGGGAACGGCGTTGCTGAGCTCTGAAGGGGCTCTGCCCACTGAGCTGTGCTATCCCTGGAGCTCAGGTGTACGAAAAGTGGTTTGAGAAGTTTGAAAGGCCACGCTGTGCTGGTTGTGGTTGCTCAAGGGATTGGGGTTCTGTGCTGGCAGCAGACAGATGGGAGCTGTGCTGCTCCCTGTGGTCCCGGGCAGCCATCGAACCTGAGGTGCTCATGGAGATATGTGATGTGGGAGAACTATGTCAGACACGTAGAGCTCCCAAGCAGCGCTCAGACAGTTGCTTTGCTCTTGTGCTGCCAGTTCTGGCTCATGCAATCCCAGTTTGATTTTAAGGGGCTGAATAACATTATCTCACTTTTTTTTTTGCTTTTCTTCTTTTTTCTCTTCCCCCCTCCCAGGTCTCGTAGCAGGGTATGGGAGCATTAAGCAAGGTGATGGTATCTGGCATGAGTTCGGATCTGTACACGTCTTGTGCACATATGGCATGAGCGTAGCACTGCCTGTCCTCTCAGTGCTGGGCTGCCCTGGGGCTGCTGCTGGCAGGGCTTGGCTGAGGGGTTCTGCAGGGCAGACAGGTTCTGTAGGCAGCTTGATGATGGGGCTCTGTGGGGACACACTGTTCCATGGCCTGGTGTCCCAGCCTGTGGCTTGCTCTGGTGACCAAGGGATGCTTGGCATGGCCCAAGAAATGAGGGCAAGGTGTGTTCGGACAACGGAGCACAGTAGGAGTACTTCTAATGTACAGAGCCCTGCCAAGTAAATGGAGGATTTGAACCATGGTGTTGGGGAACTGGGAGACCCAGGGTTACACAGAACTCACTGCTAATCTCCCAGCGGGATCTGCTCTTGTGTTCTGGTCCAGGATACGCTCCTGTGCTAAGAGGAGGATTAAGTGCAGCTGAAGGAATCTGGTTATGCTATCCAAAGCCTGAGGTAGGGCAGCGGGCGATAAATTATACCGGAGGGAAAAAATGCTGGTAGGCTTATTGTGGTGTGTGCTCTGCTGGTTACAAGGGCAGGGGCTGCTGTTGTGTAGTTCTCTGCTGGCTTAGTTTTAAACAGAGCTGCTTAACAAAAGGCAATGTAAGTCACTGTGCCTGCTGCACCTATTTCTTTTCCACTCTGTATCCAGGACAGCAGGTATCAGTTTTCCCTGCCTGGTGTTCGGTGGTGTTCCACTTGCCTATCAAACAGCCCTAGAAGCAAAGCTGTAGCTGGTTATCTCTGCCATCTCCATGAGTGCTAATAATGCTATTTCTGTAGGGGTTCCCCACATGGGCAATAAATAGTGTGGAGTAAATTAAACCATGCAGCTGATAAGTATGGAGTGCCTACTTGGGTTCAGTGTTGCTGTAGTGGGGGAGGAGGGTGAAGGAGTTAGGAAGTGGGCTGAAAGGCTCTCATAGACTGATCGTGGCCCCATGATTGTGAGTGAGGTGGCAATTTCCAGCCAGAGGATAACACAGGCATGTAGTACAGGTGGAAAGTAGTTCAAGAGTGCTGGGCAAAGAGATGTCAGTTGTTTGCATGCATTAATCACCTGTGGCATAAAGGTGATAGGTGCAGGTAGTGTAGGTACATTTCTGCTGTGGGGCTGTGGCTCATACAGACTGCCTACTTTGGGGAGGGGTGTGCTCCACCTGCACTGCCTCTTCCAGGAAATGCACTTTTCTAAGTCAGAGCTTGTTGGCAGCATGCTAGATACCGCAGGGTTTTAATGAACAACCAAACTGTCTTTCCCTTCTTTCATTTATGTTTCTTTTCCCTTGAAGATTGCTGTCAGTAGTTTAGATGTGGGGAGGGAATCAGCCCTTCTTTGTGCTCACTGAGTGTTCAGACACTGAAATCGTGGTGCTACAGCCTGGCAGCGCTGCTCTTAGTTTGCATGGTTGGTGATTTGCTGATGGTCTGTGTGGTCTTTGCAGTCTTTTCCAACCTTACTGATTGTATGAAAAACAATGCCACGGATATGGCATGTTATGCTCTCTTTCTTTCTTTTTTTAAACCTGCCTTTCTCCCTTGCAAATGACCTTTATGCAGATGTAGAGGCAGAGCACATCCCTCAGAGCTGGCTGCTTAGTTCCCTTGCTTAGCGATAAGGAAATATGTTGGCAGCGCTCCGGGGTAAGCTGCTATGCTGGGAACTTGGTGCTGCAGTCAGGCTGTAGAGCTCTCCCTAAACAACTTACATCAATGGATTTCTGTTCCATTCCCTTTGTCACACAAGTGAGGTGACTTCTCCCTGAATGCCCCTGGTGCTTTTTGATAGTGAGGAAGGTGTTTGGCTTCAGTGCCTGTCCCTGTTTTACAGCATGGCTGATGATGATGATGAGAGATGTTACTGAGATAAGCCTGCGAGTTAGAAGTTAAGTTGTTTCCTTTTAAAATTCCTTAAGTCTACAGTTCACCTCTGTGCAGAGTGAGGATCGACGTCCTCTGCTAAAGTAAACCCTGATGTTTTTTACCATCTTTTTTTTTCCTTTATGACCATTTTAGGTTCACTCACAGTGTTGAGGAAAGGGGTGTAATCTCAAAGACTTTTAAGTAGTCAACAGTCCTAAAAAAGAATGCAGTGTGATAACCTGCTGAAAATAAACTGTAATTCTGTTGGAGCTCCACCTGACCTCGTGTTATGTTGTCATGTTCTCTAATGAGATTTTTGTACGCATGTAAAAGAAGAAACCTGAAAATCAGAAGCTGGAAAATTTCTTGTGTGATTTTTGTAGTGAGTGAGAAAAAAAGCTGAAATCCTTTCTGGAATGGCTGTATGGTTCCCACAGCCCATGTGCAGAGCTGCACCGGTTTGGGACCTCTCAGATATTGGGCATGGGCTTGGAGGAAGTCTAAGGAGAAAATACCCTTCAAAGTACGGCATCCCGCATAGCTGCTCCTCTTCGGTGCTGTTTGAGATGTCTGAGCACAGGCCTTGCAGCTGATCCTGTTTCCTCCTGTAGCTGTGACTTCAGGTATTTTGGTGCCTTTGAGTGGGAGGGGGAATAAAATGGGTGGTGAATTCATTTAAATGAAGATGATGAATGTTGGTGAGACTTCTTGATGTTTGTGAGTTACAGTGATCATCCTGGAGAAGAGCAGGATATGTGGCAATCGATGGCGATGCTCTGGACCCTGTGCTGAGAACCTACCTGATATGCTGTGTTTCAGTCCCATCTGTGTCTCTGGGATTTTTATCACCCATGGCTAATGCAGGTTGGAGCAGTAAGTTATGTGACAGGCTCTGTAGCTTCATTTGAATTGTATCTGAGGTTCCTGGCAAAGTTACTTGGGAAAGTATATCTCTTTCCCAGCGTGTCTCTGCCCCCAGTGGTGTAGCTGCTGTGCGAGTCTGAGTGCAAAAGCTAATAAAACCATTGCAAACAAGTGCTTTGGCACGAAGGGCTGCCTTCAGACTCCTACCACTGACTCACCCTTACTTTTTTCAGGAGCTAACACACCTGTTGTACATCACGCAGATGCTGGCTCCTGCAGCTTTTCCTGCTGGCAGCAAAGGGGCTGTGAGCATCCAGCATAGGCTGTAGTAAGGAAGAGAAAATGGGGAATGGTAAGGCTTGGGTTTGCTGCAATGAATGAAAAGATCTCATATGGAGACGGCTTGTTTTATAGAGTCATTTTCCTCCTGAGCTTCCTTTGGGATGCTGGAGCTTTTGGTCCCATAATAGTGTTTAGACAATGGATGCTTGAATGGAGGAAGCAGGTGTTAAAGAAAGGGGGAAGTGAGCTTTTGGGGGGAAGGGGATGCAGGATGGCACAGTTTGGTTGTTATACACAGTGAAGGGTAGGCCATGCACAGCGCAACATGCTTCCTAGCTGCTGGACCCACAGTGAGATCACAGCAAAACCAAGGCTCACCTTCCTCAGGTGGCATCCCTCGGTGAGTCAAGCTTAGGCCATGCACCTGCAGTTGTGTGTGATGAGTCTTGTTGTTTTGTTCCATGCTACCATAAATCTGTACATCTGAAACTCCCCATTTTGCACTCAAGTAGTGCTGTGCTTTGCTTTGAAGGCAATCCTCCAACAAATGAGTTTGGGTGACCTGGATGCAAACAGATCCCCATAGTGCGACCTGAAGCTCCTTAAGTTGGTGCAGATATCGGTCCTGGAGATGAAAGCAAAGTGCTGCAGTTCACATGCTACATTGCAGATGTTTTTGCATCCATAGCTGAAAGACTTCCCATACGGGGAGCACCGACAGTACTTTGCATGTCTCCACGGGATTTGCAGCCTAGGCAGGAGCTTCCCTGGGTGAGGCCGTCAGTTTTTCCATTGCTGAGTGCTTTGCAGCCGCTCCACCCATTTTTATGATGAGTGATCATCGTGCACAGCCCTGCACGAGGTGGTGAGCAAACCTTTCGTTGTGTCGCATGTAAATGTTTGTGCTTTCTCTTCTCCTAGCAGCTGTGGTGAAGGTGGGTTGTCTTAGCTGAGGGCAGGGTAGAGAAATTAACGTTAGACCCCCTTTTTAAGTATGGCTGCAAAGAGGAGTTTCGTGTAACCAGCATCCATTTTACAAGCTACGGGTGACTCCTTCGCACTTTTCTGTTGTGTGATGCAAAATGTTACTGTTAGCTGCAGGTTTTCCAGTATTAGGCAGTACAGTCACCAACAAGAAAGTAAATGGGTCTGTTGTGGGGTTATGCTGTGCTGGCTTCAGCACAATCAGTGCCCCATCCAGCCCTTGTTCAATATGGGCTCAGCTCTGGGGCCGCTTCTCCCTTCTGCTGATGAATTTTAGAATGAGTTTTTTGGTCACTGCTGCCTGATGAGGGGCTGCAAGGCTGAGGGTTTGAGGCCTAACTGGGTTAACAGTGCCCTTTTGTGTGCTGGAGTGGGCGTCTTGCTCAGCTGGTCTGAAAAGCGTTGTGGGGAAGTAGGGTGATGGGGAGACAGTGGGGTGGTGTGGAATGGGGTGATGGGAAATCACCACTCAGTGATTAAAGCAGAGCTTTGGTCCCAGCTTTAATGGGTTAAGCTAGAGAATGAGCCAGCTCCTTGCTGGAAGGACTCACAAGCTGGAGCTGGGGAGAACAAATGTGTTTGCATGGACGTTAAGAGGATTAATTGTTTGCAGTGCATGTTGAAAGTAGGAAAATTGAAGTAGCACTCAAGAGGTAACTGGCTGCACATTGGGTACGTATTGTTGTTTTTCCCACCTTCCTGCTGGATTATACACAACATTTGTCCATCAATCACTCAGAATCCATTTGAGTTCCACATTTTTCTCTAATCTGGGTGTTTTGCACTTCACTCCTTCAGCTTGCTTATAGGCAGTAGTAGCCTTAAGCAGGAAAATGTTCTCTCTTCAGCTGGGTTATCTGCTGAAGAGGTGTGCTGCAAGCTGTAGTGGGTTTCCTTCTGCAGCTGGAATGATCTCTGTTTAAACTGCAGAGTGCTTAAGACCTCCCTGGTTTTTGCTTGATCAGATTAACTAGGATTTTGGCAGGACTTTGTGCTGCTTTTTCTTAGCCAGTCAACTTGTGTGTTGAGCCTTCAGTAACTTTCTTGCTTTGTAATCTCAAAGTTCAAAAGTCATCAGGCTGCTGGAGAATAAAGGGAGATCCTGTCCCAGCGGCAGTGAACCTCCAGAATGGCCCTGCTTCGTGTGCCAACATCAAGCTCCAAAACGATGGCAAAATAGCAATCCCACAGTTACTGTATGACTGTATTGTCCAAAACAAGGGGGTGTTTGAAAGGTGTGAAAGTGTTTTCAGTGAGTGTAAAATTATCAAGTGTTTTGTGCTCAGTTTGCAAGGCTTTTATTCTTTCCCTCCCATAATTCGTGATATCTTTGCAAACTGTTAGTAAAAATCAAGACTCATCATTGCTTCTGATTATTAATTAAAATACTGCTTGGATAAATAAATACCTGTGTGTATTTATGCCTTGGGCTTATGATAGTGCAGTGCTAAGAGGAAAAGTTAGGCCTTTTGGTGGAAGTGAGCTTAAATTCTGCTTAGATCTTGTCTTCAGGAATGCTGCAGCATTTGGTGTTTGCTTTGAGGGAGCTCAACTGTTTGCTTTGTAAGGGTTTCTTTTGGGCTGTCATAGCTGGTGCTGGCTGTGAGCCGCCAGATAACTGGGGAATGAAGGATGAGGTTTAGGTCTGTGACCGTGGACCACCCCATGCAGTGGGGTTGGATGGGTGCTGGTGGGGCACAGCTGGGCCAGGGCATGGATCAGGCCATGGTCACTGGTTCTGTTCACCTCCTAATTTCTGTCTGCTCTCTGCTTTCTGTTAGAGAATAAATCTGCCATGCCCAGCCCGGAGAGGCTCTGGTGCTGCCAGGAAATTGAATAACTCCTGATCTATTCTTAATTTCTTGCATTTCCTGTGGTTATATTGTTTGTGTTACCAGCCCTAATATTTACATACCTTTCAGTGAGCTTTTCTTTCTTTCTTTTTTTTTTTTTTTTCCTTCTTTCTTTTTTCAGAAGATACTGCTTTGTTCCTATGCCTTGCAGAACAGGTTCTTCCATCTTTTTTTTTCTATTAACCAAACAACTTACTTTCTCAAAGGGTTGGAGGGGGGAGAGGGGGGAGTGAGAAGAACATTAGAGGAAACACCAAAGGGGGAGATATCTAAGAATAGAATTGCTTTTTGCTGATGATATGCTAAGACTCATTCTTAACTTGCATCTACCTTTCCAAATGTCCTTAGGCTTTTTGAGAGCTTTGTAAAACTTCCTGCCTATCAGATGACGTGTTTGTTGGTGCTGTGTCTGAATAGCAGATGCATTTCAAATGCAAAGGTGCTTCTATGAAAATGCTTGTAAGAACGAAATTGTGCTTCCCAGTATAACAGTGATGTGCCAGCCAGTGGGCTCTGCAGTGCTGGTACTGGAAGTCAGTGTTGGTGAATGCTGTCCTGCTGTATGGCTCTGGAAGTTCTAATAGAGGTTTCCCCAGAGAAGTGAGGAAGACCTCCACAAAGTACTCTGCTCCTCAAAGAAATGCACATCAACCTTTCGTCTGGGTGCAGCCTGAGCACAAGGCTGCTGTGTTTGGGGTGGATGAGGTAGCGTGAGGAGGAGGAGCAGCCAATTCCAAACCTGTTAGGGCTCAGGATGGATGAGTGCTGCAGAAGTGCTGTTTGCTCTGGGAGACTAAACCTGTGGCTTGTAGGGTAGAATGAAACAAGGGGAAATTCAAGTATGGTAATATGAAAGGGTTTTGCTTTGCCCCCTCAACAAAGGGCATGGTGAGATGCTCCCCCGCTGCTCTGTGTTTTCCTCCGTTCAGCTGCTGGTTCAGCTGCTGGTGGTACGGTTGTTGCTGAATGTAAAGAAATGTAAATAACACCAAGGTAGTGAACCCAGCGTTCCTGACTCCTTGGAAGCATCCTTGAATGGAAACATCTGTCTGTGAGCGCTCTGCAGTGCGCTTGCACAGCTGCACTGTTACGCTTTGCTCTGGCAGAGCCTTACGTACAGCCCAGTCCAGCGAGTCTCCTTGGCTGTTGCACATGAAACCAGGTCCTGAGCAGGAGTGGGAGGGGAGGAAACTCCGTGAAGCTGCAGCAGCAAGCACTGCAAGGCGGGTGGGAAACCACCCCGCTAATGCACTCAGGGCTTCTTCTTGAGCCTGAAGTGGAAGAACTCAGTAAGTGTTTGCTAAGCGTGCAACTAAAAATAAAAAGAAAAAAAAAAAAGTCCAAGAAATGAAGCAAATAATGCAGGAAATAATGAATGTTTCATGATTGGGAGAGAGAGTAAATGGGGCTCAGAGCCCTGAGCCTGCTGCAGGATGTCAATACCGACACGGGTGGGTCCTGTGCAGTGGTAGGGTTGGCAGCTTTAACTTTGCATGCAGACTTTGTGCTGCACTTGCTGCTGGTTTCCTGTAAGCTGTCAACAGCTCTGTCAAAGCTTTTGGAGATTTTTAAAACAGGTCAAAAATCTCCCTCTTACGTTGTTGCTTCGGTGCAAAACAGGGTTGCATGGTTGGATTCCCTTGGGCTGGGGGTACAGTGGTTGAATTAAAGCAACTTGTTTCTCTAAGGGAGTCCATAGCTGCGCTCAGCAGCGAATAATTCAGCATGAAGTGCATCCAGTTCTGAAAGGAAATAAAAAAAAAGGAAAGATGGGTTATTCATAACATAAATGACATACTTAGAGTTAACTAAGATTAAAAGTGCAGTGAGGACGGGCTAGCAAGCATTTCACTTTGCCTAGACTTAAAGCCTGCATCGGAACCTGCAGTCAAATTTGAGCTGCCAATTCAGCTGCAGCACAAAATGCCTCCCTGTCTCAATAGTAGTCAGCTAATCCTAAATTCGAAATGAATTAGGGTGGGGTTTTTTTTAGTTCTTTTCATTGGGCAGATTTACAAAGAATTACTCTGATTTTTGTTTTCCCCTCTGAGTCATTTTGAACTCCAAAGCAGTCATTTCATAACACAGAGGGGATTGCTTCTCCTGTCTCTCTAATGTCTCTTCAGGATTTCCAGCACTGTCAATAATTGCTCAAGGCAAAGGTACACTAATGTTATTTGATGAACAGGAAGTCTACAAATAGCCACGGGTGTTTTGCTGTGATTACATTTGCAGTGATGCAGGTGCTTGGTCTTACCCTGCTCATTGAAACCAGCGTTCTGCATAGTGCCATTTGTCAGAGCACGCGAGTGGGGCAGTGGGTGGGTGTCTGAGGGAAAGTACAGCAGCAGAATTGAATACAAGGGTTAAAAAATACCAACCACCACCCCTTTCCAGAAAAGAAGTGATGTGAGTGATGCTGGATGCTGTGAGAGGATACCCTGGGTGGGTTTTTTTGTTTGTTTTTTGGGATTTTTTTGGGGGAGTTTTATGACCTTGTGTTGTTGGGCTGTGAGTTTGTTTGGGAACACACTGATGCTGGAGAGGGGATGATATGCAAACAGGACTGTTCCTGTGGGTGATGATTATAGCCAAAATGGTCTTGGAGTAGTTTTGGGAGAATCTTGGCTCATATTCCTTGAGCTGAACTGTTGAAAGAAGTCTGTGATGTGGAATAAAAAGGGGTGGGAAGGAAGGAAGCGAGCTGGGAGAGGTGTGCACAAGATAAGTAGAGCAGCGCTCATCCTATCTCTTCCAAGTTGTTATTCCACATGGGCTATTGGAAGAAATAGGTCTGCATGTGAGGGACAGAAAATTGCAGAAACATAGTGCAAAGGTTTGTGAGTGAGGAATGTGCTGATGTCTTCAGCTGATGTTGGCCTCAGTGTCTTGGGAGACATAGTGGGGCATTCATGGTGTGGTATTGCTAACGCTTAGCACTGATTCTGAGCGCTTCTCTTGCTTTGGGACATTCATAGTATCATAGATCTGTTTGAGTTGGGAGGGATATTTAATGATTGTTAGTTCAACCCCCGTATGATGAACAGGGACGCCTACAGCTCAGGGTGCCCAGAAGGAGCAACTCATTCTTGATGGAATGACTCTTATCAGGAGTGTGACTTTTCAAGCTATTTAGACAGAAATGGTGCTGCATGTTCACAAAGGGAGAAGCATAAATATTCCAAGTGTCTAGTCAGTCCCACGGTTACCACTTTAATTATGAATGGCTCTCCCTGTGAGACACAGTGATAACTGCAGTGCTGCCTTGTTATAAATACAGTATCTTCTGTGCTATTGTTCAAAGACTCCTTTGGAAGCCTGATTTAATAGTTGAGCTGAGTGAATAATTCAAAAACTTTTTATCAAGTACTTGTTTAAATTCTTAAATGAGCTCACCATAACCTTTTTATGCACCCCTCCTGCATGTGTCATACAAGTATTAGAATAATTGAGTTTTACTAGTGCAAATGTTTCTGTGAGGCAAATTTTCAGAGCTTGATGTATGACTGTTTATGGAAAGGGGAATGTTAAAATCTTGCACACCAGTATCCATGCCAGAAACTCTCATTTGCTTACTTAGGGAAAGGAGAGGGGATGCGGGACCCTCGGCTTCATTTGAGCACTCCCAGCTAAGTCCATCCATCAGACTGACTGGTATGCAACTTAAAGGCTGAGCACGTGGTGAAGGGAACTCCAGTTGTATCTTTTTTTCCAGGCCTTTCTAAAACAGTAGCAGTACTTCTGTTAATTTTTGTTTTCCCTGATAAATACTATTTCTGACTTTATTTTCTTCTCTTCCCTCTTTCTATGAGAGCAAGCAGAACATTTGAGCTGCGTCTACTGAGCATCAATGAGTAGCTTAGCACTGAGAACACCCATGATCCTCTTTTGAGTTGGGTCTTCTCAATGCACGAAGTCCTGCTTCTGGAGGAGAGCCTTGCTGATGGGATCTTAGTTCTCTGTGTGGTTCTCTGTCTCTGATCTTTACTTAAAAACTCCTTAAGCAGATGAAATGTGTGTTGGGAAGTGCAGGTGTTGTGCTGAACATAGCTGTGGAACATTGAGCTTGCAGCCTTGTGTGGCGAAGCAGATTGCTGGAGCGATGAAGTAGCTGCTGTTGAAATCCTCTGCTTCCTTCACTTGCGATTGTTCCAAGTTTTAACAGTGCAGAGGCTGGAAATTAGCTAGGCATTCACTCCTAGGCCTGTAAATAGGGACAAAACCAAACCATAGCATGGTCTTCAGAAGTAGTAGCACTTGTTCTGGTTCTCAAAAAATGCCCCAAAATGCATGACAACAGCTGATCTTGAACGTGCAGAGGACAGCTGGTGATGTGTCAGATCCCAGTAAAGATATTCATCTTTTGGTTTTCCGAAGCTGTCATGTGCATGAATTCTTATTTTAACTGCAGCAAGATGAGCTGCATCCAGATAAGCACCAATGAGCATCGGTCCATTGTGACTTCTTTTTTCCTTCTGTGAAAACTGTTGACTGAGGAACAGCTACTCTATGTCTTTTTGTTTCCTCGTAGTGCATTGAGTACCAATGGTTCATCAGCTCCAAATTGCTAGTGCTGGCTCCTCAGACTTGAAAGCAAACACAAATGTGCACTTTCTTTGCTTGTTTTTAATTAATTGTTGGTACAACAAGGGTTGTTTCATGACAGGAAAGACCCAACAATCTTACATAACGTGCAGAGCAAGCAGGCTCTGTCTCGTCATCCTATTATGACACTCCCACCGTAGGCAACGCCCTTTGCATTTTGACAAACTTACACTTATTAGTGATGTAAAACTGCACATTAAGTAATCTGTACAGTTGCTTGTGTGCATTGTATATTTATAACAAGATATTGGCTCCTCAGACACTGCGATGCAAAGAATGAGTGAAGATGGGTAAGCAATATTGCTCCCATTTATTATGTGGGGAATATGAGACATGGCAGCCTTGGTGAAATCCCCTCTAAATCTGAGCATTTGCCAATTAAACTGTTGTAGTTTACGATGGAAGCTGTTGATTGCAACAGGCAATATCTCCAGTGCGAGGAGGGTGGGTGCCAGCTCTGCCTTGAGTGATGTGTGCAGAGATGTAGGCTGCTGGCAGAACTAGAAGCAGCTGCTGCCTGCTGGTTCCCTTTTCCTGTTCTTGGTCACCTTGTGTTTTATGTCTTTGCCCATATAGAAGCGTAATATACGTTTGTATTATTTTTGGTTGCCTTAATCTCATTTAGCATTGTAGGGGGGAAAGCTGCTAACAACTTGACATCTATTTGGAATGGATGGAGTTGTGAAGAATAGCACAGTTGGTTTCTTCTTAAGCTATGTGCTGTTTTCTGCTGCGGGTGTTTTGATTCTTGTTTATTTTGCAAGCTATTTTGGAGAAGAATAGTCTGGGAGAGGGGAAGGAAAAGGCAGGCTTTACCCATGCAACCATCATTGTTAGCCCTGACTTTTGGTAGAAGTTTGCTTCTTTGGCCTGACCTTTCAAAAGTTGAGAAATGTGGTTCTGTTTGTATTTCCATCTTTTTACATTTTAAAACAATTGTAACTATACCAGATTGTTTGAACGTTAATAGGGAGAATGTTTTTCAGTGTCCTGATGGAGTTTCCAGGCAGCTTTTCGTCAGCCAAGTACTACACCAGGCTCTCAGCAGTGGGGTTTGCTTGGTTAGCTTGAAGAATCTGCAAAGCAACTGTTCAAAATTGCTGACACATGTTAAGTAATGTGGAAATCACCATCCTGCTCTGTTGAAATCTGAGTGCTCGCATCTGCAACACGAACAGGATCTGACCCTGAAAATTATACGTGAACTGTCTTAATCTGGAGAGCGTTTCCTAGATGGTGTCTTCTCTCTGACCTGAGGTGGTTTATCTGGTTGGCCTTGGGTATTGTTTGATTGTTCTTTTTTCTCTTTTTAATCTAACTTTCTTCCTTGCTCACTCTTAAAAAAAATCTCCTGTTCTACCTTGTTGATGTATTTTTGAGTTATTCAACCACATGCGCGTATTTAGCAATACTAAATAATAATAATAAAGATCTCAATTCCGTGGTTGAATATCAAGAGGAGCCGTGCTGCCAGTTGGCAGCACTGGGGCCTGCTGTGGACCTTGATGTGAGAGCCGATCCATATCACCACGTCAGCATGGAGGAAATACGTAGAAACCTCATGACCTGAGAAGTCCTGGGACTGAGTTCTGAGGTTGAGTGCACCCTCAGCATGTTTGCATATGATGCTAAGCTGGGTGGTGCAGTTGAGGTGACAGAAGGAAGGGATGCCATCCATATGGACCTGGTCAGTTTTGAAAAATGGGCTCATGAGAGCTTAATGAGGTTTAACAAGACCAAGTGCAAGGTACTGTGGGGGCAGTCCCTTCCAACGTAAGCCATTCTGTGACAATTCTAGCAATAACGCTATTAAAATAATGCTTATCATTAAAGAAAACCACCACCTTCCATCTCTGTCCTGCAAACCTCTGCTGCTTTGCTCTGGAACAGCTGTAATCAGCCCGTACAGCTTCCCTTCCTTCTGTTGTGAATAAATCTGGCCACCTTATCTTCTCCATCGGAAAGTCTTCCCTGTTTAACAGCCTCTCTAGGAGAACATATAAAAGGGGCTTTCACTAGCTAACAGGAAGCAAAATGAATAGAGGAACTTTTGATAATGGCCTGTCTGTCTGAGCACAGGATCAGCCCAACGAAATTGTACCAGATTGGTGAATGATAGTGCTTCAGCTGGGGCCAGAATTATGAGTTTTTAATCTTGAAACAAGCAAAGACTTCTTCCTCTTAAACAGTCATCAGCTCCGTCTTTGATTTCGGGCTTGCAGTCATCCATCCTCAGCCAGTTTGTTGTTGTTTTTTGCTCTTGCTGCAGTCTGGTTTCATGAGTCTTAACGAGCCTTGGGTCAATTTTTTGTGCAGAAGTGGTTGTGGGAAGACCCATTAGTGCCCACATGCTCCTGCCAGTGCTCCCAGTAACCATCCTGTGTTTTTGGGCAGTCTGCTTTTTATGCCCATGATAAGTTCTTGCATTTCAGCTTGGTTAATTGCTTTAGACCTGGCTTGTCTGCTGCATAGTGCCGGTTTTATTGCAGGCCGATATGATCCATGTTTGAGGAGTTGCAGTGGTATAATACTGGCACCACCAGTGGAAAATGTCCTGCCGTTTCTGATACGCTTGCGGCCTGAGGAGCATCTTTTTGTCACATGTTGCTGCCTGAAATGCAGCGTGATTCAGAATGAATTCCTTTTCCTCATATCAGTGGAACGAGAGTTTTATCCTGCTAACTAAAATGTTTCACCTTTTTTTTGTGTTGTTTCAGACACTTTTTCTTGGATTTTAGTGGTAGAAAACTCAAATGGCATCTTTGCTTAAGTAAATGAAGCAAGACCTTTTTATGGGCCCTTTTTAGAATCACTTCCCCTATCTAAATTCTTCTGCGTGTTGTGTTGTAATTGAGAGCTGCCCACCAGCTGCACTACGTGTGCTGTGGCTAAGGCTAGAAGGATGTAGTAAGCAAAAGTAGGGTAATGCCTGTAGTACAACATGAGGACCTCATTTATTAATATAATCACATCAAGTGGACTTGGTGGAGAATAATGAAACACAGCTTTCATCTGCGTGTAACTGCGTCATGTTATCAATTTATAAAAGTTTATTTTTCCAAGAGTTTCTCTGCTGTTTTTATTATTATTATTATTATTGGGCCTTTTTTGAATATCTGCTTTGTTGGCATTGCTTAATATCATTTTGTTAGGAAATGAAAGCATGTTACTTGTTCTCCATCCCTTTTGCTTCCCTTATTCCCTCAACAGTTCTTGGAAAGAACTTTTTGACGTGGAGGACAAATCACAGGATGCTCAAGATGTGTGTTTACTTATTTATTTTGTCCCCAACAGTGTGAGAAATCAAATACACCCTTTTCCCCCCCTCACGCATTCATTTCCATATTCTCAACCCATCTGTGCCTCTGAAATGCTGTAGCCGAGCTGTCTGGCGGCAAACAGAGTTTCTGAGGGCTGATTGCAAGCAAACGTTCTTGTTTATTTCTGAGTACAGTTGCAAACCTTGCTACTGTGCTTTTAAATAACAGAGAAAACGAGCTCTCCTCCAGCCCAGCTGTGATGTGCTTGAAGAGAAGGACAGACAGAGCACTGCTGTGCCAAAAGGCACTGTTTTCCTTTTTGTGTTGGAGGGAAGATTCTATTGACCCCTGGTGCAAGGCAACAAGTTTGCCTGTAGATATGCAGCTTATTTGGTGTGCTAGCTGGAGCTGTTTGTGATCCTGGATGAGGCCGAACAGTGACTGCAGCCATCAGAGGGAAATAGAACATCCTAGCATCTGTACTTGCAGCTACAGATGATCTGCTGCTCTTTGTGAAGAGTCTGTGTAAGGCTTCTTTTCTTCTCTCCATTGTGTGCTGCTGAACCCAGGGCTGTACCCACTCTCCCTCCCTCCTTTCTGATCTCCTTCTAGGGGATGGCCAGCTTGAAAGCTGCTGGGCCCTGTCCCTTGAGATCAGAGATCTCAACGAAGTAAAGTTAATGCAGTTTCAAGCCAGACCTTTGCTTCAGTCTGCTTCTCCATGGTGTTTGTTCCTCTTCACACTGGTCCTGCAGGGCAGGAGAGCCGTTAGGCAGCAGTTTTAAATCCAGCGGACAAGCAGAGCCTTTTAACTTTGTATATTAGACACATCTATGAATATGTGCAGAGCGAGCTAATAAATAACCTGGGGAATGGTGGTTAAGAGGAAAGGACATAATTAATCCTGTCGTGTACTCGGCTTTAAAGTTGAGTCCAGAGCGGTAATGTGTTATGCTAGAAAGGTAAACACTGTCATTATTCAGCAACGAAATGTGCATGAGGCTGACACTGTTTTCCTCCCTTTGATTTAATAATTTTTTTTCTTTGCACTGGTTTTAATATCTGAGATGTCCTTTGGTACGGTGAGGCCCTACTCTTTCCAAAGGGTCATTGCTCCTTTATTTTAACTCAGCTTTGTCAGCACAGCAGCATTCACACACAGACCGTGTGCTGTTCCAGAAGGCTCTGACCACGTGCTCAGCTGTCATTCCTGCAGCGCAGGAGGGAATCGGTTTTATCAGGTGATCCCTTTTCAACTCCCAAAACTGCTGTGTCTGACCCAGGTCAAAGGCACATACTATATAGAAGAAAAAAACACCCTTCCCCTGATGGTGGAAGGATGCCTGTTGCTTGTAGAGATTCTCACTGTGTAGAAGATCAAATCATTCAAATCAGATCATAGAATTATTAAGGTTGGAAAAGAGCACTAAGATTGCCCAATCCAACCATGAGCCCATGCCCACTGCCCATGTCCCTCAGTGCCACATCCCCATGGTTCTTGAACACCTCCAGAGATCTGTATGTGCGGTGCTCTCTGTGTCTCCCTAACAAACCACAGCACTCAGAACTTTTTCTTCCTCCCCTGTTCCCACCACTGTCAGTTTAAAAGGGCCTGGTAATAAAGCGGTGTTGTAAATTATATTTCTGTGCTCTGTCAGGGTTCTTCTGATTCCAGAAAGCTTGCACAACTCTCAGGAATGTGGAGAGGAAGGGGAGTCCTTCCCTGCTATGAATCCAAAAGACGTTGCATGTTGTCAGCTTGCACAAGCTCTTCGAAGTATGACATATCTTTTCTTATTATTTTATGTTTTTATTGCTGATGAGTGAGATTTTGGTAGGAAACTGATCACCGTAGTGGATGGCATGAAGCACGTTGAGTAGAGTGGCTGTTGCTAAATGGTTAACGTGCTGTTTATTTGATATCTAGTAGTCTTTTTATTTTGCTGAGGCAGATACAGGGTTTCCCAGCTCCACAAGGACAACCGTGGGAGAGATGTGTTGGTTTTAGGTTTCACCACTTGAGTGATGGGGTTAGCCCAAGACAGAGATACATCCCTGGGTATGGAAATGCTCTTGGCCCAGATCTTGTCTAGCGATGTAAAGCCTGAGAAAGGACCAAGAGGTCAACTTGAGCTTCTTAAGGAATGCAGTATATGTTCATTCTGTGGCATGTTGCTGTCTTTTTTTTTGTTCCTTCTTCTTTTAATTTCAAAAGGGAAAATTTTTGACTACAAGCTCAAGTGTTAATTAAAAAAAAGAAAGCTTTAATTGTAGCCTAATTATTTATATCAATAAGTGTAATTATTTATATCAATAACACTGAAGCATTAATGATTAGGAACTTTAAGAGTCTGCCTCTTAGCTCCTCTCCTCCACCTCACCTGTCTTCCTACCACCCAGCTGGGCAGTATTCTCAGTCTGCAGACATTAGGATTATTGATTTCTTTTGTACAGATAGCAATAGCTGTGTAACTGCTATGCACTTCTCCCATTATTTGTTCCAGGAGTGAACTTTCTCTGTTCCCGTCAGTTAAATGATTGACTTTTTTGATGGCGTATAGAAAACTGAACCTCTGGAACTAGCTAAAATGAACAGAAGCTTGTTTCCTCTTTGCTCACATAGGCACTTATTCACTTCCCCATCTGCTTTGATTTTGAAGATCGCTCAGATTCTTCCTCTGTCTGACCCACTTGGCATAAGCTACAGAAGATTATCTTTCTTCAATAGCCAAGTTTGTAGGGCTCCAGCTTATTCGTAAGTAATCCTTAGAGTTTTGAGTGCTGCCTTTCTTTTCCTCCCCCCTTGAAAAGCTGACGCTGCCATTCATCTACGAATGGAGAAATGCTTTTGCAGTCTGTAGGTAGAGGGGAGAGTTGGCTTAGTGGCTGTGCAAGAGGACATGAAAAATGTCCGACAGAAATCAATTTGCATTGAAGTGCCGGCCTCTACAGTTACTAAACCTTTGACTTGTACGTGTTTGTAGATATAAATGAGTAAGAAGAGTAACAGAATGAATATATTTGTTTTGGACTTCCCTAAATAAGGAAGTGGTGAAAAACAAAAAACATATGAAGGGCTCGAAGTGATCATCTTGCTGTCTTTAAAACCCAATTTCAGTAAGGCCATTGCCTGTTGTAGTCCTTTGCTTTTGTTCTGAATGAAACAAGGGGTGATTTCACATCTGCTTTTTCCTGGTGCCTGGTACACATACGTGTAGTATCAACAAACTGTTTTGTTTACTATGAGTTTTTTATCCTGATAGGACTGATCAGGATCAGTTATTTATCCTGATTATTTATCCATTAGAGGCAACAACCAAGTGATCAAGTGCCTGTCTGAATGCCGGCACATCCAGTGCCATTCTATTGCCGGGAATCAGTGTTGACTTCATTAAAAATGAAGCTTAGGACTTGGAAAAGGCAGATGATAATGAACATGAGGAGGGGGGGGAGGGGGATGAAGCGTTTTGGGTAATAGGGTGACCTCTGGCTCTCTAACTTTGTTTACAAAGTAGCTAGTTTTTTTCTATTATAGAACATGTAAAATTTTACCTCCAAGGAACTTGAGTTCAGTGGGTGGAGGAGTTCATAATGCTTTCAAGGCTTGACTTCTGCTCATTATTCATGAGTGACTTCAGTATCTTCACCAACTGAGAGTGTTTTAAGCTTTAGTTCATCAGGCTTTTCGAAAGACTACAAACGTGCAGATGGTGAGAGGCTGGGAGGGAGGGAGCCCTTGGCCTCTATGCACTGGTAACATTTAAAACTCATATGGATACAGCTCGGGTAGACATCCACTTCAACATTCCCATGAAAAGCTTATGAGTTGGCAAGGTTTCAAGGCCTGAAAAAACACTCTGTATACAAAATGTTTTATTAATGTTGAAGGAGTAATGTTGCTCTATTTCAATGTCTGCCACTGCGTAGAATAAGTTAAACTTGTAGACTTTGGCTTTTCCCCCCGAATGAAACTAAAGTGTGACTTCACATCTGCTTTCTCCTAGTAGCCTTGTATTAATTGGGGGTAGACACACCTCCAAGCTTTGGCTGGGTTTCCTGCTTCTCCTTCCTTAATTCTCCTGTAATTCGAGGTGAATTCATGATTCTTGGCCCTCAGTAGGGGTACTGTGAAATGCACTCAGTGTAAGCCTTGATGTTAAGCATCACATCCCACTTACTTGCCATGATGACTTTTTGCCTCCTTTTAAGCTACATGTAAAGGTGAACGTGAAGTTAGGCAGCTGAGAAAATGGAGTAGCCTCTTAAAACTTGGCAAGTCTGGTTGGCCTAATGGGTGATTTTCTTTTACAGGAAAAAAAAAAATATATATATATTTTAAGACAAATTAGAGTTGTAAAACATGAACTTTAAGGTGAAGTTGCTGAAGATGATTAATTTTTGCAGCCGTGATGCTGGGTAGATAGACAACTCCAGTGCAAAATCCCAGTTTACAGCTCCCCAAATTGGTGTTACTGTTGTAAGATGACCTCTGCATCAGGGCTGGCTGGTGAATGAGGCAGGGCTGCGGGACAGCTGAAGTGGGGAGCGCCTGCAGTGCACACGGCATCGGGTTGCACTCTGAAAAAGGAGCCTGAATTCAAATCCTGAACACTGGCTTCTTTCAGGGCTGTGCAGCCTGTTTGCAGGGTACTGCAAGCGTTCTTTGGGACTGGAATAGAAGTGAGGGTGTGTGACTTGCAAGTAGCTTTTTCTTTCTTGGTCGTCATATTCTCAAAGATTAAGTGAGATTGCTTCATCTTCTCCTTATTCTTCCGATCTGTGAGTACTGCTGCATAACTAATGAAGCAGTTGGAGTACTCTAAAAGTGCTGCAGGATTATAAAATATTATCACATTTAGGTATGCATGCTCTTAAATGTTGAGGTTTCCATCTCCCACTGTGCATCTGCTTGGATGGGCTGTGCAGGTTCTCCCTACTCTGGTTCTCTCATCTACTCATTCCTCCCTCTTGACCAAAGCCACCAGATCTTCCTGCCGTGTGTTCAGCAGTCAGTCCTTTGGAAATCCAACACTTATTTCTTGCCAGCTTTTACATCCCAGCCCCTTTGAAGCTCATTAGTGCTGTTGTCTCCCATTACCCTGTTGGGTTGCTTCAGTGCTGTCATGGACATGCTGACCTTCTTGCCCAACTGAAAGCCAGCTGAGTATTATTTGATTTTTATTTATTATCTATTTATTTATGAATAAATGTCTGCTCGTTGGATCAGAGTAAGCTGTACTTTTAGGTAGGCTTAACCACAGAAATATTAAGGTTGGACAAGACCTCTAGAATCATCTAATCCAACTGTCCAACTAGCACCAATGTTGCCTGCTAAACCATATCCCTAAACTATATCGCCTGCAGATGAAAACTGGGGTTTAGCACTGGGCTTTGTAACTAGTGATGTAGAAATACCACCTGCATCACCAGAATTGAAATCCCTTCCATCTGTAAAAGAATGGAAGCTCCCTGGGTCTGCCTGTTACCTGTTGCCCCGGTACCAGTGCTTACAGCTGACATGCTCTGAAAGAAGAAAAGCTCGTGTAACTCAGTCTGTGTCCCCTTGCTGAGCTGAGGCCTTAATTCAAGCGTGGATAAAGCCAGGAATTTGATCAGGCCTCCTAATGTTGGTCACACTTTGAATGAAGTGAAATGGAGTAGAGCCGAGTTACAGGAGACAAGATTTTTCTAGTGAAATTTGAGGTGTTTGGCACACCACTGAAAATGTGTAGAAATAGTCCCCACCGAGTTTCCTGTACTCAGCTCCTTGCTGCTACCCTTGTGTTTTGAGCAGTTAAAAGGGAATAATTGCTTTTTTTTTCTCTTCCCCACACAGTAAAATACGTGGCACTGCTCAAATTGTGAAGTCCTGCAGGCCGGGTCCATCAGTTCATCTTAATCTGGGATATACCTGCTTTGGCAGGGGGGTTGGACTCGATGATCTCTAAAGGTCCCTTCCAACCCCTACAATTCTGTGATTTATGACTTAAAACAGAGACAGTGAGTTTCTCTTAATCTTGAATTAGGTCTTTATTCAGCTTAGTGGAGCAGGGAATATTCTGACATGCCGGGACCCTTCTGCAGGGCATTGTGTGGGTTTTCTTAAAATAAAAATGAGGGGAAGGGAAAGGAGAATAGGTCAGGTGGTGAAGTGGTTTCAGTCGCTATTAATGTTTGCCTACTGCAGCAGTAACTCATATTTCGTGGCTTTTCCCAGGGCTGGGAGAGGAAGGAAAGGAAGGAGGAAGCTGGCTGTACAGTTTTTGTTGAACTGATGCCTGTTACAAAGCAAAGTTTTTCTGCTTTGTGACATTCAGCATCCCTGGGAATATAAAGGAAAAATCTATATATATAGGGAAAATCTGCACAGATTGCAGTCTGTCTATTTATTTCAGGGGCCATGGCCCAACTAACAAACCAGTTTTGCTTAATCTGTTTTCTAATTAAGCATCTTAAAGGAATGGATTACTAGCATTTATTCAAAGCATCTGTGAATCCTGCCCATTGCTCTTCATGCTGTGCAGGTTGAAAGACTTTGCCTGTGCACAGGTTGCTATTTTAAATTAATTGTATGGAAAAAAAAAAAAAAGGAGGAGGGAAGTGATTGGTATTTAAGGGCTATAGATAAAGCATACTGATGGCCTTTCTGGTTAACTCTTGAATGTTCAGCATAGGAGCCAGGAGCGAGCTGCAGCAGGGCTTGTGTGTCATCTTTGTGTGTGAGGAATTTAATGAATCCATGGTTTACATAATACGAAAGAGAAGACCCTTCTTTCTCTGACTTATGGGAGCAACTCCACTAAAATCTGAGCTGCTATTCACATGAAGGAGGATTTGCAGATTGCAGCCTAATTTAGATGCATTTATTTGTATAAGACCAGCTCCATGATACAGATAATGCACAATTTATTATGTCTGTTAAGCTTTTGGATTTCCATCCAGTTTAGGAAGAATTCACTGGACTTCATCATTCTGTAAACTGAGCCTGTCATTTCCTGAAGGGTAATAAACAGCACGGGCAGGGCTTGCAATGCCTTTACACAGAAATGCTGCTGTGCTTTGGGTGTTTGTGGCCTGCCTAGCACAGAACACCCAAAGGACAGCTTCAGGTACCTGGGCGTTGAATATTTAACCAACCAGAGGCATGGCTGGTTGAACATTGCCTGTGATTCTGACTTGGTACGTGACTTCCAACGTGCAGGGATAACAAAGTGCTGCTACATGAGTGCTGGGAAGTGTTGGATGTGGGCTGAGCTTGCAGCTCTGTTTTGGGGAATTATCTTTTCACAGAGGAGTTTTGTGTTCCCAAAGGGGACCTTCTGTCAGCCCTTCCAGACCCAAGGGCCAAGCAGCAACCTTCACAGTAATCCCTTGCTGTGCTGTTGAGGATGGTGAGGTGGAGGTGGGCAAAAATAGTCATCCCTTTCATTTGAGCAGTGATGTTTGTTGGAGAAAGGTTCTTCCTGTTGCCCCATGAGTACTCAGGGTTTTATTTAATATTTATTTTCTCCTGCAGCTCTAGGTCAGAAGGGGCTGGAAAATTCTCCATCAGAAATTGGTAAGAGTGTTGTGCCTGCCTTAGGGCACTTTCCTTGCAGTCTGTGCAACTGCTGCCTTCTGCTCTGCTTTGTGTTACCTTGGAATAGTTTCCTTCTGGGAACACAATGCACCTGAGAGTAAAGATGCAAACTTGTTGCAATAGTTAATTGTCAAGGCTGCTGATGAGGAGTAAGTTCATGTGGCCAAAAGGAATGATCACAGCTTGTCTTTAAGGGGAGAGAAGTTGGGTGAGGGAGCTACATCAGTGACAGAACCTTCCAAAAGGGAAGAAATACAAGCTGTAGGCTCTTTGGCTTATCTGGGGGAAGAATAAAAAGGACTAAGGGATCTCTTTCCTGTGGTGCCATGCAGTAGGGTGAGGGATGTGATGGTTCCCAGCAGCGCAGCTGGAGAGATCAGGTCTTCTCACCTGAGATGTCATGGGTTTGCGGGGAGAAATTCTGCAAAGTAAAAACCATTACTTCAAGTCCTGAAGAGAAGCGCTGCTTGGTGGCACATCTTGGTGTTACGGTGTTGTGGCTCAGGTGTTCTGTGGTCAGAGGACACCTGGCCATTATGTATGTGCTTAGGTGAGTTTGGGGTGGATGGGAGCCTGTGTTACCTGATGGAAAGGACTTTTCCCCTCTCGTAATGTCTATTTGCTGCTTGTTTCACTGTGCAATAGAGACGCACATGCTTACAATAAAAAGAAGAATGATTTTGCATTCTTCTCCGTTGCTTTTATGTGGGCCTTTTGGCTCATGACTCACAGGCTCATTTAGAGGCTTCTGAGCCAAAAATGTAGCTGCGTTTTTCTGTGTCACATGCTTTCTTGCCAGGTCCGGTAATAGCAACCATTGGACAAGTGTAACACAACCTGCCTTACCCCAACTGTGTGCGGAATCAGACTCGTGGGAAGCTCAAGATGACTTTCATAGCAAGGAAAAAATGTTATGGCTCTTCCTCTTTCCCCTCATCCCTGGGCATGTGCAGATTTGTTAACACCCTGGATTCTTGTGGAAATGGTAGTAATAGTGAAGGAAGTCTCTGACTTTTGTGATGGAAGATCTATTGGCGGTGACTGGATTGTGAGATCGTCCTGGGAAAGCAAGGCTAGCAGTAAAAGAGAGGATTTGAATTACAGTTGGGAGGCATAGAGAAATGCTTAGTTTTGGCAAATGATATGTTCAGCTGAGAGAGGAAATGCAAAGCAGGGACCCGGCTGGATTCTCAGCGTGGCTTGCGTTCCCTGCGCGATGCAGATGTTTCCCAGAGCAGTTTACCAGCACGTTTTCCACATCTTCAGTTTCCCAAATGGTATCTTGTCTTCACACTCTCAGCTCTTTAAGATAAACTGCCATGAGAAGAGTTGTCCTTCTAAAAGATGGTGTGAAGGAGAAATAGAGCAATCTCCTGAAGTCATTTGGTGGGCTGGTAGTTTGGCACTTCTTGAAAACATTCTGGAGAAGCCCCATGGAAGCAATCAGCTGCATCTGATCAGAAGACAACTTGTAGGCTTTGTGAAAGGATGCAACTGCTGAACTGGAAATAAATATGCAGTGTTGGATACCTCCCGTAAGGCACTGAGGTTAAAAGATGCTTTCAGTGTTTCCTGAAGTTGCAATAGAGGTTGATCTCTAGCCCATCCCTTCCCTCTCGTGCAATATAAGGTTTTGAAGTGCATTTCTGTACAAGTATGTGAGAGTATTTAAAATGATGAGAAATGACCCGCACCCATTTTGGCTGTATCTGTTGTCCTGCTCAAGAGCTGTGACTGCATTATATCACTGATGTTCGTACAGATACTCTGCAAAACAAACAAAAAAGCCAACTTCCAAATTATTTCCAATGCACTCAGTATTTATGACAGTAATAGCCTTAGGGATAGTAATGTTTATTTTTGCATATTCTTTTGCCTTGCATATTTGTTTGTTATTTTAATAACTTGCAAGCTTGTATTCATGAAGCTTCTGATCCTTCATCAGTACGAGCTGCGACTGTTAGAACTTTTTATAAGTATTTTGAATAAGCCTTTGCTGGCTTTCCTACCAAAGTCCATCTTAAACTCGCTTAGGAAGCACTGAGCTGCCACTACAACTTCTCTGAGGTAGCATAAGCGCACCTGTGTGCACATGGATTCTCCGAGCCCCAAAAGAAAAAGCAAACACATTTCCTGTGCGTGTTAAAGGAGCAGATTGCACTAGTCTTGGGCTCTTTCTTCACCTTTCCTCATGAATTAATCTTGCAGGGGGCTGAACACTGGCCCTTCTAATCCAGCAGTGAGCTTATTTGCCTGTTTAATGCCATCCAGGCAGCATTATTGCTGCTGACCTTGTTGACCCACTTATTTGTAAAGCAGTGCACACTTTGCTGAGCAATGCGGAAGGCTCTGAGGTCTTGGCTCTCTGGTGGGCTCAAGTGCTTATTGCTAGCAACTGATTAACGAGTACTCATGGACAATAAGATTATTTCATTTGGTGTCAGCCAGCTAAAAATTGCAGCCAGTTCTACTCACCTCTGTGCTGTCTGGCAGTGGATAGGTTTCGTTCCATGTCTCACATAGAGGGCAGGCTTTAAAACAGGTCCCTACCTTTAGAGGTATAGGTGGGGCTAGTACAGCAGCGCTGGGCAAGTTGTTTTTGCTCCGTGCTTCTGGAGTTAATGCCATCTGTGTCACAAGCTGTTAGATGTGGCTGGCTTCATAACTTCCTAAACAGTTACATTTCTCATGATTTTGCATCAAGACCTATCGATAGGAATGAATGTTGTCTGTGCATAAACTGTGCTGTTTGCTTTATCCTATTGCCTTCAGGTGGTAGGAGAGTGGAAGAGTCTGGGCGCAGAGCAGTAGCTGAACATAACAAGGTGAATCAAGGGCAGAATGGGAGGCTTAACTTGCAATTTCCTTGCCTTTGTTGGTTTAAGTCTGACCCTCCCATTTGTTCAATGTTTTGTATTTCATTTCCTCAGTTGCTTAACGAAAGGTTGTGGCCAGCAGAGGAGCTACTGAGGTGGGGCATGCAGGATTCAAATCAAGAACCTGTGTTTTACTTCCAGCAGACGCATAGGTTATTAAAAAAAAAATAGGTCAGAGAAAGTAGACTGCAGTTGCAGAGGTGTGGAGGAAGCTTTTAGTCCTGGGTGGCTCCTAATTTGTTCTGTAGCCTTGAGGATGAAAAAGGAAAGTCTGACCTGAATGTTTTGGTGATGCTCGAAAGGAACTGGATGGGTGCACTTCTGAGCAGCAAAAGGGGATCTGATCTTGTCCTGGAGCTCTGTGTTGAGCTTTTATTTCCAGCTGTAGCACTGTGCTCCTTTCCACTCCCAATGCTCTGGCAGTTGAGAGGTGTAACTTGCAGAGGAAAACATTTGCAGTCCAAGCAGTGGAAAAATTGCTGAAGACAAATTCTTTGGGGTTGTTGGTCTTCAGCTTGAATTGCTCCTGCGAACATTTACAGATGGACCTAATCCTGAACTTATGGGGCTTGAGTGGAAAATGTGGGTGAAATTTGTCAGCCTCTGATGGAAGCAACTGAACTTTACAGGATCCTCGTGCTTTCCTCTGACCCAAATGTCATTTCAGAAAAGCCTGGAAACAAACAATCTCTTGGCCTGACATACCAAGGGGAAAAGAAAAAGCAAAGTCAGTCAGTCAGTAGATGTTAATCTCATGTAGAAACACTGGAAAAACTTTGTTTTTTCTCTTTGTGTGCCACCACCCTTTCATTCTTTCTTAGTCACCCACATGCATGTTAGCCCTTTGCCACTCATGACATTTGCATGCAGAGATCTCTGTTGCTTGGGAGTTAATCAGCTTTTTGCTGTCCTTCCTCCACCTGAGGTTCTCAGGAGATCTCTTATTCCTGTGTCACCTGCAACAATTTAGGTGTAAGCAAAGAGCCCTTTCCTGCCATTTTACTACCTTTGTTTTCAGCTACCTGTAGAAATATCATTTCATTTTCGTAGATCTGAAGCATATCAGGGAATGAAAAAACAGAATTGGCATCTGTATCGCTGCTCTTCACGGCATGAAGTTCTAGTTTCTAGTTGTAACAGTGCTATGGAAAAAGGGTGTCTGAGTCCTTAGACGTCACAGTGAGCATATTAATTGAGCGTATCTTGGAGCACTTCATAGGTACAGATCAGAAAAATGATGTTTAGCAATAGATGTTATCTGCAGAGTAACGTCTAGATTGAAGTCTGCTGTTGTTCAGGGCAGGGCACCTGGAGGGGAAAGAAAGAAACACAAGTGAAATTGTTATCTTGGAAAAAGATAACTCAAGCATCAACAAATGAAAAGCACAGAGAATAAGGCTATTTGACCCAAGGTAAGAACAACATTAAATATGATGCCGTGGTCCCTGCCTTAAACCATTTCCCTTCAGAATTAAATCACAAAGTACTGAGCAAACCTGTGTCTTAAAAATAGGCAAGTGTTTTGGATCTTGACTGAGTGCCTGCGTGTGTGGTCACCTGTAGGGACCAGTATCTATCCCAAGCAGTAGTGGTTTAATGAGTACTACTTTTGCTGTTGAGCTTACTGGTGATATGGACTATCAGCCAGGTGGACTTTTAGCAGTGGTTTGGTTCTCCATGCCCAGCATCACTGTACACTGTTTTGTCCCTTTTCCCTTATTGATAGGAAAGAAAAACATCCCAGGTCAGACAGTGCTGTATATTAGCTATGGTCAGCTGAAAGAAAACAAGGAGCAAAATCTTTACCGGTCCTGATAATTATGGTGTATTAAAAAGGCTGTACGTGCTATTGATGAGTCCCTCTCAGCTCAGGAAAACCAGTTAAATATCGTCGGTGGCCTGTTTTGTTTTGCTCACACTAACCCTATTTATTGTTGCGCAGGATTACGACAGGTCCTGGGGAAGGCAGACAACGTGCAAACAGATTAGCATCAACTACAGGAATATGGCAAAGGGGAGATCCAAACTATGTGGGGTTGTGCTTGCAGTGGGTGAATCACCACTCACACAGGTGCAGATGGGCAGATAGACACTGGAAACCCTACATGCACGTGGAATTGCGGGCTGTGCCTTTGTTGTGCTTGAGTAGCACCCTCTGGGACTGTTGCCACCCAGGGTATTGCACAAGCAGGCAGGTACAGGTGTACTGGCCAAAGGGTGTGTGCTGCAATTACAGTCAGCTGTAATGCTGACTTTTTTCCTGCAATGCTCATTGCGTTGGTCAATGAGATCCTTTGCTGTATACCTGTAAGAAGGAGGGGAAGTCTGTTCAGTGAAAACTGCTTTTGTTGTTTTAACCCAAGCAGGGGGTGGATGGGAAGAGAATTACAACAGCAGCAGGTGCTTGGAGGGTCATAGGTAGATTTGTTGTCAATGATTTGGACACAGGTTACATGGATGCTTGCTGACTTGTTTTGAAAGTCTCCTTACCAGGAATTGCTGAAGCACTGGGCTGTTTCATTGTTGAGCAAAGTCCGTGCTATGAGCTAATGCTATCCATTGATGTCCTCTGCTTCTCTGCTTGCAATACACTGAGTAGCTATGACCTGTCTCCTTTAAAGTTCTTGCTAAAAGTCTCTGCCTTTTGAGAGGGAAGGCAAAAATACAAAAACAGTTGAATGAGAGCAGTTTCCTTGTTAGAGGAGGGGGGGGAAAGTTGCATGAAAGTGAAGCAGATGGACCATTGAAAAACTCTCCGTGGTTATACACTGTTTGCTTTCAGCCACCCGCTGATGTGAGCTGCCTGATCTGCTGTGGCTGCAAGAGGCTCAGAGCAGCACCCTGCGATAAGATCTGCTGGGGCAAAAAATGGGTCTGCACATGACGGAAACAATGGATAAATGTTGTGTAGTGTTCCCAGCTCTGCTGTTGTGTACTTGGTCATATTTTTGGTGATGAAATGTCCACTTGCCCAAGCTCCTTCCCAGGGGTTGGGATGGAGCAGACCCAGCAACGACCCTGCAGCACAGGATGTGCCTGGAGGCTTCGCTCCTAGTCCTCAGTGATCTATAAAGTAAAACCTCTGAGCTCTGCCCGCTCCTTGTGGCCTCACAGAGCCTTGTTCATTACCAGCTGTACAGCCACAGCCCACGGAGCGGCTGTTGAGCCCTGGTGAGACAGCAGGGATGGCCTACGGGACAGGAAACACGTGGGAGTGAGTTCTGGAGTCTGTCAGCATTCAGTTCCTTTGTTGACTGTACCACTTGGCTGATTTCGAAAGCCCAAATAATGCTTCTTGGCCCTGGCACTGGTACGGTGTTTTTCATTTGACTGCTTAACAAAAATAACTAAGAAGATGCTGCTGAGCTGCAATTTGGTACCATGTTTATTGATGGTAACGTGTTAATATAGCAGAAAAGCCATTTCAAGCCAAATGATTTCCCAGTTATGCTATGCTATGAATAGAGATCAATATTATCTGGAAGTATTAAAGCCTACTCAGGAACAGAAAACCCACTCAGCTGTCTTGGGATATGTATGTTCACTTCCACATAAGCTGCTCATGCTGTGAGTGCTGATCAAATAGCTAAATTGCCATGTTTATTGTCACAGTCAATGGGTGATATCTCTCTGTTGACCTGGTGCTGATAATGCTTTCTTAGAGCTGCAGCTGGGGACGGGGTTGCCCAGCAGTGCAAAAGTCGCTGTGGTTGTAAAGCAGCAGGTTGGAGCTGAGCGATGCCACCTCTGTAATGTGACCTGGCACTGGAAACAGCAGCAGCTCTTCTCTTGCTTGGACAGTGTTTGGATGTGTCTATTGGGTTTGGATGCAGATATGGCAGATGACTGAGGATAAGCAGTGGGTGTTTGCTTTGGAGCATCTCTTGTGGATGGTGCTGCTGCTAGAGCAGAGTGCTTCCCATTCTTCACCCTTCTCTTGCTAGTGCCTCTCAGTGATTCTGGTAAAACATCATCCCCAGTTACATCCCTGCAGCTAGCTGCCCAAGTGCTGAATTGCTTGAGCTGTTGTGCAACGGCCTGTAATCTGAGCACTGGGTTGCAGATTTTTGTTGCATCATTAGACCTTCTCTTTCATTATTGGTTTAGGAACATTATACAGATCTCCTTATTTATATAATTAAGCTCTACGTAGCTTTGGTGACAGGTTGTTTTGAGCAATGAAATAATGTAATCCCACAGTGCCTGGCACACCCGGGCTGCCTGGCACCCTGAGCAGCTGCTCTATGGGCAGGGGACATTGATTCTCCATGGGGACACTGATGCTGGGTGGCACTGGGTGGCACTCTGTGTGGTTGTGTGGGTGGGGAGGTGGTGGTTGCATCCTGGGCGGGTTGCTGCATTTTCTGGGCCTGTCTGTTCCTCTCCCTGCACTTAATCCGTTTGATCTGCGAACAGCTTGGCAAAGAGACCCCAGCTGCTTCCTCTGGGGGCTGGGCATGGGGACCTTGGTCATAGAGCCACAACAGCATGCAGCGTGGGCTTGCACTTGGTGCTTCGTACTAGCACAGCAGGAGAACATTTCATTGATGTTCATTTGTGAATGCTTGTGCCCTACTGGAATCACAGAATCATAAAATGGTTTGAGTTGGAAAGGACTTTAAAGCCCACCCAGTTCTAATCCCTGCCATGAGCTGGTTGCCCTCTACCAGCTCAGGCTGCCCATGGCCCCATTTCAGCCTTGAGCACCTCCAGGGGTGAGGCACACACAGCTCTCTGGGCAGCTGTGCCAGGGGCTCACTTCTCTCTGAACAATTTTCTTCCTGACACCTAACTTAAATCTTGCCCCTTTTGATTTAAAACCATTCCCCCTTGCGCTGTTGCTATCAGACCACGTAAAAAAGTTTACTTAAAAAGTAAAACTTAAAAAAGTTTTACTTAAAGTAGAGAAAGGAAGTTGGTTGCAGTATGTGCATGTTTCTGTCCTTATCAGAAGGTTTCTAAGTACAGTAATCACTGTTTACTGTCTTCACTTTTTTTTTCTTCTTCCCAAGTTGGAGTGCCTTGCAACTGCTAATGACTTTGACTTCATTCCAGTGGCCAAGCAGTTCTTTTTCACTCCATTTCTCAACTGAGAATTGAGACAGAAGCCACAACTAAGTGACAGTTTGGAACAGTGAGAGCATAGGGTTGATGTCATTGCCATGATGTCACAGCTGTGCTTTGACTGGGGCATTGGTCTGTCTGACCTTCATGAGCCAACCTCATTTATCTTGGTGTCTCATTTGCAGCCTCTCTTCCTTTTCTCCAAGTCACGCGGTGCTTTGCAGGGTGACGGGTCACCTGCCCTGGCTGCCTCAAGCCTGGCTGTTTCAGGGAAAAAGAGAGGAGAGGCAGAAAGATCTGTACCAGAATTTAAAGACTTTGTCTTCTGGGAGTGGTTGTGGGCTTGAGATGTTATTGCTTCTGTTTGCTTTGGCTTTTAGCTCATTGCTCCAATATGGTTCTCCAGCAGCATAGGGAATGGTGATTTTGCTCTGGTGATTCATTGAAGTGCTAAGGTCCAGCACACCTAAACTTACACTTAATTCTAAACTCCTGGAGCTAGACTGTGAAGTCTTCTGTAGCCAGTCAGCTATGGTGCTAATATGGAAACAGTTTGAAGTCCTTACTGTACAAGGCCACCTAGAAAACAGTCGTTGCTACTTGGGATGGATTCTGTGACTTGGATCATTTTAAAGGAGATCAAAGCTCTGGAGCAAGACCTAATTTTCCTCTTAGTGTATCAGTGAAAAGTCTAATGAGGCACAAAAACACTACTATGCCATTTCATTTTTTTTTTTCCTTATAGTTTCTGTCTTCAGCATGGCAATTGTGGTGTGGCATGTAGTTGTATTGTATTTGTTAACTATTATTTTAAAGTGCTTAGCTGTTCTCCATGTAGTGTGCCAAGTTTGATACTGCCTGCTAAACAAAACTTATCTGTTTGGCTTTGGAGGAACCTGGTGTGTGTGTGTGGTAAACGTGATGGCTGCATTCAAACCTCTGCTGTTCTGGTAACATTTAGTGTGATGCTGTGGTTTGTGGACACTCTTTGCCTTTACATCTGTCCAAAATAAGGTGGATTTTAAGGGAAAGATCTTTTATTCCCCCCCCCCCCCCCCCCTTTTTTTTTTGCCCATGTATGTTCATAGCCTTAGCAGATGGGTTTGTCCTACTGAGTTGCATGGCTGCTGGGACGCTGCTGCTCCTGTCCAGCTGCAGTGGGACTTGCTTGGCTTTCCCTGTGGTCAGTGGAGAAGAATTTGGTGCCGTGAAGGTGCCTTCATAACATGTGAAATGCCTTGTCCAGGCTCCCTTCCCTAAGGAATTAGGAAGCATAGCTAAATCCAACTTCCAAAAACATCTTGTGAGCCAGCTTCTCCTGAAAGCCCAGCAGGGACAGAAAAAGGACTTCCTGTAATGTGAACATTGTGATGCATAAGCGTAGGCTATATATATATTAAAAGCAACCAAGGTAGTAGCAGCATGCAGATGTGTGTCCAGTAGCTGAGCTTTCCTTGACGTCATTTGATATGTAATTATAGGGAGATTTTATGGCATGCAACAGCCAAAACTTGGAAATACTGCAAAGGTTTGTTTGGATGTCTTGGCTGTGGGATTGGCTGTGTTTGGGCGTCTTGGCTATCAAAAGATCCCGGCCGTATGAAATAATCCCAAATAATCAGCAGTTCATCTCCCAGACTGTTAATGTCCTGTTCTTGGTGCTGGGTTTTTTTTTTGGAGTTTGTTAAAGCTTCATTATGGCAATTACAAACAGATGGTGAGATAACTCATTTTACGTGTCAAAACAATCAGTTTAGAGAGTGGAAAAAAAAACAAACCCAAACAGTGCAGTGCTTCTCAGAAGAAGAAATTGGATTTGTGTTCAGGGGAAAATTAAAAGACAACAACAAAACACACACAAAACCAAGTAGGAAGTGGTTTCTGTGTGATGGTCGTGTTTTGGAAGTTCTCTGTTGATTGACTTGGTTCTTGCAGAAGAAGCCAGCTGAGCACTAGAGACCCTGGGTTCTGCATGCTTGGGTTCTGTTGAGCTTTCAGGAGGGCCTTGCTGGCCCCTGCCCACCTTTCATCTCTCCACTCCTCAGCTGGCTGCTCCTAAATGTGTTCTAGACACAGATAACTCTCTCTCTTGCTGTGTTCATTTATGAATGTGTAGTGAGTACCTTATGCTGCTTGGCTCCTTTGCCCATAAAGATGCAGATCACCCATAAATCATTTGGCTTAAGATCTGTTTGAACTGAGATCAGTTCCTCACACTGTTGCTGCCTGGCGGAGTGGCCATGGGCAAACCCCTTTGCTGGCTGCATGTCATCATTGTGCTGTGATGATGTGGAAGAGATTTATGTGTTTTCTTCCTTGTTTAGCAATATGAGCATGGCTATAAGACTTAATTGTTTTTTAAAAAAAGTGTGTGTGTGTATATATATATATATATATATATATTTAAGATACATATAAGAGAGGTGATGTCTGTGTTTGCCAGTGCTGGGAAATTACTTCCCAGTAGAGGATGAGGGGAAATCCATCCAGGGAAACCCTTCCAAAATGAGTCTAGTTATACATGCAGAAGTTATCTTGATGCATCTCCATGAGGAAAGGAGAAACCTTTGGGCGGTTAATCCCTCAATTTGGACACCTTTACTGAACGTGAAGGCTTTTTACCTACAGAAATAGAAATATAAGACTTCTTAATATTCTTTGCACTTTCTCGGGCTAAGCTGAAAACTCCTCCAGAATAAACTCAAACAAAAAGCCCCAGGAGAGTAATGTCTTTTTTGCAAAGCTGGTTGATTTTCTCCACTTGCTAATACTTTCCAAGTCATAAACATCCCAGTGAGTTTTGCATGTGCGCCTCCATATACACACCCTCATTCCTTAATGGGTATGATGAGAAATCTGCAGTGATTCACTGCACACTCACTGTGTATTTACCAGCGTTATCTCTGCCTGTAATGCTTGCCAGCTTACAGGAGTAGCAGTAAAGCTTGCTGAAGCTCTGCGTGGTATTGAAAGCCAAGTTATCAGTCTCACAAACAAGTGAAACCACTGCACTGTTGTAGTGTATGCCTTGGAGAGAGCTGCTGATCATCACTCTCTCCGATCAACGTGGGTTCACTACCAGGAGCCTTGGGTTAATGTTTCTTACTTAATGTAGTTAATCGTTGCCTTATCAAACTGTAACCACGATTAACGTGCAGTCCTGAAAGCAGCTCTGCAGGAATGCTGGAGGGAAGTTCCAGTCTGTTTGCTTCTGACTGTGAGGGAGGTTTTTACTGGTTAATGAATCCAAAGGACGTTTGCTTCCTCTGCCTGGTACTGAAGAGTTCAGGTAGTTCTTTCAGCTCAGTACTTTGCCATGGAGATGTAATTTAGAAATGTGACAACAGAATAAGGAGTCACAGGCTTCTTATTTTTCCCTCTTTTCCTCATTGCTTCAAGAGGAACAAGAAGGGTAAGCTTTTTTTTTTTTTCCCTTTTCCAATATGAAATGGTCTCTGCTGAAGTGTCTATGGAAAATAAAACCCTTTTCTGCCTTCAGTGCCCCATGGTGCCTCACAAAGTGCAGTCCCTGTCCCTCAGCAGGAGCCCACCAGTAGAATTAAGGGAAGTTTTAGTAACAGCACTCTCAAAGAACTTTCTGCACAACTGGTGTGGCAGAGTTCAGGTTCTGCTGTGCCTTTGTGGTTGAATGAAGGCTTGTTTTGCAATGCTCTGTCTCTCAGCTTTTACCTTCCCCAGCCAATTCATGGAGCACAATTGATTTTCCAGCTGCTAGCAGGCTTTGCCATTGTTCCTGCTTGTAATTGTGCTTTGAGCTGTGCAGATTGGATCAGGCTGTGAGATCCCTCATTACAGGCAGTTTCCCAACTGGTCAGTATAGGAGCACTGTCTCTGGTAGAGTAGGCAGCACATTGAGCTTGCATTGGGTGCTGTGTGCCTACCCACAAACACTACTGGTGTGGTAATGAAATGATGGACGGAGGTGTCCCAGTGACTGTCATTTAGGTCATACAATCTCTCACTCAACATTTAATACACCAAATCACAGCCTGTACTCTTTCTTGACTTGCCATTTGGTCATTTTAACTGTTCTTTCCAGGTGTGTTCCATAGAGCAGGCTTAGCCCTGGGGCTGGGGCAGGAAATCTGCCTGTGGAGAAGTGCATGGTTCCCCATCAGGGTTTGGCAGAGGCTTGCTGGTAGATTATGGGCTTCATCTGCAGACTCTCACTGGCCATCAACTTGTGTTGGGTGCTTTTGTCTTCTCTAACACACCTTGTGATAATGAGGGTTCCCGACTACTTTGAAGGGGTTGGGTGTAGGGGGATGAATTTGCAGGATTTCATGTTCAACTTAAGGGTGACAGATACCAATCCAACTGTACTGTGGAGGGGGACAGGGCAGGATCAAGCCCAGTCCTGCAGGTGGGTTTCATGCTGCCCTCACAGAATCCTGGGAGCAGGCTGCTGTCTCCTATCTGCCCACAAGGCATAGGTTGGTGGAAGGTTTCCATACTCCAGGTATGGGGTAGGTGTATGCTCCCAGGCCTTGTTGCATCCCGGTGACTCCTCCTTCTTCTCTTGCAGGAGCTGAACCTTGGGTCCTGCTCTGCTGCTCTATGCTCACTGGGGGAAGGCCTGGAAGGACATCTTGGATTGTTGGTGCTGCTTCATGCAGTTCAAGTAAGGTCACGTTTTTTGACAGCTCTTGGGTACAAGTGAATGCTGAGGCGAGTTGTTTTGGGGGGATGGGTTTGCCTGGCTTACCTGCTGGATGGCAAGAGCAGATGTGGGTATCAAAGTATGTGACAAGCAAATTTGACAGTTAAAAGGAAAATAGAATGGTGTGAAGAGTGCTGAAGGTGCTGGTGAAGAATTACATTTGAGACTCTATCTCTCACAAGTAAACTCGCAGCATGATTCATAGTGCAGTTGTACATGCTCTCACTGTTCCATTGAGTGTATGACATGGTGTGAAACAGTCCATAGCACTTAAGGCACCAGCTGCTCTTCCCTATTATTTTAAGACACTATACAGTTGTCCCTGGGGGTAGACAGGTGGTTGTGGTGTTCTCAGCCTGAGGGTTTCTTCAGAAGTTGCTGGATATAGGAGTTGGGGCACACAGGACTCCTGCTCAGAGAGCATGGCTCCTTATGGGCCCGATGGGGGCCGGTCCTGCAGTGCTCCAGGTGTTGGTTCAATGTTGCTTTTTCAGTTCTCATAACCTCTCAGTGTGATGAACCAGGTCAGGGGATGGATCTCACTTGCAAGATGACATGTAACTACTGCAGGACTGTTAGGAGATGTTGTGTCTCGTGCAGTTATACTCATTTTCTCCAAAAATACTTAAGCTGGAAAAAACTGTTAGCCTAAAGCAAAGAAACTGTGGGTGTCTTCTTTGGAAATGGGTGCTTGCAGAGCTTGGGCTCTGACAGAGGGCTGTTTTCTCCTCTTTTGTATGTAACCTGTTTACCTTCTGCAGCGTCTCACATTTTCCATGGCTGTGCCCAAGAAGACTGGTGCAAAGCAGTGTGGTTAACAGTGCTGGGCCCAAATCATTTGGCAGTGCTGTAGCAACAGCTGGGTGGATTAATCATAAACTGTTGCTGTGGTTGGGAGACAAGTATTTGTTGTGATTATTTTGGTTTCCTTCTTTTACGGGTTGGGTAAGGGTGTTGTACCTATTTGCAGATTTTGAGAAAGAAAAATAATAATAAGTCTTAGAATCATGAGTGAAATTATGAATGAATCCTTCTTTAATAGGAAAGCATTCCTTTGAGGATGTGACTTGTAGAGGGCTGGTCATCCATCATGAGCTCAGACCATTAGCTAGATGTGCTGCGCGTGGCTAGAAGAACGTACTACATTCTTCATCCAGCCTGGCCACCATAGATGGGGCACTTACAGCCCTGGGCAGGCTGTTCCAGTGTCTCATCATCCTTCCTAGCAGTTTCTAAACTTCCTGTTAATTTCTGGAGTCCAGGAGCGTGCAGTGAGCAGTGCCTGCTGCAGAGGTTTCCAGCTGCAGGCAGCGAGTGCTGCTCACCTGGCCCTCTGGGAACCAACATCTGCACCATGGCTGCTTTCAGGTGTGTGTGTTCTCTGATAGGTCTGGAAAAAAAGACTAAACTTGAGTTTAGGAACAGCTTTCCTTATTCTTCAAAGCTTTCTCTCTTTTTGCCTGCTGGTCCTGTATTTCCCTACCTGTGCTTGTAATGATGATTCCTTCATTTCATTCGTGGTTACTGCTTAATGAACTAAATGTTAATGAATTCTGTAGCATTTAAAATAGCTGCATAAATTGATGAAAAACAAATTAAAAAAACCCAAGAAATACCAATAATAAAGGGATGCATTTCTACTCCCCGAATTTAATCCTGTGTTATAACATAATGGTGTAGAACTGCCTGGCTGATGAACAGCTGCACAGCGTGGGCTCTTGGTTCTGCGTAGCTGCTTGTCCCTGAGCTGGGGTAATAAATGATTTACTGGTGTGGCTGCAACCTGTGGGCATTAACCCGTTGGGCTCCTGAGGGGGCCAACCTGAAAGCTTGCTTTGTGAGGGCTGCTGGAAGCAACGATTTCAGGTGCAAAGCTGGATGTCTGTTTGCAAAACTTGCTTTATTGCTTGTGGGCTGGTTGTCAAAGGGATTGGATGCAGGGCTTGAGGTGGTGATATTGAGTAGAATCCGTGCCTTTTAGAGTTTGATTTTGTTTTTAATTTAATTTTCAGATTTCAGTGTATTTTCTCATCTCTGCTTTAGAGATGTGATACTCTGTTGCTTTGGTTTTTGCTTTATCTGGTACTTTCCATGGATGCTGTGTACTTAATACTGTGTCTACCTTTCTCTCTCTGGCAATGAGTACTAAAGGACTTCATTAGTTGTTGAGAATGGGTCAGTGATGTACATTTTTCCAGACTGGCTCAGATGGGATGCTCCAGTAAAACAAGCTGATTTTGTGTCTACCTAAATAAAGTACGTGCTTCACTAGGATGTTTTTTCCTATGGTTGCTTGAGTTGAAAGGAACAGGCTACTTAATTAAAAACAACTCCTAATTTTGCATTCTCTTCCTGTCGTCTTTCAGCTGGCTTTTGTGCATCTGGGGGCACTATAGGTGCTGCATAGCATATCTATTCATATTTCAAAGATAACTGTAGTCCTGTTCCTTCTATTTTGGGTGCCCAGCTTTGGGATGGTGTCTGTTTCTGTAGAAAATTCTGAATGTACTTGTCCTTTGAACACTGCTGCTTCTCGAGAAGTTCTCTTAAGTATCTAAAGTCAATAATTGCTTTTACAAACAAAGTGTTTTATTTTTGAGGACTTCCCTAGAATTTATTCCCATCGTGTGTATTCAAGCTACGCAGTGTGTTAGAAGTTATCATTTGAAGAGGCACCTAGAAGGTCTGCTAAGGATTTCTGGCAGTTAATACTTGAGCCTGAGATAAATGTTTCATGCCTACGTGAGACAGCTGCCCCAGAACCTGTTGGAGGACTTGATTTGAGTATAAACATACGTGTGCTTTTACGTACGTGCTGCACTATAATTCAAGTTGACTGTTAGTTCTTAACTTTATTAGGATGTAGCTACTTGAGCTGAAGATGGAGCCTCTGCTTTTTATTACAGCTACATGGTAGCTACTTTAAAAACACTGCTTGGGTTTTAGGAATCGGTATCTTAATTAGTGTTTGCTATTAGTAATACTTTAAAGTACCAATTGACAAGTGAGGGCAGTTCTATCTTGTTACAAGTGGATTGGATGACAATATGTGTGTATTGTAATATGTGAAATTAATGGCCCTGTGCTGATGGCCCTTGTACATTTACAGAAGACTGGTCTTTATGATACACAAATAGATTCCGGACACAGGAAAGAGGCTTATGACAAGAGGATGAGATCAGTTTGTATAATTAGAGCTAGCAAATAATCCTTTTACTCTCTGTTGTTTCAACTTCTATAGATTCTTAGTTTCTTTGAAATCGGGCATGAGGAGCGTAGGGTTGATAACACAGTGATTTGAGTTTTGTGGGGTTTTTATACCTAGCAATAGCAGTGAAGAAACCAGATGTGTGTGTTGGGAGTGATTGCTGCCTTCCTCTGCTGGGCCTGGGGGATGCTGCTGCTTTGGTTTACCCCACATGGCTTGATCTCCTTCCAGGGTTTGGGTGGTAAGGTGGGAGCCCCAAAAACTGTGGTCCTGTGCTGCAGGCTGGGCTCTGGCCCATTAAGAGCATGGGTCCATTGCTGCCACCAGGAAGCCAAGCTACATTAAGCAAAACAAGTTAATCTATATCCAGAGCGTTTTATTAAATCATCAGTCAATTAAATCAGTGACGCTCTGTTAGCTTTCATTCCAGTGAGGCTCTGCATGCAGTTATTAAGCTGTTGCTGTAGCAACTCTTGGCCTTCTGTTGGTGAGGCCTGCTGCATGGGGAAGGCTGCAGTGCTGAGCATTTAACATATAGGGCTGATTTTTCAGTTGAATTCATTCCTTTTCCATTCTTTACTGGGGAAGGAGAGTGTCATGAAGTTACATTTCTTTCTGGTGCTGTTAAAGCTGTCTGCATGCAACTGGTTGCAGTGGGGGACTTGCAGACCTGCCAGTGGTCCTTCAGAGGCGAGGACAGCAGGGCCAGGCCAACACGAAACGTGTTTACATCTCCTTTCCATCGCTTGCAGCCAAAAGAAACTCCTCTGTGTCTGTAATTGAATGGCAACATATGGTTTTGTTTGCAGACAGGACGCAGCTGGCAGGCAGCATCACCTGTGGAAATGATGCAGGAGGGATTTTTTTCTTTTCTTTATAAGGACTCAATTTAGTTATAAAACCTAACCTTCAGCAAGTTGCATGAATTCAGGTGGCTGTACACAAATGTCTGGGAATTTATGCTCAGCACCTTCCTCCTCAGCTGCAATGGCACATGCTGTGCTGCCTTACTCATACCCTGATTGCTGCCACATGCATGAGATGCAGCTCCTCATCTCCTTACTCCCTTCTACAGTCAGGCTTTTGCTGGTGGTATTGTGTTTGTGACGTAACTTCTGAATGGGTTACTTGCTTGATTCCTCCAGCCTCCAATTTCTGGCAAGAAAAATAAAACCATGCATTAATATAGCTACAGAGGAAGTCATTCAGCATTTAGTATTGTAGTGCCTGGAAGCATGGATATTCATCTTCTGTCACAGAATCAGTCAGAGTAAGGTTTATCTTAGTCACTGCAATTACTGCTTGATTTATACAGATTTCTCCCTGAAAACAGATGAAGAATTGGATCGTTATTTCTCCTGCCTAACCAGAATGCTTGTTGGTTTTGCTCTCAGTTTTATGTTTTATTCAGTATCCTGGTGCATCAGACGGCGTTAATACATCCCTTAGATAGGCAGTTCATTTTGTGAATGGTGATTTCTGGTACCCATTTGGAATGAATGAAAATAGTGGGGCAAATTTTGTGAGCAACTCGTTCCTTCTTTCACCTAATACTGAAGAGAGCAAGTTATTGAAGATCTAAACTGTGCAGGAGGATACCCAGGGAAAAAAAGCACGAAGCAGGATAATATGAGTAAAATTAACATTGTTTGTTTCTATGTTCAGACTTATTGTTACAGATAAAGAAAAAAAAAATACATAAACCAAAACAAGAACAACTTTGTTTCAAATTGTAATTATCATGGAGTAAAAAAAGAAGGGAGGCTGCTGATGGGTAACACAACTTGGTAGCTTAGATATCCCTCCTAGGATAAAGGGAATATTCTAGTGGAGTGATTCCCATGACATTGGGGGAGAGCAATTAACTTGGGAAAGATGCTGCTATTCTAGTTCTCTTTGCATGAAATTAAGAACTCCAGCAGGGTTCTGTCTGCATGTGGCCAGCTCACCCACCGCTCGCTGTTTCCTACTGCCTTTGTTTATCTTGTGTAGCTTAGGACATGAGCTTTTTGGGGGCTGAAACCCAATCCTCCTGATATTTCTGAGCACCTCACGAACTAACATTTTGTGAAAGCAGAGTGTGTGGGAGTGTGAGGACGTGGTGCTTTGTTGGGTGAGTTTCAGTGGTAGGACTGCCTGTAGTGCCAGAAAGCGCCGAGCAGATCCAAATGGGTTCAGATAAATGTGCAGTGTAGACCCTTAGATTTCTTTAAACAAACGACCCATAAGCTGTAAAAGAGTTTAAAGTGGGAGGATCTGAGGATTGATTGCAAGGCGTTTTAATGAAGGTTATAAAGTTTGAAAACCTCAAAGACTTGAAATTGAAGCATTTATTGTTGCATATGTGGTGTATAAGGGAGAGGAGATGGGCTTGCACAGAGATACCAGGTGCTTTCAGTGCCTCTCCTCTCTGTTCCTGCCCATCCTACTGCTTTCCTTTCTGACTGGGGAAAAAAACAAGCAAGTGTAAATAAGATGTGGTGGGAAAATCTCAAGGCTGTTTTGGTAGCTCTGAGCTGTGCTGTTTGGACAGACCTTCAGTGTTATCTGTGCAGGGCTGTAGGCATGGCGTTCAGATCTGTCCTTAAGATACACTTTGCAATGCCTGTAAGAAATAAGCCAACTAATTAAGGTGAAATTAAATAGTAGCTGGGAATAGTGGATGGAGAGGATTTGTTATTCAGTTATGCTGTGTTTGTATCCCTTCCTGCTTTCTTGGCTTGTCAGGGCAGAAACTTGGTTTTGCATTGCATTTTCTACAGCATGCAGTTGATGGGGCCTTGATCCTGGCTGAGGTTTTGGGAACCACAGTAAGGCAAATAAATGCTCCTAGTTGGACTATACCATATCATAAGAGAATGAACACAGTAGTTTGTTCTCTTCCATGATATATGTGGAATAACATAGAATTTCTTCAGAGGAGGCTGTAATAACACTCACTGTATTAGTTCTTCAATGCTTAGCGGAGCAGAAAGGTATCCTCCCCATTCTGAGAAGGCTTCAATAGCTTTCCATTTTACTGACTTCTGCAGTTCTTTACAATGCCTGCAACCACTGTTGCTTTTAAGGGCTGGAACCTGGACTTTTATTTCACATCCTGCTTTGAAACTTGGAAACACGAGGGATTTCACTGCGGTATCCTAAGGGGAAAAACCTAGCAGAATTCCAGAAGTATTGTAAGATAAATGTCTGGATGGCTGTAAAGCATGCCAAAAATATATATATATATGTGTGTGTGTGTGTGTATATGTATATATGTGTGTGTGTGTCTGAAAGATGCAGCTATTTGCAAGAAGGAATATGAATGTTTTAAGTACAGGCAACTGCTACTGGGAGAAAAGAACTATATGTCTGGGGACATCTGACTGTGCCCACTGATAATTAACTGTACCTGCAGGAAGACAGTGTGAATTTGTGTCACATTTGTTTTGCTCCCTTTCTGTAAATGCTTCAATAAATGGGTTTAGAGGGAAGATTGTCCTTCCTTTTGTTAATAACAGGGATCTTCACTCGGTCCTACAGATAACACAGTAAACCTGTGTGATGGACTGAGACATGGTAGAAATGCTTCTCTCCAGTTGCATTTTCATAAGGCAATTATATGATGCTTATTTGGGCGGGTATCAAGTAGTGCCAGTAATGTATGTGGAATGGTGCTGGTGAAATGCTTTGGTTGCAGCAGTTGAGAGGGAAATGAAGTTTTATGCTGAAAAAGGTATTTGTGCTGGTTACTGGATCTCGTGAAAGCAGTGCACTTTGCAGTGAATGCAGAATCGTTTTGTGTTATTTTAGCCCTGGTGGAAGCACGCTTCTTGAGGAATGCAGCTGATCTGCAGTCTTTAACAGCACACGTTTGCTCTCCTGGGGGTGAGCATATTTGAGATGTCCTGCGGTAAACCAGCCTGCTTTGTGTGTCTTCCAGGATTTCCCTTTAATAAAAGTTCTGTTGCAGGATGATGACAAAACAAGTGCCAGGCTCTTGTCCAATATTTTGATTTTAAAAAAGGAGGAGATAGGGTAAACATGCTGCTCTTTGAGAGATGGAAATGCTCTCACTGCTCCTGGTGCTATATGTTTCAGTGGGTACAGACTGTTTTGGGTGCTGTGACCACACGGTCTGCTGCAGACTTAGCAGAACCAGGCAGGTCCTCATGTTCCTGTTTCCACTCATGGTGACTTTGCTCACAAAGCAGTGATGCTGGCTGTGATGGTAGTATTTAAAGCACAGCCTGTTGGCTGTGCAAAGGTTGCAAGGCTGCTCCCCCCAGCAGCAGGGAGCATGGCGCTGAAATTCCCATTGCTCACTTGGAACGGTTTGGCTCTCTGTGCAGTCATAGCTTGGGAAGCTGTCTCAAGAGACAGTGTTCAGAGTAGTCACATTGCCTGCCTGCTCCAGCACCGTGACAAATAGCATCTGGGGACAGAGCTGAGCCCTTCCAGTTGGCAGTAACCCACACAGTCGTTTTCTTTTTGACTCTGTAAATAGACTTCTAGGTTGAGCACATGCAACAATTGTTTCTGTTAGAATTGGTCAGCATGTTTCACTGCAGGCTGCGTGTGCCCTGCCTGCAGAAAGCAAGCTGCTCTTCCTGTGAGGTTTTCTCTAGAATTCGTGTGTGGGACTCAAAAGTATATTCTGCATTTTTTTTCTGATAATGCAGTAGGTGCAATGGGTGTGATTTTTCTATCTTTGCAACACAAACCATGGCAGGTTGAAGGCCTTAAAACAAGTGTGGAGGTGGGGTTGTTATTTACCCTTTCTTGTTGGCTTGGCTCTCAAAGCAGCTCACATACAGTCCAACTCCGTATCTCACAGCAGGGCCAGGCATTCTCTCTGCAGTTTGTTTTGTCTGATAGGGCAGGTGTGGAGCTACCTGTCCAAAAAGATAGAAACTGCTTTCTGGGGAGCAAAGCAGGCATCAACTCAAAGGATGAGTTCCTCTAATCTATACAGTCCTCCTCTAATCAATACAGAAGAAAATGTTTTATAGCTTTTTATCTGTCAACACCAACTTGCTTCTTCCCCCGCCCTCCCCCCTCCCCCCCACTTACACACAAATATATATTTCTCCTTAAATTTTACATTTAAAGCAGTCCAACTTATTAAATTAGGATCCTTATGAATCTTGTTCTAATAATCACCATCACAGTCTTTTGTTTTCATTTTCATTACTATACTTTTTTCTTTCAGAGGCTGCCTGCCTACCTGCTACAGAAAGCCTACATTTAGTTCTCTGCTGATGCAAAGCACTCATTCAGACTTATCTGTCACTCTGTTTCTCTCATATGTTTTTGCCAGAGCACTTCCTAACAAGATAAAATATCTTTAAAACTTGCTTGTCTCCTTGCGAATGAAGTTTGCATACTTTGAAAAATTGGACTGACATATATATTATGAAATATTAAATTGTTTCGTTTAAGCCATTGATGTGAAGACTTCTAGTAAGATAAAAGGGGGGAAAAGCTTCCAGCAGGTATTTCCAGAGGTATTTTTCTTGTCAAGATCAAGCAGTTACACTGTCACCTTACTTCAGTGCTGCTGCTATGAACTTCTCTTGCAAGCAAAAATCCCATACCAGCACAGCCATTTGTTTGAACTCCTGGGCATCCCCTTTTCTTGAGCAGTGTCAGTATTTTCACTTCCTTAGGTATAAAATCTTTACTTCTTTTGGCCTCTGCAACTTGTGACACTGTCTTTTCAACCAAACTTAACTCTCCCTCAAGATGAGGTTATGCTGTGGGAGTTTGGAACCAGCCCATCCTTCCTTTCCTGACCTGCATGTGTCTTTCTTTCCTGTTTCTCTCTGCTCAGCTGCTGCCAGGCATCTGCCAGGAAGGGGATGAAGCAATGCAGCATGCATTTCTGTAGGGTGGCAGAGGTCAGAGTATGCAAGGTCACGTGATTACTTGAACAGCAAGAATCCAAATGCTCTGTTGATATGATATTCTTCTGTTGTTGCTGTTTTGTACACACCTTTGATACCTTCAGTGCAGTCAGGCTTCTTATGTTGTTTTCCACCATCAAATGAGTGTGAGTACAGGATTTGCAAAGTGGAGCCTACAACAGAAGTGACTTGATGGTATTGGGCATGATATGCAGTGTAACAGCTTCTTATTTTGGATAAATCTGACAGTAGGTGTTGTGATGGAGTGCAGGAGCTATGGTTTCAGCTGTGTATGAAAATGTGAGGAGCGTTAGTGGTAGGGTGGCGGGATGGCACCTTACACAAAACCTGTGAAAGCAAGGAAGGGGGCTCATAGCGGCTCAGTCCTATGGCATGGCAGCCCAAACACCAAGCATGGTGTGATGAGGCTTCTCTGTGGCTTAGCTGGAAGGGGGTGGGCTAAAGCACCCATGAAGCTGTCATTAAAAAAGACGAAGAAAGGTCTGGCTTAGTACTCGATTCCTTCTGTCAACACCTCTCCTGCTTCTCAAACCTGCACCAGGGAAGGGGTGATAAATCAGAACACTAAGTCCTGCTGCTGCTTTAGTGATGTCCTGAGGTCAGGCACATGCTTCCTGCCTGGTTGGTGAGGCTTTGAGCTGGGCTTTTTTGAAAGTGTTGACTTGATGTCTGGGCATAGCCAATGGGAGCAGGATGGGGAGGTAACAATGGCAGTCTTGTAGCTGTAGGGCACGTTGGCCCCTTCCCCATAGGTTTGTCCCAGCAAAGCAAATAGCTCTGGTGAAGATGAGGTGCAAGCTTCCTGAGAGTGTTTGCTTATTTGGCACTGCGAGTGACTGTAGTTGTAACTTGACTGCAAATCACAGAAGTTATTTTGTGCGGTGACAACAGCAACAATAACATACCTGTGAACCTTGATGTGGAAGAGATAAAGTTGTTAGCTAATGAAGGGGAAAGGATGACTTTGAGTGTGTTTAAAATAACTTCCTTTCCTCAGAGCTGACTTCTGAGAAGTTAAAATAACCGATGAGAGATTAGGAAAGCTAATGATTTGGGAATGGAGAGCAACTCGAAAGGTAGAATTTGTGTCTTGGGCAGATACAGACCTGTCATGTTCTGTTCTCTTGAAAATTTCACATAGCGTTCCTTAATATGCATGTTAGGCCAGTTGTAATATAGCCAGTATGGAGGTATGGGTGAATTTCAGGGATAAAGAGTAATCCTGAAAGTTTATATAAATGCAAAAATGTCGATGCATTGACTTTGAAGGTATATCACAGCGCATCTTTTATCAGCAAAAAGAGAAGTAGTTCATGTACTTGTCATGACTTGAAAAGAAACTGTGAGAAAACAATGCTCTGTATTAACTCCCTTTAAACGTTCTCATGTGAGACAGAACTGTTTTGCTTCTCTGCAGCAATATATTTTTTTAAGTCATATCCAAGTACTACCAGATTGCTGAACCAGAGTGCGGGACTTAATTTCGCTTCAAGAGGCGATTGCTCTGTTGCAATGAGACTTTGTAAAAATTCTAACACGCGGATGGGCTTAAAGGGAGTTTGTCCAACTCTGGTTTAATCTTTGTAAGGTACAATAACAGCTCTCAGCTGGATTTTGCTTTGGTTTCCCTGTTCAAGATGCCTGGGTTCAGAATAGGGGAGGCGTTCAGGTAGGTCATGAGGCAGATTGGCAAGGCTTGGGTGGTTTGTACTTGTGTTGGGGTTTTATCTTTTAGTCTTTGTTCCTTCTGTTTTCTGTTTGTGAGAGCTCAGTAGGACTGGCATGACAGGAACATGTCATAGGAAGGATTGCTTAGAGAGCTGCTTCTGGAGCTTACCAGCCCAAACAACAGCTTGTGTTCCCTGTCCCATTTTCACCAGCAAGTAATTCTTTATAAATCCAAAGAGACAGGGAAAACTATCAAGTGTAACCATTTTGAGGCATTCTTGCTGTTGGAAGGGACTTTTGAGGCTGAAAAAATGTATGAATTGAATGAAAAGCTCTCAATGGTCTCTAGATTCATCTGTCTGTGGTGTGGGACCTTCTGCAGCGGGACGGTGTTGGGCTGAGCAGCTCAGCAGGTACCTCAGCCATTGAAAATAACCAGTGCGAAAACCACTTCACAGTATAAGGAGAGTGTGTGAGGGAGCTCTAAAAGCTGGAATCAGCTAAGAGAACTTCAACTGTCTTTTGGATTTCTGCCTCACTAAAGGCAAACTGGGGGGGTTGGAAGGGAACAAAGTATGAACAAGATCCCGTGTGGGTTCTTGGAGGTTTTTTTGGTAGAAAAGCAGAGCGGTGTTTCGTCTCCTTGTGAAAGGGTTTGAAGTACTTGTAGTGCAGACTGCAGCGCTGCAGACATGAGCAATGACAGAGATTGAATTTTTAATTACTTTGCATGCCTTCCTCTTAGGAGTTTGGATTGCTTTATACATGCATTAAACAACAACTTGCGGCTTTTGCTTGTGCTGTTTGCTGCTGCAGTGGAGAAATAGGAAGACATATGGAAGTGAGGCGATGTATGGACAGATGTGTAATTAAGGACTGATCATCATCAAAAGTAAAGGTTGCTAGGAGGAGGGGATGGATTTAGGGGTGTGTGAATGGGAAGCCAGTTTCGCTTGGAATATTACAAATGCCAGCATGGCCAGTTGGACAGATGAGAAGCTCTATGATTTGCTCTGCAAATTGTTTTAGAATCATCTTTGCTTAATAACTGCATAAATGAAAAAAAATAAACTTAGCAGATCCAGAGGGAAAATACAGAAAATAGTTGTTTTTACATGACTTTCTATTAGAAGCAGTAATGTAAGAGTGCCAGTACCACGCTGGAAATGTAACGTCATGCAGCTTATGGAGAAGTACTTAATGTTTTATGGAAAAACAGTCCTAAATTTGTCTTTTCTTTTTTGTTTCAGTGTTCTGAGGTCATGAAACTTAATCCACAGCAAGCTCCGTTATATGTGAGTAAAAAGTTTCAACAGTTCTTTCCTCTTCTCCTATTCCTGTAAAATGCTTCTCACCATCATTGATGGAGATTCTGCTCATTTCCTCCCTGCTCCCCAAAGACATTGCTTGTATTCATTCAGTCGTACTGGCAATACACAGTGATAACCCTCAGGTGAGTTATTGGGTCCCTCTGTCTTCCAAGGACGCAGTTTGAAGGAAGTTTTGTGGCACGCGGTAATGCTGCTGTCACGTAGCCTGCACAGTGCAGGAACCCCTGGCTTTTTGGATCCTTTCTTGGTGTGTTGAGAGGCCATAAGAAGGGATCTTTGGAGTGGAGAATAGAACATCCAATGTGCAGCACTCGCTTGCTGTGATAATGTTTTTCTGCTCAGAGTTTTAAACGTGGCAGGGAGCGTCTGGAAGCAGTTGGGGCTGGGCTGACAGGCTCCTGCAGCAGGGCATGGCTTACGTCATCTCCTACAGGCTCGTAGCCTTGGTGGCTGAGTTAATAGGGAACAAGCTTCCTTTCGCTCTTGAATAGCAGCTTTGTTGCAGAATACGGGGACTGTCAAATTAGACCCAAATTTGAGGGGGTGGATGCATGTGTGTGACATTTATGCCAATGCTGCTGGCCAAGGCTGTAACCATTTACTTTCTGCATTGCCATGCACAGAGCGGGATGGGCTGCTAAGCTGTCCTGGGTTTCTGTGCTGCAAGGATGGAAAATCGAGAGGAAAAATTGTTCAACAGTGTGGCTTTATGGGGTGGGAATAGGAAACTGTCACATCAGATAATTGGGCTGTATCTTGGAAAGCGTTGTTTGTTGTAAATAGTGAATGTATTGACCTTTAATAGAATGTTTCAAGTTTTATGTATGTTTAATTACCAGCTGGAAGTTGTGTGCATTAGAATTTATTCTGTACTTCCTGCACTGAGCGTGGTGCTGGGGGCAAGATGGACACCGTGTAGATTGATCTGACTTGAGCAAAACAACCTTCCTGGAGTAGGACACCGAGTTGTGTGTTACTATGGAGCTCAGATCAGCCTGAAGTCTGTTAAAACACAAATGTGCTGAACAGAGTGACTTTGAAGAAACTTTATTTAGATTTTGGGTTTGATTAAAAAAAAAGTACAGACTTGTGTATAAATATGTTCTGCAGATGCTGCAGTAGAAATGTATGAACAGCAAAAAGCAGAATAAAATTATTATGTCTTTTGAGCTGGGTATGCCTTAACTAATCAGAAGGTTTTGTTTTCCCAGTCTTATCTTCTGACTCAGTTTACTCTCCCACCATTTTGTGTAGTTTTGCATTCAACACATACTTCAGTGGCTGATGTCAAAAGTTCTCTTCCCCGCGTGACAGTGAGGAGGACTTGGCTGAGGTCAAACTTTGCCCAGTGGAAAACAATGTTTATGTGGCACTCAGTGTTGCTTTTATTCCCATCTGAAGGAAAAAAAAAACCTTCATGGCAACATTATTAATGCATCAGGGACTCCTTTTCTTCTCCCCTGTGTCATCCCATGGCCAGGTGTTTATGCAGATCAGATCCCTTTCAAAACAAACAAATTTAGGTGGCTTAAGGAAGAAAACAAAAAGAGAAACCCATCAAACTTAAAAACTAAACGTTTAATCTTCCTATTTCCTCTCAAGGTTGGTTTTATGCAACTTTTAAAATTAATTGCTGTGTTTGTGGAGGTGTGAATTGGCTCAGCTCAACTGAGAACTGTGGGATGTGAGCAGAACATGAAGGAAAATATGTTTTCCTGGTATTATTCTTTTTTCAAGGCCTGTCCCATTAGCAGGTGAATACCAAACCTCACCAGGTTCCTTGTTCAGTGCAGTGATGATAACTCTGCTTTCCTTGCACATGTTCCTCCTCCAGCTTGTTTTCAGGAAGCTGAGAACCATGTCCCATGAATTTCTCCATAATTAATTACAGCTCTGTGAAATAGGTGGCTGGAAATGGCAGGCAATACAAACACATCCAGGGAATCTCTCTACATTTGCCTACTTTCAGGAACATTGCTTCCCCCAGGTTTTACCCTTTTATGCTTGGGGCATTTGCAGCTTATCCTTTACCCATTTTCTCTCTTAAACCAATAGCTTAGATTCAAGATTATCTATTTATTTAATTTGAATCTTGTGTGAGTTTCATCCTGAAAGCTCTGTATAAAGTGCAGGCTTTGGCCAGTGCATAGAAATAAAACAAGAATATCTTAGGAAAAAATATGGTTGTAGCAGCTTTACTGATCTGCTTATGAGGGTAGAAACTAAAAAATGATGTGTCCAGATCTGTTCCTGGAAGTCTATCAGCTTGTGTAGCACATTACGCCCTATCTGATGACTACCAGATTGCCCAGACTTGTAACTTAGTTATTATGGAAGACATATTGGGAACCCAAAGTGTTGAATATACTCAAGACCAAAATTCTGTGGGTGACAGAAAAAGTAGCACTTCCATATATGCTCTAATACAGGGATGAGCTTGGTGCTGCTCCTGGTTTGCCAGCAGCACAGTCACAAGGTGGAGAGGAGCTCATGCCAGGAGAGATAGGACAGTTATGCATTCCTCGATATAGCGTAGTGCGAGTTCAGCGCAGTGCGAGACACTTAATGCCAGATCCAAGCAGCTATCTGAGCTGCATGGCTGTCAGCACTCAGTTGCACTTATGTATGACAGTGTTTTTGGCCCAGGGTTGTGTGAATTGAAAATAAAGATGTCCAAACCTTACCTCCTTTCTAAAGCGAGGATAAATCTTTGCTGCTGCCTGCTGGGTTCTGAAGTGCCAAGGCAGCAGAACTGGGGAATCCTGGTCTGCTGTGTTCATGCCTCTTCATTAAGGCAGTGGATCCTAAACCTTGTCATACAAACTTGGCTTCAATGCAGCAATAGTTACTAGAGCTGTAATCTGCATAGCACATAGAGCTGTAGCAGGGACCAGGCTTTATCTCCTGGCTTTTTCGCTGGCGTGGCTCAAGGTTATGAAAAGGAACTGTCACTTGGCTGGGATCTCTGTTGGTTTTGTTTTTGTTTTGTTTTTTTGCTGGTGCTCTTCTGTTTTTGTTGGGGTTTTTTTGTTGCTGTTTTTATTTTCCCAGTGTGTATTTGCGTGGGTCAGACTTCATATGGAGGCTTTGGTGTGACTGGATGTTCTGTGGAAGAGTTGCTCTATGAACATTTTTAACATAAGTGGCTTTCTTCAAGTCTTTTTTTCTTCAGGATTTGCTAAAAAGTCTATGTGGCTGAGCAGTCCTGAGACAGTGCTTGGGAATATCTCTGATGCTCAGGTACCATGCTAAATCTGAAAGCGGTTTCACCTGTATTCTTCTTGTACTTCAGAGCTGTCTCGTTGGTATGGGACCCCTATCAAGCACAAGGTAGTGGATGTAGGACAGTGCTTAAGTCTTGCTTCTTCTCTGTCTGGGGCTTTGTGCACCCAGAACCCCAAATGACAGACAGAGATACTCCATACACTGGCAGGACTCAGGGTGGAGTGGGAAAGTTGCAGAGTTCTGGTGTTAATGGGAGGCAGGAAGCTGGGAGCTTCAGTTTTGTTTGCTTCATTGGATACTTGATACAATCTTTAATCTTCACCCTTTTTGAGTAAGCTGAATATCTCCACCAACGAGTCAAAATTTCAACTTGAGCATTGTAAGGTACTTCCTAGCTCTTGTCGGTGTATTACTGGAATATTTAATTCAGCAAGAGTATGTGGCTAGGAATAAAGGGATCAGCATTGCTCTAAGTAACAGAGGCTTATTTTTAAGTGGGTTTTATTCTATTGTGATTAATTAGTAAAGTTCTCTGTTTATAAATTAAGTAGCTTAGATTAATCACTTCACTTAAACGTGACTGAGGCTGAAATCATAGTGAGAGAAAGAAAATAGGAAAGAGCTTGGTAGAAGCCAAGTGTTGGTCTTTGTATAAATGTTATCATTAATTGAGCATCCAGTGGGGTATCCAGCGGGAGATTTAATTACAAAAGGATCAAGGATCACAGGCTGTGTCTCTATTTCTAACCAAACTGGTAAATACAGAGTGCATACAAGTAAATGACTACGATCAAATCAGTTGTATGCGGCGTCCTAGTAATCTTACTTCAGAAGAGCCTTCATGGCTTCTGATCTCAGCCTTGCTGGCTGCTGGCTCCAGGGTTATTGTTATGTTATTGATCTCTTTTTTTTTTAACCCATTCACATTTTCTGCCACTCTGAAGTCCGTGTTGTTTTCTAGAAGTAAAACCTGAGAGCAGCACTGGGTATGAAAGTGTTAGACCAGACTGAAGTGATATGCAGGGACGAGATGTGTGAAGCAGTGTCATCTTCTATTACTACCAAGGCTACAACTTTAGATCCACCTTTAAGACGGGTGTGTATGGGTTTTTTTTTTTGCTATGATAATGATCAGTGGGTGTGAAATGGAAAAGATTAGCAGCTGGGGAAGGATGATGCATCACTGCCCTTTTTTTTTTTTCTTTCCCCCTTTTGATTAAAAGGAAAGAAGTTGTTCTAAATCACAGCACTCCTGTGCACAGTTTGTCTAAGGTGTGCCTAGGTTATTTGGGATGACAAAGCCAGATGTGTCACACTTAGTGAATGTATGGGAGGGCAAGCACTTAATTGATAAAGGCGCTCCCATTGACTTTGGTCTTTAATCAGTCTGTGGACTGAGTCTCTTGTATAAATTGCCACTTAGGGAGCTGTGTAACCCTCAGAATTTCTCAGAGAGAGTCTTGATAGAGATGAGAGCTCTCAGTTCCATGCCAAAATGCCATGCAACTTAATGAAGTATGAACTTCAAAAGCTTCAGCAGGAATGCACTGACCCTCTCTTAATATAACCTGAGTTTTGGGTATAATAGATCTCTTCTGTTAATGAATGTACTGTAAGTTTCCCAGCGTTTTCTGCTTCAGTGTAGATGGGAAGAAAAAGACGGTGTTAATAATAGGAATATATCTCTTCGCTTACGAATCTCACATGGATTGAGACACAGTTGAAGTGCACCTCATGTGCATTGCTGAGGAAAAACAACTGTGGTAACCTCTGATGTTTGTGTTTTAAGAGGAACCCTCTTTTGAGTAAATAATGAGGGATTACACAAGGAAAAAAAAATAAAAGAACACTACAGAAAGCATGAGGCTTTAGGAGCAGAGTCTGATGGGTAGTTATTATGTCTGAGACAGCCCTGAGTATGGCTTGTGCAATATTATCTGCTAAGTAGTTAATGGTCTTTGGAAATCTCTACTGAAGGCACAAAAGGAAAGGAATGAGATACCTTCATAGTCCTAACACAGTAAACCGTTGCCATGAGATTAGCAGCTGTGGTCTAGTTACTTTTCTACTAAAGCTGAATTTGCTTTCTTAGTGACCATCAACAGTGACAAAAGCAACAGGGATGAATATCTGAATACCTGAAGTCAGTCCAGCAGAAGAAGTTGGAATATGCCAAGCTTGTTTTTGATGTGGGAGTTTCGCATGAAAATGTCTATGAACAAGTCTTACTTTCTCCTGAGGTCCTTAGGCAAGAGGAGAATCAACCTTGATGTTCAGCTCAGTTCTGCGGTCAGAGGATCTGATAAGCCTCTTGTCTTTTATTTGTTGAGTGCTTGATTTCTTCTTAATGGCAAAGTAGTTTTCTGCCTCGCCTTCAAAGTGTCTTTGATTTATGAATGGAAGGCCTCTGAGCGCCCTTTACAAATAGAATATTTGCTTGTGTTCCTTGTTGAAGAACCTGCTGCTTGTTTGGTTTTAAGAAACTTAGCTGGGGCGCCAGATCAAACTTTGTTTTTCATGGTTCGTTTTCATTCTGTGGACAAAATCATATCCTCCCTAGTCTGTGTTTGTCTGGTTCTTTGTTGGTTTCTTTTCTGAGTTTTTGTTACGTAGGTCCTTGATTTGAATTCTTTTCAAATTCTGGTGTATGTCCTGAAACAAATGCCTCCCTTCCTACTGAAATGGGCACACAGCAGTGCTTGGGGTACCCGATTGCTGATGGTGCTGCCCAGATGGGTTATTACAAAGCTGTTTGCTTGGCTTGCTCCTCTTAGATGAAGCATTCTCTGGCTTTACAGGATCTACTTAGTGTAGGATTTCTTGTAATGTGGTTATCTGAAGCATTTACTTGGCGACAGCTTTGGCTGGACAAGCCGGAAGGGGCTGTGTGGCCATCAGCTCTGCCTTCCTTTCTTCCAGGTGCACTATAGATTAATTTGCAGTTTAGAGGTCTCTTCTCAGTGCTTCATTCCTATTAGCCAAACTAAAAATGCTGGTGATTTGGGTTCCAAGCCCTCCTGCTGTAATTGTCTATTTGATCTTTGCTTGCTTCTATGATCTTCTTTAGTGTGTATGAGTGCACTGGTGTACAGGTGGACCAGCTTAATGTCTGGAGCTTTTTCTGCCTGAAGTTCTGCCCTTAAGTCAGCATTACTTTACAGCTTTACATGTGATTTTCAAATAATAAGATTGTCAGAAGAAAGGTGCCGGGTCTGGTACAGGGCAAGGGTGGGAAAATGGATGAGACGATGAACCACCTCTGTGGCAGAGCTATCAGATTGGCTCAACCTGTTCCCTGAAACTGAGCCCCACTGCAAACGGGCAGAAGGGATCCTTTCACCATCGCACTGGGTTTTAATTAAAGTACTGGATGAATACACTCTAAGGGTCTGAATTTAGTTTTTTCTTAGGTCTTGCAGTAGCTGATGAGCTGGTTGGTATCTGGAATGAAGTTAAGAGATTGCATCCCAACTCCTGTAGTGCTTCCTCTCTCCGTTGGTGGAGTGCAGGACTTGGCGTTTAAGAGGATGAAAATGCTCTTCCCCTGTGGATTGTACTTGTATAGGGAATTGATACATATTCTTGCATTACCTGTAGGACAACCACACCAATATCCCAACATCAAGATGTGGCTCCCAGCTTTGTTTTGTGTTACAAAATTCTGACAATCGTTTTGGGAACCATTAGGCCAAAAACAGTTCTGACAGCAGAGCTATTGTCAGGGTGATTTTAAGACCTTGAATTGACAAAGGCATGATGCTTTCAAATAAGCTTTTAAATCTGCGAAAAGCCTGTTGGCTCCTGTCCTTCAAAAGGTTGTGCTGCATGCGGTGTGCATGCAAACACTCATCCTCTGCAATCCCATATTGTTCCTAAGTGGGAAATAAACTAAACTGTGATTAATTGTTGTGCGCTGAGATCAACGCTGTGTACTGCCATCAAGTGGCAGCTCTGTTGCAGCACGTTTGCAGAGCAGCAGTCTGTAGGGCTTGCCTGCGTTTGCATCTTCGTTTCAAAGGGGTTCCTCTCAGTGTTGCACAAGTGTCATCTGCACATTGGTTGTGGCTGAGGGGTGGCTGTTTCTGTTGTCTTAAAAAAGGGAATGCTACTTTGTAAAGGGCCTCTATTGCCATGGTGTAGCTCCAAGTGCTGTGGCTGCAAAATATTTACAGACTGGGGCGGATACTTTGCAGCTAGCAGGAAAATCAGCACCCTGGAGCACTCTGTGGGTGGTGTCTTTTCGAGGGGCTTGCTGCACTATAGAGGATGCTGGAGTATAAGGGAAATGCTGTTCTCATGCCTTTGAATGGTTGTGTTCTAATCAGATTATTAATACATTTTTCCTTTGAGACACATCAAGACTATTTGTGAAAACACTGCGGTGACAGGAGATTGTTTCAAGTGGTGTGTCATCACATGTACTTTATCTCCCAGGATCACACGTACTTTATCTTCCAGGAATTGTGACTCCGTTCAGCTCTCTGATGCCAGGAGAATTGCTCTCTTAGTCACCAAGCACGCTCAGACTGTCTGCTATTTCTCCCAGACTCTGTGATTTTTGTTGTTATTGCTCTGTGAGTAAGTTTGCAGGGAGCACTATCAGCCCAAGCAGCTGGTAATAAATTGTGTGCTTCATTTTGCGGTGTAGTAAGGAACAGAATAGACTTTAGGAAGAGGACAGAACAAGACATCCCTGTCAGTTTGGATGCCCTTTTATAGGGAATGGTTGCAGTAGTTTCCAGAGGTTCTGAGAAAAGCCCATAATAGTAAGATCAGCCCTTGCTGGGGAAGCTGGGTGATACCAGAGTGGACATCTTGCTATGTAGAAGATTCCCTGTTTTTTGTCTTCTATGATGGCATTATGTAGAGACTTGCTCAGATGTGAGGTCAGTCCCCCAGTGTAGTGAGTGTGCTCGTCTATGCATGTCTCTTCCCAGCACCAGAGCTGTTTGGGGCTTGCTGCAGACAGGCTGCTCACACAGACAGTGCAGGCCATGGCAGCAGGCATACAGTGCTTGAAATGAATGACCTGGCCAATGCTATCCTGCTCAAATAATGAAAATAAATCAATGTTTTCTCCACTGCGCTGCCAATTTCAACCACACAATATGATTATGTTCCCAGATATGCTACTCTTATCAGTACAGATCTTCCCATAATTTTCTTCTCTAGGGTATAACACAAACATTTCAGTGACACTTTTCTTATCCTTCCTGCAATTCTACATAACATTTTTCTTTAATTATTATTATGTTTTGTGGGGTTGTTAATTTTACAATTTCAGAAATGTCCGTGGCTGTTTAGTTGTGTGAAGGCTGTCTGCACAGCACAGCTCCCTGCAGCTGTTGAACAAGAGCTGGTTGTGGCAGTCCTCCAGAGCTTGCGGAGCTCTGTGCTAAAGCAATAATGCACCCAGGCTGACTATTAACAACCAGTTCTAGCAACTTCCCTGTCTCTGTGCACCTAAGTACTGTGTCATAAAGATGCACCCATGAAGATAAATTATGTCGTCTTCAGCACTAACAAGATCCTCTTACTTTGATGGATTTTCTGTTGGCAGTCTGTGGAGATCTCCTCCAAGCTGCCTGTATTAATGTGTGTGTAGTGCCTATAATCATCTCTTGACACTCAATAAAGATTCATCATGGAGCTGATTGATTTGGAGATGCAGACGTGCTCTGTCAAAGGATGTGGGTTGCTAATAATGGGCTCCTTTAAGTGTGTCCAATTCTGCTGGTGTTGCTTGCACCGGCTCAGAGTAGGAAACCCTCTCCTTGCTGTCCCTGAGCCATTTATCTCTTTGCAAACAAACCACGCAGCAGGATTAGACACCTGAACTGGTGAGGCACGTCATGTAGCTGTGAGGCTGCTCTAATAAATCAGTGCTAATGGTGCTAGCTCTGCAGACAGTCAAGGTCCATGCTGTGTTTTCAGCATAGGTTGCACTCAGGATAGATCGGCATGAGCCGGCTTGCACCTGGAAGCAGCAGTTCCAATAATATCTGTGTTTACTGGTAGTTCTCAGCTCCCTCTATCCGCTTAGCACTGCATAGCAGACTATTTCTTGGTACTGTATTAATCATAGGTGTTCACGTTTTCCTACTTATTCCTCTTACCCAAACAGTCTTAACTAAATGGTCTTTTGACTCTGTTCTGCATCAATCCATTGTCATGTTAATCTAAACTGATTTTTAGACAAAATATTGTTCTCTGATGCTATTCTTCAAAGTATTGTTCTTCTTTCTCACCTTTGTGAGGAGAAATTGTTGGAGAGGAGGAAGTTATTTTGCATATGCAAGTCAGTGCTTGGGTCATGACTTTGCGGCTAATGCTGAAAGAGGAGCTGGGCTGGCTCTGTGTGGTGTTAATGAAATGTGGAAGGTGTCACTTGGAGTTGCTGTGTGGGCTGGGAGAAAAACCTGTACCATCATCGTGCTCTTTTGGTGGCCTGTGGGCAAGAAGCTGTGGGCTACCATTGTGTTTTCCTAAGGGTAAGAGACCGCATGGCAAAATCTGTCTTTCTCATCAAAGAGGGGCTCAGCCTCCACACTGGTAATCTGAAACTTCTCTCTGACAAACCTGATTGTACTGCTGTTAATTCAAGAGCAAAATGAAGTTAGATTTGGAGGTTATAGTTTTCTTTTAGCTTTTATTTTTAAACCACTGGAGCTGTTTGTCTTTTCTTTCTTTGTGTTTTGTTTCCTTGAAAAATAATAATAATGATAATAAATTCTCTACCTTGTGCGCCTTTAAGATCAAGGAGTGTGCACTCGTTGACTGTGAAAAAGGACCCAATCCTACCCCAAGCTTGGCTGTTTGCCATTCTATTTATTTCTGGAGTCTTTCCTTGGAGGTCTTATCTGCAGGAGGTTGCAACACCCCGGCAGAACGACATCCATCTTCCCTTACGCTGCTGACCCAGGTCACTGCTGTTATCAAGGAGGATATCTCCACATGAGAAGGGCTTGATGGAGCTGCTCATGTTGAGGCAGTTTGCACAGCACTGCCTTTGTTTCTGAAGCCTGGGGCTCTGCAGAATGGGCTGTGCTGGGCACAGATTTTTCTCCCGAGTGCTCCCCTGACTTGGTTAGGATTGCTAAAATTGAGGGTGTCTGTAAGGACTGTTGTTCACTCATTGTAACATACCTCTGACACCTTCCATTCCTTTTTATATATAATAGCTCAGAGGTTGTGAGATAAGTAGCCCCATCTGCAGAAGGGCTTGGGTGCATCATGGATTGCAGTACCAGCCCTAATTGTGTTCTCAAGAAGGAAGGTGCCCTCTGAATGGAGCAAGATGCGCTCACATCACCTTGCAAAGGTGATGCAGCTGGATGTTTTGAAGGTAAAATCTGCCCCAGATTTCACCTGTGATGAGCCAAAGTAACTCAGCTGGAGGGATCTCAAAGTCACTCAGCCAATATAGGGCACTTTGGGCCCAAAGTTTGCCAGGAGCAGAAGTTTGTGTTGACTTAGTCTACTAGCAGAGATAAGTGGTAATAGATCATAGAGCATCCATACAGTTGTGTTTTGTTGTTGGTTTTTGTTTTTTTTTTTTTTTCTCTTGTGAGATGATTTCTCCAGCATCTTTGAAAACCACTTTGACATTGTCTTTTCCATCCTCCAGCTGATTTCAGAGCATCCTACAATTTCAGCTGAGGTGAAACTGTCTCACCTTTCCCTTTGACTTTGTCTGACTTATTTGTTTTCAGTCCTGAGCAATTTCCAGAGAAAACATGATATAATTGAAAAGAGAAAACATGATATAATTGAAACCAGCATTTCTTGTCAAAGCTATTTGAATGAAGAGCACTCGATGAGTTTGTACCTTTATTCCCATTTCATTGATAGGGAACTCAGAGCACAGGGACATCCCTTAGAATTGTCCCTTAGAATTGCAGCCTGATTCTGTGCGTTGTGTTGAGCTGCAGCTGGGATAAAAGCGAGTTCATCTCTACCTGAGAATTAAAAGTATCAAGGAGTCTAAATTCCATGGAGGAGAGGAAGAAGCTATTGCTGTGGTTTTGTGTCTGTCAGATGGTATAGAACAACTCAGGAGCTGTTTGGAGCTTTTCAAAGGGGAAGGAAAAAGGTTCTGTTTCAAAAGCACATTTCTCTCTCTCTCTCTCTCTCTTTTTATTTTTTAATCATAACATAATGCAACAAGCAATGACCCAAAAAAAAATCTGATTCATGTTATGAACAGTGGAAACAAAACAAAACTTGTTGCCTTGGCAGATTACGTTTACTCATCTAATCCAGAGCCTAATCCAGCCTCTAGAATAAAGCATCACCTTGCTGACTTTTACAACAGCTCTGGAGAAGGAGATGTGTTGGAGAGGTTTCTTTCCTTGCATGTGAATCTCCCAACTATCTAATATGCTGACTTTCTGTTCCATACAACTGCATAGGTTTTATCTGCATGAAAAAGCAGCCCAAGATGCCAGTGGTCATCAGCAGTAACTTGGCTTTTCTGTGTAGAACAAAAGTAGCTTTACTGGTTGGCAGTGTTTTCTCACTGAAAGCTAAAGTAAAGCTGGAGTGCTTCAGCTTTTCTATCTAACACATGCTTTGCTTCAGTAAGTATTTTTAGAGTTTGTGTGGGGGAAGGTCAGAGTGGGTGGTTAATGGGTTAGATAATGTACTTCAAATTCCCAGTGTGATCCAGGAGGGGGAAAAAAAAAGTCTGTTTAGAAATCACATGCTTCACATGCTACAAAAGTAAAGTGTGATTTTATTTTGGTAGAAACTTTAAAATCTGTTAACCAGCACAGTGATAGACTGCAAAGGGAAACCATCCACCTTTACAGACGCAGAACCCAGGTGGTATCAGAAGAAATGATTACTCAGAGTGGCTCATACTTTATGTACACAACCCACACGCCTTTATGGCTGTGGCACTTGAAAAACAAACATCTGGAATGGCGTGGCTGTCCCAGTGCCGACAGGCAGGTGCCTTGCCACTTTATGGTTTTGTTTCTTGGAGGTACTACCTGTGCTGGGGCCTTTTTAGAGATCATTGCATTTTAATGCTTTAAGAAAGCTGACTGTTTAGAGATGAGCTGCACCAGCATCGCTTTGGGCTGGGTTGTGATGGATCAAAGCCCAGGGCCAGGTCTGGTTTTCCCAATGCGTGCATCCCCTGAGGAGGCAGCTCGTGCTCCTCCTCTCTTCTACTTGAGGAAGGGAGTGTGTTTTGAGTGCAGAGCAGCATCCATGCTCTTTGCATCATGTTACAGCTATCCAAAAGGCTTTTTTTCCAGAGACTTTTCAGATCAAAATGAAGGCGAGGGTGACCTCTTTCATGAATGGACAAAAATGGAATGTTTTCATTTCCAATAGGCTTTAAGCCAAGTAAATATTAGTCAATCCAAACTAGTTTTGAAATTAAATTATTCTTATTTGTTGGAGCATTCCAGGGAATCGCTTTGATCTGTCTGTACTTTCACCAAAGGGATATTGGCAGACTGGCCATCCAGTTCTAGCCATTGAGGATGAAAGAAGGGTTATAATAACCACCTTGTGCAGCAGTGATACTGAACAGATGACTTTTTTGGATAATATTAAATGAATGAAGGTAAACATACTTCAATTAAAATGTTTTTGGAGGCCGAATGCAATCGAGCTGTTGGAAACTCTTCTGTGCGGATCGAAGGAATTTTGGCTGTGTTTGTAACTGATTTTCTTTAGCTCCAAAAGTGTTTGAAAGAGGGAGGCTTGTTCTGCACACTATTTCCTCTTCAAATAAATACGTTGTTTCAAAATGGCCTTTTAAAATTAAATAAAAGTTGGCAGTGGATAGCGAAGTTGTTAAGAACGGAGGGGAGAGATTTGTGTTGAAGGACGGCCTGCACTTAGTGCTTTGTTCCCATTGGGATCTCTGGTCACGTACAGTGAGTTGTCCCGTGCATAGCACAGCCAAGAGCTCATTCAGAAGACAGCTGAGAATAAACTGAAGCATGCAGCATTTAGGTGGCACCTTATCCATCTTGCTGCAGACGTTTGGAGACGATGTACGATTTCAGTTAAGAAAAATAATAATATTTAGCTGACGTAATAAGGATATTGAGCTGCTCTAATCAGTCTTGGGCCAGGTCCTTCAGAGGTGCAGGAGAAGGATGATGGGATGTGTTCCTCCATGAAGCACAGCGTAGGCACAGCTGAAAAGCTGACCGATATCAGCTGAGGAGCGTTTGTATTTCCCTTTGGCTTCTATGTACACTGAAGTAAAGAGAGCTAAAATAAAACATACAAACTGCAAAATAACTTTGGCTAGAAAGGATTGCTGGAGATCACCAGGCCTACCCCCCCTGCCCCAAAGCAGGGCCACCCCTTAAGCTGAGCCTGGCTGTTTGGCAACTTTGCTTCAGGCTTCTATATGAAAAGTTAACACGTCTTATTAAGCCTCAGCTTGGACAGCTTTCAGGTTTGACAGCTTTCAGGTTTCTTACCTGTGTGTTTACACAGTCAGCATTTTGTAGTCACCATTTTATTTTGCTTCTCTTTGTCTTTATTCTTTGTTTTGAATCAAGTGCTGTGCTGGGAAGTGCCTTATTCACATGTATAGCCAGGTGTCTTCTCACGTGCACTCTCTGCAGATTTGCTTTTCCTTCACGAGAATTGGAGTTAAAGAAAAGAATTGTGAGTTAAAGAAAAGAACAATTCCCCTCCAGAGCTACTGCTTGAACAATTGGCCCCATTGATGAGTATCCTTAAATGTCACCTCATTTTTAAGTCTATTTAAGTACCTTGTATGTTCATGCCTGAAGGGGGGAACAGCATGAACAAAGATGGATATAAAAGTCAAAGCACAAAGGATTTGCAGGTTGAAACTTCTGTGTTTTTTCTTTTTAATTGAGCATCCGCTCAAAACTGGGTCCATTTGCTTGCAATGAGTTATTTTGTTTTCAGCTCAGCATGTGAACTCGTCATGCTTGAGTTTAAAGTTTAATTTCTTTCTTTTTGCACCTGTTTTTATTTTAACACTGAATATTCAGAGTCTATACTTCTGCTCCGTGGTTCTTTTATCCCCAGCTGGAAGTCTGGTGCGATGTTATCGTGTGATACCTTCCTGAAATGTCCATTTGGAGCTCTTTAGACTGTGGAAATGCAAGCTACTTGCTGCTCCATTTATCTTTGTAAGCTCATAATTTTGTGCATTAAAAGGATGACCTGTATCTTTAAAGGCTGCACTGTACTAAAAAACTTTGTCCAGAGCAGTCTATGCAGCCTGCCTATGGCATGTGCTACCAGCCAAGGCAGGCAAGAGAAGAACTGGATGTGAACTTTGAGAGAGGAAGCCCCGCTGGGGTATGAAGAGAGTTGAAACGATGATGGAAGATGGGGGTGACTGGAATTGGAGTGTGGGAAGTGATGCTAATGGGTGCTTGTGAGGACTTGGAAGTCTTGGATTTTTCTTCAAGGATTGTATTTGACAAAGAAGAGATTAACTGAGGGATTTAAAGGAAAAGGTTTGAAGTGAAGTGACATGTGTCTTCCATTGGCTTTGCAAATCAGAATTACATAATCTGCACAAATAATAATAAAAACAATCTTTTCCAGATTTGCAGCCTTAAGCGTATGCTCAGTGTTGTGGCAGAGGGCTGGCTAATGCAGCTGCTGTGTAAAACTGGGGCATCCAACTGGTTTTGATCTTTGAGGGAACTGGGGCAGAAGGTCACTTCAGTCTGTGATGTCTCATGTTTTATGTATTTCAAGCAGATAAATGATGGGCAGTCGGATCAAGTGAACATGCTTAACTTATTGGTGTAGTAACTGCAAGTCATCCCCCTTCCCTGATTCCTCTTCTCAATGGAAAACTGAATGTGTTGGATATTGCTCCTGTTGACTGTAGGGGTGCATGAATTGCAGGTATATTTACTGTATCCTGTGCCAGTTCAGCAATGACAATGATATATGCCCTCTATATACAAGGGTTTTGCTCTGGAGTGCTAAAGTCAAGTTTCTGTGAAGTTGAGCAGGAATCAGCTATTTATCTCATAAACCTCAGTGGATGAGAACCATTTGTATCTGTGTGTTTATTGATGGAGGGATGTGTTCAGTGGTGGAGCTGGTCATGCTGGAACTATCAGCACAGTGGCTAGGTTGGCAGGGGGGAATTTAAACTGATGAAGACAGGCCATATTAGGATGCTGGTTCTGTTTTGTTGTTTTGGCTAAGTATATATGATATGTGTGTGTGTGCATGCCTATAAAAGACCCTGTGTGGGTTATGTGTTTATCAGACTTCAGTGCAATGGCACGATTTCCCTATGTTAAGTTGCTATTCTGAATATACTCTGGGGGTTTCTATGTGTCTCTTCCCAGAGCTGAGCTCAACATATTTTCTAGCTGGTTGGCTGGCTGTGATGCTTGATAGTCTGGCTAAGAGGCATGCTAAGGATAACTTGCATATCTGAAAATTAGGATGGGCCCCAAGTCATGTGAAAGGAAAGCACGAACAGAAAGCAGCAGTCTGAGGGTAGAGTTTTATTTAATGCAGTTCTTGGATATGTAAACTGAATGACTTTTGTTGTTGTTGTTCTTTTTCCCAGGGCGACTCTGTTATTACAGTGCAGCTGACTGAGGAAGATAAGGTTGAAGATGATGTAGTTTTCTACTTGATCTTCACTGGGTCAACCGTCCAGCACTGCACAAGCACTAGAAAGATTAATCCCGGGAGTCTGGAGACAATTTCTCCTGGTAAATAGTTGCTTTTCTTTGAATTACCAGTGTATCAGTCTATGAAATATGCTTAATTCGAGTGGATTTAAACCTAGTTCTGTTTTGGTTAACTTTTTTTCTCATTTGCACGTTCATTGAGGACAGAGTATATAGTTTGGAGGACCACTTTAGCCTTTTAAAAATCTCTTGCTCGACTTTGCTAGAATAGTATGACTTCTAGTTTGTAAATGTTTAATGTTTAACGACATTCTATTGTGGAAAATACATAGTCATATTTACACATAGGAAAAAGCTTTTAAATGTGGGCAGGGTACTGGAGGATATATTTGCAAGGTTAAAGATGCTAGTGTCTAAATGCTGTATGGCCTGGTAAGTTCCAGTTACTCTTAGGATCTGCTTAATTAGAGTGATGAGTTTCATTGCTATAAACCTTGTGAAACACAGCCCTTCTCCCTGAAATCTTGTGCAGTTCAGAACAAACACAGCATTTTCTGAAACTCCTTGCAGAAGCAAGGAGACACGTGGTGCTCAGTGCCATTCCTCCAGCAGAGAGTTCAGACAGAATGGCTTTTCACATTTAAAGCCCACCGCTCTCATTTAGCCTTTGTACACTTAAAACAAGAGCGCGGAGTTTTCCTTTGGTGACTTCAGGCCCGTGGGAATGGGCATGTTCCAGGCTGCAGACCCTACAATTAACCTTCCCTTCTGACTTCTTGCTGTGCAGCACATTGGTACATAGTGTGAGGAAAACGCCTGACATTTTCTCTATACACAGTATAGCTTATGGAACTGAGTGCATTGTTTTATTCCTATTATTTGTCTATCTAGTAGTTATAAGAGATGTGCATGAAGTATGATTTGGCCTAAGGACTTAGCTAATTCCCTCCTGGTGATTAGTGGCTGAGAGTTGGCCACCTCATTTGCTCATTTCCGCTCCTTTCTGTGTTGTTGGAGCTGTTTTCTGCTCGGGAAGAGAAGCCTTTTTACAGTGGCTGATTCCTGTGCAATCAATTAGCTCAGCGTCTGTTTTCTCACAGAAGGGGAGAGGCGGTGACTCGCAGCCCATGTGTGCATGGGGCGCGCAAGGGCTGTGACAGCGTGCTGTGACCTCATCTCCCTCCAGGGACCCAGTGGCCAAATTGCCAAGAAAGGATCTGAAAGGATGCTGTGTTTGCCTTCAGGAACCAGAATATTTCATGGGATTTCCGGGCAGCAGTAATGCTTTCCTACAGCATTTGCCCGGGCATTCTCAGTGCCATGGCTTGGCTGGTGGCCATGGCTTGTCCCCAGCTCTATGGCTCTGCTTCTCCAGCCCTAAGTCTAACTGAGTCATTGGGGAGGGCTCCCTGGGTTCTTCTTGCCGCCATTCGTTGTAACAAGTGGGAAATCTGACTCTGCTTCTGATTCAGAGGGAAAGGAGGTAATTGCTTTCAATTGTTCCTTTGTTTATAATAGGATTTTATACTTTCTGGTGTAGTAGCATGGCGATTTTGTTTCTTAGATATTCCATAAAGGATGATTGTTGACCCAAGATGCAGCTTAGAGCAGGCCAACATTGAACAGGGGCCTCAGGGATAGGCAAGCCCATGTGTATGGGAAGAATGGCTGCAGTATGAGGGTGACATCTGAAATGCAAAGCAGCTGTTTGTGTAGCACCCTCTCCTGTGTTTGTACCTCATTTTGGAGAAACTATCTGAGGGGAAAGAAAGGATTTCAGTGAAGACACTGGGTAGAAGTAGACTGGGAGGAGAAAATCATGTCATCATGCTGACACAGACGTGCTTGTCCAGTGTTACCGCAGCGCTGATTTTAATACAAGCATGACTTATTTCAGCCCAGCTCTTCCTCCTTCTCCTTCCTGATCCCCGCAGTGAATCTGTAATCGTGTGTTTACATCGTATATTCAACCAGTTGCCTGGGAGATGCTGTGGTGACTCATGGCTGGTGTTATTTGACCTCAGAGCAGGATTAGCCATGAACAAGAAGGCGGTGTGTGCGAGACCAGCCCTGTTTAAACACCCCAGCCTGGGCAGGCAGTGAGTGCTATGCCAGCAAGCTCTGCAGACAGCTTGCAGCCAGAACCTCGACCTTCTTCCATCTGGGAACATCTTTCCTTTACCTTGGCACACTGTTGCATATCCTTGGGAGTGTGGCAGCTGCTGGAGGCTCTGGTGAATGCAGGGGGGGCTGATTTGTTATAAGTACTCCAAACCCTCTGCCAACCTTACCTTACACCTCTGTGCTTCCCTTTGGGGACCATTTCTCTTCCATCATCCTCTTCTTGTGTCCTCATGGCTTCAAGCAGTTCACAAGTCTTAAAATATACAAATTATACTATATAAATCTATAAATCATACTTATAAATAAGTATAAGGAGAATGGACTTCCAGCTTCCCATGGTTTATGTCATGAATCTATGTAGTGGCTATGCCTTCTCTATACAGCATTCACTAGAGCATAACTAGAATGTTGGAATGTTGCATGCAGATTTGGTTGCCTTTAGGCTATTTTAACTTAGGTGTAAAGGTTTTTGTTTTTTTCCTCCATGGTGGCGTAAAATACATTTGTTCCCTCTACAGATTCATCTCCCTAACATTTTAGATTAGAAACTTCTGTGAGGTGCAGACATTTGAAGCTGCAGGCACATTTGATTTAAAGATGCGAGAGGATATGAATGGGAGGAAAAAAAGACCAGCCAGTGTTGAAGCAGTGCCACTTTGTCCACCATGCCAAACAGCATCTGCCTGCCAGTCCTGCTGTACCTTCACTTATGCAACTTAGCTAGCCAGAAACCTCACTTGCTGGAGTCACAGCCTGGTGCCCCATGCCTACCCAGAGTAAGGGGCTAATAGCCTGATTTGGTCTGTCATTTTATAGGAGTGTAAGCTTGCTTGCAGATTGACAGCTGCATGTACTATAGAGCTTGAAGTGAAAGCATCTTGAAGCATCTAGTAGCCAGGTGCAAGTGTACAAGGGAGTCTTTTGGACAGGAAAAGACTATGAAAGTGATACAAAGGAAAGGAAAAAAGTGCTCAGAATACATACAGTAAAACGGTGAGTCACACCATAGGAAAAGGGGAGGCAGAAATGAGGCCCAAGAGGTTTTGGGGACATAGGATGTATTTTGGTTTGCTGCCTTATTTACATGATCAACAGCATTTACCAGCCCCTAGTAGGAAAGTTGGAAGCAGTCTAGGATTGTTAATCCTTTGCTAGGCTGCAGTGCTAGGAGTCTTCTGTTGGTGTAGGGGAAAAAACTGTGGATCCAGTGATCTTTTCAGTTTCATTGCCTTGAGGATACCTGAATGTAAATGTCAATTCAGAAATCACACAAAGGATGGAGTGATAACTGTGATTTTGTTCTTGCTGTGAAGGATGGGATGGGTGATTATCCTGCCCCCACATTTGGCTATATTATGAATTTAGGGGAAATAATTTCTCCTTATAAGAAACAGATTCTTAACTGAAGTGTCAAAATAAAGTCCCATCATCCCTCTAAGCTTCCGTTTGCCTTGATGAAAAGTAACCTAAAAATTATTTTGCTATTACTTTACTGCGATAATTGAGATGTTTCAGTTTCCAAATGATCTCATCTAAATTGTCTATAATTAAATACATTTTCCTCTCTACCAGAGATACTTCATAGTTCTGCAGAACAATTTAAGACTATCTGTTGTCAGACACTTCCAGTGTTAAGGTCCATCTGTGTGGCAGGCAGAGATCATAGAATCATTAAAGTTAGAGCACTTAGGTCATCCAGTCCAACCATCAGCTCATACTTGTGGCCTCTGTTACCCTTTTCTTGAACACCTCCAGGGTTGATGACTCTACCACCTTCCTGAGCAGCCTATTCCAATGCATTGCTGCTCTTTCTGAGATTAATTTTTTTGTAATAATCAAGCTGAAAATCGAGTGTCATTGTGTGTTTTTCTAGTTTGGCTATTAGTTGCTGAAGTACAGCCACTGGATTTGCAGAACTAAGAAAATACCAATGGTCTAAGTGGGGAAGGATGTAGAAAGTGATACCACCTCTGCTGCTGTGGCTAAGCAGTTTTTTGCTGCTGAAATTACATAGTTTGAAGCTAGCTTGTGTCTGTTTATGTTAAGAGAAACTCGTCCTGCTTAGTGTCAGACATAAACTGAGCTTTTCAATAAGTCCTTGTTGGTGTAGCAACTGAGCCTGTAGTCATCTTTAATATACTTTTCTACATCTCTGCAGGGTAGGGAGGGCAGAGTGGAGGCGCTGACTGGCTAACAGTATGGCACACGGTGGTACAGAAAGTTTGTCAAAACAGGGAACTGAAACTTGAATACAAGACAGCAGCCTCATCTCCTGCCTCTGCTTCTGAAGCAGTTTTTCCCCCACTGAAAACAAAAATAAATCAAGCCTGAAATCGTGGTTTGGGAAACAAAACAATAAAAAAGGAACGATCTCATCCTTGTTCACGTGAGTCAAAAGCCCCAACTGCAGTGTGTGGCAGAGCTCGAGATCAGCAAGCTGGTGGGTAGATTTTGGGAGAACTTTGCCAGCTGTGTTTGGAGGAGGGCACAGAAGAAAGCTCACCGTGCTGTGTGTTGTGTATGGTGTGCTTCATGCGAGCTCTAATGGCTGCACCATCAGGCACCAATGTGACTTTGTGCTTAAAGAGCAGGTATCTGGGAAGTACAGAAGAGCAGCAAAGGAAGGACAACAAAAAATGGTGCAAGTTCTAGAGGGTAAGATGTGTAAGGAGCAGCTGAAGTCCTTTGGTTTGTTCAGCCTGGAGCACAGGAGGCTGAGGGAAGGACTCATGGCAGCCTGAAGCTCCTCATGGTTGCCTATGGCTTCCTCACGGAGCTGATCTCTCTCTGGTGACAGTGAGAGGACTTAATGGAGTGGCATGAGCTGTGTCAGAGGATGGTCAGGTTGGATATCAGGAAAAGGTTCTTCACTACAGGGCATGGCCCTGAGCTGCCGGAGCTCAGGGTGCATTTGTTCTGAATTCCTGTAGTCCTTTGCTTTATTCTATGCCCCCTTCCTTTTTGCTAGTTGAGAGGATAAACTAAAATTAATTTCAGCTAGCTTGGAAATATCTTCATTTCAAACTTCTATTTTACTGTGAAATCCTTTACATATGTTCCTGCTTTATTCTCTTCTACCACAGACTGTGTTTTCCCCTAGGAAACAACTTTTCATAGAAAAAGCTATATTTCATAAATTGCAGTCTTCATACTGGGAGACCAAAAGGGTAAACAAGTTGCATAACAAGTGATCACTTGGCAATGCTAGTTGTGGATTTGAAAATACTCTTAATTATGGAACAAAACCCCCCTAAAATAGAATAAAACAGCATAGCCAAAAAGACTTTTTGCAGTCCATCCTCTTTGGTGTACTTAATTGCTCTAGGCAGTGCAATTAAAAGGAAGTGATGCCAGTTCTAGATGACATCAGTGACAGGAAAAAATGAATTTGTATTGAAGTTATTTATGAGGTAATGTGTAGGGTCTCACTCTTCTACAGATTTCTATGACCTCTACAGCATAAAGGATCTAAAACAATCTTTCTATACTCTCTGTATGAATAGTACAGGATTTGAAATGAAAAATGAAGGCTCCTGTCCATCATTTTTACTGGCCTATGTATTTCATATGGTCTCTTATGTTGGAGGAGTAAATACAGCAGCTGTACATCAGACATATCAAGCATGGGCTTTAGTTCTCAGAATCAGTGATTTCTGAAGGGGAGAGCTTTATTCAAGTGGCCATAGGAGATCCTTTGACTTCTCTGTCTACAAGCCACCAGATGGCAACACTTGTTGGATGCAGACTGAAAATACTCCAGGAGATTCACAACATTTGCAGTGTGGCTTTCCTGTCCTGTTTAGACCTCAATATAAGATCTCTTTAAACAGCCCCCACCATGGTAACTTGGAGGGCACGATTAGCAAAGGAGTCCTCAGTCACCAACCAGGCAAACCTAAACATGTGCTTCCAGCAGTGCTTTAAATAGCTGCTCACGCTGGGGGACCATTGTCTAATATCTCAAATGTGAATTCTGAAAATAGGAGGTTTGGGCAGGATTTCCACTTTCAGAGGAGTAGGAAATGAAATCATGGTTTAGTAAAAGCTCTGCTTGGGAGCAACAATGTTTTGTCTCCATGTGTGCCTTGTTTGATGAGAAAAAGTCTGTTCAGGGTCCTGCTGCCACCCGTTCAAACACACCCCAGGTCAGTGAAATGGACACCACTTGGATGTTTGAATCTAAGACTATACATTAACTTGTCTATGAAGTCCTTTGCAGCTGAGCATCTCCACCTTTTGCAATGTTATTTTGCAAATGTTATTGTGTAGAGGAGGCAGTGCTATCATACCAGCCCATCTCATCAGGTTGAGTACAGAGAGGCCAGAGCTTCGTGTTTCTTGTTTTTTGTTGTTGTGTATTGCCCAAAGCAAGTTCCAGTAAATGGCCTGGTAAGGAATTCTGTAATTGAAGACTTGTTGTCCTGCTTTAAACAATTTTTAAAGTGTGGGTTTGTGAAACTGAGGAATTCACTTTATCGTGGCAGAAACAACTGCTGCACCCATCTCTGCACAGACTGGAAAGTGCTATAATTTCTGTATTTTTCCTGTAATATGTTGGCAGATCCTAGAACAGCTCTTAAGTATTGAGTTGCTTCTAAATCTGAAGTGATTGAGGACCAGGAGAAATGGGGTAACATTCAATACAAGAAGAATTAAGGGGTGGATTATTTGACTTTTATAACAGTTAGGCTAGCATATAAATGGTGAAATTTCATACTGTGGCAAAAAAAAATGTACGAAGAAGAGAACAGTAGGGATGCCAGCACACAGCCTGAGATGTTAGCAAGCAGCAATGGTAGAAACACTGTTATGTTTGTTGGAGAAGTTAGAATTCAGGTTGGAATGTTGCTGGATGGTAATAGAGTGGCATTGTTCAGTATGTTACCATTTACTTTGGATTGCTTGTTTGGCCAATGACCAGATTTCTGGAGGAGAGTGGAGGCAATTTGCAGACATGTTATGCAGCAACTCAGACCCATCTGAGCTCTAAAATGCCTAGATTTCTCCTGCCCTTTGTGGGTGCACCCATAGGTGTAATTTATTCAGTCCCCCCATGTTTTGAACCTTCTGAAATACAAGCGTTACAGGTAGGCTATAAGAAAGCTGATGTTCACCCTGATGCATCCAGGTTTTTCACCTTGTTAGTGAGTCTGAATTGCTTTGTCCTGCTTCTGGAAGGAGCAGTTAATGGCTATATGCTGTGATGCTTGTGATTTTGAACATGCTGTTTGTAGGCTGGGTGATGGATGCTGTACACCAGCACCATTCATGGGTCCGTCCTTCACCCTGCTAAAGGAAAACCCTGTTGTCTGCCCACTGGAGCAGAAAGGAGACCATTCAGAGCAATAGCAGCTGTTCCAACCTTGCCCTGAGTTCTTTGTGATCTTAGGCAAGTTCCTTAACCTCATGAAAACAGCTTTGGGCTTATTCTGTGGATGATAACCATTTATCTCCCAGGAGTGCCAGAAAGCTGAGCTCATTTTTCCTAACGCTGCCTAACATGCTCTGGGAAAAGGGCTACTGAAGTTCAACTGTTATTCCAGGGTAGGAAGCAGGTCTTTGATGTTGAGAGCAGCCTTGCCACACTGATTGTTCCTGCAGAAGGTCCTGTGTGTTCTCGGGTGTTTGAGCTCGTTGCTGGTGATGTCCCTGTGGCTCTTTCAAAGCAGGGGGCAGAGACCTCTTGAGCAATCTTTTGCTATTTGCCACGCTTGTTACTTAATTGCTCCTCCTGTGTTTGAACTCTTTGCCAAAGTCAGAACCTGTCCCAGACTCTTAACCCCCCAGTCTGACATCTCATCAGATGTAGGGAAGGAGAACATCAAAGCGTTGTGAGGGGCTGCCCTTTGGAATAACATTCCCAAGGGTTTAGCAGGATGCTTGTTTGATCCTGTCAGATGTACATGGATTGTCAGCTCAGGCACCTCTCTTTTAAGGCTGCATTGGATGCTAGTGGGGCAATCAGGAGAACCACCTCTGTGGATCAGGACATGGTCTGGTCGTCACCTCTGCTTGTGTTGTGTCCATGCTTTAAATGCACTGCAAGGCTGGAGTTCCACACATGCTCAGTGCAAGCGGATCACGGCTCATCCAGACTGATGTGCTGGGTGAAGGCGACCTCTTTTCTCTAGTGAAGTTTCTCTTGTTGCATAATGGAGAAGCTTTAGCAGTGAAGGTGTTTGTCTTCCTCACGAAGAAGTGACTGTCCTGCAGTGTTTCTCTGACTGCGAGCAGGCTCTGCTTGCCTCCAGCTTCGCTCCTGAAAGTCAGCTGCCTTTCTGGCAGAGTAGCTGTTTTCTAGGTTGTTTTGCAGATGGGATTCTTATGGGAATAGAGAGAAAATAGCTTAAAAAAAGTAAAAATCAAAGGTTTAGCTTTTCTCATGTGATTAAGCAATCTTTCAATCTTTTATTAGGCCTTTTGCATTTTAGCAAACTTCCACTGCTTTGCATGAAGAAGAGCCAAGTTCGCAGCTCTCGAGTCAGCTTTCGCTGGCTCTTCAGGCTGAGTGCAGCTCAGGGCTTCGATAGAGGTTTTAAATGGTGTTAGTATGCCTTCTTAGCTCCTTGTTCTGATATCTTTAGAAGGACCGAAGCAAGAAATTATATGGGGAAAGCTGGAAAGGTCTACAATGAAGAGGAGTTCCTCCCAAAATTGTGTCTTCTCCTTTGGATATTTGAGGCTGCCTCAGTGAGGGTGGCTGGAACTTGTGCTGGTTTTCCTCAGGGCCACTGCCAGTTCCATTAGATAGTGATGAGTTAAACTCTGAATGCATGTGTAATTTTTCCAAGTCCTTGCTGCATTAGAAAGAGCATCCTGTGCTTTCCTCCAAGTTAGACTTATCCATAGCTTCTAAAGAACCCCCAAAGTAGGTCTTCCCACTCTTATTCTTTGTTGTAATGTCAGTGTTAGTATGTCTGTTCCTTCAACTTTCACATAGTTTTCCTTTGATATGTTTCCAGCTGCACTTGCTCTCCTTGGGAAGTCACACAGCCTCATCTCTGACAATTTGGTGCTACCCACAGTGTCCTAATAGCAGTTTTGACCTCTCAATTAACTTCAGGATTGCCTCTTTCAGCAAACAAACCTGTACAGTTGCCAAAAGCCTCAGAACAGATCTGGAAGGTTGGCTGAATGGCTGCAGAGATTAGGGACGTATTTTCCTTTTGTGAGTGAAATCAACAGCAAAGAGCCTCAACACAAGAAGGAAACTTTCCCACTGACCACAAATAGGGGCTTAAATAGAATTTTCAAGCCTTTAAAAAATAAATCGTCATTTTGTATTTAATTAAGTAGGGTTTCGTGAATGCGGTTTGATACCGAGGTCATGTGCAAAAAAGAAGCTTTTCCAGTAATTAGTGCAGGGTTCCATGCTGTTCTGGCAAAAACAGCACTGACGTCAGGCTGACACAGGAACAAGGAGCTGTGCCGCACTGCGAACTTAAAGCACGAACCTTATTATTGAAGGGGCATGTCTGACAACTGCCAGCACTGGCTGCTTTGGGCCCTAATTAAATAAACGTAGCAGAGTTCTACTGTTTTTATTTGGTAAATATGGAAAGTAGCCATTTTGGGTTTTTATTCAGCAGAAGCTTAGTTTTAGTTCTGTGTTTCAGGCTGTGCTCTCCCAGCTCTTGCTGCTTTGTAGGTCTTTGTGTTAGGTGATGTTGCGGTGGTTGCTGTACAAGCCAAGTGCTGTGCCAGCTTTTGGTACAGGAGGTTTTCCAGCTCTCAAGTTCTACTTGCTTTTGAGTTCCTGAGTCCTGTGGAGCCGGAAAGGAAAAGTCTGACAGTCTGACCCTATAATCTGGCTGATTGGATCATAACTCCCATTGGTGCATTAGCAAAATCGTTACCAAGTGCTCTTGAATTTACTTGTAGCTGGTCAGAGCGGAGCTGCTGAGATACTTCTGGCTTTATATTATGCCAAACAGAAGAATTGCACATCTTTTAAAATCTACACAAAATACTCTCTTCAAACACTTTGAGGTCCCAAGAAAGCTTTTAATTTAGAGTTGTGACTCTTGATAACTTGTATTTATCTGATTTAATATAAAGAATGTGTGTGTCAAAGATGCTGCTCAGCGGTGGCTTTCTTCAGTGCTCAGCTGTTCTCTTCTACCATTTCCCTTGGTTTTCTTTGCAGGCCATGACTGCTGTGAGACGGTGAAGGTGGCACTTTGTGCTTCTAAGGAAGGTCGCCCTGTTCTGGTGGTGGCAGAAGAGAGCTTCAAGTTCATCCAGGATGAAGCTTACGATGCAGCCCAGTTTCTGGCCACCTATGCAGGGAACCAGCAGGCACTAAACTTCACCCGCTTCTTGGACCAGTCGAGACCACCTGCGGCAGATGTGGACATTTTGGATGAGAAAGTAGCTTTGGCATTTCGACACCTGAAACTACCTGCAGAATGGAACGTGCTGGGAACAGATCAGTCCCTCAACGGTGAGAAGCATGGGGATGTGTGTGAGGTGTGGGTGGGAAGAGGGGTTAAAAGCCACCTGCTTTTGGAGCCATTCACTTGTGTTTCAAAATATTAATCGGTCTTTGTGCACAGAGATGGGACAGGCTATATACCAACATGTCCTACTGTGTCTGTGCCCTATGCTTTGCACTTCAGCTACCGTGAAATACAGGTCACCCGTGATTTCTATCTCTTCTTTTATAAAATAGGACACAATGTGATGAGTGGTCAGTGTTGCAACACGTGCAGATAGGGGTGGTTTTTTTTTGTCTGTGCAGTGTTATGCATGCATCAGCATCACACTTCTCCAATTTCCTGAAAGAGATGGGTCTGTGGAGGAAGCCTGATGCTTTGGCCTTGTGCCACAGCCTTGGTGTGTTTGATAAACACTGGTTTTATTGCACAGGTGCAAAGGAACTGTAATGTGCGTAAAACGTGTTTGATTTCTCTTGGAGAAGCTGGCAGGCTGCCTACAGGCAGCATGTTTGATGCCAAAGCACCCTGAGAATTGGTCCAGCATCTCTGTCTGGTGAACACAGACCTTCCCCAAAATGAGCCCAGATAATTCTGCAAGTCAAGCAGAGTAAAAGTGGGAAAGCCTGGCTAACATGAGCCCTTAACCATAGCAGAGAGTGCTACTGAGAGCTCATAAATAGATATCAGTGCTGGCCCAAAGCCTTTAGTAAATGCAGCAGAGCCAATGCATTCAAGATGCTGTGACATGGCTGTAGCCTTGGAATTCAGCTTTTATTTTTCGTCACAGAGAAGTCTTTAGGCAGCATACTGTTGCACTGTGGGGCTAATTCCAGTGTTGCTGTACATTTCTAAGGTATTTTGGCAAATAGTTTCACACGAGGAATGTGGCTGTGAGGCATTTGCTATCTGTTATGGGATACACCAGCCTAAACACTGCAACAGGAATGAGTTGTTCAGCACAGCGGCTGCAGTTCTGCTTGCCCTGATGGGGTTTTCTGCAGGACTTTTTCCTGCTTTAATTGTCACTGCCTCACTGACTGCTTTTGTAAACACGAGTGCATGGGCAGGCAGTCAAAGCAGCATTAGCAGACGTTCAAAGATGCGATCGTATTTAGTGGTTTCTGGATAGAAATTCAGATGCTGTTGTCTGTTTACTGGGAGATAAACACTTGGTATTTTTTCCTTCTCCATGGAAGACACCGATGTTTCTTCTTGCATTTTAGAAAGCTGTGATAATGCAGGAATATCTGCTTTATTTAAGTGGTAAAAATATAGTAAAAGATTGGCAAAGTGTTCTTAATTAATGAAAACTTCAGTTGAAGCGCTGAATTGTTACTAATTTTGCAGGAAGGCTCAGATCCACTTTCTTTTTCTTTTTGTCTTTGATTCCTCTTTGGAAAAATCACAAGTTAGGGAAATCAGCCATAGGCTTTGCTCAGCGTGCACTTATGCACCTCCAAATCACCGTGGTATAGGCTGTGGCATACAGCAGCAATAAATGCAACCTTCATCCAAGAGTGCTGGTCTAATAAAATGTTCCCTTGCAGTAAGTTTTTTTTCACATGTAACTGAATAAGGGCAATCTGTTGATGCCCTGGTCTGTTTTTCATCTCCTGGTTGGCTTTTTGTCTGGAGGCAGATTTATCTGGTAGCTCTTTTTCAGTAAGATGATTATAAGTAGGAACTTTTGGGGAATTTTTGTGATTGTGACAGAAAAGATTTGTATATATAATCATCCTTCTGGTCACGTAACCCTGTTTTGGGAGAACAAGGTTGGAGAGATGTCTCTGATCCCTGATGGAGAGCTACATTAGGAAAACAGCACCTCTGTGGTGGTGGTGTTTGTGTGTTAATCTGGGTTGGGAAAGTGGAAAAAATCACTGCACAGATTGGAACCGGGGGAACATGAGAACAATTACACGTATGTTCTGGTCAGTGCCCCTCCAGTGGGACCACCCATCCCTCATTGCATCACTACCTATGAACAGTTATCTCAATTCATATTTCCCATTTTGCTAAATGTCACTGCCAGACACTTCAAATAACCTTCTTGAAGGAGAAAATACTATAGAAATGAGAACAAAAGAAAATGTCAGATCCTTTCTTGAAAGACTTTCACGCTGCCTCTAAGCTGGCATTTCTCTATGAGCTCTTGTGGGTTGGAAACAAAACGCTGCTGTTTAGCAAAACCTCTGAAAGTCAGACTGAGAGGAGAGCCTCAGCCAGCAATCTGGGCACAGAAGTGCTGTTATAAGGTGGATGTTGCTGTTAAGCATGCTTGAAAGGAGATATTTCTAAAGGCTGGAGTCTAGAGATGGGTGTGAAGTGCCTTCTATTCTGCATGAAGAGTTTGGATGGTGGCTTCAGGGTTGAGCATAGCTTGGTGCAGGCTTGTGAGCAGGGGCTGGCTCTGCACAGGCCTCTCCTTTCCTTTGCCCACTCTCAACTCTTCCAGCAGAAGACAGGGAGTTCATTGCTGTCACGCTCCAAAGGACAGGGAAGATGCTGCCATAACACTGAGTAAGTAAAAGTGCAGCATTGTTGTGGTCCAAAGCTATGTAAGAACTATGTGCTTGCTTATGTTTTGGTTGCCAAACCAAGGTCTTCATTCTTCAAGAGTTTGCCATTGCTCTAGATTAAAGGCATGGTACATTCATATATCCAAATTGCTAAGAATGCATTGCTTCAGCTGTGGGTTAGAAATACCTCTAACATTATTTAAAACTGCCAGAGGACATTTGTAAGCATTCCAGTGAAACACCTTTTTTTTTTCCCCATAACCTACTTAAGTTAGTTGTTGCCATTCAGCAAGAGAAGTTTCTTCAAGTTCAGTAATCCCAGTAGTGTTTCACGATAGGTTTTCTTTACATTTATGTCTTTTTATCTCTTTAGACATCATCTTCATTTGAACAAACTGAAAGTAAACTCAGCATGTATTCCTGTATGCTGTTGACCCAGCCTGGTCCTGCCAGCATCTGTAATGCTTACGTGACGGAGGGCAGTGCTTGTACATGGGGAGTCCCTGGCTAGAAAAGCGAGTTCAGAAAACAGAATCTTCTTCTCTGAAGCTGTTGTTCAGTGGTCTCACCTTAGACTTCTTCTTGTTTGCTTTTCCATGGAAAGGTGAAACTCTTTACTCATGTTTCTTGTTTTGAATTCTTTGCCCTTCTGGTGCAATCACAGAATCATTTGAGTTAGAAGGGACCCTTGTGGTCATCTGGTCCCACTCCCTGCAATGAACAGGGACACCTACAGCTGATCATGACTGGACTTTAATAATGTTTTTGAGTAACAACTTCTTGATGGATAACCTTCCTCAATAAAATAGATATATGTATAAAGCCTGTTCTCAAGCTTTCCTCACATCAGCTGCTGTCAGAGGGGTGCTCAGTTTCAGGACATTTTGATCAGCATGCCATTCCCATGCAGAATAAGCTGACCTAAATTGCCTTCCCAGTCTCTACCTCTTAATTTCCTCATTCTCCATGAACCCACCTGCTTGAGGTGCAGCCTCCTATTTGCTACTTGTAGAAGGCCTCAGAAAAGCCTTTAATCCATATTTTAGAGAAAAGGGCTACAGAAAGTCTTGTATCAGTAGATACCTGTTTATTCACACACAAAATATTTCACAGAATTCTTAGCTGTTGTGCCTGTTATGTAGGTCAGGTCATGCAGGTCTGGGAGCCCCTAAGTTCTCTGACTCCATCATGGAGCAGGTAGGATAGTCACAGCCATTTGGTTGGATGAACGATGACAAATCCTGACATCTTTTGAGAATGCTGGAGATGGAGGAAGTGGCAACATAAAATCATCCTGGTTGGAAAAGACTTTCAGTATCTTTAAGTCCACCGTGCACAGTGCTATGCCTTTGGACAGAAGCATGCCCTTGTGTTGCAGTGCTTTGACATGTGCAGCTTGAAGTCTTTGCATTCCAAGTCCAGAGTGCATCTAAACCACCTTGGGCATGGATGTCTCAGCCCTCTCCATGCTTGCTGCTGCTGTCCCAGGGCAGCTGGGTGAGCTGTGCTGTGCTCTTACCCAGCACTGTTCCTTCCTGGGCTTTGCCCCTAATTGTCTGTCAACTCACGTGAACTCAGATGGCATCCTAAGTTTATTTCAGACTATCCCTAGTTAAGGATGACTTTTGTTACCATGGTGTTCCAAACACAGCATTACTTTCAGGTGCTGTGTAATCATGTCTGCTCTTAATTATTGCAAGTGCACTGTAACTTTCTAAAGTACATAGTTGTTAGTGCTGTTAAGCGTAGGGTTATTTACTGTTACTGTTCCCTGTGACATTTAGAAGGCTGTTGTTGAAATTGAACAGATGGGTTATACTTTATATCTAGAAATCCAAATTTAATATGTATTCTGAGGATATATGCAATCTAAATGCAGGACTGTAATTTTCTATTTTAAATGATTAAGCAGAAAATAAACGAACTAGAAAACCAGAGCAGAATATTTGGAGGTATGAGTAATGATTATGGCTTGTTTGTGCTGCAGTAGGGAGAAAAAGATGACAAAAAAAAAGTAGGGAGGATTTAAGGTATGGAAAGCTTAGAGAATTTAATCCATGAGTTATCTATCAGTAGTGACCAGATCGCTTTCAAAACTTCTTTTAGGAACCAGTCTGTTTAATTTGCTCATCAAAATAAGTGATGAAATCCAGACCGGCGGTTCTGATTTTGGTGGTGTGAGCTTTTCAGGTTGATGTTTTCAGAGTGCAGTGATGATCAGCTGTGAGAGCAAGTGATTCCCTGTGAGAAAATTGGGAAAAGCTGTCCCTTTGATGAGCTGCAAGATAGCATTGATTGCAGGCAGATAACTGGAATACCATCTTAGCAGATAAAACACTTAGCAGCTCCCGGGCCTTAGGAATGCAGTTACTGACGTCTTGAAGATGTCTTGAATATATAGTTTCCCAGAAGCACTGAATAGCAAACATCCATATGCAATAATGCTTCTTGAGAAATAAAGCTCTGTGAGCTCACTGGGGAGATGGTGGGGAAGAAGTTGCCTTGTCCCAGTCTGGAATAGTTGGGAGTTATGTTTAATAACGATGCATGAAACCTAGTAGGATTGCAGTGTACAATGCAATGGGCCACATCAGTAGAGATCAGAAAGATCTCGAGAGGATACCAGAAACAGAGAATGTCTGAAGAGAGCAGCAGCAACAACAACAAAAGCCTTATTAAAAAACAAACAAACAACAAACAACTTTCAGGACTAACTATAATGAAATTAGGAGCTACCTTTTTTTCTTCACTGGAACATGTTAAAGGGATGTGGCTGATGGTATTTTCTGGACATTAAGCTTTAATCTGTTCATCTCCTGCGCTCCTTTTATAGTTTCTACTTGAATGCTTTCAGGATAATAGTTAGCGGTTTTCTTTTCCCTGGGTTTTGTGTTCTTTCCTATCTGCTTCTCACCTTTCTCTCTGCCCTCTGATAAAGGCTTGTGTAGCATAAATGGGCATGATCTTTCCTGAGCCAACAGTACAAAGTAGTCTGTTCAGCTACAGTACCTGATAAGATTAAGAAAATATATATTTTAATGTAATGCCCTCTGCATTGCAAAGTGGGAAGCAGAAAATGTTCAGCCAGTGTCTGTGGCTGAGAAACCATTGGCATTAGTGTGTTTCTGTTCCCTTAGGTGTTAGTGGGAGTAGGGACATGAAGATAATTTAGTGTGCTTTGAAAAAGTCTTGTTTATAAGATTAAAAAAGAATTGCCCTCATTTTTTATTAACTGAACTGGTAACTCCAGCAACTGTCTGTTCACCTTGAGCTTCCTATAGTGCTGTTGTCTTCTCAAGCACCAGGTGACAGCTTGTTTCTAGGTTTAGCTCGAGGGTTAATCTGAGCACTGAGAACCCTTTCATCCATAAACAGGATTTGATGGTAGACTTCAGAACTGCAGACAATACATGATTTTGGCTGAGAAACAAGGGAAAGCCACCATCACAGGAAGAGTAGCAAGAGATACTTCGAGCTGTTCCAATCCATGGTTTTCTCTTCCTCACCGAGCTGTCTCAGGGTATGGAGGGTAAATTGAACCATTCAGCATGGATTTCTCTAAATAAATAAGCAGCAGATTTTCAAAGGAAATACAGGGGCTGTTTTCTTGTTGTTTTGTTTTTTATTTTTTCTTTTATTTCTCTTATTTAATCAGGATTAAAATGCAAGTTCCTTCTTAGGGAATGGCTTGTGTGTTCTCAGACGTGTCATACCCAAACCTTTATATTTTTGTTCTACTTCAGTGCTTTTTTATTTAGTGCTAAAAGCACCTTAAGCCTTAATCATTTACAGTTAGCAAAGTACATATGATACTCTTCTATGGAAATTTTGACCTTAGCTACTCAGATAAATTGTTCATGTGTCACAGCTGCAAAAAAATACATTAAAATGATACATCTAAAGTCTTCTGTTTTGCCAGCTGGATTAGAGTGCCCTGCCATTATGGGACAATAATCATATGTTTCAACTCTTGCCTATTACTAGGAAACAAGAAAGGAACAAAAACAACTTTGGTCTTTCCAGTATCGTGTTTCTTGCTTTTCCACAGTTTCCTAATTACAAGAACCTTTTTGTTGACATTTAAAAGTCAGCCATTTTGTGATGAGGAGCTCATGCCTGGTGTGGTAGGAGAAGATCTGGCTACTGCTGGTTAAAGCTTCTGTTGTTCTCCTGAAAGGCATTTTGCACCTTGACAAGGCATTGTAATCATTGACTGAATTTCCAGCATCCCATGTTACAAGCCTCAGACCTTCAGAGCTGGGATGGCTGTAGGCATGCTGCTTGTCTTCCTTCCGTCTCCATCATGCAGCACTCCCATACTCAATGCACACCTGCTCTTGGTTTGTTCTGAGCAACACTGTGCACCAGCAGATGTATTTGTCATTGTATATTAGTAGTTAATCCAGTCCACAGATGGCACACGCCTTTTCACTGTAGCTGTGTGAGTTTTAAACACTCCCAAACCCTCTAAAGCCATTGCCCAGAGCCCTGCAGTTGTTGTGTGCGCAACACTTTGTCTCTTTGCTGCCATCATCCGTACCCATCTGTTGGATGGCCTGGAGCCAGTCTGTATGTCAGGCAGATCCTTTCCAATGGACCTGGAGAATGAGTCTGTGTGTTTAATATGCTCAGGATGGCAGCATGCCATGTCTTCTTGTATGCATCTTCTGTGCACGTCGTGGCTGAGCAAAGGCATTGGTGCAGTGCCAAGTTCAGGTCAGCTGCATTTGTAGCCACCTCTATCCACCTGTACCCACTAATTTGACAGTAGTGAGGATTGTTTTAAAAGAAGTGGAGAAGAAAAGGCTGGATTTTCAGAAAGTGCATTCAAATGAGTGGATTAAATCACGTGAACGTTTGGGACGAGTGGGAGAGGCAATTTCTCTATGGAAATATGTGTAGGGAGGGGCACCCAGGTGGATCAGGGGATGGATAGTTGCAGGTACCTTTCGGAACTTGCAGTTGGTCTTTGTTTTTATTGAGGAACCAAGAGCTGGTAAGCAGAAGATGCTGCTTCCTAGCTGTGCAACTCTCAGCTAAAGGAGGAAGAGGCGTTTTGATCCAGGAATCCATGCTTATGCTTTTCAGGTCTGCCTTGGTGCAAGGCTGTTTGTTTCAGTTAGGAAGATGATGTTCCCTTTCAACAAGGCAGCTAGAGTGGGAGACGATGCCTTGCTGCAACAGATGTGGTCAGACCAGTGCAACATGTTCTTTATTTGGACAGCAGTTATTTGCTCCAACAGAAGTGCTGTGGTGCTTCCTACATCCGCAGCAGGAAGAGTTGTACTGTTTTAATTATGCTAGTTGACTGCCAGTTTATTAGTGCAGTTATTGTGAGAGCTCTATGCAAGTACAAGTTCACAAGGTAAAACTTTGGGCATATGCTTTCACTCTGGGTAAGTCCAGTCCTGTATCCACGCTTTCTCCCTTCTGCAGCCGTGTCAGTAGTTTCTCTCTTTTGTCTCATCTATTTGGTGTCTTCTTTCTCATTATACCTTAGGCCCAAAGCTGACAGTCTTTGATTAACTACCTTGTTGGGCTGTTTATTTCTGAAGCATGACGTGCTGTTGCACTCAGTACCAAAATCCTTGTAGTCACTCTCCCATAGACTGAGAACTTGTCTGTAAGACCAGCTATATCTTTTTTCTGTGATCAGCTGGAACCTCCATTCAGACATACTCATGTCTTCAAGATAACATGGTTTTGCTTGACAGTAATAAAAGGACGTTGGGGAGGAAGAATTGGTTCGTAGCCAGGAGATCCTATTTGGAAGAGAGACAGTGCCAGAGAGCTTTTGTTCTTGAATACAGGTCAGTTCTTCAGGAGGGGAAAGTCTGTGTGTCAGGCATGGATAACTCCCTCTTTTTGCATTGTTTTTCACTGAAGGCCTTAATGATGTCCCTTAAGAAAGCAAGCAAGAAAAACAGCAGCGCACAAAAGTGATTTCTCTTGGGGTTTGCTTCTTGGGGAAAAAAATAATTAAATCTTACAGGCATTATGCACTTGTGTTTTTAAATGGACTATGTAGATTTGGCTGGCAACCAAATTAATAACCCAATAAATCACCGCTATGATATTAAAGGTATTAAACCATTGGCATGGTTTACTCGGACCCAGCTGGTGCATTTTTGTTGTGCTGCTGCCACTCAATCCTGCGATCCTTTGTTAATTAAAAGAACAAATTTTTATTTCTTGCAGTTTTTTAACCCAAATGCTTTCTCCCTCCCTGCTGAAGTAGCACGCTTTGATCTGCAAATGCTGTGTTTCAGCGGTGCATCTGGAGCCCATTTCTGGTGGAAGTTCTCGGGCTGCAGCTTTTAGAGTAGGGGGGATACTTTACTGAGATGAAAGCTTAGGCTCAAGAGTGACTTTTACCGTATTAGAAAGTCACGGTTATTAGACATAAAAAGCAGCAGAGGAGATTACTAGTTTATAAATGCTGCTACTCAGAATTATAGAACTACTGCAGAAAGCTGAGAAAAGCTGGGCTAAGGCACAATCAAGCCAGGAAATCAAAAGCCTCATTTTCATGTCCATATGAGAGACTAAAACTGTTCTCTTTTATAACTGCTCTGCATTTGTTAGTCAGTTGTAATTGATTCTCTTCATGCCTTGGGACAAATCAGCGTTCCATTAAATAACATAACTCTTAGATTCCTAAAAGCTGGTCTTGGCCACGGGACTAAAAAAGGCTTGGATATACAGAGAAATGTACACCCCTGAAGATGCCAGGAGCTGTATGGAAGCCCTGCAGCTCTGTGGTTGTCGTGGCTGTCCACAAAGCCCTTCTTTTCACTTTGACTTCTATGCTCTTTCAGTCTGACCCCGAGATGTCCTGAGCACGTTCAGTCCCACTGGAGCCAGTCCCTTGCTTTCAAGCAGCGGTCTCTCCTGGATTTCGCAGCCAGCTTGTGCAGAGCGTGTTTTTCCAGGTGCTGCAGTGTTTAGGTTCCTTGGCTTTTTGGCTGTCAGCACCTTTAGTTCCATGCCAGCCATTGTGCTGCACTTGGCATGCGTGTGGCTTGTCTCCAGTAACAAGGATGTGGGGGTATGGCATTCACCTCAACGGCAGCCTACAAATTCTTATTTCTTTTATTTTTCCTTATTCCCAGAGAACGTCCCTCGGGAGACGCTGATGCACTTTGCAGTGAGGCAGGGTCTGCTGCGGCTGACGTGGTTTCTGCTCCAGCAGCCAGGAGGAAGAGGAGCACTCAGCATCCACAACCGTGACGGTGCAACACCCGTGAGCTTGGCCTTGGAGAGGGGCTACCAGAAGCTGCACCAGCTTCTGACTGAGTAAGAGTGATTTCATGGTTCCTCTGCTTGTTTTCCTTTATCATGCTTCCCTTTGCTTTAATCCCTGAAGAGTGTCTAATTGGGGAATATTGGTTGTAGGTGGATGGTTGGACTGGATGATCTTAGAGGTGCCTTCCTCCTTAATGATTCTAAAAGCTAAACTCTACTCTAAAAAGCAAAACTACAGAAAAACCTATTTCAACTTTATTGCTAGAAACAATGGGAGAGTGACCTTAGTATTCAAAGTAAGTGCAGTAATACTGTTGGGTTCTCCTTTTTTCTTCTACAGGCACGTTGTTCTGTTTCCAGCTGTGCCTTGCAGCCCAACATGAGTCATGATAATATCAGCTAATTAAGGCAAACCTTATACAAACACAAGTGAAAAATCTTGTCTTCAAACAAGTACAGCTGTTGAAAGGAGTGCAGCTAGCAGGCTGGTGGCTGTGACTGTCACGTTTGTGCTTCATAGATCTACAGGCTTTTGGTTGGATGTAATCATAACCATTCTGTTGAACTAAAGCAGCGTCTGGTAGAGAATAAATGTCTGCTGGTATAAGTAAGAATTTAAGTAAAAAGTAATGCAAGTATTTGCAGCAGAAACTGTTCTGTTCCACAAGGGTAGAAGCAGCCAGATCTTGCCAACAGCAGCGAGTAACTTGTTGCATGAGCCCTCAGTGCAGCGTTTGACAGAAAAACTTCAGAAGATGGAAAGTTATTTCTGAATAGCAAATGTCTGGCTTACCAGCTTTAAAAGCTGCAGCTAATAAAGACAAAGAGCTTAAGTTCAGGGGCAGGAGGGGTGTTTGTAGAAGTTTTGGTCTGCATGTCTGCTGTTCTGATGCCCAGTTCTCTTAAGCTTTGTTATTAACTTTGTTTTCCTGATGGGAATTTTCAGATGCTGAGGGTTTATGTTCAGTGACCCAATGTCATGTTTAGGACTCTTCTGTGTTGTCCACGTTCTCACGCAACGTTTCTTTATGCTACAAATTGTACATTATTCTGTTTTCTATAGTTGTTGGACAGGATGTTAGAGGAAGCAAAATGTAAGTTTGGCTGCTCATGTGCTTGCATTTAAGTTTTATCTGAGCCGATAAAGCCGACTACATAGCAAGCAGGGTGAAGGAAAAGGTGCGGGGAAGAAGGTGGGACAGGAGCTCTACTCTGATCTTTTCTTCACCACTGTTGGCTGGGATGAATACAGAGATGGCAGCAGCGTTTCTCTTTTTCCCACGTGAGTTCAGCAACACTCATAATGTGAAAATACTCAACGGTCTTGCAGGCTGCTTTGTAAAACTGGAATAAGCAAATTCATCCTGAAACTGCAGCCAAGAGCTCCAAGGTGATACTAATGATGTTAACAGAATTTGCATACTATCTCAAAGCCTAAATTGACCAAAACTTGATGATGAAGCTCAGAGCAAATACTGTGATCTGAATATGAGTTGTTAGTTTTAAAAGAGGAGGGAAGTAAACAGAGCTGTTGCAACTGCTATTCATGTATTTGGCAGTGTGTTTCACAACCGGTTATGTGGCATTGCCCTCTGCTAGTTACTGGGACAGCTGCTGGTGGTGTTGTTTAAGGGGTTTTTCTAGTGACCTTTGCAGTACATCTTTGAACACGAGATACTCAGTACCTTTTCCATCAAGATGCTGCTGGCTCTTGCTCTTTTTAATGTATCCTAAAACCATTTAGGTGAGTTAAGCAGAATTATGGTTAGTTTCTCTCTTGGGTGAAAATACCACACCTAACCATCTGACAGCTGTGCTATGCATCTTGTTGCTCCAAGAAGCTTGCAGTGGTTGGTGGCTGCAATGAAGGTGGCTCATTTCCATAGCAGAAGATTCTCTATGCTTGGTGCTTTCTGCAATCAGAGGGGGATCAGGGGCTGAAAATCCCTACTGGGAGGAGAAATAGTGAGTTTCAAAACAGTGAAAAGCAGCCAAACGCCACGACAAGAGTATATATTATTTACATGCTGTCAAAACACAATGGATACTGCACAACCTCTTCTCTGCACTCTGCTTATGCACAGCCTGTATAAACCGCGCACACACATTTGGCAGGCAGTGTGTGCCACTCAGCAAAATACAGAACAGCAATGCATGTTAGTGAGAGCTTGTACAAAGGAGCCATTATTTTTACAAGTAATTAAGCTCCACTTTGGAAAATAAATGAATGCAGCATGTTTTGTGTTGCATTATCCTTGGGGGGGGGATTTTATTGTTCACTTGCTTGCTAATTTACAGTACCCTGCATTTCACAACTCTTCTCTTGATCAGTGCAGGGGAAGGGGTGACGTTGTGCTGTAATTAAGGCAGAATCATTAAAAAACAGACAGAAAACCTCTGTTGGTGCAGTTTTGTCTGGGTTCAGCTGCAGCGTAAATATTTTTCTCCAAAACTAATGACACTGGTGACACTTGGAATTTCTGTTTGTCAGATGAGCTTTCCCTTTTCAGCTCTTGCAGTTCATTTTAAGGATTCAAGATGCCTTCTGCAGCAGAGCTGCAGATCTAGAAGCTTTCTTTTTACTGTAGGCTGGAGCCTGTGATGTGCCTTTTGCATCCTCTGGCAGAAGTGATGCACCCACAGCTGCTGGCGGGGCTGTATGCACCTGATCTCCCATAGAAAAGCCTTGGGAAGCAGGCATGGTGCAGAGTTCTCTCTGAGTTTCAACAGTTCCTGAGTTCAGGAGGAGTGAATTGAAAAATGAAGGCTCCTTTGTTGAAGCCTGCTGCTACCTTATGTTTAAATTGGGCAACGCTGGCTGCAGGGCGTTGGCAGTTCTGCTGTGCTGTGCAAAGACAGGACTCCAAGGAAGCAGCAGGGCTTCTAACCAGGGTAGGGTGAGTAACTTGGCCTCTGCAACAGGACGGCTGTGTTTTGCAGTACTTGATGTTTTTTAATATGGTTCAGTGTAGCAACATAATCTGCCTGCCAGCTCCATGTTCTCTTCAGTGTAAGACAGGCGAGTAAAATGGCTCCAAGAAATGGCTCGTGTTCTGAATTTCGGAGTCTGAGTGCTGTTCTGTAAAACATACTATGATTTTGTAACCTGATTTCATTTCTGCAAAGCGAGGTTCTGTCCAGCAGCCCTAAAGTGTCAGTTCTTTTCTTTCAGTGAAGCCAAATGCGTGTTGTTCTTTCACAGCTGAGAGTGAGGGTAAGAGAAAAGTAAAGTCTGTAAGGAAAACTTCTGCATTTTCCAGTCCATGCAGAGGGGAGGACACAGAGCACAAGTCTCTTGTGTTTCTAGCATTCATTTTGCTTTTCTGTATTCTCTGCTGGCCTCTCATTACCATGAAGCACATCTGTGTGTCTCTGTGGGTTAAACCTCCAGGTAGCAGCCTGGTGTCCCAGATGTGAAGCCATAAGCCAGTATTAGTGCAGATTTCCAAAATTAAACTGACCTAGATTTAATTAACACACACGAGGAACAGCTCACTGGTAGCAGAAGTTTCTCGTGAACGTTTTGCAATGCTTGATAATCACTTGCTATTGTTCCAATTTTGTGCAAGTCTGTGCTGTAATCTCCGTGGTGCCTCTCAGATGAGGAAGGTTTTTCAGTCACTTTACTTTTGTAATTGAATGCTCTTTTCTGCTTTTCTGGGCCAGGGCTGCAAAAGGATTTGTCTGGTGTCTCATTTCTTTGCACACCAGTTCAGCAAGTCCATTAAGCGCATTTGATTTCAGAAATCACCAGTTCATTTTCAGCTGTCTGTGGTACAGGTGCATTCTGAAATCACAAGGTTTTTGGGCTGGGAACATCACTGACTGCAGTGAGTTTAGTGCCAGGCTGTGTCAGTGCATAACAGGGCTCTGGCCTGGTCCCCTCTGCAACCCTTGCCCTAATTGCGAGCTGAGTGGCAGCACTCCAAATCTCCCCCCTGTTATTTCTTCCTCTTTGGTTCCCTGTGCAGGGAGCAGGAGCAGGAAGCAGTAAACATGGAGGACCTGATGAGAGATCCGTGTGATAAGAGGATGCTGCTTGGGTACAGAAGTATGGGAGAAGTAGTGATCCAACAGGGCCCTGGTCTGAGGCGCTGCAGAGCTGTTTAATTGCTAATTCTTCCTGGCTGGAAGGATGCTCTGGCTTTCCTCTGGCTGTGGTGTTACAGCAGGGGAACAGACAGCAGCAGGGGCAGTGTGATGGAGCAAGAGGCATTTGTGCTTCCCACCTTCCATTTACTCACTCATCACATACACCAGCTTTTACTCCTTTCCTGGTGTGTTCCAAAATCCATATCGAGATCTTCCTTTGTGGGTAAATCTAGGAAAGTGAAACAAATGCAAAACTGTACGTAACAACAGGCAGCTTTTCCTGTGGAATGTGTGCTGGACAGTTTGGCAAATATATTTGATGAGGCCTGAGAAATGTTTGAGTTTTAGAGTTCAAACCCTCTGAGGTAGGAAATACATTGCATTTGTTAAGATAACTGGACTTGTCCTAGGATTGCAAGTCTGCAAATAACTGTTGAAGGAACAAGCCACCTTTCTTCTCTTATATGGTTTCCTATTGTATAGCATGTTGGTTGTTGGACTGAGAAGTTAGCATTAAATATCTTGAGTTCTGTTGTTGAATATTTGATGTGATATTGGAGGCTAAGTCATGCAATCCTGAATTCAGTTCAGTATCCAGACACTCTGCAGTTCACATTTTCATGGAGCACCATAAGCAGTTACTCATTGTTTCTGCAGCAGATGAATTCTTTCCTTCAACATCAGAAGGGTTCCAATTAGTGCTCTGTAGAATTTCCTTATGTGAGAAATATTTGGTTTTTGTTGTTTGGGGTTTTTTTGGCTGCTTTCCTATGGCTTTCAGTACATTCACCTGAGGCAGAAATACTGCCTTTAAATCACTTTCCTGTGTATGAACTGTCCATTTGTGTTAACCCACTCCACCATGTATTCTGAGTGGGTTTTTTGAGCCCTCCTGTATGATGTATAACTGATGTTCCCATAAATGGGGAGGGAAGTGGAAGTGCTGGTGTGCACTTGTGCTGTGTATGCCTTAAAGACAGTGGGGCTGTTGACAAAGAGCTGATCATACCCATACAAGGCCTCTGTTACCCAACGTTCAGCAACAGCATTGAATTACTGTCTTGCCTGTTTCCATTTACTTTGTAGTGGGACAAAACAAAACAAAAATCTTTTAAAAGAATATGAAGGGAGCACAGTCAAAAGGGACACACTGAGTCCTCTTAGGGAGTAATAGCATTGCCACTAAATATTAATTGTAATAAGTAATGAGCGGTTGTTGGCGTTGTCAGTAGCTGGTTATTGCTGGCAGCCTGCAGTTCCGTTTGAAGAACAAGGAGATAGTTTGGAGTCCCACAGCCCCGTGTGTGATGAGCTTAGGAAACTGCCTTTTGTTTGTTGGAGTCTTGCTCTGACATTCTGGTGACTGTGATAAATCTGGGTGTGGATTTTCATCGGAGGGGCTGTTGGTTTGATGTATGTAAGTTGTTAGTGTTAGGGACGTGTTGTGCAACAGCCACCAAGCCCAGCTTCCTGTCCCAGTAGGCACCATTCCTTGTTTATCCCGGACCACAGACAGTCTGTCTGATCTCGTATTTTCAGTGAGTTATTAAAACAGCAGCCATAAATCAAAATGTGAATAGGAATGTCAGATATGTAATGCTAAAATCCAGTGTAGGTTTTATTTGTCTTAGACAAAAGAGCATCTACATTCTAGCATTTCCTAGCTTTTTGCCATGGTCATAACACTTTTTTTTTTTTTTTCTTTTTCCCTTTTTTTGAAGTGATTTTATTTTCTTTATCATGTGAATCTGATGCTTTCAGAACCACCCCCCAGCTGTGGCTAAGCTTACGGTAAGATCCCAAGAGCCAGCAGTGCTGCTGGGTTTGCTTTGTTCCAGCCAAGGTCTGGCTCAGAAATGTGAGGGGATATCCCCAGGAAACAACAAACACCTTGACTTCCTGCACCGCCTTCTGCACTCGCCTGCGGGATCCCCCTTCCTAGTATGAGGCTCTGCTTAACCCACTAGAGATTGTTTGGATCATTTGTCCAGTCTCTTCCTCAGCCTACCTCTCCCCTTCGGATAAATCCTACTATCTGTGTACTGGAAGGTGCTTCTTTCGGAGTCCTGACGTAGCCAAATTTCAAACCACTCCAACCAATGAGCTCTTCTGAAACTCTGAAGGGCTTTTCCTCCAGTTGGAGCACGTTTGCTGTTCTCCATTTCTCACTTATCTTCCCTCTTTTTATAAATATCTCACCGGTATCTGCAGGAAGCTGGGAGCTGCTCTGGGTCGTTGCAGCCGTTCCTCCACTGCTTTCCGCCCCTCCTTGGCCCAGGGCCATCCTATCAGCTTCACTACCAGACCAGAATAGATCTGCGCACAAATACGGCACCGCTCTGCTCCTCCTTCACAGGGGATGGCTTTTGCTTGTGGAGGTCTAAAAAATAGCATCCCTTGTAGTTTCTCATGTGTCGGATGTGTTGGTCATGCTGTGGTTTGAGCGAGTCATGGCCTGAAAGCATTTTGGAGGTGGTGAGAGGTCGGGTTTGCTCCTCCACTCGCTGCATTTTGGGGTCAGCATCCTTCTTTGAGCCCCGTTTCCATGGGTGAAGGCCCGCTGGTAAGTCTTTCTCCATGCAAGCACTGTTCTTTCATGAAGGCAGCCGTTTCCTTTCTGTACAACAGAAAATAGGCATGAAGCAGAGGAGAACAGGGCTGGGGGACTCCTGCCAGGTTTTCTCAGTGGAACATGGCTCAGTGCATATGACTGTGCTGGAGGTGAAGGTGTTCATACGACTGCTGTGGACTTTGTTGGTCGGTCCTTCACTTCTGAGCCTAGGGAGATACTTCCATTGGTGAAAATCTGGCTCAGAGTTGGTACAAGAGAAACTTTCTGTTCACTGCTATCTTTTAAGTACGTCTGTCTGTAGGAAGCTGTTGAAAGGGCAGGGTGAGAAAGAATTGACCCAGGATGGACAGATCCTGTAAGACGTGCTTCCCCTGTTGCAGGCAAACTGCTTTTAAGGCTTTTGTGCTGAATGGAAGCAGATTTTTGGACTACTTAAATGCTGGAGTTTCTATCCATGTCTGTTGGTAAATATTTGCATTTGTGTTTTTATCTCCTAGTAGTTCACCTTGGGTATGCGCTCCTGTACAATTACAACTACTGCAGAAACTGCTAATCTGCACAAAATGAGTGCCTTTCATAATGAGGGAGCACTAAATGTAGATCTAAATCCTATTTTCTGAAAGCATGTGTGTTTCTGTAATTTCTCAATGGAAGGTAGGGCTTGTAGTGAGCCAGAAAGGAGACACACAAATGGTTAAGCTCAACAAAGGGGCAAATGAGCAGGAGAGTGTTCTCATGTGATCTACGTCCTCTTGAAAGTGATTGTCTGAGCAACAGAAATAGCAGCGTGCAAACAAGTTGACACTTGTGAGCACTCATTTGTCCTCTCTGCTGCAGTACATCAGCGCCTGAATGTGTCAGTGGGGATGACTTGGAGGAGCCAGTGGATTGAGCCATCTTAATTATGTACAGCATGGGTGACTGCTCCTAAAAACGAGAGCTCTGTGTTATCTGTGGTTGGTTGTGATGTGAGAAAGATCTTGTCTATTCCAAAAGGCCTAAGCCCTTTTGTAGACCGCAATACAGATTTGCAACCCGAATATGGAAAGAAGTGCTGTCTTTAATCAGCAGCAATCACTGCTGCTCACAAATGATCAGCCTGACCTGCAGAAGGTGAAGGTAGCAGATTGTAGCAGTGGTGGGATGTGCTCATGATATTGCAAGGCACCGTGCTCCCTTGCAATCCCACTGCAGGTATTGAAGCCTTTGTGGGTTCTCTGAGGCTGCAGCTCTGCAGACTGCTCTGTGGGTGCCTGTTTGAAGATGCTTGTAAGTATACTTAAAGCTGATGAGAAAGTGGAGAAGGAGGTTGTGTTCTTGAAGCTGGTGATTCATGAATGGGTGAGTATGTTTGTTTGTGATGATGGCTTCATTGTGCTCCGATAGCTGCCCTGAGCATCGTGATTTCTTGTACACAACAGCTGAAAAGAAAAATAGTCCATTCAGAAATGTCTGTGTTTCCTTGAAAAAAGGAAGGTCATTTCTGTAGCCACGTTGTGCTTGTGATGTCTTGGTTGACTTCAGTGCCTCGTTGATTGGATTTATACTAATAACCACAAAAAACTGTACGCTTCCTCCTGCTTCTCTATAGAAATATTGATTCTGTTTAAATCAAGAGTTATTCTGCAGAAGTCAATTGAGTTATACTGTGGAAAAGGGTGGAAGACACAGATTCGCTTTGTATTAATTTGCTTTGTGTCCTGATTTTACCCGAAATGATTCACAGGGAGGGGCTTGGTCACTGCAGTGGGGCATGGCAGGGACAGCTGTTAGCCCTCCGTTGGCTGCGGCTCTCAGTAGGGCCTCCTAATCATTCAAACAGATTTTTTGCTGTCCTGAATCAGTTCTGATTCAAAAGGAAAGTTCTGGACCTGAAGCTTTAGGTGAGCACCTTGGTAAGGTGAATGCTTCCGTGTGCCTTTACTATGCCATTGCTGTCTCTGTACAGCTTGGTGGCAGCAGCCACGTGAGGTGGTGCAGCATTGGGTTGCAAACTTGTGCACCATCAGGGTTTGGCTTTGAGGTGACTAGGTAGAAATTTCTACTTACGAGAAGTAACTGCTGAGTTAGTTTTTCATTCTGATCTATAACAGCACCCTTATATCCTTTCTTGTCATTTGATAAAGAGGATGTACATGTTATTAATGCAGAAGGTCGGCTGTCTCATAATAGAGAGAATGACTTGCATAGAAACAGTTTCACAGGGCAAGCAAAATTCATTTCAGGAATGACAAAACTGCTACAAGCTGATGGCTGTTGGGTGTTTGTGAAGAGGCGTGCTGGTTTCGGTGTAGAAGTTGTAGTATCTGTATCACAGAATTGTCACTCCCTCTGACTTGTCCCCCTGCGGTCTGTCTTTCAGGTTGCTGTTGTTCCACAGCAGCTACTCTGGTGATCTACACCTGCAATAGGTTCTATTTAAAAAGCAATTGTACTCCTTGTTGCTAGTCACTCATGTGCTCTTCCAGTCTGGGGGAAAACAGCAGGTCTCCCTACTGGCTGGAGTTAGCTGTAAATCACCTTCATTTCCAGGATGGAGACGTGTGTGCGTGCATGTTCGGCTGTCTGGCCCTGGAGCCTGTGCTCTGCTTCACTTGGGCCATTGATTAGATGACTGTCCAGAGTGAAGAACAGCATGCGTGTCCTGCAATGCAGCATTCCTTCTCGCTCGCAGGTTAACCCGCACTGCTTTTATTTCAGAGAGGAAGCCACAGCGCCCGACTCGTGGAGCACCCTGTCTCACACTGTGCACACCGGGGACTACTGTGTAAAGCATCACCAGCAGCTCGATGTTTACACACTGACGGCTGAAACCAAGGAAGGGAAAAAGGCCAGCCTGGAGAGTGACATACGGCAGCTTCAGATGCACATGCAAAGCCACCGGCACACGGTAAGGAAATACCCCTGAGGTGACTAAGAAGAAGGAGAAGCAGGTGTTTGCAGCAGCCTGGTGCCTGGGAAGGATGTCCACATATAGGAACTATTTGGGTGCATGTTTAGTAGTGAGTCTAGACAGAAACCTACCTATTTTCTCTTCCATTTCATGCCTTTCTCTTCAGTTGGGGCACCCTTAGCACAAAGACACATCAGAAGGGTAGGGAAGCCCCCCTTGAGGAGTGTGAAATGGCATTAGGTGTGCTCTGGAGGGTCTTGGGGTCAGTAGGTGTTAGCACAGTAGATGTGTCTCTGTCCAGACAAGAAAGAGTCAGAGAGAAGAGTGAAGGGAAAGCCTTTGGGAGGCTGATGGAGGAAACTGCTTATCTTTGTGCCTGTAGGACTTGGGGGACAAGCCTACCCTTGCTACGCAGTGTGCATACCCACAGCCCTGCCGTTGTTGGGGCCCATAGTAGGCTGGGTACAGGAACAGTGCTGACACAAGGCAGGGACTTTGGTGAGTCCCCCTCAGTGCCTGAAAATCAGTGCCCAAGGGACTCGTTCAGGAGGGGAAGATGAAGCAGCGAGGTGTATCTGTGTGACTTCTCAGAACCGCTCTGCATGTAGCACAGCTGCCATTGTGTTATCGCCCATAGATCTGCTGCTGTAGGGGTGTGGGGTTTAAATAACGCTGCTCCAGGGAGTTTCTGTTCCCTTAACAAGCAAGGAGAGAACCTTTGTCTGAAGGAAAGTGGGGGTCAGAGCTTTTGGCCACCCAAGCCGTCGTCACCCTTCTCTGAGTGGGTGGTGTTAATTACTCCCGACCTGAGGAGGAGCTGGTGGTACAGCAGAGCTTACCATGAAGTCTCCTCCCTGTGCTTCTCCTTTCCATCAAATAACACTGTATGCAGTTGGCATATCGAGCTCATTTCGTGTTAGCTGGAGCGAATGCCAGACGGGTACACGTCTGACACTGAAATCACAAAAGGCTATGTTTAGACTTTTTCTTTCCAGCGCTGTTTCACTTCACATCTAATCTGATTTGGATTTGGAATGCAGCCCTGTAATTATTTCATTTAGGTTCATTTAGGGTCAGTTAGAAGCCAGTTGGCTTCCTTTGGAGACGGCTGTATTTTTCAGGCTATTGGCAGAGTGACTTTGCCATGATGAAGCTGGGGCTGCTATAGACCCTCCTGTTGAATTCTGCGCTCGTTCCAGAACATATGTCACTGTTATCTCTGTCCACCCATCCTGGCTGGAGGCCAGCAGCACAGTGTTAGATGGAGATGGCAGCTTTGCTAGCCTGTGCTGCCTGCCTCCTGGGCTTACCTGCCTTAGGCTGCCTCAGAAGACACAGCTGTGCCATGGCTGGCAACATCCTCAGCTGTGTGGGAGCAAGGTGGAGGGGTTGTTTTAAATAGGAGAGCCATCACAGACACCAGAATTAGGTTTAGTGGTCTGTGATTCAGTGATTTGGTGGCAGTGGTCACAGTTTGCAAACCTCAGATTGTGGAAAGAATAGCAAACACAATATCCTCAGGGCAGCAGAGATTGTCACCACCGCCTGCACATGCAAAAAGAAAGAAGTTTGAAATAGATTCATTAGAGTGCTGAATTTTTAGAGGGCCACAGGCAGTCTTCTCCTGCTGACTGGGAAAGCAACGTGCCCTCGGAAAGCATGCAATGAAAGCCCAAAGTTTGCCTTCAGAGCTGCTTCCTACTGAAAACCAAGGAAGCCATGCTTCCAAGCCAGCAAGCTGAGCAAGTCTTCACTGGAGGGCTGGGCTTTCTTATTAATTTAACAAATCTTTTTTTTCCTGGTTTCTGTACACTGAAATACAGCAGAGAGGAGAACAAAAAGATGATATTGAAGCAGAGATGGTTCTTTTAAAGTAAAGATTTGATTGTATCTAGCTATAAAGCTTAGTGAATCCTGGACAAAGCGGATATGCTTGAAAGGAAATGCAGATTAGACAGGAACTGAGTACTTTGCTACTGTTCCACAATATTGCACATATTAATTTTAATAGGATGTTGTCATTTTCAGATTTTCATTTCCACATAGGAAATATATTTCAGATATTTAATTATGCATGCATTACTCTGGTCCTAGAAGTAGGAGACAAGCGACTGTGTTAAGACATTGACAGCCAACTGCCTTGTCTGAAGTGGTGTTTCCACAGGATAGGGAAACCGAGCAACACTGATCAGAACTGGGGAGTGCCGCTGGGCAGGGATCTGAAGTTGTTCTCAAACAGTGTTTGCTCAGCCCTTTGGGACCATTATTTGGTAGACTGAATTCTGCTGTTTGCTGATCTTGGATTTAAGTGCACTGAAGAAGTAAGCGTACAGCTACTTGAAAAGCAGTGATAAAAATGACAGAGCCAAACTCTTCTCAGATGGTGTAGAAAGGAGTTAGAGGGATAAACTTCAGCTCTGCGTATTTTGGACATGCTGCTAGGAAGAAAATCCTTCATAGGAGGGTAGGATGGCACTGAAAGAGGTTGTTCAGAGAGATACTTGGTCCTCCATCATCAGAGGCTTTTGGAATTTGGCATGCCAGAGTCATGCCTGACCTGATGTGGCACTGCTGATAGGCCAGCTTCAGGGGGGGAGGTTGCACGACCTCCAGATGCTTCTTCCAGCCAACATTTCTGTTATACTAATAATTTCAGTATTACTGCTTAGCAAATCAATGTATGATATATTTGTGGTTCTGCCCTAGGGGTTACAAGCATCACACAGGTGTACAGCAGGAGCCGCATGAAATAGGTGTTTGTATTGTTAAGATATAGGTCTTATATGTGGTGAACACAGTGTGAGAGTGTGACAGAGCAAAATAATCTCTTCTTTTTTTTTTTTGCCTTGTAACAGAGTTCAAGGAAGCGGACAAAGACTGTACGGGGAGCTTCTGGAAATAGCTGTGGCAATGGAGCTGAGCCAGTTGGTCACTCAACTACTTCATCTCAAAGCCTAGGAGAAATGCCAGGAGGAGGAAGGAAGGAAAGTCCACCTGATGTCCTTCACCTTGACAGTGGGCAGCTCTCAGACCAAGCCCATCAGGAGGATGAGTGCCCCAGTGGGTCACTGATAACTCGTGTTATCAATGCGCCAAATGGCTCACTAGGTCTGGGGGTGGTGGAGAGCCCAGAGTGCTCCCGTGAAAGCAAAAATACGGTGACGTTGTGTAAGAAGGAAGAGGAGGGGCCAAACTCTGCTCAGAGCTCCGGGACTGTATCTGATGAGAATGGCTGCACAGTGAGCCCGTGTGCAGGCGTCAACGGTGCTGTAAATCTCCCATCCTGTGGAAATACAAATGAGGAAGCTGGAATGACATCTGCTGGAGTTGTTTTGGATCAAGCCGGCTTGTGCAGTAAAGATAGCACCCATCAGGAAGTGGGAACTGCTGAGGAGTGTGCAGCTGAAAGCACTGTTGCTGTGGTTGAAACTGCTGGTGAAGCCCCAGCTTCCCGAGAGGGCGTGGATGTGGCCATGGGCCAGACCGAGTGCAGGAACTGTGCTGGGGCAGCTGACAGGGCGCCCGGCCAGCGGCAGGTAGAGGATGGGATGTCTGAGACCCCTGCAACGAGGACTGCAGATCCAGAAGAGCCACAAGCAGCTAAGGAAGAACCCACGAGTGCTGCTCAGCCCTTGCTTGATGGCTTTAATGGCACTGAGTGTGCAGGTGGAGAGGATGCAAATGTGGGAGTGGTATCAGCGTGTGACAGTACAAATGCAAATGTTAACACTGATGTCTCTGTTGGTATTTGCAAGAGTGGTGATAACGATGAGACTGGAGTTCCAGGCATTGATCTGGTAAGCAATGGAGTTTTGCAAAGCCAAGGTGGTGCCTGTGTCAAGGAAAGGCAGAGAGTCACTGTGAGCACCAGGGCACCATTGCCAGCAGCGAATGGAGCAAAAGTACCTGTGTCTGCACCTGCGTTTCCTGATGTGGAAAGTCAAGACAGCAGTGAGAGTGTGGAGCCAGAAGGGCAGGTGAAAGTGGGTAGCGCAAACGGCAAATCCAGCTCGCCCTCCCTGGATGACAGCGTGGAAACTGATGGCCCTGATGCTGGAGCTGAAAAGGGCAATATTGGTAGAACTAAACAAAGCAGTGAAAAACCCACGCATTGCCGGGGGAGCGGTGATATTGCTGAGCATACAAGCAAAGCCATGGAGGGCAGCAGAGCACACAAAGAGGAGCCAGTGGGAACTGATACCAGCAGCAGCAGCAGAGAGGGAGGAAGCGTGGATTCTGCAGACAGAGCTCAGGAAGTTGCGAGCTGCTGCCCTCCTGTTGATCAAACTATTGTTAATGATGAAATGGGGGACAAGTTAAAGCTGGATGGCACTCAAGGGAGTGAGCAGGAGTCCAGATTGCTCCCTCTGGAGGATGCGAGCACGTTCTCAGCAGGGAAGGAGCCTCCAAAAGCTGAAGAGAGAGCAGAAAGTGCTCCAGGGCAAGAGATGCCCTGTCCTGATGCAGAGGGTCGGACAGGAGATACTGCAGTGGCACCTCCTGGACAGGAGGCACCCCTGTGCAGTAATGACCCCGTTTTACCTCCATGTGCCAAGGGCGCAGACTGTACAGAGGATAATTTTGTAGGCACACCCTTTGTAATTCGTAATGAAGAATCTAAACAAAAGCAGGAAGTGGCAGCAGCAGGCTCGGCTGAGCTGGCCCCGCCGCACGGTCAGGAGCGTGGCGGGGTGGCTGGTGTGCTGGAGGACTATGCTGGGGCCCCAGGCCCTCCCATGCAAAGCCTACAGCCTCATGTTGAAGAAGACACAGCCAAGCCTGAGCGGGAGGCCTCAGACAGCAGCCAGGAGCAGGTTTTGTCAGAGAATCTGTTTGCCACGGTTGTGAAATCCTCTGTCGGCAGTACAGAGAGGCCCTCAGCCAGCAGTGATGCGGGTGCTGGGCTGAAAGAGCTGGGCCCCAACCAGGCTGGGACAGCAGGAGCAGGAGATAGAATCATGCAAGGAACTGGGCCAGCAGCAGGGAGTAACCCTTGTCTGGATGCAGGGCTGCCCCAGGAGCATGGTCCAAGCCTGCAACACATCTCCCCACGCAGCAGCACCCCCGAATTGAAGGATGCTTCAGAAACGGAAGCCCCGAGCCTTGCTTTTGAGGCTGAGGAAACGTTACAGATAGCAGCGATAACCTCCATCACAGGGTATGAGGAGGAGCAGGGGGAGATGGAAAGTGTCCTTCCCAGAGCCACACTGCAGCCCATTGCAGAAGAGCCCACGTGTGACAGCGACTCCAGCAGCGACACCGTAGGTCCAGGAGGGGATGGTGATTCTGCTCCTGCTTTGACAGCGGCACAAGGGTTGGTCACTGCACAGCCTGAGGGTAAGCAAAGCCAAGGCATATCGGAGCCAACCCCTTCGCCCTGCTCCTCTGGCTTCAATGCTGTTGAGTCACCCGAGCATGTGGGAGTAAAGAGTTCAGTTTCGGCAGATGATGGCTCTTCTCTGGATAAAGTTCCTAAAATGGTAAAAAGTTTTGATGCCGTAGTTTTTGCAGCTGAGACCCCTTCATCTACTGGCTTACCAGCTGAAGGAAAAGTGGGGCCTGAGCCCCAGCCTACAGTGGATGTGGCAGCCGGCCTTAATGGAGAGGCGGATTTAAGATCCTCTGCCAGGAAGGACGTCAGCCAGGCCATCCACGGAGCCAAGCCTGCCACAGGTATGGAAAATCACTTCCTTTAATGCTGTGTAGCTTTCCTTTGTTGCTGTGCCTCTAGCCTCACATCAGCAAAGGAAGGGAAATGCGTGTGTGGGGCTGCTGTGCAGAGGATGTGTAGGTGTCTGGGGCTTGCTTTTCTTTCTTTCTTTTTTCCTTTCCTCCTCATCTGAGAGAGAAAACTGAGGTTACAGTTGAAGCTTCTGAGTTGAAATGTCTGGTTCATGGCTGGCACTTGAGGCCAGGAAAGGAAATCATGTCATATGAAGTTGTGCAGAATAGTTTCTAGCGCGTACATCCCTTCTGTGGAAAGGATGAATGGGAGGAAGATATTTAGACTCCTGTATCTTCAAGCTGCACACTTGCGCCTCAGGGTTCGTTTGCTTAGTGCTAATTTGAGCAATTCCTTCACTTTCCCCCCTGTATTTTTACTGACATGAAATCAGAAGACAGAGCAGTGCCGCCTTGCATTTTCTTTGGTCTACTCAAACAGCTGCTGGTGTCCTTCTGAACTGTGCAAAGCCACTTCCTAATTGGTGGCATTAGGTCATTTTAAAGAGAGGGCCAGCCCTGCCCCCTCTGCCTTTTCCTGTCTGCAAAGCTTTTGTCGGGCTGAGCAGCCGGGTGTTTCCCAGTGCACTTCAGCAGGGTGGGAATGCAGTGAGGAGTCAGCGCCTGACTGCTGGGATCTGCTGGGAGGGAGCGGTGTGCTGTGCTGGGTGATGGTGGGGAGCACGGCCTCTCTGGGGACAGCTCAGACCTGCTTTTGTGCTGCATGAACCGATAGAAAACATCCTCAGGTAACGCCAAGAGATGGGAAACAAGCGGATTTATTGGAGGAGGGTGAAAGGAGTTTGTCACTGCAGCCCAGACTTAAATCATAGGTGAATTTGGTGCAGCTGAGATTCCCTTTGCATCCCACCTGTTCCGGCAGCTGTTGCATGCAAGCGGCTGAACTTTCTCTGTTGCTGTTTTTTTTTCTTTGCTATAATTATCCAGTGCATTCTCTTTCCCAGCACTGAATAAACAACCTAACAGACAAAAAAAGATAGAAATGAGAGGGGGGGGGGCATAGTATTGAGAAGAATTACTAGGGGTGGGGGAAAGGTTTGTTTAATGGGGGTTGCTGTTAGTAATAGCAAATGTTTTTGTTTTTTTCTTTGAGTTCTTTGGGCTTTAGAAAGTTGACTGGTCAGGAGAGAATCAGTAAACTTTAGTCAGGAGTTCACTAGTAAATACCTGGGATGGTGTAAAGGTGCATTAGATAGCTGCGTGCAGAAAGAACTTCATTTTTGTGCTCTGTCAGATTGACGTTTCAATAGGATGGGAGTGGCTGTAAGGCAACACCTTGGGAGTGTTAATTCAGGGAGCTGCTTGGGTTGTACCTCCTTACAGCTCAGGTCTGTCGCTCTGGTTGGGTTCTTGGAGCCATGATGCTGTGTAAAGGAGTTTTTAAAGGAGAAAGGACTCAAAAACCCTATAAGACAGTTACCGGAGTAGAAAAAAATAATAGTTGGAGATGTCAGAGGGGTGTTTGCTGCTGGTGTTGCATACATGGCTCATGTTGATGTCTGCTCTCTGTGTGTGGTGGTTCGTGTGCTCAGTCTGTCAGGGCTCCATGTGAATTCCTGTCTGCTGTGTCAGTGCTGTGGAGTTTTCCCTGCAGTCTTGGGGCTGTATGGAGCATTTTGTGAGTCGCTGGTGTGCTCAGAATGAATCAAATCTTGTTTCAATAGGCTACAATAAAGCCTTCTCATAGGAAGTGTAGGTCATGAGGCCATTTCTCAGAAACGCGTGTGGTCAGAAGCTTATTGTCATGCTAATTGATCAGAGGCTCAGTCAGCTGATACTGCTGCTGCCATTACTCCAAATCAAAAATTGGACTTGTAGGTTTTTTTTTATTAAGTTTGTGTATGTAATTATATAGAGCTGTGCTAACGCCTCCAAACTGATGCAGCTTCTTGACAGCAAGCAACCCCAGTAAGGTCAAGCTGTGTAGCTGGTGCCATACAGCCATTAGCAAATACTCTAATTGTTCCTGCTGGGCCCCCTTCTATGGCATTGCTGTGACCCCAAGCTGTTCTCCCCACAACTGTGATTACTGCTTCTCTAATAAATGGGGCTCTCAGAAACTTGTGTCATTTCTGAGAGTCTGCCCCTAGCAGCACTCAAACTCATCACACTGAGGTGAAATTATGCCAACTTGAGTTAATAATACTGGGTTCATTTGTCTTGTGCCTTACAAGTATTCCTAAGGCCCCAAAGTCAAAAGCAGATGGAAGACCAATTGGCAGCAGCAATCACAGCAGCTTTCCAGTGGATGTGGAGGAAACCTCTTGCAAAGTTGCTTCCTCAAATGGGAAAAAAGCTGCTGCAAATGTGCATCTCCCTTAAGGTGCTGATATTCATTGGTTGTTTGTTTTTCATAGTAGTCAGAAAGAGAATGGGATTCAGGCAGGTTTTTAGCCCTAACACGTGGGTGGCTTCACCAAATCACTGCACTGCTCTGCAGGCTGGGTTAAAGGGCCGTGATAAATGAGTTTGTTGGGCAAACTGCTTTGCAGACAGAAATCCTGTCATTGAAACATCTTTGGCTTTGTGTTATTTCGTCACGTTCATGTGTGTCATGAGTGCTCTTGTCTTGGGGGAAAGAGGTTTTTACAGCTTTGATGTTAATGCCAGGGAAAGGTACGCAGAAGGGAAGGAACCTTTAGGGGGTGGTGACTGATGAAAGCTTTTGTGGTTTTGCTGGGCAATGAAAGCATGGGATGGTGTTTGTATCACAGCAGTGATGAGGAGCAGGGGAATCAGCTGGGACTTGGTGAACCCCACCAGACAAGGCTTTGCCCTCCCGATCCCCCATCCTAACCAGCATCTTTAAGGCAGAGCTGAATTTCCAAAACTTGTGGTTTTTCAGCACTGAAAGTATCAATGGAGAAGGCAAGGCTTGTTTCTTGCAATTTCTACAGGCTACGGTAAGAAGAAAAACAGCAAAAAAAAACTTCAGTTCTGTTACTGGAGGGATGGGAGCCAAGTGAATACATGGGCAAAGACACGTGGATGTGCTCAGCCTCACCTGGAGCCTTCCAGGACTGCTCGGCTTTACTTCTTGCCATGCTTGTGCTTTTCTCAGAGTTTCCTTCAGCCCAGACACGACAGTTGTTAAAACTAATAACAAACAAGCAGCAAAGTCGGGAATGAAACCAGATGTTGGGAGTGAGATGGGCTTGTTGAAGGGGGTTTGGTTTTTTTGTTGTTGGTTCTTTTTTTCCTCTTTTCTTTTTTCTTTTTTTGAGGCTGGTTTGAATAAACAGAAGAATCTCAGCGGCGCTGAAAGGAGTTTGTTTTAAATTGCCTGTGCAAACCCTCTGTTTTCACAGGGAAGTTGGAAATGAAAACTGAAGATGAGGTGGATTTTATGAAGGATCCCAGAGAGAGCGCAGCACGCGAGGAAGCGGTGAGTGTCATTTATGCATTGTCACCTTCTGTTTTTTGTGTGCCTTTTAAAGAAGTGCTGCAGACGGTCACCTCAGCTCTGGTTTCCTTCTGCAGCCTTTGCGGGGCTGAACATCGTCAGTGGTTGTCACGTTTTGCTTCAGCCTTTTAAAAATAGCGTGGGCTTTTTTAGCTCTTGTGTATGTAGCACACTCTGGGTTAAGCCACACGGAGGTTGTTCCAGTCTGAGGAGTGCAGATTGGCCCCAAAGGTTCCAGAGTTACGTTCTGAATAGAAGATGTACAAAGAGGAGGGAGAGCCCCAGATACTTCACATAGGGGAAACCATAGGAAAAGGTTGTGTTGGAGATCCAGAATGAGTTGTGTCCATTTCAAGCATTCCCCCTGGCCCCTCTGCTTTGCAATAACAATGTAAATATTGGGCTTGACAGGAATGTGATTTTGGTTTAAAAAGCCCCTAATACGCGTTCTGCTTTATCAAGAGCTGAGTTTTTGGGCTCACCTTTCTTAGCTGTGTGCACATTCGTTTCTACATCTGATATGTAGCTTCTTGTTCCTGAAGAAAAGTATTTTGTAAATGCTGAATTGCTCCAAGCCCGTGTTCTTGCACGTTGCTGCTGAGCAGCTGTGTTTGTGTGTCAGCCTGCGATGATGAAGCTGTTAAAGGATGGGGGGGGGGGGGAAAGCACTGCAGAGATGAGTTAACAGTGCAGGGTGGAGCACCAAAAACTTTGCTCATCCCACAGTAAAGCTCTTTAGGCAGCAGCTCAGTCTTGCCAAAGCTTGTAATAAAATCAGGTTTATTTTGTTTTTAACAAGTTAAGGCTTTCTTTCTGTAGCTCAGCGAGTTAGCCAGGGACTAGAAGTAATGGCTTTTCGAGGTAACATTTGTGTGTCTGATATTAATTAATGGAATACGTGAGGGTAAAGATGCTGATGTTATTTTACTGACCCATTATTAGAGATATGGTGACTAATGCTCACGTACCTGGTAGTACTTTAAGATATATTTAGAAGGTGCAAATTAGAACCAGGGAATACTCCCTGCATTTCATTTCAAGCTTCTGAAACAAGAAGAAAAAGGGAACGTACACAAAGTTTGGCTTCCATTTTGCATGTTTGACAGGCATTGGGAATTTTTTGTGTGTTCTTTCTTCTCTTCTTCCTCCCCCCATCCCCTCCCCTTCCTCCACCCCTCCCGCCCCATCAAACACCTCTTTAGAAATCTGGCTTTTCTAGTGCAGGAATGGGAGTGTCAGGGGAATGGAAAGTTTGCTGCAGGACTGACAGGGTTTCCTGTTGCTAAGTTGGACAGAAACAAAATAACAACTGCACTATATTAAGGCTGCTTGAAAAAAAAAAAGAAAAGAAAGAAAATGGTTGGAAGGCTTATAAATAGAGCTTAATTCACACTTATAGGTTGAGCAAGGAGCGGAGCAGTGAAAGCAGGCATGAAACGCGCTTCTCCTGCCCCATCCTGCCTCTGCTTTATTTAGCTCTGACTCTTTTGTAGCCAGAAGTCTTTCAGGTGCTCATTGCCTTCTCATTACTGGGCCATTTTGTGGTTAGTAAAAGTGGTTTTCTGGACGTGTTGCAAATAGAAACGCTGCTTGCTGCTGCAGGTATTCAGCAGCCTTCCCCCTGCTTGCAGGATCTTGGGGCAAGTTGCTGGGAAGTGCATTAACCCTTAGATTGTGGAGGAGAGTTTTGTACCACTTTGTTTATTAATACATGACGTGGGCAGCTGTTTGTACACACGGGCTGTTAAAAGCCATCGGGATCTAACAAGTGAAACTCCGTATATTGGAATCAGGCTGAATAACAAGATCAAACATAATGGAAAAGAAGAGGGAAAATTCCTTCTTGTGAGTTGGTTTCTGGAAGCATAGCATTGTCTGGGTTCTTGGTGCCAAGGAGCGTGCTCCAGTATTACAAGTATAAGATACACATGCTTTCCCTGCAGTCTTTTCTGAAGGCTTTGCTTCAGAGACCTCCTTGTGCATGTCATGGAAAAGCTGCAGCTGAAAACTGTTTAGGAAAATAATGGCTTGTAGGGTTGTAAACATTGAGAAGGAAATAATGGAAAAATGTTTTTTTTCCAATTAAAACGGGCTTTTAAAGTGTCTGTTTCTTAAATCTCCAGAATGTTTTCTCAGCGGCTGTATTTATTCAGCTATAGAAACTGCACCAAAAATTTCCACGTGCCCTTCGTGCTGAGCAGGAGGTGCAGTGAGACCCCAGCACTCCTCATTGGGCGGCTCTGCTGGGAGCTCAGGGGTTCTGGGCAGCAGCTTGATGGGATCTATGAAAATTGGGCCTTAGCATTTTGTACACTGGATGACTTCAGAACCTTAACTTTTAAGGGTACAGCTGATTTGGCTTTTGTATGCTATGATATTAGAAGTAATTGAGAACTGAATCCTGGTGGCTGCAACAGTATGAAGGTAAAGCGAGGTGGGATGAGCTGGACCCCACTACCCTTCTCTCCTTGTGCTGCGCACAGAGATCAGCTTTGATTCATTCGTTGCTGAATCTTTGTCTTCTTGCAGCAGAATGGATAATGTTGCATTTTGGGGCTCATCTGGGTTCCTTCTCCTTTGTCTGAGCCTGTGGCTGACAAACTATAGCTGGAAGAAGAGCACAAAACCACAGTTAACTGGAGGATAGTCCTCTCTTGTATTGATTGTGTTACATAGATCCTATTGACTTTAATGTTTCCTACCTTCACCACATGAATTAGTGTGGAAATGAACATCTGTTTTTTCAGAAGTTGCAGCTGACCAGATAAACAAGTCCTGGCAAAATGTCTTTGTGTGGCACAAAGCTTGATCTGCACTCCCTGCTCTCTGCTCATCCAAGTACTGCAGTAATAGAGCAGCTTTGTGGGGAGAGCTTGCAATATTTCAGTCATGGTTTGGAAGAGTGAAGTGTGTTTATAAGGCTTTCGGATGACATCAGGTTGGGAGGGGTTGCAAGCACTGGGGAGAGCAGGGTTAGAGTTCAAAGTGACCTTGAGCAACCAGAGGGTACATCCAGATAAGAGATGAAGAAAGATACAAAGTGTGCAAAGAAGAAATCAAAGTACTCGTTCTAATAAGTCAGGATTGCTGGAGAGTGATGAATAGAAAATGACCAAGGATTTTTAGAGGGCTGCGAATTAAGTGTGGACCATCAGTGAGAAGTTATTGCAAAAGAGACAGATCTTGTTTTGGGCTTCTCCAAAGGAGTGTCATCCTAAGACACGGGAGGTGACTTACTCATGTGCAGCACTTTGCAGGTCTCATCAGTGTCATCAAATCCAGTTTTGTGTCTTGCTCCAAGGAGGATGCAGAGGTTCTGGAAAGTATCCAGAAGGAAGACTGAGAAACGTGAGAAGAGCTTGAAAGAACTTACTTTGTTCAGTGTAACTAAAAGAAAACTGTTGTGCAATCTAACAGACTTCCAGCATGTAGGAGTTATTAAAGTCCTAGCTTTCCATGGCAGCTTAATTTACTGATTTGCTAATTTGCCAGAATTATTGAGGTTGAATATTGGGAAGACTTTGTTATCATCATGAAACTGTTGCAAGACCACCTAGGGAGGATAAGAAACCTTTTCTGGAGGTGGTAATGGATAAGACTTTCAGTTGCGGCAGAGCCCAAGTCCATTGTTGTCCTTTGCTTTTGATTTGTAGGACCATAGGTGTAGGGATAGACTTTAAGCGTGAAGGATCCTGAGGTCTGGCCTTCCCCTTACTGTAGTCTTACTTATCTCTCATCCCTGGTGTCAGCAGAGAATTGAGGACAGTCACGGCCAAGGTGTTGTATGGGGTCACCCCCTCTTGTGGCTGCTGCTCAGAGAGGAGGAGTGCTGGAGTCAAGCAGTAGAGAGATGCTCACAAAGGCTGAAATTTCTGCGGGGTCTGCATAGGATTTATTCACCAAAATTCAGGTTACCTGTGTGCACTAAAGCCAGTTTGCTTTGTGTGTATGTGTACATCAGCCTATATTGATACATCTATTACTGTGTGATGGCCTGTAGCTGCATGGTTGCAGGCTCCTGTGTCCCAAAGGCGGTGTGGAACAGCATAGGAAGGCTTCCAGCAGCATGGGGAACTGCAGACCAAGTGGCTGGAGTACTGGAAACAAATCAAAGCAGGGTGCCGTGGCAGCCCTAACAATAGGCTGTGGCCTAGCCTGCCTCTTCAACATCACTTGTGTAACTCTCTTTGTAAATATTTTACTGTAACTAGAGTAAACATGGGGAAAAAACAAACCAACAGCCAAAAAGGAGCCTGCCTGAAGCCTGGCATTAGTGCTAGATGGTGACACAAATGCTTTGGTCAGGGCTTTGGACTGGCCATCTGCAGGGCCCTTTCTCATACCCACTGGCATCCTGTTCATGTCCCTGAGGGTTCAAGAGGGCTGGTAGGAATTTCTATCAGATGCTCACCCCTGTGTTTGTTTGTCACTTTGCAGAGTAGCCCACCTAGTGCTGTAGGCTGGTTATGGTGGGCTGTTCTGTGCATCACTGCATAAGATGTTGTGTTATGTAGAGTTAGAAAAAAGAAACAAAACAGGGAAAAAAAGGTAATTCAAACAAGGCCAGGATTGCTGTTGGCCTTTACTATTGCTTGTGCTTTGAAACCTGCAGCAGGAAGGCTTTTATGCAACTACTGTGGTTGTAATTTTGTCCTCTGCTTAATTTCACTGAGAGCTGCAGTTCTCATTCCTTTTTGTCCTGAGTTCTGCCAGTCCTCAGCTCGAGGCAGGCGTTTCCAAGTTCAAACACAGGATTCACGGATGGTAGTGAGAGAAGCAGGAAGGCAGACAACAAGTGAAATCACAACTTGATGCAAAGATGCTGCAAGCAGGATGGGGCAGATGAGTGGGACTCCTTAGTGAGCCACGTGGAGGTGGTGAGTTACTTCTCATCCCCAGCACCGTCCCCTGCAGTCTCCATTATTTCTCAAGATTGAAAAGCACAGAGCTAAAGGATTTTCTCCACAGCAAATCCTTGTTTTGGAGTCCCATTTCTTTTTTTTATGCAGCCATGAAAGTACGGGTACATATAATAATGGATTTATAAGAGTCTGTGGCTAAGCAGTGTTGGCAGTGAGTGGTGTACCTTCAGGAGGAAAATACCACTGTGTTTTCAAATGGTTCAATCTCCTGTATCACATGGATTCTTTTATTTGTGTTTGAGGTCCCTTAAAGTTTTGTGGTGTAACTGTTGTATGGTAGACATGGTTACCACACACTGAATTCCTAGACTAAATATAGAGGAAATCAAGATGATAACATGGGAGACCAAACATGGACTGCATTATTATGACAAATGGGTATTCTGGTGCATCACATCACTGAGTTTTTCCCCTTCTCAGCATACCTACCCTGCTCCATGCTGCTGTTTTGCAAGTTTGAAGTTGGACCCCTGCTATGTAGAGAAGTCTCCTTTGGACTGGAACCATATGCATGGAAAAAAAGACTCCCTCCAACTCTTTGCTCTGATGGAAGAGCCATAAGTGTGATGCGGGGTTTAGAAGATGAGGCTAATCAAACTGAGACTATGGGAATGACAGTTCTGACTTTCAGGAATGAAAACAGTTGTGTTTTTTTTAAGTAACATACATTAGGAATGGATGAGCTCTCCATTGCTTGAACTCTTCCATCAAGAACTGGATATCCTATGGAGTGATAAGCTTCAGCTCTGAATATCCTGCCAAGGAAATGTTATACTGAGTCACCTGGAGGTTTGGATGGGTTGGATGTTTGCATGTTGTCTCCTGTCTTTAAGATCTCTCTTAGAAGATGAACCCCAGCAGTGTGATCAGAGAGCACTCACAGGGACACAGATGAAGGACTACAGGCACCCATATCCAGGCACGGCATTTTTGACTTAGTCCTTCCAGCAAAGATGAAAAGAATAGTGTGAAGAAGAGGAAAAGGGTAAAAAACAAAGAAGAGAGGATTGTATTCAAAGCTAGAGTGCTGATCAGAAAGAATACTTCTTCTGTTTAAGTATTTCCACTCATGCAGTGTGAATTGTTATGAAAACATATTTGGCATTTTACCCAGTACTGTTAAAACTCTCTCCATGGAAACATGAAGCAGAAGGCATTTTGCCTTGCAGTAGTTGCACAGATTCCCCTTTCTGTAATTGTTTTTGATCCTTTTTTCCCCACCCTTTTTTAGGTGGGTCAATCTTCCCTTATATTCTTTTCAAGCAGAGGTGGAAATCTCAGATTCTTTACCTCCAGTATCTCTACTTTGAATCATGTGTGCATCTTGTGAGGCCCCAGATGACTCGACTGTGTCACAGGCTGCTGCTAAAGCACCAGATGAAGTAAAAGCCTCAGTGATATGAAATGTTTGTCTTTCCATGCAGCGTCCTTCCTTGTATTGAGCAGCTTCACTGCTTTCAGGCTTTGTCAGAGATGTCTTTCCTGCTGCTTTCTTCCTCATCTACAAGCATGGTCTGCATGTACTCTGGTGCAGAGCAATAGTACAGTAAAATTTGGTCTTGTATTAACAATGGAGTTTTCAGCTTGGGACTGCAAGACAAGAATAGATGACAAATGTTTTATACCTATGTAAGCATGTATTTGGTGCTACCAACTTTCTGGTTTTCTCTTAAGTGGTGGTGAACTTAGCTATTCTTTCCCTTCTTGCATACTGTGTTCCAGCAATGTACTTGATAAAACTGAAGGCAGTAGCTGTTCCCAAGAGGATAGTCCAAAGGATAGGACCGATATTTCTGGGTTATCTTGTTTGCTTTCTTTTCTGTTTGCACAGTTAAAGTTGGAGTGATTGTTACTAGCTTGTGTTTAACCTGAGTTAACACTGGTGTCATTTCAGATCTGGAAAAGACTGGTGCTTGGCTTATGATTGTGTCAGCCTAGTTAGATAATGCTTCTCCCCTGATTTATGCCCTGATACCACTGCAGTCACAACAATAATAGTTTCACTTTATTTATGTACTTAGTTATGTGGAGGCACATTCTATGTGCAGGAAGCATGGCACCTTTGTCAAAACAGTGTGCCCCTCTGTCCTGAAGCATTGGCATCTTCTGTGCTGCTATGGGAGCAGCAACACTCTTCTGCAGGTACCGTGGCACTAAGTCTGCCCACCTCATTGACAGCCAAACGTGTTCTTCCTTCCTGTACATTGGCCTTCCAGCTGGTGAGATAAGAGCAGGAACGTGAAGCCTCACCCTCCCTAACTCATTAGTCTGAGCCCTGGTAATGAGTCTGCTTAGCATCAAGTGACATGTTTTTGTTCTGTCTGAGACTGTGCTTACCTCCATAAATCACGAGAAGATCATAATCCTAACTTACTTGACTCTGAACTTTTGCTTAGTTTCTTAACACAGCTGGATGCATTGAATGCCCCAAAGTGCTTGGAAGGGCTATTGTTTCCAAAGTACACATTTTCAAAGTCTGGAGGTGCAGTTCTCACGTTGGTTTCAATCTCAGCTCTTGTTCTTGGGAATTTAGAAATCTATTCCGCCCTTCCAAAATGTTACCAGGCAGAGTGCAGTGACTCTTACCAAAGACATGGACAAGGGTGGGCTGATAGAATCTGCTGAAATAACAGATGTGTTTCTTGGTGTTTAGTTCCACAATATAAACATTAAAAAAAGGAAGAAGAGAGGTATTAAACTCTTCTACTGTAACAGGGTAAGGAAGTGCATTCTTACCTGCTTGCCCAGAGGGAGGTGGCCATGTATGTGAGGGGTGAGCAAAGAGCATCAATGCATCTTCTTCTGCCTTTTAAGAGAATAAGAGCTTGCACCATTTTCAAGTATTCCCACCTCTGGATACCAGAAGGGAGCTGGGTATTAAAAAGGAAAGAGAAGAGGGAATGATGGAGAACAAGAAACTGCAGCCTGAGTTTTCATTTGATGGGTATTGCTGTAGCCCCCAGTTGAATAAAGTCCAGCAATAGTGCCCCAAGACTCATACTCACAGTGGCTTTGGCTTTAGGGCATTTTGCAGCTTCTGATTTTAATCACTTTTTAGGGAGACTGCTGAGAGAAACCTCTATAAGTTCGTTTGTTAGTAGCCAGATATTTGAGGGACAGTGTTTGATTTGCTTGTCAAGGCTTGTTTATGACTTGTTTGCTATCTCTGAGGAAGCTGAGGTTTACTTCTTATGTCGTAAATGATGCAAAAGGCACCCAGAACAGTGTACACGAATCCCCTGTCTTTGTTATAAATCTAAGTATATAGACTAAATAAATAACTTCTTTCTGGGCTTGAAATCCTTACAGTGCACCAGACAACAAAAATTTGCGTTTTGGAGTAGCTCCTAGAATTCTTTAAAGCTGAAAGATCTCCTCTGCTCGAGAACCTGGAGCTCTTCCTCCTGTAGACGAGCGATGGTTATTTAAACTGGCTTTTCATCTGCCTGGCCTCTTGGGCAGGGGTTGGCACAGTTCAGTCAGTACCCACTGGGATGTAGGAGTGTGTGGCAGCAGAATATGAGGCTTTGAAGGTAAGGCTCAACAAGTATTCTCTTTAAAAGAGCAAGGGGAAAAATCTGTGCTTTCAGGATTGCCTTTCTCAGCTCATGTAGGAAACTTAGTGTACCGGGTACACTAAAAAAATGATTTTTTTGGAGCAATTTAGATGCTTTTTAAGTTATTTCCTTCTCTTTCCAGAAAACAGAATTTGATACAGAAGCATACTGTTTGGAGTACCAGTTTAAAAATGGGCTATTTTGGTTTAGTTTAGATAGATTTTTTTTTTTAGGTAAGCATTAGTCTCCCAGGGCAAGTACATTCTGTTTCTCTGCATGTCTTCTTATGAGCATTGCGTGTTCCCTGACTGGTAAGCTGTGCTGTCTGGCACACAGAATATGTTTTGGCAGAATGGCTCTTCAAATCTGTGTTATTCTTTTTTACGGAGGACGTTGGCTGAGGTCTGGATCCCAAACTGAAAGAGCGGGAGGGAGGCAGGACAAATCTGGGGTTAACTGTGGAACGCTGCTAGAAATGGAGGGGCAGCCAAAGAGATGGGCAGCAGGGCATGCTGCAGTGAGGTTTTGCTCCTTGGTTCAGAGCAGCAAGCAGCCAAAGCAATGGAGGTGTCAGACCTGTGTTTAGGTGATTAAGTGAGATAACGTGCATCTGAGAGCCGTGTCCTTTAGCTGAGGGTGGTGGCCAGGATCAGATCTGATCATCCTTCTAACTCGAAGGCATTCTGACTATTTTATCCTGACCTCCCTGAGTGGAGAGGGAGAACACGGCACTGATTGCAGCCATTGCGCAGACAAAATCAGGGAAGGAGCCCAAATAATATTTCCTTCCAGTCTTACCAAATCTCCTAGCCAAAGAAAGCATGAAATAACAACAGCTCTGAGAAAGGCTAAATCGTTTGCCTGTACCAACAGATGTTTCTGTAAGCCATTGATTTTCAGCTTGTCCCAGCTTAAATACAGTTACAGAGTGAAAAAGGGTCGAAAGGGTAAAATGCACTTAGAAGAGTTTTCTCTACTTAAGAGAACTCTGTAAGCTGTTGGTGAAGCTGTAAACAAAGTCACGGTGAAATATACATCGTCTTGTACTTTAGGTTGTGTCATTTTGCTTGTTACTGACTGCCTGGGTTAACAAAAGAAAATATTTTTCTTTCAGTAGCGTTCAGATCTTTTTCTGGGTATTTTTTCTTATGCGTCTGCATTAAATAAGCCCATTTAACAAAACATGATCCTCTTACAAACATGGAATAATGACAGACACATATGGCTTTCATTAATTTTTGCATGTTTTGAAGTTGCCTTTTTTTTTCTCCTGAAGGCCGACTTCAGAAACAGAGATTAATGCTACATAATGGCCAAAATGACTAGCTGAGCAGTCAGCAATTCTAACTTGGGATAGGAGGAGCTTCTCGTTAAGGTTATTTAACCTTTTCATATTAGGAAGGATATTCTTTTCTGTACAGAACAGTGCTGTATAATCCGCCCTCATCCCATTTATGGTTACTTGTTTGCATCAATTGGACAGACATCAGCTGGTTATTTCCAAGCTTTCTTGCTTCTGAGTCCTGTAAACATTTTAGATTTTAGCCTGCCAAGAACTGTGGGACATCTCCCCTTTTTCTTCCCGAGAAAGCAAACCCAGCCCCTTCCTTGTGTTCAACAGGAGGAGTTTCAGGTGATTTCTTTTACCCCAGAGCATTCTGCCTTGTTATCTGCAGCACCTCAACCTTGGCAACTCCAGAGATAGGAGAAGGTTTATGGATTAGGTTTAGGATAGTTAGGTTTATGGATTAGGTTTAGGGCTTTGGATCCATTTTTCCATTTAAGAATTATACCTGCAACAACAAACACTGCTGCAAAGGCATCTTTGCAAAGCAAATAGATGCAGTGTGTGCCAGCTCATAACCCAAGAAACAAATATTATAGCATTTTTTTTTGTGTGAATGATGTCAGCAGTTGAGAAAATTCCATATTAATGACTGTGTTTCCACATACCTAGATGTTAATTAAACCTATGTTTTATGTCCTGAAATTCACCTTCTAAAATGAGGCTACAGAGGAGCACATGTGGGGTTTAGCAGTGCTTATGGCGGTGTCTGAACAGTGCAGAGCAGGCTTTCATTTGTGAGCCTGGTGATGAATCCTTGCCCTTGCATACCCATCTTTAGACCAGAGAGGTAAAATTAGTAAAACGGGTTTATTTCATAGGGTTAACATTCTTTCCTGGGCTCCCGTGCTGTAAATACATATTGGTTTAATATTCTTTACAGAGGGCTACCAGGGAAACAGATGAAACAGTGAGCAAATTAGTACTCCTGTGGTCCTAAAGCAGACCTCCCAGGCAGGAGCTGGAACCCAAATGCCTCCTCTCAACCTTTGTGTTGGATTTTGTTTCAAGTTTCCAAACGCATGGGGAGAGGGTATGAAAATATTGGTTGGATGTAAGCATAGGTTAGAGGGTGTGCTGGTGTGTCTGTTATTGCTGGGGAGAAAGGGTTCTGGCCATGGACAGAGCATCTCATTTACCAGCTGGGTTGGAGCTCCTCCTTCCCACAAAGCAAACAGAAACACTGGAAGGGCAAAACAGATCCCACAGTGTCCTCTACTCCTTGCCTGCAGCAACAGCCAAGTGAAAAAGTGACCTGGAAATATGGTGGGTGCCTTTATATCAAACAAGCTTTCCCTTCCAGATCGCAGATTGTCAAGTTACACGATGGAAGAAGAGATAACTTCTTCCTTTTTGACAGAGTGCCTGGCTGGGACAGAACAGGGGTCGTGTGGGCTTCCTACGGCGGCTGAATCCCAGCGACTTCAATTAAAAGTAAAGAAAAGAAAAAGGGAGGGAAGCTGAATCATATTCTGGCATGATTCATTCATTTCAATGACCTTCCCTACTTTTCAATTGGATTACAGCGGAGGCATGAAAGAATGGTAAAACTTGAATAATTTCCTCAGCTAAAGATGTGTCACTTTTATATTGTCTGTTAATTTTACTCCCTGATGCTGTACGTCACTCATTTTGGGCTTTATCTGCCAATTCATCTATGCAATCTGCTATCCTGTCCCTGTTTTTAGCTCTCTTTTGATAGAAGCATCCCCCAGGCCTATTCTTGACCTGATCTCATTAGGGTGAGGCTCAGGCAGTGCTGCCTGCCCCTGTGCTGTGCTTGCAGCAGTGGTTACTGAGCTGTTATGTGGGAAGACAATGTTTTCTGCACTCTGCAAATGCGAAGCTGTCTGCTTTCCTGCACAGAACTCATCTTAACCTTCCACTGGAAGGCTTTACTCCTGTAATTTATTATTATGATGTGAAGGAACATAGGGTTTTTTTGTGTGTCAGCCCATATCAAAGGTTTATCCCAGTGATGTCAGTATATGCTTTTTTTATATTATGCACAGTATACAACTGAAAAATTCCTTTTCAATTTGTCAGCTTCATCGGTAATGAGACATCCCCACCTTTTCTGCATTTGAGACAAATTTAACTCCCCTATAGGATGAGTTACTGGGCATTGCTTGTTTGGGTACCACGTGGATTGCACAGCCTTTCAAATACTTAGGGGATGTGATGTGCAAACCAATTTCCAGTGACTCATGTAATGCTTTACAGTAGCTTGAAAACTCCTATAAATACAATTCCCTACTATATATCTGTTTATTTACACCATTATCTTTCCAGATCCCAGAGGCTGGGCTCACCAGAACCTGCATTGCTCCCAGTGCTACTAAAATGGTCAATAATTCCACATGGGGATCAAATCCTGTTTTTACTCTCTCTTCTGTTATTTCTTTTCTTTCAGCTGCCTTTCAATAGGTGCTGCAGGGACTTGAGCCCCTGAGCCACAGGGAGGGAGTTTGGCAATGTTGGGCATTTTAACCAATACAGGCTGCGGCTGTACGAGGCTTTGTTTGGATGCAGGATTCAGCTCAGTTGTGTCTCCCAAAGTACAGGGTGGCTCCACAAGGAGATGTCCTTCTCCAGACCTTGATGTGAAGATCTGAATGATTTAAATGGGGATACAGAAGAGCTGAGGATGCCCAGGCTGGAGACTCAAATTTGTTTTGGTGCTGCAGAAGATTTGCTCTGTGGATTAAGTTGGGCTGCAGCAGCACAGTGCTTGTCATGGACAGGATCTGTGTACAGGCCGTGGGGGGACCATCCTCACCTCTCTCCCTGCCACCTCTTTCTTTTGGACTCATAGGGGAATCTGGTGTCACAGCTCTCCTTTTGCGGCTGCACGCTTAAGAGGATGCTGCTCAGGTGGGTCTTGCCACATCCACACAGGTACACCCTAGACCAAAATACAATGCAGATGGGCAGGCTGGGCTGGAAGGGGGTCAATCTCAACCCTCTTCTGTGTCTTGCAATCCTCTTGCAAGAATGAGAAATGCTTTCTTTCACTTAATCTTTCCTAAGGTGTGCAGCATTAGTGCCTGCTGGTGCTCAGCCTCTGCCTGCTTACCTCCAAACTCCATGTTGGAGCATCCACCTGGGTTTGTGCTCTGCAGAGCTGACTTGCCTCCAGGCAGACACTCAGGATGTGCCTTCCCATCCAGATTGGACACACTCCTCTTACAGGCTTTGCAGTATTAGAGTGCAGATTTCCTTTGCCTTATTTAGTTTTGGGGGAAAAAAAAAGGAGTTTGTTTTGTCTCTCCTGGCAAATGCCAGAAATGTAGGATTTTTAAATCACTTTCCAAAAAGCTGATTTCTTTGAAGAAAAAGAGCAATTTGAATTGTAATTATTCTCTTTTGCTGTCTGACAAATTTATTATCTCCTGCATCTAGTGCCCAATAGTGGGTTTTGACTTGCTTAAGAGAGGGGGAATTTTTTCCTTTCATGTGTGGCTCCGTTAGTTCCTATCAGAGCCACGGTTTAAAATGTTAATGCTCCTCAGTGTTTCTGCAGATTGCATCATTTTCAGTGTTTCATAACTATATGGCAAAAGTAATTTGAAACAGATAACAATAGCGCTGTCTGTTTTAGAATAACCATGATTTCCTTGTCATTAAGAGATCTGTTAGCGGGGAGAGGAGGAGAAGTTTTATCTGGATGAGTTACAGATCATATGGTGCAACTGAGTGCTTGCTTTTTCTCTTTTTTTTCCTTCCCTTGAAATTAACAGCACTGGACTTTGGTTTGGATATGAAACGATTGGATAGTTTCAAACTCCTGTCTGCACCGAGCAGCTCAATGCTTCCAGATGGTTTCAATAAGCATCCCAGAAGTGTCGCATCAGCAGCCGATGGCCCAGGCTGCGCGCGTCTCCTCTCCATTTTGAGTCACTTGCAGGAGAGCAGAAGACAGAATTATTCACTTGATGGAGTTGTTTTCATTTAATCCTTATCCTCTTGCCTTGTGCGTCGTGTTTCTGAGCCTAAATGCTGCATTACGTTTAAACATGCACGTGGCATTCAGAGGATTGCTTTAAACAGATGGGCAAAAGGGGCTGGAAGCCTTTGTTGTGCTCTGTCTGGGCTGAGCCTACGTTCTTCATCTCCTCTGCATGCCTGTGTGTCCATAGGGCCGTGTGCAGGACAGGATTTCTACCCTGAAACAATGCAGCAAAAGCCCCACCTAACATGGGAAGGGAGTGATGGCCTCCCAAGTGGGAGTATGTCTGGCCCATTATCTGCTGTTTGTTTATATTATGATCTGGGTTGGTTTTTTTTTTTTGTGTGCGTGCTTTTTTTTTTTCCCTTTTTTTCTTTTCCTCCCCCTAGCAGTCAAATTAAGATGGGTGGAAATTAAGATGAGATGAACTTCGGGTGCTTACAGTCGTCACTGGCCTCCTGATCTTGGCTGTGAGTCAGGAACATAACCACAGAAAAAAACTCTTGGAACAAATTAGGGATTTGGAAGCTTAAAGTTGAGAAGAGAGGGGAGAGACGGGGATTTTTCTTACAGGTTTATTTTGTTTTCTTGTTGATCATTTCACTTTGTGGCTGAAAGCATAGAACATCCAAGTAGATCAGTTGGCATTAGCTTCCATATCCTCGCTAGATCAAAGCATGGCACTTATCTTATGGAGGATGGCAGGTCTTCCTGAGTCACAAGTACAGACACAAGTCCTGGGAGTCACCTGGCCAGGTCTTGCCACCTGCCTGCAATGTGCACCTGAAGTTTCTGCTCCCTGCTGCCCCATGGCAGCATGCACGGGGTTACTTGTGGCTTTCAGCTATACAAAGATACTCCTGCCTAGCTTAGAAAAAACATCCTGCTCTTCTTGGCTTCCTGCTATGGAAGTTGCATGTCTCCCAGTGCACCTCTCCACCTCCTTTGGCTAGAGACATTTCTCATTTCTCCTTGCCTTTGGGAAGGGTGAGTGTGTGTGCAGCCACAAAGGATGTGGGGATGATGCAGCTACAGGGCTGACCTATCTCACATCTCCTCAAATATGCACCATACACTTCAGTAGTGGTGCTCCGTGGCAATCTCCCAGTTGTCAGAGATAAAAGGTGGAGTGCATTAAGTGAAGCACAGAGCTCTGAAGTTATCCCTTGGTTGAATCTTGGCCAGTGGATAGGGAGAAGCTTTACATGCCAGCAGCTATTGATAGGGTGATGTGAAAACAAAGTTAAACTGCTGTATTGGTTAAAAAAAAATATCTGGGTGCTACATAAAAAACAGTAGAGCATCATTAAGGCATGGTGACTGATGCAGATTCCTTTACCTGACCTCAATTCACACGCTTTGTTTATAGGCTCCTGTCTTGTAAATTTAGATTTGAGGAAATCCCAGCCTTTTATGGTAGTGTTTGAGAGGCTGGAATGCTGTCACAGCCATTTCTGATTCCTCATCTTGATGGGCACGTGATTGCTGGGATTCATTACATGTAGAGAAAACCAGTGACTCCAGAAAGTCCCCAGAGCACTACCACATTTTGTGTGCGTCCTAATACTGAAAGCAGAAGCTTTGTTAGTGGGAAGAACAGAGTCATTGGCTGAGCTCTCACTCTGGGGATGTTGGAGCTGGGGAGACCTAAGAGGAGATGCTCCCGGTTTGCTGTGGGCTGGGAGGTGAAGCTTTGGGTTGCGAGAGCCAGCCTGCAGCCTTGTGAGAGCGGGGTGGGATGCCACGCAGTGAGTAGGTAAGAGCCATGTGCTGGGAGGAGGTGACGTGCTGTGTCCCCATGCTGCTTCAGCATGGAGGGCTTCCTTACACACTATGCCCTGCGCTGGGCCTGGTCACTGCACCACGGAGCAGTGAGGTAATGATGGCCCTATGCTGGGGCATCATGATCATCCAGTGTCATTTCCTGCTGGATCCAGAGGGTAATTAGGCTTTTGCATGATCTGACTGTACAGATTGGGGATGTCACACTCAGCATTGCCCAAAATAATGCCTACCATTTCTGCGAATTCATGTTTTTCATTATTTTACCCAAGAGTTGTGTGTATGTGAGTCAGTTCCTGTGTAACTCATGGGCAGGTTTCAGTTTGGATGGGCAGAAGGGCAGATAGCACTAAGAAAGTGAGGAGCTCCAGCATGGTGGGACCTTTGGATTTAGGCCTCCTTTGGAAGAGTTTTCTTGCATTCATGTGCTGCAGACTCATTCTGATCTGCTTTGAGACCGTCCACCAGCTGTTGGTTAGGATGGCTTTTTGAGATCTGCAATTTAAATGCTGGTTTCATAGCACTGGTTCCAACATCTGCATCTGCTGCTTTGCATCGTAAGTTTAACAATCCCTCCGTTTCCAGCTTCCGACCCAAACCAAGCAGCAAGTTTGCTCAGCAGAAACTCCTGCACTCAGATCCAACCCCAGAACCCCCTTCCCCTTTTTCCTCTTTTTCTTTATTTTTTATTTTTTTAAACCTCCCCCCCCCCCCACCCCCCTTGTTCCCTTTTGAATCAGTGAATGAGAGAATGTCTAAAGCCAGGGATGGATGGAAACATTTTCTCCTTGGTGAGGTCAGGGTGGGGTGGAAAGCGGAGGGGGCTGTGAGGGGGCAGTTTGAAAACAGGAAACCATGTGGCAGCATGCATGCAGGGCCCAGCTGATGTGAATGAGCTATTGAGAGGGGAGAGCCTTGCTGCCTAGCCCAGCATTAGAAAAACTGAGAAACCCTGTGTTTGCCCTTTTTTTTTTTCTCTCAAAGAAAAAAAGCTCTGCTTCTCAGTTAGAATAAATGAGAGAAACTTCTATTTTCCTGAGCACGAGTTACTGAAATCCTTCTTTTTTCTGGGGGGGTGGGAGCGAGGTGCACTGATTGACTCATAAGTTTCCACCCCTGTTTTGGGGAAGCGCTGAGCTTGAAGCTGTCTGTCTGTCTGTCATCCACCAGGCCCCAGGGCAGAGGGAAATGCAGCCATCCTCCCTCTCCTTGCCTCTCCTTGCCTCTCCTAAAACGCTTCCCTTCCCTTCTCCATCTTTGCACCCAGCAAACGGGCTGAGAGCCTTGAAGCAGGAGGTGGAAGGCGCTGCCGATGGAAAGCTGCTGCTTTTTCTTCCTCCACTCCCATCCCTTTTTTTTTGTTTCGTTTTTGGTTTTTTTTTCTTTCTGAGGAGATGAATCATGCTCCCACAACTGCAAAGACGTTTTCAAAGCTGAGAACGCTGGTGGTGCAGTACTAAAAAGGCAAGTAGGGCCGTCCCAGCCCAGGCCAGGAGGGGAGTGGCTTTATTTCATTATTTTCTTTCCTCTTGCCCTGTGCTGTCATTAGAAATTTAAACTTAAAGCAAAACCGAGCCCTCCTGCCTGCTGCTGAACGGCGGACCGACTCTAAAAGGAAGAAAGCACCTTTTTTTGTGTGTGTCATCGTTTCTTTCACATCTGAAAGAAAACTCACGTTGGTGACAGCATTTACTTTGGATACAGCGATCAACTGCTTTTTTTTTTTTTTTTTTTTTCCTCTTTATTTTTTCCTTTCCTTCTGAATCAGACGCGTCGTGGCTCAGCCTACCCTCCTGCTTTTCCCCCTTGGAGCATCACGGTTCCTATCGCATCCGTCTGGCTTTTGTTCTCTATCAGAATTTTCATTCTGATGCTTTTCGGATATCAAAGTTGTCTGGAAAACTTTTTATTATTCATATAACAGGAAGGCTGATACCATTCTTAGCAGCTACTAAAGAAGTAATAGCCATATGTATAAAGCTCTCTCGATATACCTTCTGTTTTCTATAAGTTCCTGTGTTTGTATAAGCAAATCTGTTCCAAGAAGACTTTTATCAACCGGTCGCAGCTCTGGGATTTTCTTTTTCCTGTTGAGAGGCTCGGAGCGGCGGGGACTTCTCTGAGCACGCCTGTGTGTGGCTGGGAGCACTGCAGGCACTCTGGGGTTCATGGTGGGCTCTGCTCCCCACACCTTGCCTCTGCTTGCAACCCTTTGGACACAATGTACGAACGGCATAAGAGGCGATACAGCCTGTGCGACATCTCCAAGGTGGACAGGACTGTAGATGTGGTGTTGTTAAAGGTATGGTGGTTGTTTACGTCGTTTATCCTTCTCCTTCCTCCTCTCGGGTGTTGCAGGTTGGGGGTTCAGGTGGAGGAAATTGCGTCCTTCAGCATGTGGATGGGTTGCAGTAGTGATGCTTGGCATGAAGTTGTTTGCTGTTATCTCGGGATTATCCACTCCAGCTTGCAACTACACTTCCAGAGAACCATTCTGGCCATCTTCCCCACACCCCAGTCTTCTCTGCCCCGTAAACACTCCCGTTGTCTTTTGCAAACCTCACAAGTCACAGGTGGTTTTTCTGCCCCGTTCAGTCAAGGATTTTCATTTCCAGTGTTCATTTTTGGACTGAAATGTGCCCTCTTCCCCTCCCTTTCCCCAGAGATATATGCTGCTTCAAAAGGCACAGCGGATCCTCGTCTCTTTTTTTTGTTGTTTATATTTGAAAGGTGGTGTTCTTATTGTTTGGGTGTGAATTTTGTTGGTCAGAGCAAGAGCCGGGAGCAGCTCTTGGCTAATTGTCCCAGCGTTCCTTCGCTAATCTAAAATTAGCAAGTGCTCCACCAAATGGCACAGTGGCAGTCTGGGAATGTCCTCTCCCTAACAGCTTTTTGGAGCTTCAGCAGTTTCCTGGCAAAGTGGATGGAAATCGGAAAGCAGCCAGAGGGACTGCAAAACACAGCTTGCCTCAGATATCTTGACTCCTGAACGAGCCTTTCTTTTTGCCCTTTCTCTTTCCTTTCCTTAGCAGAGGCAATGGGTTTCTGTACCTCTGTACCACCGTGGGGCTTGTTTTTCATGGGTTTTACTTCATGCCCATTTTCAGGGCTGGTCTGAGGACTGAAGAGATAAATATTCTCATTTTCAGTGCTCTAATTCACGTGCATTAGAATGGACCTAACGCTTCTTATGTTAATTAGCACTGTTTAGGAATGAAAGCTGTTTGGTATTTTTAATTTTAATTGAATGGATCCTTTGGTGGGTTGTTTTTTTTCTGTGGCACCAAGCAGAAATAGCTACAACTTGCTTTCTGTACCAACTTGATCTTGTTGAGTAATGTTTGAACCTTTATCTTAATGTTCGAATCCTGTGGGATTCAATCTCTAGATAAACCTTATGAGTCATTAAGAGCTGTAGACGTGCTATGAGCGCACTACTTGTGTCAAATCACTGCTTAGTGAGGCTGGGAAAAGGGGTACCCCTGACAACCTTGGTTGCAAATATAAAAGCGACAGTCTTTTTCTTCATGAAGAATATCTGGATGCTTTGGTTGAAATGTAATTCACTGCAATTAATCTGACTTCAGAATTTCTGATGTCATTAGTTCCCTAAATTAGTTTTTGTTCAGCAAAGCTTAGGTTTTATAACAAAGTATGGCTCTTGTTAGTTCCCACTAGTATTTTCCTAATTGAGTTTCAAAACTGTGGGTTATGATGTCTGTTCCTGCAGATGACTCAGTGTCCATACATGTGTGCATGTGTGCATGCGTTGCTGCTCTGAACGCTGGCTGTAAATAGTGCAAATGTTTAAAATAGGGGGTGCCAGTGACAGCTACAGTACAAGCAGCTTCATCTTGTTATTTAGTCATTCTTATGTTTTAGCTGGTTTCTATAGCATAACCAATAGATTAAATTAAATGTTGACGATCCAGGGATCTAAGCCAGCATTAGACTGCGTCAGTGGCAGATCATCTCTTGACGTTAATGGGAGCTGGATCAGACCCTTAATGAGGGAGCTGTTTGGGGTTTGGTAGTTTTTTCTTTGGTTGGTTTTGTTTTAAATTAAAATAGTTGTTTAGGTCACCGTATTTCAGTGTGTAGGCTTTTGTTAAGTGTCAGTCATTGAATAGCAGATAAATATCCTCACAGCAAAACCAAATAGTGTCTCCATTGACAGTATTTGATTGGAATGAAACCATAACAAGATACCTGCTGGCAGATTTCAGTTTGGCCTACTGATCAGCTTGTGCAAGCTGCCTTTTCCTTGGGTGGTAGGTGAATACGTTCTTCTCTTCATTTTAAGATGAGGAGCTCAATCATGACATAGGAAAGAAAAGCAGCTGGTGAGGAAGGCAACTGGAACAAGTTGTGAGCAGAAAATGTCTTCTGTCATTTTGGCTGCTATAAGTTTATAGATTGTATTGTCATAGAACTGCAGAATCATTTGAGTTGGAAGGAACCCTTAGAGGCCTTTTGGGCCAACGCACCTGTAATGAACTGGGACACCTACAGCTGATCAGGTGCTCAGAGCCCTGTCCAGCCTGATACAGTTGCAAAAGAATTTCAGATCCTACCAACTGTTTTGCAATGCATGTGCCTTGTGGAAGGATTGCTGTGTTGGGGCTAAAATTTTCCGTGTTTAGATTGTGCCTGAAAAAGTGGTTTGCAAAGTTACAAAAAAAAAACCTCAGCAATTTTGAGGGCTGATGCACATAGTTATTTTTTGCTTTAAGATGTGTTCCTCTTCCTCCCCACACATGAACACAAGAGGCAGTGGGTAAATCCATGTCTTAGCTTCTTGTTGGGGTTAGAATTTCATCTTTACTGTAGCTCTTTTTGCTGCTGCAGCAATGCAAACATGATGTTCCTGGTTATTGACCACAGTGGTTTGCCGCTGTACAGGAAACCCTAGTTAACGCAGAAATGGCATAACAATTTGACATCATCTTTCTTTCTGAGATCACACTGTAGCAGATGAAGAAGGTGTGGGTCAGGTGGGATATCTGCTTGCTGAATGAATAATTGTGTCCAGCTCCAGGCAGGGTAAAGGTACAGCAGTTTGCATTGCGTTATTCCTAGGCCCAAAATGGGAAGTCTCAATGGGCCTGTGTGCGAGTTGGCAGCTGTATCCCATGCTATGCCTGCCACCACAAATAGAGCTGTCTGGGGACAGAATACAGATACCACCAGAGCTGGCACCTGGCAAGTACATGCAGTTAGAGAAGTGTTTAAGTCTGGCTGGCAAGGCTGTCCTTTGCAGTTAGAGAATAAGAAATAGGCTTGCTTTGAGAATGAGAGAGTGAGCAATCACAACTGGGTATGTGATTTTTTTTCCCATTCGTTCATTGATCCTGCCTACGTTGCAGCTCTGTAGATGAATGCTCAGGCTGTTACTCCTAAGCAGGATGTGCAATTCTTCTTCCTAAGTAAGGAAAAATAAGTTTTCATGTAGCTGCTCTTCAGGTAAAACAGATCTAATTGAGCTGCAACATGTTCTTTCCTGCTTTGTGGTTGGGCTGGGGGAAGCACTGTCTTTTGTCGTTGAACTTTGTGGCCCTAAAGCAAATCTGAACTTTAATCCTGAAAACAGTGTCTACCCACAGTGATTTTGTTCCTGAAGGCTCAGTAGTAAGAGATGGATTTATGACAACGTGGAGGACTTTATTTGTTCATGCCTTGTGTAGAATTAGAACAGTGAGGATAGCTTAAATGAAACGGAAGGGTTTTCACACAAACATTTATGTGCCTAAGGTTAATTTTGCTCCCATTTTAGTCAGGAGTTGTTTGGTTTCTTTTTAAGGTAAAGGCATTGTTCTAATACTCAAAGCTTAATTAAAGGTTGTTATTAACAGGGCTCTAATTCTGCTACTGGTGGAAGATCCCCCAGTGCCAAGGGCAGAAAATGTTCTCGGGCAAGATGCTCACTTCCCCATTTGGGACACTGCCAGGAAGAAAAGTGCACTCTAGGAATTCAGCATTGCTCTTACACCACAAAGTGCTAATTTATTCAGCCATTTAATATGTCCTGTGGTTGTAGGAGCCTCTTCCTTTAGTGTGGTTCTTTTCAGCACTGTGTGCTTGTTGCTGTGAGCAAGGACATGTTGAACCTCCATGAGCAACTGTTGTACCAATGCTGGCATTCAGTAAAGATAGAAGGTTTGGTGTGGTGTATTGACTACATTAGTTGATAAATAGGTAATAGGAATCCTTGTGGAACTGCGAGTGTTGTCACTTTGTCCTTTTCGAGATACATTGAAAGATGGTCTCTCTGTCTTTCATCCACTCTGTAAAACCTTCCAATAAGCCTAAGGCAAGAAAATACACTATACATATATATATATATATATATTCAGTTTTTTGGGTATATATATATATACATACTGAGTAAATTGGTATGTCTTAATGCTATCTGGAAAGGTGATTATCAAAGCATCACTTGAGAGTTTTTGCTCTCAAGCTTTGTGCAGGTGCAATTTGTTTGCATCAATGGCTGCTGAAGGAGGAAGGTAGAGATCCTTTTCCAGGTGCCCCATCCTTTACATTGCTCTTTAGAGAGTTTTGCAGCATCTTCAAAGGTGGGGTTTGGGGTTTTTAGTTGTTTCTCTCTTAAGGGGATGAATTTACTTTAATTCATAGTTCAGGAATTAAAAGGCAACAACCAGATTATTCTGTTACCAACAAGTAAAGTTAGAAGTTTGTTAGAGGAAACATTGAAAAGAGTATTCTACAGAAATTCTTTGGAGCAAAGTTCCTGGAGAAAAGTGTGGATTTGAAACAAATTACCTTTAATTGCAATTAAAGCTAAGCTTAATTTTTGCTTTTTTAATTCATCTGTAGGTTATTCCCATCTTTCTTAGTTAGTCTGTTACTGCTCAGTACAGTGCACAAGTATTTAATGATACACCAAGCAAGCTCAAATTGCTCTATTAAATATTTTCCTTTATGCTTGATTGGAAGCTGGAAAAAAAAGAGAGGAATGGAAACTTGCAAAATTAGGACAAAGTTAAAACAATGTGGAAGGAAGACGAATCTCTAGAGATCTGCTCAGAAATGAAAGTTAAAATCATGTTCCTTCTGCTCAGAGACGTTTGGTGCTGATTTATGCTGGTAACTGGTGATGGTGACAAGTGTGCAAACTTCTGAAGCAGGAGACGATTTCCTGAGAGGTCAGTGTGTTCCTGTTGTTGTGAAATGGAAACGCTGTCTGAAGAATTCAGATGAAACCAGAGGGAGGAAGAAAAGGGTTTTTCTATGGTTATCACCCCATCTAAATCTTCTGAGTTACAGGAAGGCCTGACGCGTTTGGGAAGCTTCAGTGTCTGCCTTGGAAGTGAAGCTCTCATATGGGGACAGTCCCTTGTAGGAGGCTGTGAAGGGCATGACTACTGGTCCCCAAAAGCCGGTGTAGCAGAAGTGGGAAGAGGCAACTTTGAAATGTCACCTGAGGAGGAGGAACAGATTCTGGTTTCAGTGGGCAGACTCTGAGAGGGCTGGAAAGGGTTAGAGAACTCCTCCGGACAGATGGGTGTGCGGGGGAAAGGAAGGAAGAGCCGGGGGAGATGCAGAATAGGAAGCGGAGGGAAAAGGGGCTGGCGGTCACTAATCGCTCCCACATGATGGAGAACATCGTGGCCTGTTTGGCTCACAGATTGTCTAGTGCTGTCCTTTTCTTATGCAAAGAGGCTTCTGTACTAAGTCACGTCGAGTTTCAAATTAAACGTCTGCAGGAAAATGTCTCTGAGATTCAGGAAATACAGGCGTGCGTGCCCAGAATGAACAGCACAACTGTCTGCTGCCTGCAGCCCCAGCTGCTGTCCTGAAGCCCTCTTTGGACATTCAGTCTGCTAGTGTTTCACAGGCACACAGAAAATCCTCCGGGATTCACTTTTTGGTGCCTGGGGACATGCTCCCATGATTCATTCAGCGTCTGAGCTGCAGATAAACACAGTCAGGCTTTGGCATGGAAAAATAGCTGGTTCTCTCCTGGCATGCTTTCAAATGCTGCATATTGAAGCTCTGTTCCCAGGGACTGTTTCATATTGCCTTCTGCCATCTGATCACCGCATCCTCTCTGCTCCACATTGCCACAGCAATGTGGGATGCCCAGCAGCAGTGGGCTATAATCAGTGTGGGCACGGTGGAGAGCGAGGGGTTTTTTTATTGTCTTCTGTGGCCATGAGCCTGAGGTCCTGTTGTCAAGCTGCTCTTGGCTTGTACAAGGGCTAAGGGAAGAAGGGAGGAATAGTTATGTATGATGTACATCTGTCTGCAGAATCCCAAAGCAAACTCATTTCTGATTATTTCATACTAGTACGTCCCCCCGCCCTGGTGATCAGGCGCTTTTATGACGGCTTTTTCCCTGCAGCCCATGCTGTCTGCACCCTCAGTTCAGCTGTTGAGCAGGGAATGCAGTTCTCAGTGTACAGCAATGTATGATGGGCTTTGTGTTTTCGGTATCTGTGGACCACCCAGTTTCCTGAGAGCTGCAGTAAACCTCCCTCAAATCCTGTCTGGTCTCTTTTTGGCATAAGGAACACTTATGTATAGTAGTGGTTTCCTTTGTTTGTATTTTGGTGCTGATTATTATTATTCCTGAATTAGGGCCGCTGAGATAAATACTCTGTAATGCTTCATTTTGTGCGTAATCAGGTACATTTGAAAGAGCATCTTAAACTTCGGTGTTACTTTCTCATTAGTGCTTTTTCTAGGAGAACAAAATATAAAAAAGCAGACATTTTCAATACTTGGCAAAGGACGGAGCTGGCTGGGTAATGGGAAAAATATTCAGATCTTTCTTGAAAAAATGCCAATGTCTATAATGCATTTTCAGGGAATGACTCAACTGGTTCTATTAAAGGAAAAAATATAACATTAATTCAGCCTAATTTAATGTGTTCTATCACAGTCAACTGGTTATAAACAGTCTTGAATCTTCTAATTCTTTGCTTGCTTTCCCATAATTATTGAATAGGGTGCTTCATTATCATTTTCCAGTAGTGCATGTTAATATAAACCAAGAGTCGTTTCCATTAATTTGATGGAGCTGCATTGGTTTAAGAGAAAGAAGAATGAAACTCAGTGTGTTCAGGAAAGAGTAGCGTGCAAACCATTCAGAAGGAGGCAGAATTATCTCTTATATCGAGACGAATCATTCCTTCATTGGTGTGGACTTGAGCAAATTTGCATTTATCCTCCCATGTGTGTTCAGACTCAATGTCTAGTTTTGCCTTTAATTAAATATATGTGCCCCAAAGTAGGCTGTGCTTTGGCTCGAGAGAAAAGAATATTAATCTGATGCTTATTGACTTTACAGCTCTTCTAAGACTGACAAATATGTATAAAGTCTGTGGTGAAGTTTAATTGCTGAGGTTAAATACCCCTGAGCCTTGTGAATTTCCATTGAGAGAATCAGAAAGGTGACCCACTGGCCATGCAACAGTTAAAGCAAAGCATCTTTGTCACTACGGAAAATAAGAAATCTTTATTATTTACTTTAAAGAACCTTTTCTTGAGCTTCAAACTGCCTCTGCATTTCCTCTGTCACTCTGTACCCTTTGTTAATGTATCTGTGACTATGCTGGTGAAGGTGATGTACTGAAGCCTGTGTGTGTGTGTGCATATGGTGTGGGGCAGCAGAAAGGACAGAAGATGGGTATGCATGTATGTGCAAATGCATGTGTTTGAGCAGAGGTGCAGGAAAGGACTTTAGATACGTATGCATAGGAGAGTCTGACGGGTTCTTATATTAATGTATATGAGGATTCAATGAGCAGAGTCAGAGAGCAATTAATGGAAAGAAAACCAGTCTGTGGAGTGCCTAGAAGCAGGGAGGGATGCCCAGGGCTGTGCATTGACTCACTTTGAGGCCTCACTCTGGTAGAGCATGAGGCCTTTGGCTCTCCTGGGGAATTCATTTTTACCCTCTCAGACCTTCCTGAGCATGAGCTGCTAGCTGGAAAGGTCAAGGCATCCTCTCTGCTGGAGGATTTTACAGGCATGTTGCATGAAGGCCTCTCAGATGGTAGCCAAACCTGACTTGGAACAGGAGAAAGGGACTAAATGACCTGTCAAAGGCTCATCCAACCTCATTTTGTCATCACAGAAGTATGGACAGGGACAAAAGCTGATGAAGAAATATGTAGCGCAGAAAGCAGCTGACAGGTCTTGGGGGAGTGCTGGCTTTGTTGGGAGCTCACCAGAAGGCCCAGAGGGAGACTTTCCATTGCAGAGCAGTGGGTGCAGGCCAGGCTGGGACAGCAATACTGTGCCCATTGTGTCATGCAAAGAGGAGGAAAGTGGGTTCTTAGAGCAAGGTGTCCTGGGATAAGGGATAAGAGTCTGGCAAGGAGGGGCAGGATGACTATGGAAATTTGGTGACAGTTTAGAGGCAAAAAGGCAAAAATTCTCTGTCTGTCAGAGAGGACAGAAAGGAAAGCCAAAGAGAGGGTAAGGAAAACATCTGTCATGTGAAGTAAGACAAGTCATCTGTTTCAGCAACTATTTAGCTAGAACACGTGAGACCTTGCGTGTTGAAGCAAATGAGGAGCAGCCAGGCTGGAGGGGAAACAACTTCTGGGTTTGGTCTCAATGGGATTTGTGTTTGGAAAACGCGTTCATCTACGAAGAACAGCCAAACTGCTGAAGACAAGAGAGTGAAGGGGTTTCCAGACCAGTTATAGACAAAAGCAGTGAGAAACGTGTGTTGGGTGAGCCAAGGGCCATGGAGAATCCAGCAGACTTCGGGGTCAAGAAGTTGGACTAAAGAACCCAAGTGAGGAAGAGTAAAGAACAGGAAGAAGGCTGAGCGCAGATCAGTCATGACTACTGAAAGACTGGAAGTTACGGACAGGATGAGGAACAGGGTGAAATGATAAGGCTGATGTTGAAATAAACCATGTGATGTGTCAGTGTTAAAATGGGATTTTCTAACACAGTCATTGCTGCAGTTAATGCAAACATGTGAAGTGAGATGTACAAAGTACTTCTGGTTCTCACCATGACTTGGACGCTTCTGTAGCCCTCCTTTCTACATTATCAGAGCTCCCTGCCATCTTTAAGGTAGTTGCACTTGGATCAGTATGGGTAGTAAGAAATTACTATTCTTAAGATAGTGAACTGAGACAGAAAGTAGAGGAGTATCTTGCCTGTGGTCCCACTACAAATGGAAGTGAGAACTGAAGCCAGGTTTCATGAGTTCTCCACTAGTAGCTTAAACTCTGGCTCATCCTTTCTCTGAACTCCTGCCTTGAGTGGGAGCCACTTCTCCATCATACTTTCCACAGAGAAACACAGTTTTTGGCATATTGTAGTGATTTGTTTAGCGAGGCGAAAGAAAATAATGGCAAATTACTTCTGAGATTTTTATTGTTATTATGGAATTAAGCCATAAGTATTTATCCACTGGTCGATGCAGAATTAAGTTGCAGAAGAAGCTTATGGAGATGATAGCAAAAGCAGCTTTTTTTTTGTTTTTAATTTTTAATTTGCTGTTGCCTTTTCTTTCAGATAAACCGTGAAAGCTGGTGCTCACTGGAGCCATGTCCGGACTCTTCGCTGCTGGAGCGCAAGCGGACAGGAGAGTCTCCAGGTAAGCTATGGGTTCTTGGCCAGCACGCATACAGAAGAGCATCCCTTTTGTTCTCCTCACTGCCTTCCTTCTCTTTTCATTCCTTCTTTTCTTTTTTATTGTCATCCTAACCTCAATGGGAAAAAATACATAAGCTAAAGAAAATGTGTAACGAATCTATCGTGAGTCATTCTTAGTACAGAGTTGCAGCACTTGCAGTGAGCTGAGTGGTGTGTCACCTTCTTAACTGTGCACTTGAAATGTTTCAGTATTTCAGTTTTCTATCAGATTTCAGACATGATGGAGGGAACAGACATGTTTTCTAGCCAAAATGATAACAGAATAAAAGGAAAAAAAAAAAAAAAAGCAGAGTTTTTAATTCTCTTAATCCATATTCAGATGAAGATCAGCAGCTTCATGGGGTTGTTTTTTATTTTGTTTGGTTGGTTTTTTGCTTGTTTGTTTATTTTTTTCCTAAAAGTTCCCATGATTTCCAGACTTCAGGAAGCAGAAAGGCAGGTCAGAGCCATCGTTCCCACACCCTGCCCACCAGTCCTGCATGCTGGCGGGTGCTCTCTGTCTTCCACAGGGACAGAAAATCTTGTCTGGCAAGTTTCAAAGAGGGATTCATGTCCAAGATAGGGAAGAAAAAAAAAAAAAAAGCATTTCCTTTCATTGAATCATGCGTGTTCAAAACAAATACAGTAATTTATCAGAGCTTTGAATGGAGGCTTTGCTTGGCCTTTTCATTGAGTATTTGTTTTACTGTCATTACGAGAAGAAATCTCACCTGAATCCCCTTCAATGTATCTGAAATACTTGAAAGAAAAATGGGAATTGAATCACTTTTGAATTGAAATTTAAACCCCATCTTTTCAGAGTATGGGCTCGGAAGTGACATTTTGGGTGACTGACCTGAAAGGCTTATTCTAGCTAGAAGTCCTAGCTCCCGCTGAAGTGAAATAAGCCTTTCCTCCTTTTTCCTTCCTCCTTCATCCTTCCCCATTTAAAATAATAATAATTAATAATCCAGTGACTTATAGGTTAGGATAGTCGTGATCACTGAATAGCTATTTTGAAAGCATTTTACAAGAGAACCTGCAGTATCATCACACTGCTTCTTTACTGATTATTTCCCTGCATCCCCTGAGTCTAGGCATGATGCTTTTCTGCTTTGGACTTTTTGTGCTCCGTTTGGCTGCAAAATTATGTGTGCTCATTTGATTTGCTGTATTTATAATCATGCAGACACATGGGTCAATATTAGTTATATACTTACTACCTAATACAATATTATGCTATTGAAATTTGCACTGTACACAATCAGCTATATCTATAGACATAATAATTACAGTAGTACATATCTATAGCACATTGAGGCAAGTTTGAAGATGACGAGGGAAATGTGCTCTCTTGTCTGACTGCAGAAGCAGGAAGAGCTCAGGCTCTGCAGGTGCTGGCATTCCAGAAATAATGTAATGTCTGCTCACATGTCCCACGGTAGAGTCATGCCCTGACACCTTTCTAATATGACTAATGTGAAAGCATTCAACTTGAAAGGGAATTATGACTTTTTCACCTGCTGAATAGTCCCGAGGTAATTAGTTCTAAGGAGACAGTCCTCAAATCTTGGAGGAAAACCTCAGGAATTGTATCTTCTCGTTTTCTGTACATGCTTTGAAGATGTGTCGTAGCTATTTAGCTATCAGCATGGAATGAGAGGGCTCAGGCCCATGTTGGAGGGTATGAAGCTTTGGAAAATGTATGTAAAGGAGTTTGGGAATTTTCATCCTAGGGCTTTTTACTGTGTAACTTTTTTCTTCTGTATTATGTGGAGAAGTCTGTTGCCATCGTATCCTTACTGCCTGCAGCTCTACAGACAAACAGATAAGTGCAGTTACACAATAAATGAGGTGTATGCAGTGTGCTGAGAGCTGGACCACATGCCCCAATGCTGTGACAGCGCTGTCAGCAGGGCTCGGAGGGTCATGGGTGGGAGCAACTGAGAGACACAGAGGTCAGCATTGTGCAATGTGTGCATGGTTCAAAACTGCAAAGCAAAAATCAACAAACTGAGAAAAGGGGGGAAAAAATCACAGCCTGAAACAACCAAGGGGAGATGAGAATCAGGACTCAGAGATGAACACCTCAGCACAGATGAGGGGAGATGTAGGGTTCCGCCACTTGTCTCTGCTCCTCCCTGACTTTACAGCCCTCTTCCACCCCTCTCTGTCACTCGCTGGCTCCTGTTGGGCCTCTCGCTGCCGCTGTGATTTATCAGCTGGGCGAGGTATCCGTTCGTTGGTGCATCTGGACTGTCCCTGCTCATTTTCCACTGGAACGTGGCTCGAGCCCCTTTGTTTTTCAGTCTGGGCTTGGACAAGCTCTGCCAGCTGCCAGCTGGCCGGCCGGCCACATCCTGGCCCGCTCCCTTACAGCCGCTCCATTTCAACTTTGCTTTTCCCTTATTTTATTTTTTTCCTTTCTCTCCCCTCTCCCTTATCCCCCTCAATTACGGAAAAGCAGTTCAGATTTTCCAGGTTTACTGAGTGGGGAAAAGGCTGAGGAGGGAACACTCGCACCTTCTCCAACAAGTGCTTTTCCAGTTCTCCCCGGCATGGAAACTCCTTAGGAGGGAGGTGATGGGGTTTCCAGCCAGCTTCACCATCCCCAGGGCCCTGGGGCAGCACCTTTGCCTCCATCCCTTCCACAGGGAAGGGGAAAAAAAATGGCTTCAAGCTACCCAACCCAAACCTGTATTCCCTGTGTCGATGTATGAGCCTGCCACAGCCAAGGATGGAGTTCATCAGTTATAATTTAAGAGCAAACAAATGCTTTATTGCCCTGGCTCCTTTGAAGGAAGCTAAACGTGTATTGGAGGCATCTTGTTTAGGTATAGTAGGTCGAAATATAACACTTCTTTTTTTCCTCTTAAATACTAATAATCAGCAAGTATTCTTAGCTGGAAGAAAAGAATGTTCAGTTCATGCCAAAATTGTCATTAATACCTCTGCCTGTAGGCTGAAAAAAAGTGAAATGATATATAGGCATTATGGATACAGGCACATAGCCCTTAAGGTTTTTGGAAGGAATGGGCTTTCTCAATGGCTGGGGTGCGTTTCTGTGCTGCTCGTCGCCCTGCTACAAGCAGCTGGAAGTATTTGAAATGGAAGGGAGAGATGCAATATGCTTAGGTTTAAATGTCAGCAGCTACGAAAGCTTGTGAAATTGAAATAAGTGCCCAATTTTTGGATCTTTAACAAGTGAAACTTGTCATAGAATTCTTACTGTTGCTTTTCCAGTGGGAAATATAGAAGAAGCAATCAACCGACGGACTGATGAGCATTTCAAAAGCACCTTGGCATTTAAATGTTATAGGAGATTAATTGTTTTTAATTGAGAAAGTTAATATTGTTGACTTAGGTATTTATTGAATATTAATCTAATATGGCAGTCGCTACAGTCAATAGGAAAAACAATATCCTGATGTGCTCAGTGTGAGGTACCTGGCATGAAGTGTATCAGTTTATTTATATGCGCGTGTCTGTTTAATGCAGTGTTGTTTGTGCACTGTACTTCAATGGTGCATTTCTAGCCTTCAAAAAAAAAAAAGAGTATTTAACTCTTGAATAAATTAGTTAAAATTTTGTTCTGTTTTTAAGAGGTGAACTCCATTTTGAAAGCTGTGCTGCTCTCGAATTGACTGAGTGTATACAAGCTGGAGGTTTGAATGCTACAGAAGGCATCAGACCATAATTCTTTCTGCTTTGCTCCAACAGAGTGTGAGAACTTCTTGGAGGATGGGCTGAGCAGCGTCTGTGCCTCATCACAGGGTGTCCTTAAAAGAGAGTCTGGCAGCGAGTCTGACTTCTTCTCCTTGCCTGGTGATGGGATGGAAGATCTTGTCTTTGGCAAGGTAGGAAAGCTTGACTGGGATACGAGGGATGCATTTACATACACTGTGCAACCCCCTGATGTTGAATAGATGAAAGCAACTGTGACTGCACAAAAGTAAATCAGGCGTTAAAGAGTTGAAAAAGTGGATTTTCTTGCAAGGTCATTAATGTCTGCACAAAGAGTATGGAAGCCATCTTTAATGTAACAAAGAGCTTTCTCCAGCAAACCTAACCTCTGCACTGACACATTCAGAATCATATGCTGTAATTCTCAGAGGAACTAGTGTTTTTCTTTAAATTCAATGTGACTCCATTAATAGGAAGGAAACACTCATTCCAAATAGTTAAGACCAATTCCAGGGAATAGCTTTGTTTCCAGGGCAACATACCTCTAATGCCTTTTTGCGTGCAAGCTGAAGGAAAATGTTTTCAAGTTTGCTTAAAATCAACAACAGAAGTCATTACTAACCTTAGTCATCTCTGTGCCCTTTGTGTTGCTCGTGGATGAGAAGAGGAGGGGGAGGAGGGGGTGAAACAAGAGATACAGAACCAGTCTCCTGAGCAGAGAACACCTCACTTCAACACTGCCCTTCTGCCATCTGCATCAGCTATGCCCAAAGTTATTCAGGGGACAGCTGGGTTTTGCCTTTTAAAACCCAACTTGCTTGCAATTGCTCTTTCTGTGCTCCTTGCCATAGGTAGATGATGAGAAAGCACACAAGAGGTGGTGCACAATGGACACAAGGTCCCGTTGATCAGCCACCATGTTGGTCACAATCTGCTTTGGTTCTGCATGGCTTTAACCACCTCAAACCTCAAGCAGATGCAGTTCTTGCTCTGAAAAACTAAGTTTCTAGACAAGGTTTCACACTTGCTTGCAGGGAAATATATTTAACGAAACAAAATTCTGTTTGGTTAAATCAAATCAGATGATGGTGAATATTTTCCAGCGGGACGGGAAACACCACAGTCTGGGCTAAGTGATCTCATGTGATATAAATGAGCAGTAAAGTCATTCTTAATGCATGTGGCAGGGCACAGAGCTCACCAGCCTCACCCTTTCCCATCTTACTCTCAGATCTGGGGGACCCTGGATTCTGAGAATATAAAGCTGTTTGGCAGAGCAGAAGACTGTCTTCAATTTGCTTGCATAGAATGAATTACAACAGCAGACTTTGTCATTTGAGCCTCATTTAATGGTTGTATGGGGATGCGTGGGAGAATAGTGCTGTGAGAACACAGTACATTTTATAACGTACAGAGCTTTAGCTTTTTCCCTTTCTTTTATGTGGAAAGTTTGCTTCTCCAAATGTGTGGAGCCAAAATTAAGAAGAATAGGTAGGGCAAAGTAATGGCAGTGCTGTAGGGAAAAGAAAGAGGTGGAGGGGAAGTGGATCTTCAATTTTCGATAGAGAAAGGGGTAGAGTGAAGAAATTCTCTTTGTAGCAAAGGAAACCTCTTCTTAATTTGGCAGCCCGTGCATTGTTCTCATCATTTGGTGGATTGCAGGCTTCGTCTAGAAATGGGTAAAGTTCCAAAGGTTTATAAGTTTAGTTTAGGAAGTCATTCAAAGCTAATCACAGCCCCAGTCAGTTGGTTGATTCGTCTCTGCTTTGCTGACTAACTCAATTCCCTGTCTCCTTCCTCCAGATTTGTCTGAATACCTTTTCTAAAGTCACAGTTGTTTACATAAGGACTCATTGGTTGTTGTGGGCTTGTTGCTTAGGTCAGCCTATCTTCGAGGCTACTGAGCACAGCCAGTGGAAATGCAAGTTTTAAGTATATTTAATAACTATTAACATTATTGTTGAATTAAATCTTTTTCTGGAAAATACTGTAGGATATATGTATTGATTGTAGTCATTATGTTATAGCTATATTAAATAAGCAAATTGCAGTACTTAATTTGAGAAGTTCTATGAGCATCTCAAATATTTCAGTATCATTTCTGCTGTTATTATTATTGGGCCTGTTCTTGTTTTCCCTTTGTATGGAGCGCCAATTGATCTTTTATCTATTAGAGTTCTGTCTCTTCTTTTAACTGTGCAAGCCATTCCTCTCTTAACTGCTAAATACATTAAAGAAAGGTTGAAGGAATGAACTACTGTCTGTCCAGGGTCTTTGGGATGCTTCCATAAAGATAAGTTGAAATCCATGGATTTTAAGCCCTGGTTCTATCCCCAGACCATGAAAAATTAGGGTCTGTGGAGTCATGAAATGTGCAGGTGCTTTGCAGTGTCCCTGATGTGAGCTGTGGTCTCTCATTGCCGCCTCCTCACTGTCTCCTTTTCTTCTCTCGGAGTGACGCATGCTGAGCTGCATAGCATCAACTCCTGGACTGAGAAAGCTTTAGCATTAGAGTCCAACTTGCTTTTTTTTCAGACCGGAGAGGCTGTTGCAGAAATCCAGAAATCATGTCCAACATGAGGTCTCATTTATTTATTTATTTGTTTGACGTCAGTGCTTCATTCCCACGTCCTCGTCATCCTCCTCTTCCTTCTCCGTCTCTACCCAGCTGTCTGGGCAGACTTTGCAACACTCTCCTTGGATGATTAATGCTGCATGAGGTCATTTCTCACAAGCATCTGGCAACGTCCTGGAGCGTAGCCCATACACTTTGCTCATCTTAGCTTTTAACCTGCCACTGAAATTCAGTGTTACATGGAACTCTCTAAAAGGCACCCCTTGGGAAATGGTTCACGTGCAGGGGACTAACGGAAGTCAGGGATCTGCAGCTCATTGTCAGAGAAAGGAGCTGAAGCTTCATGTTTAGTTTCTGCCTTTGTTTCGAGTTGATCAAGGAAGTACACAAATCCATCAATCTCTCCTGCGTTTATTTTCCTGGAGTTATTGTTTCTCTCTCTGAAGCAGAAAACAAACCCTCAGAGCTTAAAGCCTGAAGGAAAAGGCTCGCAGTGGGGGAAAGCTGCTCCACTCCAAACTGTAGACATGGTGATAAATAATTTCTAGGATGCCACTGCCAAGGTTAACTTTGGGCGTTCTGGAGCCACTGGTAAATCTGAATTCAAAAATATTCTGCTCAATTATGGATCAAGCCAACCAAACAATTTGACTCCCTTCGTGTAATGATATGTCAACTAAAGCTCAGCATACCAAGGTCTTATTTGTTTTCTTTTTGTTGTTTTTGTTTAAATGCTGTAACGCCATTAATGCCTTTGTCATGCAGAAGATCAGAGAACAAAGTAAGTTGGTGTTCTCAATGTTCCTCTTGTTGTCATCAAGAAAATAATAAGAAAGAACATTACATTTTCACTTCTCAGGACCTCTGATAGATGAAGGGTTTTAGTTGAAGTTCTCTTGTACCCCATACCATCCTACTGATTTCTCTCATCCCTACCCATGAAGGATATATGTTCTTTCCCCCAAAAACCCTCTTTTTAGGTTTTACCTCATTTTTTTTTTTTCTTTACTGGTTTCTCACTAAATACTGTTTGACAGCACAGAATGTGCCCCATTAGCATATCTGCAAACACATCAGCTTTATTGTCATAGTTACAGGTTGGATGCATTAAGGTGCAATGTAGCGAGCCTAACCCAAGGAAAGTTAATATTTCTTTAACGCTTTATTAATTCTTTCAGGAAAAGAATTAGAGAACCATTTCCATTCTGCAAATAGGGTGTTTTCTGACTCAAATAGGATTAAACAGCAATGCCTATTTACCAAAACGTGGCCAACTAGCTAATGTTTGGCAGAGCTGCCTACAATACAGATGTTCCTTAGGTGCGTCTGCCACACTTGGCGTTTTCCAGACAGTCCTGGTCCTTCATATTCACTATTTTCATTTGTTTCAAAAAAACAGAAAGGAAGACATTGTTTAAGGGAAGACAGAACAGGTTTTATAGTAATTGCATGGGCCACAAGTTCAAGGAAAGTGTTTATTGTGCGCTGCAGTCTGTTGGGTGCTCAAGGCAAAACTCGAACTGGGCAGATATATTGCGCAGTTTCAATCCTCTTTCTGAGCTGTGATAGAAATCTTAAATCTTTCTTGCCAGGGAAGCAGGTTTTGTTCTTCATTTTCAACTGGAGCAGTATTATTTTTCATCCAGGAAATAAAAAGTTCCTCTTTGTACTTTGGGGCAAAGATATCCTTTTTATGTTTTAATGTTCTGCACTATTTTCACTAGATATGCATCCACATTTAATGTTTCCAAACTGTCCCATCGTTCTGCTGCACAGCTGGCATGTTGTTATCAGTCCTGCTGCGCTGCCCTGGTGTCTTAACAGTATTTTCCTGTGTCTCAGGAAGGCCAAGCAAACTGTTTCCTCTACTGGAGGGGTGTTATCCACATAATGACTGCTTAATTTGTCTGGATTTAAGCTAAGCTCTCACCCTGAATCACGCCGATATCAGATAATCCTGAACAATGCCAAACATGATCAAAAACTTTGCAGGGTTTGTCTTTCTGTTCTCTCTTGCTTTAACCTGTATTTCCTATTTAAATATGTGTCAAGTCCAATAGTTTAAATGTATGGTAAAATTTACTATAATTTGCATAAATTTGTGGCTAATGTTTGACATTCTTTCCCTATGTAATGTATGCCTCTGGGTGTATTCTTAGCAGTCGTTTAATGTTTATTGGTGCAAGCAGGGATTGTGCTGTGCATGCTGTCTATGTTTCCTTTCTTTTGGTGGAGGAGAGTGGGGAAATAGTGTGACAGCATTTATTGATATCACCTTAGGAACATTATTGCTACCTGTTAAACTGAAATAAGTATAACATAATAGCCAAAAATGAAACAGGGCTTCCCTTCATGTTGTGAAATGTTGGGTTAGAACGCTTTATGAACACTGCAGTGTGGTTTTATTCAGTTTAACACGAAGCTTTTACCTTACGCTGTGTGCCCGTGAGAAAGCAGTGTCTGGAGCATCTAATCATGCTGGGCTTGATGGGAGATGAGGATGCTGCTCATCTCCCACGTGGGTTGTGGTGCCCGATGCCCTTCACAGAACAGGATGTTGTGTTCTGCCAAAGACTGCAGCTCCTCGAATACTCAGCTTCTGCTGACAGCCCAGCCTGCTATTTGAGGACAATTAGCTGCTGTGGCTTTGGTGAATAGCCCATTATATATGATCTGACAGTTCATTCTGCCTATTATTATTTCAAATGATACAGTGCAGGGCTCTGCAGGAGAATAAATCGAAACTTCCCACGTCAGTCTCTTGGGGCAAACACCATTTCAGACTGAAGGTGATGTCAGATACATGCTTGTGTTTTTGCCCTAGCCACGGGGAACACAGAATAATCATAGGCTCTTTCTAGGCTGTATTGTCAGCATGTGGCCTTTTGCCAAAGAGAACCAGTTTGGGTTCCACTTACTGCTTTTGGAGCAAAGTAAACCAAAAATTGCAGTATGAATGGAGGCCTGTAATAGAGTGTGGCCGATCCCATAGAACAGTATTTTTCAATTACAGTTGGGGTTTGAAGAAATACTGCAAACCCTGGCATTAACTTTTTGCTCAGTGGAAAGTAGCAGGGGATGAAGGATTAAGTTTTTATTTTTGTGTCTGCTTCCTATGACAGAATAATTCTTCCTTTTGCAATGCAGCAGAGTGGTGTAGTGTTGCCTTCAAGCTCTCATGGCTAAAAGCTGAAGCTGGCCCCTTGTCACCCAGGAGGGTCTGGCATTGGTCATGGGGAGCCATGATGACCCGGTTTCCCCTTCATCCCTCTCCATCATTAACACCTGGGATATCTCTGGCAGCTTTGTTCCCCTGTGGCTGATAATAGGTTCAGCTAGAAATGGTGAGAAAGGAAGTTGCTGTGCGATAGCAGAGATAAAGGCTCATCTTTATTTTTCTACCTTGCAGCAGCCTGAAGAGGAACAGTCTGCAGGAGATGTCACCAGCTCCAGCTCCTCTGCTGATGACACCGTGTCCTTGGAGAGGAACTCATCCCTGGGCAGCGACACATCCCTGCCCTTCCCACCTGCAGTGAGCTTCACTCAGCCCAAGGACAGGCGCAGCCTGGATGGGAGCTGCATGAGCATGGTGGCTGTGGAGGGAGGAGAGGGTGAACTCTCTGGCTTGGGAGAGAAGGAAGAGGAGCTGGACAGTATCACAGACGTGCCTGCTCCTTCCTCTGTTTCAAGAAACACAATGCGGCCGCTGTCACCTTTCCGTCGTCACAGCTGGGGGCCAGGGAAGAATGCCACCAATGAAGCAGAAATCAATCAGAGGAGGTGAGTAGAGAGCTGCCCTGATTTGCTTTGCATGCAGTTACATGGGTTTATCTGAGCTCTGGACTCAGCATTATGAAATTGAAAATTGAGGTCACTCCTCAAAACTTTTTTCACTCTGAGGAGTGAAAACAACCTCCTAACATAGCATTACCTTTAACTTTCAGATTGAAAGATCTTAATACCTATAGTACACTCTAGGTTTCCATAGGAGGAATAACTCAAAGTTTATTAGAGCGAATGGAAGTCAAAGAATCATGGTATCTTTTGAGTTGAAAGGGACTTGTCATTTACTCCAGCTGCCCAACACTACACCTACAGCTGATCAGGTGTTTAGAGCTCTGTCCAGCCTGACACAGAGTGTTTCCAAGGACAGGGCAACCTGTGCCAGTGCCTCACCAGCCTGACTGTAACAAACTTCCTTAAATTCAGTCTAAATCTCCCCTCTGTTAGTTTGAAACCATTTCCCATTCTCCTATCGCAACAGACCTCCAGTCTGTCCCCTTCCTTCTTACAGCCTCTCTCTAGATATTCTGGGACAGATCTTAAGTTTGAAACATTACCACCTCTTTCTATAAGAAGAGTTCTGTTAAAGGAATAACCGGAGTGTTAAATCTCATCGACTATAGTAAGTGATAGAATGGGCTCTAAGGTTTAAAAAGAGGTATGTAGTGCTGAGATGTGTAGTCCTCATTGGATTCTTAGTACATTTTCAAAGAGCCTCTCATGGACAGGGAGTCCAATCAAACACATCACCATGCTTCCAGGAAGGTAATACTTTTTTATTCTTCAACCTTGTATCTTCTATCATTCCTAGGTAATATTTCAATGGATTAGGCAATACTGATATCTTAAAGCTACAGAAGAGTCAGTGTCGGGTATACAAGCAGGAATATGGCAGCACGAGTCCATAAGCTCACAAGCTCTTTTAGAAAGATTTTTCAGTGCAGTACCTGTTAGGATTTGTGATGGTAATAAACTGCATAGCTGGCAGTTACTGCTAACGCTTAACAGATGGGGTTAAATTCTTCTGCATCAGAGTTCAGAGGCGGTTTCTGATATGGGAAAATACACTTGCTGTAAATGTAAGACAATTTCAGTAAAGGAACAGTAATTATTCTCACATGTTCCTAGATGCAGCTGCCTCTACGTAAGGATATATGTCACACAGGTCAATTAGAAAAGACAAACTGGAAGACCTTTGCTGATAACTTAATTCCCATTTGGTTTTGTGTTTTCGTTTGGAAGGAATTTGAATTATTTGTTTTTATTTTGCTTTGTTTTCTTTTATCTTTCTTTTGTTGTTGTTGTTGTTGCTTTTCATGCATGGCTGTTGTGATGTTGAGGTTCTGGTTGCTTAGTGAGCAACAAGAAATACCAAGAAAGCAGAGCCCAAACAAGTGGCTTCCAGACAAGGCACGTATGGCAGATACTTTTCCACTTAAAGAGTGGAAAGCCCTCGCTGTAATTTGACTTCTGCAAACCTTTGAAATGAAGCTACGTGAAGCACAAACCTTCGCTAAGGTTAAAACCTGTGCTGCCCCATCCCACCAGTATGAGCAGTTTGCACTCACTAATTGAGCACGAGATGAGCTAAAAAGGAGCTGTACTGTACAGAGGAACATTGGCAACCAAGCAGCAGGAGATGCCTTTAGGTTCCATCCCCCAGTCCCACCAGAAACAGTCCTGTCCCCAGCACAGAGTCTGCGAGGGTGGGATGCCAGGAGCCTACGCACAAAGAAATCCACCTTTTTGGTGTTTTCCAGTATTACGTTTCCTGTTTGTAAGTGAGATGAGTGTAAAAAAAGAAATTGTTCACAGAAAAGATTAGAAAAAAATTAATCATCTTAAGTAAACTGTGAAAACACGCTTATTTCCCCTCTGTTTGTGGATAATCCCCATGTCTACATTTTGCTATTGAAAACACAAAGGAAGCAAACAAAGCTTCCACAAAAGGATGTTCATCCTTCAGTAATTCCTGACATTCATAGCGGATTTGAAACGCCTGTCTTTCAACAATAAAGCAGTGTTTTTCACATTGGTGGCTGAGGAAAGAAATGCCTGCGTTTTTTTTTACTGATGGATGAAATGCTGCAAAGCTGGAGCTGTTAACTATGGCTGCTAACAGCTTCTGTCAAGTGGTTTGCCCTTACCTAAACTTAGTTGCTGCCCACAGTGGGTCAGCTTTAAGTTGCAACATGGTCAATACTTGTTAAATAGGTTACTTGTAAGCAGAAAAGGAGATGCAAGAGGATTGAAAGAGACTCATTGCTTCCTGCAGTACCTCTTTTTGTGTTTTCTCTGTACCTCCATTCCCTCTGTAGTTTGTCTGTCAGGTAGCATTCCTTCAGCTGTCATTTGTTCATTGTATTCCATCTGAGTGTCTGACCACTGTCCATGATTCATTTTCAGTTCAATGCGAGTTCTGGGGGATAGTATAAAGAAGCCTCCCATTCATAGGAGAAGGTACAAAGCCAGCTAACGTGACTAACCATATTGTGTTTGAATGTCTACTAACTCCATATGTCACCTTAGTGAACCTGGAGTCCCCACCTCTCCGAGAGCTGTGCTAGAGTAGCGTGTCCTGCTTGGCTGCTTTCCCTCTCCAACCTAATCCTGAGCACAAGCTCAAGCTGCTCTCTCCAGAGCTTGCAACAGTCTCAGACATAGGCATTGGCATGTGTTAGATTGGGCTTGTATGACAATAACCACTTACCTGCAAGCACAGGCATAACTTGTTCCTAGAGCACATGAGTGCTGTGAGCCAGGACTTGCAGAAGGGGGACCTGCTGAGGAGATGCACCGAAACAACCTAGGAGTCACATGTTACTGTGCAGGTCTGCAGCTGGTTAAATGACATGCTGTTCTTTAAAACCACCTCCCAGACAAACAGAAAGTGGTTTTTTCTTTCTTTGCTTCCATGGGTTTTCTGGTTTTCTTCTGCATAGCAAACTTTCAGTTCCACATCCATAGTGCAGATACATCCTTTTACTCGCGCAACCTTTCAGCTGCCCATTAACATATGAAACAGGCTGCTTCATCTCTGACTCAGCACTTGTGTGAACTGTCCAGGTTTAGGCATCTTCAGGCTCCAGAAAAAGAGAAATTTCACCACTCCCCTTCAGCAGTTTGACCTTTTCTGATCCTCCCCCCTTCCCCTCCCAGTCCTTCCTCCTGCAGTGGGTAACTGCGGACCTCTCTCCCATGACTCAGCTGTGGTTACCTGACGTGCGTGTGAGACGTGTGTTTAAACTAACTACCAAATTTCCACATGTGGGAGAAATGTTATGAGGGCCTTACCATGCATCAGCGTAAATGAAGCCGCTTGAGCAGTGCCGTGCAGTTCAGGAGAGAGCTCTGACAGGAAAGGCTCAAGAATGAACGTGCTTTTTTACTTCTAAGAAGCCACTTTATTTGCATGACGCTGCTCTGCACCCATCTGCTCTGTTCATGCAAATGATCACCTCTTCAGCAGTCACTATTAATACTATTACAGCTCCCTTGAGTCATAATATTCTGAAACCGTGAACCTAAATGTAAAGAAACTGTCTCAAAAAGACAACTCAAAACACTGAGTCAAATCCAGTAATGTCCTGATGTTCTTTCATAAGTGTTCTCTGTCCTTCTTTTCTGGCTTCCCAACCATTTTGGTGTTATCCCCTCTAGCACCAGCTGCAGAGCAGCAGGCTGAAACTAATTCCAGCAGTTCTCACATGAGGCTGTTATCTATAATTGCTCTCCTCTTCCCCAAATCTTTTTCTGTGAAGGCTTTTTGCATGCTATGCAGTGGTCCTGTGCAGTTTTGATAGTGTTACCAGCAGACTGTGGGTGGCTCACCAGCAAGGTTATAATTCTGGAAGACTCTGCTTTCCAGAACCCTTGCCAAAAGGTCTTCATCCTTCTTGAGATCTTGCACCACTTCCTGGCTTCCTCTTGCATGCATGCATAGCTCCTGTCCCTTCTTTCTTCTGCCTTCCTTCCCTACAGTTTTAGCCTTAGAGATTGTCACTAAAACGTGACATCAATCCGAACTACAGGCATCTTTTAAAGTGCGCTACCTGATGTAAACGTTACACATCTTTATTGAGTAAAGCTGTCTATTCAATTTGTAAGCAACCACAAACTTCTGACTTCTGGAAACAAGTCAGTGAAAGGAAGTCAAGATAAGCACAGCTCCAAAGGTCTTCCTAGCCCAGCAGTCTCATTGCCATGAGCACATGGCTGGGGGAGCAAGTAAAGGGACAGCATTGATGTTGTCTTCCTTGGGAAACTTGCTCAGCCTTCAGCTAGTTTCCTCTGAGTGGGTTTTACTGACCCAGCTGAGGGCTGAACGTAGGCCTCAAATTGCAGACAGGTTGATGGTGGAAAGAGGTTTGCTGTGCCCATGGGGATGTGTTTCTTTTAATTATTCAGCCACATCCCTCATTTATACCTCCCTCCACTACGTGGTGTAGCTGAACCATGCAAAAGAGCTTGAAATATTGGTGTATGATAGGAAGGTCTTCATAAGGAGTGCTTATGGTACTGAGCTGAGAGCTTCTGGGTAAGCACCGAGAGCTTTGGGTTGCAAAGCACAGCCAAATTAGAATCCTATATAAAGCAAGTAGCAGTTATCTGAATTCCAACATTGAATATCAACCATAAACTCTTCCAAAATGTTTCCAGTGTTGCACTGTGTGTGGGAGCAATGCAAGGACTTGACCTGCAATGGATGCAGTCAGTGGCTTTAAACACTCCTTTGTGACATCTGAGGTTCCTGACATTCACAAACCCTGACCAAGGGTCGCTTAGACTTGTGCTGCTTGTTCTGTAGGCTCCTGGCTTGGATGGGAGCATGCTCTGGCCACGTCCTCTCCATGCATGGCCCACAGGGGAGGGCTGGGAACAGGACTGGTGCAGCATTGCCTTGGCAGATCTTTGCTGATGCAAAATTTCCTTCAGTCTTACGTTTCCTGGACAGCCTTTCTGGTATTTAGAGGTCTTTTATATGCCATAGCTGACAAGAAGATTGATTTCTCTGTATTTGCAAAACCTGCAATTGGCCCATGAGATCGCAGGGAAAAAATAACAAAAGCGGTGTTTAAAATGACAACCAAGATATTTGCATTCTGTATTTGCATTGCTTATGTCTTTCCTGATGCAACGTAGGGTTCTTTGGGAGTATGGGATCTGAAAGGTTTTCTAGTCAAAGCGCTCCTTGAAGGACCCCGATTTGAATGGATCCCAAGTTAGCAGCAAGACGAGCCTGTTTTTCCTTCCAGCCTCTTTCACTGACTTGCTGTGCAGCTTTTAAGACTGCAGCTCCCCTTTCTTATTTTTCCCAAGTGTAGCCTGAAGTTATTAATTCCTGCGTAGAGGAGACTTGCATGATTAAACATTTGTAAGGGGCTCTTTTTTCTGATTGTGGGGTGAGAGGTACCAGAAAATACTAATCGTTACTAACACAATGGCTGTGTGATTACTTATGCAAAAATGACTTTGCTGTGTGTCAGCCCTGTGTTCCCAAAAGCATCTCTCCCCACCAGGAACAGTTTCTGTTGTACGCTGGCGGGGTGGGATGGGTGTGAGGGAAGCATGGGCTGCCCCGCTACCTGTTTGGTGTGTTCTCACAGCCAGAAACATACATTAACAACTGCATTATTTCTGAGGGCTGTGTGTTTGTTTTCATTGTAAGATATTCAGAAATGAGAGTATTTTAACACTCCCCTGCGTCATAACAAGCCAATAATCTCAGCCCTTTTCCTTTCTTTGCCTCTTCCGATGTTCCTAGTTTGAGCTGGTGTCCCTCTGGTGTGCAGTTCGCTGCCATGGGTCCTGACTTTAATTGTAGAAGGTATGGTATAAATAAATGTGCTGCAGCAGCAACCGGGTGCTGCAAAAACTGTGTTGTCAGCTTGTCGTGCATTGCCTTCTCTGTTGCTCTGGCTGAAGCGTGCACGTGTCTGTTTGCTTCGTCTGCTTTTTCAGCCATGAGTTGTTGTGGCCATCCTGAACTGGGGTGCGGGTGAAGGTGGTGGCTGTTTTTGTTGGCTTTGGGTGTTTGAGAACCACGCTTTTGGTCGGAGCTGCTCTGCTCTATGGTGATTTTAAGGCGTGATTGTGACAGCTGTGGTGACGGCCATAGAATCATAACGTGGACAGCTGTGTTTTCATGACACTGTGTTCTGGGCGTATCTCATGAGGGGTTTAACTGCATACGTGTTTGCTCCCTGTACACTGAAAGCCTCCTTTGAAGAGGCTGCTCAGTTTCTGCGAGAAAACAGTCCAAGAGCCACAAATGGACATTTCCCAGGCACTCAACACTCGCTCCTCCAGCAGGAAGCCCCAAAGATGGGATTAATGCTTGTAGGTCAGATTGTTACCTGGTGCCATGCTTTAACATAACTGGAAGCCACTCACAGAGTTTACAGCCTCTGTTTTTCTCTGGCAGTTCTTATGCTGGGTGTGGGTAGAGCTATTGAAACGCTCTTTCTGAAGACTAGATCTTGAGAAAGAAATGAATCTGTCCTTCGGGTTACAGAACTAATTCTGTTTCATCTACATACTAACAATTATGGAACGGTATTACCAAATGATGACCATTTTAAGGCAGTTTTTGGAGTTCTTTGTGTCACAACAAACTGCATTTTTTTTTCCTGTGCTCTGTAATGTCGTTATTGTTATCTTGGGATAGAAGAAAAAATGTTCCTGGGCCCTAAATAATTGGTGAGAAAGGGACTCATTTCTCTCCGCAGGTGTTTCTGAATGAGCTTGACGGTGCCTGCTGTTGATACGCATTGTTGAATCAAAACCTTTCTAAAGCAGATTAAATTGTAAATGCCTCATCCAACCTTCCTTCTCATTAATCAACATGAAAAAAAAAAAGTCATAAAAAATTCAATAAATCTTCTTTCTCAAGGCTTATAGCATTTTTGGCTTTGAAGCTGCATATTTATCAGAATGGCTCTAAACGAATGCAGAAAATGAATCATTGCTATGCAAGTCTACCTGAATTTAAAGCTCCTCTGGTTGTTCAACTAATCTATGCAATCTATAGTGTGTTTTCCCTTTCATATGTTGGTGCTAGTTGTTTGTTGCCCGCTTTGATGTCAATAAATTGTGTTTCTTTAGGACTATTTTTTTGTGGGTAGACAGAGATTGCCTTAAAAAGTAATCAACCTTTATGTTACTTGCTCATTTTGATGTCAAACCGTGTACCAGAAGCTGGAGTACATACCTAGGGTATATCTTGCTTCTGACCAGCAGGATTTGTGCATGTGAGGTCGAACATTAGTCATGGAGGTGTGAATGTGCAAAGTGTGCGTGTTAACCCCACATGGCAGTGTGCTTATCAGTCTTGGTATGAAGAGCACAAGGATTAGTGGCAGAATGTGAGGGCCAAGAAAGATCAGGTGGAAATAGTCACATTTTTGAAGGGAATTATTTTGTGTAGATGAAAAGAGAATGTATTAGCTTTATTTTTCTGTAGAGGTTACCTGTCTGTCAGCAGGTGGTGTCTCTGCAGAGGTCGGCCAGACCTTGTATAGCTACCATATTTTGCACACCAAATGTTGCTGTTTTGAATATTACTGAGTGATCGTGTCTGGCTCCATTGGTCAGAGCTGGCTTCATCAGCAAATGATAAAGCAACACTGAGTGGCTGATGGGGAGGAAAAAAACAGGAATTAAAGGAAAAAACAGTTTTGGCAGAAAAACCTTGTTGGTACCAAAGCTTTGTGCAGTGGCAAATGCTAAGTGGATTCAGAGGATATGTCTGCAAAGATGAACATTACATGCAGCCCAGTGCTGATTCTGTGGGAGGGTGGTGGTCCAGGACAGGTAGTGTTGTGCTACACATCTTGTGTTACACAAGAAGCTGCTGTTTCTTCTGAATATAATGTAAATACAAATCTCTCCCCTGATATCTGCACTTGTTTGTTGAGAGTAACATGCTGAGGGATAGCATCAGCATATCTCTGAGTGGTTCAGCTAGTGACTGCATTCTGGTTTACACTCGAGTGTGCTATGTGCTGTATGACACAGGTTGCTGAGAGCTCCTCAGCATCTAACCTGCCTGGTTTCTCTTCAGTTACAGCCTAGAAGGCCTTGCTGGAGACTCTGGTGAGAACAAGAAGCCTTCTGCAAACATGGAGGCTGCTTCTCTGAGCTCCAAGGAGCTCCCACGGAGCACACTCACCAGCAACCAGTGCGGCTCCCTGGTCCTGCTCACTGAAGAACTTGAGCAAGGGGAAATCAGAGACTACGATCACCAGGTAAAGTTGCCCAACCATTACTGCATTGCTTGGAAAGTCTACGCCTACATTTTAAAAGTCCTTTTTCAGAGTGACAGCGAAGGCTTCTACTCTGTATGTGAAATATAATTAGTCTTCAGTTTTTACACAGAGGAATTGCCACTGTGATCAGATTTGCTGCTTGAATCTTTGGAGCATTACAGTTGGTGGATGACTCTTTCGAGTGGACAGAAATAAACCTTGTAGTAATTTATCTGTTAATATTTTGAGGTTAACCAAAGTTTGTGTGTTTCTTTTCTTTCATAGACGTAACTAGAATCAAGAGACACATTTTAAGCAACAGTTTAGCAAAATTTTACTTGCATGTTAATTACATTTAGCGTGATCTCTGGAGCAGAAGTCTGTGGTATTAAGGATAGATGAGCCAGAATACTGTGAGAGTCTGATTATTTTTATTAAATAAGCAATTATACTCTTAAATACTTTAAATATCCTTTATTTCAGAGCTTGGTGTTTCAGCCATGGTTCTTTTTGGGAACCTGCCAGAATCATTAGTCATCCCACCTCTCTACCTCATAGAGTCGCTGCAGTCTATCAAGGACAGTAAATGAGTCTTGCAAGTTCTGACCAGTGGCAGCTGGTGTGTGAAGGCTGTTATGTCTTCTCTTGCATCAAGGAATGGCATTTTTTGGGGAGAACAATTATGCATCATGTTTTTTACCATGTTGAACCACAGTGTTGTTACCATGAGGAGCTGGAATCACAGCAGTAATTTCTGTGGCTTGAAAACATCCACTTTGTAATAACTTGCAAGAAAAGTTAGAAGCTAGTTTCTCTGTTCCAAAAGTGGTTAGTGGCCTTCCATTTAAAAGTAAATGTTGCATTTCAACAGTTTGATGCTACTTGCATTTTTGTTTCCTGCATTTTTCACCTGTGCCTTACATGGGATTGTTTGAATTTCCACTGTTTGAAAGCATGAATTCCCATAATTTGACCGGTGTGGGTTTTGTTTTTGTTCTGTTCTGCAGATCCATCAAGCACCACACCCACAAGGATTTAATTTCTGCACTTCCTCCGTTTCATCTTCACTGACCAAATCTGTGTCTTTAATGTCAATTAGTAAACCATCGCTGGACAGTGAGTAACACAATTCCCATCTCCTTCTCTCTTTTGCTTTGTGTTGTATCTACCTACCTTCCCAAGGCACAGTTTACTAGCACTTGCTATTCCATGTTATGTGAAATACATTATTTCACTGCAGAATGGAACTGTGGGTGGAAAGGCAGAACTCATTCAGTTTAGATCCTTTTTTTGTTACTCCCAATACATCCCTGCTGTTTCTAGTTCTGATGTTTTCATTTGCTTCTTTCATGATTATACAGCTGCTATGAAAACTGTGATTTATTGAGGTTGTTATTAAATATATCTATATATATGTGTGTGTACATATATATATATATATATATATATGTGCTTGAATTTTGTACCATTTCAGAGTTACTCCTTTTGATGTTGAGGTAAATTCCACTTGAGATGTTGTTTTCCTACTTTCTAAAGTAGCTACGTGTCACAGTCTCCTTGGGGATGTTTGGTGCTATTTCTTTTGTTGAGATAATTACTTGGGGGCAGATGGGTGCCACTGATGAAATCTCAATCCTTAATAAAATTGTAAATGTTGATTAGGGGGGAAGTTTTTCAATTTAGTTTAGCCTAATTGTAGCAATAGAAAGCACTTTATTTTGCAACTTCACTAAATTGATTCTTTCAACTGAAAAAGTCACTCAGAAGCCTCCAGCTGCAAGTGCTTAGGAAGGGCCATGTTACACATGCTTTCATTTCATTAATTGCCAGACAGAAAATGTATTGACTTTTGACATCGCATCTTGTCAGTCAGTGATGATTCCTGATCTTTTCCTCTTTATTAACGTGCTTTTTCCTTCAAGCTGTGCCATACACATCTTTTTGCTGTTGCATGCAATTAGAAGTGCAGGGCAGCAGCCTGGCCCAGGGCTCATGTGCTGTGATGAGCACAGCCCTGCTTGCCCAACAAAACCAAACCACCACCTTTTTTTTTGTGATCAGTTGGCCAAGCATCTCCCCATGCAGTCGGCAGATGGGTAAGGGGTTTACATGATGGCTGTGCACCCTCAGATTAGGTATTCAGATGCACTTTGGTGCTGCATGGCTGATGTTGATGACAAGTTGTTAACTTGAGTGGAAACATCAGGTGCAGGTGGAGCTGTGCGGAGGAACCACAAATTCTGCAAAGCTGGTCATGGAAAGATGCTTCAAAGAAAGGCATTTTATTCATCTAGGAGGCCTGCTGGAAGAAGCTCACAGAGCTTGTGTTTGTAGGAGACAAAAAATTCTTTGCAATTATTCTCCCATGATTAATAAGCATGTGGCTTAACAGATGTGGCCCCAGCAACGGTTACCAAAACACTGGCAAATCCATCCCATGAAAAGACCAGCTCCTTCTCCATGCTGTGGCTCATCTTCTTTCCTTCTGGTGCTGAAGGCTTTCATGATACTTTAAAAGCAACCAATTTATTGCCATTGCACACAGTTGCTAACCAAACACTGTAAATGCCTTGGTTAACCCCCCAGAAAATGTACACTTGGGGGCTAAGAGCACCCAGCAGGCTGCTACTGCTCCACTTTCCTTCAAACTCAGAGAAGGAGGGGTATGACAGCAGAGGGTTCACAGAATGGTTGAGGTTAGAATGGACACTCTGAATGCCACCAGGTCTGAACATCTAGTCTCCTCCCAACTCTGACACGTTCCTAACTGGAAACTTCAGTAGATCACTTTTTCGATCACTTTTTCAATCACTTTGATAGAGGAATAGCGTTACTTCTTAAGAGCTGTGAGTGCATGTTTAGCAGCTTAGTGCCTTCCATGAGAAGTTCTGGGAGTCTTGGCTCTCTTGTATCACCTACCTTTGAAATATATGTTATTGCATCAGAATGCTTTTGAACTATGCAGAATAAATCCTTCATTTCACAGAGGTGAATCTAGTAAAAGGTAATTATTTACGTTTCTACTTTCCACATACATCACTTTATGGTAGATGTTTCTTAAAAAGGAATTTCCTAACCCCTGCAAATATGTTTGATAAGGGCAGCAACAAGTTTGTCAGAAACGCTTCAAAAATTAAATCCAGTCAAATAAACAGATGGAGGACTTTCTGTTATTGTTCCCATATACTGCTTTAAGCATTGAGGCAGAAGCAGTTTCCAAGACTGAGTTTCTAACCCACACTCCATCTGATGCCTCAAATGTTCCAAGAGTTGCTGTGGCCATTCACAACTGCTGGTTCTTTAGCATTTTATGGAGGGAGGTCACAAGAGCTGTTGGCTGGAGTGCTCGGAAGACTGCTTTCGGCTTTGGAATAGCAAATTTCCAGTATGGAGCATTGTTATAAAGCCAGGAACTGCTATAAATAAAACCACTGAAATGGAAGTTGAATTGAACTGTGCTGGAGGAGATTGTTCTATTTGCAGTAAAGTATTGTTGTTCATCTTGACTTTTAGTCTAAATAGACAGTAGACTACAGGTGAAAGAAAGCGTGGTGCGGCCTGGTCGTGTTCTTCAGATCTTGGATACCAGAAGAACTCCTCTGAGAGGCAGCCTAAACAAAATAAATGCCTGAGTCTTTTCAGAAGTTCTTCACTTTAAATGCCTTTCACTGGGTCCCATTTTATAATTGCTCTGCTTCATTTGAAGAAGCGTGCACTTAAGTTGAAGAAGTGCGTATGTAATCTGAGTCAGACCCTTTTGGTGAATGGCATTTATAGTCTATAGTCTATAGACCAATGGCTGAAGGAGATTTTCAGGGGAGTTAGCTTTTCATTGACTGCATTGCATGGATATTCCTTGGATAATATTTGCATATTCTGAGTTCAGTTTTGGCATATGATATCAGCAATACGAAAAATTCTTACTTTTTTATTGTTTTAAATTCTTAAGCTTTTCTTATTGGCTGAAAGGCCCTTCCCCTTCAAGGCGAATCACTTGCATGACTGGAAGACAGATGCTCTCATAGTGTTGGAGTGATGGGTATTCAGCAGCCTGGCGCTCATCAGATCACAGCACAGAGGTTTCCACCTGTGGTTGTGTGATGGGAAGTTTTAGGAAGTACGGCTCTGTTATCTCCATGAGAAGTGTGTAGCAGTAGCAGTGAAACGAGTGGCCAGCTGGCTCCTACATCCCTTTTCAGAGAAACCTGTACTAAGAATGAGTTTTTGCAAGGCTGATGCTGTGTGAGCACTGCTCTTAAATTATTTTTTACAGGCATTGCAGTAAAGCATCTTAATTTACAAAGTTTTCAGGCATGGCCATAAACAAATAGCAGCAATTCCCTGAAAAGTGTGCGTAGCAGTAGAAGATAAACATCACTTCAGAAACTGAAATAAGCAGAAGGCAGAGAGTATTTGGAAAAAAAAACAAACTCATTTGAACTCATTTGTTGTTGTCCATCTGATAACAAGAGATTTGGTGTCATAAACTGATTGCTGAGTCTGGCTCTGTATGTGATAGAATCCTCCTAGGCCAGGGCTAGGCAGGATGCAGAGGGACTTTTCTCAGGTTTAGGCATTTTCTTTTAAACAAGATAATGAGTTTTACAAGAAGACGGTAGAAGAGGTGGTTGTTTTTTATCTATTTTGTGTTGGACAAAAAAGTAAAGGAAATTTCAGGCTTTTAGCTTTAAAGCTGAAAGCTTTGAAGAATGTAACATTACCAGAATGCTGTGGTTTTTTTAAGAGATGGAAACAGGGAGAACTTCTCCAGGTAGACTAATTCAACTTCTCAGATAAAGTACCCTTGCTGTATGTGACAGCTGTGGTGTGTCGTTTAACTGAGGAAAGCACCATAAAACTGATGTCTTGTGTTGTTTTAGTTTGATTCCCTGGCAGTTATTTCAGTGAGGCAGATAACCTTTGTCTGTTATGAGTTCCTGTAAAAGTATGCCAGCAAAATGTAAGGAAAGCCTTGAATGTTGAATTGTGCATGCAGTAAGACCTGCATCCTCTGAAACCTGCGCCCTCTGCAATTCATGCATTCTCAGTTCTTTGTTTCTTGTGCCTCTTCTGAAGCCAGATGCTTTGCAGACATTTCCTTTGCTTTGTTTCTAGTTTGCTTTGGCTGCTTTCCTCTCCTTTTTATTATTAAATACATTTTCAAGCATGCTCTAATGTCTGCTGTTAACCCACTTCTCAGCCCAGGGCCGGACTCGACCATCGAGACGAATCTCCTTCTCCTTCAGCATCTCTCCACTCATTCCTAAGTCTAAAACTCTCTTTTCTATTGGCTCTTCTTCCAGTGATGAGGAGGAGGAGCTGGATAGTAAGTAATCATTTTCTGTGCGTTGCAGCCATTATGGGTATAAACAAAGGGAAATCTGTGTTTCTGCTTCAGACTTTGAAGTTTCACTTTGCAAACACTAAACTAACCTTTCTGTTGCATGGTATCTAACAGCATTATCTTAGTCCTGTATCTGAATGCTGACTAACGGCAGAATAAAAGGTTTATAATCTGAAGAGTCTTGTACACCAGCACCGCTGAATCTCATCCAGTTAATTTTGGTCTGTATCCACTTGGTGAACGTTACCATCACTCACTCTAATTGGCGGTGTTGTCATTACCTTGCTATAAAAAACAAAGTACTTGTCTTGAGATTGTTGCAGCACATGGAATTAAGAGGAGGAACAGAACCTCTGTATGCAAGAAATGACTACATTGCTTGGTGGGAGCAGGAGAAGAGAGAAGCCCTGATACTAAATTCAGAAAATCTTGGTTACAGCTCCACAGTTGCCCTACTGGGTACAATGCAAGCCATACACCTTAGATCATCAAGGCGTTTACATTAGGTCCTGATGTTAAAATTGGAATAATTTTGTCAGGAAGCAGTCAAGTACTATGTGTTGTAGTTTTTCTTCCTGCTGCAAACTCCATTGTTGAAAGTAAACCCAACTGAGGCAGAAGCTTAAATTAGTCATTTGCCCTCCTCCTCCTTTTCCTCTTTTGTTTTTCTTAAGTAGACATAACAAAAATATTGAGGGTGCTTCCTCTTTCTTAAACATGTTTTGTTTTATTAGACTACTGAAATAAACTAGAACGGATAACTATCTATAGAGGTAATTCAGAACTGGCTTCATCAGCTGGTTCTAATACAAGCTTCCATCCCTTGTGTCCACAGTGGGAGGGGAGAAATTCCTTTCCAGTCCAACAGATTTTGGTCGCTTTTTGAACTGAGAAGTCTCCATCCACTCCAAAAACCTGCTGCATGTTTACAAGTTTTCCTCCTTTCCATTCTCAGTCTTCACTGTGCATCTCTCCCTTGCTATAAGTCCTCTACTCATCTTGGGTGTCACACCACCCATGTCATTATTTAAGCTCTCTCCTCCTCCCCTTTTGCTCTGTTCTCTGTTTAACAAAACTCATGATTTGTGCTCCTCACACAGTCAGGGGTGCCATGGTCAAAAACTATTCTAAGCTAAACTTTTTGATAGATTTCTTTTCAAGCATCCGAGCAGTTCAGTAATTCTGAGCAATTGGGTGAGGGTACAGCAATTTTTGAGGGTATTTCTGTTAGCCAGGGAGCCATCTTTGCTGTCTTAACTGTGCTGCTGTTACTGACAGGTATTTGAAGTAAGGTCATATATTGTTTCCCACAAAGATGTTGCTTCCTTTACGTGTGTTATTCCCTCATCTTTGAGAGTAGCGTTGTGACTTTATATAAAGGTCAGTTTAACTACGGCTAACTAATAAGGTCCCCTTGGCAAATGGACATTTTTCATGTAGAAATCCCAAAGCTATCTCTTTCTTTCTTCACATCTTCAGGGTGGATGGATGTGTTGGTGTCATCAAGTATAGAAAACATGGTTTTCAGATGGCTGGACAAACCAGACTGCATCTGAGAAAATGTTTAATCATTGTGATGAAGCCTTTGGGTTTCTGGGCCAAGAGAAGTTGAATAACTGCCTGTATTAAGGGTTACAGTATGCTACTCCTATTCTTTTTGTGCACCATGAAATCAGTTTTAGCATTTCAGTTTTGTACCTGGCCATGACAGGAAACACTCGTGCTGAATCTGGGAGCGTGTGTCCTTTTTTTATGCTCATCTTCATGGGCTATATAACTTGCAGCAGAGTATTGATTTTATGATGCTAAACTGTAACCTAAAACCTAAAGTGTGAAATCGTAAACAGACCTTCACCTCGTTTTTTGTCTGGATACATTTTGCCTGTCAAGAGCCTCCTATTTGTAAGACAAAATACTACTGCAGTAAAAGATAAATAGGACGTAATTGAAGTTCCCATGCAATGTAGTTTCTCAGGGTGCTGAAAAACAGTCATGAATATTAAATCTTTATAGCTCTTGATTCAGTGTTCCTCTGCATTTGTTAGGTTAACTGCAAAGAAACGGAAAGATTTGTGAAATAATGAATCCAGTCCAATTGAGTAAGCTGTTATAAAAAGGAAAGAGTGGGGAGGCTTGACCCTTGTAACAGAAAAGCAGAGCTGAAACAAAAACCAGTCTCTGGGGGTCTCACCAAGGATGGAGGCTGGGAATTACTCGTGTGATCCTAGGAGACAATTAGGCAGTAGGTAGTACCAAAAGACCCCTCTATAATCAGGAAGTGGAAGTGGAGACTTCATTCAGTTTGTGTTATGGTATTACTCAGATTGTTTTGTGTAGCTCATTAGTTAGAGGGAAGATTTCACAGGTGAGATCCTGAGGGACCTCCGAGCAGGGATTAGGTTATGCCAGTGTTTTAGTTTACCCAGATAAAGAAGTGATATTTCTGTCTCAGCCACTGCTGATACAATCAGCAATTAGGAAAATGTGTGATTTAGAGTCAGAAGGCATAATATTGTGTGCAGTTTTCCCTAATGGCACTTTTGGATACAGGACCATCTTTGCCTCTTAAGTCAAGTGGCTTTTTGCCTGCACCAATAGCTTTAATGTATTAGTGGAATTTGAAGTCAGAAGAAGACTGGTTTTCTTACATTATGTGTGCAGAAGCCCAGCAAGATGGTCAGTCACATTTCCTGCACTTGAGATGTGACTGCAAATGGTCCTTGCAGTGAGGTGGGGGCTTTTGGAGTCTTGACATCCAGAAGAACTCTTCTCTCCTCTAGATCATTTCATCACCATTTTTTAGTATTTTATGTTTCTGGTAAATGGTATCAGCTACCTAATCTGCCCCGCAAGCATTGTGCAAGCAGGTTTCTTGTGGCATACAGAGAAGTTGTGTCAGTGTGTTCAGCACTGTGTTGCAAGTCAGCTTTCATCCAGCACAGTACTGTGGGGCTGAGCTCTATCCTGGCAATGCACTGAAGAAAATGGAATAAGGCTTCCCTTGTTTCCCTTGTTCTTTATGAAGTGTTTCAGGATTTTGATGGGAAAATGAACTATAATTTTATCAGGGAGAAGAGTTTTGTACATAAAACCCAGATGTATTGCACAATAGATTCTTTCTAGTGACGTGTCAATGAAAGTATTGTGGCAGAATGATTTGCATTCATACCTATTGCGATCACCTTGGCAGTTCTGTATCAGATACCCCGATTTACTAGCCAAGTTAACAGGTACACATCATTTGCTTAATAGCTGAAGAATGATAAAAATACTAAGCAATCTTTCACCTCGGCTTCTAATCTGAGATCACCTAAGGTTAAGGGGAACAGACTTTATCCTGAACACATGAAATCTGTTCTAAACACTCACTCCTGATAAACATTTCCCTCTCCTCTTTAACTGTCAAATACACAAACTGCTTTTAAATCCAGTGAGCTAAGACTGTAGCCTAACACGTCACCTCCCATCTCTCCTCTCTTCCAGGTACTCAGGCATTCGGTGGCCCCGCAGGTTCCTTGGTTCAGAGGTACGGTATCATGGGGTTCCCCATCTCTTCTGTTAGCTCACCTGTGGTGTGCTCCCATTTGGAATACCAGAAGCCTTCTTAGCAAAACCCCAAGGATTAACTGTGTTAATCAGTTCCTTGTGCATTTTTTTAGACAACATGGTGTGAGAATTGTTTGGTTTGGGTCTTAGCTCTAACAAGGCTTTATTCGTAGATTAATCCATCAGACTGTTATTGAACCCAGTGAGTTTACCCTGAGTTATATTTTATGCTAGTAGTCGTTATTCCTCCCTTTGTCGAGTCTGTCTGTATTTCTTTAATGATCGTGGTTTTTATGTTCCTTTCCATCCTTGCAAACTGTACAGAGATGATCTCTGTGATGGGTGTAATTCCTTATTCTTCTGTAGAAACTGAGGTAGTTGTAAGCTGGCATGTGTAAAGGCAGGCAGAAGAAATTATGTCATCCACAATATGTGTAACTTAAGATAAATAACCATTGCGCTTTATTATTTTCTGTTGGTATTCTCAGCTCTCTGGGGGAGCTTTACAGATGGGATTGTTTCTGCTAAAGCCTTTTCACTGGGTTCATTATGCTCCTTGCTCTGGAAGGAGATCTCCTATTAAAAGATGTCCATCCCTTCTGCCTGCCCCAAGCCTGAAACAGGCTGCATGCTGTCAATTAAACGCCAGGGGTGATTTTATGTGCCCAAAGGGATGGACTTTTCCTCTTCAGCAAACAGATGCAGAGCATGTTACTCGTTATTTGCCTATTGAAGCAGCAGAGGGTGCTGTGGCACGCTTTGAGAATGGAGATTGCTTTAAAAAAAAAAGGGCTTTCTTGAAACATGTGGCAAACTGCTTGATTGGCATTTTGCCTTTATTGCCTCCATGTATGTAACGCCATAAAGCAGTCCATGCCTCTGTAGAACAACAAATGCATGTGTCCTTTAAAAACATACCTATCCTCTTCATATGTGCTTCGGGAGAAAAACTAAAGGTAAAACCCTGCCTCTTTCTTTTTTGGTTTTAGCATATCTGAAGAGAGCAGCAGCGTCCCCTCTATTAAAAGTGGAACAAAAGTCAGTCGCACCTTCAGCTACCTCAGGAATAAAATGTCCAGCAGCAAGAAGAGCAAAGTAAGTGCTTTTTGTAATTCATATAGCCACGAGAAACCTATGAGCAGCAAAGATTAATTATATACCTCAGTGTGTTTCCATAGTGTAGTATTTGTCTTCACCTGGCTTCATTTTTCCTTTTGCAAGGGCAGGATTTTCTGTGTGGTCCTTGAGAAGAGCAGTGTGGGAAATTGTAGCAGCCCCACATTAAAAATGCATCCAAGGCAAAGGTTTCCTGTGCAATGTTTTGGCCTCTTTTTCCCCGCTGAATTGTTTTTCATTTTGGAGGATAGATTGCGCTCTAGCATGAGTTATGGTTTTACAGTGATTGATGGCTCTAATTTTTACAGTGCCTGAGAGGCATTTAGTAAAACCAAGACAGGAGCTGTAAGAAGGGACTGGATACCAAAGGTTTATATCGTGTTTCCCCTTTTTTCCTACCTTTGTTCCTACTCACTGCTCAGACCACGACCTTGAGAGATGGCCATTGCTTATATTTTCCTCTATTTCTGGAGGAGGTGGGTTGGGTTTGCTGAAGGTTAAACACTTTCTCAGCGCAGCCGAATTTCCTGGGAGCAGAAGTGGTTATAGAAATGATTACATTAATGCTACATGCTTCACAAAAACAGGCTGCTTTTCCTTTAGATTGTCCCCAGAAGATGAATATATGTTCGGTTGTTTTGTTTTCTTCTGCTTGGATTTTTTCTCTTTAATCTCACCCCTATTTACCATGTCTGACAGATAGAAGCTATCTTAGCTCCTTAGCTCACAGCATGCAGTCTGCGTTGTGTGCTTAACTGATGCTGTTCTGATAAATCCTATTGGAAGGGCCCTGAAACACGTAACTATGTCTTCTGATGAGAGTTTGAATAGCAAACAGGAAACAAGTTGTGGCATGATGCGCAGCGCCTACCACGTAGTTATGGGAGGGGTCTCAGTCTCTCTGTACAAACAACCTCCATTTAGCATTTCCCAGTGCAAGAAGTTGGTTTTTCACCCTGTGCTCCTGTGCTGTAGGTGGGTTTGTGCAGCGTAATGGCATGGTGCACATTTAAATGCTTATTTTTGGAAGATTGCATCACCACTGCAATGAGGTATCAGCTGTAATGACCTCAGTGTCCATAATGCACAGTTCCTCTTTAAGGATCTGTCTTTGAAAATGCAGAGTGCAGCTACTGGCAGCTCCAAGCTGCTGCTGAAGAGCTTTAAACCAGTGCTGTTCTCTGCTGTGAGGTCCAAAAGAGTTCTCAGGAACGTCAGTGCAATGCACCAGCTAAAAGCTGTGGGTCGTTTTGCACAGACTGTGCACAAGACTGGAAATGCATTCACTGGTTCTTGCAGTTTGGGTCCACCATCTTTAAGTCTAGAACTAAACGTAAATAACAGAATTGGTTGGGACAAGTAAGAAAATGTGACAGAGATTTGCTCTGTCTCTCAGAGCATCGTGGAATCACTAAGGTTAGAAAGGACCACAAAGGTCGATCTAGTCCAACCATCAACCTGTCCTTAAATAAGCTTGGTCCATTTGAGTTCACTGACTACATGATGGTGTTTGAGACTGTCATGAAAGCTACTCCAAACTGCCAACCATCATTCATACACTAAAAATTGCACTCCATAGCAGTTCTGATGTTTTGGCTAACGAGAAAGCCATGATATCCAGATTACAATTGCTCTTCTGCTTTTGGTGAAGTGTTTGTGCTATGTGCTTTTTAGGCCTTCGGCAGTACATTGAAATAATTCAACATAAAAATTCTTAGGAACGCTGAATTCTCAAACCTTAAGGCTGCTTAAAAACCTGCAAGATTTAAAAAGAAAAACAGCAAACCTTGAAAGAGGAAGTTGGACAGGAAGAGTTGGTTTCTGCTGCAGTCTGGGCTGTCAGCAGGGAGAGGGAGAATGCAAGTTCTTTCCAACTAGGTTTTGCTTTTCTCCAAACCTGGCTTCAGCAATGCATAGTTTTCGAAGATTAACCATAAAATAAAGCACTTCGGAGAATATTAATGGCAGTGGCTCTTCTTGAAAGTGAGTTTTGAGGAAGTTCTGTAAGAAAGGACGTTTGGTGTATGAGCTGTAGTGAAGATACTGGTATATGTGTGTGTGTATTTACCCATGTTCTGAATGTTATGTAGGGATTAGCCAGTGAATCTCTTGCAATCAGCAGCACACGCTGCTTCACGCTTTTAAAGCCTACAGTGCTCTGTGTCCCTGTTGGTTAGCAAAACTCATTCTAATTCCTTTTGGCAGAGAGTTTCTCAGAATTGACGACATAAAGATTAGCATGAGTAATTTCTCCTTGTCTTGTGTGGTTAGTGGGCAGTGCTGTACCAGTGCTTGGGTATACAGCAGGGACTGTGATTGTTGGGGAGGACCCGAAGGGCAGGAGGAGTTTAAGTGTAGGGAACCTTTAGTGGTACTTTGTGTGCTCAAGTACAGCATTGCAACACTGAGGTATGTTCACTTTTTATGTATCCCAGACATCACAGAGGAGTTTTGTTTGACTGATTTATCTGCTTTTTAAAAGTAAGGCCCCCAGCTGACTTGCAGCCTCAATATTAACCCCATCCTTTCCTGCCCGTAGTTAATTTTTTCTCAGCCTTGGGTGTGGGGCAGCAGAGCAGGGTGAAAGCAACAGCAAAGTAGCTTATACCATTTTCGAGGAAGTCAGCAGATGTCAGCCCGCCCTCCTCCCCTTTTTGCTCAACCCTTTGCTGTCTGCCGCTCCTGGGCTGCCACCATGGGCTAGCAGTGCTGGGAGCAACCCTCCCCTCCCACCTTGGGGGCAGAATGTCCATCAAAAGGCATCGATTTTCGGAAGTGCCCCTCGTCACAGTGAAGCTGGTAGGACTTAAGAACTGGGAGGTAAGAGTTTTGTGGTTACTTTGTAGTGGGGCCGGCAGCTGCATTGCACCAGCCATTATTTTGGGCCATCAAACCAAGGGTCTTTGTCTCCAGTATCCGTTAGTGTTTGTTGGTGTGGCGTTTCAGTACCCACAGATGTATCATCAGATGCACCATAAAGCAGAGCTTTAAATCGCGGTGGCTGCACTGATGGAGCAGGACAGTGCTTTTATTGGTACTGTCCTATCTGAAAACAAGTCACTGTCGGAACAAAACCAAAAAAAAATCTTATTTTGAGACACGATTTCAGCATTATCACTCCATCTGTGTGCAAAGCTCGCTGTTTGCTCCTTCAAGGCAGTGCACCATTTCCTGTTTCTTGCCGAGTAGTTCAGCTTAAATTGAAATAATTCTTACAGTGGTTTTATGAAGGAAAGATATTATTCCAGACTGCAGAATTACTTGACTTTGCAGTAAGCACTGGGGACATTTGAAGCATAGGATGGTGGATCTTCGTCCAGCGTTGTGAGTGGAAGCAGGGTGTGCCTGGAGCAGTTTGTGATCCTGGGGCTTCACAAGTCCTGGCAATGGAGCACATCTCTGTCAGTCCTTTTGGTGCCATCACCAAGAATTTAGCTGCAGCTTTAATTCTTGAATGAGTGGGAGGAGGGCAGGTCAACCAGTGGAGAACAACATGGGATGATGGCAGGATGGCGATGTCTCGAGGAGGCAGAGATGTCTGCAAAGCATATTCTTCCTTGCAGGTTTTCCCCTTCAGGCGGGGTTATTTCATCCTGCAGTGCTCTTTTTGTTGCTTTGGTTTCGTTTTGTTTTGTTTTTTTATATAACTTTTTTGATTTTTTTTTGCAGTATAAAGTTTCATTCGGGGTGTCTGTGAAGCTTTGCAGGAAGAAACTCTGATGCTGGCATTTTGCCTGTGGTGTGCTGGGAGAGGACAGCCTTTAGGCTAGGTTACTAATTATTGAAGCATCAAAGGCACAAATCCTGGCAGCTGCAGAGCTTGATACATCTTTTAACTGCTTCTTGGCAGTTGCTCATACAGAGAGCTCTGCAGCTCTCCAATGTTTAGGTTCCTCTTGTGAAATATTTAGCACAGGGCACGTGGCATATAAGTAACAAAATGCAAAGTTAAGCTCACAGAACAGTTTCTGGTTGACCTTCTCTTAGAGATGCCATGAAATCTTCAGTAGTAGTTGAAATACAGATTTGGAGATGAATTGCATGAAGAACATTTTGTATATAGAAAGATGAGGAGTCACTATAATTCAAGTACTGAGTTTTTCTATGGAGTTTCCTATAAAAATCAGATGATAGTCTGTGTTTGCAAGACCTCTAAATCCATGAAATGCCTCAAGGGACGTTTCTCACACTGTTAGTAGTTAGCAAACTTCTGTTTCAGGTAGAGATAGAAAGATAGGCAAAAACTACTAAAAATCAGAGAAGCTGTCTGTGCTGAACATCTTTCCAACGACGGTTGAGCAGTTCCGGGGTGGAACTGTGGCTTCCTGAACACAAGATAATCTTTTTCTGGTGTTGCTATTGTTCCTCAGTCTTTTTGTAATGCTGTATTTTGAGAGGCTGTGACGAAAGATCGTTGCCTTTGTTTGTTTGGGGTTGTGTGAAGCTGTTGAAAAAAGCTGTCCCTGTTAGTAAGATGGAGAAAGGAGGAAGAGATAATCTGGCAGTGGTGCTGTACTACTGTTGCCATAGGAGGGTTGCTTTCTCCATGACACATGCAGTGCAAAGGAAGGGTATTAAATCTGGCCTTAAAAATTGTTCTGCAAATCAGACATGCATTGTACATGGCGTACGTGGTATTTAATGAAGTTCATTGAAAGTTCTGAAGAGCTCAGTCAGAGCCGAAATTAAGAAAGAAGGTAAGTCATTAACCCAAGCAAATGTAAGAAGGCAAAGGTGGACAAACACAGCTGCCTTCAGAGCAAGCTCAGTTTCATTTCCTTGAATGAGATACCCGTCCAGAGGGCTCTGCAAATCAGTAGTATGTAAATCTATGTCTATGGGGCCCTAGGTGTGGTTTTTTTTGGAGGAGAGCTGTGTAGACACATGGCCATTGTTACTGTGTGCGCCGATCAATATCGTCATGGTGCTAAAGGCAAACACTGAAGAATTTGTAACTAGAGGGTGGACCTCTGCAAAGTGACAAGGTGTTCGTTCTTTTTCTTGTGGCAGGAAAAAGAGAAAGATAAAGAGAAGACTAAAGAGAAGGACAAAGATTCCAAGGAAAAGGAGAAAGATAAGAAGATGTTAAATGGACATCTCTTCACTGCAACCTCCGTCGTAGCCCAAGCAATCTGTTACCACTGTATGAAACCTTTCAATAAGGATTCGTACTACTGTGCAAGTAAGTTTTGTCTTCCTGTCTGTTTTTATTGTGCATTGAATCTGAATTGGGAAACTTCAACCCAGTGCTGTATTGTTGTCACTTTTAAAGCAATGGTGACGTGGGGCAGGAAGGAGACTTTGGCAGTGGTGATGCAGTGGTGATTCATGTGGCAATGACTTATGGAAGCTGTGCAGAAGTGAATCACGGCCACATGGAGTTGTCCTGCAGCCTCCTGCCTAGCTGCAGATGTGTGCTGTGGGTTGGGGCTGATGTGCTTTGTTAAAACTGATGCTGGACGGAGAGAGCTACCTTGGATCAGGGCTGTAATTTCCAGTGGGTGTCCCACCCATCAGTGGTACGTTGCTGTGTGTACTTGAGTTATCTGAAACACTGCTTCAGTGAGCCCTTAATGAAAGCATGATACAAAAAGGAAATGCTAGCCTTTTTCTCCATCTTTATGTGATGCGTCACCAATCAAGTGACGTGTGAAATGCATATAAGACAGTGCAGGCAGTACAGCAACTGCATCATGGGGTCTCTATGAGCTTGGTCATTTTTTCCTCGTTTCTCATCAGATGGTTTCTCATGCCTGTAACTGATCAGGTCAGTGGTATTTGTGTGGTCACAACCAGAATGGTGACTGGTTTGTTCAGAGACTCAAAACTAACAGAGACAGAAAACTGCAGCTCAAGACTGTCATTTCTTTACTGTTATTAATGGATTGACTCTGCCAGCCTAGAGATGAGGCAGAGCAGGTACTGGTATTGCTACCAGGCTGGGGCAGGAGGCTCTGCCTCTGTTCACACTGACTGTGCGTAAAACATCTTAAGCAGGAAAGGGAAGGAGCAGCGAGCTGAATCTCCAGAGGCAATTTGAAGTTTCCTGAAAGGGAAGAGATTTCATCAAACTTGTTTGCATGAGCAATGCTCTGTGTCCACCTGATGGGAGATGGAAAGCAGCATCAATTACGGGCTTTCAGATGGATCCTTTCCTCACTCTAACTTTTTAACTCTACTTTAAGTCTCTTAGGAAGTTTATCACATCTTACATTTTATATCCTGGTGAGTTAAAACAATCCAGCAACGCCATGTAGCAGCACGTGTTTTAGTAGAGACATTATTTCATCGATTTCCAAGTTTAAATAGAAAATGATCGCGCTTTTTCTGCACTGCCCAGAAAATGACCATCACAAGGAAGGTTTGCTCAGAGCTGACTGTTGCTCTGCACATCTGAGTGCTGTCTGTTGTCACACCACATCCTAAAATAAACTCCTCAGTGCCTTGAAAATAGCAGATAACCAGCAGCAGAGGCTCTCTCGTTCCCGTGCTGTTTTGTAGGCCATTTCTTTTCAGCAGAAGTGACAGTGCTGTACTGCTGTTATCACTGCTGTCTCACCTGTAGGGTGACTTTTTCATAATGGTTTCCAAAGGACTGACTCATTGTAAGTCAACATCTGAACCTTTCAGTAGCACCCCCTCAGCATGAGCAGCCACAGATGCAGCAAAGAGGCTTTCTGGGTTTTAATATTAATACCATTGATAGCGAGGAGCCGGAGGAACTTCCTGCCTGCTGAAGGGTTGAGTTAGCTGGAGGAATACAGTCCAGATTTTTGGTCAGAAGCGTGCCATGATAACTGCAAAATGCTTTACTCCTAAATAGGATATTGTAAGGTGCTGGCTTCAGGTTTCCAAGGCTTGAGTTTGAATTTAAGGGTTCTGAATCATCTCCCTGCCTCTTTTCATTTGATTTTGGTGTCAAGACACCAGAAGCGAGTTATGCACTTCTTTCTTGTTTGGTCTGAACAGTGATAGCACCGCTTGTGGGTTTTTGTATGAGCCATGTACGTTTCTATCTGTCATACACACAGGAAGCTGTGGGACATTGACTTAGAACAGCAGCACCCTCAGCCTTATTCTTACCTTTCACAAACTATCAGCAGAATTGATGGCTTTTATTAAGTAGGCCTAAATTTAAGAAATTCTTGCCATGCAGGGATATTTTCTAAGTCTGATCCTGGATATTTTTTCCTTAAATTTCATATTGCTTTTGGAAATAATTCACAGCCGTACACTTGCAATGTAATGTACACTTCAAACACAGTTTGTGGGCTGCGATAGCATGATTTCATGAAGTGATAGGTTTAAAGTGTTGTGCTCTGTGCGATGGTGACTGTCGTGGTTTCAGCCCAAAGCTGTGATGTCAGTGTAGTTCTCAGTCCCTGCCTCACAGTTGCTGTCACCTGGCAGAAGCTCTTGTTGCTTTTCCTGTTCATCCTATCATACAGAACTCAGATCCTGTACTGCAGATCTAGGCTGTGCTATACCTGGATTAAAGTAGATTAATTTCCCTGGCTTTTCCTGCCTTTTGCATCCCATTGTTGTGGTCTTGATAAGAACAGTCTTTGTATTTGCAGAGAAGATGTTGGCACTGTCACTGCTTTCTATTTGTCCCGTCTCCGCTTTCCTCCTTACTTTCCTTTCAGAAGAATAACTGTCATCTGTTTTCTTCTGACAGACTGCAATGCAATTGTTCACAAAGGCTGTAAGGAGAGCTTTGCTTCCTGTGCAAAGGTGAAAATGAAGGTAAGTGGTATCATCTACTTGACTTCATTATAAGAAGGAACTATTCAGTCTGCAGATATATACCATCTCAGGGCGGTCTGAAGTGAGGAGCAAAGACAGCAGCAGACCTGGGTAGGAAGTGATGCATAAAGAAACTGGGGGGGTATCCAGAATCTGAAAGTAGATATTCCCAGTGCAAACACCATCCTTCCTGTGCATATGGAATATGATCAGTGCAGATAATTAAAGTTTCTTGCTGGCAAAACTTGAGGTTTATCCAACACCCAAAAATGCAGCATCTCTTCAGTTTTGAATACTACATCGTTTTATGCAGCATCACATGCATATATAATGCATGATGAAATGTATTAAATATTGATGCTGTTTATGTGAGGGATATGCAGAATCTGTGCTTGTTCCAAATGTGAGGAGCCTCCTCTGCAGTATGGCTCTCCAAGCCAGTTACTGCTCGTACCATTATGAGCTAAGAACACCTCCTCTATTGTTCCCTTCAGTACTCAGCCCTTTCTTTTTCCATTTTACTCTTTATTTTACTGTTTATTTTACCCATTTCATATATGACAATAGTAGTTGCTGACGGGCTCTCCACTACATACTATGTATATTGGAGAGCTGTTCTGCTCTGAGAGGATTCATTAAGGATGTGGCTTTTTAATTGTAGCTATGTGGCATGGCCCCATGGGAGAAAGGAGGAAAAATTAAAGTGAATTTCCTTTTTCTTTCAGCCACAGAGAGGAATGCTGCAGGCACATGATACCTCTTCATTACCCACAGTGACCATGAGAAACAAAGGTAAAGTTTCCTTTTTCTCCCTTTTGATGATGGTCTCTGTCTGCTGTTCCTGTTGTGACTAATTAAGCAGATAGAGGCAGGGATGAGTGCATCTTCTCTGCATGGTAAGCGCTGTTTGAGACTATAGAAGTTGTGCTAAAGCTGCACAGGTGATTTAGTCTTATGCTTTGAGGTAGTAGAAATAGGAAGTTAAATTCTGAGTAGGAGCAGTGCTGTCAAAGTTTGTATGGCTGCCCTGAGGTGTCTGCTGCCCTGCTGAGCTACCCAGAAGGACAGGGGCAAAGAACTGGAATGAAATAGCCCTCATTAGTTTTGGAGCACTGTAATTAGATAAGCTCAGTTAGTGGTAGCTTGTTGATCGCTGTGCAGTATCACGCTGTATCATATAGTCATACCCACTGTGGTTTTTGTCATGAAATTCAGAGGAATCTCTCCAGGAACCATAAATACATCTGAAGAATGGAAAATTTAGAGTTAAGATGGAAGGATTAGTCACAGATATGTGATAGTATAAGAAAAGGTTTAGTATTACTCTGTATTATATATGGTTGGAAGAACCTATCGAAAGATGTGACCAGAAACAGGAGGATGGATATAACCACAGGATCTCCTTGTCCAGAGAAGTTAAAACCAATGGAGTAGATTTCTACATGTGATTATTTATTGAATAACATTAAATTTGTTTCCCCAATTGCATGTTCTTGGACGTGCAGATTCCAGCCAAATCTTTTAGATATATTGCAGTCATTTCAGCAACAAGGTCAGTGTTCTTCCCTGCCTGAAACACAGCAGTGCTTACTTTGAGAAGAGCTCAGTCTCTGCTTTCCTGCTCAGGAACACTGCTGGACTTCAAAGCAATCACAATTAACAAGTCCCAATGGGCTTTCTTATTGCAGAGCAGAAATAAATTGAACTTAAGCATATTAGGCCTAAGGAGACCAAAGTTTCACAGGTAGATCTGATCGCCAATGCTGTGTGTGCGTGATGTCTACATTTTCTTTAAAAGTATTTGAGCATCCAGCACTCAATTTTACTATCTGAAACAAATACCAGATTGTCTTGGGCAAAGCACAGGGACTTTACTTTGACCAGATGCTGCTTTAACAGCACCGCAGGAGTGCCAAGGGAGAGGCAGAAAGCTCAGGTTAGGGCTGCATCTGGCAGGTGCAGATAGATCTCCCAGTGGCAACTCTAGAGGAAAAAAGAAGGGAGTTTTAGAACCTGCTTTCTTTAAGACTCCATCATTGCAGCTAAGAACGCAGTTGCACAAGCTGACTTTCCTCTGGTGCTTCCCTTCCAGGCTCACAACCCAAGGAGCGCCCTCGCTCCGCAATACTCGCTCCTGATGAAAACACCGTCACCTCAATATTCAATAACAGGAGATCACAACAGCCTACGGCACTTTCCAAAAGCGTCTCGATACAGAACATTGCAGGGTAAGGCTTCTGCCTGTGAGTACATGGGGATTATCTGCTGTGAGCGTGGAGAAGTTCAGATTGCATTAAAAATAAGTTTGTGTGGTGTGATTGGTGTTAAAAGTACAAAAGAGGATCAGAAAACCAGAAATGCCCATATTATATATGATACTACCAGCTGTCTTCTGCACAGTCAGACTGTCTGGGTTAGGTTTAGTCATGGCGTGAGTTGAGGAGCATCTGAGCTGGCCCGGTGATATTAAGGATCACTTCCCAGAGATGCTCTGGGATCCAGGAAGCCAACTGGGCATGGGGTTGGAACTGTGTGATCACATATTTTTTGCAGCTCAGGCATAGTATTTATTTCTGTGTCCACAATGGTAGGGTGGATGCACAGAGCTGCAGTCTTCACAGTGTTTTAGGAATGTTCTACGCATAATTAACTACGAAAAGTCACAGAAGAAAATCAAATATATGGTTCCTATCCTAGCTGCACACTGAGTAGTTCTATGGACAGGGCAATAGCATGGACTGGGACGTCCTGAACAATTGGTATGCCCTGGCTATTCATGGTGAGATTTATTTCAGTCCATTTTTTCCATACTGCATTGTTTCATGGTTTGCTCCAATAACAGTGAGGATGGGAAGTGACAATGTGAAACGGAAAGCAGTGAGTTAGCCAAGCCATAAAGCCTGAGGTGTGATTCTGTAGAGAAGAAGCGCTGTCATTTAGAACTGCAGGTCTGGTTGTAAACAATATCCTGTCTTCTGTTCTACTTCAGGGTTGGGAATGATGACAGCTTAATACACACTTGGAAATTTCTGTCACAGTCCACGGACTCTTTACATAAAATTAGCCGGGTGAATGAATCCACTGAGTCACTGGTTGATGAAGGTAAGGCATCTCATGGCACTTACAGCAGGAGGAAGAACTCCGTGCTGCTTTCCAAAAACAGAAAATCCAGTCTGACAGTTCAGCTTGAGTTCTTCTTTTTTAATGGACAATTAAAGTGTGTTTAATGTCATGTTACAGTGATACCACACAGTAATTTCTTATTGAATTGTGGGAAAACATTTAGAAGGTTTCAGTTACAGTTGAGTTACTTGGAATTGAGCTTGAGGGCAAACATTTCTACTTTTGTTTTGTTCCTCCGGCCTGTTCATCCAGCCAGACACAGAACATGCCTTTTTATGCCGATATGAGGTTTTTTGTTGTGGGGACAGAGAAGATTTGCCATTTGCATTGCCATATTGCATTGATGGATGCAATACCTGTAGTGTTCAGATCTACCTGCAGCAGTTCACACTTAATGTTGCTTTATGAAGGTGCAGACATGAACGAAGGGCAGCTGATGGGAGACCTGGAACTAGATTCCAAGCAGCTGGAGGCAGAGTCCTGGAGCCAAGCAGTAGACAGCCTGTTTCTACAGCAGCAAAACAAGGATGTTGTCAAACGGCAAGATGTCATTTATGGTGAGACATGCACGGATGTTCGTTTTTCACTCATTTTAGATGGTCTCTTGATATATCCACAAACACATATTTCAGAAACCTTATGTCATTGAATAGGATCATTGACTGTGATTCCTCAGTAGCCAAAGTATCATTCTTACAACTCTTAGAAATATAGTGTGTTCTGTGAAAGCTTTGTCTTTCTGCTTTTCGCTTACCTGGAAGCTATAAAAAATGAATAAATACAAAATACCTCTTCCTTTTTGTCTGCTGATGATGTTTAAACTCAGTTACAGCACAGCAGCTAGCTAGCAAGTCCTCTCCTGCCTGATGCAAAAGCCATCCTGCATGACAGAATTTACAATGATGAGGCTGACAGTGAAATGTAGGAAGAAGGTAACAGTGCTCAAGGTTTACACCTGCCTGTGGTTCTTCATTGTGACTCTTCTGACCCAAATTCCTGCCACAAGCAAAGCCATTAATTGATATTTTGGACACCTGATGTGGAATTTTCTGACACCACTTAGAGAAGCCCAATTAGCTTGCTTGGAAGAGCTTCCTAATGATGGTTTTTCATTGTACTGTGCACCCAAGTTCTCTACCATGACCTTGTCTTAATCCTCTACAGAGCTCATGCAGACAGAAATGCATCATGTCCGCACCCTGAAGATAATGAATGACGTGTACAGTGCAGGGATGTTACAGGAGCTACAGTACGATCAGCAAGTTGTGGACAAGATCTTTCCCTGCCTGGAGAACTTGCTGCACATACACAGTCAGTTCTTCCAGCGGATTCTGGAAAGGAAGAAGGAGTCATTGGCAGACAAAAGTGAAAAGAACTTTGTTATCAAGAGGATAGGTGACATCCTGGTGAATCAGGTAAGCTGTGGTAATTGTGCTTCTGAGAATGCAGCTGGAAGCCAAGTGCTCCTGAGTTCTTGCTTCTCCCTCCCTCTCTCCTGCTTACACTTGTTAGGCAGCTGTACCCAATGGCACCTTCACACACAGACAAAATTCTCTACCTCTGATTTTCAAGCACTTTTTGCTCTTTTGGAGGAAGGTGTAATGATGGAAATTCAATCTGTTTATACTGTGGGAGAGAGAAGTATTTGGTAACAGACGCCACATGGTTTGACCCATAGCCAGGAGGAAAGACAGTAGCCGGCAATGAAATATGTGCAGTGCGTTTCTTGGCTGGTGTACAGAGAGGGAAGATATTTAACTTAGGGCTGGTTCTTGTGCTTTCCTTTATGTTTTCTCCCATTCTCCTTTTCTCTAACTCACTTTCTTTGGCTTTTAAACTCCACTGAGGTGCAGTCCCAGATTTTGTGTTAAGTGTGAATGCAGCAGAGCCACAGACTCCACTTGTGACTTTCTAGAGATTTAATTTCTTGGCTTAGAGAGCTTTGTGCTGATTTGCTTTCATAAAACTCATTGGAGAGACTTGACAGGCGCTGCTGGGATGTTGCACCAAGAGCTCGGTGGAAGTTGGATCTTTACATCTCTTGTCTTGCAGTTCTCCGGAGAGAACGCTGAGAGAATGAAGAAGACATATGGCAAATTCTGCGGGCATCACAATGAGGCAGTAAATTACTTCAAAGATCTGTACTCAAAGGACAAACGTTTCCAGGCTTTTGTCAAGGTAGGACCTGGTGAAAGAGAAACAGTCCATAGGGAGAAAAACTGTTTCCTTTCTGTGCTCCATTGGGCGCTTTGCTACAGAATTGAAATTTTTGGCTTTGTTTCATAGAAAAAAATGAGCTCCTCCTTGGTGAGACGCCTTGGGATTTCTGAATGTATCTTGTTGGTAACGCAGAGAATCACAAAGTACCCGGTCCTGTTACAGAGGATACTGCAGTACACCGCAGGTAGGGGCCAGTTCTTTTCTAAGCGTGTATTTGCTCATCAAGTGTGCGTTACCAGGACCTTTTTTTTCCTTAGATTTTCTTAGAATTGGCACATTAAGCCAATCGTCTCACACTGGTATAATGGGATAACCATGTTTCATCTCTCTGTTCGGTGTTAGTTGATCAGGTGCCTTGGTTTCGTTGATGTAGTCTAGCTAATTACAGAGCCAGCATGCTCAGGCTCCAGAGTCTTCCATCTTACTTCTTTTTTCATAACGGCTAAAAGATGTGGTTACTTTGCTCAATTCATATCTACTGTCTTGAAATATATTGTAACATCTCCCAACCTCAACCCTGTATGTGAAAGGTTTTGTGAAGCTCTCCTTAGGAGGGAAAGATGCAGCCTGTTGGGAGAGTATTAAGAAGTTATAATGCAGGAGTCTGAGAGGGAGAAGAGGAAGGAAGTAAAGGAAAAACAGGGATGTCCACGAGGATAAAGTGAAATGGAAATCTTTCTCTTTCTGTTCAAAGGAAATGAAGTGGAACATGAGGACTTGACTCAGTCATTAAACCTTGTTAAAGATGTGATTGCCGCGGTCAATAGCAAAGTCAGTAACTATGAGAAGAAAATGCGCCTTGATGAGATTTACACCCGGACAGACAGCAAGTCCATCATGAGGATGAAGAGTGGTCAGATGTTTGCAAGAGAGGACTTGAGACATCGGAAGCTCATCCGAGATGGGCCTGTTTCACTGAAAAATGCAGCTGGGAGGTTAAAAGGTAACACTTCCCTCTCTGGGCATAGAATTGCTCCTCAGATTGGTATCCCCAGTACCTATTCTGCTGCTCTGACAGCCTTTGACAGCAATTTCAAATCGGTTATGGTTTATTTTGACGTGTTGGAAACAGGAAGTTTGTTTGTTTTCCGTGCTTCCAAGATTACTAATGTCTTCATAAGGTGGATGAAGCAAGTTATGCTGCTGTTGTGAAATCCTGTGATAGGCACAGGCTGCATTTGTATTTCTAAGTCACAGAAATGCCTATTCTGTAGTGCAGGTTCTCAGCAAAAGCAGGACCTGTCGATCCCAGTAGGGGTGCAGCTGGCTCTGATCCTTTGGCAATTTTGTGGTACTTTAGGTGGAGCAGAGAGAAATTTGGGAAGAACTTTTTCTTGCATCTTGTCAGCATTTCACCTCTTGCAGAGTGCACAGAAAATATAGTGATGGAGATGAATGGGGTCAAGTGCTGACTAGTGCAGACCTCCAAGGGCTTTGAGTTCATTTTGCAGCTTTGATTAAAGTTTGGTGGTTCTTTTATCCAAAGCAGATCCTGTCATCCTAAAGCAGAATGGAAGGAATTACCGTGGGATGATTTCACTTTTTGGTTTGCTTCCTGTGTGTCACAAGATTTCCCAAGTACATAACACAAAAACTCTTTGTACTGAGGGATATGGGTGGGGTATTATACTTGGTACTTAGTGTGCAGCTTTATGCTATGTCATTAGGAGACTTGGAAGGCTGTATATGTACTTTGGGAAATGTTTGTATTCTGATTGAAAATCTTCTCAATTGCTTGATGCTGTGCTTCCTTCCACCATGAAATAAAGGTCCTGCATCTCAAGCTGGGCTCTGTTAGCTCCCCTTGGAGTTAGCAGGGGTTTTGTTTGTCTGTGAGCAGAGCTGGTGGTGGCTTCTGAAGTCACTGTTTCCTGTAAAGAAACTGCAGCTGACAAATGTTGCTGTTGCTCAATAATTTACACTCCCCCAAACTCCTCTTTGAAAAAGACATAAAACCCCCAACTTCCTGCGCTGATGCTTTGCTCGTGGGCTGAAATATCGATTGCTTCAGAAAACAATTCCATTCCATGTCTCCAGTTCTTGCTGCTATTCCATGTCCTACCTATGGGCAGTTCATAGCTGGAGAGCAGCCCTCCCACCCAGGGGGGGGGTTCCCAGGGCAGCTCTGTATTACATGGCCCTTCCAGCATCTAACCAGGAGTTGCACAGCACTGCAGGCTGATCCCAGACCAGCCCTTGTGCTCCCCAGTGGCCAGTGTTATTAAAAGATGAATCTGCGTAGGACTGTGCTGTGTGGGTGGTTATACAGCACCTATATAATGTTTTTCCTTTTGCAGAAGTCCAGGCTGTTCTCCTCTCTGACATGCTCATATTCCTTCAGGAGAAGGACCAGAAATATGTCTTTGCCTCACTGGTAAGTTTTCAACCTTCTCTTCTCCTTTGCTTTTCTGAGTGAGGGTCCTTTGGTGTGTGTTATGCAGTAAAACCAGCCGCTGCCTGCTAAACAACTTCATTTTCCTGCTTAGAACATTTCTATTTGTTGGGCGAGCTGTTTTGTCAATTGGAAAACACGTCATTGTTCCACACCTCCCCCTGGTGATTTCTGCAGTGCCTTGGCACCACTGATAATTGGCCTTGAAAATCCTCCTGCCACTCCACACGCCTTCTCCTTTTCAGTTTGTGCAAACTGAAGCCATGAGCTGGGGGGGATGGAAAGTAATGGGATAATGCAAACGTTGTGAAAACAAATCTTAGCAGATGATGATGTTCTCATATATTATGAAGTGCTAGAGAGGAGGCAGGGAACACCACTGCAGTAAATGCAGCAGAGCAGCGTACAGATAAATGTCAGAAGAATGTGGTTGTAATGCACCAAACCAAAACCTATCACTTCTGAATGCAGTCTCCTAAAGGTCGAGGCGCACTACACAACGGTAGTCTGGTACCTAACTAGGTCTGTTAGGACTGTACCTTGCAGACACAGTTTAGACTGACTAAGCCTTGTGTCCTTTTGGCCCTTGGAATGGAAGCAATGGGATTTTTTAACCCAGTGGGATATTTTAACCCAGGCAGGCTTACTACGCAGGGACCATAGCACACAGTGAGCACCCTCTTATGTACAAGTCTTGTCCATTGCAGGAGTCCACTGGGAGCTTCTGAGAACAGGCAGGTTTCTGTGGGACTTGAAAATAAGGTGTTACTCCATCCAAGGGTGAGACTGTGAAGATAATATGTGTGAAGCAGCTGCTAGCAAGCTTCACTGCATTGAAGAGGCTGTAACATAAATGACAGATTCAAGAGTGTGGGCAGGAGGAGATGAGATCAAAGGTCTGCCAGGGATAGAGCAAAGTATGGTAGAGTTTTCAAAGCCCCAAACTCCATTTTAAATTGCTTCTCTGTTGAAATGGACCAAAGTGAAATTGCTTTTCCTACAGGAATGATGGAAGAAAGCAAGCCCTTCTCTGTTTTGTGGCCCCGGCAAAATGCTTTTTATTTTAATCAGCCAGTTGCTTCAAAAAATATTTACTACCCAAGAGCATTCGCTGCATCAGTAGTGGGACCTTTAGAATGGTAGTTCATTTCCTCACCCATTTCTTTCCATCTGAAGGACCAGAAATCCACTGTGATCTCTCTGAAGAAGCTAATTGTGCGGGAAGTGGCTCACGAAGAGAAGGGTTTGTTCCTGATCAGTATGGGTGTGAAAGATCCTGAAATGGTGGAGGTGCATGCCAGCTCCAAAGAAGAGCGGAACGGCTGGATACAGATCATTCAAGACACAATAAGTACCATGTAAGCTACCAAGCTGCTCCAGAAAGGTGAGCGATGCATATGGTGGTGTTCTGACTGTTACTGAGATGTGTCTCTTTCATGCAGGGATAAAGATGAGGATGAAGGAGTCCCTTGTGAGTCTGAATTTGAAAAGAAACTGTCAGACACAAGAATCAGGGCACTGAAAGGTAAGGAACTGCCTAGGACAGCAGTTGTTGTATTGGGTTTTGTGACCGTGTGCACAGTTGAACTTTTTCAGGGGAATGAGGATCCTGCATCCAGCCAATGGTTGCAGTCCTTGTTTTGCACCTCACCTTGTTTACAGCCCAATGCTTTGTGCCTGCTGCATGCAGTTGCTGTGCAGGATTGCAAGGGGCAGAGCTGTGTCACCACGTTCCACTAGATGGGGCCAATATCTCAGGAATCACTCTCCTTCCTGCCCAAAGCTTTTCAGTCTTCATTCCTGTTTTCTGCTCACCTTCACAGAACAACTTCAGCAGAAGGATAAGCAGATCCTTCTCTTGCTGGAGGAAAAGGCCAAAATCTTCAGTGACATGGCAGACTCCTCAATGCAAGAGGACATGCCGGGTTCCAGACTGCTCTTCAGAGCCAACACTGAAGAAGCACCAAAAGGAGAGGCCATTATGAAAACCGCAATAAATGAAGGTGAGCAAGTCAGCGTGGCACTAAACAGCACTCTCACCTTCAGTGAATCCCTTGGTTCTCAAGCACAGTGTTTACATGGGCAGCCTGTTTGTTCCCAGTGAATGAATAACAGCATAGATAAGAAGGTACTGCTACTCATGGTGTTGTGGCAGGGACAGAGAATGAGAATCAGGAAAGGAAGCAGATATTGATGGCTGTTGAAAGAAGGCACAAAAGAAATCTCAGCATAGAGAACAACCCTGTGTTGAACCTGAGCTGAGGCCAGGGACAGCCCAATATTTCATCCTTGTCTGAAATACAGACCATGTTGTCTTTCACTGTGCTTTGGGCTCAGCAAGGTTTGGGGGGGGGGGGGGGAGGTTCCAGTTCCTGCAGGTATTCAGGGTCTCTGCAAGAAGCAAGCAGTCTGTTGGCAAATACAAGTGCAACTTTTCAGTGTGTTTTTTGGAAAGACTGAAAATCATTAAATGCTGTCATGAGCTTTTGCAAAGGAGACACATATGGTTTGTGTCTCTGTAGAAACATTTCTTCTGTAGTACAGAAAAACACGTGAAGGTAGAGATGGAAGTAGCTCAAAAAGCCTGAGGTGGTCTGTAACAGAGAGATTGCTGATTTTATCTTCCCAGTGGAACTGCTGCAAGAGCTGGTGAACAGGAACCTGGGCAGCACCCTCGTGCAGCAGCTCAGCAGTGCCACCATTGACGAGGAAGGAGTCGGCCCCATCTCTCTTCCTAAAAGGGCAGAAACTTTTGGAGGATTTGACAGTCACCAGATGAACGCCTCCAAGGGTAAGTAGTTATGTGCTCCCACAGCAGCGTTTGTTAATGATATTTCATGTCATCCTGTCCTGTGCTTTCTGAAGGACTCCAGCAGATGGTCTGTTTGGATTACTCTCCTCTTCTGCAATGCTAGCAGATAGATTAAATATCGGATTAGGAAAAAAGGTACAGGTGAAATGGTAGTTAAGAACTTGTGGCTATGCAAGTATTAATCATGTGAACTCTTCACTCCTGTCTGTCTGTTTTCTCTCTAAATCATTTTTCCGACTTTACTTACATGCTTACAAGCATTTGGCTTCATTACAAAGTGCCTTCTTCGTGTTCTTCCGCCTGCAGTTCTGTTCTTCATCCTTCAGTTACCTTCCAGCAGGAGACTGGGGCTGTTGCCTTTGCGAATGGATGATGATACTGCTGTGCCAAGCACCTTCCTCTGTCTGTGCTCTCTGTGCGTTTGTGTTCCACATGCAACTGCATGTGTTATTCCTGCAATTAAGTCTCTCTCAAGAAAATGAGTGAATATTCATTTCAGCTGCAGAGTTGGCTGCTTCCCAATGCTCTCTTTCTTTCCCCTAGTCATCAGAAACTTCCCTGTCCTCAAATTCCTTTCTCTGTGGTCTCTCTCATGCTCCCAATACAGCCAGTTTTGCTGCGCTAGTGTCTGTCTCAGCATTGGGATGTTGGACCCCGTCTGACCTTCTGCATTAAAGGAGCAGTGTTAGCTCCAGACAGTCAGACATGAGAACTATGTAGAGATTTTCCTGGCTATTGGAAAGCTGCAAAGCTCTCAACAGGCCTTGTCATCATCATGACAAATATATTCACGCTGGAGGGGGTTGGCTGTTCAGGGCTGGGCCTCTTTCTGTTGTAGTGATGAATGAATGGCACAACCTCAGGCTGTTCATTGCCCAGCACTCTCCTCCCTCCTTGTTCACTGTTGCCTGTTTTTTGTTTGATGTGTGATTTCCCCCCCCCCCCCCCCAGAAACACCATCTTTTGAATTAGATTGTAGTTCAGTAGTTGTAGAGTCTTGGGAGATGTTAAGAAAATAAAGCATGGCCTGTTTATTCAGCTGTGGAAGGTCCAATGATGAGATGCAGCGTAAAAAAAAGGTCTGCTAGGAGGGTGAGGGTCAGCCTTTAGTAGCAAAGTCTGCCTTGGAAGGGTGGTGAGAAAACAGGTCTGTGATGGCTGCAGCCTTCCTGGCCCCATGAGTCAGTTCAGTGCTTGGAAGCAGCGATAGGAGCCATGCAGAGAGAAGCTAGACAAAGATGTCCAGTGTCCCTTTGAAGATAGAGGTTTCTGATGACTAGGACTTGTTAACATAAAATCACAGAGCAGTCTAACCCAGCTGCAAATTACATTTGGACAGAGAGGCACTGAAACTGTACCTGCAGTAATATGCTCTGAGATGTTATGGCTATTTTTCTCCATCTGCCTTTGTTCTGCCTCATGACTTGTTAGCAAATATGGGTGTTTTTTGTGTGTGCAGAAAGCACTTTGGCGGCTAGACAGAGCACAAGTTAAAGGTGTATGTCGAATTTATCAGAGCACTGTTTGAAACCAAAGTCAGTCTTTGTCTGAATTCGCACGTCGAGTGCATGAAGGAAGCAAATACATCTGGTTGAAGTGCATAGAGCTCTGTGGCCCCCTCTTGTGACACATCTCAGTTGTCAGTATGAAATCTCAGACACAAACAAGTTCATCTGTGGCTTAAGACATTGAATAACCAGTGTTGATGCTGGCTTCTCGCTTTAGGTGGAACAAAGGATGAAGGTGACGATGCTCAGGACCTACGGAGAACAGAGTCAGATGGTGTTTTAAAGAAGGTATTGCATGGTTTATCTGTGGTGCCACTCTGAGTTCAAGAAGGTGATAACTCAAGTCTTGAAAAAGGCCTGAATTTGTTGGCAAGGAGATGTATCCTAATAACATGAAATAAAATGGGAAGTGCAGAATCCAAAACACTGCTGTAGCTAAAATCCTGACTCGAGAACCATTTCATATCAGTAATATTCCTTTGTGGCAGAGGCTGTGCCATCTGTCTGCAGCTCAGCCGAAGCATGTGTTTAATTATGCATCATTACTGAAATGACAAGGTCACATAGAACCTTGCACCTATTCTTCCTGGGGATCAATTCATCACAAAACTCCAAATGATACCTTATTAATATGTGATTTGGTGCCATTCTAACTCACCTGAAAACATACAGGAATGGTCCCAGAATCGAATGTGGAGGGGAGGGGGGTTAACGTGTCTGTCATTAGTTCAGCTTCACAGCACATTTGTTACTATTTCTCATTTGTCCTCATATTAAATGCGATCTTTTCACAGGCTGGAAATGCGAACCTGATGTTCATATTGAAAAGGAACAGCGAGGTAAGAATCGATTCTGTTGCTGTTTTCTTCACTTAAGTGATAAGTGAATTTGTCTCAATAGGTGATAATGTAAAAGAAAATACATTACTTTAGCTGGAGCACACGTGGACTTTTAAGCACATTCAGCTGAACCCACTGTGTCGTTTATTTGTTTAACCTTGGATGTTCAGACAGGGAATTCACTAATTGTCATCTGCTTGCCAGCGGGATGATATGTGCTGATTATAGGCATCAGGGGTTAATTACCACTAGGATGTGCAGGACTGTATTTATTGTGCATCTGCAGACAGAGGGAGTTTAATTTTATGTTGCAGGTGCAGTGATTTGGGGCAATTAGATTTCTATTCTCCCTTTGATACACATTCATAACTCCAATTAGCATTAAATTCAGAATGAGAAGCTGTTCTCTCAATGCTGGCTACTGCACCAATACTGCAAAAAACATAGGATGTAGAGGGATGGCCATGCAGCTTGGACTCAACTGTTGGTCACAGTGGAAAAGAAAGTTGCTTTACTACTGTCCTGGCACTAAGTGGGGTCTAATAAGAGTGCTGTTGTTTTCTTGCAGCAGGTCCTTCAAAGTGTTACCAGCCTCCGTAAGCTGCTCAGTGCTCTGCAGGTATGCTGCCCTCTCATTCTGCTTCCAAATGCTGCTTGCCCAAACCACGGAACAAGCTCTCCCTGGAGCCTTCTCCTCTCCAGGCTGAACAAGCTCAGCTCCCTCAGCCCTCAGCCTGCTTCACCCCTCTGATCATCTTTGTGGCTTCTTCTAGACCTGCTCTGGCAGCTCCACATCTTTCTTGTGTTGTGTGTTCCAGGCCTGGATGCAGTCCAGGAGCTCTTCCTTTTCCCCACTCCTGCATGGCCCAATACCCCGCAGCAGACTTGCATTTCAGCCTCCTGGCACAGCAGCAGTAATCAGCTGCTGCCTGGCACACTGCTTGCATTTGGGAAGCTGTATGGCATGTGGAGGTTTAGACCTTGACCAGCAAAGCTGCCACTGCAGCTGAATGCTAAACGTGGTTGAAAAAGATGCAGTTCTGTGGTGCCCTGAGCTGCTCAGATGTGAAGCTGCTCACCCTGGAGTGAGCACTGCAGTGATGTCTCCCTCCTTCCCTCCCAGGGTGTTGTTCTACAGCAGGACACCTACATCGAGGGCCAGAAGCTGGCCTTGAGTGAGAGGGCTCTGTCCCGAGGCTTCTTCCGCCCAGCCTCGCTGCTGGAGCAGGAGAAGCAGCGCAACCTGGAGAAGCAGCGCCAGGAACTCGCCAACTTGAAGAAGCAGCAGGCTCAGCACCAGGAGGAGAAGCGGAGGGCAGAGAAGGAGTGCGAAGCACGGGAGAAGAAGCTGGCGGAGCTGGAAGTCCAACTGGCCAAGAGGGAGGAGGAGATCCAGAAAGGGTGGCAGGAGCTGGAGTGCAGGCGGGAGGAGCTGCTGCAGTTGAAAGCCTCCTACCAGCTTGAAACGGAGAAGCTCCACAGTAAGCAGAAGCAGCTGGATAAGGAGTGGGAGCAACTCAGGAAGGACATGGAGCGACAGCCTCAAACGTGGTTGGAGCATGATGACAACCAGGTAAATGCTGCCAACAGGCAGGCTCCCACAGCTGTGCTCTGCTGGGAGCTCCCAGCCGGCTGCCTGCCCTGCGGCACCAACTGTCTGGCTTTAGCCCAGCCCTGGGTATGCAGGGCCTGAAGCTTAAAGCTGGGTCTTTCCTTATACCTCAAAAGCCACTGAAGCCTTGCTGCTGAGCTCTTCCCACTTCCCGGTGCCTCTGTTTGGCAGAGGCACATGGGAAGGATGCGCTGGGATGTCTGAAGTGTTGCCTTCCACATTCACTCCACGTGGGTTTGGCTTTGTGGAGCATTGAGGCCGGTGAGGATTTGTTCTCAGGAACAGCCCAAACGTTGCTGCTCACCCTTTGGCATCGGGTGGCCCTGTGAATGCCTTTCTGTTTGCAGTATGTGGGCTTAAGTCTGCCCCTACAAGCATTACCTCGCAGAGAGGAGTGTTGTCCCTGGTCCTAAGGAGGCCAGACTCCTGCACCCTGGATATGGCCCGAAGGTCACTTGCTCCGGTGTGAGAAGCTTCTGGTGTAGGACTGTCCAGAGCTAAAAAGCACAGTTCTGTGCTGTACATTTTTTAGCACAGTGGGCAGAGCATGCATCAGTTTGCAAAACATGGGCTGAGTTTGAACCTTAAGCCAGCTGTTGAACGTTTGTTTGTTTATAACTCCCTGATTTTGAGTGCAATTTGCTTAGAGCTCTAACAAAATTAGCTTGTAAATGCTGGATTGCGGAACTGAAATTATTTTGGGTGCCTGAATGGACTAATTGCGGAGCTCAGCAGTAAGCTCTGTAAAAGCAAATCACCCAGGGAGTGCCTGCTCCCTCCCAGCCCAGCCCCAGTCAGGCCAGGGGCACACAGCACAGCTTCCTCAGCATCCATCAGCACGCAGGGGCATGGGGTGCTATGGGAGAGGCTGAGAGGTAAAGTAACTGAGGGCTCGGGATCAAGGGAAGGAAGCTCCTTCTCATGCAGGCATCTCACTGACAGTTCAGAGCTATTAATAGAGGGCTCGGCGAGGCTTTGTTGAGCTGTTGTTTTGATCTTCCCTTTGAATGCGAGGGCTCAATTATACCCTGAGACAGACGTTAAGAAAAATCAAGGAAATGTTTTGCTTTCATCTTTCTCTTGGGAAGGCTTCCTTTGCCACATGCCCGGCCGGTGCTGCATGCTGCCCGGAGAGGCACACTCCTCTTGGCCTGCTGCCACTGTCTGTGTGCACTAACAGTGCTTGGGTGAGTCGTGGTATCGAGATCTTAGAGAATGTTTGCCCTTGGCTTGTTGATTTTACATGTGGGAGTAAAAGATACTGGAGCGTTAGTCTGTACTCATCGCCTGTACTCACACAGAAAGGGCTTTGCCTGGACGGCTTTGCTTTGTAGCTGCTGAGTGGGTGGTGGTCTCTGTGAGTGGTCTTGGAAACATCTTTTCTCTCTCCAGATTCCCCGCTGCCCTCTTTGGTGCACCAGTGAAACTTGTTTCGTTTCTTTTATAGGTGTCAAATCGACATGAGAAACTTGCAAGGGTTTGCTCCCAGTCCAGCCTGGAAGGCACCTCCAAGCAGAAGAGCCCCTCGTTCCCTAAGCAAGGGCACTCTGATGTAGAACTGTCTGTCTCCCCCAAAAGGAACAATCTTTCAAGGACACACAAAGAGAAAAGCACTTCCCATTTGCTTAGCACAACAAACCAGACTAACAAGGCAGCTGAGGAACAGCCCCAGATGCCTACTCGCCTCTTCAGTTTATCCAAACCAAAGGAAAAGAAGGAAAAGAAGAAAAAGGGCAGGGGACATCGCTCCCAGGAATCTGGTGAGTGTCAGGGGGTCGAATCTGGTGAGGGTCAGGGGGTCGAATCTGGTGAGGGTCAGGGGGTCGCAGATGGGTTTTTATGGTCAGTGAGCTGGAATTCCCCACCAGCCAGTGAACCTGTGGAAGCCATGTAGCCTTGAACAGAGATGGTAACAGAGACGGACAGAGAAGACCAGGTGTGATGAGTGGAATTCCCAGCTTCGAGTGACCTCCTCTGTGGACCTTTCTGCCTGCTCTGCAGCCACTGGGGCTGTCAGGGGGACATGTTGCCTCTCTTCTCCTTCCCTTCCATGTCCTATTCTATGCAGCTTCCACAAGCTGGCTTCTCTCTCTGTTTTTCAGCTTGCTCTGCCTCAGAGGGGATCAGGCTTTCACTCTTTCAGAACCTGCGTGGAATCTTCTGGTCTGCCTTGGGACCCTCCAGCAGCAATGCTGACATTTATAGCTCTGTTGTAGCTTGTAAGCAATGTCTCCAACCCTTCCTGTGCCCTGTCCCATCCCCTGTGCTGGTCTGCCTTGTCTGTTGATTTAAAAACTAAACGTGTTTGGGTTTTTTTTTTTGCCCCCATCGTTTTTCATCCCCATAGCACTTAGTTCTGGACTTCAGACCTCTTGCCCCCCATACACAATGTGATCTCAAGCCTTCAGGTGACCAGCTGATCCATCTCAACTCATTGATGTTTTCCAATTCACGTTCAGGAAATTCAGCAGTTTTCCTAATGGCTGTAATTTCCTAATCGTTCACTGGGACTGGACATCTTTCAAGGTCCCCAAAGGACTGGGCAGAGCAACAGGGTTTCCACATACCTGAAGGGAGTCCCACCCTGCTTGCTGTGTTGCTGTATTCCCATAGTGATTCCCACTTGTTTTCCCCTCAGATTCTCATTCATCGGAAGCACCTCCAGAGGGTGAGGAGATCTTCTGCTGAGTGGGGACGGCTCCATTGGTCATTCTCAGCTTTCATACAGTGGACATCTCCCTGCCCGACCCACAGCACAGTGCTGGTGCCTGCACCTGACAAGCGTCTGGAGGTTTTCATTAAAACGTTCTGAAAGTTTATAAAGTGGTGGGAAAGGGCCTCTTTCCTTGGGTTTGAGTGTGTTGTCACCACAGAGGCTTCTTGCACAGCAAGTGGTACCATCTCCTTGTGAAAACCTGGATTCAGGTCGGTTGGGACGGATGTCTGCAGTCTGCTCGTACTGCTAAGGGATGAGAGAACATAGCCTTAAGGGGTCTGTGCCTTCATATTCCCCTTTTCTGGGGAAGGTAACCAAAACCAAGCATTCAGAAAAAGATTAGGACTCTACAAATGGTGCATACACACTGGCATATATAGATATACTGTACATACCCATCTCTGTATCTGTGTATCCACTGGGATATGCTTAGGTCTGTACAGCCAAACTGAGCTCGGCCTGTGGGGATAAGTGATGCCTGATGACTTTCAGGGAGCGTGTAGATATCAAATATCTTGCCCCACTGCCTCGGCTGTAACACCACTGACCCACACACCCCTTGGTGCTCATGGTGCGGGTGCTGGGTTTCAGCAAGGTACTGCACACCAGGGAAGAGTAACAGTGTTCAAAAGAAAGGAAAAAAAACAGGAAACAAATAAAATTGAAGATTTCCAAAGAGATTTACGTGGGGCAGAGGAGTCGCATGTCAAACTGTTTCCAGAATCAAGCAGAACTTGGAGTATATTTAAAGTGATGCAGAGAAGAGAAACTGAGGAGGCTTGGAAGGCAACCCTAGGAAGCCAGGACAGAAGGTCATCAAGTAGGAAGAACGCTAAGCTGCTTTTGTTAAGCCCTCTCTTGGAGCTACAGCTCACTCCTTCCTATAAAGACTTGTATTGCTAGAATCTGTTTCCCCAGTTCTTGACACCCCTTCAGGCAAGCCTGATGGCTTACAGGAGAGGTGGCTGGAAATCTGCTTTGAGGGACCTTGGTTCTGTTATTTGCGCTTTCTTTCCTCCACTCTTTACATTACCTCTAGGCTTTTCTTCCTCTGGATTTTGTCAGCTTCTCCAGCTTGTTTCTAAGGCAGAGCACCAGCAATTTCAGAGCACATTGGTGCAATAGGTCAGAGCAGAGTGAACTCTGAGGAGACAGCTCTTCAGTCCCATGCCTGTGCAACACTGTGCACTTGTCTCTGGGCAGAAATAGATATTTGCATGGACAAAACCGCTGTGCAGCAGGTCCAAAGGCTGGCATGCCAAGTGCATGTCCTTCATTGTATGAGCACATCTGTGTCACCCTCAGCAGAAGGGGAAGGTTTGAGGACAGCTCTCGATGCAGAATCAAAGAGTCATTTCAGTTGGAAAAGACCTGTAGCATCATCAAGCTCAATTGTTCACCTAGCACTGCCAAGTCTGCCTCTAAAGCAGCATATGCCGACAGTGAGGTGTTTATACAGCTGTGGAGTACAGCAGGCAAGAGGAATGCAGCAAGCCACTTCTGTTCCCTGCACGATTGTTCCAAACCCTCTGAGGTCAATTGGCCAAGTGCATCTGTGAATGGAGATAGGACGTTATCAGCTCCAAAACAACTTGAAGGTTTACTCTGAGTTGGAAGCTGCTGAGCACATTTCCTTCCCTACCAGTTTTGCTTTAATGTAAAAAAAAAACAACCAAACCCACGCAGCAGCACAGCAGTTGTTCAGTTGCACTGTTGTTTGATTTAGCTTCTCCCAAGCTAGGAACACGCAGCAGTTTGCAGAGTCGGGTGCTGATGCAGGTGAGGGGGATGCTCCGATGATCTGTACAGGAGCCCTGAGAGCCACCTGCTTGCTCTTGAAGCTCTCTGAACTACTAAAATGAAATGAAAAGGGGGAAAAAAAAAGGAAGAAAGGAAAAAAAAAAAAGGGTTGAGATTGATTTTTACTTTGCTTTTTTTTGGTTAATGTTATTTGGTGCTCGTTCTTAATTGCAAGCAGGGCTTGCAAAATTATTTATCTTTCTGTTTATTTGAAAGAGGTTTTGTTTTTTGCTTTAAGGAAGTTTACTTGGTTTTATGTTTTTATTTTGCTTTTTTTGGGGGGTTTTGGTTTTTTTTCTTCCCTTTTTTTTTTTTTTTTTTTTTTCTTTCCCCATTTTGTTTTTATTTTCTTACCAAGAGAATTGGTAAACCCAGCATTCTGATTGCCTGCTTCCTACCCAGCCGGGCTGTGGGCAGTGCTGTGCTCAGAGTGACATGATTTCAACTGAGAGCTTTCTGTAAAACAGAGCATCTTTAGGCCAGAAAAGTCTGAGAAGAGAAATGGTGACTTTAGACAAGAGTTCTCCTATCAACTCTTTTCTTTGGTTAAATATTTAACTTGGGTTTTCTCATGTTTCTTGGAGGCAAAGGGAGAGCAAAACACCACAGGGTCCTGCAGTGCTGTCAGGGCCTGGGTGGATGTCTGGGCCGATCTGGGCAGCTCCGCTTGGCTGGAAGTGTTGGTGTTATCTTCTCAACAAGAAAAGCACCCGCTGAGCAGGTTAGCTTCTGCCCCACTGTTTGCATGGCTGGGAAAACACATGTGCCAAGCTGAAGTTTTTGGAAACCAAACCAGTGCATGCATGGCTCATTTAGTGTTGTATAAACAGAGAGCAGGTCCTCGATGTTTCTGAGCATTCCCTGGAGTCTCCAGTGGCCTTTGCCAGTCTGAGCATCCCGGTGTCTTTTTTCCACCGCTGCTTGAAGTCACAAAGCAGGGGAATGTTCTGTAGCTCTGAGAAGGGCCTCAGTACGGAGATCCAGGGCTGCAGAGCTGAGCCTACCTGGTTTCAGTCCCTTTTCTGACCTGAACAATCCAAAACGAGCACCCAGGGCCATGGCTGAAAATAGTGTTTGCTGCATGATCTCCAAACGTCCATTTGTCAAAGATGCTGTGGGTTTGAATCAGAGCTATCCTGAAGGGAAATACTGCACATCAAAGCTGTTTGTGTCTGACATCGCAGCGGGCAGACCTTTGTCCCTGGAGGATGTACACTGCTACATGACTCACTTTGTTTGGATTGAAGCCTTTACTCCCACGCTGCTTCTTCCTTCTGTTACCTTTAGGAAGGTGAGGACTTGTTTTTACCTCTTCAGCCTTTTGTTTTTTCCCACTCAGGTTTTCTTTGGAAATGCTTGGCATAGGTTCCCAGAGTCTGCTTCCCACTCTGATCCCTGCAGGTTGCTTAAGGTTGTCTGCCTAGACTGCAGTCCCAGTTTTACAGCACCTTTTCCCAGCCTTAAAATTGTGTTTGCTTCAGCTCCAGGCCCGGCACCCATCCTACAGGTGCCGAGAGCATGTTTTTCCTTCAGCCCAACCTGGCGTCAGGCCTGGTTCCCAGAGCCTCAATCCCACTCAAGAGTACCCAACCCTCCTCATTCCATATGGGGTTCCTGGGGCATAGAACAGTTTTGGCACTGTCTCAGATGAAGTACAAAGGTGGTCAGTATCAGCTGGGAGCACCAGCAGACCTCCGGGAGCAGGGAGCAGCTGTAGGTGTAGGACTTGGTGGAGGTGTGTGGGGTTTGCCTTAGTTTCTCTTAAATGATGTGATCATCTCAGCATGTGACTTTTCTCTCAGTGTGATGCCTTAAAGCACTTTAAATGGAACTGGTTGTGTCACTTTTCAGTTTGGTTACATGGAGACAATCAGCTGTGTAATTGCTTTCCCTTCTGCATGCCCAGCACAGCCCAAGCTGCACAGAGCAGTGTTACCAGCACCAGCCTGCCCTTGTTCTGGGAGGGGACAAAGGGCCAAGCGTTTGGTATTATCATTAGACCAAAGTGGATGTGAATGTGACTATGGTCCCACTGCAGGCAGGGTGAGTCCTTTCCCCACGGAAGATCCCAGCAGTCATTTGCTTACGAAGCCCCCTGGCCTCACACCATGGCACTTAGGAGCAGGCACCAGGAGTGGAGCAGTTAGCTTCTGATGGCCTGGCTGTGTCACCCTGTATGACCTCATGCTACCACCACCCTCCTTCTCCTCCTTCTCTTGGAGTTTGACCACTGCTGAGAAGCAATGCCATGAGCTCGAGCGGGTTTGTACAGCCTACCAAAGGCAAGAGCATTTGTAGAGCCTGAAGTCTTTACACCTTCCTTGCTGCATGAGGATATCTCAAAGCTGTTAGTGAAATGCCCAAACACAGTCCTTCCCATTGCCACCAGGTCAGGAGAGGTTCATCCGATACCAAACACCAAGGAAGCTGTGTAGGGTGTCTGGCACAGAACAAGGGAGGAATGGGCAGGGGCCACAGGAGAGAGCATCTGCTTACATCCCACAAAACATTCCTTGTTAACCAGAAGTCTGGAAGTTATTCTGCCTGCTGGTCAGGTTTGGGAATTCAACATAATTTAAGGCACCCTTTTAAAGAAAATACAAACCCCAACCCTCCCCTACTGCTCCTAACTCTTGCGTCGCTTGTCAGAAGGGGCAGCAATCAGCGATGAGTTCTTGACCCGACGATGCAGCTAAGTTTTAAAGATAGGCGAACTGAACTGGAGACACCTCTGGCTCCCGGGGCACGGGAAGCACAGCGCCAGCTCCCGGCCCACCTGCATTATGGGGCTCGGTGCTTTTCCTTCCACACGCATTTCATTGACACTGATGCTTTGCCCAAATATATTCTGCTTCCTTCGCTTGGGGGGGGGGGTTGGGGGTCAGGATGACGTTCACTGCTTGGCCTACAGCTGTGAGCTTTGTGTGTATTTAAGCTGTCTATAGGTATCAATCATTTCCATGCTCTGAAAGTATTTTATTGCTCTATCGATATTAAACGGTGACTCAACAAAAAACAATCTGACTTCCAGTTCAGTTCGCCTATGGTTAAAGTTTAGCCTGGTGTTTGTTTTGTACTAATATGGAATGCACTTGAGTAATGCCCAGGGCGTTAGGAGGTGTATTACAACAAGCCCGTATACCTCTGCCTTTGGTTTGTTTCTTAAATGAAAAAGAGAAAAAACATGCTTTGCATTTTCATGTTGAACCCATTAAAAGTTTTAAAAAGAAAAAAAAAAAAAAAATTATAAAAAAAAAAAGAGGGTAAAACCTAATTGCTGTATGTTAATTTGTAATTATGTAAAAAGTGAGCAGGTTATTGACTGTAAAATTCTTCAGTTTTTTTCTGTAACTTGCCAGAAACCATTAGGTTTTGTAACAAGCTTTTATTTATCTTCCTTTTTAGTTATTGGCATCAACCTCTTGTAAAGTCATTTTTCCTCTAAATAAATTTGATTTTAAGTCTGAGTTTTTTACCTGATTTCTTCGCCCCCCCAATCCCCAATCCCCAATCCTCTTGGTATTCCTGTTGTTGACTTTGTGGTAGTGGGGGGGGGGGCAAAGCAATAGCTGCAGCCCTACCTGTAATCAAACCTTTGCATGGCTTTTATCAACAGGGTTCCACCACGGACTCTTTATTTGTTTCCTCTTTGAAGATTTGCATGCTGCTGAAGGGTCGTAGTGATGCTCAGCTCTTTCGCCCGCTTTTTTTCATCCTTTTACAAGAAGAGGAAGTGTCACAGCATTACGTCAGCCACTTCAGCTCCCAGGTAGGCTCCTGGCACCGAGATAACAGGCAGGTGGTGGCTGCAGGTGCTCTTATGTCCTGTACTTTCAGTCACCCACTGAAATTAATGTCTATCTCAGTCAGAACCTGGGTAATTCTGGTCCCAGGGTGTTTTATCTCATTTGGCTGAGAACTGGAGATGCTGCTTCACGCTGTGGAGGGAACGCTGTATGCCAGATGAGCTGGTTCTTACCAGGCACTGGGAGATGCCAGCCCCCCTCCAACACTCCATTGACCAGCAGTGTGCTGTGTTTCCCCCCAGCTCACTTCTCTGTTGCTTGTGCTGTGTATAAAAACCTGCCTGGCGTCCGTGCCCTGGAGCGTGCCTGCTGCCATGGAGCTCAGAGCCTGGCAGCTCCCAGGGCGTGGGATGGGAGTTGAAAGGTTCCTTGAGCATCACCTCTTGCTCCTTCCACGCATGTTCTTTGCTGCCCTTGTTGATTCGGTCCAGGCACTGGCTGCAAACAGGAGGGCACAAGTACGAGCTGGGCTGGGGCTCGTGCCTTCTCATTCATGGAAGCTTCATGAAGAGAAGGGAAAGCAAAGCCCTAATTAGTTCACTGAGCGAACTGCCTTGTGATCAAATGCAAGCTGAATGGTAAAGGGATGAGTTAGCTTTGCCATTGAAAGCACATGGGTTTTGTTAATTAGTTAGAGGGATGTTAAACACTGCAAAGTGTTGATTTATTTAGGGTTGGAACGTGTTTCAGTTAAGGGGAAGATAATACTCAGCATTAGCTGCTGATACAAAAGGCGTTGCTTTGACCTTTCTAATCCATGTGTGCAAGAATAATGCAGCACTGGAGCAGTACTGAGATCAGAGCACATGTGAAGCCTTTGCTGACCATAGCTGCTGGTGCCCATCCTTCTGCCTTCCTTTCACCAAAGAATCAGTTCCTACCAGCTGCATCTTCCCATCCAGGCTGGTGAGCCTAATTAGGCAGGGGTTCAATTAGAGCAGTGAGTCATTAGCAGAGCCCTCTTGGAAACCCCAATGAGCACAGAAGGGCCCTGGCCTTGCAGGGAGCAGTGTGGGCAGAGGAAGGGGCCAGACCCACAGGGCTTGGGAAGTATCCACTTGTCTGAGTGCATGTGTCTGATCTGTTGTTCCTGCAGCAACCCAGGAGAAGGTAGCTGGTATTTATGTATCTCTCTGCATCTGCAGCAAGCCCAGCACCTGCTCCAGGCTGCCAGAAATCCTATAGTACTGACTGAGCATGATGCTGACTCTTCGAGAGCAGGAGGATCCTACAATGCTTGCTCTGGACAAAGGATGTCAGGAGGGACAAAAGGATGTATGGGTGAGCCAGGATCCATCCTCTGGAACCATTTCCCCACCAGCATCTGGAGGTGGGTGCAGACGTACACAGAAGGTTTCTTGTGTGGGATGCAGACACTGGCGGTGCAGCTCACGCCAGGGAGAGGGAAGTGAGATGTGTGGGCGCTGACAGCGTGAAAGCCAGGCTTTCTTCCACTTAATTGGATTTGTTATTCAGCTGAGAAACAATGAATGGCTTGGGTGGACTCCAAGCTTGCGATTTCAGTTAGGAAGTCAGCAAAAAAAAAAAAAATGATAAAGTAGGTCACACCACTGCAAACAGCACTGATGGTTTTGCACAACAGTCGATGACATTAAATAAGGAGGTCATGAAATGGAAAGAACAAGGGAGACTGCAATGGAGTGAACAAATGGGCTCAGCCGCTGCTGTACACTCACCAGGAGTCTCCCATAGCCTCACTGCACATCAGCACTGGAACAAGAGGGATTCGGCCCAGTTTAGAATTCCCCGTTGGTTGAAGGGAATTGGTGGCAATGGTTTCTGCTGCTCTTGGAAATAGAACTAGAACTGCATTGAATGGCTGTTAGTGAGCCTTGACTCTTTTCAGAGACTGCATTGCTTTGGGTTTATCTGAAGAGAGAAAGGAGCATGGGGAATGGAGAACAGCTTGCCATGGGACATAATGCAGGGAGGATGTGCAGTGCTGGGCATTAATTAATGTGCAGGGAAAGAAGACAAGCCAAGGACACAGGACTTCAGTGCTCTGTGTAGACATGGGTGAAATTGAGACCATGTTGGGTGGCTGGAAAAAACATCACTCCAAGAATGTGTCTAAAAGGCCAGTAAAATGCCAGAGCCAGCCTCTGTGTGGATGTGAGGCTTCCTCAGACACCGGAGGTATTAAATCACCAACTACTCTGTGTTTAATTGACTCCAGTGAAAAAGAGCGAATGAGCTCAGATGATAATTCCCTGCAGGGATTCGTTGCACAATAGTATTATTTCAAGGGCAGCTGGGGTCATGCTCGGAAAGTGCATATTTAAAAGCCAACACAGCACTCTGAATTTCATTTAAATAAGAGATAGGAGCTTCAGCTTGTTGTCCCCAGGGAGATCCAGATGGTTTGTCACTAGGGAAGAAGGTCTGGGACCTAGAGCAGGGGCCTGGGAGAGGTCTGCATCCAGCTCCTTCTCCCTGCCCTCTCTTCTCCAAATGATTTGGGAACTGAATCCCAGCTGGGGCTGAAAGGCAGTTGGGTGAGGGCTGAATCCCTGCATGCTGGGACCATCTTTAGGCTGGGCTCTCAGCTGTTCTAGGGGTCATGTCCAAGCTCCTGAACTGCCCCCAGCAAGGGCTGACCATGGCACTTTTCTGCAGAAGTGTGAACACAGAGCCCCTGCAAAGCTACCAAAGTGAGCCTTACCTACTAAGAAGGCAGAAAAACTCTTAAAAATAATAATAACAAAATAAAAAATCTAAATTTCTTCCTAAATTTCTTCTCAGTTAAAAACCTGACCTGCTGACTTCAGCTTTGCATTGCTCCATCTGTGTTCATCTCCCACTCCCCTTTTACTGTGTTGCTGCTAACTGAGAAACCTTTGTATTTCGCACTGTATATAATTCCTTAGCAACAGGTTGCTGCTGTCACGGCTACTTGTGATTGCTTTTGAATTCTCTTTCGAGCAGGCTCCAGAATAAATACAAAAGAGCACGTCTTTGCATGGCTCGTATCAAAGCTAGCCAGCTGCAAAGCCTCCAATCTGCTATTTAAACTCCCAGCATCCTGTATAAAACCTTGATCAACAAAATTGAAAGGGATTTCATTCACACACTCCTGCTACTTTTCATTCTCCTGCTCATCCAAGAGTAATTTCTGGGCTGTGAATTGATTTCCCAAAAAGCCTGTTAATGAGCTAGCTCAGGTCTGCTGACACCATTACCACTCTGCTTTAGGGGCAGGGAGCCGTGTTCCTGGTCTCAGCTTTGAAATTTTAGGTTCCAAACCCCTCTGAGTCCCTGTGTGCTGCCATAGGAAGCTCTGTTTCCCGACTGTTGCATCCACTTGTTAGAAAAGTAGGAAATAAATATAAATTTGCAAGGTTCTGCTGTGCTAGTAGCTGCCCTGCAGCAATACTATCATGTTTCAACTCTGGAGCCTGGATCCTTTCAGAGCAGCTCCTCGGAGACAGGGAGAGCAGTATATGGAGGAGCAGCGTGAGCAGGGAACACAGCTGGAAAGCCCATTTTGCCTGTCAACAGGCCTCTTTTTCAGGAGCTGCAGCAGCCAAGCGAAGGCAAATAAGAAAAACAGAGGTACAAACGCTTCTATTCTTCCTTATAAATTACCAGCTTGGTCTGCAGGAGCGTGGCTGAGTCTGAACTGGGCCTCCTCAGCTTATTTGGCAGGTTTTGCAAGGCCACGGTCTGACTGTGAGTTCTGCTATCACTGCACGGCTTTGGGGTGACACGTGGGCTGTTCCCAGCAGGGTGTTCTGTGCCTTTCAGTTAATACAAGAAGCCCTGGATCTTATTTCCAGCTCTGTCACTCATTGTAACACAACATTGTGCCTCAGTTTCCCAAGCTCTGAAGCAATAATAATTACAGTCAGACTGGCTGCAAGAGTTGGTTGTTTGTGAACTGCCCCACCAAGTGCCAAGCCTGTTATTATTCCTGTTATTATACCTAAATCCAACTTGCTTAGGAATGAAGACTCCTGTGAAAAGCACACAAATGGTTTCCCAGATCATCATTTTTATTAAAGTTTGCAGGCAGCTGAAGAGAAAAAAACAGCAACAACAAAAACCCTACAAAATGTGAATAAGTGTCATTGAGAGTGCTGCAGAAGGGCTGTGCACAAAGTGTTCTCCTCCCAGCAGCAAAGGGCACTTGCTGCCCCTAAAAGGCCTTCGTCGTTGGAAGCAACGGTGAGGGCTTGCATTGCATTGCATCACCCAGCTGGTCCCACACAGGGAGAAGGGCAGGCCGGGGTGCCTGCAGCGGGATGAACTGGGCCAGCCAGGAGCTGGCAGCTGTGTGTGTGACCCTAAATGCAGCCTGAGTGCAGAGATCACTTAAATGTGGGGCACTGAGGCCCAACCTCATGCCAGCCCTGTGCTGCCTCTTCCCTTTGGCCTTGCTTTGCGGGAAAGGAGGCAAGAGGCCTTGCTTGCTCTGCAGGCCCGACTAGGCCCCGCCGCGCAGTGAGGCCTGTGTTCCTGCTCGTTTGCTAATTACACCCTCACCCACACGCTGCTGGGAGAGCACACGCAGGGGAAGCAGAGGCCCTGCTCTGAGCAGGCAGCAGTTTTTATCTGGTGAAGCATCTCACCGCAGTGATGGCGTTTTGGCAGCACGTGGCCTGGCAGCTGTGTGCGGGGAGCAGCCTGGCCTCAAGCCCAGCACCGGGAAGAAGGGAAAACACCAAAAAAGATTCACAGTGCAAAACCAAAGGCACCTGCCCCGTCCCACCGAGGCACTGGATGCTGCTGGCAGCTGTGCACAGCTCCCACGCTCCAATATTTCGGCAGCTGCAGTCTCCGTGCTGCGGCTGGAGAGCCAGGTGCTGAGTTCTGGGCTCAGCCCTTCCCTTTCCCCCACTTCCCCAGCCCCCTTTTCCCTATAAAAACGCTTCCACATCACCCAGACAGCAGGCATTGCCAACAGCAAGCTCACTGCTAGAAAAAAAATATTAATATCTCTTATCCCACCCTCCCATCCTGTGAAGTAACTCTGGGGGATGCAGCCTGGTGTACATCCTTCATCTTCCTGCTCACACCGGGCCACCGGTATCCACCAGCCAGATGGTCCTTTGTGCCTCCGTGGTGCTGGAAAGGATGCGAGAGGCTCCTTGGCACCCTGTGTGGGGAATGGAAGGGGACTCAGTGGCTGTATCAGCTCCAGCAGCAAGGCAGGGGACATGGATGTGACACCAGCATCTGAGGAGGGAAAGAAAAAAAGAGTTAATTGCTGTGTTGGGAGCAGAGCTGGTGCCATGCACAGAACAGGTTTTGCGTGCTGGCAGCTACTGGGTTCCCCTGACACCCAGCTTCTTTTCCTGATAAAAAATGCTTCCACAGGCATTGCCAACAGCAAGCTTACAGCTCCTCCAAAACCACCATATGACTGTGATTTCCAAGGAGCTGATTTACCACAGTCTGAGGCCAAGCACACAGTGCACGTTTCCATCTGCCCAGGTTCGGAAAAGCCTGATTTTCATTGACGTTCCTCCCCAGGCCAGCCACTCCCTTCCAACACTGCCTGATCAACTGGCTCCAGAGACAAACAGCAGCAGAACTGCCCTCCCTGCTCAGCCTGCCTTGCTGTTATGTGCATGCAAATGGCATTCCCTAGGAGCCACCAACAGAAACTAGCTGTGACTTTGTTTGGGCAATAACAGCAAGGTTCTAACAGGCTTCTAGCATCGAACTCAGCAGCAAGCAGGTTATGAGAAGAGAAATACGGGTTTGGGGCTGTCCTGAATGCTACTGTGGGCATCCACAGCTTGTGCAAGGTAAGGTGGCTGGCTGCAAGCATGGCAGCAAAAACCTGCAGCTTCTTGCACTGCGTGAGCTCACCCAGTTCCACACAGAAGGGAAGCCAAGCTCGTGCTCATAAAAGGCTTGTTATCTCCACTGTAATTAAATAATCAGGAAAAGAGTCATTGAACAGATCCGATGTTTATTGTGACTGCAGCCTAGCACTACCATAATGTAGTGCTGGACCTGGCAAGTTGCCGCAATCCTCACAGGCACTTTGAGATCAAAGTTCAGCTTTTCAGTGCCAGAACAAAATAAGCTCCCACTCAGCAATGCTGCCTCACCCAGGGCAGGCAGGAGGTCCCAGGGACTGCTGTCACCATGTCACCTATACAGGAGCTACTGGTTTTAGGGTGGGACTTGGGATTTAGCACCTATGAGCCAGTCCTCAGCCCATCAGTGACCTCATCCCATGGAAATGAGGCTGTCGCACAGGACAGACAGTTTGGAGAAGCTAATGCTAATTTGAAGACAAGTAGCTTGCAGAACCTGCTCCTGGTATTGCCCCAAATCACCTCCTGGGAGGTACAGAGCTGTCCCTATCAGCTGTCACTGCTGAACACCACTACACCACCCGGCATCACACCCCAAGCTCTGGGCTGGGCTTTGCTTGTGTTTATAAACACAGGGAGCCATTATTAGTGAAGTGCTCAGTATTGTATTTCCCATTTGCAATCATTTGTCTCGTCATGCCATAATTCCTGTGGGAAGGACAAAGCTGGCTCGGCCAGCTCTCCCCCCAGATCAGCCTGAATTTAACACCTCTTACTCAAACTTTCCACCTCCAGCCAGGGCAGAGACCAGATGATTTCTACAATGAGAAAAGACACATCCAAGCAGGTCCAATCAGGACAATCCAGCAGCACCAGTGCAGCTCCCCTATTTCGCACCATCACCGGAGTCACCCTCCTCAGCTCAGCAGTCACATGTTGGAGGAGGCCAGGCTTTCACGTTTTATGCCATTAATCATGCTCAATCTCTGGAATTACAGCTGGCAGCAAGCACCATGTTGATGTCATGCTGCATACTTGGCAGGGGCAATGGGAGCTCTGCCCAAAGGTGTACCAGCACAAGGCTGCCCTTGGCTCTAGGAGGGTTGGAGACTGAACCTTTGGGGACATGCTTCCAGCTGAGCCGTTTTATGCTTTCCCCAGCTGAGGCACATTACCCTCTGGATTAGCAGTGACTGCCTGCTCACAAAGTGCACCGGCACCTGGAGAAACCCATGAGGAAAGTGCCTACCTGTCTTCTAGGTGTCCCTTCCTGAAAAAGGATCCCATAGGGAACAAAGCAGGTATTGCAGCAGAGACCCCCCTGCGTCGTGGGAGCTGCAAGCCAGCAACCAGACCACTTTAGGATGATGGAGCAACCAGTTATCCCAGGTCCTGAGCCCAGTTTTGACACAGGTGCAACAACCAGCTAAGACAAGAGCAGGAGATGTCACAGGAGATGTCACAGGTAAGGCATATGCTGCATGTGCATGTCAGAAATATTTGGACCTGGCCTTCACCAGCCAGTCCTGGTTCTTTATTTAAGGAGATGTCAGTGGCTGAGGCTAGAACATTAAATTAAACAAGCACACACACAAAACCCCTCTAGAAAAATAAAATGAAGAGATGTTCTCTCTGGCAAAAAAACAAAACAAAACAAAACTATGTATATTTTAAATACCTCTTTTAACTGAAGACTAGAAAAAAAGACTAGCCAAAAAAAGCATATCAAACCCTTACGCACTGACTTTTCACCAGCTTTTCTTCTAGGTTGGTATATTACAGTTCCTACTCCTCCTGTGCTTGTGCCAGGTTCCAGCATTCAGTATGAATTATTATCATCTATCCCCTAGAAAGAGCTTCATAAAACCTGAGCAATCCAAATAGAGCACAGAGTAAAAATGCAGGAGAAGAAAGTACAAGCTCTGTGTTTTGGGGAACTGTTCTTTATTCAGTAGCTGAAGAATCAATGCTCACCTCAAGCTGTTCCCTATTCTCACTCCAAGCAGTGGGGCTGGTGTTGAGCGTTAATATTCAGACACATCTGCTACCAGAGGAAATGAATTTTCAGCTCTAAGGCAGCTCTTAAAGGGGGGCCCCACTGACCCACATAGAAAATGATGGAGTCCTCACACTCTTTGCTGCGATATTTAATAGCTGAGTGGCAGTTAATTAGATTACTGAGCCACTGTGACAGATGCTAGGCAACGTCTGAGGAGGAGAATTTGGAAAGGCCATTATCTCCTAGTGATGGGAAAGCTCTTGGAAATCTCATTTTAGCCCTTTACATTCTTGCCGTACCCTCGCTGCGGTCCAGCCCATGCAGAAGCCAGGCATATTGCAAATCAAAGGCCATTACAGAGAACACCCTGGGTGCTTTTTCCACCAGAGACAAGCAGGTGGCCATGTTGGGCAAAAGCCCGGTAGAGGTGCCAGGAGCTCCCCTTAGTTTCCCAGCTGCCATCAAAGAGAAGATCAATGGGAAATGTCAAAGCACTTTGGTGATTCTCAGGTGCACCAAACCCACAGAGTGCAAAACAGGGGAGCGAGCGGGTATCAGATGGGCAGCATTCCTTCTTCCCTGCGTTAAGTGGAGTGGATTTTGATGAAGATATGAAAGGATTCCCCTCCCCACAATCTCACTTTCCAAGGAAAACCTTAATTGAGGCTTGTTGATCCCTCCCCATAGGCAAGAGATCCCAGCTCCTGTAGCTAACTGGGAGGACACCTCCAACCAATACAGCACTGACGCATGCATTGCTGGCACCCAGAAACCTGCAGGCAGAGGCATTACAGACTTCCTGGGAAGTGAACTTTGCACTTGGATGGCATTTGTTTTCACAGTGCAAAGCAATTGTGCTATTGTGACCTATTCCTGGCCATCTACATCTTGGTACAGATAGGTGACAATGTGCAAACCTCAGTGGGACAAAACCAGTAACCAGAATAGCAACTAAATGTCCCACTGTGTTGGAAAAGAGGAATCCCTCTTCCACTGGTGTTGGGAGTAGTAGCTTTCCTGAGCATGTGAGAACTAAAGCATTGGAATTACACAGGACACTGATCTTCTTATTCCCATACACCCTAAAACACCAATAAACACATTCTTCTTCTGGTTACAAAATCCCTTTTCCTCCCACTCAGGTCTCACACAGAAGTACTGATACAACAAGCAACAGTTTGGATGTTAAACAAACACCAGAACCATCAAATGCACCACGGCTTCTCAGCTTCTGCTGCCCACTGAAATGAAAATAGAGAGCACAAAAAGAGATGCAAGATTCCTCAGCATCCTAAGGGTCACTTGCCTACTAGCTGGCAAACCCAGCTAGTTCAGAGTGAAGCCAAAGGGGCTGCAGCCTCCTCACAACCATCAGTGTAGACGCATCTCATAAGATGCAGAGGGGACCATCTTGAGTCAAGAGTTAGCAAGACTTCCAATATCACAGAGATGACTATTCTCTTCTGGTGCTATGTCCCTCTCACCATTTAATGTAGCCTTCTCATAAAAAGGAAGCACACTGCAACCTGTGGTTTCAGTGCGGTGTGTGGAGATGTATTTGAGGCAAAACAGTAAGTTGTAATTTTAGAGAACACCCTCACCTTACTGAGCTCCTGAAAACAAGCCCTCGAGCCCCACCTCTCATGATGGCAAATGCTTCCAGGTGCTGACAAAAGCTGTAGGGATGAGTGAATAAGGCACCGTTGTGATACAGTTCCACGTGTCTGATGTAGGATCGTAGCAGTCCAGCGTTTTGCACCTCTGAGTCCCAAAGTAACCACCCACCACATAGAGTTTATTTCCTGAGGCCAAAGCATGGCACGACATGCGCTTGGCTGTCATGTCCCCAATGCGTGTCCACTGGTCCGTCTCGCAGTCAAAGCGATAGGCAGATGCTGCTGTGAACTCCGTGTCTCCCCCCATGATGAAAATCTGGCTGCCCAGGACTGCGGCTGCAGTGTAGCGCCAGGGCTGTGGGCACTCCGCTTTGATCGTCCACCGATTCTCCACTGGATCGTAGCACTGCACTTTGGACACCATGTCCCGGTGGATGCTGGTTCCACCAAAGACAAAAAGTTTCAGCCTGGCGCTTACCACCGCAGCATTGCTCACACCGTCTCTTAAAGGAGCCACCATCATCCATTTATTGGATGCAGGATCATACTTCTCTACTTGCTTCAAGGAAACAGAAGGTGATGCGGGGAAGACCCCGGCCACAGCAGTGTGTCCACCAACCACATACAGGCAGTTTTCCAGCTCAGCTGAGCCATGCCCAAACCGCGCTATCAACATGGGGGCAGCTTTTGACCATTCTTCATGTACAGTATCATAAACCCACACATCTTTGGAGACCCCGTTCTCTGAGCCCCTGCCACCAGTGATGTACACTTTGCAGCCAATGGCACAGGCACTGAACTCCTTCCGTGGGCTCGGCAGGTCTGCTTTGGGGATAATTTCCTTTGCTTTTTGATCCACTTGGTAGATCTTGTCACACATGAAGGTCTGTCCTCCCAGGATCAATAAGGTGTGCCCGGCTTTGCGAGGCCTGGCACAGGGACTGGTGACAATCCCATCATTCTGGAGGATCTTCTTCTTGCATTGAATGGCTTCGTCCAAGACAAGCTTGTTCCTTTCATCCACCATGATCAGATCCTCACAAGCCAAAGCTTCCTTGAGGCATTCAGAAGGAAGCAGGGCCAAGCGGACATTCCTCAGAAGCTCTGGGAGATAGGCCTTCCGCTCATCCAAATCATACTTCACCCACTGAAGGACAGCCTTAAAGACCTTCTCCTCGTCCTCAATCTCCAACTCGTCACTGGAGATTAGGTCCAACAGAGTGTCCTTGGAAAGGTTGTTGAAGTCCTCACTCTTGTGAACAGTCTCAAAGTTGACCAGGCACATCCTCCAGGAGAGCTCGTAGAGTCGCCGGCACTGATGGGCATCTGAGAGCAGCATCATGCCCAGGCAGTTGGAAGGGTAGAGGTTCTTCTCCAGGAACTCGGCTGCCGCATCTCGGACATCGTGGAACTGTAACATGTCTCCAGCCTCCAGGAGGGACTCTGCATTTTCCTCATTGATGATGATCCGAGAGGAATAAGCAAAGTCCAGGAGCAGCTCCAGCACCTCCGGATGGAGGCTGTCATGGAAATTCACCTCGTCATCCAAGCTCTCCCGGAGGCCATTGCTGAACATGGCTTCAAAGTACCTGCTGGAAGCAGCCAGCACTGCACGGTGACATGGGAATGACCTGTTTCCTGCCCAAAGGGTGACATCAGTGAACATGCAGTGCTTCCGGAGGGTGTTCAGGTGGGATAAGACGCAGTCTGGGTGGGAAGCTTTGTGGAAAAGCAGGATGTTCATGGAGCCCGTGCTTGTCCGGGATTTGCGGTTCTCGTGGACGCTGACTGACATGATGACAGATCTACTGCCTGCAGAGAAACAAGCAGAGAAACCATTATTCTCTTGTTCTTACCAACGTGAGGCACTGAGCCAGCACCCGAACACGTGCATTTGCTATCCAACCCTGACACACTGTCAGTGGACCCCAGACCTGAAGCCCCAGCTCTACGTGTGCTCCTGCACCCTGACTGGCAGCACCCATGTCTCCAGCAGTGTCTGCACCCACACATCCTTCTGAAATGTAACCCAGCAGGGCAGAAAAGAGGGGAGGAAACTCTGCCCTTTGGTTTCAGCAATGGAGCAACAATGTGAGGCAATAAAAACCCAGACTTGGTGGTACATCTCCTCGGTGTCTCTAGAGGGTATTGGCAAACCACAGAAGAATTACTCTTCCTTAGAAAACAGCATTAAGAGGGCATTTCATCCAGGATAAAGGGTACTGGTCTGCTCCGGGCTCAGCAGAAATCAAGTTTTTCATGAAGACTATTGCAGGTTTAGGAAATGCAATTGCTGTTGGCTTTATTTATGAATGTCCCAAGGTTTGAGAAATGAGCCTTGAAAAAAAAGCAACCCTGAGATATGACTGAGGAGTTAGATTTTTCACATCACCTTCCAACCCAATGCCACTCCTTTAATTCCCTTTTGTGAGAAATGAGTCCAGGCACCCAGCGGAGGGCAGCTGGCGATGCTTGGAATAAGGGCAAAGCAGGACTGATCCCCAGCCCCATGCTGAGCTCTGGCTCACTGACCTCGCCAAGACCCGGAGCAGCACAGCCCTCCCACACTCTGCAGCCTGATGACCTCAAGCAGAGGCTGATGGCCAGATAAGCAGCCTGAATCATGCTCTGCTCACATGTTCCTACCCCCCTGGTCCTCCAGAGCCTCCAAAGAGCCCATATTGCACAAATATTTGCAAACATGTCTCTCCTTCCCCCCAGCCGCTGTGAATTCTGGAGGCTGGTGCTCCCAAGGCATTGCTCATTCCTCAGGGCTGTGTCACGGTGCAGGGAAAAGGTCTCTCCAGGCTTCTGCATGTTCCTCACCCAAACTCCTGCAGCCTGTGCTGAGACTGCTAAGCTCATTTCATTTGTGATGGGAGGCTGTGCAGAATCAGGGCTCCAAAACAGGAGGGAAAATGCCATTGCTGATCCAAATGCATTTTGAGGAAATGGTTTCCACCATCCACAACCAGCTCAGGGACAACAATAATTTAAGAGCTTATATGTATTCCAGTATCAAAGCTCTGTAACGCTGGACTGAGGAAAACAAATGAAACATTTATGAGGCTGCTAAAAGCTATTGATTTATATTCCTACTCCTATAACCTCAGAAACCACCCTGCCATCTCTACTGCTTCCTTTGCTCACAGCTTAGGTCACATATCCAATGTTAACCTTTGATTTGCTCATCCACAAGAAGAAATCAAGCTATTTATATAGGGCAGATATAGAAACAAACAAGAAGATCACAGGAGGGCAGCACCATTTATTCTGATGCTAAGATTAGAAGAGCAGCTACTCCGAATGGAAGGAACAGGTTGTTTAGAAACAAGAAATGTCTATATAAAAGCTGCGATTACGTACTAAAAACAAAACACAACTTTCAAGCATCTAACATTTAACATCACACCCACGGGAACCAAACAGTATTTCTATGCCATGGGTACTGAACAACACTTGGGGTACAGCTGGTAGGTTGCACTCCAGCCCTTACTGGGACTGCTCTTCATACTGTCATGTCCCAGTACACATCATAACTGGTTCCCAGTACAGCCACGTCTGAAAGCTGGAGCTGTGGCCTCTCCTGGCACTGCTGTGGCTAGACAGACCAACACACCAAAAGCTGACAGCATCTGAACTTTCGTTTTCAGTCATCTCAACAGCAAGGATTGCTTCTCTTTTATTCAGCAACTTCCAAGTGGGTTGCTTTGAGGGCAAACAGAGCAATTCACCTATTTCTTGGATCCTATTGCAACTGGGGCAAACAGAAAACCAGCTTTTATTATTTCTTCCCTTTGCAAACACACCCCAGCGCTTCTCGCAGCCTACAGAGAATCTGGCATCATCCCACACAGATCAGACGGACTGAAACTGCAGGGAGCAGATATTTCATCTGATGGGTTTCTTCCAAAATCCAGCAACCTTGTGAACCTCGGAAACGTGCAGCTAAAGGTTATCTTCTGCGTTTTTCATGTGCACAAATGTACTCTTCCATTTCAGTAATGCTGAACTGCAGAGAGGAGCAGAATTCCCAGCCCCCCCTCTGCATTCCCCACATCCCTCGCCTGGCTACCGAGCTGAAGAGAAAAACCAGAACTGCTCAGAAGGAGGAACAGTTCACACAAAGGAACCTGTCAGTGCCTCTTGCCGCGCTCCCACCTGCTCCGTGAGCACTCAGGGGGTTATCAGAGCTCACAGCTGCATCCTCCATCACGCAGGATGAGAGCACTACACCAGACGCGTCAACTCGAACAGCAGAAGCCACGATCAGAACAAATGGCTTCTCGGCTTTCTCCTCCGTATTTCTTTATTTATTTTTGTCCTTTGAAAGATGGTTATTAAAAGGAAAAAAAAAAAAAAAAAAGCAAATATCTGTTGCAAAGCCTTTTAGGGGATCTTATTGTATGCACAGGCAGATGATAACCCTTCTCCCATATGGATGAGAGCAGAGGAGCAGCAGCTTTTTGACAGCTATCCAGGCTGTCTGCTGGCTATAATGTTCCCCTGTCTGTCTGCTGCTTTTATACAGCAGATATAGGAAAGACAGGATTTTTTCCAGTGGAGCAAGATAAGGGTGCTTTGGAATTCCTTCCCTTGAAGCCAGAAATCCAAAAAGAGATCAGGAGCTGGGTCTGGAAGTGAACAGCCCTCTGATCCCAGCTCGTGAAGAAAATGCCTCTGGACAGAACAAAGCTGGCAAAGAGAATGGGGCAAGAAAACAAAGCACATCTTGAAAAAATCCAAGCAGCCCTTAGAAACTGAGTACTTTGAAGCCTCCAGGTTTCCCATCACAAAAGACCTGTGTATGAGAGGACAGCCCAGAAGGATAGTTATATATAAACTATATTTAGCAAGGCTTGGGGTTCCCCCGTCCATCTTAAACCAGCAGAACATCCACAAATCTCCACTTTCAATCCCTATAGGCAGGGAATTCCCAGCTGGTTTGGGCATGCCCTATGCACCTTGTGAGCTGATCTGGGTTTCCCCATCCGACTATCCGTGTGCTGCTAACATGCAGGATGCTGTGTCCCATCCCAGGTCATAGTTACGGTGCTGTGGCCTTTTAAAAGGACGTATATATATCTGGGGAGCAAACAAGATATTCCCCAGTGAGACTCTGGGGGTTCAAGAATCATTTCTTCTTGGAAAATGAAAGTCCCCAGACCGTAAAGGTTGGCTGCACACCAACAAAGAGCCCAAATCCCATGAACCAAAGCCGCCGCTTTTTGTATGCCAATCAGACTTTCTGAGAAGCAGCAAGCAGAACGCATTTCTTTCTACACTGCTCAACTACGAGCTATTTAAAGTGGTAAATAAGTAAATAAACAAGCTGGAGGGATCCCTGCTGGCACTGTTCAGACCTGGAAGAAGGAGGCTGGGGAGCTGCCTCCCCTGTCCTGGGATCGCTGCAATTTAGCACGGGCTGTGCACTGCACACTAGGGGCCGTCAGGAGGATTTAACTGCTAACTGTGTGAGGGTAAGATCAAAGGCTTCAGGCCCAGCAGAGCTTTCATCATTTCCCTCCTTGATTTACTCCAGCCTGGTTTGGCTGCTTTCCTTTTTCCTGCCACACGGTTGCTGGTAGATAGCCTGAATTCCAAGCAACAGGGACAGAAGTCATCCACCTGTGTGCAGCAGGCTGGGACACAACCCAACAGAGCAGAGCAGCCCTGAGCAGCCAGCAGCGCCTAATTTTGCAAGGAAACAAGTGTAAGATTCATCTTTTCCTCCCTGATTTCACAATATCCACCCTTTGCAGTGAAACGCCATCTCAAATTCGGAGAAAGTTCAGTTTCTTCCTAGAATAAATGCTCTCTCTACTTACTAGTCCTGAAAATCTGTGCCTTTCCAATGCTTTCATGACCTGCAATGCCTGGTGCCTAGGCCAGCAACCCCACCGCAGGACACAGTTACTGAAGCAGGACACCTGACTCCCCCTTTATATTTCTCTTTCAAGAGCTGCAATGCAAAAACATAAAGTCACTGTTACATCTTCATGGGGAAGAGCTTCTTGCAGAAGCTGCTCAGCACAAGGAGAAGTGTGGCAATGCACTGACGCAGATCCCGGATGCAGCCCTGTTTCCAAAGAGAGTAAAGCAATTGCTGGGTGAAGGTTTGTCAAAAGGTTTGAAAAGAAGGGGACTGCAACACACAAAGGCTTTCATCACCTACTCATGGGCACTGCTTGAGCTTCAAAAGCAGGAAAAAAGCCCTTACACAAAACAGGAAAAGATTGGGGGGTGAAGGAGGCAGACAGCAAGAAAGGGGAAGGAACAAATCTGAAGGGGTTTTTCAGATGCTTTTCATGTCCTTCCAAAACACAGTGGACTATCAGGTGTATGGCTCAGAGCTGCTGGAAATGCTTGGTACTAATAACATCCTTCTGCAAAGAGTGTTTGTGATGAAAGAAATAAAAATAGCAGCCGGCATCACAGCATAACACTGTGCTTGTTGGGCACAGAGCCCGGCCTGCAGCCAGGGGGGGAACAGTCAGGGACCTGCATGGCACCTCCAGGATGCATCCCCTGCTCTGTCCTCAGTCGGCTCTGCTCTCTGACAGTGGAGCTTCACCTCCAGCAACACCTCTGAGCTCAGTGTCAGTCCCATTTGTTCTACTCTGCAGGATGACTAACGCAGCAAATATGCAACCGTGATTTTTCACCGAGGAATTTGGGCAACGTAACCCTGCCGTGAATCAGGGGTATTGCTGTGAGAAAGCTGCACTCGGCCTTCCTGACCAACTCTCATCATTTCGTCATACCTGCCATATAAGGGAATATGGTTAACCCAGCCCCCACAAACAGGATTTGGGGTCCCATCCCAGCCTTTGGGATAGGAAGGCCTCCTTATCATTTCTTCTCGTTTTCTCACTTTCTCGTCTGGCTGTACATCCTGGACAGAAAACAGAGAGACCATGTGAAAGGCTCCTTCTGTTGGCTCAGACAGAAACTGGGAGGTTTTCCAAGGCCAGTTCTGTAGGCTCCAGGAGATCAGATTGTCTGGAGAAGGTCCGGGCACGTATCTCAACATGCTCACTAAAGCACATCAGAACGCAGAAACTTGGGCTGTCCATCACTGCTCCCTAACCCACACTAACCAGTATCCTTTACTTCAAACCTGTGCTCCACTCTGAGCCCGAAACCACCACCTGAATGCCACTTACCATAGAAACCCAATGCAGTATTTCCAAGCAGTACCAATTAGCTCTTGTTCTATCCTGAAAAAGCACTGCCCCAAATCAGTGACGCAAACTAACCTGAGCCAAAGGGGACCACGATCCAGCCAACATAAAAATACCTGTAGGAAACTCGCTGTGCATGCAAGAGACACAGTTGTATTTGCAAGTCTGGAGTTGGATTTGCTGCTCTGCAGCTGAGTTACTCCATACAGGTTCTGAAGGTACCTGTGAGGCAATCACACCAAGTTCACACTCACCACTAAGCTCGCTGGCTTTGCAGTCCCTGGGAATACCACACCCTCCTACAACCACTAACCAAATCAGGATAAATAATGCTTTTGGCCACGGTTCAGGCTCCAGACAATGGCTTTTCATTGCTACGCCTTAACCCCAGTGGATCTTTTCAGACCCCGTGATTCATTTCAGAGGCTGCTGTGGGGTTTTGTCCTCCCCGCTTGCCCTCCAGCTCCGCTGGTGAATGAATTCCCTTCTGCTAGATCAATCACAGTCGCTTTGCAAAATGAATGTGGGGCTGCAGAAGAAGCAAGCAAGCTTTCAGCCCCGTCTCCCAAATTATATTCAAAAAGGCTCTGAAATGGAAACAATCGACTGGATCACAGTATCCACCCCAGCCCCATCTGAGCGGGACAAAGTCCTTTTCAAGCAAGCCAACTTGCTAATGTGCTGCACAGGGAGCTTCAAATAGAGACAAGTGGAACCACATGCCACTTCCCAGGGTGGGTTTATAGGATGAGATGTGGTGTGTGTCAAATTAATGCCAGAACAACCGTGGAGCTGCTGACTGCAGAGGGCATACCCACACCCTCCCACCCTGTGTGCTGTGCCTTGCTCCCAGCACTGCTCCCATGGTCAGAGGGACCTCTCATCCTTCACACCAGCTCTGTCCTCAGGGTATGAGCTTTGTGCCTGGCTGGTTCTCTCGATGTGCTGTTTGGTCTTCTTACTTCTGGTGCTTTTATTTCAGTGCTAACACAGCATCAAACCGTGCGCTCTGCTTGCATATCCCGGATCAGCATGCAGCAAGGCAGGCTGTCCTGGCATCTGTGCACACAACAAGAGCAAAGCAGAGGGGACCGCAGCAATAAACTCACTGCCATCTGGCAGGCTCTCATGCAAAACTCTTTGCAAAGTGTAACACTCATCAAGCAGCGAGCGGTTACGGGACACGCAGTGCTCCCAGGCACGAGTGATGGGAACACACAGAGCCTTTGTGTGCACTGATGCTCACTGCAGGGATACAAAGCTGATAAGCAGAGGCCGATGTGATGGTGGTTAAAGGTCAGGCCGGGGCGGCGCGCTGCAGCTCAGCGCTTCCTGCAGCCACCGCTGCCCGCAAAGCCAGCTGTGTGTGTGCAGTGCTGCTCCCATCCTTACATCTATAAAGGACCACATATAAAGGACCTCATATAAAGGACCTGTCCCGAATACAGCGTGGGAGCCTTCACGTGCAGGACGTGGGGCAGGACATGGAGCAGGACTCCGGACAGCACCGCCACAGACAGGGAAGGCGAACACCCAGGAGGGAATGGGAGCTTCGGTTCTGCGGTGCTGCTCCTGCACACCGATGTCACCGCTCCGCTCCCGCAGCGAACTCCCCGTGCTTTCAGCCCCGGCAGCGCCGCGCTCACACACCTCGCTGTCCCCTTCGCCAACTTCCACCCGCTCCCCTTCCGCACCCGATCATCTCAAAGCTGAGATCACTCACCGTTTCTCTCCGTAACCTCCCGGTGTCCCGAAAGCCTCCGCAGCGCTGCCACAGCCTCCCCCGGCTCCTCGGGCGGAGCGCTGCAGTTGCCGGCCCACGCGCGTTGCGCTGCGTTACCCCCCCCCCGCCCCCCCGTCCAGCCCGGCCCGGCCCCGCGCGCGCCCTGGGCACAAAGTGAGCGCCGGCTGGATCCTGCCTCGCGTGGGGCAGGGGGCAGAGCCGCCCGCGGAGTCTGCGACCAATCAGAGAGCGCGCTTCTCGTGACGTCACTAGTAAGCCGTTCCCTCCCCGCACACCCCCTGCAGAGAGGAGCGTGTTGGGGGCGGGACAAACGGTCTGGCTCGGCCAATGGGAAGGCAGAAGGGCGGGGCTACGGAGGCCTTAGAGGTCCTAAAGCCCGCCCGGGAGCGGTGCAGGATGCTGCCCTGTCTGGCCCTGGCCTTTGCCCTCTGACTCAGGGCTAAGCTGGGTCCCTGAGGCGGCCTTGAGGCCAGGCCAGCTCAGCTCAGCTCAGCTCCTCAAGCTCCGGTCCCTGCGTGCTGCTCAGTCGCCTCCAGCCCAGCCCTGCAACCACCAGGTCACTTCAGGATGGAAGGATGCGGCCCAGTGCCCGCCTGCAATGAGGAGTTGCCTTTTACCACATGGAAGAAAACTCTGTCAGGCTCCTGCATTGCAGAGGTGCCAGCTTGGCATTTTTTACACCAGGCAGCAGGTGGATGATTGGAGCTGAAATCCCAATTAATACAAAATACAGCCCTTCTTCTCTTCCCAACTATGGCTGGCAGAGGCTGTGGATGGTGAATAACAAAATACGCTGAAATGTGGGGCCGTATTGAATTCCTGGCTTTTTTGGTCTACTGCAGCTCATTGCAGCTTAACTCTTAGCAGTGCTCCTTTCCCAGTTTACAGTACGGCTTCTCCTGAAGGGCCTACAAATTGCTGTGGGGCTCGTTAACGACTTTAATGAGCTGCTGAGGAAGACAGCAGGGATTTGTGTGCAAGGTAGGTGTGGCGGCATCCTGAGTGCAGCAGTTACTTAACAGCAAAACAAAAGGCAAAACTGATTCGTTCCCTTTTGCTGCTGAATTCCACCCAGCTGCTCCAGAGTGTGAAAGAGCTGTGGGGCAATGCGAGATCATGTGTCTTAATGCTGAAACACTTTATCAGGGGGCTGCAACAAAAGCCCACTCCTGTCCCAGCAAGCTGTGTGGGTGGATCCAGCCCTCCTTAACCTGTTGGTCACAGAGAGCTGTAAAGCTTACAGAGCTCTCTGCAAAGCTGTGTGAGGAGATGCTCCCGAGACATAATGCTTAAATGCTTATCTTCCACCCACCAGCTTTCTAGCTGTGCTAGAAATCAACATCTAGCTCTTGATCTCAACACAGTCAGTCCTGACTGTTGCCCTTGTAATCATCAGCCCTGGGACTGTAATTCCAAATAGAGCAGCCTGGCCAAGTTCCACCCACTTGCGTGTTGCGGACAAATCATGCCCCTTGCTGGGTGAGCAGAAAGGTGGTCAGCACACGGCAGGGCTGAGAGGGATAGGCTGAGCCATCTGAGAAGGCAGTGGGAGCATAATGGGGATGCTTTATGGTGAAGGGAAAAAAAAAAAACACACAAAACCCTAGGCAGATAGTATAAAACGTTTTTAAACCTCTTGTTAAAGAGGATTTAAGATCTAAGCGTGTGTAGGGAAAAGAAGCTTAAATTAGAATGAATGTTAATACGAGCTTCTTACATACGATACTGGCCTCCAGCATCACTCAGGGTATTTCAGGGACTGGTGCTGTGGTTTCAGTGTACTGAGGGAATTCTCTTGCACTGTTAAACAAATCGTACCCTGTGTTGGCCTTTGGCTTGATGTACATAATACATAGGCAGTACTAGCCAGCTGGGGAACAGTGCTCTGCAACTAGTTCATGTTTGGAAAATAAATTGGAAAACTCATCATGACCGTCAAAGGGAACATAGGTTAAATAGTTTAAAATTTGGGGGAGGGAAATAACACAAAAAACACCCAAAGTTTTAAATAAATAGCATTTACCCCATGGCTGTATTTGTTTAACGTAACATTAATCAGTGATGGAGCATTTAAACGTTTGCAAAATTAAGTATTTAATCTGACTTGTTACAGAAATCAGCCCTAATTGCTCTGTTCCTATTAAATCATCGCTTTCTTGAAGGTAGACAGCCCAGAGGTTTACCCTGTACAACATTCCCTAGCTGCTTTTATCCACTTATATCATAGATCTAATCCCCGAGGGAGATGACTAAGTAGGTGATGTTCACAGAAGTAGGAAGGGTAAAATTTGGCCAGCCAATCATGTTGTACCATTTTCTATTTTTCACAGAACTCTTCTATAATATCAAGCTGTTCAGGAGGTTAAACAATAACATTTATTTCTTCCCTCCCTAGGTCAGTGGTTGCAATCCACCACAGCCTGTGCCACAACCAGCTAATGGCTGCTAAATGGTCCGTATGAAATCAGTTTAGTGGATTTCAAGACAGACAGCAGTTGATAAATGCCTAAAAATCACTTCTCCAATTGGCTTCCTTGTCGGCAGTCACAGCAAGTTAGTCAAGGACTGAAGAGGCCATACAAATTCAGCAGTTCCTGGGGGCTAGGAGCACAGACAAGATTGCTTGTGAATACTTTCACCCTGTTGTGAATGCCAGAAGTCTTCAGAGGAGGTCACAGCACTGCAGGTATGTAGCAGAAATGCTAAGTTATGGCCTGAAACAGTGATTGAACACATGGTGGAAAGGCAGGGCCAACCCAGGGGAGCTCAGGTGTGTTCAATACATCTGAGCGACCAGAACAGGTGGAGCCAGGATCCACCCTTTCCCAGAACTCATTTAAGGGTTGGCAGTGGAGGTGAGGGGATCTTGCAGGAGATCCTTACCTACTGGGAGTCTTCTAAAGGTAAGATGTTTTTCTTACTTTGTTTCTGTGTTTATAGTTGTTGCATTTGGTCTTGTTCTCATTTGTTGCAGCCTAGGATTGCGCCACCCTGCTGTTATTGCTGTACTTTGAATCACATTATGGTATTACAGTGTTACAAGGTGCCAGAATTTGAAGACTGTGCTATCCCCTGTAATTCAGACATTTAGAGAGGGGTAATAGCTGAGGTAGGAAAACCCAACTGAGAGACCCAGCCTTAAAGAGATGATATAATAGAAGACTTGATAGAGGCTTTCACACCTGGTCTGGTCCTGCTCAGGAGAGCAGGCTGCAGAGCTGTCAGTCACACTGAACCAGCTTAGTATTCCCTGCAGCAACAATAGAAATCCAATCTTCCTCCCTCTTGGCCTTTTCCACCCAATGGCAAATTTAAACAACCTTACTTTTTTTGGCAGCAGGAAACTTCACAATTAAATATAGAAGCAGAGCAGACTTTCAGATGGAAATTGCAGCAAGAGAACAACAGATGGCATTGTTTGCTGGGCTGGAAAAGCTGCATCTGCTCCTAGAAGAAATGCTAATCGGAGCTTAATTAGGCATTCAGAGGGAACTATTCCCCAACCCCAGGACAATGGCCATGTGTACACGATCCTGAAAAACAGAAGGAAGTAGATACAAAGGCATCAGAAATCCTCCCTGGACCAAGTCCAGATGAAGTGCATAATGGCATAGGGTAACCCAGAGAATTTTCTCATGCTGAAATCTATCCAAGCCACTCAAAATAATAATGTAATTGGCAAAGACTTATTTCATTTGCTAGTGGTCAGTGATTTAGTTTTGGATTTCAAAGCAAACAATCCTAGCATTACACTGCAATCAGATCCTGCCCTGACTGCTCAATGAGGTGTGGTAAGATTAAAGGGTAGCTGAAATCTTTACAGCAGCTACCACAAGTGGGAATGATAGAGTCAGAAAGATCAATAAGACGTGCCTTGCCTAGGATAATTGATCTCTCCATACACAGCAATGAAGAAGAGTAAGGTGGAAAGTGTGGCCTGGTTCATCTCAAATTAGGTGTTCAACCACAAAATGTGCCCTGTGGTGTGTAGTGTGTGAGGATGGCTTAAAGCAGAGCGCAGGATGCTGTTCCTCCTCTTTCTCCAAGGCCATGCAGCTTACACCAAGACCCCAGCTGCCAAATTGGCCTGCACCATGGGGAACCCCATTGTACTGAGGTTTTTCACTTAACTGCTGGAGTTCCGGCAGCATGTGCCAGTGTGGTACTTGGGGCTGTTCTCTGCACCTCTGGGCTTTGCTCATGAGGATCCTGTTTCATGCCCTGCTTCCAGTAGTCCAGTATATACCTGAGCATGGCTGGATATCCCTGCCGCCATCCATGCCTCTTATACCTAAAATATGTTCAGAAACAGGAATTGTTGCTATTTTCAAACAATGCTCTCCAGATGTTGCCAGAAAATTACCAGAGATCAAAGGCATATTGGAACAAGCGATTTAGTGCTGCAGTAAGGAAAAGAGTTTTCTTGGCACCAAGGTGACTTTCAGCAACTTGAAAGAGCAGTGCAGAGAAATGTTACAGGATCCTAAAATGTTTCTTCCTTCAGCACCATTCTGCTTCAAAGGGGTATCACATCCTGGCATATCCCTATGATGTGCTGGGGAACAGGCACCAGATTTTTGGATAAGGGTACCCACTGTGAGTCAGGGACAGCAAGGAAGCCATATGCAGCTTACCATAGACAGGCAGCTCTGCCCTCAGAGGCTGCCCAAGCAAACAGTATTATTTTCATGTGGTGAAGACAGAAGCATCAGAGCTGCCATCCTCCTGCTGTTCGTTGCCCATGCAGTTGCAAGACCAAAGAGAGAGGTCCCTTGTGCTATGAGGTTGTGCCAAATGAGGCCAGCCTGCCAATGAGGCCTTGGATTTAGCTGCTTTGTGAGTGTTGAATCTCAAGGGTCTGGCAAATAGCGAAGAGCACAAGGTCTCAGCTTTCCAAGGACAGCTGGAGAGCTGGTCCCAGCGCATCCGCACGTAGCAGCACATGGGGCTCCCAGCAGGGCTGCCGCTGTGCGGTGTGAATCTCCCAGCACTCATGGTCTGAGAGCAGACGCAGGCCTTGGCTGGCTGCCTGCAGCTTTCATGTCTGTGTTTTAGATCCAGGCTTCCTTCTGAGTGGCTCCAGAGGGGAAAGAATAAACAAAAAGCATTCCCTATAACCTAATTCCTCTGTCAGTGGCCAATTTTCTGCCATCTCTTGAATGTGAGAGAGGTAGAGAGGAAGTGGGAATGGGGAGCACAACAGCCTTCTTGTCTGCCCTCTTTGGCTCCGAAGGGAGCCTAGGGACTCTCCATCAGCCCAGCCCATCTCTTCTATACCAGAACAAGTGCAGACAGCATAGAGCTGAGCCCAGGATCATCCCCAGCATCCTCTTTCCTTGCAGTGTAAGCATTTGAATAGTTATCTTGAAAATGAGGTCATTTCTTCTCCACATTGAGCAGGGCAAGCTGTTCAGCCACCATTCGGGCTTGTCTGGGAGGCTGTTAGAAAAGCTGGCCAGGGCTCAGCACCTGGGGCTTCTGGAGCTGGGGGGGGAGACAATTCACTATTGCTGTAGAGTCCTCTAGTGGTGAACCTTTCACAAACCACCCAAGCATGTTCCCAGATGAACTCAACCTCCCAATCCTATATTTTTTTTTTCTTTTTCTTTTTTGACAAAGTAAAACCACGATAAAAAAAATACATTTCCATTAAAATGCAAAAACCCCAAACAAACAATAACAACAACAAAAAAACAACAACCCAAACAAACAGCCTATCAAATAAACATTTAAACTCAATACAACTGTTTTAATTGCTTACAAATGTAAGGTAGGGATCCAAAATCAAACAAGCCAATCTCCCTTCCCTCTATCCCTCAATTATCCCTTTCATTTCCCATACGGGGCTAGATGATGCTCTTCCAGATGTGTGGGCTGAAACCCTCCATGCGTTAGAAAACTCATGTGATTGCCCATTCAGTTTCTGTTGTTACTGCTGCTCAGAGGAATGACTGAAGAGCCCATAGAGCTGGAACATCACCACACCTCTGCCAAAACATTTTCTGTTTTAAAATCCAGACAAATTCTGCCTGAGCAGTTTAGCATTACAGTGCTGAGGAACATGGGCCAGCTCAGTCTCCAGCAGCTGGGGAGGGGGGGGAGGGTTGGGTTTAGGTGAGGAGCTGAGTTTGGATGAGCTTTAAAGCCAAACTGTTTGTGGTTCAAGTCACCACTCTCTTTTCTGTCTCCTTTCTCTTATGTTGCTCCCAGGCTCCATTTCTGTTCCTATGTCCAAAGATGTGGCCTTATGCAAAATCCATACCGAGCTCCGAGCAGCAATTTGACTATGCAACAGATGGAAAAAAAAGGGGTTACCTGCTCTGAGCTCCCTCTGCTAAAGAGAAAAGCACTAATTTTAACAGGATATTTCTCTTCCTAACGAGACAGTTGTGTCTGTGCCTCATTCTCTCCCTTCAGGCCTGAATCTTCTCAGCTGTCATTCAGCTTCTTCATTAGAACCCTGGAAAAAAAAAAATCTTACAGAGGTTTAAGGCTTCATTACAAGATTTGCTGTCAGATGCTGCAACCAAATAATTGAGCTCTGTTTCTTTCATAAGTGGCTTTTTTATCCTTTCTCTTCCCATCTAAATAATCACCCACAAAAAAATGCCCTTTGAGTTTCATCTTCTGCATTGGGATAACTGCATTAGCACCTGCTGAAGACAGCCTGCTTGTCATTGCCAGGCTGTGTAATTAAGAAGCACAAAAATAATGAAGGAAATAAAAGAAACGTGGAATTTGAGCAGACTTGTTGTTGCTGCCTCCTGTGCAGCACATAGAAATAACACGCAGTTGTAGGGTCACGTAATAACCTATGCTGGCAGGGACCACGGGTCATCACTGTGCCCCATACTGTGCTGCTCACCACAGCCACAGCAGGCACTCAGGTACGGGTGATTCCTCCACATCTCCTCCCTTTCACTACAACACAGCATTATGCATTCAAATCATTAATACGATGTTTCATCTTTTCATGAAGTTGGACCTCCCTCACATTCTGAGCTCTTCCAGCTGAAAGCTGCGTTATTTGGTATATATTTGAATTTATAAAGTCTGTTCCCACTGATTTCCTTTAATTATTTTCCTCTAGGCTCGGTGTCCCACCAGTAACCACTGACACATCCTTGGGTATTTCTGCTGAGAAGGGAAGCTTCAAGCTTATCTCTGCCAAATGCTTTGCAGGGCCCAGGTGCCTGTTGGTTTTGCTGTTAATTAGACTGATTTGGGGAGTGCTTACTGTAAACTTAAACAGAGCTGCCAGCCACGTATCCATCCTGCCTGCCTGCATTAATTTAGGCATCCCCTCATGTCCAAATCAGTAGTCGTATGTACCAGTAAATAGTAATGCTTTCATAAAGCTGAAGTAATAGAGATTGAGAGTGTTATTTCAGCTAAAGAATCGAGCCCTTGGGGTCTGTTGTTTCGCTCTTGTTTTTGCTGTGTCCCATAGGAGGATTTGAAAGTGCTTTCAGTGTGGCTTTTCACTGGGGATTAACAGACGGACCATTGCAGGGGCCCTGGGAGAGCAGATATTGTTGAGTTTGAGTGGGAAAGTTCCCTTTTTCTTCTTCCTCTGTCTTCTTCACACCAGGGGAAAATACAGAGAAAACAAAGGACAGTATTTGTCAAACCTTTCTTCTGCTTTGTGATAAAATTCAGCATCTGATTCTAAATTATGTTATCTAATATTTTCTGGTTTAAATTTCTCCCTTCCCCCCCCAATAGAAGCTTCCTAACAAAAAGCATTGTGTACATTTTAATTTATTTTCACTGCAAAAACTATTCACTGTAAATTTCTCACTAGGTTCATCGCTTCCTTTTTACAGATACGAAGATGAAGCTTCAGGAAAGGAAACCACTCAGATGTCGATAAGTGACGTGCCAGAACAGGTAGGTTAAAGGAGAACCTCTGGGATAGCACATTTTTTCCACAAAACAAGTTCCTTTTTAAGCCCAGGTTGAAATGCAGCTGCTGACATGCAAAGCAGGTCCCTTCTGCACTGTGCAGAGAAGCAGGATGAAACTTGGTTCTGCATATGCTGAATTTGTAGTGTATTGTGGTGGGTACCTCCAGCAGCTTCTGGCATATCTTGTTTTTCCAAAAGAGACCAGAAAACCCATGGGATGTGAACACCATGGGAAAGCCATGCCTGAACACACAGGGTAGACAATGATCTCTGTCTTTTGATGGGTTTTCAGAGGCACCAGCTGAGGCAGTGTTTAGAGCAGAGTCCAAGCATCACCTGCTTTCAGAAGTATCCCTTCCTTCCTTCTAGGAATGACAGTTTCCAGAGTTTGTTATTTATTTGGGATTTTGCTGTCACCTCGATCCAACTCACATCCTTTCTGGGTGGTGTCCCATAATCGGTGTGGTCTGGAGGCTCAGTGGGAACACTGAGACTTCACTTTATCTGCATATCATCTTGCCTGACTTCATGCCTTGGAAACTGTGCTGGGATGGTGCTCTGCCATAATAAGCAAAAAATAGAGGTTGTGTTATCTGTAGAAACCACACCACCAGATGCTTGGTCCATTTGAAGCTATGAATTTATTATCAGAAAAGTCTCCACACATCTCCAATTCATATAAATGATAAGAATTGTTTGTTTCTAGTGCCTCACTGTAACTGCAGCCTGTGTGTGTCCTGAAATAGCTCCGGAAAGGGAGTGCAGCTGGGCAGGGAGGGGAGAAGGGAGCTGGTGCTGGTGTGTAGAGTGTTAATCAGAAATATCTGGGGCCTGACTCTCAGGTGTTGAGGAAGGCATATGGCAAGCCTATATCCTAATCCCCAAACAGAGTGCATTCAGAGGGTGCTGCATCATGCGTGGGGCTGCTGCATCCCACACATGTGATCCCTGGAGCCAGCACTGTGCTGATGATCTGAGGGCTGGAAGCTCAGGCTCCTCCAGACTCCTCTTTGTATTAATTACTTGCTATGTACATCTTGTGTAATTAAAAGCCAGAGCATTTCCTGCCATCCTCAGTGCAGAGGCGCCGTGCTGCTGTTGTAAACACACTTGAGATTGAAGCGAGGCATTTTGCTTCCTGAGCTCTTTGCTTTTATTTCATGTTAAATGCTGGCAGCAGGCACTACCTGCACTGGGCAGGGGCAGAGGGTTCATATTAATTACATGTTGTTATGGAAACAGCACATCAAACTTAGATTGATGTTTTCAGGGAAGGGAGGGATGGAGCTGCTCATAATGGAAAGGCTTGTGGTTAATTTGAAGGGACAAGAGTTTGCCAGTTTGGGTTTTGTAATATTGCTATAGCCTAGAAACATCTCCTGGGTTCATCTGACCTTTCCCTTCCTGTGGCTGATGATTACTGTCTGTATCAATCCATGACCCTGAGCCCTGTGAAAAGCCCCAGTTTGTCAGCAGATCAAATAATAATGTTTCCCACTGTCATGGTTTTGTGCTAAGCGTTCTGTACGTGCAATTTGAACAAGACAGAATTAACACTGGTCATGTAAAATCATGGTATTATGGCTGAGTGCTGGATAAGGCAGAAACTAAAGCTCTGTTCCTGGTGAGAAATGGAAGATTTGGTGCTTTGCAAGGCGACATATCAGAGTAATACTTACAGATATCCCTGATGCCCTGTCTTGGTTATGCAATGGCTTAAATCGAAGGTTGATCGAGCTGAAGCTATGAAACACAGTCATCCAAGAGCAGTCATTCAAAATATACTTGGATGAGACCTGCCTACTCTTTTCTGAATTGACTTCCATGTATTTAAGCTGAGATGAATCAGTGTTAGCAGGTGATTAGATCATTTTTAGATCATTATTTCCATCTGCTTTGAGAATTTAATAGAGGAAGGAAAGAAATATATTGTCACTTGGTCCGTGTCCTCTAGAGAAAGTGTATCCTTTCCACACATCAAGTTTTAAACCTGCCCTGAGCTTATTCTCAGGGGCAAAATGAAGCTACAATGCATCTGGGACTGTACCGTGGCACCAAATTCTCTTTCATGCAGCCCAGGGTAAGTGGTGGAGTAATTATTTTCTAAAGAGGCCCAAAAGACAAAAGGTAAGGAAAAAGAACATTGTGGTAGTAATTTTTCTCATTTCATGGATGAAACTGCTCAGGAAATGACTCTAGCTGAGTTCTGTAAGATTTTGCTGGTCTGTGTGATGGCTGTCATCTGGCATTTCAGGACAGGAACCCATCCATCTGGCTTTGATTTTGTTTATTTTGTCAGTCAAACCCAGTCTGTACCCAAACCTATACCTCCCGTTTTCGCTTAGTATCAGTAGAGATCCATCCCTTAGAAGATCCCTAACCTGAGTGGTTGCTTCTCAGGGAGGTGGTAGCTAATTAGTGTGCATTATTGAGGGGCAAACACATCTTGTAATCAGATCATCCTTCCATTTTTATCCTTACTTTCACAACTTGGATGAGGATCAGCCATGCCACTAGTCAATTAAGGAAGAGTAGACTCACAGTCTAATAAACTTAGTGAGTGCCATGTGAACTCTAATTGGTGGACACGACCACATGCATTGCATTAATAGCTCCAAAAGGATCTGCTGGTCTTCTCATAACATGCTGTTGTTTTAATCAGCATAACCCTCATTGCATTCAAAACTGCCATTGTGATCAGCCCAGCATTGCAGCCAGCATCCCTCTGCTTTCACTAATGCTAAAAAAATTTGACTTGTTAATAGGAAAAAGGGACTAGAGGCTTTGTCTTCCTACCTTATTCAATAATGCTGTAGGCATGAGTGGGTTATAAAAGCTCTTTTTCTTCAAGGTAAAAGACAGTTCCCTGCCAGAAGCAGCTCAAACATCTTTATGATGTCCCAGCGTAAAAAACAATTGAAAAGGATTGTCATAAAGGGAAGTGTGTCAGTTGTGAACTTTACTGAATTGAGCCTAATGTAAAATTCATGCTCAAGTGTCACAAATGAAAGGCGGTTTATTAATCCAACTTATCTGGAACTGGTAGGCAGCAGTCATGGTACATTAAGATCATATGAATATTCCACAGGCTGCTTTGGGGCTCTATTCTGGACACCTCTTGTGAGTGCAGCAGTGTCCATAGGGTTCTGCTGGACCAGGAGCAGCCTTTTCTTCATCTCTCTCCCACGTTTCTTCTCTTACTTGTCATGCAGTGGGTGAGCTGGGGCTAAGTGAAGGCCCTGATAACTTTGCCATCTGACTGATGAGAGTGCAACACCAAGCTAACTGTGTCATGCTACTATATTCCAGTCATGCACCAGAAAGCTTTTTAATTCTCCACTACAGTTTGTATGTTCCCAGGCTAAACTTCCTACCAATGGAAAAGCTGCAGGAGTATAGGGCTCTAAAGCTCCATTTTCACATGCTTTCACCATCTTTCAATGCCTTATTTTTGCCATGTGCTACAGTAAAATGTCTTACAGCTGGTGTACATAGAAGAATGATTCAAATGTTGAGAAAGCCTCAGTGTGCCTACAGAACGTAATGGGTTTTTCAGCACAGCAGCCTTTTGGAAACAGCAGTGATATGGGACTGATGCCTTCTGATGGGGCGAAGAGAAGGAAGGAGGAATTAAAATAGGTTGAATTGAAAGTGAATCCAGCTTGCAAGCACCTCCATCATCTTTTGGTGCTGGTGGGTAGCACTCAACCCCCTTGAGACGAGGGTAAATTCCTGCTCCGCAAGATGAACGTTACCTCCGAGTTTCCGTCTCTCTCCGGTTTGGTTGCCCACGAGGTGGCAGTCGCCACCAGCACATCACTCATGTGCTGTCAGGGCCACGGCTGGTCCGACTCCTCCGAGGGAAGGATGGATTGGGGGAGGATGGAAAAGACACGCCTGCTTTCCACAGGGGGCCTCCCTATGCCCGAGCCCAGCGTCTTTCAGCTCTCGTGGTTTCAGCGTAGGTATATCATAAACAGGTCCATTCTTTTCCTTCCTCAGACTGCAGCAATGAAACAGACAGGACAGCAGAGCCCCTCCAAGTAGAATTTCTTTCCACGTTTTTGCTGCTGGGAAAATCCTCCTGAATCAAGCATGGCTGTTGCAAATGGAAGTGGATATCTCTGCATAAATCAGCTATTAGCTTGTTGCCTACTGCAAGGGTGCCAGAGGAGCAGAGCAGCTAGCTGAAGCTGCAATGCCTATCGCTCCCTTGGAAGCCTCTGGTTTGCTCAGAATACATGAAAGCATCTCCGGGTTAGAGCATTTTAGACTTTGTGGTGTAGGAGTTCGCAATTTGAGGATTTCTTTGTAGGCTCTGATCTGAGAGCCGTTTTCTAGTGGGCAAATTGGCCACATAAATAAGAAAAACACATGATAATTTAGGTAGCAACATTAATTAGCTGATTAGTTCCACTCACATAAATGTGTGCAACTTACAGTGGAACATTCAATAAAGCTGTAGCTTGGGCTCTGGTGAGATTTCTGTATCACTAAAAAAATGTGCTAACAGTTCTTCAGGAAAGGTCTAGTAAATTGTCTCTAAAGTACAGGAAATTGGCTTAGCTCCTTCTGTGTAATATTTGTATTAAGAAGCACATCACAGGCAATAGGGCTGAGAAGAGTCACTGAGGTCTGAAATACGTGGACTCTTGCAGCAGCGATATTACTAGCACCTCTAAGAAAACCTATGGGGTTTAATTTTGCTTCAGGCTCTCAGGAGAGCCATTAGAAATTGCTTTATGAGTTGAAATACCCAAGCTATTATACTCATAATTTGATACTGCAACCCCAGTTACTTGTGTTTCTGCAAATCAGTCTCTCTTTTCTGTCTGCAGAATTTTTTCACTCTCTGCAATACAATCCTTTATAGAGAAGGCTAGGTTTTGCTAGTGGCACAACATACTGGGATGAGGTGTTTTCAGGACATCACTTTTAGCATGTAGGTAGCAATAGGAGAAATAAATCACCGCCTTAATTTGTCTCATAGTGCTAATTGTGGCTTTCCAGAAGCTGCTGAATTGTTGGGCTTCTCCCCAGCCCATCCGTATTCACGGTCTCAACAAGCCATGCTGAGAAGCCTGAGCTGGCTCACGTGCAACAGCCAACATCATTTCTTAGCCCTTTAGCTGGTATATCTGTGCCATGATACCTTTAATCAGGGTGGTGGCTTTAAATGCCATGAGGAAAACATGTGCTCTTACCACACAGATGTGGGATAAGCGGAATTATCCCATTGTTAGTTACCTCCAGCTGCTTTCAGCATTTGCTGTACTCCCACTAAGCCTTTTTTTGTAGAAGAGCATTGGAGTATGGGTTGGCACATCCCTCCCAGTTCATGTCTAAATATTAAGTATGTTGCATTGTCTTCCTCTCTCATTTGAGTTGCAGAACAGATGAAGTGGTGCCTGAGTGCTTCCTCCAGGAGATGTTTAAAGGCAGAGAACTTTTCTCATTGTTCTTTTCCCCTGATTAATCTAACATCACATTCTAGTTAATGTGCAGTTTCCAAGGCTAACTCAGTTTTGATCGAGTTGTGTTAACTTTGAAAAACCGAGTCCAGCTTAAAATGGATGCACTTAGAGGAGGATGAAAGGCCTTTTTTATCAGTGTTGAAGGAAGTAGTTCAAAAGCAGGAATGGTTTCTTTCTGAAGACAAAGAAGCTCTTTCTTACTCTTCTCCTGCCATGAAAGAGATCTTTTGCAGCTAACTGCCCATCAGAGCAGAATTTGATGAACTAGAGATGAAGTGGTGGTATATTGGGAATTTATTGCTGTTGCTGGAATAAAGGAAATTTAGCGTATGTCTGTGCCTCTTCACACTCTCCAAATACTCCCTTACTTCAGCCTTTTTTGGAGTTGTCTTTTTCTTCCCTTCTTTGGAAGCCAAACAACGGTTTTCCTGTCACTCTGGTTAGGGAGAACTACTGGCCTTCTTGTTACCATCTCATACTGTTAATAACCCTAGAAAGCATTGTGGAGAGAGGAGAAACACAGAGATATAAATTCCTCATCCCAATTCTACTAGCTGTTTAGGCCATCAGGATTACAGACTTAATTATGAGACAAAACCTTTTTGCACAAGTGAGATGATTATTGGTGGAAAGCGCTTTTTAGAAGGGCTGCATCTCCACTGAATTGATTCCATCGCTTCCTAAATGAATGTTTAATTGTCACCTATTAAGATGCTCGTTGTCTGTAAAGCAGCCCAAGCCATTGTTGCTGGGTTTCCAGCCCATGAGGCTGGTGACATGTTAGATTATAGCAATAGATCATGCCTATGCTGGGATGTCCAGCTATAAAGCATAGAAATTGAGCAGGAAAACAGTTTGGGCTTTGCTGATATTCATAAGGTAAGGGTGCTTAAAGCAATGGTGGTAAATAGGGCTGACTTAAATTCCTGCTTGTCCTGCTTGAGAAAAAGCTTCCTTAGGTCTCCCTGGCTGTTTCAACTTGGGCGCTTAGAGTTCTCTTTCTGCATTGGAATTACAGAGGTTTTACATAAGATTTCTTTGCTTAAATGGCTTCAAAACTGGGAAGAGACAACACACACGAACACACACACACACATACAGAGCAGCACATAAGCATATGAAGCATGTTGATATAAATTATTAAAAGCAATATCACAGCAAAGTTGGCAGAAATATAACGTACGTAATTGGCACCAGCGGGCTGCATGTGTCAGAGAAAAATAACCAGAAATTAAACGGATATCAGAGCAAATCCAAAGTGGTTTCTTGGTTTGACAAGTGAAATTTAAAGCATGAGGGTGTGAAAAACTCCTTTATTTCCTTAACCCTTTTGAGCCACAGCCACATAAAAATACCCACACTCTGAGCACGTATCCCTTCTTTCCTACAGTTATCTGGCCTGCAATCAGAAATATGTCAGCCTGCTAATTAGCTGCATGGGTTTAGCAGCCATGTGATTCGGCATGTTGGTTTAAGCATGTGCGTGTCAAGTGTATTTGTATTCTCCTAAACCTTTGGGAGTTCAGAGCAGGGTGCTGTATTTTCAACACATGTAGCATTCTTGTTTTGAATTTCCACACTCAGACTTGACAAAGACAGCTCCTGGCCTTCCTGGGGCTGCTGATGTTCATTAGCATTGTGAGATACCTCTGAATACACTGAGGTGGAGCTGCTGAAGATCCTGCAAGGCAGAGAAAGGACAGTGCGTCACCAGTTTCAGCTGAACAAGGCTAATACTCAGCCACTCATTCCTAATCTGCACAGTGACTCATCCACTCTGAGCTCTGATGTTTGTTTTTTACCATACTTCCTCTCCACCCTTTATGGTGATTCGCTTTTCTGCCTCTTTATCATCCTCTTTCATCACAGACATACGGCAGGAACACACCTGGAAACAAGACCTGCAGCACAGGCAGCTTCTCCAGGAAAGCAGGGTTGCAATGGGTTTTTGAGTAAGAGTGAGCAGATGACTGAATGTGAACACCTGCTATGAAGCAATGGCTAGTGGTCTAGGGCAAGCATTAAGTGTGTAAGCAAAGAAGTGCCTCTGCAGGCATACAGACAACCAGTAAGTAATAATAGGTGAAATTCAGTTTGCTGAATCTAGACCTAATTTTCCACATTGGCAACCTGATGATGAAAAATTAGGGGGGGGGGTGCAGGCAGGACATCCAGAAGTGACTTGACACATTGAGAAAACACCGTGTAATTGGAATTCATAGAAAGCTCTGTTTAGTTCATCAGACATGAGAGCAAAAGGTGACTTAACTTGGATGTATGAATACATTTATAAGCATAAGATAGTTAGTGTTAAAAGGCTCTTTAATCTAGTGCAGAAAGGCTCAGCAAGACTCAATGGCTGCAAGCTGAAGCCAGACGAATTCGAATGAACAATTAGGCATACATTTGATAATGGGGAACAATTAACCACTGTAACAAACTACCAAGGGAATCTTCATCAGAAGATCCCTTCAGTTCCCAGACCAGATGCCTGGACAGCCTAGCCAGGAACAAAAAACAGAAGTACCACAGCTAAATTCAATGGTCTGTGACCTACAGGAGCTTAGAGAGTTTGAGCTAATGATGCTTCCTGGTTTTAGTTAAGGACCTAGGGATCTTCCTCTTTCCTAGTTTTATATCTGATATGTATTAAATGGCACCAAAGAACCTGTTTAGGATGAGCACGCATGACCTTGAATGACAAAACTCAAGGTACTGGGCTCAGACCAAAGAACAAATTCTCCCTCCGTTTTGGCTGCCTGTTTGGATGACAGATTTTGAAGCAGAGGTAACAAAGCTCAGTAGCAAAGGCATGAAGGAATAGTGCATTTTCCTTCCACTGCTGTGTTCAGCCAGACATAGTACAGGCAAAGTCATCTCATCCTAGTTGATCTGAATTTGCATGATAACAGATTGTATCCATTTATCATCTCAATATACTTTACTCTTCAGATACATTTATTTAATGTATTTAATTCCTTTTGACGAGTGAACAGTGAAAAAGCATCCTGAGTGCTCTGTCAATTATTTAAAATTACACCCAGAGTGCACTGTAATCTGCTTATCTCACCTTTCCAGCAACTGCTTGTTTTTAAAGATAACCATCCCTTTGCTTCTCTTCAGATCCTCTTCTTGATCTCAAAAGACCAGAAAAAGTCCAAGTGCTGGGAAGGGTGCCCAAGGCATTAGGAGCCCTGGCTGTTTTTTGCCACAGCTGGGAGGGAGGATTTCAGGCAGTTCAGATTTTCCTTGAGGAAAGCTCTTGGATGCACCATCCTTTACTACGGTGTTATGCATTTGTGTCACATTCAACTCCAACTAAGACAAGTTACCATGGGAAGGTGGTTTTTCAAAGGATGTGAAAATTAGAAACCAAATCTTTGGCTCACAAATATTTTCCTAGACCCTAATATCTGCTCCCAAGTACAGTCAGTGAGGGACTGACCCAGACTATGGAAAGCAACCAATGCTGTGAGAATACTTGTCCCATGCACAGCAGCCTTTTGGAGCCTTCTTTCTTTTTCTGTATCACCCAGCTAAAGCATCTCACCGTCCCCTTGAAATCCTGCCTGTGCCACCCCTCCTACGTACGCCCTTTGATTTCAGATGCAGGTGGGAACTGGAGAAGAAAAGGGCAGAACTATGGGAGTGAGGAGGTGGAGATCAGAGACACAGATGAAATGAAAGGTGTAAGTGTGCCCTCTGCTCCACAACCACTGTACCTCGGTTTCCAAGTTTAAAAAAGGAGAATATGCTCTCACAGCCAGCGCCAGGGAGGAACCTTTGCCATTCCCAGACCCAATAGCATAGTTAATGGCAGCCTCTGCTACATCCATGTACATCTACTTACTAATTAAAAATACATAGGCTTCAATTTGAAGTTAAACTGACATATTTAATAGCATCTTTCGGAGCTTGATCATGCTCAGTGAGAACTTGATAGTCATAGTAAGTTTGCATAATAAAAAATTTTGCTCCTAATGTTAAAGTACGATACATTATGCAACATGCATGCAGATGAAGGAAAGAGGAAACCCCTGCATAATTTGTTCCTCTGCCTTCCTAGCTGCAGCAGAAGAGGTATTAGTCAGGTGCGCTTCATTTCCAATTTGTGCCACTGGGTTATGTGTGCATCCAAGTATCTGCATAACTTGATGGGAGAGTGTACTAAGGAAGAAAAGAGCTTGAATGTTCACCTCTGCCTTTGGATGTGCTTTCCCATATGTTTCTGGCAAGTCTTGTATTATATGCAAAAATACAGAGGTAGATTATCTGCAGTGGATCTTAAAATTGGGCTCCCAGGGTTTGTGTGAATATGAAAGTCAATTCTAATTTAGGCAGGTTAGGAACTGCAATGAATTTTCAGTGGGCTAAAGTTAACAGCAGTAAGGTCTCCTCTTATCCCCAGATCATAACATTTCTACACATGTACTGTTCATAGCCATTTGGAAATGAATAACTTGATGTGTAGACAGAAATATACAGCTTAAATAAATTATCTTTTTTTCAATGTTAAGGGAATCCTATTTTCACCCTTTTTTGACATTTATGCATTCATCTCAGCTCAGGTACTTGAGAAACCAGCATTAGTTTCTGCTTCGTGTCAATTTTGGAGTCAGAGTCTCATTGTTTTGGGCAACCCGTTCCCCAGACTAAAGCAGGATATTTTTCTTGCATTGTTTATTAGTGATTCCTGACATTAAAGTTACTGCAGCATTTGTAAAACAAGAGGCTTTTTATTTTTTTAAGATTTCACCAGCTATTAAACTTTCAGGAAATCGAGGGAGTTTTCGTTCTTTGATGGGTAATGATGTGTTCGAAAACACTCGGTGAAGAGTTCTCCCTTGACAAAGAGTAAATAATAATTCGTATTAACAGAAAAGCCTCCACAGCATTTGTCTTTCCCATGCTTATTAAATCTTAAACAAAATATGAGCCTTATAGTATTTTTTATGGCTCAATTTAACAATAACTACTGTTTTCTTTTAACTAAATGCTTTTGCTGCATTGCATGCTAATAAAAATAAAGACGTAAAAAGCAACTGTGCTATACAGTATTTTCTCCTTTGCTCCCATATGCTGTGAGGTCTGCTGTCTGCAGTGAAGATGAATTCACCATGCTTAGAAAAAATGAAAAGTTCATGCTTTAAAAGAAAAGAAGTATTTTGAAGAAGCTTGCATTGACCTCTGCTAGAAGGAGCGGGGCAGCTCTCTGTCCATTCTACAGTCTGACACCAGGTTCTTCCTCTCTGATTGCTGCAGATCTTAATTTCTTACTGTGGTTTCCTTCCCTGTGCATCTTCCTGGGGGAGTTCTGCATGACTCCCATCTAGAGCAGACTCGCGGGCAGTCTGCTGCTAGGCTCTGTAAAGTGGGACAGCTTAATCCTACTAATGGTGTTCTTCCCTCATCTAACCTGGTCAAAGTCTTTTGTGAATATGATCCCCCATTTAAAATACTCTCTGTGTACCTGCAGTGAAAATGCAACAGAATGTCTGATCTGCACCATTTCTGCTGGGGGAGGCTGAGGTTATTATCATACTTGTTTCTCAGTAGTGTACAAACAGAGACCAAACCTGGCTGGCTGATATTCATATGCAGCGCATTTGTACTGTATCCATGTGCTTGTACACTGACCCAAGTTGACTTCTCTCTGAAGATGAGCTTTCAAGTGAACGGAGGCAGCTTCATTCTCAGCAAGGTGATGCCTTGGAGAAGTGATACAAGGAGGTGGCAAAGCAGGCAGTGCTTCACTATCATCTCAATTGCTCTGCCAGGAAACCGGGTTTATTCTCTCGAGCTTTCTTGATGGAAAAGACTTGTAGTATCTGAGAGAATAGCTGGACCATGCAGCATGCTCAGACATGCTCACAGCATACCCTGGGAGCTCTTTTGGAGCATATATGAAGGAACCAGGTCCTCTCACCACAACATCACCACCCACCTGTAAATCAACCTATTTCACAGCCTCCAAGGGTGCTTTCTGTGAGCGAGAGAAAGAAGAATGGGGCGGAAGGACCCAGCGATGAGAGAACTGTATCTACTGAAGAGATAAGAGGTATCTTAATGGCAGAGCCACTGAGGTGAGTGAAGAGGAAAGAAGAAAACTGGTATTTGGATTTCTTCCTTCTAGGTCAATAACCTGAGACTAAATAGCCCCTTGCACCTTTAGCGCCAGGAGCTGTTCAGCGTGTCAAGATGGGAATTTAAGGATATTAAACTCAGCTCCTAGTGCAATTACTATGCAGATGGTGGAAAATAAGTGCTGGCAGATTTAGTGTGGGTGCTTGGTGAAGCTTATATCTATAGAAGAGGCGATGGGCAAACACTGGAGAGGAAATTTCAATTTCTTCACAGCTCTGGAAGACCTGAGATAATCAAAAATATTCATAGAGGGGCTGTTTAGATTCTTCTTTTTGAGAGAAACTCTGTCAGCTGCCGGTCCCTCTCTGTTTTGCTGTCATGTACAGGTTATCTGCAAAGGGCAGATAATAGTCTGGGGGTTTATTTGCTGATTCACAGAATGTGCTGTTGGAAAGCATCCCTCGCTGCCCTGAGCTGCCCTGACTGTTTCTCCCACAGCGTTCCATGTCCTGCTCTGAAGCCCTAGTGCTGCTGCACCCATCCTTTGGTCTGGCAGCATCTCTTGTTATTCGGGGATAGCCCTCAGTGCCAGCCCCTTCCTGACCAGCTCTGTTCTCCCAAACGTTACTATAGGCCAGGCTGAGCTGAACCTGCTGTGGATCAGTCATCAGGCATAATAACCTTTCAGCGTCCTGATTTGAATCTAGATCTAGGACATTATGCAAATCCCTGTCTTTCTGCTACGATCGTATATTCATCTCAGCTGAAGTCGTTTCTTGTTTTGATTTCCTACTTCTCTGAAGAAAAGGTTGCAAACCTCCCGTTTAGACAGAGTTCCACAAAGGACTGAATTTTTCTTTTCTATTTACTTCTAGTCCAAAGCAGTCTTGGTAGGCAGCCTGACAGCAGGAGCTACTCCCTGCATGAGCACTGTGACTAATGAATAAATATTATGTCTAAGATATAACATTTTTCAGTGCTGATTAACCTGAGCTGAAGCGATGGATACTGGCTCCTGGAAACCGTGCTATTGGAGAGAGCAACACAAGCTGAATTTTGTGATGTACTTTAGAACTAGGCCTTCGTAGCTGAGCAGTAACAGCACCATCTACCATTTAAGCTCTTTATAAGTGTGCATGGTGAAGTCACTCCAGAAGCACGTGGGAGTTGTTCAGTGGCTGCACCGTATAGAAAATCCATCAAAGCCCAGTCACACTCGAGACTGAAAATCAGGCTTGGTGGCAGCATAAAAACTTGAAGGGGAGAAATAAATATCTGCTTGATCTCTCAGAGAAAACAACAGCAGTGATTCAATGCAGATATGATACAGTGCAGCAGTGGCTTCATCTCTCTGACAGTGTAGAGGGAGAGAAGGTTTTAGAGCTCTGCAGAAGTGACCCACATGAGTGAGAGTACTGTCCATAAAATGGGTAGGGGTGCATGCAAGACCACCCCCACCCATCTCAAGAAGGGACAGCTTAGGAGTAGGAAACAAGTTGTGGCCCCCATCTGTCGCTCAGTGATGGCTTTATAGACCAGTCAGTGCAAAAGAAGGGTGTTTCACACACACAGAGCTGGTTCATCTCCACTGACCTCTTTTTTGCCTTGGAGAGAATTTTTGGATTTTTATATTGCTGCATTGGAACTAATGAGAGCAGCCTGATCAAGTTGCCAGAATGAATCAGGGTTATAATGCTGCACTGATATTCTAGGAAACAGTCTATTTTAATTTATTTATTTATTTATTTAACTTTAAATTGGTTGAAATCTGATCTTGTGTCTCATTTTTGCACTCAGTGGGGGAATTTTCTGGCAGCGTTTCAGTTTGGAGAATACGTTTCCTGAATATCCTACCTCTTGCAACCTTAAATCTGGAGGGAGGTCAAGCTGGGCAATATTCCCCTCATGTGAGAAGAGAGATATAAACCGCTTCTCATTAGAGAAGAGGTGGAGTTTGGAGCCTCAGCTCTGCACACCTTGGGTTGCTGTAAATGAGCCTTTCCCCACAGTTCTGCTCCAAACCTCGGCTGGACCGGCTCCATCTTGCTCTACTCTGTAAGCTTTCAAATTTCTTATGGCTTGGTTTTGACCTTCTAAAGTCTTGCAGGAAAAACAAACAAACAAGCAAAGGAACATCCACCATCAGCAACAACAGAAAATCCAAATAACAAAAAAAAAAAAAAAAAAGGAAAAGCAAAAAGAAAGCACTCCAGGAAATATCTGTTTTGTCAATATTTGTCCATATGTACCTGAAGGAAGCACCATTTCAACAAGTGCACTCACTCACTAGGCACCTTTTCAGCTGATTTACTGAAACAAGGCTGTGCCTTGCTTACAAACATGCAAACACTTCTCCCAAGCTGCATCTATTCCCACAAGGGTTGCCAGTATTTCCAGTAATAAAGTAAACCAGAAGAAGTAAAGGTCCTCCTCCTGGATGGCAACTTCTGACCCAATAAAAGAATATTCCTTAACCACTTCAAGGAATACTTAAATTGTGTTAAGGAAAATAAACTCTAAGCTGAGTGAAGAAATCAGAGAACAATGTTCCCCTAGGATTAAAGATGATGGATTTCACCCCTAGAAAACCATGTAAGAGTAACATTTAGATGGGAGTTGGATTTTTAAAAAAGTTCTTTTTACTTCTAACATTTGTCTTCTCTTTAAAGTTTTGAAATAACCCGAAGGAATGCAAGAATGAAAGCTTGAATAAACCAAGCTGACATAAGAAATATTTCACTTAATAAGTAAATTTATCCTGTGTGTGGACTCCAGCTTTTTCTTTCAACAGGCAAAGTGAGAAAGCACAGGGTTAGCATTTTCCCCCCTTATCCTATGTAGTTTGTATCAGGAGTTCCCTCTCATGAATGTGTTGTAAGCCTTCTGGGTTTTTTTCGGTAAGATGTTCGTTGCTGTTATGGATCAACTCTGAGTCAAGAGATTTCTCTCAAAAAAAGGAAGGCAGAAGTTGGGAAGCTTTTTGCATAAGTCTAACTACCAGAAAAAGCCTAGAATGTTAGCTTCGCCAATACCCAATGCAGATAGACATCTATTTGCTGTCCAGAAATTGCCTCTATTTACCTTTTTCATTTATCCTGGGATACCAGAAATCCCTTTTTGTAGGGTTATTTCTTTTCTTTTGGCTAGATGGGGAAATCTGTAGATGTAGCCCTAAACCCTCACCTGTTTATTATGTCTATATCAAGCAAGAAAGTCAGTTTAATGGGAGTGAAAAGGTAGAAGCAGTGGATGCATAAAGCCTGGGGATTTTATTTCAGGCTAGATCTAGCTGGTCACATGCACCGAATGTCCCCGTTGTACATATAATTCAAAGCTGTCTGAAGGTTCAGACATCAGTTCGGTCATTATGTCTTACACCTGCCTTGAGGTCTGGAGCACATTTACTGCACTTTTGGGGTGAAGATTCTAGGTTCCAGAAGGAATCTAGTTCATGAGCAGCAGAACAGCTCTGCAAATGGAGCCAGTGTGTGGAACTGATGTCTGGGAGATTTTCTTCAGAATCCCACTCCTGTTCTGAAGAAAAATGTAGAGGCAGCCTTAATGTGATGCATGCAAACAGTTCCTTTTGTCCTTCCAAGTATAACTTGATTCTTTTGTGTATGTGCGTGTGTGTGAAAATACTTCCCACAAATGAGATTTCTGTCTTCTGAATAGCTTTGTCAACTCACAAGGCCATGAGCAGGAGCTGATAGAGAGTTATTTCAGCAAGCTGATGGGGAAAAGGAGAGCAGCCACGGTGGGTGAGATTTAGTAGCACTTTGTAATAAATGCATCATTGTTTTCTGATGCTGCTGCTTCTGTGCTTGTTGCATTAGTGGCCACTTCTTTCACTTCTCTACAGGCAAGAACTGGCTGACAAGCTGGATCTGAAGAAGGCAGCTTCATTTTCTCCCTGCTCCTTCAGCTGGGTGTTGTGCTGCTGTCGGTGGTTGTCTGTCATTATAAGACTATCCCAGTTGGTTTAAATCCTTACAAACTCTTTGACTCGTTGACCTGCTACAACAGCTAATTCCACAGGGTGTCTGCAGTGTGCTAAAAAATAACAGCTTTCTTCGCATCACTTCTAAATTATATGCCTTTTAGCTTCATAAAAATGTCTCCCTCTGCTCTGCAATGAGGGGAGAAGTGGAGCATTAGGTCAGGATTCACCACAGAGTTCATTTTATTCTTTAACTGCAAGCTACTCTTTAAAGTTTGAGCCTGCTTTCTTTAAAATTAGAGGCAAAACACCTACCGAACTGCAATGGGAAGAGTTTCAAGCTTTTACATTTCTCCTTTCTGTGTTAAAATCACTCCCAGCCTTTGTGATCTCTTTGCAAATAGAAACTTCTGCTCCCAAGGGAACTGCCACAAAAATCTGGCTGCAATCTGTTCACATGCTGACGAGTCCATGTGTTTGGAGATGCACTCCCAGTACACAGCACAGCCAGAAAAGTAGACTCCACTTCTTTGGTTCTCTTCTTCCCTCTGGATGCATACATCTTCATTTGGTTACCATCAGAGACTCCTGGGTCTGTGCTGGCAGTGAGGCTTCAGGCAGGAACAAACAAAGGAGTTTTTGTCATCGCTCAGGTTACAAAGAGGATTTATAGCTAATTCTCCAGAGCCAAACAATGTCAAAATAAGTACAATAAAAGCAGAGAAGACTGTTCAGTCTTGCACAGACCTAGGCAGTCAGCTACCTGCTGACATTACCAGCATTCAATCAGTGTGCTTTTTGCTGTTGTCTCCCTGTCCATTTGTCTGCTTCTCACTGTATTTTCTCCTCTCCTTCCATGCAGAATACTCACTGAAGTCAATGCAAAGATCCTTACCTATTTATTTCACAGAGTAGCAGTGAGATGTGCATGTTCCACTGTGTTTTGTCTTGCATCACTCAGCCTAAGGGACAGATAGCCAGCAACACTTGGCTGCTGAAACCAGAGGGTGAAGAGATGCTCCTAATTTCATAAGGACAGAATATGCCTTTTCTGTCTTCAAGGACCACAGCCATCTGGAGAGATCCAAACAGTGGAAAAATAACCTTTGTGGAGTTTATCTTTTGCAAAGAAATGAGAATATTCACAGAAAATAGCTGCTTTGTTAGGATCACTGATGCAGATATAGTGAAGCAGGGTACAGCAGCCAAGCTCTGAGATTCCAGTCATTGAAACAGACAAGGACTTGGGTTTGTTACGGCATCAGAAGTTTTCAAAAGGATTTGTGTTTTGTTGTTGTTTTTTTTACTCAGCGTGGAATAGGAGCAGCTTTGTCATCCTGGAAATTTGTCTGTAGGTTTGGAAAGACTTTTCCTGTGCCTGTTGTTTGTGGTCTTACATCTCACAGTGCAATTGTAACATTGCGCTGATGCTGAGTTGCAGTCTGCTGTTTTAAGTAGCAAAACACAACAATATCAGTGTGGCTTTGTTCCCAACAGGCTCTGAGCCTTGGACCCAGCTTTCAGCACTGAAATAAGTAATGTGTGAACAGGAGGCTGTTGGATCTGGGACACGCGGTGTGTGAGGGGCTGTGCTTACATAAGCCCTTGCTGGGAGAAGTGGTGCATGTAGTCCAAAGCTCTTGTGGGGAGAGGTGGTTATATTTAAGATGCTTTCTGAATTTCTTGTTTCTAGAACCAATGCATCTGAGTCTGGCCCATGTCACAAAGCAGCTTATAATAATGACCATGGCTGTGCTTGTTGCCCATTAGAAGTACAGACTAAACACTGTTAAAAACAAAAGAAATGAAATGTAAAGAAGACTCCCTTGCTGTTGCATCTGTTCTTAACCAGTTTGGAGGTCAAACTTCTGGTGCCCTTCTCTTCTCAGCTCCCAAGCCTATGTGTTTTATAGCGAAATAGGAAACAGGTTTACCCCAAAAATTAATGATACCATAAAACACTTAGCAAACATTTCCCAAACCTTCCTGTGTATTAAGGAAGTGGGCAGAGGCAGGACCCTGTGCTGTCTTACGTGTGGAACACGGCCACACTTCATCTAATAATTTTGGGGTCTTTTTTGTACCCCAAGACATTTGACATATAAATAAGCTGTAATATTTTGAAAAGCAGAGTTTATGTTGCTGTGTGAACTTTCAGTTTTCCTCCACCTCTATCCCTTTGTGGAACCAACTGGGTGTTATTCCACTTGTGATGTAACTTGCCAGATGTGTCTGTGCCTTGAGCTGCCTCTAAAATTTGCTTGAGGTCTGCACACCAGTGTCTCGACAATGCACTGCACCAGGATGACAGTCTGTGTCATGGTATTTCAAGCTGATAAGCTGAAACATATTGGCTGCTTTTATTTAGTAGCTGGATGATGTAATTGCCCTGTCTGCCCTAAAAATTGATCAGTCAGTGAAAGGCACATTTTGACCTACAGGCTGCTTGTAAATGATTAGCCATGAACAGCGTTTGGGGTACTTGTTATCCATTATTTATTACTTTGGTTGTTTGGAGTAGATGTTGAGGTCACATGGTACATATCAGTTCCTACACTGGTTGGATCCATCTCCTTAAGACAGGCCTCTGGACTGAATAATGGCAAACAATGACATGATGACTAGTTTAATAGCTTCCATGAGGGGAGAATTCAATATTTGTCTTTGTAACATTCCATTTATAATTGCTTGCTGGAATATTCATGTAAAAGTGGCACCACTGCAGTCAAAACAAATCCCTTTCAGGCTCTGACCTGATTCTTATAGATGATTTTTATTCTCACTTTCTATCTTAACAAGCACAAGGTGACACAGTAATTCTGGTGCATATAAGCTATAGTACATCATGCAGTAATCAACAGGTTTCATATGCCACAATATAGACAAGAACTCAATTTAGCATGATGAATGGATAGCCCAGAATCTGTGGAATTTTTGGAGGACCATCCTAGGCTGGAGAGATATTTTATACAACATTTGGAAACATTTGACCCACCAAGTGTTTGGGGTTTCTGTGTGCCACATTCATGCAAGGAGGAATCTTCGGAATGAAGAAGGTAATGGAGAGATGGTAATCGCATCACTTGGAGGTTATACCTCTGGGCTCAGGCCAGCTGGACCAGGCTTTATCTATATTTGAAACATGCACTGGTTTTAAATGTCCACCAGTTAGCTTTAACCTCTTGACTTGGCATGCAACAAATCAATGAGGGCTGATAGACTGTACAAGCTGCTGGTGGCAAATATTTACAGCTGTGGTTCCTTTGCTGGCTTGGAAGCTATAAAGTAGCAATGTACATTTTCAGAGAGGAAATGTTATCTTTCCATTTTTCTGCCCTGACTCAAGCAATATGAGCATAAAGAGATACATATGTGTGAGGCAGTAGTGTTCATCTGGAGGATGGTTGTTCTCTGTGTCATGGACAATGGAGCAATCTCATCTGTGGCTCCATAACTGTTGTGTGGCAGCTGATTTTAAGAAGCTGTCAAGATCTCTCCTTCCTGCAGAGCTGAGAGGGTATCAGCAGCGTAGAATGAGGAAGCTGAAATGAAATATATGTATATTATAAGCATATGTGTATACATAACAGAAAGAGGGGAGGGGAGGAATGAACAAAGGGACAAGTGAATATCAAAAGCACTTAGGATCCTTCAGAATGAACGGTGCTACAGAAATATAAGATATTATCACAATTACTTTTATCAATAGTACAATATTCTCAGCTTGCTTACTTCATTATAGTCCCATTGCAACACTGATGTTGTCACCCAGCCTATTTTAAAATGGATTGCAGTTTAGTTTTATCTTTTGCTGGGCTAGAAACAACTCTGAGAACTCCAGCTAATGTGCTTTGGAGTGACAAAACAAGTATGTTTTATGAAGCCAAATAAAAGTTTGCTTCATCAACAACTTGAGAGTATAAACAACTGCCAGCCATCTAAAGGAGTAGAAATCCTTTTATTTAATCGCAAATTAAAAAACATAAACCACCTTAAACACAGAGCTACTGTCACATCAAATCAATACAATAATTGTGCTCCAGCAGTTGTAAGGCACACGATGCTTAGCATCTTGCATACTAAAAATAAATCAATCACCAGAGCAATAAGCAAGTTTTATAATATATGAGTAGATTATGGTATATTAGCACATTTTGTATTGTATGACTGCTTTTCCCCATTTGCTGAATGCGTTTAATACAAAGGGGAAATCCGTCATCAGAAAGTTGTTATCAATTCTTTTTGTTCCGGTGAGTTCCTTTTAATAAGAAAATCACTGGAATAAGGCAAGAGATGCTCAGGTCACACTCAAACCCCACAGCCAGGTTTTGCTGCACAGTCTGAGCTGTTCTTTACAGTTTGGTCGTCTGCTGGATGGGAGGATTTAAAATATTTTTATTAACTATAATAATGCAGAAATGTCTTGGGGACTGAAATCCTGGATCTTCCTGGATGGCAATCTGCTGGCTTGGAGAAACAAAGATCTTAAAACAAATATCTTGAGTTTTGCACTGCCTTCATCAGTAGCCCAGGGTTTGGTCTTGTTTTCACTTGACCATTGCAAATGTCTCATGTGTACAGAGGGAGAGATGCTCTCCTGGTGCATGGTAACTCTATGGTGAATGGTAACTCCATGGATCACTTGGCATAAGGACACTGATGTCTCAAACAAAACTCTGGATCTAGTTGAAAGCCTGAAATCATACTGAAGTGCTTAAAACATCCTTCCAGACCTTCTTTACCCTGCCCATCACATTCTATTGGTGCCGTTATCTGAAGGTAAGTCACAGAACCACCTCAGTGAAGTAAGACAAATGGAAGAACAAATTGCTTTCTCACTAGTGCACAGATGAGAGGGCTCTTTTGGGGCAGATCGTGCTGGTTGATTCATCAGATGCCTGAGAGGAGGAGTCTTTGCTGTCCCCCAGTGTACAGCTCAATTAATGTTGCAGTCTGACTTATCTTGGACCTAACCTCTGGTGATGTACCAACCAAATTGCCTTGCATAAATCTTCTAGAAGTTTTTGGTACCTGCTACGTTGGGAACAAGGATGCATAGAGAGCCCTGATAGTAATACAGAATGACCAGGGAATCAAAGACACCAGATGATCCAAGGACCACAGTTTTCTTCAAAAAGGAGACCATATCTGCTTTCCCTTGGGACTGCTCCTTCCCCATCCAGATGCCTCTTAGCTTGGCTCTCTTACACAGCTGTCAGTAAGCACCTTGCCAGCAAGGCCAGCAAGAGGCTGAAAGCCTTCCCTTGATGTTGGGAGCCACCTGCTTTCACAGCAATGCTGTTCTCATAGCTCTGCAAATGCTGATGTTAATCTATGGCTTTTCTCATGCTCCTTGTAAACAAAGCTTTAGAAGTGCCTGACATTAGCAGGATTTAGCTGCAGGTAGCTCCTGCCTTTCTTCTCTCTTCTGTCCTTGCTGTACCTGATAGTACAGTCCCTCTTCAACCCTTCCCCCGCCCCCCAGTAGCCCCAATGAGTTCATTTTGTTAACTCCAGATGTACTGGTGCATATTGTTGCTATGGGGAGGGATGCAGAGGTTGGGACAGGCTTGCTGTTTGCTCACGTTTCTCATTGCCACTTTTTCTCCGAGATCCATCTTACAGTGGCCAGATTGGCAAAAGCAAAAGAGCTGTCTCAGAAGAGCAGCTCCACATTGCTCTCTGCCAGTCTCTACAGCCAGCAAATTTGAAACTCATATAAAGCGTAATTAAAGGGGGGTTATGGAGGCAGAGCTGGAGAAAAGCCTAAAGGAAGTTGCTGTACAAAATGGAAGTCATTTTATTTCCTTGTGTTAACTGAGGCTATGCCTTTCTCTTTGTGTCTGTATTTGAGTTCCATGATCTGAGAAAGAAGAAAAACTGTTGCTTCCCATCCACAAAACCATCAAATATTTTACAAAGATGTCTGCAAGCTGCTCATAGGAAACATGCCTAACAATCAGAAATGTGTCCCCCTGTGTAACAGAAGTGTTAAGTCATGGCCTGAAGCAGTGATTGAGCACCTGGTGGGAAGGGAGGGCCAACCCAGGGGAGCTCAGGTGCATGCAGTGTAATGCAATGCAATGCAGCTGAGGGACCAGACCGGCTAAAGCCAGGATTCACTCCTTCCCAGCCCTCATTTAAAAGTCGGCATGGGGGAGGTCAAGGTATTTTGCTGGAGCTCCCTGCATACCTGAGGTCTTCTAAAGGTAAGCAGTTTTTTTCCTTTGTTTCTGTGCCCATGATTGTTGCACTTGAGCAAATCCCCACTTGCTGCAGCCTAGGACCTCAGTGCTCTGTTGTTACTGCTGTGCTTTCTGTTGTGTTACACTCTCAAAGGCAAAGCCAGGTGAAGAACCTAGATGTCCTGAGGCTCATGTACATGTTGCTGTCTGTGCCATGTGTTCTTTCTGATCCTGAGTGCCTTTTGCTTTCTGTTTCAAGGCTGTGCCAGGGGTTGCAGCTTGGGGAACTGCCACAGTGCTGCTCCAAAAAAAGCAAGCAGTACCAACCTGATACAAACAGAGATTTATGGGGGGGATAAAAGTATTAGTGAGGAACTAAGATGCCCCCAGAACAAGCCCCAGAAGCTTTTGGCAATGAGCCCTGGGTTCTCATCTTTAGCCCATTACCTTACTTGCATTTTGGGAACTGTAGAGTGATAGAGTCAGTTTATCCAGATGATACCAGGGAGGTGATAAAAAGGAGTCATTAATTAATTTGAGTTACAAGGGATATGTTATTGGAAGCGTATGGCCCTACAAGGTGCTGGTTCCTTGGGAGTATATTGCATATGTTATTGGAAGCATATGGCCCTACAAGGTGCTGAGGGCAGGCTACAAGGCAGGCTGAGAGAAGGTGTACCCACAGTGGTGGTCAGTGTCCTGTGTGGCCAAGGTCCTCTTTCCATTGGCATCAAGTAGCAGGTGGCTGTGGTTGGGCTGGAACCTGAGCTGGGTTCACCCTGCCTGGTTCACACAATGAGGCCACTTGTTGCCCTGGGCTGGAAGAGTGCCTAGGGAAGGTGAGAAGGACACATTTTGATCTGGGAGGGCTGGTCAGAACCCTGCTATGGATGCTGGGTGATTAAAGTTGCTTTCAGGTCAGCATCTTAATCTTCACTGAGCCAAAAAACCTGGGGAAAAAGCAAGAGGGGCAGTTTTCAGCCGGGTTGGTTTCAATTGACATCTTTTTTATGAGTTGTGCTTTGATGGCAGATGCCACGCATTAGTGTTATTTATGCATTAAGAAACCTATAATTGGAGACCAGCAAGTGGCCTCATGAGAGTTGACCTTATTTATTGAGGAGTTGACATGTGAATGTCGGATTTGTGTCTGTGACTTTTTTTCCCCCTTTAATAACCACTTCAATATGCAAATAGTGAGTGGCAAAATAATGGAAATAAATAAAACAGCTATTCTGGTTATCTCTGGAAAGATTTGTGTTTGCTGCAACTTTGGAGGCTGTACTGAGATTAGACTGTCACTTAATCAAGAAGTAAGTGAGAAAGAAAGGCATTTCAGATGCAGGCATATGTGAATTGTAAATAGCCTGCAGTGCAATCTAAAGAAAGAAGAAAGTATAAAGCATATTACAGAGCCATTTGCAGTTCTTTGTTCAGGTATAACTGATGCTTACAGTTATTTCGTTAAATATTCTATTTATGTGCTTTTCCATACTGAATAAAGAGTTATCCTGGTCCCTGGAGTGAAGGAGATTCACAAAATACCTGCATTCATGTGCTGAAAGCAAGGCATTAATGGAGCGGTGTAACTGCAGGATATGAGGCATCAGCAGGGAGAAGATCAAGGGAACGAACTGTTCCCTATTGCAATGGTAATTCTGCCAGTAGATGCTACCAAGGGAAGAGACAAGAAAGAGCCTCTGGTGCTAGGCACGATCTGAGTAGGAGAGCTGGAATTACGTGACAGTAAAGGTTGTGATCAGTCAGACATTGGGTTTTCATGTTTCAGAATGCTTTGGGACTGCCTGCATTGTGAGCAGAAGCTCCTTTGCCATTACAGGAACATGACTTGCCATCCAGCTGCTCTCCCATGGCTTTTTCTACTGCTCTGCTACGTGGTCCCATGGATCAGGGGGATTCATTCCATGTAGCTGTGACCGCCCCAGGCTCCCTGTAAAACTAATGGTGACAGATAAACGCTTCTGGATGGTAATTTGTATCCTCAGCAAGCTGAACTGCCCTTTCTCTTTTCCATGATTATCTGGACAGGTGATAAGACTCCTAATTTGGTGCCTGAGGTAGCTGCCTGACTTTGGTGGTATGAATTGCTCCCCTGGGGTTTGCAGTTACATCTCCAGGAACACACAATAATAAAACAAACAGCCCAGGATTTTCCAGGTGCTCTCAGCACAGTCCAGTCTTCATGAGGAGATCACAGAATACAAACCAACCCGACTCAGACAGACAAACCTCATCTGTTTGCCTGCTCTGTTTTCCTTGCTAATGTGTGCTCCGTCAGAGCCCTGCTGAATTCTGAGAGTCCAATTTCCAGATGGAAATACTGTAATAAGCCTCTGTTCTCCAGGGAGGATGGAGAAGAGGGCTGCCTCTGATGCTCTGAGGGCTAAATATGTTCCCTCCTTGTTTCATCTTAGCAACTGCCCTGTTTGGTGATGGACTGACAGATATTGCTTTCCTTTGCTGAGTACCACAGACGTTTTCCAGACAACGGGGTATCTCTGCAGCACAACAATGGGCTTTTGACACAACCAATTCACATTCAAAAGTTTGTGCACTGAGAGATGACACGAATTACCATGTGACAAATCTCCCAGTTAATATTTTGACAATTAACATTGAAATTGTTGGAACTGTGTTTTTGTTCCCCCTCAAACTTCCTGAGATCTTTTCTTAGTTCAAAACAGAATAGTGTTCTTTTTTTTTTTTTCCAAAGCTGTAATAAATATGCATTAGGAAGGTTGATTGTATGAAACAACAGACTGAAACGCATCTCAACATTGTTACACTTCAAAACTTGACGACCTGATGCTAATTCTTTCCACAGTACTGTTATTGGAAAACTACCAGAAGTGAGACTTAAGAAAATGTTCTACTTAAGGTGCTTCTTCTGCACCTTTAATTGTGTGTGTAGGCAAACATTGGCTAGTGGTTGGCAGGGCCAGAGTTGTGTATGTAATAGAGCATCAGGCATAGCCTTTAATGCTACTATAATAGAAGAATTGGGTCTTCTCCAATAGAGGATTAATTCTCCTCCACCATGTTAAGATCAGAGGGTTGGAGCACCTCTCCGATGAAGAAGGGTTGAGGGAACTGGGCTTGTTCAGCTTGCAGAAGAAAGAGCTCTGGGGAGACCTCATTGTGGCCTTCCAGTACTTGAAAGGAGTGTATAAACAGGAGGGGGAACAGCTGTTTATGAGGGTGGATAGTGATAGGACAAGGGGGAATGGTTTTAAACTGAGACAGGGGAGGTTTAGGTTGGATATTAGGAGGATGTTTTTCACACAGAAGGTGGTGACAGACTGGAACAGGTTGCCCAAGGAGTTGTGGATTCCCCATCCTTGGAGGCATTCAAGGCCAGGCTGGATGTGGCTCTGGGCAGACTGGTCATGACAGGGAGATTGAAACTGGATGATCATTGTGGTCCTTTTCAACCCAGGCCATTCCTCAATTCCATTATTGTATCAAAGAGCAGGGTGTTCATGTGAACCAAGTTGATCCCAAAAGGGACAAGGAGAGAGTGTGAGATGAGCTGGCTGATACAATGAAGAAAACCTGTGGTTTCACTGTGTTATTTGCAGAGACCTTATCTGCTCGGTTCACAGATGGCTGAGAAGAGATGCTTTCAGGGCTTTGCTGGCAGATTCATCCATGGAACTGAAACCTGTCAGCATGTGATAATTTGTGTTATTCTATATTTAGAGCAGCAAGTCACAGTAGCAGTTGTTCGTGTCTGGTCTTTAAAGTGTCAAGGAGAAAGCAAGGCTTCCTCAGACAGGTCTGAATGTCCCTGAACAATTTCTGCAGAATAGATTTTGCTGGTTCATTTCACCTCAGTCAATACCACTGTTTATTGTGATGATCAAACACAAAGTTAAATAAGGGTTGGTTGTAATTAACATCTGCGACTCGCATGTCCAGACCTATTTGTGACACATCTTATTCCCATCGGAACTGTGATTCCTTGATCCAAATGGATGATCTTGGCAGGACAAAAGCTGTTTCACTCTACCCATAGACCTGGATGTTGTCCAGGATCTGAACTCCATGGCTGGCTCCTTTCTGGACAGCCCAAACCAAAATTACAGGAGAGGTCTGCCTTCCACTTGGACTTCTGGTTCTTCCAAATCTCTTTCATGACTAAATACAGCTGGGATCTTGATGTTCTGCTTAAAAATAATTTTTAAGTCTAATTTTGCCACTTGTTTAAGATAGTACTGAAAATATTGGAAATATTCAAACCCTCACCACATCCCAACACCCCCAATTACTCTTAGGTCTAAGTAGACCATCTCAACAAAACTGAATCATTTAGTTCTGATGTCAGCTCTTTAAAATAATATATATATACATAAACAAAAGAAGCATCCATTTTCTTTTCAAAAGCATATTTTGAGTAACAGCGTGACAGCTTTCAATTCAGAGACTGTTGCAAGTGGGACATGCTGACATTATCTGTTTCGTTTTCTGCAGAATTAAATCTCACGACAATCAGGAAATTGTTGTGCTGAAAACAACTTTCTCTGTCCCCCAGCAATCTGACAAAAATATTCTCCTCGTTATGCCCTTCCCAACTGCACTCTTTGCTTTTTTTCTGGCCTGTCAGTCAATGTGAGTTTATGCTCGATGGCCTGGCTAATCCTTGGCTTCTTTGCTTGGATCAGCTGTGTTGCAAACCTCTGTGCTATGTATACCTGTCCTCCAAATAGGGGCCTGAAGCAACCAAAGCATTTTCCATGAGTCATGGAATAGCCACCAGATAGCAGTACTATTCCATTTGGGACTAAAGCTGTATGGAGATCCAGCCTTATCCGGCACCTCCGCCCCAATTCTCACCGCTAATCCATCCATTTCTTCAGTTTCTCAAATCATTTCAAACAGCACAAGTGCATGAAAGTAGAAAAATAAATTGAAATGCTACCTCTATTGCTTGTGCCACAACAAGGGAATATAAAACTTCTCAGAAAAAAGAAAGAAAGAATCATGACAGGATTCAGTAAATGCTTAGAATACTGAGTCACAACAAAAGACCCTAATTTGTCTGTTTTCTGTTTGTTTCAGTGGCAGGTGAAGGAGACTTGATTTAATTATTTCTTTTAAAGGGGATGAGACAAGTGTTGATTTAGCAGTTTAGTCATCAAAGCAATTCCACTCGCAGAGCTGCAGAACTCCAAAGAAACATATTCACAAGCTAGGATTAACATCCTGCATGTGGCAATGCAAGAGCTATGCCAGCTTTCTCTGTAGCATTCAGTAAAAGGCTTTGTGTGTGTGTGTGTGTGTGTGTGTGTGTAAGGAGGCTTCTATTGAAACTAGATTACAAAATATTTCTTGGAATGGAATGAGGCAGTGAACAGGAAAAAAAAAATACAGAAAATAGTACTCATAGCGACATTGCCTGGTGAATAAATTTCAGCATTCACAAGATCAATAGTAAAGTATGAGTCAAATTAAGAGGCTGATGCCAGGAGAACAGGGGGAAATTAATTTTAAAATGAATGTTGAAGAGAAATAGTGGTGTGGTGTGGAAGGGAAAGATGAGCCTGGTCCTTCCAGGTGGCAGGAATCTCCAGAGGAACATCACATCTCCTGCTTGGGAAGCAAAGGGAAGCCTAGAAGGGTACAAGGCAACGAAAGCAGCCCTTATGAAGCTGGCAAAACAAATTCCTGTACATTAAAATATCATATTGTTATGAGGTACAGTGAAGTGTTTTTCATGCCGCTTCACAGAGTTGCTAGACGTGCATCTTGCCCTGGTGACTCCCATGGCAGCAGTAGAGAGGAAGGGAACACATTGTTAAATGCCAAGGGGCTATTTTCCAAAGTTGCTGGCACCTACTTTATGAATATGGAGTATGCACACCCAAGATCTCACTGATCCTTTGGCTGCCTGGGTTAACTGGATCCATGGGCATGAAAGGCATGATTTTTATAGGTGCAACATGTATCAAAAGTAGAAGTATGCGTGTACAACCATGCCTGTCTGTATCCCACTTAAAGATGATAAACAGTGTGAAACATACATCCAAGAGAGCAGGTGTTGGGGTGGGCAGCAAGCCGGGCAGTATTTCTGCTCTTGGTTATGCAGCGCCTCATTCCTTTGCTCTGCTCTTCATCCTTGTCCAGAGAGCTGAGAGAGCCTCATAGTCAAAAAAGGCAAAGTTATGTTGGCTGGAAACTGAGTTGGGGATCCATTTGATAGAGACTTCGTCCAAGTCTTTGCAGAGAAGCTGTTGGGAAGGGTATGGTGACATCTTGCGTCCAGACTGGCTGGTGAGCCCAAAAGCAAGTTCTGAAGAAAAGAAATATGTTTTGTCTCACATTCTCCTTAATAGAACGTCAGTTTATGATGTTTGATTTTCAGTTTTGTTTTTCTACCACCTCTTGTTTAGCATCATATGAACGCTGTGAGAAAAGCAGCCTGGCAAAAGAATTTAGAAATGCTTCGTTCCTTTTCTTAAACCATTCACTCTTACCAAGTGATAAAACTGGAGATTGGTTATTAAGATGCAATCGAAGGAGCGGTTGGAGTTATATTCATGAGGGAAATAGTTGCCACTGCATTGCTTTTCATCCTCTGAATTTCCTCATAAAAGCTGAGAGCAAAATTCACTCTTCATTTTTTGCTTCTCAGAACTTGAAGATTAATATCCCACCCTAGTTATGACAACCACTGTTCTGACTAACCCTCATTTCAGTCACGGCCTTTCACAGTTGAAAGCAAATCCTTGTTCAGAAGCTGTGAAACTTATGATTAGGTTCATTTTCTTCTGAAAATGCAGTACTTCTGGTCCTTAAATAAACAAGAGAAAAGCTCTTTTGCTAATTTCTGGCTTCAGTGGGGAAGCAAGCTCCTAGCATTTAATACTTTTTTGCCCATTAAAATAATTGCAATAATTACATAGTTTTTTAAAAGAAAAAACCTACTTGGAAATAAGATAGATGAGCTCAACAGTGGCTGTACCGCATTTGTAGTTGATGAGACTTATTGTGTTAATCAATTGCCGCCAACTTAGATGGCAGAAGTGGGGTGGGATGTGGATGTATCTAATTGTCAACATTTGAAAGAATCTGGGTGTAAGTGCATTGCTGCTGCAGCCAGTCTAGGGGCAGGAAACAGGGCAAGGTACAAGCTATCATTTATACTATAAAAATTAGAAAGAGCTCAGACTTGCTGCACGGCCTGATTCCAGAAGCTGCACGAAATGTCAAAGAGCAGGTGCTCATAAATAAGTGGAATATTTCTTTTTAGATCCTTCATGCAATTTTCAACAACTGCTGAAGTAAAATGAAAGGTCTGTGAGCTGAAGACCTGAACATCCACTGAAAGCAGTGCATTGTATTGTAACATTCACCCTGAAAACTTGCTCTGATCCAGCCAGTCTTATCAGTAGCAGTGGGATTTCTTGGCTATTTCGAAGAGGTTCCTGTATTTTTCACTAAAATCCATCCATAATTTTAGTGGATGCTGTGATATATTCAGGGAAGTACAGTTCAATTTCAGAATCAGAGGAACTGGACTCACAGATGGTGAAACGCCATAATAATTTACTCGAGTATCATTGTAAACACATATTTAACATATCATGAGTCTCACTAAAAAGTCTGCTTTCAGGCAAACAGCAGCTTAACATCATAAAAATGAAAATAGTCTGTGATGGCTTCTAATAAAATTCCTGATTTGTTGGTTTTTATTTAAAAACAATCTTGAAATGAAACCTTTTTTTTTTTGCATCTGTAGTGGACCCGTAGTTTAATTTGTGCTCTGGAACAGGTATAGGTCAGAAGTTCTTCAGAGAGTCTAGCGAAACAGTATCTACATATATCTGTCATTGGCATGAGCAGCCTCGGTTTTATGGTGCAATAAAGAATGCTATTCAGATTGCTTAGATACTGACGTCCTGTTGTCTTGACTCATTGCTTTGTTTTCTCTCTGAGTGTATTCATCAGAATATGGATGGTGTTAATCATCACCTGCTTCCCTCTTCCTCTCTGGGTTAAATTCCAACAAACTCTCATTAAAGAAAGGACTAACTGTGCTCAGTTTTTGGACAGTCTCCTTCTCGCAACTCGTTGTAATGGGCCTTCAACAGGAGAATTACATACGTCCAAATTGGTCCCTCTATGGATTCTCCCAAGAGGGGATAAGTGGCTATTGAATTTAATGGGATTCTTGGTGACCGTCAGAGTTAAACACCAGGTGCTTATTTGATAGGACAAGGGTTTTAACTTCTTGTGTTTGTGGAATACTGAAAACATTTGTCAGCGTTTGATCAATAATAAATAATATTGATAATGAGGGCCAGGATGCAATGAAACCTATCTTGTGTTTTCAGTGTGAAGTGAATATATGTGGTATATGTTTATGCACGTGTGGTGGGCTGGGACAGTAAATCATGCATTGATAAATCCATGCTATATATATCTCATAAGGAATTATGTGTATCTATAGTTTTTAACTCTTTTGTTGTGGAGAATCAGATGGGTCATCATTACCCCTGCTGTTAAATGACTTGCATCTTTTAATTTTTCATGGCATTTTTATGGCATTCATTACTCACATGAAAGGTGTTCTTAAACCTCAGTATTTACTTGGCTCCTCAGAAAGGGGTAGGAATCTATACCCCTAATGGTGCAGGAGTGACAGCTTCTGACTGAACCTTTTCATGAAGCAGAGCTTTTGCCCAGAATCAGCTATGCAAGTCCTTTGGTGCTGAACTAGCAAGCATGTGAATTTCATTATCTGCAATAAAGTGCATGAAATGAAATCAGGAAGCGCCTATTTGTCATAAACACCAAGAGCCATTAAATCACTGAACTGTGAGATGTCACATTTGTTCCTATTAGGTCTTGAAATGTGAGACCAGTGCATGTTACTACCCTGCCTTTCCTGGTCTTGGAGGCTCGGTACCAGCATGGCAGAGAACACACCTAACATGGGAGACTGCTGTGTGGCTCAAGGAGGGAAAAGAGTGGTATGGAAGCAGTGCTGCTCTTAGTCAAAATCAGTGTGCTTCTGCTTTTAAAGGTGTAAATCGTGCACTTACAGGCAGGGTGGGAAACTGCAGGAGAATTGGGATTGGAAGTTGTAAGATCAGAAGCAGTCAGAAACAGGGGAAAAAAAAGCTGATCCTGGAACAATTAAATCACCACAAGGTAAGGTGAATTCAGCCTCCAGCTTAGCTTTTGCACATAGTTCAGTACAGACCTCTTTAGTATCATTCTCTGAAGTGGGACTTTAATGTCTGTATCTGTACCCCAGTTTCGCAGACGTCAGCAGGATTGCTGAGGCACTGAATGTCAGAGGTAGAGGGGCTGGCGGTGCTGGGATTGCTGCCAAACCAGCTGAGATGCACTCAGCCAACAAATGCTGATTCCATCTGTCCCAAGGTAATAATCCCAGTGAGCTGGTATGGAAATCTAACTGGTCCAACCAGTGAATGCTGGAGAAGCAGTACTGTAGGGATGCAGAACAGCGTCCTGGCCTCAGTTGCTGAAGAAGAATTCAGAACTGGGCATCCTCATGTAGCTTTTTGTGTCTTTGCATGCTCAGCTGCTTCTGGCATATAGAAACACTGCGAGTGAATTATTTCCAGTAGCATCCTTCTAATGACAAGACCAACCAAAACAGAAAAAGAGGAGAGTCTAGGCACTGCTGTGGCTTTGAGAAGCTCTCTTTGGAGGCAGCATATATTGTATCTTCACCTAACAGGATCCCGATGCTGCCCTGTACTGGCAGAGGGTCAGAAGTTCAGGAAGCAAAAAGGGCATCTGGAGCATATATGCTGTTGGCAACTTCCTTAGCAATACTGCTAAGGAAGGCATGCACAGACAAACAAAGCCTCTGCCCAAGTCAGCTCACAGTTTTACTTTACAATGCTACTGCTTCAGGCGTCTGTCATGGATGACGTTGTAGGTTGGTGTGTACACAGACAGATGGAATCCTTTTTTACTTGTGATTTTTTTTTTTTAGTTACTTTTTTGTTGTTGTTTTTAATTGATCCTATGTCTTTTGACGCTTTGTATCTGTTTTTTTCTGCTTTGTCGTGGGAACGAAAGACAGATTTATGGCTCCTTGTAAAACTTCAGCCTTGTTTATAAAATGCTTTTGATTGATTAAGTAATAAAAATGCTTTTAGGACAGGGAGGTAAATCTACTGAATAATTGCTCAGTGCTTTGCATTATAACCTTGTTACAGCAACTGGACTGGGCAGGTCTGTTACTCCTATCTCTTGCCCCATTGGGACCATCACCTCCAGTACGCTGTTGTGCCCCAACTGTCAGAAGCCACAGAGAAACACAAGAAGGAATCTTCCCTTTTCAAAGGTGATTTCCTAGATGGGGGTGATTTCAGAGGCAGGAGTGTTGCTAATTTCCAGCTACAGCTTGGAAAAGCTTGCTCTGAGTGCAGGCCCTCTGCCTGACAAAGAGATCTGAGTAAAGGAATCACCAGCAGTGAGCAGGGTGTGATAGAATCAGGTGCACTGGAGTAACTTTTAGACACTGGTGGTGTTGGCACATAAAATGCTTTCATAGCTTGACTGGTTTTTCTTTATGATGCAAAGTAGGGACTCAGATCACATCGGACTTCAGCAATCCTGAAGGACATTCATGGAGGGTTGTGCCTTGATTTAATTCTTTGGCCAGCCTTGTAGCAAATGTTGGATGGAGGGGTTGTTTGGTGCAGTTCAGCAGCACGCATCCCAGGCAGGCTGCACAGCTGGCCCTCCTGCCTGCTGCTCCCTCAGAGCAGCCCCTCTGCTGATGGGAGCCAGCACACACCTCTAGATGATCCTTATGAGTCCTCTCCAACTCTAGTTGTTGTATGATTCCATGATTCAACAGCCATCGCTCTCTGCAAATACATTCTATTTTGCAATACTTGCTTTGAAGGCCTCAGCAAGGTACCAACTTCCTTCTCAGGGCCCCAAACCCAGGGGTGTAAATGCACTTCCACCCTCTTATTTTTTTTTAACAAAGTCTCTTGACTTTGTTGTTCATCAGCGTTGGAGGCGGGAGGCTGATTGCTGGGGCTGATTGCAGCATTGATGCCGCTGATTACATGGCCTTAATTACAATGATGAGGAAAAGACTAAAAAGTCACCGAGCCTTAAAACCTTTGGGGAGAGTGGGCATTGCTTTCGTGCTTGGACCAGCACCTCTTCCTTCTCCATGAATGCTCCACAAGATGTGTGGTGGTGAAGGTTAGCTCAGAAAAAGCCTCTGTACCAAGGACTGTTTCTGGGAGGGAAATGAAGGTGGCTTTCTCATAGACCATCTAAACCCAACACCAGCAGACTTGTCCTATGATTGCTGCGCCTTTAGCAGACACCTTCTGTTCACCTGCCTGAACAGGTAGATGAGGTTATCACTTGTTTGGGTGTGTTTGGTTTTTTTTTTGCACACCTGCATGGTAAAAGATGAACTGAAGGCAAATGAATCCTCTTTATCATTGAAATCAAAGTAATGCTCTGACACACAGTCTGCCAACAGGCAGATCTGCTTTTCATGTGCTCGCAAACAGTGGTGCAGCACGGCAAGGTGATCCCTGGTGTGGAAGCCGGTGTCTTGGTGGAAAGAGCACTGCAGGTCTCTGGTCTTAAATATGCTCTTTTATACTCTGTATATCTACTTTACATATTAATTTTCTTAATTATATACATTATTATACCCCATATTCCGTTATAATAGCATTTACTCATTTATATTTGCACTGTATCTGCATTAATGTACCTGTCATGTCTTCATTATTATTATAGCCAGTGCTTGCAGGTGTCTTATCAAAATGCGCAGGACCAAAGCCAACTGGGATCTAGTTTACCTGCATTCCAGTCTAATGAGCAATCATATCCTTATTGCTTGCTCCCCAGTTAATGCAGGGTCAGACTGCAGATTTCAATTTACACTGAGCTACGTTCCCCAATCTGGCTGAAAATCAAACAGAACTCGTTGCACCCTTTACTTATTTACTTATGCTAGGTAACAAAACTCCTAATGAATGAGGCTTCTCTGGGGTCTCGGTTCTCTTTAGACTGTAATGCTTCAAAACCTTCATATTACCAGTAAGACCTCATTCTTCTTGACATAAGAAAACATCTGGACATCGATTGCAAAATGCACTCTGTCTTCTTCCTGCTCCTGGCTTTACACGTCCCTTAGATGCCTGCACATATCTCAAAACGCTTTCACTGTCCTTGCAGGATATTTTACATGTTTCTTTTGAAATTTAATTACATAATAGCTGAGCTAATCATTCCCAGATGCAATAAGTCACAGGGGACTGTTTTGTTTCCTCAGTCCCCACCTCACACATGCTGGTTTATGCAATTAAGCAGCTCTCCTGTGTCCCAGTGGAGTGAATGACATTACCTTGGTCAGAAAGCTCAGGCAGCGATGCAGCCTCAGACTTGAGAGCTGGCTTCTCACTTTCTCAAGCACTCGTAGAAGATTAATGGGAATTCATACTGAGGAGAAAAACCATAATATTTTATTTTGCTGACAGCAGGAACATACAATAAAAAGTATCTTTATTTTTAATAAAAATCAGTGATGACTTAAAACGCACAATAAATGTTGCACCATTAATAAAAGATGCTACATGTAAAATTAGACTTAAATGTGCAGTTTTCCCAGCTATTTACAACCCACATTTTGGGACTTATCATGCTTCCAGCAGAGAGCGAAATGGTCTAAAACAGCTGTCAGATGGAATGAAATAAATATGGTCTCAGTGCAAGCAAAACAAAAACAGCATACCAAAAACTCCTGCCTGATCTCCAGTGTCACCTCCTCTCGAACCGAAGAGGTCAGCACGTAGCTCTGAAGCACATGGGAATGTTACTGCCAAGCAGTTATGTAGGTAAACAGTGAGAAGAAGCAGTGGGTTAAACAACATGGCAAGGGACTGCTGTCTGAATGCAGGGCTCAGAAGGAGCAGCACACCATATCTGCCTGTTTCAAGGAAAGGTTGATTGTGTTATATAGTGCTTGACAGATGTCTGTGTAGCTACTTCTTAAACACTTGTCATGTTGGATGCTGCAGTCTTCTCACACAGTTTATTCCAGCGCCTCAATAGCCTTCACATTACTTGGTTTACCCTGCTATCTGATCCTGGTGCAATTCAATTTGTTATGTTTTGTACTGTCTGCTCTGATCTCAGAGAGCGTTCCCTTCTCTCCTGTAGCCTGTATGTATGACAAGCGTAGGTTTTTACTCCTCTTCTACGCATCAGACAGTCCTACTTCCCTCAGTGGTTCCCTGTAGGTCACATTCTACAAACCATTTGTTGCCATTCTGTATGTATTTCATTGATTTCATTTTTACGTTGAATTTTAAGCTTGTCTTCCAGTGTAATTTCAGTTTCTCTGAGTAGAATATTGTGTGTAAATTCAAGACGTTCATTTTCTATTTTTTCATTCTGGTTATTGATGTGCAGCGCTAGAACTAAGATGCACCATGTAAGTTCTCTGTGAGGCGTACCCTTCTCATCTAACAACAAACCATTTATTGCTCTGGATAGGGCTTTTCAAACATCTCCTCATAGAAAATATGGGTATGTTTCCTCAGCTTATCGTGTGAAACTACTGTGGGCATCATCTTCTGGCATGTGGTCTAGTAAGATAGTAGCATAGTTTATCCTGATTTCCTTCACATAGACACATAATCCTCACGTGGTTATACCCCAACAGTGGAAAGAAACTGAAGGATGGGTCTTGATGCAAGAGGGAAGGCTTTCCCAAGCAGAAATTAATTCCAGAAGGAGGGACTGGCAAGGGGATGGGGAGAAATAAGTGAAGAGAGGACAAGCAAATCGCTCTCAAAGTCAGATCTAGTGCTCATAGTAGTACTTTTTGTGCTGATGCCATGGTAACTCTTATGATGCACACAAAAACAGCGTTTATTCTGTTCAGTGATATGTACCTGCCTTACCCAGTGAAGCAAGCACAGCATGAAAAGACCATGCGCCTTGCACTGGGTCAGCTTAAAGAACCACAAAGATCCCTTTGGGGTATAAAGCAAACCAGATGCAGAGAGCTTTTCTTCTGGAGAAAGAGGCCAACATCTGTCTCCTTCCATGCACTGCCAGCTTTGTGGGGAGGCAGGTGATAGAGAAGAACCCCCAGTCTGGTGTCCTCCATTACAAGTGCATCATGAGTCACTGTATCTAACAATAACTCTGAAGTAACTGTATGTTATAGTTGCCACCTTCTTGTGGTGGAGGGGAATTTCCAAAGACTGCAGATGACTTTATTTCAAGACCTAGTTAAACAGCTCAGTCATAGAGCCAGAAGAGGTGATGCCACCTTTTTGGATCTCTTATTTTCCTCATTCATTTAATGTCGCTCCTTTGTGCACTCTAAATAATTCAATTCCATTCTTGATTATTTATACTCCTAAATACACAGTGACTTTTATCACACACCCTGCTAGTCATTAGTTACCCAAGAGGGTTATTTTTAGCAATGTTAATCTTTCCTCAGAAGTCACTGCCTTGAGTTCCCTGTTCATTCCAGTTGCTCTTTACTGAGCTCCCTTCAAATTGTTGGCAGTGTACCGTGCAACCTCTTATTTATTTTGGAAGGTCCCCTTTGGGTTTTAATCCCAACAAGCACAAGATAGCATGGTGATGCTGGCTGGCATGAGTCACTGAAAACACAGAAACAGGTCTGTGGGATGCATTCCAACCTTGTGAAGCTCAGGGAGATGCAAGGTGTTGGGAGACTGGAGATGCTGAGAGGGCAGAGAGTTGTGCTATTTCAAGTGCTTGCAACAAAACCTGAAGTTACAATAATTTAGCTATTCTAAGGCATTGTAAAGGTCCATGAGTTGTGGCTCATTTTGAACAAAGGGAGTTGCTGACTTCATGGGACTTTATCATTACTTTTTGTCTGTGAGATGCAGTGTGCAATTCCCAGCTGCATGCAGCTGGGTAAGGTCTGAACAAGGGCTGCCAAGTCTATCTGCAAGCAGATGCAGATTCACACTTGGACTTCAGAGCTTACTGGCCTGCACTTTTGATTCAAATACCAGATTAGACCTCGGAGGAACTGAATAAGTTTTATCACAAGATTTTTCATCCTGATAGTCAAATTGAGAACACCTTTCTCATCTTGTATGTGCCAAAAAGAAAGCAGTGTCCCACGCCTTTATTTCTTTATATTAGGATTCATTTAACAAAGAAAATCTGTCATGTGCTTTCATGCTCCTCCTTTTTTCCAGAAACAGGCAGAGGGTAGAAAACTGTCCTTCTTGTATCGTTACCATGGAGAGAATAAAGCCCATGAACATTGTTATTTAGGCTTTTCATGTTATCTATCAGTCAGAAGCATGGAACAAGCTATACAAACCTCCCTGACCTGAAGCACAGAGCATAGGCAGTACAGCAAAGCCAGGATATCCATCACCCTGTGCTGGTGCTGAGGGTCAACGATCTCACTAAAGAATAACATCATTTGCAAGATTTAAATGCTCCTTCTTAGACCTCAGATGGAGTTGGAAGACAGAATCCAAGTCTGAGCACTGAATAATCTGGTCCAGAACTGGGTCAAAATGTTGCAGTTTGCCCCATTTCTCAAAAGCATGCAGATAGAAAGGCAGTGATGTCTTTTCCTTTGTTTAACTTCTTACAATCCCATTGCTTTGTGTCTCAACACAATTCCACTTCCAGCTTAGAATTAGGGTCTGATGATATTGGTACCCAATATCTCAAAACCTGACAAAGCCAGGAGTTGATCTCCACTTGCATAATTTCACCGATTCCAATAGGATTTACAGCCCCAGTCCCTAGACTGCGAATAATAAAGCCAGAGCAGTCTGGCTCTTCTTTATTATCCCTCTTAAAGTTTATGTCTTCAAATATGGTCTGGTTATGAGTTAACAATACTGAAAAGATCAATACCAGAGTCTGACTAGGGGAGCACAAAACATGTTCATAAAAGTTAAATTAGAACCATAAAATGATTATGGGCTCAGAGTTTTCTTTCTCTTTTTTTCCCCCCTTTGACTCTGCCTCCTGCTTTGGGTGGCTGTTTGCTGGCTGGTGGGGATGCAATTCACATGTGTGCTTCCCTTCTCTGCCCCCATTATATCTCATGGCACAAAGGGTTGGAGAAGGATTGTGTGGAGACCTTTCCGGAGGATTCTGTGGGCTTCAGGTTACATTTAAATGCCCTTTATTGTTTTTATCATTGTTTCTCTAGCAGACTTCAGCAAATGCCTAAAATTTCTTCTTTGTTCCCTTTGCTTCTTCCCATGAGCCATCTCAGCTTCATTAGGGGCAGAATAAATAACTAAATTAAAACACACTGGGTGCTTTTCTTGTAAGTCTATAGTGATGCTTCTGTGAATGACCATGTAGAAAAAAACAATCCCAGCTTATTGCTAGTAATCTTACGGTCCTGCATCTGCTTTAGATGCTTCTGTACTTCCTATTACTTGCTATAATTCTAATACACTCACTTCTGTCATGTCCAGTGAGTGCAGACTGGACATTACCCCAGGTTAGCAGGTAGCAGGCAGATGCACAGGACAATAAGCTGCTTGCCAGCTGGAAGCTTTGGGGTGCAGCACGGGCTGGACAAGCTCCTTAACATTGCAGCACTTTCCCCAGCATCTCCTTGCCCAGCACGTGTGTGAACCTGGCTTCTGCACGTGGGTGTATCGTGTGAAATATCAAACTGCTCGAGAACTACCTGAAGTAACCTTGCTCTTGCTCCTAACAAAAAACGCTGTTCAGTGATTTACATTCCTTTGTAATCCGATGCAGTGATTAGAAAATCTCTTCATTGTATTCTTTTCCCTTTAATGCAGCAACCAGCGACCCCTGCGCTGGATGTGAGAGGGAAATGTCAGCTCTTCATGTGGAAATGAGTCAGCCAACCATATGTAAACATCAGGGGGAGCAGCGAGCATGACAGAGACTTGAGTGAGAACATGAAATAGGCTTTAATCTGATCACAAATCTTGCTTCCAGGGAGGAGAGCTGCATGCTGCCAAGTGCCCTAGACAGCAGAGACACGTCCCCAATTATGGATGTGCGGACTAAGAAGGATTAAAAGAAAGAGCTGGCAGATAATGATATTGTGCTACTTTGCTGTTGTTTTATCTCTGATGCCAGCCCTGGCATCCTATATTAGCCCTTTTTCTCATCACTGTCAGCCCCTTGCTTTTGCATCACTCCTTCCTCTCCCAGCCACCAGAGAGGGACATAATCAAACTGCCCTCTTGGTTCATCTGTGGTGCCCTTGTAATTTGATGCAGATAAGCAAACTTTGGTTAGCACATCTCATACAACCTACCAATGGGTACTCAGAAAGGACTGGCTGGTTCATGTTCATCTGAGGGCAAGATTTCCAAAGGGCCTAAGTACTGGGGAGATGGTATCCCTTCTAGATAGCTGTAATGCCTTCAAGAGTGAGGTAGAGAAGGAGGCTAAAATATAGCATAGCAGGAAGGCAGGGAATAACACGGGTTATTTCAAAAAGGTCAGCTCTAGGACAGGAGGCATTTTGCGGGTGTATAGTGGTGCTTGACCAGGGGATTGAATTCCTGAGTTGCTCACAGGAGGAAGGGCAGTGAAGGAGTGGAATTGTCTTAAATCACCTATAAGAGAGGAGAAGGGAGAAGCTTAGATCAGGTGGAGGGGCAGGATGGTCATTGCTGCTCACAGAGAGGGAAATAACCAGAAGCTGAGGAGAGATTTTCCAGTTTCTCTTGAAAGAAAATAATGGGTCTTCAGGGAGGGAGGTAAGTATACACAGGGGGCAAAACATGCAGCACAGTGAGCTCAGGTACTGAGGACCAGAGTTTTAAACTTCTGTATTTCCAATAGTGTGTTCCCTGGGCAGACTCCATCTGCATTACTGCTCTCCATCACACCTATTGTTCAGCCACTCTGCTGCTCCCAGATAAAACGAAACGAGGCAGGTTGAAGTTCAAAGGCAAAACCTGTTAGGAGACATTCACCAAGCTCACTGCTGCTGTGCACACAGGGTGTGGGAATGCTCTCTCACTTAGAAAAGTGCCTTGGCAGTGCTGGCATAGTAGCACACCACAGTTTGTAGTTACCTGCAATCTGGCAGCCGGAGGTGACTAATGATGATTAGTCTTGTGACCAGACTGCTGCTGCAGGCACCTTTGGTCTTGGGTCATCTATCTGAGTGCAGTTCCAGCAGTCAGGAAGGGATCAGCTGTGAAGCTTTTTGTAACCACAATTTCCCTGTCCAGAACTCCGTGCAGTAACTCTCTGGCTCTGCTTTCCTGGGCACTAATGGTGAAAACTGCATTTCTCTTCTCTGACCTTTGGTCATATTCTTTTCCCCATGCTGAGATTATTGCAGATCAATGATTTTTAAGTGCTGACATAAACACAAATTTTACAGCTAGTTGGTAATAGATACTGCTTATTTCAGCAGCATTCCTCTGGAATATAAAATTATGTTTACACTTATATGGCACCTTTCAGCTGAAGAGCTCAAAGTTGCAAAGCCTCAAAAATTTCCTGTGATGTAAATCTGATGTTATTGATGAAGACAAGAGAACACAAAGAGATTGAGTCTAACAGCATAAGAACAGCTCTTACAGCTCTATCACCTCAGACTGAAAGTCTGATACTGTTTCTTATGTTTGCATGCCAGCTAAAATGCCTGCCTGAAACCCCAAGAGCTCTTTGCTCCCAAACATCTATGGCTCTAAGGTTTTCTAAGCTGTATCTGTTTTTTTTATGTCATTAATGATTCTGAATAACAACTATGGCGCTATTTGCAAATCCATCAATATCCAATAGGATTCAAGGAGCTGGGAGATGTCTTATCAAGTTAATGACACAAGCAAAGTGAAGAAGACAAAAATGCCATGTAACCATCGCACCATACCTTTAAGAGAAAGATACAGAGGTACTAGCATTGCTACCTGGTTTTTTCAAGTGCTGCCAGACTCACCAGGACCTCAATGGTAATGCTGAAAATTGGACCTCTACCTGCAGATTGATCTATACTTTTTGTTATGAAAAGAGATCCATACTGCAACCTCCAGGCATATATGGGATGATGTTTTAAATGAGAAATGATGAGACTAGATTTCCAGCAAGTACAGAAGAAGCGAAAAAGCCTTTTGAAAAAGCACACTCTGTTCCCAGCCTTGCACTTCACTTGCATTCTCAGTGTTGATGGAAAGAGCTGGATAAATGAAGGTCGCTGCAGTTACTTGCAAAAGTGTCTGGAGGGTTTCTTTTAAATGAAAGGCTACTTCTTTCTTTTCTTTCTGGATTATGACTGAAGAGATCTGAATACTGCAGAACCCTGGACAGGTAGCCCAGCACTGAATAGAACCATCAGCTGAAAATGTTTGAAACTTTGGATATTCCTTTTTCTTGTGATTATTTTGTAAACAACACTTACAAATTGCTACACAGCGCTTCTGAAGCTCAATTCACCGGTGGAAAGAGGAGTCGTTTAAAGAAAGTCAAAGACCTGATTGTTTGGGAATTTAAGAGAGTTTAAAGATTCCCATCCTTGTTGAGAGGGCAAAATCACTTTAACTGCTTGAAAATCATTAGCAACTAATGAACTTGGTTCTGAAGGAAAGTGTGACTGCACTTGGAGGTCTGATGCTTCTATGGTGTTATCTCTACCTTTAGATATGCTCCCATCCCCTGCAGGGTGTTACTGTCTCTGCCCACCATTTCCATGGTGCAGCTGGAGATCTTCTCAAAAGGCAGCTGAAGCCATTGTGTGTGTGTGTGTGTGTGTTACCTGCTTTATGTTGATTTCCCACTGTGTTTCTGGGAGTCTGGTTTAGGGATGCCAGAGCAGCCACTGTGAGAAGATCCAAGAACCCCTGAATTTTTGTCTCTTTTAAAGAATAACTGGGAGTCTTGCCTCTAAGTCTTGGCGAGGCTCCCCAAAATTGGGCTACCCCTTAAGGCAGAAAAACCATTGGCTGAGAATGCATTGAGATTGGACTGTTGTCTCCTGGGTCACAGTGTAGGCTTCATCAGAAAAAACACTATAGATGTTTTCTCTCTTCACGCTTTCTGTGGGAATAACAGAGCAATTGTTAGTCACCCAAGGCTTGTCAGTCTGGTCCATTTCACCAAGACTAAATTTGTTTTGCAATGTGAATAAATTAAGACAGAACTGAAAAATGTCTGGATGAAGATTAATTAATCATTTAGAGAGTCCCATCAGCTCTCGGGGCTCTAGCATGGAGCTCCCACAGCATCGTTAGTATGTTCTGAAAGGCAGCCAATGAGCAGGATCTGATTCACTGCCCGAATTAATCTATATGAATGGCTGTGGGATCCATTTGAAAGCAGCACTGAGAATTGGCCTATAAAAAGACAGCCTGATTTTTTGCGGAAGCTACTTTGGGAAATGAATGAGGACTTTACAATCTCCTTCAGCCATAAAAAACCATACACGTCTCATACTGCTGCTTGCCTATTTTAATTAAACCAATAATTAAATTTTAATGAAATGAAGGTTTTCCTGAAAAAGAGGCAGCAGTGATTGAGTAGTTTTCAGCTGAAGGAGGGAGCTGAAGTGGATGTATCAGGCCACTGGGCTTCCCTCCCCTAACAAGTGTTGGAGGGAATGCAAGGCAGAACAGCTTCATGTAATGAACTGCACAAGAAACACTTATGATAATGAAGTCAAGAGGCTGCTCTCCTTGGCTGTTTATTTTTTTCCAGTTTCTCCCAGAATAATGCTGTATTCTCAAGGTCTTGGCTCATACCTTGGAGGCCACTGCTGAGTGAAGTCCTCAGAGATACCAACACTGTCACTGGAACAGGTTCAGGAATAATCAGTGCTTGGCTCTGTGTTGCAGTGTTGTAGGTACAAACCTCTGTGACCACTCTTAGTTGAAAATGTTCTTTGACATAACTTCTATTTGGAAATGAATAAAAAAAGCCCCTCAGAATTTCACTGAGCTCATCTCCAGGGTAAGGCAGGTTCACATACAAGCTCACAAAATACTACCTGAAGGCTGAAAAGGTGCAGATGTTTGAATGAATGCTCAGCAGCAGTGATAAGGTGCTTGAATTGCACACAAATGTGCATGCAGCCACTGACTCATTGACTTTAGATAGAAAAATACAACTGAGTAGACGATTCATCTTTCCTCCCCAGGTGTGACCGCCTTGAGCTTTCCTGTGGTGACACTGTTGCCTTTATTCTCCTGCCTTTGCCACTGATGCTCTGTGTGTCCTTGAGCGGATCCTCTTTGACTTAACAAAGTGTAAGCTGGAACAAAAATGATTGCCTGGCTCCCAGAGAGGGAGTTGTGAGAGCTGATGGATTAATATTTACTGCATTTTATACATGTCAAGAGCTATTGATAGGCACACTAGGGAACGTACCAGGCACATCCAGTGCTAAAAGGAAGAGCTGCCACAGCTTGCATGGAAGGACTCGCTTGGGGATTGTTAGCAATTATGCTGTGTTTGTAGCAACCAGCACGGACCTATGCAGGAGAAGCCTGCATTGCTAACGCCTCTGTGTTGGAATACATCACTGACACACTCGAAGATCACATGAAAACAATTTTAGATCATTATTCTTTTAACAGCTCTTCCATGGTTAAATTTACTTTACGGAAGAGCGGTGGGCACAATCCTGCTCTTTATGAGTTCATGCACTCACCCTAAAAACTCACGGACTTATTGGTCTATTTCAAAATGTCTTTTACAGACAAGCAATAATTCCAAAGATAGTTTCTAGAGTTGTATTAAGTATTTGTGGCTGAGTAGAAGTGTGACATCCACTATGTTCATCTGATGAGAAAAGGCTTTTCCATTCAACCTAACACAGCGTAACACGGCGTACTTTTAACTACTATTCCCATTGCCTTCATGGATGTGGGAAACTGGACCTGTTCTTTTGAACTGTCTCTTTCCAGGAGAGTTTACAAGAAGGCTGAGAGGTTTAATGTATTTCTGAGCAGTGCAGAACAGACGAAAGTCAGAAGGACCCATCCTTCTAAGAGACTGTTTTGAATTGCTTCCAGAGCCAAATCTCCCAGGAACCCTCTGTGCTTTCCATCAGTCAAAGTAAAATGTAGACAAATGCTGTCCCTCAGTCTTACAGCTTCTCTCTGTCTCTGAGATGATTTCCCTCCCTGCAGTGCAAATTTCCCTGCATTTCAAATTTCCGTGTGTTCCTATTCGCAGGAGAACCATTCATCATTCAGGATGGAGAGAATTTTAATGATGCAGGGTTGTAAATAACGGCCCATTCTCAGTTCCAGCTGTGCTTCTCATGCAGCCCTCAGCACTGACAGTCTGCTTCCTAGGCCTCTGTAGCACTGACACATTTATTATGTCGCAAACCAGCACTCAGGGTCAGTCTTAGCAAAAACTTAAGTATATATGCAGAGACACCAGCCTTGGAGAATTCGACTTCAGACTTAAAGAAAGCAGAGGACAACACCATAGGAGTTATCTTGCTTGTCGATGGATGAATTGGCACAAGTGCAAATGCCAAAACCGACCAAACCCACAGAAAAAATACCCACTCCAAAAAAACCAACAACCAAATAACCATGCAAAAAGAACCACCTGCTGTTTTCTTTAACATTGCTGCCTCGTGATACAGGGATAATGGAGGAGCTTCCCTGGGAGTTTGTCAGTTCACACCCAATTACTTTAGATTTAGAGAACAGTCACTCCTATGGCTTCTGATTCAGCTGGATGTTTGGTAGAGAAAGTCATTCAGTATTGATCATTAAATAGAATTAACAAAGTTCAGTAGCCTGTTGCTAGAAACATTGATTGCATGGGATGAAGTGCTTTCAAACTTACAGGGGGTCACTGTTTTACTACTGTGGTGAAGTTTAGGCATCTAGTGATCAAAAATAGATTCTCATTTCGTTTCTTTTTGACTCTCTTGAATGTGTCCTTCAGCTGTTCCCTCTGACAAGGTGCTCTGTGCAGCACTAAGTATGAGCTAACAGCATAGAGTTACCAGTCCTCTGTTATCTGCAGTCTTGTGCTCCCGTGCCTTTCCTCTTCCTTTATGTTTTGTTTCTCTATGGGTATTTTTCACCCAACCCAGCATTTAAATGAACTGGAAGATGACTGTGATATTCATTCATTTTTGAAGCCTGTGCCAATCAGAGCAAAGCAAGAGGAAGCAGGATGGGCTGAAAAGCTGAACAAGCTTCTACAAAAATTTCGCTGAGGAATGCATTTTGCAGTTAATTCTCTGTGTCCTGATATGTTATCACCTACAACAGCCCGATTTCCATGTTTTTCTCCACTTGTTGGTCTTGTTAATGCGTAACCCACCAGGCTGCTCATTTGGTTGGAGTTCTCTCCTTTTTCTTTGGTTGTTTTTGCTATTTTTTTTTTTCCTGGTGCCTTTGCATACTGAACAGTGCTATGTTTGTCAGAGATGCTAAATGTGAGACAAACAGAAGAGACGGATATACCACAGTTTGTTCTGCTAATGGGAACACTTTGTGTACTGCTGCGTCTGGCTGCCATAAAGTCCGTTTCCTTAAACATTCAACAAAACAGATTCTTCCCTGTCTTGCACTTATGTCTGTACTCACACTTTTGCAGTGTGGGTGCCACATAAAACTAAATTAGCATAGAAACGTTTTAAGCAGGCAAAACTGATGACACAAGTGACAAAGTAGAAGAGAACTAGTTTGTTGGGGTTGGAAAAAATCATTGTTTCCCTTTGTAAGCAGTTGAAAAGCTTGACACAGGTATGTCTGCAGGAAAACAGAGAGGGCATTTTGTCTAGTGGAAACACTAAATGAGCTGCAAGTGGCAGAACAGGCCTTGCACTGTTGCCTGGAGACTTAAAAAAAAGCAATTAAGGCATCAGTGCTGTTAATTTAACTATTGCGTTATTATTTCATCCTTCTCCCTTGCTTCTTCAGCGCATCCCTGCTGTTGTCCTTCAAGATGATGCTGGCATGATAGGATACTTGACGGGAGGTAGGATAGTCAGCCCCCACTGTGTGTGCAGTGTACAGCAGGAGGGTTTGTAGGGATAAAGTGGGAACATCTGACAGCAGTCAAATGGTTAAATGCGTCTTTCTCAGGATAAGCTGTGAATGCGTGTTTAATATGTGGCTGGCTTTTCGTGAACTAGATTTAAATAAGAGCCCAACAAAGTATATTTCAGAATATTTGACAGTCTGTCAGGGTATGAGAAACATACATTCTACCTGACAAATGAAGGCTTTTATTCTTAGATGAAGGAAAGGACAGCATGGCGCTAAGCCAGCGTGTTTCCACTCCTGGTTTATGAAACAATTCAAGACAAAATTGTTCAAGTGCTTAGAGTGTGATTTGACAAAACATTGTCCATTGTTATTCCAAAGGACATCCAAGGCATGCAGAGGTCATGTGAAGTCTGTTAGAGCCTAGCCTGCAAATGCAGTGTGTTTTCAAGCCTGGGTTAGCATATTATTATGGCAGATCTCTTTATTTGATTCTATTAGCGCCTTTACAAATAGTGTAGGCTTTAGTGACCTGGAAATAAAGTGAGAGCATTCCTCTCTATGGGACCATGCCTCTCAGCACCTTCCAGAGAGGACAGGGATATAAGAAAATATCCTGTATCACGTACTGACAAAGAAGATAATGTTGCCACTGTAGCCTCTAATATACCATCCCTATGTCTTATGCATCCTGTATCCTTGGTCATCATGCTGCTGCAAAAATGAACTGCTGCATGCCCCCAGATGATGCTGCCAGACCCTGCAACTGTGCAGCAAATAAAAAATGAAAGGTAGGATGGCAGGGATGACTCCAGAGGAGTAAAACTCTGATTAAGCCTGCTGTCCCCCTCTCTGCTGCAGGCACATTGTGTACAGTACCAGCCTCATATTAAACCAGTGTAAGACCAGCAATTTCCAGTGGTCAGTTTCTGACCCAGAAGATATTAACTTCCCATCCAGTGGCTGCAGAAGGTTTGGGCTGCTTCCAAAACCATCTGAAAATGGATTTCCACATCACAACTTGTGTTTTCATTCCCATTTAACCATTCCACTGCCGTAGAAGTGAAGTGTCATGTGAGGCAGGGGTTGTTATTCAGAGAGGTAAACCTCTGCATAGGCATTTATAAACAGAATATCATCTCCATATGTATATTGCTCTGGTGATCACTTATGATAAACATTGTGCTTGAACAAGAGACGGTGAAAATGAAGGGTTTGTTAGAGAAAAGAGCATCCAAATAATACTGCTACTGAGAAAAACCCAACAATATCCCCTTATTAAGATATATACACATTTCTTGGCTATGTAATTTTGACAGGAGAGCTCATTTCTATATTTAATATAAATGAAGCATGGACAGTTAACTGGCTGTTTTACACCGTGATATTTCAATTGTGTTTCATAAAACTCAGGCTGGCCTTGGAATGAACAATTTATCCAATTAGGGTTTTTTTCCCCCCCATTTTTAATGGAATCTGGCTACTCTCTTATCTGTCACACTGGTTTAAAAATTGAAGTAATCCTATTAGAAACCAGGTGTGCAATGTGAGTGCAAAATTGGCATCATTTGTATGAGAATCAGGGAAAAAAATATCCTCAGGTTATTCACAGGTTTCCATGCTGATTTTTGTTATTTAGACTTTATTTAACGCTCATATCTAAAAACTGAATGACGTCTGCATTTCTTTGGTATAGGCTGTAGGTCAGAAATGTGAAGTTTGGCTGTGGCTGCTCACCTTTTTATGGAGATACTGATTCTGGTCCTACAGTTACTGTATTTAAGTCTTCTCTGGGCTAATTTTTCTTTATCCCGTGAATTACTTTCAAATGCAATTCAGTGTTACTTGAGTAACAGCAGTCTGAATTCTGGTTTGGAATCCAAAGAAATGTGCAAGTAATGCTGGAAATTTATATTTTAATATTTTGTATGGAGTTCCTACTTTTAATTTACAAATCAGTAATATTACAGTTGTTAAGTATCTGACAGAGGGCTTCTGTCTTCCTCCCATCACTTTCTTCACAAGGAAAATGTCCAGATTCTCTCATCCAGAGAGATGGTTTAGGTACAGGAACAAGTTGTTTCTGTGGTTAGAACACTTACTATGTTGTGCCAGCTGATCCATGATTTCTGATTTCTGCATATGCTCATAAAGTGGAATAATTGGACTGAGTGCTCTTTTAATGCAGGTAAAATCATCCTGAATTATCTATCCTTTGCTATGGGCTTAAAGTGTGAGCACATATTTGCTGGAGGTCAGGTGACTTCTTTGACTTGTTTCTGTGTCATCGCCCTGGGCACAAGAAAAGCAAATTACAGGTCGGAGCTTGTACAGCAGCTGCAGAGAGCTCAGGGGTCCTGCCTTTGAGCTTGTAATGCCCTCTGTCCTCATAAGTACATTAACTCTGGTACCAGTAGGAAGCTGCAGTCATGAGTTTAATTTCCATTTTGTTTAAGGATCACATAAACCTCTAAGGGCACAGGGGAAACAACAGCGGCATCCACGTAGACTTTAACAAGCTAATCTTCAAGCTGGATTGACAGTGTAATATGAATAAATGGGAGAATGTCGATGCTTTACCTCTGGCACTTATCTCTGTGTAGGCTTCCTAACTTGTTCAGCCTTAGAGTATTGAGTTAGGGGAGCTCCTATTCTTAGAAACTAACAACAGATTTGGAAATTCAACAAAAATCTGGAAGGGCTATGAATGATGGTGAATAATTAGGGACCTCTGAGCTTTTTTGCTTTGAATTCGATTTCAAAGGGTTTTCGAAGTACAACTTATGTTGCTGTAAACATCACTGTCACTTCTGGGGTCTTTCATTAGCAATTCTACTTGTTAATTTCCATACAAATTCAAGTACAGGTTCTCCAGCTTTGTGTTGTATGATGCTTTCTTGTAGTCTCTGGGCTCAGCTAAGTTAACTATCCCTAAACTGTAAAGAACAGATGACACGTTTTTTTCCCCAAGCTTTGCTGTTGGTATTCTTTTTCTCTTGCATTGACATACGTGTGGTGAAATGTTTGCAAATGTTTCTAAAGCTTCTTCACGTCGTAAAAAAGAGCCAAATCATTGAGCTGTGGTAAGGGCTTGTGGCAAGTGGGATCTGATAACAGGGGACAGCATTATGTTCAAGGTAGGGCAGAAAGCTAACTACTCATCTAGCACTTTATGATGCAACAGGGGGAGGTGATCACCATGTGTTAATTACTAATCCCTGCAAGAGGACGGAGGATCTGAAGGTGTTATATGGTAGAAAAGGGGATCCAGGACATCCAGGATGCTATGACTGTGGCTTGTTTACATCCATCAGCTTTCACTGTCTTCTGAACGTTCACACAGTGGGAATTAATAGTTTTACACAGTTGTAGTGACATATACAATTGTCACATGAAAGAGAATGAAGCAACAATGTGGAAGAGCTCCTTTAAACAGCTTCTAATTGTCTCTGATATCATTTTCTGTCAGCGCATTAATTTGTGTAAGACATAGTGTGCTGGCTCTGCTCATAAAACCCATTACCTACTGTCCTTCTTCCGAGACCATTTGAGGACATTGTCCCTGTACTCCCTTGGTTCTCTATCCTCTTTACATAATGGTGTGTTATTAGATTTTATTGAGTCCTGCTGATATGAAAGAAACCTTAAAGCCTTGCTTCAATGTCACTTGTCAAGTGACAACTCTTACAAAGACTTTAAGACTGGCATTGGATATTTCCCTTGCCACTAGGATTAATCTTTTTGCAAGGGACAGATGGATCTGGAGAGTGTGGTGCACAGCATGCCCTTACTCCCTGCACCTCTTTCTACCAGACTTTACACCCTTCTAATATTAGAACTTTTCTTCCATTAAGACCATCTGTGTTTCACAGTTGCTACACTCAACTGTACAATTTCATCCCTCTGTATACTACCTTAGCTCTCAAATCTTAGGACCCATAGAGCCCAGCCAAACTCCTTCGGTTTAACTTAAGGTAGGTTTTCAGTGTATTTCCAGAGATGGGGGGCTGGTGAGATAAGATGACCTGGCGCACAAGAAAAGTATAGTGCCATTCTGCATTTAACTCTTTGGTACGTTGAAAGCAATATGCCTGCAAAGGCTGGTCAAACTTCAGTGTACTTTGGGTAGGATGTCATCTCTCTATCTAAAATAAGGTATTTCATGGAGTGCAACATCTTTTGCTGTTGTTCTTGTTGACATCAGTCTTTTCATTTAGAAAACTGAAATCTCTGAACCTGAATTTGCATGGGAAATGAGGCTATATAGCTTCCCCTCTTACTTTGCCTGGTTGCCTGTAAAGCATCTTGTCCATCAATCAGTAATCATCATAACATTTTCCATGAATGGACTGCTGTGATTCCACAATTATGCACAGGTATTTTAATGTGGTTAATTTTATAACTTGGTAGTGATGTCCTGGGATCCTGCTGGCAGACACAGAAACCAAGGAATGTCATGCTTGTGTCACTTGTTCACACATTGCTGGGCTGAACTGGAGAGGATTTATCTTAGCATCTGCCTAGAACACTTGGTCGATAAAGGTTCTGCAGGGTGTAAGGATAATCACATGAAAATAGTCCCTGGCCATGAGTTTATTCTTCATTTTACTGCTCCTTAGAAGATTAGGGCTTTAGCACCAATCTGTGATTGCTTTGTTAACATCAGCAAAGAATTGTGTGCGCTCATTGACCATCTGCCATCTTGCTTTGCAATACTGAGTTCTGTAAGCATTTGCCTTGTGCCTAGAGACTAAGGCTGATGTTACTATGTCAGCAAACTCTAAATATTCATTTAAAGAGGAAAAGCTCTTACTGGAAGGATTGAAGAGACCCACACCAGAATACAGTACTTATTTGAAATGTAAGAGGCTGAAAATAATGTTCTCAAACTGGAAAGACAAGACCCAACCTTCGTATCTTGCATATCAAGTAATTATCTCTGCTGTCAGTCCACCGATCTCTCTCAAGTGATACCATCCCTGTAGTAAGAAAGCTGAGCTGAAATTTCCACATATCTGAAAAAAACCCACAAAGAAAACCTTTGTATTGCGACATTTTCACATTGAAAAAACATTCCTGGAAGAACTTCACCTAACCCTCCGCTCATCTTTCTTACCTGCTCCTTCTTGTTTACCAAGTCCTTTGATATCGTCCAGCTGAAGCTAAATGTGGACTCTGTGCCCTCCTAGGAATCCAAGCTTCAACTACAGCTGTACTCCAGCGTGGTTCATGCATCGGGGAACAAACTCCGCTCTGAGCTACAACCCTTACATACATGAAGAGGTACATGTGAATCACTGTAGTGGCCCTTGGAGCAAACTTTCTCCCAGAATTACAATTTGCAGGGGAAGAGAGGCCACATAGGATGGAAGCACACCCCTTCCCTGGGCTTTGCTATGCAGCCATGCAGTGCCTTCTGCATGCATTCCCTGCCCTCTGGCTGCTTTGGGGCACTGTCCATGGCCTTCGTGGTTGCAGCTGGAGAGAAGCATCACAGCTGGAAGCCCAAAACCCTTCTTGAGCCTCAGTGATACCACTCCACCTGTCCCTCATGCTGGGTGTATCTTCCGTTCGTTGTCAGCGCTCGTTAAGACTGAGGGCATCTCTCTCACTCGCTCTGCCTTCTCCACGTCTCCGGTTTCACTGGAGCAGAGTCAAACAGAGCCGAATCCACGCAGGGTCTGGAACAGATCAGCAGGTCAGCTGGGAATGCCTGTCAGGCAGCCAGTGCACTCCCTCCCTTCTCGCTGGCTTTCTTTGAGGTTTGTAGCTCTTCTGCTTTCTTGTTGCTATTGCCACCCTCCCCACACTCCCCCTGCCACACACCAAGCACCCAGACCTTTACTGAGCACTTTACTTAATCCCCAGGATTCTTTATATAGGGATTAATCTTCTCGTCACAGTGGGAGAGCTCGGCGGGAGGGGGTACATTTATCTCTCCTGCTGAGGTCTAGAGTTGCATTGCTGTGATTATTGGTGGTAGCAGTGTGCATGTGTCTGGGGATCTGTGTTTAGCTTCTTCGTTTCTTAAACGGCACAGGGGCAGCAGCCAGGCAAGTTGGCAGCTTTGCTTTCTGGCTGCATTGTCTGCTGCTAGAGAGAGATTGTGAGTGGGGAGCAGCATGGCAGAACAAGAAGCCAGTGGCTTGCAAGTCCTTCTCTCCACCCTGCAGGTAAGAACAGCTTGGACTAATGAGAGAGGTGCTTGGGCTTGTTTTTCTCTTTAGTTCACCAGCAGTGACTTGTTGGGCAGAGTTTGTTCCTAGGAGCTCCCTGCTGGCTTGTCTCTAAAAGCATCAGCTCGCAGGAGTCCTGATCTGCACCTCCCACCCTAAAACGCCTTTATGAAGCGAAGTTTCACTATCCGAAGACGAACGCTGGCAATTACTGCTATGCATCAATCACCGAGCCCTGTCTGCAGGCAGTGCGTCGGCTTCTGCAATCTTGCTGTGTGCAGCAGGGGAGTGAGGGAGGTGTGAGGAATCGGCTGCTTTGCGATGAATGGGACCTGACAGCACTGTCAGTCTGCGAGCGAGGCGAGCTGCAGCAGCACGCAGCACTGCTCCGAGCGCCATGGAGAATGAGTAAACAGATCTGCCCGGAGGCTTCAAGTTCCTCCCTGTCAAACTTACTTCACCAAGACCCCAAAGCGCTCTCAAGAAAGCAGCAAAACCTCCTGAGGTTGAACTTGGTGAGATGCTGAGTGCTCAGCAAATGTCCCCAAGGAGCAGAGGGGAGGGAAACGTTCCACTCCAGGATCACACTTGTTGGATAGGAGAAGTATTTCTTCCTTTGTCTGTAGGGTATCCACTTGGTTCTTTTTTCCCCCAGCGTAGATGTGCTCCATGCGGTCTCACAGGAGAGGAGGCATAGCCCACCCTATGTAATGAGATGCGTGTTTTGGAGGGGAACCTGTGTGTTCATGAGATACCATTATGTCAAGAACGGTGGGTGGGAATTGCTTTGCCAGGACAAGCTGCTTGAACTAAAAAACACCTTTCAGACGTTTATGGTGAAATTTTAGTAGTCTGCATTTCTAAGGTGCTCTGATCTGGGTCAGAGCCCCATGGGGACAGGAGTCTGGGGCAGCGTGTGCTACAGGGTCTTTACATCCAGGGCAGCAGCATCCTCTGATGGCTTCATGCATGATTAAAACCTTGCACTGCTGCATGCACAGGAGCAGGAAATAAGGAGTACATTGTATGAAACAGATTTGCCTCCTGGGTCAGCCCAAGAGCTCGTGTCCCTCAGCCCTGTGTTTCTGAAGGTTTTCGTAACCTGTCAGAAATGTGCATAGAAGATCGTAAAACCCCATGGTACGCAATTGGCTTCAAAATCATATCTGCATGCGGTGATCAGCCTTGACATCTTTATCCAAGCTTATGTAACTGTCAACAACTTTTATTTCTCATAACATTGCCAATCTCTGGTTTACCCTCCATGGCACCCTGAGGCGATGAGTTCTGCGGAAGAATGGGCACACAAGAAAGTTGTTTACTGTTCTTTTTATGGCAGCGTAACTTGCCTGCCCCTGTTGTTCTTTCAGCATATGTAATACATGTTTTGTGCTAGATGGTGTTTTTGCCGCATCCAGGTTGCAGTCTGTTATTTTGGATAACTGAGAACTGAGCGTCCATCTCCACTTTCTTCTTATACTTTCTAATGCTAACAGTCCTGGTGCTCTTTGCATAATCTCTCTTAACTTCGGGCAAAACTTCATCAGTGTATGTCTCCAACGCCATCATCTGTCTCAGGTACGCAAACTCAGAGATAAAAAGGACCTTTGCTAATCACACTCTGGAAGCACTGGCCTGGGAAATAATGGCTTTTGTTGACATTTGCATTTGCTGATATAATCTCTCCACGCTTTTTATTTTCTCCAACAGCTGTCCAAAACACAGTCGCTTTGTTTTTGTGTCCTGCCAAATTTCCAGTGCTAGTTCATATTATTTTATTGGGCATGAAGAACATATCTGCTGAGTACAGCAGGCTGTTCTGCTGGACAGTATTATTGTGTATTTTCCCTTTGTTTTATCACGTAAGTCTCCCTTGTATACAGAAAGCTTTCAGCTGAAGCACGAGGGAACATTCACCCACCAAGCTGCTCTTTGCAGACCTCAGAACAAAGCCATCCTTCTTCCTTCAGTCACCCACTAGTTTTCTGTCTCACTTCCAAGTACTGGCATGGATTATTATTCCCAATCTGAAGGATGTGCCCACCTGAGAAATGCTCAATCACCTTCAGTTGAGAGTAGTCCAGTTTATCTCCTCCCAGCACAGACTACCAGTCTCACAACCTGGCTTTGGTAAGGAAGGTCTCACACAGACCAGAACTCAAACATTGTGTACTTTGTCACAGAATTCCTGCTCCAGTCAAAGAAAGAAACACGTTTGGTTCTTTTTTTGAGTTCTTCAGAAATGTTAACAGAGCAAAAAGGGAGCATGATCCTCCAATGACAGCAGAAACTCATGGAAGCACGACTCGTTACAGATGTTCTGAAAAGTGACAAGGTGAAAAGCAGAAGCTGCTTTTAAAGCGCGGCTGCATTTTGTCACTGAAATGTCACTGCGGGGAAGACATGACATTTCACATCCCTAGGTAAGAATTGCTTCATTGCTTACAAGGTACAGCTTTCAAATGTGAGTTTCAGATTTAAGAAAAACCTCTCCCTATCTCACAGGTTTTGTATCAGCATTGCAATGCCAAACCATTAGGAATTTTTTGTTATTTCTTATTTTCCTTTTAACCCTGGTACTTTCTTCTTTGCTCTCTCTTCTTGACTCTCCGTATCCCACGTACTGCTAAAATTATCGCCTCCCATTTGTCTCCCATCCTGTTCTGTTCCCATCTTTGCATTACAGTAATGTCTTTGCATCCAGCTCTGCCCTGTCTCTGTTAGCCAGTACAGTACCTACACCAAGGCTAGGCTGGTTACTACGCTTCACTCTCCAGTCAAACCATGCCAGAAATCAGCATTGTCTCCATGTACAGCTTATGTTCAGGGGAGAAACTCCGATGTTTTGCAGGCAGCCTCCTTAAAACTAAATCCCAGACAGATTTGGGTTTAGATCCCCTATTTATTTTAATGCCTAGAGGAGGTATGTGGGCATTGATTTAAAAAACAACAACCATCGGTAGCTAAGTAGAGCAATAGAAAATGCAGCATCTTTTGTTGCATCCCAGATTATTGAATCATTTGTGATTTTAGAGCATCCATGTTCATACTGTCGGTTGTCCCAGCTTCATCTCACTCCATCCTCCAGATGCTTGCTAAATAAGCAACATTTGGATTCTTCCCCTGCTTTCTGCCTGCTCTCTTCCTTGCTTGCCAGGCCCAGATATGAGCCTGCATTAGTTACCCCCGAGAACATCTCCTTATTCCATGGCAGTGTGCACTGTGTTGCCTGAGGAGTCCCAGATTTCCTGTTGGCTCTCAGCATGGTGTTCACATGCTTCCCAAAGCCACACTGTCTATGTGCATATTCCACTAAGCTGGCAACCCTTGGGGCTGTTGGCAGATCTTTGGCTCATGCCGAACCCTACAGTGCTGGACTGCAAAGGTTTCTGAATGTTATGGTTCAAAAGGAAAGAGGTGAAAATCTTACGTGTCCACGAGGATGTGATCTGTGTAAAGGGATTCCTGTTTGAATGACTGTGGTGCCCAGCAGGGAAGAGAAGCAGGATTCACTGTTTGCTAACTTGAACCTCTCTGTTCCATTGCGCTGCTTCTCCCGAATTGTTTTGCTGGCGGGCTGACAAGGCAGTTCTATTGTTATCCTAAAGTCAAGTGGGAAGATATCTGTGCTGCTCCAGTGACAATGAATATAAATGCATTTTGCAAAATGCTTTTGTCTCCTCTGCATCCTTGCACTTATACTGTCAGCAGATCAGTTGAGATTCCTGGGACTGAGCGAAATGGATGTAAAATACCAAGAACTTCTCAGCAAGCAGAATGCCTGCTGCTTTGCACAGGAGGTGGGAGAGCTTGGAGTTTGGTTCTGTATTTTTGGAAGGTAGCTTGGGGTTAGTGGAATACCAGAACAAGTCTGCTCAAAACCAGATGGTCATTTTCCTGTGGTTCACTAACTGTGTTTTATTGAGATTGTTACACCTAAAGTAAAAAGCAGTAGATTTAGTGTTCTCCTATTCCTTCCAAAATATATATATATGTATTCTAGCTTTGGAGTAGCAAAAACAGTGCAGTTAGGTCAATGGTTATGGTGTTCTAGGGAAAATCCATCATAGGGGAACACTGGATGCTCTGTCAGTACTCTCCTGTCTCTCATGCCAAAGCAACATTGTATGGGATCTGCTAAGTTGCAGCCTGGACCAATGATTGAGCACCTGGTGAGTGGATACAGCCAGCCCTGAGAGCACAGGTGAAAGCAATCCCTGAGTCCACTCCTCCCTAAGCCTCATTTAAGGGTTGGCTGCCACGAGGGAAGGCTCTCTAATTGTAGATCCTTTCTTTTGGAGTACTTGGTGAGCCCTCCTCCTTGGCATGGGTGAGTAAATCCTTTTTTCTTTACCTGCATTGTGACCATTCTTTATTCATTTATTTTAATGAAGAAATACTGTTCTGCAGGCAATTCTATAGAGATACTCTAGGCCAGCATCCCAACTTTTAGAGTCGCTGCTTGTTATTTTTGCTTCAGCTCTCACATTTTCCCTGTCCAAGGAGAATCTGAAGGTAATTCAGAGCTCTTTCTGGCTCACCACCATGGGGCACTGCTAAGCAGGAGGAGCCCTTGCACTATCAAAAGAGAAATGAAGACAACATCTGGGCATCAGCCCCAAATTCCTGCGAGGCCGTGGAAGAGGTATCAACATTTGGCATTCTTGTGAGTCAGTGTAGAACACTGGAAGCCCTCAGAGGCAGCTGAGGCACATTTTGGGCTCTGATGAAACCCTTCCACCAGCTGAGCTCAGACCAGGCTTTTGCTCTGTCCTCAGGCTGGGTGCAGCTGTTTCTCTGAGCGTGCTGCCAGCTCCTCTGACAATGCCTTCAGTTGAGCTCTCAGGAGTTCCCTGTGACTGCATTAATGAGAATGTAGGACCTTAAGGTGCAAAATCTACCCAGAGGCTGAGCAGAGCACTAATAGTTGCAGCTGGGATGAGCAGGAAAGTGCCTTGTGTTGTGGCCTCAGAGATCTGACTAGAATTTTCTATGCAAAGAAAGGATAGTCAGCTTCAGTCTGTCCTTTCCTGGAGACCCTCTGGCTCTCTTGCTATGGAAATGCAAATGTGGTCGGATAGTTTTGTCACTAAATCACTTGAATGCAGGGCTGGAGAAATGGGTTACATCCCAATGCATCTGGCTTAATCATGTGTTAAATTGCTAATAATCCCACTGTGCCTCCCATTGGTGTTAGAGACGATCAGGCAATTAATATTTGGGGAAAAAAAGAAAGAGTGAAGTTATGCTGAAAACATGTTTTTGGGGCTTGGGTTGAGCGCAATAAATAACGCACAGAACTATGTGTTAAATGTTGAGGACAAAAAGCTATAGAGGCTGCTGACCAGGTGTTGTGAAGTGAAACAAGTTGCTGCACAATAATAAGTAAAATAAAAAATAACAGGGGGGCAATTGAGATGACACAAACAGTTTAAAAGCAGTGCTTCTCAACCTGACTCTGCACCCATGGTCAGGCTGTTTGTATGTGATGGTGTGCTGTACCACAGTGAGCAGCTTTATGTTGTATATTTTTGGGACAATTGCAGCATTATGGGCATGCATTAAACTACCTGATGTGAGGAAAGTAAATGCGTTTGTTTAAGACATACTGAGCTGTCACATACGATGTGAAAATATTCAGATCATTTGATTTTTCTATTTGTGAGTCAAGAATATTGTTGATGGTTACTGTGCTTCCATGGCTGCTCTGTATGTCTAATATTAATATACGATGCCAATATTTTTGTGTCAATGGAAAATTTCCACTTTCACCTTCCCTTGGGCTTCAATAGTTTCCCTCTGTGAAATCCATGAAAAGAGTTGTTTTCATACAGAGAGATGTTTGTTTGAATGGATCTTGCTTATGTTTCTTTATATAGCATAATCTTATTTCTAGTGTATTATGCTACATTGTGCTGTAATGATTTAGCAATCCTTTTCATGCACTTTTTCTCTCCAATGCATTGGAGCAGTCCTCTTGGCTTTATCTGTAATGGGAAAATATGTCTGTGGTAGCAAATGCATTCGTGGGCATCTCTGAGTGACAGTTTATTACATTACACTTAGCAGAGAGTGCGAGGAGGTTGTATTGAAAAATGGATGGGCTGATATTGGTTAACTTCAGCAGCCTCTTGTAACACCAGCAGTTTCATGGATGTATTAACAGGGAGAACAACACTTCCAGGAATTTAAGAGATGGGGGAGGGGGGAGGTGAGTTTTGTGCTGCTTGTTCCAGCCCAAGGAAAGTACAGAACTGAGGTGATGCTTGCCAGTCCACTCCTTATGAAATTTGCCATGCTCTGGAGGGGGGAGGAGGGGCATGACTACATTTCTTTTCACCAGACCTGGGTGTAAAATAATTCCCCATTGCCTTTGTTCTGTTAATAAGCGCTTGTCTCATGGGTAGTCTATTTGCACCTGTCGGCCTACAGAGCCTGATGCGCTATAGGACACAAGCGGTGTTCCACAAACCGAAGCCATTCAGTGTGCTGAGCTCACTGCTCCTCTATGCAGGGGAAGGGATTTTGATTCTTGATCATAACAGGCTGGTTTGCACTGCTGAGGGAGATTGGGGCTGGAACAAGATTGGAAGATGTTAGGATGCACTCCTTGAGAGGGATCTACAGTATTCTCCAGGGATACACAGATGGTTCAAGGCAGTCTCACCTTACCGTCAATCTACTCCCCAATGGCAAAACCAAGTTGGATGTGAGAAGTGGGGAATGAGTGTTAGAAGCCATACAGTTTGTTCTTGTACAGCATGAATGTCCAGCACGGTTGACATGAGTGGGTCCTCAGTACCTACAGTCTTGGAAATTGTGTGCATCAGAAGGAATGTGTACTGGTGCTTTACAGAAGACAGTTTAATTTCAGAAAAGGCAGTTAATTTAAAGCTTCTACTGAAGCAAGAATACAAATTAATGGAGACATAATGAATTCACATCCGTGACTCTGTGTTTCTTGCCGATCTGTTGTGCTGTTAGGGCTTTTGTTTTACTGAATGGAGACCTGCCATATTATAAAGAAATTAAGGTTTTAGAAGTCAAGAGTTTGTCATTTGTTTCTTGTCTCATAGAGAGGGCAAAGATAATATAATAGAGACCCTTCTGCCCACAGGCAGTACTAAGCTATGCGGAAGAGAATGAATGTTTTGCACTGGGTATTGATTGACAGAATAACATCTGCTCAACAAGAAATTCCCTGGGCAAAGTGAAACCTCCTTCCCTTAGGGGGTTTGGAGAGCAAGCCTGTCATTTTCTTTCTTCATAATTTCTTCTCTGGGAGGAACGCAGCTTTTTCTTTCGAGGTGTTGTAGGTTGAGCTGGAATTAATGCGAACAGCAAAACTCTTATGGTGGGTCTTTTTTGAAAACTGAGTAGTTCTGACACAGGAGAGTCATGTAGGAGAAATAACTCCTCCACCAAGGAGTTCTTGGCTCTTTTCCACTTGTCAACAAGGGATGCCTGAAGGCAGGACATGTCTCTAGCGTCAGAAAAAGACGCGGAAGCACCACAGCATTGCATTTTACTGTAATCCACTACTGGGATGTCTTTTATGTGTGTTAATTGTTGGTGTAATTTACAAGCAGAGGTTTCCCAATGGGAATTTGATCCCTACAGTAAATGGAGATGAATTCTTTCCCGCTGGACCCATCTGCTCTTCCTCACTATTCTACCTATTTCCTCCCTTTCAACAGATGGAGTGGTGGAGTATTGATGGCCAAAACAAGACTCCTGGGCTTTATTCTCAGGGCTGCTAAAAATTCTTTCTATCAAATTCATTTAATATCTGTGCCTCCTGATTTCTTCATTTGATTGCTAAACAGCGCTGAACTTCATCTATCAAATCTGAGTGCTGGGAGTGTTAGTTCACACTGTTTCCCAAATTAAACGGTAGAACAAGTTACTCCATGAGCAGATGACACTCGTGTAGTGGGTAGAGTCAACTCAGTGCAGGTGGTTCTCTTATTTTTGTGGGATTCCCTCTAAATTGTCAAAGAGGAAGGTTACAGCTGAAGCTGGCTCTCCACTTAATTCAGGATTAACCTGATAAGCAGGAGTGTAACAGGGAGGGAAAGCATAATCAGTTCATTTGGCATAGGGAATGCCCACCTGTCTGCCCTGCAAAGCAGGGGAGGGTGAATGGTCCACCTGACCTTTCCCTATGATTAAAATACAGATCTGATGAAGTCAGAGGAACAAACTGAACTGCTTCTTTCAACCCTCTGTTTTTCCAGGAATAAACCAGCACCATCCTCATGGTTTCTGGAGGGGGTAGAGGACAGCAGAGGTACTGCCCAGTTGTTTATTTCTTTATTCCTGGCCTTCTCTTTGGGAAAGTCTCCTGTGTTTGAATGGCCTCTTGCCCCATGTTAGTGTCCTGTAACAAGGGGAGAGATCTTGAGATGCCAATTGAAAAAGAGATTGTGAGCCTGGCTGTGTTTTTTGTTTTGTTTTCCCCAAGTTTCTCTTCAATAGGACTTAGGTCCCCTGATCTCCCTATAATGCACAAGGATTTCAAGGGGAGAGCTGGAAGTAGAGGTGTATTAAAATAATTCTCACCTGAGATGAAAACCATGCTTGTTAGTGGCTTGTTTCAAAAGCTCCTGTAGCTAATGCTGTATCTCATGGAAAATTTTGGAGGGTTTTGACTAAGAGATGGTTACCTATGTGTCTGGAAAGCTTCCTAGCTGAGTTCTTTTGTGTCCTAACAAAGCTTATGGCACTCTTCTACCAGTGGTCTCCTTGAAATCATGCTCAGACAGAAAGACACAACTACATTGTGGTAGTCTCTGCATGCTGGTGTTGGATAAAAGTATCAGGTTAGACTCTGGCATGCACCAAATCTCCTCCTGGATATTCCCAGTGTAATTCACCTTACTCTCAGAGAGCAGATACTGTCTCAGGACACTGAGCTCGTATTTTTAAGTTTATTTCCTGTCACTTTTTCTCAGAGCACAGACACAGAAGTGAACTCATTCATCGAGCTAACAAGATGCCTATTAGCTTGTCTGGTTGACAGTTACTTTGCAAGTGCTTCTCTGCTGTGGAACTGAAATAACAAGGGCTGAAGAAAGTCCGAAATGTGCCTGCCTTTAAAATATAGTGATGTTGGCTTGCCTTTTCTGGATGACCTACATGGGGTGTGAGCTGAAGGTAACAGTATTCTCCATTTCTGGATGGAGAATGGTGTACCCTGTCATACCTCTTAAAAAGTTGGAAGAGAGCTGAGGACTTGGCTTTTTTAGAGGCCACTGTGAAAATCTAGACAGATAGGTCTCAGCAATGGAGTTAGACAGATGTTCTGCTTTACATTACTTGTAATACTACTTTGAATCATTAAGAATTTGGAAGAGGAGTTTGCTATTCATTATGGATGCCAAATTTCATTTGTTGTTTGATTTTTCACTTAAACTGGATGGGAAAAAAAATTGGTTCTTCATTTTCTCTTTCAGGTTCTACCCCCTAAGAAAATAAGCTGTGACTAACAGTAGTTATTAACGGTACGCCTGCACTACCCTAACCTCAATCATCATTATTAAGTGTTGATTGATTGAAGGCATATTCATTGCTGCTCCAGAAAGCACTTTTGAAAGTGGAGTAGGCTGACACTTATCTCAGCAAGAGAGAGGAATACTGTGAGTCTAAACCAGAATATACCTTATAGTGCTCGTTTTCTTCCTGTACAGGTTGATGTCAGGCTAATGTGTATCAAATGGAATGTTAGCACTGGAGCACAGAGAGAGAAGCCTGAAGTGAATGCAGCATTATGGAAGCAAGTGCCAAGGCAGACCAAGAGTAGGCAGAGGGACCCCTGCGGCTTTATTGTGCCTTGCCTAATCAGGAACATCAGAGACAGCAAGGGCAGCAGTGTCTTCATTATAGTTGTCTATTTCCACCTGCACTTGCTTACATTTCAGAATCTGTTGCTTTATTAAAAAGTACATCTGGGATTTTTTTTCAAGGATCTGCTGTACTCGTACTCTGGGAAATGGCTTTGCTTGAGGGGGGAATACAATCTTTGTTAATTCATAAATCCATTCTTTGAAAGTTCTTTGGAGTGACAGCTACAGAAGCTCGCAAAGAGAAGTTGTAGCATGTCTCATGATGCTCTTTCCTCACTAATAGAGGAAGCTACAGCTGAACGGGGAAAACCAGATCCCTCCCTGTTCAGTTTGGGTGGCAGTTGTGTTATGGTGTTACGTAGCTGTAACAGAGCAGCACTTGAATGAAATGTTAATATTTCAAAATATTTCAGTGACTAAGTAATAGAAAGTGTAGGTGTAAACCAAGATGTGAATCCAAGAAGCAGTAGGTGCTAGCATGTGCTTGGAAGTTGTGCAAGAGTAACTAATGCTATTGGAGAAACGGATCTTAAAATAAGGGAAAATGTGGATGATAAACATTAAATCCAGTCAAAAATTTTTAGGTGTCAGAGGCAACTTATGGTGAAATAGGAGATGACCTCAGAGAATGAATCTGCAGTAGAAATTACAGGAAGAACTCTCAAAGCATTCAGAGGGATGTCTGAAATTCTTCAGAATATCATGCGATTTGATTTGCCTCGAGGTTCTTTTAATGCTTCCAACTCAACAGAAGAATTTTAAGGTTATAGAATAATGTGCTTTGCCATCAGTTCTGCTTAATATGGGAATTGCTCTATTAGAGATGCGTGAGAGGAGGAAGTGACAAAAACCAACTATGTATGGAGAGGAACTTCTGTAGACAGATAGCTCTGTATTTATTTATTTTTAAATGTATAGAGTACTTTGGCATGAGGAAAAAGCAATTTACTTTGCTAAAGTCATCCAAGAAATTGCAGCCTAACGGCATAATTCCTGCAAGCATCTGGGTGCAAAAGCTTTATTAGTGTATACATGGTCAGTGTGGTATGGATGACGCAAAACCTTGCTTTGGAGTTAGGTGAAACAAGTCCGGAGATTTGGTGATACAGCAGGTAAAACTGAGGGCTCAGATCACAATCCATGTGCCTCTTAACTCCTCTGTGGATGAATAAAGTGTAGCATCTCCCCCATGCTTGGACACAAGGATGAATATTGCTTCAGAAGTAAGGCTAGGACTCACTGTTATTATTTCCCAGTTTGTCATTCATATTCTCCCCCTACAAGGAATAGGCCTCTTCTTCATCTTACTGGAATGGACATTTCAAGTCCCTATCTGGTTTTGCCACTGACTCACTTAGATGGTGGGAAATTCACTTGGGCATCGTTAGGTGATATTTCCCTGCAGCCAGACAAGGGACAATGACTCTGATACTCATGAGGAAGGATGTCGTGGGGCAGGCGTTAATTAATATTTGTGAAGAAATCTGTGATCCTGTGATGATAGGTGTTATGTTAGTGCAATTTATTGCATTAAATATAGTAAGATTCCTTGGCACAGATGATTTCCACGGCGTTATTCGCCACGTTATTTTGGCTGGAGATCAGTTCACTTGAAGCTGTTACGTCTCAACACCTTTTAGTGTTTTGAAGACATTCAGATATCAGTTTGGACTTTGTCTGCTTCACCGCAGATCAGTCCCACAGTCTGTAACACATACTCTGGTCAATGGAGATCATGAGAAAAGTTCTACATCTGATTGCATCAGGGGAGAAAAGGAAGGTTTTCTGTGTATGTGGTTTTCTCTTTGTTTGGTTTGTTTTGAGTGTTTACCTTAGTAAACACTTAGTGTATACCTTAGGTATAAAATCCAGTAAATCACAGAGCCTGGCTTGGTATTAAGCATCAGTAGGAGGGAAAATGGCTGGTGCTTGGGTAAATGGGGTGTCAGCAATGCTGGACACAGGTGTGAAGGAGCAAGCACAGCTCACAAACAGGAGCAGGGACTTTCTGGACCACGTGTCATGTTCTCGGAGGCCCCTTGGCTGCCCTGCATACAGTTTGAGGGCTACGTGATCCCACACAGCTGTGAATGCCTCTCTTGTAGGATTAAAGGGGTCACTTAGGACACTATCCTAGCAGCAAGGTCCTCCTCCTGGAGTCTATAAATAGAGGCTTTCCCTTCCCCTCCTTCTTGGTGTTTCCTGACCTGTTTGACTCCTGAACAGAGGAAATCCAGGTTAGGTGAGACGAATGTTGTTTACCACAGATAGTATCACTTGCAATACTTGATTATTCTGAGGATCCCCAGTAAAGTTTTGGAGACCCTTGAACTCTTCTTTGTATCCAACTGCTTGTATCCAACACTGCAATAACCCCCTGGTAATAACACAAAAACACAGCTGGCTGAATAGTGAGGCTGAGGATGGGGGCACATGTGGGTTGTTTTTTTTTTTTTGCTTTCTCATTTTAGAGTGAATTTTTAGCTCCACTTAAATTAGGAAAAGCAGCCTGCTCTGACAGGATGTAGAATGTAAGGCAGTGAGCCTAATTTTACAGCTATTGAGAAACCAGGGAGTCAGGAGTGGGAAGATGTCCAGATGGCAAACCTGAATTGTGGAATAGCTGAGTCTGTGCACACCTTCTCCTTGCTGATGGCAGAACGTCAGGAGCGGGATCTAATTAAAGTGTTAATTCAGTTATTAGCAGCCCAGTAGTTTCTGGAGGTCTTTGGAGGGAGTGAGGAGAGATTCTGTTTGGCCTTCAGGCTTGTATTGGGTCTAGCAGGTGGAGCTGTGCACCAGGATTTCTCTTTCATGGACTCTGAGTGCATGGAATGAGGAATCTTCTTGCAGGTGCAAGCATTGTTACATGGACACTCAAGCTTCCAACTGCTGCTATTTGTGTGAGCAAATTTATGAAGGGTAAGAGAAGAAAGGAGGACATATTTTGAACATGTCCAATTCTGCTTCCCTGTTTAGAAGCAGGCTATTTTTAAACAAGCTAACAAACAAATAGAACCTAGAACTGGACATCCTATTCCCCTGCCTCTCTTTTATTTATATATATATATACATATATACATATATATATATGGAAGTTGGTTAGCACAGACCTTCTTTTTCCCCTAAGTAGTCACACAGTATATCCAACAATTAATTTAATAGGAGTGCTGTCAGGAAACACGCTGCCTGTTGCCCTGCAGGAGTGACTTCTTTAATTTTGCATTTATAATTTTTGCCGCTGGAATAACAGCCTCGTATTTCTTTCCTCCCAATAAAATATTTATTAGCAAGCATCATGCTGCACAAATTGATGCTGCATGATTCCTTTCCGGGCATTCACACTAAATGCTGTCTGTAATTTGCATGTTTTATTTGGAGGAATACTTGCTTGTGGGCAAAAGCTATGAAAGCCCATGAGACACAGAAGTGACTGAGTTTGTGGGAAGCTTTCATTTTAGGCCATTGCTAACGTGGGTACTGAGCTGATAATTGCTGTCGTTCAGATGGGACAGGGAGAATAATCTCCGGTGGCCCTTCAAAACCTGTAGCGAAAATCCTTGGAGTCTTTCCCTGCTGTAATGAAATTACCTGTTTCTGTGGCTTGGTTGTGATTTTTATAATCTTGTCTTGAGTAAATAACAACTTGTCTTGGCACTTTCCCAGAAGCAGGACTAGCAGACAGGAACTCTTTTCCTTGGGTATTCCCAGGTTGGCCAGATAACCTGAGCTGTGGGTCAGATGGATCTTGGGATCAAGCTGCTGTCCAAACGCGGTATCATTCACTATCCCTTACTGCCTGTATGTACCAATGACTATGCGCTATGGTAGTTCTTATTCCTAGCTTTCTCCATCCTCCTGCTGTTTATGCATGAGGAGTTTTAGCCAAGCTAACCAAAGCCCTGGTGTTTTGGGGATTAATTCCCAGAGAAAGCTGGGAGCTGATTAAATGCCTCTGAAGTCAGCCCCATGATACTCCCAGTTGGGTGAGGAAAGACAGCAGGCTTTGCTGAAGTAAAGCTAGGATGAGAGCTCTGGCCAGAAAGTACAGCCATGCTTGTTTTTTAAGTGATGCTTTTTGTTCCCTTGTCCAGCTGCAAGCCACGAAGGCAGCTACAGCTTGTCATTAATAGGTAACAATTTGGCTCTAATAGTAGTAAAATCCTGCAGGAGGTTGGCGGTCTTTGTACTTTGTACTCTAACTTGAGTCTCTGGTACTTCTTTCTGTTCACATTCCACCCATATACCATGAATGCATCTTCATTAGTCTGTGTGCATACGGGTATTGTAGGTAACATCCACAAGTGCTGGCAGGAATGGAAAACATTTAGCAGGAGGAATTTTACTTCTCTCTTTGCTTAATTTTTTTTTTTTCTTGAAACATCAAGCAAATCTTTCAATAAAAATAATGAATGTGTTTATTTTAACCAGAGCTGGGTAAGTAATTTGCATTAAAGAAATTACCCTATTCATCTTTTTTACATCAGGCACAAGTTGTGACTTTCTCAGTGTACTTACTCTTCGAAAAGATTTCCCCAAACCTTTTTTTGTGAATGAATTTGTTGGCAATCCTTCCGCAGACAGTTTAGTGTAAGCATTCATTTCAGCCATTAATTCTAGTAGAACTCATTGTCCAAATGTCTTTGATATTGAACATCGCAAGCTAATTAGTCAAAGTCTGAACTGTCTCTATTCAAATGCAAGCTGCCGTCTTGTAAGACAACAGCAACTTTAGACTTGTTTTAATTTTTCAGTTGTCTGGCTATTATTAATTGGAGCTGTGCTCTTCTGTGGTATTCTGTATTATTCAGTGGTTGAAGTCTTTGCCACTAAAGTTAGCAGGAAATACATTTTCTATCGGACCCAGAGTTTAATCTACTGTTTCAGCAAAGAAAAAACACGCAATTCTCTCACTAGGGCACTGGAGGGAAGGGAATGATGAGGCACCAATCCAATCAGAGTTTTAATATTAAAATACCGAGAGTAAATACTCAGATAAAATATTTGGCAATATTACCCAGCTCTAATTTGCACATTTTAAAGGCTGATCTTTCATGTCCCCTCAAGTTCTTTGTTCATCTGAGCCCCTGGATAAAAGTGCATGGAAATTCAGAGGATATCTTATGTCATCACTATTTGTGTTAATGGCTTAGGAAACCCACAATCCAATCAGTTAAAATAAACAGCCCAGTGTAATAGGAGCATAAATCAATGAAGACTTCATTACTGAAACCTTAATGTGTAATCCATCCACCTACAGAGGAAAGGGATACTGAGAGGCAGCAAGACAAAACTAGAGGGCTGATATTTAAAAAAGGTGCTGAGAACTGTAACTCTTCCTGGAGTCAGTAAATTTGGTGGGTACTCATCACCCCTGACAGCTTGTTCCTGACTACTTAGTATCCACGCTTAAAAAATGCCAAGAAATTCAGCAAGAGAGCTCTCGTCAGTATTTATTTCCTCTGAACCTATTGGGAGACTTGAGGTAGTTCAAGACTGGACTAATGAACAAAGACATCACTGTTAACCTATCGCTGGAACTATCCATTACCATGAAGCAGCAGTATTCAGAGCTGCAATAACCCTGCTGCAGCCTTTCCTCTCTGTGCGCTCCCTTGAGCCAGTACTATGAATTTGGACACTCCCTCTGACGTGAGACTTGTGATGGTGGACTGTGAGTTACTGGATTTCATTAAAGTCAAATATTCTGTTTGTCTTGGCTGGGAAGGAACCAGCAGTGCCCTCATAGTGACTCTTTTGGAAGCTTGGTTGGAGGGAGCTGCTGAGCATCCCATAGGAGCTCTGTGATGTGAGTGGGAACACTGGCTGATGGTCTTAAATGTGGAAGCTGACCTGTTTACCTGCTTCGTTCCCATGTTACACTCAGGGCACATCTTCTCCCACTACAACAACAAAAGGGTAAGATGCAGAGCTGCCTAATTAGCTGCACCGTCCTCAGTGCTGTTTCAGTTTGAGCTGGGAGCTGCTGTAAATAAATTGTCCATCTGCATTAGTAACAGTCATTAATACAGATCCAACTTACACATATTTTCTTTATGTTCTTTCTATAATTTCTCCTTGCTAGGTGTTACTTCTTGATTTCTTGCCTTATATATTCAGTTATGTAATGTTAAGATGATTTTGTCAGAGAATGGTTAAGTCATTTTGGCTGGTAAAATGACCACAAATATCCAGGATGGTTTGCTAGTAGGTTTAATTTCTGAAGCCCTTCAACATTCAAGAGCCACCTATGTGCAAGATGTTATTCTGTTTTAATAACTTAATGGGGGATAAAGTGATTCTGTTCTAGTTTATGTGGAACAGCTGAGGTTATTCATAAGGCTACTGGTAGGAAAGTTTGCTGTTATACTGGTTGTGTTGTATTTGTATGGATATCAAGAGATCTAAAACTTAACCCAAATATCTCATACAACAATACAGGCTGATGATTAATTCTTCGGTCTCAGCAAAGAAATCTGGCTGGAGCAGGATTCAAGTAGGGCTGCAGTGTGTCACGCAGATGGATGGTAGATAGCATGCGTTTCCTTCTCCACAAGCATGCTATATCTCATTTCCTCTAGAGAAAAACGTCGGGTGAATCTAAAGCAGGAAGTGTGATGTTGGGGTGTGATGCTTGCTCAGTCTTGATTAAAAATAAGTTTAGGGTATCTTTCTGTTCACCAGCCTCCAGGCTTCCATGTGGTCGTAGCTGTAAAGCTGCAAAGACAGGGTGATTTTTCTTGTGTAGGAGATGTAGTTTATAGATATTCTTTTCCATCTGCAGTAATAACGGATGTTCTTATTGAAAATGACAACACGTTGCCAGGTTAATTTCCTCAGCTTTGAGGTAACCAGACTGATCCTAAGAAAGAGATGTAACTTAGGATTAAGATGTAAACACTGCAGAAATGCTACTGTGTATTAAATATTGCATGGTAGGATCACTGTGTCTGTCAGAGGCTTTTAAAGTGTGTTATCAATATGGCTGCACGTATTCACTGGCCAGATGGCACAAAGAGTACTCAGTATCCAAACAAGGATCTCAGTGCCTTTGTACCGCATGAGGCGCTGTATGGAGTTCACTGTTCTGAATTCAACGCTAAAATCAGTGTGTTTCCATTTCAGAGCTCCTGTGACAAAGATGTCCTACTGAATATCCTCAGTGTCCTCACTGACCTGCTTTCTCTGGGTAAGGAGGCATAGCTGGGGCGATGTCTGTAGGCTAAGGACAGGATTTTCCTAGTGGTCAGCCATTGGAAATATTCACCTGTGCTATTGAAGGGGGGGGTGTGAGACAAAGAGAAGAACTTGACTTCCCAAACAGTAAATACTTGACAATAGAAGGAGTTCAGCACCTCCACCTCAGGGCTGTGAGGATGACACATTGCTATCAGTGCCTGAGCCAGGTGGAAAAAATAAGTGAATTGGCAAAAAGAACTGAAAAAAATAATAATTAAATTTATTTTCCCTGTCACTTCACCTCAAAAATCTTATTTATTCAGTAATTCTCAACCCAACTGAGCTAACTAGGCTACATCAGTAAGTACCGGAACATCCTGCTGTCCCCAGTCCTCACAGTCCCATCACAGATGTTTATTCCTTTGTGCTGCATTTCAGTGCACAGTGGAAAAACCTCTGCAGTGGTTTTGTAAAGTTAATGACTGCTAAAGTGAGATGAGAAGAAAGCATCATTTCTTTGCATCACCATTAGCCACATCTCCAGTCTGGGGGCGACCAAGAGGTCAACTCTGCAAATGATCTGGGGTTTGTAGCAATAAAACAACCTGAGAAGGCTGCAGGAGCTCTGTGTGCACTTTGCAGGTTGAAGGCTTATGGGAAACTGCTCCTCCGGGGTGAGGATGGTTGGAGCAGAACCTTTTTTCTTGTCCCCTTTTCCCCAGGGACTGGACGAAGAATTCACTATGTGATCAGCAAAGGGGGTAGCGAGGCACTGCTGCAGGCCCTCACCTCTGCTGCCCGCACTGAGCCACCTGACCCCAGCATCCTCCTGCCTCTGCTTCGCCTCCTGGCCAGGGTTGGCCAACAAGGTACTGCTGCACAGTGGGTTGCTCGTTGTTAGGAGAATGGGCTTAAAACTAATGGACAGCCCTAGCAGTAATAAGCACCAAGATGTGCCTGATAGTATTTTGAGTTCACTTTTGGGTTGTTCTACTCTGGAAATCCTGGTTATCTTCAGTTTGGCCAGTTGGAAGTCTTGCAAAAAGACTGGGAGGGTGTACATACATACATTCTGCCTTGGGTTGAACTGAAAAGTTTCCCCCCAGCAGAATTTATTTCTGATTCTCTTAACCTAAGATTAATCTTGAAACGGTTTCTTTTTGTATACGATGACTGTAGGTAAATCTGTTGTTCTCTTGTAGTGATTGAACTCACTGGTACGTTTAAGTGGGTTTTTAATGAAATCCCCACTTCTAAGATTTGGTTCCAGTTTGTTATTAGTACTTCTACAGATACTTGGACTTTACAGTAGTTTTGATTCTGCTTTGCATTTCACAGATCGGAAGTTTGGGATTAAAGTGCAGAAAGCAGCAGCAACTGATGTAATCCTGAGATTGACAAGGCAAAACCTGGGTCACCATGTGAACCTCACCCACTGCCTCTGGGTCCTGCGGGTTTGTGCTTCCAATGGTGAGTACTGAGGTTTTCCTCCTCTCCTCAGCATGGCAACTAGTAGAGCTCTTTTTAGTCATGTCAGTGCAAGTAAATGTTTCTGTTTAGAAAAGGTGCCTGCATGCACTATTAATATACAGAATTGGACACAAAAATCCAGAACAACCCTAGAAAGAAATATTTCTGACTATCTATACAGCCTTTGCAGAGCATTTCATCTGTGGATTATGAAAATAAAAGTGGAAAATATTCACAAATATGAAAGTATTTAAGACGGTGGTCTCCTATTCCATAATATGTACTGCCAGCTCCTTTGCTGGGGCTTAGGTACCTTAAGTTGATAATGCAGATTCTGTTATCATAATAGCGAAGTGTTTCACTGTTATTGATTGTATTGATCCTCAGATCAGCTGTACAGGGTAGGGCAATGCAGTTGAAGCAACAGAGGCAAGAGGCAGAGAGAAATCATTTCTTCCAGGTCCTTCAAGAAGTACATATTAGAGCTGGGAACTTAATACCTGGTCTCCTGTCTTAGTGTTCCTCCCCTTGTCTTGCTTGGTTATGCCCTCATCTTAAGCAACTCAAGCAGTGGGATTTCCAGTATTACCTCCAAGTATTACCTCCAAGATTCATACAGGTTTTCCCTGCTGTGAAGCACTGAGTTTGTCACCACAGGTTTCCCTTTGCTCACTCTAACCATTTCTTCTCCCTCCCTCCTTTTCTCACCCAGCAGATAATTCTTGACAGCCATCCTGCCTGCAGTCTGCTACACGCATCCTAAGATTTAGCATTCCTGGCTCCCAGCCCTGTAGGTCCCTTCTAGCTGTACAGGAGCTAGTTTCATGCAATGGGCTTTCTCAGGCAAGCAGCCAAACCTCAACATTCAACCCTTCTCCCTGCAATAAGCAGCATTTGAAAGACCAAGTCTGACTGAAAATGCAGCCAAAGACAGAAGCTGAAACGTGCCTTTATTTGAGTTTCACAGCTGTGTAGTGACCCTGTGTTGCCTTCCACCCAGAATGATAATCTACACCAATCACTGCACTGCTTCAGTGCACCTGCATCCCATTTCAGCTGCAGATGTTACAGAGGTTGCAGGATGCACACTGCAGCCTGACCTCCTTTTGTTTCATGTCAAGCTCCTCACCCTACCTCAGAATCCACCCTATACTCTTTTGTTAGGACAGTTCTGTTACTCTTCAGGTACCTCCAGCCCAGCTATGCTTCCATCTTGTCTGAGTAATATTGACTCTGTCACCCTCGTGTCCCACTAAACAACTAGAGTCTTCATTGGGTGTTTTTAGAATGGGATTGCCAGAACTGTCTATAAATGTTCCCAGTGTGTGCTATCAAGTGAAGGATTAAAGGTAGCTGAAATCAAGATGTATTTAGAAGCACCCCTCCCAAAAATATACTTCCAAACTGCTGAGTAAAAGCACGAGTAGAAGTGAACTTGACCCTCCATCATGCCTCGAAGAAATAAACTCATGCAGCTGCCTCTGTCAAATGTAGGAAGAATTTGAGCTCTGTCATTTTCCTGTCCGTATTTGATTATGCTTTGTTCTCTACTGAGTACGATGTTCACAGGAAAGAAGCTTTGGGAAACTTGGGGAAGAAGTGCAGGATTTGAGAACTGGTTTTGATGTGACTGTGTAAAGATGTGTCCGCTGCCAGCTCTGTGCTGCAGTTCCTCTGTTTGTAAAATGATCTGCTTAGGACAACTGGGAGCCCATAGAAGTTTGCTTATGGCCCTAGGGGCAGCAAGTCTCTTCCCTGCACCAGCTCTAAACACATCATTGCAGGTTGCCTGCTTCAGACCTGACTGCTTTTCTCTTTTATTGGTTTAGTTGCTGCAGGAACCACGCTTGGCATCAATGGAGCCATGGAGCTGCTTTTCAAAGTCATCACCCCCTACAGCAAGCAGCAGGTCAGGACCGTCAGGTAGGCACTAGCCCAAAGGGAACTCATCTTTCCACACCAGCAAGAAATAAAATTTTGGTTCCACTTGAAAAGGCAAAGAAATCAGAAATCGATGCACAATTTCCATTCGCTTTAAATCTGCAGATTTATTTTTCTTTTTAGAGGCAAAAATAGTTCCCCGAAGGACACGCTTATGCTGTGATTCATCACATGATTCATGCTGGTGGCTGTTCACTTGTAGCGATGGCAGTTTGATTACAAGGCATCATCCTTCAGTTTCCAGTCAGCACTGGATTTTGAGAAGTGCATCCAAGCAGCAGACAGGCTGCTCCTGCCCATCCTTTAGCAAGAGCCTCCTGTCACCACTGGCCTGAGGCAGGTTCAGTGGGACTGTGGCATTTCTGTCTCTTTTTTTTTTCTTCCTCCTGCAAAGAGTTGTGACCAAATCAATTCAGTGTTTTTGAAGAATAACTGTTCTAGCCAGTGTTAACCCAGGTCTGTTTTTAAGCCCATTCTAAATATTTCAAATAGTACATTTGCTGAGGAGGAATCAATTCTGTACTTCTGTTTGAATATAGAATATTATTCCTCAGGCTTTTCATTCTGGCAGAGCTTCAAATGCATTTCAAGGAAAACCTTTCAGCACTGAAGATGAGCATCCACTGAAGGATATAACATGGTTTGCTCATCGCAAGCAGAAGGCAGAACTTACTGCTGTGACCTCTCTCTGCACATTTGCTTAAATAACACAGAACCTGCTGGTTCTCTTCCTTAGATGTGCTCTGCTTTTTAGAGCACGTTGTCCCTATTTGTTCATGAGCACCTTAGCAATGTTCAGTCAAGCCTGGCTTCTCTAAAGACTCGCTATGGGTGCAGTTTGTGGATGGTGGTTACGGAAGGAGCTCTAGGTTGAGCGTGATGTGTAGGTGAGAGGTGGAAGGACAAATGTGGCACAATAATTTGATTGTTTTATGCATAGCTGTAACAGGAGTGTGGGCCAGCCTCCCTGGATGGGGGCACCAATAGATCGTGTCCTCCCAGATGTTCTTGTGAAAGGTTAATACTAGTTTTCCCAGTATGGCCAGTTACACAATACACTGCAAAGAAAGGAACTTGAATTATTTTTCAATAGCTCCAATTAACTTGCAGTCAATGTGTAGTACTTTTGTTTGCTAATGCAGTTTTTCCATTTCTTCTGCCTATGTATCTGGGGTTATAAAAATTTGAGTACTTTGTCTTACTGAATGAGATACCAAATAGGCCCAGCAGATGCACAGCTTCCCACAGCTGCCTTGTTAAGTGAAGCCAACTCACTTTTGTCTATGTTTTTGGCTTTCTGCTGTAGTGCTGAGTAACTGCTTCACAGTGTCAGTTCTCTTAGCCAGTGCACCTGTAATTCCTCTGCACCATCACTCCAAAAATATTATATGATCCAGCGTGTTTCCAGCATGGGGATTTGCTTATCACTCCATGAATGTTATTGCTGTGGTGCTATTCGTAGGGTATCTTAGTGGCCTCTTGGTACAACTTAAAGCCTCAGGAAGCATGGAGAACTGTTTTATGACAGTAGGGCCCAGGCTAAGTTAGTTCCAGAGTTGGACTTGACTTCTGAGGCAACCAAAAGCGGTTGAATCTGTTATCTTACCTGAGGAAATTGCACCTAACTCCCTGATTTCCTTGTGTTTTCCTGAGGCACTGGCTGCTATTAGACTCACGTCAGTACTACTTGTCTGACTGTCTCACAGATCAAGATCTGGGTGTATTGGGACTTGGGCCTCTGTCATTTCTCTAGTTCTTTGTTATTCAACAGGACTTGTTGTGTGAGAGCACAAGAATTTTGTGCAAAGCTTCTATTTGTGGCTTCCTCTGAAGGAAGTGTTTTTCCCTAGCCCAGCTTTTTGCTGAGATCCATTCTAGAGCACGGACTCCAGACAACTTACTTTGGATTTTGCTTCCTCTCTCAACTCCTGTACAAAAATGCTTCTAATCAGAGTTCTTAGATCTTTTTTTGAGGAGGGAGTGTAGAGGAGAGAAGCAGAAAACAGTCTTGAAACTTCCTTAATAAAGCACCACTTTTGCTGTAAAGCTAGTGTTTATTTATCATTGGATGAAAAGGTCTTGGTGTCTACCTTACTTGCTAGTTAGTTTCCTAAGTTCCTCTCTCTCCTAAAATATTTGGGCTCTTTGTTCGGTGTATTTCCATGAGTGTGAGGATGGAAGATAAGTCGACCAACCTGATCTAGTACTTGATATGGTGGCTGATAATGCTGCCTGTGGCAAGGGGTTGGAACTGGAAGATCCTTGACGTCCCATCCAACCCAAGCCATTTTGTCACTCTATGAATCAGCTGGCCCACCTAGAGCTGTAACTTGCTTGTTTTGTTTAATAAAATGGAGCAGCTGAGAAGAACATCAGAAGAAGCGTGAAAGCCTGTTCTGTTTTAAAAAGCAATTGCAACCTATTTAAAGGCTCTAGTTTCTGATTCATTAGTAGGGGTTGTGTTTGTTTGCAGTCTGTTTGGATGTCGTGTTCTTGAGACTGTTTTCCCCAACAAGCACTATTGCTGGCAAGAATGTAGGTCCTGAGACTGAAAGTCTAGACTGCGAATGGGTTGTAGGTCTTTCCCAGCATTAACAAATACCTGGGATAACTATGGTTTGAAAACAGAAGGAGTTTAAAGTTCATGAGGAAATGGAGGTGTGTGTAAAATATCCTATTTTTTTTTTTTTAAGTAGGTCTAATTAAAGAAAATTGTAGGGTTCCTTTGGAAGGGACTTCATGGATGGGCCTTTTGAGATGCTGAGGGAGTAAAAGGGAGTCACATGCTTTGTCTAGTTCTGCATGTGTTGTTGGTCATCTGACTCGGAGATGGCACAGCTCCTCCCAAAGTCCCTGTGTTGAAATCTAGGGGAAGTTATTTTGGTGTAGTGAGTTGGTCATAAAAGCATATGCTTCTTTTTGGCTGCTGGTATGGAACTTGAAGAGAATTCTAGCTTGTAACCTGCCTACAGAGGGAATCTTGCAATGTCCTCCTTGCAAGCCTCTGATCCTCCCTTTGTATTTGCCCTTGATGCCTTCTCTCCATAACCACATACCCCCATGATTTGCCTTGGGAAGGAACAGCTGGCAACTGTGGGGGCAGAGATAATCCATGTTCTTTGATCAGCTGCCAGGAATGCTGCATTGAAAATGCACTTCTTCTCTTGTGGCTTCACCCGCATTCTCCTGTCCCGGGCAATAGTAAGACCAGTGTCACTTTAAGAATCTACCCTGGAGAGTGCGCTATCAGAGCTATTTATTCAGCCAGCTAAGATGTGGAAACAAGATACATAGTTCTATTTATTTTTCTCAGTGGCAAAGCTCTGGGGTATTTAGAAATAGTCTCCAATGCTCCAATTGACCTTTTCTGGGTGTGTGCCAAGTAGCTCTGATTCCCCTGAGACTGTGACTCATGGACTTTATATGGTCTTAGTTTAGGTATCTGAGGTCTTCAGGTTGCTGGTGCCATAACTGTGGTTCTCTCTAAGACTGCCCATATCTGAAGCAAAACCCGCAGGGTGAAATGTGAAACTTACTGGGGTTTAGAGAACTTCTAACTTAAGTACTGTCAATTTCAAGTGAGATGGAGACTCTAGACTGTCTTGTCTGTCTTGCATGGTGTTGTGTTGCAGTGAAAGCTTTCTAGTTCATTTCTGTAAGGATGGTTTTAAATAAAGCCAGATGTTCTGTTTATGTCAATAGCAAAGTGTGTGAGTGGGATGCTCAGATCTTTGCTGTCAGCACCTTCTCTAATGTAACTCCAGTGGTGCCTCACACAGTTCAATGACTCCGGCTCCTTTCAGCTTCCATTATTCCCTATATGTTCCATATCTTCTAATAGCCTTCCACTTTTCCCATGTCTCTTTCACCAGTCTCGCTCATCTTCCCAGTTCACTTGCTCTAGGAGCCATCTGGATGTGTTGTGGGCAGATAGATGTGGCTTAGGCAGATGTCTGCTCTCTGAAGCTGGATCTCTTTTTCTTGGATGTGTCTCCAGGTGGCCAAACATCGGGTATCTTCCTCAGGCTGCTGGCACATCGAGCAAATGGCTTTGAGGGCTGCTTGTGGTCTGTGGTTGTGTGTTGTGCCAGTCTTTTCTTGGGCGCCTTGAGCTGCAGATGGATTATCAGAGTTAGTGAAAGCAAAAAACCAGAACTTGATTCTTTCACACAGGGAATATGCGGGCTTTAGAAAATGGCAAGTGAGCATGAAATTGTAAGGAAGGGAACCACTCAGACATCATCATATTCTGTTGTTCTTGAAAGGTTGATGGGCATTCTCATTCCTAGTGTTTTAATAAAACCAATTTAGATTATGTCTTTGTTCCTCAAAGCTCTTTGTGAGTACGTCTGTTTACCACACTGAACCCACGAGTACATCGATTGAACACAGATTGTAAGGAGAATGAGTACTTACCAGAATTTAAAGAAGGAAAAAAAAAAACTTGCTTTCTGTGAATGTTCACAAATCTTGGCTTTCTTCAGTGGGTTGTTCTTAGTGAAGTTTGACTACTTAATTAACAGCAGAAAGTGAAATAACAAGTCTGGGAATGGTGCCAGATTAATTCAGTAGAAGATGTAACATGAAGAAATTCTGTCTTTGCTCATGTCCAGGGTTGCCTTTTTCTGACACCTAATCACAAATCTAATACGTAGTGTTTGTTGGGTGGTCCCAGCTCCTCAGACACTTGTAGTGGATCTTAGTTTCCACGAAAGGGAGTAATTCCTCTCACATACCCGCCTCAGATGAAATAGTTGTATGGGCTCCTTGTATGCTGAAGGGAAATAGAAGTGGGATTGTCTTTACCTTTATTGGATGTTTGCCTCTGGAAGTCTGAGGGGGCTGTTTATTTCCCTGCTGCCTGGAGGATAATATGGAAATGGCATGATGGGAATTCAAAGTTAATTCTGGTGGATGGATGCTGACTTAGAAAATGCAGTCCTCTCCAGTCAGGACTCAAAACCCAGGAGGAGATGAGAGCAACACCTCCTGTGTGTTTTCTTTGGTGGTGCTTGTTGAGGGATGTCTTGAGTTGGCGAGTGACTCATGAATCTGAAAAGCTCAGAAGTCAGGAAGAGATTCCTATTGTCATCATATTGTCATCACATACTTCTGTCAGAATGGGACCAGACAGATTTTTTTCACAGCACTCTTGAAAGTGGAATTCATTCAAGAAAAGAAGAATGTTAAGGTGGTCCTAAGAGTGCATCTAAACCCAAAAGTCCATAATCAGGATGACCTGATTATGATTAAGATCCAGTAAATATTGCAGCTTTAGGTTGAGGGCTGGGGTGTACAGTGCTTTGTGTGCTTTGGATATATATATAGTATTTTTTCTATATAAAATGGGTTGCATGCAACTGAGATTGTTTTCTGCCCTCAGAACTGGTGCTTCTGAAGCAAGATAAAATGCGAGTGTTGAGCCTGTGGTGTTGAAAAGTGACTGAGTTGCCACATCAACAAATGATTGTTAAAATCATCTCCTGTGACCTTAGAAAGAGGAGAAGGGGTTGGAATGGCAGTTGGCCATCTCCCTTAGAGGGCATAGCAGAAATGACCTGAATACTAGAATTATCTCTTTTGTTAAGAAGAATAGATAATGGAGAGACACATGAAAGAGATGCAATTACGAACGCATCCCAGGCTCCATGCAGGACAAGTAGTTTCCTCAGCCCTAATCCTGAATAATCCCTTCCTGGTTGACCACAGTGTACATTTGCTGCAACTGCATCTCCTGAATTGTCCTAAGGTTTCAGCTGCCCTCTCCTTGAACAGGAGAACATGTTACATGGCTGTTGTCAGACAGTATTTTGAGGATGAGTGAGGAAATCCAACACACCAACATGGTGATCAGGTCACCAAGGAACTAATACAGTAGCTGCTGTGATTGGTTCTTTTTGAGGAGTTGTCCACATAAAGCTTTATGCCTTTGTTTATTTGGCAGCAGTTCCTGATAGGAGATCAAAAGCAAATCACCCTTAGTTCCTCTTGTTAGTCTCTGTTTTGCCATTAATCACGTTGAGCAGTTTGGATATTTAGTTGGAAAGTAACACAATTCTATTGGAATGTGGTCAGAATTAATCAATGCTTAGTGCCTGCTGATTCTCAAGTTGCTATTAGGTTCACTTGATCCCTTTAGAAAACTCACAGGAGGGAATTAGATTTCTTTTGAGCTATGTCACAACCGAATGACATGTTTCCCATCTGAGCTTGATTTACATGTGATTTAGCTAGAGATTCTTGCTAAATAGAACTAGTAAATATCATTCTGAATGAGATGATGGCAGCAACAAGGGGGAAAAGCGATTGCCTTTAAAACTTCTGTTTATGTCCAAGTGTCTGTTCAGCCTGACTGCTATTTCAGATAGCGTGGAGCAGAGAGATGCTCATCACAGAGACGATTCAAGCATTAGGGTTTATTTACTTTAATGCAATGAGCCATTGTAATAGAAGAAATGAGCTCTGAGCCAAAGGTGTCCTAGTTTTATGCAGTTTCCTCTCTGTTCTTTTTACGGTCTATGTGGTTTCTCTCCAAGAATGACCTGTTCTAATATTAATAATAAGCTATAAAATCTCATTTCAGACTGATGGTATCTCAGTGCTGCTTTGCCGAGTAAACAGTTGCACTGCAGAATTATACTTCACTGGTGTTGTACTGTTAATATCAGTAGAAGAGAGAAATTGAGAAATAAAGAGATAGAGGCAAGTGAGAAAAGAGATGCTTTCAGATGGGTCTTGAAAATAGATGAAGTCTTGAGTTAAGTGTAAAGAAATAGCAAGGTTGTTGCACGTGGCCAAAGGTGTTACACGTAGAAACCCTGATGCCATCTCTTGGTAGCCTCTGGTATGGCAGGATTAAGCCTAGATAACCTACTTTTGAGCCATTAAGGATGATGAGTGAACACAATACAGAGAAATCCACTCCTTGGCTTGACATGATACCTCACTGACAGGCAGGAACTGGATTATAAATGGACGTACTATGATGTTTCTCTTATATTTCAGTTAGAAGTAACAGAGTTCAAGAAGAAACAATGCTCTCAACTAAAGACTTTGCTTTGTTTTGCCATTGTTTCTTCCCCTTAGGTGAGCTGGTGGATTATATTTGGGAGGATGATATGGGAGCCAGTTCCTGCTGTTCTTAAGTCCTTGTTGTTTTGTGCTCAATGGTTCTTGGCTGACCATTTCTGGTGGCTTTGGGTGTATGTGGATGCTGCAGGCGGTTCCGTGCTTTTCTTGGTGGGAAGGTCTCTCTGCCCTAGCTTTAATGTACCTCATTCTGACAACAACTGTTAAGGCTTGCAGCAAGGCCTCGAGCGTGGGCTATGCAAACTTCTTAGGACACAATATCCAGTCAGGGGTTGTATTCCATGTTGCCATATCTATTTCACTATTGGTCTTTGTAGTATCTAGATTAAAGCTGACACTTGGGTGCCTCAGTGCAGTCACACTGTCTTTTAGATATGCCTCAGATAGAGCTTTTTTCACCTTACTGGGGGAGCCATTGTTAGTCCCATCCAGATGGAGGTAGCACTTGATTTCACATATCAGTTGCATTCCGGAGTGCTGCCCAAAGACAAATAAATTGTCATTGTCACTGAGAACACCTTGTGGCTGAATATGGGAATCCCATAGAAGGATGAGTAAAGAGTGATGTGCATGAGTTGTGCTAGGCATTTTGTAAACAGCACCAATGGAATCATGGAATAAACCAAAATAAAAAATGATTTGTGACTAGAAAGTGACTAGATAAAGCTGAAGACACTTACTTCTGAGTCAGCACATCTGACACCCTGGAAATCCTCTTTCCCTTGCCTTTTGCCTGAGATATTGCCCTCTTGGACTCAGGAGCTTATTACCCCTATAAAAGGGTAGATGGCACCTATAGAAGACCCTCCCAGCAAATGCTTCCAGTCTAAAGGTAGGGAGGAGAAACATGAAAACAACGGAAGAAAGCATCAGTGCAGGCCTTCAGTAGTAAGAACTGAGCACAGTGTTGTCTCAGAGCACATGCTGTCCACACAAGAAAAAACAACCCTAAGAATTTCCTAGGGCTGCTATGGCTTTGGTTTTTTGTGTGTGTGGTTGTTTTTTTTTCCAGCTCCACCAGTGCTGGCAGGTGAGGTGTGAACCAGTCTTTAGAACTATCAGCAGCATTAAAAACACCACAGCGATTAGACCTGCCCTCATCAGAGTGAAATGACACGGTGTCAAAGCTCTTAGCAACAGCCTTTCTGCACTAGGATTCCCTATCCTGATAGCGTTATTGGAGCTGCCCCAGCAGCAGCAGGGCAGCTGGTTTTAGCAATACAGAGAACAGGCAGTTCAACTGACTGCCTTCCAGTGAGCAGGAGGGAGAGAGCTCCAATGCTTTCAGGCTCTTTGGATAGTTTGATAATGCGGATTGTAGAAAACAAAATAGCAAGTTGGAAAACTAGAGTATTTACCAAGTGCAGGTGGAGTAGATTACATTAGGAAAGGAAAGCTCTTTATAATAGCAGTGCTGTTAGCATCACAGGTCTGTCTTGCTAACACTGGCAGGGCTCTTCCTGGTCTCTATCTGCAGGGCAATACTTGGAATGACAGCAATGCCAGTAAAATCTGTAAATAAACCCAGAGCTGAGCAGCTCTGGGATGTGTTCAGAGACAAGGCTTGGAACATGGAGGGGAGAACCTGGAAACCTGACGTGGCTGGTGAGGAAGAACAGGGCTACTGCCTCCAAATAGAGCTGCAGTGCTGGGATTGGGAATGGAAACTCCCCTGAAGCGTGGATCTTTGCAAGGTCATGGCTCTGAGACCGAGCTTTTACTGTCTGCCTGCAGCAACAGCAAGGCTATTATAGGAGATAAAGAGAATTGTCCCATAGCTTTGGCTCATTTACTTTATCTTCTCTCTGTGTTAAATGGATATAGGTTGGTCTTTGTGTGTACTATAGGACATGCGTTGCAATGGCCTGACAGCTCTCGCTATGTACTCAAAAGCTTTCTTTTCCTTTTGATTATTTTTTGTTTGCTTTAAATTGCACTTACACATATGTGATTATTCCAGCCTTGTCTGCCTTCCAGATTCTTCTGTGCGGAAAAACCAATGGCATGTGGAAGAACCGTCCCAATAGCACTTGTATTTTTTTTTATCATGCTTTTTTATTTATCTCTGCTGGTTCATTCCTCTATTTACAGCTGAAGTTCTACCAGCCTTGGCTTTGATATGGTCTGTTTTCATATCCTAAACAGAGCCTGGCTTGATTACATCAGATGAAAGTTTTCCAATGATAAGAGGGAGGGGGGGGGGGAGGGGGGGGAAATTACAAACAGTTAAGCTTCTGTAAATTACTGCTACAAAGAGCCCCTGCAGTAATGCTGGTATGACATTGCTGATGTTACACAGACAAAGTCGTGACCCAGTATTTGCTATATTTTGTCTTGTTAGTGATTCCTGCCCCCAGCTCCCCATCCATAAGTGTTGTGATGAACAAGCACCAGCATGAAGATGTGACTGGTTTGTTTAATAAGGAGTTATGTGCATGAGATGGGGGGAAAATAACACTGAGCATAGCTGGCTACCACCACAGTCAGATGCTTGCAAGCTGCATGATGATTTAGTGGCCATTACTGCACCTGGGGCTAGTGCATACTGCGCTGACAAGTCTCCTTGCTCATAGATGTGGGGATGAGATCTGCGGCTGTGCACCGCCTGCCCCTGGGTGTATGACCTTCTTACACATCATCTCAAAATCTTGATGTGCCCCATGTGTTGGATCTGACTTGGATCAGCCAGCTGGGCAGAGTGCCATGTGGAAAGCAGCATGGGTGAGCTGACAGAATACTGTCCCAGTGACTCTTGATGAAGCCTCTAAACTGTATGTACTACTCTTTTTCAGGAGAGAACCTTTGCCAAAGCTGTTTCCATTGCATTCTTACATAACCCATGACAGGTCTTTGAAGTGCAAATATCTTTGGAGGTGCTGCAGAGAGCCTCATCTCTGACCTGCAGTCTGTAGGGTGCCCATACTGGGGCAAGATGCTCTACTTCTGTCCTACCTGAGCTGCAGAGTTGAGGTGAGGACAAGGGCATCAATAGCAGTGTTGGAGTAGATGTACCCACTGCTGTGAGTGTTGGTGGTGGTGGCTCAGCCTGCTTGCACAGACAGATCCTGCTGAGGATGCTTCCTCATTTACAACAGCTATCCTGCTTACTTTGAAGTTGATCACATGTCCTCAGATAACTCATCTGCTCTTCTGATGACAGCTTTGAGATCTTATGTCCAGAAAGCTGATGCAGTGCAGTGAAAGGCATTCAGTTTCCATAACTTGGCTCCTGTTCCTGCAGAGGTACATCTGTGTGTATTTCACAGCACAGCAGCATCCCCATTCTCCTTCCTGCATTTTGAGCAAGACAGCACACAGAATGGCAGAGGGAGGCAAATAGCCCGACGGGGTTTTTTTTTCTGCTAAACCCTTATTGAAATTCCCAGACAAGTTAATAAGCTTTCCTTCCTGCTCTGCAATTGCAACATCTATTTTCCCTGAAGACTTCATCGTTTCTTTATTTGCCTGTGGCAAATCTACTCAGTGCTGTATGTTTCTAGCAGTGTTCTACATATGTTTTGCAGTCCAGTGTTCCTAAAGCACACAGTGTGCAAAATCAACATTTCTTTTGCATATGAGACAGACTTGAAATGTTTCTTATGGACTGGCTGATGGTATTGAATTAAGAGGTTTGGGTTGGTTAAGGCTGAGTTTTCTGAAGAGGAGTCCGGATCTTTAGAGATCTGGGTGTGCAGAGGTAAAGATGGAGATCTGCTATAAATACTTTTCAGCGTGAGTTTAATTTCTTCTAAGCATTCTAATTCTACTCAGCAAAAAGAATCACATCAGAGAGAATAGCATCCCTGGAAGATGCATCATTTGTTGAAAGGCAGCATGTGCTTTTCCAGGAAAACAAATCAGAACACTGGAATCGAAGTAACCATTGAAAAAGAATGGTGTGACTTGTGTTGTTTTTATTCCCTTTCCTTTGGCACCATCCCAAAAGCACATCTGTGCAAAACATCTGGATCTCCGAACACCACCTGTTGACAATGCGTGGGACATTGCAAACTGTAAGCAGGCTGTGCCTTTAGCATAAGTTTTAATACCCAGCTAACAAGCTGGAACTAAAGCAGAAACAACGATGGGTGTGTTTTTGTCAGTCGCAGACCAGCAGTGCCATGAAAATGCTGCCAGCGTCAGCAGCCCTTTGAATTGTCAAAACTTGTGAAGCTGCTGCTTTTAAAGCTTTAAAGGGAGCAAATTACTGTAGAAGTACTTGTGTGTTTAAGATCTTTATTTCTGGGCTGCAATGGAAATGGCTGTTTGAGGCATCTGTCTCCAGTGAGATCTATGTTCTGGTGGTGTTTATAGTGCACCTATTGCTGCGGTTCCTATGTGTTATTTCTGAATGTCTCTCAGTTGTCAACTATGAAGTTTTCTTTTTGATTGAGTTAGTCTATGACTGAATACTCCATTAGCTAAATACAAGAGTTGGGAGCAAAAAGCAGCCAGGCAATATGTACTCTTAAGTGCTCTTAATTCTTTCAAGAGATGGGGGCAATTGGAGCTTATGGGCTTTAAGCCTGTAAGCTGTAGTACCTTGAGAGTCAAGATTCCCATTGTGCTGGATGCTGTACGAATATATAGCATGGTCCATGCCCCGCACCCTGAGATATAAATAAACATGACAGCAACAAGTGAGTGTTGTGAGAAATAGCCAGATGATGAGCAAAATGAGAGAAGAGGCTGAGGCAATGCGGGCTGCCAGGCAGGGGAGAATCTTTTATGTCTCTAAAGATAGTACATTACATCTTCATTATCCAGGTGTGATTGCCTTTAGGAATTGCATCAGGTCTGAAGAGGTATTTAATGAAGCACCAAGTCATTAGCTTTCATTCAATAATAAGAGGATGTTTCATGTTTAAGCATGTATAAAGATAAAATCTCGCAGGAGAAGGAAGTTGCTGGTTAAATTACTGGGGAGCTGATTTACAAAGCCCTGCTGGTTCAGTTCTTTGCTCAGTCTTTAGCTGCTCAGCTGTTCCCTGTCCATAGTAACAAGGTGGTCCTGAACAGATGGGCACCAGACTCCTCATGCCCTATGAGTCTTCAAGTCACTTCATGTAGTCCACCAGGCGTCTCTTCTGTAACAACATTTTTCATTTCCAGAAGGCTTTTTCCAATGCTGTGTGGAACAGACGTAAGCAATCAATTCAAGAAACAGAGAGTTGTCCATAGCAAAGCTCAGAGCTGCAGCCTGTGAGCCAAGAGCAGGGTGGGGAAGGAGACTTAAGAGATGCTGCCTCCTGGTCTCCCCTGTCTGCAGCACTTCCAGCTGATGTTGTCCCCATAGCCTAGATATGAAGGGGTGACCTTGTAGTGAAAGCTTGCTTCTTGTCTGTGCTGAATAACCCAACTTTGCTGGCTAATCTCATTCTTCTGTGGCTTGGGAAGTGCATTTTTTTTCTTTGTTGTTGTTCCTGGTTCCTAAGCACAGGATCTGGAAGTTGATTGTCTCTCTGTCTGCAAGCTGCACTCCTGCCCTGATATTCAAGCTGCTGGTTTGGAAACACTTCAAAAGACTTCCATGCTTCAGAGTGGCTGTCTGCACTGCTGTTACAGGCAGTTTGTAATGTTTTCTGATTACGGTGAGGCATTTATTATTATGCTTTTTAAGACAGCACAACTTTATTTATATACATCTTTTTTATTGAAATGTATAAACGAGTCTCCTTTGAGATAGCTGCTCTGTCAATCCCGGTGCAGGATTTGAGTAATGTATTACCACAGAACAGAAAATCAGAGGAAGGCATCTGGGCAGGTTCACCAGTTTGTTGTTTTTTGCTTTTTTTTTAATGTTTTTTTTTTTTCCCCCTATTCCTTCTGAAGACAAATGCAGAGTTCTGAACTGGGCATGCTGTCAAATCCTCCGGTCTAGCATATGGCTCATAGAGACATCTTTCTTCTGCTCTTAAAAGATGGGAACAGGAGGGAAAGTTTATTTTACTCTCTTGCTCTCACGCGCTGTTTATCTCCTTTCTCTCTGTCTTCCCATCCCAGATTTACTCATCTCATTATCTCTTCTGATGCCAGTAAAGATGCTGATGGTTTTCCATATGCTGCTAAGAGGTACTGGTATCACAAACACAAGTTGCCTTGGATTGTTGTAAGCCCATTGACTCATCTGTCAGCTTGCTTCTGCTCTCAATGAAAGTCTGTTCTGCCCTCTCTTCTGTCTTCTAATGTTGTTTCCCATAGGGTGTTTTGTGTATTTGAATTTGTTTTGCGCTGAAGATAGATAATATTCTGGGTCTTCTTGCTGACAGCTGACTTAAAGTGTAAATTATAATGCAGGTATTAACTCCAAGCTTAAAAAAATATATATGCAGAGAGAGCTCACAGCTGCCCTATATGATGCTCTTCTTTTCTGACAATATTGTACTTGAGAAGAGTTTGCACAGATACAAAAATACATGGAAGGAAAATAAACTTCACTAAAATACTTCCCAGAGGCACCAGTGGTAGCTTATGAAATCTCTGGGTGGCAAACAGGGTCTTTTCTGGAAGTTTTAGCACTGCATCTTTACTCTGGTGTTGTATTTCTCCTGGAGCAGCGTTGGGTATAAGATCTAGACTACCTGGGCTTCCAGCTTACACTGATGCAGCTGGTCTTTTCTGGCCTGGTTAATTAACTTTGTGTTTGGAGAAACTGTTTATCATTCAGTTCCATTTTATGCATGATTAAAATGAAGGCATATAGAACTACTGTGATTTCTGGGTCAAGTTTTTCAGAGCCTTTCCTCATTGGCAGCTGAGCCTCGTGATCCTATTATAAGCAATTCAGGCTCCCTTTTCAAATTCATTACATTGTTCATCCTGTTTCTGCCAAGAAGATGCTTCAGAGCCTCATTTTCCAGTGCTTAAGACCTTTCCTTTTATTTCCAGTTGAAATTTATTCATGGCCATTTTATATCCATTTGTCCTTGTGCCAGCTTTGTTCTTCAGCTTGAATAGTGCTCTGCCTTATGCAGTGTTTACTCCCCCCCCACCAGTGTGTCTATGGAGAACAAGCAAGTCACCCTTCAGCCATTACTTTGTTAAAGTAACCAAACTGCCATCTTTAGGGCTCCTGAAATTTCTCTGCTGTTGTAATCGTTTTCTTAGCCCTTTTCTGCACTGTTCCTTTCAAGCACTGCACACAGCTGTTTGGGTGAAACCTGAAGTTAAAACCTTCATACTTTCCCTTTGCCATTGGCACTCATATTCTGAGACCTGATCTGTCCTTTTCACAGTTATTTCCCTGTTGGGTCACACTTGTCCTAATCCTCTAATGGGCTCATCTACCCAGGGTGTCTTTCTACTCACTTCCAATTTATGAGCCCTAGCACGTAACAACTCTTATTTAACCCTAAATGCATAGCCTTGCACTTTGACTAGTACATTTCATCCCACCTCTATTGCTTCAGAACTCAAGAACATCCTGAAAGATAATCTGAACTCACAACTGTTGGCAATAGCTCCTGACTTCACACTGTCAGCAGATTTTGTTGGTATACTCTGACTTTTTGTGCTGAGGTTACTAATGAAAGTATAAAATAAGATCAGTCTCAAAATGTATCCTTGAGAACTTCCACGTGTAACCTCCTTACAGCCCAATAATTCCTCTTTCAGTGCATCTCCTGCCACTGCCTCTTCAACTAGTTCCTCTCACCTTGCAGTTCTTGTACTCCTCATCTTCTTCCACTTTGCTAATAATTTCCATTGTGGCACAACATCAGAAGCTTTATTGAAGGATGGAGAAATGAGATCTACTGTGTTTCTCTTGTCTAGAAAAATCAGTTATCCAAGAAAAAAACATCAAGTTAGGCTGGCTTGCTCTACTTTTGGTTGAGTCTGCTTTGTCCCTTAAACCTGTTGAATCCATTTCGTACTTTACAATCATGTATTTAATGACTCTTTCTTTCAACGTGTATTCTAAAACAATGTGTATTATTGAGGTTAGCCTACTGGGTCTGAACCTGCTTGTGAATAACTGTAGAGCATGTTCTGTAGGATGCACAGAACACTGCTTATTACCCGTGCCAAAATGTCTCTGAATTGCGGTGAATTAAGAGATGAAATACACTAGTTTGGTTCCACTTCGTTTTGCTGTAGCGCTGCGTACGACTGAGGACTGAGATTGAGGCAGTCAGCTAGCACGAGCCTAGGCTGCTAACATGGGAAGTGAGGAATCCAGCTAGCTACAGCTACAGGACTGTCGTGTTCCTCAAAAAGCAGGTGGAGGTTGAGAAAATTCATACAGGTGTCTCTTCTGTGTGGATCCAGAAATATTTGCATTCATCCTTCACTCCTTTGCTGTTCAGGTGTGTGATTGATGCATCACCTAACACTCATTTTTTGCAGAGAATACTGTGAAATTAAGTAGGTGATGTTTTCTGTTAAAACATGCGCGTGAGCTTTGAGAGGAGCTCTGTTTAGAGCTGTTTGCTTTGTCCCAAGCTGGATACTTAAGAAAAGGCTGAGTGATCGGTGGATGTAGCACATCTTTCCTGAGCGTGCAGAACGACAGGTAGATGACGGTATTCCTCCCACCAGCTGAATGATTGCTGTTTGGGTGGAAGTAAAACAATGAGAGCATGACTGTACTTCCACAGGAGGGTGGGATTTTAGCTGTTTATTTCTTGGGTCCTTTTGTGTGGCTTTTTTTCCTGTATCTTGGGGTAATTTTTATGGAGTTGTGTGCAGTTGGTGATTGTTGGCTGTTTTTTTTTAGCGCTGGTGTTGAACTCATGTCAGATTCATTATGGAAGCGTGATGTTAGATAAAGACATCGACCCAACGTCAACAAGAACCAGATCTTGAATCTTTCTTAGTCTCAGCCGCTGCTGCAACTCACAACAGGCAGCAGCCTGATGACAAAAAAGAAATAATATTTTTGCTGCAGGATGATAATTGGCTCAGTATGGAAGTTAATGTGATTTTATTTGGGGATTGGTCTCTAAAGAGATTACATTTTAAGGAATCCATGGGCATGAAGGGTTTTGCAGCTGTATTTATTCAATAAGCTGTAGGCACTTGAAACTGTGCAGCAGTGAGCCAGGTTAGTACATAGCTCTTCTTGCTCCAGCAGAACATGACTGGAAAGGGATATCTTCTGAGTGGCTGGTATGATGGGGTTTATACTGTGTGGGGAATGAGGATATCTCAATGCAGATTTCTCCTGCTCCCATTGAGATTGGTGCTATGCTGAGTCAGGCAAGTTGAGTTGCTTACTTGCACATTGAATTGATGTAAAGGTTAACAAAGAATCTCCGCATATCTCTCTTCTACTAACTCTTTAAGATCTATGTAGCAACTGCATCATGTTAACAGGTTTCTTTCAAGCTCTGATCTGAGTGGGGAACCTTTGTCTGCTGCTGCAGTACAAGACATTACTGTAAGAAAATGAAACTTATTTTAGGTTTAAGCTGGTGGGAAGGAGGATGGAAGGGAAGTTTGTTTTGGGAAAGTGAAAGGGGGGAGTGGAATTCATTGCAAAAATGCTGACACATCCCAGCTGGATGCAGAAGGTATCTGCTGATGTAGATGGAAGCACTGATGTCTGGAATGGATGTATGGTGAATCTGATACGAAGAAATGGTTCTAGGGCAGTAGTTTAAAGACTTGCTTCATTACTTTGGGTGTGTGGCTATTTCTTTCCATTTAATGGTCACTACAAATCAGTGTAACGCTAAAGCTAGAGGGCTAATGGTCATTTAGAATAACTGAGTCAGCTGCAGAAACTGGATTCTCTGCTGGTGTAAGACATTGCAGCTCTGTCAAAGTCAATGATAAGCTGTCAGTTTCAACCAGCTGTGAAGCCTGACCCAGAAGATCATGAAGATGAAGGTTAAAAAAATTATCAAAGAAACTGACATTTTTCCATCTTTCTTCTTTCCCCAGGGCAGCCATTGAGGCTCTGGCAGCTTTGCTGAAATCAAGTAAGCTTTTCTTCATATTATGGCTTTTCCTTCTGTGCTGTGCTGCTGGACAGAATGATCCTGTTGAACCTCATTCTCCTTTAGTATCCACTTCACCCTAAATCCCCAAAAGCACTGCTTAATTAAAAGAGCTTAAAAGATTGCTTATACATCTTGCAATGCTTTTCAGCACCTCACGGCTCTGTGGACATGCAGGTCTATGGGAGCTGCTGTAAATCTCAGGAGCAAGTTGCTGAGGAAACAAAATGAGATGCTTATTTTGAATAATTGGGAATAATTTGAATAATTGGGTGATTGTCCTGGTGCTTGGTACAGTGGAAAAAAATAGGGAAAGCTGTCCAGCCAGTAAATAATGCTTATTGCTCTGCTTTGTCATTACTGGGAAATGGCACGAAGAACTCTCTGTCCTGTGGTGCTGTTGTATTGTGAGCTAACCTGGAAACAATAGTGTTATTGGGAAAGGCTTGGGAAACTCCTGCACTGCAAAAGCTGTGGTCTTATTCTCCCTTGTAGTTTCATGCAAACCTAAAAGACAGGGATGCAGCCTATGGATTGCTGGGGCATAGCTATGGCAGGTTGTGCTTGGCATCCGCACCAGCTGGCTGTGGGTGTTGGAAGCATTAACAGGGATTCTCAGTCATGCACTGTTGTGTGACTGTTCCTGAAAGGAACGTGTTACCCTTTCCTGCCTTTTTCCTATCCAAAATCACTTACCTTATATTACTAGAATTTAATAAAGCTTTGATTAAGAAAGATCGCTCCACTATTGCAGACTATCTTCCCTCCAATAAATCACAATGGTGTACTGTCCTTCTCTCTCTCCATCCTTTTCTTCCCCTCCCCATTTCCTTTTTTATAGTATTAGCAATAATACATTTGTGAAAATCTGTAGTCCTGAAAGCAGTGCTTAAATGAAGAAACTGCACTGGGATTGTCTCAGAGTCATACCAGCTCAAGTGATGAAAACTGAAATAATGCCCCAGTATTAACCTTGCTGTATAGATTTAAAGGTCATGTTATTGCAACAAGGATAAGACCTTCTGCTTTGGGCACTACATCTTAATAAGGGGGGGTTGTGGAGCTATGCCACAGCTGCTTGCAATATAGAAAGCAAATTTGCATTTAGAATGGAAAGGAGTGCGCAGAGAAGTCTGGAAAAGTGGAACAAGAGCTGAAAGCTCATCAGGCAGCTGGAGCTTTTCTCCTGTGCTCCTTGTTCTATGACAGACACCAAGAATGGGAAGTGAAATTCTGCTGGCCCAGGATGTTAGAAGTATTAGTTTCCTATTTCAGGCTTGTTGTAGGTGTAGAGACGTGGATGATATGGAGGAGTGAAGAACTAATCACCAAAGGAAGCTGTGAAATGTAGACTCTCAGAGTTCTGAACCCCATGTTGTAAAAGTCAGTGCTGTGTAGGGGGGAAGCCTTTTGTGAGCTGAGGATTTTGTAGAGAATCTGGTTTCAGGTTTGAAGGATATTTGTTCGTAGAATAAATTTCTCTGTTGCTCAGCCAGGTTCTGGAGACATCTGGGCTCTTTCTCTTAGATTTCTTGAGTTTTAAGAAGGACAAAGAGCATGTGCAGTATAATGGTAGGGCACACCGATAGTTTTGGTTGGTTGTTTCTGGTGCTTTCACAGGAAACTCTGAGAATTTGGTTTATTGAGCAAAGCAGTCCATACATTATCCCTTGGGAGGATCACTGTGATGTACGGGCTACGTTTTGCAATGGTCAACTCTACCCAATGACTTGCTTGGGAGAAAGTGTATTTTTCGTATTTGGAGACACCTTTTCTCATTTACCATTTGCAAGTGGCAACACCAGCTGCTGCTTCCAATGGAAAGGGGTTTTAGGAAAACATGTGCTCTGTTTCCTGCTAATGATTTAAGGTGCTGGAGCTGGGATTTGGGAAGCAGTGCCAATACTGTGCAATGAATTAAAGCACCACAGCCTGCAGTTCTCTCTTTTCTGGTGTTTTCGGCAGGTTGTTGCTCAGTGGTCAGAATGCCTTTTAGTTTTAGTCTTGTCCTGAAGCTCGAGAAGGTAGAAGCTCCAGGCTTCTGGTGTAGCTGTGTACAGCTTAACCCCTTTGGGAGGGGTGGGTTAGGAGATGTGAGAAATATCTGTTTTTTCCATAGTCAACATGGCAAGAGAAGAACTGAAATATTTTTCACAGTTGTCAGCACGGCTTTGTTTATCACGGTTAACTTAACCTATGTGTATGAACTTAGTGTTCTTAGAAGGCTAAAAATCAAATCCAATGAATGTTAGAACAAGTGCACACCTATACTTGAGAGTCTCCCTGCAGGGCTGTTGGGTTCTTAAAAGCTTCAGTTCTAAGCGGGCACAATATTGGGGTGAAACTGTTCCTCTTGCTTCTGGCAGCAAACTGCCATGGGAGAAAACCCCGCAGTTTTAAAGGGAGCAGGCAGATGGCAGTGTGTCTCCCTGATGGATTCAGAAATATCCCTCTTCGTCTCCTCAGGCTTCCTTAAGCTCTGCTTAAGACTTAGTCCTGCAGAGCCAATGGCTGCCTGGAAACTCTCTGGCCTCTGTCTCTTCCCTAAAAGAAGCTGATGCAAAATGCCCACTTAACAGGTGCATAACGTGTAAGGAAATGGTTTGGAATAAGAAGCGTTGCTGGAGAGAGGGTGAGGAAAAGGCACTGCAAATTTACCCTTTGTCTGCTACAAAGAAGAAACACTCACATACTCAGCACAAGACTAGAGGGATCTTGATTATCCTGTCCCCCTATACATAAATGGGTATCAGTGACAGTCATGGAGGTGCTGAGTAATGTTGAGGTCAGTTCCAGCCACGTGCCATATCTTTCTATCATTAGAAGCTCAGATTACAGATAGTCAGGTGTGAAACATCTTTCCTCTATCAGCTCTCACTCCTGACTTCTTATCTCTTTCTAAGCAACATGGTACTTTCCCCATCCTCACATGTTGCCCTCCTGGTTGCTGTGTGTCACTTGCTATGCCCACATACAGTCAGGGAGTAGTGAAGCCTTCCTCTGTTGTTTCTTCACCATACCATTTTCTCAGTGGCTGAGCTCGTTATCCCATTACATTAGGCTGGCTATGCTGCTTGTTAAATAGATGTAATGGTGCTGTATAACATGATAGCATCAGGAGTCTCTTCTCTTGGATGCTAGTCAAGTCTTCACTGGTTCTACCTCTGTCCATCCTTCCCTCAATTTCTAGATAACTATTACAGTGTGTGAAGATACAGGTAACCATAGAGAAATAGGGGTACAGCAAAGCACAGCATACTTCCCAGAGTCTCTTCTCCATCCCAGGGCACACCTGCTACTTTTCCTGCCTCCTTTGGCTTTGTCCCACTTATTTCTTTGTGTGAACTCACCCATCCAAAATAAGGAAGACAAACTGTAGTGTTTGAGATGTGGGAGGAAAGGAGATACCTGATGTAGAAGTGTGGACAGGAATGTCCCAGGCTTGCAGTCTGAAGTTGCTGTGATCTCTGCTGGACGTGGCACCTCGAGCCACACGATGGCGATGTGATTATAGGGAACCCTGCTCCCGCAGCCCTTAATCCAATATTTATTTTTTGGCGAGTAATTTGTTTATCAGCAGGTTATTTTAATCTCATTTCGCTTGTATTTGTTATTCCTGACTATCTGTACTTCCCAGAATTAGCAGTTTGCATGCCTTGAAGGAAATTAGCTTGAGCCGATCTCGGAGGCATTTGCTCAGCCGATACTGAAGGGAAGGGTTAGGGAAATGGGCAGAGCCCTTGTTGCAAAGCTTGCCTAGTAAAATTGTAATGAGCAATTTAAAGAGGTTGTGCTGACCTCCTGATCGTACCTCTTTTATCAAGACAATTCCGTGTGCGAACAGCAGTTATTGCGGATGGCCTTTCCCCTCTTTTTCTGTATCTTTACCTTCCTCCTTTTGTCATCTTTATCCTCTTTTCTTCCCTTATTCCCCCCAGGCTTTCATCTCTCACTTCCTGCTCTTTCTGCCTCATCTTCTGTCAACTAACCTTTATTTAACCTTTCACCCACTTTTATTTTTTTCCCCATCAAAGCATAAGGATTATGTCTTGTGGCTGACAGGATAAAATAATCAGTGTCATTCTCTTTCCTTTATGCTGGCATCAAGTAGGGGCAAGTAACTGTGAGGAACAGAAAGCAGTGTTCTAGCACACGTTACAGTTTGAATGGCCCGCACCCTCTATGCCTGAATTCATAATGCTTTGCAACAGATCTGCTGAATTATAGGTCTTTGGTCTTGTGTCAAAGTAGACCTATGGTTAAACACAGCACAATGTCAGTGATTTGTCTAGTATTTTTGCAAGGTACTTGTGCCTCACAATCATTTTAAGACCTCATTTCCCACCTCTGGATTGAGACTCCGTTATCAGTCTGGCCCCAAACCTATCATCAGAATCTGTGGGATATTGTGATCAGAGTGGAATTTTGCAAATAGCTTCATAATCATCTAAAACAAGTTCTGTATCTCTGCTTTCTTCCTGAGTTTCAGAATGCAAATAGTATTGATTCTGATTTTAAGCTTCTCTTTGAGAAGAGCTTTCTTTATTAGAGGGGAAAAATGATTGAATCTCCTTTTTATTCCCTTCCCAAGAATGACATTCATCTATAGAGATGTCCCAGACAAAGTCACTAAGTTCTTTACAGAAAAAGGTTTGTTCAGCTCCTGCAGCATGGCAGCTTCTTGCTGTTTTGCTCCTGAGTGGTGGGTATGAAGGAGCTGAAGTGTCAAGAAGCTGCCCTGTTCTCTGCTGATATCCTGAACACTGATTGCTTACTGCCCGTGTCTTGGCTTGTTTGTGCCTCCAGTGGTGATCAGGCTTCAGAAAATTCAGTGGCCAAATTTTGGGAAGTCTTCCAAATTCTCGCATCCTTGTCTAAACTTTCAAACCACTTTGAGGTAAAATATCAACTGGGAGATCTCATCAAGAAGTATCTATTTCTGTTTGTTTGGTTGGTTTTTAACTTTATTTTTGGTTTTCTATTGGGTTACAACCCAAAGATGCAGTGAAACTGGAGAATAAGGGAGGAGAAGGAGATCGTTTTGAAGATCACTTTCCTAATTAGGTTAGTTCAAAAAGGATTTGGCTTGCTTTCTCAACTTTTATACGTATGAACAATGCAACAAAGGCCAATTAGTGAAGAATCACCACCTTGTGATATAGTTTGTGTGAATACTACTGAAAAAATGAGCTGTTCTTGTGTTAAGCTCATAACACATGGTGTCTGCACTTAGGCCACAATCTTATGTGCTAGCACATCCTGCCTCTAGCTTTGTACAAGTGTTAGGCCTCTACCCTAAATGCTCAAATTAATGCTTTGATTCTTAGGTTGCCTGTGAGGTTTATGGGACAGAATTAGTCTTTTGCCTTCCTAAGTAGTTGATTCTAATACTGGCTTCTTGCTGGAACTCTATAGCCCACCATGTATGGATTTATCCCAGAGTTGCATGGGTGACTTTATTTCTCTGAGGACAACTCATTCTGTTTCTGTAGGGCACCCTCATGTTTATCTCCAGCAAAAAATAGTCTCACGGTGGTAGAGTAAAATAGATGTTTTCACTTCACTTGTATCTTTTATTGCTAAGAGACAATGACTGGAGAAGAGCAGGGAAGCTGAAGGTTTTCTTCTTCCTTTCATTCCCTTAGGGGCCATAGGGTTAATCTAGCAGAGCTTTCTTATCTCCAAACTGTAGCAATATATGCTCGTGGCATAATGAATCAGCTGAGTGGCATCAACAAAGAGATTTAAATAGATAGACAGAAAGATAAATCTCTTTGTTCTGCCTGGTAAGCAGAGCATTGCTCATCATATTTCAGGTTGACTGTAATTCAGTTTTGTGATTAAATATGCTGCATGTTTTCCAGTGGTCCCCGTGTTCTTGGCAAATGCTTCTAAAGGGACTGGCATACAAGAGAGAGTCTCATAAATACTCCCCCCCATGCCAAAACCACGCTAGCAGTCCTAAGCCTTATCTGCCAGACTCAAAACCTGGCTTTCATCTGTCCTTGACCCTCAATATGAAATCAGAATTCCTTCTCAACTGTGGATTTCTTTGTTATGTGAGTCCCTTGATAATTCAGGCACATCTCTCACCATTTGATAATGCCACATATTGGCTGTACATCCATGTCACATTTTCCTAGCTAACTGACCACGTTATTCAGATAGATATTCTGTTGCTGCAGCAGAGGATATTTTCATTGGTTAACAGCACTGCCCTAGAAGCCAAAAGTGGGGAAATAAAGAAGACGTGAGGTATTTCCATATGCATGCCTCCTGGAAGCTACCTAGAAGGAGAATTTCTGTTTCCACTGAAGATGTTGGCTGCACCAAAGGAAAGGGACTAACAAAATAATAACAAAAAGGGTCAAAAGGCATAGAGTGTTTCGCTGCTCAACCAACATGGATCATCCATACTCGCTCCAGGAGGGGTGGGTTCTTGCTGCCTACAAATCTGTGCAGTTCTGCTTATACCTGTATGATTCATTTCCACCATCTGTATTTGTGCCAATGTGTAGACAGATACACATGCAGGTGCAGCGTTAGATGGAGCCACCAACAGACACAGACAGGTGGGGAGGCTTTCTTTTTCCATTCTGCCTTCTGGAGATATTGGCGTACTTCCTCCTTCATTTATTTGATACTTTTTTTTTTCTTTGACTGTACAACTGAAAAAATCTGGAAGAGGAAAACCAAAACACTGGGAAAAAAACCCACAAGAGCAGAAATGAATTAACGGAATGAGAGAAAACGAAAGCTTTCTTTTCCTTTCAGTTAATTCTCGTTGCTTTCGGTGGAAGTGCTGGCAGAGTATAATCCTGCCTCTCCTGTCTACTTGCAGAACTGACTATTGCAGCTTCTCTTCCCAACGTGACCGTTCCGATCTTAAGGGAGATAGAATCCATGAGGGAAACAAATAACAAAGCTGTCTTGCTCAGCTTTCTCAGTTCTTTTCACCCAGTAATAAGAATGAGGCAATGGGACAGCTGTCTTCTGGTGCCCATGGACTTGGGATCCAAACGTGGAAGTCTGCCTTGAAGAACGTGAGTGCCCTGAGAAAGACAGTAGTGATGCATTGTGCCAGGCTGCATGGGCACACGGTGGAGTCACTATCATTGGAGACTTTTAAGGAAAGCATAGATGTGTGTATATATAAATATATATATATTTAGGGATGTGGTTTAGTGGTAGGTGGGCAGTTGGACTAGATGATCCTTTCCAACCTTGATGTTTCTATGAAAGCCTTATGAGCACATCTGATTCTGTTCTATTTAATTAACCTCACCAAACAGCTCTGCCTGCAGTGCTTTCCAGGTATTTCCCCCACCCTGCTGACAATGATGCTGAAAGCTTGGACTTCAACAAGTGAGTGCTAGGGGCTGTAAATCCTTGCTTCTAGTCCAATTTCATCTGCCTCTGAACAGTTAAAGGGAGGCTCTGAGCCTGATCCAAGTTGTCCCTGCTTTACACTGCCTGACTCTTCTTGTCGTGTTTTATACACTTATTGACTTTTACAGAGCTCTCTGAGTAATTCTTCAAGGAAGATTGACTGATTTAAGGGGTAAGTCATCCTGCAGGTTAGTAAACATGACAGCTAGTTGAGGATTAACAGGAAATCATGAATAAATTGATAAAGGATTCTCAAGCAATGGAAGTGAGTCGAAAGAAAAAGAAAAAAAGGAAGAAAGGAGAGAAAACCAGAGTGAAGGTCAGAGGAGAAGGCTGACCTAAAAGTCTGACAACCATCAAGCCCTAGAATAGAAGCTGTACTGGTGCAGGTAGTATGAGAAGGTTAAAAAGGGGAAAAGAGGCTGCACTGAGATGAAGGTTGTGGTGTAGGTGTCTGGGTACAGCTGTGCATAAGGTGTGTGATGTGCAGACAGTGCAGAGGCACATCAACAGGGTTGTGTGAAGATGCAGATCAGGATTAAAGTGAGAGTATTTTTTTTTTTTGCTGGTCTGGGACACTGTTGCCTGCCCTGTGGTGGCAGTGGTAGAGAAAGCTGCAGGGCAAGGCCAGGTAGCTGCAGAGCTACCTACCAATCCTTTCTCTGGTAAGGAGTTTACTGATATACTGTAGAGAGCAAACTGAGGTGACTGCAGGTAACTTCCTTCCCCTTTCCGAAATCTTATCTGTTTCATCACTGGGATTCAGGTGAGCTGTGTGCTGGATACTTTCTAGTCACTCTCTCCATGGCTTCCTTGCTACTGATTTTCTTCATCCAGCATCTTACCTCTTTTTATTCTCTCTTCTCCTGCCCTGCAAATCCTTGCTGATTAATGTTCCAGGTGTGAGAGGTTCTGGTAGTCTTTTTAATGGACTGGAAATGAATTGGAGCCTACTAGCTCTGGAGGATCCATACCAAGAGCCATCTGTTGTGAGCTGCAAACTCTGATCGGTATTCAAGGAGTTGAGCTCCAGTCTCGCATATGCTACCTGGCCCCTTGGTTGATTGGCGAGCTCCTGACAGCTTCTAATGTGTTATCACAGTCAGAAATGTCAGGACCGGTTGGGAAAGTGTGTTTAGGCAGGGTTGGTTTGAAGGGAGGGAGCCTGGAATCTGGTATGGGTTCATGTTTGTCCTGTGGGGCAGGGCACGGAGCACAGTTGGCGAAGGGCTGTGCTGCAGAATGGTCATATGGAAGAATTCACATTTTAACACCAAGTTTTCTAGTCTTCTTCTTTGAGTTCTGCATCCTAGAGCCGTCTGATTTCACATCTTTTATATTTTTCTTAAATAAGGCTAGCTTTTATTTTTGAAAGCGTCTTTTGAGCTTTGTTGTAAAACCTTCAAAAATGATCTGAACAGTCCCTTTAATATATATATTTATATATATTTCAGAACCAGAAAGCAGCAGAAAGGAAGCCCAAAATGCTGTTCATGTTGATGTTTTGTTAATTTTTATACGCTTGGGGTTTTATTTAATCTCATGATGTTAGGAGACAGGCTGTGATTTTCCAGAATAATTTGATTCGTGGCTTTCATTATAGAGGTATATGTGGGAATGCATTTAGAAATTAAATGTAATTTCACTGGCTGTGACAGGATTGTGCATCTACAAGGTTTGTGTGTTTGTTGATCTCAGCAAGGTGTTCTGTCAGGACTAAAACACATACGCTCTATGTGAAGAGTGTGTGACCTGCTGTCAGCTAATCTCATTGCTTGGCTTTTCTCACTCCTTGGGAGTTTCTTTAGTTTTTGGGACACTTACAGTGCTGTGATCTGGATTAGGTTTATTAGCACTCGGAAGGAGATAAGGGCTCTGTGCCTACCCCAGCTTTGGTTTGCTTAAAGAAAGCTTTCATTCTTTTAGTCTTCTGACTGACCATTTCCACTCAGATGTGAGCCATTTTTGTGTAATTCCAAATACCTGACTCATATTTAACAAATAATGTCTTAAACAGCAACGATGACAAAAGATTTAGCTTTGTCCATGAGATGAAGAAGAGGTATTAAAGTCTGAGTTTATAAGCACTGTGTAGACACTTGTTTGTCAAATAGAATGAGCAGCTGGAAGAGTTTAATTCATCCTTTTCTCTTTCATTTCAGAATCTAACAGCCGTCAAGCAGTGAGCAGAGGCTATCTGGGTGGATTGCTGGGACTCTATCAAGACTGGCATCACAATGATGTCTCCAACAGCTACGTTAATATTCGTAGAGGTCTCCTGCTCTGCCTAAAGCACATCACCAACATCCAGCTGGGCAGGGAGACTTTCCTTGGTTCTCGAGGTATGGAGATTCTCTTCACAAGTGTGCAGGTAAATGGTGCTTCTGTGCTTAAGTGAATTGGGTTGGTAGTTAGCACTGCATCCCATCTCTCAGTGTAAACATGTCTTGAAATCTAGACATCTCATTCCGCAAGAAGTTCAGTCGTGAGTGAAAAATGATCATGTAAAAATAAAACTCAGTGACAGTTTTCAGTCCGATGAAAATGTTTCCATTTAAAACTAATATTAATCCCCACTGAGCCTCATAGGAGTTGTAGTCAAGGATTTTGAATGTTTGTTTTTTTCTCCTCCATCATACCCTGCTCTCTGCTTGGACAGTCTCTCCCAAAGTGTAGTGCAGGGTTTCCACATAAGAGTTAAGGTGTTTCATGACGTGTTTTCTTTCAGATATCCTCATGGATAAGTCCACTAAATCACTTTCCTACCTAAAAGTGTTGATTTAGCCAGGCTTTTGTTAATGACAGACATAAATGTGCTGCTTTTCGGTAGGTCCAGTTTTGATCTTGTGAAACATTAATGTAGTTTTGTCAGAAAAAGATGACAGTCCTGAAGATGGGAACCCTGTAAGGTGCAGAAAGGGCAGGTATAGAAAAGTAATGTTTACCACTCTGTCTCTTGCCAACATACTAGCTTAGCCTCCTTTAGAGAAATACTGTATAGAGAAACCTTCAGTTCTTGACATGTGCTATTCCACAAGGGCTATTTCCACTGTAAACTTCAATGGTCAATGTATTAACTCATTCCAGAACCATTATATACAGGATGAAAACCTGTCTGCTTTTCCTCTATCAAATATATTGCCTTACTGTCCAGTGTATCTACTTTTTCACTGTTCCCATCACTATCATGAACGATTCTCCTGTTACAAAGATATTTCTAACCAGCAGTAGGAGACAGAATGTTTTTTCCCTCCTCCCTCCATTGCTTCTCTTCAGATGGGATGAGGTGGCCACAGCCAGCAGAGCTTTCAGGGAGTATCAGCTTTTTAAGCCAACACCCTGATCTGCAGAAAATTGAGTAGGGTGTGTGGCAACAGCTGCTTGGGGGCAGATGTCAGCTTATTCTCTCTCCATTGACTTCTACAGCCCGTGTTTTTTTCTGAGCTAACATCTCCTGATAGCTCAGCCTAGGGGCAACACCATGAAAAGTGCAAACACGAGGTCACCTTGGGTGAATAAACGGGAAATGACACACTAAGTATGCAGTGAGCATTGAGAACGCTAATCTGTCCAAAGGTTAGAAGTGGAGCGGAAATACAGCTTCTGGGGCCTCTAGTTGATTCTCTTCTGCTCTATGCTACTTAGGTTGGTTTTGGAAGGGGAATTACCAAAGTTAATAGGCTCAAAGCTCAACGTTTGCTCATCTCTTCTTTGTTGTGCTTTCAGCCCCTCCACAAGATGTGGAGCGGTAGGTGTCTGGCAGCCCTGTAAGATCTCACTCATGTTCTCCTGTAATCTGACCGAATATGGAGACTGCTGCTACCACTGAAAGTTTATCATCATCTTCATAGTACAGAGAGAATGGGAAATTCATCCTTCTAAGAGGAACTGCAGGCTTCAGGGAGAAAGAGAGCAAGACAATTCCTGCTTGGGAAAGCAATGGTTCTTTGTGCAGACAACAGTGTAATGCCTTTAGGCTGTGGTGATTAGTCTTGAGCAAATTGACCAACTAATGTGACTTTAAAGGTGTTACAGGCTGGCTAGAAAAGTTCTGCTGAAACACTTTCCCCCTTTAATCTGTTGAAGTCAAAAGAGTTCTGCTGGGATGGATTTGTTTTGGCAAACCCCAGTGAAGCCCCCATTCACAGGACAGGTTTTCAGCTGAACCCTCTCCAACTGCTCATGGTATGGACTGTCAGACAGCTGAAGTGCCTGGGCTTACCTGGATACCCAGAATACCTGAGCTTATACCTCTACAGCCTTTAAACTTTCCTTTATCTTTTCTTCAATAACGAGTGAACTTAAGGCACCCCAAGTACCATATATATGAATGGGTGATCTTGAAATAGAAACCAGTTCTCCTTGGCTTTTGCTCTGACTGCTGTAGAATTTCCTTGGAGATGCTTTCAAAATTGTTTTTTCTCACTGTTGTTTGTAACAGCCAGAGATCCAGAAATACATATTAAGATTCTTGTAGCGAGTCCTGTAAGCGTGTCAGCTTTAGATGATTTTTCTAGTCTCCCTTCAGGAATCCTAGTTAATCCCACTGAATCTTATAATGCTGTTCAATCATACATGAGAAAACAGACTAAAATCCCGTACAACAACAGCAAAAATAAAGAAAAAATACCAACCCAACCATTTTTCTGTTCTTGCTTATTATTAAGGGCTGTATGTTCTTCTGACCCCTTACTGCATCTGCTTGTCCAGCCAGCATCCTAACTATGGACTGTGAGACAGTAGCACTAAGTATTCTTGCCCTCTGCTCTGTACCATTTTATCTGCACTGAAGTGAGACCAAGATTTTTAGATGTTATTAGAACTTATTTTAATATCCCTCTTTAGACGTACAGCACATTTGTGCTGTTTGAATTGCATTCCTGTTTTGACGGGCTAAGCCTTAGTCCCAAGTCACTAAATATATCAGCTTGCTGGTAAGCATGGTACAACTTGTTAACTTAGGAAGGATGCTGCACAGATTAGTCAGTCTGGTGAAGGCTGTGGTATGAACACAATATACATGTGGTATATGGGGAAATGTGAAGATCTGGGAAAATAAGGTGGTTTGGTTTTCTGAACATTGCATGTATTTAGGCAGTGTGCCTTTGGACAACAGCATTAATAATTTATCTAAACTGTCTGTCTGTTATGTTAAAGATGCACACCTACCCCTCAGGTAGATTCTTGGTACAATAAAATGTCCAGGTAGGAAATTCATGTGTGATCCTGGTTCATGAAAAGTAAGGAAAGGCAAAAAATAGAGACCAAATAGTTACCTTATCTATGGTGAAGTAATAAATACAGATTAAAAAGATATTCTAGATCATTAAAGTATAGGGAAAGGGAAGTGACAGGGGAAAAAAGCCCTCCACGATTATAATGGTTTGATGTTCTAATCAGAAGAATGTTTCTAGATTAGTAGACAGGGCAATTGTAAGAGACATTGTTGTTCTTTGGTTCTTAGGACTGTTTATCTTGCAAGAATCTGGATCCTATTGTAACCACTGTGACTCAGATTCTACGAAAGTGCTATCCCAAGGAGCCTCTGCCTTTGGTGACAGTGAGAAGCTCCTATTCCTTCCCTCTTCCTGGGAACGTCAAGACTGAACGTCCATGTATGGGATCTGAAGGTGAATTGCTGAAGGGTGAGTTTGGTAGGAGGAAATGGAGCGTGACGTGAGAATTAAGCGTAGTGTCTGGGGAAGGGAGTCTTGTCTGCCTTATCCTGAGGTTTGTAGTTAAAATTAGCCTGAATTGCACTGATACTCATTAGGGATAGAACCACCCCCACATCTTCTTGATGCTTGGAGGTTCTGTTTGGAGAGTAAATGAAAAAAGATTAAAATAAGTGGTGGAAATAGTATAAGTAAATAAATCCAACTGTGATTCAAAAAGTAATGGAACAGAGTGAGTGTGGCAGAGACTAGAAGTGCCACAGTTCCATGACAGCAAGAGAGATGGAGGCAACTGCCTGTGTGTGGCTGTGGGGATAACGCTGCCTTGCAAACTATTCAGTAAGTAATTTTGGGAAGCATTATCCTTTTTCCTTTCTAAAATAAAAGCAGATAGCAGGCAAATTGCTGGAGCAAATGATATATCTCAGCACTTGCTGAAAATAAGAACTCGGGTACAGGCAGAACAGCCACTCCACAGAAACAAAGAAACAGTAGACTCCATGATGCACACAGGCAGTTTCTCTGTTGCTTTCAGTTGCACATGCAAGATGCTCAGATACTGTAATGATGATAGCAGTAAAATACCCTAATCTAGATAATATAGATTAAGAGCATCCTATAATATCATTGCAGCCAAGCAGAAAATCTCTATGGCTTTGTAATAAGAGTTGGATGCGTATCATGGTGATATTTGTCATGGTTTTGAAAGGCAGTGCTTGATTCCAAGAAAACAGAGCTTTAAAAACTCTGAGATTTAGTGCCAAATGCATTTATACCAGATTAAGAAATGGGATCTGCTTTAATCAGGATTGTGTTGGTTGGAAGGCATGTGTGCCACACATGAGATGGCACATATTGCTGTGGAGGGCCTGAGAGGGATATAAGGTTGAGCACATTTGTGTGTATCTCTCTTCTGCAGATGATAATGAAAGTGATAGTGAGGAAGACACGGAAAAAGACCTGAATAAAGATGATGTGGAGAGTAAAGAGGAAGTAAGTATGCAAATGACAGTTTATATTTCATCCATGCACTGGAAAATAAACTATTTTCATTGTCCATTTTGACATCCTGATGAATCGTCTAAACAGGGAATGTAAATATATGTGCTCCATGTGGGTACACTATATGAATGCTAAAATAATAAAAAGGATAATTGAAAGGTAAAAAAAGGGGAAATGACCGTCTTTCAGTGACGAGTCCCCTGCATTTATCCTATTAATTACCAGGCTTAGCACCTAGGCAAGACTAACCCTCCTTTTCTTCCTGTATCAGAGCATAGTTGGGCTATACACCCATCATAAGAAAAAGATTAATTCATTTAAGCTATAGCTGAGGCATTTGAGCTTAGATACCTTCATCATCTGCTGCACACAAATAATAAGGTGTAATATTCAATACCTCTGTTTGGACTACTTAGATAGGATTGAGGCTTCTGTGGAAGGGCCATTTCATTTGTTGCCCTGTTTTTCTTGAAGTATTAATTTGATATGTCACACATTGAAAAGCAGAAAAACCAACAACAAAAACCCCACCAGTAGCTCGGCATCCTAACTTGGCCCTGTCTGCATGTTTAATCTGTATTTTAGAGCTCATCAAGCTGCTTAGTAGGAATAAGGCTCACTGAGAATTTACCTCCTTCTTTAATTAGTTATTCATATACAGATCCTATGAGCTTCAGTTCCATTTCATTATTCACAAGTATTTACCAAGGAGAAGTGAGCATTTTTTTGGTGGTTTTTCACTAAGAGTTTGCTCTGAATATCGGTTTTAACTACTGTCTGTTTGGTATATTGGTTGTGTATCTCCTGTGACGAAGCAGGGAATAAGTAATGAACTTTCAGTTTACCTTTCTCAACGAGATAACTTTTGAACCAAATCTTCATTTTGGTTCTGGAATCTGATACAGAGAATTGCACATAGATGCATGGTTGCTTTTAAACATGAAAGATTCAGATATAATTCTTATCCCTGCTTCGGTGATAACTACCTAAAAGTTTGTTTTGCTGTTTGTTTTGTGTGGGTTTTTTTGCTATGGATGAAGTACAGAATATTGATTGGGCAAGAGTTTTAAAGCTATGTATCAAGAGCATTGAGGGAGAAATGTAAAATATGAGCAATTGATTCCTGCAAACTCTGATGCTGAGTTGGGCCTTTCTGTTTAATTAGAGATGTCATTTGGTTGTCTAAATCAAAGGTAGACCTATCAAACTTTCCAATTTTGCCAGTAGCCCATGAGGCTGTTTTTCTTTGATGTATTACTGGGATTTTCTTGGTAAATACATTTTTTTTTTTAATAATAATATTGTTTCTTTGAATCAAAATATTACCAGCTGTGCCTTGAGAACATATGCCTATTCGTTTGCACAACATAAAGGAAATTGCTGATGTGCTCTGAAACAATTAGTAGCTGTTGAAGTCTCTTATTATGGAGCCTTTCAAGCTGACGTAATTATAAATAGATTCAAGTTTAAGTGGGTCTAGATACTTTTTTAAGCTGAGTTTTTTCACAGTATTTCCAGGTATGTACCTAGATAGCAAAATTGAAAATTCCCCTTTTTCACAGTCTAGTTTCTCTTTTTGTGCCTCCATTTTTTGTTACATTAATTGAGTTTACAGCCTTCATGGGTCTGGAGGGAGCAGTTGTAGGATTCAGTATGATAATAGAAACAAAGAATGCCGTGCAGAATATTACTTTTACAGTCATGCATTAGTACATGTGGGTCATGTTAAATATGCATGTATTTTTCTATCTCTGTTTTTGTAGGATTATGACTTGGAGACAGATGTAAACAAATTGAGGTCAAGGCCAGAGCTTGACCGGCCAGAGGAAGAGCTTAAGCAGTATGAAGCTATGTGTCCAGAACTTTCCCATAATTTTCAGGTACAGTCGTGGCATGACTTCCTTTATTTGTGAATATTCGTGAAGTTAAGAATTACTTGAAAGGGAATACTGGCAAGAGATAACCAGGCAAAACTATAGCAAAAGCAAACCTAGGTGTCTAGGGCTGGAAAAACAAAGATTAAGACTTTTTGCAGTAGTTTATTGGCCTGAATCAAGAATAATAGAAAAAGAATGATGATGTTTGATGCGCATTTGGCTGGCTATGGATTAACTAAGTGCTACTGAATCAATTGCCACATGAGAAATCTGTCAGATAATAATTTGTATCCTTGCTGGCAATTTCAACATCAATATCAAGATTGGAATGAGATGTGGCAAATAAATACTGTCAACTAGTGGTTTGAAAGAAGTGATGAAGAAGATTGCACTGCCACTGAAATGCACCATTCAAAGTGCTCTATTGCAATTTGGGGCAAGAAATGAGGAGTATTGCACTCATTACAAGTCTCAGAGTGAATTTAGGAAAGCAGAAAGCTGTGACTCAAATATGAAAGTGGAAAAAGGGCCATTGGATGAATGTATCTCCTATACGTACAATGCTGTCAGGTTTATCATGTCCGAAAGTAATTAAATGGGTTTGTATTATTACTTTTTGCATGAAGACAGGGGTGGAATTTTAAGTGATAGGTTGATCTTCTTTTGCCTGCTGTAACTTGTGAATTATCTTCCCAAATTTATGATACCAGTGGGTTTTGATCAGATATTACTCAATCTGATCTCTTTTATTTTCGGAGGACTACCTTTGAAGCAACTTTGTGGATAAAGGTATTCTGGTAGGCAGTTCTGCTTTGGCTGTCTTATCGGATGAGTCATTTTATTATTTTGGGAGATCTGTAAATACTTTTCTCTTTATTCCTTGCAAGGTTTTCTCTGAAGGGAGGCATGATCTGTCTTTAAGTTTCTGTTAATTTCTTCTGCTTTTTAAATTTAAAGGAGCTTGATTCAGAGTCTGAAGAAGAGAAGAAGTCAGAGGACAGGACTCAGAACGTTCTCTCCACTTCATCTCATTTCATTCCTAGTGGTAATTCTGTGAAAGATCCAAACTGTAGATGTAGAACCCACAGTGGCACAGAGGCAGGATCAGATCCAGGGGAGAAGGATTTCAAAGTTCTGCTGCAGAGTTCAACAAAGAAGGAGAAATGCTCAAGGAGTCTGATGGGTGAAAAGAAAGAGACTGTAGAAGCAGTCCAAAATGCAAACTCCTATGAAGAAGACCCAGCCAAGAACCATGCATTTTCTCCATGTGCTCTCCCAAAAGAGGCTGCTTGGTACAAAAGGATGCTTAACCCTGAGTGCGAGGCTTCAACTGATCCTACTTCTGGAGTGAGATCGGAGACCTCAGAAATAATGACAAAGCTTCTGGAGGAACACCAAGGGAATATCCCATTCCACAGCCCTCACTTCTACATAGCCAGGGCCAAACGTACCAAGTCCATACCAGCCTACAGAGACTTGGCATTCCCTGATTTCTGGGGCCACCAGCCTCCTCCTTACGGCAAGCCCATGTTGGAGCGGCAGTACGGAGTTCAGAGGTGATTGCACTTTAATATGATTTGGTTTTGACTGTCACATTTCTGAGATACCTATGAAATTATAGAACCAGTGTTGGACTGCTTGCCACAAGAAGATAGGCTGCAGATCAGGATATTTTTGTTTAGATTTTACACTTGAGGATAAGAAAATGACATCTAACTGGACTGGGAACAGGATTAGAAACTAGCAGGCCTGTGTGTCAGTGGAGCAATGGTGAATTTTGCCTGTGCATTGCTTTCTTTGTCTGGTAGATAAAGGTGGCAGAGGCCAGGATGGAGTGAAATTTTTATGCCTTCTGTGAATCCATAAACACTCACCTATCTCATATTCTAAACTGCTATTGATTAATCCAGCTATTGATTACTGTCTCAGCGTCAGTGTAGTTATGTATGTGATGAGGCCCAAAGCTGGGCAGAGCACTGAGAAACATCTGTCAGTGCCTTTTCTTTAAAGTAGGTAGACCAAGACCCAGAATGATGGCATGCAACATGATGAAAGAATGAAAACAAGCCTTCCCTTTGGCACATTGCTAGAGGTTTCTGTTTTGTTGTCATTTCAGGTGTACAGTGGAAGGGAAAGCAGTATCTTAATGCTGTTTTGGGAGAGGAGATTCTTTTTGTAACCACTGTTGTTTCTGTTCCACCCATGACTGTGAAGTGAGTTTGCATTTCACTTTAGTGACATAGGAGTCTATAACCAAACAACAAAGAGGTTGGATGTACAGGACTCTGAGCTAAACTTTAAAGGTGATGAACAGTAATCAAATGGAGTTTGTGAAGAAGCACTGTTTTCTGATATCCAGAGGGAATTCTTGCTGTAGCAAATACAAAAGCTAGAAGTCTTATTTAGAGGCAAATTCATGATCCCATGTTCTTGCACTGTTGCTCTAGGAGCTTTGCTTTTGTGATTGTAATAACGTGCAATTGTATAGCTAAAATGGGAATAATCATATTATGCTTCAGGGCATAACACGATTGCTGCAAAGGTCAGGAAGTAAATCTGGCATTCCACATTTGATCTTCTTTTGGGATCAGAGAACCACAGTTTAATAATGAGTAGAAATTAGACTGATTTGGAGTGAAGATTCACTGGGAGACAGATGAGTAGATCTGAAAGTTATGACAGATATTTTCCTATAGGGGCAAGGGTAGCCAGTTGGAGGATTGAGATTGACTGGAAAGAAACCAGGGATAAAACAGACTAGATAGAATACCGCAAAGATTAAAGTTGTGTAGAATAAGTTGTTTCATCTAAAAGGCAACTTGTGGTAATGGAAATGGAGTAGGAGCTTTCTCATAGTTAAGTAAATAGATAAATAGATAAAGTTCACCTGCAATTAGATGGACTTATTTTTCTTACCAGTCCATCAAGAATTTTTTTTTAAGCCTTTTTACACTTCTTGTAGATTACCTTTACTGAGACTTCTCACCGTGTTGTGACAATTTGTTTTGGTTGTTTTGTTTCCTTTTCCTGTTTTTGTTAGGGACAAAGTACTGGATGACGTTCGTCGCTTAATCCAGCCTGGCGATTTGATAGGAAGAACTGTTTTTGATTTAGATGAGCCCAGGTGGGTAAGCTAAATACAAAGTATTGTAGCTAGTGGCACTGTCAGTACTGCTTGTGAGCTCTGTTTACTTGGTTAACCTCAGATAAATGTATGCAAGAAGTGATGTAGTAGGCAAGGTCCAACAGGAAAAGTGTACTGCAGGAGTAGATTCCTGGTACATGACCCCAGGGAAAGGATTTGCTTTGGAACTGACTGCAGTTTCTTCTGATTTGTGTCCTTCTCATCTTCCCTGTACTATGTTTTATCACAGACAATAACAGAAGGCTTGTATGGAGCTGACTTGTGTAATTAATGAACTGGTGGGAATAAGTCAGGGGTGAAAGTAACTAGAATGAAGAGAGCAATAAGAATTGGGACAAAAGTGATTACTGGGAAAGTAAAAGAAGATGAAATTGAGAATCATTAAGCAAGAGTCAAGAAGGATGCTGCATTGGATAGAAAGATTATGGATTTGCTAATCTCTTGCTGCTTCTTAGGGTCTCACTTATGAAGAGCTTATGAAAAGCTGTATTAATATACAAATATGCTGGGGTGGACTTGTCATTGAAGCAACCTGCTTATTTGGTATCTTTGATTTACTGCAGTCATTCAAGCCCAGGTGCTCCAGACTGTCTGACATTCTTCTCCAAGTTTGAATCGGGTAATCTTCGCAAAGCCATCCAAGTGCGTGAGTAAGTATTCCTCTAGTGGCTTTCTCCTGTGCCCACTATATGACCTGCTGGGGTTTTGCTGGGTTCTGAAAGCATCAGCCAGGGCAGCAAGTTTTATGATGCAGAGCTTATGATGCCTGCCAGCTTTTAGATGTCCTGAAAGAAAAAGGAGTGAGAAAGCAGAGCTCGTGAAGTTTTACATGACTAAAATATTGTGAATATTCAAAGGTGTGTTTGGATGCCACTGGTTTGATGGAGCACTTTAACAGGGTATTAATGAGTTTGGTTACATTCAGCAGATTCAGTGGTGGATTGACAGGATGTTCATGGGCACCATTTCTTTGTCTTCCTTAACAGGTTTGAGTATGACTTAATTATGAATGCAGATGTGAACACCAACCAGCATCACCAGTGGTTCTACTTTGAAGTCCGTGGCATGAAATTAGCAGTTCCCTATCGCTTCAACATTATCAACTGTGAGAAGCTCAATAGCCAGTTTAATTATGGTATGAGTATTTGGGAAATTGGGATACTATTCTGTTCACGTGGATATACTTTTCATGCCATGAAGGTTTTGAAATTTCCGTGTCAGTAAAGGAGACAGTAAGCTTCATTTTATTTGCACTGAAATCCATAGAAAGAGTTATTTTAGGTTTGACAAATAACCTTTCCATATCCTCAAGACAGTTGAGGAGTGAACTGTGTATTGAGATAGGATTTGTGGAAAAAGATGGTCGTTGTTCTTTGATTAGAAAAGCGCAACTGAGGAAGAATGGCGTCGGGGTTAGAAGAAAAAAGGAAGGGGATCTGGGATTGAATGAGTAGCGCAGGATTGAAGAGCTCTTATAAGATTTAGGTAAATAAAGTTAATGCTCAAACAAATATTAATGATTTTTTGGGTTTATCGAAGGACACCTCGGTACCTTTAGACCTGATGAGACTTCTATTGATAAAAAAATTCTGTAACAACCTGTCTTTGAGCTCCTGTCGTAGTCTATAGTTCAGGAGAAAAGCTGCATTGCTTAGAAAGAGACAGGTCAAATCTGAGCTTTCCAAGCTCATTTTAGCAGAGAAATGATTTAATCTGCATGAAGATTGTGGGTTGAATTCTTAGCTGGCATAGGCAGTTTTTCATTTGTTTCCATGGAGCTGGGCTAATTTACACCAGCTCAAGACCAGATTCAGAATGTTTATAAGTCCTTAATATCAGACTCTACATTCCTCTGAAGCCCTGTGGATACAACCTTCAACATTACAAGGGAAACACTCTCAGAATCAATGTACCTAAAACAAATAGCACTAGAAGCTGGAATGACATGTCACTTGTATTTGTGAAACTAGCTGGATGAGTGGCATAATGAATTATAAGGCATTTGCTCTTTAGACCTAGAGGCTGGAGTTCAAGTGTTCATATAGATCACAAATGAAAGCAAATGTTGTGTTTGTCATCTTATTCTGCTTTTTGAATAAGCAAGCCATTAAATGGTGTGTCTGCTGGCAGCCTGAAAATGAAGTATACTGGGGCTCTTACTGCAAACCCCACTGCTGCCTTTGATACAACTACTGTTGTCTTCATAGCTTGAGGTTCTGAGTATTATTGGTAGAAGATTGCTTATTATCTGCTATTTTGTCTGTTGTCAGCGTTTTTCACCTCTTTTTTTGCAAACTGAAATTGGACGTGATTTGCATGTTCAAGTGTGTAATGGAAAATACAGATTTGAAAGAAAAATGTTTTAAAAAACATCCCGTCTAATGAGGGTAAGCCATAGCATGCTTTAGTACGGCTTGTAGGAGGGACTGGCTGCTAAAGCAGCTCTTCTGTGGGTTGCTTCTGCTGCATTGAGAAGAGTATACATGCTCCAGCGTATTCAGCTTGGGTGAGTGAGGCTCAGTGTCCCTGCCAGCGCACGCTTGATATTCACACAGGCTGTGGGTAAGAGGTGTTGCCTACTTGCTAGATTTCCTTTGCACTTCCCTGGGCTAACGCCCATGTCATAATACTTGGACTTTAGTGCCACGAGTGGCAATAATTTACAACTCTTGATTATTAGCCTGTTTTGAGTCTTCTCTTCCCTTTTGCTCCCAGCTGGATGGCACTGCCTAATTTTCACATCAGCAGAAAAGACATCTTGTGAAACAGTTGTGATAAGGAGCAGGGCAGGCTGGGAAATGCAGCTTCCACCTCTCTCCTTCCTTTTTTCCACCTATCAGTTCCACCCTGGAAAATAGTGAGATTTGTCTCAGAAACCTGATTTGTGTTTGTTTTCTAAATGGAATGTTTCCGTGGGGGAAATGGAAAGGAAAAGCTGATCTTTTTTTTGAACTGAAATAAGATGGCAGACCAGTATCCATTGTTACTCTGAGGTAGTTTGGTATGTATGGAGCTTTGCACTCACAGGGAAAGGAAGGAGATGGGATTTGGGATGCTGAGAGCAGTGTAGATCACCCACACCTCACCAGGGCCACCCAGTGCCTCTCTGGTGAGGACAGGGTCCTTGCTGTACCAGAAACAGGGCAAGCAGGTGGTGGAGTGAAGGAATTTGCTAGAAAAGCAGCCTGCAAATGGGCTGGCTTCATGGAGCTGTGTATAAATGTCTGCACAGTTCAGATGGAGCTGCACAGCTCAGGGCTTGAAATGGTAATGTTGTGGAGGTCAGGAAGAAGTCATCTTCCAGTATAATGCAGTACAATGACAGATGCTGCTGTTATCAACATTGAGGTCTTCAGTGTAGTCAGTATCAATCATAATAATCAGTATTATTTAGGTCTAATTGAAAGTTTAAAAACTTACTCTAGGACAGTTTTTCTTGCTGCTTTCTGAAAGTATAATGCTAGATGCACCACAGGCCTCTAATGTTGTGGCAGGATTAAGGATTCAATAACAGTGCAGCCAAGCATGAAATACTGTACTAAACAAATTACTGATCTGTTTGATATGTTGATTCCTATTCTTCTCTGCTTTCCCTTCCTCTATGTGTTTGTAAACAGAGCAGCTGAAGTCCTCCTTTCCAAAGGCCAGCGGGATTATTTATTTCCTAACAAACCCTAATTCAGCTCTCTTCTGGCAGTGTTTTTGAGGACTGACGTGGCTACAGGAGAACCAAGCATGGAAATATATTTACTTTGCATTAACTATCTGCCAAGAGAGCACAGAGAAAATAATAATCCTTCTTGTTTTCCCTTTTCCTCCCCATCTCTGCCTTTTCCAGCCAGGGATGTCATGTCACTTGAAACTCTTGTTTTCTGCAGGCATGCAGCTGGTTATGTATTCGATGAAGGAAGCTCTCCAGGGCAGGCCTTGCTGGCTTCGAGCAGGACATGATATCAGTTACTACAAGTAAGTAGTGGTGAATAATTTGTAGCTTCTCAGTTCCCCTCCCTTTAGTTGTGTTGATGTTGTTAACCTCAGTGCCATGTATTTTAAATGCCTCTAAATTGATGCTAGTTCTATGTTTTGTGTGCTCCCATTCAGGAAACAGCTAAAAGTGAGATCTCGAAATTTGCTTTAGGAGAACAGGGCATGTGCAGAATTCTCTCCCCTAGAAGAGAGACACTTCCCTAGAGTGGAAACTCTTAACTAATCTTTATTCGCTTCACCTTTTCTATTCCCAAAGCTACTCTCTTGAGAGCTAGCATGCTGTGCTGCAATGGATTCCATTTGCATGCCTGCAACCTCTACTTTCTTTTAGTATGGGCTTCTGGATGCGAGACAAAATGAGCAGCACCAACAGATGCAAGCTGGGCAAGCTTCACGTGCTAATTACCATATAGCAATGGCTTATCCTGTCATTAACAAGACAGTTACTGTATAGTGATTAAATAGCAGCTGACTCCCAAGATTAAACCATGATTGTACAATTAATCAAGTAATCAGATTCTTGTTTAGAATATGAGAGAAAGGAGTTTCATTGATTTGGTGTTTTCTAATTTTACATTGAATTATGTATATGTCAACGCGTTCATCTAGAATGACTACTCATTGTCTGTCTCGTTTCCTATTTGTACATGTTCTGTATACACAAGACTTCTTATAGAAACATATGACCTCTCGCCTCTGCTGAAAGCCCAATCCCTTTTTTTTCACTGATTATCAATTCAATTCCCAGTCATGAGAAGTTGTGCTGTAGTCGGTAGTATGAACAAAGTATGTCTGTGGTTGCTCAGACAGTGGCTTCAGAATAGGAGGAGGTGGGATCACTTAAGTGATACCACACTACTACTATTTTGGGGAGAGCATCTCATTTCATTTCTGTTCGCTCTGGTCTCATATCCTGGGGGACAGACTGGCAGATTTGCAGGGAACCTCATCTATTTAATTTTACCAGGTAAAAGTACTGAATTCATGAATTTGGAATGCCCTTAACTACTTCTGCTGCACAGCTCTAACTGAAGGCAAGCTCTGAGCTGAAGGACAGTGGGAGGAAAGGCATATTCATGAAATATCCTGGTGATGCTCGTCTCTGCTGACATCCATCTTTGTTGAAGATGGGATATTTCACTCATAAAGATGAACGTTGTGGCACAGCTCTGTCACTGCCTACCTTTCCCATACGTCTTACAAGAGAGCTTTTATGTTGCAGAGAATATTAGCAGAGCTCTTGTCAAAAGGAAGCTGAGTGACTCTTCTGCTCTATTTTATTGTCTCTCCAAGATGTGACAGGATACATCTATGATAAACAGAGTTGCAGTTACTATAAGATCATCTAATTCACTTGCTGTCTTGGCAGCTTTTATGCACTGAATAATATTCCTTTCCAGCAAATTAGTTGAGGAACAATGGCAGCATGCTGAATTGGTGACAACGTGCTTGTGCCTTTTGGTTTCATGGCTCATTCTCAGCATATTAGAAAACCTCTAGCTTTTCCAGACAATAGTCACGGCTAATAATGAGGCATGTGGAGTGTTTTGTTCTCACATCACCACTGAAGATTTGGCCATTTGGTGGCCACAGCAGTGTCAGAATTAGGTCTTTTTTTCTCTTCAGCATCTTTATAATCACATTATAAGGAATCATCATTATCAGGCTACATCTTGGTTCTGATGGTACCTATGAGATAGTGCTGTGACAGTGGTAGCACCTGATGTTCATAGCAAGATGCTCATGGGAACATTCTGCTTTGAACAGGATTCTGCCTACAGTCTGGAGAATAAAAGTGCCTTAACTTGGATAAGGCTCTTGAAAGGGAAGAGTGGTGTATTTTCCAGTTTCCAATGTGGCAGGCCCCAAAGTAAAAGCTGAATTTAGGCATGAACCATAAACTGTTAAATGCTACTACTTTGTTATAAACAAAAGGGCTACTAAAGCAGAGTGCATATTCATCATGAGGATAACAAACTCCAAGCGGTGGATGGATTTTGGACAAAGGGATGCAGGTGATAAACTGTTAATTTTCCAGTTAGGCTCTTTTTCAAACACTCTAGTCATCCAAGATAGATATTTTCTTCAGTTGTTCCAGTCTAAGCTGATACAGTACTGTGTATTCCATCATCTGTGAGTGCTTTTGACTATATAAAGATCTTCAGGCAGGAAGTTAGAAGATAAGATAAGCACGACTTGTTGTATTTCCTGAGCTAGAATCCAGCTCCTTTACCAGCTTGTGTCTAACTTTGGCCAAGGGCTTCACTGTATATGTTTCACTTTCCCAGTCTATATGACATGGATAATTAGTCACTTACCTAATACCCAGATAAATGGGAGGCAAATTTTAATTAGTTAATGCTTGCAAAGGTACTTTAAGCTCAAAAAATTACTGCGCAGTGTAAGTGATAAGTATTATTATAATTGTTATTAACTTGTCATTACAGCTGTATTAGGAATATATTACCTGTATGCTATTTCTGAAGGAGAGCAGCAAGCAAAATGATTTAATTATTATAAAGTGACTGAAAGGCATGGTAGATAAAACACGGAAGATAGTTTTAAAAAGGAAAGAAAGCACCCTTTGGTCTCTTATTTCCTTTCTAATAGCAAGTGCATTATCTTCTGGAAAGCCTGTGAGACTTTGGGAACATTTTTTGAAAGAGAACATAAATAAAGTAGTGGGGAACAGATGTTGTTATGGTCGCTTTTTTAATTCCATCAAGACCAGGCAGATGAAAGGTGAAAATACATTTACACTCTCCAGACAGAAGATGAGATCTTGCTGAATGGTGTTTCAGTTCATTAGGAAAACTGTGTTATCTGTCAGTACTACTGTAGAATTCTGGTCAGGATTGGGCCTTCATCATGCAGGGTCCTGTAGAAATGCACAAGGGAAGACAGTCTCAGCTCCCATATAAGTAGGCAAGGATAAGTTAGGGCATGTGAGTGTAGGATAGCACTGATGTTCACCTGCTGGGATAAATAAATCTCATGCCAGTGTTAGAACAAACGCTACGTGGGCTGCAGCACCAGCAAAGCCCAGAATAGCCCAGAATAATAGCCTCTTCTCTGCTTGTTAATTTGGGTTTCCTGCTGGTAGGGTAGTGTTGAAAAAAGGGTGTGGAAGAAAAAATATTAGTCTGGTGCAGTAACAAGGAAGCAGTAGAACCATCTCAGGGTGTCAGCAGCTGCAGGAAAGAGGGAAGGAAGAAAAATGCTGATTTTAAAGTTTCCTTTAAAAAGATTCAGAGTTACTGCAACGTATGATGGATTGTAAGGTGAACAGATTATATGCTGTAGGAATACACGGTCATTTACGTTGTGCACACACACAGGTGGTTTTTCTGACACCCAAGTGAAGAACAATGAAACCTCATGAAACCACTTGTAAACTTTCTGCTGCTCCCAGATTGCTTCCTGGAGATTGAAGTAGGTAGCAAGAAGTGATTCAAAGTCTAGAAGTATCTGGGTAGTGTTCTGGAATTGCAGAGAGGCTCAGAAGAAGAATGAAACAGACTGATAAGCAGTGAAGTTTGGGAGCTCTGCATCTGTACTCTCAGGATCATCAGATCTGAGTGCCACTGGGGCAAAGAGGCACGGTCTTCTAGGGTACTATCAGGTTCAGAGGTGTCTGATGGTACAGAGCTTCTGGGTTAGGTGGCCATTTTAGACAGGAGAGACATTTTGACTGCAGAATTACTAATGGTAGAGGGATAAGCTTTTACTAGACCTCCTCTAGATGCTAGAGAGTTGAGTCCTTCCCTACAACACAAGAATGGCTCTTAATCATTCTTCACCATTAAAACTAATGGGAACTTGATCAAATAGTATTGTCCTGACCTTTAAAAAAAATGCTGGGTAGATATTCCTATATTTGTTGATTCACTGTGTGTGTGTTTTTTTTTAATCGGAGTCTCTTTGTCCAATGTTACAGTGGTTTATTTGTGAGAAATGTGTTGGGGTGAAGGGTTCAGCTGAGGATAAAATCATAGGTTTTCAGTTTGCCCGTGGGACTCAGTGTTCCTGTACTGTTTATTGATCCACTCAGTATCATTTACATGTTTCTAACTATTACATTCAGGTATAAGAAATAACAAATCCACCAAAAACAAAACAAAACAAAAAGCACAACAAAACAACAGCATTGTATTGTTGTATTGTGTCTTCTGTATGAAAAAGAACTGATTGTTTTGGAGAGTTTGACAAGAATAATTACCTTTTCTCTCCACCCCTTTGAATATGAACGAACAGCAGCAAAATAAACTAGTATTGTAAATTTCAGGAGCTGAAATTGCATCTTTTGGTTGCCTTCTCTATTTTGCATTTTAATGCAACGTTGATGATAACATTTGTCAAAGAAACCTCCCAGTCCTTCAGAATCAGAAGGTTCCACAACAGCATAATTGGTGCTGTGTGGGAAAAATATTGTTTGAAATGTACTTGTGGATGCAATTTGCTGTGAAGCTTCTCCCTAAAGTGCGTGAATTGTTTCGTCTGTGCTGAAAGAAAACTTTCTTACTCAGTCTCAAGTCATCTCTTTATCAGAGTACATCTCTTGCAAGAGTCTAGATTGGAAATAGATTGAGAAGCTCTCTTCAAAATGTTGTAGTTTTAATACAGGGAGCTCCAAGGCCTTGAGTACACTAATAGGCCTTGATGGCCCTGACCGGCCTTCTTTGTGTCTTCCGCCCTTTGCCCATGGATAGAGAAGCTCTAATTAAACTCTGTCCTGGCCGCTTGGTCCTTGCATGTCTGTGCCATAGAGAAGACTCATCACTACAAACTTATGAATCATTGCTGAATGTTTGCCATCCCTGGGCATGCCCTGCTCAGTTACCGCAGGAGAGGAACCCCCTGCTGGTGAGGCCCATGACCTCCTGGCTTTGATGTCAAGTCCAGTTCCCCATCTCTTAGGGAAAAACTGACCCTCATGTTCCCTGACTGGTAGAGATGAAGATTTGAAGAGGGGAGTTCCAAAAGAGGATTTTTGGTTAGCTTTCAACTTGCAAATATATGTGAAGTCGCATCTCTCTAGGCAGTCTCCATAAAAGCCCTCTTTCCTCCTCCAGGCTTTGCACAACAGTGGATTGAATCTGGAGCTCATCTTCAGTTTGAGGTGAAAACTTGTTTAGGATAGATAGTTCCCTGAATGCTGAGTTCTTTCATTTGCATCTGGAAGTGATAACTCTCTGCTTCCCCCTTTTTCTCTTCCTTCAGAAACCACTACCGCTACAGTGCAGCTGCAGGAGGAGGCTCAAGAGGAAAATGCTATTACACACTCACCTTCAGCATCAAGTTCCCTCATGAAGATGATGTCTGCTACTTGGCCTACCATTACCCCTACACCTACTCTGCAATGATGGTAATGCTGTTATGTCCATCTAGATAAGATAGCAGGCCTTAAAAATGGGAGCTGCTTGGATATGAGTAGATGTTGTAATAGCACAGAGGTCTTCTCTCACAACAGCTGGTTAATTATCATGATGCTCTCATTTTCTTAGTAGAAGCTGCAGGCTCTGTTAGCTTCAGAGCCCAGAATGTTGTAGGAAAAATGATTTATTTATGGACTAAGCTGGAGTGCAAACATTACAGTTCTAAGACAGTGCAAACCAAAGATGTCTCCATTTGCTTGGAGACGTGGTTATCCCCCTGAGAGGAGAAGGAGGATTCTAAAGCTAATGACAAGTCAGAAGTGAAGGCTGCTCACTGCTGCTTCTGACAGAAGACAGCAGCTCAGCTTTCAGAGCTGCACCCACAAGCGGAGTGATACCACAGTGCTGGGTTTCATTCAAATCCTCTTTGTCAGCTGTTTCATCTGTGCCAGTTGAAGTGTTAGGAGGTGTTTGTGACAACACAGACCAGTGCTGTCAATTCAAAAACTTAGAGAATATAATTCCAAAGCATCAGTGGTATTACTAAGTTGTAATGAGTTTACTTTCTGGGGGAAGATTTGTTTCCTATAGCCTTTTCTGGTCAAAAGTGGATGTTAAGGGAGTTTTCTGGTAAACACGCCCAATATATTTTCTCAGATTAATGTGGGAGAACCAAAGATCTCAATGGAAAGAAGAATAAAAGAAGGGAAATTAGTGGTTCTGGAATTTGCTTTGCTTTATTAAAGATATTTGCTTTATTTCAAGATATTACTGAAAATGAAGACTGATCCTGTAGGTCAGTCTTTCACCCACTATTTCTGCCCTCTAGCAAAAAACAACAACAATATATATAGATAGATAGATAGGTGGATACACACACATTTCTACTGTTAGCCTTTTCAGTTCTGGACACCAAATACCAGTGTGGTTTGGTTAAAAAAGATAAGAAAAGAAAAGAAAAAAAGACTTAATCTGATTGTTTAATTAATACTAATTTGCCATTCTTAGATATGAAAGCATACACAGACTTTTGAGGGAGGCAGTTTGCAGAGTACTCTCTCACTTCATAGCCTTCCAGCTCTGTATGCTGCCAGTGTGGTTTAATTAGATTAATTCCCTCTCGAAAATCAGTCTCTTGTCAAGTGCTTTGCATCCCATTATGAACGTTTAAAGAAACTGCTTTACAATGTCTGGGAGAAGGCTGCTCAGGCCTTCGTGTTCCAAACTGTGCCTACCAGCTCTCTTCTCATCGGACTAATGGCTACCAACTATTCCTCTGCATCCGTCCCAGAAGTGGGTTTTGACCTATAGCCTTAAGGGTACATAAATACTACAGTTTGCTGGGGAGAAGACAAATGTAATACTGAAGAAGCGAGTGGCCTTATTCACCACCATACTTTTCTATGGAGATGCAGTGCTTCATCATTATTTTACTGTTATTGATTTCTACCTTTTGCTGGCAAAAAAAACAGGAGAGACTTGGAGAGTTTCTCTGCTCTGGGAGTCACTGAATATCTCACCTGCTCCTGAATGAATAGAATAGAGATGAAAAGGTTATTATTCTTGGACTTGCAGGACCAAGTCTTGAAGTATTTCACTGCCTCTTCAAATAAAACTTTCATTGAATTTGAAGCAAATTTTGCCTCTGGAAAAGTTTAAATGAACTCAGACTCAGTTAGGACCATAAAAATTGGTAAATGAGAATTATGGATGGGAAAGATTGGCTAAAGTTGTTGGACACAACAACCTATCAAAGTAGAATGTTTGCATCTAATAATTCTGAAAGGCATTTTTGCTTGGAATGGTTTAGAATATCTTGAGTGATGCAATTTACACATTTCCATGTTACTTTAATTTCCACAGTGAATAAACTAAAATCAGTTCTGTGCACCAGAAGATTTTAGTTTAAAGCATTTGACCACTGGTGGAGTACGCTGATTTTACATATCAGTAATAAATTAAAAGTGATTAGGAACCCAAGGGCCCAATTAAATGTATGGTGCTTTGGGGAAGAAGATAAACTTGTTTTTGGAGGTAGTCATTTGGAAATGTTTTAAAATATCATATATATTTAATAGTTACAGGCATATTTACTATGCTGTGGAATCCTATCTGAACCGGGTGCACTCTGCAGTTCATTACTTTTTGTCCATTAGTAATTATATTTATTTTATGAACAGTAATTTATATGTTTTTATATTCTAGTGTTAATTGTTTAGATATCTAGCTGAAATCTCTGTGGCAACTCTACCCAATTAAGTTTCACTGGGATTTGAGGCATAACTAAATCATGATATTGAGTTATCTGTATCTATGTAAGCTCTTTAAATGGGTCTAATAATTGAATTTACTTTATAGAGCAGTACGTTAATTGTTTTGTGGCATAGATGCCTGTAAATTTCAGTTCTGTGTTTACATTCAAATGGTCACTGAGAAAGCAGTTTGAAAGATGAAGTCCGAGGTTTTAGGGTCATAATGTCTTGTCCTTTAAATGCTGGCTAAGATTAACTCTGGCTCATTAACCCAAACACATGGAATGTAAAGGTTGTTCTGTGACCTCATGCGTTGTAGTTAAGGTTCTGTTAGTATCATGTACATTCAGTATGCCTATTTCTACCAGTCTAGAAACAGCTAGACAACTTGTATTCCACTGCAGTTATCAGCACCCTGTGATGGGGTTACTTGAAGCATTAGTGCCACTTTCACTTGGAGTGTAAAGACAGAGAGCCACTGAGATCTGCACGTCATCTGCTGTGTGGGTGGTGAAGGGCTGTGTGTCTAATGAGGCGATCAGAACTAGTTCCAAACAGATCTTGTTTTCAGTTTGACTATTCATTTTCTCAGATTTCTCAAGGAACTGTTGTACGGAAGAATTATTTAAAACTGGCAACCATGAAATTTGGTGGGGGAAAAACAAATAAAACCTCTCATTTTTAAGTACCATTTAGGAAGATACCCTTGCTCACGTTATCTGTTATTGATCATATAAAATGTTGTTTTGATGTAAACTCTTTGACTGCCTCTAATCTGGACTTGTTCCTGAGTCTCAACAATACATGCTTGACAACTAACCAGCCAGTTCTAGAAATGCTAAAATGGTCAACTTTTCACACATACTACGTGGTGCCTATACATAAAGAGCATGTGATTTTCTTCTGGACTTCATGTATGCATAGAAATTCCTTTGCACTAATAAAAGTACCTAGGAACTGTTCTGGTAAAATGATATGGATAATGGTCGTGAGCAGCTTCAGTGACCTAGGGTATATTCTAAATGGCTCGTACATGTACAGAGAGATGATATTAACTGGATGGAGAAAGAAGCTGGTAAGTTAGCAAGAGATAAAATGAATGCCAATGATGACATACAACTAGTGGAATAAAATCAGATTTTGTAGTCGTGAACTCATTGATGGATCTGTTTATTTTCTTCTTCCTCAGTCCCATCTTGATGTTCTGGAACAAAGTAGAAACCCCAAGAAGGTCTACTGGAGGCAGCAAGAGCTCTGCCAGACACTAGGAGGAAATGTGTGCCCACTGCTCACAATCACTGCTATGCCAGAATCTAGAAGAAGTGATGACTTGGAGCAGTTCTGTAAGTAGACAAATGAAATATTGGAACAAAAAAACAGGCTGGTAACTCGTGGTCATGTAAGAAGTGGCAGTTCCAGCCTGTTTTGTGCATGTGTTGATTTTCTTGCCTTTCTTATTTTGGAAAGAAAGAAAGAAATGTGAATATCAAAAACAGCAATTACACCAATTGTTTTAAATGACAGATTTCCATGGAGGGAGGGTACAGAAAATCATTCATCACTTCAAATTTTTCTGTAGGAAATCTGAAACAGTCACAAAGTTCAACAACAAATGTCTCCAACCGCAAGAAGTTGTTTTCAAATAACCAGTGGAACAGGAAACTTGAAAGAAATATTTTAATAGTTGACATTCCAAACTGGAATGATTTATTCATTTTAAGGTTTCAAACTTGCCAAAAAAAGTACGAGATCACTCCCGGATGTGTACAGTAATTAAAGTGTGCTGTTCAAATTCCAGCATGCCCAGAAGCTCCATCTGGACATAATATAGCTTCCTGCATTTTGCCCTAGTTCTAACTGAAGGTATTCTATCTAGTGGTGATTATCATATCTGCCACGCTAAGCCTAGAGATGGTTATTTTTCACTGTGAAAGTAAAAAATGTGGACCTCCAATGGCCTTGATTAATGATGTTACGTTAGTTTGTGTAAACAAAAGCAAACCAGGGAGATTCTGGTTAGCATCACATTGGATTAGCTTTTACTTTCAAGTCAGACTACCTTTATGTAGGTTGACTTAAGATTTGGTTGACTGAACGTTTGTTTTTTTTTCTTTTCCCTGAGTCTGGAACAAGGCACAAAGCATTGCTTTAGGATCTTATGGGTTGATATGCAAATATGTCATGTTATCTCACTGAGATATTAGGCTAGCTGTTTCCAAAGAGATTCTGTGGTATATATTGTGATGGAATACTCCTTTCAGAAGTATGTGGTGATGATTGAGTTGAACTTCCCATAATGTCCGTGCCAAATACATAAACTGAAAGGTATATCAAATGTCAGTGTTGGGGAAGTTATTGCTGTCTCTCCTGATTCGGGGTTAGAGTGACGGCTGCTATGCTGACATTAATATAATCATCCTGAGCTCAGATCTCATTACAGTTATCACAGAATCATACAGTTGCAGGGGTTGGATTGGATCTCAAGTGCTCTTTGAGTCCAACCCCCCTGCTAAAGCAGGTTCTCTACTATAGGTCACACAGGTAGGTGTTCAGGTGAGTCTTGAATATTTGCATAGAAGGAGACTTAAGAACCTTTTTAGGCAGCCTGTTCCAGTGTGTTACTCTAGAATTAACAAGTTCCTGAGCACAAATGCACTTTTTGAGGCTGAAATTTTAAAGCAAAATTGAAAAAGTTGTCAACTACGGCCTACATGGGAGTTCATAAGGTGCTTGCCTGTAAGCTGCTTTAATGGTGGCAACTGGAGGCAGTGTCAGAGAGAAAATTATATTGTTGGCTTTGCTATTATTAGCATTATTTACATTACAATATCCCATACAGTACGTGATTATGGAGTTTGGCCATGTCAGGCATGAATAGCACCTGCCATGAAATGAGAATTCCTGCCCTTAAGCACTTTTATTTTGTGATAGATAATAATATAGAATAGAAAACCAGGGGGTAGGAGTTGTCGTGGGCGAGGCTGATTATAGGAAATCTTTGGCACAGTGCAGATGGTCACCTGGTTAGATGTTAGTGTTGACAGCCATTTTCAAACCTCATGGCACATGATCTTAGTAGGGCAACTGAAATTGGAACTGGGGGCCACCCAGATGAGATATGCAGTAAACAAGATTTTCTGCCCAAATAAGTATATGCTTCCAACAAGGGCACAAAATATAATGGCGAGCTAATGGTTTGATTTAACAAAACAAGAACTCGAAGTAGATCAGTTGTGTGATACGTGATATGTGAGTGTGCTAAACATTGGATTAAACACGTTTAGCTTTGAAAGGACTTTCAGCAAAGACTTGCTTTTCAGTTTAAAAATATCCATGAGTTTTCCAAACCAAGAAGTGCTGGTCTTGCTGACTGACCCAACAGTGTGCCAGTCTGCAGACGTGCAGGATAAAGGGAAGAAAATCATTGGCCTGTACCAATGGAAGTCAAGCAGGACTAGTTAAGGATGTTTATACCTTCGGTTTCAGTCACAAGAGGGTACTGTAACTGCATATGGTTATCATGTGGTAGACTGTCATCTACAGTCCTTAGAGACAGCAGTGAAGTGAAACCTTGTGCCACATGTGCTACAGCAGGGGAGAATAGTATTCCTCTATGTATTCGGAGCTTACAGCTTGTACTCAAGACAACAGAGAAATACAGATATACAGAAATGAGGATCATGAGGAAACAACAACAGTGCTGACCAGAGCAATCCTAACCCAAGAGGCACACTGCTTTTAGGGAGTATTGTGAAGTAAAAGTGACAATATTAGAAGGCATTGCCTTTTTCTGAAGCACTCTGTCCTCTGAGAATGCATCTTGCAGCACTGAAGTAGAGCCTGACAGGCTTTTGAAGGTCATTAACCTGTCTGTGGTAGCAAGGTTTCCACAACCCCATTATGCTGTAGGCTTGGGCTGTGCATTAGGCACAGATTTGCTGAAAGATGCATCGATCTGTGAACATTTCAAACAGGAACTTATTTCACATGCTTTGGGTTGTTGTCATATCTGGGTTCAAATCTTAGTTATGTGTCTCAAATCCTCTTTATTTTCAAGGTAGAAATATCCCTTGTTTTCTGATCTTACACAATTCCATTTGAAACTCACAGTTCTGACCGAAATCCTGTGGTACGGTGTACCAATAAATATTTCTACTGAAGCTTTGCTAAGCAGTAATATTGACTTCTTAAATCTATCCATGAACCAATTGAACTCAACCAAGCCAGAATATATACAAAACCCAACTGCCTGAGCTAAAACAGAAATTGGTTAGGAGAGAGACAGTGTCAAAGCAAGGCAACATAGTTTCTCTCAGGTTTCCAAGACTATAAATGTAAACATCAATACTCTTAGGTGATGAAAATATTTGTTGTTTTATCAAGTGGAAGAAGAGCAAGCATATCATGTGTTTTATGCTGTGAGGATGCCTCCAGGCAAATGTGAATAACCACGTGTATGCTTATTTTGTTTAAGCTTGGATAATTACAGCTTTTGGAGATGCGTTTAGTCTAATTTGCACTGCTGCTTTCTGTGGCTGTGATCAACAGTTGCTTCTTAGTTTCCTCATCTTGTATGAAGCGCCTTTCTCTCTGTGAAGTGGGTTGGCTGATGGAGGGGTCTGTTTGTCAATATTTTGCAGGCTAAAAACATAACTCAAAAGCAGTAACTATGAGGGAGCTGAAGAGGGGGAGACTTTCCCAGTAGTAACTCCCATTCTTTTGAAGGGTATCCATGTGTATGTGTTTCATCTTCAGAGTGATTCTGTAGCGCTGGTGGACTTGGCACATGAGTATTGGATGAAAATTAATGGCCCTTGTTCTTTCCTACTGTTTCTAGAGTCTCTCCAATTCTCAGGAGCTACAGCCATTTTACTTTTCTATCAGATGTATTATTTCTGCTCTGTACATCTGTTAATCTGTACCTGGAGACATTCTTTTCAGTAATACCAGTGGCTCAGGTAAAATACAAAACTCTTCAGGGCTTCTGCTGTTGTGCATGATTGTACATTAATAGTCAAAATCTTCCTGCAGTGCAGATGCACGAGGAGTGGGGAACATCACTGACAAAGAGGCGTTGGGTGAAGAGTGTTGGGAGGAGAGCATGATACTCCCAGTAGGAGTGCAGTGGGAAGGAATTATTGCAGTGCTGAGGGAGCTGATACAGCGGGATCAGCCCAGGGACGATGAGGGCATGGCATCTTCTATGTCAGCTGTGCTTTATTTTCCTCACTCAGATCTTTGAGTTTGGTCTTGTCAGGCTTTTGATTAATGTGGTCCGTGGATGGTTAAATTTGTCTGAGTTAAATTTATTAATGTGCACCTTGTTAATAGGAAGCACAAGCCATGCACACTTGCAGGAACTGCACATTCACTGCATACTAAAGGGAAGAAAAATGGGCTGCTGTTTTTCTTCATTACGCCTAGTTTATGTGAGGTTTGATGTTCACTTGGGTTACTTCCTCCTTCCTCTCTTTCTGTCTTGCATTTATGTGATGGCGGTGTGCTGAATTATTTGTATTAAATTCTCAATTCTGAAATGGAAATGAGGAAGAAAGAAATGAGCCAGGAACAATTTGCATCCCTGCTTTTTGTGTTTCTGTCATTCAGCAGCTCAGTTACGGACAACACAACATTTGCTCAAATATTGTCAGTCTGTAGATCTCTGGAAGAGAAACTCTGAGGAAGGACAGTGGTTTGTGCTGAGCTTTACAGCCACACAGATGTGTACGTATTAAAACTGGGAGGCTCTACTTTATTGTCTTGGTGAAACTTGCCCTTCTTGCCATCCCGTGGAGACTGAGCATCCAGCAAGAAAGGGTGTCTTCTCAGTCCAAGCAGTATCTCACATAGACTTGCGATAAAGCTCTTATTTTCCCAATCTGACCATATGTAATAAGCACCAATGATGAGATGAAGGGATTGTTTTTCTTTTCTGTCATCTATCTTTTTCCACATCACTCTCTCTTTCTCTCCTTACTCCCTCTCATAGAGTTACACCATCTCCATGATGAGAGGGACTTTGCAAGAGGGAGCAGTTCTCAACATCAGCATTTGAAATGTTCTCTAATAAATGCAGAAGCAGTGAGAATGACAAAGCTTGAAAACTGGGTGCTTCGTTAGTTTAATAGGAGCTTTCAGAGCTCTGATTTTCTTGAGTTTGCTGCATATATCCCAAGGAAGGCAGTGTTAACACTGTGTGTGTGTACTTAGTAGTTTGCAGACCCTTAATTTACAGTGTTTTGCATTCAAATATGCAGTATGCCACTGCATTCTGCTAAGCCTCTCAGACAGACAGTTTATCACTGCAATTAACTTCAGCTCATTAGAATAATCTCTATTATTCCTGGTTGTTGACTTGCATGCTCCAGTTTTTAACAGATACAGACAATTGCAAACTTGCAGATAGTGCCTAGTCTCATCAATATTTCCTATATTTCTTCTGTAGGTGCCATTTTTTAGCACTGAGATGTGCGCGAGCCTAGAATGTAATAAAATGGCATGCTTGTCATGGCTAAAACTGACTTCAATGGTACAAAAATCTGTCACATCTAGTTCTTCTTTCACGTCAAAGGCTGAGTTTATCAGTTTGGTGGGAAGAACAAGTATATGCATTTCAGGAAGATTAAATGAACTCAAGGTGTAATCTCCAGGAGATGATGAACATGGTAATGCACAGTGATCCCCTCTTAGACAAGAACTGAACTTTAATGAAAGATTTTCTTCAGCTGATCTGTACCTGTAGCATTGTACTGCTGAGGCACTAAAATGTTTAAAACATGAAGACTTAACTTCATGCCTACAAGATGCCCATAGGGATGACGGAATGACTCTTTGTCTCTTTCTGTTCATTCAAGTGGAAGGTGATGTTTAATTATGATGGGAAGAGAACTAATAACTTGAAGCATTCACTACAAATATGAAAATAAATCAGGAAGAAAGTGGGTACGGCAGCAGTTTCTCCAATCTATCATCCTGAGTTTCTGAGCCAAAATAAATGCCTGGGAAGGCAAAGGTGAAAACTGATTCTTTGGGTACGCTGCAGCAAGCAGGAGCCAATAAGGCTGTGAAGGATAGCTGACTGGTCCCTGCAGGCTGTAGGTTGCTGCTGTAAATGGCAGAGCAACTGGGCAGATTAACTCTTCTCTGAAGAGGTGTAAGTAACACATCTGTCTAGTCTTACATGGGTGATGATAAACTTCTATTCTTGTAAAGACAGTAGAGCGCATCAGTACGTTTCTGATGTTAAGAGTGACTGAATTGAAAACACTGAGTATAAAAGGAGTGTTCAGAGAAAGACTGTTCTCTCTGTGCTACTATTCTGGGTTTACTATATAAGCATTCCTCAGGAGGTGTTTCCTTGGCTGCACACTGAGGTGGAGTGGGTTAGCTGTCCTCTTCAGTTAGAGAGGGAAAAAGAGAGGTCATTTCTAAAGCAGTGTAGAGTATGATTGACTGGAATGGTGCCTACTGCAAGAGGGCAACTGAAACACAGACAAAGGAATTCATTAAGGAATAAAGATTTCCTTTATTCTGTGGTTACACAGCCACATGCCACTGGGTGATGATCATCAGCTTTACTGCATTCTCATCTTAAAGACTTGTCTTATGTTACCATAGGGGTCAGTCCTGCATCCACTGAGAATACGTGGACATTGTTATGTCTGCAGAGTGGAACGGGGCAGTCGTTGTTTGTGGTATCACAAACGAAGTAATTGGAAAGCACTCTTCATAGTAGCTGATAGTACTGTGGTGACTCCTGTAAATAGTACTGATTATATGCTGTGTTGCGAGCATTTCCCTGAGCCCACATACCTGATGAGCACCCTTACAGCAGTTTCCACAGCTCTATACAGATGAATGCTGGGGTTTAAAGTTAAACCTGAATGTCCTTGATAATTAGCAGCAGCGGAAAGGAACATAAAGCAAAATATGGCGCTGGCAAATGGATTTACATCTGTGACAGCTGTCACTTGGAGTTAACTCTTTAGTCGTCGCTTGCCCTCCTTATGTAAAGCTGCAGAAGCCTTTATGGAAATTATTATAAAGAGACAATGACACCTCCTGGAGTTAAATGTGATCTTTTTGGGAGCTGAAATGCGTTTTCTGCCTGAGTGTGTTTCTAATGATGGAAAGGGTAATTTTTTTTGGAATAAGGAAGGGAAAGATGCTTGTGCCCTTCGGATCTCTGATGCTTCTAGAACTAAATGAGGGGCTAAGTGACAGTAATGAGGTGTACTTAGTGTCAACATACAGAATGAAAAAGACGCTGTTGTTGGTGGAAACATTGTAGCATTTCTCAGTCTGCTTGTTTAAGTTAGTCTGATGGTTGCTTTGCGGCTTTCTTAGAAAGAAGCAAGCTCCTTTGCTTGTAAATGCAATTTACTGCAAAGAACAGCAGAGGATGTGAATTGCAAAGGCCACTTGTGCAAGATACTGGGAAATAATGATCATGTGGAAAATGTACACAGTTTAATTAAGCACATTGATTACATCAATATGATTCAAACAGTTTAGTGCTCCAATCAGCGTAATCTCATTAAATGTAATTCAGGTCTCGATAATTGATTAATAATGCATTATAGTTTATGAATTATTGACTCTGAGTTATTATAACTGTGCCTGCTCCCTGCGTGGCAACTAGTGTTGCATATTAATTATGAAAGGTTCATGCTCTCTTCTCTTGAATAACTTTTTCAAAGCTGGAGATGACATATCTTCTAATGAAACAAGGATCAAATTAGATCAATGCCTTATTGGAGTTAGCCCACCCAAAAGGAAAATGCACTCTTTAAAGGAAGCTGTCATCTAACATTGTTGTAATAGAGAGGTAGAATGACCTGCTTTGATTAGTATTTATCTTTCCAGCAGCCAGAAGAACTGCCCATAGCAACTGAGCTGGAGTGCTAACCTAGCACAGTACTGGTTGGACACAGTTCACAACAGCAAGCGCATCTGATCTGATGTAATGTCATCTCATGCTGTAACTCTTCCATCGTGGACAAATATATACCCACCCCTATAGCCATTGCTTCTGAACCCCTAGATCTCCCCAATATGCCAATAGAGCAATGCAGTATTCCCTATTTCTGTCTGAGTGTTGAGTGGTTTCTGTGAAAAGGATGGAAGCTTTCATAATGGCATTTATACATTACAAGGCTCGTAAAAGAAAAAACACCATTACTACCATTGATAAAAGTCTTGGGAAGAAAGCAAGAGCTTAAGAAAACATCCACTCCTCAAATAGAAGCCCCTGGTTAGATAATGTTTCCATGAATGTAAACAGAAGATGTTGTTTCTGGTTGTCCTTCTGCCCACCCAAGTTCTTAATGTGATCCAAATTGCATCCTATGTGCATCTACTGCATTTCCTTAATATTCCATTTACAGGATCTGTGCTGCCTTTTCTTTCCTTCTTCCCTTATTTATTTATTTATTGTATCTATCCCTTACCTGTGATTGTGTTTAAAAATGAACAGATTTCAGTGTTTATAGAAATTGAATGAGATGATGATTATAGCAAACTGAGGAGAAAAAATCCAAACAAACTTAGTTTTTGCTTGATATGTCTTCAACAGTGCATTTATATGTTCTGTACAGCTGAAGACTTGCTCCTAATTTGCAGAGGTGCTGCTTTCTTGCTTCATACCAAGCACTTTGTTTTTGGTGACAGTAAGTCAGCTGCTGTGAAAACTGTGATCCGTTTGAATGCAGCGGAGGAGAACGGCTGAATAAACTTGTCATGTATTCTGCAGTGCTAAACAGAGAGCTGAGAAGATGAACTTCTTTTGCTCAAACAGGCAGTTTGTCAAGCATCTGAAGCCAAAGGGAAGGTCTCCAGACGTCTAACGCTGACAATGCCTGCCCTACATTTCTCCAGATTATCTTTCAATTTGAAACATATTTTCTCTCTTTTGTTTTGAAATCACAACAAGGTGGCAGCCCGCTGCAGCCGCCCAAACGGCGCTCCATTTCCAGGCAAATTCCTGCAAAACCTCTTTGAGTATATTTAGTCTGCTGCCATAAAGGTGAAAGCTGGCTGAGCTGAACGTGAAATATCTGAGATAAAATGGGACTGTCTCGCTGTCTTCTCAGGGGGTTGTTCTGTGCAAATTTCTGCTTTTTCTTCGACATTCACTGTGTTGCCTTTCCTTCTTCGAACAACAGCGGTCTCCTCTTTGTTCCAAGAGATTCATAAACGTTCCATATACTTATCATGTCCTTTCCAGAGAGGAAATATTTTCATTATCAGAAGCATTTTCTGGAATGTATTAGCTAAGTCTTTCTGGTTAGTCTGGATTCAGGCTAGAATGATGCTTAGCATTGGCTATAGTCTGTTTTCTTTTTCCAGGATAATAGAGCCTTTTCTGAGACATTAATGAATTAAACATCTTGAAAGTCTAAATCAGTATGCAACCTTCTAGTATGGAACTGGATGAGGTTTGGGGGGGGTTCATGTGGATTTCATGTATTTCCAAAGCAATATAGAGACAGCTGCTTAGAACATACCTGTGTCATAAACCCCCAGTGCTCTTTACAAGCTTCTGTAGGAGTAATAAGCTGTCCAAATTCTCACCTTCACAGAAGGGGGAAAAATAATCCATCTTCTCTCCATAAGGGGAAAGGCTTTGGGCAAACCCACAGATATGCTGTGCTTCCAATTGTTGGCCTGTGTATCTGGTGGAAGTATTGAAATACAGCCCAGCAGAGCCCCCCAGACAGCTTTTACTCCCTGAAACAGTGAATGAGCATTGAACTTCTACCAGGCTTCTGTTATCCACTTCGAATCGTGGCATGGAGAAAAAGAAATACCTGAACGTATTTCATGGAGCTTCACATCTCTGCTGCCTGGCCATAAATTCCAGTCACAAGCGGTGCTGTGGGGCATATACTAAAAGGTCAACGTGCTACTGGATAAATTAGCCAGGGAGGCATTTGAATTGAGTTACAGCTTTTCCTCAATGTGACAGAGAGAGGTTTCGTGAGGGAGGGCATAATTTTAGGGTCAGACTGACTGCAGAGATTATTGCTATAAGCAAAACGCTTGCAAAAAGGGGTGAAGAGTTAATGCTTGTGGCTCAAGGAAACAGCAGAAGTCAGGAAGGGGTTTCTTCCAGGTGGTTACAATGTTGCCCAGTTAGCCGCGTGACAATGGTTGCACTAATTAAGGCCTTGCTGCAGAGCACAGGGCGGTTGGGCCGGAGTTTGCTGGGTTTGCTCCTGCACACCTGTGGCCAATCAGTTGCTTCCAGGCTTCAGATTCCAGCTGGAGGTGTGGGTCGCGTGCTGGGAGGTTGTGGGTCACGCCATTTTGTCCTTGAGAAATCAGAGGGAAGTTCTGATGGCTGCCGGGCTGGAGAGCTGCTGTGAGGTAAGGAACTCCAGTTTTGTGGCGGTAGATGTGCTGTCTGTCTCTTTTCGGTCTGCTCTGCTGTCTGCAAGGCAATTAAGAAGCATTTTTCTAAGAAAAGGAGATGAACTGCTGGGCTGTCACAGTGACCAATTGTTCTCCTTTGTTTGGTTGTATCTCCTCATTGCTAACTACCAGGCAAGCTGTGCTCGGGGAGCAAGAGGCAGGAGAGCTGGCAGGTTGCCTTGCGAAACAGAATAACACGTGGCTGGAAAGCTCACCAAGTGTAGTATGTGTATTATCTGATGTCAGAGCCAAACGAGTGTATTTGTTGTCATAAAGAGCAACTTTTGTCTCCAGTTGTGTATGTTTTTCTGCTCGAGACCAGATGCTGATCTTAATCCAGGTTCACGTTGCTTTCTGATGCCTTTTGTTCTCATAAGGATAAACTGGTCTTTGGCCTTTACTCTGTGCATGTGCAAAAAGTGGGTTCTGCTGATACTCTTCTAGTGAACCGTTGCTTTTGGTTTGAGAATTCAACTTAGAGGTAGTTTAGGTGATGATCGGGTCTTGTGCAAACTGCTATCTCATGGTCCTCTGGATCTTGCATTTTCTGCTCTCTAGCATTGGGCTTCTGCTGTGCAAAGGGGATTGTGTTATCGATGCACTAAGCAAATAAACCATTGGGAAATGCTGTAGGGAACACCTTCTAATGGAAGTTGACCAAACAAGGCGTGAATTATAAGGCGTTGATGTTGTTTGGGATGCATGGAGCAGCTTTACTGCCTCTTTGGCAGAGCTGCAGGCACTGTTCAGCTGCTCTGCCCACGTTCGTGCGGGCAGCTCTACATCCGTATGAAACACAGCAAATGGTGTTTTTCTCTGCTAATCCTAATGTTAATATACCTGAGAACCCCGGTGGCTGACGAGGCATTTTTACAATATGTGGCACGCGTTTGGTTTTTCCCCTGGTTTTGTATCTGTAATACCAAACACCTGCTGTTAGTAATTCCCACCTGTCAGTTGATTTTGCTGGATGTTCTCTGCAGATTTCAATCAGATCTGTTTAACTGAGTTTCTTTTCTCTAATTCTAGAATGGGATCGTTGTTATGTGAGTGATACAGACAATCTTATCCCAGTCAAATAAGAACAGCAATATATTGAAACTAGTAGTTTGCAGACACCACTGGCTGATGCTTTTTGTTGCTTATGATTCCAGAAATAAGAATTTGCAATTAATGGGCTGCAATTATATATAAAATGAAATAAGACTGAAAATACCCTATAATGATTTTTAGAATGCTGTGCTGTTAATGAGAGGATTTGTCCATGTCTACATCAAAGAGAGACTTGTTAGCTCTCTGAGCTTGCCCACCTGTTTCTAATGCAGAAATAGAAATTGCCAATAAACAAGTGGAGACAGCTGCTATGTTCAGACTGTAAATGTGCTGATAAGATCAACTAGTTGACAAGTGACATGGTAGATACTGTAAAGAGCACCCGTTTTTGCAGGGAGCTAAACTTGGGCTTCTGTATCTCTTCGGAATGCTTTTTATGTGGCTGATGGATGTCGCTTTCTAGGTGACACAACTACATGCGTTGGGGCTTTTTCTTTTGTTTTAAGCCACTTTTGTTTCTCTGCAGCTTGTTCTACTTCAATTTGTTATTTCTGCAGTTAGGTAATGGAGGGGAAAAAATACCACATAGTGTATCTCTCCTCTTTTCCTCATCTGTCCTAGAAGAGCAGAGGGGATAAAAACACCACCAAAAAGAAAGAAGAAATACAAGAGGAAAGTGTTGGATTTTGAAGTCACCAGCTATCCATTGTATCTATGAGCAGGCCTTCCAACTACTTGCTTTGCTGGTCTTGTCAGGACTGTTTTCCTTAAGGCGTCTTTGAGATGTTCCATGCCTTTTCTCCCCACTCTATCTTACATTTATGTTAATGAACTTTGCATAATTGAATCAGGTCCCAGAACCAACGGGATGTGTTCCAGATTTTGACTCTTTCCCAAAGAAGCCATTTTCTCTGTATCATTTATCAGAAAATGGTATCTATCAAATCATCAGTGCATTTAGAATTTAATTTGCTCTCTCAATTGCAGTTGTGCTACTTAGTTGTGGGGGAAAAAGATGTAATCTCCCTGCCACTTTGTGATGTTTCTTTTTACAATCTTGTTCTCTTCTTTCTCCATTGAATTTGTTTAAGAAACTGGTGTGAGCATTTGGTCGCTCAACTCTGGTGCTGTTTTTGTCTCTTAGAAGTAGGCTGTGCTTTGTGTTTAAGTGCCTGATGAGCTAACGTGGTGGTATGATAGAATCAGGATGGGGTTGTGGAGGTATGTGGTGACCCACAGGTAGCTGAGGTATCCTCAGTGTCTCAGGGAATACATGAAAATGCATTATGAAATCTTTTGAGTTTTGTTCCCCAAATTTCTAGGCTTTTCTTAGTTACCTTGAGAGAAGGCCTACTATCACGTCTCATTTCCTCTCTTGATTCTTCCCTTAATCTGAATTTATTGATTTCCTATCACATTTAACTGTTCTACAAACATTACTTTTCTCCCATATTCTGAAAGCAAGACACAGTAGCAGTGGATGCAGGAATATTGTGGCACTCCCTAAGATTAGCACATGCAAACCTTCAAGAGCAGATGGGTTTTGGTGTGGAAGTGACAGTCATGCTGTAGCATTGTGGTGTGGGACAGTTAACGTAACCGAGGGGGGACTGTATAAATGATATTTAGGTGCCAGATTCAATTCATCTTAATGGCTTGCGGAAATAATACCAAGTAAAAAAATAAGAGGGGATGCTTTGAAGTTGTGGTTCATGGTTGAAGTTCGTTCCTTAAAGAATTGTGGGTAGCACAGAGCAGTTTATGACTGAGGTTTTGGAAGCTGATGTCAAGCTTGAACTCAGTGACTGATGTGTATGTTATCCTTTGGCAGCTTATTTAGTTGTTCTTTAAATCCCTGCTTTATTAACTTGGAATATGCCTGAAACATGTAATTATCAGTTTGTGAGCTGTTTCAGGAGATGAGTGAGATGGGGTTTATTATTGTTAGCGTCAGACTCCAACAGATTTCCCAGAGGGCCTTTTGGTACCATGGCAATCACCTAACAGAAGACTGTAACTAGTGATTGAAGTGAAAATGAAGGAGAAAGGGTTGATGGATAGGATGGCAGAAAGTCCTTAAATACACTGTCGGTCAGGTTGCACTTTCAGGTAATAAAAATGCAGAGAGGTTTTTATTGTAAAAGTGAGGCTGTAGGGATAATATAGCAGAAACTATCAGTGCCTTGATTTGTTTCCTTTGTGCTTGCTGTGCTGGAGTCATTTCTGAAAAAAAAATGATGTCTTTTATTTTTATAATGTTCCCTTCCTTTGTAGCCTGGTGTTAAAGGTACAGCCAACACCAAGGTCATCCCTTCCCCTTCTTGACCTGCAGGAGACAGGGTAGACTGTAACAAGATTAGTGTCTCAGCTGCTCTGTCATTCTGTATTGTTGCAGGTCACCCCAGCAGAGCCAGGGAATTTGTATTGCAGCAGAGTAGGAGTGCATTCAGTAGAGCAGGCGTTGAAGGCCGTTCTTGAAACGCAGTCCTGTAAATCCTGGCCCCTGGCAGCCCAAGCTGTTTAGTTATGTTTTATGAATCAGGTCATATCGTGTCTGTCACAGCTTCCAGATGCCGAACTCCTTCTGTGACAGCTTTGTCAAGTGTTTTGAAAGGGGAAAGAAAACAGCTCGGGGGTCACCGTGGAGGGTAATGCAACGTGCAGGAATTGTTTTTCACAAAGAGCGACTGGCCAGGGGCAAAAGAAGAAGCGTGAGAAATATGAAGGACGAGGGGGTCTCAGTGGCTGTGGAGCCCTCACTATCCATCATCCCCCGTGTTTAGCACTTAAAGACTGCGAATGAGCAATCCATGTAGTGACATGGAGTCTCTGTACTAACATAGGTGGCGGGCCTGCAAGCTATGCAAAATGTGGATAGACCTGAAACAACATCCCTGCTCCTAAGTGGTGACTTGTTGCTTAATTTCCTTTACATCTTCCCCTTGCAATCAGAATGCTCTCTGGGCCCACCTTCAAGCTTGTCAAGTGTCTTTCCCACCAGTTGGGATATGACTTGCAATGCAGATACTGTGACCTTATTTGTTAGCTTGTCAAGATACGACTTGAAATTGGGCTCAGCTCGGATACAATAATTGCTGTTTGCACAGGGGGTGATGCTGGCGAGATGCTCCCCATGAGGCCATCTGCTAACCTGTCTCAAATGTAATTTAATAGAAGTCAAATAAAATAAATCAAATTAAAGCATGCAGCTAATGCATGCAAGCTCTGAAATGAATTTGGATTACAAGCAGGCAGTGAGACTAAATAGTTGGTTTCTTCATCCATGAAGAAAGCATGCTGGATAAGACAGAAAACAGAAATAATTGAAGGAGACCCTCAGGTTTTGATGGGATGTTAGATGACAGGGAGAGATTACTGATATAAGAAGGTTTTTGTTACTAGTATATTCTTGTAGTTAGAAATCGTGGGTTAGAAGTCTTTACAAACAATGTGTTGGTGTGAGAAGCTTTGTTAGATGTAGCAGGAAGATAAATCATCTTTGCAGTGCTTGCTGTTAGCTTGTCATGACTATGATTTACAGGGATTTTCTTTTATTTAAATAAGTGTTTCCTTTAAAAGCATTCCGATAGTTTACAGAGCGGAAGATGAAGTGGCAGCGAATGCTCTGAAATAGAACTGTTTCACTGCAAGTGCTTCATTTCAAGTAAGGATTCGTTCAGACTGTGAAGAATGGCTGAGCTGCAGTGGAAGGATTCCTTGGCAACATAAACTGGAAAAGTTCTGCTAGGAAAATGTTGGGTTGAATATACAAGGAGGCACCAGAATTGGAGAAACATGTCAGGCAGTATCAGCTTCACAAACATATAGTGTAAGTCTGCATTGTTTGTAGTAGACATCAGAAATTCAAACTGATCAGCAGCCATCATTCATGCTGTTAAATTATTTGACTAAAAGAACCTTCTGGAGATTGTATTCAAAACAGATAGGAATTAAAGAACAAAGTGATCTCTCATGTGAAAACTCCCACTTCAATGGTATGTAATGTGTTATTAAGGAAAAGCAATTGGGTGCTGGACGTTGTGTTCACTTCTGTTAGTTTTCCTTCTGGAGTTGATAAGACTGTTTCGCAACCAGACTCCTTTATTCAGGAATACCTTCATTCCATGCTTTGTAGCAACTTCTAGGGGGAAAAAAATTAAATATATATTTTCCTTTGCCCAACCTTCCTACTCTTAGACCTAAGAGGAAACAATTTTCCTTTACCAGTTGTCTTCCTGGCTTGATGTTCCACTCCCAATAGTGATTGATGTAGAAAGGTGTGATTCATCAGAAATTGCTTCACTGAATGGAAGATCTTCTCCCTGATCTCATGGTGACTGCACAGTGTCTTGGCATACGCACACTGGTTGAAATTTCCTCCTGCTATGTACTTTATTGCAGTGGCGAATCTTGCTTTACCCATCTTTCTGCCAAGTATGCTGAGGTTCTGATTATGCCATAGGATCTCAGTTGCCTGATCATCTTGATGATGTGTATGTATTGCTTGGTTCTGAGCTTGCCTGTGGGCTCCAAGGTTCATCTGTGTTCTCTTCCTTGGAAAACTGATGTTCTGTCCATGACCTAAACAGCTACTGAGGAGCCTTTGATTTGAGGGTTTGATCACAAGCTGTTAAAACGCTTCAGTGTTTCCAGGTTGCTCTTTAGCCAGGGGAATACAGATTAGAACCAGCCACTAACATTGAATTGACAGTTCTCCTAAACACTTTCTTTTGGTGTGCGTGTGAATGATCAAGTTCCATTAATCATGTTTTAGACACAAACACTAGCTCATTCCACTTGATTCTTTATCAAGGCAACACTGTATATCTAGAAGGATAGGAAGCTGAAGGATATATCAGTCCACACCATTGGAGGGTGGGCAGCAGAACTCCCTGGAAGTTCTTCTATGTTATTTTGCTACTTTCAATCTCTTACTTAGTTCTCTGAGTTCATCTGAGCCCTTGCTGTCAAGATAAGATTAATTGTTATGAATTGGGAGACAGTTCTTGCTTATTAGTCTCTTTATGTGGAAAGTGAGAATTCCTTTTGGGGTATTCTAAAATATGGGTTAGGTAGACTTGGACAGCAGTGATTCCCCATTGCCGCTGATGCAATGAAGTGTTAGAAGGTGTATTTTCTAGACTTTGTTTTCCTTCCTTTTTCTCTTTTCCTATGAGTTTTTCAGGTGTAACAAGACACACAAGTTAATACTCTCCTAGCTTGCTAACTGCAGGAGAAATGCAGGATAATATTTTAAGAAACATTCCCTGCCAGAATATTTCTAGAGCGGTGGAGTGATAAATATCAAATCAAGTGAAGACCAAGAATTTAATTTTTCCCATCTGAGCCAATCTGCGATGCTTTTTATCTTGACAAAAATTGATATTTTATCCCTTTGATAATGGGAGGCTCTGATTGCATTTCCTTTTAATATATTTCATTTCTTATGAGCCATTCCCTGAGGAAGACCTCAAGTCAAAGGCAGAGATGGATCTGTACCTCTTAAAGACACAACCCATGTTTAAGAATGAGCACTGCTTTATGCTGCTGGTTGTATTAGGTGGGTTTAAAGTATTCTCTTTACTACAGAATGTGCCTCATGTAGAGCAGAAGAGCTCGAGGGACCACGCAACACAGCTTGTTTCCCTGTTAAATTTGGTTGATAGTCCCAGTGGTGAAAGAAATGGTGACAGGTGCTCTGTTTTCCATGCCCATCGTGGGGCCAACAGGTATCACTTCAGGTCCCACGCTGATCTGAGCTTCCTGGAGTAAAGAAACATTGGGCAAGACATTGAAGCATTCTCACACCATTCCTCTCCTGCCCTGATTCCCACAAGGTGCTTTTCCAGAAAAAATAAGGGCTTCAAGGGTAGATCCGTAGGAATGAGTAAGAAAACAAATGCCTATCGGGTTATCTCTGTCTCCAGCTTCTGCAAGGCTGTTATGTACAGAATGGCTCCTAGTGCTCAGGGCAATGTATATTTAATGCTAACTTCTACTTCTCCACGGGGGAAACTCTTCAATAGAATTCACTGATATTTAACTTCTGCAAAGTTTCATCCTGTTAACCCTGGCTTTGCCATAGTTTAGTACTCTAAGCAACTACTTTTGGTACTGTGCCTGTTCTCTGAGTGATAGCAATGAGGGGCAGGGGCATGCTGCACTGGGGTGAAGGCTATCTCTCATAAGGAGAAGAAATGGGTTGAGGTGCTAGTCAGTGTGAGAGACATTTACTCCTGGAGTGTGCCCTGGGGGCATCCTATTGCTTGTAATCTCTGCTGCAGACTGTCCATCTGCTACCCTTGATTTCTACAGAGGAGCTATTAATGACATCCACAGAGCTGGGGACGTGGCCCATGGGCAGCTTATGGCTCAGAATTCAAAGCTCTGCTGCTCTGCCCTGAAGATGCAAAGTCAGCTTGATCCCTTTAGGGATCTCAGATAGGCAGAGGTTTCTCTAGCTGGGAATGTCACCAGAAAGCACAGAGTTGTTGTTCTCACAATATAGAAATATGCCCTGCAAATGAGATAGATGGGCTATGAGTGAGTAGCGTATGTGTAGGATAAAATGCGAAAGTAAAGGGTGAAAATATTGCTGTTTTGAAGCTGAAACCTTATTAAAGTCCTGTCTGTCCGATTTGGGCATATTCTTTCTAAAGTATCATGTGTCACCAAAATCCCATTAAACTGTCACATAAATTATCAGAGTTTCCTTTTCCCATCAGCATGGATTACCCAGGGAGATATTTTTATGACAATGGAAACTTTCTCAGTCTGCTTCTCCTGCCTGATTTCATTTCAGATGAAATCCTTCTCTCAGAAAATAGCCAGTGGATTTCATAGCTCTGTGGATTTCTTTGCTTTGCCTGTGCAGCACTTATCCTGCAGGTCTCTGCTGCTCTCATGTCCTGCCTATACTTTATTTTACGTATGGGACAGTTTAGGGCCATGGTTCCACTGCTTTGCTCATACTGAATGAGCATAGTGTTGCAGTCTGTTTTATGGATCTCTCTTCCAGTGTCTTCTGCATCTGCTGACTTCATCTTCTACTGTTTCTACAAGGCAATCTATGTTTTTCTCACACTGACTGAAAAACATATGGACTGATGGTTAGTAGAAGAAAATACATGCTGGTAGGAAATACTTGGATACCTGAAATTGCCTGGTGCTGTAGGAAGAAAATGGAGGAGGTGGTTGAGGTTCTGTGTGGATTTGAATAGCGATTCCAGCCAATCTCAGGATGCAAGAGTTGGTTTCAGAAGTATAGAGGGCATTCTTGGACCTGATTTCTAAATCTGTAGCTAGGATGACTTATGTGATAATAGACCTAGCACTGATTCTACTCTGAGCTCTGTGGTGGAGTGTCTTCGTACAGAACTTTCATAGACAGGGACTCGTGGGAAGGTAGTGTAAATATGGAGGCACACGAGAATGCAGACAAGTTACTATAGATTGGTTTAGCAGATAGACAATAACTCCATTGTTTTTTCTCTGTTCACCTTTCCTTTTCTAGCTTAAAATCTATTTTCCCTGATTTTCTTCATACATTGTGACCAAACATGTCATTCTTTAATGGCTTTTTCTCCAGTTTCAACTTTAAACTTTGGTGGCCAGCAGTAGATATTGTACTTCAGCAGGTTGTTTTTGTTCATTGGGTTGAGGAAAGTAGGAAAAAAAAAGCCCAACAAAACAGCATTCCTTTTGTTAGTTGGGACATTGCCTGTTAGTGTGTCCCAGAAGGAGAGCTGTCATTTTTGGGAACTTCTTTGCATCATCAGCTCATCTGATATAATCCCCCAATTCTTTTTGGCAGTATTCCTTGCTAACCAGCTGTCCTCCATCTTAATTTGATTCCCTTGGAATCTGTCTCAATAGTCTGTCTCTGGATATTGCTGCCAGGCTAGACTGAGAATGTGTGGCATACAATCATGGATGGGAGCGTTCTTACCCTACAATAAATGCAAGGCAGTTTGTTTGTGATGAGCGCTTGTGAAACTAACAGGGTAGCTGCACTGTAACAGGTATGCAGCTTTAATTTTGAAGCTCAGTTGTATCTGGTTAGCTCAGAGGATTGGCAGTGAGACAAAATACGCCAATGAATGTTGAGTTGGTGTATCTGGCTCAAAATGTGGTGGTTGGAAGTTTCTGCTAGACTAATACAGATGTACCTGCTTTAGATGGAGGTGTTAGTTAAAAACAGTTTTCTAAGGGTTATAGTGGGCTTTCCACAGGTATGAGCATTGAAAACAAGACTTGTTTCCCTATCCTTTGCTAGAGGTAAGCTTTTGTTTGAACAGGAGTTAGTTCGCGTGGGTCTCCATTAGTTCCATCGTATGGAAGGTCAGTCAAATGCCTTCAGAATGTGGGATTTTGGAATCTGCCCCAAAATGCATTATAGAACCTGGCATACCAATTTCCTGGAGTTAAGGGGTGGGGGGAACAACCCACAAAAACAAATAAGAAGAATATCCAGCAGTAGTAGGATGTCAAACTGCACCAAGGCTGGATGCTCTGTACTTGTATTCATCTCTGCAGTCATCTCTGATCATTCTGATTCAGAGGTGAGTGAATTCATAAAACTCATGCACAAAGGGACGTTGCCAAGCAACTTGGAGCCTGGAACACCTCCACCCAGCTATGAAGGTAGAAAACAGTTAGCCAAGGTAATTTATAACATTCACTTCTTTGCCATGAGGAACAGTGATAACGCGTATGATGTAAGTGTGTTTAAGGGAGGGATATCTCATTGATAATTTTGGAAAACAGCAGTGGGCCCTGCCAGACTAGGTAAGCTGCCTCTGCATTAAGATGTGTCTGTTTCAGCAGCCTTTAGCCAAAAGCAGGGTCAGGAAATAATGCAGAGGTGGGGAAAGTGGGGGAGGACAGAATTACATCCTGCAGTAACTGAAAGAGTGACAACTTGGGGAACGGTTTTGGAAGGGGAGGAAAGTGACCGACACAGGTTCTGCCTCAGAGCAGTCTCATGTTTTCTGTGATCTCAGTATTTGAAGTTGTTTTTTTTTCCTTCTCCTTTGAATATATTTGATGTTCATCACACCATATCCTGTCTTTGTCTGACTTTGCTTAACTAGGAAGCCTTGGGCAGATCAGATGTACCCAGGGCAGGATGAAGCCGTGACACACGCGGCAGAACTACATTTGGTGCTCTTTTTTACACATCATTTGACTCTCAGAATATGCTGTAGTGGTCACAGATAATTAAGTTGGGAGGGAGTGTTGACTTTCTTGGTTTATCTCCTATGTCCAGGGGGTAAACATGAACCTTTGATCTGTGCAGTGCTTGTGATACAGTCACGTTGTATTTAGGAATAAGGGGGAGTGGAGGGAAAGCCTATGTTTTGTGGGCTCTGGGGGTGATAGGAAGAGAGGTATGCAGAGTCACAGCCAGAACCATTCCAGTCAAGACCTGGATCTAAGTTGAATTTGTCACATGCTATGTATATGGTTCCCTTTGACTCCTAATGAAATCCTAGCCTTGTGTCGTTTCAAAATCTTGTTCCCTTACAAACGCCGTGGCCCAGATATCGGCTTGATAATGAACAGAATTTTGACCCAGGCCAGGGCACCTGGAAGTGCACTTCATTTCCCTTCTGTGCCCCTCTTTATGATGGGGGACATTGATTTGTTAATGGGGCTTCATTCTTTTATTTCAGATTGATCTTTCCCCAACTGATGTCGTGTTTAGTAACTTCCAAGTCAGATAAAATCGAGAGGAAGATCCCTGCAACAGACAGGAGATTAAGCAACAAGTTAGCAGTACTGGAAGAACAAAGCTCTTATTTTCATGCATATATCCACAGTTAAAACGAATAAGGAGAAGGGAAGGTGGGAGGCGGATGATACGTTAGATTTATTACTCAAAGGGTTTTTGCTCAAAGTTTTGCAAGAGGCATCAGTGATGCTTTAATCTCTCATCTCTGGTTTTGTTAGTGCCACGTTATATCCTGGCCATGTCAGAATGTAGCACAGAGTAATGAGACAAGATCTGTTGGATGAGGCTTTATGTAGCATGAAAAGGTTCCTCTGCTCGCTCTTTTTATTATTTACATTCCCGGTGAAGGTTACGTGTCATGTGGGCTTTGCAGAGATAAATGGGTAACCTGAGCTTTCTGGCAGCTTCCCCAGAACTTGGGGAGGATTCTAAGAGTTGACTTGGGGAATTTTGAAGCATGAAACTCAGTTCTAGGCCCTGAAGGAAGCATACAGGAACGTGTGTCTTGGTGTCCTGAGCAGGAGCACAGTGTCACAGTCTGTGATGGCTTCTGTAGGGGGAGTGGATGCGTAACAAGATTCGCAGTTGGCCTGCTGGTTTGTATCTTTGTTGCTTCTCTCCTTTGGATGTGATGTTGGCATTGCAGATATACCTGTAAGGAGGGGAGTGGAGTTTATAAAGGGAGTTAGTGGAATAGAGAGCTTTCCCCACCTGGACCCTATGGATCCACTATTTCCTGGGGTTTAAAATCAGGAATCTCTAGAAGCTTTTGTCACATTGAATGTTAGACAGAGGTTTATCAGTCTTGAGGAGAGCAGAACTGGTATCTATGCCAGTCTCACGGTATCCTCAATTAACTGAATTGTGACAAACCTTCCATTTCTGAGACAAGAAAACCCCTTCTTGTGGTTACGTTTTCTCTTAGATTAACTGAAGAAAGAATCTCTCAATTAACATGCTGCATGCTTTCCCAATGTATAGAAGAGACAGGAGTTGTTAAAGCCGTTTTCATCAGTTGTGAGAGAGCATGTTTTATTTTGCTTTGTGCTATTTACAGCTGTTGTCCATTAGGAGTCCTCAAGAGCCTCATTCTCAACTACAACAACACAGTCCCATAAGTTTAGCTCAGCAATGAGCCTGCAAAACAGCACTAAATCATGATGATGGAAGAAAGAAGAAAATGTTTGGAAATAGCAAAATGCAACTGATGCCTTTGTGAAAAATAGTTTTTGCTTGTTGCTGTTTTAAAGCATTACTGAGGTAGACAGTAATGCACAGCATCTAGCCAGAGCAGAATAGAGGTTGTTTTCTAATATATATATATGCTTTTATAATAAAAAGTAAGCAGAACGCCTAGTATTTCTCTATTGGCTGAAGAAATCTTTTACAGTCCATTAGCGCCTTGGGCACTTACGTATACACAGCAATGAAAATATACTAATCTCAGGGTAAGGTGCAAGGATGATAAAGGGAAAAAAAAGATTAATACATGGATATTGAGTAGCAGAGTTTTGGTTGCTTTACTGGACCACAGTCTGATTGCTCTGTATGAATTCGAGTGGAAACTGTGGTCATGCCCACCAAATGCCTAAGAATGGGAAGGGGTGCAGGTAGGATTGTTTCCAAACCTGTCTACCTCCTTGCAGGGGAGTTGGACCAGATGACCTTTAAGGATTCTTTCCAACTCAAAAGATTCTATGATTCTATCTCTGTGTTTCACGTTAATTGAGTAATGATTTGTAAAGCTGTTAGAAAACTGAAGGATAGCTTTGGGAGCTGAGGACACAGAAGCATAACTTGCTAAATCAGCAGTTGCTTACAAGGACACTCAGATGATGCCTTTGATTGTTTTCTGTCCCTTTACTAGAGAGCCTGTGCTCTGACAGAGCTGGAAAAAACATCACGGCATCGTTGTGATTCCCTGTCAGATAGTGGCTTCCACTAAAGCAAATGTGTCAGGTTGACTTGTGACAGCAGCCTGAGATTGTGAACATTCACAGAAGGATAATTTTAAGACACATCATTGCTTTGTCCTTTTCTTTTATTCTCTGTGCCTGGCAGGTGTCTACCTCTGTCTTCTTCCCTTGGCCCGTCTGTGGATTTTGCTCAACACAGATGGGATCTTCAAACAGTCTGCTGTCAAATTCGGTCTCTTCTAAGCATGTGTATACAGAAAGCTTTTGGAGACGTGTAACTAGGCCAAATGAGGGTGCTTTTTCACAGGAATGGCAAATAACGTATTTGATAGCAAGACAATTTTCTCTGCCAAATTGCTAGTCTGCTTTGCAACAGGGGTTCATTAGGCTTTGTCCATGAACTGAGATTCTGTCTTAAAAAAAAAAGTTGGCACCGTATCTCTGCAGCTTCTGTGCATAACATCTTCATGCCTTTGCTTTGTTTCACAGACAGTCGTCCTTATGTCTTTCTGATGGCCCGTGTTCATCCTGGTGAAAGCAATGCCAGCTGGGTAATGAAGGGAACCCTGGAGTTCCTTGTGAGCAGTGATCCCATCGCTGATCTCCTGAGGAAATGTTTCATTTTCAAGATTGTCCCCATGCTCAACCCTGATGGAGTCATCAATGGCAAGTGCGTTGTAGTAACATGCTTATTGTGAATTTTCACTGGGTTTACCTTCAGGCTTTACTGCTGTGCATTAATAGGTCTCGTCTTCAGTGTTTCGGGCCAGAATTCCCATTGCCTTTTGCCTTGTGTTTTATTTGTCCTGTGATCAGTCCTGTAAGGAGAATGTAAGTCTTGGATACAGCCCAGTGTGCTGTCTCATGTGTGTCAGATATTCATGGTTCTGTACTGTGTGGGGCCGTAAGGTGTCCCAGCTGACTGGGTGAAGTATTAGCGATAGCAGACAAACTGAATCTTACTTGCTGAATGGAAAGGTATCTATTCTGCCAAATCAGCAGGGCAGACTTTATATGCAAGTTGATATACCTGGGAATAACTGGCTTTAATTAATGCTTTATATAACCTGAATGGGGGAAAGATATGTAAGGATCTATTAAACGCTCATATCTTTATGGAAATGTTTCAATATAATGAGACTCCCTACTTCTCCTATCTCCTTCTCCCTCTTCCCTCCCACATGCTTCAGAAGAGATACCAAGTCTTTCTGAGGTTATGAATGTACTGTGAATATACCAGTTTCTTTTTGCATTCTTCAGAGCTGCCTTTACGTTGCTCCTTCCCACATCATCACTACAACCATTCATCTGTTTTCAGGTCAGGTTGTGCTGATCAAGTACTGAAGAAACAGGGTAAAGACCTTAAGCAATAACTTGAGCTTATTTGGTCCTAATCTAATTCCTTTCAGTTTGGGTCTGGGCTTCAGCAGAGGGCAGCTTGGAGTGTCACAGCCTCTAGTCTGTGACTGTGAGCATAGTTTTTGTGTTGCTGTTCTCCCCAGGACATCAGTGTGTTGTAGTTTAGGAGGGCTGTTCAGGGGAGCTGGATGCTGCCCCTGAGTATTGGAAGCTTCTGCTGGCACCAAATGCTTCCTTGATTCTTCCAGACAACAGAAGCAAAAATGAAAGATTGTGGCTTTCTGTTTTTCCTTTCACTCTGCTTAATTAAAGTTTCCAGCAGATGGAGGGCTGGAGGGAATGTCTGACCTTTTTTCTCCAGCTGTCAGGAGTGAGCATAGCAGAGGAGGGACCCTCAGGAGGGACAGTGTGGCGTTTGGTGACACCTGGAATGAAGGGTACTATCTGAGCTCACATCACATGGGAGGGTGTGGAGCTCCAACTGTAGTTAAACCTGCTGGTGAGTAGGAAAGTTTGGTGTGGGATAGGAGCAGGGGACCAAGGACTTGGCTATAGCTCTGTTGCTGAGCATGAAGCCTGGGGAAGGGAGAGAACCATTCCATCGTGTTCCAATTTAAATACTATACTGTCAGGCCTCCATGACTCTGTTGCTCTTGCTTTTTCCCATGTGCTTTTTCAGTGGACTGAGGCATTCCTGCACTGAAAGAAAAGCTTCTTTTCTTGGCCTAGAGTTTATTGGCAGCTTTTCGGAGATGACTTTCAGTCCCTTCCTGCCCGTGGACACATCTGCAGGTTTCTTTGTCCATTAATGTTCTACTTCATCCAGGTTTAAGTGCTGTATTAAACTCTGCTGTCACTCAAATCTCTGCCAGTGTTATGAGGGAAGCTGTTTTCCCAGGAAAAGGGTCTGTAGGCCATTATTGACTGAGTAGTTGTAAACAGGTCCATACTACTTACTTTTTAGGTCTCTGTAGCACATTTCATGAAGCCACTTCCTTGCCTTGAGATTTACAATCACAACTGAATGTGTCAGATCCACTGTTCATTTTGAATTATCACTCATTTTGAATCTTCATGCTTGGGAAGTGCATCTTCTCTACTCTCCATCCATCCTTCTGTTATCTGGTATTAATCCTGCTCTAGTCTCATTACCTCGGTATCTTTATTTAAGTAAGGGTTGAATTCTTTTCTGTTGGCAGTTCTTTTGAAGCTCCTCACTCTCTCCCTCCTCCCCAGTCCTGTGTGCTGGGGTGCGCATAATGCTTTCCTGCCCGTCACAAAGATGAATGCCAGTGCACAGTTACAAAAGATTTCTTCCAGCAGCCCAGCTGTGCCCCTTCCCCAGCTGACTCCCTGCTGCAGGCACAGCTCAGTGGAAGAGTGCTCATCCCAGCAGGATACCGTGCAATCACACTTCGAGAGCCTTGTGCAGCAAACAGACGATCAGGGCCTTGGTATTTGCTTTGACTAATGTGATCTGAAAGTTGCATGCAGAGAATGTTCCTCTGTCACAGATATGATGGCAGTAATGCGATTATGCTCTGACTGTGTGTGACTGAGCTAGGAAACAGCCTTCCTTTTCACTCCCTTTCACATCAGTCAGTGCTCTGAGGATCTATTCCTGCCTGTCAGTGATGGAGAGAGTCGAGTCCTGTTGCTGATGCTAAATGAAGGTAGCGGTGATGCAAGTACGTCTGTATGAGTAAGGTTGTCGTCACATAAAAATCACTACCCAATATTACATATAATTTGAGTTTGTTCAATCCAGAGAGAACTGATGAGCAGTTGTGTCGCTGTGTGACCATTCTCATGGAATCATTAAGGTTGGAAAAGAATTCTGTCATCTAGTCCAACTGTCCACCTACCACCAGTATTGCCCAGTAAACCGTGTCCTGAAGTACCACATCTCCATGTTTCTTGAAGACCTCCATGGATGATGACTCCACCTCCCTGGGCAGCCTTTGCTCTGTCCTGAACAGCACTCAGATGTAGGGTTTGTTAAATAAATTTCAGCTGATCTAGTGGCTATATATTTTAATGTTAGACACTACTTTTTGTTAAGTGGATCTTGTGTGTTGTCACACAGTGGTGTTTGACCACTGCTGGAGATGAGATGCTGCCTCTGATAGACCTGTGGTCTGACCTGATATGGTTATTTGTATATTTTTTTCTTTTTTACAAGGAAAAGTAGTCTCAGTCTCCAAGAATGGTGGTATAAGATGGTCCAAAGTGACAGGCATTAAATTACTAAAGAGAAAGTGTCCTTGTAGGCTGATTATCTTGCAAAGGCTGTTCTGTGAAAACCCAAGGTATTGGTTGGTGTTTGGCTGACTGTTTTCTCTCAGCCCTTTATCGCCTTAAATTAAATCATGGATGAACAGGAAAGCTAGAGAAGGAATTCCATTCTACACAGCAGTGGAGAATCCATGAAGGAGCGTGGCACTTTGATTAGGAAACTGCTATGAGTTATACTGGGTGAGTGAGAGACCCGTGCTTTGCTCCTGGCTCTGCTGTTGATGGAATATGTGGCCTTGAGCACTTGTGATGTGCTTTTAGGCTGTCTGCTCTGTGCACGTGCTGCATACCGTCCTGTCAACAGCTTGCATATGCAGCCATTCCTCAGTGTCTGCTCACACCTGCATGCCTTCTGCACCCACATACCTGGTGCTCCCACGTATATGTTAGCAGTCACAACGTGGTAGTCAGCATTTTGTGGGGATTTTTTGGCTGGACTTCTTCAGAGACTGCAGTTTCGTATAAATATTGCTATTTATTACCCCTGAATTTAGGGTTATTAATTATATCAGTATAACCTAATTTATATCACCATAAACAGTAATAATAAATAGTGCCAAATGCTAACGCGCAGTGCTTGCCAACCGTGCCTGTGTTTAATGAGTGCTTTCCCCCCCCACTTCCCAGAAGTATTAAATTAAAAATGATTCGGCCTTGCAAGATGATTGATCAAACAAGAGGTGGAACCCCTGGATAAGTGCTTTTGTTTTAAAGAATATTTCGTGTGCAGACTGCCCATGCACTGTCTGTCTATTTTGAGCATCCACAAGTCCTGAACTGCCCAATATCTCTGTTCCGAGTTCGTGTCTCTCTCCTCCATTGCCACCTTCTTCTTTTTCCTTTACTCCCTTTCATGTTTCCTCTTCCTTCTCTTCTGTCTGCCCTTTCCTTGCTCTCCTTTCCCTACTGTCGAATCAGAGAAGCTTTTCAATGAGAGGAACTTGATGTGTTTTTATAAATGACTTGAACCAATCAGTGGAGATGGGAGCCGGTGAGTCTGTTTTGGTAAAGGAAGATTAATTTTTTTTTGGAAGCTGTGTGACTTCTTCGAAGGCAGGGGGTAACCATAGTAGCAGTTAGGAAGAGGAAATCCTGATTTGCATTTTGGATTATAGCCATGGACTATTCTTTATCTGGTTTAAAAACACCCTGTTCCCTTTTGCACCTGCCTTCCCACAACACAGGCTGAGTAAGCTTTGCTGCTGCTTATAGGTAAGGCAGGTGAGCTGGGTTTTTTGTTTGTTTCTCTCAATTGATATTCACTCTCACTTTAGTCAGGCTGTTTGTTCCATCCTGTTTTACTTACAGGGCTTTGTTTATTGCGCTCTGGAATCCAGCAGAGAAAAGCTTTAACTCTGACAATTACAGAAATGGAGAGATAGAAAAGTCCTTTGAAAGCCCTTCCAGAACACATTTCCATTGCATGCTCTCAGAATGGAAACTATTAATGTTTCCCACTTAATTTTTGCAACAAGGGCCTTTTTAAAAATTTTTTATTTATTTTTCTTTTCTGAAGGATACTCGTAGGAAGAACAGAAGCAGGCTTGTTCCTCTACCCAAAAGTATTATCTGTGTATATAACTTCTATTTCCTCCTATATTGTTGCGCACTCCCCTGCACCGAGACATTTTGTTCTCCAGGTAGTCAGAGGTAGAGATGGACATGGACAGCAAACAAGCTAAGGGCCGCACTTGAGGAGTCACTTGATGACCCAGAACTGCATCCTTGAGGATTAAATCTTGAGGTAGAGGCACACAAAGCCATGTGGCTGTAGACATCCCTCCTACTCTCCCTTCGCTTCTATTGTTTGCTTCTCTCTGGTCAGAGGGTTAAAGAGGAGTTGCATTCTCAGAATCTAGTCTTGCATATCTAAATGGATGCCATGCACTTTGCAAGCACGCTCTAAAGGCTCTCTCCAGACTAACTGATATGTGATGTGTGCATTTCTTTAAGGATGGTGCAGTGATGTGAGAAGGCTGGTAAAGGAATGTTTCTGAGCTGTCACTAATGCATTATGAGAGTGCAGCTCTAGGAGTGAGGTACTCCAGGATTATCATGCTGCTGTTCTCGAGCAAACATGGACCACACTGTGTTCAGAAGCCCCATCTCTAAATTAGTGCCACCATGTCAGCCGTAGTTGGGTAGATGCGCGTGGAAGAACATTTTTGCAGAAGATTCAGTCCTTACCCGTTTAGAATGGCTGTGCTCTGTACATTATGAGGTGTTCTATTTGCAAGCGCTGACTCGGGACCTCAGAGCAGATGAAAATGCCATGTCTGAGGAATGTTTGTACTGCCTCTGGAATGTGGCTCAGGGAAGTGCTATGAACTGTGGGTGAACTTTCTTTGAGTGCAGTAGATGGTTCTTGTCTAAGTGCTGCTCTCTTGCCTCAGGTGTTGTCTCAGCTGTCCCCATGAAGAGGACAGTGATCCTGCACCGGTGGTGAGGCATAACTGGTGAAAATACACTTCTGTTGGCCACCGTGGTCTTCTCAGCAGGCCATCCTGAGCATTTTGGGTGCTTGTTCTTTAGTTCTAGTGAAGAGGGTCTAAGACCACTTATACTTCTTCAAGGCAAGCAGCCTTATTGTTCCTGACAGACTGAGCAGAGGCCCATGATACGGGAGGTTAGGTCTATAGGATGTGAGGTAATGGCTTCAATTTGCACTAGGGGAGGTTCAGGTTGGATATTGGGCAGAATTTCTTTTTAGAAAGAGTGGTGGTGTGCTGGCACAGCTGGCCGGGGAGGTGGTGGAGTCACTGTCCCTGGAGGTGTGCAGGAACCGTGGGGATGAGGTGTTGAGGGATGTCAGTGGGCATGGTGGGGATGGGCTGATAGCTTGGCTAAATGATCTTTCCAACCTTAATGAGTCTATAATTCTATGAAATCTGGGTAGTGTGCGAACAAGTTAAGATAAAATACGGGTGTGTGATTCCTTAAGTCTTTGCAGCTTCTCCCTTGGTGGACCCAGAACCAGAGTCTGACCCTCCACCAAACTCTTCTCAGTACATCAGTATGCTGTGGGAGGTAACCCTATTTCAGACAAAGCCTTTGCCCTGTGCTAACATGGCAGTCCATCCTTGGCTCTCCTGTGATAAACCTCTGTTGGCATGAAGCTATACCCCAGGACTCCCTCTGACAGCACTTCTAATGCAGTATTGTTTATTCCTTCCTTTATCAGCTGGAGCTGTTGGGCTCCCCTGAGTTATTAGATCTATTCGCTCATTGTCAGTGTTTCCTCCTTTGTAAATATGTCCCCATATGTCTCTGCTCCTGAGGAATATGCTTTCTCTTCTATTTACTGCTTTTCCCAGGCACCCACCTCCTCATTGCTCTATCCACCCAGTGGCCCAGTAACAGCCACCGAGATAAATAAGCAACATAACTCTTCCTAGCTATTGTTGTTATTGTTGTTGTTGCCGCCCTGCATAGTAATATATATAATAACAAGGAAAACAAATCTTATTACTAAAGTAATTACAATAAATAAAAAGCTGAGAAGGGAGATGAAGGAAGGGTCTGTCAGGGGAGTGATTGCAGTAGGGGTTTTTAAAATTTAATTTACTCGAGATGTTCTTTGCTGCTTTATTGATACCCTGCTGAGGGGGCTGCGACTAATTAGCAACCAGCTGTTGTTCTAACACACCCTCACCTAATTTATTGTTTCGTCGAGTCTCTAAAATAGGAGCCTGTCTGCTATCGTTGTCTGTGGGACTCGGCACCAGTCTCATGTCAGTAGTTGGCTTTATTGCTTGGTGCTTCTGTTTTCTGAAAGCTGAGTAGCAGAGATTTTGGGTGCTTTGCTGCCTTTCCTTTTATTTTCCAGCACTTTCCATGCGCTTCCAGGAGGTCGGGCAAGAGAATATACTCAGTCTCTTGAATTATAAGAGCTTGTCCCAGCGTAATAACAGGCCAACACAATGCTAGTTTCTGGTAAATTGCCCAGAGGGCTGTGCCACTGTTTGTATGCCTTAGTAGAGACCAAAAAAGACCTCACAGAGGAGGTCTGGCATAGATAGGGCCTAGGGTTTTCTTGATATGTGATGTCTGTGACCTTGTTCTCTTGCTTGTCAATATCCTATGGAAGTGCTGTACTATTGTTTGCCCTTGGAGATAACAATATCATGTCTAAACGTCCACAAAAACTAATTTGTTAATGGTCATTTTAAGAACAGGAGTGACCAAATGCATTGTCTCTTGTTTCTTTGGTCTTCCAGTCACAAAAGCACGCATGGTGTTTGCTCTGAAACAGTAAAGGTACCCCCCATGAGGTGCCTGCAGCTCCCTCGATGCTTTCATACCTAATCTGTTCTGATTAGTCAAGGTCAGTTGGGAATTTCACTGCAAAGATCACTTGATATGGGCTCAGTGCTACTAATGTCTTGGACTACTAAACAATTCAGCTTTAAGCCTCAGAAATTATTCCATTTTAGATGGCTACTACCTTGTGTTTTCAAGTTAGCATGAATATTAGATACGAACACGATGTTCCATGGGCTCAGAAAGGAATTATTTTTGTTCAGCATTCATGTCTAGTCTCCGGACTGACAACGGGAGTTCATAATCAGATGTCTGCACTCCTTTGACAGTTCTAGGAGCCAGGAGGCTGATGTACAAAGCTGGCTTTTAGTAAAGTTAATGAGTTGATTGAATTATATTCTTATTTGCATTAGTTTGAGTGTGTATGATTATCTTTTGTTTGTTATTATGCTCATTTAAGTCCATTTGGTAATATGTTATTCCCATAGCAATTGTGCCTGTGCGAGGCTCTGTGCAGACAGGCAAGGACCAGCTTGTCTCTTGTTAGGAGCTGATCCAATAGTGGCACAGCGTGCTTTAGAATTGGCAAGAATGAAGAGGATACTGGAGTGCTGGCTAATGGATCTGTTGTGGAGGCTAATCCATTTTCTCATGATGTACTTTATGGAGGTGGAAGTTTTTGTAGTTACTGCTTTCCTTCACTGTTGCTCCTTAGGATGGGGGGGAGAATCTCACTGTCGTGACTTCTTCAGCCACCCAGTGAAGATTTGTGAGGTTCACTATCATCAGTGCAGGGAATGGAGGACACTGGAAGATGAGGAATTTCTTTATGCTTTCTTGAAATTTTCCGGATGCACTTGCAAACCCTGAACCCAGTTGACCCCATAGATAAACCTACCATGAGATGTCACAGATACTAACGAACTTGGATTTTGCATCTGATTCCTGGTTGTGGTATGCATGGAGTACCGACATAAACACTGAATGTACTGGGCAGAAGCTCATGTCACGAGTGGAAGGGCTAGTTTTGATCACCCATCTCAAGATCAACTTGTCTTACCCAAGTTAATGCCTTTTGGAAGCCAAAGATTCATAGTTGGAGTTGTTATTCATGGGATGGGAAAAAAGTCCACAAAATGAAATTGTAAAAACTTCACTTTTATAGATGCAATGAAGAATGTCCAATACTTTACTGCAATATCCACACTACCTGGAAAGCTGAAATTGCCTGGGAATGAAGGTTATTGTCTCTCATAATATACCTTCATATATTACTGTGTAATAAATCGAGCAGTATTTCTTTCACCCTGCAAACTGGACATCCCTGGAGTTCCAAGTGACATTTCAAATTTTATATGACCATTCAGTCCCTTTTAAGTATTAAAACACATCATTTTTTGTGATATATGCACAGAAGTTCTTTCTAAAAGCATATGAATAAAAAAACTTGCAGCTTAGTTATGCAAAGGTAGAGCTGCCTTACTGCGTATTGGCTTTTAAATGGCTGTGTTTAGTTAGCTCAGTATTTTAGCTACTATTGTTCTTTAACATCTCTGTTTCCATGTTTCTTTTCTGCTCTTCCTTGCCCTCTGTTTCATTTGAATAACAGATTCAATTGAATAGCAGCTGGCAACGTACTGTGGTAGGAGAGCAGGTATGTGACTGCCTTGGGTTGGAGAAATGGGCTGGCAATTGGAAAATGGTGTTTTTAAAAATGGGACAAAGAAGCACGACAACAAAAATAAGCTTCATCTGGAAGCCCGTATTTTCAAAATTGCTTGTTCAAAAATGCACCCACAGAGGACCAGCTGAGGTTGAATAGTTCACCTGTGTACATGGTTCATATGATTGCACATGCAATTAGGGTAATTACGCGGGCAAATTTTACCCCAGTAGTTTGAGCAAATTGCCACCTTAATTTCTGAAACCAGCTGCATGTCCCAGGGAAGCAGCAAGAAAATGAAAAACAGAAAATTAAGGTGATGCTGGAATGACAAAGAGTGGGAAATCAAAACCTCTCCTGCGACCTGAAAGACACTGCTGGGAGTCAGGGAAAAAGAAAGTCAACCACACTTCTAATGCTGTAAAGCATTAGAGTCTTAAAGGGATAGAAAAATGAAGAGCTTTTTGAAGTCATCTGGCCCAGAATTTGAGCTGGAGGAAACAATACAAAACAAAAGAAGAGGGTGAGATGGGCAGGGAAGGGGGCTTCAGTAATTATGACCTTGGGTCTGTATGCACTGTAGAACTATGAAGTTAATATTTGAACACACCCCAACTTGGTGATGTTGTGATCCTGATAGGAACTTTCAGATAAGCACGGTGTTATGTCCTTGCATGGGAATAATGATTATTTTGGCATTAAGTTGCTGTAGAAATCTTGCTGTGTTCAGAGCTCAGCCACTCTTCCTTGGACTGTTAGAACAGGCTTGTGAAATTCCACAGGTGGTTGTGTCCCTGTATGAGGTGCTTAAATATTCCATTGCATTCAATAGAGCCTCTTCTGCCTTGTTTGCTTGAGGAAGCAGAGCACAGTGAGGAAGTGGTAGTGGACAATACAGTCTAGATCCTAAACCACCTTTTGGGTCGTTTTGATTTGTTTCCAAAAATGGTAAGTACTTAAGGTATAGTTATAATAGCTGAAGAAGTCCTATTACTCCTACTCCTGTAAAGTTACTATGCAGTGACAACGTTCTGGGTGAGTACAGGGGTTCTTTCTATGTACATCATATGGCATCTTAGGTGGTAACGTTTCTTTATCTCCCACATCTCTAATGTTTCTCCCCCACATGTTCAGAAGCTCAGCTTTTGATTTAAAAAAGATCTATCCTCCATTTAAGGGGTACCTGCTCCCACTGAGCTCCATCTAAAGCAAAAACTTGCTTCCCAGGTCTATCTGTGGTCTGTGAGGTTTCTACCAGTAGATAACGATGATAACAGTAATGTAAACTTGAGGAACATTTCCCATATTCATTGTCTGGTAGTTTAAAGGTTTTGTTTTTTTAAAAATGTAATTAAAAAGGAAAAAAAAAAAGATTAAGAAGTGTCTATTTTTCTGTCATCCCCCAAACGGTTATGACACATAAGAGGATGTAAAGTGCAGAGCGGCTGAACAATCATAAACTATTTTAATACCACTTAAAAGTGAGAAGAAGCAGGAAAAGAGGCTTGGGTATTAATGAAGTTTATTGCACTCGTCTGTCACTTCTATAGAGCACGATTGTGGTTTTAAATCCTTGCTCCAGTGACGTGGAAAAAAATGTGGTGGTCTTTCATCCAAGTCCCTGATAGATGTTATTCTGTCACAGAAATCTCTTGTACCACATTTGAGCTCGTGGTGAATTCTATGCTCCGGTGGACGTAATGTTAAGCAAAGCAGTTCTGGATTATATTTGTGGTAGCAGAGCTGTAAAGCAGAGCCTGAAAGTGAAGTCGAGTTATAGAAGATTATGGCTGTTACATTTTATTTGAACTTCTTTAGGTGATTCAAGGTAAGCTCCTTGGATTTAGGCTGAGATATCTGGGGAGTCAAGGCTGGAAAGACAGGCCATACTTTGAGGGTTAAACCAGCTGCAAGGAATACCCAAACCTCTTTCTAGTTGACCTGCTTAGTGTCTCACTATAAACATATATTAATGTTCAGTGTAGAAAGCTCACTGCTGAAGGCAGCGGAGGGGTAACTGATCCCCATCCCCTCCAAAACACATCAGGGAAGAAAGCTTGCTTTGGAAGATCTCCATGCTTGGGTGCTGCGTTGCATGTTTTTGTGCATGTGCTGGTTTTCAAGTGAAGAGCACCAAAGAACTGTACCTTAATTTGCTGTAATTTGTCTCTTTCTATGATGTGCAGGTGAGGGCACCCTCGAACTGTTCTACTTCTCTATCTTTAGACTGATTTGAGCAGCACGGGATCTCATCAAGCATGTAGTCTGTTCAGAGGCAGTGGCTTTGAGCCTCCCAACTCATAATGCTAATACAACTGGGAATCTAAATAAAAAGGAGAATACTAAGAAAAAGTCTCTGTTGCTGTAAGCAGCAGAAATAGTCAGAATCAAGGCTGTCTTTTCATTACGTGGTTTCTTACAGAAACAAAAGCCCAGCTTGGGGCTGTTACTTATAATGAACTGGTTTGGCCAGTGTTCATGCCTTTCCCTTTTCTTTGCTGCTGTGTGTCAGTCCTGACTGTGTGTACTGCGATGACAGCAATTTATTTCTTATATCTTTTGTCCCGAAGGGTGTCAAAGAGCCATAACAAAACTGTATGTACTTTAATGTCAGGCATTGCTTAGTGTGCTACCTTTGGGCTGCTACAGAGTAGTTCTTTATAACCTCTGAACCTATTGCCTCTGAATACTGGACGTTGCTGGATTTAAGCCATCGGGCAAAAGTCACAGCAACTGGGTGTGCAGCAGGTATTGTGAGCTACAGAGTGGCGGAAAGAAATCCCTTAGATGCAATCAGACAGCGTCCGTATTCTGTTTTTGTTTTCCCCCAGCATTTTATCTGTCTTTGAGAAACACCTGGCAGCTCTGAAACCGCAATTTTACTTGCATGATCTCAAGTGGAATGGCTGGTCCCTAAACAGCATGTGTCTACCAAGCACTGCGTCTCCACAGACTACCTGCAGGGCATGGTTTCTTGCTTAAGCCTGATGTGAGCCTAAATAAGGAGTTTGCTTTGAGGTTTGCCAAGAAGAGCGTTGTTTGTGTGTAAATATGTATGCAGCCATAGAGTAATGGAGACCATTTTGATACAGGTTATCAGGATTGAAAGTATGCAGTTTTGCTTGGAGGTTATGTATGCGTTTTTATATGCAATTAGTTAAGTTGGGGTTTAGGCATTTAAATGGCCATTTGTGCTCTCACTTTTGAATATTATGCTCATCCTTTGGGAATGAGCTTGTGCAAATTAGGCATGAAAATAAGCATACGTTTTGTGTGCTGTACTGTAAGCATTTTGCTGTATTTGGTAATAAACTTGTATTGATTTATCAGTTTTTTTCCCCCTCTTGGTATTTCTGCTGCAATCTGAAGAATGTGAGCTGGTGGCTACAAAGCAGCAATTCAGCAGTGTGTTTTCCTTTTCCCAGTGACTAACTCCTTTAATTGTTCCTGTAGCATAAGCTAATATTTCCATCTAACTCTTATTTAGGATACTCTCGTGGTGAGTTGGAATTCATCCCCGGTTTGCCTTGTGGTTGAGTAGTGACCAAGCCTTGCCCCTAGCTGGTTTATCCTTCTTTTATCTTCTTTCCCTTCATAACCACAAAAAAAAATGTCTGTCTGTGTACCGAACTGTGAAATACACGGGAATACAGAATTGATATTGTTGGTTCAGAGCTCCATCCTGGAAGCTTCAGAGAAAAAACTGCTTACAGGGGGATGAAGGCCTTTGAAGGGCTTATTAGTGACTTGGCCTATGGGCTTCCTGCGGGCTCAGTAGACTCTGCTCTATCACAACTTTAATGTCTCCACATAAAGTTATCTACTGTGCATACTTAATAGGGGGGATGAAAAGATCAAATCTGATCTGTAATGAGAAAACATTTCGAGCTGATACTAAGTTGCTGCCACGAAACCTTAGGATACTGAAATATGCAATGAAGTTTGGAACCTTTGAGTCAGGTGACTTATATATGTACATTGTAACGTAATGATATACAATGTTGTTTAATATATCTTCCACGGTTCTGCTGTTAGAAAGAGTAGGCATCAAGACATGAGAGCAGCAGTGTGAGTGCCACAAAGGATAAGAGTTTTGTCAGTAAATGTTCGTTGAGGAAGAAATTAGTTTTTGGTTCCTTCACATTAATAATCCTATTAAGGATTAGTTTAATGAAGTTTTACTGACTAATTTTCGAGCTGTAATTTGTCTGTGATTCTTTTGAAAATTTTTTAATGAAATGGAAATTTACATAGACTGCAGAACAATAACCTAATGAAGTGGCAAATCATATTTTAAAATCACTTGTGATTCAAAATGGCATCTTAATTCTTGGAATTGAAGACCATTCACACTGAGAGGGTCTGAATCATTGAAAGTAAGATGGAACTTTTTCTAACCCAGGAAATGCTAACGAGTACAAAACGAGTCTGTGAAATGGTCTGTGTGTTGCTGAAGGAAAATGAAATAGAGAAGATGTGAAAGCAAGCCCTCATCTTCTTGAGTGAATGCTATGGAGAGTCTGTGCTTGGGTAGCACAAACATGATGCTGTCGATGAATGCAGCCAGTACTGTGATGGGGCTGCATTCCTACAGACTCATGGCAAAAGAGCCTGGATGGATCATGATCTGATTGTCATCTCTAACACTTGAGAGAGAGCGTGAAGAGTGATGAATGTATGTGAGTGTTACAGAGAGCAGAGCTGGGGCCTCAGCAGTGGCTCCAGTCTCCTCTTATGTTTTCACAAACCACCTGGGAACTGACTTGGTGAAATTTTGCATTAGAGAGTGATTTCTGATTATTGTAGGTAGCCTGAAACAGAGCCTACTGGGTAGTAATCTCTAGAGGCTTTCCTGAGTGTTTTAACTCCATTCTGTGCCCTTGAAGAGCTGAGATATGCCTCCATTAAGCAGCCGACTTCAGGAGCTTATCTGCATTGCTTTAAGCTTTCTAGTTTCGCATCAGCCCATTAGAGAACCTCTTTCCTAGGCTGGGAAGGAGAAGGAACTCTTTATATCTGCCAGTATTTTTCTACTACCTGATGCTGATAGGCTGCCTCTTTTTACGCTTCAAAATGTCACATTGGATTCCTGATGGAACTGGAGATTTTTATCTTCCTCTTTTCTGCCAGACCTGACATTTTTCTGGTTTTCTTCTACACTGAAGGCTTAATTTCTCACATGTGTGAGACAGAGTGAAAATTAAACAAACAAGGTGGCAGATAGATAGAATGGTTCTTCATGTCTGGAAAGCTGCAATGAGCTGTGACTTAGGAATTACAGTGCTTCATATTCAAACTTTTCTTTTTGATGCATTGGGGTGGCGCAAGAGCTGACAGTGACATATGGAGAAGGCCCTGTTAGGAGGATTGAGGCTGTTATGTGATAAATGACACAGTATGTCAAAGGACTTCTGTTATCCATCACGCTGGCTTCCTCTAAACATGGTCTCATTGAAAAGAGAAGTAGCTGCACGTACAGCTGGGGGATGCTGTAATAGGGTCAGTGGTATGCTCCAGAGAAAATAAGAAAGCTGGGAAGTACATGTTTGCATGGGAATTGATGACTCTGGAGCTTTGAGTTAAGAAGTTTCGAGTCAAATTTGATTTAAATATCTGAGGTATCCCTATTGTACATTTGTGTCAAGGATGAGCCCTACCTTCAAAAGAAGCTGTCTCGAAGCTCACTCACTTATTCAGAAGGCTTCAAAAACCCACTGAGTTTGCAGTGTTGAGAAGCTAAGCTTTCTTAGGAAAAAAAAAATAAATAAGAAAGCTATTTATTATCAAGTTCTGGACTGATGGCATGATTCTGTCTGCAAATAAATCCCCAGAGTTCTCTTATTGCTTTTTTTTTAACCTCTGTTGACTGCTTTGACTCTGAAATGCAGAGGAGTAAAAGTTGTGATCTGCACTTTTCTATATGCAGGAGACATGTAAGTACTGTTGCCTTTATAAATACGAGGGATAAAAAGTACTGCTGAAGGAACAAGACTTTGACTCTCGTGACCTGATACAGAAATATCCTCTGTAAGGCGCTTTCCACCCTTGTTGACCATACAAGTTAAGAATCAGAGCAGGCTTTCACAGCTCTGTGCCTCACACTGGTGGAGAGTCTGTCAACATTTTCTTCTCTCTCATCACCCTTAACCCAGCAGTGCCTCCTTGTTTGTATAATCTGTGTCAGAATGACGCACGAACTGGGGGCTGCTCAAGAGAAGCGAGGAATGTATGGCACGGCACAGACACGCATCCTTTTCAACCTTCTTTAGACCATCTCTTTTTGTAACACCCATAATAGCTGTTTTTTTCCCTGCTTGATTAATGGACCCTCAATAGCTATGTAGTCTATAAACCCAGACAAGACAAGTAGCCTGTCTCTTTTGATCCCTGAACCCTAATAGCCTGATTTTGACTCTGCTTAAGTGGTGTTTATGTGCCCACATGAGCGGTAGTAATTGGTGCAGAATATCAAATGTCACTATTTGACATTTCATTCGTAACAGTAGTATTTAAAGTAAAGGCTTTAACTTGGTGATTCATCAGTAGCCAGTGTCAAATGATCTGGGATGGTCGGTATTTTAAAAGTGTCAATCAACAGATGGATCGTTCTGGAGATAATTTAATCAGAGCCCATCAGTGAACTGGCCTTAAAAAACAATCCTTCAGGATTATTATCGCAGCCGTATTGTTTAGAACATGAGACCGGTGCTTGCTTGGGAGCAGGCTTGGTAGCAGAGTGGCTCCTTCCATAGCTCCTCTAAAAAGCCAGTTTCCTGAGAGGATGGAGTTGCAACTTCCTCAGTTGACTCTGCCCTGTAGTTAAATACAGGACTTCAGGCTCTGTTGCTGTTGAGCTGAAAGCTTCGGTTCAGAACAAAATCTGCAAAACACAAACCTGCCTAAATATATAGATAACTTTGCCCCCTCCAACTCCTAGCACTGCTGTGCTCTGTTTTATTTGACAGTACAGCTTTTTCTTCACCAACTCTTCATGTGATGAGTCGCTTATTTCAGCTGTTGACCCCTATCAGTGACCCCTCACTGGGAGATCAGGTGTAGAGAACCAGGCTATTATCTGCCTTCCACTCCTGTGTTTCTAATCAAAGCAGCCGATTTTGCTAATGCATACAGCTGAAGTCACAGTGAGGAAGACCTGGCTGAGTACAGAGAAAAGAAGTGCTTGGAACGGTAGAGCAAGGGGTAAGAAATCCTAAGAGTAAGAAAAATCAAGCTGGGAGAAAAGATGAACAAGCAAAGCAGGGAGAAATTTTAAATTCAGTTTCATATAGAACGTACAGCCATGGCAATCAGTTCATGGAGTGAGGCAGAGCATCACCCTCCATGCACCTGTCCATGTTCCTTTAGCTTTCTCACTCACTGAGGTGTCAGCAGCATGGAAGCGTTGTGTTAGGTTTTCAGTTTATATATTTAAAATAAAGCAGGTTAAAAAAAATGAAATCCAGAGTGGATCTGAGAGGGTCTAGTCCAGATGTAACACCTACTGTGCTCTTCTGACCTGGGCATTGAATTCTTTGATGTCTCAGATGTACAAAGTTCTGAGCCCCTGTGCTTTGGGTTCACAGAAGAGAAGATGGCAGGATTGTCACGTGGCATCTTCTGTTTTGATCTTGAGAACTTACAGTCCGTGCTACTACTGGCTATCACAGTTTACGGTTATTACCTGTAACCAGGTAAACCTTATTAAAGAGGGCAGTGATGCTTGATGATGTATCAGGCATTGCTGCTGTTCCCTTCCTTGCAGCGTTAGCATTGGTTCTGTCAGTTGAAACTCAGTTCCTTTTCACTGTGATGTAGAGCTGTTACTGTTGTCACGTTTGAATGTTTTAACTGCACTTCAGTAATAGGCGAGTGATCCCAGTATCTTATAACCTGGCAGAGCAGGTTGTCAATGGTTTACAATCAGAAATGATTGGCTGGCAGCCCAGGCTGGAAACTGACACTGCCTTTATCTGCCATGGTCTTTGATTTTCATTTTTCTTTTCTGGTTTAAAGGTCCTGTAGTCTGTAATTGCTTTTTGGGGCTGATAAGGTTGTATTGTTAGCCATGAATTTGAGACCAGCTGTTGTCTTCAGTTGTTGGATGTTTCACTGCCTGAGTTATAATTATAGTCCATAAATTGTGTTAGAATACTTGGTAGCAAGGAGTATACTGAAAATGAGATTCTTTTCAATATTTGTGTCACTTTGCAGAAGACAGAGAAAGAAGTATTGTCAAAGGACAAGTGTGTGCTGTTTTTCTTATCTTTCTGGGGCTTTGAGGTGAACGAGAGTTTGTCTGGCATTTTCTCTTGGATTGTACTCAGATATTCACATGGCACTACTTGGATTTACAGCATGAACTTTAAGCCAGAACCACCATGCTGCAGAAACTTCACAGCCATAGGAGTGCAATATGAATATCTTTTCCACTGAAAGACCCGATTCCTTGTTTGTAACCCTGCAGTGGAGCTGACAGAAGAAGCTCTAAGCAAAGTGCTGGGTTTCTATGTGTAAACAAAACAGCACTGAGAAATCCCCCAAGGTCCAAGCTGTTGGCTTTTCTTATGATTTATACCTTCTCAGTTATGTGAATAGAAACGTAAATATTTACCCTATCTTTGATTGTTTTCTTCACTACCCCAGCACACGTTTTCTTTCCTCACGGTGCCCCCAAAGGGAGAGAAATCCCAATTTCTTTGCAGTTCAGAGTCTCTTTCATTTTTGACTTTTATTTCTTAGCGAAAGTCTTTCTCTCAGTTTGCACTTCAGCTTCTGCCCTTTGTGTGTTGCTTTCCCGCTCTTCCTTTTTTATTCATTATTTGTTTTGCTAATCCACTGAGATTATGTAAAATTCCCACTTAACAGACATGGGCCAAGAGATATGCAGGTTCTGAAGCATCACGTCGTTACTGGTAGGTACTGTCCAGAACTCTTTTCAGCCCTTTACTTTGTTTCTTTGCCAAATACAGCTCGATATTGGCCTATGGTCACAGTTTTATGTCTATGGAATCCATCCATGCTGTCAACCAGAGAAGCTCTGTCCTAGTAGGTCTTTAATATTTGTAAAATAATTCATCTTCATTCCTATTCAATACAATGGACTGTATCGTATTTCTCCAGTAGCTTTGTTCCCCATTGGCCTATTCTCTTACAATATTTTCCCTATTACTTATGTATGACTGTTTTATATTAAATAATAGAGAGCGTTAAGTGGTTTTGTTATTAGCATTCAGAAATCTTTAGTGTAGCTTATGCTCTTCTCAGACCCGAGTTTAGAAGATATAATCTGTAGTTTCATGGCTATGGCAGTTTCCCTTCATCACCAAAGAAAAAACAAGTGGTGCTTGTAAATTCTCTGTCTAATAATTCAGTGATTACAATATTAGTAACATGTTGTGCAAAACAGGTGGTGGTGGGAGGAAGAACTAGAAGAGAAGAAAAACTGTCAGTCTTGAAAACGGCAGTAGATTTCTTTGTTTCTCCTCCTTGAAACTCATTTGTTTAAGTGAAGTGAGATTGGGTTTGATCGCTTGTTTGAAAAATCATGTTAAATAATCCATTTATCTGCGGGATGTGTGGAAAGGCCTCTGGATTCCATGACTTACTGTAAAGAGCTGTGGGGTTTCACTCTTGGCAACTGCATTTGATGCCACTCATCCCAAATAGGTAAAACATACCTCAGTGGGGTAGGAAAAGATCTTGAAATCATTTAAAAGCCACACTGTGGGGTTTATTTAGATAAAATTAACCAGTATATGCCTTTTTTTTCCCCCCTCTTTTTCTTTCTATTTTTTCTTCCAGTTGTGCGATATGAATAAAACATTTGCCTGTGTGGAGCTGATTGTAACACAGTGTTCCTATTGCTTCCAGTAGGGATTTGAGAAGGAAGTTGCTTTTCATATACAGTCCTATCTGGTGGTTAAAAAGATAAATGTCTGGTAGGGAAGATGAATTGTCTCCATATATTTTTTTTGGTTTTATTTCTTAATATTCTGCCATGGGGCACATTTAAGAAAGAGATAATTGTGTTTATGTAGAATGGTGTGTGTCCTATCTGTGGTATGTCCAGGTGTTTGAAGGTCATTGATGGATCAACCCCCTAAATGTGAGGCTCCTCTTCTTTGAGCAATACTTTTCACAATCCATAAGCATTTCTTCACTGTGGCTTTGAAGTGTTCTGAAGATGGTTATTGTTGTTGGAAAGAAGGCATCTTTTCTTTCGTATCGTACAATGTAATGGAAGTTGAAAGGAAAGTGAAAAAGCACAATGAGGAATTGACAGGCAGCTCTATCTATCACATGGCAGTTCTACTCTAACAGGACAAAACTTGACATTTGCCACCGTCATATTCAATAGGTGACATTGAGTGTCAATATTGAGCTCTGGGCAGTCGTTATAATGGCTATGAGTGGTAAGGGAGGATGACAATTTTGATCTGTTTACTGAGATCATCTGACATCCAGGAACTGAAGGAATAAGAATCTCTACGACTTGGCTCTAAGTAATTTGTTTTCATTTGCTCCTTTTATTAATACAAATCACTTCTTTTAACATGCACCATAATGCATTGAATGACAACAGTGATATCTTTGGCAGGTTCTGAGCCTACAAATGTACTGGAAATGCTTGTTCTGCTGGTGAATCAGACAAAATAGGAAGATACTGATTTGGTGAACTTTCTTGTTTGCGCTGTTACAGGAAATGATTAAAGAAAACCAACTGATGGCCTTTTGAGTAGCATTCTGTGAAGCATCTCTAGTGCCATTAGCATGATGGGGAAATTGGTCAATAAAGGGGCAGTGGCTTATGGTTGCATTCTGCTTCCCCTGCATTCTGCTGTAGATCTACCATTGCTCTATTGAAGTAAGTGAAATTAGTTTGCAGGCTGGTGGAGTTAAAAAATTTTAAAAAAAATTGCATCACTGCTAAAAACAAGTAGCAAACGTTGTGTATGCGAGGATAGTGATGATAAGAGACCATTTCCTTTGGGAACAACAAAAATGAGGGATGTACTGATGCTTTCTTGCCATTGCAACTTTTGCTAGGACCTGATGTGTACACGAGTGTGCTCTGTTAGAGAATATATATTTGCTGTGCAGGAAACCTTCTCTGATCATCTGACTTAACCTAAGCCTGGGGTGAGTTTCCCTACTACAGATCTGCTCCTTTCTTTGTTTGTGCTGACGTTCTTTTGACTCCAGGTAAATGGTAGAAGAACTGACCCTTCCACTCTATGGCACTATGGGATTGGTTGTGGATGAGTCATCTATGGGTATTCAGTACTTGGTGGGATGTGACCGGAGTCAGTGCTAGCTGGTTTTTAGCCCAGGTTAAGTATCCATTAAATTGTAGCCCGTGATCTCATGCATAAATGCAAGGCACAGCTTCTCCAAATATAGTATGGATATTTTCTGTGTGGACGTTCTGAGTTGAGTTTGAAACGTAGATAAGTGATCAGGTTAATGGAGCAGCAAAGGCATATTTGCAGTTGCAAGCAGAGAGCTAGATAATAATAATAAATCAGTAAGTAACTAAAATTCAAACATCTCTCTTCTTTGAATGCCATTAAGGGATTGTGGCCATTCAATCAGTGGAGATGCTTTGCATTTGATGAAATCCTGGGATGTGCATGTAAATAATACTTTGAAAATGTAGTTGACTAAACTACAACTTGAAAGACACATGATTTGACTGTATTGATTTCTATTATTTCTTTGTTCAAATGGCATCTCCCATATTACTGCTGCAGCAAAGCTCTCTTCCAATCTCAGAGAGCTTGTCAGTGGTATTGTTGCTTCAACTAGAGTGCCTCAAGGGTTCTTCTTCTTGCTCTTCCCTTTGCCAACTTTCAGTCACATCTATGACCTCAGCAGGAATGTTATTTGAAGCAACGGCAATGCTTTAGAGCAGGTTCCAAGGTAAATTAGTTTGCATCCATCACAAATTCTCCTAAAAAGAAATAATACATTCTTCTCAGAGAAATCTCCAGGACAGTAAATATTTGAAAACAGTGGAGGCTTCAGCAAAGATCCCAGCATTGAATCGTGGACATGCTCCGGTTAGAAAAAACCTCAAAGATCAAATCCAACCACAGCCTAACCATAGTACCCTAGCTCTAGCAACCCTCTGCTCAATCATTTCCCTGAACTCACAATGGCAATGTATCTGAACAACAAATGGACTTGGTGAAGGGAAAGTATGGGAGAGTTGGGAAGGGCTCAGCCAGATGCCACGGTGAAACAAAGCTATCGAATATACGATCATTCAAAAGTATCTTATAGCTTCTTCCACCTTTGTCAGCATCTTCAGGTGGAATTATCTTAGACTTAAGCTAAATGAGGGAGGTGCATGCACCCTAAAGGGTATATTCAGAAGTATTTCTCATCAAGTATGACATAATATTGAGGAGGAAGACATAAGTCTGTACTTTCGCATGTAACAGTCATGCTGTTAATTTGTCCCTAGTATCTGTGAACCATCCAACACAGCTACTCTTTCAGACAGCAATCAGGACTCAGTGCCACATAGACAAGAAAATCCTAACAGATAAACAAGAGAAAAAGGCACCCGCTTGTTCTTTAATCATTGGAAACTGGCTCACAATTGGAATCATGAGGATTTCCTCTGAGAGGTGTCTACTCTGAAATTCAGCTATTCTCTTTCTGTTTGAAACCATTATGCTTAGGAAGTCACCTCATCACCTCTTCCAATGGTGTAAAACCACGTTCTGTGGTATCTTCCAAGCAAGTCCTATTCACCTGACTGAGCTGGGAAGTGCTAGGATGAAATAATGCTAAGCAATTTTGAACCATTCCAACACCCACAAAATTTGTGTTTTCCTAACGTTTGCACACAATTGCAGTTACTGCCTTTATGTGAGGCAGCAGCTGGGGGCTGAGAGCAGGCAGCTGCAGCCTGCCACAGCCACCGCTGGAGTGCCTGCATGTATAAAAATGATAGAACATCCAGCCCTGCAGTTCCTTAATTGCAGCTGGGATTTTGCAGCTGTGGAGTCATACCATGAGAAATACATTCAGTGCTGCCATTCAGTGAGCATAATTTTGGGGCCAACAGATTCGCTGTGTGAGAAACGAGCTCTATAAGGCCTTATTCTTCCTCTTCCTTTTTACCTTGTTGCTGTCTCTGTTAGCTTTTTGTTCCTGGTGTTTTGCAGTACTCAGGGCTAGAGAAAAGCATCTGTCACAGCATCCACCACTAAGGAACTGCTGTGAGTCTGTGAGGAGGTTAAAAAGTTGTCCAAGAGTATGATTATGAATGTTTTGTTCTCTAGAATCATCAGTTTACTCACCTATGGGTAAAGTGATGTTACTGCCACTTTGGGCTTAGTTTAATCATTGAATAGGTTTGGTTGGAAGGGACCTCAAGGATCATCAAGCTGCAAATCCCCTGCTGCAGGCAGGGCTGCTGACCTCCGTATCTAATACTAGACCAAGCTGTCCAGGGCCCCATCCAACCTGACCTCAAACGCCTCCAGGGACGGGCATCCACAGCCTCTCTGTGTGGCCTGTTAAGCATCTCACCGATGATGATATAGTTGTTTGAAATAGCGTTTCTTTGAAGAAAGATGGTCTTGTTGAAGTGGTGAATTCATGTTAAAAGTGGCTTTGCCACGCTCTGAGGGAGGGTAATTCATTTAAAAAAAATAGTTCATATTTTTATTTTGGACATTCAGTAATGGCAAAAAATATTGCTTGTTTGGTTTACTGTTGTTATTCTTGAACTCACTGGGAGGTTTGGTCATCAGGCTCTCCAGCTGGACAGAAAGTCAGAACAAAAACATCATCAGTTCTTTCTGGAAATGCTGTATTCTTCTGTCCGGACTAGATGCCATATTTTCAGAGAGGTTCTGTGAGCAGTGTTACACCTTAACAAGAATTAAAGATATTTAGCATTTCATGGCACTGTATAGCACTATTAATTATATATATTCTTTGGAATTAAGTTGTTCAAGAAAGGTGGAAGGCTGAAGTTTTTTTCTAAGTCTTCTGCTTTAGGCAATAGATGACTTTGCTCACAAATACACTGAAAAGATAAGAAGCTGAGAAAGCACTAATTTAACTAAATTCAAACAGGAACAGCTGAACTACATTGTTTATATATATAGGAGAAAGATAACTTAAGGTCTTTCTATGTCAGTGTTTACTCCTCAGTGTTTTTATAGCCATGGTCAAAATAATTTGCAACATTTATTCCAGTTGATCAGAATGGCCTACTTGAATTTGCACATTGATTTTTGTAGAGGATATTTCTATGAGCTTATCGCTATTGATTAAATGTTATGCAGCTGAGTCTTTAATCTCTCCTGGGTCTGAGAGGGGCGGGATAGCTCAAAGTACAAGGAGTCCTGGAGAAATTCAGAATAGAAAAACACTATCAGATAACATCAGAAATATTCCAGAGGCTCGTTAGCCTTCCTGCCTCTTTTTATGATTCTAAGCACATTGAGTGTTTCTGTTTCAAATTCATCTTCAAACAGAGAATTCTATTCCCCTGTACTTCCCTTCCATGTCATTTTATGGATAGAAATGCTATGGATGCTCCTCCACTGAAAAATATGGCTGGAAGTTGCATCTAAGGTTGTTTCTTAGCAGTGATGAAATGTTGGTCTTCAGAAAGCAGTTTTGAAGCTCTTTTGGTTTAAAGTTGGCACTTAGAACAATTTCTCCTTAGAGGCATAAGTAGTATTGCCCTGTATGGTGCACTTAGCAATAAATCAGTACTGTTATTTACCTGTTAGGTCTGGAAGGTGCGTCAAGAATTAAAACATAGAATCACGGGCAAACCCTGCTTTACCCATGAGGTGATGAAAACTGTTTTTCCTATTAGAGAGAGGAAAACTGTAGTGCTCAGTCGGTGACTTAAGTAAAGGTAGACAGTATGGTCCTACTCCTTGTTTAGTGACTGCACGTGCAGAGTTAGACCGGCCAGCAGACACATGTTGCTTAGTGGCACTGTATCAGCTTTTACCCATGGACCTTTGAAGTAAAAGAGCTATAAGTGAATGACCTGTCTCTATGGCTTACAACAAATGATCCAGAGGTCCTATTAGCGTTCTTTACTTGTACCTTTTTCTCCACATCTAAATAAGAGAGCTTACTGTGCTGCCCTTTGCTATGCCATGAGATATTGCACCTTTTGATCAGAACCTGAGGTTCTGACTCACTGACACAGGACAGTGCTTCTAATCTGAAAGTTTCTTAAGTGCTTTATTACCAGAATTGGATGCTGATCATTGATTTTCTTCATAAGTGTCTCCAAACCCATTGGTACCCAAATATCCATGATTCATTACCCATTAAGAGATTTTTCCTCTACTTCAATACATTAAAAACAAGTTGTAGGGCAGGGAAGGGAAAGAAGTGCTACACAGAAACTCACCGAAATATTTGGAAAAGTTCTGTGTCCTCCATTCTGGAATATTGCTGATATCTTGTGATACGTAAAGCTTCCTGATTCAATTGAAGAAAAGAGATAAAAATGAATAGTAAGGGCCATAAATTAGTTGCCCTGATCCAGTATGTTTGAGGAAGCTAGTTAAGAATTTCCTGACTTTGGAAGATGCTGAGTGCTTGCGATTCTATTGAACTTCAATAGGCAGTGATGAGTAGCTCCATATTTTGAAAAATCAGGTCATTTATTTCAGAATTCAAGTAACTTCACTTTACAAATCTGTTTCAAGAGGGATTTTTTGTTTTTGATCGTACGAGCCCCCAATTAAAATTTGCCAATTGCTATGAAAAAAAAACAACCAAAAAACAGCTTAGATTTCTGCTCACATAAGTATAGAAGAACCGCTTACATTTGTTCCTATCTACTGTCCTAGTTTTTCTTTGACTTGTGTTTTTTTCACTAGAAACTTCCAGCAAAACTGCTGCACTTAATGTGTTTGGCCTGGTTTCTAAGGCAAATCTTTTGGCTTCCCTCAAATTCAAATCCTGCCTCTTAGGAGTCTTCACTTTTCTCTATGCGCCCTCACTTTTCTGTGCCAGTTTTACTTACCACTTGCGTGGACTCTCTTAAACACTTTGCCCAATCTCGCTGTTACGTGAATTTTCCTGGAGAATTGGGTCTGTTTTGTTTTGTTTTATAGTGATTTTATCAGTTACTGCATTTTATATGGATATTTTAATTTATTTATTTTTTTCTGAATGTTTTTCAGACCTCTACAAGCCCATCAGGTTTCTCCAGTGAATACTTTATTTTAATAAGTGTGTATTGAATGCTTCGTTTAACTTTACTATTGTGCAGTGCCCAGAGACACTGTGCTTGGATGAGCAGTTACGTAAGTGCAGTTTGTTTTAGTGCATTTTTTCGTATCAGAATTAGCATTCAGTTGAGGTTTGAAGTCATGTAGTGCATAAGCGTAGGGGAAAGTAAATAAAACAACTTAGTGCATCTGCAGATATAACCCCAAACTGATTTACTTATCTGTGCCTGCTCGCTCTGCTCAGTGACAGATCAGTCCCTCAGATGCTTTTCTAGTGATGGTAGAACAGCAGCTGCCTGATCTCTGAGGACGCATGGAATGTGTGTCTAGTTAAATAGAAGACATGCATTTCCCTTCAAAGTCAGGTGGAATGCATAACTTGAAAATAAGTCTTTTGTTGTTTTTTTTAATGTTTTGCTGATGTTGTTTTTTTCCCCCCATTTTGACATGGAAACTGTATTGCAAACAGACCTGATCTGTAACTATTGTTTATCTCTACAGAAAGGAACATTTATCGCAAAGAAATCAAATTGTTTCATAGGAGCTCCTGACTATTCAGTGGACTTGGCAGGCAGAGCTGGAAATTCTGTGTTCAGAAAGGGAAAAAGCTTGCATTCATACATATGATTTCTGAATAACCTGTGAGGAATTATTACTTCATTGCTGAGAGATTGTATTTGCCGTGCAAGTAGCCTATGAAGTTAGTAGGCATCGTCACACAACAGTGTATATAGCCTGGTATAGAGGGAATTTCCAGTGGAGCTGTAGGCGTCAGTAGCAATATGATCACAATCATATTGGTTTTAAGGCAGGACTGTAAAAAGAAAGGGAGAAAAGTAGGAAAAAAGAAGGGAAAACTCCTCCAATGTGAGTGACTAGCAGAATCTAGTGTTAGTTTCTTTAACTGTGCCTACCATGGAGAGGGTGGTTGACAAACTGTGTTCTTGGGTTTGTGTTATTTTGTAAGCTACCACTCAGCATATTTCTGGTAATGGTGCTTTGTCAGAACTCTAATTTACTGGCGGAGGAAGTATAGTATGTCTTCATATATGTCAACCTGTGGTCAGTTCCAGCTTAAATCACATCAGAGCCTCATATACTGAGATCTCTGCTTGTGCTGCTGTGCTGCTCTGAGCAAACTGGTGCTGAAATAAACTTGCTTTGTGCCAGTTCCTGTTTGGTGAAGAAAAACACCTTCGTATTGAAGGATGAGTGTGTAAACATACGACGTTACAGAGGGGCAGCCTAATCTAGGGCACCTATTCATTTAAATAAAGAAACTGAACTGAAAATCTAACAGATCTGAAGGTATCTCTGCACATTCTATTTATTTTTTATCCTTGGCCTTTACACAATGCTCTGCTTGTAATTCTTATTATTAATCTGCAATGCCACACTTTGCTCTTATGTGTCAGTTAGTTGGGTTTAAATTTTAGAACAATGATCTGGAAAATGTATTTCTTAGTGTTCATTTGTGTCTGGAGATTGCACTGATTTAACTACCAGATATTTAAATCAACTCAATTAATGCAATCCATATGTGAGCAATTAACTGAAGTCAGTTAAGAACCCTTCTTCAGGTATATGACTGTAAACCATATTTAAATTAAGAAAATGAAGAACACAAGGCTTAGGAGCAGGCTGAAGGATATTACTTCAAAAGTAAAATGCTAGTTATTCAATCTGTTGTCATGAAACCTCTGGTTCTGGTCTTAGTTTTTCACTGATTTGCTGCCTTGTTGCATGAGTGTCTTCACTTTTCAATAGTTGTGCCTGCAAAATTAGAATTTACTGAAAGAGTTTGTAGGAGGATGAGGCTGTCTTAAAAAACTGTTTCCTCCCCGTGGAAAACTTAAGCTTTTCATTGAGTAATAGTCAAAATTGGAACCAAATCTTCCCATTTAAAAACAACATTTCCATTTGGAAGTGTCATTGCAGTGCCATTTGGGAGCTGCTTGGCTGTCCTGTTGTCCTGGCTTCACCTGCCTCCCATGCTGCATCATAAGTGTTCATCTTACTGAATTAACATTGTAAACGCTATAAGTTGTGTTGTAGGACACGTGGTCCAGACAAAGAGGCCCTTGGCCCTTTGACAGAGAAGAATGAGTACCTTAGAATCTTTAAATGCACATATTCTGCTTTATGCTGAGGGCATCTCTTAAACAGTTTAACATTCTGAATTGGCCAATTTGAAGTTTTGATGGAAAAGTCCAAGTTTTGAAGAGAATGTGGTGCTGAGGAAAAGCTGTGTTTTCCTGCAGGAAGCAGGTACTTGTTAAAAGAAGAATCTTGAGTTGAAAATTTCCTTTTCCAGTCAAAACTAGTGACTACAAATTCTGTTTTGGGCTTTCTTACCAGTGAGAGAGTATTTGAAGGCATTGGAAAAAGGGTCTAGAGATGACCCAGTCTCATCTCAGAACTCAGTTTTTAGGTGCTCGCTGAATCCTTATTTACTCCTCCATAAAATAGTACATATCATCATAACTTGCATTTTCCTCATAAATGACAGTGCAAAGTGTCACCAAGTGCAGGTGAATTTGTTCTCATATTTGATAGTTACTGTTGTTGCAGCTAAAATAGTAGAAATCTGATGAGCGTCCTTTCATGTGGAACTGAGGAGGTAGTTTAGCTGTGATAAGGCTGTTAACTCATCTTTTCAGTAGGTCATGTGAACTTCTTGTCTCATTTGATTATGACATTGACAATGTTAGCTGGGAGTGATGCAGGTCTCATTCTGTGTCTAACTGGTTTGTGACAAAGTGTGGTTTAATGAAATGTGTCCGCTGAGAGAAAAGGAACTCTCCTATCAGAGCTGAACAAGGACAGAGGCACAGTTACACCCACCAAAAGGAGAAAGCACAGACTACATCGTTTATCTTGGAAGGAAGAATTGTCCACTGTGAAAAAATCAGTCAGGTGTAGAAGGTGAAACTCTGAAGGCTCGTTATGCTAATTAGCATCAATGTTCTGATGTGGCTAGGCAAGAAGAAGCTGATGGAGTGATGCTTTAGAACACCATTTGCTCAAGAGGAAGTACAATGCATCGTGGATTCATTAATCTGTGCTGAAATGGAAAAGCCTTAGAGCAGCAGTGGTCTAAAGTGGTCAGGATCCTTCCAGTGGCCTTGTTCAGTTGGTTGGCAGCCAGATAGTATGAGTGTCATCTAGGAGATAAGCTATGATCAGTAGTGAATTGTTAGCTGCAGTAATGTGGATGGAAACTGCTTTGGTCATTGGTGCCTGTATATATGCCTTGCAGCTATTCACCTATATTTCACTGTGAACAAATGAAAATCTGGTAACTTCAAGCCCTGAACAAAGAAAGAACATTGCCCCCTTAGCTTCTTGCAGTAAATGGAGAAGGGATCACTTTTCTTCAGTGAAACCCCGTGGCTTGCCATGATGGGAAAGAAGTTTCACTATGAAATTAATAATGCAGCCCAGAGCACAGTAGGAAAATACCTTGCCCTCTTTTTCCCCATCTTTGATTCCAGCTCTAGAGTCCTGTAGTGCTTATCTGTATATTTATCTGCTATAAAATGAAATGGATTATATGAAGAGCTCTACAAAGAAGTACTCAGCACTTCAACATTTCTCTAATGCAATTAAGGTAGAAATTTCAGAAAATGGAAGACTGTTAGTTGCCATAAGCTAGTGTTTCATTGGATTGCACATGGTTTAAAGCCTCTAATATTTCTGTTGTTGTGGGGACTTCCTTTTTCTAGAATGACCGTAGACATTACAGGGCAATGCTGTAATGCAACGACTAGATGGCATTGGATGAGCATCTCCATGGAATAAACGTATGGTGAATGTAGTCAGTTCCAGCACATGGACTTCAGGCTGTAAAAAATAATTCTATTTCTCTCACATCTTCCTTTTAATTGTGAGGGAGGGCTTTGCTGGTTCTGCTGCTTCCTAACATCACTGCCTTGTTCTCTGAGAAGGTTAACAATCAAGAAAACTGAGGATTCCACCTGCCCTCCCCACATGTACTCACACCTCAGGTTGATCTGAGCTTTCTTAATTGCAAGACCAAAACACCTTAATGCAAATATTCCTCTTGCTTCCATCCTGGGTAGGCAGTAGTTATAGATAAGTCCAGCATGCTGTGTCTGTCTGAGGCTGCCACATGCTGTTCAACGGCATCCTGATGTTTACTTGTGCCTACTTTCCTTTATAGATATTCTTATCCTGTGCTGGTACTGCTGTCTGCTTTTAAGATGCACAGTGAATAGTGATGTTGCTCTCTACATATCAAACACAATGCATCCCTTTAGATTTCATAGTTCACTGTGCCCCAGGTGCTGTTATTATCAGTCCTGACATCATTCATTTGATATGATGGGCCCTGTCTTTCCATTTATCTGTAATGGACAGGAGATTTTGAATCATTTTATCTTCCAAGCACAGCAACATCTTTTCTTTAAAAAGTGACTTTCCTCTCTCTCCACTTCTTGCTTTCTTCCTGGTCTAATATCTTGTGCATTACATTTATTCCCCCCCCCCCCCCCCCATGTCTTTATTTCATATTTCCTTTTCCCTTTTGTTTTAGTGGTTTTTTTTTTTTTCGGTGTTTGTTTTCTTTTTTACCCTCTCCTCTCCGTGTGTTCCCTTTTCTTCTCTCTTTTTCCCCTCTCATTTTTCTCTCCATGCAGGGCATTGAACCAGTCTTACAGCAGCCAACTGAAGGGTTCTGTTGACCATATCAGCCTTGGGTTAGGACTAGTCGTGTCTCCCAGTCCAAAGACATTTCAGAATTCAGTAAAGTTGGAAGCTGAGGTGCTCGGGATCTTTTGCTTTGCTCTTAAGCCAAGCAGGCCTAAGGGTGAGAGAAAAAAAGAGGACAAATCTTCAGTAAACTTGATGTCAGACTTTGAGATACAAGATTAAAAGCAAGGTCTTATAATTGCAAACGGACTTAAAATATCATTCTGTTTTTAACTGAATAGGTCCATGCTTTAGCAACTTAACCTCTTTCTCATTAACTCCCTGTGAGGTGTCCCTGCTTTCAGAGCAAGGTCTAATGCTTCTCTTAGAAGTGCATTTACTGCCTGTGTATTCAGAAGAGAAAACTCAACCTCATCGTCATGACTGTGGTGTATCAACTTGAGATGTTAAGGATCTGGTTTTTGTAGAGCAGTTCTCCCATTTGCAGTTCACAATGACTATCTGCCTTTATACATCTTCAGAGGTGCGGCTTGTAGAGGTGCAGGAGTATTACTGATGATGTGTAGTGATATTTGAAACCAACAGTCAACAGATTCACCTGTGGTTGACTTTTCTTTGCTCACAGCCAGTCATAGGAGAGCTGAGCGTGTTGCATCAAATCTTTGCTTCAGGGTCTGGGCTTGAATACTTTCTGTTCATTTTCCAGGGCTGCATGGCACTAGTATATCTGAAAGACAGACAGCCCAAGTGTTTCTTTCTTCAGACAGCTGTGAGTGCTGAATGCCTTGCTGTGTATCACTGTGGCAGTGTTTTCTGGCTACGTACATTTTTAGAACACCTTAGTTATGCTTAGAGGGTCCTATTTTCTACCAGCTCCGTTGCTTTTCCTGAGTTATTCTAGAACTACTTACAGAAACGTTACAGCCCCAGAGCCTGCTTGGAGGAGAAGGTCAAAAGTGTTTGGTCTTGCTTGGTGGGAGAGACGTGTGATATTTGCACAAACTGCTTCAAATTGTGGAACTGATCCTTTCTACAGTAGCCCTAATGAATCGTATATCTCAAAGGTTGTGGCTGAATGTTTAATGGAGCCACTTCAGTTCTTATGTAGAACAAAGGAGGAAATAGTTTCCTTTTTTTTTTGTGCTCTGGTAGCCAAGCAGTACCCCAGGAGGTAGCTAACAGCTGTCCCACATGCTGACCCTCATTGAAGAACTGTTTAAAGGTAGAAAAGGAGGTAGAGCTATAACAGAAGTTCAATCCAAAGCATCAGACTTGTGAGCAAGAGAAATACAATTTGATTATGGGTAATCTGTTTAGAGATGGAGGTGGGGTTTTCTTTACTCTATTGGAATTCCTTGTGGCAAACATTTTCATCACTTGGTTTGAGCTTCTGGTATTCCCATCCAGGCTGTCACATAGTCTCACTAATGCTGCAAAGGAGAGAAGACATAAAGCACTTAAAGCAAATATAATAGCTTGGAACTACGTTGTGAGAAATGCCTTTGGTTTGAGAAGTGAATTTCATTAAATCCTGCCAAATGTAGAAAGCCAGTCTCAGCTTTCCAGTCCCTTTATTTGCTATCAACACTTGAGATCAGCTTAATATTTTACCTTCACCCTTGGATGCAGAGCATAACGGACAAAACCATTATCTGCGAATGTCATCGCTATTAGGAGAGGAAGAGAAGGAGGAAAGGAACAAGGGAACAGAGCTGATGGGGATCTCCAAAAATAAACAGCCTTTTACACTATGATTGGAGGGAGTGAGCGAGGTTGGAAAAATCAGTGCCTCATAATTAAATTAAAGTTCTGCATCTCCCTCAGAGCTATGGCTGTAGGCTGCCAGGCAGAGGGCTAATATCTAAAGGTCATTCAAATGAGCAAAGATACTAATCACTGGAGGACAAAACTGAACTTTGCCTCCCAGTTCTTGCCTGCTTGGTGAGATTTTACCTTCCTTCCGTTATAAATTTGCACGTGAATGTCATGGGGCAATTGAACTGTCATAGAGTCTCCTCTAGGAAGAGTCTCCTTTTTTATCAGAATGATTGAATTGGTAAATTGCAACATGGGCAGAGTGAAGACTGAGGAGCGAGGGTACTGTGACCTATGGACACAACAGCATGCTGCGTAGAAGATGTGCTTGTGAATCTGCACTACATTCCAGGCCACAGGCTGTAGCAGAACCAGACGCTACAATGAGAAACACTGCAATGCAACAGAGTTGATTAGTTTTTCTTGCCTTCTTTTCTAAGAGTACTTCTTCTTGTGTTCTGAAAGAAAAGTAATTTATATATACATACATATATTGATGAAGTGGCTTTTTGTTTGGTGACTTTTAGAATAGAGTTATACCTGCTGGAAGGAAACTCTGTATGCACACAAGTTCTTGGCAGTAATACACTTGTAAATCTCAGCTGAGCATCTGTTCTGCTGCAGGTCAGGAAAGGTGAGCCTGCAGGTAACTTTGCCTGAAGGGCTATTAAGAAACGTAACAGAAGTGGTCATGTTTTTACATAGAATATTTGGTAGAAGCACTCAGTGACTTCTCATGCTTTTGCTACTGATAACGTTTTCCAGCTTTCAGAATGAGCAATGTAGCAGCTGTGGGGTATGAAGAAAGAAGGGAATTTAGGTAACACTTGAACTAAAGTCAGAATGAGTCTTGTGATGTTGCCAGAAACCCCAAGATGGCATCAGAGACCTTGTTTTTCTCCATTAAAAACGTATGACATTTTTAGTGAATTTTATTGTTTCTTGGTTTTCCTTTCTTAACCAGTTCTCCATTGTATCTAGTATTTTTCCAAGTATTCCAGTCTTAAGACCTTTTTTTTTTTTTTTGCAAGCATTCTTTGCAAGGCGCACTGATAATGTCAAAGCTGCTGGATGCAATGCACCCCAGTTGCAATGCGAGATTCTATCTTCAGACCACCAGATTGTGTCCCCAGGAATACATCTGTGCTTATTCTGTGACTAGGAGGCTGGAACAGCAATGCTGGATGTAACTCTGTAGCTAGAAATTTGTCCAGTACTTACAATAATTAGGCTCTGCAGTGCACACAATCACTAATGAGGGAAATTAGTCAGATTCTGCAAAATTGTACAACGATGTGCTGCTCCTTACAATCAAATATCCTGCAGATTTTTTCACTGATCACTGAGTCAGGAGCAGAATATTTTCAATCCAACTAATGAAAACACTTTCTCAGTGCAAATCTAGGATCCTTATTTAGCTTTTTATCCAGTCTTTGCAGTGAATCTAGGTAATTGTTCCACATAATGATGTAGCATGCATCAAGATCTTCTTGATGTGCTTCAGATAGCTACATTTCTCATGAGCGGAGGAGCTTAAATGAGATATCCAGCTCATCTCATTTAAGTGCATACATATTTCAGGCTGGTCGAAGAGATTCAAGCACCTGTCTTCAATTAGAATGAGTAGGAGTTGGATGTACTTATTTGCTGTGGAGGTTTTGAGAAGCCTTTGCTGTGCACGTAAGCTGGGTGAGTTTTGTAGATAGCGCAGAATTTAGAGCGTTTCCGAAGGTAATTTTGTTTGTAAGTAGTCCTGATTGTGTATGTACTTAAGTAAAGGAAAATCTGCATTTATTTTCAGGGCTGTAACGGTGTGATTTCTGGAAGGAAAGGGGATGATGAAATCTGCATGCAGTACGCACCTCTGAAACGTACCGACTGTTGATTCATTCCAAACCAATGTTAAAAGTCTTTGATCTGTGTTTTAATTGGCGTTCCCCATCTTTGTGCCAGGTCTTGCCAGAATCAGGAACTCTGTGGAATCAACTTTTGTTTCGGGGGTTTGTGATGTGTTTCTTTGTGATTTCAGCCACCGGTGTTCCTTGAGTGGAGATGATCTGAACAGACAATGGCTGACACCCAGTTCTCAGCTCCATCCAACAATTTACCACACCAAAGGTCTTCTGTATTATCTGCGCAGCATCGACCGGGCCCCTGTGGTGAGTAACTCCCGGTATCTTCTGTGGGTTATTGTGTGCAGATTGCTTATTGCAGTTGTGTCAACAGCTTTGTTTTATGGCTAGAGAGATGGGGAAAGCGTCCTATGCTGTTATACTCTCATTGTTGTGGAGGGTTTTTGAAAGTCTTGGGTTGTCTACTAAATCTTCTAACCAACTCCAAACTTCAGAGTCTTCACGCACCTGCAGAGTGAATACGAATTCCTTAAAGCTCCTTAGTGTCCTCAAAGTACTTCAGCTAAGGTAGATATTGTTAGTAGGTTATTGTTATCTTTCTGGCAATGACAGGAGAAATTATGTGGAGACAATAGTCTGAATGGATCATGCAAAAGCCCAAGCTGGAGCAATCTGTGCAATCAAAGAAACACACGTTTTTTTTCAAAATGGTTGAACTTTTCTGCTGCTTCAATGAGAAGAAAATGACTTTTTGGGGGAACTACTGTTCATGAGGGATGATACTACTGGGATATGTCAGTTTCAGATGTTGATAAACAGAATAGAAGTGGATGGACTGGAAAGTTGGCTTCTTATAGCCCCAGTTAGGCAGGAAATGTCCTAAGATGCACTGTTCCCTCTGGTCTTGATGAGAAAATCCTCAGGCAAGGTGAAAATGTGAGTTTCTTTAAGTGAATATTTGTGGAAATACTCTATTTTTGGCCTAAGTGACAGCCCTGACGTCCAGCTCTGCACTCCAAGGAATCTACTGCAAGTTCAACTTGCAGTCGAGAGTTTACTCCACCTACATTTTCTTTGGGTTTTGAGCTACATCTGATCAGTTTTGTTTTATCGTGCTAATCTTACTGGGCCTTTTTTATTTAAATTTATCATAACCATCCCTGTCACATCCAGATGCATGAAGTTGAACATGCGCCCAGTGGAAGTTCTCATCTTGCTGAGTGAAGTAAGACTATTGATCGTATCATGTCTCTCACTCACAGGCAGTATGTCAGACGTGGTAAACTGATTTTTTCTTTGCCTTTGAAGAGTACATTGATTTTGGTTTATACGTGCTCACAAATGTCTTTTCCCTGCTCCAGAAGAAGCTGGATTTCTTCTGCCCTGCACTCACTGCCAAGATGCCATAAAGCCAACCTCACTGATAGCCAAATGATTTCTGTGGAGTGAATTAGTTTAATTTATCTTGGGAATGCGCAAGCAGTTTCTTCAAAGGAAAGAAAAGCTGCTTGAAAGAGAAAAGGAAGTAACTTTAAAGTGAGCAGCCTTTCAAACCAAACTCATTTTAATTGGTAACTTCAGCCATAGAAAACAGCCATCTAAGTGCTTTATTTATTTATTTATTTATTTACTTATTTTTGCTTCTCTTGTTGGTTTTGGAAACTCTAGTAAAAGAAGGGGCTGGATGCACTGTGGTATTGCAACTCTCCACTTGGTGGAAACTTGGTGGTTTCTTTTCAACTGAGAGCAGTGGGAGTGTGAGAGAGCTAAGCTTAGGAGCAGCTGGGACCGAAGGGGAAAGAGATGTTGCTTTTTCCCCTTGAGCATTTGTGGTGAGGAAATGGACAGTTTGTGAGTTACAGTTGACAATGCACTTCCAGTATGCAACAGGAAAAGTGCAGCTCATACAGAAGGATCAAGCTGCAGCAAAGAGCAAGTTACTTTTGGAGGGGACAGGAAGAAGCTCCTAGGGACCAGGAGACACAAAGTGGTGTTTGCTTTCTAAGGTATTCTATCAAGGTTGGAAACAGATCCGACTGCAAGTACGTAGCTTTTTGTGAGCACAACATCCTAGATGTGTCTACCTCAGCAGTCTGAGATTGGGTCCTCTCACAATGCTACTAAGGCAAAATGGAGATTTTTGAAGAAATAAAGAATTTTGAAAATGCTCTTTTTGCCAACACAGTTTTTCGCACCCATTTTCTATTTTGCTTTTCCTTTGTTTTAAAAGCTTCCTGATTCTGTGAGTCATGAGGGGGATTGTTTTTGAGTTTGAAAGCAGTCCTTACCTTTGTGGTGCTCAGTGCTGGCACATAACTTTAAATAGATAAAAATTTGCATGTGTATCTTGAGTCATACCCCAGTGAACACCAGACTTGGAATTTGACTGTGTGTTGGTGTCGCAGCTGTACAAGGATAGAGTAGAGAGAAAAAAGGGTGGGTAGGTCCCAATTTTGCCTTGTGGTTGCCCAGACATAACCCAAGAAAAGTTCTGCATTGGGTGCTGCAACTACAAAATACAGTTTTGTCTTGGCTGAACGGTGAGGCTTGAGCTACTCTGTAGCATAAAAATAGAGCAGAAGAATGTATTGTAAAAAACAAACAAACAACAAAATGATTAGTCATAAACATTGAGAATAACTGCAGTATTCAGTAAAATTAATTAAAATGTAGGTCTATGCGATACACAAATGGAATGGAAACATTTCCAGTAGTGTTGACTTCTCTGCCGTGGAGGTGGGTGGCAGTCATGGTTTCATCCCATGGCATGAAATAGTGGTGTTACAGAGCCTGGCTTTTATAATGCTTTACTAATATGGAAGGCTTTTTCCAGACTTGTCACTTAAGGATTCACTCTTGAGATACAGAATTATGGACCTCCTACTTATCAGGCAGCACAGTTATCTGAGCAGCTGATCATCCCTGTGTGGTTTCCAATAAGTAATCTTTTAGGTAATAATATATGCATCTTGCATGTTAGTAATTCTGTAAATTGGCAGGTAATTGATACCCGGTTGAGCTGGGATCTCTGCCTCAAAATAGAACCACAGCTATAAAATCATCTTTGATATTCATAAGAGTAAATTCTAGGTGGTACCTGTGGTTAAACTAATCTATGACTGTATTGCTGGAGGCATAGATGGAACGCTAACTGGAAGAATGCCTGTCATTAAAAAAAACAATAAATGCAGCTGTTTAGGAGGGGGCTTTATGGGATAATTCCCTGTACTTCAGGCAGTTACTCGAAGTGCAGGGCTGCATAAGCCCCATGTGTTGGACTGGGTGATCCTTTTGCAGGTCCCATCCAACTCAAGATGTTCTGTGGCTATAGCAGTCCGGTTAGCTAGGACTTGTGGGATGAATCTGTGAGTGTCTTAGCATCTGCAGTCAATGTGCAGCTTGTCGGGGCAGCTGGAGGAATTTAAATGCTCAGTTCCTTAGATAATTAAACTTCCTGGCTGGCTGCAGCTAAACTTAGTTACTGTATAACTAGCAAATAAGCATACTAGGGTAAAACTTGCCTTAACAGTTGGTGGAAGAAGTTGATCTATTCCATCTGTTTCTCTCCTCCTCTCTATGTTTATATAAGAATACGTATTTTTCTCCCTCATCTTTTTAATTGATCCACAGTGCTTCCCTACCTTTTGACACCTGTCCCTTTGTCTCTGATAGATGCCTCAGAAAACTACTTAAATGATATCATGATGTTCCTTTCTAATCGGCACTGAATATTGCTTTAAAACAAACCGATTCCTTCTCTTTAGAAATCCTTGTCTTTTCACTGACAGATTTCTGATTTTTTCTGATAAAGACATGGAGAATATATGTAACAGCAGTGTCTGTATTGACTCCATATTCCAGAGGGCAGTGAGATTGATTATTATTTAACACTTGGGTCAATATTTTCCTCTTGGGTCATTAAATCGTGATTTTCATTTTTATCGGAGTTGATATGTGCCTATGGAAGCAATCAAAACTTCCATTAAAACCTGGAATGTACCTTGTATCTAGTTTATATGATAGCTGACATGAGAGATGGGTTAAACAGATACATTAGGTAGCATGGAATCAGATTATTTGTCACAAAGATCATGTCTTGTGCTTCATGTCCAGGAATTCATGTAAGGATCTGACCACATACGATACATTTTTACACAATTGCACAATTACATTTTCCTAAACATTGTGTAGCACAGTTTTTGCGTTTAAAGAAGCCAAGGTGATTAATTGCTGGCAAAAGGTGCAGTTTTTAAATCTCCTGAGGCTAATGCTAGAGTTGAGAAGTCAGAGGAGCCCGACAAATTGCTCCGTTGTATCATAAGTTACCATGAACTCTCAGGTTCCTGGGTTGGAATGGAATCTTGCACAGGTGTCATGTTTATTTCTGCTGTGGACAGAAATGCACTGGTGCTGACACTGGATTCTTGAGATCATGTCAGTTCCAATAGCTAAAGCGAGGTACAGCTAACTAACGAAGTTTGACACTGATTATAGGCTTGGCCCAGAGCTCTGCTTTGAATCTGTCTGAAGAGCACGGAAAAAAGTGTAATTCCTCACATATAATCCTCTAGTGTTTATAGTGTCTGTTGTGAAGAACCACAACACTTCAGTTTTTTAAGATTTTGCCTTTCTTTCTCCCTAGGTATTCTGTGACTACCATGGACACTCCCAGAAAAAGAATGTGTTCCTCTATGGTTGTAGCATCAAGGAGACCTTGTGGCAAGCAGGCTGCGTGGTTGACACAGCAGTTATCACAGAAGATGTTGGCTACAGGGTAGGTCTGCTTTGTTCCTTTCTGCAGTTGCTGTCATGCATGTGCACCTACATCCCTCATTAAGATGAGGTCAGATCACAAGTTCTGTTGGTAGGTTCAGACTTCTCTTGCGCCAGAGGAGCAAAGATCCAGAAAAGTTTAAATAATTCCTACTTACTATCTTCATGCATTAGATATCTGCAAGAATATTGTCAATAGGTGGATCTCTAATTCATTTTATTAAGATGCTCTTTTATTGTCACTGCCACTGACTAATAGAAATGTTGTATTTTTGTGTTTTATAAGTTCCAAGTATACATGTGCTTCTCTCACCCTCAACTCATGAGAAGTCCCCGTGGAAACACTTGTTTCACAAGGAAAAGCAGGAACAGTGCTTACAGTCAGAACATCACTTGTTGTGTTTGAATTCAGAGGGCTCGAAAAGGCTGAGGATAGTTCACTGTTACACAAACAGAATTCAAATGCTGCTTTCAGCATCTGGTGCCTGTCTTGAATCTGCAATGAAGAAACCAAGAGCAAGCCTCTAAGGGTGTCCAAGAATCTGCAGTGGCCTTGATGAAAGGTTTTGTGATTAGAGTTCTCCCTTTCGCAAAATATGGGAAGTTTCTTTCCTTCCTCCCATGAGTAACTGGGGATGATCCTGGCCTCCATGATGTATTTGCTTCCCAAAAACATGAGCAAAATACCTCAAGAAAATTGTGATTTTTGATCAGCCTTTGCTGTAGACCCTGACTGGGAGAAAGAGGCATTGTTACTTCCTAATACTTGGCCTCAGATGACATGCATAGCTTTGGCATAGCAAAACTTCAGGACTTCTCCTTTTAATCGCCATTCCAGGCCCCTTTGACAGTAATCTCTGAAGGGACATCAGTAAAGATTCCTAATTCCATTCTGATTAAATGGGAATGGAGGTTTATGGACAGGGTCCTACATGAGGGGCAGCACCCCTGTTGCTGTGCATGCTAAATCCAGCTGTAAGAGAGACAGGGAGTGCGGTTAAAGTAATGTGCTGTCATAAAAGAATCCTTCGAAAAGATGCATTTTCACCCTCCCAAAAATACAATTGAAAGATAATTAATGAGAAAAGCAGAGAGGAAAGAACTATTAGTGTGAAATCCAGTGAAAGCTGGTAAAATGAAAGGAATATTAAATTCAGATTTGATAATGCTTCTAAATGAGTCCTGACTACAGAGACATTACTGTTACCTGCCAGCGTTTTTATTTAATCAAATATAGAAGACTGATTATGCATATAATTTCAATTGTTTTTAAAAACTAAACTGGATTAGAGATCTGATTATGGTACTTCATAGTATATATTTACAAAAATCTGTGTGCTGTTTCAGATAAGGACAGAACGAAAACTATCTGGACTTTCACACACAGTTTAGCTGGATCTCATGATTGTGTTCAGGATTATAATTGTTTGGGTGACTGTGCTGTATTTTTAACCCAGCTCCAGGAAAACCTGGAAGTGTTGCTCAGAATCATAATATTTTGCAGCAAATTGTACTTTGAGGGCAATTCAGAAGCAGTGAATGTTTAGTCCAGAGCAAGCAATCAATTTTAAAGATTCCTCTGTTTGGTATTCTCCCAGGACAAGGAATGCTGTAGCTCTTAATAGCACACTGCAGATCTTGACTGAAGAGTTAGGCTCATGCTGGTCTCAGGTTTGAAATGTAATCTCTCACTTTGTTCCAGTTTTCTGAGTTTCATGAGTTTTTTTTTCAGCTGATGAATGGACCTTATAGATCTATATGTCTGTACCTTACGGAACTGGTAGGGTCCATTCATAACTATAGATGGGATATACTGAAAATAGCATTTACTTTTTTATTACAGAGTTATGTATGATTAAGATGTTGGCAGTGGATGTTGCAGAATAGTTTAGGCCAAGGATTTTATCTTTCGCATCAGTCATGCTTTAAGAGAAGACCAGCTATTAAATGTTATTTTCTCAATTTTGATGAAACCAAGCAGTCCTGTACAGAACTGTGACGTAAAGCTCAACAGAGTGGAACTAGAATTGCTTAGAATCAGTCAGTTTCACTGATTGTTATTGGAAAGTGAAATTAGCTGTTTGGCTTTCACTGCCCAAACTGAATGAATTTTGAGGGTCAATGCCATTAGTAATGAGCAGAAATTCCTTCTGTATGATTCCGTTCCATTCAGAAGTAAAGAAAGCTGTCATCAAAGAAATAATGAATGTTCTTATTTTACTTGCTCTTCACTAGATGGACCAGATGGTCTTTGGGCATATACTGGGATGCAAGCACAAAGATTTATACACACATATGTGCTTTTGTATGTAAAGGCCCAATTTCTACACTGAGCACACCTAGTGTTAAGCTATCTAGTATGTTTTTACAGGTAGCATGTAGAAGTGTTGCATCCACACTGATAGAAATATTTGATAGCGCTGTGTATTAGCAGTGTTTATAGGCTGCTGTTGAGAGAAATGATTTCTAGAATAAGAAAATCACTCAGAGCTAAGAGGTAATTTTACTGAATTTTCATATTTACTCTTTATTGTCGTTTTCTATACCGAGTGTATTCAATGTACTATTTGATCCCAGATGAGAATAGTTTGGTTTATTTCACAATGCAAGATAGTTAAATGTTAAGCTCTATTTTCCTATAATTATCTGTGACCTTCAGTGGGATTACGCATTCTCTTTCTCTGCTGTGTGCTGTGTTCAAACAAAATTCCTCCTATAGCAGAATCCCTTGTCAAATTGTGAGGAGGAGCTGGAAAGGAGAGAATGGAAACATTGTGTGCTGAGCTATGACTGCAACCCTCTAGGCAGAACAGGAAAATGTAGTTAATGTTGAAGCAGCTTAAAAAATAAAGCTTCATAAGTGACTTCAGCAGTCTAAAACTATAGGATGTGCAAAGACATCATTTTGGATGGGATGTGCCAAATGTACTTCTAGCGTTTTTGTCTGTGACTGGGGACAAAAAACCAAACGCAACAAAACATTAGAATATGAAGATTTCACATGGGATAAAGATGAGTCCAGTTTGGCACTAGCTGGAACTGTCACAGTGACAGTTTCTACAGCTAGCTTTGGTGATACGCACTTTAAAAAGCATAGGCCTCTTTGTAAATGTTTGTGATACAAATGCATGTACATCTGTTTGATTCGTTTTCTCATTGCTGATACTTTCTTACAGACTCTTCCTAAAATCCTGGACAAAGTGGCCCCTGCATTTGTCATGAACAGCTGCAGCTTCCTTGTAGAAAAGTCCCGCGAGTCAACAGCCCGGGTGGTGGTATGGCAGGAAATGGGTGTGCTGAGGAGCTACACCATGGAGAGCACGTACTGCGGCTGCAGCCATGGTCTCTATAAAGTGAGTACATCTTCCAAAGAACTACGTGCCACGCTCCCTTCTAATGTGTGTCTCATGAGCTTGGGAGAATAAAGAGAGAGTGCTGTTTGTGTGCTGTTTGGTATTGCCAACTTCCTTCTACAATATGAGTGTAGCCATTCTTCTGAGTTTCTTCTCAGTTAAATCCTTCCACGATCCTTCACTTCTAATCTTCCATGCCAAGGAAGTAGATCCTTGCTTTGAGGTTTCATTTGACAGTGAAATAAAAAGAAATTCCAGTCTAATGCCAAAAACACTGAGCTGAATGAAGGAGCGTTTTTGAGATGATACAGACTGTGTCCTTCTAATGGTACTCACAGTAGATCTGAGTAATTAACATGAATATTAGGAGTCGTACACTTTCTGTTGCAGTCTATCTGGGCGTTTGCTTGGCTAAACTTAAGAGTCTGCACTGCGAATTCTGCACTTGGAGTTTGTTACTGACAGCCAAAGGTAGCTCATCTATGAGCTGAAGCCACAGCTTTAACTGTTGTATGGGAGATTGGTAATCACAGCCTGAACCTCTGATTAATCAGCTGAGGCAAGTGTGGGGTCAGCTGTGGGAGCACAGGTGAGAGTGATGTAGCTGTGCTCCCGGAAGGGGTGGAGCTCGACTCCATCCCCTCTGAGACCTCATTTAAGGGCTGACTCCCACTGAGGCACCATCTCTTGGAGATTGCTCACCAGTGAGGACTGCCCCAGCTTCTTCAGCCAAGGCACCACCACTGGTGAGTTTCCCTTTACTTATTCCTTCTGTACATTTGCTGCCATCTGTATATTAACAACCAATACAACTGTGAACTAAATTGAGCTAAGTTTCATACCAAATGATGTTCCAGATGCTGTGGGAAGGACTGTACTTGTGATGAGTGCATCAGAGACAGGAACCTCTTGGCACTTTTTAAGTACACAGTTTGAACTCTGGTAATTGTATTTAGCTGTTCATAATTCTTCGCTTACTCAAATGGCGAATTCTTTTTGTTCCATTCCCAAACCTGTTGCTTTCATGGAAGGGATTCTGTGCTCCACCTTATTTCTCCCACTAGGGAGCAATCCTCATCTATACAGCATTAATATGTGGTTAAGGATCCGAAAAGACCCTTAAGGAAAAAGCCATTATTACAAATAACAATTAATAAGACATTCAAATTATTCTTTGCAAGCTCTATGTTAATCCTTTAACATTCCATAGAATGTAGCCAGCAAGTACTCAACTGCTGTTTTAACAGTGCTCTACTATACTCACATCATTTCTTAGATAGAAAAGGCAGAAGAAATATCTGAAGATGGTTTAAAGAAAGAGAATATAACTGCCCTGAGCATTACAACTAGTGCTCCCTACTCTGAGAAGTGCTAATGGGTTTTCAATAGCCACCACAGGTTGTGGTGGGGTTTTAAATTTCCTTTAGACAGTGGGGAGAAATTCTACCTTGACTAACATCAGTGGCAAAACTCCTAGTGATCTCCATGGAGAATTTAACTCATATCCTAGATAATCAGAGTAACATCTAAAAGCAGTTGGACATCAGGTTAATATCAGTGTCTAATGATTTGTTCTCTACTTCCTTCAGTATCTTCAACCCAAATTTGCATGAGTTGTGCCAGCAGATCTAAAATGTTTTATGTAGCATTCTCCCAAGTGCGACACCACTTAGTAAGCTGGTGGTCAGGCTTCTAATGGTGTTGATAGCAGTTCTGGATCCTGGTCTTTGACTTTCTTCCTGCTTGAAAATGGTGAATGTAGCTGCTTTGCTGACTGTAAACTGAGATACAAACTTCTTGTGCTTGAAGTTGCACGTATCTGATATGGAATTTGCAAAGGATTTAGGAAAAAACAGTAAAACTTTATAGAGACTGCAAGAGGCTTAAATATTAAATGCATGGGGCTGTCAGGTGAGCCCCCTCTCACCACAGAGCAATGTTGTAGGAGGGCTGAGTTAAACCGAAAGGTAGCCTGTCTGATGGAGAGTCCCAGAAAAGAAGTTCTTAAAGTTTTTTGGCTGCATGGTGTGTTGCATATCTTGGATAGAAATGTGACTTCCATTTCTAAAGCAGTTTTGTGAGTGAAAAATAAGGCATGAATTTGTTACTAGTGATATGTAAATGAGAAACAGTTGTGACCCCAGCCTCGATTAAAAGTCATTTGATTTCAAATGGGTATAGGGGAGGGCAGAAATGAGAGCAAAAGAAAAGATGACTTGTCTCTGTTGAATCTCCCTGTCTGTGTGATCAATGGAAATGCAATAAGCCATCTACCCTTAAGGAAGAGAAACATAAAACTAAAGAAACTATTGATCTTATCTAAGGTTTTATTCAACATAAGAAAGAAGAAAAGAAGGGGAAAAAAATCCAGACTCTCTTTGATTTTTGTCTGGATTGTCCAATTGAGTCTTAGAACAGCAGCGTCTACATTTGAAAGCTGCCTAAAACAAAGCAGTCCATTTCAACAAGGAATTCTCCTTCCTACTTCTACCAGTTTACAATCTCACAATCAAAACAAAAAGTAATCAGAAACTGCCTATCATTTCTCTCCCAGTGTGAATGCAGTCTGTATTACTCCCTCACTGGACCTGTTACCCTCCAGGTTTTTATTACTGTCCTCCTTTTGCAGGATGTTGAGCCATCTTGTCTTATTTGATTTGTAGAATACTGAATATAAGGCTGTGCCATAGAAAGCTCTATTCAGTACAATCGGGAGCAAATATTGGCCCAAAAGAATCAAATCTGCACTGACACATATGTATATTCTCTTAAGATTCTTCTGTGTGATTCATTTTTAAACTTGCATATCTCTTTGTTTTACCATATCCTACACTTTACTCTTCTTGATTCTTGGCCGACTAGCTAAGACCCTGTAGTAACGTACTGCACTGGGCTGTTTGGTTTACTAACTGTATTCACCATCCTACTAGTTGATGTATTTTGTGCCATGTATACACTTGCGTTCCAAAGCAGATATATTAGCAACATGGCAAATCTCAAAACTCAGCTCCATGTTCTCTCAGTACATGTGGTGTTGGAAGGGCATTTTCCTTGACATGTTGTGCCTGGTAGAGGAGATGAAGTACTGATGTAAATAGACTTCAGCTTCTTGCTTCAAAGGGATACGCGCAACAAGGAGTAACAAATGAGTTTTTAAATTATTCCAGATATCTTGACAGTACCCTTTGAAGGAGATTTTACTGGTGACGTGGATCCCTTTTTGAAGAAAGTCTTTGGGAGAGTCAAGAGAAAAAAATAATTCTGTCCAGTCTAATGCTTCTGTGTTAGGGGAATTGAATGCCCCAACTTCTATCACCAGGCTCGATGAGAGGGAAAAGCCATCCATTTGCAGAGATGTTGGACTCAGGGAGAGCAGCACCGAGCAGAGTGGCCATATGTTCATAAGAAATTGTTGACAGTTGTTCAAAACACCTTTGTTGAAATGAGGATTTGGGGAATTTCAGGAGCGCTCTTCCACAGAACCCATCTTCATGTTGGAAAAGTTTTTCTTCTTTTGAGTCCAACTACTCAGCTCACTGAACTAGTAAAGTAAGCCAGAGGTGATGAATACCAAACGAAGCTTGAGGAAAAACTGTTGATGTTTTGTTTGCTTGTTGGTTGGTTTGATTTGGTTTTGCTTGTGTTCTCTCTAGTCATTTACAGTAGGAGAAAGTAGAGGTAAAACTGTGCCTGGTGAAACAGCAGCAATTGGCAGGTGGAGCCTGGCCAGAGTAACCGGCAAAAGTCATGGCCTCTCTAACTGCTAGAAGCCCCCATCTCTACAAAACTCACCCCAGATAAATTGTGAGAGTAAATATCCCTGAAGGTTCTGTGAGCCATCTTCGTGTGAGTGAGGATGTGACATTAGTCATGTAACATGTGTTCCACAAATCATGTGCCATCTTGCTGAAGTCTGCCTTGTTCCGTTTAGTAGGTTAAGAAATTGCTTCTTTTTTTTTTTAATGCTGTACTGGCATAAAACCAAGATAACTTCCTTGTTAGATCAGAGCCAATAGTTTGTATTTCAGAGATGGAAGTACCTAAATGCTGAGGGATAAAAGGACGGAGCTGCTGATAAACGGGTAGCAGAACTGGATGAAAAACTCTGCATCCTGGCCCCTTATACAGTAACTGCAGAGATGAGAGTCTAATAAATGGGAAGAGCTGCCATTATCCATCCCCTGTAACCTGGCTAGCATTTACTGAATTATTTTATACAAGTAATGAACCAGGGAATTGCTATGAAAGTGTGGCAGAAATAAAGCAGTATGCCAAGATGAAAGCCTTTTCTCTTGCTACTCTTTCAGAGGTGGACTGCTCTGGTTTGACCCATTTCTGTCCAAAGTAACCAAATTGTTACTAATACATCATTTGTCCCTGAAATTGCAGCGCTATTTCTTTATAGTTATCTATAGGCAATGAAAGATTTTCTTTATCTTCCTTATTATTGCATATCACATACTATATTTCTGAGGAATTTTTATGTATGCCTTATTCGTAAGCAGTTTATTACAGTCGATAGTCAGAAATTGGGTTGTTTTGAGGGAGTTTGCAGTCACGTAACATTGCTTGTCTATGCCAGTAAGATGTATATCATTCTGGTAATTGGACGCCGAGTGCTCAAACTTGCAAATAATTTTAATTTGGACTCATGCCAGTATTCAGACACCAACAGAAATGGTTGCAGCAATGTTCTTGCCACTGAGCATATTTGATAAGTACTTGCAGAAGGGAAATGAAAAGAGACGGGGTTTATTCTGGGCTTTCTGATGAGCATTCCAGTAAACTGTTTACATCATCTTTGAAATCTGAGGCTTTTCCTATTTCTGGTTTCCATTGTCTCCCACGTTTTACACTTTTCCTAAGTATGAGGACGTTTCACAAGCATCCAGAAGTTTCTATCCAAAAAATCAGATCTGAAATGTGCATTTAGCGAACCCTCTGAGGCCTGGGCACGTCGTTCAAAAGCAGATGCTGAGAAATACAGAAGAATGGGGTTTTTTTTCTTCATAGTTCTGCTTCCAGTTCTGGTCCAAAGCGATTCAAATTGGAAGCAGCTGTAATTGTAAGAGAAGTATAGGAGAAAAACAAATAGTTATCTTGTAGTAATCTAAGGAGTAAAGAATTAAATTAAGGTTTTCTGCTCGTTATGTTTTCTTTAGTTGTTGCCCATTGCAAAAGTTTGCATCCTTTTGTTCGTATTTTCCTGCTCCTTTTGTGTCCACCAATCCTTTTCAGTAAATTGTGATTCACTTTTCAAGATATTCTAGTGGTACCTTTTAGTCTTGACGATTTCACTTAACGCAACGATGTAAAGGTTAATGGCATTTAGGAAATGAGCAAAGACACATGGGAAAGAGCAAACCAACCGGAGACGGTGAGCATTCATCTTCCTTGGATGGCCAGAGCAACATAATGATTAGTCTGCAAGCACAGCACCAGGGCTTGTGGCTTGCAGCCACAAACCTGTGTTTTCTGGTCCTCTTAGGCTGGATTGAGTCAGATGAGCAAAGTCTTGGATGAGAACTCTCCACAGACTTGGCAGAAAAAATGAGTGCTATATCCTAACTCGGATTTTGTTGACATAAACAAAAGGAGAAATGTATATGGTCTTGAACTACAGAGAAATGAAAAATCAGCTAATTTCTCTGCCTTTTGGAACCAATTTCAAAGCTGATCAAATAGGATCTCTACTTCTCCAGCTTCTAAATAAGCAGCGTAGCACAATCTGGGCCCTTTGGAAGTAATAGCATCTTAAATCAGTTTCTTTGTCTCGGTTGTTGATAGATTATCGAGGGCTGTCTGTCAGTGTAACTGGAGAACAGGTCCCCTCCCTCATTGTGGTTTGTAATTGCTTTGTGTTTTGTTGTTTTTGTTTTTTTTAGGGTTTTTTTTTCTTCAGCACAACAGAAAGTAATGATGGGATGAGGTCATAGTAGATCTGACTATGCTGAGTTGGAAGCATCTAGTTCTGTAGAGGTACACCGGGCATGGATGTGTTTAGAATAGCAAAGCAGAGCCATCATGTGCTCCCTTCTTGCTCTCAACTCTTTTCCACTATGGTGTAACTGAACAGTTGCCTCAGCTCTGTTTGGGGCTTAGTCTTAAAGGGCTTGTTCCAACAAATCCCTACATTCCTTTCTTTTTACATGCAAATGATCTGAGCATCTCCTAGTTATCAGCTGGTTTATTTGTTAAACCAAGGAACACAGCAGATTCTGTGGGGACCAGGAAAGGAAAACAGATGTTACCTTGATTCTGTACCTTTCTGAATGCTGATATTTCTCTTTTTCCCCCTTCCAATATACTGTAAATAGCTGATATCTGCTTTGTTTGTTTGTTTTCTCCCTCAACTACTTCTAAACCTTTCTAGATGCTTGGTTGCAGCCCAGTCTGGTACAGATTGGGTACCAATAGAATGTAGAATAGGTACAGATTGGGAAGAATTAACAAGCTGCTTCCCTAGAAGGGAAATAAAGAACCAGACTGTGTGGAATCAGAAATGCAAGTATTCTGTCATACCCATTTTCTGGGAGTTGTGGATGGGATTAGATCGAAGATTCCCAGGTGCTGACATTGCAAACCCAGGCAACTTAGATATTAGAAGCAAAAAATTCATTTGCAATTAATTGCATTTATGGTCTCATGGAAAAGATACTGCGCTTTGGATGAAATGGTACTGTTTCAGCTGAAGCCCACTGAACAGTTCTGAACGGTACAACCTTGAATATCAGTGGGATTTAAGTCTGCTAATGAAAAGAACTCTTGGGAAGGATGTGAGACAGAAAAGCAAAATTCCTAATGAAAACTAGCTGTTGTATTCTAGCAGTGTCTCTTTAAAAGTCTAAATATCATTGCACATCATCCTTTCAAGTTTTCTGTGGAATTACAGCGGCTAGGTTTTTGATTTCTGATGTCTCTCTTGCTTGTTAATCTGGTCCCATGTGGATTTATTGTACAAATCTATTTGGCAGCTGAAAATTGCCCTTTGATGAAGCTCATAGTCTAATCATGAACTCCTCAGGCATGGAAAATAAGAATTGGGAGGTGGCTAAAGCACAGGCTAGAGGAGCCATGTTTGTCTTTTACTCTGCATGGATTTTAGAAGCATCTAAATTTCAAAGTCTTTTATACACAGGATTTTCTGCAAAGATTGATTTTTACCCCTTTTAGCATCATAACATTTGCCATGCTGGATCAGACCATTGGTCCAGCAATGATCAGGTATCCTGCCTCATACAGTGTTTGGTTCCTTGTGGCTCCTAAGAGAACAAAACCAGTCTGTAGTGCAACTGATTCAATTACACTAAGACATGGAAAAGAAGAAATAATCCTACCGGCCCACCTGACCTGCCTCCTTTCTGCTTCATGTGCTGCAGCATGAGGCCTGATTATTTCAAGGGTGCTGTAATGATAATGAGCAACTTTCTCTAAATAATTATGGCACTTTTCTGTCCCCTTTCATAATATTTTCCCCCATGGGATTTCCTGCAGCAGTGAACTCTACGAGTTCATAATAGCAATATTAGTGGTATTGGATATGCTGTCCAATATTGAATGTAAACTATATATTGAAATGTAATCTCACTTCCTCCTCCATTCTGTCCCTTTGCTGATTTCTGCACTGTACTCCTCACAGCTGCCATGGCTCCCAGGTTGTTTAATCTGTTGTTCTATGCCACATCCACTGCTGTCTTTATTCATGGATGATCCAATCGTAGGTCCCTTGGTCTCGTCAAAAAGAAATCAAACTAACTCTATTCATTCTTGCCAACTTTGAAATCTGTAGGTGCATCCTTTCTTCTTTTTTTTCTCATCCAGTTCTTGTCTCTTTGGTCTTTCCTTTTTCATGTTCCCGATTGAGATTTATTTTTTTTCCTATCTGCTAAGCTCCTGTACTAATAGCGTTGTCTTTCCTCTTTCTTTTTCCCTTCTTCCACAATGCATATTTCAGCTTATGGTCCCAGGAGGAACTATCAGCTCTTCTGGTTTTGACCTCCTATACAACATAGGCAGCTTTGTACCAAACTCTCGTGTTTGTGTAAGATTTTTCATAGAAGAAAGAATTCAGACTGGATTTGAGAGCATCACATGATTGGAAATCCATCTGGTCCCCTGATATTTTGTTCCAGGGATCAGAAAGTGCTAAATATTATTTCCTTGTACGAATTTGAATTCGTCTGCCTGCTATTTTCAGATGTACTCTAGTTTTTTCTCTGCTGGTTTAAAAAGAGATTTAGTAACTTGCAGGTTCTTCTCTTAAAAATATTTACAATGCAACCAAGTTACCTTTCAGTCTGTGTTGATAATTAATTAAAACAGGCTGAATTCTATAATAGTTTGTATGAGAATGTGCAGGTAAGTACCTCTGAATTAGCTAAAGGAGCAAGTGGAAAGTCCTGTGCTAAACCACATTAAGCCACATGTCAACAGTCTGAAGCGGAATTAAGGTAGCCTTAATTAAATTTGGCTTAACTCATTTCCAAAGTAAATTAAACCAAACTGAATTGCAAACACTTTAATTCTGAATAACGGAGCAGAAATATGTGTTTCTGAATGTGATAAACTTAGATGAAAGAGGTTGCTTGTGCTGAGTAATCTATGAGGCAGAGAAGGCAATATGTCTAGACATGATATTTCTGGAGCTTCATGGCTTATCTTTAGGTAAGAGGCTGTATTGTATACCACATATGGATGACAAAGAGAAACCTGCTATATTCTAATTTTTGTCCAAGGAAGAAATTTTTGATGCATGTGATGCCAGATGGTGGCTATCTACAAGTGAAATTGCATGGTCAGAAAAGAGAAATTACAGCACACAACCTATGGAAATGCAGACATTAGGGACGATTAAAAAGTGATTTACATACTGTAAGTGGGGACAGAGAAGAGGTGAAGGAGCTGAAGAGAGCAGAGATCAAAGAAGTTGTTGGTTACTCATAGTTGTGAGAGGAGAATTTGGAAACATCCAGTGCTGATGTTTTGCAGTATTTCTTTTACTCTCAGAGACAGGCAGCTTCTGGAGTGTAGAATATTAATCTTTGATTAATAGCTGATGAAGTGAGACGAGGAATCGTTAAAATATTTTCAACCAAGTAATTATCATAAGCAAGTTCCACTTAGGAAAAGTGGACAGAGGTGTAAACAAGTATAAGTATGATGTGGCAGCAGACTTTCTTCTTAAAGCAAACTAATAAGATACAAAGAGAAGCTTAGATGATGCATGTGGAAACAAGTGCAGTTGTGTGTTATAGGATACGTATGGTTCTTGGTGAAAAGGAAAGATGTATTGTTGTTATTATCTGACAGCTTTTTAGAGCTGAAATTGAGAGAAGGGAGAAAAGATGGAAAGGTAATGGTTATGTAAATGATGTGCAACAGAAGACTTTTTGTTGGAGAAACCAAACTGCTTTCCAGTGGTCATAGAGGATATACGGTTGAGGGACTCTTGTACTTCAGAGGAAGAGATCTGATCTTCCACAAAGTGAAAAATAATGCTGAAGCAACAAAAAGAGCTCTATTAAAAATAAGTGCAATTCAAACTTAAATAGTTTGTCTTAAAGAAATTGATCAAATACAGGAAAAGCTACAGAAGAAATACATTCCTCAAAAGTCTACGCACTACACTTAACTATTTGAGTAATGAACAAGATCAACTGAAAGGTCTTGATGAAATTTAGTGTAATTGGTTGTACTGAAACCTGATAGGGACAGGAATCTGCAGATATAGATCGATCCTGTTTTAGAGGGAAGTGTATGCAGCTTGGGGAAGACAGAATGGCAATCTGTCTTCATTTCCTGATAATTCATGTTTACATCTTTGCAGATGTGCTGACAAAGTCTAGGTAAGGAGACAGTTTAGATTCTGTGGGACAAACAGTAAAATGAGATGAGTTACCTTATAAGTAGGTGCATTCGCCACAGAAAAAGTAAATGTGTACTTCTGGACTTCTGTTTGGGTGTTGTGTACCTGAGATTTCATGTTGACAGCAGTAAATTCTATTACAGATTCCGAGCGTTACAGATGATTATTTTCTAGCACAAAAGATGTTGTATCCAATGTAGCTCTATTTTGCACCACATTATGATAGGAAAGGGTGAATTAATCTTCAGTGGGAGAATTGGTGGTTACCTAGACACCAGTGATCATGACCCAATTACGTTTAATATGGGCAGAACGCATCATTTCTATTAAAGTCTTCATGTATGTTTTTCCCTTAATAAGGGATAATATTCCAGGACTGAGGATGTATTATAAATAAAGCAGACCACAAGAGGAAGAAAAAAAGATTACAGAGGTATTATAAGTAAAAAAACAATGTTTTTAAAATAGGTTCAGTTACATATTCAAAAAAAGCTTAATTCTCTAATCAAGAATTGAGGACGCATTTAGTTAAAACCCATCTTGGTATAATAGTAAAGAGAAGGTGATAATTAGAGCATAGAGGACAGTGAATCATAACACTGATGAAGAATCTATATATTAGATGGATTGTCACAAGGTGGATTTCACTTCTTTTAGTCTGTTTCGTTTTTGCTAGTACTAATTGTTTACTAGAGATTCTGACAGATAGGAGTAAACAGTAGTAGAGGCCATTTACCTAAAGATGATTGCTCAAAGATAGGGAGAAAATGCATAGGTTTATTCTCTGTGAACAAAAGAAAAAGGGGAAAATGGGTATCGGCCAAAGTAATGTAGGAATTAGATGTGGGAAGCTAAGAATGTCACTGAAAATTCATGGCAGTTGCTACTAAAGACAGTAAAAAAAGAATTTAATGCAATGACTGGAAAAGAAAAAGCTAGCATTCTTATGAGGTCTGATCAGAAGCATGGCCTAAAACCCAAGGAGTTCTTTCTGAGAAGAGCCACCTGAAGCCTGGTATACTTTATAAAGAAGTTCTGCCTTGGATTAAAAAAGTTCTTCCCAAAGTGTTCCTAACCAAATCTCTTGCTGCGTGCCGCCTCTTCTTGGCTATTGCAGAAAGTTTCCTTTGGGGGTGCTGGAAGTAGCGAATGAACTTACACAAGAAAATTGAATCAGAGATTCACTCAGAAACACAATGAGAAAGGTGGTTTTCAGTGAGTTCGAAGACGATATTGCAAATGAGTTTGTGAGAGAAGTACAGCTACGTACAACAGGAATAAAAAGCCCTGAAACATTGTCCATTTTGCAGTTATTCCTCGTAGAGGTGACTTCTTTTACTAAGTAGGATTTTAAATATATGTATGTTTTTGCCACGTGATCAGAAGGACGGTTAGCATCTCAGTGGGAAGCATTCCTTTAAAAGCTGATGGCCAGCAGGCTGCAAGCGGAGAGACTTGTTCTGACTTGGAGATAAATATAAAACGATGTTAGCTTGTGAGGGAACTGAGAATTGAATTAAGTAGTTTATTTGATTTGAAATGCTAATTCTGTGTGAAAACAATGGAGGACCAGCACTTGTTAAGATATTTCCTCTGCCACTTTCTTTTTCTGTTATATTATGCCTTCAATTCCATTGTTTTATTGTCTGTCTTGTGTTCTTTTTCCCAGCATTGAGAAGTAATAGAGTTGGATCTGACTTGTCATCTGAGTTGGGGAGAATGGGTGGTACAGCCATGTTGTGATGGCCCAGGGCATGCATGCATGCATCGCCAATTGGCAGTGATGGGAAAAAGGGAGACAGCTCTGTAACGCAGCATAAACACGCTTGAGCAACACAATACCTTGCTCACAACCTTCAGATGTCCTGCACCTGGGTGAACAGGCACCTAAAGTCAACACCGTGGCCAATACTACTGCTTTCCTCCAAAGATGAAAGCACTGAATGAGCTACGTGATGGGCTTTATGTTCCCTGCAGTCTGATGGCACATAGGGAGTTTGCAGCAGGCAGCTGGACACCATTTTCCCAGTGACCTTTTGAGAGCAGCCCTCTTGTCTTTTCTAGTGAGGGAGAATGAAGTAAATGGAGTCTGAAAACAGCTCAGACTGGCTCTGAAATAGTGACCGAAAGGTCGCCTTTCTGATCAAGCCAGTGTCTTTGGTGATTGGAAGGGCTTCCAGAGGTCAAAGTGCTGAAGTTTTTCTAAATCAAGGACGTTTCCACGAGCTCCCATCTGCACTGAAATGGCTGGAATTTCTGCTGGTTCATCAATTGTAGGTAAATGTATTACATAGGCTGAATATCTGCAGCAAGCTATAGTACTGGTTCTGTGGCTTCATGTATTTGATCATCCCTCACTCATACCAAATCCTTTAATTTGTGAACCTTGATGTATGATTATACTGGGGAGTGATATTAAATGTCAGCTTTGAAAATGGGCCTTGTCACGACTAATACGAAATTCACTCCTGTTGTTAATTTAATGAGATAGAGTGACATGCATCATACATTTATTAAATGACCATAATTATATTTATATTAATGCCAATCTCTGCCCAGGAGAGATTCAGGCCTGGCATAATGGGACGTGTTCATAATGCAGAAGATCTCCGAATATAGATACAGTGAGAAACTCAGGACTGTAAAACTGAGTCCATGTTGTAGGCTGAGACCGAGTAGCTCTGAGATGCTTGGACAGCATTTGGGTGGGTGAGGCTGTGAGCTTTGATGGAGGTACATGATTAGAGCTCGTGTCAGACCAACAGCTTTTTGGTTATTCCACATGCTGCGGTATTGGTTGAAATTCATTGAGGTATTGACTGCTCTCAAATGTAATGCATTTGTATGTTCATTCCCTTTAAAAGGTCAACGAAGCAACTTGACAATTTTTAAAGGTAGCCTGCTGTGTCTGAAGTATATTTAGTTTCATGCTGTCTTCTCTGCAGGATATGATATCGAGTTGTTCTGGTGTTATACTGAGCATGTTGTGCATCTTTATGTAGACAAGATCATTGCTCAGACCTAGGAAACAAATAAGAATTGAATTTTTTTTCTGAATCTTTTTCTGTACAATTATGTTGTTTTAGGAAAATGGCCCCTGGTTACTGCTCTGGTTTCTTCTATCTGGTTGCATCAATTTCCTGGGAATAAAGCAGATTTTTGGGACAGCAACAGCTCTGCTTGTTTGGTTGCAGGAGGCAAGAGCAGCCTCTACTGAATTCAGTAGCTCCTGTCTGTTGCTTATGCTGATAGTGTCCACTTCTCCTATGCTGCATACTGATGTGTCCCCTGTCTTCAGTCTGCTTGTCTGTCACTCTAAACAGAAGGGAACAAAGTTGACAGTGTTGGATTGAAGGGCTGTAAGTGGTTATTGATTTCCCAGGCTTCTCGCATGCATAGAGGTGGGGTACGTGTTAGAATACAGACACGAGCACACAAGTGGCAATGGCATGTTACTGCCAGTGAGTTATGGGATGTGCATAATTCTTCTTCTCAAATAGATTTGTATATGCAGTAGCTAGGGTCACATCTGCATGCACACTAGAGGATGTGTTTGTGTGCTGTGCTTGGAAGAAGTTGTGCCCAAAGATGTTTGTATATATGCATTTATTTCTGGTTTTAGGCAGAACACAAAAGGTGTGCAACTGACATGCATATTAATTGCTTTAAATACATGTCTGTATTTTGTGCATCTGTGCATAGCACATGTGGCTACTTTAAGGTGTATATTTTCTATGTACAACTAAAATTACGTTGTGCTGTGTGTCATTCCTCTGTCGTATGACACTGTTTCATGGCTGTCAGTGGAAAGAGAAAAAGGAAGGGATGCATAACTCTCACCCTTTAGGCCAAACCATTCTTGCAAAGCACTTGTGGGAGCCTGGATTATCTCGTGAAGGGGAAAGGAAGTTCATTTCTCAATGAAAAATGAAAAGGTACACAGCAATGATGAAGTTCAGGTTTCATTAGCTTTTGATGTCTCTGTTCACAGGAAAAAAAATCACGTTTCCTTGGTGACCTTTTATTAAATGCACAGCTAGGTGGGAAATCTGTCCTTCAGTTCCTTTGCATTTGTAACTAATTAGAGGTGTGGAGTGTGGTGTATAGGATTGCCATGAAGCCTGCTGACAGGCAGCACACTCGCAGTGGGGTTTGTGAATGTGTGCCTTGCTGTCCTGTGGGCTTCCACGTGCAGAGGGGATGGATGTCTTCTGAGGCCGTGTCGCATCTCCTCTTCTAGCTGAGATTGGAGCAGAAGGGTTGGGCGGGCTCCTCACACTGTGCAGTTCAGTTCAATGGCACGTATTGACATGAAGGGTGCTAAGGTGGTGGAAAGCAAAACAAAGCAGGCAATTGCTGTCAGTACAGGCTGTCTAAGCTGGTGTGACCTGCTGCATTATAGAGTGAGGGGAAATGCCTTATTCCTTGTAAAGTATTCTCACTACTGTTCATCCAGCGTTCATCAAGATGTTGGAAGGAACGCAGCACATGTTCCTTGACTCTTCTACAGCTTTTTAGTAATATCTTTCTCAGCGTAGGTGTTGTAGAAATTAAACCACGTTACGTTTTGTGGCATAGGAAGACAGGATAAGCAAGGTTTGCTACAGCAGTGGGTGTTAGAGAAGCTGCTGACTGAAAGCAGAATAGACAACAGACAAAAGTCAAGTCAGTTCCTATTTAAATACCTTCAACCTCTTGATTCAGAGATACAATGTGTAAATGGTGAATTGTTTGTCATGTTTTTGATACTCACTGCTTCTGGGCAGACATTTGATCTCAGGGTATTCAGGTAACATTTTAGTGTCTGCCATTAGCTGGTGTAGCATGAATGTTATCTTCTATGAATTCAGTGCTAGAGAGGAGGAGGAATATTAGCAGACTTTTCTGTGTCTCTTTGGAATAATCTTTAGTGATGCTCTTTGGAAGAGAAAAGCTCAGATTCCTGAGTCTGTGTGAAAACATTCGTAGATGAGGGACAGCCCAAGGAGGCGCTGGTTTCATAGTGATAAGATCTGGTGTGTTACATGCTCACATGCATTGTAAGAATGAGAAGCACTTGACACTTCTGGGCTCACTCCAGATACATAAATGCAGTCCACTTAAGGCCAGGTTGCCTTTGTTTGAGATTCTGACTGGTTGGAATAAATGGGGGTGAAATTTTGTTGATTTCATGTACATTTAATAACACATATTTCAATCCCCGAGGTGCTTCATCAAGTACCCTACTCTTCTCAGTCAGTTCCACTGATTTCACATGAGGATGTACAGCTGTGATAAACTGAACTGAATGTGAGGTCTCATAACTCCTCATCTACAATTTAAACAGTAAGAAGCTTCCAGAAAGGCCATATCAGTCACTGAAGACCTTCTTATTAAGACAACCAGAGCAGTCCCAAGACAAATCATGTTTTACCCATATTATTTCTGTATCTGTGTTACAGAGTCTTGGCACAAGCCCCAAATACATTTCATTTATATGTGCACGCTTGACATTAACTGGAAGGGGGAGGTGGTGGAAGTGGAGAAAAGACTCATAAAACCTTTCATTCTTCCATGGCACGTTGGCACTTTTGTGTGCCGCAGCTCAGCTACTTGTTGTATAGAGAGAACTCAGTCTATAGGACTGTGTAGAATTTGCATCGTGTTTGGAGGGGAAAACTAGCAGCAGAGTGCATGGAGAGTATATGTGCAGCTTTAATTTTTGTTTCCATTTGGTCATATTTATTCTGTTATTTCCTAACTTGTTGCTGAAAAATTCCATGCTACAGTGAAGCAAATGCATCAGAAGTAGAAACACAGTTCGCTGCCATCCCTTTATATTTATTGGGTGGTGACAGGTGTAATGAGTTCACTTATAGAGGCCTGAGATGCATTTTCTTATGTTCTACTGTTTATAATGGTAACTGCTGAAGATAATTAGTGTGTTGTTGACAAAGGCCTGAAGACCACGTGCACAGTTTGTGAGAGGAACTGATAGGAATGTTCCCACTTAGCTGCCTGCCTGTGCTTTTTGAATTACACATTAGATGAGTGTTTGTACTGCTGGGCTGGGTTTGTGCAGTTAGTGTTCGTGGGTGCAAACTAGAGACTGTGGAAGACTACAATATAAACATGAATGTGGATACACATGGATGTGGAAAACAGTCCAGTGCATGTTCTCTCAGACTTTCAGCTGTTCAAGTGTGCACCAGTGTGTCTGATGAGCGTGTAACTTTAATTGCATCTTTATGGATGGTTGTTGTTTGTTGTAATGCTAGAGTCTTAGAAATGTGTCCCTGTACCTCTGTGATCATGTAAATGTGTGTATGTGTATATGCACAGATCTATATACGTGCCTGATGAGAAGTGTGCAGGGTTTCCAAGTAGGAGATAACACAGTGTACCAAAATTGGCTGGAAACTCCACTGCATTCACTTTTAGCCATCATTTTGTTCTAAGAAAATGGGGATTTTCCTCCATGAAAGAAGAGGCACAAGTGCAAAAGGGCTTTTGTGGCACTGACTGTGCAGCTGATTGTCAATCTGAGACCGAGGACTTTCCATACGTGCTTTTTTCTTTCACTTACCCTCATAGATGTGACCTCTGGAAAGAAAAGCTAATAAAGCCTTTTTCCCCCCCAGAGAAACACGCATAAGAGCTTGGCAGAAACTGCCATTTCTTGAAGTTATGTCTAACAATTTTTCCACCAGCACCAGCTCCTCCTTTTAGTCTCTGAAAAGAAGGCTTGCCAATAAAGGTCCAGAAATAACTTCTCTCACTAAAACCCATGTTTGCCAACAATAACTACGGAAAGGGAATCTATTTTTGTAGCTGGATTGTAGTGTGAGATAGTTCTGTCGGCCTAATCTAGTCGTGGTTTAGGATGTTGTAACCTCTGTATTGAGGTGTATGGGAGAAAGATAGTATGTGTGCCTCTTCTGAGAAAAGAATTAGGGTCAGTGCTAGCAGTAGGAGAAATTAAGATAATACCAGATGGTCTCAGTTTGGCAGCCAAGGCCAAGTCTCACTGCCTCCAAGCAAGGTAAGCAGACCAGGCTTCTGAAAAGTACTTAGATTCAGCCACGAGTCCACATCATTAGGCAAGTCCATGGTAGTGTAGCAGGTTCAACATCAAAGCGAAAAAACAAGTTAGTAATTCAGGGTAAGGTCTGGTGATGTTTGTGGGATCAAACAGCTCAGAAACTGCTTTGCAGGTCCACAGTGACAAGGCGATGCTGGGAAGTCAGTTCTGTGAGTCAAGAGTCTAGACCTATAGGGTGTGCTCAGGTAAAAGCATGCAAGCATTGCCACTGGAGCTACAGACCAGCACTTTTACAGCAGAGCCCTAAGCTGAAATGGGGCTCTTAGAATAGGCAGAGGGTATGGGTGAAGGCCCCAGGTGGGTCTGGCTGAGGACCTTTATGGCCTGTTATTGCTTTCAGAGCTCTGAAAGAATGATTCATTTCACCATCAGAGTATCATGTCTGGGTTGTCTCTGTTCCATATCAGAACTGTGGAACAGCTGCTAAAAATAAACCTTAGAAAATCTATTCCAGACTTTATACGAGACCCTGTCTGTGTTGGGCAGGAGATCTGGGGTTCATTCAGCCAAGTATCTGAAAACCTCACAACCAGCTGGTTGTACTCAACATGTGTGTTAGCTGTTCTGAGTTTTGTAACTTAAGCTATTAATTTAAGGCTTCTGTTCACTCTGACTAGCTAAGATCCTGACAGGGACTCTAATTCACAGGCATAAAGCTCTGACAGTCTCTGCTTCTAACTGCCATAATGGACAGACTTGTTGGGCAAATACATTTGTTATTTTTCTTAGGAGACAAAAACTGATTCAGGTATCCAGTTGCTGTAATAATAGCTATTCTAATAGAAGCAGACGTCTTCAAATGTTGTTTCTGTCTCCTGCCAATCTTGAGCTTCACCACTCTCTCCTGAATTTGTAGCTTTTTAGTCCTCCTATTTACTGAAGGTCTGTAGTTGTATGCTGCCTTTCTGAGAGAGCTCAGATTCCACTTGTCTGTCCCTACTGGGCAGGATAGAAGGTACTCCCATATGTTCAGGTGCACAACTGCATCTGCAGAGCTTTGAGGTTCTTTGCAGAGAGTAGTGCTCAGAAGCTTGCTAGTACTCCAGAAGCTGTAAGTGACCCACAACACTGAGCAAGGGACTCCACACTCTCTATGAGTGTGGGATTGGCAGCACATCTGCCTGATAGAAGGTCTTTATCTCACAAGAAAAGAGAGAAGAGGGAAGTAACTGCTGCCGTGATCTCTGCAGCTGCCTGTCATCTTGCCTGAGTGAGTTTGATGTGGTGCTGTTACTTCTTTACAGAAAAAGACACGAGTTATTTTAAGACCCTCTTATTATTTTTCTTATTTTTTGGGAAATCTTAATAATTAATCTTTTAAAATATGGCAGGATCTCAAATTAGAAGCTTCAAACAATTTTGCTTCCAGCAGTGAGGGGTGAAGTGTAAGAGGTAAAAAGAACTGTGGGTTACCTCCCCAGCTCTGCTGATGTCCTTCACTAGGTGCCCTTCGCTAGGTCACTCCTCCTCTGATTCAGCATCCCTGTTGGCAGCTTGCAGTACTGCTCTCCAATCTCCCAGAGGATATCCTGCGATTAATTGAGGGATGTATCTAAATCGCTTTAGCATGCAAGCCAAAAGTCATCGGGACAAAGCTGTTACTAGGGCAGGAATAAAGGTCAGACCTTTGCTGACATGGTTGTCTTGATTAATTACTACACTAATCTCTATAACTCCTCTTCAGCAATATAATTTGGCCTCATCCCTTGCTTGTTTGTTGGTTGTTTTTTCCTTCCATTTTCTGCAACTTAGTGGTGAGAAAACTATTGAATAAACTCATGTGGAAAATGCTACTTCTTTCTTTCCCACCTCTTGGCCAAACCTATGCCTCATTCCCCCTCAGTGTCTTCTACCACTGCTAGTGTGAGGGCTTTGCCAGAAAACTGCCTCTGTCCAGTTAAATGACTCTTCACTGGTGACTTTCTAAAATGGAGTGGCAACATTGGTGGACAAAGGAAGTGCAACTGATGTCGTATACCTGGACTTGAGCAAGGTCTCTGACATGGTCCTGTACCATATTTCTGTCTCTAAAATGGAGATATATGGATTGTGAAGACTGTGCTGCTCAGTGGGTAAAGACTTGTGGAGAAGCTGTGGATGCCCCAATCCTGCAGTGCTCAGGGGTAGGTTGGATGGGGTCCTGGGCAGCCTTAGCTGGTGGGGACAACCAGCCCATGGCAGATAGTTGTGTGTCTATCACAGGAGTGATAGACAATTACTTGAATTACTAGGAATATGATGCATGGAACTGGCAAAGTCAGTCCATTTCATACTATTTTCCTGCAGCTTTTTTTATGTAGGAAAGTACAAGGTCAGTGCAAGAAGTTCTTAGAGTCCCTGTTCTCTGGGTGAAGTGCATTGAAGGGCTGAGCAGCCAACCATGGCTGAGGGCAGGAGGTGGTGGTAGTTTGGATTCTGTGACTGATACAGCTCTGGAGCTCGTTTTGGGACAGCCACTTTTGAACTGTATAGAGTCCATTAAGGATCACCAGCAGCATCAGAAGAAGATACAGCGGGGCTTGGAGAGGAGCAGAAGGCAGACTGAGTGAACGTGTGTAGTGAAGGGTAGTGAACCAAACCTGCTGTGGATGAACAAGAGGGAAGATTCCCTCCAGGTTACTACCCAGTGGGAAATCAAAGAAATGAAGAAAATCACTTCGTGTTTCCTGTTCAGCTTCTCATTCGGATTTGTTGTATTTTCCACTCCTCTGTGATTACGTCCGTGTCTCAGTCAGGTATTGTTTTCTGCTTGAGTTGGGAATGTTCCCTAAAGCTGTTCCGAGTGCGCAATAGTCTCATTCTCTTTCCCAGGCCAATTTTGGAGTGAATTTTGGCAGATTACACAAGTGCAGAATGTTTACTGTCCTGTCTTACATCATCATTTTCCTGTATCGTTTATTTTTCCTTTGACAGATTTTTAACACTGCCAGTCTAATATGCATCAGAGATTGTCAAGTATTACCATAATGCAGTGTATTGTGGGTAATCCCATGCAAATTGTTCTCTGGAAAGTCATGCTAAATTATCTTCTTGGGGGGAAAAAGAAAAAGGCTTTTGCTTTCATTTATTTTAACTGTTTGTTCTTTGGATTTCAGAGCAGCTGCCAGAGGCAGTGATTTAGAACAGTTGTTTGACACTCAGCACCAGGTGAGGCGATGCTCCTCCTCAAAAGACATGGTGCTAAATGCATGGCATTGTGTACTGTACTAGGTTTATTGTGTATGTGTCTCCAGTGTTTACATTTAAAACGCTGGTAGTTTGTCTAAGGAAAAATCTGAGTGTATGTTGGGTTGGCACAGTGAAAGCAGGCATTGCCAGTTTTTCCAGCTCCATTGTATGAACATATGTAGGAAATATCAGTTTTTGTGAGCCTGAAGAGCATCAGATGTCTCTTGGAAGTGGTAGATTTGATCATACACTCTTGTTTGCTTTTTTTCTTTATTATCAAGGTCATTTGCTTGTAAACTGTCTGCTTTGTTCTTTCTGAGGTCCATATACAGAGACAGTAATCCTCCTTCTGGACAGAACACTTGATTGCAGTAGAAATGATTGCAGTGTCACAAACAGAGGATTATCGTTTTTAGTGGAGATCATAAAAGCAGGTTGAAAAAGACTTCTAAGAAAGAGGCAGCTTGTTCTTATGCAAATTTTCTCAGGTAGTACAGCTGCAAGATGAGAAGTCTTGAAAGCCTATAATCTGGAGTCAGCATCTTCTCCGTTAATACAGGTTTGCTTGCGTCACACTGTGGATGGTCAGTAGGTCTCCAAAGACTCAGAGAAACTTAGTTTATTCTTCTGAGGCAACATGTCTGTTTTTTTGCCTGATACTCTGAAGGTTGAGGCATTACTCAGCTGCTGTGCATTTGCTTCTGGCTGGTCTCCTCTGAAAAAGCCAAAGTGGAAATATTCATTGCAGAACAAGAGGAAACAAGCTGCTTTTGTGTGAGTCACATCAGTTATCCCACTTGATAGAGATAGTTGCCTCCCCCTCACCCTACTTCTGTCTCTCTGATCTTGTTTCCCTTTCTTCAGTCTGTTCCTTACAGCCTTCAAACACCTGATTTCTTTTTCTCTTTCTTTCCAAAAGCACAGTAAGTGGAGAAGTTAAAGTAAGCCTTTGCTGGTGGGATTATAAGAGCGGTAAAAGCTTATAGGTGGTTTGCAGAAGTTTGTGTCTAATTGATACTCATCCTTGGTAAATAAGTCCAAATGTCTGAGCTCATGCTGCTGGTAGGTTCCTTGTGGGCAAGCAACAGGGGTTCATATCTGCTGTAATAATGTAGAATATTCAGTTTTGATCTCTGTTGTTTTTGTCTGCTGGTTCCTTTCTTTTGATACTAATCGTATTCCCAGCCAAAAGAGTGGTTTATAAAAACCCCATCAGCCATCAGACTACTTGTAGCAGTGGATACCTGGGCTGGCAGTAAAATGAGCCTTTAGACTCTGCAGACCTATAAATCCCCATTAGTAGCTGGTGGCAACCGTTTCACTTGGAGGAACTTATCTTGATGTTTGGCATCTGGTTGTGTGGTCTGTATTCCCAAGACCCTTCACAGGATGTCCCTCCTAACCCAACCTTCCAGTAAAAAGATCATTCTTTCTCCTTAGGCCTTTTGGTAAAATGTTTAAGGTAACTTTCTCACATATTCTTTAACTCTTTCTATGACTTTTTTGTTTTATGCATTTGCTATGTGAAATTATATTAAATCAAAGCAGGCAGCAAAGAGGATTCTGAAGCCTGAATTCTACTCAGTGTTACCAGCTGGCCCTGAGAGGCTAGGACAGAGTGCTCAAGAGAAAAAGAGAAATGAAATGGTCAGATTTTCGCTATTGTTGCTCATTCTTCTAGTAAATATTACAAGTGTCCTGTATCAGAATAATTACGCTGACACCCTTTAAAACACAGCCAGCTAGCCCCTTCTTTGTACTCCCATCCTTCACCTTCAAAGGGAGCAGTTACGAGGCTGGATTCCTCACCAAACAGTCTCTCTTTCCTCTCTGATCTTAACTGGGCATGTATTCCTTTTGTGCTTTCCTGTGTATCCTTGGCTTGGGAAATCAATGGTTCCTTTGTTGTTTTAGAAGTGCTAATATAATAAATTCTGGTATCGGTTTGCTTACTGTCACTGATCCTGAAGTTGGAAGGAGTGTTAGGTGGGGAAACCAGCTTTGGCAGTTAGCTGAAGATAACCAAAGAGAACTTGTGAAATTAAAAAAGATAGAAAATTGACATGAAGAATCCTTCATAATATAGGGAAAAGCACAGCATAAGGGGACAGCCATTCAATGCATGTGAAATCTGAGAAATGAGAGACCTCTCACTCATGGGTCTCTTTGTGAAGACATGTTTAAAGTAAATTTTTAAGGAGACCAACAAAGGGGAAAGGTCTTGGGCTGAGCTGTGAATATGTGCATGACAATTTAACTGCAGGAGCTGGCATGTGGCGTGGCCCAGGCAAGGGGACTGCCATGGGGTAGAAGTTTTGCTCTGGTGCCAATGGAAGCAGGAGTCAGAGGAAATGAGGGATTTAGTATAGAACAGACTGAGATCTGGAAAAAAGAAGCATGCTCCAAGGCATAATCAAAAGGCTCTGGAAGGAAACAGTGGACCCTCAGGACTGGAATAATAAGGAATTGTGAAGGCTGAGATTTGGATGCATGCTGGAGCTATTTATGCTGTCCTGGGGCCACAAGCATGTTGGCAGAGCTGGTAGGCAGCCAGAACAGGAACAGAGCAGAATGCTATGGGACCATGCTTGCTGCTTTACTCAGGAAGACAATTTCTGCACGTTATCCGTCGGTGTTATTTTATATTCAAGCAAGGCTGCAACACACAGAATCAGGTGAACGTCAGGTTTTTTTGCTGTAAGAGTTATAAGGGAACAAAGGAACTGGTAAAATCATTAATAGTGGCCAGTGGGGTGGATAGCAGACATCTCAAACATGCTTAACAACGTGCTAATTCTGATTGCTTGTGTTTTAAAATTTACTCCAGAGGTTGAAAAGCACCAAAGAAAGAAAAATCCTACAAGCACTGGAGAAACACGAGAGCAGGGAGGCACAGTGACTGAGTTAATAGCCTTGATGGCATGAGTGAAGGGAGATGTAGTATACAAAGTTTCCCATTTGTCAAGACTCAACTGAGTAGCATTGGTGGGCATCCTAGGTAAGTCAGAACTAAGAAGAAGAGAGTTTCCCTCACCCATAAAAAAACCCCAAAGGGATTGGAGTTTTGGGGTAAGGCACAAAAGGGTTATTTGTATACTGAAAAGTTACTTAAAAGTCTGGAAAAATAGGTGGGATGTATTAATCATCACTGGGGTGGGAAGAAATGGATAGTAAGGTGACTCCAGCTACCACTCTGAGTTGGTCTGTATTTCTTTAATGACTGAAAAATGAGGAGAACAGTAAAATACTAAGATTTACTGTTTGCAGCTGATATGAATTATACAGTAGGAAGGAGGACAGCAAGACTGTGGTTACGGGAATGGAAGATAAAATACAGACAGTGGCGGGGTAAAGCATGTTTGAAGGAATAGTTTAAAGCATTCAAACACATGGTTGGGTTCTGAATTAGCTCTGACTATTCAGGAAAACATAAGTAGCGATTAGAAAGACAGCTCAATAAAGATATCTGTGCCATGTGCAGAAGCAACAATGAAGAAGAAAGTGAGTAAGATGCTTGTGTATGTGAGAAAATGCAGACTTGGAAGATGCTATAATATCCCTATAGACGTGAATGGCAGTACCTCCTTTGGACTACTGTGTCTGTTATGGGTTATTTTCTTTGTAAGGGAAAAGAAATAATGAAAGGGGGGGCTAGAGAAAGCACATAGTGGCCTGGAAGGCAAATTCGATATGGGAGAGTATTAGTGCTACTGGAGCTATTGAGAGAGAAAGGGAAAGAGTGCAGAGAGCTCAGCAGTAAGACTCCGCGCTGTGCTGGGGAGAGGCTTCACAGTGATGTGGATATTTGGTGGCAGCATAGCAGGAAGCAAACTCGCCACCCCATTAAATTCCACTCCATGTAACGTTGCTATCAGGCCAACATGCAGCTTTGCTGGTCTGCTTGTGTCTGTAATGTGCTAGCATGGGAACAGAGCACCAGAGATCCTGTGGGGCAGACAGCTATCAGGCTGGAGCATGCTGTGATGTCTGGGTCATGCTGTGCTGGCTTCTTTTTAAATGCACTCTAGTGCCTTCATCATTATGTTGGTGCAAAAGTGATACCGTGATCCATCCTGGAGTCTTATTTTGGATGGGGAAGAAAAGCATATTAGCCTTGCTTATATGTATTTTGGTCAATACATATTTTCATCACCTCTGGGGTGGGCAGAATAGCATATGTTTTATCAGAGTAAGAGGGAAAGGCTTCAAAGCTTTCTATATTGCAGATTATAGTATAGTGCCTTTCAAAATAAAATCTGCTTTGTAATTTCCCAGTAACTATAAATACTTACTCTGCTTTAAAGCCGCACAGAAAAACAACAAGGTGTTGTGTAACATAAAACAATATGGAGGGCATTTCATGAAAAGATACAATTGGTTCTTTATATAACACATAATTAACCAGGAGAACCTGATAGTGAATGACGTTATGGAGACAAATACTGTATTAAGAATGTTCAAAACAGGTTAGACGCTTTCTGAATAGCATCTGTATTTACGTTAGCCAGAATAAACATCATAAATCCTTTTGTTCCCAAGCATGCAGTGATCACCAGCCAGGATTAGGAAGTTATTTAACTCCCACGGTGAAATATGGCCAGATGAGTTAAACTCATAGCTGAAAATGCTTGGGTGGGCCTGGAGTCTGCTCACTTTTCTGTATGCTGAAGTTACTCATACAAGCAGAGAAGTGGAAGTAGAGAGGGAGGAAAAGTGATCCAGGGATTAAACTGCCAATTTAGGACTTGCAAAAATTCAACTTCTTGCTTTCCCAGACTGCTTTTATGAGCTAATTCATTTGACACAGACTCTCAGATGTACTTAGAGCTCCACCTCACATATAATCTTCAGGCACCTCAGGCTATAACCTGTCTGTGACTTGTTCCAGGTTCCGTAGAGTTCACACAGCAGAAGGTATACGAGTGAGAGAAAGTCGTGGGTAGACTACAGATGAATGTTCAAGGCACAGTCAGATGGGGTAACAGCAGTTAACCTGTTGCCAGTACTGGAACCTGCATTAAAGACAGAAATTTTCTTGAACAAAGCGCTTGGTTGTCAGCAGTGTAAAGTACCTTTCTTTTTTTATACTGCCCCAGAATTATTGTATGACCTTGAACAGTTTCCTCATTTCTACTTCTTAGCACTTATTTTTTCTATTTATTTTCTGTTTTGTTGTTGTTATTTTTCCTGACAAACAAACAATGACAACAACAAAAACATATTGACAATTCCCACTACTTTTGTTCTTTGCCCTCTGGACCTTCACTTCTCTGTCTTCCTCCTGCTCCCTCCACATGCATTTCGGCTGGTCGGTAATGTGAGACATGCCATGATGTACAGGTAACCATTTGAACTGGATCATGCAGGCAGAATTCTCCCTACAAGAGTCTGCAATCCGTACATCAGAACTTCAGAGACCGCTGACCCAGTCTTTGCAAAACAGTGCAGGCTCCTCTGAAGTGCTCCGTTCTGCCTTCACTTACCATTCTCTCAGGCTCTTAGGTTATGTTTGAGAAGACACTGTGGGAAGTGGTGAAAGACTGCTCAGCCTCTGCAGTGAGGGATAATCTGTTAATGCTAGGTCTGGGTCCATCCAGAGCCTCAAAATAGACACCTGGCATGTCACATGGTAATGGATGAGACAGAAAACCAATGTGTACTACTCAACTTTATTGGAAAACAAGAGTTCTGCAAGGAATAATGTTTTCCTTTATGGCTCATTTACATAGGGAAGAATATCTGGGTTTTGCTTTCTATTTTTATCCAACTTTTATTCCTGATTCAGCCACTTTTCACAGTTATGCCCCACATAAATGTATACGTTAGTTCCAGTGATACCCAAGAAGTGATCTGGCAAAACTGGACCTTCTGGTACCACATATTACCTTCCATCTCATGCAGCAATGCAGAAGAGGTGCACCAGCATCCAGCAAGCATGGAAGCATTCCATACCCAACCACTGCTGCTCTGTGTGAGTGTGCGGTCTCTGGGGGAGGGTGATGAGAATATAGCCCCATCCTTGTGCTCACTTTGGATTGCTATCTATGCTATCTAAATAAGTAGAACTTGACATCCAGTTTTCTGTTTGCTAAATCCCCAGTTCTCTTATAATCAGGCCTTTCAGGCCTCTTTCTGCTCTCTGACCTGCTTTCCTCCATCCCTTGAACAATCTTGCCTGTAACATCTTTAGCCAGGGAAAGAGCCCGTTTGAATGACAAATCAATAACCCATTTTGTGACGAAACAAAGAAGTTTGCTCAGTCCCAGCTGAATTAGAGCATCAGCCAAATTTAGCAGATTTTCAGAGGGGGTCGACAGCAAGCTGGGCCTTGTTTCCTCACCCAGTGGCCAAAGTATTGAGCAGAGTGAGGACAGGCATTCATAGCGAGGCACACCTCTCCAACAGTGAGATGGGGATTGAGGTTTCCATTAGTTTTCCTCTTGTTATCATTCCTCTACATCAGCATCCACTGACCTCAACCACCCCTCCCACTTTCTCATCCTTTTATCTCTCCAGTCCTTTTATCTTCTGTCTTTAGCTCAACCCCTCTCATCTTTCTAGAAATTCCTGCTACCCAATTTTTTTTCTTCATCTTCAGCCTTTTCTGTTTGCTTAATCCCTTTGAAATCTTTTGGCCCAAATTTCCATCCCCTAAACTTTGTCTGTTCAGCATGTCATACCTACTGCTTGGGGATCTCTGGGGCATGAGAAAAGCTGGCTTGTTCCCTACTGTCTTCATCTCAATAGCTGGTTTCCCAGTGTGTATCAGCATGTTTTCTTTCACAGGGGTTTAAAGGACACTATCTTTTGGGGCTGGCCCAGGCTAAAATTTCATCTGCAGGCACCAAATGTTTCATTCAGCTGTGTGGTTTGTCCTGTGCAGCCTTGAAATAGTTTCTATTAGTATTCCAATGGAGAACTCACTGATGGAATTAGTGGGAAACCAGGCTGTCAATTTATTTATACCCAGCCTTAGGGCATAACCATTGTGCATGTGTAAAGCTGTTGAGATGCAGAGTATACTCTGCATGTGTGTGTATATGTGTTGACTGGAAGTAAGTTTGCAGGGAAAAAATATTGCCTCAAGGATTGAACAGTGCCCAAAAGTGACCGTACTGCGTGCCAAAGATCCCTTTTCCCTGAACGCAAGAGAAAAATGATGGCTCTGAAATCTGTTGTCTACTTGTGTTTATTAATATCTTTCAACTCCAGTTTAACTGCAGCTCTCGTTACCCTGGTGGAGAGAGAAAATTCTAATTTAACTTCTGGAGTCCTTCCACCTTCAACAATATCTGTGTTATGAAACTATCGCTGCCTTTGGCTGTGGGGTTGTTTAAAGCATATGAGTAATGAATAACGAAGTTTTCCCATTACATTATCTCTTAGCCTGTGATGTGTTTTTGGGTAAATTGAGAGATGTTGGAAGCATTTAGTTGTGAATACATAGTTGATGCGTCAGTGCTGAATGCGAATGAACTCTTTTTCCGGTATGATTTCATCAACTTTCATTAGGAGAATTTTTATTGCCATTATCTTGGCCAAATGATAAATCACAGAATAGCTTTATTATTTTCCTTTCCTCTTCCTTCCGTGTTTCCTATTACTGTGACACAGTGTCAGTTAGGAGAGGCAGGTGAACACCTCACTGCCCCAGCTGTTACGATGAAAACAGTTTGGGCAGAGAACAAATGTACAGGTTTAGCTAGACCAAGAGCTAACAGGCTGTGTCCATTTAATTCATCTGAATCTGGAATGTTTCTTCCCACCAAATCATATATACAGATACATCCAAATATTAGAGCGTTTCTAGGTGATGTCTCTTGCCATACCGTCTGCTGTGGTATGAAAAAATGAGAAGAGATTAGCAAATAATGTCTAGCTCCATTATTCTTTATAACAGCCAGGAAACAATTAACCTGTTATCCTTTAACATTATGTCTTCAAAAGACATGCATGAGGGGGCCCAGGGGACCAGTGGGCATATTTGTATTGCACAGCAGTGCATGATGCATCGAGATAAAGCTGATCCAGACTGGCACTTTCATGTTACGAAGAGCAGAAACTATGCAAAGATGTGAGCTGATCATCAAAGCAGAATAGCTTTGTTAGCATATCTGTGAGCCTAAACTAATTAAGACTGATGATCTTGTCTGCAGCTTTCTGGTACAGTTTTCTGATTCAGACTTTGCTTAGATTTTGCTGGCTTGGAAGACTGCACTGCACTCCACTTCTCATACAAGTGCCTCTAGAGGAGGATGGAGCCATGTAGCATTGTGATGGGGAAAGATAGGGTCGCTGAGAGTTCAGGACATTGCCGAGGACCTGCTGACAGGTAGAACAGCTTCCTCCTGCACGGTAGTGGCAGACGGGTTATATATTGTCACTGTGAGTAGAAACAACACAGCTTCACTGCCGTGGAGCTTCTTAACCAAAACCAGAGTTCACCACTTCTCTTTCTTTATCTCTTGTAGAATTTTTTTTCACAACTCAAAGTCGCAAGCAACATCTGATCATTTTTACAGCTAAGTGTATTGCAGAACTACAAGGGAAATCCCTTTCAAGCAATGCAGGAGGGGCTGGATCCTAACCAGAGCACCAGCTCTTGGCACTGCTGGCAGTTGTCATTAATGCCATTAGTTTGATGCATCAGTTCTGTCAGCATCTTCACTTTAATGGTAGTCAACTATGCAGCTCCAGCCCCAGCCTCTGCTGAGAGCTGAGGAAGAAGAGGGAGAGCATTGTCTGAGTTGGAAAATAAAAGTCTGCCTGTGTTTGAAGTGAATTAAATGTGTTAACTTGTAATGTTCTAGCTGAGGTTTCCAGCTGTTATTCCCAAGCTGTCTGTTCTTGAAGCAATATGGATCCATCATACAGCAGCTGACTTCAGAGCATGAGCACTTACTGTCTGAGGCTTCTCATGTGTATTATACTTTTATTATTATTATTTCTCTGTTCATAGTTTCCTAAGGCCTCTTCATATCCTGAATAAAACCCTGGGGAATTGTAAGCCCACAGGCTGAGTTTTAGCACTGTCACTATTCGCATCTCCTGGATTGATAGGTATTTAGTGTGCTGCCTGGATCCAGGAAACAGGACCCTAAGATACACCCCAGGGAAAGCCTCAAGGTGTTCCTTGTATTTTTTACCCCTGAGAGAATAACTCTTTTGCTGTGGAAGTAACGGTTTTTTTGCTCAGAAATGTCACCACTTCCACCTGCCAATTGTAACTGCCACACTAAAATGTCTTCTGAAGTAAAATAATGGAAGTGAGGAATCTGTGTAGAGCAGCTAGGCCCTCATTGTTTTGTATTAATGACCATTGGTTCCTCTAAGCCTCTTCATCTGTTTTCTTACCATCATTAATAATTACTGTAGTTCATTGCACCTGGCTCTTAGTTAGCAAAGCTTGCAGTACAGGTGATTAGGATGGGAGAAGAAATGGTGTTAGAGATTTGCTGACTGCTTTAAAGATATTTAAGAGTCTTTCTGAGAGCAGAAGTCAGTTCTCCGGAGTCTTTTGTCTATGCCTGGCAGGGAGGCTCTGTTTTCTCATATTGTTTGTGTGCTCTTCTAGGCACGTCCTCTGCTTATCTAGCTGTCCAACCACTCAGTATATGTACGAGCTCAAAATAATGCATTATTTGTTCCTATTCATTATTATAATTACCTATTCATATTTATTCATATCGTTTGAGAAAACAAGTAGAATTTCAATATGGTTACTATAGGAAAATGTGTTTGTTATCAGATAAGGCTGCTTGAATGTTAGATTTTATTTGTACATGCTGGACCTGCTGGAGTTGAAGGGAAGGTATTCACCTTGTAAGACATTTTGTGGCCTCTAACAAACACGAACCAAAAGAAAGCATTACAAGGGAGCTGTAGATGGTCACTTGGGAAGCCTCTTTCTTCCATCCACCTGCATGCTGTTGGCTCCCACTTTCTCTCAGCTGTGCAGAAGATCCTAGAGAAATTATAAATGCAACAGGAAACATACACAAATTTAAAAAGGCAAAACAAAACTAACTACTAAGAAATAGGAGATTGGAGCTCAGCCCTCTGTTATGGGTTACTGGAATATATATATATATATATGGGCTCTGTTACCCATACGATGTGCATTAACAAACACCGAGTGGAGGGTCAAGAGCAGGCCATGCTGGTGTGGAGCACACACCGTGCTTGTGGCCGGTGCCAGGGCTGTGAGCATGGACTTATGGCAGTTGCCAAGGAAACAGTCTTGGAAATGGGATTGGAGTTCTTGTCAGAAGGTTGGCTGCAGAAATGGTTTGTGCTTCAAAAGCACACGGGGCTGATACAGACAAAGGCTACAATTGTTCAGCAATTGATTCAACCCCTGGTGTGATAGCATTAAGGAGTAAGGCATGATGTGATCACTAAATGCCAAAGATGAGGGATTTTGCAGTTTCTTTGGGTTATTTTTTTTCAGTGTTTTTTGAGGTTGTTTTTTTGGTCTCTTGCCATCTCACTGCTTGTGAGAAACTACCAGTAATTACACCGGATTACTCCTGTGTAGGCCCTTGATGTGTTACTTTTTTTGTTGGGTCTTTGGTTTTTTAAGTAGTGATAAAGCATGCACAGACAATTCAAAGTCAGGGCTCTTCCAAGTGAGGATACGCAGCTTGAATGAGTCCTCTTGGAAAGGTGATGTTGGTAATCCCAGTCCTGTTTGTGCATTTCTTTGCCTGCACATCCCTACTAGAGACATAAGCTTTTAATACACTGAGAAACTCCTCAGAGTTGTTTGTTATTTTGCAATTACTTTGTAATTGATTTTCTTAAAAAGCAATTCATAACTTGTTAAAGATCTTCCCTCCTTCCCCTCTGTGCTGTTTTTTCTCTAATCTCTGCCACTGTCCAGTATCTACAGTCATAAAACCTATTTGTTTCGCATTGCTTAGGGAGATGACGCTTCTGGAGAGAGAAAAAAAATGAGACCTAATGATTTGTAAGAGTGTATTTAGTCAGATCCTCCTGGGGTATAAGTCTAATTTTTACAGTGACAACTTGAGTGAAAGTAACCAATGCAGTTACACTACTTGCCTCTGTTGCCTCTGTAAAATAGAAGCTATTTTAGAATAGATCCTGTAGAACAAATGCTGTCATAGAATTTGTGATTGACTGTATGGGAAATTTCTGCATATATCAGAAGCAAACACCTGAATGATGTGATACTCTGATACTAAGAGCTGTCCTTCTGAAAAACAGTCTCCCAACACCTGCGACTGATACACTCAGTAATGAAACTTCCTACTTTTTTCCACCAGGGCCTGCAGCTGGGAACTCAAGAGCTGGAGGAGATGGGAAGCAAGTTTTGCCTTGCTCTGCTCATTCTGCACCTCAAATCCTTGCCCTGCAGCAAGAAGGTGATGGCTCAGGCAGCGCTACTCCTAGATCTGGAGGAAGAGATAACGATAACAGACCGGGCACAAAGGTCAGTGACAGTTTCCTTACAAATTTCATTTTCCTCTCAAAATATTACTTGAGCATATGGATGGCACTGTCCCAGAGTAATTCATCAACAGGAAACCGAAGTTTCAGGTGATACTCTGTCTACCTCAGATCTCCTCTGTGGAGGCAGTCTCCTACAGGGAAGATGTTCTCTAAGTGAAGGACTTTGATGGTATGATTTAGAAACTGTATGCCTGATTCTACAAGGATTCGCACAGTCATTCCTCTTTCCCTCACAGCATTGAATCCTACAGACATATGAAGCATAGGTTTGTGATTTTTGGTGCGTGTGATGAAGTCATTATACAAACGATCGTATGGGATCATTTTTTCCTAATTGCAAAATTCATTTCTTAGCTTCCTGTGTTCAGTGGGATGTATGCAAGTGAGGTTGCCTCATATGTGGGGAATTTGGTCTGGATAAAGGTCAGAGTATGGGATGCTTCAGCTGTGATGAAGCAGAAATATATGTGCTCTTTCTAAACCATCCTCTTCTTAGTGCTACATGCAAGCACTTACACTTGCAATAATGTTTTTCCAAGACAAATGGAGGAAAAAATAACTGAGTGATGTGATATGATTTGAAGTTCCCAGTGGGTTTGTTATCAAAGTGTGCTTCCAGCTTCATCAATGAAAAGCCAATTTTTCTGTTGCAGAAATGCCCCCATAATTTACAGCAAACTTCCAGCCTTCCCCCTGCAGGAATACTTAACTGACATTCACACCACCTGTTCCTCATGCCTGAAACCATTCTTACAAGCTTGTTCGTGGTTTTTAATGTTTATGGGGAACAATGAAAAAAAAAGAGAACTAAAATATAGAGACATTCCTTTCATATCGCTGTGCTTACTTGTACATATGAACACATAAATGAAGCAATTAACATGTATCCTAAATGGTTTCAGTACTGGGGACAGCCATCCGAGAAATTATTGGTGTCTCATTAGAGAGAACTACTGAAGCCTGGCCAGGTGGATGAATTTGAGATATAAATCAAATTTTCCAATTCTGAATTAGAGCTGGAGGAGCTTTTGCATGAAAGTAACTTCTGGGAAGGAAAATATTGAACTCTTGACTTGTCCCAAACACTGAAAATAAGCCATCTGGTCATAACAACTCCATGAGCGCTTTCTCTCATTTGTGTGGTTTTCCATTACCTTTTTCTTTGGTTGGTTTCATGTTAGTGAGCATTCATTTCATTTTTCCTGATGTTGTGTGGGTGATGAACCTTAACCAATGTAGCAGCTCTCTAATGACAAATACTTTTAAAGAAGTTAACTACTAAAGAAAAACCCCTCATCTTGTACAGCTCCCATACCATTCTACATATGTTTGTGGTGGTCAAAAGCAAAGTGCTCTGTCCCTTCAAGGTTCTGTGTCATCTAGGGATGGAATGCCACTGCTGAAAGGCAGTGTGATGGTTACTTGTTCATTTTCGTACCGGTGGGTAGAACTGCAGATTTATGGAGTTCTGATGGGTTAGGTGCAATTAGTTGGCATTTGTAGTATAAGTAAACATCGCATTGTTTGCTCTTGTCTAAAGATTTGCCATATTGCAGGAGCTTTTTGCAGGAAATCAGAAAAAGGGAGACATGGAGACCAGGGGCCTTGGCTTGTAAGCGTATTCTATTTTATGATAAATAATTCATTGAAAAGGATTGTGCAGCATATTGATTCTGATTCAGAAAATTAATATTTTGCTTCTGGGTTTCTCTGAGTCTCACCAAGAGAATTGCATAATTTGATTTTAGAGGGAGTAAGAGGCCTACAGCAACCAAAGGAAGACTGCAGAATAAAGAGAGCACACTGCTATGGGCAGGAGAGCAGCTGTATCCAGGCCTCTCCCCCAGCTCAGGCTTTGAAATAGAATAACTCATAGACTATGAAATAAAAAACTGATTATCCATCAGAACATTTCTCTGGAGGTTGCAGTGTGGGGTTCTACTCGGTCTAATCTTAATCTGTAAAGATGAAATCCAGTCTTTCTCCTTTTAGGTAGCACAGGGAGCTCAGCAGAGTCTTTCTGCTTTCTGGTGGTGTGTCGCTACATCAATGGAAATTATAGTCTACTTTTGCCAAGACTAGAGCTGTCTTTGAGGGTTTAAGGAGCAGGAAGTGTTTATAGCTTAGAACCAGCACTGTTGCCTTCTGTAGTTATCACAACAAATGCACAGCATCCTTGAACACTTTCTGTGCTTTCCTCTTGTGAGGATGGAAATACCCAAATTATTTTTGTACCTTTGCCAAAGCAGAGTTGAACTCGGGGCCTGCAGGTGCAACACAGGAGAGATCTAAATGGTTACGCTGTGGGATGTCTTTCTTGTGTGCTTTACCCTGTGTGCAGAGGTGGTTTAAACACCTTGCAGGCAATCCCTTTCCCAGAACTCTGTACTGTGTAATGAATAGTGGGTGTTTAAGTGGGAGCCAATGGGTCTGACTGCAGCTAATGTTTGTTTTTGGCAAAGCGTGTTGCAGAAGACTGTCTTGACTGACTTTCTCATCTAGAGAAAGATACACATACGGATGTTTGCTATCAGAGCAGGATAAACAGTGTCAGAAGAAAATGATGACTATCACTCGACCTTGATGAAAATATGATCTTTATTTAGTTGGTAGGGTTTTGTTTTGCAAAAAACAGGCTGAAATTGCTCTGACCACTACAGCTGTGATCAGTGAGATTAATTGCACAGTGCTTATGTTAAATACGTCTATCTAATTTTCTAAATGTGCATTTCTGAGTGCCCCTCTCTATAGTACTCTGGGTGATGGGTCAAGCCATGGAAAGAGAAGTTAATCCAGTACTGGGCAGATCTGACTTCCAGATGATATGTCTCATGGCAAAGCTACATAGATCACAAGCCAGAGGTCTTTTAGGTTATGAAACTCCTACAGTTCATGTCCTGCATTTGTGTCTTTTTTTGTCATGGTGTCTGGTGTGCGTGGCATTGACTTGGCATCTCAGCATCTCCCTCCAACAGCGAACATTTTCACCTGTCAACGTTTATAACTGGATGTGTCTTTTAATTTTCCTCTTAGAGCTCTCTCTGCTCAGGGCATTTTGTAGCATTACTTTTCCACTACTGCTGTGAGGAGGATGAAGGAGCAGGCTGGACACTGGCTGCTTCTCTAGAATAAACTATTTGCTCTGTCAGAGTCAGTGAGCGGTAGATCGAAGCAAGGTAATAGCTACTGGGGAAATGACTGGTCTAATGGAAGCATCCTGTGTGAATGGGGGATTTCTCCCACCTGATCTCATAGTGTTCAGTGTACAGTCTCCAGTGAGCCAAAGAAAGGTGTGCTAAACCTTTAGTGGTCCAAACTAAATGTATTTTGGAACATAGGAAAGAATTTCTTCTTGACCTCAGTCTTGCATGAACAGTAAATGAAGTCATTCATGAGCATTAACTGTGTAGTAAGTTCCCAGCAGAGGCAGGGTAACAAAGTAGCTGCATCTGAAAATAAGTGAAAAGGGAGTTGAATTTTCATCTCTGGGGCTACATCACTAATAGAACAGTAGAGTATTTCCCCCAGAACCTGGAAATCCTTGGAAAGAATGTAATTCACATAACAGTTCTTCATCACTTGTTCTCTAAGGGCAGCTGTCTTAAAGACCAACAGGTAACTACTGAGATTATTGCCATGAGATGCAGTGAGATCATAGGATTTCTGGATTACCTGGAAGTGCTTGACTGTGTGGAAATAGTTTAACTCTGAAATCTCTACAATAAACTGCAAGTTCCTTACTCAGATATTCTCTCTCCACAAAAACCTCCTATTTACTTCCTACTCAATGCTGTACCTTTCTAAAACTGGGGAAAGTCCAGTAAGGGGACTTTTGTTTTATCTCTGTGTAAATGCTGTGTAAATGATGTGCTAGCAGAGTCCTGGAACCAGTACTCCAAAGGTTGTTGGTACCTAATATATTGCTTCCCATGATTATTAGTTGAAGACAAAAACAAGCAGCTCTTTAAATGTTTCCAAAAGGAATAGCATCCAGAGGACATCCTGCAAACTTTAGAAGCATAGTTGCATCTGGGGATGGAACAAACTCTTGATCATCCTAATACAATTCTCATAACTGCCTGTCTAGAGGTTAAATTGTTCAAGGTATCAGCCAGCTTTTAGTTAGCATCCTGTGCCGCTGGGGCATTTCTCCTTAACTCTCACACTTGTTTAGGCATCCTCACCCTCGTGTTGCACAAGACCTACTAAAGAACTTAGTAGTTTGCGGGTTTTTCTTTTCATAAACTTTTTATAGGTGTTTTTCTGCATCAAATAGCTGTTCCTCTACCAGCAGGCCAGTTTTAAGGACCATTCTGACAAGGTCAGAGGTCAAATATGTGGAGAGTTAACAGCATTTTGCAGCCCTCTCCTGAAAAACAAGGTAATGTATCAGTTGATTGTAGAGGCATTTTACTCTCTTATGTCCCAAAGATACAGTGCTGTAGATGTTGGCCTTACAAGTCTGCTTTTGCTCAAGAAGAACCACTAATTCTTGCATTTCCAGCCTCCTGCCATGCCTTGCAGTCAGTTCAGGCATTCAGAAGTTGTCTTCTGGGAAAACAAAATGACAGCATGTACTTCAGACATCATGTTTTTTGATAATAAGTTTCATGCCTCATTTGCTATGAAACAATTGGGTTTTAAGTCAGTGCTGCCCAGGTAACTTCACATTTTTCATGACCACAAAGAGGATGAGAAGTGACTGCTCACTAAGAGCAGGTTTGAGAGAGCAAGAGTATTGCCTTGTTAAAGGTGTTTTCCCCTTTTTCCTCATGTTTTGAATGGATGGCACTTCTGTTCATTCTCTTTTTGCATTTGTGCCTGGGAGTGTTTTGCAAACACTGCAGCAGTTGTAGCCCTTTGTTTGGGAGGTGTTTCTTACATACTGAGGCGCAGACCCTTGCAAAGTCATTAAGTGTTTTCTGCTGACTCGGATATTATTCATCTCTTGTGTTTCTTTATCATTTCTTATGTTTCTTGAACAGAGCCAAATTTCTCTCCACCCCAGATGGTAAATATACCTTACTGTGATATTAATCAGAAGCAGAATGCTTAATCACTACTGTGGCCCTTTGTCCAGGTGTAATCTATTTGTCTTCCATACAGTGAGCAGTTAAAATGGTCAGTGAGTGGATGGCAAATCCAATAATATACAAGAAGGATTTGTAGATCATTTGGAACTGTGCTTGTTCTTCTCCTATACTGCATTGATGCACCATCACAATCCTAGATAGTATTGAGCTGTTGGATTTCCCATCTCTTCTCTGTAATGCATCCTCACCTGATTATGGCTGTGTAAGCAACTCCACTCATCTTTTAAGCTATGTGGCCAAAATGCCATTCAGATCAAAATAGAGTGAAGCAGACCCGAAAGTGGGAAGTTCAAAGAGCAAAAGAACAAAGCAGGAACAAGGCGCGTTGATTTCAATTCATGCATCTTTAACACATCTTCAAACAGCAGAATTACGACATGATAATTCTGTGCAATGATGGCAAATGGCTCCCTTGCTTCCTGGTTTGTGTCTTCCTGTGCTTACAGGTGAATGTGGGTTTCAGTTGTTACAGTTTTTTGTTTGTTCGTTTAAATTATATGAACTGGAACTAATTTCAGATGAAGTGTTTGAGTGCAAGACAGTGCTTCACCCTCCCAAATGCCCCATCTCCTCACGGTTCCAACAGGCTCAGCACCTGATCCACTGGGGCAGACTGGATGGTTGGACTCTGGGGAGTCCTCTGACACAGGCATGAAGATGAAAGCGCTCTTTCATCATTTTGTGAATCTAATTCCCTGGAAAACATCAGCAGGAATTATCTGGTAGTTTTGATTCAGATTTCTGTTTGATTGAACGTTCATTTTTCTTTAAGGAAAGATTTGGAACATTTTTAACCTTGATCATCTGTAGACATTAAATATCTTGTGGCAGCTTTCAGAAGGAGAGGTTGTTTATTGATTCCATTTTTTAGCTCAGTCACAGGTTATATAGCTGTTAAAGGAATCTGAAGTTTCTACTGCTTTGTGAACATCTATGAATGTGATATTCCTGTGTTTGGATGCCTGAGCAAAAAGGGCATGGTGATGGTGATAGCTTATTAGGTAAATCCACGTTTCGTGTTTGCCATACTGTGTCATGTTAGTGGTGTAGAACATGGAGCAAAAGGAGCTGCTAATGTATTTCATATAACTCTTCAAGGGCACCACCTAACTTTTAACAGTAAAGGAGTGTGCCAGCTATGAGAGCAGCTTCAGAGTTCTGGAGTAGATTCACATTACTGTAAGGAGTCAGAATCAGTTTATGACTACCAGGAGGTATTGTGTAAATACATATATACTCTACAGTGATCTTTCATACAGATGCTGCAAAAGGGGAGTATCTTCTTGCTGTCCGGGGTCTGACCTAAAACCTTGATGTGCCTGCTTCTGAAACACCTGCAACTTTGGATTTAGATCTATTACGGGATTCAGATTTTACTCTCAGTATATATATATGTTGATAATTGTGTTTTCTAAATAAGAACATGAACTTTCTTCCATCCCTCCCTCCCTTCATCCTTCTCATCCAGCGCTCTTCAGCGTCTCTCCTTTGTTAGTGTGAGAATACAAGCCCAATGAATTCTGTGGAGGTTCAGCCAAGCAATGCAGTCTATAATTAATGTATTTGGTATTCAGAAGGCTTTTATGTAGCTGTGCACAGGTGAGCCACTGTAATTCAGCAACTTTTCATTAACACTTTCTGGAGCTGTCCCTATTTTCCTCCTATTGATTTTTATTATTATTATGAAATAACCTTGGGAGCCGCACAGATCTTGTTGACTTACCAAATAACCAGCCCCAGCCTATCTCAGGCTGGGAACAATTATTCATGCTTACTTCAGAGGTAATTCATTTATCATTTAATAGCTAATAATAGGAGTTTAAACAGCAGTAGGAAGGGATGAGATGAAAAGAGCAAATGGCAGAAAAAGGAATCACAGAAGGACTGCATGCTATCATATCTAAGGTTATTCAAATTACTGTACACGTACAGATCTGACTGGAGTACCGATAATGAACTTGTATATATCCAGCAGAACAAATGGGCTCTGCATTGCCCTTTCTGTGAGGCACATTGCTACTGCCTGGTATTAGACATTTTCGTATTGATTAGGAGCATCTGTATTTCTGTGGTACAGTTCTTTTCCCTTAAAATCTTACTTGAAATGTGGAAGTCATTGGGTCCCTTCACATGCTGGGATAGAAATTTTCTTCTGAAGCAGTCAACATTAATTTATGACGTTATGAAATATCCCCCAGAAGACTGGATTATGAGGGGTGTGCACTTCCCTCTGAGGTGGTCTTTATAGACCAGGATAGTGCTGACACTGGAACAGGATAGAGTCTTTTCTAGAAGGCACAAAGGATAATGAGAGGATTGATAGGTTTACACTTACAGTTATTTTGAATGCAGCCAGATGCGACATTTTGTGTTGACTACGGATCAGGTGTTTAAGAGGCAGTGTTAGGAAACTCCATCATTGCAGAGCTAGGTGGTTTGCTTTCCCACACATCGCTAGCATCAAAGCCTCTCAGTCCTGCACAGTGTTGATGGTGGCAGGGTTACATGTGCTGCTACTGTTTAAAATGTTCATGTTTAAAATGAATGTCTTCTGTTGTGGACAAAATATGATAGAGGGGGCTGCATCCTCCATGAAACCATCATCAGTGGGTTCCACATTTTCCTCAGGTCAGAATTTTATATGTATTTAAGTTTCTCAGGCAATAAGAGCAAAGGAAAACGTAGTGGTTCTGATACAGTGATGCTGATAGGCACGCTGTGTCCCCATCTCTCTATTCTTTCTCTGCAGAGGGAACACATGAGATTTGTGCTTTCGAGGCAAACAGCTTATTGCAGGTTTTGGTCTGATGCCCAGCCTGCAAATGAGAGTCTGACCAGGCCACTTGTACTGTGGTGACAGTATACAGCTGCTATCTAGGAGCATATCAAAAATCTTAGCAAGACAAATGAGAGACTGAACAGTTATAGGGATAGAAAAGACAGATAAATTCATAATTAAAGCTGTCGAGTTGCAGTAAAAGGAACATTTAACTTGGAACGAAAGCGGGTGGGCGAACAAAGTGTCATATTTGGAGGTGAAAGTTGGCACTTGAACAGCGTTTTTAAAGTACTCCAAAGCCACCTCCACTGACATCTCAGCTCTATTGTATATTCTGTCAGAGGCTCTGGCTGTGCAGTGTATTGTGGCTGTGACTCACGCGCAGCCCCTGCTGCTTGCTGCCATACGAGATATTAGAGAGACAGACGTGGCAGGAGTATTGTGTGAGATGTGAGGTAAATACGTGCAGGTTGGTGTTTTTAGACCCAGCACACGCATGTACCAGTGTACATGGACACATATGGATAGAGGCATAAACATGTAAGCCAGTTGCTGTAGCCTGTGACGATTCATTATATCTTCTCAGAAACAGTGGGGATTTATTAAGATGTTTAAGCTAAATGTGATGTTAACAGGAAGAATTTGTGAGAATTTGGCTGGGGCTGGGCCTGCAAAGATGTGATGATGAAGATCACGTGAAGTTAATACTTCATATGGATCTGCATAGGGGTTGCATCTTGATGATCCTTGAGGTCCCTTCCAACCCAAGTCATTCTGTGGTTCTGTGGATACTTAACATCTGAAGAACACACGCACACAAATAAATCCTAAAAGCTCAAATTCCCTTGAATATTGGGGGAATTCACTCACAAGATGAAGACCTGTGCCTTTTTGGCCACAGCCAGTCTGTAGACATCAGTAGTGCAGGCTGAACAAAGACAACGTGCCAAGCACTGGCCACCACCATAGCAGGAAGAAGAAGCAAGGTCTGAATGTTGTAAGAGGAAAGAAGGAAAAACAGCTGTTCACAGCTATTAGAGCATATTCTTTTCATGTTTCTCTCTTGATGCAGTCAGAGTCCCTTGCTGAATATGTCTCTCAATCCTGCTTCCATTTCTTCTTGGTAAAACTTGTGTTTTTCAGATGGATGTAAAGCTAATTTCTGGAAGGATGAGTTTCATTTTTAAAGTAACAAGAAGCAGGCTTTGTGGTTACATTTTTAAGTACATCCTTAACCATTTAAAAGTGCGTTACCAGCAGCGTTATTTATGGCATATTATTACCTGCTAAACTATAATGGCTTCCTATTAAGCATTAACAATTAGTTACTACCTTAAATCCCTATTTCAAAAAGAGTTAGAGGAATTGGAGTTTGGAGGGAGAGTAAGCAATGGAAGTAACTAAATTCAAGAAGAGCTATCAGGGCAGTATCGTTAGAAATAAAGAGTAAAGGGAGGAATAGAAAGCATCTATTCCTGTCTATTTTATCTATTCCTGTGTAATCTGTTTGTTCTGTCTGGGCTGCTCAACAAGTTTTTACATCACACTGTGTACTTCAAAATTGTTTCTGAAGATGCCATTCCGCAGTATCTTCCATAAAGCATCAGCATCTCATTAAAAGATAAAAGTCCAAGGTATTCAAATAGCAAGCAAACTCCCAGTTTCAAATAACAAAACAGTGTTTGATCTCCTTTGAACTGCAGGGGGCAGCCAAGAATTTGGGTAAAGTATTCCTACCTGCATTCGTCTTGTCAGGTTGTACATCGCATTAATACTTATTTTTCGTTGTAGCACACAACCTGTATTTTCATCTGTGAAGATGTGAATCATGAGACAGGATCCATTGTAGGATGTTCAGCTAGTCGGGCGTCCTTCCTGACAGTGCCCAGCATTAGAGATTTCAGAGATATGCAAGAAAGTGACATTGTGGACAATTACAAACTATCCCCACCGCATGCGGGAATGCCTTTCTATCTTCAGACAGTTACTTATTTATACGCAGAAATGTGAGAAATTATAGCCTTTCCAAGTAATTATATTAACAATAATCCTTTCTAATGAAATGTTCCAATGTTCTGATCTTCTGTACAAGTGGTTAATGCTTTTTGAGTCTATCAGTTGAGTTTTATAGATCAGCTGTGTGTTGCTCGGAAAATGTTTCCTTTTCGTCAGCTGCGCTTTCACCTTTGCAAATGCATTTTTGTCCTCTGCTGTAAGAGAGAATAATTGGGAGTGCCCAAGTTGCCAGTTGTTTTGTAAACAACGATCGTCTCTCCTGTGCATCTGGTCACAGAAGACACTCATATTTTTTAGCCTTCCTATTGCTCTAATGACTTTAATCCCCTTCTCTGGAACCGTCCTTATTTATGTACTCAGACATATGATCTGATTTCTGGGTGGTCCAGTGTGGAGCAAGAAATTGGACTCAGTGATCTCTGTAGGTCCCTTCCCAATTGGGTTGTTCTGTGATTCTATGTGTTATCCTTTAACATACAGGACAACAGGAATTCAAGATGGCTTCGATAGAGAAAGCAGAGCATTTTTTAAAATAAGTTATGTAGTATTTTCCATCCTGTTGTCTGTAGGCCTTGCAGTTGAAGTTTATTATTTTCAGAAAGGAAGGATGGAGGTTCCTGTATTAATCAGCCCTATCACAGCCTGTTTTGATGAATGTATTGGAGAAACCATTTTATCTTTAAGTGATAGTCTTGGAAGATTGCTGGCCACAAAGAGGGGTTGTGAAGGAAACCAGAGTCTCTCAGGTGGGAATGCATGCCCGTAAAAAATGATGTCACTTTTTATATTTAGATCTTTTAGATTTCAGTATTATGTCTGACTTGAAAACGGTTCTTACCTAATTAGTCCAGAAAGGATGAAATGGAAAAGAGAGAGCTGAGTGGACGAGGATGTCATGCTGGCAGCTGGTGGGCAGCACAGAAGAGTGAACGAGATAGAGGGTCCCTATAAGAAGCAGGGACCTAAGGTCCCTCCCTGCTTTCATGGAAGTGAAAGACTGCCTTAATTTCAATAATTTTATATATATACACATATATATATATTTAATGTTTTTTCATGGAGATACAAAGAATGGATTAGGCTGAAAAATTAGTTGGGTCCTTTGACGATGTCTCTAAGACGTCTTTGCCATTTTCAAGGAGGAGCAGGTTGGAGACATAAGACGCAGAAGCAAAGCTTTTGTTCACTTTTCTGTCTTTCTCTTTAAAATCATACCCAGGCTCTTTTTGTGCAAATGTACTACTCAGGATCAAAGCCTCTGCTCCAAGTGAAGGAAGTCCCTGGAGAGCAAGGCCTGAAAGCTAAGCCTCTAATACTGCTGCTGCTGGCCTTACACTGGACTGCTTGGGAAATCTAGTCATGCGTGACCCAGCACCTGGAGATACAGAGGAAGTGGGAGCAGAGTACTCAGCATCCCTGCATAACTTTTGATCTTTGTTCTCTTTGCAAGCTTATGTCCTTCTTTTGGTCGTGGTCCATCAGGAGTTTATTCCCACCAGTGTCAGATATCTGAAAGACTCTTCTGTAATGCAGCATCCACTGATTCCTTAGGCTTCTCAGAAGTATAGTTTCTCTGTCATATGGGCTGGGATTTATCAGAAAGGGGATAATAGATCGGCTCACTACAGGTCTCTGCTTATTTTGGAGTATTTTTCTTCATTTCTGGCATTTCCATCTCCTTACAGAGTGGCTTTAAGTTAATGGCTGTTGGGGAAGGATCAATAGAAAGATGCTCTCTGAAACATCTGAGATTATTTCCCCTGCAGGTGTGACAATACCAGCTTTACAAGCAGGGTACTTCTTTGCCTTGTGGTGCTTTCCTGCCTCTCTCATTAGGTGCTGGGTTTGCATGCTAAGAAAGCCACAGTTAGCACAGCTAACAAAGATGCCACTCAAGTAGCAGTGTCCTTGATCCCTCATTAAAAATGCCCTTGACACGTTGTGCCATCAGAAGGAAGGTTTGCGATGCTGATCACCGGCACCGTTTCTTCTCCTATGGATGTTACGGAGCCTCAAAACATTTTGTTTAATTCATGGGAGAAGGAAGCTCTTTGGGTTTTGCTTCTCTTTACTTTTCTTTTTCATTTTTTAAATGCTTCCCTGAAGGCTGCATGAGAGCTATGGGGGTAGGAATGCAATTGCGGGAAGGTAACCTTTCCCATCCCTCAGTCTCTCAAGAGATGCACGCAACAGCAAGATACATGTAAATCCATCAGAGCCGATAGCGTGGTTTAATGCTAACAGATGTAAAGCATTAAAGGAAATAAACAGCCTGGCCCTGAATGGGATCCAGAGGTATAAAGCTGCAGCCTTGTGCTCACTCCCCGTGTTATTCCAGGTAGTTATTAGTCGTTTAGCTTAACTAAGAAAATGTCAGCCTTACTGCTGCTTTCTGTCATGTTTGTACACTGCTAACAGTAATGCAGGTTGGTTTTGGTTTGTTGTTCTTTTATTAGTTTAAACAGCAGATTATGTTCTTTTTTCAGTGATGAGGACTTCATTCGAAGACTTAGGTGCTGAAAGAGTAACTGTTAGCTCAGCAGGCAGGTAAACAGGCCAAATTTCCTTCTATTTCCCAAGAGTGCTGGAGGCGGAGGTAGACAGAGAAGTCTGTGTATTCTCCAGTTAAGATCTTCTCTTCCACACCGGTAAAATATTTTTGGAAGTATATGAGGGAGCCTCGGAACTTCAGGAGTAACAAAACCCAGATCCCTGCTACGTTTCCCTCAGCAGATTTTATCTTCTCAGTGTTTGGGCTTGGCTATTTATCTGATCCTTTACATCCGAATGACATTCCTATGCAGCGTGTAGCCTTGCTGTTCTTTACTCGCTGTTAGATGTGTGGTTGATGTAACTGGGCAGAATTTTCAATTAATCAACAGCCTTTACTTCACCTTTTCTTACAGTAGTGGCATGATGTGTCTGCAGAATTTCCCTACTTCCTCCCACCTTACTTTTCTAGAAATCACTTGGCTCAGAAAATGAAAGCGTGGAGCCATTTGCCCTTGTTTAGTCCCCTACTGATGGGTCAGAAGTGGAGATTAATAGGGTAGGAAGTGTGTTTCTACTCCGCAGTCAGTAAAGGAAATTCACTGGAACTAAATTAATCATGAAACGGACACAAAGAGGAGAACAGATTAGCAGGGAATTAACTCATTAATTAGATTCATACCGAAGTTCAGAAGAGGCTTTCCTTCAAGATAACAACCGAGTTCAAAGATCAGCAAGGGCTGATCATGAGAGGCAGGCACACCATTTTCTTTCTGAACTCTGTCAGGCTTTACCTTAGACCAACATCTGGCTGGTTATTATAGGATATCAGACATACGGCTGGCAGGAATTCAGCAGCTGGCAAAGCCTAACCACTTAGTGCCCAGCGATGAAGGCTATTATCAGCCCTTTCAGATCCCTGGGCTCTGGATCCTGGTGTTGGCATGAATGCAGGAGCCCTCTCTGTTGTGCCACTTGGCTATTTTTAGAGCTCCATCACAAGTCCTAGTGTGAACAGCAACAGCTTGTTGGAGAATGGGTTTATTTCCAGCATTAGGGTGAGCAGAAACCAATACGAGTTTAAGAAAGGTAAAGTGCTATAGCACTTCGTTGTGGTAGGGTGGAATAGGTAAATCACTGCATGTTTCTAAGGAGATGGGGTTTGGCTGCAGTCTTCTTACTGTTCTAATGGGACACTTCTCTCCAGGGAAACTTATGATAGAAGTGAAGAACTGACTTTGCAGTTACTTCTGTGCTGCACAAAGCCCCTGCCAGCTCCCTTCAGGCTCTGTGTAACCCCTTGCTGCTCACATGCCAGAAGGCCCCATTACCGAGTTGTGCATTGTAACAAATGCCACGCTGCTGCACAGCAGAGCTGGTGAGAAGCATGGAGAGACTGATTTCTAACGCACTCTTAATGAACTAACAAACCAGTGCTAAACACCGAGAGCAGATCCATGTGAGAAAGGCCCCCTGCCTTCTGACTTAAGCTTTCCCTCCCTTTGCTTTTGCTGCCTCACAGCATGAATGCAATCAAACCATATTCAGGAACATCTGAGCTGTGTATTTGCCACTTAGGACTTTCTGGGTAGTGAAGTTTCCACATTGTTTATTTAGAGTTAAGTGTTCAGCTGGGTCTCTTATCACTTTCAGTAAATAACAACTGTCCTCTAAATTCTTCAGGCTGATTACTGAGACTGACAATCTGTGTGTTTTGAGTTGCTGAGCTGTATTAATCTCTAATATACCCTGGTCTGCGGATGGAAAGGGTAATGTATTGAGGATGTCACAAGAGGTAAAAGCCAAAGGACTTAGTCTTCTTGGGAATGTGAAGTGCTTTGGTTGTGACATGAATAAATCTCCCAGCAGTAGCAGTGCTATTTCTGTAGGGAATAAAGATGTAAGAGGAGTCTGTCTTCTAATCCAACTTGTTAGAGATTTTATAGCACCAGAGCTAATTCATTTCTAGAAAAGAGAGGGCAGACGTTATTTTTACCTGCCTGTAGTTTGCTCTGATATAGTTTATTCCACTTGTTTAATGGTGGAGTTGATAAGAATCCCAACCCCAAAAGAAAAATCGTGCTGCAATTATAAGTTAAATAAGATATCATATTGGGGAGTGGAGATGAGGGCAGAAGAGAAGGCATAGTTTATGGCTGTAATCTGTTCTTTGTATTGTAGAGCCTAACCTTCCTATCAGTATGAGAACTGGAAATGTATCTATTGAAACCCTACTGAATGACACCTACCTGCAGCCTTTGCTAAAATGCAGGTAGGAAAGTGAAAGGAGATATCAGGTCCATGGACTATATAAAATGCAATCCAGAATTTATGCTGAGATAATTCAGTCCTCTGTAATCCATACCAGACTGATGAAATATTGACTTGTACTGTGAATGTGACCCAAGGCAACTGAAGACTTTACTGTGCTTTGGATCAGAACAGTTAAGAATGCAGAGTGCACATTCAGTCAACAAAACATTTCATCTTTGTGCTTTTAATACAGCAAAATGCTTTCCTGCTTCTTTTGTTTCCTTCCTTCAGTCACAACAAAGGAGTGTTATAAGTGGCCCCAGAGAAACAAAGCCTGGAATAGAAAAGGGATTTAGAGAGAAGAGATCAGATGAAATTGGTAAGAGAAAGAATTCCCAATACGGTGTTCCCAGCTCAGCCTTCTGAAGGGAAGCCCTGTGCTCCTGATCTGTTATGATTCACTTGGCAGCTCTGCCCAGATGGCCTCTCCCCTTCATCTATACCTCTATAAACTAAGACCCAGCGATAACAGCCCTGCCAAACCTGGTCGCTGCTGATAAAATGTACACAGCTTTCATTAATCTATTTGTTCCTAATGGCTCATCAATGAAAGCTCATTCTAATTCCCTTCATTTTGATCTTCTCTGGAGTTTTTGTGAGGAGGAGTGAGTTTGCAAGGAGTGACCTGTAATCCTCCTAGGTTTAGCAGTACTATAGGCAAGTTTTATTCAAGCTTTCATTTTATACCGCCTGATTCAATTGGTGCCTATTGATACAGGATTATACTTTCTCATCTTTTTGTTTTCTGACTTTACAGTGATTTGGTTTTAAATACTGCTGTGTCCAATAGTGATTGATTTTCCAGTCTTGAGTATCTTACCAACGCATCTCATTCCCAATGGAAGTTGTCCTGTGCTGTTCTAGCACAAGTGTCCTCTAAATGTCCTCTTACTCCCTTGCCTTTTCTCTGCCAGTTAATATTGGAATTATTGCTCCTATATATAAGTTGTGGTTGCATAAAATTAATGAAGCTAATGGCTGGCAGCGACCTCTACCAGCCATCTTTTTTCTTCAACTTAGCTGCATCATTTCTGATAGGTTAGTCTAAGTTTTCTGTAGAGATCTCTAATAATGGGATTACCAGACTCTGTAAGCAATCTGTTCCAGCTCTTACAACTCTCATGTTTAGAACATGTTTTTCAGCTGTCTATCTTAAGTCCTATCTTGCCATAGGAAGTCCTTGCCAAATATATTCTTTGTCCTACCTAGACTAGCCATAGGAAGAAGCTTATTTGCTTTACAGTGATGTCCTCTGGACCTTTTTCAGTTGTGCCAAGTTTCCCTGTGAATTGCTTCCTGAGACTGGAAACAGAATTCTAACAGAGAGATTAACAGTGCAGAGAGAACAGATTAATTTGTGTGTCTTGCCAGCATATAGGTTTTTTTTTAATACTCAGCCCGAATTGTATCTGCACTTTTGGTACAAAAAAGAGTGACAGGCTCACATTCGGCTTGCAGTCTTCAATAGTGCAGAATGTTGTTGTCATTTTCCAGTAGAAATGCTACCTTGTCATTGCTCCTTGTTCATGTGTGTGTAGCATTGATTATTCCTGCCTGGTAGTAGTAACTTGTGGTTGACCCTATTGAATTGCAGTTGTTTACTTCAGGCTGCTTTTCCAGTTTGTCAAAATGATTTTGAATTCCAATGCAAACTTGTCTTACATTGGTTTCATCCGCAAATCAAATTAACATACTTTCTATTTCATCTAAATCTTTAATAAAAATATTGGATTGTACCAATTCCATGACCAGGTCCTGCAGAAGATCATTTAGTACAGCTATGCATTTTGACAGCGAGACCGAGAGCTGCTTTCAGAGTACGCTTTCTAAACAATTTTTATGAGAGCTGCTCTGAAAGTAAAGCCTCCTATTTTATTATGTTGGTTGAGGATGTCAGAGGCAGGTGTTGGCGGTATGGCAGTAGAGTTAGAACCTGCCCACCAGGGTCCCTTTCCGATTTGTTGCTGTGTGATAGATGGCAGCAGAGGCAAAATGGCGTCTGTCATGGAAGTGCATATGAAGCAAAGGAGTGAAACTGAATTTCTCTGTGCAGAAAAAAATGGCACCCATTGGTGTTTGCTGGATGTTTACAGTGACCAGTCAGTGGATGTGAGTACAGTGAGGCAACAAATGGTACATTTCAGCACTGTTGACAGTGATGTGAAAGACAAGCTGTGTTCCAGATGGCCGTGCAGGCTCTTGTTCACTGCTGGTGAAAATGCATAGCTAATGCTAGCATACGAGTTGAGAAATAGTGCTTAGTAGCTGAGAATTTACTCTATCAAACAGTGTTATTGTGCTCTTTGTATCTACTGTGGTGTCCATGGATATAAATAGGAGGTGCTATTTTTGGAGCAACCAACAAATATTCATCCTTCTATAGCTCATCTAAACCATGCTGCTTATCTGGCCTGAGATAAGGAGATCTGGCCTTTTGGCATCTCATCCAGTCTGTGTTGCCCTGACACCTCACAGAGGTAAATTAGAATCATTCATAGTAATTTGTTCCTGACAAAGGTGTGTTGAACGATACCCATCTCTTCTAAGTTCTTCTAAACTGTTTCTTTCTTCTGAGGAACTGGAGTTATGCTGACAGGTCTATCGTTTTTTGGCGTCTCCCTTTTGTCTGTACATTGTATCAGTTATCTGGTTCATCACCAGGCTTTCCTAAGTTCTAAAAACATAATCGTTAACAGCTTTGAGATTGATTGAGCCAGTCCCTTAGAAATGCAGTAGGAATATAGCAGATTCAGCTCATTCGGAGAGATCTAAGCTATGTATCTTCTCTACCCTATTACTTTTGTATTCTAGGCCTTTTTTTACTTCTTTGTTAGTTCTTAACAACGTTAATTCATCACAGTTGACCTTTTTATGAAAACTGATGCAAAATCTCTCCTCACAACCCTATCAGTAGGATTTGCTTCTCTGATGAGGAGCAAACTAGGACTTATTATGCAGTTTTTTGCTCCTAATAAATAGAAAGAATTGCATCCTTTTCTGTGTGATATTTTTGCCAGACTTGTCTCACTTTGTGCCTTCATTTCTCCACCTTTATTCCTAGGTGTTCTTTCTGTACATTTGTACTCATTCATATTAATCAACCTATTTTAATCTTTTTCTGCGTATTTTTGTCACGCATTTACAGTCATCAAAGAGCTTGTGATATGATCAGGTTGGTCTCCTAACCCTTTGGATTTGTAGTAACAGAATTAGTGTTTGTATTCTTTATATATAAATATATATGTGTATATATTATTTTATTTTTTCTCAGCAATTGACAGTTCTTTTTAAGTCCCTCAGAAGAAAATTCTTAAGGATTCTTATTCATATACCCACCCTGATCTCCATTGAGTTGTGTGGAAGATTTTCATGAGGCCTTGCCCACTTGAACTTATGCTTTTGCTAAGTTTTGATGGAGCTCTTCCGTGGCATCGCTTTTACTGGGGCCAAAATGGTTCTGAAATGTGTGTTGTCCTTCTCTTCTGACACTGCTTACAAGGAAAATACAAACTTGTTCTTTAATGCTGGGGAACTGCATGGCCTGTGCTGGGTTGACAAGGTCTTTAGAAGTGAGAAAAGCTGTTCACTACCAGGGTTCACTGCTTCTAAAGGAAACAGAGTTCCTGCTAAGAGTCAGCTTTATGTGGAAATCATGCTTGTAGTCAAGCAAATTACGACCACATTATTCTATCAAAATGTAGCTCAAACACAAATTACAAATTTCATCACAGTTACGAAATGACAAGCAAAATCTTTTCTCATTTTTATCTAAAGACCTTGGCTTTATCTCTCAGTCTGCAAGTTCTATTTCCCAAAGCATCTTTTTCCTTTGAAGGTATTGACAGTAGATTTTGATCAATTGAAGGTATTAAAAGTAGATTGGAGATAAATTCCAGAGTATTGACGTTCCTTTAGTCTGGCTACTGCTCTAAAATAACCCAGAACTGGCCTAGTGAATCATCTGATTATACCTGATGAGTCTAAACTCAGGCTTTCAGATCTCTTGCTGAGTACCCTTTGCTTACCTTGTGGGATCTGGAGGGATCCAAGAAGTTCAATAACCTTGACACTGGTCAGTGTCAGAATGTAAGAGAGGTTGTGTTTTTCTTCTTTCTCTCTGGGGAGTAGGTAATTATCTCGTTTATTAATAATCAATCCCTAATTTACGCTGGTGTGAGAGTTGTCAGTTACCCTGCTACGTTATTTTCTTGTAATACCTTACCGGTTCTACGATGCATATATTTAAAACTTTCTTCCTGGTTTCCTGGTATTCTTTACACCCAGAGTCTAACCATGATACATTCAGATGCAAGCAGCTTTACTGGAGACCTTCATGCCTGATTCCACTGTTGATATAGGAAGGTACTGCTTTTGTCACAGCGCTCATTTGCTTACTTTCCTTAATCACCATGCAAGCACTGTCAGCAAATCTGTCTCCTACTCTAACTGGGATTTCAGAGAAACACCTTGACGTACAAGGCAATGCTGTCTCTTATTCCCTTACCTGCCCATTCTGAACAAGCTGTGCACCTTCATATCCATATGCTACTCATGAATTACCCTCTTGCCTGCCTCCAAAAAACAATTTCTTTCCAATCCAACAGCCTGTTTGTCCTCTGCAGGCTTTTTTATCAGAGGAACTGTTCATAAACATTATGCTGAAAATGTAATTACCGATGCCCCTCTATGCCTGCCTCCCTCACTTCTAGTGCCAATGAGACCTAAGTTTAGAGCAGAACTCTGAATGTTTCATTGCTTTCTGAGAATAATTGTAGCAAGAAGAATTGACATCTGTGATGGGTCATGTAGCATCCTGTATCCACAAAACCTGCTTGCTCTCTCCAGTGTATACTTCTTACTGCCTGTAAAAATCTTGTTTTAGCATATTTAAAAGCTTCTCTGATTGAAAGATCCTAACTTCTTCAATTAAGAATTCTGAACTTCTTTTGGAAAGGCTATGGTCTTACTGGGATAGAGCAGACAGCATCTCTGTATGTACATATGGAGGCAGGTGTATTTAGGTGTGAATGTGCGTGCCTCAGTGTTGTGGAGTGTATTATCTATTTTTCCTAGTGTTTCTTATTTGAACTTCTAAATGTGTTTGTGTCCTCTAATTGCAGCAGCTTCTAGTTCTTAGTGATTTCTGTTCCTCCAGAAAACTGACCGTCTCATAGGGTAGAAAGCATGTTGAACAATTTTATATGATAGGACAGACACTAGTGAATGCTAAAGACAGCTCTCATTTAGGATTTGGGAAAACATAGAAGAATACAGAAGGATAAATAAATATACCAAAGGGAGAATTGTAAGGAAAAGGAAAACTGGCAGTACATGGAGGCCATACCTGCATTTACTTTGCTCCAGTCTTGTATCTGTACAGCAAATGTTCATGAGACAACTTCAAGGACAAACTGTTTGATGCTAGTTTCTAAATTCCTTAATAAGAGCCCTTAAGTAAAACCTCGAGTTTAATCTTCCAAGCTCTGAGATATTCATTGTGCTTCTGTATTTCTCAGTTCTCATTAAAGTTTTGGATGCTAAGGCACTTGATAGCTTGAATCCTTGATGTTGAGTGGTTTCGCCAACAATTTCATAGCTGCTGAGTGGCAGTTGCGCACAACAGATGCTGTGCATCTCTGAGGATACCTTTAATTCTCCCAAAATGACCATGCACAAAGTTGCATTGATTTCACTCAAGGTGTGAGCTTAAATTTAAATATGTGCAGAGCGATATATATATGGGGTATGGTTTTTTACACTCATTGAGTCCTTCAGTTAAAGCAGCAGTATTTAAAACCATTCAGCTAATTTCTGACACAAATCCCAAACATTGTGCTTTCCTTTCTTCCAGACTAAAGAAGGACAAGTTTATTTAAGTCATACCACTTGTGGTGGTATTCATTTAGGTGGAGTTTGGTAGGCCAGGACATGTTCTTTCCAGTTGTGCTTAGCTCAAATTCAGTGAAACTGCAGCTCTCCTGCATTAGAAGAAAGAAAAACAGTAGGGGTGAATGCCGTGAATTAATTGTCTACCTAAAGAACTGAAAGCTCTCCTGTGTTTACAGACTTAGAGTTGAAGATGAGGGAAAAAGGGCTTATTCAGAACCTACAGAATATAATTCTTTCTACTGACTTCAGTGAGTTTTAGATCAGACCCCGAGTGCACAGTATATGAGAGAATGCTATCCTGAGCAAGGAAATTTAATTCCTTTCATATTTTATTTTCACTGCTTTTGTATCTAATCCTGTCTAGTATCTTTTTTACTTTCCTTTTTTGAGCAGAAAGTGCTCTGATGTCTTGCATGCAACTTGGAGAATAATAATTATTTCTAGGGTGCAGTTTTTTAGCTGAATGTTAGGAGGAAGGAGGAGATAACAAAAAAAACAGACAAGTAATTTTCATGGGGCCTCGTTCTTTAAACCTTCAAGGAAGTAGTGGACACATTTGTGAGTTTATTGTCTTAAAGAAAAGAATAACATTAGAATGCACAAAAAATAGAAAAGATAGGAAAAGACAAAAGAAAAGAAATATGAAAGAACAGCAAGGTTATTTTCCATGGATTTCTCTTTTTCTCTCCTCCGTTCCTCCTGTATTCACAATAGGTTTCCTAAGATCTGATCACTCTCTATGGGATAAGGTGAGATATGAAGTGCATTTTTCCTTTGGAAATATACTTTTTAAATTGCAAGGTACACTGGATATTATGGGAAGAGAGCTTGTTTGATTTCACAGCTGACAAATGAGATTCTCCACCTTTTGTGTACTCCAAACCAATTTAAAGGTTGAACTTTTACATAAATCAAAGAGGGCCACTCATGGACTTGGAAATGGATGTGGAAATAAGAGAGAACTGCACGTGGGGAGTGAGGCAGGATTTGAAAAAATGGGAGATAACACAACTGAAGGCTGAGTGTGTTAGAAGAGGTATTTGACAACCCTAAACTAGAATTGCAGTACATGCTCTAAATTCACACTGGCATGCGTTGATTACATTTAGGCATCATCCTGTCCCTGAAAGCACAAATGGGGACTCTGATTCATTTTGAACGTTATGCTGTTCTTAGGGCTGTATTCCTAGTAAGGGAACAAAAAGCAGATCCAGTAGTGCTGAGAAACAAGGCATTGATTGCTCTATCAAGTTACTACTGAGCATGTGAGAACCTGCCTTCTTTGCTCTGCGTATGTATATTTGGAGGGTCTTTTTAAGAACTTAGATTAACTCTGAAAGAAATGTTTTTGGAAAATCCTGTAGAATGCAACTTGGAGGTTCCTTGAGCAGTGGTTTCCTTTTTCCTTACACCAAGTGAACAGCTTCCTATTTCTAACAGTTTCTTCTTGTATGGTTTTGGCCTCTGCTTTTCCCTCAACTCCAGCCACATCATGTGAAGCCAAGGCTTTCTAATCTGTTTGTAATACATATCAAAGAGGAGATTAAGTTTAAAATGAGAATAGAAAATAGTACCTGGCTCACTCAGATAAGGCTGAGACAAAGCCAGAACAGTTCTGATCTTCGTAGAGTCCTCATTATTATTACTGTCATCTGTTTACCTCTTACCTCTGCCATTTAAGTACAGTTACAGTTCAGAAAAGCGGCAGTGAAAATTACCTTATAGGATGTGATATTCGTTCTCTGTCAGTGATGCCCAACTCCACTTGGCTAGCTTCAGAAATCAAAGGATTGCCCCCATGCACTGCCCTCCTAGAAGTCTCTGGCGTCAGAATTGTTACCTTTAATCTTTCAGTCAAATTGACTGCTACTTTTGGCTGCAAAACCATCACTGGCAATAGAGAACATGGAAACAAAACTTTTAGGCAGAATTTAGTGTTCTTGCAAAACAATCATTTTGTTTATATAGCAACATTATGGCAGCTTCAACAGAATTCAGTGATTTTAGTAAGTTCTTTCCTTCCTTTGTGTAGGCTGATACAAACAAAACAGTCTTACACCTTTGAACGTTTGGTGTAAATAACTGCAACTTGGAAGAATAGATTTCCACTATTATAATATTGTTGACATCATTATTGCTAGTATGATCTGCCAGTTTTTTAGGGCTTTGCATCACAACTAAGAACTATTTTCCTTTCTGCCAGCATCTTGGCTGGATGTGAGCTACGATAGAGGCAGCTGGTAGCCGAAGCTATTGGGCAGTCATGGGGGGAAAATGAAGAGCTTGTGACTGCCTGCATTCTTCCTTTTGATAGCCAGGTTTCTCCAACAATGAAACAGACGCATCCTCAATGAGTTACTGTATATGCATGAAATAGAAAGAAAAAAACAGTTTTATACCCAGATTTTCAAATGGGAAGATGTAAAGGTTGTAGAACAAACCATTACTCATAGTTATTCTGGTTATAGAAAGAGTCATTTCAAAAGGAACAGTTTAAAGGTGAAACAACAGTGACGGCGGGCAGTATTTGATAGCAGCCTGTGTCCAAGGTCCTGAAGAACAGTAAGTTAATGCATTGTCCACATTCTGGAGTCAGAAATGAAACTGACATTGTTACTTTCCTGAGATTTTATGGTTTAGAAAGAGCTATTCGGTGAATTAAACAATTTCCTTCATCTCAGCTGGTCATAATGTTTTGTTTCACCTTTATGTAAGTATGTCTATATACTAATTCTGATAGAAGCTTGAAAGATATGGATTTTAGTCCATTTGGGAGTTTTGGTACAATTCAGGTAGGACCACTCATTCTTGAATAACAGTTATCCAAATTAATGTAGATGAAATTGATCTCTTTCCAACTTTAGCTAATTCACTCAGCATACTTGTTGGTAAGTGTCACAGAGAGATGATTGATGTCCTCTTAGATGCACGTGGGCTATGCAGAATGAAGATAAAGATTTTCTTGCCTGATTTTCAAAGATGGAAGACTGGTGCAAATAGGAAAAGCAGACAAACAGGATCTTACTCTGTGTCCAACTGCCATTATATTTTTATGTCTTGTCTTTTGCAAAGAAATAAGAAAGATTAAGAATATGCCTTTTTTTCTGGGGAAAGACTGTGTGAAAGGAAATAATTTATTAGAGATACTCTGAATACCTCTCTGTATATTAAATGGCAAGCACTTGACATCTCCTCTTACTGTCAGCCATGCTACAGCTTTCTTGTTCTCACCAAATGGAACTTTCCTAAAGAATAATCAAAGCCTTTTTATTTATTTATTTTTTCCTTACAGCTATTTTTCTCCATTCAAGGGAGGGAAAATGCATTTGGCACCCTGAGATAACCAAACTATTAAAACAGGAGCAAAGACATAGAAACTGTCTGCCCTCATACTGCCCAGAATTTCCCTACTCTTACAGAGTGCTTCTTTAACTTTGCATTTTGCTCACAGTCTGACCATACTGGTATTGAACTTCCAGTGAAATTAATCTATTGCAACTTGGCTTCTAATTAGATTAAAGCTGCAATGCTAGACATCTTCTTTGGAGTCCTCTTAGGAGAATCAGTGGGCAACATGGAAAATGTTACAGCAATGTAAGTAGGAAATAGGGAGATAGACAAGTATGCCTGCAAAATATAGGGGTCAACTCCTGCCCATGGAGAAATATACTCTGCTTTGTGCAGTGCGTCTTCAAGTCATGACCCTTCTCAACTTCTACTTAAGAAAGGGCAACTATCAATTTTCAAGGACATACCAAAAGCAGCTGAATCCTGTATTTTATCACCTTTGTGGGCAATTTTCCAATCATGCTGCTGTATTTACTCATGATGGCTGAATCTAGAGAACAGAAAAATAGTGCAGCACTCATTCACAATTTGAACCACACACAGTTCAGTGCCTAGGAACCTTATTTTATGAAGGCAGTTGAGATTTATTACTTCAGTGTAAAAGGTAATGAATTAGCCAAATATATATGTAGAATATTGCCATTTTTGGAATTAGAATTTGTTCTGGTTTATATTATACTCTGTGTGGATATGTCTAAACTTCAGTATCCTGGCAATATCCCAGTTCAGTGCTGGCACATACCACTCGCTCCCATTTTGGTTTGCATAAATCCATGAGTAAGGGCTAGAAAGAAGCCACGTTTTGCATCTGAAGAGTGACAGATCTGGGAGATCAGTGGACTACGAGAAATGCACCTGTCATATGGTCTTTCTACAGCATCTGTTGTAAAGAGCTAAGGGAGAGTTTCAATAAGCTGAATTATTATTTTTTTTAGAATTTTTGCTTCTGGGATAACTGCTTTTTCATGTATGGCAAAGACTTGAATGAATATGGAAACTCATCCTTCTAAGTGCCAGGAAACTCTTTCATCACATTACCTGTAAAAACATAGTTTGATTAGCAGGAATCTGATTTATATAGGATTTAGGGAAGCAGAAAATTATCAGTAAGTATATATATATATTTCTTTTCCGCTTGAAAGGGACATGGCTTTAGACTCTGCTTCTTTGACTCTTCTATGACAAGAAACAAAACAAGTGAGCCACAGGGCAAAGTTGAAACACCCCGTTGTTTTTTTTAGTGGCATAGAGCTTCTGATTAGAGTCATGAAGTTTGTTACTGTGATTTAACTCTGTAGGTATCCCATCCTTGATCTTTTGCCTGAGAAAAACTGACGGAAAAAATTCCACTTGTCAGAGGTAAGAAGTTGACACCCTTGTGACTTTTATTGCAATTGCACTGAAGTAAGAGTAGGGATGGTGGAAACAGCCTTGGCAAAGAAGAAGTATCAGGCAAAGTGCAGGTGACAGTGCAATTTATCACATGGCTGTGAAATGTATTAGTTGCCTATCACCCTCAGTTATGTAAAACAAAGAGAGAAAGAATTGATTAAACTATGACCTCTTCCATCTACCAGCTGTCATTTTAGTTGTTGTGACAGAGGCTAGTGTGTAGTCATTAAATGCACAGACTCAGTTTCAGGTTCGAGCACTATATTAATGTGGTCTGTTGTGTGGTACCTTTTCCTATGAGGAAAGTTCTCCTGTGTGTACATCACCACTCTGGAGTTAGCTGCTCATCCATCGCAGTGGTCTGGTTGATCCTTGTACAATGACTCACTCATCTTCCTCTTTTGGCCCTAGCCTTTGTACTCATGTCATTGGCTCAGGATCTTCGCTTCAGCCATCACAAAGTTCTGATTTCTTCTGAACAGCTGAACATCGTAACCTATAGGGAGAAGAGACAGGTTTGTCTTTTCTAACTTCCCAGCCCTGGGGGACAATAGGAAACTATCTTCAGAAGTTTAGATATAGAGAGAATTATGGTTGCCTCTGTGACAAAAGAATTCAAAGTAGCAAGTCATTTAGCACCAACACTTCTGGGGAAGTTTGACAGGTTTCCTATATCGTCTGTGTTTCCATCTGGTTAGTCCAGATAAAGCTTTAAAAGAACCTCTTTTCCACAGAAGCTTGATATATCCACCTCCTATTTACTGTTCAGGAAGATGGATAGCTGTAGTGGTAAAACAAACTTTAAGAAGATAGCTGCTAATTATGAAAATTAATTAGTGAAGTTTCACGAGCTCTTTAATCAATACAGATAACTACCTGACCTGATTTAGTAAGTGAGCTACAGGCAGGCCCTGTAGAGCAAGCATTGCAATATTAGTATATTGTTACTGCAGCAAGGAGTTATGAGAGGTGCTATAAACCTTTACAGTGTACGGGTCCATCAGACCTTTGAGAATCATTCGAGTATTTCATCCATCCAGGTGTATTCAGGATGAATACAAGAGTTATCCTTTAGTTGTCTGCATATTTCTTTATTCATCCTCGTGCCAGATTATCTGAGCAGCTAATGTGGAAGAGTAAATCATCCATGGATTATTGGCATGGATTTCCTTGGGATTTCTGGGTTATCAGTAGGCACTAGAATGAGTATATGAAAGGACAAGGTAAGTCATCAAGGCTTGTCTTTGAGGGATTAGAACTGAATGTAATATATAATCACTGGATAGTAGAAAAATTATTTTCCTTAGAGGTTCGTCTTGTGATTGTGCAGCAAATGACCTGATCTGAAAGCATCTCTCCTGAGCAGTTACTCTTAGCATCCTTTCCCATAGAAGAGCATTGGGACAGAATAGAGTACTTTTCTAGGGAATCAGATCACCCTGTTGTTACAGTCACCTACATCCTGCGGGGAATCAGATTACCCTGTTGTTATAGTCACCTACATCCTGCAGGGAATCAGATTACCCTGGTGTTAGAGTCAGCTGCATCCTACTGTCTTTCATAAACATCTCTGTGCTACACATGAAATAGTTGGGAAAGGATGACTACCCACGGTCTGGCAGAAGGTCGGTGTTGAATGTACGGTAATCTGATCCCACTGTATAAAAACCCAATTGTTCTGATTTTGGAATATTGCTGCTGTTGGCTTTCCTGGGACAAAAGTGTAAGGAATGTGTTCATTTGCTTCTGGGTAGTCTCAAAGATCAAAGCTTCTGCATCTAGACTTGGTCTGTCTGTGGTTGTATTTTGTGCTGATTTGCATTTGAGAAATGAAGCCAGTAAGAGAAGTGAGGAGTAAGTCCAGTGAAATACAAATAAAACACCTACAAAGTGATGCGTGGTTTCAGCAGGCCTCTGGAGCAAAGAAAAGTGCTGTCAAGCTGCTCATATTTGTGCCTGCTATCAGTAGCCACACAGGACCTTCCTGGTAGCTAAGCAACATCCTGAATGTACAAGCTATTCTTTTAGACTTTTTGCATTATGGGCATGCTCTAAGATAAGCGGCCAGATATGAGAGAAGCCAGCAGTTGAGGTGGGGACTGGAATCTAGCCATGTGAATGTGAGCTAAAGGGGAAGGAAAGTGCTGAGAATTTAGATGAGTCCTGGGAAGCTTACAAGAGGCCTGTACAAAATTTGGTAAGTTCACAGAACCTTTGTGTGCCTGGGAGTCCCCAGTCTCTATCTAATACAGGTCTGCTTATGTTGATTATAGACTTTCGCCTGCTTTAGTTGCCTGAGTCTATTAGTCGCCAAATTAAATTTAGTGTAAGTAATAGAGAAGCACTTTCAGGTAGTTTTGTTCAGCAAATAATGAAGAGCAGCCTGAAAATCAACTTACCTATCCATTTATTCTGGGGATAAATGCCGGAGAAAGTCATAATAGCAATAACTGAGATTTATTTAGCTCCTTTCATTCAAAAGAATCCCGGAGGGTTTTTCTCACAGCATACAAAGAAATTGCTCGCTCCCTGTTGAAATCCAACACTTCTGGGGTGGAACACAGCAACTGTTCTACACCAACAAGAACTACATCAAATTTGTTAACGGGGGGAAAAAAGATATGGTAGTATTTTATGCAGATGTAATGCAGTCCTCTCCAGAATTTGGCTAGTGTATTGGATTTAAAAATAAATAAATAAATGCTTGAAAGAAAGGACGGGTTAATCAGGACCGTGATTTCATGTCTTATCTGAAAGATAGCTCCATGTTGGGCACTGGTTCAACAGAAACTATCAAGGAAGAGCATTCTACATTAATTACTAGTTCTTTACAACATCTGGGTTTTCCTTAGAGGCCTGTTTGTCTTCCAGATTCAAACTCTACTGGTTCATAAGAAAACATGAGATCATACCCTTAATGACTTGCATATACTGGTTTACCAGTCTTAATCAAAACTGGATTTCCTTTAACTGTATTGTCTTGCCAAAAACTGAATTAGGTGTATGGTTCTCAGAAAATATCTTTGGGAACTTGAGAAGAGATACTGTATTTTATTGCTTGACACAAACAACACAACTGCCCACAATACATCCACTGCTTCACGATGACCACAGCGTTGTTAGTGCAGGTGAGATCATGTGGAATAACTTACTGTTACATGAACAAGAAAGAGTACTTTGCATGTACTTTAAAGTGATGAAAATGCATGCGTATGCACAATAGAGGAGGATGCTTCCCTACAGACCTTTCCTGTTGTGACAGAGTTCTCCATGTCTGCACATTATCTGTCCTAGAGTTTTTTCATCGCTGTATTAGGCTGCTAAACTCTACTGCAAAGTAATAGCAAGAAAAATACTATTCTATATATACACATACCTCTACCTATTAATTATCAGAGAAGAGTCACTGAAGTTTAAGCTAGTTTTCTCTCTGAGTGCTGGGAGAGCTCATATGTATACAGCTGATGCATAGTGGAAGCTGGCAGAAATATTTGCTTTCTGAGTGACCTTCCTAACTAATGAGCAGTTGCGAGTTACAGTCACAGAATAGATAAATCAGGAGGCAGTTGCAGAAAAACTTAGAAAATGATAGTAGAACGTAGAGGCATCAATCTTTCTGCTTCGGCTTTAATATCTCAAGCCTGCTGATCCAGGCTAGAGACAGGAAATCCCTGGTGCCAGTTATAAAATGAGTAAGGCCAACTCTTGGGACGGCTGGGTGATTGCAGGTAGAAAACTCTAAGCATCAAGTCTTCCTTGTTCTGCTGTTTCTTATGTTCCTTGTTTCTAATGCATTCTTCTTATGACCTCTTTCTCCTGCCACATTTTAGCACTTGTTCTAGCTACGCATATAGCAGTGGTGCAGAGTTTTGTATGTTTATTTAAATCAGGAGAAATGTTGATGAATCTCCTTGTGTTGGTTGGTCAAATATTAATGAAGGTAGAAGTTGAAGACAGGACCGGCTACATTTTTGGTACATAAGATCAGAACAGCAGTACTTTCTTCTGTCTTCAATCATGATTCTTACTAACCAGCTTCAGAAGGCAGAGTACAACTGGTCCTTTGCTGTTCTCTGGCTGTTTGCCTTATCTAGCCAGCAGGACTACTGGTGAATGTCAGCAGTACTGCAGATCGCTTTATTTCCTTAAAAATATCTCAGTGATAATGCTGTTTGTCTTTCCCTGATAACGTTTGAATCCATTAGCCAGCTGCAAACAAATGTGGGAGAAAGGGTAAGTCTTATTCAGATTCTAGAAGTGTTTTGAAAACTGGTTTTAGAGTGGAGCAGAGAGACCCAGAGCACATTGCCACTGGTGTGAGGAAGGCAGAGCTCAGCTGGTATGTGTCCTGTGTGCAGCAGTGGACTCACTGGCCAGTTGGCATACTAGTGTTGGCCAACCTATGTATTGTTTTGGACTCGCTTCCATGCTGTGGTGTTCATGGAGGGTTTGACTGAGGAACTGGGGCTGCTGCAGACCCATGAAGTGAGTTAGATGAAATTGTAGGAACTCAGGCTTTGCTCGTCCCGTTTGCTGTGAAACTTTAAAAGAAAATCTTGTTAAGAAAATGCTGCTAAAACTACTTGACAGCAATCATTTATGAAACTAATGGGCTGTTTGAGGCTGAGCTCTCCCCCAGATCCAATGGCTGTGAGCCAGAAACTCTTGCATTTTTCATAACGTGCCTACAGTAGTGGCTCTTACATCTTTGTGCTTTGGTTTTGCTGTCTGTAGAAATGGGAATAATAAATCATAGCCTCTACAGTGAGGTGTTTTAAGATTGTTCTGTTTTCTCTTGTGTAAGTCAATATTATGAACTGATCAGTGTAATTTGTGATTATTTTTAGTTACCTCAAGCCCAGCCTCTGTGAAGGCCAGATAACTTGAAGCAAGGAGCTTTGTTTACCACTCCAGATTGTTCTTTCAGTACACATGAGAGTGAAAGACTAGGAGAAGTGACCCATTCAAGGCCTTGCATGTGATTTGCCCTCATGTTGAAAATGGTGCCAGGCAAGTGTCACCCTTCTTCCTCCAAAGAGATACCAGCAGAGAGAATAGGGCTTCTGTCAGCTGAGCTCCTGCCATCTGACTTAGCTCCACACTCCTTAAACTGTCCCAGACAATCCTGGAGGAAAATGATTAAGGAATGCTGAACTGAAATAAAGAAAGAAAAATGAGGGAGGAACTTTCCAAGGGCATGTTGGAAATCTAGGCCAGGATTTACATAGAGCCTGATGCACTGGGTTTTGATACAATTGGTATTTGTCATCTGTGTCACAGGAGGTTTTCTGTTTTACAGATTAGCACTGCAGTTTTAATGATTACTGGCAACCCTGTGCAACACATGGGTCTGAGGAAGCCGGGCAGCCAGGTGGTTAAAAAGCATCCTAAAATGATGCTAGATGTATGAACAGCTTAGCTCCAATTTTTCATTTGTCAGCTGTCTAGACCTTGTTGAGCTGCATCTAAAGAATGGAGTCAAAATATTTCTCACCGTAATGGAGTAGCTGTAAATGATGCCATAAATATCGAAGCAAACTTGGGAATCACCAGTGCTTGGCTGCAGCTTGCATATGGGGTATGACATATTGCTATTCAGGAGAGTGTAATTGAGATCATTTTCTGTGAGAAAACACAACTTTAGTTAAATGGATCTCTTTCGGGAAATGAAAGAAGTTTACAACAGTCCACCTTGACAATGTATTGTACTGGCACCAATCCTTTTTGGGAGTGTTTTGTTTTTTGTTTTTTAAGAAAAAAAAAGATTAAATTTTATGTTACTTCTATTTCTTTTTCATCTTTTCCCCCCCATCACTTAAGGATTAATAACACAGAATATGCCATTTGTTTTGAAATACGTGTTTTGAGGTTGAGAGTCGTAGTAGCTGTACATTCTAATTTGATGAAATTTGGAGCTGTGACTAGCTCTCTTAAGCCTCTGCATGATTGCAGATAAGAAAGAAAGGCTTTCATACCCGACTTTGTGTATGAAATTCTCTGGTGCAAATTGCTTCCCTGTCAATTTGACTGACCACTGGTAAATAACCTGAATTGTGGGCTTGTGCCAGTCTGTGTCAGAACTGTTTCACCTGTCTTGTACAGGCTGTAAATCCAAGAGCTGCATTTCCTGGGCACAAGGGTTAAAAGGTGTAGAAGAGAATACAAAGCTTTTATTTATGGCATTGCCCAAAGACTGTCAACAGGGAAATAATACTTCCTTCTTATAAACACTGTTACGCTGTAAGAGAAGTCAACATGAGTTCTGCTCTCAGCCTCAGTGGGAGCAGGACTGGATCCAGAAAAGTATATCATGTATTTCTTCTTTTTACCTTTGCTCGCCCAGCCTGTTGATATACAACTGAGAAGGCTTTTGGTTGTCTCACGCTGATGTATGTTATTTGCAGAAACTTAAATAGCTCCAATTATTGTTACTATTATTATGGCAGGGCCTCCAGACCCCAATTAAGATTTTGGGCCATCATGGTTTGACATTGTGTAACTATAAAAAGAAACATTGCTCCCTGAATTCATGACTCCCTGAAGTTGTGTGCATACAGTGCATGAAGAACAAGTCTTTTGTCATAGAACAGTTTAGCACTTCTTACTTCAACGCATAATTATTAATGGAATTAGTGTCTCCATGCAAAGTAGTTTCTTTGTTGACTTCCTCTTAGAACTTTTCCATTTTCTTTCTATGCCAAGATGACCTTTTGGTCAACGTGAATTTCTGAACTCTAGGGAAATCTGACTGTGCCCTTTCTGTTGTTTAAATCATTCTTTCTCCTCCACATTCTCTCTTGGATTTTGTTCTGCTGCAGCATATTCTCAGTGCACGAGTCAGGAAGAATGAGAGGGGAAAAATGCCTTTGCAATTTGAGATTTATCAAAAGCTTTTCATTCTGGGATGATGGCAGGGAAATTGCATCATCTGTATATCTGTCTGGGGAAGAGAAAGCAGGCTGGGAAAGGTTTCTGCAGAATGATGGATTCTGGTGTCAGTGTCTGTTCCAAAAAAAACCCCAAAAAGTGCATGTGGAGATACAGAAGAATTAAAAAATATGCATGGATATAAGGGACTACTTTTTGGCAGCCGTAGCTGAGGTGATAGTTAGGCCAGCATTGTTTCTGTTGTCTTTGAAAATTCAGATAGATATATCCAATTGATCTCAAGAGGGAAATCAAAAGGAAAGCCTACCTTTGTTCTTGAATTGGTCTTCAATTACAGCTCAGTATTGATTTCATGAAATTATTAGGCCAGACTCATGTCTGGTTTAAAAAGCTCTGTTAAGATTTCATGGAATTCCCTGATCTCTCCCCTTTTTGAGGATCTGGCTCACTGCTGTTATCGCTGCTTTCGTAGCCATGGCATCTCAATTCCTGGCCAAGCTGTGGTTCTGGTACTGAATGTAATGCAGATACAAAGGCTTTCTGTGAGAAACTGAAAAACTTAGAACACGTTCTCGGTTGACACAGTGGTTGCTGTTTGGCTTCTGGTCAAACCTAACAGAGGTGCAATGGGAGGTGCAACCAGAGGTGCATTTGCTTGTGTGTGGATGTGACTCTTGTTCTATTATTATTATTTATTGGAGTCAAATAAAACAAACAAACAAACAAAATGCTGATCACAGAATGAAAATGCTACGATTTTACCTATAGCTTTTATAATATAGAAGAAATTGTGGTGATGTAGGAGGGAACTTTTGACAGGTGGACTAGAGGATTTTAGTGGTCTTTTCCAACCTTAATGATTCTGACTTCCCAGTGCACACACAGACTGCCATTAATGAAATTAAAGAAAAAAAGCATTAGTGTGGCAGCTCAAATAATCTTTTACTGAAGGAGATGTCTTGCATTTCATTCTCAAATCCCTGGTAGATTGATGTAAGAGATAAGATATGTATGGGTTTGATCCAGTATCCCATTTCCTGCATTCCTGAGATAGATTATCACTCGTCCTTAGATGGTTTCCAATCTTCTTCCCACTCCAGGCTGTACATCTCTGCTTGTTCTCCTTCACTGTGTCTGGTTTTTGTCTTGCTCTTGAAGCCTCTGTGCCATGTCTGGCTAGCAGAAAACCCAGCCAACCAGGAGATAGTGAATAGTTATCTGCCAGCTGAGTGCATTGAAATGTCTGAGCGCTAGTTCCACTGAGGTCAGCAGGAGGACCCAGTCTGAGATGTGAACAGTCTTCCTCTTTAGAACAGAGGGTGCCGAAGCAACCTAGATTAAGCATCTAACTTTAAGGTGCCAAGCAGTGGGCAAAGCAAATACCACCTGCCCTGCTGTAAGCCAATTAGACCTTACTAATGGGCTGCTAGTTCCTCCCAGAGGGTAGAAATCTGTGCCTACTCTTTTTCTTTTGAGTCCCACTACAAAACTGTTCTCCAACCTGGACTTGATTCAAGAGCCTCAGTGGTGGTTGGCTGCAGCTTTTCACCAGTAGCTCATGAAGTTACAGCCTTCGTTGTGCAGAGGATTCCCAGATATGTCTGCTGCTCCTCATAGGTGTGCAGTGAGCTGCAGCGGGGCTTCAGTGTTCTGCCCTTATGCAGAATGGAACCTACTTTTGAATAAGGCATATTGAAAATAAAAATAATCAAAAGAAATAAGGCAAATTGTCACTGTCCTCTCCACTTAATCTTTCAAGAAATGTTGTAAATCTTTAACTGGAAAAGGCCTAGCAGCAGTCATTGCCGCATTGGGGAAAATGAGGTATAGAGCTATTTTTAAACACACTTAAATAGCACCAGACAGATTCCATTTATAGAAACTTATACTTGTCTTCTTCTGTGCCTTGAAAAGGATAATGATCTCTGTAAAGTAATGATCCTCTTGTCATAAACAGAATCCCAAGTGCTGAACCTGGTGCCCTCCTTTATATTTCTATTAGGTTTTTTGGTCTGACTTCCATCATTTACTTTCCCCCCAATCCTTTAAGCAAAGGCAATGTGGCGACTTATTTCCATGCTCTCTTATTTTTCTTCTTCGTTACAAGAAAATTAGAAGCTAGGGAAAAGCTGCTTGTGGTGCTAAATGGTTACTAGCTAACAAAGCTGCAAAAGCCATACATGGTGGGTTTTTTCCCATAAATCAGCTGTGGAGGGAATTAGGTGGCAAGAGATGGAAGGGCGGTGTTTAATCAACTCCTGTAGGAAATCATTAGCTGCACACCCTCCTTCCATCGCTGGCTCATTCTTCATTCCCAATGGCCACTTGGCCACTAGACCATTAACATATCTCCAGAGGCTTTCTAAATGCAGTGAGAAAACATGGAAGCAATGAAATATCTGCATGCGATGCAGGCAAGAAGTAACAACAACAACAACAAAGACTGAAGGATTTGCTTATCTTTTGGTAGGGTTTTTTTTTGGTTTACTTTTTCTACTTCCTTCTTTATGCTCTCCCTCTCTCTAGATTAGAAATATACGTTGTTAAAAGACCAGTGTGACCTGCCATCTGAAAAGCTGCCTCTCCCTTCTACCAAATAAAAAGAGACAGAAGATTTAGTAGTAACATGAGCTCGAATAAGATTTTTTTTTTATTAGATTTACTGTATGTTCTCATTTATGGGTTTGTCGATTTCATGGCCTTTTGCACAATCTACCATTGCAATCCAATTTCTGCAAAACTGATCAGAGATTAAGTTTTTCACTTAAGTGGCACACGCACACACACACACACAGAGAAAATCGGGTCACAATTTATTTGCAAAAAATTCAGGTCAAACCAAACTCGTGCTACTCAGCCAGTGTATCACAGCTCATCAGGGTCCCATAACTCAGCTGTGTGTCTCACTTGCAAAGGTTAAGACAAAACTTCATCTTCTGCTGCCAGTTCTTTATTTGATCTGAATGAAACCAGCTCTCAGCCTCCAGTGAGATGAAAACCTGGTGGAGGGGGAGCAGTGTGACTTTTGTCGGAGTCTGTATGCAGTGGAGAAGGGATTTCTGCTCTGGGTTGTTAATCCTGTATCTTTTACAAGGCTCGTTTTGCATTAGCAGATACATTTAGTGTGATAGTTTCTTAGGTATTCATACACGTAGCTGTGGAGAGTGCGTGCATCTGTGTATATGGATGTGCTATCCATGTGATAACTTGCAGAGCTCCGTGATGAACCTCACTGCATTTCTCACCTCATCACCTGTCCCTTGCTTATCAATTAATTTCTCCCATGACTGTTACGAATTGTAATCCAAGCTTCTGCAGATGCTTGCAGTTTCTGTAGCTTGAAAAGCAAGAGGTATCTTTACAAATGAGTTCCAGTGCATTTTCCAGAGCTGTGTTTAATGCTTTATGAATTACAATTTCTTTTTTGTAGCTTCTTGAGTAACTCTAGAGCAAGTTAACGTTCAGTTGTATTTTGTTCATATTCAAATAAGATGATCTGCTCACATCTAGATTTGCAGCTTGTAAGAAATGTGCCTATGCCAAACTCCTGTTGCTTTATAGGCAACATCTGCCAGTTTCTGCATGTGAAGTTAATCGCGTTATCTCTAATTGGAGGACAATATGCCTGTGTTTGGAATGGAATTTCATAGCACGACCTGTAGCACAACAAAAACATGAGCCATATACTGGTCAAGTTGGAAGTACTGTGAGTTTCTGTGAAATCATGCAGCTGTAGCTGCAGAGAAAACCTTACGGTCTTGAATTGTCCTGTAGGTATGAACTCCACAGTTCTGAACTGTACTGGAAATGTCCTTGATCACCTGGACCCTATGCAGAAGGGCCAGTTTAATACCTGCTCTCTGCTTCTTGAGAATCCGTGACATTATTAATTCAAACTGATGGATAACTGGTGGAGTCCCCATTCACAAGTAGAGTACATCCAGCTCTTTGTCATGCTTCCCTTTGTCATGGAGCAAAAAGGGATAACTGGAATCTCAAGTGGGATTAGTTGCATTCAAAAAGAATATTGATAACAAGGTAATACAGAGTGAATAGTCCCAGAAATAGGTTTGCAGTATAGAGGGTGGGGGATCAATTCACATTCTACTTAACAATAATACAAAGGAAATTTATTATGCTTTGCAGAGTAACCTGCCTGGCACGAAGTACTCTAGTAAGAAGGATATCTGGTCAGCTGATTCAGAGTACCAAGTGGTCCAGATTTTTTCTGCTTCTCTATATATGACTGAAAGCCTTTAGAGCAAAGCTGGAGTCGCATCCCCTTCCTCTTGCGAGGAGCAGAGATTGAAGATTCTTTCAAATGAATTCTGCTCCCAGAAGGAAGTACACCACTTTGAGGATACAGTTTAACTTATCTGTACAAGACATATTTCTTCTTCTTTTTTTCCCCATTTCATCTTTAGAATTCGGTAGTATTTTATTTGAGCATTAACTGGCACTCCATCATACCCTGACTCCTTACAGTGTCTGCAAACCCAATATGAAACAAGAAGCCAGTCTGATAAGTAGAGAATACGCTTTAAGAAGTAACATCTCATTTGTCAGACGGTGAAAGAAATATAGAACAGAATGATCAAAATGTGCCTGTGTGTTAGCCCTGATGCCATTTTGCTTTGGTGAACTGAAAAGGTTTCTTAAAGCAAAAGAAGGTAGTGGCAACCCACACCTTACTTTTATCAGCTGTTGCAAGAAGAGTGCTTCTGTCCCAGAAAACTCTTGTCTAATTCTCTTTATCTGGGTCCTGGGCTAGAGGTGGAAGTGTGGAAATATGGAGTACTGTTGCACTTTTAGTTCTTCTACAGATACCGTCTGGTTTTAGATTTGCCTTGACTTTCTTTTTACCTCTCTTGAGCTGGGGGAAGTGAAGCAGCTTCTCTATTGCATCGCAGACTGCACAGAACTCTTAGGATTCTCCTGCTGTCTCAAGATTCCTTTGTCAGGTATGTGAAGGATTGTCTGGTGGAGCACGTAATGGAGGAATGCTAGGAGAAGTAAAAGACTCATCCTGAGAAATTCAGAATTGCTTAAAGGCAGCTCAGGAGAAAGGTGCTAGAAGCTGAAAGAGAGGCAAAAGGCATCATGAGAAAAAGCGCATGAATCTGTGTGCTCCACAGGCATACATCTGACTTATGGTTTGCAGTGAGATTTGACAGAGAGATTGTAAAGAAGCTCCATTGTAGAGAGAAGATGATACCTTAGAATCATAGGGGTGAACAACAGCAGGGCATCAATCAGTCTATTCACACTGTAATTTGGAAGAGAAAATAGTGTTTTGTCTCATTTTTTTTTATGTGGAAGGAACTCTGTTTTGTTTGCCTTCCAGTGGACAGCCTCCTTTTTGTGTTAATGTAGATTTACTTAGACAGATTGTCACCTTTACTGCTATGGCTGGCCTGGCATCATCATATGCACAATGAGACAGGTGTGCATCTCTTGACCTGAGTGACAAGATTGGTGCTAGGGAAGGTCTGCAGAAGCAGCTGTGCATAGACCTACATGGAAACTGGCCAGCAGTGACATGGCAGATATTGCTTGTGGCTGGTGGAAAGCTAAACTGCAGAATGCTCAGGGGAAAAAAAAAGGATATGTGTCCCCTGTGATCTCTGTTTTATCTCCATTTTCTTAAAATTTCTTTCCTAGTAATCTGATTGGCTCGGCCTGTGAGCAGAACTGTGGACAGAGGAGGCCTGTTGGTTATTTCTTGCTTCTACCCAGGGACTCTTGCCAACCTCGTGAACAAAGGTTGATTCACGTGTTGAAAGAACACGTTAATTTTAGGTATAGTGCAAAAACAAAAATAGCATTTTACAGTGTTTTGGGTTTTTTTTTTTTTTTAGCTGCCCACGTTTCAGTAGCTCTTCCAAACATGCTGGAGGAATAAAGAACTACCAAAAACACAGAAGAGCTGCTGTTTATAAGATTGTAGTAATAGTTTAATATGTGGACAGATGACAGATATTGCTTGCAGTGCTGGCCTTGGTGGAATGTGGGGTGACAGAGCCCAGTTCTGCTGCAACTTGGAAATCCCAATCAATAGGGAGATAGGTCTCACAGTATAGATTTTAGTTTCTTTGTGTCATGCAGAAGACAAGGAATTAAAATTTTGGTGCATCATGGGTTAGAAATTTGGTGGTGAAAAAGGGTCGAGGAATTTGAGTCTATAGCAGATGTCTGAAATGAGAAAAACAACGGGGTAGTGAAAGACATTCTGAAATATGAAACTTCAAATTTGTTTTGTAAGGAGAAATGCCTGCACCACCAGGAGTCTGGTGGGGTGAACAGATCCACAAAGATCCAAATTGAGAGCCATTAATTAGGACAGAACATGATGTCCTACAAAGTTTTGCTTAGCAAATGTATTCCAAGCAGTAATAGTTTTTTTTTAGGGAGTAAGAAGGAAGTTCAAGCAGCCATAATCTTAATAGCTAATGACAACTAAGTGGGGTTCCATAGTCTGCATACATTAAGTTTAAATGCAGATGTCAGGTCTCTGCTGCCACGTTGAGAGACACAGTGCTGTGCATGGGAATATGGCTTGATAAAAAACAAGAGATACTAAGACAATTCTGAAGGCATGTGTTAGAATGATTTCCTCTTTTAGGCCATTGCTTTAAATTCAACTCCTGTCATCTATGACTGGAATGTGTTAGTCTTCAGTAGCTCTTTGACCTACTTGAGGTTAATCGGTGGTTTCAATCCATCCCTCCTTACGTGACTGTTCATATCCAACTGTCGCTATTTCTGGTTTGTCCCAGACAGTCTCTTTGTTTTTAAGCTGGTTGGTTTCAGTGTCCTTGTTTTACAGAGACATAAGGGCTGCCAATGGGCATCAGACCAGTGGCACATCTGGTCTAAGCTTCAGTTGATGAAGAGCAGCCAGGGGGAAATGGGGAGGAAAAGAAAAATAAATTTTTCAGAGCAGACTCCTGTCTCTACATTTACTGTAAAATGAGATTTGGACAAACAGGCCGAACTCTGGCTCTCAAACCAGATGATAGTGAGCAAGCTGTTGTTGTTAGCCATTGTAGCAGGGGTAGAGAACTGGTTGTGAGCTGGGATCCTGCTGTGTTAGGCAACGTGCAGACTTGTAACAGAAGTACTGACTCTTCCACAAGTAGCTCACAGATTATGGGTAAGGCAAGAGATCATAGATGGACAGGTCCAAAATGAGGAGAGAGGAAGCAATGTGCCAATACTAATCAGCAAAATAGTCAGAAATTATAGCCTGTCATTTCCATAATTTAAAAAAAAAAAAATCAAAGCAAATCAGAGTGTTAATGAGCGTTTTGAAGTATGTAACATCCTTTTATGTCTGAGGTGAATTTCAGAGATGCTTGCTTGAAAAGCCAGCAAGCATGCGATGGAGCTGGTGTTGTGTGGTGTTTAGAGAAAATAATTGATCCCTTACCCCCACCTAAAAAGTGCTTGGTGATAAAAAGGTGATGGAGTGCCCCAGTACAAATGAAAATGAAGAGATTGTGTCTTTGCTACCTAAGGCACAATTACTCAACATTGATGCAGACGGTAGCCCTTTGCATGGCAGCTTATCACATATGCTCCAGGATCCAGACTATCTGCCTGTTAATATTCAGATTGAATTGAAAGGTTACCTCTCAGCTAAAGTCTCCAGTTGCTTGAAAAGTCCTACTTGAGAAAAGTGAGAAGCAGACTTCTTACACTTTATGACTATGGTTTTGCTCAGTGAAGGCATTTGAGCTTCTGTCAAATGCTTTTTTTAAGATGGGTCGTTGGCAGTAAAAGAAATTCCAAGCTCTGGTCCAGAGTAGCTGGGATTATCATTTGCTGTCAGAATGCAGAGCACACAGTAACGTCTGCATGTGGGGATGGGAGAGGATTGATTCTATGATGACTCCTATGTTTTGCTTGGGAGGACCTACACCCTTTTGGCTCTTGGGATATATTGCAGTTCTATTTTTGTTTTGATAACTGGAGTCAAGGGCAACCAGGGTTTTTTTTTGTATTGGAAATATCCAAATAAAACTCAATAAATGAACACCAGCTGTGGGCTGCATTCTGTAAGGTCTGAACAAGGGGAAGAGGCCATATAGAGGATGGAGATGGTTTCTGTGAACTAGATACAGCACACAGAGCTGCAGATCAGAATACTTGAGATTTCTGTGGCAGAAATCTGATATTCAGCCATTTGAAATTCCTGTAACTGATAAGATTTTTTGCCTTTGTCTCAGTGAGCGAAAGGTCTTTTTTTTAGCTCAAATTTGCCTGGTCTGGTCTTGTCTTGGAGAAGGTCATTGCAGCTTATAAGAGCAGTATGCTTCTCCTGCCCTAAAAAAATAAAAGGATTTAGGCAGACAAATCCCTTTTGTTCGGGCTCGTGGAGCGATGGCCATGGAGCAGATTGTAATAAGTACTGAGATCTGTTGAAACTGCACTCGACAGCACTAAACGAAATGTTCTCCTCCCACTGGAGGTCAGCAGTGAAATGTTTTATCAGTTAAAGACAATGGGGACATCTCTGCTGAGTGTGACAAGCAGCAGGGCTTGCCATTTTCCTGTCAGCTTCTGATTAAAGTGAAATTAGTTCAAACTTAGATTAACAAAATCATTTTGTCTTTCCTCTTTCTATCTCTTTTTTCATTTCAAATTGTTATTTTTTGTTTTATTCAGAGCCACGTTATATCTCTTCACTAGCATGTATAATTAATCAGAAGTCTCAGGAAAACAACCAGCTCCCAGAGGAAATGCTGTGAAATTGCCTGGTGTTTCCACTATGGCTCCCAGCCTTTTTGGTTGTTTTAAGGAAGAGATTTCTTCGTATGAAATTATTTTCATTTTCCTTTATTTTTCCCTCCTGTCCCTGATGTAGTCTGTTCAGATGCATATGTTGCATTTGATCTCAGTAGGCCTCACATGATTCCAGCCACAGCATCATTTTAGATTTTTATGTCAGCCCTTAAGTGCCATCCAGTCCAATTCATTTTGGGTTGGATGGTGTGGAGTGGGGGAGCAATGTCATTTCCACTGTAAGCAACGATCAGGTTCACACTCACCTGAACCTGAATGTTTGTAGGTCTATGGAACCTGAATGTTCATCAGTCTGTGGGTCTCAGGGAGATGCATCCCAGAGTCCTAAGGGAATTGCAAGATTGTACTTAGAAAGTTCCGTTCAATGGCTCAGTGTTTGGATGGAGGTCTGTGACTAGTGGTGTCCCTCAGGGGTAACATCATCATCAGTAACATCAACAGTGTGATCGAGTGCACCCTCAGCGAGTTTGTGGATGACACCAAGCTGTGTGCTGTAGGCATCATGCCTGAGGGGTGAGATACCATCCAGAGAGACCTAGATAGGCTTGAGCAGTTGGCCCAGAAGAAGCTTGAGAGGTTCAACAAATCCAAGTGAAAGGTCTTTTTTTAGATGACAAGGGTAGGGAAGCTCTGGAACAGGTTGCCAGAGAAGTGTTGGGTGCCCTGTCCCTGACCATTCAGGGTCAGGCTAGACCAGGCTCTAAGCAACCTGATCGAGCTGTAGGTGCCCCTGTTCATTGCAGGGGAGTTGGGCTAGATGACTAGATGAGAGAGACCTATGAATATAGTAGTTCTTGCTCCTTTTTGTAACTGCTAGAAATATCCTACTGCTAAAAGGTGGGGAATTGTTAGGAAAGGAGACTGAAGACTGTGTATTCCCGAGGTAGTCTGTATAAGACCATCTTTGCTGCACAGACAAGAATAGAGCCATCACCTCTGTGGTGACCCAGGCTACTGGATGCTCCTGACCTCCTCCAAGGGCCCTCTGCAAAGTGAAATTCAAATGACTTGGCTCAGCAGTCAGGATATTGCTGTCCTGACTGCAAAACTGCCTTTCTTTTCTGATGGGAAGGGAATGAATGCGACTGTTACTGTGCTGGTTGAGGGGAAAGCAAATGCTTCCAGATTCCTGGTTTTGAATCACAGAAGGACAGTGTGTGTTGGGACAGGATGCTGAGAGCTTTGTCAGTGTCCTGTGGTTACTAAATGCCCCAGGGCAGAGTTCAAGTGTGTACAGAATTTAAGAATGGGTGCATTTGGGACTTCTTTGCTCATGCAAATACAGATTCACAGTGCATCTCGATTTCTGGCTGTGGGACTGAAGATGGTTTTATTTAGAGCTGCAATTTTGCTGGTGACCTGACAGTCTCTGGATATGTTTAAGGGCTGAGGTCTTTATAGCTTGAGGTGTCTGTCAGTAGAGAAAATAAGGGCTCGAGGATTAAAAAGAACAACATGGCAGAGGCTGGCAGGTAGATGTTGGCAGGAAAGAAAGAAAGAGATGCTGTCAAAGTGGGTGTTGTTTGGCACTGGCATGTGGAAGCTAGACAGAATTAAAAGCCGTCTCTCTCTGTAACAAGTGCGCTACCAGTAGAAACACAAAGCAAACACCTCAAAACCAACCCAAGCCCTTATCGCAACCTGGTGAGGAATTGAATTTTCAAAGTGAAAACCGAATCTTTTTCTGCCTTCTGATGTATTGCTAAACTAAAGGGCCCGCTGGCCCACACGTGTGAAAACTCAGCCTAAATCAGCTGTTCAGCTCTCTGTCTGGATCAGAATAGATCCGGCATCTAAGTTAATAGGACAAACATGCTCTGCCAGTCCTAACTGCTGTGTCTGAATGAGTTTGATCCTAAGTAATGGAGTAGAGCTAGAAACAAGGGTCATGATGGAAATAAAAGCTTTTACTGCAACCTCTTTCGTACAGTGGCAGAAGGTGATGTTCATCATCCTAGTCCACTTCTTGGTTTACAGATATCATGTATTCCATGACATGCAAGCACTAGGGGTAGCTTTTCAGGGTAAAATGTAAACAGCAAAAGGAAAGCACCTGGTTCTCTTCAGGTGAGTGAGAGTAAGAAAATGCAGGTTTCCGACTTCAGAGAAGCTACAAAAAGCAAACAGCAGGGAATGTTCCATCAAGTCCAGCTCTTTTTGCAGTTCTGCTCTCTCTACAGCAATTCCGAATGAGCCAATCATTTTCATCACTTAGTTTATGAGATGTTGCAGAGTATTCCGTGGTAGAACACAAACAGGTGATTTCAGATGGACCAGACTGCGTCAGCTTTTCCTTCTCACCCAACACCGGGTAGGAAGCAAGCAATGAGCCTTTAAATTACGCCTCTTCAGATGCGCACTTACTCTATGCAAAACTGTAATCAGACCTGAGTCAGCCTTAATGGCCCTGGTGCCTGTGATGGCAGTTTCCCATAATCCATCACCGCACATTTGCCTTTCAAAAATGTGTTTTAGGCATTCTCCAAATAACGTAACAGTCTCTGCTTAAGAGGAGGAAAGTCATGAGACAAAATAATCAACACTCAGCACTGATGCTAAAACATCGAATTCTGCATCATCTCTGGTGAACCTGTTGCAGTCTTTAGTTACAGGTCTGAGTCTCTGTGTAACTATGAAGATGGGTGCCTGAGAGCTCATACTGAAGAAACGAACCCTTCTCAAACTCGCTGATACTTTGTCCCTTTTAAGCTAAGATTCTGACCAGCAAATCACCGTGCTCTTTTATCAGAGATCATCTGCTGTTCTGAAGGTAATAAAGGACTGTAACACGTTTGCAGTATCTTTTGATGCTGATGTTCTCAGACATAGCAGATGCAGGAGAGAGCACTCAAACCTGCATTTTGTCATTGAAAGTAATTTTGAATCTCAGTGTATACCAATACTGGATAAAGAGTTCCTATTGCTTCCAGAAGTCTGTTTGATAGTGTAATTGTGGAGAAAGCAAAGGAGATGTGGTTTGTCAATACTACCAGCTATGTAGACAGAGAATGAGCGCTTTTCAGATTTATTGCTGTTATTTTGAGTATATTTCTTCTGGCTTCACATTTTTTGCCCAGTCCACACTCATAGTGATCCCACATTTCTCCCTGCTCTCAGATTCAGATTATGGGGAGATGAAAGGGCTGAGAGTTGGTGCTTTTTCTGTGGCTGTACTATTATTTGGCAGTCTACAAAGTGAAATATGGAAGGCTTCACAATATGAAGTGCTAGAGCTAAAGCTGAGGTCCTTGCACTTCAGGACAGTTGTCTCAGCTGCAGCACAGACACACACTGATGTAACATTGTTGCTGTTGTGTAGCTCTTGGGTGGGCTGTAGGATGTCATCTATCACTTTCTCTTGCTTCAAGCAGATCACTGTCTGCATTCACTACTAATTGACATTTGCACATATAGAATGGGCGGTGTTGAGACCTAAGGCTTGATTCTCAGCTCTGCCTACTGATGGCACTCGATCCTGGGGTGAGCTGTCCTCTGGTCAGAGCTCCTCTCAGTCATCTGAAGTGTACCCTGAGGGGACATTTAAGCATGCTAGAACTGCTGTTCTTGCAAAGTCTCTGCTCCCTCTTCTGTGAGCAGATCTTTACTGCAAACCTTCCCTTTGGCAAGTATCAGGTGTTCTCTGACTCCAGGGAAAAGCTGTTCATGGGTAGGATGGATGCTCGGAGCAGGCAAAAGTGACAACTATAAATGTCCTTCTCAAGCAGAGGAGAAAATTCAGGAGCTTTTTGCAAACAAGATTGGAAAAGGAAACCAGAGGATCAATGAGAGATTTCAAACATTTGGCCCTGTGGGCTTTGAAAAAGAGATGAGATCTCTGATTCTGTCAGTAAATATAAACCCCTCTCATCTTGTTAATTCCTTAAAGCTTTATTTGTTTACTGTGTAAACACACAGAAAAGAGTTTCTGATTAGTGGGCCACCTGTAGCAGAAGAAGGAGGAGGAGAAGATGCTGAAAGGTATGGACAGTTTGGCACTCCAAACAATTTCAATTGATTTCTACTGCTCCCTCTGGCTGAGGATGTTTCACACAGGGTCAGTGCCAAGGGCACATCTATTGGCAGCTGGAACATTTGTCTCTCCTCTGATTGTACCCAGGATCCAGCGCTGTCAGTTCAGTTGATATTAGACTTGCTAGGTCTGTAGATCCGCGTGTCATATTGTCAATGATCATTGACTTGCAGTGTCCAGTTGTAGGGCGTAAATAAGGGGAAGTGGAGGTTGGGGGGGTTATTGGACTTAGCTGAGACTGACTTGAAATATCCTGCTGAAATTGCCTCAAGTCAGTACACAACAGTCTCTTTATTAGCTGTGGAAACAGTGCTGAAATCACCTCCAAGAACTCCAAAGTTATGTATTTGCACTAATGACAGCATCCTAAATGATTCTCTCTGGCCTCGTTATTGGGACTGAGAAGGCTCATCCTGAGCTTGCCTGAACTTGGGTTAATTCAGTCAGGGGGCAGCGATGCCAAACTTCTCCAGCTGGGTGAAGTAGCAGACAGGCAGAAAGCTACAGCTGGGATACAGGATGCCTATTGCTTCCTTTCATGGTTGAGCTCTTACAGCTGTATGTGAGGTGCAGACTACAAATGATCTGCCCTTCAGCATGAGGACTGACTTGGATCGGTAGTGCCAGCAGGGAGATGTTCCTGTGAGAAAGAATAGTAACCACTAGTGTAAAAATAATAATACTATCTGGCTCTTTTAAAAATTCATTCTGCCTTTCTCCTGTAGGATGAACTCCAAAACTGAACTGAACACTAATGCATTCCAAAACTGGAAGCAATCATGCCTCAAGAAACAGCTAACACCAAAAGAGCATAAACAACTGGGATAAATCATACAGCTAAAACCCTATTTTAAAAATTAGCACTTACTGTAAGGTGGCTTGTTTCATTATTAGAATGCTGGGCGTTTTTCTATTGCTTATGAATGTGAAACAAAGCTGTGATATGGCTGGCCACAGGCTGCAGCAATTTTCTACTTCACAGCTCTGGATGGACTTGTCCTAGTCCCAGGTCTCCAAAGAGCTCTACTCAGTTCTTTTTCTCCTCAGTATGGACTTACATATTTCCAGCCATTCTCATAGCAGCCATTTCATGTAGCACTGCTAATGCATCCAAGTCTTTGATTTATATCTGTTTTTCCCAGTCTGCCCCTCTAGCAATTCTCAGTTCTACTAAATCCTGGCCTGTGACATTGCCAGTTCTTTCAGTCATGAAAACTCCTTTGGGTGAAGAAAGTGAACATACAGGTCTTGAAGCAAACAAAAATCCACACAGGAATATCCCGAGATTGGCAAACTTATTCTGTCTACCGTTCTGAAGGTGTAAGAGAGATGCATTAGCCTGCTGTGCCACCTGGCCTCCACTATGAATCAGATGATTCTGTAATGATGTGTAATGCACACATGCTCACATGCCTTGGAGCTGTGAGAGCGGTGGAGGGAGGGAAATGGGGTAGTGTCCAAAAGGAACAACGCCATTCCTTTTCTCCCTTCCTCCTTATGTCCTGATGTGCCAGAAACTGCTTATCCCCCAGGCATCTTGACTTGCCTGCTTCAATAAATAAAAAATGTGCCAGGCAGTTACAACGGTGCTAATTGCTGATAGCTCTCTATTGATCCATCCATTTGGCAGCTCTGATTACAAAGTGATACTTCCATCTAATCACAGCTGTGGCAGCCAGGAAAAAAAAGGGTCTGGACACAAAGCTTTGAAATGGTACAGCGTTCTCAAGCTTTCCAGCCATTCTCCTGAGTGAGTGCTTTAATGCACAAAGGGAATTCTGTGCTGCATTGTCAGCTGCAGGTTCTTGGAAGGAAATGCTGGTTTGATGAAACTGCTGTTCTGAGCAGTGTACAGAGGAGGAAGAGTTGAGCAAGGAGATGCTGATGGCATTCCTGCCTGGGTGAGGCTTTCTGTGAGCTGGTTATCAAATGGGGACTGAAGCTATGGACTTCTACTCTAGATCTGAACTGCTTATACCAGTCTCATGCAGTAAGTTGGCCTATCAGCTAGAGATCAGCTTGCGAAAGACCGGTAAATCTTTGAAGGGCTCCATGGACCATACACTGTAGCTACTACATAGCTGTATATCACAGACAGCCCTCACCTTACCACAGCAGAAGCTGTTGTAGCAGCTGAAATGGAAGGAAAAGTACTGCATTATTTGAAGTTGTTATGAAGAACTGTAGATATTAGAAGCGGCTGTTTGGCCCCGCTGTATTTGATTACTTGGGTGTGATCTGACATTCAAAACGTGCTCAGATGTTCACTCACTGTTCTCCTCCTGCCTCCACTGATAGATCCCTTGGTTGCGGTTGGCCTAAGGTCTGAACAAAGATGTTCTCATTTCAAACACGGATAGTTATGATCTGCCCTAGGGGCCTGAAACATAACTATAGCTGGTTGACATTGGCTGAATGGGGAAAATTGTATCCAAAAGTGGCCATTTTAGAACATGAATGCTTTCATTATGCTGGAAAAGGTTATTTACTTATTTTATTTTTTTTTTCCCAAAATGTTTATTTTGTTTTGTAGAGATTTTAAGCAGTTCACCTCATCTGTTTCTTCTCTTGTAGTTTTTGCTTGGTTTCTACATGTTGCCTTCGAAATGCATTTGTGCTTGTGTTTCTATCTTTGTCCATATGGTCTATCACCGGAAACATCTTTTTGCCCCCTGTGTGCATGAGTCTACGTTGTCACTGTGCTTCTTCTTTCTCTTTTGCCCTTTCTTTTTCCTGTCATGAAAGCTCTCCCTTTGTTTCCTTTCTGATTATTCAACATTTCAACCTTTTCATATTGGCTTGGTAGACAGCTCCCACCTTTTTTTTTTCCCTCCCACCTTTGCGCTCAGTCGCTGTATTTCACTTGGCTTTGTGTCACACCTTCAGCCATTTGCCTCACCTTTCCACTTCTGTTTCTCTGAGTTGCTTTTCTTTCCGAGTTGTCTGATGGCGATCGCTGTTCTTTTCTTTTTCAAACATAAAACTCCCTCAAGCATCAACTCTATTTTAAAATCTGTGAAGAAAAAGGCAATTAAGATCCTGTAGGAAACAAACAAACAGAAAAAGAAAGCAGTATCAAAATGACAATTATGACAATAATGACAATTCACAACTGCGTTTTAAATGCAGGCTGCCCTAGGAGACAGAATCCCAAAGCTGACTGAGAAAAATGAAAAGCAAAGACTGAATGAACGGAATTGTTTAAAATCTGTGCAGAGAAGGGAGAAAAGAAAACAGTAATTTTGAAAATAAATTGTCTTTTTTTTCTCCTGTTGATTGATAAAGAATCTTCAAATGCTTCAGCTGTATTTGACTTCATGAGACACGTTCAGAAGTGACTGTAGCTGAATTTAATGAGTTCTGGTCTGTTAATTTCTCTGGCTTTCTCAACATGTTTGTGGGACACAATCACGAGCCACGTTCTTGCACACTTCCCTGTAGCTCATACCTGCCTACTGGTTGTCATTACATTTTACCTGAGGAAGAGGCTAAGTTAGTGCTGGTAGAGCAGTTCATGAGAGGTGAAACGCAGCTGGAGGCAGAAACCTGCCCAATGCCACAGCTGGTTTTGGGATGGCTTCTCTGTCTTTAGCATTCTGCTTTAGCTTTGCTTCCAAATTTAGGGCCGTGTATTTACAGGTAAAGGCACCTCCAGATGAGGTTGAGAATGATATTCAAATTACTGGCATGCTTAATTTGCAATGGCCAGGAAAAGAAGGAAGAACGAAGGAGAGGATAAAAAGTGCACAGTGGAGAAACAAAGTGAGAGAGCCATAGGAATTCCACTTCTACCACCCTGTAAATTATTCACACATGCCAGCTGGTAATTACTTATAATGAACGTCTATAAAGCACTTTGATATGCTCAGATGAGCAGTGCTATAGAAAGTGTGTCTGCTGTTTAGATCTTAAGGATAAGACACTAGTAGAAAGACAAGAACTACCCATATAATTATCCTCTTATGATATGTTGGCTCACTGGTTCTGTACCAAGATGTGTTATTTAAAAAGTTGATTACTTTTTCAGAGTGTGAACTTCAGAGGCAATAATTTGATGATGATTCAGATTGAGGAATAATGTAGAGTACCGATAATTTCGAGTAGTCCTGCTGAACATGGGATTTGTGTCTTTATTTCTGAAAGAAGTGATGTCATCCTTATCCTTGAATCCGTCTGTCCAGCTGCATGACTCAGCTGTCCATCCCTGTGGCCATCAAGCCAACGATACAATCTGCAGCTTGCATTCAATTGTGGTCTCCCTGCAAAGAAAGTTGTGGAATGTGTTTGTGTTCTAACTGGCTTTGTTTATTTGTTGATTTATGGTAACGCTGTGATACAGAGTTGCAGGTTGCACTGGAATGGATGATATTGAAGGTGCTTATTCCCAATCTTTGCACCCACTTGGCAGTTCCCATCCTGTATCTAAGGTACTTTGCATTTCTGAAGAAGCACCTTTCTCTCCTGTGGAGGATGCTGTTGGTGTCCCTTAGAGATCCACTAGCCAGTGTAGAAAAGCTGGCTATGGCTATGAAGCGGAAGCACCTCTTACGAACTAAATTGTCTTAATAGTTTGTGCTGTATTAAATTAAGATAAAATTTGCTAATTGATAGGGGTTTGGCCAAGTTTAGAGTACTCTTATTCTATGGAATGCACAGCTGCTCTTCTTGACCTTTTTTGTATTAGAAGTCAAGTGGCAGAAAAAGAAGGAAGGAAGGAAGAGACTTGATTAAAAAATAGCTTTTCTTTTTGTAGATATGTAAGTTGGATCTTGCAGCACCAGTTGAAAGCTGGTGACATTTGAGAGTTCAAGATAAGTGAAACACCAGTTGGAGATCGGTATCAAGGAACATTTTTTAAACAAGCATTGCACAACGGGCCAAAGGTAGCAAAAAAAAGCCTTCCCTTCATATGTCCTTATCACTGGAGAAGAAGAAACTTTCACAGTTCATGTCTCTTTGTGTTTTATGCTCAAAATGACCCATGTATTCATTGGGTTGCAGCTTCAAAGTGGACTCTTTTCTCTAGCAAAGATCATGGTGGACCTTTTAAGTTTCCATCTTGGGCGAAACTGCTACAAGAAAAGGTTAAAACAAAAATGGGAGTGAGAACATTAAAGGAGTGCCAAAGTTTTGTTATCACCAGAGATAGACCTGTAGATCTCATTAGTTAAACGTATATAAACACATATTATGAAGAAAATGATCATATAAAAATGACACGAGGTGTAGTACACATAGGGCCATTTGGAAAAGGAGATGTGTGACCCATCTCTGCATGGAGGAAAGTTACAGTTTCTGTACATCTGTCATTTTAAAAGATTGCCAGATTGTGCAACCCACGGGAGTAGTTTTGTTGTACTCTCTGGGACTGCTTGGGTAAATAAAACATGCAGCAGCTGCATGGGCTTGTCCTAAGTGAGCTTATGTGTGCTAAAAATTATAAAGGCACAGCGGGAGGGAAGCATCACGTGCTAAGAGGCCTTATGTTATCCAGCACTACCAGTTGGAATTCAGCCCAAAGGCCAGACAAAGTGCTGCGGTAGTGCTGGGCATCAACGGTGTCAAAGAGGGAGGTACCCCCTGAGAACTGGATTTCTGAAGCAGTGATCAGCAGAGGTCAATGTCTTGATTCTGCTAGGGATGCTCTTTAATTATACTACCTGTGTGGCTGGGGCATTGAGGTTTGAAGGAGTCGTGGGAGTGGAGCTACCCTGTGTCCTCCTTTACCAGCCAGCTGTCTGAACTGGGTGGGGTGCAGTAGTGCCCAGTGGTCAGGAAGGATGCGTGGAAAAGGTGTTCTGTGCCATCCGGTGTTTTGCTTCCTTCTGCGTCTCCAGCAAGTTGTGAAGTCTTTTTTTTCACACTCTGTGCAACAGGGAGAAAAGCTCTTCTGTTCCTTCTAAGGCTATTGTGATGATGAATATGTTACTGATTGTAATGAACTCACATACTAGAACTGTGGGAGCCATATAAGCATCTGATATAAGTAACTAGAAGCCAATAGGAAGGGCAGTGCATGAAAGCTTTCATTGGCAGTACTGTATCTTTCACATCCTGCTGAGCTTTACCTGCTGCTGATCACAATGAACAACTTAGGCCCTGAAGCAGCAAGATTGATATCCTTTGTATTTTATTTTTCATCCAAGCCAGTGGAACGCGAAATGCTATCCCTCTTCTTAGTAGTGCCTGATCCTCCCTGGGCTCTGTCTGAGCTCTTTATCCATGGAATACCATGTGGGAGTGAGTTCCACAGGTTAATTACATGCTAAATAGTGATTCATTTTTGCCCGTTTTCTTTGGGTAACCCTTAATTGCAAATTGCCCTCCAGGTCTGGTGTTATGTGAAAGTAAAGAGAGAGGAAACAGTAATTACCCTTCCAGACATTATCTTGCAGCTCTCTCTCATATATATGCTTTTACTTTCTACTGCTCATAATCCCGAAGCTTTTCATTTTCCTTCTAATGGATTACCTTCATTCCCATGTATGACAGTAGGAACTATTGCTGTTCTCCACTGAGTCACTTTCTGCTTGGCCTTTTTAGTGACTAAACCCAAGCAGAGGACAAAATGTATGCACAGAAGCATACATTTACCACCACGGTGGCAGAATGCTACCTTGACTGCAGTCTGGTCTCTTTCCCATACTTCTCTATTTGGAGTTGCTGAGAAATAGGAATGATTCCTCAGGAAAGGAGAGAGACATTCTGAGGTATAGTGGGAAAAAGGTGCCTGGATCACTAGATGTTACGGGTCATTGGAGATACTCTTGGTAAGCTTTCAGGTGGCTACAAGGATGCTGGAGCTCAGTGGTGATCCTTGTGTGCAGAGTCAGTTTAGGCAGAAGATGAATAAATTCAAAAATATGCCAGCAGCTTATGGATGTTATTGAATTTAAGAAAGAATTAAACTTTTATCTTCTTTGGAGATTAAACAGCTCTCTAGCTAGTAGAAATAAATCCTGAAAACATTTCTGATTAGAGGAGGGGATTGAAATTTGCTTTTTCCTTTTCTAAAGAAAAGCAAATACATCTTGACTGCACCAGACAGTGCTGCTGAAGTCTGGTATTCCATCCCTCCCAAACACCAGCCTGGCCTGGCCTCCTCCCAGCAGTCTGTGCAGAACCAGAGGTGGCATTTCATGGAGGGAAAATTGACACTAACAAACTCACGAGATAGGATTGTTTTGCATGGATATTTCTTTCCACTTGTAAAGGGAACAACCACATACGTCTCAGTCAGAAGAGTCTCAGCGTTAGTTTGATGGCTTTGCATCACTTCAGAAAGTCTCGTGTTGATGTAGACACTGTAATCATATCTTGTAGTATTTCATGTTACTGTATGAAAATGGAGACTCAAGCACACTGTCTCCGGTATATTTCAAAGCAATTTTTTCTCTGTGAGGAAAATGCGTATTGGATTTTCCTGTTCACTGTCTGTCCTCTCTACTGTAACTTATAAATAAACCACTGTCATTCTTCATGAGTTCCTCTTCGTTATCAAAGTATATGCTGAAATTTTGTGAGAATATATAAAGATGTGTTTATGATCAGATCTTCTGCAGATATATATCAATACAGAATGTGTTGTGTTTGTATGATTGTGCTCTTTTTATACTGCTGGAATACCGTGCCTGTTTCAGACTATCCTAAGCATTGACACTGTTAGCACTGTTAGCTATTCTGCTTTGCTTTGTCGCACCTTTTAATAGTGTGTGCAATTCTGACTCTCTAGAGTTCCTGACAGTTACAAGACTAGGGAAAAAAAAGGCACATAAAGTCATGCCCTGGAGGGATTAGAGAAATAGGAGAGATGTGGTGAACCAAATCAAGTCTAGGAAAGAGAGAAGTTGGGGGTGTATGATCATAGTCTGTAAACAGCTTGCAGGGAATAATGTGAATAGGAAAGGGAAATATTTAGTCTACAAATGTACAAGTTGTGCTCTGAAAGTAGTGCCTCCTATTTTATTATTTTGGGCCATGACATCAGAGGCAGGTGTTGGTGGCATGGCAGTAGAGAAATAGAACTCCCCTTGTTGCTGTATGATCTCACCAGAGTGGCAGCCTGACATGAAACTGCATATGGTGCTTCCTGAATGTTTATGCAGACAAAGTAGTGGATCTGAGCACAGCGGGATGATAGGTGATGCATGTCAGCAATGGCAACAGAGAATGAAATACAAGTCATGTTCTGGATGGCCGTGCAGATGTTTATGAGTGCAATGTGCAGGGTCTTGTTCATTGTTGGTGAAAGTACATAGATAACAGTGGTGACTATGTTGAAAAATAGCATTTTGTAGCTGAGAATTTACTCTATCTAACAATTTATTGTGCTCTTTGTATCTGCTGTAGTTTCCACAGAAATGGATGGAAGGCATTACTTTTTGAGCTGTTGACATAGTGCAAGCAGAAATGGCTTGGGTGCATGAAAGGAACAGTTTGGAAATTGTTTTGCAGTAATGGGATGCAGGATGCTAACACCAATAAGTGGGAATATGTATGTCATGTTGTAACATAGTGTTTTTTGAGGTGCATGGTTGCCTTCTGAACGGTACTACTGATAATTTTGGGGTCAAAAGAATAATGAATTTTGGTTCCGACATCTATTTCAAATACTAAAGGTGAAAGTGACGTGACTGGTGCACAAAACATTTTAAAATTAACATCTTAATCATGAGTTCAAGTATTAGTTGCAGAGTCTACCTGTGGGAACACCTTCTGTGAGATCTTGGCTCAGTAGGTCGTAGATAACTGGAGGGCAGAGAAACAGCGAGATCATTTGATTCCTAGAGACAAAAGTTGATTTCTTCATCTGAAGGGAGGAAGTTCAATTTTGCAATGCTAAGTCTATGGGAGATCTTTTCCCACCATTTCATGCTTTTTCAAGACATATTTGTTTGATTACATCGGGAAAAAGGGCTGTAATTACAGCTGTAAGAAAGCCTGGTGGAGAAGCTGATGTGTTGACCTTTAAAACACAAAGAATTTGACACAATCTCAGCTTCTCCTCATCAAGGCAGTCAGTCTGTGCACATTTCCAAAGCTTGTTTGACGTGTTCTGAGTAGAACTCCTTGGTCAAAACATCCATTGGGCAGTTCAGAGTGTGATGTTATACAGGAGCCAGGCAGGTATTAGAGCGTGACCTCCAAAGAGTAATGCTCCAGTCTAGGGAGACGTGGGGTCACCTTCAGCAGAAATGTAGTGCTGTGAAACATAGAGCATAGATCAATAAATGTGGCGAAGGTCTTGAAAACAAAAGTGAAAGGCAGTGTAAACATATCCCGGCATGATCTCTGGAGAACCCAGAGGAGTGTTAGTGATTTCAAAAAGGCTGGCGGAGTCACCTGGAAAGCAGCAGCAGAGTGTGGAGACTCCAAAACTGGATTTTGGTATTGGCTGTCTTTTGTTTGGTTTTCAAGGATCCTGAAACAGAGCAGCCAGGAATAGTCCAGCGAATGTAAAAAGGCCTGGGAGCCCCAGAGGTCTGTCTGAGTGCTGAAGTTTTATCAGACCCCTTATGGTCTGATTACAAAACCAAGTGAACAGGATAGTGGATTTCAGCACACAAGAAGTGGCAAGGTGCTGCCTGAGCACATCCTCTCATCCCTGATGAACATAAGGTAGCTTGTTCCCCACCTACTCTTTGTAAAGTCAGAAAAAAAGATGGCTTGAGATAAACTTCTGTGCAGGAAGTGAGAGCAGATGAATTTTGTGTGCTCGGAGGCTGCTGAGAACCTTGTTGATATTCTTCAGTATAACAAGACTAAGAATTCAGAAAGCACCGTGAAAATATCACACCTCAGGGCACCCTGGAGGCAGAGTTTTCCACTCAGTGAAATTCTAGGAAGACTATTTCCAGATGGGAGTGAGTGAACCTATTTTATTTTACTTTTTATATCCCATCTGGTCTTTCAGGAAAGCATTGCTGAGTCCAAGTATGGATTGCTTAGTGCAGCTCTTCAGTTCTACGCAGCAAGGGAATACATTCACCAAACTTTATGCTAAAAATCCTCGGTCCTCTAAACTGTCCATGGAGCTGGTAGCCCACTTCTAAGCCTCTGTCTTCCTCTAACAACTTGAGAGCTGCAGCCTTTACATCAGATGGGGCTTGGGGGCCTTTTTCTTCCTTGGCATAGGTTGGATGATGGGCTCTATGCTAAAACAAAAAACAAACAAACGAAAAAACCCAACAAGTAATATTAAATAAATAATGGATGTATACATATTAAGAGTAAGATTTGGAAGTTGAAACTGGCTCCAAGAATTTATTTTGGTCGGAATAAGCCAACACATTAAAGCATCCCATTAATTCAAGTCTGTATTTATTCACTCTAAAAGTGAGGGAGCTGGCAGAGTGGCTCATTCTGTCTCTAGTGAGTTCAAAAGCATGTAAGTTTTGCAAACAGCTCAGATTCTTCTTCTCCATAATAAGCTATGTTTCTGCTTGCCAGAATAATGTGTGAGAGACAAATAAACTACCTGTCACCACCCTGCTGAAGCAGAGAGTGGTCACCTTATTGGAAAGATGTTTTTGGAGGGAAGAATGAATTTGGGTGAGCCAAAGAGAAGGTGAAAATCCATTTTCTCTGTTCCTTTATTCCACCTTCTAGTTTTCTTCCATCTTTTTGCTTTGTGCCTTAAGCAAAATGACAGTACTTTAGAAGAGATTGCAAACCATGGGATCTGCAGCTATGTCCTTTTGGTTCCAAAGTTATCGGTGCTCTTCTGCTGTTCAACACACAACTGTTCCATTGAGTCAGTATTTCCAGAAATCTCATCACTAGAGACACTGAACACTATCCTGGAACAGTTCATTGGGAACTGAGGTGCAGCCTGAATGATGGAGCTCATGACTTAATAGGCTTTTTCTTTGCAGAGTTTCAATGGTGCTACAATTAATTAAGCTTTCCTTCTTCAGAGCCCTCTGGGAAAAGTCTGCTAGGCTACAAGAAGCTTTCACTCTGTCACCCTACTTCTTCACGTGCCTTCTTCCCAGCAGGACAATTCGCATGTCCTTGATTTGAACCTTTCTTGCTTGTAGAAGAGCTCCATAGTAGTAACGTTGTGAATTACAACACCTGCAGCATTCACTGGGATTTTAGGTTATACAGTATATCCATATGAAAATGCTACACTCTGACAAATGAAAATGAAATAATTGCCTTTTTTTTTCCTTTTCTGCCAAATTTCCTTTGCATTTGACATAAGTGAAGCAATCCCATCCCATATTGCTTTGCATTTAATTTCCTGGTCAGTTCTCTATGCTGCTGACTCTTGCAATATTGCTTTTCAGACCTCTTCTCCCCTTGTCTTTAACCACCCAATTTCCCTTTCTACATCATACTCTTATTCCAGTCTGACCTGAAAATTCCACCATCTTGGTGGTAGCCTCAGTTTAACAATTCCCTTTATAATTATCTTTAGAGATAGGATGTGAAGGGGCCATCTAAGGGGAAAATCTAGGTTAGCTAAAGAGAGAGCAACTGACTTTGCAGGCATCGTGGGCTTAATCTTGAAGGGCCATTAGGGTGCAGAGGAGTTAAGTGAAGTTTTGGAAGCAAAGAGCCAAGGTGTGGAGATCTAGCTGAGCACAGGTATCTCCAAAAATATAGATAAAAATATTGCCTTTGATTAAAATAGTTTGGTGGGTTTGTTTGTTTTGTTTTGTTTTTTCCCTCAAAGAATAAGAAGAAAATGACAGTACATTCTTAGCACTCTTATTTTCTAGAGAAGGTTTTTCTTTCCTGCTGATCCCTCATGAAAGCACATGCCTGACTATCCAGGGTGTTTCTTTTCCATTTCAGATTAGTCTTTTATCCTTATGGTCCCTTTTCTTGGCAGCTCATCCGAGCAGAGCCTGGAAATGAGAGAATGTTGCCATCTCCATGATTAATGGTTTCCTCCATTGAATTGCAATTACAGGTTTTTAATCAGTTCATTATTCCACCTAGTTTTTAGGTCTTGACAGTTGCACTGTGGGAACTAATTGAATTGGCTTCACCTCAAGGCTTTCCTACAAAAAGATCTTGTCTCACTATTGGGGATTTTGGGTGCTAGCTGGCCTGCTCAGATTTAATTTCCTCTTTTTCCAACATGGAAAAAAAAAAAGAAAGATGTTTTTATTTCCCCGTTCTTGCCAACCAAACGTTCCCATTTTGTATTTCACTTCCAAACTCCCATTTCCTTTGAAGTACAAGATGTAGGCACTGCTAAAAGTTTAACCTCAGATAACAGCTGGGAACTCATTGTTTTAGTCAAAATTATTATTACATTCTTCTCTCTCTCAGAAGCAGCAGCTATTTCTTCCCTGACTACATAATTTTGGATGTACACGGTGTGTATTTTAAAGTTCAGCATCCAAGCTGGAACTCAAAGAGATAATCCTTTCAGTGAAGGCCTGTATGGAGGCCTGGATTCACTGCTTTCAGATTTCTTCTTTCTCCCAGAGAAGAGTCATCCAGTTCTTGGCTGGGATGCTCTGAAGGAAGTAATGGCAGACCATAGAAAGCAGAACATGTTTTTTATGGCAATGAAGTTTGGAGATGGAGGTTTTTAAAGAAGAAGTTTTGGGGAACGAAAGTCGTTAATGTAAGGATTCATTTAAAAAAAAAAAAAAAAAAAAAAAAGAAAAAGAAAACATTTTTTCTTTAATGAATCAAAGTGTTCCTGAGTCTGCTTTTTCATCCCAGCAGGATTCACCAGCCAATATAAGTATCAGAGAGGAGGGCACAGTGGCATTCTAAGTTCCATTTTCCATCGGTGCTCCGCTGTAATTAGAAGGCTTTCTGCCTTGATGGGAAAGCCGTAGGCTATAAGGCCAACACAGAAATGGGGCAGAACAATGCTATTCACCTCAAATTCAGGCTCTTTGTATTAACTGATACAACCATAAGTTTCCATTTCACAGCAAGAGTTTAAGGCTTCAGTCAGAAATGAAAAGGTGCATCATGCTGTAAAGCTGATTAAAAATATATGCTGCATATTAACAGAGCACAGATGGAATCATTTCTTTCTTAATTCTGTCGGTTGTTAAAGTATATCAAAGGTACCTGCTTTTTAAGTGATGAAAGAACATTGCTTCCTTTTAGTCAAGGTGATTAGTATCAATAATATCAATTAGTATCAGTTCCTTTTGGTTTCATTAACAGGGAGTAGCATTCACGGTGCACTATCCTGAAGGGAGCTTATTAAAATATGACTTCCTACCCCTTCCCCCACAAACCTTAGATGACTTAATCACCTCATTAATAATAATAATAATAATGAAGGATCCAAGAAGTAACTTCCTCCTGGGTTCTTCCAAGATGAATTGTAGAATTGTGGGCACCAGCAAGACTGAGAGATATTTCTGTGTCCTGACCTTATATAGGAAAGGGGAATATAAGGCTGAGGAGCCAAAGGAATGCAGCAGAGCCCAAGAAGTGCATCGTGGTTTGTGATAGCAGCCGATTCCAAACACGCTTTGCAAGCAAAGAAACTATGTTGGGAGCGGAAGAGAAACAAACAATCACATTTCCTCTAATGTGCAAAAATAAAGATCTGTTGTTTAAAGAGCACACAACTGTATCTACCACCTCCTGATACTTTTGACAGGAATCGCAGAAGGAGCAGATTGGATCAGTGAAACTTCACTCAGCCCTGACAGTTTGATTGCACTACTGTGGAGGATATGACAGATGTTGGAACAGCACGAGCAAACTTAAACAAAATGCATCATGCACAAAGCTGGGGCTCAACCTATCCACCACTTAAAGTGATTTGCAAGCTAGGAGGGGTCAGAATGTAGCAGCGATGGTTTTACATGTAAGGGGAGGAAAGGGGGAAAAGGAAAGATTGAGACAAGCGGAGGAAAAAAATTGTCTCCAAATGATGGAGTGCCCAACAGTATCAGACAAGCGTGGGGAACTGGAAGCCTGCTGTTTGTCTTTCGTGAAATTATTCAGAAATGAATCATAGCGAGGGCACAGGAGGCTTTGGAGACTCGTTGAGCAAGCAGAGAACAGATAAACAGGCTTTACAGCATGTGCATATGTTAAAATAAGAAAAAGCGAAATATTCTAAGGAGACAAGGGGTTGATATTCCTCAGATATTTACCTACCTGTGGCATTGTTTTCAGATTTGCTGATTTTGGGTACTCTGCTTAGCATTTCTGAGAAGGGAGAAAAACAGGGAGGAAGGGAGATATTCAAGTCACATACCAGGGGATCTGATATGCACAGTAGGCATGTGCAGTGCTGATACTTGGGTGACAGCATTTCACAACCAGGGCCTAGCATGTCACTACCAGATGATAAATTTGGCCTGTGTGCTCAGTGCATTCTTGCAAACCCTACTGGACTGCTTTCCACATCTAAAGATATTGATTTGCTTCCTATACTTCATGGAATTCTTCTCTCTGTTGTGGGTAGGTTTGTGAAGTCAGCAGTCATATTTCATGCTCACCGTTTGTTGTTTATCATTACAGCGGTGCTTATTTTAATATGGCTAAAACATGAAGAGAAACTCGCAAAGTGAAATAGGCAGTAGCATCAGATAGATAAAGGGAGCATGTGTGCAATGAAAGTGTTAACTTCTTCCACAGCTCTGTGAATGAACCCCCTTACTCAGCACACCTCTTACTGTCAAACATGAACTCAAAGTTCTGCCAGGCCATGTCAGTCTTGTGTTACTGTATCTCTTACTGTCCGTCACCCTTAGTCAGAGACTGACAGTTCAAAGCCATTTGCTTGCTGAGCTTGTGACAGTGAAAGACAACTGTTAGGAGCTGGTTTGAGATGACCAAAGCTGCTTTTCTCTGTAGTCAAGCCTGAATGTGATTTCCATTCCACTCTTTGAAACGGAAAGGTTGGTTTTGTTACTGTCTCTGTTAAGTGTTTATGAAGAGTGATACTGTTGGAGTTTAGCCCAGTGATTTATCCCAAATATCTTCTCCGCATTTCATTTTCAGTGCATCTCCATGTCTTCTTTTCATCCACTAAACCCAATATTATCCTTATCTCCTTATGTCTTCCCTCCAAAACCTTGTTCCCTCTTGATAACATCACCACATGTAGCTGGCCATATCTAGAGGCCAGCATTTCCTCCCTGAGGCCTCCAGTGCTGTGTTCAGTTCTCTTTCCCTACTCTTGGTACCTCATGCTCCTCAGCTGTAAACAAAACAGAATTCCATCTGCTAGCTCTGTCTTCTCACCCACATGGCGGACTGCGGTATCCTCAGAATTCTCTTTGTTGGCTTCCTCTTGTCTGCTGCTGCAGCCACGGTTAATTTTGAGCTCATTCCGTTACATGCACCTAAATTACCTCCGATAGATAATGCACAGCCTGTGGCCTGAAAAGCTGCAAGGTTTGTCTAAAAACTATTTTAGCTGTTGAGTTCTGTTGAAAGCAGTGGGATCCAAAGGCCTTCTCCCCTTTACAAAACTGCATTTTTCAGCTATTTACCTAAAATCCTCTCAACTCAGAGACAGTAACATAGCCGCAAACCTCATGTTTGTGTATTATATACTGTCGTGTACACCTATATGAAAACATAAGTAGTATATTTATCTGGAAAATCACATGATGGGAAAAGATTAGGGCCTTAGTCTCTTACAAGTGCATTGTTTCTTCTGTTGCTGTTTCCACTAACATCTTTTCCTGTTATTTGGGGTGTTCTCATCTTGGCAGAGCCTGATGAAAATTTACTTGAGTCTTTGTTAAAAAAAAAAGTGATGTTTTCCCAGGTTTTTACACCCCCACATTCTAACAGGCTTTCTTCTCCACCAGCAGTAGCCCAGATTCCCAGCTCCACTGCTCTTTCCTTTCTCAGCTCCTTCCTGCAAATGCGTTTCCTGTGGGGTGCTTCCAAGGTGGGATTCAAACTCAACAACACGATACTGATAATATCATAACCCCTGCAGTTGTTTTTCTTTCTCTTTACTTTCAAGTGCGTCCCAAGCAGGTGGCAAATTTCTTGGTTTGTTTATTCACAAATTGAACTCAAAACAAAAATGCAGCCCACGCTTTCCACTTAAGCTATGTTGCTCCCAGGTCTTCTCCTTGAGGACTGCTCAACCTGGACTCTGGCTCCCCTCCTTCCATCCAGATGGGACAAAAAAAAAAATATCCTGCAAGACTGAGCCAGCAAACCACACATCATTTTTCTTAACAAGACCATCATTTGCTAACAGGCTGAGATTTTCAGGATAACACTGTACTGCCACCTAATATATTATCATACTACTTGTACATTCCAGCCCACTCTTGTGCAAACTCTTTGGGGGGGGGTAGGATTGCTCTCACTTCGCATCATGTGTAACGCAAAACACATTCATTGTCTTTGCAGCAAAAAATAAAGCAAATACTTAGGTTTTGTATGCCTTAAACCTTTTCTAGCTCAGTGATACATATCCTAACCTCAAGAGCAGAATATTCAGACAGCCCAGGTGCAAGACTGTGACCAGTTCTGAACTTTGCATGGCTGCAGATTTCATATTTTAGGCTTGTATCTACCCTTCATCTGTCTCTATTCAAATGGGGTGTTCCTTTTCAGCAGCACAATACTTTGCAAAATGTAACCCTTCCTACCTGAAGCACGAGTGACTAACCAGAGCTGGTTAAATGGCCTCTTCTGTGATTTGTGAAGAGTTGGATGGTCTGCTAGAAGATGATTAACCTATTAACTTCTACTACCTCTGGCTAGAATGTATCACTTGCTCCCCATTCATCTGAAGGATTCCCACAAAGTTTAGTTTGGCCTAGATGCCGAATTCTGGGTGGCTAAACTAATTGAGACAGATCCTGCTCTTTCTTACAGTGGTTCAGTACTTCAGTGTATACACGTGTCCTGGCATGGTGAACTATTGTAGGCAGCAAACTGAAAGCCAAGAGAGATATATTAAGAAAAAAGAAAATGAAAAAAATCAAAAATTAGCTAAACTTTTCCTAAATCTCACTTCCCATAGGAAAAATATGTTCTGATTGATTGGAATGAGACAAATGGTTGGGAATTTCTTTTCTTTGTCCTCCCGAAAGATTTTGTCCATCCTTAGAAATTTCATGTAAATTAGAAATATTGTAAGCTTTCTGCTTTGACTGCTTCCTTGGCTAGATATGACTGGAGTAACAACTAGCATAACAAGTACATGATGACATATGGGAACAGCAGTACACAAATATAGTCTGTGCAAGAGAATCCAAATCACAATCTTGGGCATTCATTGATTCAGCTAGGCTTGGCAAGCAGTATAGGGATTGATAAAAATAAGGCTGTGCCTTCCAGTGCTTTTCAGCTGATTTTATGCTAAAAGAAACCCGAGGATCAGAGCAGTGAGACACGCAATGCTAAAGTCTCTAAAATCCCTGCAGGCCTTATTATGTGTGTAAGGAGACAGACAGCACGTACTTCAGGGCTGGTGAAGCTATTGCACTTGATTTAAGGGTAATTAAAGCGTGTGAGTGACAGCAGAGATGACATGTGATACATTAGACACCTTTTTTCCATCTTACCTCCTGCTTGGCAAATTCATCTGCATTTTGAATGAAGAATAATGTCGCAGAGCCTTCTGCCTCTACCCTCCGAAGCTTTCTGTTCTGCTCTCCATATTCCTTCCCACAGCTCTCATCCACTGTGGGATTTCAGAGAGAGTATCTGGGGCTCACTAGTAGCTAGGTCCTTAATCCTATGTCAATGACAAAGCATTTATTCCCATCAGTAGTTCATGGTCATGCTCTAGAGAGTAAATATAACCATTCTAGTGGGCTGTTGTCTACTGCTTTAGTGCGAATGCATGCACAGGGGAAGAGATGCTGTGCTCGAATATTCGATCTTGGAAATGAGTGAGTTTGCAGTTGTGCACACAGTACTTGCAATGCACAGCCTGAATTTGATGGCTGACAGAGAGGTGACAAACAGGCAGAGAAGGCATCACAACAAAGTTGCGCTTTCACTAGTGGTTCCAATCATACATGTTACTGGACATTGATCCTAAGAGCTCAGAAGACTTATTGTCTAAGCCTTATTACTGAAAGATCTGTAAAGGGTTTGATGGCCATCCATGATTGCAAATAGATGTATTTACATTGAAGTAGAAAGACAGAAAATGCACACAGAGCTGATAATTGTTCACATTATTCCATCTGCCTAATAGAACAAAATTACTGGCAGACTTGTATTCACTGCAAGTGAAAACAAAGAGCCTAAGGCACTCACAGATACATTAGGAGGGAAGGGAAGGTTTGGGCTTTGACCTGTGACAGTCATTTGCCTCTTCTGATTGCACCTCTAAGTTGAGCTGAAGCAAACTGAAAGTAATCATGGTGTCAATGGTATGTCTCTGTGGGCAGCAGGTTGCCAAAGCGGGGGAGTGGTTCATGTGCTTACAAAAAAAGGCATTTCTTTCACTGCTTCTTGATTAAAAAGGACACATGCTACAGAGCCACGCGGGGGATACTGGGGGTATATACAGCCTGTAGGGGTTTTCACCCCTATGATTTAGGAAGTGAGAATTCAAACTGCGGAAATGATGCAGTTTGAATCAGATTGATTACAAGTGAATGATATTGCTGAACTAACCAATAAATAAACAGTGGTTCTGGAGTAAGAGTCTGCAGGGAAAGAAACGTCCAATCTTTCCTCTGATAAATGTCACCACAGTAGTATTGCTTTTATCTCCTATTTCTGGAAGTAGAACTGAGCTTTGTAGGATAAAGAAATGTTTGAGAGGAAATTGAGAGTCATAGAGTTAGGATCTATATTCTTTGACATGACAAATCACACCCGATCAGGGGAGTACTGTCACATCACAAAATCAAGCTTAAGATGCCTGTTCGGTTCTTTCTTGCTAATACCTGCCATAATGACCTTCCTGAGACCAGCTGTTCGGGGACAAATAGCAAATGCCTGAAGGAAGATAGAGAGGAGGAGGGAGTGAATGCAGCGGACGTGGTGAAATGATCTTTAACCATGCAGATTTATGAAACTACTTTGGGATAATAAGACTTTATTATTATTATGTTTCATCGTACCCATAGGTACTTCCAGGCACCCCACACATACACATATGGGTTCTCCATTTTGCTGTGTCATTTGAAGCAACATACCTGGTATGCTTCTAGCATGTCTAGCATTCAGTCTGCCCTCCAACAGGTGCCATTATCCTCCTAGCAGTGATTTCCAGTGACAAAAGCTTTGTGGCTCACCTCCCTTGAGCAACAGAACTGTAGTGAGGGTCTCAGCTGAGGTATTTAGCAGAGGGCTCAATACCTCTGGTGGAAGGAGGGGTGCTCATACAAACCTGTAATGACTAGCTGTCAGGGAGATGCATGGTGTCCTTTCAGTGACTGAACACAAACAGATGAGGGTGACAGTGGTATTTCTCCAGTCCCTAATTAGAGCTGTGTGATGGCAGAGGTACAAATGGAGATGTTTTCCATCATCACTGGAGAGGAGGGAGGTAAGGCAGAGAAGCTGCTCTGCTTTTCTTAGCCCTGGGCATCCTTTGCACTGTGATATGTGTTTACCTCCTCATTTTTATCACTCTCCCTTTAGCTGTTTATTCCTTGTTTTGTTCAGTACTCTTTTTTCCCTTTGTTTCTCTCCTTTCCTTACCACCTTCAAATTCTTGGCAGGAATCTGGTTTCCACTTTAGATAACTGGAGCCTCCTGTTTTATTTCACAGCAGCCCACCCAACCCAATTTTTCAGAACTGCAGCAGACTTTAAAGACCACCTGTAGGGCTGGTATGTATGGGTAGCTCAGTGCTGCAGATAAAAGAAATGAAGAAAATGTTGGAATTGGTGAGCGTTCCTAACAGAGCTAATAACAGAGCTGTATTCCCAGCTCTGGAGTCTCACCTGTAGGATCAGGTCTCTCCAGCCTTAATGCTTCTACGATTCCATGCAGTGCAAAGGAGAGACCTAACGCTTTAGAAAATCCACTTCCATAGAAGGTGCATTACAGAAGGCAGGCATAGCTTCATGTCTAGCCTAAATGTGAATAAATTAAATAATAATAATGATGATGAGAGGGGGAATATGTACTTTTTTCAAGTTCCCATGAGAGCAAGAGAGACACCCACGTCTCTTCATTCATATCTCTGCCCCTCCCAGTCTTTCCCAAGATCCAGTTTAGCACATCTCTTTAGCATCAGCTGCATCTCTTTCCTCCCACACAGCATGAAAACAGAAGCTCTGTATGGCTGGTAGCACTGTGGAAACATGGGGGAATCTCAGACCTTGTCCCCCACAACATCCCCTTCAAGAAGTCCAAGGAAACGTGAAGTCCCCCATGCTAAATTCAGAGGTTTTGGCAGATAGGCAGCAGCGACAGGAGGTGGAAACAGACAGCTGTGCAGGGGAGGAAATGGCGATATAAATACAGGTTTAATTGTAGTTTAATTACAATTACTTACTAGGCAAAGTTTATTTAAATGCAGTGTAATTAGAGTGAGACCTTGATTTAATCACAGTCTTATCAGATACAGTTACTACTATTTTCCTTCGCTTCCTCCTCCTCCACCTCCTCTTACACTCTCAATCCTCAACTTGCCCGAGGAAATTAAAAGCCAGAGCTTGAGGTAAGCAGAAGGTATCCATCTTGGAAAGCTGCTTGTTTCCTGAAAATTCGCTTGCCAGGTGGCTACCAGCCCAGAATTTTCTCCCTGGAAATTGTGAAACTCCCACTCTGTCCTGGCAAGCCGTTATTCTTCCTTAGCAGCTAATGATAATGGATCCTCATTAGCTGGGAATGACTTATCAGGAATATAATTCATCACTGATGGCAGACCTCATAACCCATCTGCTCACAATGAGTAAATTATATAGCCCAGTCAGAAGAGATGGATAGTTCTTTCTGATCTACCTTTGGAGAGTGTCCACATCCTGTTCCAATCAGTACGTACTTTGTCTTCTCTCCATGATCTAGGTGAACATGAGGAGAGGCATTTGGGCAAAACCTCTTGAGCAGCTGACCCTACTTCTCATCATTCACTGTTTTCCCTCCTCCACTGCTGCTTCTTCCTGTGCTCCTTACTTTGACATGTGTCTGAGCATAGCAGTACTTCACTTGTTTAGGAAACGAGTACCAACATCAAACACCTCTTTCAGCCCTCAACAAAGACAGCTAGGATTAATTCTGAGGAGCAGAAAGCATTTCTGTGCCAAAGAGTGGTGCTTAGTCAAACTTCTGTCACTGCCTCAGCTGACAGCTACCGCTGGCACCCAAATATCTGTGTCCATTTAGGAATGCCCTGTCCCTACTTTTGGACTGTTCTGAAGAAAGCCTCCAGAGGTTCTTTACTGACCAGGTGAAATCCAGTTCCCCTCTAAAGCTGTTGGCAGGTTTGCTGACTTCACAGAAAATATCATTTGCTCCTTCCGTGCCAATACCAGTCAATTCGTGTTGACTTACTTTGTATCTCAGTCCTATTTCCAGCAGCACTAAGTAAGGGATGGAGTTAAATGCATCCATAAAGCAGTGAAGTTCTTCATCAATTAATGCATATTTTATCCTGCCATTGAATCACACTGGCCCTGTGTGAAGGAAAATTATGAACTCCTTGATCTTTGCTGAGGGAACCAAAATCAGAGACACGGGGGCTCTTCCTTCCCTATCTTCCTTCCCTACTTTTTCTGCTATAGTTTGTTCTGCTTTTTGGTTTTGTTTTGTTTTTTTTTCCTTCTCCTTTTTTCCAAGATGCTCCTGACATTTTAACAGGCTCTGATCACTTCCAGGTGACCTGACCATCTTTTGCATTATTTTATTCTTGTCACAATTCATCTAGATGATAAAATAGGAAAAACAAAACCAAGAAGGGGTTTTAGTTATTTACAGTCCTCCCTCGTGGCCCCGAGAACACATCTCTCCCCGCATCACTTAGACTGGTGCTCTGGGTGGGGAGGAGCTCTCTCCCTATCATATCCTTTAAGAGCAGAGGGTCACTGTGTCCTTCATAGGACTTCATAGTGAGAGGCTGTGAAACGTGTTTAACCTCTGACTGCAGTGTTTTGCTGGGCCTAACATTTCAGATCACAGTAAATCTGCACCAAATGGATTTTTTTCCCTTGGCTTTAATATTTGTTTGGCATCGAAATATCATTCACTTGTCATTCGGAAAATACCAGGTGGGCAAAAGTAAAGTGGGGACAAATGCAGGGAAATGGATTCAAAGTGTTGGGGGAGGGAAGAGAGGAGAGATGGGAGGAGAGCAAGAAAAGGGAAAAAGGGAGAGATAAAAGGAATGGTAGTCACTGCAGCATCTCTGTTTGAAGATGAGTTTCTCAGATAACAGTAGCTCAGTACAGCTTCTGCCATTGCAGCAGTGAGCAGCTCACACAAAGCAGGGAAGTAAACAAGCCTAGGAAGGAGTCTTTGACCCTAAAGGTACTTGTACCCTCCTAAAGTTCACATCTCACGTCCGTCCACCTTTCCAGCAAAACAAGTAAACTAATCAGTGATTTGTGGAGCACAACCCGATTAAAAACAAAAGGAGGCCATAGTTGTGGTCCAAAATCCACAATTAGACCCTGGTGCTGTATGACTGAGAGAAAGGGATAGAGTCACGTCAGAGAGACAGATACCAGTGCCTTGATAAAGAGATGGTGTGGAGAGATACGGTAAGTGCTTCAGATAGATGACGAGCGTTAGATGGAGTGGATATACAGTTATAATTAAAGAGATGGATACTGTGAGCATGCAGGGGAAGATGCCTTGGACAGATGTACTGTGAATAGATGTTGCCGGAAGAGGGATATTGTCAGATAGAAAGAAGCTGCCTGGGAAAAAACAAAATGGATAAGGCATCAAGTAATAATATATCTAGGCACATAAAGATTGATTCTGTTAATAAATAAATTCAATAAATAAATACTAGAGAAAGATATTTCAGAGACCTACCGTCTATGAATATTTGACACACACATCCAAGAAAGTGCATAGTACCTCATCCAAAATGAAGGTAACCAAGTAGCTACTAGGTGTGTGTACAAATCACACTGTTTAAATATTTAAGAGATGTTAGCAGCTGCAGCAAAAACAGCAATTTATCACCTGATTCAAAGCTTGTTTCGCCCTGATGGACACATCATTGATAGCCTGGCAAGAGTATGGCAGAAAAGGCCAGGTCAGCAGGTACACAATTAGGTGCTGAAGAAACACTGAATAAGTAAATGGGAAAACACAGTGCTTGGATTTCAGAACTGGAAATAGGCCAAGCTCTGGGTATGATTCCAATCTAATATCCAGGTTTACAATTAGATGACATTTCATGTTCATTTCCAATGCTAGATACTGGCCCAGACCTTACTTATGGGCCAGTCTGGCTCATGCTGCTGCTATCAACCCACAAGCCCCTTTAGGGTGCTCCGTTCCCAGCTCTCTCCAGTTATCTCATTGAGAGGTACTACAGAGAGCAATGTAAAGCCCCACTTTTGAGTGTTACAGCAGCAACACAGAGCATCCTGTTCTCCTATAATTCACTCTGGGCATGAGCTCTCATCCACATAAACGCCCGTTCCTGCTGAGATTGCCAGACCACGTTTGGCAACTGCTGCCCAACTTGAGAGCCATCCCAGGTAAGCGGGTCCTGTTGTGGTCCCTTGGCCAGCAGGGGATGCTCATGTTAGGGCTATCAGTTTCTTGCTTAACATGAGTTTTCACATGGCCACTGAAGCCGACAAGTTCCTCCTCAGGGCCCTGGAAGGTATCCTCCAGGCTACTGCTGTGCTGCTTGCTCAGCACCGTCTGTGCCCTGAGTCCTCCAAGGGTTTATGATGTACCTCAGAGTCAATCTGGCACATGTCAGAGTTGGTTTGCTCAGCTCGTTTTCTCTGTGACCTGAACACCACCAGTATGCACAGAGGTGGAAAGACAAGCACATTAACCTCAGGTCTTCTTCTCTTACAACACCTCCTTACCACTACAATTAATGATTCAAAACAGTCCTAACCACAAGCAGTTTAATTCTCATTCTTGCTATGACAAGCATTATATTAGATATATGTTTTCTGAATCATTTGATCTAATGTGTGCTTGTAAAGCCTCACAGAAATAACTTCAAAAACTGTCTTTTATTTTGCTATGGATGCTGCCTTCAGGGCCCAAAGACTAGTTTGTGGGGAGATTGTATGTATATATATTTAATGGCTTCAAACACCAAATTAAATTTGAAATTAGCATTGAACTCTACTATCCATTTTCAGTAATGACGCTTAATATTACTGTGAGAGAAAGGAGTGCTTTACATGGTAGGTGCCAATTGCATCTTGTTCAGGAAGTCATCCAAGGGCTCCTGGGTGCCACATGCTGGGAAAGTGATTAAAACTCTGCCAGGTTAAGTGAGAAGAGTATTCTTGGTTTTTCCCTCTTCCCTTCATTTCAATCTTTTTTATCAGCCGGTTTCTATCTCCAAGGATATATCTTGTAATAATAATTGCTTGTTATCAGTGGATATTTTCCAGTACAGCAAAGATATCTAAATCCAAAGTTTCCAACGGAGGAAATTGATAGGTCTGAATTTAAGGAGTATTAGGTTAATCCATCTCAAAGGAGATCCTTTGTAAGAAGTGAAATGTTAGGCATTTCCTGACCATAGGGAGTAGTGTGGGAGTAGGGCATGCCAAGCTGCTGAGGGGGGCAGACCTTGAAAGCATGGAGGGCACAGACAGCTCAGGAAACGTTCTTCCCTCATTGTCTCCCCATGGGCTGCTTTTGCATCAGAAATACCTGGAACTGCATGAAAAGGCAGAAGGAGGCAGTTTGGAGCAGCAGTCTGGGAGCAGCAGATTTGGGTTTGTTGTACCTGGCTCTGTTCCGCTGTCATCACAGAGCTCTGGATGCATTATTTACTCCTCTGTTTAATTAATTCACCCTCATCAGCCTAGGTTAGTATGACCCTAATTGTGTGAGTGTATTTAACTGCTGGCTTTGTAGGAAAAAGTTACAGTGAATACATTGTGTCACAGACAACAAGTGGGATCTGTGCTGTCTTTCATGGAGATCTGTTACTGGGAAGGTGGCTGGAAAAGACTGCCCAAGGGCTCATAGAATCACTAAGGCTGAAAAAGACCTCTACGATCATCTAGTCCAACTGTCCACCTACCACCAGTAGTGCCTACTAGACCATGCCCCTACGAACTACATCTCCACGGTTCTTAACACCTCCAGGAAGCCCACCACCTCCCTGGGCAGCTGTGCCTCTGCATCACCACTCTTTTGGAGAAGTTTATTGTCATATACAACATGTTACTCCAGATCAGGTCATACAGATCTCTGACCTTGCCCTGCCACTTCCCAAGCCTTGTAATTCCCTAGCGCTGCATGAACAGGCATTGCAATAAGGTCTGCTGTTTGCACCATACCTTGTTGTAGTGCCCAGCTCCAAATTCAGTACATAAGGTTGGCATGGAAAGTGCCACAGGTGTTCGTTGGTGAGATTGCCATTTCACAGCACTTCTCAGTCACTAGCAAACCAAGGAATACTCGGAGTGTTGAAAATCAGGGTGATGAGCCTTGTATCTTCATCACGCTTCCACACAGGGCATATTCCTTATACTGTACATCCCTTAAAATCATTCCACTGGCAGTTCACTGAATCTGGAATTCTTCAGTTTCATTTCTAAAACTGCCAAGTTGTTTCTCTGCCTCGTAAATAGCTGTAGAATTAGTGGTGAATGATGCTGTTCAGGAGCTCAGCTGCTCAGTTGGACAGTGCAGCTCCAAGCGCATCAACAGACCTTTCCCTGTGTAAATCATCAGAATGCTTCCCTTGTTCCAGGGGTGTTTCAAGCTGCAAAGCCTGTATGTAAAGTGAATGCATTGTTATTTAAAGCAATTCATATTGTTGGGAAGCCCAGAAAGGTAAGCTGATTGGTGGCTAAGCAATGGAGTGTAATAGCCCTGAGAAAACTGCCGTATAATAACAGCTTTGATTCCTTGCAGGATAAAGCCGTATAATGTTGCCATCCTTCCTGTACCTTTCATGTGTACAGCACTTCATATACACTAAGTGTATTACTTTGTCATCTAGACTGATATCTAGTTTGATCCTCCTGGGCTTTGCTAGCCTGCTTGTGAGAAGTATGAAGTTTTCAAACAAAGTTTTAGGCTTAAGGTAACATCTAAATTATAGATTTCTGAAATCGCCTTGGCAGTGTTTCTTGATAGGCTGCTTTTGGAGCTAAGCTGATAACCCATCTTGCCTCTGAGATGCTTTTTTCTCCTTGATACTGAATTGCCTGTATCATGCACCATTAAATCTGACACAGTTTATCTGCAGGTTGGCTGTGCAGAAAAGAAGAAAGTCCAGCATTAGCTTGGCAATCTCATGGTAAAGTCAGCAGCAGTCTGTCTTTGCTGCACTTGCTCTACAGGCCTGTTATCTCTGCCATTGGAGAGCACCTTTCCCTTCCCTTTCCCTTTCTCCTTCCCTTTTCTCTTTCCCTTTCCTTCCCCTTCCTCTTTCCTGTTCCCCATTCCCTTCCATTTCCCTGTTCCCTTTCCCTTCCTTTCCCTTCTTTTCCTTTTTCCCTTCTCCTTTTTTCCCTTTCCTCATTGTTAGTGGCACTAGAAACATTATTGCAGTACCCATGTAAAGCTGCAGCAGCAAAAATTGCCATTAAAAAAATGATGTCACTTTGATGTGATAGAGGAAGGTGAGAATGAATAAGATTCTATATAGCATAGTAGTCAGAAACCCTGTATACGTAAGTGAGCACAGCCTTCCCAAATGCATCCCCTTTGTAAAGTGTATATGCATAATCTAGCACTCGGATTTGTTCTATTTGTACTGGGAAATATAATGTTTGTGGGCTTTTTCAATGCCTTAGGGGACAATCTGTGAGCCAGAACATCTCATGGTCTGGTCTTTTTCTGATGTTCATGTTCCTGGAAGACAGAACCCACTGTGAGAAGAGCAGATGTCATTTTATTCTGGTACACTGAGCAGCTTCCTGAAGCAAAGGTACAAAAAACGGAGCTAAGAAAACATAAATACAAAGGCAAATGCCAGGAAATACAAGATTTATGTACTAATGAGGTTTTCATCTCCAGTGAAACCAGCATAAGTCCTCTGCCTTTCTTTCCTTGAGCTGGTTGGCTGGTTTTTTTCGCGCTAGACAGACTAGCTGGACAGCTTAAAATCAAAGGCCAGGCTGGGCACAGAAAATCTGGCAGCTTTCGACAGTTTCTTTCTCATCTGAATAATCTCCCCTTCAGTTTTTTTTTTTTGCCTTCACTTGTTTCCAGCACTGCAAGAATTATAACACTTCTCTTTGAAATACGACCTGGTAGCTAATCCTTGGTATTACTGCGCATCTCTCTCCTCCTGATGTCAGCATCCTCATCCTTCCCCCAGCTAACCTCCACATTTTTGTCTGGCAGAATTGAGAATGGTCACTTCTTTCCCTAACAGATCTGGAAACTTGGTATTTTCTTTGCTGAAATCTTGGTTTGCTGAGAGGAGCTTTTGGACCGGACCCACTAAGGTGGTGAGTGGGTAATATTGATGGTAGGCGGATGGTTGGAGTAGATGATCTCAGAAGCCTTTTCCAGCCTTAATGATTCTATTTTCATACTGTTTCTGGTAGAGAATGATTCTATTTTCATACTGTTTTTGGTAGAGTGATGGGCATTTACATAGAGAGGTAATTAAATAGCTTGGACCCTTGTTTATACTAGACAGATGGCAGAGGGTTTCAGCTGCACCCTGGCTCTACTCCCACACAATGAAGTTGCTGCTCAGGTGGAATGATGGAGCTTGCTCTCTCCACATTACTGAGGAGCTGGGGCAAAGAGAGAAGAGCAGTCTGCCCAAAGTGACTGTGAGCCTGCCGAGTGCAGAGCCTCTATCTTTCAAACCCAAGTGTTTTAGCCTCGTGATTCAATTTTCCCTTGATGCAAACCCTGACACATCTTTTCAGCCTCTTACTCCGCACACAAGAACTGACCTTTTATTGTTTTGGGTTGTAAATCAGAGGGTGACATTACATCCTTAGGGTGGTTCTCTGCGAAGTGATTGTTTCACTGCTCTGCAAGCTGTGTTCTAATTTGCTCCATCCATCCAAATACACATCCCATTTGGATTAAATGAATGCTTTCATCGGTTTATGATGCTTCAGCTTTCACTCTGAATATGCCAGTTCCTGTGATGTGTCGCTTTCTTTTAAGAATTGTAGTGGGAGCCCATATCTGTGTTCATAAATACACAAACACATAAATTCACATACAGAAACACTAAGAAAAATATAATTGCATCTTCTTTTCTTTTTCAGGTAAAGCACATAGAACACTTTGGCAGGCATTTGAAAATTGATTTTTATCAAATATTCAGGAAATACTCATATTAGTGGAGATTGCAAAAAACATTCCCTGCTGGGAATTGATAGATGTTACAAGCGACAAACTGATTCATTCCCAAACACCATCTCAGTGTTATACAGGTGGCAGATTGTTAAAGAGCTACAACTGGAATAGAGGGAAGCATTAGGAGATGGTGGCTGTGCAACAGGCAGCAATGGCAGCTCTTCTGTGTGCTTTAGGATGTTTGTTCTGCACTGTGATGCCACCTCTGTAGATGGCAGCAAATTGTTGCTTTTTTTTCTCTTCGGCCTGTTTTCTGGCAGTTCCGTGTTCCTGACTGGTAGGTCCTTCTGGCACCAAAAATCCTTTAAACTCTATTTGGGTTCTGCAGTAGGATGGAGGTGGTGTTTCATGTTTATGTTAGCACTCAGTGCCCATTCATTGTTCTCCTTGTGTGCTAAAGCACTAAGATCCTTCACTGTGATTCCTGACAGGCGAATTTTGGGAGGCAAGGAGAGGATAATGAAATATTTGCTGTTCTTCATGAAACATCTGGCAGGGCTCTGGCAAGATCAAGGAATCAGAAGGAGTTGCCACTGCAGTGCTGCATCTGACATTTTTTGTTATCCTTAATGTAGTCCAAAGCATATGCAAATCAGCTGCATAATGAGCGAGGTTAAGTAAGGTTCTGAAGCTGGTGCCATATTGTGGTAAAAACATAATTGATCAGAATGTTTTGAAATATGCTGAGCACAAGTGTTCACGTTTGTTTTATCTGAATCTCATTATTTCTGAGGAAAGATTTAGGATGAAGGCAGAAGCTGAAGTTTTAACTGGATCTATTACTGGTTATCTGTGATCACACATAGTTCATCAGATGTTTCTGCCATGAGCTCCACTTCAGTTTGCTTTAAAAGCAAAACAGGTTTCTTTGACCTTTCCTTCTTTGCTTTTTGTTGTTATGGATGTACACACACACACGCACAGACTCTTTTCTAATTACACTGTCTAAACACCCTTGTTCTCCCCAGGAAGGCTGAGACATCAAAAGTTACATATCAGTCTCATAACTTTTTGAACTACAAGGGATTTCACAGATCAGTCCTGATGAATGTGCTTACAATGAAACAGAACTTTTGGGGGGACAATGAGTTTACAGGTTAGTGTTGGATTTGTTTCAAGAGATCTGTGATAATGTAGGAACTTGTGGAGATTGCTTTGTGATGTGGCTTTGATGACAGATATCCATTAGACTGGGCTTTGTCACCCTGTTGGCCTTAAAATCTTTGTTTTCAGAATGCCCCAGAAACCTTTTTGGTGAGCCTTAAGCTGAGATTTGCCTGAAGGCTTTCTTTTTAGATCAGAATCCAGTGGTCAACCAGCTGTTGAACCCCTCCACGATGTCATGCCCTCTCCACTCTTTGGACACTCCAGCACCTGAATCATCCTCTCTGCCAGAGTTCAGTGCCTTTAATCTTGGTCATTGTTTACTTCTTTGAAGAGACCATTTCTAAAACAGTCATTCTTTTCTTTAAAAGCTACAAGAATGAGCCAGCTTCATGTGGAACAGGAGGAAGTCCATATTTCCCTACAGCGAATCGAAGATTTTATTTCACCTTTGCCACACAGTGTTGCTTTTAGCTTCTGGCTTAATCTCTCAAATAGCCGGTAATAACACTTTCTATTACAGACAACCATTCCTGCCTGCCAGTTGAATTTCCTATCTATATCAAATCTTACCCAGATGTTCTGAGTCTCCCTTCTGGTGACCTGCTGCTTTGTCAACGCTCACCTGAAGACTAGAGTTAAAGAACTGATTTGCCCTGGTCAGTAGTCAGCACTTTCCCTGTGGTTACTTCCAGTTGAATTCAATAGCATCAAGGTTCAGTGATCATCTATTGTTATCTCTCAGCTACCTGTAGGGGTATCTCTTGAGACCTCCTGTGTCTTGTAATGAAAACTGTGCTCTGAATACAAAGTAAGTGGTGTAATTGTGTGGGTGTGTTGGTGTCTGAGTGTATGTGTATATACATGTATGTATATCTATTTATTATTCATTCTAATCTACTTTGTGCGTTTGTTTATGCATATCTGTATTCACACACATACATTTAAATATATATATGTATATACATATAGAGTCTCTGAAACATCTCAGTGGTTGCCAGATAAAATCACAAAGAAAAGCTACTAAAACTGAGGTTGTTTTCTCCTTCAGGAGGTATAATGGTTGGAATTTAATCACTTACAGCAGTTTTTAGTTCAGTCAGGTAGTTAGATGTGCATCGATCCTCTGGTATGCAAGAAGACATTTACATACACAGTTATCTGTCCCAAAAAATACCCTGTGCATAACATAGATATGTGACTAAGGCACAGGCTGGAAGTGTCTTGGCTGGCTTAAAACATTTTGCTTTCAAAAATCCTAAATCCTTTAAATCTCTCAGAGACAACTGAGGGATATATGCATATGGAACCTGGACTTTTAAAATTAAATATATAGAGCCAGTTACGAACTTGGATGAAGTCAGTGGAATGATACGAATCTGCACTGAGGGAAATGAGAACCCAGGAGAACTTGCATTCCTCTACATTATTTACTCTCAGCAGTGCAAACTTTCATCATCTAAGCAGAAACCTTTCTGCATTTCTTTCTTTTCTACAGTGCCGACATCTCAATTACTGGAAGCACCCAAAAGCAATTACAACGATTCCAATAATCTCTTTGTATTACAGTGGCTGGACTACTAAGTATCATCAATAACTTGATTATCATTTTGAGAAGAAATTGCTTGGGGTAGAGGCACTGTAAGAAAAGCTCCCAAACACTTTCCAAATCATATTTTCAGCAACTCTCACATTATTCAATGTCTTAATGAGTTCCACTGGTCCCATATGGGGGGACTTGACTGCTTACATTTCCATAGGAAGCGTAAGCTGTGCAAAGTCAAAATGTTATCAGTTTTAGAAGCATTTCTTTTGACTCTTAAAGTCAGAGTGAAACCCAAGCCACTGTCAGTGTTGCTTGGTTGATATTAACCCATCTATTTTATGTCACCCATCTTTTATTTCCTGCATTTACCTCCCATTTTTAATGAACGGAACAAGATTACAGCAGATCAGATTTAAAACTCTTTACTACAAGCTGCTTCATTGGAGCTGGCCATAAGTTTCTCTTCAGTGTAAGACTGTGCAATCTGTCCAATGACGGCAGAACACAGCAATGAGCTGCTTTACAGTTACTTGTCATGTAAGAACTTTCAATCGATTTCAACAGAAGATGTGGTTGGACTTTCTGCATGCTGACCCAGAGCTGGTCGTGTGTGGTATTATTCTCTTAAATAAACAAGGTTTAGTGTAATATGGATCTAGAAAACAAGACCAGACCTATGCTTTCACAAAACAGCTTAACTCAGGCTCACTCACCCAACAGTGCCTGGTTATATCGAGTGTCATAGATTCATAGAACCCTAGAGGAGTTCAATTGGAAGGGACCCTTCGAGGCCATCTGGTCCAACTGCCCTGCACTGAACACAGACACCTCCAGCTGATCAGGTGCTCAGAGCCCCATCCAGCCTGACCTGGAGTGTCTGCAGGGATGGGCACCCACCACCTCTCTGGTCAAGTCTCCTTATAATGGTATTCAGTTTGCTTGAACTTGAGTTCCAGGTCTTGAGCTCTGTTGTCTTAAGATTTGTCCTAATTCTCAAAAGCACAGTGCTATGCAGATGCAGGTGGTCAAGTCTCAGATTTTCTTTAGGGATGTCTCACGTTGCCAGGGAGTTGATAGAGAAAAAAAAAGTGCTGGATGGTATTCATAGATAAATAAATTGTTCCACAGTTGTTTGGAGTGGCTGAAAATTTTTGATGTGACTTGAAATTCAGCAGATCACATGTAGTATGTCTGTGGAGACACAGTAGGCTTTGGCATACTTATGCCCATATTTGGGTTCAAATTTAACTTAATTCTCACCATTATTAAGTAGAAATTTTGCTTAGTACCTTGATTTAGCTTTCCAGTGCTGATGGGGTTGCAGTTGTTTTATTTACATCTACCTTTTCAAGCAGCAGATTTATAAGATCTTTAGTGTCTTGTTCAAGCAAGGTAGTGTACTACGTAGAAGAGGATAGGGCATCCTAGCAAAACAAAGTGAATATACAAGTTCACAAATCTCATCTAAACTGCATGCAAGATTTTCATTTTATTTTGATGCTTTTGTGTGCTGAAATGTAGAAGACTAAACCTAAGAAGTGGTGAAGGGAGAGAGAAAGACAACCAGATATCTTTGGGATCTGCACCAACTGCCAGAGCTCCATTTCATAGCTGATTTGCATCTGTTCAAGTCAGTTGGTTTTATTAATGCTTACAAGCCTACAGCTACAGATGCATTGTTAGCAGTACAGTGATATATAGATTGGTTCTCCATTAAGAAGAAATTAATGATTTTTCATAAGACTAAATCCACAGCTTTTGGCTGCTCACCAGCTTTTCCATCCTGCAAGTCTAAAGATCAGCTCATCTGATTTTTATTAGCATGAGAAGCATACCTGGATTTGAAGGGAGATACCTGGAATCCAGGAAGGCCATGTAAGCATCAAATAGTAGAAAGACACCCAGTTGTCCTCCATTCAAGCTCACCTTTCATGGAAGGATTACAGCTGCACCCATGACACGCTGTAATTCAATTACATGCAATTCCTCCTGTTCAGACAAGGCTTTTCAGTCTCCCAGACATACGAATAGAAGTGTGTGCTCAACTTTTCCTCTGTTCTTGAGACAGTTATCAAACTATCTTCTCACCAATGAAGAGAATGAAAGCATTCTCTTCATTTCTTAGAAGACTAACACAAATTCTGCTGGCTATGAGCAAAATGCCGTCCAGGGCTAAATTGTTGCAAGCCTGAATGAACATTAGGGGACAGCATTGGCCAGGAGTCAGCCTGTTTCTTGCTCTTCATGCTCTTTATTTTGGTTTTATTTTCAAGTTGTCTTCCTTTCTTTCTAAGTGATAAAGCCCCACTTGCTTCTTACAAACCTAACTGGTGCACCAGACATTCATTTTTAATCTGGCCAAATCAATTATAAATATTACAGCCTGCAATTACCCCGGGAACTCCTGAAAAACTAATTAGTACGAATCTCAGCAATGAATTACACCTTTCTCATGGCTATTTGCAGCAGGAAGAAAAAATAAATAAAAGGAAAAAAGTGCACTCAAAGAGAGCAAACCTCTCTCAGCCATAGCAAACAGAAATCAAGGCAGTGTTTAATTATGTTCATATTGTTCATGAAAGGAAGGGCCACGGTGGGCTGAAAGCCAGGGCACCTGGCATTGCCTAGGGCTTAGGTTGCATTTTCTCAGAGGTTGTAAGATGTAAAAGTCCTTGGCAGAGAGTCGCTGGAAGAGCAGGTCTCGTGGGAGCCTACGATGTTCACATCATTCGTGTTTACTGTGCAGCAACAGAGGAGGCAAATGCAATAGTTCTTTAAACTGGAGCCATCTTGCATCAGCGCATAGCTGATTTCCTCCCTTGGCGAGGTCAGGGACTAAACATGCCTTGTCTGGCTTTTCTCAGGCAGGACGTGAAGCCAGGCTGCTCTCTGGGGAGCTCCTGAACTGCTGAGATGGAATTGGAAAGTCATAGCAAGATGTGCACCAGACCTTGTACAATTGAATCGAGACACAAAGGGCAGACCAAAGGCCTTCTTCATTGGCGTCTTGTTGCTATAGTGTTTTTTTTTTTGCACTAGGTGTAATTACCTAAAAGCATCATAGTTGTTTCATTTATCTCCTAGAATAATACTTTATGAAGCCATTAAAGATGGATTTGTGCTCTGGGGTAGCTGTGGCTGCTTTAGATTCATTTTAGATTCATTACAAGATTTTGGAAGCAGTGTTCCTGTAAAGTATGTTTAATAAAACATATGAATTCCTGAAAAGCAAAACCATGCAACATCGCACACTCTCTTAGATTCGGTGACCTAGGTAGAATTTTAATGAAAAATAAAGGAAAGGCAAAGCAACTCCAGTTCTCTGCAGAGAGGTCATAGGAGCTGCAGGACACTTGCCTTACTAATACGTATACAGCAGGCCATATAGTTGGTACAGCTTTGCTGGAAAATGAGGGATAATCCTTCCATGCTGGTCAAGAAACTGGCTGGGTTCTCAAGTGTGAGTGGAGAAAAAGTGCGCTCTTCTTTCAGGTGAAGGCTGTAACTGCTGGGAAGTCGGCCTGCTTGTGCTGAAATAAAATCCTGTTTTCTTTTTTTTCTCACGGTAAAATGTCTGATATCTTGAAAATTTTCAAGAAAACCATTTTCTGGCTTATTTCAGTCTGTAAACTGTACCATAGATGTGCTTGGCTCCTTATGCACAGCCAAATCCCTGCATTGGAGAGCTTCCAAAGGATTAGGGCATATCATGATGGAGAGAAGCTTTAGAGGAAGGAGAGAATAGTGCTGTAGATGGGGTGATACGAAGCTACCAGGATGCTGTTTTTCACTGCAGAGAAAAGATAAAGACATGATTATTTGTTGGTACATCTTCACAGGGAGTCTATCTATCCACAGTCAGTGGTGGTCTCCAGACTCGGAACTTTCCTCCTTTTTGTCTGATGCATTTAAACACTCATTTTTTAGATTCTCATTGGCAAGAAGGCAGCAAATTTCACAAGAATGAGCAGAGCCAGATAGACGTACAAAAAAGAAGCAAATGTTCAGTTTTCTTCTCTACAACACTGCAACTGCTAGGCAAGTCAAGTGAAGGTCAAGCAGCAATCCTGAACAATAGTCAAAGATTCCCTAAGAGGGACAGTTGTCAATGCCCATTCTTTCCAGAAGAAAAAAGATGCTATTTTGAGCCAGTCAGTAGAATACACAGATAGCAAGTGACCTGCCGCACAAGCAGAATGTGAGTGAAAAATCCCAAGAAATTACTTATGAGATCTCTGTTTTGTTTTGTTGTTGTTGTTGTTTTCCCAAAGTCCTGGAAGTATACAGATATTTGAAGGAGAATTATTTATTGGAGAGAAATCATCAGTCATCCCCCATATACATCATGTAGCTGTATTTTATCAGCCTAAGCCATAGACTGGGTTTTCTTGAGGGGATATGGGAAACACCTGAAAGAGTTGTTTTCTAGCTGTACCAGAAAGCTCCAGTTCAACTGACATATGAGGAAGTGCTGAAGTTGTTTATTCTTCTTTAGGAGGAAGTTTTTCACCCAGAGGGTGGTGATGCACTAGAACAGGTTGCCCAAAGAGGCTGTGGATGCCCCACCTCTGGAGGCATTCAAGGCCAAGCTGGATGTGGATCTGGGCAGCCTGGTCTGGTGGTTGGCAACCCTGCACATAGCAGGGGTTGAAGCTGGATGATCACTGTGGTCTTTTTCAACCCGGGTCATTCTATGATTCTCCTTGTGTTAAGTCAGGAAAAAAATAATTGTGTATATGCATTTATTGATTTATTTCACAGAGTACTAAAGCTTGCTTTCCTTCCAGACCCAAGCAAACAAACAAACACGCCCACATACAAAAGCAGAACTAATTAATATCAAGTCATATCTCAATGATTATGCAAATTAAAAAGAAAAACAAAAGAATTTCTATTTATCACATAATAAAGTTGCAAATTGCTGTTGTGTCTCTCTCATCAGCTGCAATAGATGGGGGGCTATGAGGCTGTAGGTTTTGGATTAGTAAATCAATCAGCACGTATATACGTTTTGTGGTAGTTGGGGGTTGTTGGCTGTAGATATATTAACAACTTTCACTCCCCCCCCTTCTGTACCATGTTCACGTTCAGTGGTATTCACGGACTGTATTTGTCTTGGAGTTCTTTAATGTAATGTCTTTGGTTTTTCTCATTGTTTACATTGTGTAAGACAACATCATTATTCTTTGGTAAATCTGTTTCATGTCCCCTGGGTGTTTTGTTTGTTTGTTTCTTTCTTTCTTTCTTCTTTTCTGAGGGGAAAAATTTTTTCTTTTCTGTTTGCAGTTTTTAAAAATACAGATTAAAGCAAATAAAAATACCAACAATCTGCTCCTAACCTAAAAAACTCTTTTATTGAGACCCTCTTAAATTGTGTGTCTAGAAGTTGCCATGTCTGTTCATAACCACGTTTCACTACTTGCATTCTCTCTTAAAGGAGCTGGTCTTAGTGACCAGCACTTAGTGCTTTTGGCAGCTTTGTCTGTGGGTTTCTTACTGGCTTCCTGGGAATGCTGCATGCCACCACCTCTCCTCTTTCAGAAGCAACCCTAACCTGCTCTTTGAAATAACCCATTCGTATTGCTTTGTCATGCATTTTAAATCTTCCTGCAGCAGAAAGTGAGTTACTGTGATGGGAAGTTCCAGGTGGTAGAGAAATGGCAGCTGGTTCGTAGAGTTTGGTAGCATGAAAAAGAAAGAGCCTTTCAACTTCCAAGCCACCAGGGTTATTGCAGTGTCTCATTGGCAATGAGACTAAGTTGGTCCCATCTATTTGCTCATTATGTGATTTGTGGTGGTGCCATTGACACTGTTAGCGGTGGGTAGCAAACCAAATTGGAGAAGTCACCACTTAGGTCCTTGCTAATTGGCTTGCTCATTCACTGTCACAACAAATAAGCAACGTGCAGAGCAAGAAATCTTTCTTTCATGACCTCTAAATCACTGTTTGGCCACAACCTCCCATGTGGGGAACCTCTCTCTGCAGCGTACATGTGCAAGCACTGAATTGTCAAGGTCTGAGTTGTTTTGTGCCCTGTGTAGGTAAGCAGCATGGCAGGAGGCATCTTGGAAGGGAGAGTTTTTGAAGTCTCTCACAAAGGTTGTGTGCATATGTGCTTTCTAAAGGCTGTCTGTTTAGTCTTCAGTGTAAAGCAATACTTGTTTGCTGTGGTTTTCTCTTTCATGTTCTGATTTCTGACTTCCAGTTTCCCTGTCACAGTAAAGCGTGTTTGTGCTCTCTTTCAGGCAGAAATCCAGTCCTAAAATCATTTATGCCATCAACTAAATTCAGAAGGTCACCCGTTAGTGGAGTTCCCAGATTTCAGTAATAATAGGGCTTTTTTTTTTACTCCTATCCCATTAATGCAAATGTTTGACATTCAGTTCTTAGATTGAAAACTGAATTGCCGTTCCATCTGTACGATAGCAGTGAGCTGGGCGGCAGCTATGCTCTGTCTCAGTGGCATTAGCAGCTCCTTCCAAACATATAAGCACAATACAGAAAGCAGATGCTCTCAGGTCCTTTTTGATTGCAAAGCATTAAAAGCTTAAAAATGAAAAATCGAGTTCCCCAGAGTTTACAAGGCTTTGAATGTTACCATAGGTGCTTTGGATTGTGGTAATTCATGGCACTCTTGCATTTGAGAAAACAAAAAGGAGAGAAAAATCAAAACCACCGGTCAGACTCAGTATACTGAGGCCACTACATGTTACTGTTTGTGCTGAGAGCATTGTCCTGGTTGCTTTGGTTTTGTTTCATGTTACATACTCAGTTTCAGCATGAGTTCTTCCTGACCTAGATTTCTGGGCAGACTGAAGTGGAGCCAGAGACTGAAAAAGTGCATAATTATTCATTTATTTATTTTTAAGCTGTACAGCTCTATTAAGCTTTCATAGAATCCTTTATAGCCTGCCTTTGAAGTAAACTAAGCTAGAGATCAGCCAGAGAAGAATTGGGCTGACGCTGCGTGGTTCTGATTGCAGATAGTCTGCATACAGTTAAGATCTGGATACTCAGAGCTAGGAAGAAGTTATGCTTTTTTTGGACTGCGGAGAAGAGGGGGAAGAGATCAATACATCCAAGAGAAATACTTTACACCTTTGGTATGTTCTGAAACCTCAGATGGTGGCAGTGCAGTGAAACAGCTGAGAGCTGGAAGATTATTCCGGTTACTGACATGTAAATGAGCAGACCACACATTAAATCTGTATATACTCCATCTGCCAAGCCATTCGTTCTTCCCAACTTGGGACAAATTAGAAACTCTGGCCCAGTGGCAGGAGATTATTATTCCTTTCCCAGTCCCCCAAAGCAATACATTCTCCTGCTTTGAGTCTGATTGAAAACACTGACCTGGAGGTGAAAAACACTGTATCTGTCCCCCTGATTCATCCAGACTGTGACCTAGGCAGCACTGAAACCACAGGCTTCTTTCTGCTCTCAAAAAATTACCCAGCTGTCCTCATGGACTGAAGGCCAAAAGAGAGCTAGGCAAATAGATAGGAGAAAGAGCTGATGCCCTAGAGCCACCTAGACTTGTGGTTACAATTTTGTCATAAATATTACATTAGACTAACTTAATAGAAAATGAATTGAAAGTGAACGTGTAAATAAAGCCTACAACCACTCCTGTAAGTAAATGACAGGAGGCTATGACAATGTAACATACCCTTCTGAGAGCCAAAGGACTTGTGCCATCAATTCAGAGTCTCTCCTCAGCTATTCTGACTTGCTTCTGATTTTGGATATTCTTCAGTAAGTTGTGCTGGAAAAGCTTTTTCATACCATTTCCAAAACACATGGAGTCACAGAATGGCTTGGGCTGGGAGAGACCTTAAAGATGACCGAATTACACCCCCTTGCCATGGGCTGGGTGCCCCCACCAGCTCAAGCTGCCCAGGGCCCCCATCCAACATGGCCTTGAGCACCTCCAGGGATGGGGCACCCACAGCTCTGGGCAGCTGTGCCAGGGCCTCACCAACCTCTGAGTAAAGACTTCCTGCCTAATATTTAATCTAAATCTTCACTCTTTCAGTTTAAAGCAATTCCTACTTGTTCTATCACGATCAGACCATAGGAGAGGTCTTCCAGCCCGCTGATCACTGATGTGTCCTCCTCTGGACCTATTCCACCAGCTCCATGTCTTTTTGTGTTGGGGACCTTCACCCACTGACGCCATCCCTCCATCATTATAAGGTCACCAGGTTGATCTGCCCTTGGTGACACCACGCTGGCTGTAACACAAGCACTTCTGGTGTTTCTGCCCACCCTGGAGTCAGTGTGCTGGAAGCCCCTGGAAGTCTCCGCTTTTGTGTTTGTGCTTCTTCTTGTTAGCAGTGCTCTGAGCTTGCACAGAACAGGAGGCAAAGATGCCAAAGCATGTCAACCACCTGGATTAATTAGGTCATACACTAAAAATGGAACTACAATGAAGTGGATGATTATTAAACCAGCGACCTTGTGGAAACTGGATACCTCCTTTACTATATTTCAGCTTTCTTAACCTTTTAAGTGCCTCAAGGCAAGAACAGCGTTGTGTGTTTTTAAAGCACTTTGCATTAACAATGGCAGTAATAATAATATTAGTTTGTTTCTCCTCTGGGGTAGGTAAATATCGCTCTTCATTTTACAGCTGATGAAACAGACACAAAGACATACAGGATCTTGCTTAGTGCCAATTCATGTTTCATTAACAGAGCCAAGACTGAGCCCAGGAAATGGATTTCCTTGCTCCTTGCATTTACCATTAGATAACACACCCTCCTTTGATGACATCCAGTCTTTCTTGTGATTTTTTTCTGCAGAAGGTACAGCAACAGCAGCCTGGAGACTGAAGATGAACCTCCTTGTGCGGAAGAAATCGATTATAACACTGACAGTTGCTCTGATGGCGAAGGGGACTTCTCAGAGCTAGACCAAGAGATCCAGGAGTGCCTCTCGTGGGTGGAAGAAGAGGCAGAAGATGAGAGAGAGACCACAGGACAGACATGCAGCTCCAAAGCTCTCAGGGGGCTTTACATTTCCAACCAGCCAGCATCCAGCAGTACGGCTCTCCCTCTGAGTTCTGCGCCGCTGGGAGTGTTCAGTGGGTTTGAGAGCAGCCCTGCATGAGCAAGACTTTGACTTTCAGAGCAGTAAGGCGAATGGGTTACTGCTCCTATGTGTCTGTTTGCCAGCTTCAGCATCCTTCCCAGATATCTTGCTCCATTTCTGCATTGAAAATGGTCTTTATGTTTGTGTGATCTGTATACATGTATGTATTGAGATTGTCTCCTTGAGCTTTCTTCACAAGGCAGAGATGAGGGGCCATTGGCCCCAGTGATACTGTAAGAGGACATTGTCCTTTCCTAAACAGAATCCCCATCCCATGGCTGCCTGTAGTGTGTGGATTCATATAGGTTGATATGGGGAATGTTTTTCTGACTTTTGAAGGAACATCCTTTTTCCTGGCTTAGGCTTTTATTATGGACAGCAGCCTTTGCCCACAGATCTTGGAATTGTGGCAGTTATTGAGGCCTTTGGCAAGAGCTCTCTGTTACCATTCATTTCTCTTGAGCTGTAGAGCATGTATCTGAGTTCTGAGATCAGAATTTTGACCATGTTTCCAGCAGTTTGGGTCAGGCTATGCATGCTGCTGAACCGGTTGTATCTCAGCAACAGCATGTGAAATCCAATGTGCCAGAGTAAGGAGAGCACCACCATACTGAGCAGTCCTCTGGAAACCTGGGCTAAATTTACCTCTTTGCTGCACTGGAATGAACTAGTCCAGCATTATCTCATTTGAGCCACTTCATGCTTGAACTGATGGGCCCAAGTGGAAGAATTTGTTTCATGAACATCTGAATGATACTCTCTCTATGACTCTCTGTGAGACATCCTTCCAGCATGATGCACTAAGGGAATACAGATACTGTTTATGGCTGCTGCTGGGACTGAGAGTGCCTGGAAGCATTTCATGGAGAAAAACATGTTTTCTTGAGGTAGCTGGGGCCCTCCAATATTATGTCAATTGGATTAGTGATGGTGGCAATATCCAAGGGTGAATTTAGCCCAAGAATCAGTCTAGTGACTGATTATTCTTTGTTAGTTTTAATATGATACCACTAAGGAAATCTAACTCATGGAACAGGACCCCATTGTGCCGGATAGCAATATAACAGAAGACATTAATGGTAGGTTATATATAGGATGCATTCTTCTGGTGATTCCCATAAGGGAGCAACTTACTTTATCTCCAAATGGAAAAAAAAAAAAAAAAAAAGAGATTTCTCATAAAATTGCCTGCAAAAACAGATCTTGATTTTATAAAGTGCTCTCTTACAGAATACGTAACATAACAATGTCTTTGCAAGCCTAATTCCACCAGCATTAGAATTTACTGTGCTTTCACACAGATGTCCAAAGCAATGGAGATGCAGCTCCTTGAGCTCCAGCACAGGCCAAGAACACAAATGCATGCCCAAGGTCGGTGAAGCACAAAGCCTACATCAGAGCACCTCACTCCTCATACTGCCTGTATTTCTCACATCCGACACTCTGCTGCTGCACATGGGGAATTGCCCTAAACCCAGGTGGAGGGAATTGCACTGTGCAAGAGGCTCCCAGCTCTGTCACTGCTGTCTTTATAAGGCTCAAGGAGGACAAACATAAAGTGCCTTGTAGTATTACAGACTATAAGACCTCCATTGCTGGTGATTACTGTTGTTATTGATGTGTGATTAAAAGCGCCCTGTAATCCTCTCATCTTTATGCTGTGTGTGGAGAGAATTTCTTGTGCCAACTGAGGCTTTTTTTCTGGTGCATTTGTGAACGCCTTCCCCCAGACTGCCCGGGCATACATTTCCATCAGCAGCCAGTGCTATGGAGAAACTATTCCTTCCTGTCCTGCTGGAGTTTTGGTATCCTGGTGTTCTAAAGCCTTCACCACTGCATAACAGTTCTCTGTTTTTCTAGCTCTCTATGACAGTGCTCAAAAGACAGGCAGCTTGGGTCCTCAGAAGCTGAGCTTCGTAGACCGAGCTAATTCATTAGATATAGTGTGTGTTCTCTGTACAGATATGTTCTGCTTGCCTTAGCGTGCAGCTTGTTGCATACAATACTGAATTTTCATAAAAGGATGGCTCACAGGAATGGACACCAATGAGGTAAAACAGGTGTTCCCATTGTAATAGTTTGTATAGCGTTGCTTAAAAGCTTATTATTAAAAAAAAATGGCATAAAAAAAAATGTGCATAGCTAACTTCAAATTCCAACATTCATATGCATGACAAAACACTCACACTGTGCTGGATCCAGCCTGCAGCATACACGGGACATGGTGTAAGATCTTCAGCATTCTGAGTGGCCCCAGGACACTGGCTGGGTAAAAAGCACTACTGGGCATATACATCTATAGATGTGCGTATCTATGAGGGCTACTCCGAAAATAATACCTCCTGTTTTATTAGTTTGATCCACAATGCCAAAGGCAGATGTTGATGGTACAGCAGCAGAGGTTGAACTTTTCCAGCAGTATTCCATTATGTTTTGTTGCCTTGTGACAGATGGCAGCAGAGGGGCAGTCTGACAGAACAGTGTCTAACGTGGAAATACGTATGAAACAAAGGGGTGGAACTGAATTCCTGCATGGGGAAAAAATAACACCCATTGACACTGATGCCTGCTGAATGTATATGGAGATCAGTCAGTGGATGTGAGCACAGTGAGGCAGTGGGTGGTGTAATTTAGCAATGGTGGCAGTGACAGTGGGTCACCTCCACTGAGAAAATGCATAGCTGATGGTGGTAGCTACACTGAAAATCATGTTTTGTAGCTGAGAATTTGCTCTATCAAATAGATACTGTATTCTTTGTAACTGTTGTAGTTTCCATGGATATAAACAGGGGGCATAACTTTTGGAGCAACCTGTGTTCATTTAGAGCTTCTGTTCCCTCCCACACTACGCTCTGTACCAACATCCTTCCACAAGAACAGTGGTACAGTGCTCCCTGATGTTTGCCAGTGGTGCATCTTACTGAAAAGGAAAATAAATCAGTGTTTCTCTTACTGCAACACCGGTATTTTAGCTACTGTGCTGCTGTGTAATAGAAAACACCTGGCCCAGGCTTCTCCCTGACAACTTCCCTGTTGTGCCAAACAACTTCTCAGCAAGGGGTGAGGGCACAGCAGGAGGTGGTGGGCAGGTGAACCCCCAACCCATGGGTATCCACCCTGCTACTGAGGGATTGGGAGCAAAGAACATCCAGGAGGAGGAAGGTTGGGTGACCAACCAGCAGGGAATGGCACCTGGAAACTTCCAGTAGAAGCAGTTTGGTGGATTGCGTCGTCTCTTCCAAGAACCTCTATGGGAAGCAGATGCTCTTCTTCTTTTGACAGACCTCTAGAGGTCAGGAGAGGACCTCCACTGCATGCCACTGTCTCCGTTATTAAAATTCTCCCTGAGTCATGGTAATTAAGCAGAACTAGGCTCCGCACAGAGGAACGGAAGTGCATTGACTTTAATAAAACAGAGTGTAAAACAACTTTAGATTAACTCCAGCCTTGTTTATTCTTGCACACTTGTAATTCTGATTTGGTATTTCCCTGGTGAATGGAACCGTTGTCCCCTACGCTAAGGCACGTCACCTCACTTGAGCCCGCTAAGTGCTGAGCAGCGAGGCTGCTGCCTTTTCTTGCCATCACTGGCTAATCCCAAAGAATTTGGAAACGGCTACGGAGAAGGGGAGGGAGGAGAGGAACGTCTCTCTGATCCCTACCATTGACATTCCTCAAGAGTCAGCAAGGCTGTCAGGTTGAGAAGCAAGCCAAATATTTCTGTAATGGCCAGCAGAGACAGCATTCAGATAGTCCGTGCTGCAGAAGCCGTTCTGGGCTCCCGCCAGACACATTAACTTTTTTTACTGATGCCTTTTGTCTCACTGACTCTTTTAGTGGCTCTGAATAGCCGCGCTCTCCTTCCTCCCCTCGCCGTGGGTGACATGACATGGGTAAGAGATGCGGCCACAGCCGCGCTCACACTGCTGCCTCTGTCTCAGCCTTGCAGTGATTCCTATCGGAGGTGATGCGAAGGATGCCTTGCCAGAGCCTAGCAGAACACAAGTGTGAGTAAGCCCCTGGGCTAAAAATAAATAATTAAACAATAAAAATAAAAAGAATCAAGTCAGCAATGTGAAGGAAGAACAAAATCTAATTAGTTTTATCTGCTGTTTGTTATGAGGCTGTCAGAGTGCTCTATTCCCTGGTTTTACAGCACTCTGGAAAATAACAGTGATGATAATAATACACAACTGTGCAGAGGGTTGTTCTTGAAGCAAGGAGGGAGCAGATTAGGGAGGGGAAAAAACAGCAGCCCCCTCTACTCACTTTTTTTCTGCTCCTGTCAAAAAGCAGAGGTGCGGGTGGTAGCGCTGTCTGTCCTCAGAGCCTTATCTGTCCTCAGAGGTGATCCACTCCATCCATCACTCGGAGACAGAAAGCACAAGTGGGCGACTGCTTGGCATCTAACTAAGGACACTCAAAATGTATCCCTTGTTCTCCCACAGATCTCCTATGTGCTGCTGACCGAGTCGCTTAGCCTTGGCTCCCAGCCTCAGTTCTGATGTGAAACCGGAGCACAGTGTTGGCTCCTCATAGCTAATACATCAAGGCACGAGTGACATGGTAGATGTGTAGGGTGAGGGGTGAGAAATAGAGATGTAAAGCTGCCCACATGCTTATACTGTAGTGATTTCAGCTGTTGCCAGTTGATGAGGCAACTGGAGTGTGGTGGTGGTTGCCATCACTACTTTCCATTTTAACAATGTATAGTGCTGGTTCACTAGACTGTTCCTCTTCAAACAGTGCTGGGTAATTCTAACAGTCTCTCTTTGCAGGTTGTTATCAACCTGTCCTGTCCCATCACCTGGTCCTCACATCACCGAAACTTGCACAGCTGTTTTAGGGAGAGTGGGATTTAACCCTGTGTTTGTGAAGTGTCCTTTGGTTTTCCAGGCAGAGGGCTGGCCATAGGTCTCCAGCTGGAGATTATATGCAAAAACTTGGCATACTAAAAACTCTGTCTGTAATCAAATTAGGATAAGATGAAAGAGAAGGGTAAAGAGGGAAGAAGATAAGATAGAAATTGGTGAGGAAGAAGGGGACACAGAGAAGGGGGAGGGATGATGAGAACAGAGAGATGGGAGTAGGGGGCATCTGGGGGAAAGACAGGCAGAGAAACGGGAGAATTGTTCCCATTTGTGTATCTTCTTCTGTCCCCAGATAATGTGTCAGTATTAACAGTACTGAGAAACAACCCTCTCTACTGTAGAATAAATCTGCCACTGTATTCCCCACTCCATAAACGGCAGCCAAGTCTGTATCCTCAGCGCTGCATTGTGTGTTCAGTGCTGTGTTTTGTGAGTGCTTTTCATGATGGTTAAGCCTGTATCATTTCTGGCCTTAGGTTTCCTCTCCAGGGACTCACATCCTCAGACATATTCTGGAAGATCCAGTGCATTTTATTGTTGATGCAGCAGTTTGTGGCTACTTTCCTTGCCTTTTCTTTGTTCTGCTTCTTTTTTTATTGCACTTAAGGAAGAGTGGAAAGGAGGGAAGTGAACAAGGTGAAGAGGAGGGAGTGAGAAAGAAAGGAGAAGGTAGAGAGAAGTGCCCCGCCATCATTTTAGCAAGATCTGCAGCAAGATGGTGAGGCAGCTGTTTTGCCATTGAGTTATTTTTAGCCTTCGATTAAGCAGCTTGTAGCTCATTCAGGGTGAGCAAAAGGGAAAGAGAAATCAATCACTGCAAACAATCATCCACTGGATACCCTGGCAATAACTCCAGTCCCAGTAAACAACCATTACCTTTGGCTAACAGATCTCTGGGCACCAGCTCCTAGCCAGCTGATGTAAATGCAGTCAGAGCCCTGTTTCTTGCCTCCCTTGCTCCTAAATGGCAGACTGATGGCTTTGCCTGGATGGTTTCCAATGTATGCTTTCCATGTTTACAGTGCATGCACAGCTCTGCAAAGGTTTCCTGGTTTTGCCACAACGTTTTCATTATATATATACATATATATAGCTTTCTGTGCTTGTTTACACATCTATGAAGGTATTAATGTTTATTTGCAGGGAAAAGGTTGACAAGGAGGCTTAAATCACGAGTATTTACAGCACAATTTCAGATCCTTCAAGAAGGCAGATGGGAGGGAATAATTCCTGCTTCCATCATATATCTGTAGTCACTGAAAGAGAGAAATGCTGCCCGTTGCTGGGATCTTTGGTAATTCCTTTCTATGGGCACTTAGCTTTCCTTTAGTCTTTGTGGAAGGTGGCACAAGTGGACCAGGCAAATCTCCGTGGTGAAAGCATGGACAGTGCTGACAGAAATTCTCTGTATTATTTGACTACACAGTGGTCTTCCAAGAACCAGGCAGAGTGCTATTTAGGGAGCTGATAAAATGGCAAATTTAATAGAGGAAAAAAAGAGAGGCTTGGGAGGATAATGGAGCAGACTGGTAAACATCTGAAATGACCCCAAGTACGAGGAGTGCAAGGGCCAGACAGGAAGAATAAGAAGCCTTAGTGCGTATTCCAAGATATGACTTGATCAGTTTCCCAGACACGTGGAAAAGAGAAGGCAGAAACAACAGAAGAAGGATTAATTGGCTGTGAAGCATCAGGGAATTGATAGCATAGGTTAAGGAAAGAGGAATACAGGCCAGCAAGCACTGACTTAGAGATTAGAGCAAAGGTACAGTGACAAGATCTCCTAAGGCAAGGGGAAGAATAGAAGAAAAGTGAAACCTAAATGTGTGTGAGGAATTCATTATTGTCTTAAAAATGAGAAAAGAATTGTTTAAAAAATTGAAGCAATAGCATGTGACTGGAAATGAGAACAGACTGGTACCAAAGCATGTACGGATGAAATCAGAAAGGTCCTCGCACAGAATGTGTTAGTGGTGGTTAGGGACACATGAGAGAAGAAAAAGAAATCCTATAAATATGCTACAAGGAATGAAAGCATGCATTATGTACCACAGAAGGAGAGCACATGCAGAGAGTTGGAATAGTCATTGTATTTTTAACTCTGCTTATCACCAGAACGTTGGTACTCGAATCATGGAATTGTGGAAACATAGAATCAGAATATCTTAGGTTGGAAGGGACCTTAAAGCCCATCCAGCTCCAAACCCCTGCCCATGTGCTGGGTGGGATGGGTGCCCCCATCATCTCAGGCTGCCCAGGGCCCCATCCAACCTGGCCCTAAGTAAGTGAATTCAAACTGTTTGACCTGAGGGAATTCCCCTTCAGACTGCCCAAGAGGAGCAGTCTTTGAATGGTTAAGAATGGACTTCAAAGGCTTCTCTCATATTAAAAGGATTCTGCAGACTGGAGAAGGGCAAATAGGGTATTTGTTTGTGAAGATGGAAAAAGAAAGAGCCAGCTAAGTGGAGTGCCTGCAGAGAAATCTCAACAAATTATGAAACAATCAATTAATTAGCAGCTATAGGATAAGAAGGTGGCAAAAGACAATCAACATGGATTTGTCAAGCTGATCTAATTTTGTTCCTTTATTGGCTAATTGGCTTAGAGGATAAGGCAGGAGTAACATATGTCTTTGCTTTAGGAAAGCTTTCAGTACTGTCTCACATAACATTTCCATAAGGAGCCAAGGAAATACAGCTTATATGAAATTTATGTAAGATAAATGCATGCTGCCTGATAAATAACTCACAAACACTGGGGCTCATCATCACTTTATTCTTCTAGAAGTTAGACCAAATTACTCTATGAGTAGAGAAAATGTAGAGAGAGGCACAGGGGGTCTACACACTATCTATCTGGTCTATCTGTCCAAGATGTGTGAAAAGGGTCCTTTGCTGAGATAGTTCTTTTCCTCGTTAACTTCTTAGTGAAGCTCTAAGCTCACCCCAAGAAGATATCCATCAACAACACTTGCAGGGTATTGTTTTGCTTAAACAACTGGGAGGATATCATGAGCCTGGAGGTTTTCAAGAGAAGGGTGGATGTGGCACTGAGGGACACGGTGGGGATGGGTTGGTGGCTGGACTAGGTGATCTGTGTGTTCTCTTCCAGTCTTTATGATTTTATGATGAAATACCACGTTTTGTATTTAAAGAAAAGCCAAAAGCGTGTTATTGAAACTCAGTTCACTGTTCACCACTGTCTATGTCAACACACCGCAATAAGCATCAGTCTTACCTCCACCTCTCCCATGTAGGAGTCTGCTCCAAAGCTCCCCTCACCCATCTCAGTCACCCCATCCTTTGCTCATCCAGTCCCACTCCTCCACATCCAGAAACCCAAAATGCTGGTGATGTGAGGGGTACCATCCCAGACAAAGCTGTGGTCGGAGCATGCACTCGCTGGCAGCTGGCACTCAAGTAGGTGCCAAGAGCCTTAGAGCAGGGAGTGCACAGTAGATCCACTGTGCCAGATGGCCTGCCTGCTCATGGTTGTAAGAGCTGCTCTGTACTTTTTAGCTTTACTGATGCAGAGAGAACATTTTGAACTGTCTAAGCCTTATAACCTTGTATCATTGGCACACGAACAGCAGCAGCACACTGTTGAACATAATAACAAGGGGAGAAAGAGCTGTGGAATTAAGTGAGAATTTAAATCTTAGGGTTTGCAGCTCAGAACGAGAGGCTTTAGCTGAGATGTTTCCAGGAATTGGTTGAGTCATGTTTGAGAATAATGGATAAGATGAATACTTTTGTGACTATAGCTGAATAAATTATTTGCCAATAATTTTGACTGTGATTTGACCAGTCCTAGCTGCTTTCTGTAATGTATACGGTGCGGGAACATTTGCTGTATTCTGGATGTGTGTGTGCCAGGTATGCAGCTCCAGTCCTTGGCATCTAGCAGTGAATTTATTCCCCAAAGACAATTTTGAACAAGATTTACCCCAGAGCGACCGAATGCGGGATTTGATCTGTCATATTCAGAATGATTCATTTTTCACCTCATCAAGTAGGAAGAGAGGAGAGGAAAAAGAGAGTGGGAAAGTTATTTTGCACTTCACAACAAACCCTTTTCTTCAAAGTCAGAGCTGCCACGGCGCGGTACGCGGCGGCCCACCAAGGGACACGACAAATGTTGCTTGGCAACTCCACACCATTGATGGGAAACGCTCAGCATCAGAAATGGACTGAGATGGAAAGTGAGACAGTGGCACATTGGGACGCTCGTTTGCATCCGTCCCCGCTGGAATTGACACTGCCCCATCAGAGGTGCTGGCCAACGCAGTCCTTTCTGGTGGGTGAGAGAGTAATTGTGGGTCCAGAATGGGGTAATGTCCCCTGCCCCCTTCCCAGAAACAAGGAGACTTTGGATCTATTAATATCCTGAAGGTTGCTGAATTCTCCCTGTGAGCAGACCTTAAATAGCTCAGAGGTGTGGCTTAGTTAAATGCTTACAGAGGTCCAGAAAGAGCTTCTTGTCCTTTGCAGCACTGCACAGCCACTTTAGCACCTTGTCCAAGGCATTCAGCCCCGGTGTTGTGGTGTTGCAGCCCTGATAGCCTGCAGATGCCAGAGAAGCCAAGTTTGCAACAAGGGGCCACTTGTTAGAGCTGGAAAGCAGGGTTTTCAGGCACAGTATTCCTTCATCAAGTGTTGTCACTATAGAAAGATGATGAGTTAAATGAAACAAGGTTGACCTCACAGAGCAAATCCCATGTGACCCATTTGCTAATGCATTTTGCCAGACTCCTAGATATTTTGCAACAGCAAACAACTGCAGAATGCACTACTCTGTGTGGGCACCTGCACACAGCATCCTTTTGGTATTAGCCAGCCCCAGTGCTGATGTGGATCAAGGATTATAGAATCACGGAATCAAAGAATGGCTTGGGTTGAAAGGGACCTTAAAAATCACTGAGCTCCAAACCCCTGCCATGGGCTGGGTGCTCCCTACCAGCTCAGGCTGCCCAGGGCCCCCATCCAACCTGGCCTTGAGCACCTCCAGGGATGGGGTACCCACAGCTTCTCTGGGCAGCTGTGCAAGGCCTCACCACCCCAATAAACTTCACAGGCACTCAGCAAAAATGGGATTTGGGGGCGCAAGAGAATATTCTATCAAAGCTGGTAGTTCTGCTTCCCTCCCCGTAAAGCTGGAAGAAATATGGTGCTCACCTCTGTCTGACTTCACACAGCATTTGAATGTCTCTTTCTTCTCAGTGGGAATTAAAATTCTGGAGCAAGAAGGGATGTTTTCATGGAGCTGGCTTTTCCTTATCACAAACAATAGCAACAGTCTAAGAATTTTGTTTATGGAAAGTCCTTGCACTGTAGAAATGCTTCAGGTTTTATCAAAAATCACTATATGCCTTTGAAAATCCCCAACTGTCTATGTAGACAATACATGCAAAATCTCCCCCGTTGTTCTGCCTTAGGCTTGTTAGTGGCACACTGTCTTGGTTGTTTTTAAGTAAAATACCCTAACAGTTTCTAATATGCATTAGAAATTGGATTTCTCCTTTTGCAAGCTGTTTTCTGCATCTTTCCACCCACAGGAATGTACCTCATTTTGGCAGAGCTTCTCAACTATTATTTTTTTTTTAACCCCAGGTTACGACTCTTCTGCCTAAATATGATGACTCCTCCTTGCCTTGCTCCCTTAAACACAGGCTTTGATATGTTGAAAGACTGAATCCAGATGCAACTGCTTCTGGCCTTCATCTTTTTATTCTGTGCCATTATGAACATTTCACAGAGTCGTAGGCTATTGCTGCATGTGGTGCTGTCTTGAAAAGCCCAATGTAAAATTTCAGTTTCCAACAAAGACTAAATGCACTTACTTTTGCTTCCTTTGGGGTAAATAAGTCAGTGTTTCATAAGTATTCCTTTACCTTTTTGTGTTTTATTATTATTATTATTTTAATTGAAACTTTGCCTTTGTAAACCCTCTTCATCTGCTGTGTCTTCTCTTACACTAATTGAAACAATTACATGACGTTTCCTGAGGATGGATTCTATATTGTGTGATCGCCAAGCCCAGTTCTGATCTTCCTCACACAAGTTCTATGTCGCTCAGGTGTGGTGTTTTTACCCTTACCTTCACAAAGATGTCCTGAGGAACAAACAGTCCAACACGTATGGCATATCACAGCAAAGGCCTTGTTTTAGTCTCCAGTCCACCTTCTCATGAAGATCCCTTGCCCCACTGACTGCAAGTGGGCATTTGTTCTTGCCTCAGTGGAGACGAATTTTCATGGAAGGGAAGGAAGAAATTGGAGAAAAACATATTTCTCAGGCTTCTGAAGAGGTCCCTCTTACCCTCTCTAGCCTGTCACGGCCATGTGCACATCTCTGTATACCCACATCACTCTACATAACTGCAGTCTGGACTCCCCACTTGACTCTGCCCAGGCAGGTGCCATTCTCACATCTCTGCCCCAGTGCCCTGGGATTAACTGTGTGCTGCCTCCTCCTGCTGATCTATAGAATCAGAGAATGGTTTGGGTTAAAAGGGACCTCAAAGAATATCTAGTTCCAACCACTTGTAATGGGCTGGGTGCCCCCACCAGGTCAGGCTGCCCAGGGCCCCATCCAACCTGACCTTGAGCACCTCCAGGGATGGGCCAGCCACAGCTTGTCTGGGTCTGTGTTTCAGGTTAACATCCTACATGCAATGTTTGTACAGAAACCAGCCAGAGAAAGCTGGGATTTAGATTTCAGTCATGTTTCTAATGCCTCTGGTTTCCTGTAGCTTTCAATCTTCTTTCCCAGAGGCATTTCTCCTGAAGCACCTGCTCACTCTTGCTTCTGCTGCTGTTCTGGGGCAATGCGGAAAGCAGGGGGCCAAGGAAACCCTCACTTTGGGTGCCAGCTGGCCATGCTGGCACTGCTGTGGGTGGGGGCTGCAGCCAGGCCAGCTTCTGCACTGCAGAGCAATAATACCTTTTTGAAAGAATAATTGCTTTTGATTAAAATGTAAGGGTGCCATCCTCTCCCAGTTGTCATTAATGAGGGCTGCAGGCTACAGGCCTTTGAAGTGTTTCCTTTTGGCTCTCCCTGTTCTTTCTTTCTTATTCTTCCTCTTTTTTTTTCTTTTTTTTCTTTTTTTTTTTTTTTTTTTTTTTTTTTTTTTTAAATTTTAATTCTCTCAATTATCTGCCCTTTCCAGCTCAGAGTGAGATTTGTTAATTTCCACATGCTTACAAAAACCTGCCTGGCACACTCCAGCTCCCTGGCAGCCTCTAAATGGGCAGCCAGGCAGGGGAGCGAGCAAGCAGGCAGCACATCTGGCTCATTAGCTGCCCTGACCTCCCCCTCAGCCCCTCCAGAGGGGAAGAAGGAGGGATTGCACAGGTACTCACCTTGCCAGAACAGCTCATCTCCTCTACAGAAATGCCACTCAGCAAAGCATGAATGAACACACTGCTGTGTTTAATTAAGGCTGTCCAGAACTGTTTTATTTGTCATCTCAGGCCCTTACAGGCTAATGGACTCCTTTACATCATGTAACCTTGAAAGTGGGTTTTTTTTTGTTTGTTTCCCAGCCTGTGAGTAGAATAACAGGAGATCAGGCTGAACTCTAATGGCCCCTCAGGTACTTCCATCTGTATGCCACAGCTGATTCCTGGCTTGGATGAGTCCAGAAAGGAAATATTAAACATTGAAACTCATTTCTCTCTCTTCTGCTCAGAGTTGTGGTGATGGGCAATGGAAACAACAACTGGGACATTCATCTCTTTATTCCCCAAAATTGAGCACAAAAATGGTTCAGTGACTTACAGAGTCATAGAATCGTTTGAATAGGAAGGGGCCCATAAAGGCCATCTGGTCCAACTGCCCTGCACTGAACAGGGACACCTACAGCTGATCAGGTGCTCAGAGCCCCGTCCAGCCTGACCTGCAGTGTCTGCAGGGATGGGGCAACCTGTGCCAGTGTCTCACTGCCCTTATTGCAAAAAACCTCTTCCCTATATCCAATCTAAATCTTCTCTCTTTTAGTTTGAAACCACGTCCCCTTGTCCTACCAGACCAGACCCTGCTAAAGAGTTTGTCCCCTTCCTTCTTACAGCCCCCCTGTAGATACTGAAAGATACTTGAGAGAGGTAATGCCACAGATCAGCTGGAAACACAGGAGAAAACTCATTCCCAGGAAAAAAATCCAGGTCTTAGTACACTGGACAAAACTCAGCATATTCCTACACTGCTGTCATGCAGAGGTCAGGCATGTCACTGCATCCTTAGAGCATCCTACTTTGACCTTTGTCATCCTTAATCCCCACTTTCTTCTTCCACAAAAGCAGGTGTGAGTGCATATAACCAGATTCTCTTTATCTCTCTCATGAAAGGCTTCCTGTGTGAGGTTTCTGTCGGGTCTTTGAGGAGGAAGAGATTGCTCTAGATCAGAGCAAGCCCTTAGCTAAAGTGCTTGCCCCAGTTACAGGTATAAATTTGACTCAAACGCTGCTCTGCTGGGCCAGCTAAACTGCTCAGGGAGGGAAAACTGAATCATATCAAAACAAACCTGAGGACTGAAACAGAGGATTAATAGCAACTTTGCTAATGTTTTTCATTTTGAGATCCTTTAGACATCCTCTACCCCCAAGTGGTTTTTATATGTCAAGGAATATATTCCTTTGAGCTGTGTGACTTCATGATAGCAGCTCACCTAAATATTGCACTGCGCTGGATCTGTGCTTCGGTGTGAGGATGTAGGCACTGGGTTGTGCAAAAGCCATTTATTTCTGCCTTATCAAGGGACTCTGTATAATGCTGCCATTCCCCCCACACTTCTGTTCCCTTTTTGTTCTCAAGCCCAGGCGTGATCTCACTTTCCAGGCAGATGCTTCTCTCCTAAGCACTGTTCTAAAGATCCCCTCTCTCTGTTCCTCAGGCTGGAAGTTCCTTTTTCATTTCTTCCACAATAAAAACAACTAATCATGGAAACTGATTCTAAGGAGACTGAAATGAATCCAGCCTTGGATCTTCTGGTGCCTCCAGCAGGAATGCAGCAGATTGCTCTGAAAGTGGCCATCTCCAGAATCCCTTTTTGTCTCAGAGCTGAAAGGTGAGCTCCCACAGGTACAGACCTGCATGCAAATGGTTAGTCACTGTTGAATCATAGAATCATTAACATTGGAAAAGACCTCTAAGATCACCTAGTCCAACTGTCCGTCTGTCACCAGTACTGCCCACTAAACCACACCTCTATGTACCACATCTACCCACTGGTGGAAGTGATGGAGCTCCAGATGGGTCTGGTTTGTGGGACACAGATGTCAGCAGAAAACAGCATGAGGCAATGAAGGGACCTGATGCACGCTAAGGTTTCCTCTGCCTTGTGCAAAACAACTCCAAATCCATCCATATTATTAAATTGCTGTGATTTAATAAGTCATCGTGTGCCACTGAGCAAAGATAACTGATAGCAGTCATTATCCCCAGGTCATGTCAATAGGGTAGGTGACACTGAAATCTCTTCTGCTATCATTTAGTAACTTCTATAGCTGTGGTGATTCGATCGTATGTCCCCTGCTTCAAAATGAGACAAAGCAGATGAGATGTGAACTGTATGTATCTGACTAAATGTATTTTAATCCCAGACAGCTCAAACCTCTGTGCTATCACTGAGCTAGGTGCTGTTTTCCTCAACAGCCCTGGGGTGAATGGTGCGAGCAATGATGTTAAAACATGATATTCATTCCATTGCGCTCTAAAGGGACTCTGCTTGAGCAGGGAGGTTGGCCTAGATGATCTCCAGAGGTCCCTTCCAAACTCATTCTGTGATTCTGTAAAAAACCACCCAACCTCAGCAAAGCCCATTGGGACTCCTGGATTTTTCTTCATTGGACCTGTATTTTTTTTTCCTGCCAGAAATGAGATGATGATGAACGTGACACTTGGGTTGCCATGGGAACACAGCATGAAGCTTGTGTTAGCAGTGCTCCTTCCTGCAAAGCAAGCACCGCTGGCTCTGGAGATGGGCACAAACCACACCTGCCCAGGTGTCACCCACAAAATCTAGGCGTGAACAACATTTACTTTACCAGAGGAAGAGCTGAAGGGACAAATCACTGCAAGGTAGGAAGATGTGTCTGATGGTTCGGATGGAAATTGTAAAGCCCTCCTGGAAGGTTGCCACAAAAAGACTGTGAAGGGGGGTTCACAGGGACCTGCAGACCAGGAGACTGCTTCCACCACCATGGGAAACCCATGAAAGCTTTCAGTGTGGGGAAACCTGGAGCCCTGGGCTCCCCTTATAGCTACTATCTGGGCTTCTCCAGCGTTACTGGGAGGGTAGCAGGGGCCACAGCATTTCTACTTTCCTACCACAGCTTCTCCCCATCTCCTTCATTCAAGATTTATTAAATCCCCCTCCTCCTTCAGAAATGCTCATTTTCAGTTGGTGACACCTATGCCATCCTCCTGCCTGCCCACCCTTAGGACTTCCCCGAGCCTCAGCTCAGAAATAATCAGGAGGCATTTTTGTGCTGTTAGGAAACCATTTGGAGCTTTCAGAAAGACAATTTCAGAGAGATTCTTCATTGTCACCACTATTTTTCTCTTTCACGGGTCTCCCTTTAAATTCCCACCTAATAGCATTTCATCAGGGGAAGAAACACACTTGTAAAGATCTTACAGTAGTAGGTTTTGCTGAAGCAAAGGGAGGGGGCGAGGCTGGAATCCTTCTTGAAAGACAGGTGAAAACCATCATCAGTCTGTTTCAATAACGTGATTACTTGAATAGGTAGCAGGTGGGACTTCCCAAGAAAGAAAGACAGACAGACAGACAGAAAAAGGAAACTCAGAGTAAGAAGGGCTGAAATTATAGGAGAAGGAAGAAAGGGGGTTATGAAGGCTGTGGCATTGGCAATACAGCTGCTTTTAGGGACTACAAGAGGGAGTGAAAAATACCACCAAGGGAATCCAGCCAGGTGGTTATAAAGTATGATAAAATAGGATTTAGGGGAACAGCTTGCAGCATGGTAAGTGTTAGTCTATAAGACCTGTCAGAAGTTTGGTAGAGAACAGCAAGAACAGCAGAAATAGATTAGGAATGTGAGGCTTGTTGCAAGAAAAGAAAATTTCTTTTCTGTCCGTCGTAAATCTTTCCCTCTTCACCACTTTAGCTGCTTCCTGCACTCCCTAAGCAGGCTTAGTGCTCATACATGGCCAGAGGGTTTCAATTTGAGCTCCAAATAATAATAATAAATTCCATAAAGTGATTCCATGTGGAGAGGGGAGATAATCGTGCTTTATGTTTACACAGTAGGGCCCACAAGAGTTTGGGGCAGGCAGAACACAGAGTGGTTTCTCACCTGCAGCTCGTCCTGGGGCTGATGGGCTGCACCTGTTCTGCAGTAACAGCATGAAGATGGTGAGGCTGAAAGCTGCTCTGGCTGGAGCTGGCGGGTTAGAGTGAAGTAGGCAGAGGAGATATGATTTTCTCTGCTGAGTTGTAGCTGGGATGCTGAAGTTAAACATCTGGTTAATTGATTAAAAAGAGCTACAGCAGCCCTGTACTTGTTACAGCCATGCTGGGACACGTGAGATTGCGTCGTTTTGTGATCATGAGCCTGGGTCCCTGTTATGATTACACTGCAATGAGTGCCAAGACTGTGCCTGGAAATTGGATCAGCTGAGCCTTGAACAGTAGCTGCTGCCTTTCCTAGTGAATCGGAAGCCAGCCTATCTCTGCAGAGCTTCACCACCACGCTTGGACACAGGTATGTCATGTTTCATCCAGTATAAGTGGAGCAGGAGATGTGTAATGGCTGTGCTGAGGTATCTCATGATTTCTGTTAGAGGGAGGATCATGTGTTTGGGAAGAGCAGAGAGAAGAGTGTATCTGTTATCACCTCTTTCCTTGTGTTTGCCTTGGGGTGGCTTGTGCTTGGCCATTGCAACTGCTTTGTCCTGGGGCTGCCTTGTAATAAAGAAGCTGCCCTGAGACTTGGTTCTTGCAGATGATAAGAATCTGTTTGTTGGGCAGCCAGTACTGTGGCCCTGTGGAGGGGCCCTGTGATGGATATCTGCTGTCATTTCTGGGGGAACTACATTAAGGGCTTTTATTATTTAGAGGCTGTGGCTCCTTGGAAGTGATAGTTGGCTTTAGATTTGAATTCCAGTTTCTGCAACATGGGAAATCCTGGCAAATCTTTTGTCTCTACCACCTTTGTTCTTATGTCTCTGCTCCCCTCAGCTGGAATGAGGATAGCACCTGTGCTGAGGTACTTGGTGCTGCTTTTATAGTGAAGGACTGAGGAAATGTCTTTTTCCCTTATGACACTCCTTAGGCTGATCTACCACGCAGACTGCCATGATTTCCAGCTGCCCCATTTGTACCTCTCACCCAGTGGGTGGTTAGAGGACTATATACTCAACAGCATGAGATCTTCCTTTGATCAAATATCTTAATTTCGTGATTGCTCTTAGAAGAACACAACGTTGATAGAATTAGCTCTGTTTGTTGAATAGTTGAGCATCTCACAATTAGCAGAGTTTGTATGGTAACTGCTGAGTCACAGCCTGATTGAGCAGCTGGGGAAACGACCCATCAGCCCTGCAAGCACAGGTGAAGGCAATTCAGTTGTGTGACCAGAGGGGGTGGAGACTGGCTACACCTCCCTTAGACCTCATTGAAGAGCTGACCCCCACTGGAGAAGGATCTCTCTGGAGATCCCTCCTTGGTGAAGCTTTCCCCTGTGAACCTGGGATCTTCTAATATGGGTGAGCTATCTTCTTTCCTCCCTTCATAGCACCTTTCTATTGCACTGGTCCTTTTGCAGCCCCACCTCTGTTGTAACACCTTTCCCATCATATTGATCTGTCCAATTGCTACAGAGTTCCCAGCCAAAAGCATGGGACTCCCAGTTCTCTAGTAGGTACACGGTGTGTCCTAAAGGTTCAGGATGGGGCTGTGGCTTCCCAGCAAATTCAGTCTGAAGATGATTTCTATGTGCTTCCTGTATTGAGACTTGTGGGAATTATTCACACAAGATTGTACAAAGGAGAAGGAAAGACTTAGAGCACCGTAATGCATTATGTATATTGTAGAAGGAAAGGGTTGTGGTTTTTTTTCTGTTCTTTGTTTTTAGCCCTGAATGATGAGTTGGCTGCATTGAGGGATACTGTTTATTGGGCATGATGGTGATGGGTTGATGGCTGGATGGGTGATCTTACTGGTCCTATGATTCTGTGTGTTCAATGCGTGTATTTCCAAGGAGCACTGGTGTGCTCTGCGTCAGAAGTTAAATCAGGGGAAGAACAAAACCTTCCTGTTTGTTTCCTTTCACCCTGGTTAAGCTTTTCAGTCTGGTGATGGAATATGATGCTTTTGTGTACCCTCTTGATTTTTCAGACTTTCCACAACCATGCTTTGTAATACTTAACAGATCCAAAGCTTCCTGCTTTTCTGAAGCATCTGGCTGAAATAAATCTGGTCAGATAAAGTCCTGTAGCTCCACCAAGTTCAGGGTCATTAAATTAGTCCAAACCAACTTTTCCCTTGAGATATTAATTGGATGCAAAATCTACCTTCACTTCCTGACCAAAGGTCTGTTATTGCAGTGTCTGTGGGACACCTGCAGTCTCCTGAGGCTCCTATTGGTCTCCCAGCATCCAGGCCCAAGTCTTTCCATTAGTTCTGCACATCAGAGCATTCACTCAGCCTTTCCATATGTCTTATATACTGAGTTTGCTGTCTCTGAGGAGAATTTTGCATCTCCAACGTGGGGTATGTTGGATATATTTAACTTTCCTGGGGAGTTTTGCTTGTCTATCCTTCAGATGAATTTTTGCTTTGTGAGTTTGGGGTGTATTGAGGTTTTTTTTTGAGTTTTTTTTTTCATGACTCCATCTTTTTGCTCCTAATCCCACCACCTGGTACGGCTCACACTGCAAAATCTCTCTGCCTCCTCAGTGTATACGCCCTTCAAATATTTGTAGGCATTTATCACTTCCCCCCTGCTTAGTCATCTCTCTGCCAAGCTAGACATATTTAGTTCTTCTAATCTTTCCTTGTGAATCTCTCCAGCACTCATAATTCATTTCTCGTTGCTCTTCTTTGTATGCTTTCCAGTTTGTCGGCACTTAAAAAATTATTTTGGGTGCTTTAATATATGCAGGCATGGGAAAAAAAAGAAGAGAAACTTCTTGAAAAGAGAAGTTGTTTGGTATTTTTTGGCTCTAAGCCATTGGGAGTATTTCAAGTGGGCAAACCTGGGGCTTCCCGTTGCTGGTTCTAGGTGAGTCTCGGAGACTAGCTTTGTTCTTACAGAGCACTGATAGATGTGGTGCCAATGGATCAGTGGTGAGCACCTCTCTCATGTTTTTTGACTCAGGAAAATGTCTCCCTTTTGGCCACCTGCTGTTCATTCTGGATGTGTAAAAGAAGGAATGCAATTCATCGTGTCCTGTTTCTAGGATCCCAGATTTCTTTCCTTCAAGTAACTGAATGAATGTTCTTTGGATAGTAACTTATTACAGCCACACCCTGAAGAGATGGTGTAGAGCTGCTGTTCAGTCTATTTTGTGTACCAAGCTCTATGGAGTGGTTTTTGAGGCATTATTGGTGTCTCCTGTAGGCATAAACCTGTGCTGTGTTGATGTGATGTGAGCAGAATGATGGAGAGCAGCAAGTGCTCACTCACTAAGTTCTTCAAGGTCCGTAGTTTTGCTGCACTGAGAGCTGTTTAAATATTCCTCATTGCCATCCAGTGACCTGCAAGGGAACAGGAGTTTATCTTGCCAAGCAACATGTCAAATTTACTAATCTGAGATAGGTATCACTATCAAAATGTTACCAAAACAAAGCTAACTGTTTTGTCTGGCTCACCTCTAAATTTCCCACTGTCAACGCCAAACCAATGTGTTATTTCAAGTAGGAGTGAAAAGGTTCTGCTTTGTTTCCTCCAGTATCATGTTCTTCCTTCCCATCCAGACTAGATGTTTATCAAACATCTGTCTTCTGGTTTGGTTGTGTCCAGGGGATATTATGAGCTTAATAAGTAAAATATGAAACTGGCTTAGCTGGTGGGGCAGGAAATGTTCCTCTACTGGGGTATCAATGCTGCTTGACTATATGAAGCCAAGCTACAAAAAGTGAGAGTGAAAGCAGAGTTTATTGCATAGGGGGATGTATTTCATTTGTTGCATCCAGCCCATGCCAGGCTTTGCCATCAGCTGGTGCCCCTATAGCATTACAAATGATGGAAACAGGGAATTCCAAACTTGTTGAGTAAAGAGCTGCTGTTGCTTTGACAGTGGATTGCCTTTCCTAGCTGTCTGTTGGAGCAGCCTTGGAGAATCGTGCTGAACAGTGCATTACGTATACATATATATGTATATATATACACACTAAGTATTAAAGAGAGGGAATGCATTTACTGTCACTTACAGGTTCCCTTTCACCCTTCTAGTTGTCATAGCATTCAAAAGCATTAAACAATGGGACTTTGTCTAGAGCAAGTAAAATAGTGCCTCTGTCGCAGGCTCAGTTGGGAGCAACAAAATCACTCTGAAAAACTGTTAGAAAGAAATGTGCGAGGCATTTCCACCAGGCTCAGATACTGGTGTGGGGGCCTGATTCTTGAACCAGCACTGCAGCATCTACTTTCACACCTTCAGACTGTTAGCATCATCAGCCTGGCAACAGGTAACTGCCCACTGCCTCTGATGCTGTTGCAAACAGCCTTGTCTTTCCCTGTGGAATCAGTGGTGTGGAATCAGCAATTTAGCTCGCCTTGTTTTGTCACATTTCTCTGCTGCCACTCACATTCAGGAAGGAGGTGGGTTTTTCTGTTTGCTTTGAGAGCATGCTCTGTTTGGTTGACAAAGTGTTTTACAAACAAATTGTATATTGGAATCACTTTGTTCATTGCTGAAATGCAAAGCAACTGTTTTTACTGCAGAATCTCAGGAGACAGATGAGATAAAGTTCAGACAGTGTGACTTTTAGTATTTGGTCCAATGGAGTTGGGATTACTACTATATTTAAAGCAAAGTGCATTGAACTGGGGTTTATTCTGTGCAAATATGACAGGCGAGCTCTCACTTAAGTGCAGGTAAGTACTGAATCTTGCATCCTTTCTAGCTATTAGCACAAGAAAACTGTTTGTAAACAGGTATCCATGAAACTTAATGGTTACTCCTGTCACGGTTTCCCCTTGCTACCTCACCTGCCTCATTGACTATTGCTTTACATTTCCATAGACTTTTTTATTTACGTGATCCCAGTTTGAAAGTTCTCCTATTTAGTGAAACATACTTCTTGTGTTTTATTCTTTAAGATGAGCTCTGTATTGGTTGCTGTTCCCTGAGCCTAAACAACTAACACAAGGGCAGATCAGGTTTCCCCTGCTCCTGTTCCCAAGGTGTTGCTGAGCAGTGATGTTCAACCCTAGCCTCATTTCCATTCATTGTAATGGAGTGATAACAAAACGCATGGCCGACTTCTCTAATTAGTCTCGTGCTCCTCAAGGTCTTTTGCTATTGCCTGCTGTTCTCTCATACAGTTTAGCTTTGTGGGTTTGCTGATGTTTCCCTAAATGCTTCTGATAGTTCTCTCCCTCTTCCAAATAATTCTTTGGGCAGGAACTGACATACAGCAAACAAAAAGCAATGAAATACTCATCATTAATTGATCGTGATCACTCCTGGCTGGGATGTTGCTGTTGGGTTTTATTTTAATTCCTTTTCTGTTTAGGGGAAATTGTTTAATTTTATCTGGTATCCCAACTTTACAATTTTTTATTGAACTAAAATGCAGATAAATATTCAGCGTAGCTTCTGTGTGCTTGTTTGCTAGTGGATTGTTCGTCTCACTTTAATTAAAATAGGGTGAATATAGGAAGAGAATTAGAATGAGAGAAGGAGATGAGTGGTTCTTACCAGCAGAAAATGATAGCCTCCAGAGGGGGGTAACAAAACTGGTGATGATCTGGAGCACAAATGTGGTGAGGAGCAGCAGAGGAAACTGAGACTGTTCAGTCTGGAGGAGGCTCAGGGAAGATGTGATCTTTACACTCCCTGAAAGGAAGTTACAGCAAGGTGGAGGTCAGCCTCTTCTCCCAATGGCCTCAAGTTGTGCCAGGGGAGTTTCAAGCTGAATACCTGGGGAAAAAAATGTATTCTCCCAAGGAGTGGTGATGCAGCGGCACAGGCTGCAGAGCGGTGGTTGAGTCCCTGGAGGTGTTCAAGAACCATGGAGATGTGGTTCTGAGGGGCATGGCTTAGAGGGCACTAGTGGTGACAGCTGGACTAGATGATCCGAGGGGTCTTTCCCAACCTTAGTCATTTTGAGGTTCTATAGGGGACAGAGGTTTTCTCTTTCAAATCAGTGCATTGTGCATTCTCTCTTCCATAAGTGTTAATGAGAGGTGAGGAAGAAAAGGACCCACTGTCTGCAGACAATGGGAAATTGGAGTTGTTCTTCTGGAACCATGGAAAAGCCTCCTAAGAGGTGCCCTGTCAGTGCTGGTTTCTTTAAGGAAGGCTGTTATGTGGAATTCTCAAATGGGGAGGAGTGGTGAAAGAGATGATCAGAGTCCTTCAGCACTAATTAACTGGGCTCTATAGAAACGCCTAGCTCCATTCAGATTCCTTTTTTAAAAGGAAATCTCAGAGGAGAAAATGAAGTCTAGTTCTGTGAGTGCCAATGGAGACAGCTGAGAACAGGAAAGCTGTGGATTAAAGCAATCAATTTTCTGCAGCCTACCATAGTATTGGACTTGGTTTTTCCCACTTTCTTTTTGCATTCATGCATTGAAACATAACAAGAAGTCTTTGCATTTCTCATACCTCCTTTATTCTGAAATCCCAAGGCTCTTCACAGACACGAACTGATAAAATTTTTTCAGCTATCTATCCATCTATCTAATCTCAAAGCATTTATGGGCTCACAATTCAGAGGGATGGCAGCGCACAGTATAAATCAAAGTAGTTTTTAGCAGAAGGAAATCGCTAAATCTATTAACAAATGATTGGAGGACTCCTAATTTAGCACTGGTAGGAAGTCAGAACAACAGTTGTCAGAAAAAGTAATTGCTACTTTACCAGTATATGCACAAAGTCCAATGGTGAGATTTAGTATTAAGATTGTTAGCGTTTTGCAAGCAGCTATTGAAGGCTGCAAACAATTTAAGTCTGCAAATAATAATATTCAGAATATGTTCTTGCAGTATTGGAGAAAAGGAGAAAATCTTAAGGGCAAAGCAATGAGATATTCTTTTCCAGAATATTTCAGTGAGTCTGAAGGATGTTTTCCTACCCAGCAGGAGGGAAAGGTTAAAAACCATTTGTATCTGTTAGCCTTCACATTAGGAATATCGCTGGGTGCACATTTATGTCTGAGGACTCTGTGTCACTTTTGCTGAATGTTCTGCCCAACTGTATTAGAGATACACATAAAAAGTACTCAATTTAAGGGAGCCCAGATAAGAGGCAGGGCCTGCCACTGTGAATTATGCAAACAATTTCAACTAGAATTTACTGCTCCAAATATGGATGTAGCCCATATTCTGGTACTTATGGAGAAGGCTTTGTGTTCTGTAGAAAATATCGGTGATCTGGGATGCTTGCATAGAGCTTCTGTCATTTTGCTTTTGTGCAGTAATATGGGAAGCAGCACTAGGGATTAGCAGTCGGACTTGTCATAGGCACAGTATCATCCACTGCTGCAGGGGAAATTGAAGGAATTTCCTTGTGAAAGGAACTAGGAGGGCAACAGTCCATTCCCAAATATTGACTATCTATGTTTTGTGTTGTTGAGCCTTATTAGAAAACCTGATTTAGTCTGCTTTTAGCCTGCTCTGTATCTTTGCTGGTATTGTGAACTAAGTGACTGAACTAACTGATGGGTGTTAGCCAGTTATTTTGCCTGTCTGAATTGTCTTAACTAACTTTGAAAACTACATTTAAGCATTTGACACTCCCAAGGGGGCCAAGCAGAACAGTATTATGTAGATACATCTAGTCACAAAGGCTGAGCCATTAGCACTGATGTAACACTTTGCTGCTGAACTTTGCTCCTCTTCTCTTTGTCCTTAAATCCCCTGCAACGTGAAAGTACATTGTGTTCAACATCTTCCAGCCTAAATCCTCATCAAGGCAAATTCAAGCGTCTGACAGAGGTCATGAAGCAAACGAGGAGTTGTCCCAACCATACCAAGACAAGGCATTAAAAGGGATCGAGAGTTTGAGTAAATCTGCAAAATAATTTGCATTTCAAATCTCAAGCAAGCAGCTGTGTAATTTCTGCCTGTAGATTCACGGCTGTGATGTTCATTATCTGATTATCGCTACCTACAACCTTCCAAGCACTAATGCACATTGTCTTCTTGGCTCTTGAGTTGCTGAGATGTGTCTGACACTGAATTTGTGAGTAATTGCTGTGGCTCCCCTCAATGAAGCATCTCTGAGGACGCTCTTGGAAATTAAATGTTCCTTCTCAAGCCACTGTTTGCTTACTCAATCCCGATCTTATTAAATAATTATCAAGTAAAAATGTTAATTTGGAGTATGCATGTCACGTTTGGGGAGTGAAAGAACTGGAGATGAAAAGATTCTTAGTGGATTAATGCTGAAGTGTTTATTTCTTCTATCGTGCCATCTTCCAGGCTCCTGCTATGACCCAACCACGATTGACACACCGCCTTGTACAAGATCCAACGCAATGCTACTTTGAGTTTGCTGTCCTGAGTTTATAGTGCTACAGATATTGTGGGTCGTATCTATTTAACAGCTGTAAACTCCACCATAATGTCCTCTTCTTTCTTTCCAATCTTTACTTCTCGAGCAGTGTCAAGACACCTTAACCTTCCCTGAAAGTACTAATGGAAGGAAAACACTAGGTTGTAACCAACCAAATTCTGCTAGTCTGAGGCTGATTTCTGGGATCATTCTTTTAACAGCAAGAAACTGAGTTTGTTGTACCCAAGTCTTCCCTTGCAAGACGAAAAGAGTTATCAGTTTCCCTGATAGAACACAGTCCTCTTCAAGTGTTTGGTGCTATCAGGATGTTCCATTGCACTCCTGAAACCAAGCGTTGTTCACAGTAGTAAACTTAAGCTTTGTGGGTAGCTTTTTATTCATAGTACAAAATATATATTTCTGTTGAGTAAAATACTTCTTGTACACAGTGGAACTTGATCTCACTTCAATTGTCAATGTTTACAATGAACTGCAAATATTTATAGCAGTGTGCTTATAGTGAAATTACTTGAGACTTACACAGCCATAAGCAAGACAATCTGATCTGTTGTCCCCTCAGCAAAGGATTTTATAAGGTGGGAATCGCATTTGTGGATCTTTATTCAGAGGTAACTGAAACAGACAAACAAGTAAGAAACCCTCTTACTGCAGTCAGATCTTGGCTTGAGATTTATGTGAAATATATTCATCTTCACCTTAAAATAAATGTCCTTTCATTCACAGTGAGTAGTTTGCTACAGTTTCTGTTCATTTTCCTTTCTCAGAGCTCCGTGGCACTTGCACTGTTCACCCTTCATTTTCACAGTCGTGGCTTGAAATTAAATATGACTATGGAAGAAATAGAGGAGACTCAGTTTCTTATGTGTTCTGTACTTAGGGAGAGCTGTGGCTGATATTAAATATGTACCTTTTTGAGTGGGCCTTTTTTGTTCTCAGGCAAATCTGTTTTCTTCTGTCTCCAGGAGTAAGTGCTTAGTGGTATAAACCAAAACAAATCCTGCATTTCTCTATCTTATCAGCATTTGTAAATGCTGGAGAACACATTTCCAGCTGTCGCTTACGAGTTTGCTTTATTTTTCTTTCTTCCAAAGCCTCATTTGGTTTGCTTGCGTGTGGATACGTTTGTTTCTAGTAAGGAGGTTATTCTGTCTACCAGGATTCTGAAATATCTGAAGGTTTGGTCTGTGCACAGAAGCACAAGAATCCCCTTGTCCACTAGGCAGTGGGTCTTAGTGATAAACCTGAAAGTGGATGGTATGCAGAGCCATCTCAGTCACTGTCTCACTTACAGGTCAAGGCTGAATGAAGCAGCATTGGTTAATAGTGCGAGGGATGCGTGTTGCTTGTTGATAATAGACAAGTTCCTTGTTATCTGATGCCTTTATTTTGGTGATCTACAAAGGAAACAATGATAGGAGTAAGTTTCTTAAGAGATCCTGTACGTACTCATAGCTCCCTTCTTCACTGTGGCCATTTTAGTTGAGAAAACTCTGGATCCTAGAAGAGAGGTTAGATGCATGTGTGTGTATAAAGAAAACTTAGAAATCAGGCTTCTAATTTATGTTCTAAATCAAACTGTCATTTCCTCCGGGAGACAGGAAGTATATTCGTTTTGTGAGTTAGTTTGAAGTAGTCAGTGGGGAAACTGACTATGGAAAAAGATAATTTTCCTTCTTATGAGGGGAGAAAAATCTACAATGGAAGGATTGAGGAAACTGGCTCAAAATTCGCACAGAGCTGTAGTGGCAGAGCTGGGAATGGCATCAGGCCTGATTGCCATCCAGGTGATCTAGCCACTGCAGAACCTGATCTCTCTCTGCTCAGTAGCACAGCAGAAAACTAAGTAGTTTGGGCAAATGCTTCTTTATGGTGGGAGCAGAATGTGGATCATGTTCTTGTGATCTACTGTTTGTAAGCAGATCATAACTGAAGTGCTGTAAAACACAACTCCAGCCTTGTGCTTCACTTAATCATGGAGCAGAACGCACTTCATGGGTCTGTGCAAATTTCAGGAACCATGAAATCTAAACAGTAAGCAAACCTAAATGAACGGGTCCTCTCAGGAAATAAAAAGACAAACTCTTTATTTTGTTTTTCATTCTGCTAAGAGGGCCGGTTTCCAGCAAGAATAGCGATCATTATATTTATAGCTCTATCTGAGGCAATTTGTTAGCAGTTGCAATGCCTGATTGGCCTGCAAATGCTGATGTGCTGTCCAGTCTGGAGCAGAACAAGCTTGAGATCTTGCCATGAATCCCTCAATCTTGGATCTTTTACCAGGAACATTAATCTCATTAGTGAGTTCCATAATGAAGGCGGAGCATAGGAAACCTTCCCCTCCCTTCTATACACTTGATATACTATGCACTTTGGAATATAGATTGAACAGCTGTGCACAATGTATGTGGCAATATAAAAGCTTTCTTTTAAAAAATATTTCAAAAGTGGCCATTTTCCACGTTACTTTAAATATACAGTTATGTACTTGTATGTTTGACACAACATTCTGGATACGTTCTTCCACATTTGAAGTATAATGAGTAAGATTCATCACAAGAAAAGCAACATTTTCCATGTTAGCAATGCTAATGAATAAAATATATGACATTCCGGCATTGCCTGCTATTATTACTTGCTTTTTGCAGTTTAACTAGCAGGCAGAATTATTTCTTACTGAATTTTTGTGCTTGCAGCAAAGGTTCCTGGGCTATTTAATAGCTGTTTAGAGACCAATCATGGGAGAGCTAGAATATTGCTCTGGCTCACATTGGGCATGTGTCTATACTAACAACTCAGTAACAGTAGTGCAATCAGCCTGGCTGGTTTGTATAGTATTGTTTTAGCTCGTGTCAGCTTCAGGTCAAGGGTGTGAGATGGTATATTACTCAGCATTAGCAAATAATGTGAAACTAAGAGCCCATGTGTTGTTGCTGAGGATTCTGTGTACATTTCAAGGGGGTTCACTTTGTTAGCTTTAGCCTGGCCATGCGGACTTGATGTGAATCAGCCTATAAGTGCTCCTGGAGCAGGTCTTCAAGTGAAGGGTCACCCAAAAGGAATCCAGGCAAGACCGCTCCATGGTGGGAGTTAAAACACAGTACGTGGATCAGTCTGGAGACTCTCTTTAAAAGCACAGTCCTGGTACAACATAAAGCAGGAGTGCAGGTGAATCAGGTACCAATAAGGTCATCAGCATGAAATTATTGTTTCATCAGTTATTTAAAGAGGGGGAAAAAAAGCAGTCAGCTGGGTTTGACTCTGTGATTCTGTGACTGGAGGAAAGGGAAATAGAGTGTGCTGGATGTACACCTATCCTTTCTGTTTACTAAGAGCACTTGTTTGAATGTCTGCTAAGTATTGTCTCTGTTTTTTTTTATCTGTGTGGACAAAAGGATGTTCCTAAAAGCAGCTGGTAAATTAAAAGTACCCAAGTCACAGTAAATGAAAACAGGTTCTTTGTTTCTTTAATTTGTACCATCAATAATTATTGTAAGCATTCTTTCAATTGAGTGGATGTAAGAGGAGTTTCTTTGCAACAATCGTCCTAATAAAGGATGATGAGTCTCATCCAGGGGTGTGGAATTTGTTGTGGGCTTTGGGGTCCCTGCCAGTACATCCTATTACAGCATCAGGACCCTCGACAATAAATGATTCACATTCTTGGAATTAATGTCTGTAATGGGAATAGCAGAAGTAGAGATGATGATGATATATTACCTTGACCACAGGAGTACATTGAAGGATAATTGAATAAGAGACCAAATTCATTTCTGAGGTAACTGCACCAGTTTGACCAGCACAATCGTACCTCATGTTAATAAAAACACATAAAAAAATAATCTTGGCAATTCTCATTTTGCTGTTATTAATGGTTGTCTTACAAAACCAGAGTGCAGTTTGGGAGTCTGGTTTGCTTCAGATAAAAGTCTGAAGTTGTACGTGGAAGCTTCCTCAGATTTGTCTAAAATTCTGGCTAGGAGCCTCAGGGGAATGAGCTTCCTTGCAATACTTCAATACTGCTGCTTAGTTCTGGGCATGATGAAAACAGAGCCAGGCTTCCTAAGAATTTTCTTTATACTTGGTTGCAGTTAAAATGCAGGGAACTCAATAATAGTGTATTTTATATGGCAATTGTGTGTCTTCTAAGACTATACTAACACCTTTATTCCTATTGAGTTATGCCTAAACCCATAGTCTTTAATTTGTTTGATTACTTAAAGTATGCTGCCCCTAAGCTTGTGCATAATACTGGGGAAACTGGCTGTAGGAATAAGCTAGTCATACTGTGGTGGATTTACCACCTCTTTAGCATGTGTCATTGCCAGGAGTAGCTGGCTGCTATCTGACTTATGCATTTCAGCTGGTCCCCCTGACACGAAACTTTAGGGATACAGAGGTAGATTTTGTCCTTTTGAATCCACAAGGGTGCATTCTGGAACAGGGGAGCAAAAAGAAAACAGTTTAAGCTTTATGATGTTACTGTTTTTAAGGATGCCTCACTTGTTCATATGCTCTGCCATAAACTGATGGAGTATTGCTGCTTTTTGTCTTGGGTTGTTGTCATTTGAGCCCCACTGATGGATTTTAAGTGCATGGGCCGAGCTGTTAATGCACTGGATTCTTCCCATTGCCAGAAAGAAGAGAATAAAGCAGCAGGTGGCGGATTTTTGCAAAGGATTCATGATGACACTGAAAGTTTTGCTTGGAAGACTTTGCAGCAGAGGCTGACAGGTGCTGGAGAAGCAATGTTGCTGGTGGCTTCTTTCTGTGTTGTTTTTTTTCTTTAAATAGGTGAAAATAATGTGAGAATTGTTGTCCATTGTTTTAAGCAACTTCTGAAACAGAAACAGGAGTTCATTTGCTCTGGGTCTTCACGACCTATTACTAGCTTTTGCTTTAATTGGATAGGTGAAAGGAAGTATGGCCAGAGCTTCTCGTGTGAAGCTGGTGAGTTGGAAAAGCAGCCGCACAGTGAGTGTGTCTGATGATGAGGAAAGATATGCTCCAGAAGTGACAAAGTTAAGTATTTTAATCCCACTTTATCCAGAAACTGTCTGCTAAACCAAGGCTGGCAAGGTTGCATTTGTTCATATTGTCTCCATCTGTGCCTGAATTAGAGGTAACCCTCAAGTTTATAGGCAAAATGAGAGTGAGGAGGAGTTGAGGAGGGAAGAAGTTCTATGACTGGAAACAGGAAACGCATGGTGACAGGAGAGGTAAATGCTGTGTGTTTCCTCAGCTATGTCCAATCATTAGAGATCTGTAATAGAAACTTATCAACTGTCAGTTCAGGATTGTAGTAAATAGTCTTGAGGTCTCCTTGGGACATCCAAGGAAAACAAGCAAGCAAGAACAACCCGTCCTCTTCTTTAAGCCTTTCTAGGCACAAAGAGGGGGAGATGCAGCTAAATTCTTACACTCGCTGCCCAGCAAATGAAGTCACCAGAAAATAGTATAGAATCACAACTACACACTGGGAATATTCTTTATTTGAAGCAAGCTACTCCCACATAAACTTCTCAGCGTTGAATCCAGGTCATGCACAATCATACACACCTTGGTGATAGCCTTGTTTCCTACCTTGAGTCTTTGTATATGGGACTGTCTAAATTCAACCTCCATTAGAAAAAGCCTTTCTCCTCGAGGCAAATGCACAAAAAAGAAAAAAAGTTGGCCTAAAAATTGGCATGCAAATATCTGTGTTTGAAAAGGCAATTTGCACAAATTTACCCGTCTGCTGAGAGTTTTCCATTGCCTTTTTGTTTCCTTCCTGCTGGAAATAGTGACATATCTTAAACCACAGCATTATGGGCTGCTGGTCCTGTTACACGGGTGAGAGTCTTCAGGAAATCAGAAGGAACTGCCAGATTATTTAAAGCAAAACACAGCTCTGGGCTAACTGCAGGCAGGAGATGTTAGTATGAATAAGCTGCAAACTGATGAGTGGGATTACCTAAGCAAGCAAGTTCTAACTTTGAAGGCATTGTCAAAACTAGTGAATATGAGCCTTGGTGTTACACTGGCTCCGTTGAAACCATTTTCCATGAATTCTACCCATAGTAACAAACCTGGAATTATTAAGATTGTAAATAGCTGACTCCCTCACATCTTCATTCCTCTTTAAGTTAGAACCAAGCTTACGTTCATTTATAAATAATGATGCAGGTGCAAATCCAAAAACCCCAATGTAACAACACAGAATGGAAGACAGCCAGTCAAATTTAGGCTTTTACCTCAACTCTAAGCATACTACAGCAATTTTCTGTGCCCTTTCCCATTCCATACCTCCCCTGGCATGAGCAGGATGCATGTGCATGCGTCTTCCACGTGTGAGGCTGTTCTGTATAATGCTAAAGCAAATAGGAGCAAGCAGAGATGACACGTAACAACACCGCATTAAAATGATATAAGCCATTATGCATGATCCACAAGCCCCTGGGCAAGTTGTCCTCATTTAAAATTTCTGCTTCCCTATTCCAAGAACTTCTGTAGAACACAAGTTCCTTGGGTTGTGTTTTGTCAGTTTGATCAGTGTGTTCACAGAAACTGCAGTTTTAAGTCTCTCTGAATATTGTGCTGCTCATCTCCCTGCTAAGTTTGGTCTAACCAAAGCACTTCCATTGTGCCTGCGTGCTTATATGTATTTGTATGGATTGGACAAGCTGATGGAGAAGCCTTAGTTGTTTCAGATTTACCGGGTCAAGAAGCTGCTCTGAGAGACCAGATTCTCTTAGGCATATGTCACTTGATTGCTGTACTTTGCTCAACAGCTATTGCTGTTTAGTGTTGCTCAAAGCTGGAAGGCAGGCTAAGTGATGCAAGGTCATTGTCTTGGGCCGAAACTAGGTGATGCTCCATGCCTGCTTTTACTGATGGGGTTGTGATCACAGCAGGGTCTTGTGTAGTGATCATCCAGCCTCAAAGCTGGAGAAGACAAACTTGGACCATGACTTACTTTGATGTTGCTCCTACAGTACATGGTTGAAAGAAATCATGCTTTGATGTGTGTTAAAGGTGGGGTTAGTGACCTTGTTTTTGTGAAGGTTAAGATCTCAAAGAGGAGAGCATCACCATTTACCAAGCAGAGCGGATCTGAACTTTTTTCATTATTACTTCAGCATTATAATAGTGGCTCTGGCCAGAATTTTGCCATCTACTCAAGCTTATTCTCCTCTGTTTCCTGCCAATATGAGCAATGGGTGAATTATAAGTCAAGCGTTTAATTGCCTTAAAAGGTGGGTTCTTATTCAAGTATATGCCACACACTTTTACTGTGACCTCTGTCAAATCAGCATTTCTCTAGCTTCTCCGTTTAGGCTGTGAAGTTCATTCAAGTTAGAGTGTCTGTTTATTGTGAACATGTCTAGGTCTTAAAACCATGGGGAACTCATCTCAAAGAGGGCCTTCAGGCACCACTGTTACATGCATCAATAATGGATATGTATTTTTACAAGCAATCTGACCATTAAAGGTTTATTGCATGCCAACAACATATCAATGGCTATAACTAACTGTTTATAAGGCAGTGAAAAGCCCCAGGATATTTTGGATTTGGCTTTGAGCCCTAGCTTGCTTTCTATGGGGAAAAGGAAACAAAAGGCAGGGAAGAAAATGAGCCTGCAAATATCTTTTGAGTGGCCTCAGCAAGATGAACCAGGCGATTCTGCTTTATCCATTGGAAGATGGTGGTGTTGCAGGAGAGCTGCCGCTACCTCTGTGTTAGCAGTTGTTTATGGTATATAGCTGCGTTATTAATTCGTTGTTGCATTCATGAGGACTTAACAGCACAGCGGTGCCAGTGTAGGATGCTATATAAGATCTCCAGGGCCTTGTGAAAGAAGAGGGGTAGGCAGCAGTGTTAGTGTTGTTAGGAAGGCTAAAACAATTGTTCTTCCTTGGGTGTCCCAAGAGGGTTCCAGCAGGGGCACAGCCAGCCAGTAACAAATTTTAAGAAGGCTTCTTTAAACACTCCATATATTCATAAGTTCACGCACATGAACGTAGTTAAGAAGTCTCAAATGATCAATGGGACGTGTGTACAGATGGTGACAGTTAAATGTACAGGGGAGCTGTGGAAAGAGATGAAATGAAAATTATCGGTGTGATTCCAGTGGTGATAATGAGAAATGAAACAAACAAAAGAAATGATTACAAAGAGAGTGATGTGAAATCGTTTGGGGAGGGGAGTGATTACAATGGGAAGAGCGCTAAATTAGAGAACTAATTATCAAATAGGTTTCACACCATCCAAAAAGCAACCTGGAAGCCATTAGCAGCACACCCTGCGGTTTTGCTCAAGAGAAGGGAATTAATGGCACTAGCTCTAGAAGGGCAACAGAGGTAATGAATCTCCAGTCCTTAAACAGTAATGATCTTCATGACAGATATTTCAGAGCACCGCATTATCAGCAGTCCTATGATTGTCTTTTGCTTCATTTATAACATTGCTTTGGAGGAAAAAAAAAGAGAGACCTCTGTAATGCTTTGCTCTGTCTGTAGCTGAATGAGGAAGTGCTGTGTGGGTAGTTATGGTGGGTCCGAGATCTCATGTACTGGAATGAGGTAATGCTGATTATGAGCCATTCCAGTCTATGGAGGAAGGACTAGCGTTTTCCTGACATGGACTGGGAACTAATGCTATGTTCACATGGTGGAATATCTTGTTGATCGCAGGGTTCTTCCCCTTCTCGTGCTACAGTAAGAGATGTTGTAACAACCTGGTGTTAGCTGGTTCATTGCTCACAAGGCATTGGGTGACCTGCAGGGTGAGGAAAGTGCATGAGGAGGCTGTCCCTGGTCAGGACTGGTGGCAGAGAAGAGCTATGGGATGCAGTGAGCCATCAGGACTGTCAGCCTCACACCTTCATCAGGATTAAATTCACTAGAAAGAAAATATTGCTAAATATGCTGTGTGTGGGTGCCATTCACAGTAAACAGAGAATCTGATTTCATCTGCTTTGAATTACATTTCCTTATGATTACCTGAACAGACCCCGTTTATGCTGGCTTTCCCAGTCTGTCATTGGCAGATGTCTGAATGCAAGTGTTTTCTTTCTAGCTTGGTCTGTTGGCATTTCACAAATAAACTCTTCTGCGGTCCTGTTAGTTACTGCACTTGTGATTCTTGATTTCAGAATATGTCCCTCTTCCTTCTTAGTATACTATTTCTCCCTCTGGTATTTCAGGGTGCGTTCTTAACCCAGCCCTTTAAACCCAGATTTGTGTGGTTGGAAACAGACCCATGGGAACAAAATGGGGTCAGTGAACAGCTTAATGTACAGCGCACCTTGCTGCCGTGTCCTGGGGCTGGTGGTTGAGCTGGATGTTTTTAGTGGTCTTTCTGACCTCAGAGATTCGATGACTTAGAGGAGGAACGACTTGGTTGACCATAGCTGTAATGGTCTAAGGATCTGGATTGGGCCCTTTTGGGACAAACTGGTACGGCTGAAGAACAGAGACACAAGTGTCAGGCCTGAGAGCTGAGTATGATTTGAGGAATCACTGGAGTTCTGTCAGAGAGATGAGTAATACTGTCTCTGTGGGGAAAATCGGTTGGCAGAGCAGAGTGTTAGCAGAGGAAGGGAAAGGTGAAGAGGTAATTATCTCCTAGGAGAGCAGTGTAGAGAGGAGTGCTCGGCACAGGCAGGGGAAGGAGAGGAATATCACGCACTGTAAAATCAACATGCCAATGGGTATTTGGGGTTCTGGAGGAGGTAAAGAGCTGCAGTCTCTAAGGCAAATGCAGCAAAAAAGAAATATGAGCTAAACAACAACAAAAAACTGAACAGAGCTTTTGCCTAATGTTTTACCTCTTCTACTAGGAATGAGATTGAGCTTCTAAAAAGACACCAAAGTGGGAGCAAAGCTGAGTTCTTAAAGACTCTAAAATGCTGGGTAAGGAATGGCTGTACTGGTGAATGAAAGCCAAGCCTCTTGTGGTTGGCATGTGCTGGGTTACTCTGCAACTGGCGTGGAGATTCCTTGAGCAATTGTAGGCCATAGCGCAGGGATATCTTGTCTTGGTTTAAAAAAGCCATTCTTCTTGATTCCAAAATTAAATTGGTAGGAGTAAGGACAGAAAATTGGTTTTGTACACCTACTGACTGCCCTCAGCTCAGCAGTACTACATAATGACATTTTAAGCACTTGAAAGTCTATTATCCTATGCAGAAGAAGAGCTCTGTGCCTCAAATCTCAGCCCAGGACTTGAGAGCTGAACTGAAGCCTCTCGCTCCCCAGGCTTCCTGTTGGCTTTCGGATGGGGTTTGTTCTTCTTTAGTTTTACTGTCGGATCTAAGCTCAGAGGTGGGTGGGATGGATCTCTCTCTGGAGATCCCATTCTTTGCCTGTTGACAACAAAAGGAGCTTCAAGGGGGGGAAAACCTCAGCCTGGATTTTGAGCCTTTATTTGCTTAGATAGATGAGAGCAATCCCAGCCTTCATCGGTTGTCTAAGTGTATTTATCTTCTTTTTTTTTGTTGTTCCTTGGAATGGAAGTGCAACACAACTTCCTTATGGTAAAGAAATGAATGCCTTGAAGTTTGCGGTGTAGGAAGATGCTGCCCTAAGCTGTGCACCATATGTAACTTGGGGAAGGTGGATTTTTGTTTGTGTAGCTTCAGGTTCACCACGATTTCTCTTTTCAATACGACACCTTAAATCCTTCTTGCTGCTGTTTCTGCTAGTCAGAGGCACAGCATCTTACACAGAAAGTGATGTAAAAATCATCCCCCTTTCCCCCTTCTCTCTTAATTGTTATGTTCACACTTTAGTTGAAGTGTCTGAGTGGAGGGTTTAATTTAGATTTAATAGGATAATTATTGCATGACAAATTAATGCCAAACAATTATTAAGTGCATCTCTACTGAGGCTTTTGGAGTTTGTAATAGGATAGCTATCAGCTACCTGGTGGTTCGACTTCAAGAAGCCTGCTCCTAATAATCACAGTATTTATTTAATGTGCATTTTAAATACAGATTAAGGTATAGTATTATCAGAAAATTAGTCAATTCCCATGATACCTGAATGCCAGCAATGCCAGATTGTTAACATGGAGCTCTTGGGTGGCCCTGCAGGAGGGAGATGCTGGTATTGCTGGTGTCAGTGCTGCCTGTACTACAGCTTGGGAAACAATGATGAAAACTGCAGGCCTTCACTTCTGCATGCCAGATCATCTGCAATCAGTGCATGCCAGGTCATCTGCAGTCATCAGCATTACCCCAGGGTAAAATTGATTGCACAGACTGAGGAATTACATCCTGGTCTGTTAATATGGGATTCGTTTGCCTAGGCATGCAATTAATTTGGGGGGAGATGCTAGGTTTTGTGTTGTTGTTTTTTTTTTCATGTTGTTGTTGTTGCTGTTATGTTTTAAAGCAAAGTACTTGGAGCTGTGCAGAATTAACGCTGAGGGTCAACTTCACTTGGTTCCATTACTCAGAGTACCTCCTGCAAGCCTTCTAATAGGGGCAGAACTGGCTGGGATCCCAGCATTCTCTGGCAGCCCGTGTTGTACAGTTGCTGTAAGAAATAGTGGTGCCCCCCACTCCCTTCTGACATACCTGATGGTTATAGCAGGTTAAGCAGCATTTGCTGGTAGTAGCATCTTATGAAAGCACAGCCAGAAGAGATGGGACTGGCAGAGACTACAGAAATAGCAAGTATCCATGGCTGGTCACTGAAAATTCATTCATGGATGTGGTTCAGTGGGCAATATTGGTGGATGGTTGGACTAGATGATCTTAGAGGTCTGTTCCAACCTTAATGGTTCTATAACTCCCTGCTCAATCTACATTGTGCCATAACTTCCTGACCTTTAAATCATATGGTAAAGTTCTTGAGTGTGTGGTTTTGGTTGGTTTATTTATGTTCTGTATTTTTTGCCATTTTCCCAGAGGTTTGGGGCAGGGATGACTGACAGGAGGGTAGTTTTCTTTACGGGCTTTATGTTAATTTTGTAGCTGGAAAGCTTAGCTGGTTATCAACAGCCTGGATAGCGGAGCTGGCTGCCAGCCTGTCATTACATTTCGATTAGTGTTTTAAAAGACAGCTCCAAAAAAAGTGCCCAGAGCTGCTATTTATTTATTTACAATGAGCTTACATTTGTAAAGGAATAAATAACATGCCTTCCTGTGGGCAGGGAAAGGGAACTTATTGCAAGGCACCCACGGTGGGTACAAGTGCAAGATATTTGGACCAAAATTACCTCTACCCTCAGCAAAGTCATACGAATATATCACACGGTATATCTTTTGTATTAGGGAATTTGTGAGGAACAGAAACAAAGCCATGAGGACTTGCCCCTTTCCCCTCCTGCTGCCGCTAGCTGTTACAACAGCTTCCTTTACAAATGGCAAAGCAGCATCTCCTCTCCCTTTCCCAACCTGGAAGGCAGCCAGCCTCAGTTATGGCATTGCTGCTGATCAGATATTTGGAATAAATACCTCTGTAGATGCTTCAGCTCTTGTTTTTGGGGTGGGGGAGTGTTTGCCCCCTCAGGGGTTGCTTGGAGTGCCTACAGGGTTTGAACTAGATTTGAACTCAGTCCTTTGTAGATTTACTCTGTCCCTATGAAGATTCTTTTCAGATCTCATTATTTATGAGAGAAGATTGCTCTTCTCCTCCTTCCTCCCTACCCCCTCCCAGGCTTCAAATCTCATTGCTGTGCCATCTAGTTTAATTTAACCCACAGCAATTAATGTCCTTGACTGGCAGTGTTTAAACAGCAAACAATTTCATCCTGTAAATGGTAGTTTGCTGCCTGGAATACGAACAGATCTTTAACAATTACATCAGACTATATTTCCCCCATGGCCACTGTAAATAAAGCACATGCTGTATTTTGATGCTATGGGTAGCAGAAGCAGCGCATGATGTCAACATCTTTCACGTTGTTTAAGGAATTGCCAAAACTGGGTTCTTCATTGACCAATGATTATCTTTATGTTCCTGTTTTTGCTTCTTCAGCACAGTGTAGCATGATAGAGTTTAACTCCTTGTTGCCTGGAGGGCGATAGTTGTGACAAGGAAAAACTGAATTGAATTCTGTTTTCTCCTGTTTCAAACATCCCCAGCACTTTGAAATTATACAGTGGCTGCTGTTTTGCTTGCTGCTTTGGTCTGAGGATGAGGACCAATGTTTTGGCCTTTGGTTTTTCAGCAGAGGTCCCCAGCCCAGGGGCCGAGTGTTGCTACTGTTTAGGGCTTTTGTTTTGGGCAACTGAAGCTGTGTTATGCTCACTTAGATCACATCAGTGACCATCAGATGTCACCAGCCTGGCTTAAATTGACGCTCCCATTTCTCTTATTGTAGCTGTTGCTCCCAAGCCTCTTCCCTCCTGAAAACTCTGGAATTAATCTTTAGAAGCCCACAGCACCTTGTTTTCACATGCTTGTCTTCCAGCTAAAGATGATGAAAAGGCTGACTCAAAAGAACAAGGCCTCAGCTGCTCCACCACCCTTACAGAAGGGGAGATTACAGGGAAAAAGATGTCAGGAGAACCAGTAGTGCTTCCTGATGTGTCTCAAGGCACAAGTCATGAGATGGTAAATGCAGTTGAAGAATATTAAGTTTCAGCCCCGGGTGGGTCTATTTAGTATGGAGCTGTGCTTTCCTTTGAGAAAGCCCTTGAGAAATGCTGATGCCTTCAAAAACTTGATTTCAGGGCTATCAGAGCAAGGCTGCCTGAAGTTCATGGGCAGGGTATTAAAGGATGTGAAAGTCTCCATTATCCAGATTAACAGTTAACATCATCTGACATTGGATTTAAAAATATAGGCTCATTTATTATTTATCTTCATTGTCTGCTATTTCACCTGCTGTCACATCTAATAATAACAGCATAGCTTCCCAAGGGGCTTTTAGCATACATGCAGATAATACCCAGATTGCTATAGATAGATGGAAGGCAGATTAATAACCTCTCATAATCTGTGTAATCTGTCTTTCAGGATGGTGGGACTATGGCTGAAATCTCCATGTAGTCTCCTCAATAGAAAAAGGGGTGTTTTCTGTTCTTTGATGCTTTTGATACCTCATAAAATGCTTAGCTCACTTTTGAACTAACTAATCATCCAAAATCAGAAAGCTGAGATTCTCTTTTCAAGGAATGCATAGGTGAGAGTCATTCTGGAGTTATGTGACGTTTATAGGATGTTCAAAACACAAAGCTATGTAGAATTGAAGGGAAATAGCAATGTGTTGTCAACAGAAGGTTGCTTTTAAAAGGTATCTGGGATATTCTTTCTGTGGCTTGTAGCCAAATATTTTTATACTCCTTTACTTGCTCCTTTTGTATGAACCTTGTTACAGGAATCCATGTTCATCTACACATACCTATTAAAAAAAATGATTGGAAAGCTGGTGGTAGTTTTTACATCAGACAACATGGGCTAAGGCCAGCCATCATGTAAAGCAATTGCACTTTACTTGGTTGACTACTCACAAAGAGAGATGACATGGTAAAACTCCCCAGTACGCTCATTGCTATGGGAGTAGAGGTAGGGCTTTAGCAAACTAACCTTGAGTGCTCAGACACACTTTCATGTGGTATGCATAATTAACACAGCAGAAACTGCTGGGGATGAGCATTTTGACCATGTCGCTTTTTTTCCTCTGGCTCTTGCCATGCCTGTTCCTTGGTTGGCTCTTCATAGCACAGCCTGGCTCTGCCAAAATGCCCTGTACCTCCAGGGCTATGCCACAGCAGGAAGCTGTTGTTCAGGCAGTCCTAAAAGCTGCTGAACTTTGAAACCTGCCAGAACCCACCTGATCATGGTGCCAGAAGCTCAACAGCTTAATGCCTCTCCACATCGCTAAGCACCATCATTCCTGTCTGAGTGATGACCTGGTTCATTGTACAGGGAAAGAAAGCACAGTGAGACACAGTCCAGTTGTAATCCCTTAACTACAGCTCAAATGAGCTTTCCTTGCACTGTCTAGCCATGCCAGGATACAGCAGGCAGGCAAAAAGCAGGGAAAATTATCAATCTCTGTGTACTGCAGAAGAGTACTACTTGTTGTAATTTAGATCTCCCCATGGGAGAGCTCAGCTCACTCAGCATGATCCTTACCTGTCCTTCTTGGAAAGGGGACAGGCCAGTCTTGGTGTGCTTCTCTCCTGCTGTAATTCTTTCCTGGTGTAACCCAGAGGTTTATAAGCTGCAGTGATGTGTGTGGAAGGCACAGGGATGCGCCTGATGCTCGTGCTGCCTTGCAGCATGCTATTATATAGAAAAATAATACGTAGTTACAGGGCTGTTAGGGAGAACCTGCTGCAGTGTTGGCTTGTCATCCTCTGAGGCTTGGATGTAATCACCAAGGGATGACTTCAGTGATGACCTCCCCAGCAGTGCTGATGCTGACAGGCTTTTACAGCCCACTTGGAGTAAGTCAAAGTAAAGCCTTTCTAAGAAAAGTGGACTGGGGCATCGTTTTTATACCTGAGATCATCACATCGCATATTTTCCTTGTGAGCATGAATTGATGCAGCTCCACCCCAAGTCAGAAAGCGAGCATCAAGAAGTGGGCAGAAGCCTTTGAGTTTCTTGAAATACTGCCTCAGCTGTGGGTTTTGTTCCACAAACTTGGGTAGAGGAGAAGAGCAAGCAAACCTGAAATCTCCCTTAATCGAAGCTGACATGAGCTGAAATAATCATGAGTTACAGCACCTGTGTTAGATGCATTAGTCCTGTGTGTGCCCAAGGTGTTCTGCACATGCACCAACTCCTGTTAGAGCACTTCAGTCCATGTTCCTGGACCAGAAGAATCAAAACCTCTGTTGTACCTTGCAAATTATTCCTCTGTGTGATCTTAAATATTAATCTGCTTCAGGTTATTAATCATCTGGAAGGCACGAAATCTATTTAGGCCGCGTGGTAGAAGCAAGACAGTCTTTTGTTATCTGTGACAGAGGTGGGATAACACATCTTGGGGAGGTGGCAGCGGGCCTAAGGCTATCATCTCACACTGCATCTCCTTTGCACCTTTCTGCCTGCAGCAAGAGCACTTCTGGAGGTGCCGTGTGTGTGCTTGGAACGGAATAACTAGGGATAGAAACAGTCCCTGCTAAATCTGTCCCCATTGCAGATTTTGCTTCTAGGGTACAGGGAAAAAAGCATGAGGCCTGCAGCAAGGTGAGCCTCACACCCCTGTCGGGGGTCTGCTTTCTTCTTCCCACTGCTGCAGTGGTTTACAAGCCATAGTCATGTCAGACACAGGCTGCACTCACATCGTGTCTGTGTGCAGCATCCCCGGTACTCCTAAAGATTAAATATGTAGCAAACCATAAATATTTGAAATACCCTGGAGCTGGCATATGTACTGTCTTTAAGCAGACCTTTTTGATCAGGTTTCTGATCGGTGGGGCTTTTTTTTTGCCTGTAACAGCAACACACCTCTCGCAAGGTTCTTTTTTCTTTGTTTCCCAGTCTTTCCCCTTTCTGGAAGCAGAAAGTTTCACATTGTTTAGAAAGAGCAGTGATGCGTTGACACAGGGAGGTGGTGGAGTCGCCATCCTTGGAGGTGTTCAAGCAAAGTGGAGATGTGGCACTGATGGTCATGGTCAGTGGGCATGGGGGAGGGTGGGCTGGGGTTGGACTGGGTGACCTTACTCGTCTTTTCCAAGCTCTATGATTCTGTGATCTGTAGTGCTCTTTAAGGACCAGGTTCTGCCATGCTGACCTGCTCTGAGCTAGAGAGTAAGACTCCTAGCTGGTAGGCAATCTGACTTGTATGCTTTCTGGGTCCTGCTGGAGGGTGTGGGAATCCCTGCCCTCGAACAGCATTTAGAGCAAAGGATTTTGGTGGTGTTTGTGGCAGGAAAGACAATATTTGAATTTGCCATTCACTGGATTATTGTAGAGACGAGTAGTTCTTGTGATATTACTTAAAGCACTGCTCCAGCTTAAGTTGCCCTTGAACTTGCCTGGGAAGACCATCGCTGCAGGATGGACAGGTGTTTACTTGAACTTTACCTGACTAACACTGGGAATGTGATCAGGTTTTCACTTCTTTTTTCCTAATAAGCACTCCTGTCTGTTGAATAGAAGAGCTAGGAACAGCATTGAAAGAAATTCCCACTTGCATCTAAATGAATGTTGCTTGGGGGAAGGAAGAATATATTCCTTCCCTTGACTTTTAACAAGAGTGAAGAAGCAAATGGGAGTTTTGCAGTGAAGTCATGTAATATTTATCAGCACAGGATTCCTTTAGTCACCCTGTATAACTACATCCAATGTAACCCCAGGGTGTCCCAGCATGGTGGTTCTCCCTCAGAGACTGAACTCTGCACACTTTGCTCTGTGAGAGGCCGGAAATCTGCAGCTGTAGTAATCCTCGTTAGTAGACTCATTAGCCTCTGATATGGATCACCCTGTAGGGGGAGACAATGATTCTCCCTGGTAAAACATTTTATGTGATCAAAGACGGGGAGGATCTCACCCTTTTTTTCCTTACACTTAAGCTGAAATGCAATTATCTCCTTCCAGAGGCCAGGGAATAGATAGATAACAGCAAGCACTGCCTTTCCCTGATGAACTTCTTCTTCCAAGCAGTTTTTCAGAAGGATTTCCCCACCCGCCTTAGCTTCAGTGATGCTGCAGACAGGCCTCTTCAGGGCACGATTCAGGGAGTCTCGTAGTTTGCTGATTTCTCAGTCTTTCTATTTTTAGCATGGTTTTCTAAGAAGCTAAGAATCTGTAGCCATGTGTGCTCTTAGCGTCTGTCTGTCAGTCGCTCAGTATTCTTCTAGTGGTTTCTGAATCTGTTGACCAGTTTCAGCTATTCTAGACAGAAGAAATTACACTCCTTGGGAACATCCAGTGTTTTGGAGGTTTGCAGTGATTATTGCCTGCCTTGTGCTGGTTCAGAAAGCCAGCATATGCTGGTGCACCGATGACATGAGTATTTTCTAGTCTTATACAGATGGGGTAGAAAATAGATGGGGATTTCAGGGCCTAGGAAGAACATAGCATGGAGAGAAACCTGTCTCCCATCGTCAGCTCACCTCCCTCAGATTGGAATTGTGTCTCCTGTAATGACCAGATTTTCCTTACTTGATACCTACCAAGAAAGATCTGCAGCAAACTCATGTTTAGTCATATGCAGCCCTGCACTTCAATGGCATTGATGACAGAGATGACTCTCATCTGCAGACCGGCAAATTGTGTTGATCCACTCGCTGATGAGAAATGAACTCCCTTTCTTTTCTTCCCTTAGAAACCTAAAGATGTACCTTTAACTATCTCCTCTTTTCAGCTTGAACTGTTTTTTAACCTTTTAATAGCTTTCTAATCAAGATCCAATTTTGGCTCAGGGCTTATTTGAAGTTGCAAACCTCTTTGAGCGTGTTGAGAAGTTGTGGTTCTTCAAGGGAACAAGCGTTGGTGTTTCTGTGGCCTTTTGAAGCACTGCTAATAGAAGAGCTATCTGAGTCTGTCACACACAGGGAGTTAATTGAAAACCCGTCTGTCTGCTATTGGCCTCTGTGATGGGTTGAATGGTGTGTCCTTCAGTCAGTGCATCCTGAGCTGCTTCTCACCTCATGAGTTTGGATTTCCAAGATAATAATGGGAGAGAAGACAACATTTTCACATTTTTGGACAACAAATACAATATTCATTTTGCATAGATTTATTGCGTGTCTGGGAAACGTCTCTCTCCTATGTTCACTGTTTAACAAAGCTGGCTGGTGCTGTCGGTGCCTTGCTGTACTGTGCACCGGTGATAGTCACTGGGAGCAATATTGCCAGATGCACTGGCAGAATACCAACCACACTCGGAAAGTGGCCAAGTGCTCCAACTTGCTTGCTGCATTGCAGGGTGTTGATGTTGTTGAGTAACCACAAGATGTTCCACTGTAATGGCCCAGGCAGCCATTGTGTCCCAGGTGACCGGGAGCTGCTTAAATCAGGGCATTGAAATTCAATATCGTGGTTCATAACAATGTACTGCATTGATCCCTTCTACACTGAGGACCTGATCCGGCAAAGAATCAAAGCACATGCATTGCTCAGAGGCACCAAGTGTGCTTTTCTCTTTGCGTTGCCCCAATCTGAAATGGAAAGTGCTTTTGGAAATCTTGGTTATTTTGTAGAATGGAACTTGCATTCCCCTTGGAGCACCAACTGTAGCAACACCGCATTGGTGTGGTACAACAACGTATCCCAAATGAGGAGACTTAAGCTGGGCAGACTAGATCTGCAAGGAACGATTGAGATGCCTTCACAATACGGTGCAACAATTCTGTATGAGAGAGGTGGGAGCAGGGAGGAAGCCAGCTTCCTGCTGGTAGGTGGTGGTGTTCAGCTATGGGCGATAGTTTCTGATCTGCACAGACATGCTGATATGCTGGAGGCAATTCTGTGACTGCCCTGCTTCAGCTACATCCTTGGTTGTATGCAGTAAATGTGAGGTTTTTGGGTTGTGAGGTGTTTTTTTTCCTTTTGCCAGATGCTCAGAGTGATAGAGTTGAAGATGGGGTTGGCAGTGCCCTCAACCTATTCCTAATGTCCACGCACAGCAGCGTGGGTCACCAGAACCCTGCGTTAATTCATTCTCATTTGCAGCCCAGTGGGGTGTAGCTGTAGATCACTTTGGAACACATGACAAGCCAGGAACCTTTCCTGCGAGTGTGAGAAAGCACTCAATTTACAGCCGCGTGGGATCTTTAAAAAGCTGCGTGCAGCTTTTGAACGTTACTTCAGCGGACATTTTAATTAGGCTGAATCTGTCTGGGAACGTTGTGCTGTGACACCGCTGTCACTGCGGGTTAGGGTCTCTGCCATTATCTGCAGCTAGGAAAGGAAAGAGCACACTGTTAAGAAAATCTATTCGGCTTAAGAGCAGAGTGTTTGACAACACCTGAGAGGTGAGGGGGTGGGCAGAGGCATTGAACTTGCCTGTGTGTCTGGGACTATGCTGGGCAAGCAGTTTTGTGCTGGCTGGAACTAGAGAAAGGGCCGTGCCTTGCTGAACTCTCATCTGAAGCATCGTGGGGCTCGATGACATCCGTCATCATGTGCGTTTTGCTCTGCTTTTATCCTAGGCTGCATTTTGAATTGCAATTATGTTTTACGGGATCCGTGCGTTGTGTTGCAGCCGCTCCACGTGTAGGCTTTCCGGCTCTAATTTGAAGCTGTTGCTTTGCCTGGCTCGTATTCCACTCACTGTCGCACCTGCTTTGATGTATTAAGCCATCACTTGTTTTGTGCGTGCTTTTTAATCCTTCTAATTCCTTTGATTGCTGGATGTTGAAAGACAAAAGGAATAAATAACTGGAACAAAGACAGAAGCGTGTGCTCAGAGCAAGTTTTTCTCCTCCTGAATTCGAGGTTGTTCTGCTTTTACTCACAGAATTATTCTGGTTCCCTTTAATTGTCTTTTTCAAATGGGAGGTACGCAGAAGGTAAGATAGTCTTAAGTCAGGCAGGTTCAGCAGCTGAAGTGCTCAGGGACCTGGCTGGACTCTCGCCTGCCTTTAAGCTTCTTAATTTACTTTGTAATTAAAAAAAAAAAAAAATTCAAAGCGCTCCCCTCAAAAATCAAATCAGGGTTTTTGTCTTTCTATCCAGGGAAAAGCTGTTTTTCCTTTGGTGAAGAGAACCAGCGAGGGCAGCTCTTGCTTTGAATACTGACTAGAGACACCTCCTCATCCAAATGTCAGACACATTTGAGAGCCAACATTATTTTAATCAGTCACCTCTGCTTCCTCTTCCCTCTCAATCACAGCCCCAGCAGGGCCCTGCAATTCCTTGCTGTCTTACCTTCCCTGGCTGCCTTCTTCTTCACTCCTTTGCCTTCTAAATCCTTCATCACCTGCCTCTGCAGGCCACCTCTGTCAGACCCTTGCTGCTGAGCTGTTTGCATCATCCTGATTCTTTTTCCAGCTCATGCATACTAGTCCCCATGGGGCACGATCAAAGTACAAGCCAATAAGATTCCTGGTGTAAGGACCATGCAGCTAGCTGGGATGTTCGCGCTGAGTTCATCAGGTTCATTGTCTTTCTACTCCTTTGAGCAAGGCTGTCACTGATTCCCTGGTTCCTTCTTAGCAGCCTCCTGTCTCAGCAACCAGTTTGTCCCACAGCCCTTGATTCCCCTCCATACCCCTGGCATCAGGTGTCTCCAGCTGGAAGTGATCACACTCTGCTATGTGCACTCATAAGCATCTACGGAGACCTTCTGACTAGCCCAAGCTAGAAAAACATGGCATACTTGAAATGCATTGGTGATGGGCCATACAGAATGAGGGCTTTGAGACAGGACAGGACCAGAACTGGGAAAAATGGGTGACAAACAGCCTTCTCGTAGTCCCTTCTCCTTTCTGCAGAGCCTCAAATACTAATACAGTAGGGTGATATATACTGCCGCAGCTCCCTGAAAATGGAAGGGGATTATTTTTGTAGGCTTTCAAATACATGAACATTTCTAATTTTCTTGCCTGCTCCTGGGGCCTTAGCTTTGTTAACATTTTGGAAATGAAGCTGTGCCTTATGAAAAAGCTTTTCACAGAAAAGCATTCAAGCAATCAACACAGTGACCAAAGTCCTGTAACTCTGGAGTAATGATGTTGCCTTGTTCATTTTTCCGTTTAAAGACACTGCCTCTCGTGCTCACCTCTTATTCCTTCTTCAGTGGGAATAGTCAAATGGGAGCTCCAAGTCTCAAATTACGTTGGATATGTTCTTATGTTCCTTTTAGGGAGAGGGGGGAAAAAGGGCCAGGCCATGAAACTTTTAGTCTACATCTTGTACCGAGTAGTGTGTGTGATACGTCAGGACTTAATACCCACATGTAAAACAGATCACATGTCATAGCAGTAGGATAGAAGGAGAAATCCCTCCCCTCCCAAAAGGGCCCATATTTGTACCTTCTGTTCTTTCATAACAATTCCAAGCAGGTGACTTGTAAGGAGACACGCTATGACAGACACAGCCTTGCTGTGGAGCACTCTTTGGTGTGATGCTGGCAGAGAGTCTTATTACTTCAGCTCATCAGCTTAAAGTTGCTTTGAGTCCTATCTTTTAACTGTGCTGTGCATAAATAATGGCAATCGTGAAATACTGTAACCTCTAGACCTTTAGAGAAATAGAACATCAGATCTTTCATTAAAGAGGCATGTTGTGTCTTGCTAGGAGAAGGAAGGAATTTATCAAGCAGGGAGGACCGACACAAACCCTTACTGGAATGCTGTTTTAAGGACAGTAAATGTGCCCACATAAAACAGAAATTCCCTTAATAAAAAATCATTTATTTCTCAACAGTTGAGTCAGCAATGCTAAATACCTCCCAGGAGCTGAAGAGATGACACTTTCCTTTGGGATGAGTTAGGGTGAATTTGCTGAAGGAATGATCTTTTTTTCTTATTTCTTTGGTAGAATAATGCTACTTTTTCTGTTTTTAATGTAGGAACTGTTGCCTTTGGTCTAAATGTTACATGTTCAGATGTTGTACTGAGGGATTTGGTTTAGTGGGTGCTATTGTTCGTAAGTGTATGGCTGGACTAGACGATCTTGGAGGTGTTTTTCAACCCTGGTGATTCTATGAGGAAGAAAGGACTGTTTTCTGTGAGGAAACCAAGCAGTTTCTGTTTGTCACTAGAAAGGTGACAAATGCTTTTCTGAGCACTGGGAGGCAAAATTGGTTCCACCCTTGTTGGTTCCATCCTCAGAATTGTTTTCATCAATGATACATCAAAGTGCTTGCTAGATAAGTAGCCCTTCTCCCTGTTCTTATAGTGTTTGCTCTTCTCATTCTGGCATTTTTCTTCAAGCCCAAATGAATAGACTTCCCCCTACCCCACACAGGTAATGTGGGATTCCAGCCATGGTCCTACACAGAAGTAAACAGCTGGGATGTCAGGCAATGAGAGCTGCCCTCTGTATAGCTCTACAGGAGAAGTTTGACACTTGGGGTAAATATTTAATGTTTTGGGTTTGTTTAGTGATAATTCAATCGGCAAATGACAACACTGTGGAAGTAACAACATCTTTGGTATTAGAAAGAGTTGTGGCATTCTGTTTAGTAAAGACATAAACATTTTTAATTAATAAAGTGTTCTTCAAAAATGCATTATTTACTGGATTGAATAGTAATGAGAAAACAATTTATCTCATTTAATGAACCATTTTAAAACATTCTTGACAGAGAGGGCAACAGACTGTTCCCTTTGGCATTTTTTTTTCTCCTACTGTTGATACTCAATTGCATACAAAACAAAATAATAGAAGACTAAGGCTGTAGAGCTCTTTTTTTCCATTATTTGGGCCATGAATTCAAACCTAGCCCTCCTCAGTATCAACTGCTGTTACTGGTTCTTTTTATATGGAGTAGCTGGGGAATGTGTCAGTACATCCCAGACCAAGCATTATTGCAATCTTATATTAGAGAATTAAGAACAGCTGCCATTGTTAAACTGCTGCCTCTTGGTAAGCTCAGTTTATTCAGGGAACAGAATGATCTCTAAGTACAAATCTGGCCTGCTAGTCTCTGGAGAAATCCGTTCATAAGACTATTTAAAGGTTATCTGCAATTTGGCTGGAAAATAGAGTCAAAGCTGTTAACATGGCTGTCATTATAGAACCCAAGAAAGTTCAGTGAGTCTTTGAGTTGTCAAGTACAGAGATTCTGGCCTTCTTAGAGCTGTGGCAAACACTCCTGAGGATTCCTGCCAGAATTTAGAAATGTATTGATCAGGATGCATCAGAGGAAAAGAATAAAAACACAATATGAAGCATCCTGAAATTGAAACGTAAAGATCAAGCACCAAAATATAATCAAAATTTATCAAAGACCTTTTATGACATGAAGGATATATTAATTAGTGTATGTTTGTTCTGTCAAGTGTTTCTTAGCAGTGGGGAGCAAAAGGTTCAATTGTTGATGAATTTGGACTCGTATTTACATGGCCTTGTTTTTGAAAAGGAAAAAAAACAAACGTGAAATCAAAGAGGAACAAAGCTGAGACAGTGAAACGGGTAAAATGTGGCAGTTCTTGATGCTTGCAGAATAGTCAGCAGCCAGTCAGTCCCATCTGAGGGCTCAAATGGGTAGGGGGGATTCACGAGGATTGTTTCTCCCATCTGGATGCGTGTACCGCTGTTTTGTTCAGATCTACCTCATCCATTTTTCCTTCACATCTTTTATCTGGTAGGCTTCCTCAGCCTGGTCATGCTGGGATGTGTGGGATGGGTCATTTCAAGCAAAGTTGAAGGAAGGAACTGCAAAAAATATGAACAGGATTGAGGAGAGTGAAGAGCAAACTCAGATGTGTGAGGTTGGGAGATCCCTGTGTGTCCATGGTGACTGGCTGGAGATTGAATGGACCTCTGAAAGAGAGGTTATGCGGAAGATAGAGCCAAACTCAGTGCGCAGTAGGAGGACGAGTCAGTGGGTACAGGTTGGAGCAAGGGAGCTTCTGACTGGATATAAGGGAGAAGAAAACTGCTGGGCATGTTTTGAAGTACTGAAACAGGCCCAGGGAGATGTGGATTTCCGTCCTTGAGGCTTTTGAGATTTGGTTAGAAAAGGCTTTGAGCAGCCTGATCAACTTTGAAGTCAGCTCTGCAGACGGTTGGACTGGGTGACCTCCAGGGGTCCCTTCCAGATTATATTATTCTATAACTCTAAGAAAACGAGTTTTATACTTTATGAACAGGCACTTTGTGGCACACCAAACAAATATTAACAAAAGATTGAAAATAATAATAATCTTTTTTAGTTAAGAATTTATTCTGCCTTGACAAGATTTGGGTAAGAGATTTCCTTAGCAACAGCAGAATGTATTTTTTGTTGGCAGGGAAAGGGTGGTGCAAACGTACTGTTCAGCACAGCGTAGGTGCTTGGACCATCAGCAGGTGCGGTGTGAAAAGACAGATCTCTGAACTCTAAACTTGGCTGCCTTACGTTAAAAAAAAAAAGAAAAAATATAAAAGAAAACCATCTGCACCTCGAGCTCTGCTGAAATAGAATCTGGAGTTGAGCGTGGAAAGAAAATTATCTTTGTTTTTGAAATGGTCACCTGAAGTTTTTGTTTGAATGTTGGCAAGGACTAAGAATAACATCATACCAAACATTCTTATGAAGATGGAGAAAATAGCTACAGTTAGGCACTGTAAAGCACCTGACCAGCTTTTCAAATGCACCTTCTTCCCCTTCCTCCTGTAGTCAGTGATCCCTAGGAAATGAGAAACCTTGTTGGTTCCCCCAGTGGGCAGCTTTGCCTGTAAGCAATGTGTCATTTAGCATCGTTGAATGAGAGATCATGTTTTTGGTTTTGTCTTCTCTGTTACCCAAGCTGTGTTCCTGCTCCAACCTCAGCTGAGCTAAAGAACATAATTGGAGACTGGGAAATAGCACGATGCTGAACACAGCTGTTGTGGTGCTCTTGGGTCCTGTATTGGTTGTGACCATGTCCCCTTTGGAATAGCCTCCTCTGATAGATTGGGGGAGAATCACGCCAGACCTTCTCCTTCAGGAGAAATGCTGTGAGTCTGTTGTGTAAGATTTGCAGTTGAATGATGACTTCTTTGGGCCTCTCGAGAATTAACCAAGCAAAGACTAGTTAGGTTCCTTAATTTGGGATAGTCCCTCTCTGGGTCAAGGAGATAACTGCCTGGCTTTCACTGTTGGAGTGAGAAGAGATGCTGAGTGATGACTGTTGTCTCTTAGTGTGTGGCCTAGGAGAGGTTCTGCATGTGGATAAAACAACATATTGGAGACAGGGCCGGGTAGCATAAGGGCCTGAATTAGACTTGTAAATCTGCATACATGTTACCAAATCTGTGTGGTCCTACAAAAAAGATTGTCACTGTGGAGGTTTGTTTGCAGGCAAATACTCCAACTCTTTACCAGCTGCTTGAGACAAATCATAAACCCATTCTATGTGTTTTCTCTTTCTGTCACCTTATGCCTGCGAACTTCCAATAAATAAACAAATAAAGAGAAAGAATATGGCTGTTAGTCAAAAGAAAGCATCGAGGAGGTGAGAACATCTCTCTCCCGAACGACTAGTGCCTGCAAAATGAGCCTCGAGGGAAAAAAATGAAGGGAAGCCATGGAAATGAACAACAGGAGAATGCTACAAAACGTTGTTGCTTCTCAGTAGAATTTTACCCATCAGCTTTGACATAAGTACCATATTCCGGCTGTAAAACATAATTAGAGCAGTGAATCAGAAAGGAGCTGTCCATCGAATAGCACAGTGTGTTCTCAGCCAAGGAGAAGGATGTGAAACTCATGCAAATAAGGCTGAGTTCCCCTGCTTCCTCCTAAGGAAACTGAGTGTGACACAATCAGCAAAAAAACGTCTGCAGCAAACTGCAAATTTCACATGCTCTTTGGAGCCAGAATTTGCCTTTGAGCTCAGCATTAAGTCGAGCAAGCTGCCTCCCTCCATCAGCTCCTGCTCTCAGAGCTCCTCTGTGAAGTGGAAGTGTTCCACAGAGCTGCTCCTTGGCTCTTTTGGGGGAGAGAACTGCAGACTTGGAAGTAAGATAGAAGCCTGGCTGGTGTTTTAGGAAAACATGGCAGAGTAGCTCTTCCAGCTCAGAGCTGTGGGTTCTTCTGGTGTTCACCAGGCTTAATCCAATAATACATCATTTTATCAGCTATGCTGTCTCTGTGCATGGAGGATTCAAAAGTTGGGTCATTTGAAGATCCCTTTCAAAAAAACAGGCTCTCTTCTTTTTTTGACGCATTTGTGATTTTTGATGTTTTCCTTTTGAAGTTTTTAAGCATATCAAAGTCACAAGTGGACCCCTGGCGTTTCAGGGTACCTGCAGCCTGGGCACAGCACAAATTTAGTCGTTTTACTATATACTTATGCCTGCTGTCTCATCCTATGGCATGCCCTGAATGGTACGCTCAGATGAGGTTTCTGTTTTCCTACAAGTGCAAAATAAGAAAGGAGGCCTATTGCAAAACAGGGTGAAGGAGCTGTGTTTGCCGAGAGCAGGTTGCTCAGTTGCTCCCTGAGGGATCCAAGCAGCTGTTTCACAGTGGTTCAGAATCATCATGACTTTGATAGTACTCTTTGCTCCCTCTTAGGGTGAGGACTACAAACATGCTCCTTCCTCAGGTAACTTCTTGATCCAAGAGCGTGCAGCCTTGGAACTGTAGCAACAGGATATGTCACAATCTCTTTTCCATTGCTTTTTGTCTGTTTGGAGTGATTTCTTCTTCAGTCATAACCAGTAGGGTACCATTTTTTTTATCCACGATGTTGTGTGTTAAACGTTCCTCTGCTAGTCTAGGGCCTTGGAGGCTACATCTGTACTGTTATGCTGTGACTCAATTTAGCTTTATGTTCTTGATCCTTAGCATTGCTTTTGTGCCGGTACAAACTTTACTTGTCTGGACCTACCTAATTTGTTCTCTGGCCTCTGAAGTCTAGGCACTGTTGGGCACACATGACATACGCCCAAGCACCGCTTCTCCAGCCAGTGTGCAAACAAATGGCTCAGGTAACATTCTTTTGCAAAGCCAAACTTACACTCATCCTTTGGGCACAGAGCAAACCTGGCCATAAGTCCAAGTTTATTATGCATTCACCTAGACAGACTGAACCTTATGATGGCCTGACTACTTAACACTCTATTGATTTTGGAGGCATAGTAGCAAGCAGGTAACAAACAACACCAAATGGGTGGAATTTCAATGATAAATGCTCATCCTGATTAACATCTGAAGTGAAAGATCCCAGCCAGCCCCAACCTGACCCAGAATCTCTAACAAACATCTCCTGCCTCATGGCCAAGCTCACAGGGCTGTTTGTCCCCAAGAAATTCAGTGTTCCTTTTTTATTCCTGCAGAGGAAAATTAATTGTGTGCTAAATGCAAAATTCATCTCAGAGAAGCACAGCTGCTAGCAGTGGCCTTTTCAAATGCATTCTGCTCTCCGAAGATAGCTCATTCAGGGCTACACTTGCTGGTTGCTGTCTCATGCTAACTCCATCGCAGAGACTATTTTTTACTTAGATACCTCCTGAATGTGTGGGAAGCACTTAGCTATGGTTTAAGGCGAGCATGTGTATCAGCTTCTTGTCATCTTGGCAGCCCAGAAAGGATCACTGTTTGAACTGGAATAGCCAAGACCTTTGCTGAATAGTGATAATGTTCTGGGCTGGGTACTTGTGTAATATTCTTGTCGGCTTCCCCTGTATCTCATCACAGCCTTTGTATTCAAGTGTTTTGCCTCAGGGATTAACTTTTCTTCTTGAAGGTAAACGTCCTTCTTGCATAACTGATAGAAAGGCACTGACATTTTGAGACATATCTGAGCATCTTAGTATAGGTGTGACATTTTAGGTGCTCAAGGGCAGCATAGGCTGGCAGATACATCCAGGACCCAGTGGAGATCTTTGACCTTTCAAAAACATTAGTTGAAGGCCATGGAGCACACCCTTCAGGAGTCTGAAGTTATTTTTGGACTTGAGTTTTTGAAGCTGGATTTCCCCTTTCTAACCTCATGAGCCTTCCCAGAAGCAGCATCAGAGGGGAGGTATTGGGCTCCCTTTGAAATGATTTCTTGACTTATCTCCAGGAGTTAGATTCTCCTAAGAGGGTAAAAGGATGACAGCAAAATGATGGTATAAGTAATAAATGACATCAACTCCTTGTAAAGGACCTAAATCTTCAGTTGCTATTAGCATCAATATCAACACAGGCAGGTAAGCACCAGAGAGAGGTAAAATGCACTTTGCCAAATTTAGAGTGCCTACTGAAAGGAACAGAAATTAGTTGGGCTCCATGTGCTTGGGAGCCCCTCCCAGAGCTCGCTCTGTCTTTACCTTGAACTGAGTTTGTTGTAAAGAACGCATTCCAACAAGGAAGCTTTCCTGTGCTTTCATCAGGCGTTTATCTTTTATACTCCTGGAGTTAGAGATCCCACGTTGCCCTGTTTCTCTCATGAAGTTTTGCTCTTTTCTTCTCCTCCGTAGGACACTTTAGCCAGTAGTGGAGCTAGATGGTTGCTGTCTTGTCTCTCTGGGCTGATTTCACCACATCAGGTTCCTTCACTCCCATTAGTAGCAAGTTGTTAGTGTGCAATGACTAGTTGCTCTTCCATCTTTCTTTTTCCATCTGACAAAGATGGGACGATTGTCCTATCCAAGTAGAAGACGACTGTGCCTCATTGGGTAAATGAATTGAACAAATGAATATGTTTCTAGGCTTTAGCATCGTTTGCAGTGTAATGGCATCCTTGCAATTAACTTAGCAAGAGAAGAGAGACCTGCTGGGAATCATTTTTCCATTTTCATTTTAATCAAGAAATCAGTAAATTAATATTAGATATATGGAAGTAGTACAGCCTTTTAGTTTCCCCTGGTGAATATTGATTCAAGTTTCAAACAACTTCTCATCATTCACTTCTCATGTTTTCCATGAGTTTTACTGCTAGCTTAGGTTCAGTGAGAGCTTGTAGCAATGTCTCTTGCATTCCAGCTCATGGAAAGCTGGTGAAGCAGTCTGAAACGTGCTGATCTGATTTATGGAACCAGCTGGAAAGTAAAGAAACCTCAACTGTCTGATCAAACCAGACAAAATTGAAATAAAGAGATGTAATAAAGCAAAATCCAGCGAAAAAGAAAGGTGGAATTCATTCTTTGATTCGTTTTTCAAAAACAAAGCCGAACAAAACAAAACCTTCCATCAATAGGGATGTCAGGCACTCTCAAAAGATTCATTCTTCTTTCTTTCTTTCTTTTTTTTCCCTTGCTTCTTGCTGCAATAATTGCAGAAAATCCCTCTTACTCATGCAGCTGTGTGGGCCGGTAAACTTTTTCCATGTTATCACAAGGGAGAGTCAGCATTCAAATACGCCAAAGCTTTATGCAGGCAAAAGAATATAAAGGCAAAGCAACGCTTCCAAAGTTGTGCCATAAATCTGAGAGAAATGTCTGCTGAGAGACCTCCCCCAGAAAACTCCCCTTCCTCTGTGAAATCCAGCTGTATCTTTTCTTCTTTGTTTCCAAGACCTTTAGTGTTTTCCTTTGCATCTGAAATGCTCTGGCTGTGTGGTGATGTCCATGCTGCTTACTACCCACAGCCTCTATCAGCGTGCTTCTGGCTGCCTCTGCTCCCTCCAACACATCCTATGGCCCAGTTTCTGGGATTATTTTATCTTCTGATAAGAGAGTTCAACAACAAAAATAGCAAACGCAAATGCTCTGGCTGTGAAACCTGGCTCGTGCATCTTCCCTGCTCACCTGCAGAGAGGAAATAGAAGTGGAGGCAAAGGGGAAAAGAATGCTTAATGCCTGCAGTTGTTTTAATCAGTCCATATAGGGTTCTCACTGCAGTAGATCCAGTCACTATTCTAATATATTGCCCTCCTTCAGCCAGAAGTGCTAAGCTCTTGGCTAGGATGAAGCAGTTTGTGTAGGGAAGTAGCAGCTGCAGTTTGCTCTCCTGCAAGGTAATAAGGATTCAGTGCGGTGTTACTGCTTCTTTATTTTCCTTTTTAATTATCATAGTGGAAGCTGACTACCATGATTGAATTTCAGCTGAAGTACAGATTCCCCCCATCCCTGTGCCCTTCTGCCAATCCCTGACTGCCCTGTCTCTACCTTCCAAGACACATAACTAATAGGCAGTGACAGTTCCCAAGAGACTATCCATAAAATTGAGTCCTTGCTACTGTCTGTGACACAATCTTTGTAGGTGCCTGGTGTCAGCCAACAAGTAGCTCATGCATGACAAACATGCAAGGTCTGATCTGTCTGTTTCTTCAATACCTTAAAAGCCATATGCTTGAAGATGCAGGGAGCAGAATGCTGGCAGGGAAACAGTTATAAAGGGTAATAGCTCTAAGTTGCCCAAGGGAAAGTTTGAGTTGGATATTAAGAAAAAAGAGTGGTTATGCAGTGGCACAGGCTGCCAAGGGTGGTGGTGGAGTCACCATCCCTGGAGATGCTCAAGAACTGTGGGGATGTGGCACTGAGGGATGTGGTCAGTGGGCATGGTGGGGGTGGATCAACAGCTGGTGATCGTAGTCATTTTTTCCAACCTTTATGCTTTGATGATTATAACTGGGGTCAATAAGATAGTAATAAGTTATCTGAGTTATCTACACCGCTTCTTCTCCATCACAGTATTCATTAGTGAAGGTGTTTTGAGATCCATGGGGTCATCATGTCTATAGAAGCAATTTTTCCCTCCCATACAGAAGGCAGTATTTTTATTGCTTTTTTATTGCTTTCAATGTGTATGTTCAAGCATATTTAGTTTGTTTTCTGATCAATCACAGTCTTTGTCCTTATTATTCTTGAATGTAGTTGATGACTATAATGGTCAAACTGAAGTTCACCTGTCAAGCTCCACCATGCTGAAGGGGGAGGAGGACAGGACGCTTGAGTGTGCAATTAGGTCATGCAGAGAGGCTCTCCCTGTCTGACAGACGGGCAGAGCTTTGAAAAGAGCAAGATTGTTCAGATATTTTGATGTTTGAACTAAGACTGGGGCCAAGGGAATGGAATCAGGCTCTCAGCACATGCTTCACAGTTTGCTAGCAAACTCTGACTTGGCCTGTGATGTAAAAATATGGACAGCAAGTGAAGCTCGATGATTCCCAACTCATCTAGTCAGATTATTTCATCACCTGAATGAGAAGTGACAAGTGGAAGGTGAAACAGGAACATGTGTTCAGCAGGCCTGAGTTCTCTTTGACGTGGCTCATTTGCCTTTTTGAGAACCGTGGATATGGTGATAGGGATATCCTGGAAGGCAGAGTTTGCAGCGTGTCCCAGTGGGCAGGGAGTTCATCTGGAAGGCAGGAAACATCTGTTTTCTTCTGAGCTTCTCTTTGTTTGCTTGGGGAGTTTGTGTGATGAGAGGTTAGGCCATTCACCTCCATCCTTGTGGGACCTTTGTATGAAGAAAAAAGGAGTATAGATGAAACAGGCTCTACCAGTGCAGATGCTGGGCCACAGAGTCTTCTGGAACTGTCATGATTTGGGTTTTTTGTCATCTTGCTCTGGGAGAACAAATTCACCTCAATGAGCTCTTGCCTTTAAATCAAATGTGAAAAAAAAAGAGTAACCAACCAAGGCTGCATCTCTGTAATAGCACAACGAAATGACAGAGCTCAAAAGGACAGGTGAAAGCAGCATCTCGAACAGCCCGGCAGGTACATGAGAGAGGTTATGGTGACCGAGAACTCTCCTGTCCTTATCCAGCACTGAGGGCTCATTATTAGTTATCTTTCTTAGTCCTCATGTTGAATTTGTTTTTAAGGAGAAATCCTTGGCTCTGAAAATAGGGCAAGAACATAAAGCTGCTGACTGTCCCAGTACATCTTTCCTTTCCCCATAAAGGATAGTTAATACCGTCTTTAATTCTACCCAAAGGATTGTCTGGAGGGGTCATCTTAAGCAATTGAAGCTGTTGCTAAAGAAAGAGGGAATGGGAGAACTTGTAAAATTAAAGCTTTACATAATTTTGTACACTACAAAGACTTTTAGCTGGCATTTCTCTCCTTTTTTTTTCTTTTTGCACCTTTAATAAGGGAATTAAATGATTTTTAATTGCAGTTACTTGCCAATGGAGCTTGTCATTGCTTGCTAAAATCTTTGTAACAGAAAAATAAAACAAAAAAACTGAGCTTCATGTAGGAGTTTTTAGTGTTTTACTTGGCCAGGATATATTATGTTTGATCCTTTTTGCCTCATCAAAGTTAGCATAACCGTTTCCTACCAATAAAGTAATAGCTTTTCTTTTCTACTATATATATATATATATATTGTCACTGTGGAAGTGAAATACGGAGCTCAGTTTTAATCTTTTACCTTCTAGGGCTTTTATAATAGGAACAGAAAATTAGGTTTTGTCCCATGAAATTGTCCAAATCTTCCAAAAATATTTCTGTCCCATATTTTTGGAAGAAAAATGGTGTCTCAATATATTGGAGGTTTTGTGAGCCAAAATCTCTAGGAAATCTTTTATTTAGGTGCTTTCTAAGTTCTGGAAATATCTTTTCTAATGATGGGAAATATCTTTTCTTGCTCATTCTTGTTAACTCACTGTGTAGATAAGGAAAATCAGGGTTTTCCATCAGAAAAGTGAAGCTTGTACAAAAGATTTGAAACTTTTTGAACCAAGAAATTCATCAAAAGTAAATCATTTACCAAAACTTCTTTTTTCCTGGCTCTTGTAGTGGAAAAATAGGAAAGAAAATAGCAAAAGGTTTTTTTTTGTTGTTGTTGTTTTGTTTAGTTTTGAATTTACAACCTCTAAATCTAAGTAACGAGTGGAGAGAGCTTGAGAAGGATGGGATTTTCAGTCTGGTGCCTTCGTCATCAGAAATCCGGGAGGAAAACTCTCCCGAGTAGTTTAAGAAAGCAGTATTTCTTTATTCCTCACAATATGCAGTGGGTGATTTAACAAAACGTGTGTGCTCTCAGAGTTCAGGTTCTACATTTAAACAGTTAAGACGTATGTATGCAGTGTGCTGGAAAAGAATGAAGTCTATGCCAACTCACAAATACTCTCTAATGTCCCTCCATATGTGCATGGTTACATTTAGGGTGGTTGTACTCCCTCTTCCTTTATCCCCATTTTTCCACCATCAGCTTCATCACTGAGACTTCTGGCTGACCTTTAGCTGTTTATTACCAATTTGGCAAGTTTCCATTGCTTGTTAGGCCATAATGAGCAACTTCCAAAACAATCTATGCGAAATCATCTGATGAAGACGTCCTTGCAAAAGATAGTTGTCTGTTGCAGTTCCAGTGCTTCTTGTGTAGCAGAATTAAGAGAAAACAAGGCTGTTCAGACATCAAGTGAAGCTGAAATGGAAAGTTTTAGAACTGGTACTCGTTGATTCCTTTTGCTAAAGTAATATATCGATCCTTGAACTAATATACTGATCCTTATTGCTAAACGAACCAGGTTATATTACCTTCTATGTCAGGGTAATTTAAGAATAAAAAAGTAGTGAGAGATGTGGAAGCAGACCTGAAATCTGACCTAAATTCTTTGCTGGCAGGGAGATAAAGCAGGTGGCTTAATCGGTTTTTCCCCATTTTGACTGCATTTTGCAGTGCTCCCTTTGCGTTGACACGTTCTGGCAGGTGTTTCGTGCTCATCTGGGGTGAGAAGCTGCAAGGATTTAATCTGCCACATGACCACAGCCAGCAGCGCTCAGAGGTGGACCTTGACTATGGCAACTGAAGGGGCAAATCTGCAGTGAAGCAGGTTGTGTTGGTTATGTGATACTGATGGTGCATTTGTGTGTAACACCGCTCTTGCAAAGCTTGGTTGCCTTCTCCAACAGGCAGGTGATGTCCGTGTGCCTGCTGTGCACATGTGGCTTGTTTTATTGCATGGGGCAAAGGATGTGAGTGCATGCAGTAAATCCAATTGGATGGGCAGAGTGTCAGATACCCCTCGGATATCTGTGCACTGAGTCCTGTGCTCTCTGCATGTGCCCTGCAGTTTCCCAGTGTAGGCTGCTCCTTACCATCCTAAGTTCTGGCAGCACGTTCCAGACTTCCAATCTGAGACTCTCAGATACAGGCCCATCTTCAAAATCTATAATGCAATTCACAGAGTCAATTTTTCATCTAATGCTCCGTGTCTGGGCCGAGCCAGGCTTTTTAAGAGATGTAGTCTGTAGGGCTTTTTTTCTCTCTTTCTTTTTTGCCTGTTTTGTTCAGGTTTGTTATTTTTTTTCCCCCTTTGCTCTCTCAGACAATTAATGCGAGTCATTGACTCGTTTTTCTGCTTCTCTACTGATTTGATTGGCTTTGTGAGGCCAAAATAAAGCCAGTCCCTTGTGGAAGCATTTGAAGGCCTTTGCTAATCAATTAACTCTTTGCGGAAGAAAGTTACCGAAAATTGCGAGGAGGGAATTGCGCTATCTTAAGCTTTGGTTTGCATTGCCACTGCACTGACCCACTTCATTAACGTCCCTGAGAATGTCTGAGAGATTCCTGAGACCAGTACTAAAACTGCTCATCTGACTGAGACATAGGACTGGGAAGGACCATTCTGAATCTCTGAGTTTTGAGTAGTATTTGCAGAACAGCTGCTCCACACAGCGCCAGAGAACATGTCCCAGTGTCCTCCATCCCAAATCAGGTGACCTGCTGAAAAAGATCAATAAATGCAGCTGATCTTCCCAAGAGAAGACAGCAGGACAAAGTGAGGATGTCTCCTATCTCTGTCCTTGGAGGTGTTGAAGAACTGTGGGGACATGGTACTAAGGGACATGGTTAATGGGCCTGGTGGGATAGAATGATGATTGGGCTCAGTGGTCTTAGTGGTCTTTTCCAACCTTAATGATTCCATGAGGTAGATTTTTCAGTAGTACCAATGTGTCAATCCGTTATTCATTACAGCAGTGGATGAAGAAGCTGAACAGAGAAATCTGAATTTTGCTGCTTGATTTCCAAGCTTTCCCATTGGCTGAGGAAGGATATGGGTCTTGACAGCAGTACCAGCCCAGGGCTGGGGCACTGCCTGCTGTTTTCACACTGTTTGCTGGGATAGGAAGATACATGCTCAGACCAGCAGACCCATTTTATTCCAAGTGACACAGTTTGTGTTTCATTTTTATCTTTGGTTTAACTTTTAAAAGGAAAGTCTGTTTCCAAAATAGGATCTCAAAAGGTTTTCTTTAAAAGAAAAGCGAGAATGCAGCACTGAGAATTCCTGGATTTCTTCATCCCACTTCTCCAGAAAAGTAATGAAAAGGAAAAAAAAGCTGTTTGTTTGCTCCCCGTAGATTCACAGAGTCTGTCTGATGACACATTGCTCACGGAATCTTTGTTTTGCTCACACTTGAGCAATATTGTTCCGAGCATCAGATGCTGACGAGTCACTGCCTGGCAATGCAGGGAGCTCCTGTCCCTCCTCTCCAACTGAACCTGTCACATCCACCAATGGAAGGAATTGAAAGGAACATCTCTTTGCTTTAAATCATTTCCTTTGAACTGATGTAACCTCTCCTTTGTTATTGAAGTTCGTTGTCCCTTTACTTCCCACATGGTTCTGCTATTAGTCATCCCAAAGTTTGAGCTTAAATCATTCATGAAGAGAGAGTAAAAATGGTAGTAGATTAAAAGATGCTGTGCTGGGGTTGTTAGTTTCAATCTGATTTCCTTACAAAAGGAAAATGTTTCCAGGAATGGGCTTGCAGTGTTAATGACAACCTGACATGAGTGAGCAGGAGAGGAAGGGTCTGAAAATATTGGGGGGAGGGGAATGACAGGAAAGTCAGCACCAAAATGAGAGTGCAGTGATTTAAGAAGAGACACTCAGCTGCTTTCCTCTCTCCTTGCTCTGCCTTTCCTATTTGAGAAACACGTGGATGGTGGAGTTGAAACTGATCTAGAGTAGAAATGCAAATGAGGTTTGCATGAGGCAGCATCTTGCCCGTTGTTTGCTGGAGGAAGCTGGCTGTGTCCCAAGCTCCCAGGCAGCACTGTGCTAAGGTAGGAGGGAGCTGCAGGTGCCTCCAGGCTTCTCGTGCATCAACCATCCGCTCCCACAGCGAGGGCTTTGCTGTGCCAGGTGGAGCAGATTAGGAGGTGGAAAAATAGGCCTGATCCAAACCTGTGCTTGACATGCTTTCAATCCTCAGTGGCCCTAAGAGGGTATATGGCATCTCACAGAAAAAGGTAAAAGTTGGCTAGCCCTCTGACTGTTAGCCTGTACCTTGCCTTTACTTGGGGACACTGCAACACAAGCCAGGAATCAAAAAGAATTTGTCAAGGAGGCTTCTTGCTGCTGTGGTACTCCATGCCCCAAAGCATCCATATAGATTTCAGTGGAATAATTGTGGTGTCTGAGGATTTTTAATACGTGTTCCTCAAATCTGAGTGCGGGATTTGCACTCAGATTGCCTTGACTTAATGTTAAATGTCTAACTGGGGTAAGCAGTCCTGAGGGTATAAAAGAGGGCATTGTGTGATGAGAGTGGGAACGTTGATACACAGCAGTAGATGACCAGAGTTTCCCCTTGAGCTCTTGTAAGTCATGGCAATGTCTCAGTGCAGTATCCAGTCATGGAGCCTAACTGCTCTAGGCTAACTCACTAGGACAAACCAGCGCATCCATTTGATTGACTTAGATAGATCTGAAATAAACTTCACTTGCAGCATGTTCTTGGCAGCATCTCTTCTCTCCCAAGATGCTGCACATCTTTCTCAACCTTCCTACATCATGCTCTCAAGTGATGGAGAGACCCAAAAATGGGTGGAGAAGAAACAAGACTGGACAATGCAAAGGTTTTATTTCAGGGGCCTGAAAGCAGTCGTGTGAGCCTGGCTTTGTTCTTCTATGTTGAAAATGCTGCAAGCTGATATTCAGCACAGTGCTCTCTTGTCAGCAACTAAATATCTCATTAGTTTGGGATGTGGGATGTGAAGGGGATGGCTGTTGTCAAAATGAAGTATTATGAAGTCAGGATCAGCGTTTGAAACTTCCACGTAACTTCTTGGCATTTCTTGGCATTCTCTGAAGGACTGTATTTAATGACACACTTATCCACTGTGTGCTTGACCTCGTGTCTGGTCTCCCCAGGACGACCCAAAAATCAATGGCAAGGTTTTAATCAGCTCTAATAAGTTCATGGAAGAGAATCATTTACTGAGGCCTCTCTGCTGTATACATTTGTGCTATGGTTCCAATTGATTATTTGTGCCAATTATTAACTGAGAACCAGGACGGGAGGGAAAATGATCTCTGTTTGGTCAATGTTTTTATCTGAGATTTTCAGATGATAACATCAGCAGCCCCCTCTGCCCCTTATCCTTCCATTGCAACGTGTAATTGCAGCGTTTCCCTCCTAAATTATCCGTGGTTATTTTTTCTCTTTTATTTTTCCTGAAGTAAAGCGAAAGTAGTTGGAGGAAACAAGAGGTCCCTTATTAGTTGTAACTCCAAGCAGCTTTAACCGAGAATGGGGAGTTGGAAAGCACCAAGGACATTTTGGCTCTGCCAAAAGCTAGCAATTAGGTTGTGCTGCAAGAAGTGGAAGGCAGACAACTAGTAACACCTCAGTGGTTGTCTTTGCTGTTCCACTGCTATTGGCTCCATCAGAAAGATGTCATCTCCATGGCACTACCAAAATATATCAAACCTGTTCAAAGATATAACTGTGCTTAGCTCTTCAGCGTGTGCTTAGGGGAAAGCAAGATTGGTAGAAGTGCCTTGTTAATTAAATCTTGCTTTCTTCCTTTTATATGGTAATTACACCAATTATAAGTCAGATCCTAATGTCTTTCAAGGTGGTGCTTCTGAGAGCTCAACTCCTCCAGACTGACTTTATGAGAGGGGAATAGGGTGGAAGTGTTGTAGAGAAACCTTCTCTTGGTGAGTTCCCAGCATAGAGTCAAGCAGAAAGGGAAATCAGAGGGTTGGGAATGACTGTATCTATTAACAGCTGTGCAGCTCCAGGCTGTGGAAGGCAAACCTACAACAGCCTCCTGCAAACCTCCTGTATGTGAGAATGTCTGGGACCTAAGGACTGACTGTCCTGTGTAGGCGTCCTAAAAAGCCATTGTTTAGGGAGGAGGCAATAGTAACAAATGATGCTAGTAACAACTCTTAGCACGTGGAAGAATTACTGACAGTCTGTTAGATAAAAGTCAGACAGTGGTTCCTCCTCAGGAGGCTCTGGTGAAGTGAAAAAAGGAACAAGGAACTCCAGCTTTTACTGAAATGAGGAATACCACTTAAGCAAGGGATTAGCTCACTGCCTATTTTCCTAAGTAAACAGCCGTGCTGAAGTAGAAAATATATCTATGTTTTGCATTTCCCCCACCCCCAGTTTCCTAAGGTCTTGCTTTGGAGCTTTCCCTAGCAGACCCACCACAGGGGTCTCTATTTCCCCAATGTTCCCCCAGTCCTTTGGACATGCATGCTCAGGGTTGGGTGAAGCAGAGGCTGAATGTTACAGCTGAATGCAAGCTGAGTGCTTCCAGTTAGCTTGGAAAGATGATGCTTAGAAACACAGGCTATAATTGTGAGAGCTTCCAGGGACAAGCCGTGCTGTGACCACAGGAGCAGGGAGGGATGGTTATTCCAGACCAGCAGAGAGAGCTCTTGATATGCACTCACAGACGAGCACATTGTGGAAGCACATCACAACCATTTCCATGGCAACTGGCTTTGATGGACTTCAGGGCAGTAGGAAACCAAAGAATAAGTTGACTTAGGGCAGGGGAAGAAAAACTGTGGTTATAAATACTGTGGAAGTGCACGTGGCCCATTTATCTGTGGTTAGTGCATGTGGGGAGGTACTCACACATATGAGGGTAATAAGGTGGAACTTGACCTAAGCTGCTGTCTGGGATATTTGTCTCAGTCAGAACCCTATTGGCCAAACCTGTGAGCCTTGATATCCATTGCTGGCTGCTGCTTCACCAATCAGAAAAAATAAACAAACTCCACAAAAAAAACGACTTTGGAAGTCAACAGGACAATTCTGTGCAGTGATGAGTGGTAAGGTTGGAAAAAGCCTCTAAGATCATCTAACCTAACCATCAGCCCACCCCCACCATGCCCAATGACCACATCTCTCAGTGCCACATCCCCACAGTTCTTGAACACCTCCAGGGATGGTGACTCCACTACCTCCCTGTGCAGCTGTGCCACTGCAGCACCACTCTTTATCAGAAGAAATTTTTCCTAATAGCTAATCTGAACTTCCTCTGGCAGAACGTGAAGCCATTCCCTCTCATCCTATCGTATTAATTTATTTTCAGTCACATTCAAGAGGGAGAAGTAGGGCCACACAGCAAATAAGCCTGGATTAAGCACAGTGCTCAGCAGAGCTTCTATCCGGTTCCTGAAAACAGATCCGGATGCACTGATGGCTTAACACTAATTGGAGAGAGCTTGTGGTGGCCCCACCAGAGGCAGAGGGATGATTCAGTTGGTCCTGAGGGCTGCTTGGGTTGTGCTCCAGCAGACAGGATGCTTGGCCAGAATCAGTGGTTTTAGCAGGAGCACCAGGGAGCAAAGACAAACAAGGAGCCTCATTCCTCAAAGAAAGTGAGTTTTCCACATGCAACTTTTGGAATAATGGCTGTGCAGGGCAGAACCTATCCCAGAAAAGCATTGTTCTCACTTTGTCGGATGTGCTGAGCCTGTGGGGCAATGAGGCAGGTCTGGATGCACACACTGACCAGCAGGCTTGGAGCCGTCCCCTGGTGTGAAGGAAGGAGCTGCTTTTCTAGCTAATAATTCAGCAGTGAAAAAGCGGGGCAGAGACACGGAGCCTGCAAACCCTCTCAGCTCCCTGCACACCTGTTTTCCATCAGACAGGACCCACACTACCACCATGGGCTGCTTGGAGACTCTTTCTGTCGGGGCTCGTTAGCACCACTAAATCACAGCCACGGTCTGCCGCTCTCAAGCGGTCGTTCCTGACTTGGGATTTATCATTCCCATCCCCACCCCTCTCTCTGTTTGGCATTCTGGAGTTATTTATTTATATCAGGAGAGACAATTGCAGCATTTCATGGGTGGGCGCAGTGGAATGCTAAGCAGGCAGGAGCGGGTCCCGTAGGTACTGCAGGATGTGGAGTTGATTTGGCCGCATCTACGTGACTGATATTAAATATCACCATATGGAACTGAAGTCTTCCCCGGGAGTTTATCACTAATTCATCTAAGGGTGACTTTTGTTGTCAGTGTTAGAGTAGCACTGGGCTGTTGTTGCTTTATTTTTTCCCCGCGTTTCTACGCCATCTTGTATTTCTTTACCTTTTCTTCTAATTTCTGTGAACTACTCAAGGCAAACGGAAATATTAATTAATCTGTTTAAAAACAATGTCTGCAGAGAAGTTGCTCTTGCACCTGGATGTGTGAATGGAAAGCCTGTAATTTGGTCATGGGGGAAAACAGCTCGCTTCCCACCCTTCTCCTGTGAAATCAGTCGCTTAGCTCTGAACCTTTATTCTTAGCAGAGATAGAGAATTTATTCCATGTAAACAGGACCATCTATCAACTGGGCTTTTCTTGTGGGGTTGTGTTGTGCAGTTTTTGCTGGGGTTTGTTGTTGTTGATTTATAAAAGTATTTCTTGACTTCGTATTTGCCAGCTGGACTGTTTAGATGGCAGTTTTATGGGAATTAGTTCAAGCCTTTAACAGGCAGTGGAAGTTGTTCACCTTGACCCTTTGCTTCTTGCAACCAATTACTGGATTTCCAGACTTGTACATACATGCTTCTGATCCTGATGGAATGGTGGGCATACCTGACCCATCGTAATTAACCAACCTCTATCTCAGGCTAGGATTCCCTGGCATTCATAGAAACAAAAGCTAATTCCCTGTCATTCATGGGAATGACCGTCTCTCGCAATGACCTCCGTCTCTTACTCTCTCCCCAAACCAACCACCTTCAGTGTTATTTATTTCTAGAACCTGTTGTGCTGGGTACAGTGAAAACCAGGGTTGTAAAACAGAAGCAGAATTGAATTCAGCCTAAGCATGTCTGTAATACAACTGATTATCCTGTCGTTGGATAAGGACCCTTAAAAGTCATCTAGTCCAACTCCTTCCTCTTTTGCTCTCCCAGAGCCATTTTTATTTTCCACTGTTCAGCTCACTTCCCTCTTCCCCAGGTTTTTCTCCACTGTGGGAGATACTCTTTCCAAAACTCCATTTCTGAGGAAATCTCCTCTGCAGACATAGGAGCAGCAGCTCAGGTTTGGGAATTACAGCTGGAGCAAGCAGCTCCAGTCAGTGCTCGTTCCTCTTTCTTGCTGCGTGGCGTTAGAGTGATGAGGGGAAGATGGATGCAGTGGTGAGCACAGTTCAGGTTGCACGCCACTTGCTCCCTGAGAGCCCATTAAAGGGAAGATTTAGATGCAGCAGTGGTTGTTGGGATGACTGGAGAGTTAATTCCACGTGGAGGACAATTAGCAGTTCCCAGTGAAGCAGAACTGACTGCACGGTGAACACTGTCATGCACAGGTTTTCTTTCCCTGCCCTTTGCATACTTGTACTTCACCCAAGCCACCTTGTCTTTTGCTGCCTTCTGCAAAAGAGAGGGTAGATGTCAGCAAGGGAAACACACAGCACGTATCATGGCCAAGCATCTGCTACAGTCCTCAGAGCAGGATGCTAATGTTTAGCCCCGAATACAAGCAGGTTGTCTAGGTGGGCATTACATCACTTATCCACTGTCTGGCCAGACACAGAGAAGCCGGTCAATAGACCATACCAGAAAGCAGTTGGAAAACCATACTACAACAGCCCAACCCAGATCCTGTGTCACCATCACAGACAAAGCTCTTTTGCTCCAGTGCTCACATGGAACATGAAGAAATATTGAGCCACCCAGTATTGTCCACTGGCATGCCATAGAATAAAGAAGTGTTTGTGCTCATGGGCATTTAGTATAGCCAGCTTGTAAGGGACAGTCTTTATAGACTCGTTCAATTACATTTCATGCATTTTCACCCCAGTATCAGCACTGTGAATGGAGTTGAGATCACTTATCACATTTACTTTTCCAACCTGAATGTGAAATAACTTTTTTTTTTTTTATTCCAGTAGAATAACTCTGAACCACTGGGGTTTGTAAGATTTGCTTTGGGGGCTAATTGCAGTCTCCTTCAAAAAGTTTTCACCCATATGCTACACGCTCATGATGTAATTTAAATTCCACTTTTTAGCTTAGTTTTTGTCTAGGAATGTTTTTCAGTTTCTCTTCTGTTTTTCTTTAACTGTCAGAAATTTCATACAAGAGCGGCAAAGAATCCCAATGAGACCATTATTAAGAGAATTTTGCTACAGATTGGAAGTCGTACAGAATCTGCCTAAAATTGTATTTTTAATTAATTTTTAAGGACAGATTTTCATATTGAATTTGACTCATTGTAATTCTACAAATATACTACCAAAATGTTTTTAATGTGTTTCATTGTAAGAACTCAGTTCTGAGCAACTGCTCTGAGAGACCAGCCAGAAAACACCAACAACTGGGGCCTTCTCCCAATTCTCCATTGATAGAGCTGCCACAACATAGCAGTCAGCTTGCCCCAGCTTTCCCATTTATCTCTGCTTGCTTGACGCTGGATTTTCCCTTAATTATGGACTAGAGGAGAGTCAGTAACCTCAGGACAATTACTCCGACAGATATAACAATCAGTCTAATTTATTTAAATATAACCACACTACACGTTCTTGGTTCACATGAATTTGTATTTGCAGTCCTTTTAAAACATTTGGGGCACAGAAGAAATCGCCTCAGATGCTACTTTTCTTTGAAGAGACTGTTTGTGATTGATTTCATTTCATAAAAACTAATTTATTTACTCATACACCTTCAAAACGTTCGTTGTGTCCTCAAAGAGTAAGAGTTGTGATTTTAGGGATCAAAAGCTCGTGTTCTTCATCTGCCTTTAACAGACTGCTTCAGTGCAGAAAACAGTGGTGGACTTGTGATTTTTTTTGTCTGAGAATCTGGTGCTGTGATTGAAAATGATCACGTTTCTATTATTTAATGGATTTCTTCCCCTTGGTCAGTTTCGCTGTTACCCAGTTGTCGGCTATGATAACTTGTTTTCAGTTATGTGATCCCCCTTTTTGTATTGAGTAATTTTTTTGACCTGTCAAGCTTACTTACACACCAGCCAAATAGCTACGGAATCCTTACGTTGTTATTCTCATCTCTTAGAACCTCAAGATCCTGACCCACTGCTTTTGCAACGTTCATCTCTTTTCTACCTGAAGGCACACTGTAATGTGGCTAATCTGTAATCACAGGTGGAAACTCTTGACAGTATATTTTATACACAATTTAATGTCAGAGCATTTATGTGTGTTGTTTTTTTTTTTTCCTATGGTAATTTACCTGTATTACAATCATGATTATTCATACTAAATCAACAAATTAACTGAAAAAAAGTCTGGAAATTTAACTGTCAACCACCAGTTTGTTCAGCCATTATCCAAACCATGATTGCCTTAAGATGTCCAATAGCCATTCTGCACAGAGGAGACTCTGTCTTGATTCACTGACATTTAGGTTATTCTTGAGACCATTTTTTTTTCTCTCCTTGTGACTAAGGTTAATATTCAACTGAAATGTTCTGTTGCTTAGAAACCATCTTGTAATGCTGAATTCATTAATGCTTTTTTCCAATTTGCTCCCAGGAACCTTGTTAGATAGTGTTTCCCACTTTTATCCTAATTAACAGGTACTGAGCAAAAAAAAAGCAGAAAAAAAAAAAGAAAGTAAGAAAATGTACTTCAGTAGAGAGCATCTCTGCTTATCCTTTGCCATCCTTTTTCCCTCATTCACTGCAGAAACAGCAGTATCTCTGGCCTCAAGCTCCTAATTCTCTTTCACTAAGTTACAACGTCCTTTGAGCAAAGCAAATGTAGCTTCTCAGACTGGTCCTGATACAACTGACAGTCAAGATGAGTCTTTCCATGTATGATGCAAAGCAAATGGGTGGGCTCTTCCACCAGACGCCGCTGAAATCAGCAGCTGATTTCAATCCAATCTAGGCTTTCACTGCAAGGCAGCTTGCACAGGAATAGCTATAGAAACCCAGCAGCAATCCATGGCTCAAGTGGAGCCATGAAATCCATGGCTTGAGAAGGAGCATGCCTGAAAGTCAACCAAATGGTTCCATCTTCTTCTCTTAACAGAACTTCTCCTAAATAGCTCTGAAATTAACTCTTAAGGCCTCATCTCCTGCTGTATGGATATGTTGTAGGCGTCTCACACCACAGAGTGCTTGTGTCAGTTTTCCTCTGCTTATAGGTGCCCTGAAAGCCAAAGAGGAACGTGGCCAAACATTTGTGTTGAGAGATCGGGTATTTTTGGACAAAGCTGTAGTCTCAGTTGCATCAATAGGCCAAGCAGGACAAGCTGTATTGAAGCCATTAAGCTGCCAGCATACTGTGAGCAAAGACAGAGAGTGCTGAGGTCTGTGTGATGATGCTAGGTTTCTCTTTTCAGTTAGGCTTATTTATTTAAGTTTAGCTGATAAAGAGGCTGTTGTTGTTCATTTTTGTTTTCTTCTGTGCTGACCCTGCAGCAATGTTTGCCCCACTGGTCCTCCAAAATGCAGTGGCTGGTACCATAGAGTCATTAAGGTTGGAAAGACCACTAAGATCAGGTAGCCCAACAATCAACCCATCACCACCATGCTCACTAACTATATCCCTCAATGCCACATCTATGGTAGGAAAGAAGATGCTGTAGATCTCCTTTATTTATTTATTTATTTATTTTTGCCTTCAACGCTTTAACTTAATTCCAGAAGGAAAGATATTTTCCGATTCAAAAAGGGGAATGGAGGGTGGGGTACATAACCTGAGAAGCATGCGTTGGTTATTGCTGTTCCTCCCACTTCCATTCTGCATGCAGAGCATAGAAATGCCAAAGCAAAGGTGTTTCCATGGTGTTTTCCGCATAGACCTCTACAGTCAATATCCTGTCCTGATAATGCCACAGAGCATGTTAGCATACGATTTGCAGCCCAGATCTGCTAACTCGGAAGTGTTGAGAATATTAGGCAAAGATATGAATAACGCACTTACTTTCTGGAGGTTTGTGCAAAGCTCCCATGCCCCCAAGGTACCAATGATTCCACACTGATGATAAAGAGCCTTGCTTTTTCCATGCTGAGCGTTCAGGCAGAACTGTTGATCTCACAGACGTTTTATTTACTGCCAGCCCTGATTAGATTTACTAATATTTAGAAGCCAGACATGGTATTAAGAGATCTTAAGCGGTCAGGTCCTATTAACAATTTGTCTTTGAAGTTGCCCTCTTAATTTCTTTGTTCTGTTTTGAGGGGCTGATTTAAACCCTTTTAAAGTTCTGTTAAACAAGGAAGACAGTGTGCTTGCCTGTTCTGTAAGAGCTGACAGAAGCATTCAGGTAAAACAGACAAATTCACAGAGGTTATTTATGTCCAAAACTAAACTAAAGCAAGTTTTAACAAATCATTCAACTTAGTTATTTTTCATGGCATTCTGAGTGAAGCGATGAAATTGGAAAGGCATCAGGGTTGTCTTTTTCTGGTTGGATTGAATTTCTTGAATAAAAGGAGTTTTGTTTTGTTTCTCGAACTGTAATACGGTTTTGGTCAATTTAGTGCAGACATTTCATGAAGGTAGGTCAACTCTGCCAGTTGTTTTAGCTTAAAAAAAAAGGAGAAAGTTCTGAAGTAATTGGGGGATATATGTAGTTTTATCGGAGGGGGGAGGAGGGAAGTTGAAAGAAACTTCATTTTCAGATCAACAAAAAATCTTCCTTCTGAATTGTGTCAATTTACAAGTTTGCTTTTCGTTTATTGGTAACGCTTTTTAAAGTAGATGCTTTGGGTTAGTCTGGAGGAAATCTCTTTTCCGATCTTCCAGAACTGCAAGTGAAGCAAAAAAAAAAATCACTTCTTCATGCACTTTTGCTCGTGAGGGAGCGTATCCTTGAAACCTTCCCAGTGTATTTTCCCAGATGCCAGAACTTCAGAAGGCTCTGATAGGATTCAGAGTGATGTCCGGCCAGCTAGATCTTTAGCCGTGCTTTCTCAGGTTCACTTACAGTATCTCTTTTCTCACTCTTTATCTCGTTCAGTGTAAGAGCACGCTCAAAGCAGTGATTAGTGAGCACAAGGAAAAGCTTAGAGATGACATATGCTTAACATATTGCCTCGTGCCTCTTTCCATGTTTTCAGAACATGGCTTGCAAATGAGAGAGATGGGAAAGACGGGAGCAAGTAGCAGCTGTGTGAATTTCAATCTGCCCAAAAGACCACTTATATCTCTAGTTTCAGAAAATGGTGTGGGGATAAGATGATGGGTGATACTGTCCTAAACTCACTTGGACTGCAGGAAACAGCTCAGATTTAAGATGAACTCAAGTGTCATTTGAACCACAAAGTAAATGGTGCCATATTCTTGCGCTGCTTTTCTCATCTAAAGGAATTGGGAAGGTGGAAAAGAGTGTGGTGGGAAAGATGGACAGAAAGAATGAGCCAAAACCTCTCCTTGGCATGAAGGGAGAGGATATGAGCAACCTGGCTAAGCTGTATCTGGTGGATGGAGACTAGGAAACCCTGACATGAAGGTACTGTCACATGTGACTAATATTAGAAGTCATTGTTAAATGAAGTGTGGTTGATTTGTGTGGTTCGTGTGGAAAGTCTCTGCGTAGGTGAAATGGAGGGTGAAACTCAAGGGATAAAGTGACAGTTTTTCAAGGGCTCCCCCTGATTCTCCAACCTACCGAGAACATTTCCAAGTGAGCAGCACTGAGTCTCATAAGAGAGACTTGTCCTGTGGCATGGCCAGGTCCCTTTTGCAGGACTAAGCACTAATCGAGCATTTGTGAAGGGAAGAAGAAAACCAGCCTACAGGGAAAGATGATTTTATGGCTTAAGTGTTGCAGTAGGCCCCAGAATGTGCAGATTTAAGACCAATTTCTCTTGCAGACTCACTGAAGATGAATGAGTTAGTTGCTTGCCTAAGCTGCCTATGTGTAACACTGGAAGAATAATACTTCCTATTACTGCTGTCCTGTCTTATAGAGACCATATTCCCTTCTGAGGAGGAAACATATCTCAGTCAGTGGTGACATACTGCTGAGACTAAGGATCCCCAGTTGCAAGTGATTCCTCTACATGTTCATGTTACCACATTCCTCTGTGTCATCCTTCATTTATTTCTCACCACCACTACCACCATGAGGGGCCCATAGTCAAGAGGAAACCACATTTGAATTCCATCTCCCCCTTGCCCTTCCAAGACTGCCATCTGCTTGGAGAGTTTCTGTCTATGTCCAGATCTTGATGGGAGCCTGTCCCTGGGAGTTTCTGCCTTTCTGATGAGAGATGTGGAAAAAAAAGTTGTTATCACATTTCCACCTCTAATGTTCTGTTCCTTTCCATGAGATTGTAATAAACAAGTCTGAATTATTTTCCATACAACAACAGACGTCTTTTTAACAGAAGAAGGAAAATGAGGGATATCTTCTTTTTATTTTGATGAGATCAGTGTGCCATGACTCAGATGATTACTGAAAGCCACTCATACTTCTTCCTGCTACAAAACTTCATGAAGCTTCAATGGCATGCCAAGACGATGGCCACCACCCTAGAAGGTCTTTTTCTCTGCACAGATTGCAAACAGGTTTTTCCCGTTTATTTCAGAAGTAAAAGCACGGGCCCATTTAAAGTCTCCTTGAAAAACTGAGCAGAGCCTTGTTTAACATTGCCAGCGGCTATTTGGATTGCTGCAGCAGCAGCATTGCTCCAGTGAAGAGAATATTGAGCAATTCATGCCTGTCCTTCTGTTTTATGGCACTGGGAGATCCACTGACCCAATAGCCCATTGTGGGCAAGAGCAAAAAGGCAGTACAGATCAGAAGTATCCCAGAGGAGGTACCATGTTTGGATGGGCCTCTCTTCAGCATTTCATTTTCCTCCTGTGCAGTCCTTAACCACTCACTGTGCTTAAATACTGCACTAAGATGAAAGAAACAGTGCAAAGAGTGTCAACAGAGCCAGAGCTGTGTTTCAGGGGATAGAAGAAAGCCACCTCCCGGCACTGCAAATGCTCGGTGACTTGATGACATTGCAGAAGGAACAGGGCCCATGGCCACCTTATTCCATAGTAAACAACTCCTTCAGTGAATTCCCCATCCTGGGATCCTTAACAGTGCTATTATTTGCTCCCTCTCCCCCAGAGTTGGCTGGCCAGATCTGTAGCTGATCACAGATGGATAGAAGGTGACTGGCAACCTCCTCCTTGGGCAACAAATGAGAGGAACACAAACAGTGAGCATTTGCTATATAATGAGGAGACTGAATGCATGCAGCACATGCAGTGCTTGTCTGCAAGCTGTTGTACAAACCTATCTCGTCATCTGCAGATGTGATAAGAAACAGATCATAAGGAAGGTAGCTTGCAGTGATTTCAGAACCCAAATTCTTGATCCCTGTGCTAAATCCCATAGCCTGTTGCACTTTACTTGGATATATTTTGAAGTCTAGCAGCAGATTTAAACAGCAAAATGGTTTTCCCATTTAAACCAGACACGCATGTCTTCACTACAGCTACAGAAGAGAGGCGTGTATTTTCTGTTCTTGACAAACCCCTACTCTCCCACTGACTCTCTCTACCACAAATACAGTTCAGGGACGGGGGGTGGTTGCACTGCTGGAGGTCAGGGAGCCTAGCAGAACAACTCCAGGGAAGCTGTTCATTTCCTGGCAAGTGCTGGCTGTTGCAGAGCTGTCATTCCTAAGCCAGACCATGTGAATTGTCCCATTTCTGAACACCCTTTGTCTGGTCCATCTCTAATAATTGTTGTTCTGTGTCTGCTCTTTGTGGCCTGGTAGACGCAGGTGAAATAAGATGAAGACTTAGTATGCATATTGTGCCTTATGTGTGTGAGTGATTAATTTGGCCATCCACAACAGAGAACAATAATCCTGTCCCAAACAAAGCAATCAAAAATTGGTTTAGGCTACGGCAATTGCCTTGTGGTTGTGAATGCATCAATAAAGGCAGCCTTCAGACTCTGGGCTCCAACTGGCCCTGTGCCACAGTGCAAACACTCATGGAAAGAACCCTTCTATACAAATAGGGTGAAGATTTTTTAATTACTGTTTGCTTCATTTTTCTTCTTCTATCAGTGTTAACTTTAAGGCACATGTGCATGCTGCCTTGCGTCTCCCCCAGCAGTTTCCTGCCAGTCCCATCCTCAGCATTTCCACTTAAGCAGCACGTTGCCTTGCCCAGGCACATCCAGCAAGTCCTTGTGATTAAATATTCCCCAGGCTTTCCGTTTATACTTCATGCTATAGATCTGCTGGACATTAGTTCGTGTATACATAGACACCTATTTTCGATTTATAGAAACTATAATAACCTTCAATGAGATAATCTCACCTGCTCCCAGAATGTTAATCTTCATTTCCCACTGCCACTTCCTCTTAAATCTAACCAAAGGCTATTGGGGCTGGCAGAAGAGCAATAGTGGCCTTCTCCTGCTCGGAGATAACACGAGTGGAGCCTAGAAAGCAAGAACGATGCTGACAAGCCAAAGAATCCCATATGAATTACACAGCCATCGTCAAGACTTCATGGAAACTAATCCCATTTGTGTTTTGCTCTGTGTTTCTCAGTAGCCAGGCTCCTGCCGTAATTACATCTGGAACTTTTCCTTTCATAAGCTGCTTTTTAGAGTTCAGGCCCAAGGTCATGCTGCAGAGCGCCAGTTAACCAAGCAGCGGTTTGAGATTTTAAGTGCAAAAGGTCTCATGTTTTGCTGTACATGAGTGCACCGGAATTATTATTTGAATGGATTTGCAAGCAATACAATGTCATGGCTGAGTGTTCTGATAAGACTGAAACAAAATGTTTTCAGAATATTTCAGTTTATGGGAAAAAAAAAAAAAAAAAAAAAAAGAAGGAAAGAAATAAGTTTAATTTGTTGTCCTGGTTTCATGATTAAACCAAACTTGTCTTTCTCCGTCAGACGAGCATTCCATTTTCTGATGAGACCCAGGGGACAGTTTCCTATCCCCAGGGTGATAGGTGGGTGTGAGGAGCATCCTTGACATACCCATTCTTGGCATAGCCCAGGGAGGCGCAGCCCCCCTGAGATGGATCCCCATGTATTAGAGCACAAGTCAGAGCTCTTGTTCCCAAATGTGCTTGGAATGTTGCTATTTAAGCATTTGAATGTATGCATATTTTATATATGTTAAATAGGGGGTCAGTAAAAGGTAATCTCATTGATCCCACAAATAATTTATCGTCATGTGTTACAGAAGCTGAGAATTTCTCAGTTAAGAACCTTTTACAAAACAAACAGCACTTTTTCTTGACTAGCTGTGGCTGTTCCCCAGTGCCTGAAGATACATTGCTTACCCTGCTCCAATCTCAGCACGAAGCCAGTCAGTCAGCAGTGTAAATCTTTCTTCTCCTCACAGAAAACTTCAGCTGCTTGTTTCTGTTTGGTTTTGATATTTTTTTTTCTTTCTTTTGCATTGTTTATAAACATGCCAACATCTGAAGAAGGGACTTGTGTTTGTCTCAGAGGTCAGGTATTACAGAACTCATTTATTGGCTCAGTACAGACACTGCCAGCTGCCTTGCCTTCAGTTTGCACAGTGGAACCATTTTCTATTTGTAATTGAAACAAGCTCGTCCCCACATGTGTGGTGAGGGGTTTCAGGCACTGTATCTTTATCTGATCATACTGTGGTAGTATGGAAACAAATGGAGATTAAAAAGGGGTTGGGTCATATTAATCACAGAACCATTCATTGCTTGGTTTGGAAGGGACCCTTCAAGGCCATCTGGTCCAGCTGTGCTGCACTGAACAGGGACACTTACAGCTGATCAGGAGCTCAGAACCCCATCCATCCTGACTTTGGAATGCCCTGCATTCCAGGGGGGATATTTAGTAGGAAAAGAGGAAGAAAGAAAGGAGTAGGACATCTTTGTCTTTCAGAAAAACTGGCACTAAAAAAAAAAAAAAGAGAGATGATGAACCATGCTGAGTTTGCTAAAAACAGAATTTTGGGGGGAAAAAAGAGAAAAAAAGAAGAAAAAAAAAGAAAAAATAGAATATAAAAATAGAATATTCAAATCAGAACAGGGCACACAGGATGGAAGCGTGCAGTCCTGGTTAGTGTCTTCAGCCTGGTGTAAAGCAGCGCACATGGGGATGATCCGTATGAAACACTGGAGTGACTCACTACTGCGTGCCGAATAAAAGACCCAGAGTGGGTAAGGAGCTTAACACAAGCCTGGGAAGGGTTTCTGGCCTTTATGCTGCCTCAGGTTCAAGTGCTAAACCTAAAGAGGATGGAGAAAAGAAGAAGGGAAGGAGAGAAGGTGTTGTACAATGGTTTCAAAGTGCAAGAAAAGATGAGACCAGCCCTCTCTCAAGAGCTTAGAAGCAAAATTGGCTGGGGAGAGAACATAAGAAATCTGGCAACCTAAATACATGTGAAGGGCTTACAGCTCTCTAAGGAAAATTTTGAGGCTATTGAAGTTGAAAAAAAAAAAAATTTAAAAAAAAATAATATTAAACAGGCTTTTTTTCCTAGAAAAGAAATAAATTGACAAAGCAGACATAGGTTTGGCAGGAGACTCAGAAAGGAAAAAAAAAAAAGCTGGCAATAACAACAACAACATGACGTGGAAATTTGGGTAGAGGAAAGGGTCAATCTGCCTCTGTCTCCCACAAAGGCTGTATGATGAAAGTGAAATACCTGTCCCTGCAATGTTTCCTGCAGAGCCAAGATTGCAAAAATAAAAACAGATTCATTCTTGAACAGGCAGAAGAGAACCCATAAGAAACCCTGTAGAGTTAATGTTGACCTTCTCTTCATACCTGGTGCATGGTAGAGGATGCATGGTAGAGATCACCTCTGCGTGCCCAAGGGACGGAGTTTACCATTGACAACAGGTGTGGTCACAGTGAATGGCTGATGGGAGGAAACAGCGAGTGCCAAATGTTTTAGACTTCTCTCAGTGTGAAGTAATTGGCTGCGAAAATGTTGTGTGTGAAACAGCGCCCATTCAGAGCCCCCGTCTCTCTGTCTTGGTAGCAAGGCATGTGCTGTTGAGATGAATCCATCCATTTGGAGTTCTCAGCATCTCTGTCCCTGCTGTGCACAGAAAAGCTGCATGGCGCAATCTGCTATCTCAGCTGTTAATGTGACAGCTGATTGTTAAACCTGAGATTTGGGCCTTGCCCCTGGGATGAGCAGAAGCAGGGAGAGAACAGAGGAGAACTCCTATTGAAACTGCCCCTAAGTGTCAGTGATGTTTGTGAAGCAAATGGCGGGTCACAGAGAACACCTATGTGCTTCCAAAGGTGAAAACCCTCCATTCGTGTCAGTACAATTATACTACTGGGCAAAAAGGAATGATTAGGTTTATGGGAGAAACGCCCTTGCATTTCCATTGCTGGCTAGGTGTGAAGGACCCTAACAGGAGGTCAGTATTAACTTGCCTTGTTAATACTGTGAGCACAGATGTCAAGCTTATCAGCCCTTCCCTCCCACAGATATGTAAGATGGATGTAGATTTTCAGAGAGTATATTCCCCTCAGATCAGTGACCTGGTTAAGGCTAATTACCACACCGCTCTCACTCTAAATTAAAAAGGACCTCAGTAACTGAGAGCCCTGTATGATAAAGTGGCTCCAAAGATTAACTGCGATAGGAGCACTGTGGCGTTTCCAGGTTCTTTGGTGCTACATATTTGTCACTCTTTGGACCCATCAACGTGCACCTTGGAGCTCAGTTTCAAAAGGTTTTCAGAGACAATTAACAGTCATTTCTCAGGTGGGAGTGGACTGCACAACTAACTCTTTTGAGCACCAGCTTTGTCCAAGCAGCAAAATCAGCTGCTCTGACAATTTGTCCACCCAGCAAACACAGAACACAGCACCAATGGGACAACCCACTGCCTTCCTTCGCTCTTTGGTGTTGCCTTAAAGGGAAGGTTTCCTATAGAGGCCTTCCCTTACTGCTCTTCTTTTCTGCAAAAGGAAATCACTGCAGAGAAGCAATGTTAGCAGCTCTTGGAAGAGGTTTCTGTGCAGTCCTTACAGCAGAGGAGAATTCTGTCTTCAGAGCAAACATCCAGACATACCAGGATGCACTGTCTGTGGCCCATAGTGGGTGCTTAGAAATTAACATAAGAAAGAAGAAGAGCAGAGTAGGAAAATTCCCAGCCAACAGCCCTCCCCATTTTTCAGTAATCTGCAGCTTATAGAGTCCCACATCGGAGCTTGGATCCACTTCACTGTGTTTTAATAAGCCCTCAATGTCCTTTTCTTCCATGAATTTGTCTAATTGCTTTTTGAACTCATTTATACTTTGGGCAATGAGTGCTACAGTTTGATTACTCTTTGTGCATGGAGAAGGACTTCCTTTTGTTTGTTTAAATCTGTGGCCTGATCAGTTTATTTAGTGCTTCTGATTTCTGCCTGACAAGAAACAGTGAACGATTGCTTACAGTCACTTCCTCTGTGCTACTTATGTTTTTACATAACTACCCATACAGCCCTTACTCATGCTTTTTCCAAGCTGGAGGTGTTGAAGGAAAGGGTGGATGTAGTGGTACCTGGGGATGTGGCTTAGTGGGCAATACTGGTGGTAGGTGGGTGGTTGGACTAGATGAGTTGGACTAGTAGAGCTCTTTCCCAACCTCAACGATTCTGTTCTGATGACTACTAACACGCTCTATATGCCTTTGACATCTGCTGAGCATTAAACTGAGTTTTTCAAAGAAAGTTGTAGTGATTCCCAGACGCCAGCTGATTTAGAACCTGTTGCCGTGTATTTACCGCTAAAATTGATTTTCCTCATGTGCCTCACCTTACAGTTATCAACGCTAAGTTTGCTTTTGGCCTGGGAAGGTTGTTACCACGCACTTCATAAAAAACATCCTGAAAGCTGTTTGATGTACATTTCAAATTGGGAGCACTTCCGATCCATTCCTCTCAAACTTCTGATCTACTCCCTGGTGAACTCTGATAGAGGAATTTATCGAGGCTTTGCACTACAGCCTTCTCCTCTTTGAGCACCCATTACACCCTGATCATGAACTGCCGGCGTAAACTATCTGACAAATTTCTTGTTTCTCATGTGGTTGAATTGTTAGTTCAGATGCTTTTCAGGAGTCTTTTTTTGCCGTGATAAATTTAATGTGGGACTTGGCCAAGTTTGTTGGTTGGGTTTCTTTCTTTTTTCTTTTTTTCTCTTTTTGGCCCAATTTTCAGTGGATATGGGTTGGATTTTTTATTTTGTTTTATTATTTTATTTTATTTTATTTTATTTTATTTTATTTATTTTTCCTTTTGCTCTACAGCTGAGCCAAAGACAGGCTTTTTGCCTGTATTTGCTCCTTTTGCCATTTTTGTTGCTATCAATTTTAGTGAGCATCTAATGTGATCTTGCCTATAATTTCCATGCCACGGGAAAAGTTTGTACGCTCTTAGCTGTTGATTTTCTTCCTCGTTTTTTATGAAGTTTGCTCTCCTCAAGGTAAATGCTAATCCCACTGTAGCAAAGAGGTTGTTTATTTGTTCATCCATCCTACAAGGCTGTCAAATTGAACTGAATTGTTCTTGTTATTACAGACCGATTATTTAGTGGCTGGGTCTTGAATCCAGTCCTGTGTACTGGCTATGACTGGATCAGGAGTTGTTTTTCTTCCCCTGGTATCTTAAAACTGTTAATTCAGCATCTCTGTGTTCATCAGCCTCTATACACAGACATGAATTAATGGGAAAATTATGCCTGCCTGGGACTTGATTTCTTTTCAGGATAAAACAGATTATACATTAAATAATTGGGTTAGAACATGGGCGGTCTCAGATCTCCGTCAGGCTTTTTGTGGTGTTGTATTTTCTTCGGTGGGCTGGCTGGTTGATTTCTATTTCTATTTGTTTATTTTGTTTGCATTTTTCATTCACAAGACTGAGTTTCCAGAAGTGGAAATGCATACTGCATATCCACACACTGTGCACCTGCCTTGGTTAACATGGAAGAGGCACTCAGAAAACCTCTGACCACTTCAGATCATGTGCAGTTCTATTGCCTGTCTTTTTCTGTTCTGCTTTCAAGGGTTTCTCCCAACTCCACAATTCTGTAAGTGATATTTTAAGCAATCCCCAAATCCCCCAGGGTTGTGTTATCCATACCAGCTCTTCCTCAAAGTTGGCTCCAAGATCTGTCATTGATAAATAACTCTTGGAACGTCCAAAAGTATAAATCATGATGAGGATGGCCTGAACCCAGTAGCAAATTACTGCATGCAAAATTACAGATCTATAGAGACTTACCTATTTTTTCTTGAGCTCACATTCGGATGTTTAATATGTGGGCCCTTGTGCACAGGACCAGCTGGAAAGCAGAACCTTTCTCTGTAATCCATCCCTTTATTTTCAGTGGAAGCTTTAACTGCCAACAGTTATCTGTCATGTCTGGCCTGTCTGGTCTTCTTCACTGTCATATCAAAGCTCTTATATTAAATAATATACTGGCATCATGTTTTTGCAAGAGGATTTTGATAAGCGTTAAAGGGAGAGTCTGATAGCACTGCCATGAGACTCCTGGAAAGAGCACTGAATCTGCCCATTATGTACTGAAATCGCTTCTGCCAGCACGTTTCCAAGAACAGCTGCTCTTGATGGCTATCCTGCCCACACATTTCCGTAGCATTCAGTGAAAACCCCTTTCTTCTGCACTGCAGCACTACTGCTATTAGGTAACGAGTCCTCATACAGGCATCCTGCAGCACTGTGTGCTGTCCTATTTCTGCTATCTCATCATGCATACAGAGTGCCAAGCAGGGAAAATGGTGGGATGTTTCCTGCCATTGGCAAATTGGGACTGGATTCAGGAGCTGAGCTCATTTCCACCCTTACCTTGAGCAGGTCTGAACCTCTATGTCTGGCGCTGAGTGTCAGCGCATCATCTGCTACCTTGTGCTACCTGCCCCAAGCTTCTACAAAGGTCTGAGTTAATTATCATGAAGAAGAAGGGATTTCTTGGCAACAGTCAAGAAATGAAAAGATTGGAGAGTTCCCAGACTGTGCTTTACCAATCCCTGAGCACTGAAAGACCGAGGGAATTGTGTTGTACAGAACTACACAAAAACATAATCGCTTTCAATTTTGTCTTTTCAAGTGAAATGTTATGATCAGGGTGCAGGGTGATCTGCAAGACAAGTTGGCAGAGGGTTTGGGCCAAAGATAATTTGGGACCGCTGCCACAGAAATACTGGAACCAGATAGAGACATAAAAATGCTCTGCATGCAGGTTGAAAACTAAGTACAATGTTTGTTATTCTGTCTGCTTTAGTCTGGCAAGTGCTGGGATAATAAGAGGTGGGTGAGCATTGTTTCTGCTATTGATACAGCATGATTACTTTTTTTCTAAGACTGTTTCTCCTTAGAGAAGATGTCTAAAATAGACAAAGGCAATCTACCCATTCCCAGCAAAGGGCTGCAAAATTACAGGCTGCAGTCGGAGGGGGTGACATAGCAAGAATGTGGTGGGATCAGCTCTGGCAGTGACTTATAATTTCCCACCAGCCAAATACTAACAGCAGTGACTGAGCAGGACAGGAGGAGGGTTGTGATGCTCAGGAAGAGAGAGCTGCCATTTATGCACAAATACATTAATAATCAACAATGATGAGAAATGAAACAGAAAGCTCACATGACAGTTTAATAGGATTTGGGTAACATCTGATATACTTACCAAGTTTTGCATGAATCCGACAAGGACTCCGACAAATTCCTTTTCCCATTTTAATGGAGGTTAAACAGATTTAAGCAAATCTTAGGGCAGATTTATTAAATATTATGTAGATTTTTACAAACCCACTGGAGATTCAATAACAGTTATTTTTGAGTTAGCAAATCTCTCCTTGCGCTTGTTAGAGATCTTGGTAGATTAAACAAGGAGCCAGGTCTAGCAAATGTTGAAATTTAATATTTAGAGTCAGACTGAATAAACCATGGGCGGATTTTGCAATGACGTGTTCGAGATTTAACAGATATTGTCTCATCTCGAGAAAATAAATGTTAAATAAGGATGAAGATAATAAGACGGGAGCCCCATTTACAAATCTTTTATGTATTTAATAAATACATTTATTAAATGATGTGCAGTGCTTGTTGGAGATTGTATCGATGTGAGACATTCATCTGTGGTATGGTGTAGTCAGGCTAATTCCCCATTTATTAAATGCTCTTGAGATTTAGAGAGTCCACATCAAACTTAATGTATATCTGGGGGGCTCTGTGAACCATTCGTAAGGAATGGTAACCAATAGCAGCCTTGGTGTTGGGATGTATCTTCATTTTCTTTGGTGGTGCTTCGCTCTGGGAAAGTGAAACTGAAGAAAGGAAGAGATGGTCATTTTGAGTAGAAAGTGTTTCTCATCCTAAAGCTGTGTGGGAGAGAAACTTCTGGAGATGGTCATGGAGGAGAGGGGAGCTCGTATCCAGAAGTAGGAGTGATAATGATTTGGGTTGTGGCAGATGTAAGCTCATACAAACAGCGCACTGGAACACCAGGAAGTATGTAGTACACTGAATAATCAGCACTTTGAGTATCAGGGAAAAGATACACCCTGCAGGTTGCAGTTGGCTGACCCCTCAGCCATAGCACATGTGGAATATCAGGGCACACATCTGCTAGTCGTCGTTTGTCTTTCTCTTGCTCTACCTGTGATTTCTATTCCTGGCCAGCTCAGTTCTTGGCTTCACTGCTGAGACTTACAAAGAGGCGATGAGTTGTTCTGGTCAGTTTTCAGGGTGGATGTCTGTGCCCTGGGAGCTGGAAGAAGGCTCTCAGGTGGTCCCTTGGAGTCCTTGGAGAGCTGTAGGATGGTCTCAGAGCTCAGCTGCTGCTGAATAGAGTACAGCAGTGATGGACTGATGGTTGGACTAGATGATCTTAGTGGCCTCTTCTGGCTTCCATGATTCTATATTGTGACAAGTGCTGCTACCTGAAGGATATTCCCTTTCTCGGGAAATTATAGAGAATGGCCTCGTAGCATCATCCTTTTCACAAACAGCTTGAGTAGAGCAGTGCTAGGAGTCCGTTACACCTGGATTCCCCTTACCTGTCCCTGTACCCAGTTCTGCACAGCGCCGTTTCTGCAGTAGATTGCTGTTCCCAAGTATTTCACAAGAGGGTGCTTCTGACAGAGTGTCCAATCCTTGCTGCCCAAAGCCTGTAGCTCTGACCATCTCTCTTCGAGGGAGGCAAAGCAATGGGACCTCAACAAGGCAGAGGGAGTCCAGAGGGAATGCAAACCTAATACAAATAAGCCTATTTACCATTGTCTGCTGCTGTTTCAGAGCAGATCAGCTAAAGAGATTTCCCAACAGCAGAAAAAACATCTCTCAGAGGAGATAATAATCTTAATTGAAATCAGGAAACCTTCAAGTATCTTTGTGCGTATAGTAATAGCATGACATTTAGAATCACAGAGGGATTAATAACAGGGAGCATGGCTCTTTAGTTCTGCTCCTTGGTTGGTTTTGTTTGGGGTGAGGTGGATGAGATGAGGTGCTGTTGGGGTCAGCTCCTGCCAGGCTTCTCCCCCTGCACCCTCACTTATGTCCAGCTTCTGGTTTGCCATTCAGGAGAGGAATGCCTGAAGATCATGCTGTAACCCCTGGCATGATGGAAATAAAGCTGTTTAGCATTCTGCCATGCCACACTGGAAGAAAAGAAAAAGCATAAGAAAGCTAAAGAGAGATTCAGCTCACACCAACCTTTACAGGAACAATTATAAAATGCAAATACTATGGACATTTCTTTAACAAAGCAAATCTATCCATTACCTGCCTCTGTTCTTTTATCAAGCATCTATTTAAAGAGAAAATTCTGCTCTATTTCATTTTTTTCTTCCCGTGCTCTATGATGTTAATACAAGTTGTCCATCAGACTCCTCATTATGCCACCATGCCAAAGCAAGCCGACTCCCAAACGCTTATTGTGTCACATCAGATAATGATAACAGCGCTGGGCTTCTCCTTGTGCTGAGAAGCCTTTTACAGCATGAGGATTTATGGCAGGTGAGAACTCCGCATTTTACAGAGGGAACAGAGAGAAAGCCATGCTTTTTGCCAGACCTACTCCTGTGTATTGGCAAGGAGCCACCAACCAGGTTAACCCATGCCCATCCAAAGACCAGGAAAGATACGCTAAGGAAGCAACCGTTGCCTGAGACAGCCACCATCCTTTCTAAACTAAAAGTCTCTGCCTCTGTGTCAGCTCTGACTACAGCAGCACATCATAGAATCATAGAAAAAGATGCCGAAAAATTAAGAATAAAATTGGGAAATGGAAAGGCCGTGAATACTGGGGGAAACCAACAACAACAAAAAACAGCGTAGAATTGGAATAAACCTCCCCAACCCAAACAGCTTGCTCTTCTCACTGTTAAACCTGCTATATTTGTCGCAGCATGGACAAGCTTGACACTGCAACCCAGCTGCTGTCAAAGAAGGGACTCCCCTGGCCGAGCTGCAGAGCTGCTCCTTTGGCTGCTCTCAGGAAGCTGGCTGTGCAAGCCGGGTACGCAGCAGGTGTCAGCAGTGACGCATCAAAGCAGACAAGAGTGTCTCAGTCCTCCCTGCCTGCCGGCCTCTCTTTCTTTGCCATTTACATGATGCGTGAATGATTGGGGTATTTTGTTGCTTTCAACAGGATTTTGAAAATAGATCATCCGAAATTAAGGTCACTTTCCTTCCCTTTCTGATTAGCACTGAGCTGGTTCCGTATCTCTGGGGTAGAAATAAAATTTAAATGAGGTTCAACGTTTATTAGGAAATTTTCTTCAAAATGCTGCAACATTCTTGCTCCTAAGATCTATTTCCTTGCAGCAATCAGTTTTAAGAGTCTCTATTTAATTCAGGTGACAGGTCCGGTGGAGTGAGACATGGGTAAATCTGAGACTTAAAGTTGGAATAAAAGAGAAATCGAATGGAATTGAGTTTTACACTCTGCCTTTCACACCGCGCGCATTGTTATTCACATTTATCACCGTCTATAAAAGATGCAAGAAGAAGGGGGGAAAAAAAGCAGGAAATGAAATGCCAAAAAAATAACTGTCTTTATAGGATGAGCAGCTGAAGGAAGATGGAGAGTTCAGACCTGAAAGGGCACCCTGAGTTAAAGTGCTGGTTTTCTTAAAGGGAGGTTGGGGATGGGAGTTGGGGGTGAAAGACACAAAGCCCAGTGTGGGAATTTACAAAACTACAAACAGTGAGAACCCAGTTAATTCCTAACTCAGTCTGCAGACCCTGCTATCTTCATCCCATCAAAATGTCCTCCCCAACAAGCAAAAAGAAACCAGAAAACAACCCACCGTGACATCCCCTCCCTGATTTTTGTGCTGCCTTTTATTAGCAGAGTGTTCTGCTGAGATTTCACAGCACTAAGAATCCATTACTTTTAACTCAATATGCCACAGTACTTTTATGAGTATGCTAACTAGCACTGTAAATAATTGAAAATAAGTGATACTTGTTAAAATAAATGAACAAAGTGTATTTTGTAATGCAGTATCTTTGATTTTTTTATTGTCTTTGATTGCTAATTTGCAGAATTCTGCACTTCCAAATACATCTCTTAGTCATTAGTGGAACTTGTTCTGATCTGCTTCATGAATAGAAATGACTTCATGGTTTGATATCAATAAAATAGGGGAATGCATGGCTGTGGAATATGTAAGTTAAAGAAGAACAGGCAGGAGTTGCTGTAGTTATATGGTTCGGGCATTTGTCCTGCTTGCTCCTCATCCTCCCAAAACTGAATGGTTTTTGCAAGTGGGAGCAACAAGAGAGAGGTCTGGGAAAACTTAAGTCTAACATCTTTCTTCTACATAGGGTCTCAGTTTGGTTTCAGCTCGCGTCTCTCTGGTTTCATTTTTGGTGGTAGGATGCAATGGGTGAGCCGTTCTGTGAGTGCAATTTTTACCTGAAGAATCTTAGGGATTGGAAAAGGCCAATAAGATCATTTAGTCCAACCCCAACCCATCCCCACCATGCCCACTGACCACCAATCATCACCACTCTTGGAGAATAAGTTTTTCCTAATATACAAGCTGAAAGGAGAGTTTTGAAGGCCACAATGGGCTGAATATTTCCTTCCCTCATTTGTGAATACTAACATCACCCCTATATCTCAGGAGACACCAGGGTAAAGGCCACCAGCCTGGTCTCATGATCTAACTGAAAGTTAACAAACAATATCAAGTGAGTCAGTCTATACCAGAAGCCAACTTACGGCTGCATTAGCAGCCAACCCAGAATCCACTCAGCAGTTTCATCCTGCAAGAACCAGCAGCTCCAGGGGTAAAGAATCTGTACGTATAGACTCACTTTATTGAGCTACAGTGTTCTTTTGTGCCTGCATTTATATTCAGTGTCCATTGCTACTCACTTTGAATGTATGTGCTCATGCCTTCCTTCTGTTTTAAAAGCTGCTTGTTATTTTTAGAGTTTTATCTGGAATCAAACAGGGATGTTTCCTTTTCCCATACAAATACGAGCATCACATTCAGAAGGGACCTCAGCAGTGCTGCAGAGCCATTTCTCTGCCCCAGGGCAGGACAGACTGTCCTCATGTCATCCCTGACAGATGTTTGTCCCATTTAAAGACCACCAGGGACAGGGACTCTACCGTATCCCTGGTGCTTTGTTCTCTTCTTCACTTGAAAGCTTTTTCTAATATGTATTCTGAGTCTTCCCTGCTGCAATTTATTCTTATTTCTAGATACCCTTCTAACTCTGAAAGCAGAGGGCAGATTATAGCCTTTCTAAGTGGCTTTTTTTGTGTTATTCAAAACTTAAGTTCCCCGCTGAATTTTCTCTTCTCTCGACTGAGGGATCCCAGGCTGTTCAGTCTTTGCTTGCAGGTCATGTTTCGGAGACATTCAATCTTCCTGCTTTCCTTTGGTCTCCCTTCAATCTCTTTGCCTGGCCCTTGAAGTGTGCATTAAAACCTTATGCTGATTGCCTAGGAAAGCCTCCAATGCACCCGGTTTTGTTGCTGCTTAAAAGAGAGTGAAGTCATATCTCATGGTCTGAGATTTCTATTACAGGCTTCCACATCTCAGGTGAGCAGGCACAATGAAGCAGTCTCTACAGAAGTTGGTATGGACACCTTCAGATGCTCACAGTTTAGTCAGAATCTAAGAGTTGGCTGCAGTCAGCCAAGCCAAATTCCCAACCAGCTTGAGCATAAGATGCTATTAAAGACTCCAAGATTTGACCCTGCATCCTAAATCACAAGAGTGACTTTGAAGTGTTGCAGAAAACAGTCTGTTAAACTAAACTGTCTCCTCTGCAGTTTTTAATAAAGGACCGTTTCAAAGTGAGAGAAGTCTAGTGGCATGTCAAATGATTTTCTTTATGCATGAATTTCTATGAGCCATATGGAAAGGAAGGGGGGTGAGGTACCACGTTTCCATATAGAACCTCTTGCCCATGATAATAAGGATTCCAAATTCTATTTGTAGGCAGGAACTAAAAGGTTAAGCGTGCCAATGGAGCTGCCAGTGTCATCCCCCACCTTCCCCCCAAAACAGCTCCTTTTTTCAACAAAGCCAATTATCTGAAAATGACAGGAAATGATTAGTCATGTTAATTAAAAATAATTTTCTTTCCTACTCCTAAAAAGGTCAGATCGTCAGCTGTATGGAAAATTGAGCCTTCATGCACTTTCATTTGATTTCCCATTCAAAGTCTAATTAGTTACAATTTGTTGTTAAAAGAGATCTTTCTTTTTCTTGATAAAGCCCACATTTTTTATCCTCTCCCTAGCCATTATCAGGTTGATATTATTGTTGCACTGTACATGTATACGTCCTCATTGTGGCTGGCTCAGAAAATAATGAAGAAAGGCTCACCCAGACAAGTGCATTTGGAGGCTGATGTGTCACCATAAGTAGATGCCTCTGTGCTGACCTCCATTCTGTGCAGCTTCTGGAGAACAGAGCACAGAGAAACCTCATGCAGTTCAGTGGCTTGGAGAAATCAGGTCCAGCAGTGCTCTCCTGTTGTAAACTTCTGGAAAGGTTCAAAGACGAAAATGTTCATCACTGAAGACAGAGAGGTTCATCCCCAGCGTTTTGGGGAGAAACATGATTTTTGTCCTAGTCCTTATTTGGTTTTCTATTTGTTGCCTTTGATGAAGAACATCACTGTTGGGTAGAGTATTGGTGGAGTATTGAGCAGAGTATTGGATAGAGTATTGGGTGGAGTTGAGGCAGTTTTTGAGGTTGCAGCCTAGCATCTGTCTGATCATTGCTAGTGATTGTTACTGTGCTTGAGGATGCCAGAACAGGACCCCAGTGGCTACAGCTGTGGGAAAAGCTCATTTCAGTTTCTTGGGTAGGGAATTGTCTAGGCAGACTGACTGCCAATTCAGTCCATAACCTTATTCACCTGCACTGGATGAGCCAAATGATGGCTTGGGCTCTTGTATGCAAGACATAGAACCTTGCCATTCCCATGGTTTCCATGATAAAGGGACAGTTAACAAGTCTGCTGGAAAACATGTTTTCTCCTCTTCCAAGGAGACTTTTCTACCCCATTGCTTTCAAGGCTTGTAACTCACACAACTGGCAACTTTTACATGGAAAATAGCATGCTGAAAAACGAGCACTCACCATTTGTTTATGTACAAGCTCTACACAAGAGAGGCAAGGCTGATAGGAGTGAACAGCTACAACGTTCAGCTGTAAAACACTGAGACACTCTCTATGTTTAGTATAAAGATTACCCAACAGGCTGTGATAGTGATAAATATCATCCTGGGAAACTCTTGCATGGGAGGACTGATTAATGTAAAGATTTCCATTCTGAGCCTGGCTCATACTGGAACCAGTGCTCTGTCCCTTTCCAGTTGCCTTTAGGCAGCTCAATCCTAAATTGCTTCTTCTTTAAATGAAAATCTGTATGCCCACACCTCCTCCCACCTCCTGTGGGTGCGGCAAACCTGGGGAACAAATAGGAGTGTTATTACTGCAAATAACAGCTTAGAGGAGCTTCAGACAAACTCCCAGTGTCTTAATAGAGCCCGTCAACATGGAAAGACCATTGAGTAGCATCAGTCAAATGAGAAACCACTTAGCAGCGCAGCAGTGTGGGAGATTAAAATGCCTCTTTGTAGAATATAAAGGTCAGCGAGGCAGTAAACTCCTTAAAGGGGAAGACAATGCATTTCACAAATGAAGTACCCAGCCTGGAAAGCTACGTGTCAGCCATGCGAGTCAATAATCCCTTCGAAAGGGAGATACATTTATAAATGCCATTTGGAGACTTAATGTTATGTGAAGGTAATGGCAGCCACAGGTCCCCAGCTGGGATGAAAACCCTCAGAGACAGTTATATTCATCTTTCTGCTCTCTGCTGCAACTCCTGCTTCTCAGGTGTGAGAGAGCAGCCATAGGGCACTAACACACCCTGCCCCACTCTCATCTCCATGGCCATCCACCATCCAGGTGTAACCATCTCTTGAAATCACACTTCTGAAGGCTTTTTAATTGCACTTGACAACCAGAGATTTGAATGTGTCTCTGCAGCCAGCTAGTGGCAATGGCCTCATCATTCGTCAGGATTCCATCTCACTCAGCTGATTGGAGTATCACTGAACTCACCTGTCCAAAATCATCCCTCTCCTGCACACTGAATCTACCTTTCTATTCTACTCGGTTGGTAAAAAAAATAATGGCTAAAAGCATAAAAGGCAGTTGTAGTTTTGAAGTTGTGCCAGGCAGTGGTAGCGTGTAGATGGAGGGACGTGCATGTAACTCACAAATAAACACACAGAGGCAAAGAGAGGTTGAGAGTATTTTGCAGAAGTGAAGTCTTCTCTTTCATAACTCCAAATCCCAAACCATACTACTAGCAAACAAGTAAGTCAGAGCAGTCTAGCCTCCTGCCTGTTTTCCAGTTCCATTTGCTATGCATTTTGCTGATGATAATAATAATAATAGCCGGCTCTTCAAGCTTTTCCAGAAAAAGCTGATGTCTCTCAGCCTGCTGCCAGCAGGAGATCTGGAACAGCTCACTATGAGAAAATGCTGATTCTGAGAAGTCTGAATGTTTCAGGGGACGGTATCAATATCATCTGACTTTTATTTAACATTCTGCTTGGGTAAGGTTGAAGTACTTTTTTTCAGTCTCATCACATTGACTTTCAAATGAATTATATTTTACAACAACAACAAGTGTTGCAATGAGGGAATCTGTAAAAACCCCAACTTGTCTGTGGAAAGGAATCTTCATTATATGAGAAATTCCAAAATTCTTGAGTCCTGCTTCAGAAATTGCTGAGTTCTTCTTGAAATTTCTCTGTGTTGGAAAGAATGGGAACCACAGTGTTCAGGGAGCTCTAGCTGAAAGGTGCCAGCTCGAAGGTGACATTGATAGTGAACTTGCCTGTTCGTGGCAAAAAACAAAGAGAGAGGCTGAAGCTCACCTGAGAAACAGGAATCAGCTGTCCTCAGGCCAGCTACTCCTATAAGAATTTCAAGCACTAGCCAGCCTCCTAGAGCTCCTAGAGCTGGCTGGAGGTTTCTCAGCAGCACGAGCAGGACTAAGTGCTGCCATCCCATGGATGTTTCCACCCTCGGAAGCAGCAGAGAGAAGGCAGTGTGCTCAGGAATGATGCTCAGGGCAGTCCTTCAGATCTCTGTTGAGAGAGATCCAGTCATACAAGCTTCCTACAGCTGTGCTGTTGGAAAAGCAAATCTCAGGCACTTCTCTGCCCCAAAAAAGCTATGCCAGAACTCAGCATGACTTTTGAAGCTACTGTCACCAGGACACTACTACTAACTCCATGCACACTGACTTGCTGCTGTACCACTGACCTGCTCTGCATGCCATAATGAATCAGTTCCTCTCTGCCTTCTACCTACCTTCCACTGAGTTCGTCCAATTTTGCTCTTCCTGAGGGCAAGAACTCCAGGTGGCTCTTTAGTGTCTTACACGACCTTGTTTAGCTCTTCTAGGCAGGAATATATTACAGATAATAAACTTCAGCACTCGGATGATGAAAATAGCCTGGAGTCTTCATTTGACATTGCACTCGACGTGAGCATATATGAGATCAGATCTTGCATTATCTTGATCTTTGCAATGGGTTTTGTTGCACGAGGAACTCAGTGAAAACCATAAAACCGAGACATGAAATGCCGCTGTCTGCCTCCATCACATCTTTGATTTGGATGTTAAACCATGTGGAGACTGCATGCTCATTGTAAATACATTAGGGAGACAAAACAAAAGCATCTCAAGGAAATGGTAAATGGGTAAAAGGCTTCTGAATTTTTTAGTAGCGCATGCTCCGTGTGACGGGTTCGCTGAGGACCTTGTTTATAATCCCGCTGCAAATACAGTAGTCTGAACTAAAAGCTGTTTGGTCCTTTCAAGCTAACAGCCCTTTGTTTGCAGCACATTAATGGAGCAATTTTTAAATAATGACTTTTTTTTTCCCCCTTTTTCTCTTGGAAGGTGCTTTTTTTTACAGTCAGATGCTGGTTCTTTTTTTTTCCCACTCTGCACTCTGACTCATTAGTACTAGTTGCATACAACTTGTAGAGGTTTATTTGTTCAGTTAGAAATGGGACATTAACATTTTAAGAGAATGATGCATAGCTTTTAGATATAATATTCTCCCTGCCCTTCTCTGCTGATGCTCCCTTAAAAAGCGCAGAATGCCACATTCTATCCCTCCAAAATGATGAGTTTATTATGAACACTTTATCACTTGGGCTGTGTTTTTTTTCTCTGTGTGTTGTTTTTCTGTGAGGTTTTTTTCACTATTTTTCTTTTTTTTCTAAATGAAAACACTTAAATTTTTATGCGCACATTTGCTATGCAGAAAAATTGGAGACTGTCAACGTTATGCGGAGTCAAGAAAATAAACCAAAGGGTCCCACACCCAGAACCTTTCCCGTGCCTTACTTTATGCAAGCCAGGATTCCTCCACTCTGTGCATCACAGTCATGGCCTGGAATAATAACATTTGGCTATGTCCAATATCCCATATCTGAGTGTATGCAGTCACCATAGCTCTTGTTCCTGGGTGTGGATGACATGCTCTGAACAAGTACAGGTATTTATATATCCTGTTGCTCAGTGAACACCTCATGATGCAAACTATCAGTTGTTCTCCTATTGACTTTCCAAAGCATTTTGGACACTTGAGTAGGAGTTTAGCATCTAAATCACTCTAAGATACCGTCCCTTTGAGAGAAGTTCTTCATTACATGCGAGATATTGCACTGAGCGGGTGTTAAGGCCGTAAAATCAAGTGTTTGTAAATTAAACCACGCCACAATTACAATTTACCACTCTGTCTGAAGGTAGTTCACTGGAAATATAAGCACTGTGACACATCATGTGCTTTGTACTGTCCCTTCTGCTGCTTTTAGCTTGGCCAAATGTGGGTAAATGAGATACAGAGAAAACCTTGAGTTTCTGGTTTAGGATCATCTCCTCACCACCGGACGATTTTCTTGCCCTTTCTGCAGCATATGTGGACTGCTGAATTTTTTCATGATATTGCTTCTGGAATTTCTTAACATCATTAAAACAAAGGATTTCTAACATGAGATATTTGTAAATGACTGAATCGCATGGAAAACAGTGAAACAGAAAAGCTGAAAAGGGCAAACTCGTGGGAAATCAGGCATCTAAACATTTTGCTTTAAGCCATCTATAACCCAACATCTTATTGCCCTACTAACCTTTGCTTTTTTGGCCTAAATATTTACCAGAATACAAGCATTTCTAGTTTCTCTAGTCCTCTTTCAGAAATACATTTTTATTTTGCCTCCAGGTGCAGCCCAGACAACACTGAAAGCCCGAAAATCTGCTGGCACTGATAAATGCTTATCTCCTTTCCCTTCTGTGCTGTGGTCCTGTTAACCCAAGGTAAGCTATGGGGCTCTGGGTATCTGATCCTAGTGGTTAGCAGCCCTGCCTATAGCAGGGTTTGGAATTAGGTGATCTTTAAGGTCCCTTCCAACCTAAGTCATTCTTTATTTCTATAATTTTATGAAGCTGTACAGTCCAAGATGCCTATTCCCATCTTTTGGGGCACCAGATCTCTCTCTAAGAGCTTCCTTACCTCAAATATTTGGTTACATCTGCCAGGGTTAATTATACAGCGTTTGGACAGTCTGGTACCAGGCATCACAAGAGGGAGAGCTGGTAAAGCATGGGGCAGTTTGAGTCTGAGAACTGAAGCTGTGGCCGGGGTTGAGATGTTAACTCCAATTCCAGAACTGCCAGCATGAGTTTCATAGAATCACAGACACATTAAGGTTGAAAGGACCGCTAAGATCATCTAGCCCAACCATTAAGATTTGCACTTTCTTAGGCAAACCACATTTGTCTGTGACATCTTCCCCTTAGCGCTTAGGCCAGGGACTAGCATCCACCTAGCTTTGTAATCCACTGGAAAAAATGTTGCTGTATTTGCCAACATGATGACCACAGACACATACTGACTTTTATGTGACTGCAGTTTGTGTCCAGAAGGCACAGCTGACAGCATTTTAAAATAAAAGGGTATGAGTGTTGTAGTCCAGGTTTGAGAGTGATCTGGAGTAGGAGAAGGAGGAGCATGGCATCGTTTATGTGAGTAAATGTAGTATTCAAATGTGTATTTATTGAGAATGGTTTGGCAATAAACTAAATTGAATCCACCAGCTACCTGGCAACAAAGGGACGTGGAAGGTACAGAGAGACAAGATTTATCAGGCTGGACAGATTCAGGCAAAGCAAGAAGAATGAAAATGAGGTTCCTGTGAATTTGCTGGCTTTTATCAGCTTGTGTCATGCACAGTCCTAGTATTAACTGGATCTACATTTGTATCTGTTATCATCTATTTGGGTGACCGAGACTAGCAATTAGTAATAATAGCAACAGGAATAATGCTGCTTTCTGAGCTGAAAAATATCTGACACTGATTAAACTGCAAATCTAAATAATTGATATTAATTACATGAAGTTTTTAGCAATAATCTGCACAAAAGAACTCTGAAATTAGAGGATTAGAAGCCAGAGATAATGTTCAGCAGCTGGTCCAAAGACATTATGCAGGCATGTAGGTGACGTGAACCTAAGGACTACGGTTCACAGAGCTCTTCATCTTATTTAACCCGTGTTGAACTGGCATTTGCTGAGGTGGGGTGTCCAGCCAGGTGAAAAAATGGATTGCTTTGTCCATGGCACGTTGGAAAAAAATTGACCTGAACTTTCTGTCTTTGAACATTCCTTGAAGATGTGCAGTTTCATGGTTTTAGACCCTGCTTTCCAGTCCCCATTTGTGATCTCAGGACAATGTATACACATTCAAGTATCATCCCAACAAGATGCAACCCAACAAGGACAGTTTGGATGGGGCCTTGGGCAGAGTGATCTGGTGGGGGGCAGCCAGCCCATGGCAGGTGGTTGGAACTGGATGATCTTAAAGATTTCTTCCAACCCAAGCCATTCTGTGATTCTAAATGATTCTATGAATGAGACCAGATGTTATGGATATGCACTGGATCTCAAAACTACCACCAACAACAAAAATTTAATGTTTATCTGCCCTGGAAAGACACTGACTTATGCTAAATCCACAGCAGCAACAACCTAGTAGATAGATGTCAGACACCAGTTGAGCATCTGGCCCCTTATTGTATTTTAAATGATCCACATTTATAACTGTAAAGCAGACCGACAGGCGATACTGTCTAACATCACCATCACTAATAGCTCTAATAGCTCATGCATCCACAGCCTGCTCCAACCTGTCCCATCTCAAAGCAATTTTGAGACAATGGGCTCAGCTCCTCTTAGATAGATATAAATGAGATATACAGAAAAAGCACAGTTTCCTCTGCCACAGTCAAATGATACTGCTTTCCCCTCAGACCTGAACTACTACATTGTAAGAACTGTTATTTATTAATTATAATTATTGTTTTGTGGTGCAGGCTTTTTTTTTTTTAAAGGAAAAAATAAATAAATAAAAGTTGAGATGTGCGTTACATAGAATCATTAGGATTGGAAAAGAGCACTAAATCACCCAGTCAAGCCATTAACCCACCCCCACCATGTCCACTATGTCCTTCAGTGCCACATCCCCACTGTTCTTGAACACCTCCAGGGATGGTGACTCCACCATCTCCCTGGGCAGCTGTGCCACTGCATCACCATGTGCAGGAGTGGGCCTATGCATACCCAACCTCTTCTAATCCTCCCTAGTAAGAGTGAAGTTCCTCCAGGCCAACATCAAGAGCTGCCTTTGTTGTGAGGAATGTCCCAGTGTGCACATAGTATTAGCACATCTTTACCAAAGACTGTACTAACACTGCTTTAGCACTGATGGGTTTGAAAACCTCGTAGCTTTTAAAGGGAGCTTTTGAAGACTTTGGGCTTTCTGACTGCTAAGAAGCCTGGGTCTGCCATTATCCAGCCTACTACCTAAAGGTGATCCAAAAAGGAATGTACTGGAGGATCCAACTACTTTTCTCCTTGGGCTGTGAATGATGGGAAACTAGAATAGGCCTCCTCCCAATAGAGCAGAGGCCTAGAAATGCTGCTTTGGAAGTGAGAAGGAGGAACGAGAAATGGGGCTAAAGTAATAAGCACTGGGAACCCATGGTATGACATGTTTTGGCTCTTTCCAAACTTAATGGAGTTTTTATATATTGACATAAAAAAGCACATTTTCTGACTCCCCTCAAATAATTACCTGATAAACCTCCACTTTTGGAGTTGGCCCGAGCCATCCATTATACCTCTGCCATGAACTTTATTTCATACCACACCGGGGAGGAGACAGAGCAGTTGGAGCGCTCAGACATTACATGTAATAACGAGTCATAAAAATCAATGTAAAATTTAATGCAAAAGGTCTGCGGGCACCCAACCATTGGAATCCAGTGATAAGGCAGATGGAGAGCAGCACTGTGCTTTCCAGCAAGTAGTATATTTTCTTTAATGTTCCTGCATTACATGTAATGCTGTTGCTGTTTTGTCCATCTACATACTAGTTAAATGAGCTGCAGCCACGAAATTTATGTCTCCGGGTGGTTTTTGGTTGTACTTTCCTCTTGGACACAGGGAGTGTTATGTATTCAGGATGGGTCACATCGCAGGACCTGGGAAGGAGAGGAGAAATGTCTTTCTGCAGTTTCCTCCTGTGCTCTCTGATTGCTATGCAGGTGGCAGTCTTGCTGTGCCCTATTCCTCACGGAGGGACTGGCAACAAAATTGTTGTGAACCAAGGGTGCCCGACCCGGGCAGTACCATAGGGCAAAGGTTGCATTTGCACACAGTCTGTGTGGGGTGGATATCACTCAGATGGTCCCCAAAGAAGTTCAGTTCTCACACGAGTCATTTCATGTTAAATAACAGCTCTTGTTAGCCACGGGGTCCTTCCCAGCTCACAGCCTGCTTACAGCACGCAGGGAAGAGGAGATGGAAACAGAAACCTTGGGCCCACCTGAAATATGTAAATAAATTAGAACAGACCAAAGGGTCACCGACCTTTCCTTTCAGCCTCACACAAACAGGCAACAGGATGATGAAGTCCCAGCTCAGAGACATGCTTCTTCAGTTCCTATCTGTCCTTGTCACTCAGCATGCTGCTTATCATACACATTCCCACAGGAGCGAGGAAAGGAAGGAGATGGTTTCCTTGTATCTCAGTTAGCACACACAGGTGTGCAGATTTCAAGAGCTGAGAGCAATAGTTAATGGCTCTGCGAAGGCAAAGAAGCAGGAGTGCTGCTTTTGTTGTAATGTAAAGAATTACATTGTTCTTTACCGTTTTAGCAACAGGTTTATTTCAAACATTGGTAACTCATAGAATGAGTCACTCTATTTGCTTCCTTTCAGATATAGATGTGGTGGCTGTGTATGGAGTATATTAAGTCCGGGGCCATTTTCGCTCAGTTCTGGGAGCTGCTGTTGATTTTATCCTGATAGATACATACAATGAAAGATCATTTAAAAGAATTCTTGATTTCTCACATCTGTGATTCAAAACACCCCTATTTGGATGTCACAGCAAAACTCCACAGCAAAAAAAAGAAGAAGAAGAAAAAAAATCTTGGCCAGAAGAATGGGGGTCATTGCAAAGAGACTGGAAGATGAAGAAACTGAAACAGGATTTTGTGAGGCCATTTTACAGTGCAGCTAAAGTACTCCGGAGTATTTATTAAAGCAAACTATTATGCTATTCTGTACTGTTTAAGGTTATTATAGAACTTGTATTGGAAGAGTAATTGCGTCTGGATGAGCATATGGCTTCATCTGCTGGTAGAAAAGAGAGCATTTCCATAGGCTAATGATTTCTGTATGAGAACTGGACTGCGGTGATTCAGAGAATGCAATAGCTGAGTTTTCAGGCATAATCACATCAGGCATAACAGTTAAAAGTCTGCCTCATGCAAGAGTGTGAGGCACAACAGCACTTACTGGGGGATGTGACACATCAGGGTGTGTTACGTGTACTAATGGAGATTAGTATCTATCAGTGTCACCTGTGAGCACCTTTCCTGCAGGTGCAGATGATTACCTGGTTTTACCCACAGTACCCAAGCAAAATGATTCTGCACTTTGGAAAGACACCTGGCTGCTCACCTCAGCACATCCTGACGCTTCTGCTTATCAGGAAAAAGAAAAACAGCTAAGTTCTCCTTGCTGTAATATTTTTGGGTTGAGGCCTCTTTGAAGATGCTACTGAAATCATGAGATCACCTCAGCCCACCTTATCTGGAGCAAATAAAGGTAAGCATCTGGTGCAGGTGGTATTGAAACTCTCTTCCAAGTTATGATTGAAAAACTTCAGACAACCTGCCTCAAGATACAGCAGGAGGAGCAAATACCACCCCCATTTCATAGAAGGGTAAACTGACAGAGAAGCTGATATGTTGCTGGTAATTACCCTGTTAGTAGCAAGGGTAGAGGAGTGAGTGGAGAGCAGTCTGTAACTTCATTTCAGGCTTCTGTAGAAGGATGGCAGAGAGGGAGGAAGAAAACAGGAGGGAAAAGACATGGAGAGGCAGTAAAGAAAGCAAGGCACCGTCTAACTTCCTAACTGGTGCTTGGCACCTGAACACGTCACTAAGGATCATGGCTATCTTGAGAACACCTTGTGATAAGTACATCGGGGTCATTGTTTCGGAAGAGGCTGAAGTGATGAAAACTCACTGGAGGGCTGCAGATAGAGGGAAGTGCTGGGAAGGAAGCCAACACCTCCGGCACTGGAAAGCTGGAGGCTCTCCAAGTGATGTGTATGGTGAGAGCCAGCGGCTGTCCTGCTCGTGGGTCTATTTGTCACACAAAACTAGATTATCACCCTATATGTTTATAAATCTTTCCACATCCTCACTCTGGGACTGTGGATGTGACGTGCAGGCAACTGGCAGGGAGGTTTTTGTGCCTCTTGAGAACAGGGCTCCAACCATTCTGCTTCCAGAAGAGGTTCAGTACTTTGGGGTTGAAACTCCTTGTGGTTGAGCTTTCCCTTACATATCCATCCCCCACTGTTCTCATCCATGCAAAGTTCATCTTGTTGGCTGCAGTGTTTCACACAGGTGAACTGGTAGATGACCCATCTTTGGAGACATTCGAGGTCAGGCTGGATGGGGTTCAGAGCACCCAATCAAGATGTGGGTGTCCTTGTTCATTGCGGGGGAGTTGGACCAAATGGCCTGTAGGGGTCCCTTCCAACTCAGATGATTCTATGATTCTATGAATTGGGAGCCTGAGTTGTTCATATCTGCCATCAAGCCTTCCTCCCACTGCCACTAACACAGGCAAATCACTGTTGTTATTATCAGATACTGCTAGTATTGAGAACAGTTAAACAGTCTTCACAGAATATAATCATCCCAATTGATGCTGAATTTGATGTTTTCAGTATTAAATCAGCATCGAAACACACAATTCTGATTTCAATTCTGTTTTGATTTGCATGGGGAAAATCTGAAGTTGGCATGGGAAAAACCTGCTCACTCTGGTGGTCTCGTGCTCTGGAGTTACTTCTGCAGAACTGAAGGTGTCCTCCTGCTCTGGATGCTCAACTGAAGATGTTCTCCTGCCAGAGGTCTCTGAGGAGCACTGTAAAGACACAATGCAGAGATAACCCTGCAGTGCCAAGCCACCTTCATCATTGTCTTTCTGCTCCTCAGATAAATCCAGGACCCTAGGATGGGAAGTATTGGGAGAGAAAAATAGAGGCATGGTGAGGAAACAGCAGAAAAGAGTTCATCATCAGGTCAAAACACTGCCGGGCAGTGATTCTGCTCCTGTTCCTGTGTACCACCAAGCTCTTCTTGCACCCGCTGAAATCTAATGGAAGCTGTTAAATTTTGTGTAACATCCAACTTGGTTCTGCCAGACCTCTGTGAGCAGGAAGCAGCAGGTTGAGTGCGAGCAGAGGGACTGCACATCTCAAGTAATGAAGTTGACTCATTACTCTGCAATACAGTCACCAGAGCCATGTGGGGATAGAAAACAAAGTGATGAATCAGGCCCAGCGTTTGCTGCAAGTTTAGACTGCTGTCTGGTTGGCAAATAGCTTTGAAACCAGTCCCGGTGCTGCGTAAGTAGCTTCATTACTCTTAAGTGCTATATTTACTGAATAATTTGGACCGATCGTTTTCAGGTTCGTTAGTCCCAATTGTTCACTTTTCATATGGTTTGATTGGCTTCTCAAACCACGTGGTTTTGGTTTTTCTCCAAAACTGAGAATAATGGGTGGAAAAGTGCTAAGAACAACAGCAACAACAAAAAAAAAAGCACCTTATGGAAAGTTGATTTGTTTGTGTTTCCTTTTTTTTTTGCTTTTTTTGCCTTTTTTTTCTTTTTTTTTTTAACTGAATAATGCCTTAGATGGAGCTCATTAAGCTCTTGGAGTTTAGGAGCACTGTTTGGATACACTGGAGCTCTCTGGGTATTTGGGGGAAAGAACTCAAACTGAAGATAATTTAAACCCCCATTCTCACCCACCATTTCTCCAGCTCGCTCCTTGGAGGATCAGTCACCCAATGTGTTTCTTCCTTTACTCCTTTTTTCTCTTCACCTTTCTGCCTCTCTCATTTACTTCTCTCCCCTGGGATTGTTCTTCCATTCTATTTCTGTTTTAGGTCCAGCACCTAAATGATAAAAAATGACATGCAGCAAATAAGTGCTTTACCCAGAGGCTAGAGGATGGTTAAAGTCTAAATGAAAACAATTTATAATAAAAGCTCCAAATCTGCTGCCATTTAGCAAAAAGTTGAAACAAATGATCCCTATAAATCACGTTAAGATTTGTCAAGGATTTTCAAGCCACACGTATTGCTTAATTACAGAACAATAATATGTGAGGAAAATGCTGATAACAACTTTTCAGGATATTTTCTTTAATGCTGCACCAGGCTTCTTGGTGGCAGTTTCATTCACCTGTGTAGTGCTGCACCATGAAGAGGAGATAAAAATCAGCCATGTGGTTAAGGAAAATTATTCTCAGCACAAACTGCAGGTTAAGATAATGTATTGAACCAATAACGCAATACCATGAGCGTGCCTGTATCAGAACCGTTAGCAACACAGACTAAGCATGGGAAAGTCAGAGATTTTGAAGCCAAGAGAGGGACTATAGACCTAATAGTCTATGTGGCCTTGACCCGTGTTACTCACACCCTACAGGAGGAGAGAGCAAAGGGACTCAAGGGAAGAGTGAATGTGAAGCAGCATTGGGACTCAGAGTGAGGTCCCAGAGAGAGTACCAAAACATCTACTTTTGTGTGGAGCCCTATGGAGATAAGTCAAGCAGGCTGCTCTCTCTAAGATATGCTACACGTTTGTTCTCAGTGCAAACGGGGCCATTTGTGAAGTTTCAAAGGTTTAATGACAGCTGTCTTGCTTGATTTAGGTTGATTTTGGCTGATTTTCCCTAAGTTGCTTTTCTAACTGCCATACCTGGTTTTGGAGCATCCAAAAGGTCATGGTAGAAGCTGATTTATATTTCTTTAAGGCATTGTCTTGGGTATATGACCCAGAATGGGTACTGCACTGGACACAGAGTTGAAAGCCTACATTGAGAAGGGCTGCGTTCTGTGATGGCAAAAGGACTGTCATTTTCAGGAGTGCTAGACTAACATGAACTTCCCTCAACCCCATCTCCTCCTGAAAGGAGGAAAGGAATAAACAAATTAGCTAATACAATGATTTATCTCATAGCATTTGGAATTTGCCCCCTTGAGCAAGCAAATTCATCAGCCAAATCCCTGCAGTGAATGGTAAGGCTTAAGGGCTGTTACAAACCCTGTGCTTCAGCACATGCAGAATGAACCTTCAGGCTTCCTACCTTCTATGAATAATCCCAGAAAAGCCAGCTGACCTGTCAGAGGCTGTGCAGATAACGCCAGAATACACGATATTAATGAAGTAGTGGAGCTGTCACAAAGAGCAAGGATCACTGTAAAAATAAGGAGTGAAAAACTGATTGCATTACGGTTGTGAAAGTAAATGGATTTCACTCCTATCCTTTAATTTCTTCATTTTTCATCAGATTCTGCCAAGGATTCCATCGCAGATATGAAGAAGTCTGGAAAGCCACCTCCATGCCCTGATGCAGCACTACAGCACAGCCCTGAAGTGGCAGCTGTGAAATGCAGAACAGCCAGACAAAGCTGGTAACACATTTGTACAGCCTGGGGTGTCGGGAGGAATCAGTTCCACGGAGCAGACAAGGAGACAGAGAAGTGAAGTTTTAGGTTCTCTCCTCGGTTTGCTACATTGCAAAGCAAGCTGTCCTCAAGTCCTTTGGGAAGCCTTTTTATGCAACGATTATCCCTCTCTTCGAGTCTGAAAGGGAATTACTGCGCATGAATCTGGAGAGGTTCAGAGAAACACTGAAAGGTTCTTGCATTAGGGACTTCAAAGTGTGACCCCGTGATTGCCAGAGACCACCTAACTCCTTCCACCAGAAGCACGGTAAGCTACCTGCCCTTTGTGTTGTATTTCACTTGATGTTGGGTGAATCTGCTCGGTCCAACCCCACTCCTCTCTCCAGTTCCAGCTGCAGAAAACACACTTCATGTCCCACGCCAGCTCCAGGGACGCGATTGTGTTGCACTTTCATCTCAGAAGCTGGCTTAATTCAGGTTTATTTCATTGTCAGAGAGATATGCCAAGGCACTTAATTTCAGTTAGTCCTTAGCACAAACATGTTCTCATGGAAAATGTTGGCTGGTGGTGCTTGCTCTGCTCGAGGCTGCTGCCCTGGAGATGACCTCTCTTATATCCTCCTCTTATTTTAAAATGGCATCTGGCTGCTCAAAAAACACCATTTCTTTTCCACTCTCAGAACACCATGAGTCCATGAGCAGCTAGGCACGTGTCCAGTGGTCCTTGTGCAGAGGGCATTGGTCTTCCAGGCAGGAAGGCCTGAGATGGCCCTGGTACCGTAGAGCAGTGTGCTCACAGCAAGGACTGCCATGGCTTTTGTCAGTGCTAGCACAGAAAGAATCTGTCCTTCCTACATCTTGGGGTCATTTGCTTGACCTGTGAGCCCAGATTGAAGTCAGCTTGTCTCATGACCCCTCCAAAATATTGCAGTCCCAGCACTGCTTTCCCATGCTTTGCCCCACTATCCCCAATTCCTGGCTTGCAGCATCACAGATAGTTTGATGGGGGCACATGTGGCCCAAGGTGGAGTTGTCCAAGGCCGGAGTGTTTAAATGGGTAGAAAACTACCAGAAAGAAGAAAAGATTTAAATGAAGCCTCCGATGATGCAGTTTCCATGGCAACTACCCTTCCACCTACAGTTTTAATCCATTTTTTCAAGCAGCCATTCCAGGGTGTGCAGGGAACCACACAACTGCACATGTCCTATTTCTAACACATCTCCTGATTAAAATAATTATTCCATATATATTGTCCTGAATGGTAGTAGCTGAAGTTTCTGGGTAGCCTGGGGGAAGCTTATTCTCACAGTGCTAGATTCTTTCTGAAATAACACGTGTAGATGCAAATCCTAGCATTCACTGGGGCTGAAATGAAGGAAGCTCATCCCAAAGCTATTGCAATGGGATACGTCTCCTTGTCCCCATGAGACGTATGTCACTGTGTTGTGTGTACAGTGCTCAGTCAGGGATGAAATCAAAGCTGGTCTTGCCTGCGCTGTAGTCTGCCAGCAGCAGGTTATTCTGTCAGACGTTACAGGGATAAGGGTTAGAGCTACAGCACATGACTTGCCATCGCACTCCATGCTCAGCCCTCTCAAAGATCTAGGATGGCCCCAAAGCCAACCCTCACTTCAAACTGTCGTCTTAGTTGTGCTGGCTGGGGAAGTATCTGGCAGATGAATCGTTTCCCTGTAATCCTAGTGAGACCATGTGATGATTACAACATTTTGATTCTCTGTGGGGATTGCATGGACTGAAATCAGGACGTGGGGAATCACTTTCGTAGTCCTGACGATGTTATTTCTTGTTGTCGTTGCTGTTGTTACCTTCTCTCCAGCTTCTAAAGGCCCCTGCAAAGACCGGTGTTCCCTTCTGCTAAATAACATGACAGGATGAGATACAGACTGTATCTAAGAGCTTGTAACATGGTAGAGAAGGAGTGGAAATGCTTGACAGGTAGAGAACTAAAGAATGAGTAAACTAAGTGGTTTCCTTAAGGTTGCATGCTGAGTCTGTGGCCATAGCTGAGTGCACATCCCCGGAGACCCAGACAGGGCTTTTATCACTGGGACGGCTCTTCCTTTGCTGCTCTCCCAGGCTGTCAGTCTCATTTGTCCCATAGAAATATTGAGATGGAGCTGGCAGATGCATTACCTAAAGAGGAAAACGTCTGAAATTATCCTTTCTTCACTCCAAGGAGTGCCAGGGGAAATCTACATTTCTATACAGCAACTATGTTAACCACTTGATTCCAAAGGAAGCAGATAGCAGGAAGATATTAGTGTGGGAATGAGCAAGTAAATAAAAGGGTAATTCTCCCCAATAAACTTCAATTCTCTGGGAATTATTTTTGAAGTCTAAAAAGTTAAATTACAAAGAAGTCTGCCAGAACAGGTAATGACTATACTTAAGGGAGAGGCAATTGTCCTAGAAAATTTTATGTACTATGGTTACAGTGCTGGAAGGGAGAATTTAACCAATGCAGGGATCTTTGGGTAACAGCACCTCCTCCAAGGACTTCAGGAGGAACTCAGGCACTTCTTAGGGTTTAATATCTGAACAATTAAGGGCTAGATTATGAGCTCTTGACTTTATAGCTTGACACCTACTCGCTCACATAGGTACTTCCAGTGTCTTGAGGAGGAATAGAGTGACACTGGACAGGAAGGGATGAAAAAATCTGACTTTAAAACGCAGCTGAATGTTGTTAATGTTAGCATCATTAATAATGTTACTAATAGAGATGAAACATCTCCCGTTCACCAAGATCACTCCACTGTTAAGCAATAGAGGAAACCAGAACAGCTGCATGTTTTCGTGTTCATGAGCCCTCCTGGCTTTACAGGGATGGGAAGGGCTGTGTGAAGTGTGTCATGTTTGTATGACAGCTAACAATCAGGTGGAGGTTGCTGGGTAGGGAGCACCAGAGATGGGATGCCGGCCACTGTCATGCCACAGATACAGGACTTTGTGGGTGCATTTTTGTTTAGCAGCAGCTCAGTTTTATCTGTGAGACAGAAGTGTGCAGAGTGGCTCTGCTGGGTGAACGTGGCTCCGCGGAGTGTTATTTGCCAAGTACAATGCACAGAGAAGGAAATCTTATCTTGCACTTTCCAGTGTCCCCATTTCATAAATATGATGCATTAATATTCATTATGCCACGTGCATTATCATTTTGGAAGGAGATTACTGGGGATTCACTATTTTCTCTCCATCATATTTTCCAATTAGGATCCTCTCTTTTGCAAATAATAAGCTTTTTTTGTTGCCAGAGGCCTTGCAGCAAAGTTCCAGCCAGGACTTTGGAGCTCTGCTCAGCATCCGTTTAAGAAATAAGTGCAAACTGAAGAACAATTATATTTTTAATGACAGGTTAATCTTGCAGCACTAAATGTGATTAGAGTGTAGTCTGGCAAGTGTGGAAGAACACAACAGCTTGTAGGAGGTGTGCCCAAAAAAACCTGCTGGGGGATGGGGATGGATGATATAAATACATCACTGAGTTCACTGTAGAGACAAACATAGAGACTTAGGGGTTCCTGGGGATGGAGGAGGGGATAAGAATGGAGAAGTGAAGTCCTTCTTCCCACACCATGAATGAGTGTTTTAGCTCAGGGTACACAGGAAAAGAGAAAATCCATTCTCACACTGCCCCATCCTCACTTCCCTACGCTGCTCTGAAGCAGTTACTTGGTGCCTACAGCCCTTCATGCCCACATGGGCCTTGTGCAAAGTGCTCCAGTCTCATTGGGGCTAATTGGTTGGGCTCTGGATTTCTCCTTCAATTGCCACAAAGCGGTAAAGGAATTAAAAAATCCAAAAAAGAGAGAAAGAAATACAAATTTACAGTCAACCCTTTGACAGACTATCTATTCCCCGCGCACACATAGGCATGCTAGTAAAACAGCCCTTTAAAGTTGTTGGTGTTGTCAGTTACAAGAGCAGCATTTAACATTTAATGGTTGTTTTTGGTCAGAGCTGTTGCTTTTCATTGTTTGCTAGATTTGTTCCTTAAATTTGCTTGGCTCTGCGCCATGCAGTTCTTCTAGATTTGCTTTATATTGTGCCTGGGGTTGCAATATATGTTTTAATGATTTTATTTTTTTTTTTCTCCTTTGAAGACATTTTATGAAGTGATTTTCATTTTTCTTGCCCAGTCTATTGTCTTGTCGTATCTGATATTTACCTTGAGGGCACAGGTGTCCCCTTACAAGCCTTCTAAACATGCTAACATGGTCTCATTCTCCTCCCATTGCCAAGTCACCAATTATTACGATTGTGGGGATCTCTAAGAACATTGTTGGGTTAATTAGACTGGGCAGAAGGCTTCAGAAAATATGGTACAGTGCTGCCCTGTAATCTTAAAGAGGTCTATGGGAAAAGCAGAGTGCGGAGATGCTAAGGAGACAACTCAGAAAGTCTTCAGCTTTTACTTATGCTCCGTTATGAGAGGTTGGATTAGCTGTTCAATTAAAACAAATGCAAATGCTCTACATCATGACCTTTTTTTTTGTAAACAGACACTTGTTGCTGTTATTTGACCCATTATTTGCCAGGTTCGTGTTAACCAACATTTCAGGCAGTGAGATGTTTGCGTGAGTGTTAGACTCTGTGATTCAGAACTGTAACTCATCATCAAAGCCACTGGTCTGGTTTCTCCATGGTTGCTGCTCCTCATAGGGGTGATCAAAATATGGCAAGGCTTCAAAGACAGAGCAGACCCATCTTGTTGTTAGGGCTCATTTCCAGCTGAGAACATGCACAATATGTTTCCCCAAAGGACCCTGGCAGAGTGCAGGAGTACCCAACGAGCTGACGCTGCAAACAACGGCACAAGCATCACCTTCCATGTATAGAATCCTCCCCCTCCACCTTGCCAGACCTTTCCTCATCCAAACAGTATTGACCTGTAGGTTTCTGAGTTCAATTTCTACTCCTTTTACGTGTTTCTTGGCATGTTTGTAGTGCTTCTAATTAATTATTTGTAATTGCTTGTGTTTTTCCCCCCCTTTTTTTTTTGCCTTTGTTTCTTGTTTCTTTCCCAGCCTTGGTAACAAGATGTTGCATCTCTCGAGGCTACCAGGGTAAAAGCCTATTAATAAATAATTAAGTTCTGAGGCTGCAGCAGTGTGGAGTCACGTCTTGCCATCACATGGTTGTAGTCTCCATGGTGACTCACCACTGTGAACTGAAATGCTCTCTTTGGGGGGGAGGCGAGAGAAGGTTATATAGGGCAAAAATGTGCAAAGTTAAATTATACTTTAAAAAATTAAAGGCGCCGTCACACTGGCTAGTTCCCTAAATGATCTATAAAGATGGAGACCTCCTATTAGCCCAGCTCCTCCAGCATCCCTCACTTTTGGCTGCCTCTCCCTCATGTTTGTGTTCTGCTCCAGAGCTGCCAGTTTGGAGGCTTTTCCATCATGTAGGTGCTCCTCTCTGCCAAGCAGCATTTTCCTTCACCTGGTGCTTTTTCAGATCATCCCAATCTCCAGCAGTCCTTCCACCAAACTGTCAGCCCTCAGTCCCTGCGGTGAGAGTGGCTGATCACTAAGAAGCATGACCATGGAACAGCTTGTCATGTGTCACCAAATTAATTCTTAAGGGCTGGAGTCCAGAGGTTCCTGCTTCTCTGCTCCTCTGCGTTCTCGTTTCCTACTGCATTAATATGTTGCCTTTTCCCTGAAGCCATCCTGCAACCTTCGTTTGAGCAAAATTCACACCTGCTCCTCATTAGAGCCAGATTTGGAGAAGTCTTAACTGTGCATTTCTCCTTTTCTGGCAGTGCTCAGAGGCAGCTTCATGTGCTGGCACATGAAGTAGCCCTTCTATTTTATTTTTTTTTTCCATCTCCTAATCCACCTCTAAGTGTAGCAAAGACATTTCTTGCCCATTCAAAGCAGTAGTTTTCGAATGAAAAGCAGTCAGCTCAGCAGTTCCATCATCTGTAAAAGTGTGTCCTTGTGCGTGATCTGAAACCCCCTCAGCCTGTTATCAGCTTTCCATCTGTGTTAGCAGCTACGTTATTCACAAGCATCCTGATTGATGTATTTCAGCCAATATAACTTTCCCAAGCCCCGCTTCTCCAATAACATTTCATGGGAACACAAGAAATTTCAAGCTCCTTGTGATGCCAAGGATGTAAATCACACTAATTGTCTCCCAGATTTCAGAAACATCCTGGGCTTTCATTTCCTCTGCAGATTTCTGAAGCATTCACATTAACATTTGGCTGGTAAATGGTAGGGGACCTAAACCGTCCATCACATAAAACTGCATTGAAAACATATCAAGTTGTGACAGGTAGATAGGTCTCTGCTCCAAGGGAATGAAGATTTTGATACCACAGAGTTCCCATCTCCTTGCAGGAGGACTCCATGGAGCCCAAGAACATGGCTTTTTCCACCCAAGGACGTTTGTTGGCTCTGCTTGGAAGCCAAGTCAAGACGTGCTCCGTGCTATTGTCAGCTTTCCTTTAAGCTGCTGGGATGGGATCATAGCAGAGATCTGCTCAACCAAAGGGTGGTTCTGGTCTTGTGGAGTTGAAATCTGCTGCAAACTGGATCTTCACAACACAGAGCCCTGCATTCATCCTGGGAATGGGTCCGTTCCTCTTTGTTACCACCGCATCTCTGGGAAAGTGTGTGAAAGATCTCTCCCAACCCCATTCATTGGCCTATTTTCCTCCTTTCCTTTTGTAGCAGAATGTAAAGAAGAGGTGAAAGACGGTTTGAGTGAGGTTATCAGAGGGATAAAATAATACTTCAAGGAGTTTCAGACCTGTTTTCATGCTGTTCACTTGTAGCCACTGCAGAGGTTTCCAGAAATTGTTTCCCTGCCCTTTTCACCTCCACTCTTCTCCCAACAGACTAAGGCCGAAGCAGAAGAGGAAAGCAGATTAATACTCTTTTTTTTCTCCAGCAATCTAGCATCCTGATTTAGCTTGCACACTTTTGATATCCACCAGCTCCAGCAGAAAGCAAGCAAAGCAATCAGAAATTCAGGGCTTGTTAGGTAAAGCAAATAATAACTATATCAATTGTTCTGATTTCAGAGGAGAAATGTTTTCTTTATTTTCATTTTATTCTTATTTCTTTTTCCTAAGTCTGCCCAGGGATTCTAATGCTGAGGTGGGATTTAAAATAATTCATCTATTTTTAAGTGATGTTGGCAACCTAATTTTGACTCAATGCTTCCACAGAGCTGAAGGAAACAAAAAGGGGGAATGAGGGAGGGGTGGGGGGAGAAGAATAATTGCAAAACACAAAATAAGCAGAAATGGTTTCAGTGAGGTGTTTTGATCACGCCCGTGAGCTGCTTTCTTGCTGTGTTGTGCGTGACTGAAAACCAGAAAGGGAATCTGCCTATTAACAAATGGGAAGCTGACCAAACCAGTTTCATCAGACTGCAGTAAAAGCGCAGGAGCAAGGGACAAATAAATGTAAGTGATTAGAATAATTTCCATTCGGTCAAAGAGACTTTGTGAATGAGACAGGAAAGGCATAGTTTAATGTCATTGAATGGGAAGAAGTTGATCAGGTTCCCATGTACGTGGCTACAGTGAGGTGTCGTGAACTGACAGTGAATGGATGGGTTTGGGGCAGCTCCTGAGAAGGGAGTCCATCTCTTCCCCCAGCCTCAGTCTGCTCTCTCCATATTCTGCTGCTCACTTTTGGAGTAAATTGCAAACCTGCACGAGGAGTTGAGTAAACAAATTACTGCCTGCACATGTGTGTTCATTAGGAGAAAAAAAAAAGCCACACTGATTACTTGGCAGCCTGGCATTTCATAACATCACAAAGGGTTTTGAGAGATGAACAGCTACAGCAAGCCTGCCGTGGAAACCAATATCTCCACCTGTGGGAAATGCAAAGATAACAGGCAATTGTGACTAAAAATGCAATTACGACAAGAGAAAAGGATTCACTTTCCTCCATGCGCATACAAATCATGAAAAGATATTTTCATCCCAGGCCAAGGAGGCCTGAAGCTGGGTTTTATTCTGTGCTTAGAACCAGTAATAATTTCTTTCACCTATTATGCATCTCCCAGACAAAAAAACGTATTCTTCTCCATCTCACCTAGAAGGGTCTCTACTTCGAGGCAATTCTTTTATCAGATGCTGAGAAGTAAGATAGAGAAAGCAAATATTTGCCTTTGAGCACTTAAAATTATATTCTCTCATTTTCTTTTCTTTTTTTTTTTCCTATCCTTTAAGATCAGATTTCTTCTGCAAAATGAGTGTGGGCAAGGCTGTGCTTTTAAGAGAACATCCTAAGTCTTAACCTGTATTGGTTTTAAATGTACAGATGGAAACAAAATGTACAGAAGGTATATAAGTGAATAAGTAAAGGAAAAACTCACCAATGGTGGTGCCTTGACTGAAGCAGCTGAGGCAGTCCTCCCTGGTGAGCGATCTCCAAGAGATACTGCTCCAGTGGGAGTCAGCCCTTAAATGAGGTCTCAGAGGGGATGGAGTCAAGCTCCACCCCTCCCGGGAGCACAGCTACATCACTCTCACCTGTGCTCCCACAGCTGACCCCATACTTGCCTCAGCTGATTAATCAGAGGTTCAGGCTGTGATTACCAATCTCCCATACACTACCACAAGGAAAATAGAAGAGAAACAGAAGATCCCTGTGTGCTGAAGAGAAGGAAGGCACATCCTATGCACTATGGAGCTGGTAAAGCCCTACAGAAACCTCAGCAAAGTGCCTGGCTGTCACAGTCCATTTGCTGTTGCATCCCTCCGAGCACCTGGCCTGGCAGCTGATTGCTTTACTTCAGGTAGAGAAGCTCAACCTCCTGCATCAGCCCTTCATATGAGGGATATGTTGGAAGGAAGCAGAGCTAAAGGAGTGAGGCACAGTGATCACTGCTGAGGGATGACAGGATGCCTCTCAAGAAGTGACCATGAAATGTAGGTCTGCTTGTAATCCACATGTCACTGAAGAGCCACAGTGTGGCTATTGCCAGTTTACCTAAACAGTTCCTCCACTGTATGACCTGTTTTGCTGGTAGCTCCCAATGCACGGACTCTGCTGCAAACAATTGCAGCAAACTCAAATCATTTTGTTTCATCCAGCTTCTGTTTTCACTTGGAGTTTGGAACTGCAGAATATCCTTTGGAAATGAGCCGAAATCATAGAGACAGCTTGAAGAAGCAAGGTGAAGGGAAAGCAAAGCATGACTTGTTTTGGTTTTGTGATGACACATGAACATAAACTCCAAAGTTTTGCAGGTTCCTATAGAAAGAATCTCTGCACTATTTGGGTTTTCAGTGGATTAGAGGGAAATGGCACAGCAACACAGAGCCATTTTGATGGTGCTAAATCTGGCATGGAATCCTGAGGGCTCTCTGGCATTCTTTTGCTACAGTTCCTCTGATTTCAACGTATGGACCTCTGAACACAAGATATTGGCCTTCTGTCTCCAAGTCATTGCACGGCATTGACCTCCTATGGCTGTTCTGTGAGCAGTTAAGGGATACCTCCTTAAAGTTAAGTGGATAGAGGCCCACGATTTGTCAGAAGGAACCAGGCAGGACTTAGTGCAGCACACACATTCTTGTCACATCGAGTATTGTTCCTACGCCAAGAGTAGCAGTGCCTCATTGTTCCTGAAAACCCTTTTCATTAGAAAGGAAAAGGTTTAAGAGACAGAACTGTTGTCTCAGACTGTCGCTGACACAAATACAGAAAATGATATTATTGAAAAAATGATTTATTTCTTCCACTTGAGCCTTTCTGGATGAGTCTGAGCTCCTTCACAGGTGAGGAACATCCCTGGTGTGTCCTTTGCTCCGCAGATGGAATCAGCTTGCAGAGCTCTCCTTAGGCTGCTCTCAGGGTTAGCGATGGCCACATCGCAGAACAGACAGCGGGAATGGGGCTTAACAAATGAATCACAGGATCATAAATTCTTTAAGGTTGGAAAAGAGCACTTAGATCACCCAGTTCAGCCCCAACCCACCCCATCATACCCACTGACCACATCTCTCAGTGCCACATCCCCACTGCTGTTGAGCACCTCCAGGGACAGTGCCTCCACTACCTCCCTGGGCAGCTTTGCCACTGCATCACCTCTTTCTGAAAAGAATTTTTTCCTAATATCTAATCTGAAGAAGAATCGCTTTCCCAGTGTATTTTAATATATTCTCTTGGGTAGTAGGCGCAGCTCAGCAAAGCCCCATGATCGCACTTTTGGAGGGCTGTGAATAACAGATTATCATCATTTTACAACAGCTACAAATTGCTACAAATCACGGCCATTCCATTACATCTAGCAGGAAAACACAGCTGCTTTCTGAGCAAATATGGCACGTTGATAGGCAGCTTTCCGATTTAGGAGAGGTTTGACAGTGTACAAAGGCTTTCAGCAAAGATACTGCTCTAAATCTTGCCCAAGCTGAAGTATCTGAAGAAATGTTTATACCTCACTGATCACTCAGTCTGAGATTTCTGATAAGGTAGAAATCATTGCCATCTGATACCTCTCTGCTAGCCTGTAAGATATGAATGAGAAAAGTCTGTGCCCTGTCCGGAGTTGACAAGATGTATCAACATGGTGGAAAACATAATCAGTCTGACACCTCCACTGGCATCCTTGGGAGGTTCCTCCAGGGCAGAGCTGAACCTTGCTGGCAAGGGGAGGAAATCCCTGCAAGTGACACTCAACTGAATCTGACAGTGAAAACAACAACAAAAAAAAAGGATTATCTACCTACCTGATTTTAGTATCATTGTGCCAAACATCAAAGTGCAAAATCAGGCACACTGCTTCCTTCTTCGGTACCATCAGCCACAGCTGAGGGTTATAAAGGCTCAGTCAATCACAGAATCATTAAAGTCAGAAAAGACCCCTAAGATCGCCCAGTCCAACTCCAGCCCACCCCCACTGTGCCCAATGACCACATCCCTCAGTGTCACATCTCTCCTTTTCTTGAACACCTCCAGGGATGGTGACTCCATCACCTCCCTGTGCAGCTGTGCCACTGCAGCACCACTTTTCTGAGAAGGAATTTTCCCAAGATCCAACCTGAACCTCCCCTGGTGCAACTTGAGGCCATTCCCTCTCATCCTATCACTGCTACCTGGGAACAGAGGCTGACCCCCACCTCACCACTACCTCCTTTCCTGCAGTTATAGGGAGCGATAAGGTCTCCTCTGAGCCCCCTCTTCTCCAAACTGAACCATCCCAGTTTTCTCAGCCACTGCCTATCAGACTTGTGCTTCAGACCCTTCTAAGCTTCATCATCCTTCTCTGGACTCACTCCAGGACCTCACTGTCTTTCTTGTAGTGAGGGGCTCAACACTGAACACAGCACTCCAGGAGCAGCCTCATTAGTGCTAAGTACAGAGGGACAATCACCTCCCTTAATCCCATCAGATGAAACCCCAATTTCATCATCTCAATAAAGACAACCGAACACCCTTCCCAGGATAAGACCTTGAAGCGCACAGTAACTTTTTCTCCTTACCTTTCCTCTCAAAACAGCACACGCAGCTATACAAAGCAAAGAGAGCCCTTTCTAGTGTGCTTTGGAATAAACTCACATCCACGCTTAAACATATTGCACTGAACAACATTTCCTGGGGGCCCCTGATGTTGTTGCTAGCTTGACAGACACAGCCGCCTCCCAAACTGCACTTACCCTGACCTTATAGATACTGACACAGAAATGCCTCGAAGACAATGTTGTCTCTCGGAGGCGCTGCGCATTCACAAATGCACACTCACGTATACACACAAAATTATGTCAGCCATTTAAGTAATTCTTCCTTGGCCATCTTTTAAAATGCATCTTTCGTCTTTTCTGTAACCAAGAGCTTTAATATTCAAATGTTCATGAGCACCAGCTTTATTAAAATTAGGGCTTGGGGAAATGTCTCAGAAAAGGAGAAACGAATATTACCCAACCATTTAAAAAGATGCTAATTAATGGAGTTCTAAAGCCCAGAGAGGCCATTTGACGGAGCAGAAATTCCTCTGCTAGACAGATTTGTAACTTATCAAGTGGCAGAGGTGGAAAGAGGAGATGAGCAAAATAAAATGCAAGTAGGTTAAGAAGAACAATCCTCCAGGTGTTACAAGGACTCCAGAGTTTAGTTTTGTGCCAGCAAAATGAGTTTTCTGCCTACAAGCTCTGCGTGTGACGATTTTTCTGGCTGTGACACAAAACACAGTTTGTGTCTGTTCCCTGCTGGAAGTGCCCTGTGCTCAGAAGAAGGAGCTGTAGCCCGTGTGCTGCTCAGCCACTGTTGAGTGGTGGCTGCCAGCTGCTGGTGTCACAAGGGGATATTCCAAGATAAGTTTAATCTTGAGGGTATGTGAGTATTTCCAGCATGCGCACAAGGAACAGCAGAGACACACTGGAATGGCCAGAGCTCGCCAAGTAGACTTGTTTATGATCATTTCATCTACCCTTCCCTGATCAGCCTTGGCTAAAGATTCTCCTTTGGCTGATGTGGTGAAAGCTTGAGGCTGTTCAGGCAGGAACATCAACATTTATCGTTTGGATGAAACATCAGGTCATGAAGACTGAATATGTTATTGCACATCAGCTGGGCGATCGTACCTGTCCATGCATGTGCTCCTTGCCTGGAGCTAATGCAAAATAACACGATGTACCTTCACCTTGTCTCACTGTCAGATGAGTTAAATTGCATTATTATATCTTTGCAACAAGCCAAGAATCTGTGCCCAGACTGCTGCCTCAGCTCTTCTGATGTTTGGTGACTTGTTAAGCTGCTCTCTCTCGATCCTGTGTCAGAGCCTGGAGTCCTTCACAGCTGTCATGAAGTCCTTGAGAGACCTGGTTTTGTCACCCTGGGATGTATTGTTATGTACAAGGACTTGTGGCTGCACGTAGCACGGGTGTACAGGAGCTGTGACAGACTGGATCATTTTATTGACCAGGAAAGCTAGTGTACACATCCCCAGAGACTAGTACTTTTCATGATTTTTCAGGTCTTTTTACAAGGATTAATAATAATAAGTTTTAAAAAGAGAAGACTGAAAAGGGATTTCAAGGAATAAAAAGCTACTGTCAAATCTCTGATATCTGCAAAGATATAAATAGAGAAATACTCTTTAAGTTCATAGAAGTTCGTTGTCTTCAGAGAGTTACTGGGAGGAAAAGCATGAAAAAAAATTGCATCTGTTTCTCTAGCAAAATGCAGATTGACCCTCCTAAATGAAGACAGTTGGCAAGAACTATATGATCTGAGGCAGAAAAACAGCAAAAAATCAGAGTTAATGTAAATTTGTCTCTTTAACTTATGCCTCAGCTTCAGCAGGTTGCCATAAAGAAAATGAAATGCAAACTGGAAACACAGGCTTGTTCTGATAAATGCAGGGGGAGGAATAAAAATAACAAATATATTTGTTTCCCTACTAATCCCTCTTCATTATAGGACATGGCTGTTTTGTCTAATGGCCACAAATGAATCCAATATGAACTCAAACAAGGGGAGGTATCCTTTCTGTTTGTAGATTAAATCATTTGTAAAAATATCTCAAGTGCAGTCAACATCAACAAAGTCAAATAAAATCTCTCTCTCACAAGCAAAAATTTACCATAGCAAGTAGCTTTCTATGACAACTGGTAAGAGGTAATTTTTCCCTGGAGCCAATTTCCTTTGGATCAGTGAGGCACCAGTCTATAGCAGAGAGAGTTTGCATTAGGATCTGTGTACCAGCACGCATAATAATGAATCACACCCTACATTGATTTAGTAAACCAATAGGTTTTATTAACTCAACAATGAGATTAAAATGGATTAAAACAGGAGAGGGGCTCTATCACTGCACTAGTAATTTACCCCTGATTCTACAGCAAGCACAATTCACTTTGTTTTTAATACCTGATTAGACTCAGCATTGCTGTACCACTTTCTCTTGGGTGGAAGGTGTAGTGGATGCAGGTGAATCCTGTACCCACACACAGCCATAGAAGAAGCAATCTACAAAGCCAACTTGAATCAGAATGGAGACATTACAAGTATTACCCCAGACAAAGAAATCGATGGTTTTTCATGGCACGGGCTTTTGAAATTTCCTGCTAAAACACACAGAAAAGGCCCTAAGGACTACAAGAAAAACATGGTTGGGATATGTCTACATTTGCCTGTGTAGGAAGTTCCAGCAGTGCCGTGGTACCAGGCAATGCAGAGCCCAGCACAGATCTGCCTGAGAAGAAAGGAATTTAGGTCACACCATGCTGTGTTGCTACCAGGACCCAAGCGGGCAAATTTAAAGCTGTAACTGCTTCTCCACTGCATTATGTCTAGTGGAGATTAGTTCTGTTCACTTCAGTGTGTGCAGGATGCTACTTTGCCCTTCCTGCAGTGCTTCTCCAGGTGTCTTTCAGTGCAAACTGGTGATTTTCCACCCACCAAAGAAGTCAGGTGGGTTATTCCTAAAGGGTCCGCAGAGGGCAGCTATCAATTTTGCAGAACTAAAAGCTGTTGGCTCAGAATTGTTCAGAAGGTTTATGCTTAAAAAGCAAATAGGTTATAATGGCCAACAAACAGTAAAAGCTTGAAGTAAATTTGCACACAGCTTGTCCTGGAGTCTGGGGAGAGTCAAGGAGAGCCTGGCTGGCTGAACAGCCTCCCTAAACATTCTGTGGGCACAAAAAAAGAGCCTCCATGGAAATTCCTGTTCCTTCTCAGTTGAATCTGAGATCAGCTCATTAGAATTATGGAATCATGGAATCCTTAAGGTTGGAAAAGAACAGTAAGATCACTCAGTCCAACCATCAGCCCACCCCCTCCATGCCCACTGACCACATCCCTCAGTGCCACATCCCCAGGTTCTTGAACACCTCCAGGGGACAGTGACTCCACCACCTCCCTGGGCAGCTGTGCCACTGCAGCACCACTCTTTCAGATATCAGTTTTTCCTAATATCCAACCTGAATGCCCACTGGCACAACGTAAAGCCACTATGGCCAATTTTATAGAGGTTGATCTATGAGATACGGGAGCAGAGAGTACAGAGCTGGAGAAGACCACAAATTAGAATCTGGTCCTCCTCCCGAGCTGGGAAAATTAACATAATAGGTATTTTATTGCTTTAGTGTACTTTTTTGTATAAATTGTGTGCAATCATCGAGTTATACCGCAGATACGCAATAAAATTAAGCAAATATTCAATGTCTTTTCACAGATAAAGCTAAAAGAAAATCTAATACTCCATTCCTGAGTTAATCCACCATGAACAACTTGATCAATAAGCATCCTTCTAAGCTGTCATCCACCCACTTCACTCCTTCCCACCTCCTCCTGTTTTCTAGAAGTTTGATTTAAATTGCCGATAACCACACTCACCATCACTGTAATTATGACAATCATTATTATTGCTATTTGTTATTAGATCAGTGAAGGAAGTGCTTTTTTCTATCTGTAGGAATTGATAAGATTCTGAAATGTTTTTCCCAGTCTGGATACCTCTCTGTTGGTCAATCACTAGTCTGAAAAATAGAGATCAGCTCAATGCCCAGTTCATACATATGCCTTCAAAATGTTTCCTTTAGATTGTGGTGAGCTTTCTGAAATCAAAACGTAATTAACTTAGCTGTTGGAAATGATGTTTGGGCCATTTAAAAACGTATCATTCCTCCAAAAAGGGGAAATTTGTTTAAACCGAGCTCCTCTCCTAACAGTTTGGACTGACCTCCCGACATTCAACAACAAGAAAACTTCTAATCCAAAAGCTGTCAGCTTGCCATTTGCTATTAAAAGTTTATATATATCACACAAGGAGTTGCATAAAAAAAGAAAGTTATTGCTTGCTCCCTCAAAAGGAAAAGAATGGTCTGAAGGAGGTAGGCAGAATCAGGGATTCACAGCCTAAAACTTCTTAAGTGTTTCTGATACCATCTCAGCCTCTGGGTCACATAGAAATGACCTCTAATTCTTCAGCTCTATGAGAGCTTTCCATAGCACTCGGGATTTTATTTCAGGATGTATAAATATGTTTTTATACAATTATCATATCATCACCAAACCCTTATCCATCCTATTCACATTTCAAATGGTCTCTGAAGGTGTTTGTTTGGAATGAATCTGATTTTATTACCTTTAGCCCAGTTTTGAGTTTTAGCCAAGCGCTGTTAATCTCAGATATTTAAAATCCAACCTCTCAAGCATGGGCAGCTGATACAGTCTTGACTTGTCTCGGAGTTCAATCTGTGAACTTGGCAATTGCATGAGCAAGTGACTCATACCTCAGTTTGTGTTTGTCTCTTAGCTCAGACACATTCGTCTTGAGCAGAGCTGTGAAATATCATTGTGGGTTGTTTTTTTTTTGGGGGGGGGGAGTTGGTGATAATTCTGATTGCATAAGAATACTATAAATCACATTCAAAACCTGATGCCAACTTCCTTTACCATCCCACTTTTAAAAGGTTGCATCTAAAAAGGTTTTCTGCTTTTTTCTGGCATCTTGAACTTCTCTGACCCTTTTCCTTGTCTCTTCACCCTAAAAACCTTGGGGCATGTATGTTCTTCATGCCTTTAGCTGTCATTCCCCCATGAATAGCTGTGTTAGCTCTGCTTGGTTTAGCTCCAGTCAGACACTGTTGTCTCTGTAAAGCAGTAATGCTGAGGCTCAGCAGGTTAGTACTGTGAGCCACGGCAGCACAGGAGAAAAGCTGGAGGAGAACTGCACTTCTTAAACTATCCACACAGGTACTTTGTGGTGGCAGCAGCAACAGCTCCAAAAGCAGCAGCAAAAAGTCCACTGTCTTAGAAGAGTATTCATAAGAGCTGGAGATGCTTGAGGCAAACTGTATATAACTTAGAGGAAGGTAAAAAGAAGCTCATAAAATGTCTTCCCAAGGAAATGAAATAAGCTGAGAAAAGAAATTTGATATGAAAATCCGGGCTGAACCTTTGCCTACCTCTGTACCGTACTGCTATGTTAACATAGGTGTTCAATACAACACTGTGGGAGCATTTGCTTCAGGTGAAGAACTTCAATTAGAGTATTTCCAGTGTACCATCTATTTCTACTTAAGCTGTCTGAATTGTCCTCTGTTGAATAAAAAGGGATAATAATATAAAAAGGTCTTTAACCCTGCTGCAAGCAATAGGAGGAGAGGGGAATATTTCTCAACATACACACAAAGTTTGTGGGAACAGCCTGGGGAAAATCAGTCCAATAAATGTCTGGTTCAGAGCTAGGTTCTCCAGATGGCATCAATATATCATAAAGTGTCAAAGAAAGCCTTTCTGAATGCAAATCACTATTCACATTTTACCTAATTTATGCAAATTAGCTCATTCAGTCTTCCACTTAATCCTCTCTGGAGTTACTCCAAGGTTTGAAATGAAAGATATTCTTCTTGCAAAATATATATAATCCATATTAATTGCCTCTGATGGAGATGAGTGGGATGGACAGCTATTCCAGCAGTTAATACTTTAATCACTTCACCTCAGCAGCAGCTTCGCTTCAGGTGAGCATGCCCTGAGTACCCATTGCTAATGCAAGCCACAAACAAGCTGTATGTTGGGATGCTCCAGGTGAGGGCTGTCAGGTAGGCAGGTTTCAGGAAGGAACCCAACAACATTGAGTAGAATTTGAGCACATGATACAGTCAACAGCCATGCAAGTCTTACTGCTCCAAACTGGGATGGAGGTTCTCCAATGTCTCACTGCTCCATCCTGAGATGAGAGAACAGATTTTGTGGAAGAATGAACTAAGAAAGCAGGAGATGATTCAGTTAGGAAGTCTCTCAGAATTATTCCTATGGAGCAATTGAAATATGCTTGCTTGTATTAACTTCAGTCTGTCCTTGGTTTAATGTTTGTGCGTTATCTTGAATAAGCTGTTCTTTAGCCACATAGTGGTACTTATGGATTTCTTATCCGTATTCTGTGTGACTGGATGGTTGTGATTGGCTTCAGCTTTAAAAGACAGAGACTTTAATTTTGAAATCATTGAATTAGAGATTTAATATATTGATATTTCATAGTATATCTCTGTAGAGAGAAGAGATTAATCTGCAAATAGCAAAATGTTGTGTGCTACTTTGTTGTACTTGACAGGCTCGGAATAATATCTCACTCACAGATTGGGTTTTGTCAGACTTTTGGAGAGGCCCCTAAAGTTCGAGTGGGTGTTATATGGGCAGCAGAAAGGAAAGAGCTTGGAGGATCAAATTGCAGAGGTCTACAGGCTACTCTGCATGACTGGGATCAATTGAGTGCACAGGGCAACCCATTAGACCCATACCAAAAAGTACTTAAACTCATAGAATCACTACGGTTGGAAAAGACCTTAAAGAGTCCAACAACCACCTAACTATACTACCCTAACTCTAGCAACCCTCCGCTAAATCATGGCCCTGAGCAGTGGTCCTACATTATGTTATCCAGTTTGCCTTATCTGCCTCTCAGATCAAGGCAAAGGTATTGACTGTTGTCTTTTAGCAGATATCAGTTCCCTATAGCACTGTCAGCAATGCGTCTCCTTTTGCTGATCAGGAAGACTTGTCCCTAAAACATTTTGAATTGCCATTTCAAAGACATTCTTTTTTGTCTGAGAATAGTATGTCTGCAGGAAAACTCTGAAGCAATTGATCAGTGACTTTCAAGAGAGATTCTTTTTCATCTCTGTAAGGGCGGTATTATTATTATTACTATTTTGACAGCCCCAGGGGACAGGAATATCACTGCATTCTGAATAGCCATATTTACATAACCTGACTAGTGTCACCTGCTTCTTGTCAGAGGGATCCATAAGGTTACAGAGTGCAAGAAGGTGGGAAGAACAGTCTTTGTCCTCCAACTATGCATAATACCTCTTTTTTTTTTGTTGTTGTTAAATGTTCAGTATATTACAGTAATTTCCAGTTTATATCACCTGAAATGGAGCTTTGATCAAAATAGGCTGATCGGTTTGATGTAAAATAGCTATAAAGCATATAATTTGTACAAAACGTCAGAAAGTTAACTTTGCTCATTCAGACCTCCTCTTCAGCAAGGAGATAAGACATGGGTGTCCAGGAACAAGCACTGTGCATTTCAGCATCGTGTTGCTCTGAGGAACATGGCTTAGTGGGCAACGTGGGTAGGAGGTGGACAGGTGAAGGTGATGATCTTCGAGGTCTCTCCCATCATTAATGATTCTATGAATCTGCCTGTCTTCTTAGCAGATCCCTGCAAGTGCTGAGCAAATCATTCATGAGCTTGTTCAGCCAAAGCCAACCCCACGCTTGAACTGCTTGGAGGGCACTTCTCACTGAATTAGCTGAAAGGCAACCTAACAAGGAACGTGGAAAGGAAGATGCTTAAAGTGGATCTTCATCAATTTCAGAACTGAATTGTTTGAATCATTTCAACTTTTGTCCACCACCAATTTCCTAAAACGCTGTGGACACATCTACAAAACAGATCTCAGCACCTCCCATTTAGGAGTTTAGGACTCCATCCAACAAATCACTTAGGTTTGGGCTTAGCTGTAAGTACATGAATATCTTATTAACAGCAGGGAGATCTCGTTAAGTAAGGAGTATGTGTAAAGTGCTTTGCTGGATTGGGGCCGTAACTACTGCAGTCATTGTTGCTAGGTAGAAAATGTAAGGCAGGCAAAGTGTTTTAGCAAGAGGATAGTGTGGGCTTGAGAATTACTCAACAACAGTGAACTGTAGGAGCAGGAAGATGACTGACTGATTATTCTTCCCATTCCTGGAGACCCACGGGAGCATCTAAATCAACTCCAGAATGCTGCAGGGTGACTTCAGACCAGTGATTAGAGCAGAGAGAAATGTTGTGATTCAGAACAAATTAATTAAAAAGTGCTATTTTGGACTAAATGGAAATCTTTACCTGACCTATTTTGATTTCTTCTAATTTTCCATTTCCTAAGAAAAATCCCAAATGAAATTTTTCAAGCTTTCAGGATGTTTGCAGTCTAATATGTATTTCTTTTTGGTGGGAACAAGTCCTACTTAATAGAGCACATTGAGGCGACAAATCCAAGCAGAAGTATGTTCGTTTTTAACAATATCTCACCAAGAAAAAAAAAAAGATCATATTTTTTGTGTGATTTTTAATTGAAATATTTGTGTGTTTCTTTTTCCTCTGGGGGCACACAATGACTTTTTGTTTTTTAAAGACTTTTTAAAAATGTGGCAAGTTTTCCTCAAGAAAAAGGGAGTTAAATGAAGGACGAACTCCGTCTGTTCTGCTTCTACATAAAATAGACTTCTTTATTCCCAGCTAGCTGTGACAGTTACGTAAAGCTATTGAACCAGGAGCTCTCACCTTCAAAGAACTGCAAGGTGACAACAATTTGCAAATGAAGGGTTTGTTCCTGTCCCGTATCAAGTGGTGGTTTTTACATTGATTCAAATAGTTTAAGATCAAACATATATATATATATTTCTCAAAATCACAGGATATCCAATTCCTGTTATCAGGGCATGAATATGCTTTATGCTACAAAGGAGCAGGAAAGTCATGTAAAGGCTCTAATCACTGCGTGCGTATCTTAGGAAACTCTTTCAGTTCATGCACTATTTCCTTACAAAGTCAATGAAGCAAAGAATGGCCCGATCCCATGTTTTAGGTGGCCTGAAGCAGTATTTCCCATTGCACTCATGTTAATGTCAGAACTTGCTGTTCTTGTTTGCTCCTGGGATGGTCCTCGCCCATGGTGGCCTATATTTAGCTCCAAGAACCCCAACACCCTTCAGCCAACCAGAATTGTATCTTGGTGCTCATTACTGGATCATGTTGATTTGTAATGAGTTTAATTGATTGTGATTCCCTCAAGAGCTGTTTGACAGAGGCATGATTGCGTTGTAAAGTCAGAGGGAGCATAAGGGGTTAATGAAAGGCATGCAAGTTAATAGAGAACTGAAAAAAAAAACAACAAAGGGAAATCCAGAATAAACACCTATAGGAGAAGGCAGTGATGAATAAAGGCAAACAATTTATTTGATTTGAGACATGTTATACAGGACAATGATTGTGTTAAATAGAACGCTGTTGAGTTATAATTGGAAATAATTGAAACTCACCAAAATACTGAATAAAACATTAGATATTTTAAATGATGTTATCTCCACAATTATCTTTGGAAATAACTGCAATGAAGCCCACGAACTGTTGCGAGTGGAAGGGAGTCACCCAGGGCCCATTGTCTTCAGTAGTCATTGTAGTGTTTAATGGGTAGGCACTTACCAGCAAGTGGCAGAGTTTGTTTCCGATGAGTCATTCTGTGAGTGAATACCAATCTCACTAAGGGTAAAATGAGGGGTAAGCAATGAGCTAAAGGGAAAGTGAAATGTTTTCCTGCATGTTTTTATGAACGCAAATACACATTATCCTTTTTCAATAGCAATGCTGCTTGAAAACATGGAATTTTTTCAGGAAAAAAAAAAAAAAAAAAAAAGAATTGTCACCATTCTCAAAGGCTGTCACATCAAGGTTTGTGTCTATTTGTGGTTCAGTGTCCAAACTGCCAAGAGTAGCGATGCATTGGAACAGGCTGCCCAGGAAAATGGTGGAGTCACCATCCCTGGAGGTGTCCGAGGGAAGGGCAGATGTAGTACTTAGGGAGATGGTTCAGCAGGCAGTATTGTTGGGAGGTGGACTGTTGGGTTAGATGATCCTAGAGCTCTTTTCCAACCCGAACAATTCTATTAGCTTGCTAATTTCAAATGCAGCCTTTTTATAGGAGTATTAATGGAAGATATTACACAGCTTTTCAGCTCTGACCTGAACATGTCCCCAGGATAAGGTGTGAATAGTGGTTTTGTAACAGACCATGGCTTTGTGATGAGGTGTGGTTGGAGGCCTGCAGCAAGCAGCGTTTCCCATGCAATTGTAGCGGATCCAGTATCGTTCCAAATCTTCATCAGTGACTTGGATGAAGGGATAGAATGCACCCTCAACAAGTTTGCTGATGGCACAGAGGTGGGAGAAGCAGCTGAAACACCAGAAGGCTGTGCTGCCATTCGCTGAGACCTGGATGGGCTGTGAGCTGGGTGAAGAGGAACCTCATGAGGTTCAGCAAAGGCAAGGGTAGAGTTCTAGACCTGGGGTGTAATAACCTCACTCATGAATACATGGGTCAGATTTTCCCTAGCAGACACAAAATAGGCAAATAATTGAATTGCAATTATTTAATTTTATGTTTGGTCCCGGGAAAATAAACTGCTTTCCCTCCTTCAAGGGTAGAACTGATAAGAGATGTTTGTCTATTAATGTTGAGGAAAGGGGTGTGATTGAGAGAATTAATTCGGAAGGTGCCTAAATGGAATGGCAGGTGAAAAGGCTCTGAAGGAGACACTTACCTATCAGGGGAGAAAAAGAAGGTTGAATATGGGAGGGAAGAACAGTTGAAATTCAAGAAACTTACACAAGACAGTGCAGTCTGCTAATACTCCTGAAGGGTTTGTTAACAATGAAGTGATTTGTTACCAAATGATTGTCTGTTCTGTGTTAGTCTCATATCTACCAAAATCTTACGCTGGGCATCTGGCTTCTTTGTGCTTCTTTCCTTGAAGGACATATTAGAGGATTTTTCTTTGCAGTGCCATTTAGGAAATGTTTTATACTCTACACGAGCTGGGGAAGGGGAGAGTCTGCTGAAGGGGATCCTGCACAGCCCAGGACTATACCCAGGCTGTGGTGTAATAGGAACTGTATGGGAGATTGGTAATCACAGCCTGAACCTCTGATTAATCAGCTGAGGCAAGTATGGGGTCAGCTGTGGGAGCACAGGTGAGAGTGATGTAGCTGTGCTCCATCCCCTCTGAGACCTCATTTAAGGGCTGATTCCCACTAGGCAGCATCTCTTGGAGATTGCTCACCAGTGAGGACTGCCCCAGCTTCTTCAGCCAAGGCACCACCACTGGTGAGTTTCCCTCTACTTATTCCTTCTGTACATTTGCTACCATCTGTATATTAACAACCAATACAAGGAACCAAGCAAACTGCCTGAGAAGATACAGGGGAGGATGGATATGGCTGCACAATTCCAGGTGCTCTTTTAGGGTGTATTGAATTCTCAAGCGGAGATAGCACTTGTGAGCCTGAACTCTGTGCATTGTTCAACACCTTAATGTTATTTCTCCTAGGGAGATCAGATGCCGGGATGAGGGCCAGCAGAACTCCTTTCTGATACAGCTCTTCCACTGAAGTCCCCTGATGCCGTGACTCAGAAAAACCCCTCATTTCCCAGCTTCTTGTGAAACCTCTGCGTCTGTAAGTGCCAGTTCCCACAGTCTCGCTTTGCATATTTGGTTTGGGCATTTGGATGTCTCGTTATTAGTAACAAATGTCTACATTCACATGATGGGATGGCTTTTTTGTAAGAAGTATTGTTTGCTCATTACTGGAGCCCTTTTGACAGAAAAATAACATCAAGTAGGGAATGAGTTGATACCGTTTATAGGAGTCTGCTGTGATTCTGTAGTGAAAGGTCTGTGATTTATCTACCTTGGGGAGGCTGAAGGCAAAGATTAGAATCTGATGCAAGGAGCCCTTGTTGACACAAGTGATGTCAACCGGTGCAAGGATCAGTCAGAAACAGGAGAAGCCAGGACATCATGGCTTACCATCATTGTGAAAGTTCCAAATTCCTCCAAGCTTGTCTTTATTCTTTTTGATTATGAAGATCTGTGCAGTGTATCTATTTCTGGAGATTGTGCAGGGTGAATGAGGTGGAACAAGCAAAAGTAAATATTAAAGAAAGAAGCATTTGCTGAAGATGTCTAGGCACCACAAAGAGCAATTAACCAGGTTTTAAATTCTGCCAGGCAGGACATGCAAATGTACAGAGAGCAGAGCCACCAGGCTTCACCTGGCTCATGCCTCTTCATCAGCAATAATTAAGGTGGTCTTCTCTAAGACCTTAAAGAGATTGACTATGAGCAAACAGTGTACACGTATGAATGTACTGTGGCCAGGCAAGCAAAGCAATGCTTTTAAGCCAGCTTATGCATGTTTATGATGGTACTGAAGGTGGAGGCTGCTTTTATAGGCACTTTCACTGCCCTGCCCATTTTCCATCATTTCTGCAATGAAGTAGCCGTATCTCCCAGCACTTTTGGAGAAGGATTATGGAACACTGTAAGTTACAGTTGTGAACATGTCGTGAAATATAATACACAAATGCAGGTGTGTAAAGGAGGTAAATGAAGTCAGTGCAGACAGTCCTGTGCTTTCTGAAGTGTGAATTTTGCTGCCAAGAAAGAGCAAGAATCTGCATTTGTATAATATACATACATCAAACCTAGCGTTACAGGTTGGGCCCAAACCAGGTTGGCAGCTTCCCTTTAAACAGCTTTATGGATCATTAGGTACCACACAGGAGGCTGAGCACACCAACTACACTTTTATTGATAGTCAAGTGTTTCTAGCCTGAAACAAAACAATTATTCACATCAACTATAGGCTGGAATAAACTGTCCCAGGCCACTGTCCCCTCAAAACAGACGCAGAACCAAATCTGGACTCAGATTTGTATCTTGATGTGTTTTTCACTCACCCAGGAATATAATATCCTTATGGAAGTGTTCTCTAAACAGGTTAGAGCAACTGTTTTCCTGGGAAGATCTTTGGCAGGCAAATAGATAGGTTTTTCACATGTGCTCCAACAAAATGTCAGCATATTCACATAAGTAATACATATGCCTCTAACAAAATAACAGAAAATGAGCTTATCTTATCAGCAGAGTCAGCTTTCACAGTCCCTTGTATCGCAATTTCACATGAAGCTCTGCATTCAGGAACAAGGTGAATGGTGCCTGGTATTTCTATTTACTACTTTCTCTCTCATATAACTAATATGCCAGGGAGACTTGGGAGACTCAATGATACAAATTCCCTAGGAGCCCCTGAAGTGTCTCAAATGCTTTCAAAGGGAATAACTGTGATCCAGAATACATAAAAAGTGTTAATTCATTCAGTAGTCAGCTCATCACTGAATGCCATCTCCCAGAAGACCCACCTCCCTTAGGCTGCTGGGCAAAGCTGTTTATCCCTGTCTCATAGATGAGGGACAGTGTGATGAAGGGCCAAAGATTTTCTAAGATCTTAGTATCCTCAGTGGGCACTGGCCCTCCAGAAAATGGTGGTCTTTTAGATGCTGAAAGAAACTGGAAAATCTGCTTTTACGTGCTGCAGTGGGAGCTCGCTCAGCTGCTCTGACTGTGGCTCTTGTAGGCAGGAACCTCTCACAGTCCTATGGGACTTGGCCAGTACTGCCACCAAAATGATACTCAGCCAGATCTAAAAGCTCACTTAATACACATACTTTGTTATTCTAATGAAATGTGTGTGGGACTGATTGTGCCTCTCACTAATCTTGGGGAAAATCAGAACAAACAGGTCAAATAAATGAACACAGAAATCCCCCCATCTCAGCCATATCTTAATATTTTTCTCTTGATAGAAGTCTTCATCCAAAGAAGCTAAATCTGGGAGGCTTCTAAAATGATAAATCAATTATGAAATGGGAACCTCCATTACTGTCTGTCTACTTAATGATTTGACAAGTTAATTAATCTCCTAAGTAACTGTAGAATGTCTCCTTGGTAAATTATAGAAACAAACTTTGGCAGATTCCATAAGTCTTGGCTCTACAGTATCAATAAGACTCCAGAAAGTTATAGATAATAGACACTAAGTGAGGTCAAGCTGCTTCCATAGCAGTAACTTGAATTGTTTTTTGCCTGAGGGTGTTTGTGCTGCTAATTATTTTGCTGCAGCTAATTATGGTTTGCCTGTTTACTTGCGGCGAAGTTTTCAAGAGATGCCTTTACTCCCTACAGAAAGATATCAGATCATGATAGGGAAGGACGGAACCTCCTGTCTCGTTAGAACAAAGGCACTGTCTGCCTCTGCTCAACAGACAACACAATTACAGCTGACACAGTAATTGATGCTGAAGTTTTCCAGTGAGAAAGATGGACACACATTATTACCCCATCAATCTTGTTCCACATGGTGTCTTGTATCTCTGGTTTTTCCTACTGCGGTGGCAAATTGACTGCAGCACTCCTAACAGTCTGTTTCTTTTCCCAAGGGTGGGCTGTGATGGGGAGAGGGCATCTTGCAGGGCACAAGGAAAAACATGAGCCAGCCCAGAGAGAAGACCAGTCACTGTGAATGGAAGTCAAGCTTTCTTCCACCACCTTCTTTGCATGCTTCCATTTTCCTTACACAGTGTTCATTCTTTTTCAAAGGGAAAAAAAAGAGGATGTCCAACATCTACTTACTATACATGCACTGTACACATGGCTCCATTGCACTGAGAAACCATCTGACTGTTAACAGCTACTGTCCCTGATTCACATCCAGTTCTATCTGAGCCTAAACACAGACTCCTATGAGATTTCTGCCAGATCTGTAAGTATATGGAAACCCCAGTGTGAATGAGATGTGTGTCTGTTTGACAACTCTCCCGTCTCCTAATCTAAGCATCAGTTTTGCCCAATTTAAAATAACATTTGGCATCTAGTTTATGTCTGTTTACTGCATTTCGTATGTGTCATAATGTATACATTAAATTCATGGTATAGAGCTTAGTCTAAAGCCTACATCTACTGCCTAGAAAAGAATTTCAGTCCATATCTTAAAAAGTCTGATTTCTACCTGTCTGCTTCTTTTTTCCAATAGCTGAGTAGAAAATTATTTTCTTTGGTTAATAGCAATAATACAATTGCATATTCATTTAGCAAACAAACAAACAAAATACAAGAATACAGCATAAAGCCACATAAAGTACTGTGTCTGGCACAGCTGTATTATTCCCGTAATGAATAATCACTAAAGATATTACTGTGGATGCAGTTACCATGCAGCAATGTGAACAAAATGCTTTAGATGGAAAATTGTACTTCAAGAAAATGTATGCAATAGTACAAATGTATTACTGCCTATTAATATGTATTAATTCAATGGAAAACGCCTGACTGAGCTGGTTTACATAGATTAGGATGGCAGGCAGTGAAAGGAAGCACTTGGACTTGGTTAAATGGGCTGTGAAGATAGGAGGAACTCGAATCCAAAGTGCAGAAGCAAACCACAAGATAAGCTGTCCAGTTACGCAGGTATGGTTTGTTCCTTCTCTCATTCATATCAGTGTTTTTATTATGGCAAGGAATCGGCATTCGGTGCTCTTGATGCATTAGCTCTATTCAGTCCTCTTGATTCTGCATTTAAAAACTTTCTATTTAATAATAATGCAGCTTGCCTCAAGTTAGCTACTTAGTAGGAATCACCTCATTTGTTTTAGTGTATTCAGGATGCAGAGTCTGAGCTCCTGTCATTCTTGTCATCGTCAAGAGAAGCTTCTCCATGTCTAAAATGCTGAAGTAATTTGCTCGCAACTCTCTCTAACTTCTGTGCATGGCAGGCAGAGTTGTTGCAGTCCTCTGAGCTGCACAGATGCAGTGAGGTATTCCCACAGCCTTGAGGAGGAGCTTTTGCTGAGACACATCAGTGTTTCAAATGATGCCAAATGTGCCCTTCTGTCCAGGCATGGTTAGTTACACATACAAAAAAAAAAAACAACAACAACAGTAATTTCACTCTCCCTTCTGGCTAACAGTCTTGTTATGAGACAGACTATTACAGCAGTCATATGCTCAACATAAGATAGATCTTCCATTGCATGCCATTTGAAAACAAACAGGGCAGTTTGTAATGCTTAGATTTGGTGGTTCTGTCAGCCACACGCCCCACACAAAGTCCCACTCTCTGTATGGGAATGAGTGACAGATTCACTCTCCTCTGCTTATGAAAGAGGGCACACCAATTTGGCGAAGGTTTTGGTGAGGAAAATTAGAATAGATGCTCCATGGGTAGGTATGGTTGGAGGAGAAGGTAGCCTAGTGTACAGATCTAGTCACCAGGGAGAGGGAATGAGCAAGGAGGAGAATCTGCCTCTGGATTGTGAATTACAGGAATATCAACAAATAGTGGATGCTTGAAGTAAAACATGCACTTGATGTGTTTTAAGGGCATGGGTATGTATCCTTCAGTGCACAGTAATGGAATACAGATGAGTTACTACCACTACTGTCCCTTTTAGATCTTTATTAGTAAAGGAAAAATCATCCCCCCCTCCCCCCCAAAAAAAACACAACAAAAAGACAACAACAAAAACACCTCCACTGTGAAATGCCTTTGTGATAGCAATCAGAACAGTTTAATCTTTTGCATTCATGATAGCTACTAATTCTGTACAGATGAGACTGCTGAAGTTAAAAAAAGAAAACAACAACAGCAACAAAAAAGAACAGCTTTGCCTTGGAAGAGCACCAGAGAGAGTTTTACTTAACCCCATTTGTTTGTAGAATCCCGTATTTATAAGAAGGAAAAGATATGGTATTTTGGCAGCCTTTGTTTACGTGATCCAGCTTAATTTAGATACTTAGAACTTGTCCTTATAGCCCTTTCCTATTGGGGCACCAGGGTTTAATCAGGCCTGAAGGAATGGAAGGGCAAAACAGAGGACCTTGTCTTTAGAAAAATATCTTTATGTGTGACCTTGCTAGGACACAAAGGTTATCCAAACCAGTGAAAAATGATATCACGCATGACTACAAAGGATTTACTGTCTCCTTTGCCCAAGCAGCCTCATAAATTGAATGTGTAATCCACAGTCTTACCCACATCCTCTTCCAAATTCATCTGCCTTGCATAAAACTTAGTAATTTCCCAACAAACACAGCTGACCAACTTGAGAGCAAAGAGTGGGGTCCCTGTAGTGTGCTGAATCCCTTTCCGCCAATAAAATCCTATGATATCTTTAATGGCCACTTTTTATCTAGGAATTTTTGAAATGATGGAGCTTGGATCGGTCTTTCTGCCTAGGTTTATATTCACATGGCTCCCAGGGCTCTAGTGACATTCTAATAAGTGTATTGAATTCTGAGCTGTTCAAGGGTTTTGTATATTATTTATGAGAATGGATTGATTTCTCTCTCATGTGAAGGAATATATGTAAAATTGAGTTTTGTTGTGGTTGTTTCTTTGCTCAATGTCTCTGATATGATCATGGCTTCATAACGATTTCAATGTATTATTGCCAGAGGTATTATAAAATAGGGAGACATTATCCTTCATGTCGTAATTCTTTCCCTGCCGAACAAACTCAAAAGCTTTTTTGTTTGTTTGCCTATTGATTCTTATTTTAGAAAGTAGTAAATTAAGTGAATGCTGTTAAACAAGAGGCCGAATTCCCCTTAGTTTCAAGTCAGACTTCAATTAGCTGTGCTTCCATGATATGTTATGATACTATTCACGGGGAAATTATGACACTGTCAACAAATCAGCTCCTGTTATTATCATCGTGAGCTCAAAAATATAGATTTCTTGTGCAGAACCCTTGTTACTTTTATATGGCAATCTTCAGCCATTGTGGTCGGAAATAGTGACAGGGAACACCTGCAAGTTACATTGGCATTATAGGATGGATCAGTCTCAAAGTAAGTCTGGGAATTAGAGGGAGAAAAAAAAAAGAGAGATAAAAAATATGGGGTCTTCAAGATGCTCCAGTTTTTGCCATTGAATTGTTCCAGTTGTGCAGCAGGTGCAGCAGGTCCTCAAAGCTCTGAGTGGCCAAAACCTATGGGACACAATAAATTTGTCTCCTTCCGCTGTTATTTCAGTGTAGAGAATGTCAACAGAATTAAAATTCACTGGCTTCTACAGTAAGAAAATGAGGAGTTATCAAATTAAGTTAGTTGGTGGTAAGTTGAGAGCATACAATAGGAGGTGTCTTGTACACAAAACATTCTTCATTTCCTGGATGCTACGTCTTTATACGGGTTCAAAGACCAGACAACGTTTTGTCACTTTTCAAAGACTATTATGTTTTTCTTTATTTTTTCATAATTTTTCCTTCAGTTAATTGTTAAGCGGCTGCTGTGGCGTGTGACTTCAAAGCACCCTGGTGTTGTTCTCAAAAACAAAATAGCTTGTACTTACACCAATTTGCTTGTAAACACCAGCTTACCAGTTTCCAGCCTGCTAAACTGTTCATGCCCATCGTGTCAATCTGTTTTTCCAATGCAGAGATCGCTCTATATGTGCCATCTAACCCTCTACAAACTGAGGCTGGAGGCTCTGCCTAGAGAAGAAAAAAATAATATATCTGACCTCATCAGATATAACTACATTTTACTGGAGCAACATAATTTAGATTGACCACTGTTGTCTGGATGAAGGGCAAGGTCATTTTAAAACGTGAGTAATATGTCTCTGTTGTTGGGGTGTAGGATTCACCTCTGAAATTCATATTAAAGGGAATCTCACAGCTATCAGGGAGTTGTGAATATTGCATTTCAGTCTGAGCAAAACATACCTAACTGCAGTGCAAGAATACATGCTGGAAACTGAACTGCTGAGATATGGGACACTGAGAATGAACACAAATAATTCTAAGCCAGGGTACCAGCAGGGGACTGATAGAACATATAACCAGGAGATTGGCTGTTTGTTTCCTTATTCATACTGTTTTATGATTTCATTTCAGTGTGCTGATTAAAAAGTGGCTAAAAAACAGTGATGGAGATGGAGTATTTTGGGAATGTACTATGCAGGTTTCCCCCAGACCAGCAATGATGTAGCCTTTCCATCTTGAACTTAGCAGGCTTTTTAAAAATCATTTCTCCGAATTGATGTTCACTGTTCTGGTGGAATGAAAACTTTCTCTGAAATCCATGCTGAATGTGACTGTGAATATATTTTTACCCAACAGGTACCTTTTTTTTTTTAGCAGCCTTGTCCTTTAGGTTAAACTGTTCTTGTTCCCACCAGGTGTTTACAGCACCGATATATTCCTGAATTGCAAACATAGCTATCTCAGTCTTCAACGTCAGACTATCTGGTACGACTATATGTCTCCAGTCTCTCAGTCATATGCTCATTTCCCTGACAGCTCCTTTTCTGACTACCCCTCTTCAGGGTCGTTCACCAGATCAGAGATCCACCCTTGCTAGAATCAGTACTGATCCTTACTGGGATCAGCATTCTCAAGCAGAAATACACTAGCTGCTATACCCAGACCTCACACTGACTTCTTTATTTCTGACATCACATTGATGAGTCATAGCTATCTACCAGGGCTAATAAGGCTTTCTTGTAGTGAGGAGCCAATTGAGCACAGTACTCGAGGTGCACTCTAACCAGTGCTGAGGTTTTCCAGGTTTCTACTCGCAGAAAAATATCTGTAGTGTTTGTACACAGAGCATTTATGATAGTTTAAACCAGATTAGGCTCCAGGAAACCTCTTTATGATACCCCATACTATCCTTCCTCCTATCTGACACTTCATCCTTGAAACCAACCCATTGCTGTTTTCCCTTCAGCTGTTTCCTTGTTTGTTTTACTGTGCCTGTGCTATACCCCATTTTATCCAACAAAACAATTTCTCATGCAACACCGTATCGAATGCTTTACTGAAATCTAGATAGATTAGATCTACTGCATTTTCTTTGTCTAGAAAATCAATTATCATATGAAAGAAGGATACTGAGATAGTCTGAAACTCCGTGCCTCTCTATTTAACATTTAATCCTGTTTTACATTTACTTCCTTGTCTCTAATTATTCTGTCCTTAAGAATTACTCTGAAGACTTTGCATAGTCATGTCTACTAGTGATCCAAATGCCTTTGACCTTGGTTTGCAAGGACTGTATGCAGCGTGGCTCATAGATGTAAGATTCAGGTGCAAACAGCAGTGCTGTACTGTGATATGCAATCAGAAGAATCTGTGCATGGGGACTGCAACAGGGGGCTGAAAATAATGCAAGGCTAAAACCAGTAGAAATTCAGCAAGGTGTAAAAGGAGGCGTAATTATTTGCCTTATTCTCACATTGATATTTAAAACCCTGCCAGAGACAGGATTTTGTGTTGAAGAACTTCTAATCTGTTGTTGTACAGCTATTTTAGTGGTCTTCTAATGAGGATGAGCTTACTTTGTTTCCACCAAAGTGTACATTGCAGAAAGGGTTCTGGGGTGTGAGGGTTCTTGTACTATGAACCATCTGTAGATCTACAGACTGAATTACGTCCTTTTACCTATTCTGTCTTTTATGTCCCATCTACCATCTCCCAAAGAGAAATTCAGATGCAACGAAAGTATCTTCTGCACCATTGCTTGATATTTTGCTAACCGCTTCACATCCTGCAGAAGTACAGAACCAGTAATTGGTTTTGCAGGGGTAACACCTCAGAGAGAAATTACGTTATTTCCTTCTTCTCTTTTCTCTTGTTGCTCCTTCCAGCCCTGTGAAATATACTACCCTCATCATACTGAAGCTGCCATAAATGAAAGCCTGTCAATGTTGCCATTATGAGCCCTATTTTTAAACAGTTTATCATTCAAAGGCAAAGATTTGTTTTCTTTCATCACCATGCTGGGTGAAAAAGGTCAGGTTTGGGCTGCAGTCTAAAATACATTTCCTCTGAATGTTTTAGCATGAAGCTAAGTGTTGTTGAGCAAAGATGGGCCAACAAGGATCCAATATGAAGAGACATCACCACTTGATCCTGTGAAGCCAGGCACTCTGCTGAGGTGGAAACCTAAATCTAAAATACTGAATAATTGTCCTTTATGCTGCAAGGAGTCTTGACTGGATTCTCACAGTCAGGCTCCTTCAGACTTTGGGAGACACATGAATCAGATCTGTTTTTCTAATCTGTGCTCATAGAAAAAGAAATTATCTCAGCCCTTTTTAAAGCAGGCAGGAATAGCAGGAATTTCCAGGAACCTCAGAGAGACAAAGAGCAGAAACATGGTGTCAATAACTCTACATAAATTTAAACCTCTGAACAGGCTTTTGGATTCTACTGGGATGAACAGGGAAGTAATACTGAAGGGAGAGAGATCCAAGAATGAAAGAGAAATTTGACCTGCGTCGTAGACAGATGATCTGTTGGGAGAAGAGTAAATGTAGGGTAGCACAATGGCAGTTAACCTCCCTGCGTCCAGATTTGTCATCCATAAAATGATAGTAACGATACTCGCCTTTGTGAAGCACTTTGAGATCTGAGGTGGAAAAGCAAAGTACAGAGACAGATGCTGTTATTTCAAGGGAATAGCAGGGGTTCATAGATCCAGATTTGCAAAATAGATAAATATTGTGGGAAGGACTGTGGAGGTCAGTTGTATCCTATAGTTTATTGTAGCTTTAATAATGTTGGCGGCTTTGCTATTCAAGTGCAGTATTGCAGGTAATTACCCTGTTGCTTCCTAACTATCAGGATGGAGATAAGAAACTGTTTTGCAGGAAGAACATGATTGGAGCCAAATAATCTGGTACGGAACAATTAACAAACTCATGGCTTTTCTGCAGTTCTCCTAGAAATATTTCCATAGATACTTGTTTGTTTAGAGGATTCACCAGTTTCCTCAGACAGCAGTGAGGTTGTGGAAACTACTCTTCCTTCTCAAAGATATCTACATTCTTCTCCGCTGTGGATGTCAAATGTAATGTGATTCCTGAGCGGTCTGTACCCATATTTACTTCTTACACATCAGTCTCAGCCTGGCTCAGGGTATAGTTCTGAGGTAGGCACAGACTCATCCCTTAACACCTGCTGCTTCCAGGGGTCATGCATGACTTTACAGGATGCCTCCTTTCATCTTCCCATGCATTCTTTACCAGTGTTTACTGAAGGAAATCAGAGTGAAATACAGCAGAGCAGATTAATATCCATCATGAAGGGATGTGGGGAATATGCGATCACATTGCCTTCTTTGTGGAACAGGAGAGGGAAAACAAAGCGAAAGGTGCATGCATCAGAGGGATGTGGAAATATCACAGGGGATTGTCATCTGAAGGGTATCACTGAGGACAGACAACAGCTAAAGCCAAGCAAGGCATGCATGCCAGGTAACCAGAGCTCCTGAAAGCTGCCAGGCTGATGGCCCCATGGTCATATCCCAGCCCTTATGGCTCAGAGAGCATTGTAGATGTTTACATGGCTGAAATTAGGAAAAGTTTTCAACTGAATAAACTCTCGAATTCATCCACAGTGAGATAAACTGTCTCCTCTATCACGTGTGTGTGGTGACAGCCTGGCAAATCAGTTTAGTGACCCTACATCGCCATCTCTCATGCAGAAGGGACGAACTGAGGGGATGAGGAGGGGGAGCACGCAGCCGTCACCCACGGCCACCTCCACTGATCACCCACTGTCCTGTTGACCTCAGTGCAGGGCCCTCGCCTGCAAATTGCCACCTATTGCCTGCACAATCACGGACATTTCGAGCAGCTTTGAATACCCCCATCTGGATAATAACAGAGCGGGAGCTTCAGGCCAGGCCATCCAGCTGAGCTAAGTACAGACCTGAGGAGCTGTGCTGAGGAGAGCGGCTCTCTGGCAGCATGCAATCACCCACAGGTCAGCCTGTTGATTCAGGAAGCAGCTCCTTCCCTCCATCTGCCTCAAATCCCTGCAGACACTGCAGGTCAGGCTGGACGGAGCTCAGAGCACCTGATCAGCTGTAGGTGTTTCTGTTCACTGTGGGGGAATTGGACCAGATAGCCTTTAAAGGTCCCTTTTAACTCAAAACGATTCTATGATTCCCCTCACTCCCTTTCTTCTCTCATGTTTTGCTTAAGCAACAAAGAAACCCCTGGGATGAAATGCATACCGTTCCCATACATTTTGTATTGCTCTCTTCAGGGCCTTCTCCCCACATTCAAACTGAACATTGCAAAAGCCAGTCTGCTGGCTGGAACAAACACAAATCACTCCAAGAAAGGTATGATAAATCAAGCTCACATTGCTGCTATACTGTGGTCTGGATGAGGGGAGCTATCTTCCATCCCGGATGGTGTTAGCTGGACGTTTTTATGTACCAATTACAAGAGGTTCATGAACACTGAGCAGAGACATTAATGTAAAGCCTAAGGGTGACTTGCTGAAACCATAGCTAAAGCAGTTCCACACTGTGTCCAAGAAACATCTGCCTGATCTCCTGCATTTGTGGAATCACTTTTCAGATCAGAAAGACATTTTGGGATTATTTTCTTTCATTGGTAAAGCAGTTTGGGTAACACTGCAACTTTTTTTTGGCAATTTTCTATTTGCTTCACTGAATCCTTCTGAGAGGCTGGAGGGGGGGATTCAGAAACTTCGTTTTGGCATCAAACTTGTTACTTGCATCTCAGTGTTTCATTTTGTGCTTTTCAAGCAAAATATTTTGATCTTTCCATTGTACGTTTGGTTTAGTGTGAAATGACCTTACATTTAATTTGTATAAGTTGTGCTCAAAACCCCATCTATCACCTGTTACAAAGGGGCAAAAAGTGTCTTGATCAAACTAAGACGATATTTTTTCTTTAACTTTCGGCTGGAAAACAACTAGTCAAAAACAATACAGAAAAGCAGTGTTACTGCTAGTGAACCGAACATTCAATTACCTGAAAAGCTGTTATTCTCATTTCAGTATCGGGTCTTGACCACAGAGGGTGGTTAGTGTGCAGCACTGCAGTACACACAGCCCAACCTGCTGCCAGATGACTCCCCCAGATGGATCCCCTCCATTGAGGACAATATAAGTCAGACATTAGAAGGTAAGCATTCCCAACTGAAGGTGGAATCGAATTCAGCCCACTTTCCTTAGCTCACCTAAGGTCTGAGCTGCCATCTGGCCATACCTATTTCTCTTCTCTGGCTCTCAGGAGCTCTGGACCAACACTGTACCAAATCAGAACCATTCCCCATGTGGGAGACTGGCTCGGGAAGGTCATAGAAATGTAGGGTATGTTTCCACGTAGCTCCACTTATGGTAGCTCTACCATACCTTGAGGAGCACACAATGTATACCCACATGCTAGGGCCTTTCTCTGAGTTGGGCATGGACTTGCTCTGATGCAGCAGGCTGAGAATAGACTCTAGGGAAGATGTCCCTGACTCAAATGCTGCTGTCATTGCCAGGGTCATTCTGTGAGCTCAAAGATGGATCCTAGACTTGCTGCTGCATCTGAGTATCATCTTCTGCAGTAGGAGAAATTTAATACTGCACCTCTATGAGTGTGAGAAGATGAAGCTTTATAAATTTCTTAGTCTGTTTCTCTGGCCAAACAATTTGTGCACATGCTTGAAACCTTCCTGCCTCTGTCTCATCTCATTTTGTGCTCCACCTTGTCTTTGGGATGAAACCTTAGACCCATCAGATTCTGTCATCCAGAATGAGGTTTGACAGTAACCATAAAACCTCCCTGGGGAAAGTGTGAGTGCAAGCAGCTGCTGAAGCCACAACAGTGGGACTGTGTGGCAGTTCACATATCTGGCCAGTGTGCTGTCAACATATCACCCTTCCAGATACACAAGCGATGCTCTTTTGTTGACCTGGCTGATGCACCACCACTGCATCTCTCCAGCACAGCTCAGTGCTTAGGGGAATGCAGGGAGGCAGCTGCAGAAGTCCCTGTACAGCAGCCTATCCAGATTCTGTTCTCTCAACAGCAGCAGAGTCTGTGGGAAGCCGGAGTGGAGGTTATCTTCTGTGGCTGCTACATGGCTGCATCGTCCCCATCTGGCTCAGATGTTAGCCGGCCACTAGGGAGCAGCTCTTTTGCTACTGTGATAGGAGTGTGATCTTTGCTTTTTCCAGTAGCTTGATTTGGCTTACCCAGGGAAATCACGGCAAGTGCATTGTGCCAAGTCTTGATCCCAGTGAAGTCAGTGACATGGCTCCAGTTGACCTCAGTGGGACCATGATTTCAGCAGCACCATGTAATTCCTATAGGCTTCTTGCACAGTTTATGAAGCATATGTGCTCTCTCTCTTTGCATGCTTATTTGACTTTCACACTCTTGATGGAAATGTGTCTTTATAAATTTACAAATAGCACAGCAGCTGTGTGTTTATATAACCTCATTTGAGGGCCACATGTATTCTCACCCTTGTGCTATTAATATTTATACTGTCACAACCACATACACACAAATACCTTGCACACATACACATGCATGCTGTGGAACAGTACGGAAAATAGATTAAAAACACTTCTTAGTCATGCCCTTTAAAACAAAAACAAAAACAGAAAGGCAGAAGTAGATTCTTGAATGACATTACGAAGGAGCTTTTTATTAGATCCTGGTGATTTTGTGCAAATTCCTGTGCTGTTACACCCATAGCTCCTGCACAGCAACACCTCTCCCTGATTTGAAGTCATCAAGTTGCAAAAGTTTAACGCAACAAAGTCAGATGTTTCAGCCAGTCAGGAGACAGACAATTAATAGGGCACACAGGACCTTGAGCACTGCAGGCTATTGATGACAGGGCAAGTGACTCCAGCTGCTGGTGGTGCTCCCCAACCAGCGCAAGCATCATTGTTCAGAAGGCCACAATGAAGCTGGTGAACAGCACTTGGCGGAAATTATTCTTCAGTAAAAATGCAGAATCAGGCTGGTTTAGTCAATCTGCAAATTACTCAACTTGCTTCAAATGCAATCAGGAAAAGAAAAACGGCCAAAAATACAGCCTGGATGCTTTATTTTGATGATCTCAGATGAAATATTTTCTCAGCCTGAAAAATATATATATATAAACCAACAAAACTTTAGCATTTTTGATTTTACCTCCACTTCATTTTTGGTATCCCAAAAGACTAAAACAACTTGCCCCATACTAAATATTAATTATTTCTTGCTTAGGTAGAGAAAAAGGCTAGAAATTATCGTTTAAGAGTGGCTAGGTGTGATTTCTTCTCTTTCCCACCCTCCAACCTGACTGAATTTCCCATTCAGTCAAATGTAGGGAGACTAATCTAACCTTTATTTAAATGTCCTAGGAGCAAAGAGCAAACACATGAAAGTGCAAGTAAGATGGTCTGTGTGCACTCATTTGCACAGTGTGCACACGAGGCAAAGAGCAAGCAGCCTTGCTAGGTCCCCTCCCTTCTTTTTGCAAGGAAACTTTGCTATGAGACCACATGGCCACTCTGATGCCAGCAAGTTCCCTGCAGATGGAGAGAGCAAATAAAAATGTGCATATTTACATTATGCATGCAGATTAGATAGTGTGCATTCCTCACAGCCTGTCCCTGAAACACCCTCCAAGAGGAGTGTGGGGGAGAATGCAAAGTTGAGTCCAACTCTGTTCTCCCATTGTCTCCCACACTCAAGCTCTTAACCATGTACCCTGGCTGATTAACCCCTTCCAGCACCCTTGGTCATGGATAAAACTGCCAGTGCCTGGTGTTCTCTACCTTAGTGCAATAAGTGGAAGCTGTTTTTTTTGTTAAAGCACTGCTGAACTCAACAGACAGCAGTAGTGTCTGCAGGAGGGCAGTGGTACTGGTGGGGAAATTAATTACTGTGTTTCTTAACCTTGGAATCTCATCCCTGAAGGTCCTTCCAAGCACTCCTCCTCAGCAACCACAGCCTGCTCCCTCTCAGATATGGTTTCACCCTCTCTCTGGTTGCCTCTCTCCAGTGCCCATTCTTCCCCCAGCCTCACCTCCTTATGTGCTTATGACCTAGAGCTGTGTGTTACCTGCTGAGTGCAAGTGGCTGCTTATGTCCCTTCCCATGGACATCCTACTTTGAGTTTGGTGAAGGGAAAAGCAGGCTGTTGGTGGGAGCGAGGAGCAAGTCAGCAGTGGACCACTTAGTATCTGCCCTGGGGAAGGTCAGGTGGAGCTTCTTTGAAAGTACATGTGCAGAAAGCAGTATCATCCCCACCTCCCCCCATACTGTGTTGGGTGATGCTTAAGCTCAAAAGCTGTTGGTTTTTGCTGGGCTGTGCACTGAATGCCTGCCCTTTCACAGTGGAACTACCAAAGGAAATCATCAGCTTGCTCTCTGACTCCCTTCCTTAATGGGCCTGGGGCTTCTCTTTCTCCACAGCTAGACATCTGCACCTACAAACATCTACAAGGAAAGAGGTCCAGGGTTATACTTCACTGTCAGAACCACGGTAGCAAGAACCTCTGGGCAATTAGAGATCATCACTTGGGCCATGAGGAATCACCCTGCTAGGTGCACACACTCCTGCTCTCATCTGTATCTCCTCTCTCATGCTGCAGCATTCATGTTTGCCCTTCCAAATGAGGTTCCTCAGGGCATTTGTTCTTCTTGCTCTTCACGCTCACTCACACATGCTTCCCTCGCCCTCCCACACAGCTCAGCATTGCAACTCTCTATTAGTAAGTTATGCCCCATTTCTCTCCAGGAAATCCTTGCCGGGCTCCGCCAGCTGCCACCTCACTGACAGATGTTCCGCTCAGGCCCACTCCATCATTTTTACATAGTGGCAGCCTGGTTAAATATTTCACGCCTCGCTTCAAATTTGTTGTGCTCCCAGTCACAGGGAATAGCATTGCCAGCTCCAACATGGGTCATGCATGACCCTGAGGTGCCGATCCCTGAACTCTTTCTGGTCTTTCTTGCAGGTGGGGCACAACGCTGTGCTTGGGAAGATGCTTTACTTTGAAATAAGGCTGAGCTACAAGGAAAAATGCCTGCACAAGAGCTTTGCAGAATATAAGGTATGGAAGAATGAGAGATTCATGGCATCTCTTAGGCAGATGAATAAATTACACTTTTTGATATATTTTCAAAGGTGTAGTTTGGCAATTTATATCCATGAAATGTAAATGCCTCTGACTTCTGCCATATAAAGAAATCAACAGAAAAGCATGAGGCTATTAAGCACTGCAGAATGTGATATGACCACAAAAAAAAAAGAAGAGTTGATTCTGGGATGGAGCCCTTCCATACAAGAAAGACACTGAGAGCCTGGAGCACATCTAGAGAAGGGCAGCAAAGCTGTGAAGGGTCTGGAGCACAAGTCTTATGGGCAGCAGCTGAAGGAACTGGGGTGGTTCACTCTAGAGAAGAGGAGGCTCAGGGGAGACCTGATTGCTCTCTATAACTGCATGAAAGGAGGCTGTAGCAAAGTGAGGGTTGGCCTCTGCTCACATGTAACAGTGATAGGACAAGAGGTGAGGGCCTCAAGTTGTGCCACGGGAGGTTCAGGTTAGACATTAGGAAAAAATTATTCTCCTAAAGAGTGGTGATACACTGTCACAGGCTGCACAGGGAGGTGATGGAGTCACCATCCCTGGAGGTGCTCAAGAACTGTGGGGATGTGGTGCTGAGGGACGTGGTCAGTGGGCATGGTGGGGGTGGGCTGGGGTTGGACTGGGTGATCTTAGAGGTCTTTTTCAACCTTAGTGATCCTATAGCTTTAAAGGGATGTAAGATTTATTGAGGACAGTGCAGGTTTTAGAGATTACAAAAAGTGAGTCTTCAGGTATGGTGCCATCTCAGCTCCTACTGACAGGCTTTATAATGTTCTTATTGCTGTGAGAGCAATGGTAGCAGAGTAAATGAAATACGACTTAAAATCATAAGGAAGCTGAAACAATTTCCTTGTTTCATGTTGCACATTTACCGTCTCTCCTTCAAAGATCTTGCACATAGCTATTTTATTCTGTTCTAAATTGACTCTCACCACTTTCACCAGCATTATAACTGGATGCTTCCAGTATTACACCAAGGAACGTGACTAACATCTCTTACAGGTTGTTTGTGACAGTTCTTCCTTCTCAGGAAAGATATTATGGGCTGGACCAAAGCAGCTGTTTCTGACACTGATAGCTCATATGACTGTGTGAGATTAAAATTGTAGTGAAGGGGGGAAAAAAAAGGAAGCAGCCTATTTAAGGTCCCAAATCAACCTCTAAACATCTGTGAAGACTTAAAATTTGCAAATTACATTTTTAAAGAGCATCCAGCTCTCATTCATGAAGCAGTATACAATATAGCGCATTCGGAGCTTTGCAGCCCCGTTTACATTAGAGTTCCATCACAGTTATTTTCAAGCACCGTAACTCGGCAGGTCAATCCCAGTCCTGTTGAGCTCTTTGAAGGTGAAGTGGACCAGTTCCCAGAATGGCTAGCAGAAAGTAAAACAATCAATCAGCCTATTGCTGTTCTATGGTATATGAAAATGTGATAATGACCTCAGGTTTTACCGTAGAAAGGGAGCTGCTGGTGCACTGTGTGAGTGAGGTTGACAGATCACCACATTTACAGCACCTTAAATGCAGATCTGCAGTAATTTTAAAACAAATACTAAAGATGGAGGAAAATAGTAAAGTCAACGTGGCACAAAGTAGCACACAAGTGTTGTGAATGAAAGCTTCAAAGGGTACTAAAGTGCCATTGATTACCTTTGAGAGGATCTTAAAGATCTCAAGTCTCAATAAAGGACTTAGACATACACGGTAATGTGAAACCATCTTCTCTACATTTCCAATAATCACTTCTTCTCCAGTAGATGAATTCAGACATAAGCATCCTTTCAGGAGTTTCTAACTAAAGGTACACAAGGAAATCACAAAAAGTTACATTCCTGTTAAGTTCAACAGTATTATGCCCTTAGAAGAGCCTCCAATGTTCACCTTCACTTTGGCAGCCAAGATTTTAAGGGGGATTAACATGCTTAGTCTTTCTGATGGCTAAATATCTTGCCTATCTGGTAATCCAATCAGAATTCAGAGGTGGCAATAAGATGCCTCATCACCTTTCTCTATATCTTTATTGTACCTCATACCATGGCTTGTTTTATAGAAATAGAATCTAATAAACTAAGATCATATACTTTCAGGGAGAGGAGAGGAGGAGAAAATTACACGTTTGGTTGATAATGATAACAAGATTGCCGTATGAAGCATTTGAATAGATACTGACTGTCATTTTGAGGAGGAATTTAGAACAAAGCAGGATAAGCGTGGTGTGGATGAAGCAGATTCAAACCTGACAGACTGCAAAATGGAGATGGGGAATGAAAAGGGGAATCGTTCAGTGTTTTCTCCAAGGACCTCCAGCTCTCTTGAAACTCAGTGACCTCTAGAAGCAGAAATCCATGGGTGATTTTAATCTAGAAGATGAACTCACTGTCCTCTAAGGCAACAGCTTGAAGAGAGAGAGAAGGAAGAAGAACAAGAGTGAGCTGGTATTAACTGCAGGCAGGTATCTGTGCTGGAGTACTGCATCATGTGTTGGTCATCATGGTTCAAGGAAGCTGTTGGGAAATAAAGGGTGCTTCAGAAAAGCTGCAGTAATCATTCCAAAGATAGGAAATGTTGCCTTTGACTCCAAGACCTTTATCCTGGTACCTTACCAAAGATGAGCTGATGGGCTGACTTTGTCGGTTTGGAAATGCTGGGAACACATATGTGGCAATAAGATCCTCAGCCTGGAAGACAAAAACAGTGAACTACAGTGGCTTGAAATAAGTGCTAAAGGACGTGCACAAATTTTACAGTGAAAGTGATTAAGTACTGGAGCTTTTTGTAAAGACTGTGGTGGATTCACAACCATTTGTGATTATTACATCAAGATCTAACGGACTTTTACAATGTTCTTTACTTCAGAGAATTGATTCATGGAAAATTGTGTAGTACAGAGGCCAAACTGAATGGTCATACTGACAACTTCTGTCTTCGTAATCTCAGAACCTGAGGAAAAGGATTTCACTGAGGGATGCTGTCATGCAGAAAATCTCGGCAGAAGTCTTCCATTGTCAAATCCTCCAAGGAGTGAATCACATTCATTTCACTGGGGAGGATGGAGACAGTGAAATCTTGAATACCTTGTCCAGTGGAGTTTATGGCAGGAGCAGAAGCTACAAGCCTAAAGAGTTTTGTGCAGCTACCATAAAGCATCTTTCTACCATCATCTCACATTTCTTCAGTACTACCTTTGTTGTTGTTTCAACCCTTGAGCCATTTTTCTCATTTCTTTTTGATTCTTTGGGCTTGTTTTAAGCTTGCTGAGTGATGATGATTCCAGGCATGGCTTTCCAGGGAGTTTGAGTAAGAAGAAATGACAGCAAGGCATATTCTGGGAGCACAGCCCTCTAAGTGCACAGGGGCGGGCTTCCTTGTGAGGGTAAAACTGGTGCCAGAACCCCATCCTCACTCCTTCTGTGCCAGTACCTGCATGCTGTTAGCACGCAACCTGCAGCACTCAGACAGGGAGCAGCTTGTGTTTGCAGAGACCTCCAAATAGGGCAGCCTGGAAATGTCACAACTCCTTACCTTTGCAGCCAGCTCTTAGGAATTGCAGGAAGAAGCTCTGTCAGGCCATGGGCTGCAGTATGGAGATGCTGTCATGCAGGAAATCTTGGCAGAAGTCTTCCATTGTTGAGTCCTCTCCCAGCACCACACAACCAGCCCAGTCAAGTGAGTGACAGCTACTAACAGGCCATCTCCCTGCCTGGACCAGGTCCAAGTCATGGAGCCAATGCTTGCCAGCGCCGTGCTGCATTACCTAGGGAGAGCTGGACAGGTGGCATGGGCTGGAAGCCAAGGAAAAGCAGTTCATTCCTGGAGAGCAATCTTCCATCCGAGGCAGCACACGGCTCAGACTTGAAATTCAGAGGAATTTGATTAACTTGTTCTGTTTTGTCTGGATTGCACTTTTCTTCTTTTTTCCTTTTTGCACATGGCTTCTGGCTTCCTTTCCTGCGGTGAGCACTGAAACTGCATCACAAAAGCTTCATCATTTCCTAGCTTGTTATTTTAGTCTTTTAGCACTATATGACTGCTGGTGCACCTCTAGCCATGGTGGAAATGGGAAGAAACAACCAGCAGCTCCTTAGATCATGTAAAAAGACCTGCAGTGCAAAAATGCCTTTCTGCCAGCAGCCATCCCCACCTGCATTCCCACACTTCTCCAGCAACGTAGGGATGCTACCATGAGATAAGAGATTTACTCGAGGTCTTCTTTAAGTTCAGGAAGATTATTTGCAACAGAAGATATTTTCCAGAGTGCATGACCGCACAGTGGTAGGAGGGAGAGAGTTTCCTTGAGAGGTCCCTATACCCTTCCATGCATTTCCCATTCCTTACTAATTGTTCCTCTGCAGGTCTGTCCTACCCAACCCTGCTTAGCTGGTAGCTGCTGAAGGGATCAAAACACAAGGTATGGCAGCTGCATGCATCCAGTGGAAAAAAAAAACAACCCTACATGCACAAGCCTAAAAGAGAGAGAGAAGGGGAGAAGGCACATTAAAGAAAAGACAACATTTGCAGCAGGCTGATGTGTCCTTGACCAAAGGAGACATCAAAGACAGCTTCAGTGATTTACTCTCTGACAGGCCAGCATCTCCGTGATTCACGGAGCTAATCAATTAGGTGATACATTCCCCCTCCCCACCACCTCTTTATTTTTAACAGTTTCTTGCCAAGTGTGGAAATGCTCCAGAACTGAATGGGCACCAGCATCCAGACCGTGCTGCAAGAGCTGAGCTGAGCATCCCTGCAGGTCTGAAGGGAGATCAGGGCACTGCCAAAGGGGATTTGTCATGGGGAATAGGGGCATCTACCCCCACTGGTAGTGGATTCCACATTTTCCTAGGTCTTATGATATGGATGATGTTGTAGAGCCCTTGCATTTAACTGGACTTATGTCTATCTCTGCCTCCCAGATTCTGTGCCACGTGAAAGCTTTAAAAGCCTTCCAGCACTTGAGTCCTTAAGCCACATGCAAACAGAGCCTTGCCCCTCTGATACAGACGTCCTCCTGAACATATATATGTACTCCTGCAGGCAGTAAAAGAGACCCTTTCTTAGTCTTGGAGGTTAAACCCAAAGTGACCCTTAGCAATCCCTCCATTACATTCAGGAGTGCAGATTTATGCATAAACAAAAAGAAAAGGTGAACACAGAAAGGCACAGGCATCCTTTGTGCATGTGCATATTGATGTTCAGGTGCCCTGTCCACACTGCATGCATTTTACACGTGCTTGCATGTCAGCATGTATACTCCAACACAAATGTATGCACCAGCCTAATGCCAGTGACTTCTCTGCTGATTGCTAATGGGGAAAATATTAGTAAAAGCAGCTCTCCCATTGTCTGCCTCTTCTCAACCATTCCAGGTGGGATGCAGGAACATAAGGCATGATTTTACATCACAAACCGTCAGCATCTGCAGTAACAAAACCCTTCAGAGCCATTCCATTTTGAATCTTTGACATCCAATGATCAAAAATAAAACACAGGAATCCTGCATTTCCCAAACACCACCTTGTTTGATGGCAACACCAGTGTTGGCTGTTCTATTGCAAAACGAGAGACGCAGTCACAGTAGAGCAATTCTTGGTGAGGAGAGGGCTCTGGGAGGCACAGAGGCTGGGAAATGCATCACAGCAGGCTTCTGGGACTGCTAGCTGCAGCTGGCCAAGTACTGCGGAAAGCAGCTCATGTGCAGTGTTTGTGCTTCCTCCCTCCTAATGACAAGCTGCAGAAGTCTGGCTACAGTCTCATCTAGACGATGAGATCTTGAGATGGAAGCAGTTGTTGGGGTTCAGAGAATAACCCCCCACATATGGGATGTTCTGAAGCCCGTGGACAGAAATCGTTTCAGGGACACACATGGGGATGAAAACACTTTGAGTCACAGCCAGGGTGTGAACAAGGCAGTCAGCACTGGGATGCTGAGCCAGCCATATCAGCAGTTGCAGTGTTTAAAATTTCATTGAAGATAATATCACAAATCTCTATCCTTTGTGCCTGCAAGTCTTCTCTTCTGAACATGGCCACTGTTGTGCTTCCCCTGTGAATACATTTATGCTCAGCTCAAAGCAGCAGGAATGAGTCTGAGCAGGCACAAAGCACCAGGAGAAAGAAATAGTGCTGCTTTGATACAAATCCAGGTTCAGGATAAAGGTTCATTTACCTTTAAATGAAGATTTCTTCCCTGCTTTGCTCAATAGCTGTGACCTGTCCTGGTGCTTGATGGCAACTGTTTCAGGCTAAGTCTAGGTGAATGTTTCACTACTGATCTTTCTAGAGGAAGGAAGATGCTAACAAAAAAGAGAGGACTGGAGATCACCATCAGATAGAAATTTGGTAGAGAATTTGGGAATTAACACACATTTCAGTCTTGTTTAAGACCAGGCTCGATGGAGCCCTGGGTAGCCTGATATGCTGGGTGGAAACCAGCCCACGGTAGGGGCTTGGATCTCGATGATCTTGAAGGTCCCTTCCAGCCTAAGCAATTCAGTGATTGTAAGATCATGAGACATAGCATGGTTGCATAGCAAAGAAATGCTCCCTCTGGGTTCAGGCTGGAGATCTCTCTCATCTCACTCTGTCTCACAGGAATCAGAGAATGGAGGCATGAAGCTGACAGTGTTACCCCAGGATCCCCCCACGTAACACTGAGGATGCTCAGCACTCCCAGCTGAGCCCTGGCTCCTGGCTCCCTCCAAAAGCCTCCTGCGAAAACAGAGACATTGTTGAATATTCTCTGATTTGATCTGGATGAAATCTCTCATCAGATCCTGCTGCTCTTCATGGCAAAATACCCACAGGCAACAGAGTCCAATTTTTACCCGTTCAGCTTCAGGCATAAATTTGCTGTTTTCAAAGTGGAGACAGCATCAGATGGCAAAGCGAAGGGAAAAAAAAGAAGAAGGAAAAAAAAAAAAAAGCAGTCTTTCACCAGCTGTGAAAACTGCCCTTTTAATTTTCATGAAAAGATATGAGACGAGAACAAAAGAACTGTTCTGCTGGATGCTTCGTTCCTCACTGGTGTAATCGACAGCAAGTGTTCCCATTGAACTCTGAGGTGTCATTAGCTGCTGGGTCTGATTTTGGCTTCCCTCCTTTTCCCCTGGTGAATTACCTCCTTCAAGACATCACCTCCTAAATTCACATTCAATTTTGGGGGGCGAGTTCCGTCTGTTCTGCTTGTGACAGGAAAATGGTTTGTTCTTCTTGTCCTACCCAGGTTTCTCTGTTGTGGTAAATTCTCTACCTGTTTCTGTTACTCCACTTTGAGGCCTCCCTTCAGATGTTACTCTTTTCTGTTTTACATCTACCCCACATCTCATTAAAGCCGCGCATCCATCCAGATTTCTGCTCATTACAACAGGCAGAAAGCCCTGCTTATGGGAATGCAGTTATAATGAGGGCAAAGAGTATGGCTCAAAAACAACTTCTAATAGCTCATTAGCAAAAAAAAAAAAAGCTAGTCAGACACTGCTGTAGCTTCCTCATTGTTCCTCAAGATCTGAGAACCTTCCCCTTCCCAGCCTGTGGAAGTCAGCAACGTTTAGTCTTCAATATCAAGGCCAAGCTATCTTCTCTGAGGTCTGTCTCACAGCCCTAGAAGTGCCCTGGACTCCCGTGTCTTGTGATATTGTTTGCAGATTTCATGAGTCACTTAACATGGTTGCTTGGTGCTCATTTATCACCCCCTCTACATCTGGGAAGTCATGAGGGGGGCCAGTACTGCACTCTGACAACCAACTGATGCTCCCTGCTTCCTCCCTCAACGTGGATCTGGTCCTGCCTGATGCTGTCCCTCTGACATCATGATGCTGGTTGTTGGTTTGGAGTGTCAGCCTGACATAGACTGGGTTAAATTCTGCGTCTGCTGGAGCACATTCAGAGGAGGGCCACAGAAATGAGTGGAGGGATGGAACAAGTCCCCTACGAGAACACTGAGAGCTGGGGCTATGCAGCCTGGAGGAGAGAAGGCTCTGGGGAGACCTGAGAGAGGCCTCTCAGTACCTAAAAGGGAACAGACTTACAATAAGGGCAGTGAAGCACTGACACAGGTTGCCCAGAGAGGTGGTGCTGCCCCATCCCTGCAGACACTCCAGGTCAGGTTGGATGGGGCTCTGAGCACCTGATCAGCAGCTGTAGGTGTCCCTGTTCAGTGCAGGGGAGTTGGACTAGATGGCCTTGTAAGGACCAAAAACTTATTCCTTAAATCCAATTTAAATCTCCCCTCTTTTAGTTTGATACCATTTCCCCTCGTTCCATCACAACAGACCCTGCTAAATAATCTGTCCTCTTCTTCGTTATAGACCCCCTTTAGACACAGAAAGGATGCCATCAGGTCTTTCTGGATTGTCTGGGCTTTACCCAACCCTTGTTCAACCAAAATGAGTAAACACTAAGTAAAAATTAAGCATGGACCTTAGGATTTATGTACTCATGTCATTGCAGTGCCACCTCTGGGGATGAAGCAATTTACACTGTAAAATATCAGTGTACTAAAAGCTTAGGAGGAGCTTCATGGAATTGACAGCTCTGTTCATGTTTTCTGATCAGCCACTCACAGCACCTATCAGAGAGAGAGACTTCATCGTCAGTGGTATTTAATGTTGAACTTCAGCTCCATTGAGTGCAAGCTTAAAGCGTAACATTTTGACAGCCTCACAAGATGCTGTCTGAGCTGACACAGAAGAGGACTCTTCTGAACTGGTGATGTCTGGCCTTCAAAGGACAGATTAATGATTACCCACAGCCAGACAGTGCTCTATCCCTGGGGACAGAGGTGTTGGTCTCATCCAATGGGACTAAACCCTACTGCAGCTTCAGGACAATTTAGGAGCTGTTTGCTTCAACACCTTCATGCGTCTGGCAGTGCTGCCCAGCTGGAGATAAGCAGGTATCAACCCCCTGGAGGAATATGCTCCTCAGTCAAACTATATTTGAAAGCATTTTATTTTTAGCCTGTCATTCATAATATCTCTTGTGCACGTCATGGTGACTCATGCTTTGTTCCTCCTTACCCAAACGGGTGCCTGCAGAGACAACGTGATTCCTTGTTTAATGCATGGTCTCTCTGTTTGAGGGCTTGTTGTTTCAGTGATGCCTGGAAGCAGCAAGGGTTGCTTCTCAGCCGAGCAGTTTTATGCTGAGAGAGTTTGCAGAAGTGTCCTTTTGTGGTTCTTTTTCCCCATAAGAAATGTGGTTTAAGTAAAATGCAGACGTGGTGAATGCATATGCTCTGGTCACATCCATCTGAAACAGAAAAGGCCATCAAATGGAAAAGCAGCTGTTAATGCAGAAGAGACCATCCTGTGCATCACGTTGTGCTTCTCACATCCCTGCCAACCCCTTCACAGATGTTCAGCCTGGATGATTTCCCAGAACATCTGTGCCACATCCTCTACCTGCTGCAAGCCACAAAACGCCTCCCTGCAAGACCTCCTCGTAAACCTCAGACCCTGTGTAGAAAACACAAAACCTTCAAAATGGTACAGCATTACAGAGAAAAAATAATAGTGGAGATCAAAGGCAAAGAAAGGAGCAAACAGTTCCTAATAGTTGCCTCATTCTTTCTGTGCGGACTGGTACTGGCTTTTCCAAATGCATAGCTATGGCACTGAGCTCACAGCACTGCTTTTTGTTTCCCTGGAGCTCACGGCTCACCTCAGCTTTCTCTGATCCCTCCAGTGAGCTATTAGAGCACCAACTGTTGGGAGGTTGTTTTAGCAACAGTTTGAAAAGTGATTTTTTATGAGCTGTTTATTACTCTCTCAGATTTATGATGTTCCATTCAGACCGATTATGTGAAATAATAATAATAATAAAAAAAATCTCTAACAAAACATGAACTAAAACCCAAAAAAGGAAGTTTCTAAAGAAAATATGGACCAGAGTTACACTTCCTTTGTTTTAATTTTTTCCCCCTACGCTTTTGGAATAAATGTTAGAATTAATTTAAGTCAACATTGTCAGAAGCAATAGTTGGTCTTTAATATTTCAAACTTCAGGCATCTATCTACATGAAGGTTCCTGTGAATGAATTTGGTTGTAGAATGAGATATATGAATCTGTGTAGGAATCCAGGCTGCTCTTAGCAATAAAAAAGGATGTACTGTGAGCAGCAAAAGGTTTTTCAACTGTTAAACTTTCTCTAAGTATGATTGTGCTGGTGGAGATCTCTCCATAGCCTGAACCTGCACCAAGCAGAGCTTGTGGGAAGGATTTATTCTGCATGGATCTTGGGCTATACGAATTAATATCACATCACTCTGATAAGAAAAACTCAGCTAGATGTGAAAGGGGAATTCTTCCGCCAACAGCACTGATCTCTGTGCTTGTACTTTGGATGAAAGATGGTCTGTTGACAAATTAGGGTGTTTTTTTTCCCCTTCTTTACCCTGTATTTTCCTTTAACAATCTCAGCTGAAGATCAGAGCCCTCTGTCCAGCAAGAAGGGAGTTATCCCGTTGCTAATGCCAGCACTGTTGATTGCAAAAAAAGGTTCTGGGAATTGCCAGAGCCAGCCCTGGGAAATCCAGCGAGACTGAAGGTTGGCCACCTGGCTGAATGGTTCAGCTTTCCCCTGACAGTTAATGAGATTAAATCCCAGGAGAATTCTCTGGCAATTACGGTGGATGTTGGGAATTTGGCTCCCATGCAGCAAGGAGATGAGAGGGAATGGCCCCAGGCTGTGCCAGGGGAGTGTGTTCAGTTTGAATACTAGGAACATTTCTTCTCTAAAGAGAAGTGGCACAGCTGCTCAGGGGAGTGTTGGAGTCACCATCCCTGGAGGTGTTCAAGAACTGTGGGGATGTGGCACTGAGGGACGTGGTCAGTGGGCACTATTGGTGGTGGTAAGTGGATCACTGGACCAGATCTTAGAGGTCGTTTCCAACCGTAATGGTTCTGTGATTTTGTGAGCAGTGCTGACCCAAGCAGCCCCTTCTAATGAGGAGGTAGCGAGTTTTTGAGGAAGGAAATGTTCCCCTGCTGTGGGAGCACCAATATGGCCCGGCCCTGGCACGTCACTGCTGAGAGCTTTTCATGCTTCTTTTAGGGGCTGTCCATTGACTGAAGTGGCTGCTGAGAACAAGCTCTCCCTCAACCCATAAAAACAGTTCCTCTCAGGTTGAGCTGTGACATCAGGATTGAATTAAAGATCCTCAGTCTCCACGGTAATTAATACCCATTCATCAGCTTTAAAAATCACCTGTGTGTAATAAATGCATGAAGTTAAACATCTTGCTGTTGTGCCTCTGCTGGTTGTCACCGAGGCAGGACAATTTATGACGCCTTTCCTGAGCATCCTGTCAAGGACTCGTGCATGTCGTTCCTCCAAAGGCCAGATGCAGCCAGAAGAAGATGAGAATTCAGCAATCTGCCCTGCTGCCTTATTACCCTGCGTGATCATTTCCGATAAGTGTTCCTGTTTAATCATTTCCCTGCATTGAGCCCAGGGTTCTCTTATGTTTGTCTGTGTCATATTAATAAAGGTCCATCTGGGAGGACACTGGGGGTGGAAATGATTTGACCAAGGTTAAGTAACAATTGTACAAAATTGTTTTGACATTATGTTAATGTCTGCTCGTGCATTATCCCCAATTTAGAGTTAATCACCAAAATTACCATTGCATTTCCCAAAATCTAATGAAATAAGATTTGTTGAGGTGTGAATAATGCAGAAATTGAGAAGCATGCTGTCACTATTAAAAAATAAATAAATAAAACAAAACCAACAACCAGAAATAAGCTGCTGGCTTTAACTCTCTGAGTGCCCACAGAAGCTGAGATGGGTTCACAGATTAAATATACCACCTCAAAATTGTGCAGAACAGGGTCTGGGCAAAATGTGTGTGCACAGAGCATGGAGTCTCACTCCGTGTCTCAGCGCAGGGCCATGGGCAGACTTCCCATGTTAATAAATATAAATTGGTGCTTTAATGGTCAGTGGGTTCAATCATGGCTTGGATGTGCTAGGATGAACATAGCTGATCTGGGAAGATAAAGATGGAACACTGCTATCGTGGAAAAGCATTTAAAAAGAAAAGGAGTCATTATCATAAATTCATATAAAACCGCTATGGGTAAACGGTAGCATGTGGAACCAAAAGAGATGGAGGAGTCTGTTTGCTTCTCATGTTACGCCTGAACGAGTACAGGCAAAAAGAAGGACGAATAATGAGGAAGCATTGATGCTGCAGTGACTGGAGAGCCTGGTCCACAGCCCACTCATCGCTGATCTTCAAAATCCAGCTAACTCCTTTCTCACACAGAAGCTTCGTACACAAAGAACTCAAAGCGAAGGATGTCACAGTCTGTGCAGCTGGGGAGAGGATTTTAATAGATGTTTCTCTAGAAACTGGAAAATGGGAAATAACTGTGGGGCTGAATCAGTGCTTTAACCACAGGGAGAGAAAATACGGTAGTTAGGTCTAGAAGAGTATGTGCAAACAGCACACCTACAGGCTGACTGCTCTGAGATGGGAGTGGGGTGTAAGTGGAAGGGCAGGAGAGCCATTTGGAACTGGTGCAGGTGGGAAGAAAGGGAAAATATATGGCTGTGGCAATGGTGCACAAAGCTGCCCAAAGAGATGAAGGGCAAGAGGAGTGAAAAGAGCCCAAGGAAGGATGGAGGAGAGAAAGCTCAGACAATTGCTGCAGTTTTCCTTCAGAGCTGCCCCAGGCACAACTGGAAGTTGCAATGAATTACTTAGCGAGGAACACATTCTTATGTCAAGACTGAAGTAAAGGAAAGACAAAAATGACTCAATCAATTCTAAAAGCAGGTGTTTATCACTTCATGCTCCAAACAGGCAAACTCACTGGGTGAGGCAGTGAGGACCACATTTTCGATATAGAAAATTCCAATTTTCACATGCAAATCCAAACAGTCTGCATTTGCATCTAGTTCTCCTGAGGTTGTGTGTACAAAGATACAGCCAGTGAAGACCCAAACCGTCCCAGCACAGTAATTGCAGCCAGTTTTGTGGATAACAAGTACAATTTCAAGTGCGGAAGTAAGCTTGAGAAAGGCTGAAAACCTGATCCTCTGTATGCCTTGAAAAGCTACAGAATGGCTGCATTGTTGGCTTTAATAAATTCCCGGTGGATATTTCAGATCCTCCACAAAGTCCATCCACAAAATCCAGTTTTCAACTTCTTCACCTCCCAATCTCTCTGAAATGACCCTTGTCCTTCTAACCACTTTAGTGTTGGGACTTTTCCTGTGGCATCCAAATGAGGACATTCTGACTGACAGAGGTGAATCAAAAGATGCTTTTCTCTTTCAATTTTTACTCATTTTGCATAGTGTGATGGAGCCAAATAACTATCAGGACAAAATCGATAGCAGCTCCCAGAAATAGGAGAAAAGGCCCCAGGCATTCTGTACTTCATGTGTTGCTTGTGTAGCTTTATTTCAAAAGGAAAACTAATATACTGAATTATTCCATAAGCAATTAGAGTTCAAAATATACTCACTGCTACAATGACTGGAAAGGAGGTAAATTTTAGAAGCACTGGCAAAACAGGAATCCTTCCTCCCTGAAGTCTCTTGTCTTATGCATACCATGAGGAAAAAAGTACTGTGAGACAGAGGATACATCTTCTTCCAGTTAAAATGGCATTAATGCTGAGCTACGTGTGACAATGTCACCCTCTTGTATCTCGGAAGATAACTGCAAGGATAAGCCCTTTGAGGCTTACACTAATGGGCACATCAGTCTATCTGCAGCCAGTCTGGATCTTGGAAGAAAAAGAGTCCCAAGCCCATAGCAATTACTAGAGGTTGTATGTTAGCTAGGGGTCTGAAGAAGTAACCTCAGCAAAATAGAAGTCGTAACTATCCAGGAGACCTTAATCCAAATTTGGACCACAAACAGGAAGCAGGTGTAGTCCAGTAGATTTATTATTTGAACTCCTCTCATTTTCAGTGTCGCACAAAAACGATCACAGGACAACCAGATATGTTTTGTGAGCTCATAGTTACCTCCACCGGGGAAGACACCACCACCATATCTCAGATTAACTTTGTTTTCACAGATGCCTTTATTAACAGATAGCTTTCCATATTCACCCAAATCAAACTGCTCACTGGTTCTTAACAATCGCTAATTAGACAAGATTTAATACCAAGGGATTCTTTTGCCTTATCTTTGCCATAACCATTTTGCTTTTAATTGGAGAAGGCTTTGTGGACAGCCTGGTGCTAGCTCAGCCATGGTTTTTTGCCCTCCCCTCAGCACAGTCTCAGCACAATCTGCTTTAACAAGCGTTCAAAGGTCATCGGTACTTTTGTTTTCTTGCAGAAGCATCTGGGAGGTTACTAAGAAACTTAGCATGTCTCTAAGACTACGCTGCGATAGTATCTAACCCAAGATTGTACAATCAACATAACTTGTATAGTGTGCTTAGTAGTTACAAGCTCCACCTTCTATCTACAGTTGATCGCCTGTATGGCTGTCAGCAGCCAGGTACAGCATCTGTCTGCACAACCCCAAGCTTGTCAAGCCTCCAGACACAGAGCCTGTTTCAGCCTTGGCTTCCCTCTGGCAGAGCAGCCAGCCTTTGGGTTGCGTGGGTGACTTTGGCTCGTCTCTTCCCACAGAAAACAAATCAACCGCAAACTGGAACTCAGGCCAGCCGTGCTGAATGGTTAGCAAAATGTTCACTTAGCCCGAAGCTGGGATTTGTGTTGTCTGAGCCAAATTTCAAGAGAGGCAGCAACAGTTTCTCGTGTTGGGTGGATGCCAGCCAGGTTATGGAAGTTATGAGCAAGTGTTGAGGCCTGTCTCAGACCTCGATTTCAGGGATGCAGGCTTAGCAAAGTGGAAGCCAGGGAAATTTCATGTGTAGACCCCTGAGAGCTGAAACTACAGCCCTCACTGCTTTTCCTCCGTTGGGTTCTGGCTGTCAACTGAGGCTCATTTGCACATCACCTTAGGTTTGTGGAGAACTCCTGGACTTCTGAGACAGAAGTCATTCCATTTTAGCTTTGGATGATGGTGCTTTAGAAACCACATGTTCACCTGAGAAGCGCCAATGCTCACAGGTCTCCTTAGCTGTTTCTCCAGGTTTCTTTCCAAGTTTTCAGGCTTCTCCACAGACACTGGTCTGTTTTTGAAATGGTTTCCATCAGCATCAAATCTCAGAGCTGCCCGAACCACCATACAGTCCTCTCTACTCAGGGACTGAGTGATGCTTCAAAGCTCTGGGCTCTGACATTCTCTTCTATGCCCTGTTCTGCCTGGGGCATCCTTGACATTAATAATTTTCTGCCTGCATAGTCATGTTCTGCCTGATTTTGGAACTATAAAGCATTGAGCACCCTAAAACTATGGGAACACACGGTCTAGTGGAATTTACAGTTACAGGCCCCATACAAAAGCCAAAGGCCTTATGGCCAAGGCTGGCAAGTTGGATGGGAGAAGGGAGCTTGGAAGGCTTATTATTAGTCTTATGGTGAGTCCTGTTTTGTGATCAGTGTAGTTCTCTGCTCAGGGAGAAAAAAAACCAACAGATTGTTCCCAATATAAATCTAAGATCAACAATAAAAACCTCTTCATGTTGGATTTATTCATTCATTTTCCCTTGGTTCTCTTGCTTCAGACTTTCTAAACCAAAGAGCTGTGCTGCTTGGCTGACTGTGAGGGAAAGAGGTTAATACTGAAGATTACACAAGGTTCTGCAATTAGACAGTGTCTTTGTACCATAATGTAGGCGCCAAGATGACCTCAGAGGCCTTTTTTTGCTGTTGCAGAAACATATTGGACAAGTTTTCTCAGCAGCTGTGCATTAGTGTTCCATATTTAATGGGCTGATTATAAATTACAACAGCTACCCTAAGATCGTCCCATCACTCTGGATTTCTTCACGGCAACTTTCTTACTTTTTTTCCCTTGCCTCCAAGGGCTGCTTTGCAAATATGTGCCATTCGGTGGGAAAGCAGATGGGAGGATAATAAAAGTTATGTTTTATGGATTCATACGCAGACTGCTCTTTTTTTTTTTTTTTTCTGAAGAAGGAGAAAAGAGGAAGGAAAAAAAAACCAAGAGAAAAACTCGCCTCACATTTCTTTTCAGGAAAAGAAGTTTCAAGCTAGCAATGCGGGACTGACAGAAATGGGAAAGATGGAAGTGGGCATATCCAAAGATAGAGGAAGATGACTTTTCAGAGTCATCTCGATACAGATGGAGATTTTTATTAGCACTATTTTGTTGCACCTCGAGCCTTTTATTTATATTCTGGTTAATTCATCCCACCTGTACCATCTACCTCCTTGCAAATTCAGTGTATGGTATATTTCTGCTTGCTGGAGTCAACATCTCATGGAAGAAACAAGGAGAGAAGGAAATAGGGGAGAATCCCAGTCCTCTCAGCTGCCTGGGAGCAGCAAACACCTGCTTGGCTTAGCATGGGGCCCTGCAAGGAGGCCCAGCTGGTGGGCATTGGTCAATCACTTGCCCTCATTTCTTCAGCAAGCTTTAAAGACTCAACACATGCAAGTCTAAGTTTCAAGTTAGCTTAGGAAAGAGGGCTTTTCTGTTTGTCTTTTTTTGTTGTTGTTGTTGCTTTCTCCTGTGTCTAAAATCTAGTTGGCTTTGATTCCTCTTTAAACTGTTTCTTATGTGCTGTTTGTGACTTTTTTTTCTTTCCTCTTTTATTTTTGGGAACGCTTATGGGTGAAGGTTGTTGGTCTGGTGTGCATAACTAATGAAGGCTATATTTTGTTGAGATATATTTATTTTCCTTCCAGTTGTTTTCTAGGGGTAGCTGGAATTGTCCATATTTTCTTTATAGATGTGTGTTTCTGGTGTTGGTTTGTTTGTTCAGTGAGAAATAAATACCCTTTATTTTGGAGGAGGAGAAGTCCAATCACCTCAGCCCTGATTTTGTATCTGTAATGTCCTGCAATCAATGGGTCTCAGCCCCACTCAGTGTTGGGCCCCTAAAGCTTTTGAGTGGCATAATGGATCTTCCAAGAATTCATAGCTCTGTTTTCTCTCTTAACCTGTTAAGAAATCTTAGAAATGATCTGTGATCCTGGGAGTCATTAAGCAGCAGATTGAAAACGTGACCTGCAATTGGTTGTGAGTTAAGCTCAAAGGCTGAGTATTTTTGGCTGACTTCAGAGCTTTGGCTCTTACTCTTTTCTTTCTCTTTTCCCAACGCACACCTCCATCCCAAGAGATCCGGAGACTCCCAGCCCAATTTTAGACAGCTAAAACAAACTTACTTTATTTATTTATTTAATAATTGTGCTTTAGGTTTTCTGGAGCCTGAAACACAGCGGGAGGGCTAGGTTAATACAAACCAAAAACATGCTTGCTGATCTGGCCTTTCTGCTTAACGTGAACAAAATTCCTGCTAGGATGAGGTCAGTGGCATGCAGCACTTTGGAACTGACTGAGGTGTATTGGTATGAGAGCAGCTACCTGATCTTACGGACAGACATGGGTCTGGGTCTCCCCAGGCAGAACACTGAGAAGCCAAAGTCTGCAAGCTGATGATGAGTAAGCATATTTTGAAGCTGCTATTTGTTATGTGCAACCTGCTCTAAAACAGGCATAGCCCACAGGTGGTAAGAATGGCTTGCTCTCTGTTCAGAAGAAAATACGTAATTCCTAATGTTAGGAGGCTCTTCAGACCAATAGAGAAATGGATGTAACAAGATCCAACATCTCTGTTTATCTAACATTGATTTCCAATTGGGAAATGAGGTGAATGTTTTTAACAGTGCAATGATGTACCTCTGGAGCAGTTGCCTGAGGGATGTGGTAGGTTCTCTGCTACTGAAATCTGATATATCAAGTTCAGATCACTTTTCTGAAGGAGGTGTTCCAGCTCACCATGAAGGTCCTGAGTTCAGTGAAGGGCTACAGAGTGCATTTTTACATCCATAGGTAAGTGGGAGGTCAGATTAAATGATCGTATTAGTCTTATTTTTTTCATTTTCCAACCTTCTGAGTTGAAATCCTTGAGCACGTACTTCATAAGAGTCACATCTGAAAGACAAGGGAGGTTTTAAAGGCAAATATTACCTGCCAAACCCAATTATCAGAGCTGCAGTTGAAATTGATGTGTGCCCTTGCTCAGTCAGGAGCATTTGACCACTGATTATGGCAAAGGATGCATGTGCTGGGAGAAGGGAGAGAGCTGCAAGGAAAGGGCCTGCAGGTGCAGGAAACCTCCACTTTCTTCATATGGAGACAAGGCTGGAGAGCAATGTGAATTGCCTTTGGCTAAAGAGGTGTCTGCTTTTTGGAGAGGTGCCCAGGGAGCTGGTAAAGTCACCATCCCTGGAGGTGTTCAAAAAACATGGAGTTGTAGCACTGAGGGACATGGTTTAGTTGGCAGCATTGGTGGTAGGTAGGCTGTTGGAATTGATAATCTTAGAGGTCTTTTCCAACCTTAATGATTCTATGGTAATGTGCCTCAAAGCCTCTCCTAGGTCTCATATCACAGCAACTGCAGTGCAGGAGACACAAGGCAGGTCATCTCACCTCCAGGGCTTCCCTGCAATCCCTTCTAAGGCTGTGAGAGAAACCTTTGCTTCCCAATGTATAAAAGAGAGAGCTGGCAGCACCATGAAGCAGTGTTTGCAGCCAACCCTGCCTTGTATCTGATGCACTGCATGCGTACAGGTTATGAATAATTTCTTCCCTAAGAAATGAGCCTAGGTTAAAAATAGCCCCAGCCTTTAGCTGCTTGCTGCCTCCTTCCCGCTTGCTGAGGTCAGAGATCCGTCGAGGTGTTGGCAGTTAAGTATAAACGTGGAAATATGTAGAAGTTAATGCTGTCTGGTATCTCTTTGCCAGTGTGCGGAGCTCTGGGACAGCTGTGTGGCAGACGGTGGAGCGGTGTTCTCACCCTGGCCTGGAGGGGGACCGGTCTGTGAAGAGAACTAGAGATAATATGTCCATTACATAACCCTGCCTTGACTCTCTGCTGAGGCTGTTAACAAGGGGCTAACAACATGGTTTTGTGACATGGTGCCTTTCCAATTGTGGCTGGATTCAGAGATGGTACTTTAAAGCTGCTGCACAGAGGTACTGATCTTGCTGTACATGGAGGAGTCCCCTGGTGTAACACCATCCCTCTGTTACTGTCTGTGGCGAACTCGTAAAACAAGGTGTGTTTGGAAGGTACATGGTGACACTTCGACTTGTACATCCTTGATTCTCTTCTGTGGGATTAGATCTGCTGTGAGCATGCAAAGCTGGACAGGCTGCAAGCTTAGGGCCTTTCCTGCTCCAGCTGAATTATACTGATGCTTTCTCATTAATTCTCAGCTCAGGGCTTGCAGAGTTTGTCACCATATGAGAAGCAGGGTCACAGATGCATGGTAACAAACACAGGCTCCCTCCTCACCTGCTGACCAGAAGGACTCAGCAATAGCTTCAAACCGTAAGTAATGACATGTTCCTGCAGTTTGCAATGAGATAATCAGGATGAAGCCCAAAGGTATGGTTAAAACCATGCAGCTCACACTGCAGTGAAAGGGAAGAAAACAATCGGGTGTTTACTTACTGGGTTGTTAATGAAGTGATTTTGACTCTGACTAATCAAAGCCCTTGAGGTGGGTGGTGTTTTGCCTGAAGAAGACACAGAGACTTCTGGTCTCTGTGCTTGGAAGGAAGGAACTGCAGGAAGATCAGAAAGGATGCTGTGTTGTTGTATTGGTTTGGGAAGACTTGAGCATGACATTTGTTTCCCCTCTTCCCAGAGTGAAAACCTGTGTGGCCCCCTGCTTGTCAGACACATCTGTGCCTTTTCTGAGGTGCTGTCCTGCAGCATCCTTCATGTAGGTGCTCTCAGGTGCTGCCATTTCCACTCTTCTCAACCACCAGCCCTATATGTGCCTTAGGTCTCAGTCCTTCCTTGTCTTGTGGCTACACCTTGTCTGCTCCCGGCCTCAGCGACTCATTGTAAAAAATGATCCAGTTTTCAGAAAGCACAGGGTTCTGTGTCCTCCACTTAATTATTGTTTTATTTTAATAAGCAATTATGTTTCAGAGGCACCTCAGGGCTCCAGGCGTTAACCACTTATCACCTGCTGAGTGATTTAGAACTAGTGAAGCACATCCCATTTGCAGGTTGGAATAAGGCCTGAATCCTATCAGCAGACAAATGAGTTCAGAAATGCTCAGTGTTTGTAACTCATTGCTTAGGGATTCATCCCCAGGTCCTCAGAGAGAGGCTGATGGTGGGCTGGAGAGAGAGCTGTAGGGATGTCTGTTTCCCTTGCTGTTCTGATAAGGAGCAAAGGGCTCATTAGAGGCTGTGAAAGGGAGAAGACTGTTGGTTGTTCTTTAACATTTGCTTTGCCAAACATATTCCAGTCTCTCTCAGTTACAGACCACAAAACCCTAGTTGCTAAATCTACCCACAGCGTGGAGGTCAGTGTGACAATCACCTCCACAGTGAGAGGGCAGGAAGGCAGTGAGTTTCAGCTCTAGAACTGATGTCTCAAAGCTGAGATATTAAGTACAGTTACTGGTTTGTCTTCAGAACTTATCTTCCACCAAGAGGTCATTTGTTGAGCTTCTCCCAAGAGCCCGAAGCATCCTGGCTGTAGCAGTCTGCAAGAATAAACCCTGAGCATTTCCATGGATTGCATGGAATCTGAGCACTAATATCTGATCAGGCTGGATGGGGCTCTGAGCTCCTGACCAGGTGTAGGCTTCCCTGTTCATTTCAGGGGGAGATGGACTAGAAGGCCTTCAAGGGTTCCTTCTAGCTCAAATGATTCTGTGATTCTACCTTGAGGAAAAACCTGGGATATCAAATACTGACTGGCTTTCTCCTGCAGCTTTTATGACCTAAAGGTTTCTTTATTGTCCTCCCACATCTCCTTGACTTCCAGGTGGCACAGTTGGAAGCCCATTCAAAAATATAATCCCATTACATCTTCTCTATTTTTATGTCATACATTAAAAACACCAAGCAGCAACTAGGCCTGTGTTTAACTCCTCGGTTGGAAGGTTCAGCAGCTCAGCCCGTGCATGCTATAAAGAATTATTATTGGCATTATCTACAGTGTTAGTCAGCACATGTGCCATATGCTCCAAGGTGCATGTCCTCCACTGAGTCATTTTATATCTTCCATATGGGGTCTGTCCTCAAGGTTCTACACAGACTCTGAGGTATTGAGACAATAATAAGAAGGGTAATAAATGCAGTAAGTGGAAAAATAGGGCTGAACCTTGCAGGGAGTCCCTGAGCAGCAGGAATAGGAGGCTTCTTAATTCATTTCCTCCTCTTATGTTTGTTGATACACAGCAAAGGAGCGGTGGGAACAAGGCAAGGATATTAGAAAAGGAGAATCCCATGTCCTTATTGAGGAGAACTGTTTCCTCCCACTTGCTGCATGAGGAATCCTTTGGGTGTAGCAAATTTGAAAGAGTCATACCTGTGCTGAAGATGCTTATTCAAAATCATAGTTGCTCTGAGCTAAGTAGGAGGTGAAGAGTTCAGTTATCACTAGTTGTGTCCCCTAAAGTAACTTAAGCTGCTCTGCTGTTGTTTCAAAGCTCTGAGCCCTTGGCCTGTGGCCTCCTGCTCATTTCCCTCTCCGTACTGACTCTATTTTACTTTTTGCCATTCAGAAATAAGGAGGCAAGCTTTCTTTTTGGAGAAACAAAACCATTGTTAAGCAACAATCAGCCTGAATTACATCATAGCACCCCTTGTGTTCCCACCTGTGCACCATCAGAATGAGCCCATAAAGAAGCCTCATCTCTCTTTACTGTGATTTTTGCCTCACCTGTCCATCTGACCTTCCACTGTCACCTGCTGTTTCCTCCTGACTCTGTCTGCTCGGATTTAGAGACTGGTGTTTCCAGCATATCTCTTAACAGAAAGAAGAGGATTCCCAGAAGGGAATGTGTTGGTGCCCAGAAATACAGATCTTGCAGGAGTTGGTCCAGTAAGGTGTGCTTAGGACTTGTTTGTTGCTGGCTCATCCTCTTCCAGCCTCAGGCCCCCTGGAAGCAGGGTGCCTCAGCTCTTTTCTGCAGCCCACCTGGTATTCCAGCTTGGATTTGGGATGCATCTCAGTGAAGTTTACCTGTCATATCCACAACAGGCTAGGGATGACGATGCTAATATTGCAACGCCTTTAGCAGAGCTCAGTGATAGCATTTGACCCAAATTACAGAGGGAAAAGAAGCAGCTCTGTAAAAACTCAAATATCTCTGGTTGACAAGTTCTATTGAAAACAAAAAAGCCAAGAATGAAAGGGGCACATTCCGATTTCTCTCATCTTCGTGTGATTTTATGGGGCTCAGCGAAGCAATCACTGCAGAGACCCTGAGGAACCAGACTGTGTTTGCTGAGAAGGTAACATCATGCTTTCATGGTGGCAAAAGGAAGAACAGTGTGAATAAGATTGCCTAAAATCAGGTCCCCTTCTCTCTGTTGGAAGCTTAGGGAGATTGGAAATGTACTTTAAATCAAATAGACATATCTGGGCTTTCAGGTTGTGTGGGCATTTTAATTTTCCTACCCTTCCCCAGAGCTTCACTCAATGAAGAGAGCAATGGAAATGCTCTGGAACAGACTTAAGATAGGATGGGGCTGGAAAGTGGTGTGTAGACTTGTCAGGAGAGATTGTTTGGGGCAAAATTAAGGTAAGAAAACAGCGGTCAGACTCACCTAAAGTTGAAAAGTACCCAGAGTTCCTTGGGTGAAGATATTCAGCTGCTCATTAACAATACTTAGCGTAGGATCTATCAACATTTATGAACACATCCCTACTTGATGTATATGCATGCCCTCCTGTCTAACTATTATGTTTTCCTGCAACTAGAAAGTATGGTTCATCTGAAACACAACATGATCTTTGGACAGCTGAAGGGGCTTCTTTGCTGCCCAGCACTCAGGGTAATATTTGCAATTAAGTGGGAGGTGCTTTTGGGCTGCATTAAGGAGCAGCAGCTACTACACATGGGAAAATTATGTAGAGATCAGCTTATGCTTTGAAGATCCTGAACGTGTAAGCCAGATGGAGGTGTGGGGCTTGGCCTGGCTACTGATGGTAGAAGGTGGATGTCTGATGTACCTGAGCATGACCCAGAGGACTCTGAGTGATGTGATCCTTTAGAAAGAATAGCGAAATGCAAATATTGGAACTGGAACTGAGTCCTCGTGAGGTCTTATGATAGTAAATCAATCCTCCTCATCCATGTCCTATGGTTGCAGGATAAACATACTTCCTTGAACTTTTCTTCATGTGCTGTTGTTATTGCTGAAGGGAGGTGATGTTTTCCATGGTATTGGTAGATGTATGTGGGGCAGTGCTGAAGTACAGTCTCTGTAGCTCAACTTTCTTGTTCCCACTGTTTCTCAACAAGGCTTGGGCAGGGGAATGGGCCACAGGGGAATAGCTGGTGCAACAGGAGAGACACCTTGATACAAGAGCTGTTTGAGGGAATATTAATTAGCAAGCAGCTAGTTCTGGACAATTGAATTTCAGCTCCAGATGTTCCCATTCTGACTAAGTGCTTTAGCAAAATGCTTAATTGATTATTATCTCGTGAGCTCTGTGTGTGTGTGTGCGTATGTGTGTGTGATAAAAACTGAGACTGCTGAGCTAGAGGGGCTGTCTGTTGATAGCAACACAGAACAGTATTTCCTCGCCTTTTTAAACTTATTATTTTTTTTTATCATAGGGAAACCGGGCAAGGTTTCAAAAGCGTTCTTTAATTTATAATCTTTATTGTAGTCACCATGCTGGTTAAAGTCACTAAAGGCCCAAGTATACAAGGATGAAATCAAATAAAGACACATCTGTGTTTGGTGTGAAAGGCCTTTGAGCATTGTTAAAATGAGGGACTGTTAATTTAAGGCCTTCTTGATTTCTGTACATCTATATAACAGGTACAAGGACAGGGGGACAAATTAAAAATGAAATAGACTGTTGGGATAAAATGAAATCAACCTGAGTTTTTGCCCTAGGCTGTAATTGAACCAGAGCTCAAGTTCAAATAAGAATTTTATTTATTTATTTTTAATCCGGCCTTTGAGCCAATGGAGCTCAGAAATGTCAAACAAGGATAAAGGGTTGTTACAACTCACACCTCAGGTGCTGCAAGGCAAGGGAGGTTGTATAATGGGTAAAAAATAGATATTTTGCAGTGAGGTTATATGGTGGCAGTTTCGACTTGGATTCTTGCAACTGGATGGGATGAGGGTTGTTTGTTTTTGGCAGATCACATGCAACTTCTTATGAAATCACTGAGATCTCTTCACTGAAGTTCAGTGGAAGCTGGCTTGACCCTAATGGAGATAAGGGCCATTTAAAAACAATAGTTGTTTTCATGATTACTAGCAGATTTGTTATCAATTGATCCAGTGTGGTTTTTCCCTTGGAAAATGCACTGATTTCTATGAAATAATCCCTGACTTTTTGGTCTCATTCCCTTTTTGTACTCTAGAAGTTGAACTGTGTGCAGAAGAAGAATAAAATTTGTTCTGGACCTGCAGAAATATGAGTGTGTTTTTTTTTCCCAAAAGCATGGAGCGTAATTAATGGACATGACTTCTGCACAAAATAAAAAGTCATACTGGTAGGTATTATTAGTGCATTGTGCTGGGACAGCAATTGTATATTTTATTTTGCCTTTCAAGAGTTGCAGGGCCTGAATTTCTGCAGCATTATGAAGCTGTTATGAAGACCTCTGTGCTACTTGTGACCTTTGGGATTTAATAAGGGAAAGGGATCTGAAGTTGATTTGCTGAAATACCCACTGCTTATTCCTTGGCATTTGGTTATGCTGAATGGTTTTGTTCCAGCTGGGGCTGCTCATATGGGAGCAAAAAACTAATGGCACAAATCCCCGTGCATGACCTTCATGATCCTCTGTGGCCTAAGAAGGTTCACACACCCCACTTAATTTGCAGAGACTGTCTGGATCTTCCAGTCTGACATCACTGATGTATGTGGCAACAGGTAAATGAAACTAAAAGGCCAATTTGAGGGCAGCTGTATCATAGGGAATTAATAGTTAGGACATGAGAATTTAGGAGTAATGAATTTATTCTTTTGAAAAATAGCAGCTATTCTTAGTGCTCGAGGAGGGCTGTTTTCTAGGGACAAGTGACAGGCTGTGCTGCCAATGTGTGTAGGTTGGTTTTGGAGAAGCAGCCAGCCAGCTTGTATGGGGGCTGTTGTCTTGCAAACTCCTGAGAGCATGCTGGCACAGAAGACTTTCTATTAGACTAGGACAACGCAAACTGTAGCTGAACTGTTCCTTTTTACAGATGGTCCTAATCCTGAACCTATTCCATTTCAAGTTCAACTGATCCTCGTCCTTTTAGGCCGTGAACTGACTAGCAACACTTACAGCATCTCGTGGCTCACGTGGGACTGGGATCCAAATATCTAGAATGTCATTAAGTCAGATTTGGGCATCAAATCTGAGCCTCTGGCAGCAGGATGTCGAATCCTGGGCTGAGCCTCTTCTGGCTTATTAGTTCGCAAGCTCAAAATGACAGACTGTTCCTACAACAAGCAAACTGCTGCTCCAAGAGAAGAGATCAGTGGGAGCAGTTGGGCATTGACAAGCAAAGGCTGAGTGCCTGCTCCATGATGTTTAGGTCTTTGTGATAATAATTAGATCTTAAAATGTGTCAGTTCTGTATGAGGCAAATCATCAGCATAGGCCAGGAGCATGTTTCCATGGGAGTGTGAGCGTGTCTGCTGCTGTGTGACTTGCATAAGAGCTAGCTAATGCAGCTGTGACCCTGCATAGCTGTATCCCAGCTTGTAAGCTATGGAAGCAGGATGGGAATGATATGAAAAGGAAGGATTCTTGCTACCTCCTAATTTCTGCTGTCTTCATCACTTCTGACTTTCATAAAACCTTCCCCCAAAGAGCTGCAGTCAGTGTTGCTGCTATAAAGTCACTGAGAAACACTGCCAGGGTCCAAGGGTCCTCAGATAACAGCTTTCTTTTCCCATCAGAAAAGCTGTGGCTATAAATTACCATTTGCATGTTGCTTTGAGAGAACAGAAATGTTACGTCTGTGTTCCCTTCTGTTTCTACCACTTCTCTTTCCATCTCAAAGCTTTTCATGCTCTGAGGAAGGATGAGACCACTTGTACTGGGGAAGAGGAGGTGCTGAGGTGACCGGGGATGACTGCATAACCAGGCAAGGAGAGAGAGTCATATGAACTGTAAAACTGAACTACAGTACTATACTGAAGTCGAGCTTTCTCTGTGCATTGGTGCATCCCTGTCATCCAGGGGCACCATGGCAAGCAAATTGATTTGGTTGCATAAACCTTCTCCAGACCAGTAGCAAGAGAGGAAAATTTCTCCTTCCCATGATCTCCACTTTCTCAAGACTCACTCAATCATCTCTGCTCAAGGAGATGAAGAGGAGAATTTGCTGATGTATGGTTAATTGTTGAGTCATGGCCTGAACCACTGATTGAGCACCTGGGGAAAGGACCCGGTCAGCCCTGGGAGCACAGGTGAAGGCAATTCAGTTGTGTGACTGGAAGGGGTGGAGCCTGGCTGCACCTCTCTTAGACCTCATTTAAGGGCTGACTGCCACTGGGGAAGGATTTCTGGTTGGGGGTCTCTCTTGTGGATTTTTCCCTGTGAGTGTGGATCCTCAGAGATGGCTACTCAGAGATGGGTGAGCACTTTTCATTTCCTTTGCAAGGCTGTTCAATTCGTGCTAGTCCCTTTGCTGTTATACTCCTTTATTGCCTTTCCATTGTGTTGATCTTTCAGATAGTAACAACTGATGTATTTGGCTCTCTCCAGAATCCATGGTACAAAATGCAACTTGTATTCAAGACTGTAGTCATTTTATCTTTTGTGCTTTTCTCTCTTCTCCAGACTTCTCACTATTTGCCTACACAGGGAGTCTTCAGTTCTTTCACCTTCACTTTTTCCTTTCTCCATGCTTGAGACATTTTCTGTCCCTGCAGGTTTAGATTCTGGGGTAGTATTGGCAGAACCCATGCATCCCATTTTAGAAACCTTTTCTTTGAGGGTTTGGCATAGGAGCCAAAGAAGACCTGGACACAAATTCTCTGCTCTCTTCCTCTGAATGTGACTGCTGCTATCTGATAAATAGGTGGGATCATGCAAGGTCTGTTGCTGTTGGTTGTGATCCCAGCATTGCCAGCACTCAGCCCTGTCTCACTCGAAGGGGTTGGCATGGCTACCAGTCTTCATTTCCCCTTTTTTAAGCCTTTATTTTCAGGATAACCTGTCAAAGGAAAGAGCACAGTTGCACAGCCCCTGATCCACCGGCATGACCTCAATGAGAATTAGGTTAAAGCTAATGCAAAATAGGTGAAGCTTTGCAGAGCAGAGAATACCCAGGGGGGGACTCCAGGCTCAGAGAGCAAACTGCTTTGTCACCATATTAAATCAAATGCACAACACAGATAGTTTCTGCTAGCATGCAGTCTGCAGAAGTTCTGCAGGTGAGAAGGGATCTGAGCAGCTATTAATTTTGTCTGTGTGCAGTAAGTCTTTTCTTTGCCCATGGAGAAAGATAAATGCAGGAGGCTCCTGAAGCCGAGTTTCCTGAATTCCTGATGGATTTGAATGGCCACATTATAACGTTGGCTTGGGAGCTCATCAGGCCTCAGAACAGAAGCAAATCTGAGGATAAGCAGTGCTGGAGAAGTCAGTAGAGAAAATGAGCATTCCATAGTGCCTTCCATAGTGCCAGTGGTTATAATTTACCTGACCACTGCCACAGTAGTGTTGTGGTCACTGTTTCCCCTTGGAACTGAAGGGGAAACCTCAAAAGCCAATGAGGGACCTGGACTGCAAAGCAGATAACCTTGCTCTACTGTGCAAAATGCCCTCTTTGATCCAGGGGGGGCACTGTCTGCTGGCACTCAAACTGCTTTGGGGCTTTTGCTGGACTCTGCTGCCCACCAGCTCACAACATCAGAGGCAGTTGGATTTCAAGGATGAAATCAAGTAATTCCTCTGTGAGGTTATTGTGAGATGTCTCTGGCTAAAAGCCTGGGAACCAGTCTTCTCATGACCTAGCATTCGGTGATAGCAGACTGCTTTATGCTGTCTTAGCCTCCTTAAGCTTGCATTTAAGCAACAGAGTTCAGCTGAGTGTGGGGGAGAAAAACACAAAAATACTGTTCATCTCCACTGCTAATGCTAGGAAAGGCCAGAGTCCCATGTGGGGCCCTCAGAAGGGACAAGAATCTATCTGTTGAGACTGTGCCTGATTTAGTTTTTCTTATAGAGCATCTTGGCAGCTGTCTACATCTGACAGGTTGTTAATAAGACTTTCCTGCCATGCAAAATGGAGAGTAATTTACATTGGCTTGGAACCTCTGGCAATCAGGACAGGTCCTGCCCCACCTGAGAGTGATTGGGGGAGCAGACTGGTGCATGCAGCATGGGGGGAAAGGGAGGAAAGCTGGCTCCGTGCTTAAACAACTACAAGAAAATGCCATTTGGAATGTACCAATGGGTTTGCAACCTGGGTAGAGAATCAGCTTCCTGTCCACAGCAGTGCTTAGGAGCAACTTCCCAGCCAGATCCTGAAAGATTGCTCTACAAGGAGCAGCGGTGCTACCTGACTGCAGGTTGCTCTGTTTAGCCCAGTGCTTCTGCTGACACATCACTTGTCCTCCCTTGTTAATGGCTTGGGAGTTCCAGCACCAAACTGCCCTAGGACTTTTTTTATTGTTCTGTTCATAATGAGTTGATAATGTCTTAGGGAAGGACTGCGGCACTCACTGTGTTGCGAAGGTCTAAGGGGCGTTGGAGTGCAATTACCCAACCTCATGTCTCCTGCAGGCACAGCTGCCTCTAGAAACACAGAATCATTACGGCTGGACAGTAAGACCACTAAGATCATGGAGCCCAACCATCAACCTGTCGCTGCTATGCTTACTCAGAAGGACCAGACCAAAGCCAAGTCTTTGCACTGTGTGTTACCTTTTAAACCTGCTGTCGTACCAGTCCCGTTCTGACTTTAGGGGGATGTTCGTCATCTTTATGTGTGTCTTATGACCTCCAAAAGGAACACTGTGAGGCACCTGTCTGCTTCTCCATGCTTCATGCAGGTGCCCTGTGAGGTGGCAGTCCAGAGGCATGCATTGAAATCCTACGTGAAAGCAGGCTGGGATGGTGCCATGCCCTTCAGGGAAATGTAAAGGAGCAGGATTTGCTCTTTGCAACCCACCAGCTTTAAATGCCCCTGCCTTTTCTGCCAGGAATGAGCTGTGAAATGCTGAGGAGGGGAGAACAAGAATTCTGTCAAAACAAACAAAAGGGGGTGGTGGAAGCGTTTTGTTTTCTTGTTCCTTGACCACTGGGATCATGCAGAGGATTTGTTCTGTTAGAAGGCAGAGGCTGGGTCCGGAGCTTTCTCCTGGATTGTCCTTAATTACTGAGGCATTTTCAGAGGGGGTGGGGAGCAAAGAGAACTGATTGCGTGCAGCTGGAGTGGGCTGGGAGACTCCTGAGAGCCTTTCAGTGCCCAGGCCAACCTTAGTGGAGGTGGGAAGGTACTTAAGGTTGTTTTCTTTTTTCCTGTGGTCCACAGAGATGTTGAAAGCTTCTGGATGGCAGAGCAGGAGAGGCCCATGTGCTGCAAGGGCTCAGGGACCACTAGGTAAGTTTGTTATTTATTTTTTTTGACTTCGTGTTTAAACTGTCTTTAAAAGAAAGTGATGTCAGAGATTGTGTTAGAGCTTTGGGTAGTGTGGTGGAGCGTTTTTTGTGTGGGGCTTTTTTTGCTGAAAGTTGTGGCTGATTTATGGTGCTGGTAGGGACAGGTAGGGAAGGAAACTGGATACCCCATCACTGGAGGTGCTTAAGGCTGGTTGGATGGGGACCTGGGCAGCCTGATATGGTGGAGGTCAGCCGGTCCATGGTTTGAGCTCTGTGATCTTTAAAGTCTTTTCAACCGAAGCCATTCTGTGATCACTTGGTGGATGGGGAAGGGTTTTGTTGTTGGAGGAGATGGTTGAACATCTTGGAGTAGGTCATTAAGAAGCTGCTGTAGTAGGAGATTCCTCAGAAGAAAGGTATGTGAGTCCTTTCAGGAGAGTTTGTCTCTAAAAACCAAGACTATGACAACATAACCTGAATGTTAATAAGAAGATCAGTGTATCTAGGTGTGAAGTTTCATTCCTTTCTTGATTGAGTTGTGCTGGAGAGCGGCGTGCTTCGGCAGTGGGGTACCCTTGTTCTCAGGAGGTCTCGAGCACTCCTGTCATAGCTGCAGGTAAATAGGGGACCTTGCTAAAAAGGCTCAGCATTTACAGCAGCCTTTACAAATGAGGGATCTCTCCTGAAAGCAAGAAAGATGAAATTAAGACAAGTGCAAAGTGCTCCTTTTAGACAGGCAAAACAGAAGACAAACACAAAACACGGAATACGTGATGAGGCAGCAGTACGGCAGGTGAGGACCTGGGGTTTGTGCTGCTTCACAAGCAGAATACGAATCAACCCTGCACTGCTGCTGCAAAACAACTCGTTGTACCCAACACTGTATTAATGAGAGTGCTCTTTGCCAGATATGAGAGGCAATTATTGCAATCTGCTCCGGGCTGGCAGAGCTTCAGCCAAGTGTGGGTGTCTGGAACTGATGAGAAACTTCGTCTACACCCATTCAAAAATTGGGAGGGATAGTCCAGTGGGGGGGGAAAGGTGAATGATAAGAGGTTAAGCAAACAAGTACTGTGAACAATGCTTGAAGACAGTGCATTTGTTTATTTTAGGAGAGAAAATATGGAAATGGGATGCAGTAAGTCGTCTTACACATAAATAGTACTTATAAAAAGGCTGGAGATGAGGTGTTTTCCATAGTCACTGGAGTGGAAAAAAGAAATTGCTTGAATTTATAGCGGAGATGATTTAAGATGTTTATTAGGAAAGCCCATCTAATTCCTAGAGGGGTAAAATACTGAAGCAGACAGCTTGGGGAAGATCATAGATTCATTAAGGTTGGAAAATACATCTAAGGTGACCTACTCTAACCACCCACCTACTACCCCCTGACCACATCCCTCAGTGCCACATCTCTATGGCTCTGAGCACCTCCAGGGATGGTGACTCCACCACCTCCCTGGGCAGCTGTGCCACTGCATCACCACTCTCTTGGAGAAGAATAAGATGATGCAACATCCCCTTTCTCAGTGGCTCTTAGAGCAGGTTAGACAAACAACTATCGGGATGAATACTTAAGTATACTTGATCCTGTCTCTGATGGTCCTGTGGGCTGCCTTCCTGCCATACATTTCTATAATTAAGCACAATATAAAGACACAGGCTCCTCCTTGAGGAGTTAAAAATTGGTCTATAATTAGAAAAAGTCATAATCTTTTAATGATAAAACTAGGTTAAACGTGCCTTATGCGACAGCTCCGTTAAAGTATCATTATGGAACAAATATCAGGAGGGAACTCTTTAACGAACAGCGCTGGTGTAGCAACATGAGTATAAAACTGGCCAGGCATAAATTAGGCAGGAAATTGAAAGAAAGTTTTGAAGTGTCAGAACAGCGATGTTCTAAAACAGCCTTTTATAATGGGAATGCTGCGGGCAAACATCAGAACTTGTTTTTAAAACAGAGCTCGCTAAATTAATTCAAAAGGATTATATGGAGCTACCGCCTGTCATAGCGGAGTCCCGGGCGAGGAGATCCCTTTTGTTGCCTTATTTTAGGAGCTGGGGGGAACAGAAGTGTTTTTGCTCCAGTGGGGCTGTTTTGTGCTGTTTATTGACACAAGTGTGTCTCTTTCATCCTCGTGCTTTTTCTCCTGTGCAGCTGTTACTGCTGTCCCTTGTAAGATGTGAAGGTCGCAGCTCTGTTTAAAATGGCATAATTGCAGTGGGGGTAATTCCACCTTTGGGAAGACCTTCTGAATGGGGGACTGCAAATCCTCAGGTGCTGCAAATCATCTTGATCATTCCAAGGCTGCAAACTGTGCTGATTTGCAGAGAGCGTGGATTGGGGGTTAATGTGAGCAGCTGGGAGAGCTACCTCAGGTGTTCTCACTTGGCAGCTCTGGTGGTGCAACGTGAGGGGTTGGGATGGGACAAGAAACTGCTGCAATGGGGTGCTGTGTGCCAGATGCAGCTAACAGGACAGTGCAGGCTCTGTGCCAGTGGAGGAACTGAATTCAGCACTGACAAATGAAACAGAGATGTGATTGGAAGTGCCACGCTTTGGAGGTATAAGCAATTTTCCTATAATCAATCATCCAAACCAAATTGTTTTCATTTCTTTACGTTATTTAGCACCTCTTTGGTAGCAGACAAGAGGAGCTGTGTTCTTGATATTTCTTTTCCCCACCTGTTGCTTGCTTTGATGTGATTTGTGTGCTTTGGCAATGGGACGCTGTGGGGAAGGAGCTGAGCTGGGTTCTGTGTTTAACAAAACACAAAACCTTGGCAAAGACCACATGTGTGATTATCAGCCAATCATTCAGATGGAGACATTATTTGTCTGCTCACATTAGGTTTGTAGAGTATCTGGCTGTGCAAAGCTGACCATGAAACTTCTGCAAAAGAGGATGGTGGAAGGAATGAGGAGGTGATAAGGGAGAGCTGGGTTTGGTACCCCCTGGCTCCTTGAATGATAGCAACAAAGGTGAGATGTTATTAGACCCATCAGCTCTCCTGGGTGTTCCTGATTACGTGACAACCTTGACCCAGTTGGAGGTTGTACAGGAAGGGATAAGTAGAGCAGGAAGGCTGGTTCTGATATCCTGGGCTGACCCCATATCAGACAATCCCTTTTCCTAGGTGTGAGTGCATCTCTGACATCTGGGGGGATCCATCTTGCTTTCCCTTGGACAAACAATATAGAAGGGAGAGGAAGTTTGTGGGAAGCTTCAGTTAATGTGACTGCAGTGATTGTTTTCTAATGTGGGTTCTAAGACTCAGATGCTTTTCCTGCATTTGGTGGTACTGGGTTGTGCTGAAAAACTGCTCGGTGCAGATATAACAGAGTGGGAATTTGTGGGAAGATGCAGCAAGAATAAAGCCAGTGCCTACTCTGGAGCGTGTGCTTTTCATCTCTTTTGAGTCTGATCACTTTGGCCACATTTTGAGTCATGACCTGTTTGCACCATGCTATAAATCATCTCAAGGTGGGTTTCTAGAAAGGTAGCCTGCAAATGCTGAATAACACCCTATGCTGTGCCCTTTGCTGAGGCAAGAAAGTCTTTTTCCAGAGGCAAGGCAGTGCACTGAGCAGGATTTTTTCATGCACTAAATTCAGAGCTGGTTTGTCCCAGGGTATGCCTCAACAGGAACATCCCACTGCTGAGCCAAGATGCAGATATTGCATTGTGCGTGTCAGGGCAGGTGTGGATGGCCTGCAATGCAGCAAACTGACAGAGATCTCTCTAATGGAGCTTGTCCCGCTGAGTGATGCTCCCTAAGGGTTGTTCAGCCTGGCACCCGTTGGCCCCATGGCAGGGAGCTGATAGCTGGAACTGCTGGGAAATCCATGCGTATCACAGGAGTCCCCAGTGTTATTGTTCACCAGGGAGGGGTACAAGCATTCTCTTCTGAAGAGGGCCCTGTTTGCAATGGGGGGCTTTCAAGTGCTGCTGCATCAGTGCGAGCACAGAGATATTCAAACCTGGTGGATGAGCAGCCTGGGTAGCACTAATAAAGGTGATAGGTGAAGCATGTGCCTGTCAGACTGCAAAAGCTGAAATTCACCCAGCAAATCCCATTTGTAACAAACCACCATTTACGGGCATCTCAACAGGAAGACCTGTTATTTTTTCCATTGCTAATTGGTTCTCCTTGATAGAGCAAGTGCTTACACGAGGTTGAATGGATGAGATGATCTTTATCTTCCTGTTCTCCCCAAGGTGTGCTGTGTTTAGCCCACAACGATATGCCTTCACTTCTCCTTCATGTCTTAATTTTCCTTTTATAATGCCACTTAAATACTGAGCAGTACAAAGCCTCAAAGCACTGAATATCCATGGACAGTTAAAAATGAGTATTGGTCTGTATCATTTTGAGGTGGTGGATTGCTCTCTCCTTTTTTGGTGACTATGGGGATATATAGAAAACCAAGTCTCTTGATGGCTTTGGCCTTTTTAGGGCCCTTGATGACCACTTTGTGCAACACGTAGGGCTTTTATTTCTACTTTGACTTCCTCCATCCTCCTGATCTTTAGAAAATAATAAATCCACCTCCTGATCGCTGGTGGTTGAAGTTTCCGAGTTCTTTTAATTAAGCATGTTTTCCTTCCATTCAGATAAATGGTTCAGTGTTCATCTTCTATTGCTCTGTTCCTGCTGGAGAAGCCTGGGAAGCACGTGGGCGGGATGAGAAACGTGTGGGGTTGGTTTTTTATTGCTGTGCCTTGTCACCACCAGTGGCACGTGCCAGCTGCTTCACAAGGGTTATAAATCTCCAGAATAAAACTTCTGATGCTACAGTGGCTGTTGAACCTGAAGAAGAAAAATGGTAGAAAAATGCTCCGCCCTTTGTATTTTGCTTTCTCTGCTGCCATGTTTTCCTTGTTTCTTGGCTCGCAAAAGCATGGCGATACTTAATTACTGCACTTAAGTCACCCTAAAGTCCTCTCCTTTAACTTAAATAGGAGAAATGAGCCACCAAGAAGCGCTATACACTTACCTTCATATTTGCTTGTGCACAGGGAGTCTCGTTGGGCATGTAAGCAGACTAAGATTCCCAGCTTTTCTTTTTTCCATCACTTCTCCTTTTCTGATGATCAAAGCTGAGTATCCATCAGAGCCAACACACGGATGCAGGTTGCTGAGATTCATCCCTTTTGGGTGAAGTAGCAAAAATTTCCCCAGATCCTGATGGCAGTCATTAAATACTCCTTTGCTGGGCTTTCAGCACCTACAGGAACTCATCTGAAGAGGCTGTGAGAGGGAAAGTTTGGGTTACAATGGCCACCACAGCCTGAGCATCCTTCCCTCCTGGTGTGCGCCCGCAAACACACGACAGTGATGGAAGCCTTAGTCATAGCAGTGGGTTTCCAGGAAACCTCATGTGGGAGAATGTTGCCTTGAGGCAGCAGACAGCGTTATCAAAAGCCTACCAAGGACACATGCGAAAAATGGGAACTTAATTGCCGTATTTCCTCTTTATCTTGGTATAATTAACAAGCTGGTGTCTCTGCAGCTTTAGTTGAAGGGAGCGATCAGAAGTGTGTTATGGAGTATGGGAACCGTGTTACTGTGGGAGTGTTTGTGAAGTCCTAGTGGCAGATATTTCAAGCACTGTTAAAGAATGATCTTTTCTTATAAAACAGAGCAACAAAACACAAGTCTTTCTGTCATTTTTATCACTGAGGTTGGAAAAGACCACTAAGGTCATCTAGTCTAACCATCAACCCACTACCTCCCTTCATGGATTAGCCCTTGGCATCTGCTAGTGGAGGGCAGTAGCACATCAGGTGAGAGGTGAACCGACAGGAGTCGAGGCCAGGAGCTCTGTGCGTGGTGACTCGGTGTGATCAGACACATCCACACAAGCAATGTCAGCGGGTAGGTCTCTGTGTGATGCGCCAGGTGGCATGACTCAACCCTATCTGCAGTGCTGTGTTCAGACTGCCCAGGAGGTGACACCTGCCAGTGTCAAGAGGTGCAGATGTGAGCTCTAATTGCCATTGTGACTCAGCTCGGTGTCTGACAACTTGTCTTGCATCTGGTATCACTTGGGTTGTGACTAAAGTGGCTTTTTATTGGAGGAGCTGGTTTCTACCTCTTCCCTGTTCATACATTCTTGCTTTGCAGACAAGATGACGTGTGCAGTCACAGCAACGAGAAGCAAAGCTCTGGAGTGTGAAAGTGAGCTTGGGTACGAGTCAGGTTTGAGTGGAACTTATCTCAGGAAGGGTCTGGCAATGTTTTTGAAGGCAATACATTCCCAGGCCTTTTGAGGCCTTATCAGGGATCTGGCTGTTTTATCTATAATGGCTTTTCATAAGGGATGCAAAAAGCTCCAGTATGTTACTCATGCATCGAGCATGCAGAAATCATCCTGGTTTGTGGAACGACAGGTAGAATTGCAAAACTGCGCTTAATGACTGAGTGACAGTCATCTCCAGTACGTGCTTTCAATATGATATTATGAAGGATCATCTTTCTCCTGCCTATGAGGCTGAAGGAAGCCCAAGGGAGAGGATCTCTTGGGTTTATTTGCTTTGTTTTCAATTGATTTTTGGAGATTAAAGCCTGAGTGAAAGTAGCAGCTTGAAAGCCCTGGATACAGAGAGCTGCTGTTTTTCTCAGCACAGCAGCGCATTGTCAGCCTGTCTGGGTCCTGACCTGATGCTGTTGGGATGGTGTTGGTTCAATCGAGCGACGTTCTTACACCTCCCGTCCTCTGCAAACACACACGTGTGCAGAAACTGCTTTTCTCCTGTTTTAAAGCAGCAGGTTAGGCAGTAACACAAGTGTTATGTCCTTTGCACGTTGTTCCTACAACGTTCCTCACGCTGTAATAACTCTATTCCTAATCCTGGTTTTCTACCAACTTCACTGAGCACTTAAAAGGTATTCCCATGAATTATAGCACTTTTGAAGTGTTTTCTCCCAACCTTTACAGTGTTGCCTGGAACAGCAAGTAAATGAGAGTTTATAAATGAGATGAGTTAGTCATGGCGTGCTTTTCTTGGGGAGACACAGCCCTGGCTCAGCTTCCAATTAGATGATGCTTCTCCTTGCATCTCAACTCCTTCTTTCTGTGTCTTCCTCTAGTGAAGGTGAATATCTTCATCTGTGCACCCTGAGCAATCCTTGGGCATTTAGATAAAGCACCAGAGAGGCTCAGATCAGGACATGTCCACATGGTTTTCTCCAGGTCTGCTAACAAGCAGCCTGCTTTAGCTTTTCAATAGTAGCAAGCTGGGTTGGCTTGAAGATTCTGTACTGTATGTCTTCTGCATCCTCATAGTCCATATGGTTGTTCCTGCTCCCAATTCAGAGCTGTGCTCTCCCTTGAAGGAAGGTGAGGGTCTAGCAGCAGATCATACCCTGTAAATAAACGTCAGAAATTCACGACCCATATGAATGAGGGCAGTGATTGATGTCCTCTGGTCTTGCTTGGCTGCGCTTGGTGACCTTGTAAGATGCAACAAGCTGTGTCGGCTTGAAAATTCCTTCTGTCCTTCTTTTCCTGTTCGCCACATCCTGGATCCGTGTAGCCTTTGTGGTTTTCTCTGTGCCCTGTTTTCTACACACGTGCCTGCAGGTCGCACAGGGTGAGCAGTAGAGGCCACTCTGATGAGCACGAACTACATTTAACTCCAGGGCAAAGAATAATGGCCTTAACTGATGGCTGCACTGGGTTTGCTGCTGCCCTTCCTGTTATCTCAGGCTGCATGATGCTTACCTTCAAGAATCTGCTCAGTGCAAGAGAGCAAAGGAAATGCTGTTTCACAGATGCATGACCCTTGCTCTGCAGGCAAGAAAACATGTTGCTTCTCTGGTGTGTACTCCTGCCCAGCTGGGAATGGGCTCAGTACAAGATGCCCGTTCTGCATCCCCTGTGTGCCTGCACAGGGCTTTACAGTGAGGTCCCTTCCCTGAGCCAGTGGCAGGTGAAGTGTTCAGTCTGATGGCTGTGCTGTTAATCTGAGGTGTCAGTGGGGTGTGCAAGCACAGTGCTTTCTTGATGTGTAGCAGTTTCATCCTGGGTAGCTGTTGGGGATTTTGATTAGCCTAAAGGAGGTGTGTGAGAAGGGCTCTGTTATGATTCCTTTAGGAATCTGGGAACATTTCTGGGTTCTTCTGTAATTTTCTGGAAGCCCTCTGGAAATGCATTTTTGTAATTAACGGAGGTGCACGCATGAATACAAACAGAGATCTTGTGCTTGCGAGCGTGCTGGCGCTCTAAATGCAGACTAGTGAAATATAGCTCTTGCCATATTGAATTCATTCTCGGGCTTCTCTTTTATGTAATGCATTTCTCTCTTCTACATATCTCTCTGCTGTGACACTGCTGCTGTTTGGGTGGATTGCTTCTTGTAATCTTTCTTCTTTCGAACGGTAAACTTGTTCCTGATGTAATTACTGTGATAAAGCTCTGTGGCATGACAGATCATCCTTAACAGCGCTGCCGCTGTTAACTTCAGACAAGAGGACATTCTATTTCAATCCTTTGTGAGAAGTGTGGTAAACAGTAAACAGGTTTGTTTTCCCTCGGTGCCATCTCCCTCTGCATTAAGTCTGTCTGGCAAAGGAGAGGGTCCCCCCATGTCCATCTTCCACAGCACTGAGGTTCCCTTGGGACTGCTCTGCAGCCCAGAACAGCACTGATGCAGCGCTGCCAGGTGGACAGCATCTCCTGCAGGAGATGGATTTGATGTCAGCCAGGCACGTGCCCACCATGCTGATGCCAGCTGCTGGCTGTCCCTTCCGCTGGCACTCCCACCAACAGGTAATATTATCACTTCTTCCCCCCCCAAGTCCATAAAAGTAAAATTCACTCACTCTGTGAAGCTCATTTTTACTGTTTGCTTTCGCAGTCGACAACTAAAAGCTGTAGCGATTGCAGCTTTCCGGGTTCTATCGTTCCACACGTTTTTGCCTCGGTGTCTCAGAACAATTTATAGTAAATAAAGGGATTCATGGGGAACAGGGATAAAACCAAATGAATTGTCAGCATGATATAGGAGCGGAGAGTTTACTAGGGAGGAACATCACTGCAACGTGTTGCTGGAGCAGAGGGGGGAAAGAACAGCAAATGGTGACAACCCCATGGAGTGTTAAGATGAATCCTGTTTGGGGGGTGTTAGGTTCTTTGGGAAAGGTCAGCATCCATGTGGTGTGGTATAAGAGGTTTGAGCGTGTGTGTGTGAGTGATAGGAATGCCAGTCATTTTGGGGCTGGCACAGGTGAACTGGGCTCTACTGCCGTTGGTTTTGAATGTGGTCACAGGATTGCAAAGTATCTGTAGTTGGAACAGACCCGTAAGGATCATCATGTCCAACTCCTGCCTACACACAGGACTACTGACTCAGACCCTCTATCTGAGAATGCTGCCCAGATGCTTCTTGAGCTCTGGCATCTCAGTGCTATGACTGCTGCCCTAGGGAGCCTGCTCTATGCCTGTCACCTGCTTGAGGCTGATCTCCATCACCTTTGTCCTCTGTGACCCAATGGACTGACTCTGAAAGCTCTCATGAACCGAGACAGAATCAGGAAAGCTGGAGTCAGTGGAGCCCTGTGGTTGTATTTCTCCGGTGACACGGCTCTTCAGAGCTCAAGGACAGTAATTGAATGTAATGTCCAAAGCCCAAACCAGTCTACAAATCCCAATGCTGTGAATAGGAGACTTCAGAAGGGCTGCTTTCTTCATCTTATCTCTCACAGACAGTTACTGTGTTCTTGATGTAATTATAGTGATAAAACAATGTGACATAACTGCTTGCTTCTATCATGGTATCACTGCTGTTGACTTAAACGACAAGGTAATAATTTTATAAGAGACCTTTTATTTTTCTTGCCCTGGCAGCCACTAAGCATGGGAGCAGATACCTCCGATAAAACGCATTATGCACATTCCACGGGTCCTAAAACTTTTTATCACTTTTATTTATGCACTTCTCATCCAGGTGAAATTCTCATTTGTTCCTGCAGCATCTAGGCAGTGTCTCCAGCTAGCACAGGGACTGGTGTTTGCACAGCGGGACCTGAGCTGCAGACAGCAGCAGCAGCAGCAGCCGGTCACGCTTGATGCTTGGGAGAGGAGAGAGGGAACAAAGGCCCATTTCTGCACAATTCCCTCACTTTTCAGGCGTTGGTGCATTGCAGACATGCAGGTCCCCCCACGCAGCTAGAGGAGGTGTCCTTGGATGGCTCTTCTGAGAGAGAGCCTGACTCAAAATGAGCCACGTTGAAGAGGATGAGAGATTGGATGCGGGCACCTCCCTTTTTTAATATATGGAAGGTCAGACAGTGTGTATCAGTTGCTTTAATTTAGCTGGGAAGCTGCAGCCCAGAGGCAGTCTGTGTGAGCTAACTTTCAAGCCAATGGGAATCTAATCATATATATTTATGTCCCTGCACTCCCGTGTCTCGGGTGTACGTTTACCGATGTAGCTTTCACAGCCATGCAGAGCCCTTCTGGTCTATGCTGTTGTCTGACACTGTCAGCCAAAACTCACTGTGAAGCACAGGGTGGGAAGGGACATGGGGTGCATCCCTGTCCTGTGGCTCCCTGTTGGGGTTGGTGTGTAAAGCTGCAAGCAGATACAATCCCTGGAAGCTGGAGGGGGAGATGCCCTCAAGCTCTGTCTTGCTGCATGCAATGTTGGTTGTGTACAACAGTAAAAATGGATTTTGTTTACCTGTATTGGAGTTGTCAAAGAGGATGATAAACTCGGGCAATATAGACACGGATAGACTTAGTGGGTTTGTTTGTGGGTATTCAGATTATTTTCCGGCTTCCTTACTTTTGTAACAGGGCATAAGAATATCTGGAAGAACCGATATTTGCATTCGGTGACAATCAAATAGAGGAAGGAATCATCTGAGAATGCTAATGGGTAGCAAACCTTACAGGGCTTAGAGTTGGAGCTTGTCAGAACGGCTGTGTGTGGAGGTTTGACAGTGCAGTTTTTGAACACGAGGAATTGTTCATTGCCTTAAACCACCCCTGAGTCCTCTATGTGAGGAATGTGGGTTTTATCTTGAAGGCTCCGCATTTTTTAGCATTTGCCTCTTCACCCAAGTGGTAAAAGAGGAGAGAAAAACCTCAGGCTTGCGTAGTGTAAAATCATTTTTTTCATGACTTTGGGTTTTTCTTAAAGAACAGTACCAACGATTTTGAGGACAGGCAGGATAGGATTTGCAAAGTTTCTACCAGTTTTAATAGCTGTGCTTGGAGTCAGGCCCACAGAAGGTGAGGCCATCGTGATGTCTTTCCCGGCATGCAGACCAAAGAATGTGAAAGCAAACTTCCCCTGGCATGGAAGAAAACAGCCTTCCCTTTGCTTTATCATCACTTTCAGGGGGAAAAGGGTGGTCTGCTCAGTGTGGAGGTGCTGGTAGCTGCATGCCATTGCCCTGCTCTGCACTGGGGGCTTTCCTCCTCTGCTGTGGGACCAGCATTGCTTTCTGCTTGTGCCTCTTTGTGCTGCTCATCCGCTGTGCTGTCCCCTGGGGCAGCCCGTAATGACAGGCTGAGAAGTTGAAACAGGCATCAGGGTTAAGAGAAAGATGTAACTGCTTTTTTAATGCCTCTTTTGTAGTCTTTTTCCCTCTGTATTGAAGGTGTCTGTTTAATACCAAGTGATGACTGCCCTGACTGTCACTCTCTGAGAGATATTGTGTTTAGGTGCCCTCCTGGGTTTTTCAGACAATCACACAGTGGCACATGGCCTCGATAAACAAATGCCTTTGAAAATTCCCCACGTTGCTATTGAAGCTCCAGTCCTGCCGGACTCCCGACCCGTCACACTGCTTTTCACCCAGCTCTGTCATTCTCTCAGCCGGCAGCTTTTGTGTGCCTGGGAGCTGCGGTGGAGTCCCAGACAATGCAGGAAGATGTGTTTCACTAAGAACCCTTTCCACAATTGACTTGCTGCTGCCAGAGCTGCCAGAAGGAGCCCTGGTTCTCGGTCTCGTTGGAAGTGATGCTGAGGTGGGAATGGAGAAAGTGGGGATTGAGGAATAGGGGCGGATATGGGATTGGGATGAGTTTTTGTGAATTCATCTAGTGCCTGATTTAGTGGTTGTCTACCACTGTCCACAGCAGGGGATCAGACCTAGATGATTGCAGTGGAATTACCAGGCTATGGTCTGAACAAGTGGTTGAGCACCAGAGTGGCTGACCCAGGGAGCTCGGGTGCAAGCAGTGTGTTCAAGTGATTGGAAGGGGTGCAATCTGGACCTGCCCTTCTTCACCCTTATTTAAGGGCTAGCAGCTGGATAGAGATGGTACTCGAGTTATTACTGGTTGTTGGAAGGGATGAGCTAAGTTTTGTTCTTTGTTATCTTCTTTGGCTTGGTAGTACTTGTATCTGGGTAGAAGGCACTGTTGTTTCATTCTTTTGCTGTACAGTGAGCTTTGAGGTCCCTTCCAACTCAAGCTTCTCTATGATTCTATGAATTAATGTTGATTGTGTAGGTGAGAGGCTGCCTCCCAGTTGCCCAAATGGCCTGCAATGAAGTGAGGTTGCGGTTTTGTTTTGCTCTTTCCTCCTTACTGCCAGTTAGGAGGAGATGGGGTCATTTCCCACGTGGGGATGCCTGCCTGCTTGCCTGGTTGTCCAGAGGAGAGGGTCTGGACAACCCATATTTAAGGTCTCTTCCAACCTTAAGCCATTCTATGTTTTGTTGTTGCAAAGGAAGCAGGATAGGTTGGATGGATTTAGATGCTGGTGGGTGAAGTCTGTGTGGCACAGACCAGGTCACCCTGCAGCGGGGACCTGTCTGCAGAGCGCTGCCTGATGTATGGTGCTCTCTGATGTATTGCAGGGCACTGAGTGTTGTTTGCTTTCTCCTGCATTGAGCAAAGGAGTATGTTTGGCTCAAAGGACACCTTCCAGGGGTACTACCAGCTGTTTTGCAGTCTTTGATTTCAAGGCATAAGAGAACCTGTTCTTTCTTCTTTGTCCTCGTCGTTGCAAACAAAACGCTTGCTTTCCCATTTGGGTTCCTCTGCTTTTATCTTCCAGCTGCTGTTGGTACTTGCTCTGCTTTCCTGTGTGTAAGCAGAAACCTGTCTGGTCTTTGAGATCTCTGCTGTTGGAGTTCGCAAAGCTGTTGTCCCCCACAACCATCCTTTTTTTTTTTGATGCTCCTCTTAGTCCCTCACAGCAGAACATCTTCCCCACTTCCTCAGGTGGTTTGATAATTCTCTCCAGCGTCATCTCCAACTTTCCTACTCTTTTACATCCTTTGCAGAAGGCATTTGTGAAAGCTGCTGTCTATGTGCTGGCATCGGTGTGACCAGTGCAGTTTGAAGTTGCATGCCAGCTCCCCATCCCTTAGCATTTAAACAGAAGTCTGACCTGACTACTTGATAGACTCTCCTGACTGCTTAATTCTCTGAGAGCTCAGGCAGTTACTTCTGTATCAAAAAATAACACTGTTTGGAGTGCTTTGCTTTTTCATTGCACAGACACTCCCTCACACCTCCCACAGCTGGAAGGTAGCTCTGTCCTAATTTGTTTGTTCCTTGGTGCGCACCTGCGTGTTTGCCTGAGTTAAAGTGTTTGGCTGGCGCAGGCTGAGCGTACCAGCAGGTCTGCAAAGCTCTGTGGGACTTCCTGCTGAATCACTCTGCCAGCTTTTGTGTCTCCTGCAAACCTTAGTGGAAGTCATTTTATTCTGCCTGCCTGAACAGTGCTGGAAGCACTGGAGGGTGTCAGGTAATGCCTGTCTCCTCAGAGCCCTGCAGAAATGGGCCTGTTTGGGTGCTAATTCCATACAGTGCCATCTGTCCAGTTTTGATTTCAGCCCTTGGAGCAGCCCCCTTTTCTCTGTCTCAGATTGATGACTGCTTTATAGCAATTGTGGAGGGGATGAGATGGGGTGAGAAGGTCTGAGTACTGAGCGGGGTGAATGGGGAAAGTGTTATTTTTACAGGTGCTAGGCAGGGTTTCTGCGTGCATGTATACGTATTACAATGCAGAGCATAAAAGCCTGAAGTCTCCTTTAGCACAGCCTGTAATCCTATTAGAAGGATTACTCTGTTGTCCTAGGCTATCAGATGGTGGTAAGAACCCATTTAGGTCAGCTGTTTAGGAAATTTACACACAGAAGGAAAAAATAAATAAATAAAAAATTAAATAAGCCTCTTGCTGTATTTCATAGGGATTGACAAGCTCCTTTCAGACCTTCTCTGTGCCACTGATTACATCCTTGCTCTTGTAGTTTCTCGGCATCCTTCTTAAACCCTCGTGTAAATGATTTGCTTTCAGCTTTTCACTTCTAATGGCAGATGTTGTATAGGCGGTGCTTTAGCTGGACCCCAGGTATTTCCAGACCTTGAAAGGATTAGAATTTTAAATAGTAAAGTACTTTGGTTTTTTGCTTTCCCTCTGTGTCTTTATGCATGTGATAACTTTGAGTGTAAGGGTATGGGCAGGCCTGATTTGCGGGCAGAACTTAATGAAAGCTAAATCTGCACTGGCAGGGCCCCAGTCAGTTTAATCCTTGGTCTGGTGATTATCAGCAATGTTATAATTTAATTTGATGCCTCTGTATTCTGAAGGTCAGCTCGTGCTTTCCTTTACAGTGGCAGTTCTAGTGCATGCCTTCCTCAGAACTCCAGCAGAGCCAGGTATTCAATGGGTGTGCTTAGATGGGGTGGCCAAGCAAAGCAACTGGATGTGCAGCATCATTATACAGTCAGGTAGGAAGCCCTTCATGTTAGGAAAACCTCCTGAACTGGAATAAAGCCACATCTGTCCGGAGCTTGATGTTGTATTTCATGCCTCCAACCAAATCTTTGTGGCAGAGTAGGGAGGGAGATGTGTGTGTCAGTCTCACCTGTTGCTGCCAAGGCTCAATGCACTCACAAGGATCTCCATTCTGATTTTTGGTTAAGTCTATGTTGGGCAGTTTAATTCCATCCAGAGGGAATGTACACTTACAGGTGGGAATCCCTCCTTGTAAGGAATGTGCATATACAGATGGGAAATCCCTCCTTGTAATGATTTGGTACATTAAGACTTCCAGCAGTCAGAGGATTCTACCTGCAATTCTGTAGAGCTCTGGGGGGATCCATGCTTGTGTATTATCTGTGGCAGACCAGCGTGGGTCATGTGTGCCTTGTAATCCAGACACTTTTGCAGGAAGCAACTATGCAATGTGTTTGTTAAGGGAAAAGAGTGGACTTGTCCAAACCACCATCAATTTTCTTGGCTGCTTTTTAAGGCTTGTTGTCTCTTGAATGTTTGGGAGATTCCTGCACCTTCCTTGGTCTTGCTCATCCTTCCAAACTTGAATAGCAATTTCCTTTCCTTCACCTCCTCAGTTGGATCTCCTTTGCTGGATTTATTCCGGTTCCTATGGTATGTTAGATGATCCTCACTAATTCATGCCTTGCCAACTCTTCTTCCTTTAGCTAGCCAGACTTTTTGCTTTAAGAGTGGATGTTTTTACTGCCAGATACCTGCTCCCTCCTCTGTGTTTCCAGTGGAGTGCTGGTGACATCCAGTGTCTAGTTTGGCTTATCACTGGCACGCACGTGTGTCCTAAGCTGATATCCCCAGGGGATGCTATAGATCTAAAGACTTGTTTTCCCCCTCAGCTACTCTGCATTTGAATGAGCAACCATGCGCCATGTCAGAGGTGTTTGTGACATCTGTAATTCACACGGGAGGGGGGGGGGAAAAAAGAACCTTTGAGGCCAGAGCTCTTAGGAAAAACTGCCTTTAAAAGAGAGGCAACTGCGTGCGAAAAGAAATGAGAACTGAGAAACAAATCACAGCTTCCATTGGAGATAATGAGAATCTTAGATAGTAACACATGCCGTGTACTGAGGCCAGAGCAGTCCTGTCTCTCTGCTCCCCAAAGGGAGGCTTAGTGCTCTGTAATGCTCGCAGGGTCACCACTTTCCTCCTCTCTGAAAGCAACACTGGGCCTGCAGGAAAAGTGCTGCAGAGTGGTGTAGGAGGAAAGCCAAGGGCCAGCAGCCCAGACAGCTCTCTGCTTGCTGCTTTGTGCCTTCCTGGGCTTCAGCCTGGCAGGGAGGGACTGATTACACAGCACCGATGCTGGGCTCTCAGCTGAGATCCGCACTGGCAAAAAGGGTTTCCTGGAGTACTGATGGTGGGAGGGCTGAGCCTGCCTTGCATACTCCAGAGGTATGGAATGGGTAAAAGGTGCTATTTACCCTCACCCTTGTGTTCCAACCCATTTAGTTAACGGGGGCAACCACAAAATTTTCTTCCCCTGGAGTTTCCTGAAGCTGAAGAGTCATTCCTCGAGAGAGTAAACAGAAGCCCTGTTTGCTTGGGTCATTAAACACAGGACAAAGCTCAGGGGAGCAATCTGTCAGTGGTGGGCTAGGAGAGAGAGCAAATGGACCTTTCCATCCCTAAGCGTGATTTTCTTCACTCCTCATTTCCTATGTGACATCCAGCCCTGAATGTATCTGCTGTTCCTGCAGCTGCATGCTCAGGCTTGGGGGCAGCATGAGCTGCTGCTCTTGTTCCCAGCATCACCTCCCCATTTAGAATCATGGAAGAGTAAGATCATTTGGGTTGGAAGGGACCTTTAGAAGTCATCTAATCCAGCTCCGCTGTGATGAGCAGTCCTTTCTCAGCAGGACTTGAGAGTCCCATCGTGGACGGAGGGGATGCAGGAGAAGCTTCTGAAATTTAGCTTTAGACTTGAGCAATTTACACTGCACATGGCGGGCCTAGGATCTGAAGAAACTCAAGTTCACTGCATATCAATTAACTTGGGATGGACTGTGCTTCTCTTTGCTTTGAAAAACGTGAGATGAAGGCAAGTGGTCTCACTCCTGAGGGTGAGAAGAGGCCTGAGTGCCAACACCTCCTGCAGCAGGACCCACCTCCCAGCCGTCCCTGTTCTCCATGAGCCTTTCTGGTGCAAGAAGTACAGAGAAGGAATGTGTTCTCCTGCCCAAGGCTAGAGGCAGCTGACTCCCAGCAGGATGGCTTCCCCATCTTTTAGCTCTGATGATCTTAGTTTATGTTGTTTGTTTTCCTTAATTGAATATTTTATAAATTAACATGATTTCTGCATAGTGTTTATCTTTCTCTCTGTGAGCCTTTATGGCCGAGATAGCCTAGAGTAGACTAATTAAAACACTGAACCATGACTGTGCCCCTAGCCAGAAAGAGGACCATATAATGTATGTGATGCTGATACAGATCTGGGAGCTGGTGAAGCAGAGCGCCAGGAGATCTGTCTGTGCCCATCAGTCTTACTTAAGAAGCCTTTTCTATTCATTGCTGTTGAGGACTGTCTCTTCTCTGCCTTAAGTGGATGCTCAGATTAGGAGCCTCTGGGTGAACATCATCCTTCCAGATACTTGTGCTGCTAACGGTGCACTTCTGCTTCGGCAGTGCAAAGCATGAGCAAAACTGTGCTCTGCTGCTGCCTGGAAGGGCTTTTGCCTGCACTTTACTGCTGTGCACTGCCTTGAGGAGCAGCTCAAGTTGTAGTCCTGCCCTGTACATGGTACGTCCGTGCTTTTCTCACTAGCCAGAGACAAGGCTGAACTGTGGCTTTTCTAATCGAGGAACCCAGGAGGATTGCCCCTGAGAGGGCTGGGGGCAGAGCAGTTACATCTGTGCTCAGCTTGAAGACAGACTTAGAGTGACTTTAGAGAAGCCTGCCTCCTTCTTTTACAGGCCTTTCTTTCCTATTGTTATTTCAAGATAAAGAACTTGGCTCCGTAAAGGAGTAAGCCAAGCACTGGCTTATTGCTACCAGCTGAATAGTAAGAAAAATAAATAAAAAGCCAAGCGTAACCCATTTGCTATTGTGCTGTGCTTAAAATCCAGCTCAGTACTTTGCATTCCAAGACATCCAGCCTCATCCTTTTTTATAGATTGCCTTGCAAGCAGAAGAAATATCTTGAAAACAGCTTTCACCCGACCACAGAAGCCCCCATGTAAATATGCTGGCACTCCAGTTGCAGAGGAGAAGCGACTGCACAGCAGCAGCTATAGGAATCTTTGTTTAATTTAAATGAGGCAATCTCCTTCCGCATCTGTGAAGGCTCTGTGAAATTAACCTCAGACTGCGTGCTGGTTACCTGCGCAAACAGAATCATATCGTAGCTGTGTTGGTGCTGGCACCTCAGGTCTGAACAAAATCTTCCTCTAGGCATGGTTGTTTTTTTGTTCTTCAGTGCTTGTGCTCACTGTCTGCATGTATGTATATCTATTAAGTGCCTGGCTTCTCAGCAACATAACCAGATGTGGTTCTTTCCCATCTGTTCTCATCTTCACCTCGGTAGCCCATGTCGTTGTGCCGAGCCTTTATTGGCAAAACAGGAATGAGAGAGGAAGAGCAAAGCTGTGATGGATGGGAGGCACCCATTGAGTTAGCCCCCAGTGGGGGTTGTGGTGCTTAAGCTAATTCCTTCCCCTGTGGTGTGCTTAAGGTCTGTCCTGAAGACCTTCAACATGGATTGATGGGTACAAATCTTCTCTGCCACATTATCCGCTTCTTTTAGCTTAATTTCCAGTGCAAACGTGGCTCCCTTCTCCATTTTCCATTTACTGGGGCTAAGTATAAGTGAATCTTCCTGTCAGATCAGTAAATCCAGACCACTTTCCTACCTGTCCTCTCCCTTGGCCATCTCTGAATTGCTATTTGAGCTGAGCTTTTATTGCTTCTGACAGCCAGGGCTGTAGTCCCTGCAGAATGGCTTCCCCAACACTTGTAAACTCTCTGCCAAAATTAGAGTTGGCTGTTTTCAGATTTAACCTCCAGTTCCAGATAGATTTTCAGTATCCCTGGCCGAATGCTCTCGTTCCTGCCATAGCTCACTTCATCGGCACCACAACAACAGAACACTTGTCTTATTGCTTCAGTCTGACCCCGCTCTGCCTTAAGAAGTCAAAAAAACCAGCAAGCTTCTGTCACACCACCAGTGCTGATATTAATAAGAAAATAGGCTGACCAGGCTGGTTTTCCTCTTTTTCCTACCCCTCCTCCCCCCATATGAAGAACTCAGATTTCATTTGTAGTTTTGTAACTCAGGTAACACAAAGTGGAAGAGCTGGAAGTCTGGCTCCAAGCAGAGAAACATCAGTTTGGTTGCTCAGAGTCTGAGTAATTCTGTGATTCCAACCCAGTGAGATGCATTTCTGAGAGTTGTTCTTCCAGAGACTCTTGAGAGCCCTTGGGAAAGGAACTATAGGGCAGGATAGCTTCTGTGCTTGGAGCAGAGGATGTCTATGTGGGCTATGCAGGGGTGACAACTGCTAAAGCCTTCAATGCTTATTCCACCCCAACTTTGGGGCTGTAGTTGCAGCAAATAAGGGTTAAAACCATTGAGAAGATCCCAGGTTCTTTGGTGCTGGTTCCTTATGCAGATGGAGCAAGTTTGGCAGCCTTGCTTTGGTGCTGTCATCAGAGTGTATTTGTTTCAAATTAATTAAAAGCGAAGATGAAATTCCCGAACTCATTTAACTTCCTAATCTTTGGTTCTCCAGGGAATGACTGCAGAAAAACAGCTGGGGACCCTACGTGTCCTTTAGAAGGGGATGAAATGCAGTTAATCCTGGTTATATCAAAGGGAGCGGAAATGAAAAGTAAATTCTTATTTGCAAAGATATATTTTTTTCCCCCCACTCTTTTTTTTTTCCCCATACAAGAACTTTCTTGTCCAGACAGGCTGGAAGATATTTGTAGTCCTGATTGTTTAAATATTAATCTGTACTTTAAGATTCATTTGTATGCGGGAAAAAGAGAGAGACAAGTGCAGTGGAAACCCCATAAATGTATTCTCTATCCACTGGATGGAGCGGGCAGTGATGTTAGGCAAACCCAGAGATGTTATGTGCTGTGACAGGACCACTCTATTACGGGTTTCAAAAGTACTAACCTGCAATATTAGATGGATGTGTGGGGCCTGAGTTTACCTACAATTCATTCATTACTGTTCCTAACTGGGGAAAAAAAATCCCCTCTTGAGCTGAAAGCCTTTGCAGTAAGAGGTATCAGTGTGTAAGGGATGGTGTTCTGGCCGTAATGACAGAAAGCAGAGGTTGGGCTCCTGGGGCGCTGGCTCTGGGGGGGGGGAAAAATATGCATTAGTCGACTTTACCCTGTGAGCAAAATGTGTGAGTTAGGCACTATGTAAATCTAGAGCAAAACTCGGCTTTTTCCCCTCTGCAAATAACCTTCCACATAGCTGGGTGTTATTTTGAAGCAATTTTGCTCTCTGATGATTCAAGGAGGGAAGCTGCTGAAACAAAACAGAACTGCAGAATAGTTAATATTGCAGAGCAGTAGAGGAGGCACACATCGTCGCTAGATTTTGGGTCTCAATTCTTGCTCCAGGCAGTTAACCCTCATCCAGCCAGGGTGAGAGCTGAGGTATTTATGAACTCATGCTACAACACTGTATATGGAAGACAAAAGTGTAAATGATCAGGTGAGCACATTTGAATAATGTATAAATGAGAGGACAAGTTATGCAGAGGAAGAATGGGTGCAATTTTTCTCTACCTATTTTTCATCTTCCCTTTATGGGCAGTTCCTACTGAGACTAGAAAAAGCAACACTTGGACCTTAGATTGGGGGGTGCTGTGGTGGCTGTTGTTTTGGACACAGAGAGCTGAGCTAAGCATTGGTGCTGGTGCTGCAGGAGGCGATGGAGCTGTGATGGAGCTGCTCTGAAGTGCTGTGCAAGGAAGTTTTCATAGCACCTGCCCACAGTCTGCTCAGCTCCATCCCACAGGAACCTCACACCTCCACGCACAGTGGTGTGCAGTCCTTCGAGGTAGACGTGAATAGCAGTGGGAATGAGAGTTTGCTCAGAGAGCAATGAGTTAATTAATGGCTCCAAAGCACATTACTGTATTAAACTGTGGCTATATTAGTAATCACTTCCGAGCTGTGACTGAAGGCTGTATCGGTGTGCTGTGGACCTTCTATGTAGGTGCAGTTTTCATCATCTTTGGTGAACGTTCTCAGCTGAAATGGAAATTCAGACCTTTAAAAGGAGTGAGCGCAGAAACCACACTCCTGAAGTGTTTGAAATAAACCCTGCAGCTACTGCATATCTGATCTGTGCATCTAAATGGGTTCTGGTGAAGCCTGGGGAGCTCTGGAGAAACCTTTCCAAATGGGTATGAGTCATATACCACTTAATCATTTAGATGCTGATGAAGATTGTTTGTTTGTGAGTTCTCCTTCTTTTCCGTTAATTAAGTTGGCTTTTTGGGGGGGAAAGGCAAGTGTTGGCTGTGCTGCGAGATGTGACTGGTCTGCAGCTGCTTGTTAAAACCAAGCTGTTCTTCCTTATGTGCGTATCGCTGAGAACTCACTTCCTGAGATGGAAGATCCGTTTTAAGACAAGATGTCAAGAGGTGGAGGAATTCTGCAAGGGGGAGAGGAAGGAGAAAAGCAGAGAGGAAGCATTCCTTAATTTTGGCTGGAGATGGGTTTATGCATCTGTTTGAATGAGAGCATGAATTTGCTGATCAGACTCACTGCGCTACTTCAGCTGCACCATTTTCTGCTCATCTGTTGCATGTTGCCGAGGGAGCTGGGGAGCTGCACGTCTCCTTTCCAATGTTTGTGTTTCATTCTGCCTCATTTATGGTATTTTCTTTGGAAATAACTTTATTTCCACCGTGTAGGCTTTTGCTTTTGCCTGCTCTATTTAACAAACATTAATGTTACCCTCTGAGTCTTACGGAGAATCACAGTCCACCTGAAATCTGAGGTAGCTTGAAAATTGTATTAATGAAGGAGATCACCTTGCTTTTATCTATGCAGCTAGAACTTCCAGGCAATTTCTTGATACCAGAACGTATTGAGGTGCCTGGATCAAAATCAGTTCCTTTTGCAATGCAGTAGGAGGTTTGAGAATACTCCCAAAATATAAGAAGGAATAGATGATAGAGTTCTTAAGATTGGAAAAGAAATCAAAGGTCACCTAGCCTGACCACCACTAATATTGCTCCCTTAACATGACCCCAAGTACTGCATTTACCCTTTCATTGAACACCCTCAGGGACAGTGACTCCACCACCTCCCTGGGCAGCCTGTGCCAATGCCTCACCACTCTTTTTGGGAAGAAATTCTTTCTATATCCAATCTGAACCTTCCCTGGTGCAACTTGAAGCCATTAAAATCTTAGATTAAACTAAGGCCTAGTTTTCTGGGTGGGGTAAGCAGAAATGGGCATGTGCTGGAGAAAGGGAGGACAAAGATATCTTTAAGGCTTGAAAATGGTGGTCTCCTTCAGGAAGCTGCCCCTGAAGAGAGGACTTAACAGGCATTAGACATACAGTAGCCGTACTGCAGCTAGGAGGAATCCAGTGCACCTCCTTGGGGCTCTATGGACATCTTGCATTGCGTGTCTTGGTTTTCATCCCTTGTGACTAAGGTTTACCATATAAAGCTTTTCATCTCTTGGGATGAAGCCACCTGCACTTTCAGACCTTTGGGACCTTCTGTACCTTTTATCTTTGATTTGATTTCATCTCGTCTTTCTAGCAGCCTTTGATTTCCCATGTGAATTAAAGTTCCAACCCTTCTATTTCTGAGGGTTGGCATAAAAGGGGTTTAAAAGGGCTTATTCTGGAGCAGTAAGAAGCACATGCATCCAGCATTGAACAGCTCCCAGATGTGGCAACTTCATTTAATTGCTGAAATCAGAGATGTTAGGAATGGATTTCATCTGAAAGTCTGATCTCCTAAAGTAAAAGGCATAGGACAACATTTGCTCATCCCCTGGAGATGCTGCCAGAAGTCTGCCTCTGATTAGCAATGTTAATGGAGTATTAACATAAGCCACGCCAGCAAGGGAAACTGTAGAACACATTATCATCAGGAGAGCCAGCTGTGTATAGGCCTGTAAAGATGATGATGAATGTAGTTTGTGGTGTGAGGGGCTGGCTGCTGAACTGCTTTGTCCTCTATTCCAGAAGCAGTGGAGTGTGGTTGGACATGCCAGCTTGCTGTTCTCCATGCTATAGTATTGGAGAGAGAAGGAGCAGGGAAGTTGTAGAACAGATGTTACCTTCATGGGAAAAGGGGGATGGAGGGAGCTTCCCAGCTGTATCAAGATTTTTGCTTTCACAAGTTGGATGTTAGTTTTTTGTTCTATCCTGTAACTGTTCAGGATATTTGTGACCTGCGGAAGGTTGATTCATGGTCTAAATGTTGTGATGGCTCTAAGCATTTTCAGAGATGGATGGTACTATTTCTTTTGTAGCTTTCCTTTTTTTTACCTTGACTCAGAGCCCGTGAATGGTCTAGATTAAGAGAAGGGGCTCAGAGGTACTGTAAAACAACTAATTTACTTTACTCTTCTTAGTCAAATATTGGCCATTCATGTCCTACAGATCTTCACACAGTTGCTTCACCATATCATAGAATCATCAGATGGTTTGAGTCAGAAGGGACCTTAAAGACAGAGTTCCAGCCCCCTGCCATGGGTGGGAACAACTTCAATTAGACCAGGATGCCAAAACCCCATCTGACCTGACCTCGAACGCTTTTAGGGATGGGGCCTAATCTTCTCCTGGCTGAACAAGCCCAGATCTCTCAGTCCCTATTTAGAGGAGAAGTGCTCCAGCCACATGAGCATCAGCATTGATCATCTTTGTACATCTACATCCCTGATGAGCTCAGTGTTGCCAGATGACAGAATTTATTTCTGTGAGTGTGTGCTTGAAATCTGGAGCCTCCAAGCTGTTAAACTCAGTAACTCAGCTCCTTTGTTTATAAATTGAGTTCTTTCTATTTTGCCTTGTGAAGAGAATAGTGAGCTGTAGATCAACAGTACACAGAGATATTTGTGCTTCAGTATGGCAGGATCAGTGGGCACTTTGCGAGTGAGAAAGATAGCGCTAAACCATGTTGATACAAGCTTGTTTTCAGAGTTTCCTAATGGAGCTACGCATTTCACCCATTGACCTTTTTGACATTTTCCTGGTTTCCCTGCTGCAGGAGCACTTCAGCAGTAAAGTGCCACACTCTGCTGAACAAACTTGGCATCTCGTCAAGCTGACTTATTTGGTATGTATTTACACTTGTAGACTTTAGTACTCTCCTGGCAATTGAGCTTCCTTCCTGTCTACATAAATATGATTTCATTATTAGCTTTGTTTAGCTGTTGTTCTGCATCTGCATGCTTTCCTTTCCAAAGCTGCCAAAGAGAGTTGCAGGTGTTGATCTTGATCTCTGCCCAAAGCATCATGAACTCTCTACCCCACCTGCCAGCTCTGATGATGAGGAGTACTCTTGACCTCCTGCCTAAAACAAGCATAAAACCTCACTGTGATGTTTTTTGCTGTGGTTTTGTTTTGTTTTCCTTTGAGGAGCCCATAACTTCTGTTAGAATTGCAGCCTTTGTGTGTGTTTGTTTACAGTTAGAATAAAACCTCTTTCCCACTAGAGGTAGTGTGTGTCGTTGTTGATCAGGCTTTGTTGGGTCCAGGTGATGGCTTCCAAAATGCCTATTTGGAAAATGGTAACTTTTGCTTGTGAGTGATGGTAGATGGTAAAAGGGCGGTGGTTGGAGCCACTTCATTTTGCCCTGGATGTTGGCTGTTACTGATCAGGCACTGCCAAGCACTGGCAGCAGCTGGCTTTGGTGCATCAATGGAGGCAGGTGAACTACAAGCAAGCAGCCTTCCCCAGTGCTGTCCTAAGTGAGATTCTCTAAGGAGGTTTATGCCCAAATGTTTGCTGGAAACTTGCCGTAAGAAAAGTCCCTGTTTCCCTGGATGTTGACTTCTTTTCCATTCAGGCAAACCTTTTCTAGTTAGGAAATACTGTATCTGTGTGTACCGGATTTGGGATGCACTGAAGTTGTGCTTGAAGTCCATGAATTCTCTGGACAGAAGTCCAGAGAATCTGGAGTCAAAGGAGTACTGCAGGAAAGGTGGCTTTTGACACACGTCCAACCTTTAATGGGCAAAACTACTGCAGGACTGTCACTTGGATAGGCTATTCTGGGTCTGCTTGCAAGCTTTTGCAGTTTTCCTGCAGAGGAAATATTTTCCTGCACATTCCTTGGAATTAATTTCTACTTGGATTCCTATAACTATGCATGAACCAAAGCATTCCTGCTCGAAAATAAACACAGGCACAAATCTCACTTTACCAGTCTGGGGCTTGGCTTTATAGCAGATAGAGAAGCTGCTGGAATAAGGTTAGATTTGTTTCCCTTCTAGGCAGGGGCTGACAGAAAAGGTTTCATGAGATGGAAGGGAGTCAAAGAAAGAAAGTGAAACCAAGCAGTCAATTTGCTAGCTGCAGTCTTTGATCTGTGGCTGTCTGCAAACAGAATTGGAGCTCTGTGATTAGATGTACGTGCTCATTATGTGTTGTACTCTCCAAGCAGGCATTGTACATACAGCACAATGTATTCTGCTTCATTCTGCCCAAATATCTTTTTTCATCTATATTGCATTAAGACCTTGAGGCCTATCATCGGGGAGAGAAAAAATACAATTTTCTTATTGTACAATGCATTTCATTCCCAGCTGCTGTATTAAATTTATTCCTATTTGAAGTGGTGTCTGCAAGTATAAATCATTTAAGTTTATATGTTTTTGTTGCTGTGGCAACTGTTTGACTAATTGAATTCCAAAGTGTCTCTCTCTATTTCAAAGCCATGATAAAGAGCGTACGTATTCTTAGCAGTAGAACTCTGAAGCCAGAGGTGGGGGACAGGCAGCCCTGTCAAAATGACACGTCCTCAACCTCCCATGCATGGGGTTACTGTTGGCAATTATCTGGGGAGGAGGGGTTGGGAAGGAGTCATAGCAACCTGTAAGCTTCCCCCTGTGAGTGTGATATTCAGAAATGCTGTTAAGGCACAGAGCAGGATGGATGAGGCATGGAAAGCCAGTGATGGAGGTATGGGGAAGGTCTGGTTTTCCTTCTCTGTCGCAGTGTTCCCATTAATTCACTGCAGACCTGGAGTGTTGGAGTACTTCATGGTTATAAACACGCTCAAGTTGTAATGAGCCCATTTTCTTTCCATTGGGGGCTTTTTATGAGCTCCTGAAGCTTGTCTGCTTGCTGGGATCACACGCGCGTTCCCAAGGTATTTCTTGCCCCATCAGTTTTTAGGAGGAAGATACTTCTGTGTCAGGGGACTAGGGAATACCAGGCTGCCCCAAATTTCCCCTGTGGGATCTGCAAGATAAATTCTACCCTACTCTGTAAGAATGCATTCTGGTTGCATGCTAGAGGTAGGTGTAGACTGAGCTGGGAAAACTGGAACACTAAATCCTGATTCTTTGTAAGGAAATTTATCCTGAGAGGATAGAAGGAGAGATTCCTTTTTCTGGCAGAAATTTCCAGGCAGGAACCAGCCTGTCCCTGCTATTCCCAGCTTGTTCGGCCTCCTCTCTTAGCCTAGAGAGAACTCATTTTTTTGTGTTAATTATGTAGGTGTTTATTACGGCCACAAAACGTTAATAGACAGCCTAATGGAAATCATGCTGGCTAATGAGAAGCTCCTGAATACCTGCTGCTTTTCTCTGGGAATAATGGCAGCCACAATTCAGCAGGAAATAATTTCCCCTGCTCCTGCCCCATGCTTGTACCTTACGATTACATTGTGCCGTTAACCTTTCGTCTGGAGCTCTGCAACCCAGGGGGAAGGCCGAGACCTCTCTCTTCCATCTGCCTGGAGGGGACAGAGGGGTCTGCTTCCATCTCCTGCTTTCTAAAGGGTAATCTGTGAAGGGCTTTATGGAGCTTGAAAAGGTTACTGTGTGCGCCTGAGCCGATTGACGGTGGCTGTGGCAGGAATGAAGTGCAGGGTGCCTTGAGCAGGGCCCATCCTTCCTTTGCTTCCCTGCCTGTAGGGGATGCTGTCAGATCCAGGGCATATGTTGCAGTAACAGCCCAGCTGTAGGCAGCCTCAGCTGCTGTTTTATTTTGGTGTGGTTTTATTCCCAGGCCCATTAGATGCTCCACCAGCTGCTCCACGCTCATGTAACTACCTCATCCTGGATAGGCAAAGACAAATAGCACAGACCTGTAACATATGCTGGGAGGGGGCATTTTATGGGGGGATTCCTAGGGAACTTGGTCACATCAAAGAGGTTTTTTGTTTTCTTCTGTATTGTGGTTTTAATGAATTTCAAAGGGTCTCTATCGCATAAATGGCTTAAATCAATAGTAAAAGGGAACCTTGTCCATCAAGCTGCCTGGCCACAGCTAATGAGGTTAAAATGCAAACTGTCAGACTCTGGTTTGTTATGCTGATGTAGAGAAGAAAAAGCTGTTTAATGAGGGGTGAGGTTGTGGGTCTTGGAAAGCAGCAGGAATAAATAGCTAGTACAGCATTCATGGGGAGCAAGCTAAATCTGGGCTCTTAATGAATGGGAACAGGAGAAGGCAAAGGAGTTGTGGGCAGGAGTAGCAGGCTGTGTGTGTGCTACGTTTGTAGAGTGTTGCACTGGGAGGAGGCTGGTGAGAAGGTACCTGTGTGATGGATTGGGCATGAGATGCGTGTGCTTGTAGGGAGAAGGTGTCTGCATGGCTTGACATGGCTGCCAAGGGTCTTTGCACAGATGTTGTGCAATGGGAGATTACAGCAGCTGAAGGAAAGGATGATTTAGGGTGCTGCCTTGCACAGAGGAGGGATGAGCAGGGAGGACTGGTGGAGTCACAGTCCCTGGAGGTGTTCAAGAGCAGTGGAGATATGGCTCTGAGGGACATGGTTAATGGGCATGGTGGGCATGGATTGATGGTTGGAGTTGATGATCTTAGTTGTCTTTTCCACCCATAATGATTCTACGATGATGCTGGTGGACTTAGCTGTGACCAAGAGCACACATTGAGGCAGGTACACTTTCAGTGCTTCCCTCCATTGGATTTCTGCAGGGGAGCAAAGGTCTCTTCTAGCAAAAACAACAACAAAAAAAGCCCAAACTCTGGAGGCAGAATTCACTGAAGATGCTGAAAAGCTGCATAGCTGAAACTGTGAATGAAAGAAAAGACTTTGCCAGGCAATATGTGGGAACTCCCAGTTGGGACCACGTTTCATAATTTTTCCCTTGTGGTCAGAAATTTTGTGCTTCTGTCTTTTCCTGACAAAACCAATCGATAGAGGGTGGTCTGACCGCTGTTGAAAGAGCCAAATCCTTCCTTCATAGGCTGTCTATAGTGAACAGTTGTGAAAACAACAGATTTCATTGTGAAGGTGGGATTTCTCAATAGTGAGGAGCTGCAAATGAGGCAAGATGCAGGGTCCATATGGAGTTGCTGATAGATAAACCAATAGCAGACTCTTGGAAATGTTTCAGAAGGAGGCTTTGGGGATAAGGCAGAAAAGCAGTTCAAAAGGCTGGTTCTTGATTAATACATAAAGCCATAAAAATACCATCTGAGCATCTTCTGTTACCTGGCCACAGGTACCCAAATCCTGTCAAGTGGTTTCTCTGGCATCCGTTCTCTCTGCTTTGAATATAACAGGTAGTGCAGATTATTTTATGATCAATAAATATCCAGGCAGACACTGTAAAATTCCAATCAGAAAAATTTACAACATTAATGCAGATATTGTATAGCAGGATATAAATAAATAGAAATTGTCAGTCAAATTCTTGGCAGCTAGAGTGTGGTGTGGTTGGCAGTAAATTAAATGTTACTTCACAAATCACCTTTATGGCTTTGCCCAGTAAGTGTGGCTCTGCAGAGGCTCTTTCCAACTTGCAGTGGTAAAAATCCTCTGGTCCTGGTGAATTGTCTGTGAAACCAATGCCAAGTCATGGTGGCAAACGTGAATTTTGCTATGTTCTTTAATCTTATTCCTATCCCCAGGGTTTATGTTGTTGTGTTGAGTTCAGGTGCTGAGCTCTTCAGGCATCAACAAACCAGCAACGCAACAGGGCAGTTACTGAATCCTTTTTAAGTCAGGGAGAGATTTCTGCACAGTCAGGAGTTGCTTGATGTAGTGGCGTGGAGACCATTGCCAGGGGAGGAGCAGCACAGACTCTGTCATCTCTACTGGGCTGAAGTGAGCTGTGGTTGTTGAAGGCTGTACCTGGGAGTCAGTGGGAAGAATGAATCAGCTCAAAAGTGAGACCCTCATTTAAAGTACTTGAGACATTTCACCTATAGATTACTATATTTTGTTACGCCTGTTTTATTTGTTGACCAGGTCTAAAGCATGATCTGGATGTTCCGGTGCTGTTGGGATGGTTGGGAAATGTATTTCAGCATAGATCTTTACAAATTAAAGCCGAATATTCAACACAGAACAGAAAGGAGGACCAGCTAGTAGTAGTTTTGTACTTTATTTGAGAAGAGATAACTACATAAACTATGTCAGGAGGGTACAGGTCTACACACAGTTTCATCGATCAGTAAGTGGAGTTGTTAACGTAACACTGAGAAGATATGATACTTTGAAGAAGACATAGACACATGACCAAGGAATATTTACAGCTCTAACATACAATATATTCATATTTGAGAGAGAGATTCATGTGCATCTGTATGCACAGACACCCCTGTGTACACAGGGTGCACGCACACATGTAAATAGGTATAAAAGGCCTTAAAAAAAAAATTACATAAGAAATGAGTCTGCTTTTCATTTGCAGCAACTATTTTGAAGGTGGAAGTGGTTCCAGTTTGTCATGGTTTTCTCCAATGGTCATTGGCTGAACCTGATGCACATCTCTGGGTGCGATATGCTGTGGTGTGGGTCGGGGGTGGGTAATGTTCAAGGTGAATGGCAGGGAGGGCCAGCAGTACCATGGGGAGAAGAGGGCAGATGGCCTCAGGAGCTGGGGTGGTAACGTGGAGATGCAAAAATGACCTTTGGTGATGCCATTAAATCATTGTTTATACTAAACATAAAATATTAACACAGTTTTAAAAAAATAATTTTCTGTTTCATTTCAAGGGCTGGGGAAGAGGATTAGGGACAACGAAGGGCAGGAAGGAAGGGAAGGTCTGGGAGAGGGTAAATACCTCAGCACTTTAAAAGATCCCTTGAGCTCATTGCAAATCTTTACTTTAAAAAGTCTTTTTGTAAGTAATTTTGACTAGCGCTGTATCAGTCATCCCCTTCCATGGTGGCAGTGTGCTGGATGCATACAATATAGCAGGTAGAGGAGAAGCAGTGACCCTATCTTGGCCAATAGCTACCTCATTCTCTTTGTGGAGGTGGGTTGGGCAGTCAGAGATAACAGCCATGGTGCTCCTGCTGGGCCCTCCCTATAGGGATATCCTGTATTGTTCCCAGCTGGGGAGAAGAGCGAGTTTCGGTTTGGAAAAGGGGGAGACTGCAGCATAGAAAAAGTTGAAAGCCAGCTATTCAGTTGCAAAATGGTAAATAGAAACCAGAAGATGCAAAGGAAACCCCAAACTAAGCAAACACATGGATTAGTGCATGGGGTTAAAAAAAATAGATATTCAGCAAGCATCACCAGAGGATTTGTTTTCTACTTATCCAGACTTTTGGTAACATTAACAGAGATTAAAATAAACTGTTTTAAATAGTAGTAACAACACAATCTCTATCAAAATGCCTTTCCTCTGAGATCCAGCCCCATCCACCTCTCACAGCCACACTTCTACCAGAGCAAACTGTAGACCAGCACCTTCTGGAGGTAAGCCTGCCTGTGAGGCTCGAGTGTTCAGCTGAGTGTAGGAGCAGTGCCATGGTTGTACTGCTCTGGAGGATGGTGTTTCTCCTTGTGACAAGAGTGCCAGCATGGGCAACCACAGTGGTTTCTCTGCCTCATCATACAGACCTGCAGACCACTGATGGATGACTACACTGCATCAAACACAGCTGTCACACAGAAATCACTGGAGGCCCTAAAACCTATTTCCAGTCATAGCTTTAAGACCCCATATGGTCTTCGCCCAGGATAGTTATGTGCATCCTTCACCTCTACCTGGGGAAACTTTGCCTCCTTCCTGCCTGACACAGAAGGGACAGAGGAAGCTGTAGTGCTTGCTGAAGGATGAATCAATGTCACTTTGCCTTTTCAAAAAACCTTAATTTCTATTGAAATAATGCATGTAAGGTAGCACTTTGTTAAGACAAGGTGGGCATGGGAGAGGTTATTTAGTGTATTTATTTATGTTCAGCTATAAGCCTATCTATACAAAGCTCTCATGCAAGAAATTGCCTCCCAGTTTAGCTGAAAATTTAAAAGGACACTTTTGTTTATTTTTAAAAAAAGGAAAAAAAAAAAAAAAGAAGAAGAAAAGGCAATTTGCTTTCACACAGGGAATTGGCAGAGTGTGGGGGCTGAACAGGGGGAGTGAAGGGAGGGGCTAAGACAAGACAGCCTGTTTACGCTGAAAGAAGAGCTGTCAAAAGAATAAACACAGTGAAAATGATAGTACTTGCAAAGAAGATGGGCCTAAGAGGAGCCCAGCAAGGTTTCTTCAAGTCTTCAGGACCCATTCAGGTGTACATGCATCACTTTGTAGTGACTGCTTCCTCACAGCCATCCCTGATCAGGACTCTCTTCTGTCTCAGATCACATCTGACTTCTCAGTGAGAGTCAAATTCTGGACCATTTCCTTCCTCTCCATGCATTCCAGCAGCCTTTCTTGCTCCCTTCCTTCATCACCATTAGCTCTCTGAGCCCATTATTAAGTCATCCTTTACAGTCCCCTACAAGTTCACTCTGACTTTCGGATGGCCATAAGCATCAGAAACACAACCGCAATTCCTTGTTTTCAATATTGCTACTCCCAAGTTCTGAGGCTCTTTGTCTCAGGCGTGTCTCAGTCTGGATGTCCTGTAGTCATGACTGCCAATCACTGCAGGGGAGTATGTAGAGGAAGGAGTACTGGGAACACTGGTTACAAAGAGATGTATATGTAAGGGAGGGAGGAATACCCCACCTTTCTGTCCTGATCAGTGTATGTTTTCAGGGATAGAATGGACCTTCACGCCCTTTAAAATAGACTCCCATGATGATGACGAGGTTCAGGAGATGAAAAACAGCAGATAAAATCCCAGGGATGCCAGCTGAGAAATCTGAATACTGAAGATATGACTCTGCTTCCATCCAGAGCTTTGTCTATTGATGCTTGCTCTTTCATACACAGCTTTTAATCTTTGGTTGACTCTCTTCTGACAGTTCTCCATTACATAGTAATGTGACTTTTTTTATAGATTGATCTTGAAATGATTTCCAGGGTCCACAGTATTTTTTTTATGCCCCTTGCTTTGAATTTTCCAATAAATTTGTCTCCCGGCGCTTTACAAACAGTAAATTTAGCTGATAGGCAAAGAAAATCACGTGATCCTGCCACTAAAATAAATGCTCAATTTCTACACTTCTAACAGAACACTCACTCTCCATATGCCAGGCTGTCCCAATAGACTAGAAGATAAGAACATTTCACACTCCCAAGTAAGAGACTTAGACTTCATAGGTGGAAAAATAATGTGGGGGGGAAAAGAAGTGGGTTAGAGGGTTTAACTCCGGGAATTTTTGTTCTCTTAGATGAGTTGTTCTAAGTTTTAAACCATCCCACCTCCAGCACTTGAAAACAAGTTATCTGCAATGAGGGCGAGCATAGCAGGTGGGGCCGCTGTCCGCGGTGCTGATCCTCAGGGAAGCTGCTCAAGCACTCGTGTCAGACAGGGAAATCTGCCCCTTACTAAAGGGTTGTTTTTGTTATTCTTGAGGATTGAAGTAGTTTGCAGTTGTTGTGAATAATACTTGAACCTTCAGCAGGGCCTTAAAAAAGTACAGCAAACATTTGTTACTGAAAAGATGGTGGTCTACACAGCTGTTAAATCATCCTATAGAGTTTGATCTCTCCCTCTCCCCGTCATGACTTCTACATTAATTTCAGATTTCTTGAAAGCTATAAGACAAGATTTGTCCTATATTAGCAGCAAGAGACAAAAGACATTAAAAGCAAGGGGAAGTCTGTAGGATAGAGGTCTGCTCCTGTCTTGGTGGTCACTTTCCTTTGCTGACGGGATTCTGTTTCTAGTATCCACAGCTTTCACTGACCTCAGACGAAGTTATGAGTGTTGAAATCCTTCAGAATTTAGCTTGCCGTTGCACAAGAAGGTTTAGTTAGACAGTAACAACAGTTCAGTCCCTTGCTGATTATTTCTATTGTCTCAATCTAGCTACATGAGAACGAGGCTGGACTCAAACAGATCCCAGCCAGAATCAATCCCCACCATCTCTCCAGCAATCAGAACAACCTGCTGGGGGCTGAGTAACAGCTGAATTCTTGGTGAGAGAAATTACAGGCATAAAAACAAAATCAAATAGACTTCATGTGCTCGTTCAACATTTCAAGGCATATTTATAGGTACTGCTTCATGGCATCTTAAACATTTCAGTCTAAAAAGAAACTGCACTACTTCTACTCCTCCTGTTTCAGCACTTCCGCTATCTTTGTCCCTTTGAAAAAGGAGTAGAAGGACACTGAATTAAATGCCCATTCAGACCTTACTGTCTCATCTTTGGGCTGTTTGAATATCCCAGAGATAGATCTGTGGAGATAGATAAGATTTGGAGATCATCTGAAAGCCATCAAAACAGGAACATGAACATGAAAGCTGGATAAGCTGCTGCTAATGAAAAGCTACAGGCTTCTTGCTTTATGAAGCAAGGGAGGGCTTAGCTGGTGTACAGCTAACCTGGAAGTCCAGCTCCTAGTTGAGTCCCCTCTTTAGATTCCTTCATCTCATCCTTCTCAACCTGCTCCAAGTCTTGTCATCACTGTAAGGAAAAGCTCAAGAAAAATCTTATCAATGATGAAAATTGCTGCAGAGCGGAGAGAATTCCACCCCATTCTGCTTTTACTTTCAAGACAGAGCTGCTTTAATTCTCATGCTAGCTAAGCTGGTGGGAAACCACACAAACCACACGTTTGAGCTCCCTGGTGAGTGCATCAAAGCAGAAACAAGTTAACAGGACAGATTGACAGACAAGTTTTCTCTCTAGCCTGTCAAAACTCTTTGAAAAGGTAAGGAACAAAAAACTAGTGAAAAAATTGGGAGGGAGTTTTTCCTCTCACTTTAAGAGAGAATATTCTTCCAAAAAGATCATAAAAATATTGAACAATAGATCAGCATTTGTTATAGACAGCTGACATAGAAGCTATATGGCCACTAAAGCCTGCACTCTTTAATAGTCTGGGAGAAAAAGCACTTAGCAGATAATAGTATTTGCCTTGGGAACAGTAGTTAGGGAGCCTCAACTGAGGAGGACTTTAGGAACCAAACTAAATCAGCTAGCTTGCCATTGGTCAAGGACTTGAAGGAGCTAACACAACTCTGTCACATGCCTGAGACTCAAGTACTGTGTAATCTGTGTGGCGTAGACATCTAGGCACCACTGTGGACAGCAGATGGCTGCTGAATGGTGAAAGCAAATGACTAAGATTCTGGGCAGAGCAAAACCAGAAGGCCTCAAATCATGATCACAAAAGTTAGTTCTTGAGATGAAATCAATCCAGCCACTTGAGCAGAAGGGCTTCAAAAAGCATTACAGAAAAAAACAGCTTACTACCAGGCATCGGAAGGCTCTTGAAAGATCTCCACACTCCCACTTCCCCACACCCTTTCCCCCCAACACACACATACACATATTTCCACATAAAGCAAAAAAAAATAATATTGAGGTTATGCATTTCCTGAAATATGGTCGGCTGAGTAAATACACTTACAGAGAACTCTTTGTAAAGCAATAGCAGAATGAGTAAGAGTGCATCACTACCATGGGAAATAAAAGGAAAAGTAACCCAACTGCAATTCAACCAGAATCATTCCAAACCCCAAAGGTTGGCCTCTTTTTTTTTCTTTAATGTGTCTGACATTTTATGGCATCAATAATGCAAACAAAGAGGAAATCATATTTGCAGAACACTAATGCACGGATGTCTAAAGCGAAATACAATACTGATTACTTTTTAAATGAAGCCACCAGGTTTTGATGTGCTGTGGCGGTTAAATTGGTCCATCAAATTCCTTCCTCAGTCCAAAGCAACAGCTTGACCTTCTCTATAACCTTGGATAGCCTTTTCAGCTGTATTCTGATTGGGAATGGTAAATGTTAGTTTGAAGAAATCTTCCTGATGGGACTGATTTCAGAAATGCCAGGGGCACACAACTCCATTTGAAGATGAGGTGAACTACAGGCACGTCACCTCTTCATAGGCCATCCAAAGACTCTGACAAACACATTAAAAAAAACCTATTGGTGAAAGGATGGGTGTGCTCTGATGTTTCTAGAGCTACTAGTGAGATTTTGCCCTTGGGGTTTGTGACTAACCTATCTGCACCTGATAGCCTGTGTCTTGCCTAGAACTTTCTGCAGTACGACTGTAGAGCAATATCTGAGTTGGAAAATAAGGGTATGAAGGAGAAGGTGTGGTTATAACAAACAAATATTCCCTTTCTCTTCCAGTTTTTTAGATGTTAGGGGTTTGTTTGTTTTTCCATGAAGAAGTAGCCCTCAGAGGTGTATCTTACCTACAACAGAAAAGATGGTTTTCACAAGTAAGAGAGCAAAGAAGCTGTGATGATCCTGCCCGGGAACTCTTGCTGCTTGGCCTGCTCTTACAGTAAAGGACAAAAGATCTTTGTTCTGGCCTAAACTTCCATCTTAACAGCATGAACAGTGAGTTCAGGAGTCAGGAAGTTCTTTTGCCATGTCTCCTGTGACTTGTTCTGTGCACTTCCTTAGTTCATGCAGTTCTGGTTTGGTAGGCAGAGGTAGTAGAGCACCTGTGGGCTGGTAAATAGTGTTGGATGCCACCATCTCTCAACAGCTGGGATTTTACCTGCCATTCAGGTCTGATCACCGCACTGCAGGGACTGCATGTTTTGGAGTTAATCAGCACAAGCCGCTAATTGCCACTGGTTAACTAGTGCTTTTTAATTAGATCTGTGTTGTTTGGTGGATGTGTGAAGGGACCCGTTTGTCACTGAGGAAAAAAAAAAACCAAAAAAGTGAGCCTTGTGATGTAAGCCTCTTTGGGGAATTAAAAAAAGTACTGTCTGGAACTACTGTCACTGTGGCAGGGTAGGAAATCAGTTTCAGCAGAAATGGCCTGGATAAGGTTAGAGTCACGCTCTGCTGGGGTCAAAAATGATAGCAGCTGCTCCCCAACCCTTTCTCTTGTGCAGAAGGGTGGGACACTGTGGGCTTCAGCTGGGATTTACAGGAGATACCCCACATGCATTACAATGAGCTTTGCTGTAAAATTCACTGCACAGAGGTTAATCTAGATGTCAACATTGCCTGACAGCAGTGAAATTACTCCGGGGCAGTGCTCCTTCTGAAGTCTTAATATAACAGTCAATTCCATCCTGCCTGCAGGAAATGAAAGTTTTCTGCTTTGTGTGCGGAATCATTCGGCGCCAATTTTCTCACTGTTTGAAGTCCAGACTGTTTGTGGTCTCAGGATTCACCTCACATTAAGACTTTCTCCTCATTTAAAAAACTGCTAGTCAGGTCCTGAGAACTGCAAGGACAGGAAACTGCACAGGGAGAAAGAGGAGAGGGCAGGGGAAGAAGTCTTATCTTGCCTACCACTTCAGAAATCAAACAGCTTCACCAGCCCTCTGTACTCGGAAGGGAGTGAATGCAGCAACCCAGCTATCTAAATATCAAGCAGCATAGATTGTGGAGGCTGGAAACCAGCCGAGAGAGAGAGAGCATGCAGAAAAAAATAATAATCTGGGCCTCCCAGAGCTACGATTGTCTTTAGACGCATTTCAGTCCTTTCCTGCTGGGACCTTGTCCTAAGAAACCAGTAGTTCTGCAGTTAAACACCCCAGCTGAACAACTGCTCAAGGTTTTTGCTGTAGGATCAGTCACTTGTGCTGGGCAGGAGATCAGTTCCCACAGAGGATTCCTGATGGTGTGAGGAAGTGATGGTTAGAGTTGTTGTGCCTCCTTTCTTCTTGGAGAGATGCTAATATTGTGGGGTTAGCGGAAGAAAGAAGAGACGCTGCTCATTCTTTCCATAGGAAAAGACCTCTCAGAGAAATTAAATACACTGAGATGAAAGCAACTTATCTGCTATCAGTTAGTTCAGTCCCAGAAAGAGGGGAAGGAAAATAAATAAATAAATAAAAGCAGTAATATTGTTTTCTCCTTTCCTCTTTGGTCTCTCATCCCTTTCCTTAGTTCAGTTTTTAAAGCTGCAAGCAATGGGACTCCTATCATATCTCTCAGGGAGCTGTTTCATTGCTCAGTAGTGTACTGGGAGGGAATAAGAGATACAGAAGAGACTGAACACTCCTGCTTTTCTCTTGGAACAGCAACTGACAGCCTGTGTCACTCGTGACACTGCCAGACTGAATGAATGTTTGAAGATTCCTACGTTCACCGTGCTTGAGACTCCTGCATGCAGGGAGAACAGCAAAGGAAAGATGTGAGACAGTCCCAGTTTTGGGAACTTCAAAGCTGCTTATATAAACCTTAAATGCATACTGATGCAAGAGCCTAGGAAGGGCACCTTAGAGTTGAGCAAGTTCGACCATTCCTGGAAAGCAGAGATGGGAGTTGAGTTCTCTATTTTTGATACTCATTTGGAGACTAGCTACATTCTGTGCCAAAGTTCCAAGGCCATATTCTTCTCTATCAAAGACACTGCATTTGAATGGAGAACATCCCTTCTGGGATTTGCTAGCATATGCATGTGCCTTACTGTCACAGAGGAGCCCTTCTCAGCTTCCAGCTATCAAAGGAGACACTGTAGCATGGCATCACAGCCAGCAGCCCATTTACATGTCTTGTAAAGCAGTAGTGAGGATAAACAACAAGAGAACACACCTACAGCTACTACAGTAACACATGGTATGAACTCTGGCTTTACTAGCTTAGCTGATTCCTGGCTGGGTCATAGAGAAGAACTGGGAAGAGACCTAAAAAGGCAATCTGGTCCAACTCACCCATACTGAACAGAAACACCTCCAGCTGATCAGGCGCTCAGAGCCCCATCCAGCCTGACCTGCAGTGTCTGCAGGGATGGGACACCTACCACCTCTCTGGGCAGCCTTTGCCAGTGCCTCACTGTCTTTATTGTAGAAACAAAGAAAAAAACAACCATTTTCTTTATCTCCAATTGAAAACTCTTTTAGTTTGAAACAGTTTCCCATTGCCCTATCAATGGATAGGCATAATTCACCAAATACTTAGCTATTTGCTTTGCCTTTTGTAAGGCAGGGCTATAACGTGATGGAAAATAAGCACTAATAGCAAGGTGTCACAATTCTAGCCTGCAGCAAATAAGAACAAGCCTAAACATAGCAGCTGTAGACACAGAAATAAAAGAATAAAAGATTGCTTGCCTTTGAAAGACTTCCAAGAGGCAGGGATCTTCAGTGAGATACCCCCACCTCCCCTGCCAGCCCTTAAATGAGGTCTGGGAAGGGGTGGATCCTGGCTCCACCCATTCTGGTTACTCAATGGCATTGCACCACATTGCATGCACCTGAGCTCCCATGGGTTGGCCCCTGCCTTTCCACCAGATGCTCAATCACTGCTTCAGGCCGTGACTTAGCATTTCTGCTGCACTTTTGCATCACCATCTTGAAGTCACAGCAGGGAAAAATGATGTAGACATTCTATGGGGGAAAAATGGAGCCCAATTCAATAAAACTTCTTAAAATCAGACTGCTGAACAGATCACTGTCTCCATGCAGATTTGCACATGAATGTCTGATGATTACATGTTCAGAACCACTTATGGCTTTGTAGGCTTGCAGTGACCCAGGTCTGCATTCTTTGAACCATAGCTGGAATTCAGGGAACCTCACGCACTTGATTTCTAGGAAGAGCCTTTTATGTGAAAGAAACCAGCTCATGTAGTACCATGTTCCTATCTATGGCCTCAAAAAATAACTTTTTAATGCAGTTTTACAGTGGTATTTAGGTATTGGAAAAAGAAAATAATCACCAACAAGCATAAACCTTGGCTGTTTTGTTTTTCGCCTGGGTAAATGGTCCCTTGCTTTTATTGGTTTCTGTCTCCTTTTTTAACCAGCATTGCCCTGTGTTACAGCTAGCTTTTCCTGTTGCTCTAGCAGGTTGCTGTTTCCCTTTGCTTTTCTTCCTTGTATCCACTGTGCTACTTAAAATTCTCTGCCACACTCCCGAAACCAGTCTCAATTTCCCAGCCCAAGATACTCGCCTTTGACAACCAGCTCTTCCCTTCCCTTGGCTTTTTTATTTCCCCACATATTTTCTCACCTTGTTCCACCCACTCCTGGGGACAAGCAGACAGCTCAAAGCTAATGATGTCTCTCAACAAGCAGCCTCTCTAAAGGCATTCCACATGTTTTGTGTTTGTCTGTGCAGCACATGTTCCCAGAGCCACCTGTCTGCAATTCAGCACCCCATGGACACCGGCACTGGCCTGAGATGAGGCAGTACAGGCTCTTTTCTGCCCCCAGAGTGTATGCATCAAGGGACATGTAGAAGGACAGAATGGTAAGTGCTGTGGGAAACAGGATGGGCTTCTAGTCTGGCAGATCATTGCATGTCTTCCCTTAACTGTGCTTCAGCTTTTGTCTCTCAACCTGACAGACTATGGTGGAAGGAAAACTGGAAGTAATGAGACAGGTCACAGATGAGCCCCTAAGGCTGGGGACACATTCACTGCCCACAGTTTGCAATCCTGGCATGAGATTGCCATCTGTACTGTGCACCAGTAGCACCTTAACCACCACGAAAGCATTGTGTCAGTGGCACCCATAGGTGATGAAGCTGGTGCTTGAAAGCAGGATGCTGCTGGGATGGGGAAGGCTGTGTTGTCCTTTCTCAGCAGTGCCCAAACCAGCACTGCTCCCATCTCCTTTTCAACAACCCCCTCTAAAAAGTCAATGGCAATAAGGTCTGGTTTGCCCTGGACAAGGGTGGGACCTATTGGTGTTACCAGGCAGCAAGGATAGCTCTCTTGAAAATGAAGAAAGACTGTGAACTCATTTCATCTCCAGATACTTCTCACACTTAGATTTGTGGCATTCTGTGAGGATTTTCCTCCAAACCTCCTCTTCTTCCTCCCTCTGCTTGCAGTGGAGCAGTGGCAGAGCCCCCACACGAGCCCCTCTTCCCACAGCGATGGCACTGTCATCCATGCTGATGAGCAGCTCCGCTTTTGCTCCAGGGAAGGTTCTTCTTGAAATGAGGTCTCAGGGTTCACCAGGAACGCAGCACGGAGACTTTCCCTCTTCCCATCCAAGATTATCAGACCAAAAAAGGGATGTTTTCAGTCATGTCTCCAAAACAAAAAACAAACCTTCCCTCCTTCCCCACCAACATACTTCCATCCAGCAGCACCAGGCCACCGGGCATAACGCAGCAGCTGCTGGGAGCCAGCACTGCAGCACATCTTATCCTGCTCTTCTGAGCAATTGTTCCTGATTAGCTTTGACAAAAGGACCTTTTCTCAAAGCAGTCATTGCACTTGGTGGGGCTAATGGTAAAGCAGTCAGACAGCCTGAACCTTGGGCTCAGCCACTTCACATCTTCTGGCGGCCCATCTCCTTGCCTCTCATTGACCATTTATTCCTAACCACGTTGCATCAGGTCCAGGTGTGATGCTCGGCTCCTGAGCTCACCTCGCTGTCAGGACAGTACAAAGAGCTGGCAAAGGGACACTTAGCAGTGCTGGGGAGGACACAAGGAGGAAAGAAGGAGGGAAAGGAGGATATAGCTGTTGTGCAGAATGGCTTTAGGGGAATAGCACTGACTATGGAAACACTGTAGGTAATCTGCCTGTGTAAAGGCCAGCAAAATTGGCTGAAAGAGAAATGAGTGCATAAGAGCAAGAGAGCAGGGTGGACAAAACAGTGGCTTTGTACAGTCTGGCACTGTGCCTGAGAGCCACAAGAGCAAGAGACCGTTTGGGATACGGGACAGGCAGCCCCAGAGAAGTTTTCTTTTGGAGGCAGTGGGCTGGCACCACCATCATGTATTCTCCCTGATACAGTCTCCAGTCCTTTAGCCAAAGCAGCTTACACACAGACAGAGCCATTGCAGGTCTAGCAACTTTTCAACCAATCTTTCTCACTTCAAAGATGAATCTAAGTTTTAGATGAGGAAAACTAGATATCCTCTCCCAGCAGAGCAAGTACTTGCTATGGAGGGGTGGCATGGCATCTTGTTTGTGTGTGTGGACTGCCGTTTTACACCCTGACACTGACCATACCACCTTTGGTGCCCATGCTGTGAGCTGCTGGTGTCTGTCCAGTGGCAGTCTGTCCAGCATCTGCTGCATGAGACTGACTCTCTGTCCGTGATCTAACCAGGAAAGGAAAGGCTGCACGTTTTTACTGCCACCCATCCTCTTTCACTCTGAGCTTGTTATGCTCTTTATACAAGCACAGCCTAAACCCACAGCCACCACAAACCTTGTAGGAGCATCCCCTGCCCCACTTGAAACCTTAAGCCAGGTCATGTCAGAGCCAGGGGTGAGAGGTAGAGATTGGCAAGAGACAGAGAGGTTGAGGAGGGAATGCAAAATCTTCCCTTTCGGTGGCCAGCTGTAATAACGTCTCAGACTCACGCGTCTCCTCTTGCATCCTGGTACAGAACACTGCTCTGACCATGGGGAAGGAGTCAAGATCCCATCTCCATCGCCTCTTCCCCTGTCTGCATTCCCTTCCAGACAAGAACCGCGTCCGAGCAGGTTATTTTTGTGCTGGCAATTGTCGCCTTCTCAATTGCCTTGACGGTGCCTGTGGCGCCTGCTCACTGCCTCCTGAGAGCATCTGCCAGGCTGAGGTTCCCCCTCACTCTCTGCTATCTGGAGGGAAAAAAAAAAACAACCCAGGAAAGGTTTTGTCTGGATGGGCAGGATTCATTTCTGACTCAGTCTTTCCTCAGGTCAGGATAATCTCCTGCATGAGGAAGATGGGTTTTAGGGAGGATGCTTCAGCATCTTCCTGGCTGTCCCCAGCACCCTCTGTCGCTGCCTGTCAGCCCTTTATCCTCATTGAGATGCAAGGCTGGCTGCTGCAGCCATCCGCTGAGCTGTCTGCTCCTGGAGGCACCTTCCCCTCAATCCCCTCCTCCTCCCGGGGCTGCCTGTGGAGCTATTCTTCAGCCTCTGCATTTCACAACAGCTCAAAGGCAGATGCATCAATCCTTTCAGGGGATGGGGACGTGAGGAGAATGGCAAGGGGTCTGCAGGCAGGTGTTGGGAGGTTCTCAGCCATCTCACTAGCCTTGTCCCCTTCCCTGGCCTCATGCTGTCTTGTACCTAAGGCTTGGACTGAGGCATGGGGCAGGGATGGGGAAGGGAAGAAGATGAGGAGGGAGGGCACTGGGATATGCTGACCCCAAAGGCATCCCCAGCTGTGATGCGGGTACACTTCCAGCTGCATGTTGCAGCCTTCCCTCAAACAGGGAACAGGAGATGCAACCCTATCTGCTGAGGGTCCGCACTAATTTGTCTGTGGCTTAGTAACAATCCCATGGCCCCAATAAAAATGAAGGTTGGGGAGAAAAGGCAGGGATGGGGGATGGAGGGGTTCCTCCCAACGTTGGGCACTGAGACGAACGGCATTCCTGTCTTGCAAGCCACAATGGGTTGGGATGAATCAGGAATGGGTCTTCAGGACCTCCCTCAGCCGGGGGGTTCTTTCAGTTCCACTGTAGAGGGAGGAGGGAGGGCTGGGCCCATCCGATGCGCTGGCTGCGGGAGGGCAGCTGGTTCCTGTTGTGTTATACCCGTAGGTGCCACAATCCTTTGACTGTGTGTTTGAAAGCCTTGAGTCTATACAGTTAAGAATCAGCAAATTAGAAAAATTGTCCTGAAATGTCGAAGGGAAGAAAAAGGCAGAGAGGGCCGGGGAAGGATGGAGAGGGAAGGAAAGGTTTGGTAAAAGACAATTCGTCCAGGGGCACTGCCCTGTCTTTGTGCCCAACACCTGTGGGCTGGGAAGAAGGAAGTGAGGCAAGGACAAGAAGGGAGGACTCTTTTCACACATTCAGTGCATATCGTACAACCGGGGCAGGGCTTTCCTCCCAGAGCACCTATTCAGGCTAACACTGCTGCTGTAGCCAGACTCGAGCCCTGCCCAGCAGCCCGAGCCATACTCACAGCAGGATGACGACACACTGCTTCATTGCTCGGGGGAAAGATACCTTCTCCTTTCTTTTTCTTTTTCTTTTTTTAATTATATATATATTTAAGTACTTTTTCTCCCTTATTTGTTCCTTTTTCTTTTGTTTTTTTTTTTTCTTTCTTTTTTTTTCTTTTTTTTTTTGAAGTCTTATAATTTTTCTGTAACAGCAGCTTCTTTCTGTATTGGTGTGGAAGTTATATATAGAATAGAGATATCTATAAATATATATAAGCCAAACTGCCTTACAGGTTGTTGTTTTGTGGGAATCGTGTTGGTTTGCTTTTCGTTTTGTTTTGTTTTCAGTGTTGTATGTGTAGCAGGCACTTGAGTTTATATTGAAGATGTTTGTTTGGGAGCTGAGGGGCAAAGGACTTGGAAGGGGGAGAGGGAAGTAAGGACGGAAGGAAGGATCAGGGACTTCTGACAAGTGGCCACTGCTAGCCAAGGATGTCCAGGTAGATTGGTGTGGCCTTGCCCAGAGCATGGAGGATCTTGTAGATCTCCTTGATGTTGAGCCGTTGCTGAGGTTCTCTCTGCCAGCAGCCCAACATGATGTCGTAAACCTCCTTGGGACAGACTCGAGGTCTTTCCAGAACTCGGCCTTGGGTAATGCACTCAATGACCTGAAAGAAAGAAAAGGAAACAATGAGCAAAAGCTGGGCAGTTCTTGGATGATATCCTGTCCTGGATCATGTCCTGTCCCAGATCATGTCCTGTTCCAGATGCTTCTTGACTAATGTGGTACCATTTTGAATCATAGAATGGCTTAGGTCGGAAAGGACCTTAAATCCCATCCAGTCCCAGCCCACCAGCTCAGGCTGCCCAGGCCCCCATCCAGCCTAGACTTGAGCATCTCCAGAGATGAGGCATACACAGCTCTATGGGTAGCTGTGCTGGGACCTCATTTAGGGAATGCAAATGCTGAGGAGCCAAGAGGTTTACAGATCCTCATTGCTCACCTGTTTGTGAGTCATTAGTGATGGCTTAACACTGAAAAGTTTGCTTCCTTCTGCAACCTTTGCCTCTTTTGACACATATCTACCTTAATGCACCCTCCAGACAGGAGGTCACAAGCAAATTACGTGACGTTTTAATTGAAGTTGTCAGTATTTTCCTGATAATTGAAGAAAGAAAATAAAAAGCCTTTACATTCACGAGCTAAATTAATATTTTCATATTTCACACAGCTGAAAAGCTGTTTTATTTCCCTGAAAATTGAGAGCCCTTTCCATTGCAAAGCCCAGGAGAGTTCTACGAGAGAGTTCAGCGCATCTCTTTCTACCTTCATCTCCAAGGGCAGCTTTGCCTCATTTTGCAATAGAAAAGGAGCTGGAAAAAAAAATAATAAAATTTCATCTCAAATCACATCTCTGCTAGAGAAACCTGCAGTGCTAACACTCCGCTCTGGATCAGGTCAGTGCTGCTAATGAGTGAAATGTGAGCTCTCGGACAGCATGAAATGCTATTCAGAAGGATGCCACTGGCATCCCCTAAGTGTCTGTTTGTGTTTTGCTCACTCGAGGAACGGATGCAAAGGAAACCATGGTATGATTTGTCAGAGAGCTGCTATTACCTCCTGCCCTCCTTGCTTGGAGCTGATGAGTCCCAGCATCACGGAGCACGAGTGACCTGCCATGCTCTGCAGACAAACGCAGAGCCCAAGCAGTGTGTTGAGGGAAGCCACCCAGCGAGGGTATGTTTGGAATTTATCATTTATGAATAGTAATGGACCTGCTGCACAGCTCAGCAGATACTTATCGCTTTGCTGCTTGCGAATAAATGCAGAGGGGAGAGATTGGGACCTGCTTAAAGCGGACTGAGGAAGATACACTATGTAGGAGTGCCTGCATGGCTCTAAGGCTGTTGGCAGTGTCGACATATGGGAGGGATCGAAGGTAACTGATGGTTTCTGGCAGACATCCTAAATGTGCACGAGAGCCCAGTAGCGGGTCCTGCCTCTCCAGGACAACAGAAAGGCATGAACAGAAGCTAATGCCCTGTCTGAGGCTTTCAGATGAAGTGGTTCCCTGCCTCATCCCTCTGCTGAGAAAGGATCTTTGCCAACCTTGAACACGCTTACAAACAGTGTTTGGGAGGCCATGCAGAACCTGCAAGAGGGATCATGCTCACCTTGCTAATGGCCTCACCCAAGGGTGAAGTGTGCCATGGGGCACATTTCTGAGTCCTATTACTTCCAAAGGAAACTGAGGCAGAAAAGCATAGGGGGCTGCTGAGTTCTCTTCCAGAATGCCTCTCACCTGGATACAAGCTACATGTGTTCATCTGTGTTTGTATTTACCTTCCTAGGGAAATGCAAGAGCAGCTCATTAAGTAGCGTGACAAATAACTTCTGTCGCTGTCTGTTCCATTGTTTGTGTCTCTAAAATGTTTGCGTGTGCTACTTTGGGATATACAGTCAGGCCCCATTGAGCACACGAATGGGCAAGTATTAGAGATGTAAAGCAACACCTTGGATTTGCCATCTCTGCAACTCACTTAATTAAGGGATCTGTATCCAGAAAGCAGAAAACGTACGTTTCTCATTACAAAAGGTGAAATTTCTAAAATCCATTAGATACACAGTAGGATGAAAATGTGCAAGGTTCCCACACACTGCTCTGTCAATGCATCTTACTCCTCTTCCATCATACCCCCTGCTATTCTGAGCAAAAATCTTGCAAAGCATTTCTGCTGATGTGCCTCAAACCACAGCTCTGACACTCCGCTAATGCTAGCCATCCTTCCCTCAGCTTTTTTAATGTGCAGCCCTACACTGATGGGTTGCAGCTTTTGTTATTCAGAGAAATAACAAGGACAAACTATCCTCTTGGGTCTCATCCTCAGTGAACAGGGGCAAACCGTAGAATAGGTATCCCTGTGACAGACAGACCCAGAGAGGTCTCTTTGTCAGAAAATGAAGGAATGAAGTAAGAGTTTCAGGTATAAAATAAGGAGAAAGAGAGCAGAGGACATGCAAAGCATCACACATCCCAGCAACAATTTGTGTTTTGTGTCAGCATCCAAGATGGCTATTATGGACGTATGTCAGGAATTTGGAAGGCAGAGACCAGAGATGACCCATGGCTTTGGCAGAACTCTTTGATTCATGCATGCCTCAATTTCTCAAGCTCTTAATGGAGATAATTAAGCTTCTCCCATGTGAAGATTTTTATCTCTATGTCTGAAAAACGACACAGTAAAGAACTATCATGGGTGCCACGGTAGGAGCCATCAGTGCATGAGAAGTCTGGAAAGGAGAGATGGTAGCAAGCACAATTTCCAGCTGAGGTATCTCAGCACTGCTGTACCTCTGTGTTTGAGAGCTGAAACCATGGCTGCTTTCCATAGGTGAAGATCTCCCAGAGGATCACCCCGAAGCTCCAGACGTCACTCTCTGTTGTGAACTTTCTGTACATGATGCTTTCCGGAGGCATCCAGCGGATAGGCAGCATGGTGTGTCCTCCCACCTGCGTGAGGAAAAAGGCACGAGATCTGAGTGAGCAGAAGCCTGATGAAACACTCAGCTCTGATGGAATATGGACAGACTTGGGGCCTCCCCATGAGCTACGTCAGCACGGAGCTGCTCAAAAGACCTGGGTTGGATACAGCCTCCCTGACCGCCCATGGGCTCACCCACCAGCCCCACCTGGTTAGTGTGATGGATAGGGAGTGAAATGTATCAAGATAAATGATGTCCCCTCCTCCCAAAATGGGCTTGTAAAGTAATAAAACAACAAAATGCCAAGGGTGTGCTCGAACACTATAGTGATGAACCTGGAGGTAAGGCAAGGAGCAGTGTGTTCTGCAGGGTGCTGCAGTGGGTTTTGCAGGGCCTCAGCACCCACCAGAAATACACAGCGGGGTTTGTTGCTCCTCGGTGAAGCTGTCTAAAAGCTGAATGCAAGGATCTGCTCATCACCTAATTGTGTGAAAGATGTTGTGCTCGTAAAATTGTGCTACAGGCCTTTTTGAAGAGTGCTCTGAATATGTAAATGACTGCAGGACCACAATGCAAAAATGAAGTCTGTTTGTAAGGAACAGGCTTGTGCATGCAGGGATATGCCCAGTGGTTAATGGAGGTAGGAAAGCCAGTTCTTTAGAGAGCTTGGAAATGGAGGAGGCCAAAGGTGAAGTCCCATTGGGGTATTCAAAGGGAAAGGTCCTTTCTTTATCAGGGTCTGCAGCCTTTTAGTATTTAATGGGAATGTAAGAAAGAAAGGGGCAGACACTTTAGCATAGTCTGTTGTGATAGGAAAAGGGGAAATGGTTTCAAACTAAAAGAGGGGAGATTTAGATTGGGTATAAGGAAGAAATTTTATACATTAAGGGCAGTGAGGCGCTGGCACAGGTTGCCCAGACCTGCAGACACTGGGTGCTCCATCCCTGCAGACACTGCAGGTCAGGCAGGACGGGGCTCTGAGCACCTGATCAGCTGTAGGTGTCCCTGATCAGTGCAGGGCAGTTGGTCCAGATGGCCTTGAAGGGTCCCTTCCAACTCAGATGATTCTATGATTCAATAGGCACATGAATATAGCAGGTGAATGCATGCAAACAGCTTGAAAGCAGATGGATATACCTTCAGATTCACTAGAGATTTCTAAACAAGTGTGTCTAAGCAGGGCAAATTTTTTTTTTTACTCTCTTCTGTCCTACACAAGAAGCACCATCTGTGTGGAAGCAGCTAATTGATAAGCCCAGCCAGCACAGGGAGCCTCACAGCCACCAGTCCAACACTTCTTTCTGCTGAGGATGAAGAGGCCGAGGGCTTAGTGGTGATGAGAGATGGGGCCTTCGTGGTGCTGCTCGGAAGTCTGCTTGTCTCGTAATGGACACCAAAAAAGCAATTGCTGATAACTTGGTAGCACTGCGGCTGATTCAGACGGGCAGAAATCTCCCCCATCCTATGAAGGATTTTGAGGAGAAGATTTCTAGGATTTCTGCATGCGTGTGGCTACTCAAAATAATGAGATTGTTGCACGCTTGTTTGAGTGAAAATCTTCCTCGTACAAACAAAGCTCTCTCCCAAGCTCCTGGTTTCTTTGCCTGACTGAAAATGAACCAGTGTGAGGAAGGGCCATTACAGAGGCAAGCCCCATTTCTTAGAAGCAGGAGGGACAGTCCTGTGGGAGCAGTGCTGGAATAGAATGTGAGATGGGTCCGATGCTTAGCAGGTTTCTGCATGGAGGATGCCAGCCAGATTCCTTTGAGGTCTGCCAGCATTCAGACCTGGGCTCACAGCACAGTGCTCAGAGGTCTTTGGACCTGCTCCTACCTACCTCCAAAACAGCCTCTTGCTGCAAAAGAGAGAAGCAATTCAAAAAGTCGCAGGAGCATCTTTCATTCTTAAGTGCAGAGATACTTAGAACTGCAGTGCACAGAGATAAAACTCCTTGCAGCTCTACACTTCCCATGCAGACTTGCCTTAGCTAGCGTGGTCAATGCTTGCTGCTCTGAACTCCCTTAATGGAAGTGGAAATGCTCTTTTCTTTGTTTGTTCCTTTGAAACCCTGGTTGCAATTTTAGCTCTTTCCTTCATTCCTAGCTTTTACAAGTTGCTTTCCCTTCTAGCAAAGGGCTCCAAGGAAATGTTATTGATAGAACATGACATACATCAAACTTGATTGCTGCAGAAATTGTTTTGAGCTAATGCTTAGTTTTTTTCCCTTTAAGTAGCCCTAGTTCTCTTTATTTTTTCCGGCAGTCTCAAAATGATTACATATTACTGAGCTCTCTACATTTGCAATATCCTGAATCTTGGAGAATCATCGGAGATTACAGCTAACACAATGTATTGAGCCCATCTCACACTCTTTTGAACCGATCTAGTGGCAATCAGAACCTATGAACCAGATCCTCAACCAGCACAAGCAGTACTGCACGCATGGGAGTGCCCCGTGTCACACCACTTGAGAGTCTGGCCCTGAAAGCAGCACAGAAGCCAGTAACCCCATCTTAGCTGTAATAAACTACAATGCAGTCGAGGTTTTTCATCTCCTCCAGACACATCGGGGTGACAAATTGCCAGTAAAGTGACATGCACAGTCAATAGCTGTCCCAAGGACGTGACAACACAATCTTGGCTAAGCTCCTGTGGTAGAGTCCAGCGACTTGTCAAATATTCATCTTCACCCTCAGTGTCACGTGAGACGTATGTCTTACTAAAAATAAAGCCGGTAGTGATGAATACATTCATTTGGGGGGGGAAATATATACATAGTCAAGAAAATTAAGCAACGCTTGGATAACAACATGTGGTTTAGCTGTGCTCGTCAGTGGGAACCTCAGAAGTATCCTTTGCATCTCCATTGGGGTGTCACATTTTTGAGAGCACGTGCAAAGTCTGGCCTACTGTGAGCACAACAAGCATCAACTGAGCTGCCTATAGAGCCACTCCAGTGCCTAGCTTAGCACCATCACGCAGAGCATTATGTTTTACAGCATTTCCTTTGACTTTCCTTTTCTGACCCCCTTGTAGACTGATGAGGATTAAAATTCCCATTTCACAGGTGAGAAAAGAGATGCAGGAAGGTGGGGAAAGGCCCTGCTCTGAAGCTGTACAGCAAGCGAACCCACCTCCCTCCATCCCATATACCACTCCTCAGGTGTGCTTCCAGAGGCCACTCCAGATGCAGTGTTCTCAGCAGCACTGCCACATCTCCCCCAGAGGCACTACACAGCCTGGAAGAGAGTTTTGCTTTCAAGTAAATACAGCAAGTAAATCCTCTGCTGTTCCCCCTCTTAAATCCTGATGCTGTCATGCTCACCCTTTTTCCTTGTTATTTTAACGTTTCATAGACCTGCAGACTGGCCTCTTTATCCCACTGCCGTGGCTGTCGAGCTTCACTTGACATTTTTAGCTCTCTAACTTTCTCTCCCTAGATGAACTCCCCATGCCCACACTGACATGTTATTCCCACTGCTTTGCTCTTTCACTTTGCAGGACTTATCCTAGTAATAAATAGAGCAAGCAGTGCGCATCCTCTCAGCTGCCAAAGTCGCCTTCATCCTTCTCCATCTCCAAATTGCAGTATCATCTCCATCGCTTCCTAATGGATACTCACAAGGGCATGAGCTGGGCCACAACCACATGTTGGGGATGGCACATGTCTGGGATTCTCCAGGGCACCAGGGCTGTGCTATGAAGCCTCATTACGTGTTCGACTGCGAGATAAGCAGCTGCTCCCTCAGAGCAGCTTATTGCTGTGTTGCAGCTGAACCTTGGGGAGCTGGGGGAGGTTGGGGAAAGGGCAGCGTTAATGGCCGTTAGGGAGAGAGATAATTACTTCTGCTAGTACAGCACTTTGAAGATGTAAAGCTATAGAAGTGCTACGTACAAGTAGCATTGTAAGGCTCTAGGTTTGTCTGCTAGGAAGGAAAGTTGGTGTCTAGGGAAGGAGTTCTCCTTGTCCCAGCTTTCTAAATGACATCCAGCTGATTAGGAAGGGAAGATGACACGTCATCCCTGATGAGCCTGACAGCGCTGCAGCAGGTAGCGGAACAGCAGTGTTCAGCAAAGGCAGTGCAATATATCCTTTTTGGGCCATTCACAGAGAGAATGTAGGCAAGGAAACCAAAGCAAGGCTGAAAAACCCTCAGGAGAACTTTGTATACGTTGGAATGCAGATCTCAAAGCAATAAAGGTGGGTGTTGTTAGGCAGTCCCACATTCCCCTTCCCGAAGCCTGCTAGTTCCAGGATCACACCCCAAAGCAGCCCCTAAACCATATCCACCATGTGGACCTTGCTGCTATTTCTCTCCAAGAGAATCTACTCAACACATCACCTCTTTTTAGACCGGGCAATAGGACATGCATTCCCTGACTACTGTAGGTAGGGACAACCTGGGCTCTTCTTTAATTGAAGACCTGGCTCCCATCCCAGGCTGGGCTGCACACGAACATATGTCCTAGGAGCTGTGTGATCCCCAAGAAATGATATGCACTGACTCCTTCCTTCTATAAGCTCTGGGTCCAGCAGAACTAAGGCAGTTCTGCGTCCTGTCAGATATGCCAGCAGTTCATGTGTGCAAGTCCTGATAGATTCCTGGGCACTTTCTGCAAAGCAGAGGGATTAATTCTGACACACAGACAGATCTGAGCGTTCTGAACATTAGCTGTCCCGCAGTTCATGGCCTTAACTGTCACCTTGCCAAGCTCTTAAGTCCCTAAGTAGTTTACATTAGAGGTAGCTGCATTTAAGTGCGCGTTGTGACTGAATGTGATTCCCCAGTACTTTATCTGTAATTTCCTTTCTGTTTCATCAGAAAGAAATGCGTTAGCTGTATCTCTGACAGCACCATCTCCAGAATTTTCCTCCCAGAGCTCTTTTCCTGACTCTGAAAAGCCTTAAGCAGTACCAGCCCTGGGCTGAGCTGGGGCTGAAGCCTCAGTTCCCTCCTCCTCTTCAAAGCCATTCCTAAAGATGTTCCTGCTAATACTATCAGCACAGCTCTTGCCTTCAGGTTCTGCGCCTGTGCTGTCCCCATTGTGCTCACTATGGGCTTAAAAACAGTTAACAAGCAGCAGAAAGATTCCTACAACTATTTCAGCTTTCATCCATGCTGTGCATGTGCCCTGTACACACCATGCATCACCCTGCATGCTGCTCTGCTGTCCTGGAATGACAGACTTGATCCCATCATCACTCTGTACCCAACCATTTCTCCCTGGCAGCCTGCTGTCTGCTTCACAGGTGAGCAAAAAGACACTTTACAGTGTGTATGTAGAAAGGTTTTGGGAGGTTTACATGGTGCAAAGCAGCCTATCGCTCTATGTCCTACATGCCTACTGCTCTGGGTGTCCCGCACAGCCCAAAGCAGAGGAGATGTGGGTCACCATTGCCTGAGGGTTGCACTTGTGCAGGGAAAGGAACCAAACGTCCCCGCTGTGAGGTGATGGAAAAGAACCAGATGGACTTGTTCAGGAGCAGGGAGAGCTCCACAGGGTTAATGCAACACTGAGACGAGGGTGAGACCTTCCTGCTGTCAGTAGGACTGTTTGGCAAGGGACTGTTTCTTCCCCCCCAGACGCATGTGCTGTGTTTAAACACTAGTCTAAGAATAAAGCCTGCCATTGACATTGTTTTTTCTTCCTTCATTTAGCAATCTCGTTGCTTTATGACCTGTAATTCTGAAGCGCCTTGAATCAAGCGGTGTAATTTGCAAGCAGGGACAGTGGCCTTTCTCCCTTTCCCCCTCATTTCTGCTCCACCGAGTGTGTTTTAGTCCCACGATTTCCAGCATTCCTAATGAGCCATTAACAAGCTGCTAGTTACTTATGCAAATGGAGGAGGGAGGGCAGAATTTGAGGGGTGGCTGTAGCTAGAGGTAAATTCTGCTACCTGAGATAAATCACTGCTTCTCCAAGAGCTGCCGGTACCCAAGAGCCCTCTCAGTTATATTATCTGCCATCTAAAAACGCCAGAGGTAATGCAGAGGATGGTTAAGAAAAGGGAAACAGAGGAGTAATCGTGCATATATTTTTAATTATGTTTGCCAATAATCTGTTTGGTGTATTCCTTACCATAGCTCATCCCTCCTCTCTTTTCCCATAACTCAAGAGCATCGCTACCCACTGCTAGATCTCCAACATGAACATAGGACATGGACTGTGAGGACCTCTGGCTATACCTCACCAGTTGGGAAGGGACAGGGGCAGAGTAACTGCAGCTTGCAAAGCAAATGGTGCTGGGCTGGTTCAGTGGGCTGCATGCAGATGGTGACCTCAGTGGCCTTCTGCTCCACAGCCCCAATATGGGCACCACATTTACAGCACTAAACCCTTTTAAACTCCCATCACCATCCAGCCAGTTTGTCAGGCACCAAATGGACTGACCCATTTGCCTCCACCAGGTAGGAGACGCCACACGTTTTTAGGGCAGACACGCTCAAGGATGTGCAATAGCCATGAAACAGCAAAGCTATCAGCCAGTTCCAACTTCAAAGGGAATCCATACTCTGCAAAGACTGCGAGTAGCAACAGAAATCGTCCATGACTGATCTGCATTATCATTTTGCAGTGAGCTGGTAATACTACAAGAAGTACTTAATAACTCAAACACTAATCAGATAGGGGCTAAGTTAAACCATCACAATGTAAGAAACACATCCATCAGGATTCTACTCTTTTGGCAACACAGAGAATGCAAATCAGCTCAGTTTCTGGCTCCAGAAAGTAGGAAGAAGATTTGACCAATAAATCCTAACCCGGTGATAGAAAAACGAAGTCTCAAAGTGGCTTGAGAAATGCAGCCTAGGAAATAGTACCAATAAAGTGCTTGCGTGTGCTATCACTCTATAGTAAAATACTTTTAGATTGGTATCTCATAATCTCCCCTTCCATCGTCCCTCTCTCTCTGCCCTGACAGTGCCTCCCCTCTGGGTAACCAATAACGTTCTGTCTTTCTCTGTAGCCAGAGCCATTCCTGACTGACGACTCTACATGATTTAGATAAGGCTCCATTACTTAACTTCTGGATGTTGGATAATCAGTTCAACTGCCTTGGCATTAATCATAATAATATTCAAAAATCATTAGGCTAGATTGTTTGGAAATCTATGTCTTGTTAGTGTCAGTTTCAGTGAGCGTAGACCTGGCAGCACAGAGACACAAACTTAATACAACCCAGGGCATGGGATCTCCCAGCAGAAACAGCCCTTTTCTGCATGGGATCTGACAGCCTGCTGTCGTGAGTGTTGGGTGAGCATGCTATCTGTTGACTTCCCAGGGTGCCTATACGCATACATATAATGGTGTATGGAGATGCTGAGGGGTCAGATGCTCAGTTCTGCTCATATGCATCTTAATAGCACCCATTATAGCCAAAAATTGGGCAAAACATTCACACACAATCACAGTACGCAGACACAAAAGTTGGAAGTCTCTTTAAAATAGAAATCTGCTCCTTCCATTTCTGGAAACATATGATGCTTTAGATCAGAGGATGAGGTCTCGGTGCTTTGCCACGACAGAAACCTTTCAGCAAGGAAGTAGCTGGATCGTTCCTTCTAGCTGATTTGCTATAGGCCAGCCAAGGATGGTTTCCAGTCATGCAATCTCTAATGGCTTTTTTGGCCTGTTAAAACACTTGGGGTTATGGTGCTTTTCTTTGGGTACAAGTTCTCATCCTTTCACTGAATGATGGTTTCTCAGCAGGGAAATATGACAGAAATATCAAACAAGCATCTAGAAGATGCTTACGCTTTTCTCCTAATGAAGGCAGTGCAAGCACAGATGGCATCTCACACAAACACATTGCAAGCCATGTTGAAATAAAGAGCTCATTATCGGAGGCTTCAGTGTCACACCTACTAACAAAGTGATTCAACTCATCAGTGCCTGTGGTAAGCTGTGCTGAAGGGAGCGCCACGTTACAGCACAAAGACAAAGCCCAGCACCCCTACACACATGATTCTGGCCACTACAGAGATACGGCGATTAGATCCTAAGGGCTAAACTTTCTGAGACCTAAAGTCTCATTTGTGTTGTTCTGAATGCACCCCTTCCATTCCTGCCTCTAACATACCACCCCACTGAGGCCCACTGGGCTCATTTCACAAACCCGGTAGGACACATCTGGCTGTTTTTGCCATGAGATAGGACTGTTCCTTGGTGGTCAGCTCTCTGGTCTACGCAGGTTTTCCTAGCAGAGTCCTTAGACATCAGCTCTCCATTAGCGTAAGCCACAAGAGGAAGGATGGAAGGGAGAATGTGAGTCTAAAGAAACCACTAATGTTCTGCAGTGTCTGGTAGGATGAATGACCCCTGCAGACATATGCTGAGCAGACAGGACAGTTCTCAATTATGTAATTGCTGGAGCATCTACTCCAAGGGAAAACGTGACTACAAATACTGGGCTTAAAGCCTTGGCAGGTTTCGTTGCCTCTGGATAAGCTGCTGGAGCCCAAGAACGTTGGGTATGTGTATGCAGCACGCACAGGCAATGACATTCAAGTCTGGGTATGGAACAGCTTTACGACCCAAAGAGAAGAGCTGAAAAAAAATAATCTGTTAAGTTCCATTCTGCCACCTCTCCTTTGTGAGTGAGGGACCTAAAGGATTTGCTAAGGTACCAATGGATACCAATCCAAATATCCCAGTAGCAACCCACAGCCTCCCTCAGGAAATCACAAGCAAATCTTGCTTACACGATGGAAATTTCCTCCTTGCCACACAGCCTCATTTTCAGCACATTATCCTTGTACTAACTCCTATATATTTCTCTCAGTAACATATTCTAATCTTCAGGCTCACAGCTTTGCAAATATTTGCCATCAGGTAGCATATCCCATCCTTAGAGACACTCAACATCAGGCTGGATGGGGCTCTGAGCACCTGATCAGCTGTAGGTATCCCTGTTCAGTGCAGGGGAGTTGGACCAGATGGCCTTGAAGGTCCCTTCCAACTCAATCAGTTCTTTGATTCTATGGTCCCCACACGGACCATTCCTTAGTCAAACACTTTAGGTACAGCTCCTTCTATCTTGCCTCAGAAATCATTTCCTTCACCCCCACTTTGCTTCTACTTTACCTCTCCAGGGGCTGTTGACGTTATGGCAGGGCTGAGTCATGGGCCTATGGCTGTGTAGTGTTTAAAACAACAATTGCTATAGAAGCTTCAGAAATGTACCTTCTGCTCTTTGACACAGGTTCTCTAAGTGGATGGCTCCAGAAGAGCATCTGTCACACTGAAAACCACTTGTGCTGGGGAGCTGCCATCCCACAAGAGACCACACTTGGTTGGAAAAGGACAAGATTTATGGAGACAAAGCGCAATACAGCCCAGAATGGTCACAATCTCACCTCACAGCAATATGCTGTGCACTGACCAGAGCTGACTGGTGTTTGTTACCTAAGAGGTAAAATGAGTTGCTACTGGAATTTGGGGTTGATAATTGAAATGCTCCAAGTGTTTGATTTAGGCACACAGAAAAACAGAGGGCTGCAGTCCAGAACACATGGTCTTGATGCCTGCCTCTTGCCCTGACCCATGGGTATCCCACACAGGGTGCATCAGCAGATCCTCCATCACCACCAGAGCTGTCCTTAATGAAACCTGGAAAGTAGCAGCAGCCATTGCTACCATTCATCCCCAACCTCCTGCAGAGATCGCTCCTCCAAGCCCTGCTTTGAAACCTATGGCAGACAGCCCTGCATCAGAGGTCTAATTGCATGGTAACTAGTGACCCCATAAGTACAACATGGCATTCTGCTGTGTAACACCACAGTAAATTATCCTAGTACTTCCATCTTTTTCACCACAGCCTTCTGCAAAGATGAAAACACAGCTGGTCAAAGGGGTTCACCCAAGTTGGTGAAGAACAACCTACAGGAGGTTATGGGCTCTGCACAGGGCATGGGACCTGCTCAGGAGCCACCATCACAATACCACCATCACAATACCACCTTACCCTGCTGTCACCCTGTCAGTGGTAGCAATGCTTCCCTCTGAATCCATCAGAAGCAGCTAAGCACAGTCCCAAGCATTCACACATCACAGCTCCAGGAGAACCATCACAGCTCTGTCCTCCTTCTTCCCATCACAAGACGCTGCACTCAGCTGCTGCTGCTGCTGGGTGCTGACAACTGCCTGCTGACCCCTGGGATCTTTGTGGCAACGGAATATATTTGCATACACTCTAGACCTGCTGACATCTTTCCCTCTGAAGAGTTTCGGGTTTTTATAGTAACCACAGCAATGATTTCCAGATTATAGGCTAATAAAATACGCTAATTTGCTAGGAGCGTTAAGGTGGGCATTGTACGGTTCTTATGACATTTAAATATTAATATAGTACCAAAAAAGAAAAAAAGGCTGAGTGTATTTCTTTACCAAACAAGAGCAGTGAAATAAGATTGCCAAAATCCCATGCTGGTACCCAGATCAGCTCTGACACCTCCCGCCCATGCCTGTTTCGCTTGAATACCTGCCAAGTTAAATAAGCAAACGTGGTTTTGTCAAGTGAGACCTCCTCCTGAGCAGCTCCAGCAGTTTATGCTCCATCCAAGCTTGGATGGCTCTCCACGTGCCATCGCTCTCTGTTGTCTGGGTCAGAGCTAACGAGTGCTGATGCTCTGGAGTGAACAAGACAGCACCGAATGAAGCGGGGGCATCTGAGAGGACAGATGCCTTTGCAGCTCCATGGGTGGAATTTTACTCTGGCTTTTGTCACGCTTTCTGTGTGCCCTTGGGCAGCACAGCTGATCGTTCTGTGCTTCCCTGTAAAACGGGGCAGTGCAACTCACTGGCTTCTCAGAGGTGCTGTGCAGGTAATGGCTTGTACAATAAAGCAATAAGTGGCATGAAGAAGCCTGCCAAGAAGGTGGAAAATAGACAAACACTTAGCTCAGGTTTAGTTATGCTTTATAAAGGAGACAGTGAGTTGCACAGCAAATATTATAGAGAAGAATAGAAAGAAGTTCTCTTGTTCCATGAGCTTTTCTGCCTTGTACCTTCACCAGATCATACAAGATTAATGGCAGGTGATGATGTAAAGTATGTACTACACAGCAGACAAAAAGTGTGAGCTAAGGCCCTGCTGTTGTCATTACCTGACCTTGCATGTTTCCTTTTGCAGCCTCAGCATTTCTTATGGATAGTATTCCTGGGCAGTTATTTTAAGAAAACTGTGTTAAATTTCTTGCTCCTGTGCCAGGTTCCCGCTGTTCACTGAACAGGCCACGACTAAGCACAGGCTGGAAATTAGAAGGATCTACAAGTTAAAGCAATGAGATTCTGGGGCCGTCTTCCCTGAGGAGCGCATTTAATAGTGGCGCTTGATTATGAAAAAGATAAATCTGAAGTGATTGATGCAATGGGGGATTGGATTTGATGATATGGGGAATCCCTTCCAGTCCTCTCTGCTGCTAATGAATTTATTTTCCAAGGGTGGGACAGTGGCAGAAAACAGCAGAATGTGTATATAGATGCCTGTTAATGGCTAGTGGGTCTCCAACCCCAAATGCAACCACTTCCCATCACCAAGATGGGGGACAGAGCTCTCTCCAGGTTCTGACCATGCTGAACATAACAAAAGGAGGTGGGTGCCAGAATCCTACCTACCGAGGACTCCCAATATTAGCTTGCCTTGAACCAGCACAGCGATCATCTCAGCTTACAGGTTCTCTATGTATTACCGCTGTACTTACCTGTCTCCCAACGCAATAACAACAGTGTCCCTTACTAAAAAAATAAAGGGGTGGCAAAGGTTGTATGCATCTCCTTGGTGAAGATGAGCAGGGATCAACTTTTTAAGAGTAGGAAACAGACACACTGAATTTCCTATGGTTACATGGCATTAGTACAACCTGCAGCCCAGTCCAAGGCTGAGATACCACTTCTTCCTCCCCATGCACCTAACTGAGGTCTCTCTTTCCAAACAGGGATAGAAGAGCAGGAAGTGTTTTTCAACAGAAGTATTCTGTAGCCTGAAATTTCCACCCTCTGTCAAGGCAAAGGACTTGAGCCTGAAGTGCCTAGGGCACAGTGCAAGGCTGTTTCAGAAGGGATGCTGAAGACAAGTGGTTATGTTCCTTTTCCCCCTTGAATAGTTATAATTTTTTAATTGCTGTTTGCTAATAGGTTAAAACGCTGTGATTTCTACAGGATCAAATGGTGCACGACAAGCTAAGGGAGTTTATTAATTAGCATGCATTCAAGGCTGGGGAAAAAAATAATAAAAAGCAATGCAGCTGTAGATGATAGCTATAAATATGACATAAGCGTGACCTGCTGTGCCATTTTAGCCAATGGGAGGCTGTTGTAGTAATACTGGCTCATATTAATACTGGCCCATATTAACACTGGCCACACAACTCTGATAGTGAGGAGAAATCTGCAAAACGTGACAGATGTTCTGCATAGCTCTGGGGCCGGATCCTGCAAGTAATAGGAGGTACAGCCCTTCTGGGTGTTGTCTTTGCAACAAGTTTCCCCAGGCATCGCTCATACAATGAGCGCTAAGTCCAGTGGTAAGTGGTTGCAGGATCAGATTTGCAGCGCGCTGAGCACCGTGGATGAAAAGAGCTATAAAGAAGTCACATGTTATTATGTCGCGTTGCAAAGGTCAACGCTGGTATTTGTTCTGTCATAAGAACATGATTGAAAGGCAAAAAAAAAACCCAACCCAATAGTGTCAGGGCACCGAGGGAAATTGTTTTTTAAAAACTGCCTTCCAGGCCGAGGACACAAAATTACATCAAGAGCTTAGAACTAAATTCCCATCCACACCCTGCAATTCAGTTTTGCCTTAGAAAGGGATAAATGTAACCAAAAAAAAAAAAAAGCAAAGAAATCACCTTTTGGTGGCACATCTTCTTACCCACTGACACATCCCCTGTAAGATCAGTGATAACTAAACTCACACCCTGGCACAATTCTGGCACTGCCCTGCTCTGGCACAGGGAAGATGATGAGAAGTAACATGGGGGAACCACATCATCACGCTCCTCACAGTGTCTCTGGGTGGATTAGCTCAGTTCCAAACAGACTCAGCCACCACCTTGGCCAACCTGAATTCGTTTGTTCTGCCAGAGCACCAAACCCAACTCAATCTGTGTACACCAGTTGAGGGAGGAGAGTGGTGGGACTGGGATGCTTTCAATCCACTCAGTCGCAGCTCTAGGCTGCTCAGATACAGATTTCTATGTCTAGACTAGCAAACAAAAGGCATGAAGGCTGGAATGCAATGGTCTAGCTGTTTAAATGGACAGGTTTTGGGTCACAACAATTCAACAGCATCCAAGCTATTGATGAGGGAATATGTGGGCAGGGGTGACAGGTCGATGGTTGGACTAGATGATCTTAGTGGTCTTTTCCAACCTAATTGATTCTTTGAGTCAAGAACTCCCCATTGGGTGGAACAAAGATGTTTAGCTGCATGGAGACAAACAAGAGGACATCCCGTACTGTTCACTAGTACAGACACAACCTGAACATACATGGAGAAGGGTTGCCCTGCAGACTTCTGCATTCATCCCACATTCCCTCTCCATACAGCCAAGCCCCAGAGAGCTGCTGCAGTAGAGAAGTGTGAGCAGCTCCCCTTGCAAACGAGAGCCCTTGGGCTGCCAAACACTGAACCCAACCTAGTCCCAAAGCCCCACGTGTCATTCCATGCCCCAGTGGCACAGTCCCCCACAGGTCAGGATCCACTCACTGTTGCAGCTGCCGGCGGTGCCAGTCTGTGTCGCTGCCACGCTGCGCTGAGCTGGCCCTTCGGACGCGGCCCTTCCTGACAGTGAATGGGTGAAAACAAGGGAAGGAGACAAACAAAAAGAGAAGGGGAGGGTGAGAGAGGGAGGGAGGGATGTGGGTGATGAAGCGAGGGGACAAGAAGGGAAAGGGTATGTCTTTAACTGAACCATACGTCTTTTACTGGCTACAACACCCCAACGCAGAGCAACCCTCCCTATGAGGGCATGGGATGGGTGAGATCCCATGGTTGCTGCCAGCTGCATCCCACACTGTCACCTCTATCAGTGCAGAGGGAGAAGCACTGATGATGGGCAAGAGCCAAGGGAGGCTCTGTCTTCCTCAGACATCTCTCTGTCAGCCAAGCCCCATCCCCTGGTGGTCCTGAGTGTCTTTCTCCACAGCCAGAAGAGCTGGAGAGATTTTAGGAGGCATGAGTGGCTCCTGTGGATCTACTGCTCCAACACCTGGTTCCTAGTCCACTGCCAGTCATGGCACAAGGACCTGTCCAGCTCAGCCTGCAGAAAAATCCCAAGCCTGATATAGCCAAGCCAAAGAGCATCTCTAGCCCAACATCCCCATGAAGCACCTGGTGCATCATTCTATGCTTCTCCAAAAGTCTTTGTCCCATTGGTACTGTTGGAGGTTGGAGACGAAGAAAGGGCCTCGTCCCACATCTTTCAAGCACCCACAAAACTGCCAGCAGAACCCTAAGGAAGGATATGGGAAGTGGAAAACGCAGCTCTACATTTTCTATGTATCAGTGCAGGAAGATCTGGGGAACAGGAGGGAGGAGAAGGGTTAGGGATCTCAGTGCACAAATTAAAAGTGAATGACTAGCAGAAGGTCTGCTGGCTTTTTAGTCAGATCTTTTTGCTCCAACCAGGACAAAAAGGAAACAAAATCCTAAGATGAAAGCATAGTGGTCTGGGGGGAGACTTTGGCTGCGGTCCTTAGGAGCTGAGGCTGACAGCTGCCCAGGGAAAATCAAAAATATGGGCTTAGGGTGTGCCTGGCTAGTCATCACCGCTGGTGCCTTCCCACCCTGCTCCAGAGGTGAAAATTGAGCTGCTGAATGTAGCTGACAGCTCTTTCTGCTTAGGGAATTGCCCCATGACTGACTGATTCGCTCCCCTTCCCAAGAAGTTGAGGTAGGAAATGGGTGGGAGAAAGGCCTAGCAAATTGTTTCATGATGGTTGTTTAAACTGCCTCTGCATTATGGTGTTACAGTTGGGGGGGGGGATGGAAGGAAAGATCTCTCGCATAAATCCACATCCTAAAGCCAGCTGTGGCAGAGGCATGGATACTGGGAGGAAGCAGAGCAGATGAAGTCATCATCAGCGGGAAAAAACATCAATATAATATAGTGCAGAACAAAGCAAATTCTACCTCAAACACAGCTGAAAGAGAAACATCTTCCCCTGTCAGATCTATTACCATGCATTTATTCCAATAACAAATAACTAACCCAGAAGTAACCCAAACCTGATTTATTCCTCCATCTAAATAAATATGAAGAGGCAGCCGAATCTGACTCTAAAAACCACTGATCTCATATGTTTTTCTTCTATGTATTGGAAAAATTAGGAGTGGAGTTTCTGCCTTGCTGCCAGGGGATGCTGGCAAAGCATTTGAGCTATAGATATTGTATCTTGTCACTAATGACTGCAGGGAACTAAAAGGGATTTGGAGTTGGTTTTTTTTTTTTTTTCTTTAAAGCTTCACATTAATTGATAATTTGGTCTCAGAATCCACAGTGGAACACAGGATTTGCTCTATTGGATCAGTCTAGTGGCCCATCAAATCTGGCGTCTTGCCTCAGTGATGCTCAGAAAAATTACCATCCGTTGTCTTTGCTTGTAAGGTTGCTGGCTGTTTCTGTAAGGCCATACAACTGCAACAGAGGAAAGGCCTTCCGGGCCTCTTTAAGAACCCTGAAACATGGGTTTGGCTGGGTTTGTAATCATTCCTGTATTACATCTTTTCTCTTTTTAAAGCAAGGAAGAAAGTCTGACGGCAAACATTTCCAACAGACACGCTGCTGCTTTTCCTCTTGGTCACCAGAGCTCAGAGAAGGTGAACTTGTGTTTTCAGAGGGCAAATAAATGAAAAACCCAACTGAGGCCGAGAGGAGGGTGAGATGCCTTGTACTGAGCAGAACAATATTGATTAGGCAATATAAAGATTTCACTCACTAATTCCTTTAGCAATCTTATCGTGTGTTGCCAGCATAATTGAATGGGAAAGAGAGAGGTTGAATCACTTAAGAGCTCAAAGCTCAACACACACCAAGAAAAGATTCCTACTTTGTGTGTGTGTGCAATTTTGTGCATCGTTGCCCCTTGATTGTACATTGAACATGCTCTCTTTGACAGCCTAGTCCTAAACAGCCTGTTTATTAAAGACAGCTGCTTGCAAATAGGGGCTTTCTCCATCCAGCTGGCAAGAAGGAGCTCTCTGTGGCTGAGAAAGAGGTAGGACTATGAAACAGGGAGGAAACAGGGGTGGAAGCCCATGGGAGTCCTGACCGTGCAGGAATCAGAGGTGAAAAAAAGAGAAATGTTTTCTGTCCATGTAAATAACTTAATTAAGGAATCTTCAGTTTGCCTTGAAGTGCAGCCCTCCGCACTGGGGAAAACCTTTAAGTCTTCCTTGCTTGAAAAGTCACTACTTCACACGACACGTTGAGGAAAATAAATAAATAAAAAGCATGCCAAGACATAATATATAATAATCCATATTCCCAGTAAACTAGCCTATAACTTCTCTGCCTCCAGTTCCCTCACTGATTGCACTGAGGGTTGGGGCTGCTCCCCACCTCTCCCAACCAATTTGTGATCTCATGGCCGCCCCATAGCAAAGAGAGCTGGGCCATGGTCCTGCAGGTGGGAAGGCAGGAGAAGGCCACTGAACAGCTGGGAAGCAACAGGAAAATGGGTCCAACAACATAAACAAAAGAAGATAAATCTCCCTTAGATGTCAGTGCTTCTTCCAAAGTGCAAACTGTTCTTTTTAGTATGTCCAAAAACACATGGTTACTGGTGCACCTGGGGCTAGGCTAATGCAGCTTGCTGGCACTTGGTTCTCCACCTCTTGCTCTCATTTACACCTTGGTAAAACCCAGGAGCAGTCACCAGTTCTGGACCGCCCCATACAAAGCCTTCCCTTGTTTCTGGTGGTACCCCCAGGGGAGCTGGATTTCCATCAAGTGAGACGCTCTGGCTTCTTTTTTATTTATCCTAGTTTTTCAGCTAATTTTCAGAACACGAGTAGGAACAGCAGGAGAATTGAGCACATTACAAGCAAGCAATAGATAGGTATTTACTCTTGGATAGGCTACTATATGGATGGGTTTCTTGGATAAGTCAACTGGACCAGGATCTGATCTATCTGTAGGCATTCCTGGTCATTGCAGAGCAGTTGGTCTGGACAGCCTTTAAAAGTCCATTCCAACTCAAATGATTTTATGATTCTACTACTCAAGGAAGACAAACAGACAAACAAAACTACTCAAGGGTAGGTTAGTGTAATGCTATAACGTGATGGAAAGTACAGCAATAATAGCAAGGTGACAAATTCTTTGGCCGCAACAAATGAGAACAAGCCCAAATACAGCAACCACAGATACAAAACCAAAGAAAATCTGCCTACCTTTAGAAGACCTCAGGCAAACAAGGATCTCCAGCCAAATAACCCCACCTCCACTGCCAGCCCTTACATGAAGGCTAGGAAGGAGTAGATCCTAGCTCCAGCCCTTCCAGTCACTCAGCTGCATTTAATTGCATGCACCTGAGCTCCCCTGGGCTGGCCCTGCCTTCCCACCAGGTGCTCAATCACTGTTTCAAGCTGTGAATTAGCATTTCTGCTACGGTTGTGTTCACAAGTTGTTTCCTCCACCTCTCTAGATCTGCTTACTTGTGTTTGATAGCCCTTAATAGACTGCTTTGCTTCTGTAACCATTCAGTCCCTTTTTCAGTCCATCTCAAGTGCTGGTACCTACCATGTCCTAAGACAAGGAGTTCCAGCACTTTACTACCCACTATAACACCTCTATTTGACACCACGAACACCAGCAGCTGTCTTACAAATCAGGACATACAGAACAATGAACCTCCCTGTTTGTCTATGCTGGTAACCTCAACACACGGGAGGTCAGGAGTTAAAGACTATCAGAAGCTAAACTGAAAGGCTTTAAACTGCCCCTGCAATCTAGGGTTCAATGCGTCGGTTGGGAGAAAGCAAAAACCTCAGTTCAAAGCTCTGGAAATTGGACTGGGTTTGGATGGAAAGATCGTACATTTGATTAGCTCTTAGTGAGTGTGTGAGGGTTTGGGGGAAAAAAGGCGAGGTTTAACATTTGGGTGAGCATTGAGACTATATTAAATGAGATATCTGAGCCAAATGACTTGCAATGCAGCAGCAACACATCCCAGCCAGGAGAAGAGGTGAGCATGGAGGTCAAGTTCTATGGCAGGGAGTTTTCCCAAAAACAAAATGCTCTTTTGTGTCTTTGCTTCAAAGATGGCAGTAGATTCCGAGAGCTCTTTACCTGCCATATCCCTCTCATTACTGAAATGAGATAAATGGTAACAGCATGAAAACAGCCACCGAAGCAGGAGAAAGACAGGTTGACAGCGAGGAGAAGGGAGGGGAGACAAGGTGCAGGCAGAGGGCTTGGCAGGGTGGAGAATGAGGGCAATTACCATTTCTGAGCAAATGCCAGAAATACAACACAACCTAATTTCCCCAATTAATTCCTCTGCACTTGAGCTGCTTTGTGTGAAGGGCTCTTCATGTTTCAAACAGGAGGAAGGGAGGGGTGGGGGAACAGAGACTCTTCAGCATTTGTTTTTCCCCGAGTGTAGGAACGGGCAAGAGCTGAACAAAAATGTCTGTCTGAAACACAAGATGATGTTGTTACATCTTCCTTCGAGGAGATAAAAAACTGTGCCATGAATTCAATTTGCAGAGGTTTCTGTAGGAGCCACGGAGATGCCAGAGACCAGCACATTCAATACCACACTGATTTACCTGCACGGCAGAGCACACGACGATGAGCACGAAGACACTTATCCCATGCCCTCACAGCAGAGCAATTCCCTCACCTCCCCTCTTTCCAGTCTCACCGCTACTTAAAGGGAAATTGGCTCTTTTGCCCCCAAAATGCTAACTGGGGCAGCTGTGAGCCACTGTGCTGCGAGCCACACACCTCAAGGGACATACAGAAGGAATGACTGCCATGAGCACGAGGACAGAAATAATGAATCAGGGATTGGGAGGAAGGGGACACATGAGTAAACAGATACTATAGTATTTCCAGCAGTGTATGCAGGCTCCTGCACATAGTAGGAGTATGGCCCTGCCCAACTGGCCCATCTGAACCATTACTAGGGGTCTTCAGGGAAGATCTCCAGGTCACTCCAGGATTTCTGTGCTCTTACTTAGGTATGATCTAGAAATGGGACATGCCCTTCATGATCTCACCTAGTACAGGAGAAAATGAAAGCTCTTTGACCTCTAAGTCCTCTCCTTAGTGTAACATATATTTTACAGATATGAAACCTTCCCAGCACTCTGGGAGATAGGAGGGAGATAAAGTAGCATGCTGTGTTTTATAGAATCATAGAATGGCCTGGGTTGAAAAGGACCACAGTGATCATCCAGTTCCAACCCCCTGCTATGTGCAGGGTCACCAACCACCAGACCAGGCTGCCCAAAGGCACATCCAGCCTGGCCCTGAATGCCTTCAGGGATGAGACATCCACAGCCTCCTTGAGCATTTTTCACTTGAGAGACAGAAGAGATAAAAGCCAATGTTTAACCACTTAGCATCTGCATAGCATTTACCTGCTGGAAATTGAGCTTTTGCTGGTAGCTGAATGCAGTACATGCATTGTACCTTCTACACATGTCTCCTCGCCCCTGTCTGTGCAGTCAGGGACTGAGCTTGCCATCTTAGAATCATAGAAGGGATTGGAAAGGACCTCAAAGATCATCTTGTTCTTTCACCCACTGACACTGAGGCATTGAGTCTCTAAATCTGCTTTCATTGTAAGCCCCATCTATTAGTCTTATCAACCTTGCTGAATGAGTCTCCAAACGGACACGAACCAGGCAGCTGTTAAACCTCACTGACCTTGCATGGAAAACTTCACTGGAAAAATTGTTGACATCAGCCCAGGAGAAGGAAAATAGTTTTGATCTCCAGGGTTTAAGAAACAGAGAAAGAGTTGGCCTAGATGGGAGTGGGAAGCTGACAATGAGCACTGAAAATTATCAAAAATATGTTGTTGTTTTGTGGTTTTTCTTTTAAATCTGACCATATTAAGAAAAGAGAAGAAATAAAATGTTTACAGAGTAAACCTTCACACTTCAGAGGAGGAGGCATCTGCCAGAGGAATGCTACACTTCTTAAGGAACTCTGACCTAAGGCCAAAGTCATAGCAGAAATGTTGTTTTGGCACCGATGGTCTAAGGATGGGAGAGCCAAGGTTCATAGGAAGAGATATTAATCTTTTATTAAATCAAACTGATATCACCACAAAAACAGAAAAAAAAAAAAAGCTCAGAGATGACTTGTGTGTCTAAAATGTTCTTTTCTTCCCCCTCCAACAATATCAGATGTTCAATAAAAGATATTGCTTCTTCCTGTAAACCTTGTCTCTCCCGAATCCAATGAGCACTCCATAGTGTTGAAAATGCACAAGTCTTCTGTGCATTTTTTATTGTGTTTTTTTAGCTCTGAAACTTCTTTTCAGAGCCATTTGCCAAATCAGCATGTGTCCTTTTTTGTGGGTTGGGTTTTTTTTCCTCACAAGCAGGTGTCCTCCCCATGACGAACAGCAACCTGGAACACGTTCAGGACAGATCTCTGCAAAAGGACGGTGCTCGATTCCTCAGAGATTTCAAGCCCCGCCTGGGGTTTGGGGCAGGATGCCAGAGGGGTAGGACACAGCAGAACTGGACAGAGGGACGTCTTCATGAGATTCAATGCCTGCATAAATCCTTCCTCTACTCAACCCATGTCTTTGCTGCTGATGTCCCACCCATGGCAGCACATAACCTTGGAAGTTATTAAGGACTGCTGACTAGAATTTAAGGCTTCTCTCTTCTAAAGATAAAGAAGTACTGCCCTTTTCCTTGGGTGGCTGCCAAATGACTTTGTTTGGGAGCTGGATTACTCATTCTGAGGGAAGAAAGGGAACTGATCTTGGTCCTGCTCCATGGGCAGGCACCAGATGTGCTCAGCATGACTGGGGCACAACATTCCTGACCTGCAGCATCCTACCACCTGGTGTCACAATGCTGAGACATCCCTGAAGAGTCACTTGACCACTTGTTTTCTAGAAGAAGTAAGAAAAACTCCTCCTGAACCTTTTATCTCCCTTACAGATCTATTCCAGCCTGCATTCCTATAGAGACCTAAATGAAAGATCATGTGGCACATTACACAACACATCCCAGACATGCTCCTTCAGCATCCCTGACGTGTCACACAAGTGTGGGCTACTTCTCCCAGCTTCCCCTGTACCTCCACCTTCCTCCGCTTTCCGACCTGATGCCATTTCACTTCTGCCCTGCCGACACCTCCACAACCATCAGGGATCTGATGCACAAGGAAGAAGATGCACCTGTGTTCAGGCAGAGCACGGAGAACCTTGGAGGGAGAGGAAACAAACCCCTCTGCTGCTTTTGTTACGCAAATGTTTGTTTTCTGTACCCAAATGTGTGACAGGAAATTAAGCAGTTCACCTTTGTAAAGCACTTCTGCATCCCACAAACACAGGAGGCAGATGGTGTTTATCCTTTGTTTTAAAAGATAAAAAATGGGAAAGAGATTAAATGCCTATGAGTTAATCATCAGCCTGGAACACACTCACATACCCACATGCCAACCTTTCCCTGCTCGTGGAGTCTGGGCAGCAGCAAATGCAAGGACCCATCAGAGTGAGATCCTCCAGACATGTAATCTGAGGTCAGCTTTGAGGTCTAATCCTCCACTGTGGACCCAGAAGATGGTATTTAGTGGAATCTTTCCTAGGCTGCAGCTTGGGCACGCTATATCACCTGAACACTTTGGTTGTGGATGTGACCAGGGACTGCAGAAAGCAGTTTCAAAGCTCAACTTTACAGCCACATCTCCACCTCCCATGAGGGAGGCCCAGGAGCAGTCTGGTTCTAATGTTTGAGGCCATTTGTTCTCTCTCTCCATTCAAAAACCCTCACTCAGGCTATCTTGTTGGGTTTTGTGATGGGTCTGTGTACTTGACTGTCTCAGGAGCCTTGGAGAGACAGCTTTCCTGCCAGAGATGCTGGAAATTAAAATGGTGAGGAATACAGAGCAGAAATGCACAACTGTTTGTGAAACCAAACTGCTTATCTTAGCCATGCTGCAGGAGAAAGTAAATGCTTCATCATAACAAAATGAATATGAGTAATCAAAACTGTAATTTCCTAGGATCCCTCTTTGGATAGCAACAGAGCAAAGGTCTCTGTGTATGTAGAGGACTGAGTTGATGATTAAGAGCTCTAAAAGCACCACAAGTCTGGTAAGCAGGATAAATCAGTTATTGCTTTGGTCAAACATGGCAATTTGTGTGAACAGAGAGAAGTCCACCAGCAGAGCCTTACAACATGGCATGAGAGAGCACAGAGCAACCACGGCAAAGCGCTTTGCACAGACAGGATGAGGTCTACAGGACACCACAGAGAAGACAAAATATCCCAGTACAGGGAGCTGGCCTATGAAGATCTCTGCAGTTCTCACTTCTTGGGGGTCCTCCCATCCAATTTCCATTTGCTGAAGGACCCAAGCAAGAGCATGGATAATCTCACAAGCTGCTTCTCTTCTTCCCCTGGGTTTGGTTCTTCCCTACTGACTATCTACTGATATTTCTGCAGGGTTGGGATTGTAGCCACCTCGTCACTGCTCAGTCAGTCCACTGAGACCTTTTCCCAACGTGGGCTTTTGTGTTGCACAGGGAAGATTGGTTCCTTCACTGGTAATTAAACTTAGTGATAAGGCAATGCCCCAGCCTTGGAGAGATGACATGCCTCAGCAGAAACCTTATCATCTTTTTTTTTTTCCCTCCCCAGCTCCAATTTGCAATTTCCTATCACATAAAGAAAACCTCTGCCATCAGATCAAGCCCACAGGTCAATCCTTTCTTAGGTAACTAATAGAAATCAACCACGGAGCCAAACATCTGCACTGTAACCAGAAATAAACCAGCCCTACACCAAGCACCAGGCAAAAACCTCTGCTCTTTCTCCTGAAAAGCCCTCCTCTGCTGATGGGTGACCCAACCACAAATCCCTACTCTGTTGTGCTCTGAATGCTTTGTACATCCCATTTTCTCAAGCTGAGGAAGAGTAAGAAACATGCATTCCTCCCAGGGATGCCGCTATCCCAGGCAGATAGGGCAGTGCAGCTGGACACAAAGGCAAAGGGACATAACAAGCATAAATCACAGAAGATAAGGCTGGAAAGACATTTCTGACTCATCGAGTCAGTCCCCAGAGACTAGTGCAGGATTAGCCTCTGCACTAAACCCAGGCATTTTTATCTAGTTGCTTCCTGGACTTCTTTAATGACAGGCCCTCAGCAACCTACCTCTGGCAAATTATTCCATTGTCTAAATGATGTCCCTGCTGGAAAAAGTGTTTTTGAGGTTGAGCTTAAATTGCCTATTATTTCCTTTTCCATATTTTATGCACTTATCAGTCAGTCTTTCAGTTGTCTTCTCTCTAGGTCCCTGTATTAAGTTTCTTTAATCTAACACAAGAGGTCACAGCCTGTAGTCTTTTAATCATCTTTGTCACCCTCTTTGGATTTCCTCCAATTTATCAAAGTCTTTGTAACAAAGAGGAAGAAAAATAGGAAGGAAGGAAGATCAGAATGACATCAGAGTCATTCCGAAGTGTGTGACTGTGCTGGGGTATCACGGGGAGCTGTGTGAGTGTAGGCATCTGCATGAATGTCTGATCTACATGCGTGTCCAGGACCAAAAGGAGTGAGGACAGTGGTCTGGGAATCAGGCAAACACAAGTGTGCCTGATGGACATCTGTGTGCATGTTTCATTGAGGGAATGAGCAAATGAGTGAGCCCAAGAGCTCCAAAAGCTAATTTACTGTCACATTTCCTAGTCTCCCTTCACTCTGAGCATTGGATGGCCACTGGAACTGCCTTACCCTGTAGTAATCAGTGCTGTAGACATCTCTTGACATCCCAAAGTCTCCAATCTTCACCAGCAGGTTGGCTCCGACCAAGCAGTTCCTGGTGGCCAGGTCTCTATGGACAAAGTGCTGGGAGGCAAGGTACACCATTCCAGAGGCGATCTGGCTAGCGATGTGGAGCATCTGTGATAGCCCTAGCTCCCCTTTGGCTTGTCGAGGCTGCCCATCCACGAGGATCATAGCATCTGGGCCATGTGCCCTATAGGGAGGAAAAAGCAAAAAGCATAGAGTTGGGTCTCAAAAGTGACCAGGAGATAGGAATCCCACATGGTTGCTGCTCCTGCTGGGGTGGGGACGAGCCCCCAGCTCTGTAGTGTGAGGATGCACACACAGCTCCAGAGGAAAGAAAAAAGGAAATCTTACAGAACAAGAAGTTGAGTGGACATTTGGTGGGTGAGTAGGTGCCATACATCCTTCTATCCTTACTCTTCTCCAAGAAATATCTTATGGCCATAGGCAGAAGACAGACTGCTAGGGCAGAGCGACCAGTGGCTTGATGCACTGTGGTCATTCTACTCTCTGGCAAGACCTGTGTAAAATGAATTGGCTTCCGGATTGTCATGGTTTTGTGCTGTCAATATTCTACATCATGACATCATGTGCGGTATGAACTGTTTTGGTGGTATAAGAAAGTGTAACAGAGGGTATGTGGAAGTGTAACAGAGGGTATGTGGAAGTGTAACAGAGGGTATGTGGAAGTGTAACAGAGGGTATGTGGAAGTGTAACAAAGGGTATGTGGAAGTGTAACAGAGGGTATGTGGAAGTGTAATAGAGGGTATGTGGAAGTGTAACAGAGGGTATGTGGAAGTGTAACAAAGGGTATGTGGAAGTGTAACAGAGGGTATGTGGAAGTGTAATAGAGGGTATGTGGAAGTGTAACAGAGGGTATGTGGAAGTGTAACAGAGGGTATGCGGAAGTGTGGAAGGTTCATGCTCCAGATCTGTGGAATGGCAGCATCCCGAGTACTCAGCCCTTGGAGGAAACTACATATCCCAGGGGACAACGCGGCCAGAGATGAATCACCAGAGGAGGAGGACACACATATAATCTCGCTCCCAGGCTGGAACGTCCCTCTTTTCGCCCTGTCTTTCGCTTTGGAGCGCTCCATCCCTGCCGTCTCGCTCTATCAGCAACGTTCCAGCCTGTCGCCTAGAGATTGCAGTAGGCCCCCGGTTCTCCGGGACTCTTTTTCTCTCTTTCTTTTTTCTCTGCCTTGTTTGATATAGTAGTTGTAGTTATATTGTATCATATTGTGTCTCGTATTTAGTAAAATAATTTCTTTCCTTAGATTGCTGCCGTTGTTTTTGTTCATTTCTCCCCTTCTAGGGGCAGCAGCCTCTATCACGGATAAATCTAGATAACCCGATTACACGGATATCTACATGTTTGCTCTAGTTAATTCTTATACCTTGGAAACATTTCTAGATGTGGAGCTATCACCCTCTTTTCTTCTCCAGCCATCATATTCTTGTTGTTTACTCTATTAATCCCACACAGCCTCTTCTACTCCATCTGCACCAAACAACCTCCTCTCATTTGATATACCAATACAACCAGAGATCACAGGCAGGGTTTCAGAAGAACATCAGCATCCCTGGAAAGTATCCTTTATACCCTAAGCTGTCCAAGAGGTAACACAGGTGCTGTAAACTCTGAAGACACCAAGCAGAGATGCAGGGGTAATGACTGAATGTCAGCAGATGGAGAGAACATCCTGGACAATAAAAGGCAACATTTTGCTGAACAAAGTGCATTGTAAAGGCAGGACTTGAGGTCAGGGTCATTCCTGTCCTGTCCCCCTTTAAATCCTCTCCCAAGCTGTGTACCAGGACTGTCTTTACTGTACTCCCTCTGTGATGTCTCTTTCTCCGATGGAGCTCACCCTGCTGTGTCCTTTTTGGAGGTGGAATAACAAAAGCCCTCATATTTAGGGAAAAGCAAGAGATTTTGCTGTGACTTCCCTCCTCGTGACTACGATGCAGTACAGCATCTCCTCTGAAGCTTTCAGACTATTCTCATTGAAATAGTTCCTGGCGTTTCACCCTGCTGTCAGCCCTGCAGAGAGCCTGCAAATTGAAATGCACACACACACAGCTTTCCCTCCTTCTTGACATGGGACCAAACTACCCATGAGACCCAAACTGTTTCTCTCCTTTGTTTCCTGATTACCCTACTGGGGTTAGGGCAAACCAAGGAATCTAGACATTTGGGGTCCAGCCCATAGTTTTTGAAATGCTGCTGTATTCAGTTATCTCCTGCTGCCCTGCCACCAGGAACACAACCCCAAGGGTCCCCTCCTTCCATCTCCTTCCAAAACAGTTCAGAGATGAGAGCTGAGGAGGCAGGAGTGTTTTGGGAAGCTGAGAGTGGGTGATACTACAGTGAGTATGGGATGGGAAGGACAAGAAGTGGTTTCTAAAACCATGCTGGACATTTTATACCAGATGTGCCTTGCAGTTACACCACATTTAACTGTGGATGATACCTGGTGTCATCAAGAGTAACTATTCCAACATGAGAAGTGAAGGACATAATACCATCTCATTACTGCAGCCTTTTCCAAATACAATAATTACTTCCAAAGAACCGTCTGCATCTGATGGGAACAGGTCATGTTTAAAACATGATCAGCCAATACCTTTCTTTGTCACTGAGTCCCTCCACATCCTACTATACAGGATTTATATGTCCTGTGTGATACATATTCCTTCCTCCCCTCCCCTTCTCCATCCCACATGGGTATCATCCTGAAAGAAGTCTACTCCTGAAACTATCTGGGGGGATATTAGTGCATTTAGTTGCATTAAGAAGATGTAGGGAATACGAAAAGGAGCTGCCCATCCCTGCTTGGAGCAAGGGGTTTGCTTCAGCTTTACACCAAGATCATAAAATTGGCTGGTCTCTGTCAAGGAAACTTTGTTTTCTCGTTTCCTTTTTCTTCTTTCTTAGGGTGTGGTGGAAGCTTTTGTCAATATGAGGAAGAAAATCACCTATGTGTGTGCTGAAAGAAAGGGAGGAGGTGATGGAGATATTTGTTGAGGCGAGAGGGAATGTGGTTGTTGCAGGTCTTCAGAATGGGATCTGAATGCTCAAAAGCCCCCACTCCATGAATGCTGGCCCTAGAAATGCTGTGCTTCCCACAGTGCTGTGTCTGTATTTCTCCAGAGCCCCAATAAAACCTGCTATCCACTAAGAGAAACCTGAATCCTCTATCACCCTCTTCACCCCCTTGCAGCTTCCATCCTGAGTCCTACCTGGCCAAGGATGTCATCCAGACGGAGAATGACCTGTAAGTTCATATCCCATCTGCCTCTACTATGCCAAAATGAGGGGGGAAATCAATGAAGGTGTGTTCCCAGCTCAGCCACTGCCCTGTGGATGCTCCAAGAGAGCTGTAGACAGCTCGGTCCTGCTTGAAAGAATCATAGATTGACTTGGGTTGGAAGGGACCTTAAAGATTATCTAGATCCAACCTCGTTGTTATCCATGGGCAGGGTTGTCCATGGAATCCTTCCCCACAGCACTTCTGGTGTGGGCAATTGCTTCAAAATCAAAACCTCAGGGAAGGATATGTTTCCTTGTTTTCCTTGGTCAGAAACAGATTGTGATGATGGAGATATAAGCACAGAATATATCCCAGCCCCAAACCTAGATGTGATGTGTTTGAGCTTCTTGTTCCCACTGCAATCATGCTCACACTTAGCAGTCAAAGCAGGAAAATATCAAGGGTCCAATTTTGTAAATACTGGGAAATAAACCTACTCATTATTTCAAGAGGTAAGTACCACTTCACTCGCATGCAGGTTCCAGAGCATAATTTCTGTATCGTGGGAGAGCAACACCACAAACATCCTCCCACCATTGCTCTCTGCCCCTCAACAGTGGCAGATTCAAGGCACTCAGATTATTTGCTAATGAATGGTGACTGGAAGGCAATTATGGCACTTCATCTTGCATCGCCCATCTTCTGGAGTAGCCACTGGTTAAGATATTTTGTCTGCTGAAATCTAGGGCACAAGGACCAAGGATGGACTGCACAAACACTGCCTGAGGCCCCTCCTGAATTTCTCCTCTCTTTTCTGAATATAGAGATGAGAACTGCAAATCAGTAAATGCCCATGGTAGCAATCAGATGAAGGACTCCAGAAGGATCCTCTCAGGAGTATTTTAGTTCTGGTCCTATCAAGCCAGTATCTGGGTGGCATGGGGAGTCATGGCTGGTGACCCTCCAGCTTCAGACTTGCAGGGGTGGGAAAACAAATATCTGGTTTCCATAGCTCACCTGGACAACCCTTGGGACTACCAAAGAGGAAATGCTGGAGTAGAACTTCAAGCACCTAATCTGCTGAGGACCATCCTCCTCCTCTGCTCACATCACCCAACCCGCCACCATCTACACAACTATGGCTCTCTGGAGCACCACAGATCTAAGACAAGCTACTCATGGGTACAGCTGTGTTACATCTGCCATGCCCTCCTTTACACATACCTCAGGAACTTGTTCAGGTCCCCATGCTTCATGTACTCAAAGACCATGATGAGTGGGTCGCCATCTCCACATACACCATAGAACTTGACGATGTGCTCATGCTGCAGGTTGGTGAGCAGCTCTGCCTCCCTCTGGAAGTCCTTGCGGGCTGCCAAAGTGGGGTCTTTCAGTGCCTGAAAGGAAAGACACGTATGTACAGGATGGGCAAAAGCAGAGGAGGCCAAAACCAAAGGGGTGGTAGCATAGAGGGAGAGCTGATGAGCATATGAGAGGATAGGAACCACTGCCACCACCCAGCTGCATCAGGAGAGCTGGCAGCAGATACTGGTGGCACCACATTTTGTTTACCAGCCCAGTGGGGTCTCCAACTCATTTCCCAGGAAGCAGCAAACAAGCCTCAGAGGGTAATAGCTTCCAATTATTCCCAGCTTGGGCAGGATTTGTACTGGTGACCTAGGGGTGAATGGCTTCATATCTCATTATTATTAAATTCCTGAGCCAGCCAGTCCTCGCTATCTGTCTTTTATTTTGAAATAGCTGACTGTACTACCTTTATTCAGAAGATGGATTTGCCAGGCTGTGCAGTTACTGTGTGGATTTTTCAAACTGCCTCTGAAGAAGGACACTCTCAAGTCTTTTCTCATCATTTTTAAAGTCATGTTTTTTATTCCCCACTGTTCATAACAGCCCCCCTGGCAGACGGATGCTGAAATCAGAATCCTTACTGAGAATATCTTGTCTTTCACATGCGAGTGCACCAGGTTAGGTTGCAGCCCAACACTGCGGGGGCTGCAATGAAGATGCTGCTATGGGTGCAGCTGCTGATGGAGATGGGTTACCAGGCCTGAAGGCCAGCTTGTCCGTGAGTGATTGGGCTGTTTCATAGGAGAACAGAAGGTTGTCATCGCAGGACATCAAGGGAGGACTCTGCTACGAGCACTTACCAAAAAAAAGCTGGGATGTCCAGAATGCTGGACAAGATGGAAGAGCCGTGAGGGCTGATGGCCCTGCTGAGTTCACATACACAGAAGTACTGAGTGCTCCCCAGTAGCTGCTTTTCCTCATTGAGCAGATCTCCGGCAAGGTTTTACCCAAGCCTTAAGACATTCCCTCATTCCCTTTTTCCACCCCTACCCTGCTAGGCACATGGCATAATATTATTGTAATTCTGTGTCCTCTGGGATAGCTTGACTAGAGATATTTAGATGGATGATAGTTACGCTGTGCAGATGGCAAAGCATCCATCCTTATCTCAGGCACCCAATTACTTTCAGGCATTTAATATCTTCATAACGTTGATGCTTCCCATTATTTCTTTTCTCCCCAGGAAAACACTTCCCCTCCCCCATGACTCCTTTCTCTCCTTTTTCCTGTAGTTGCACATAATATTTCAGGTTGCAGTGAGTTGGGTTTCATCTCCTTCACACTCTGTCACTTCCACAAGGTGTGAGGACTGTGACTTTGTAAATATCATACAAAATAGGAGATTAAAAAAACATTGCTAAGGTTGCACAGCCTTTAGAAGTGAAGGAAACAAGAACTGGAAGCGGTAGAACCAGGAAAGAATCATCAAATCACTAAGGTAGGAAAAGACCTCTGAGATCATCCAGTCCAACTGTCCACCTACCACCAGTAAAAGAAGATGAAGGCTCAAGGAAGAGACCAAATCTAGAGTAGAAATGCTTCTCCTAGGAAGGTTTGGGGTGGGTTGCATTTGTGTCTCCATCATAGGATTGCTATGTGACATCAAGCCTCTCACTCTGTCTGCAGGTTGCAGTCATTGTCACAAGCTGCCAGCTCTGCTGATGCTTCCTGGGAATTTCCTGTTCATGTGGCAACAGTGCCAGGTCTCCACAAGCACCATGTTTAATGTCACTGTAGGTCTGGTATCTACAATCTGGCTGCAAAGGCAGGTTGGTCACTGTCCTCCAGCTGGGTGGATTCTGTCCCCTCAATTTCCCTGATTCTATCTGCCCTCTGCCAAAAGGGGACCATGTAACACCAGTGCTGGATGGCTACAAAAACAAGCACGCATAGAGAGCTCTCAGAAACAAGAGTGGCCATCACAAAGGAGAAGCCCATAGAGAAATGAGAAATCTGTGCTCAGAGGACGTGCCCCAAACAGCAGCCCCTCCAGCATTGCCAGCACTTGACTTTGAAACTTCAACGCTTTTTGCTGACTGTACTTTTAAGTGCTTCTTAGAGTGCTTTCAGAAGCAAGTTGAATAGAAGAGCAAACTTATCCACACCATCACATCAAAAGCTGATCTGCAGGGCTGCAGTTTTCAGATCCACTGGAAATCTGAGTCCATTTAGCCACAGTCTTTCATTGCCTATTCCTGGCCCTGGGGGAGAGCCCCCTGGGAGGACAGGGGACAGATCCCACATCCTAAGCAGCACATCCTGCTGCTGCTCAGAGCTGCAGTGACAACAGGAGTGACTTCCACCCTCTGTTGGGAGCATGAGATCTTCCAGAAACGCAGCCAAAGCTCAGCTCAACATGCGTAGCCCCCTTTTCCTTTATTCCTTTCCATATATATTTTTTTAAACCTACAACATAAAACGTGGCCCAAATTAGAAGAATGCCCCCCCCTCCCCCCCCCGCCAAGCTGGCAAAAAGCCTGATTTCAAGGCTCCGCTCCAGTTCTGGATCCGTATGATCTGTCGGGATGAAAGGCACTCTGGAGATGTAAGCTCATAGTAGCAATTATCGGAAACAAGTTTGGATGCTGTTTCTGCCTACATGCAAATGAAGATCAGTAGAGACCTGAGAGATGGGATCACATAAGGGATGGCTGACACCAATGGGCAGGTGCCAGCCACATAACTAGGCAATTAATGATGTGGGTAGCTGTGCTACCTTGACTTTAACCAGTCCCAGAGGTGAAAAGTGCAATCTTGCAGTTCTTGCTGCCTTACTTCTTTCATCTCACAGCAAAGCTGTCCCAGCAAACTGCTCCCAGCAAACTGGTTGGCCGTGCTTAGCTTTTAAGTGCTTATTTTTTGCTGAGGCCTCTTTTTGTTTCATCTTCAGCAAGAGAAAATCCCCTAAGAGAAGGTCCCAGTCCCTCACAGAGGGAAGGCAGCCTCTCCACCACTCTTACAGCTGCGCAGATCTGAGCCCTTCCAGCCCTGCTCCTCCTCCACGTCTCCTGGCCACATCGGCAGGAAGGGAAGCTTTGGCATTGGTGAGAGCAGACGACCTTGAAGCAAAACGCTGGAACTCTGTGTGACTAAGTGGATTTACCACAAATCTCCGGCATCAGATAAATCTCCTCCCATAGCCCCCTGCCCTCCCCTGCCTCCCTTTCCCACGCAGCCCCTGCTGTACTCTCTGCCACTCGCCCTTGGGATTTACCTTCACTGCCACCAGCATTTTGTCATTGGTGGGGCTGAGGTTGTAACACTCGGCCAAGAACACCTTCCCAAAGGCACCTTCTCCCAGCTCCCTCTTCAAAACGATGTCTCTCCTCTTAATATGCTGGACATCTGTTGGAGGGAGGGGAGGGAGAGGGTTGAGGGAAGAATGAATCAGGGTTAAATCAGGGAATGGAAAACAATTAATTCAATTTTCTAGCAAGCTGAAATTGCTTTGCAAAAGTATCTACAGGGATCTTTTTACCCACCCACGGAATGCAGCCATCTCTGGGATGGAGTTAGGCTTATACAAAACATCTGTGAGGAAAGTACTTGAGATTTATCACATTTTTCACTACAACTTGAAGCAGGCGAGACCTCAGGGAGAAGAACCTTTGGGGCAAAATCAGCCATGAAGACCTGAATCTTTCTGGAAAGATCCAGGAAATAATTAATCTCCTGTGAGAGAAGGCAAAGGTCACATACTTCTGATGCCAGGCTGGCTGAGATTAGAAGGTTGAGTTTCCAGAAGCTGTTGAATTTTGCATTTCAGTGGGGATCAGTTTAAACCTAAACTCAGGCAGATTTCTGAGGCTAAACATTGGCAAGTCAAAGAGTTCCCAAGAGGAAGAGCACCAATGACCCCACACACCTTAGGGCACTAGCAGGAGCTGGCTGGGTGCACCGAGCAGTGTCCTGCAGCAACACTTTAACCCACATCCATCTTCAACCATTCCCTCCAGGGTCACCCCAGGACAAATCACCGATACAAGAGGTGAACTCAAACCATTAGTTTCAATGATCCTTTCCACTGACATTTAGGCAAGGGCTGACAAACAATAGCAACTGAGGCTTCAGAAACACTCAGAAGAGCCACAGCTATTAATTTTATGGAAATACAGAAGCCCATACAGATTGGTCCGCACCAGCTGTTCACACATCACCTAAACAGGGTCATTCATAAGGGCTAAATATACCCAGGTATTAGTCACCTACAAGGCTAAACAAGTGACCAGTGAGATCTCCGCAAGCACAGAGTCTTGATTAAATGCCACTGATTGCAGGGAGAGGTTGAGGGTCTCCATGCTCATTTTTGGGATGACGCCAGGGCACAGCTACTTCCTGCCAAAGCACTAAGCATCTTTCTAGTATCACAGTGCCCATACAGCTGCTTTGGCAATATGAAGAGTTTTTTTTGTTTTGTTGTTGTTTTTTTTTATGCCTGAAATGAACTATGAAGGCAGCTAGAGGCAGCTGGCTATCCCTCTGTATTTCCCTACACTGGAGCTAACTGCCTGCCTTGGAAACTGCTGTAGAACAGATCACCCACAGCTTCAGCTTGATGGTCACAGCAGGGCAGTGAGAGCTGTACACTCTTCCCCAGCACTTGGTGAGCAAAGCTGACACATCAGAGGTCTGCTCAGGCAGGATCATTAGATGGGACAGGGCCCTCTCCCACCCTGGGACATTCATAACTTTGAATCTTTTCCATCTCTTCCACATGCCACAGGAGCAATTTGAGTCTGCACACATCAGCTGGGATGCATTTCCCTTTGGGCAACGTGGATGCAAGAGTGACTGACAGCAGGTTTCAGACTGGCTGCAGGGAAGCATCACAAACAGCAATCCCAGCCTACCACCAGCTCCTGCCACCCTTGATTCAGTAGACACCAATACTGGGCCATGAACTCCAACACCTCGCAACAACCCAGGTGTAACTCAACACGTCCAAAGGCCAGCAGAGTGGAAGAGTAACATCGTAATGGCTTTCATACAATTAAGATTTCTCATTAGGAGCTCACTAGCAGGTTTAAGAAGCTGCAATCTCTGGCCCTTTTGCTTGTTAGGGAAGATGAATGCAGCAAGATTGCATAAGCAATGGGCCTTGTAATGAACGATGCTTCTATAGAGGAATCTCATTGACCTTTTCATTAATCGTTCAATAGACTGAAAACTGTTAGTAACCAATATTAATAATATTAGCAACATCAAGGAACAGAATGGAAGGCACATCCAAAATGACTTTGGCTTTAAGTCTGCAATGACAACGAGTGAGAACACATCACATGTGGACTTCTCCATCTGGTTTAGCTGAGTGTTTAAGGAGTACCTTGAGAAAACTGAAATATTACATGTTGAAACGTTACGCAATGCACTTGGGTGAGGAAAGTCCTAATCCGAGAAGAGTTCAAATGCTACTGTTTACTTAATAGAGGAAAAGCAGTCTTGCTTCTTTCTCTTGGCAAGCATTTCTACAGCACTGATCACAGTAGTATCCAGGATTTGCTGTACTGACAAACCACGTATTTGCATTTGTTGTTGATCGGGAGACAAAGGTCACGTAATCCTGTATTAAGAAGAATCCACGTATCCTTAAAAAAACTCAGAACCCCAACGGAAATGTAGCACTGCAATACAACTGACCTATTTAACGTGAGATTAAAGAACCACCTCAGAATAATCAGCGATAGTATTTGGAATTATTAACACTTCTCATAATTGGTAACATCGTGAGAACTGAAGTAGACCTCACTTCCCAAAACTCCCCGAGGTCTCGCCCCAAATTTTCAGCTCCCAATTTTGCTTCTCAACAACGTCTTAATAAATGATGAGACGTTTTTGAGAGCCAGCGTCCAGACTGTGTAATTATGTCTACGTTATTAAAATAATATCCCATCTGTCTTCAAAACCCAGATTTCACAGCAAGTTGTTAGGGTCACCTGTGAAGCTTCAGGGAAAAGGCACATGAAGAATTTAAGGAGATATTATGGCAGAAGGAGATGAACCAAGTGAGGAGTAATCTTTTGAGATAGCAGATCCACGTAGCACTGCTGGATTAAAAGTAAGCTTGGATGGGCTATGAAAAACATACATATAATGGGCTCATGAGATTGAGCAGTTAGACAGTAACTGGACAATCTTAATGGACAGTCAGAAAAGTACTTTTGCTGATCACGATTCCTCTCAACCTTGAAAGGCCATAAATTTTGCTTCATAGTATTTCAGGCATAAATGGAATAATAAGCGAGTTATAATAAATTGCCTTTTCACATGCTATAGGTTTAAAATACTGAAGTTTACATCAAATTCTCCCATTCACAGTGAGATCAGCGCCGTGATTAATCTGGCATCATTATTAAATGTGAGCTTTAAACACAAAGCACCGACAAAGCGCCCCAGCACTGTACAAATGGATGTTATTGCTCTAACCTTGCATCTATTCTCTGCTTGTCTGTCCTGGTCGTAACTCATAAGGAAGGCCGAATAGCCATGAAAGATGCTGTGCTGCAAGGGCACCTGGGAGGTTCATCTGCATAAATCTGTTTACCTCCTCCTGGAGGAAGCAGAGCCCTGTCTGATAAACAGCTGGTGTTTATTTGTTTTAGGCAGGCACTGGTGTGCTAATCCATCTCAGCTGCCTTGTGGTCAGCCCTGCTGACAAGGTGTAGGCAAACTGTCTTCCTGTAAGCACCACTCTCTTATTTTCCTCTCCCCTTGTACCATTAACTTATAAAAACAAGCCAACCAGACAGTTCAAAAGAAGAATCTATGCAGGAACCCTGCAAGACCCGACAGGAAAATAACCAGACTTGACAACATGATGGGAACTCATTCAAGGCTGTGCTGTATCTACAGGAAGGATGGGAACGCACAACACTGAAGTAATTCTGGCTTAAAATGAAACACATTGCAGTCCTTGTTTGAGGATTACTGTATCACTGTCCGACAGAGAAGGGTTGCCAGGCAGATCCTACACCTTCTTTCTTGTCCATCGAGGCAAACACATGGAGACCACATTTCAACCCTCGCCTCCTCTGTTATTCTGCATAACTCATGAAGCACACCAGACAACAGCTGATGTGCAGCTGATTGGGAATGCCCCACAACATCAGTTCAATCGTATTGTCACATGGGGGGTAAGGCTGTTAGCGAGAGGGCAAATCAGAGAGGCTGCACCTCCTTTTACAAATTGCTTCCAAAGCAGAAAGCCTTCCTTTTCTCCTGAAGACTCAAGGCAGAAGGGTCGTAGCCTTGGATCTGCAATGGGATCTTACCTAACCTCCACTGAACCTTCTGCAGAATGGATGGCTTGATCTGCGCTTCAAGTGCATTCAGTCAGAAAAGTGGATGTCTAAAAACGGCAACTTCTTCCTCCCTGTATTTGTTCCCATGTGTCCCTTACTTGCATCTGCTTCTGTTCTTGACACAAACATATTCTACTTTGCTAACCTTGCAGACCCAGCGCAACCAGGGATGTAAAGGAAGAGAAAGAGGGAGCAAGATGAATTCCACATTTCTCATGCATCAACCAACCACATCCTGATAGGTTGTTTCTGCACTAGCCCCTGGGAAAGGGCCTGAAAAAGCCAGAACTTTCTCGCTTACATGACTGATTCAGTGACTCTTCACTGATCTTTTACACTCATATTGCAGATTCTCTCTTACCTGTGGCAAAGTCAAGGCAGAAAGACTCCCTTTCAACTCAGAAATCCCAGGTAGAGCTTATAGGGCTAGTAACAGACAGCGTGCAGCAAAAACAATGTTTTTTTCCAATAGCAACTGCATTTCAATCACACAAGAACAAATCAGCAACTTGCATGGGCCTATTTCATGAATCTAATATACCAATTATTGTCTCATTTCCCATTCAATCCTGGGGGTCAGAAAAGGAAGAGAAGGGTTCAACGATGCTGCAAATTCCGTGTTTGAGATTCCCATCACAGCCAGCATCCTTAAAACCACAGTTTGATAATACTCCTGAAACCTGGCTGCGCATGATGCAGTGTTTCAACACAGATGACTACAGTGGGAGGTAAATGGACAAATCAAACTCCAAACAGAGTAAGCCATGAACAGTGACAGTACCTATGTTGCAGCAAAATGCAAAACAACTTAAGTTGGATGATGTGTTCCAACTGGAACTAGATCTGAAATTAATTCTTCACACCTCCTCCTTTCCAACTCCCAAGCAGCAGCCTAGCTAGGTGCTGTATTTCCAGTGGATTTCTTTTCCTTGGACTCTCAATTCACAAATAACATGCAGCTTCCTGGGGAAAGAGAAGAAACCTACGGAAACCTTTCCTTTTATTTTTGCTACCCTCCGTCATCAGTAGCTTTCTCTTTTAGCCTAGTAATGACCAACCTCAATTTTCTGTTGGTTTCACCCCCTTTACACAGGGCTCTTTTCCTGCTTCTGTCCATCATCAGCTCCTCCCTCCCTTGGCTTTGTCACTTCGTGCCATTTCTTCTTGCTTGGCCTGGCCTCCTATTTCTTACCTATCTTCCTGCTCAGTCCCTCTCTTACAACAGACTTCTGTCAGGTGTGTTTACAGGGTATCCTGATTGGAGAGTGATCTATGGCTCTCTGTGGTAATGGCCTCAATTTCACAAGCTTCTAAAGCCTCATTTGCATCGACAACATGGTGTAAATGATAACAATGACATTTTTTTTTTCAGCAGTGGCTGAGTCATTTGCTGTAACAACTAATTTATGCCAAAGAATTGTCTCTTCTTTTTCTCTGTACATAAGTTGTGCACAAAAAAAGGTAGCGAAGTTCTCAGTTAGTCAATGTGATTCATTCACTTCTTCCCTGACTCACTGCTAAAATAATTCTTTTGGATAAATCCCGCATAGCTCCATGACAATTAAAAGCAAATAAACCCGGCTCACAGTTTGTGCTGGAAATTGTGTCATTAAGGCATGTAACTACCAAACAGAGCGCCTTCCTTGTCAGGCAGTCAATTGTGATCTGGATGTCAACCGAGCATCTTGAGTTACCCAATGTACCCGATCAGATCAAAGAGTGCAGATCAGGTAGGGCCAGATCAAAAAGCTTTGCACTGCAAGGCTGATAAGTCATTCTCTTACAGACCTGTCTTGTAGTGAGAGAAGATAATGCATAGGCCAGATGCACAGAGTCTGAGTCTCCCTATTGGCCTGCTGCAAATCCATCAAAGTCAATGGAGGATATTGATTTCAATTGTGGACTGCTCTGAAGTAGATGTAAACAAAGAGAGAATCAGCCCCAGAACATTATAAAAAAAAAAAAAAGATAAATAAATGGGCCGTTTCTTAACTCCACACAGGCTTTGAGCTGGTAGCCTTCCACTTCTGGTGGCTTTTCTCCCAGCTCTGACATGAGCAACCTTTGTGAAAAGGCCCAGGTACACGCTTACGGCAGCTCGGCTCTGTGCCCAGACACTGGTTCTTTGCCAAGCTCCTCTGTCAAGACACCATTTGAAAGCCTCAGATTCAAAACAGTGTTGACTATAAACACCAAGCAGTACTGAGAGTCCTTTCAAAATGACCCCAAAGACGTAAGGCTTGATGAAAACCAAATCTGAATCTCCAGGATCTCCATGGAGCCACCTGGGCATCCACACTTGGGAACAGCAGGGTCCTTCCCTCCCACTGCTTTGCAGACCCTGCAAGACCACCTTACTCAGATTGTTTTCTGCACTTCTGAGGCTTCATTTCAATCTAATTCTGGATGACAGCTCTAAAGGGACCTGCAGCCTGGACCTCTGATCCTTTCAAAATACCTTCCACCCACCAAGCGTACCTCTTGCGATCAGGGCATCATCAGCTCCTTTGCTGTTGCAATACCATATGAAGAGGAAGCACTGAGCCAAAGGGCTGCTTCTCCCTCATCAGCTAACTCCAGCCAGCCTTCGCTTACCGGAGAGCTGCTATTCAGCCAACCAGCCCCCCAGCTGCACAGAGTGCTTTGATTAGCAGCACAGAGTGACTGGATTAGCACCTGCTGAGCTGCAGTAACCAGAGCTGCTTCATCCTCAGCTCTGGCATCAGCCACACAGCAGCAGCAACAGCCAGAGAATGTGCTCTGAGTTAAATGTGAACACTGAGAGATGTTTGTGGGGGGGTGAGCTGAGAGAAAGGCAAGAATCAACCAGATCCCATACTGCATTAAAAACCATCACCTTAGTTAGGCAGCAGGCAACGTGGGCTGATGTGACACACCTACCAAATGTAAACCCAAGCAAGAGCAAACTTCCATTTTCTCCATTTAAGAAAGAACCCGAAAAACATTAGTGACGCTTAAATGCATACAAATGCATACAAATGCATACAAACAAACACTTTTTAAAGGAAAAACCCGTCACAGATTCAACTATCCAACACTCCTATGAAAACAATAAACCATTTCAAGCTTCTGTCATCTATTTCAGTCCCATAAGTCAGGGTACAAAACATCTGGTGATTACTTTTACAAGAATGAGATACATCGTCCCACAGCTACTGGATGCAGAGCAATCTCAGCTGGGATACACAACAGTTTGCAGAGCCCTGTAGATGCACAAATAACTTGGGAAGATGGCACATGTTGAGATGCCCTCGGGTGAGGACAGACACCCCTTGTGCCTACCCACGTTCTTCCTCAGCTCCCATAGAAGCACATAACACCAGGGCTAAAATCTTATTAATGTTCTAGATGAAAGGCTTAAAAACAAGAGCAATGCTTCCATCATCCCCTGCCTCCTCTCAAGTAATTTCTGGCTCATAATGCAGCTGCAAAGCTGTCTGTCCAGCTTCACCAGCCCATCTCCTGAGACATTCAGCATCAACTCCACATTCTGAGGGCATGCTTGGGCTCTGCCTTCTGAATAAGAGGGTTAAACACACAACTGGGCTCTTCTGAGGAGCAAAAGAAAGGTAGAATGATGAGAGTAGGCTGCTGAGGTCTTTGCACTGGGTAAATGCCCAGGAGCCCCATGACAACCACAAGCGTAAGTTTGCACAAAGCATCGTCTCATTGACTCAGTGGCTCATTCCAGCAGCTCTCTAAAGAAGGGATGGGGATTCCTGGCAGGGTGGGAGGAAAAGGGGTTGAGAGAAGGGAAGTGAGTAGTTCTGGCAAACGTGTTTTCTTTCCACCAGCCAGGCCCCTCGGTCCCCTGCTGCCAGAGCACTCAGAATAAAACATTAATTCAATACCACACATTTAATTACACATTATTTGAAAGTGAATTTATTTAACGGAGGAAAATAGTCTTCAGAGAGCATCTGCCTCCCTCAGACTCATGCGTCTGCAGGGAGGGGGCTTGGAGAGGAGATAGGAGGAATAATGGTTTGTTTTACATCAGCAGCTATTGCTGTTCAGCTCAGCCCTTCAGAAAGGGAGATTTTAAAGAGATAGAGTTGTGTTTTGCAGGAACTTACCAGATGATTTGATTTTCCAGCTACTTTTCACTTGATTGGAAAGCGCTGCTGCAGACAGATATCGCTTGCCTTTCTTTTTAGATTATTTTTCCAAGGGAAGGGAGGGATTACTGGTGGAGGGGTGGAGGAGGAGTGGCTGCCCCTCGAGAGCCCATGCAGTAGTCAGATTTCAGGCTTAAGGCTTTAACAACGCAGTAATCAGACACTTAGCAGCATCCTATGGCTGAGATGGATAATCACAATAAAGCTGGAAGGGACCAGCTCTTAGCAGCCTTAAGACTGTCTCCCACCAGGAATGCAGAGGCTTACCTTCTGCCCCCGAGCTCTCTGAGCCTCTTGGTTATTGGCTTCCCCAGCATGCAGATTCACCACCACAGCTCTGCCCATGCTGCTCCAGCAAAGACCGGGTGATCACTACTGCCTGGTACCAAGGCTTGCATTTCCCAAGTCAGATCCCCACTGCAGAGGAATGGGGAAGCTCCAGAATCTGGCACAGGCATCCCTTCCACAGCTGCATACAAATAATGCTGCACTGTTCCAAAGCCAGAGAAGAGCTGCTGGACTCAGATGAGCCTTTCTCCCCCAAAGGATATTCCACCCACTCCTTGATCTGGGAGCAGCACCAAAACCTCCCTCCTCTTATTGACAGCTTTGATGAGACAGCAATTCCCAGCTGGTGTGATGGAGAGCCCCACCTCTAGTAAACAGGCAGTGGGACCTGCTGATCCCCCTGCAGCGGTGAATCTCTGAACACTGGATGTCCAAAGCTCAACCCATTGCTCTTTTCACCAGCCAAATCCTGCTGGTGCCATCCCAGTCCCAGCAGTCATTCAGCCACACTGCAGTCTGCATGTGGATGCGGGTAGATACTGCATCACTGGGTTCAGGGCTCAATGTTAAGATTGTCCTTGCAATTCTGAGGATGAAATTAGTTTGGATAATGCTGTTTTAGTGTTGTCCAGTTTCCGAACTAATCCACGGTTTGAGGTTCTAGCCACTGGTTCTACTTCATCTAATTCTGCTGCCACCATCTTCCATCATCAGCTTCTAACCTTAACCTGCTACCACCACACATGCTAAAAATTCCTTCACACAACGTTTTCAGACATACTGAATGCATTCTGGGGAAAGGGCCTCGTTTTGTGTGTTTTCAAAGTAGAGCAGCTGCAGGTAGGCTGGAAATCCTTCCAATCTCATCATAATCACAAAGGAAAAGGACCAGTCTGGATAAAACCCAGCATTTTCTGCTCACTTTGTTCTCTCTTTTGCTTTCACTCCTGGGATCTCTGGGTCCCTCCATCTTTTCTTGCCCCATGCCCAGTCCTTCTCCCACCGAAGACGTCCTCTGGTGGTCATTAATGAGTGGCTAATGCAGCCAAAGTCATGGAACAAGAAAATTCCAGAAGCGATGCCATACAGAGTGAAAACATGAAGTGCTGAAAGACAGAGCTCAGGCTCAAGTTATGACTTCATTAAAGGCCTCTCTCCAATTTGCCCAATTTCCATCTCTCTCCTTCCTTTCCTTTCCTTCTTGCCTCCTCCAGCTCCTTTTCTCCTAGGACTGACACAGGAGGTGCACTTCTGTCTACGGCTTGATGAGGTGTTCCCTCAGACTCATGTTTTCCTAACACCTCAAACAGACCTTGCTTTGTCTTTGTTTCTGCCTGACGTTTCCTTGGTTCTCTCACTACTCGTCCTGTTTGCACAACGCCATCCCTTTTTTCATATTGCCAACTCCTCCTGCAGAAGGAAATCCCTGAAGGAGGAGTAACGCGAGACATCTCTGCCTGTTGGGCTCCAGAATTACACTACAAAAGAATTAGCTAATCTGATAGGGACAGCAGCTGGTCCTCATTCAGACATCCAAGTCTGTGAGGTTCTGGGCTTCTCCTCCTATTGCTGGCTTTTGAGTTAGTCACAGGTAGGACTTGAATGTTGGGCTGGTGCTTCTGTAATGTTTCATGCAAAGAGAAAATCCCCCATCCTCTTCAGGACTACTTAAGAAACCACGTGCTCTTATTGGGACAATGCTCTTCGTTCCCTGATTTTATTGTATCTCCCCATGTCCTGCCTTTATTATAATTACAAAAGAGATTCTGATGTGGTTTATTGTCTCTGATGTTCCCAACACAGGGAGAAAACAGGGTAATAAAACACCATAAATTCATCCATTTTCTGTCTGCCATTCTTCAGCAATGTCTCATGCCATTATGAGCCAGACAGGTGGGGTAAATTTTCACAGAGGAACATTAAAAGTTGCTCTGTGTGCAAAAGGGAAAAGAAATTCATCGAGTTTTCTCCTGTGCCAAAACATCAGTGTGTGTACCAGAGGGAAAAATAACCTGTTAATTCTTCTTATGGACCGTGGTGAGAATCAAGAAAATATTCTGCAGTTCTGGTAGCCTCAGAAGACATGATTAATTGCAGATGGTGAAAAGGTGCATGTTCAGCTTTAACTGAACTATGTGTGAGGATTGGATGAATGCCAAGTTGGTATTCAAGACATACGGGTAAGGAACCTACAAGGATCTTCAGCTACAAAAGCATACACACACACATACATTCATACATATATCATATATGGCTTAACAGCTTAAGTTTCAAACCTCTCTATTGAAGTTTTATAGCAACAACATACTGCAAATGGAAAGGAGCAAAATAAGCAAGATTGCTGTGTAAGGAGGGAAAGGGAAAGAACATTTTGCAGTTAGCTGAGGAAACGAAGCCATGAAAGGGATCTTTGCTGCACCCCCCCCAAGGCTGGTAATAGTGATCTGTGAGTTGACATGTGTGGGTGTTGTTGCAGGGCACAGAGCAGGGAATAATGGTGGAGTGATCTCTGTAATCCATCTGGTTTTTTTCTCCTTACTCGCCTTGGACAGGTGTTTAATCGGAAAATGGCTTGAACAAGAGTATTTATGTTGCTTTCCTGAATCGTCTTAATTGGAAGGCCACCAGCAGATACTGGGATGGTAATGTGGAAAACTCAGAGGCCCGTTTCCATTCATTTACTCCACCAGGCTGCCTGCAAATCCTGTTTCATTACTGCAACCTGAGCTTGGACAGTGATCCAGCTTGTATTTTACAGGTCATCCTGATGCCTTTTCTTTATCAATCGAGGTTAAATCAAGCCCTTAACCTTTTCTCAGGGCAGAGATTGTTCAAGTGATGGGCAAACCCACACACACTGGTATCTGGGAGCAGATGAGCACTCAAAGTTCAAGACTTCACTTGCATCTACATAGCCTGCAAATAGGGCTCACGTCCAGTCTCTGTCATAAGGTCTCCCAGACTAGAAATTGGAATTGTAGAGAGAGAAGGCGAAATTTTAAAATAGCAAAGGTAAAAAGAATTACCGAGCTGTTCAAAATGACATCCTCCTTCTCTTAAGTCCTTCCAGAAATGAAAAGATTCTGGCTCAGTCCAGCTTGCTTCATTTATCCTTTCTTTGTATGCAAAATGGTGTCTCTGTTGCCTAACTTGCAGACTCTCCACGTGCCATCTCCTCTGCTGTGGGAGTATTCCCTGTGCTGCTCATGGCACTGCAGAAGGGTCCACTGCTCTCTCTTGGGATTCCCCTCAAGCACATCCCAAAGAGGAGATCACTGGGCATATGCAGGACCTTGACCATGCTTGGTGCTGACGGACTTTGATGGACTCCCCATCCATGGTGTTGCAGTAGAGGTGACTGTCTCCTGCTTTCAGTGTTCCCTTGCAGGCCATTAGCAGGCATTACAAATAACACAAATGATCAAGACTGACCTCCAGGATACATCACTTTCAACCTCTTTCCAATTGGAAACGCTTCCGGCAATAACAATAGCTCCTTTCTGTCTTATGCTCTTCAGACAAGATTTCTTTGTAGACTTATTTTAAATGCCACACCAACGTTTCTGCCCTCAGTCATTAATCTGTGGTGCCATCCTTGTCAAATACTTGCTGAAAATCTCAGTGAATTATAACTGCTGAATTTCCCACATAGATATATATATATAGTGGCAGTTGGATCCTTGGGGAACCCCAGCAGATCAGGTCAGTGTGATCTCCCAGTACTTCAAGCCACACAGATTTGGCCTTCACAAAGGGTTGTTTTCTCAGCTGTTCTCTCAAAGCATCCCTTCAGGTTTAAGATTTCTAAGAACTGCCCAGAGCAGATATTAAACTCATTGGACCATATCTTGTCCCCATAATGCCCACCACCTTCCAACCCTCATCAGTCAGGTCCATTTTAGACAGGCAAATTAAAATGCCAAAGAAGAGCTCAGTGAGTTGTGTGCATGCTCACGTGTGTGGATATTACAGGATGTGCTCACCATCTGTAGGGGATGCTCACCTTGCCTGGTGTCCTTCAGCAGTTGGCCACTGATATGGGGAGAGCTTCCTCTTCATCCTCTATAAAGTTGGTTGCAACTTCAGCAGATGAAAAACATTTAACAATCCTTTTTTCATCTTATCACTGACATAAGCTGGCTTTTGTTCTTGGTGGCTGGTCTAAGTTCTCCATACATCAGTCCTGAGATAAGCACTCGCTCCTCTCATCCATACCCTCTGTATCAGCTCAATGTTCTCCAAGTCCATCCTTGCTGTGACACTAATTTCATTGTCTCTCACGGATACTGGCATGCAAAAACTGTCTGAAATATGCCCTCAGCATCCCATATGCCTTTTGCTTTCCATCCCTTTGTTCCCTCCCCACTTTCTTCTTCCTCCTTTCTGTTGTCCCTGTGATATTTCAGCAATGCCCCATCACAATCTCCCTATCTCTTCCATAACCAGCCCATGAACCTCATTCTTTTCATCCCTTCTTTTACTCCCTTTCTTTTTTACTAGACTGAATGTTTAGAGCAGCCTTCCCAACTGGACCTTAAAGACCCGTATTAAAGCTTGGTCAGCTTTCTCAACTCATTTTGCATTCCCTGCGCACCCGCTCGCTGAAAGGCCAGTGGTTTCATACAGCTGCCCTTTCGGCAGACCCTCTTCAGCACTTCAGCTCTGCAGGGAATATAAACACCGCATCCTAGATGCTCTTCAATTTCAAGTGTATTTATTACAGCTGCTCAATTTCTTTTAATCTGCTTTTTCTTCTTCTCCTCCCCCTACGACTGCCTTCTTTCCACTGCAGTAGAGGTACGCTGCAGGAGGCTTTTCCCTCTGCCCCTCACTGCCTGCTCCAGACCCATCCCTGCACTGACTCACACCGGGTACCCCATGAACTGATTATCACTCATTACCCATGTGGCTTCCTGAATGTGCTGGGCCCTTTGGAAACAAATGCAAACACAGAGCTGCTCCCACTGCTAAACCCACAGGAAAGGAGGGAGAGAAGGAACACTTCCATGCACAAATCACCTGTGTCATCTGCACCGAGGAACTCTCCTGCAACAGCAAAACCATAAAGACAGAGAGTGCCTGCGTGCGCCAGAGCCTTGTAAAACAGCACACTGCTGGGGCTTTGAACTGTGTTCCTATGTAGGGAATGCATGTCCTGTAGGAAACAAGGTTGAGTGTAAAACCACAAACGTCCCTACAGAGCTGGAGCAGCCAGAAGAGCTCCAGTTGACATGAAAGACAGCTACATGCTTTCCTATATGTTAAACTGTGTGAGCACACATGCACATGGTGGTTTAATTGGTATATTAATGTATTACAATGCTGACACAAACAAACAGGGACTGCTTTCACAAGCTAGAAAATCCTTGAGTACATTGTAATTAGCTGGGCTTGTTAAAGCACTTAATAAGCAATAGACAGCATGTGTCTGATGGCCCTGCACCTTGGCTCAGTGGGAAAGCCAAGCAAGAAGTGCTTAAATATGAAATGAGTTCAGTGCTGAGATGAACTCATAAGAAATGTTACTCCATCTCTGTCACAGAGAGCTTCTGACCAGAGCAGATGCACCAGATACCAGTACCAGGGTCACAGGCTTCCCTGGTCACAGTCCACTTGCTTCCCTGGGGCCTCGTTCCTACCTGGCCATGCACTCCCATGTGTTCCTCCAGGCATGAGCTTGGAGATGGCAACATCCTGTGCCTCTGTTTCACTTTCTGAGAATGGCCACCATACTATATATAGCCTCTGCCATAGCAAGACTTAATGACTGTCGATTACAAAGGTACCTCATTCTTTCTGAGAAACATTCTTTCTCAGGCAGTTCATTGAGGACAGTCAGGTATTTGGCAGTTTGTCGGCCTCTAGCATGAGGTGGGATATAGGTAGGGAAATACAGTCACATAACTCCATACAAAACCAAAAGCTCAATGTCCAACCAGCATTACCAGGGCTCCTGCTGTGAGTCCCCTTTTCTCACTTCCTGAGGAACCTCAGGAGAGGTAAAAACTCAACACAAATGGAAGCAGAGCATCTCTGAGTTACACAGCATCCCTGAATGCAGAACAGGCAGGCCATGCCTTTGTTTGATTCCACATTTCAGTTTACACATGGCCCAACCCATGCACTCCACATCCCCACTGTCTCTGGGCAGTGCTGAATTTGGTCCTTCCCTCTACATCCCGAAGCACAGCAGCAGCTCGGAGAGGGAGGGCAGAGAACAGCCTTTAAACCCACCCTCCATGCAGCCTATCACAGGCCCCGGCATCTCTGTGGCTATTCCTAGATCCCTATTGGATTCTTCTTTTCATCTTTGTTCAGCCTCCTGTTCTAGTGCTGAACCCCAGGCCTGCTGCCTCCGAGCTCCCTCCAAACACTGCATTCATCCATTTTTAAAGGTGACCTTCCAACTTTAAAGGAAGTATGCAAGCCTCACCGTCTTCATTTGCCCTCTCCTTTTCAAACACCTCTTTATTATGAACTGAAAGGAGCCCGAAAGGTTTCTCTATTAAAAAATAAAATCTTTAGGAAAAGCACAAGTTTCCCCACCACTTCTCGCCCAGTTTTTGCAGCAGCCTCCTTGGCTGTCTCAGCACTTGCTGCAAGCTGCCAGCTCTCATGCTGAAACCACCCCATCCCCATGGATGCCCGCGTCTGCACTCCCCTGCCTTGTGCTGTCACTGCAGTTTGGCAAAGCTGTGCCCTTAAATCCTCCAGGTAACAAACAACCTTGGGAGGATATAGGGGTAGAAGTGGGGTTATTTTTAACTTGGATCACACTAACGACCTGGGTTAGACTGTGGCCTCGTAAGCTCTCGGGCTGGCACAAATGAAGGGCAGCAAATAAATGTTCTCTTTATCTCACCTTGCTGCCGAAGCTGTATCCTACCAGCCCTGAAGCCATGAGGTGATGGAAAAGGAAGGTGTCTCCAGCCCTTAGCAATAATCATGTTATTCTTACCAATGAACTGGTCGCAGTAATTAAATAGGCAGTAACAAAGCATTACAAGTTTCCTGTTGTTGTCATGCAACGTTCAGCCATTTAATCAGGGCAGACGGGGCCTAGATTTTCACAGAAATATAACTGAGATAGGGAAAAACTCACGTTTTATAAAGTGAAACCTCAACTTCCAGCCCTTCAAACAGAAAAACAAACACACAAACCAACCAACCAGTCCCTCTGCCATCCGAGCTTTCACCTTTATGACTCTGAGTTCTGGTTCTGAGATGATACTGGTTACCTTCAATACCTCTTTTTGCCAAGGGGTCAGGACTCCACAAACCAGAGCTATGCAGCAACACTCTGGATTTAGTCATTGGCATCAGCCTCCAGCCAAGAAACAGCAGATGCTTTCTGTGCTATTGGCCATTTGACTGCCAGGAGCCACAAAGCTTCATTCTCCATCCAAGCCCATGTGCCCGGCAGCCCTGCTGTGCTCTCATATACTCACTAGTGCATACTCTTTACTTCTTTAAAGACCAACCATCAAGCAGTACAAGTGGCACAGCAGATTAGATCTGTCTACTGAAAATAGTGAAGTACTTTCATTACGCTGTCTTTAAGAGGAGGGAGGGTTTCCCAAAGCAAAAGCAGAATCATGAGGATAAGGTGATAGCAGGTCAAGATTTAGTACAATAAATAATAGAGGGTTCCTCGCCTCACAACCTCAGCTTTTCCCCAGTTCTGATGCTGGGTTTCATCTTTGGGATATGAATGATTCATGGAACCTTAAAATATGTATATAATCCATATCTCTAAGAAGAAAAGTCTTTATTCAGGGGTTGTGAGGGAGCAGTGTGTGAGATGCCTGCACTTGGGCTGGGATCTCCCTTGGGAAAGGACCCTCATGGCTCCCTGCTTCCTTCTGGACTCAGAAGCTGTTCCAAGCTTGAAGCTGAACTGTGAGAGAGCTCAGCTCTGTCTCTGTGACACGGGGATGTGCTTGCTGCTGAGGGTCTCAAGAACTGCACACTTGAATACTGACTCAGAGCCAGAATCTTATCCATCCCCAGCAGCAAGTGTACAAATACCACCAGTGCACTACAAGGAATTTAAATGATTTATGCGAGACTACAGAAGGGAAGCTGCAGCAGAAACTTACCTTGATGTCACACATTAATCCGCTGAGGACTCCACCATCCTGACTGCCAGTTCTCTGCCTTGGGCAGATGATCTCATTTACCAATGGCGCCTCTTCTCTTGGAAGCCCCACACCATATATCTGCCAACAATATTTAATTCCTAATGTGCATGCAAACACAGACATACACACATCCCTGCTCCACAACCAGCAAACATTGACTCAGATCTCCAGACATGAACATTACTTCAGGAAACTCCAAGGACGTAGTGCCAAGGTACCCTCCTTTCCAATCAAAGACTTTCCAATGCTCACGGATCTGACAGCTAGCAAAACTGAGCTTCAGTGTGTCATAAGCTAATGCACAGACCTGTCTCAAAAGGTCATTAGAGGGATCACCCAAATATATTTTCAGTGCTTCCTTCGGGATCAAGGAGCAAGGTTTGTGTTGCATCTACAACTCACCAGTACTGCTTATTCTTGCTGTTTAGATTCTTAGATAACTCCTTCTTTATAAGGGACGTTGTCATTCCTTACCCATTCGGGGATTCCCAACATATGATCAGGAGTCTTCTTTACTTCCTAAAGGTCTCTCTGCTATTTTTGGTGGGAGATATTCTCCTTTCTTTGCAAAACTAAGTCTCAATCTACCCATGTTCTTTTGAGGCTCAGGCCAGCACCACTGGGTCTGGGAAAGGACATTTGGAGCAAGATTAGATACTTCACGCTCTACTGTCACATAAGAGTGCTTAAGGACATACACAGAACAGAACACAACTCTAAGGAGTCCCCTCTGTTATTAACAGGATTAAGCAGAACCTTCTAGTCACAGAACAGTATTTTCATCCAAGATACACTGGCAGGAAGTTTGCTGTCTTCTTCTGAAGGTTAACCCCAGCCTCCAACAGCACTTTGCTCTTCTGGTTTTCAGCTCTCCCCCAGTGCTGGATCTGCAGCATTTCTAGCCAGAAGAACCCCATCCAGTCCCTGAGCAGGGACTGACAGTTTCTCACTGATACCATCTCATACAGGCAGTTATCCTTTATGCATTTAGACCAGATCCATCAAAATAATTCCTTCCAGAGGTCTGAATTCAGTGTATCACACACAATAATTCCCTGGGAGGAGAAAAATTGACACTTACCTGTCTTTAAGTGAGTCCTTTCCCAGTCGCCTGTAACATCTGTGCACTGTGAGATGTGATGGTTTTGGGGGCTGTGTATCTCTGGAGTTGTTCTAGCAGCGCTGAGTACAGGATTGAAGCTTAAACACTCCTAAATCTGCAACCCCCTCTAGCATCAGTCAATGAGCAAATGTGTCTCAGGAAGCACAAATCAAACCTGCAGCCACTCTCACCACACTAAGGGGAATGAACCAGGCACTACCAAGCTGTGCTGTGCACAGCAGCTCTTATGATCCCCAAATATTGCTGGGAACTGATGCAGTAAAATGAAAAGCCTGATGCCACTTTAAATCCTGGCTATTGGCACCAGGGCCTGAATCCCTGCAGACCAGATTCTGGACACATGCAGAGAATCAGCTGGAAAAACCGTGAGCACTTTCTCTGTTGAATCACATGTTGCAGTACTCTCAATTGCCTCCTCAAAACAGACTATGTATATCCCTGCCCCCACCTCAATTATCTTAATGAACAGCCTGGACACACCTCTCACTCACTTAAGATAATGACCTGGCCATGATTAGCTCCTTCAGACTTCTGGCAGTTCACTGAGCCTAATGTGACTCCAGTCTGGCTGTTTCTGCCTTCTCAGGAAGATGCTGAACTCTAGCAGCAGCTCTCTGCCATCTGTAGATGGTGACCCATGCACAGATCAAAAGCTGCTCCCAAAAACCAGGCTGGAGCCATGAAGGCTCCTTGCTCTGAAAGCAAGCTTGTAAGTATTCCAATTGCCATAGGGAGTGATAGTTTCTCTTCCAGCAGACAGACATGGTAGGTTGGTACCCATCCCAAGATACGAAATGGAAACACACAGGTAAGAACAACCCCAAATACAGAGGAACACCTCTGCACGTTACCTTCCTGGCTGCCTATCAAACATTCACTTACCCAACCTGAGAGCAAAAGCGGCACCAGTCAGCCTGTCTCACAACACAAATATCTGAAGCGAAACCTTGGAGGAGCAAGGCCAAATAGTCTGAAATCATAGGCAAATCCTTACAAGAAGCCATCTTATCTGCAGAAATCAGGAACAGGTCACAAATGACTCAGTAGCAGCAGAGCAAATCATTTAACCGGTGCTTGGAACAAATCCCTACGCTTAGTAGAAAACAACCCAAATTTATTCCTGCTGATTAGTCAGCAGTGAGGCTCACAAGTTCAAAATTAATACTACAGTTCACTTGCACTTTGATTCACTGCTGGAGACCATCATCTTCTCTTAGCTAAGAAATCATCTCACGTCTATTTACCAGCATGGGGAGTTGGTTTGGGATTTATCCCAATTCTTAACTTGACAAACTCAAAGACATTACCACACCTCAAAACCCTGTTTTGAAAAAGCCCAGTTAACATTTGCTTTTCATTTCTTTACTGATTTCAATAGGAGCAGGCACTTACCAATTCTCTGGAAGCCAATTACCAAATCCCAACAAGGAAGATGGACAAACAACCCCCAAAACTGCTGTGGTCCATCCAAGGAGATGAAAATCAGAACTGAAGAATGACATCATGAACTGAAGCAAGCAAAGTGAGCTCCCAGCAGAAGCAGAGGCAGTATATTTGCAATCCTGTGCCCAAGATGTGTCTTTCCCATTTGTCAGCATACAGGGCTAAGGAGTAAGAGAGCACCAAAGAGGGTAACACACATCACTCACCTTCTTGGTGCTGCTTTATGAAAAACAAAAGAATCCACATTGGACAAATGAACTTTTGTTTTTTTACCACTGGATTTCCTCTGTTGTTTCCTGGGGGTCAAGTTCAAGCTGGTCATGGGTTGAATTCAAGTGATTCCCCATTGTATGGACATGGGGCTGGATGTCCTATGGCCTCCCATACATCCCTGCAATGCAAGAAGCTGAGGCTGCTGGAGACATTAGGCTGGCAGCCAATGCTTTGATGCAGAGCCTGGCCACATCAGGCCAGTGGTTGACACCACCAAGGAGCCTGCCCTGTCACAAGGAGAGGGTGGGAGGACATCAGAGAAACAAACAAAAAATGCACCGTGACAGGAGAGGAAGATACATTGCTGCACCAGATAAAACACCTTTTCCAGTTGTGTGCATCGTGGTCTTCCATCACATTCTTTCCCCTTCAAAGTGGAGGTGTTTATTTTCCCACAGCTTCTTAACTTTTTCTGCCAAAAGATCAGGGCCTGGAGGCACTGGTAAATACACAGTTAATAAGGACTCTTCAGCTTATTGCCTAAACTCCACCAGAAGCACTTCCAAATGTTAAACAAAAATAAAGTCACACACTATTGATTTCTTGTGTTCTCTCTTCCCACTGCTCATCCAGACTTGTGTTTTTTGTCTTTACTACTGTGTCTAGGCCTCCTTATCCTCTGCTAATGCCCAGGCTTAACCCTGAGGATCTGCAGCTTGCTCCAGGTGCAGATTGGAGCAAAATGGTGATGCACTCCTGAAATGGCAGAAGCACTTTCTTCCAACTGTCCATAGCTCCTGGGACCTCTGTCCCGCTGTTCTCCCCTTCCACAACCCAGCACAGCACAGGCATTTAGCTAGGAAGGCTAAAGACCTGGTGGCGGTAAAATAGACCACCTTCAAAAGGGGCTCCAGACTCTTGGGAAGTAAGAGCTGATTCCATAAACACACATCTAAGTAAACAAAAGAGCAGCAAAGAACATCAAGACTCATCCTGTGCAGCTGGAATGAGCAGCTAAGGAGGCTCACAACACACAGCAGGACTAAAACACCTTGATAAAAACCTTCATTATGACACATATCAAAGACTTATCTGAAGCAAATCCAAGCCCAAAGCGCTCTGCCTCCTTTGTGCAGAGCATTAGTGTGCCAGAATTGTCCCGTGCCCATCATACGCAGTTCAGGTATCAAGTAAGTCATGACTCCATATTATTAGAGGAACAGAAAGAAACAACACACCACTTCTCTGCCTGATCACCCACAGCTTCCACACTGTGCAAGGGCTGGGAAAGCAGGGCTGTCATTTGCAGGAGGAGCTGATATACACCACTGCCTGCATCCTACCAAACCAGCACCCTAACTCATTCAGTAATAAGCACTGTAAATAGCTCAGAAGCCACCTGAAGACCATGTAGAAAGGGAGAGCAGAATAACAATATCAACTCATGGTCCCACTGCCTCAAAGAACACAAGTATACCAGGTAACAGAGATGACCAAGAAGCAAGCACAAAGGAGAGACCAGTGCCCAACCCCTCCATAATACATGTGGAGCCCTGGAGAATAGTTACACTAGCTCCTTGGGAACTGGTAGCAATAAAAACCCCATGGGAACTCATACACAAGGAATCGGTTGCCCTGAAATACAAAGCAAGTTGGACTAAGGCTGACCACATCAGCAGCCCAACTAGTTAGCTATTCAAGCCTTTGTGCACAGTGTTGCTGGGCTGTGAAACCTGATAGTGGTTGGGAGGATAACACAGAGCTTTCATCACCTATTTGCTTCCCAGAGCTCAAAAAGGAGAGGGAAACAGGGATGGTATCCAATGCAGCTCAGTTGGCCAGCCCACGTTACTTGTCAGGAGACAACCATTTGTCCCAGGCATTGCAGACATCCCTGAAAAGATAAAAATCTCAGCCATCACCAATCCTGTGAACAACACCACCCGGTCACTTCTAGAGACATCCTTATTAGAAGGCAAAGGCAAGCAGAAATTTACTCATAGTGTCATCTCGAGACATTTGCCTGAAATTCATGCCAGGAAGTTACAGCAACAGAAGATGCTGGAACATGTTTTTAACTTTCTCATCAAAATTCTCACCAGCTTTTCTAGAGGCGTTCCAGCACCATCCACCAATGTCAGCTCAAACATACCCTCAGCCTCGTGCCCACAGCCACTTGCAGGCTAGCGCAGAAGCTTTAAATCATATAAGCAACTTATCCTGTTGACAATACTAAGACACAGACACTAAGACATATCCTTGAGCCAAGCCATGCAAGCTGCAGAGCAGCTCTTCTCTCCTGAAGCATCCAGCCATCCCTATGTGAACTTCCAAGGAGGAACCACTCATCTGTTCCCCCCTGCCGCTACATCACAAGCATCCTTCCTAGTGCAAAACAAGAGGGACACCAGCATAGCCAAGCAGCAACAGCACATCCTGAAACGCACATTACAGCTGGATCGACCTTTTAGTGCCAAGATCCCCAAGAGATAAGGCTCCTAATAAAACCTTTCCCACCGAGTGCAGAAATTTGCGTTGGCAAATCCTAACACCATCTCCCAACAGCACCACCTTCACCCTGAGGATATGACCGTTTTGAGCTACGAAAACCAACGTGTTGTCAAGGTGAGATCAGCAGCGGAGAGACAGGAGCGAGAGCTACATCAGAGCAATGTCCACATCAGAGCCACAAATCCCACCCCCACATCCCCACCCTGAAGATGCAAACAAACCAGGTTCCCCACGCATGGGACATCTCATGAAGAAGTGGACTATGGGACGTGTCGTTCTGAGTATTTATTTATTTTGTCTTCAAAGAAGAGGCCTGATGCAGCTGTTTCGTTAGAAAATAAAGTGTTTATTAAGAAACTAGACATTGAACACCCCTATAGTCTCTGTGAAAAGGGACCGTCCCATTTCCCATTAGCACAGGATGATAGTTATGGCAAGATAAGAATGCTCAAAGATGGAGGAGTCGCACTGACGGAAAATGAGGTAATGATTTACAATAATTAAAAATAAAATAAAATGTAAAAAAAAAAAATATATAATAATAATAAAGAAAAAGAAAAACAAACAAAAAAAACAAACAAAAAAATAAACCAACATCCTTAGACTTGCTACTTAAAGCCACCAATCACAAACAGCCATGACTGGCTTCCGTTTTCAGCAGTGAGGAACCAGAGACTGTAACTGGTGTTAAACAAATTGAGACATTGATCACAGTGGGGAGAACTGCTTTAAATTATGCTGTACGGTCCGGAGGATTTCTTCTAAGCAGAGATGGACCTGAGCTGCAAAATTCAACCCTTCCTCTGCTAGGGTGTTCAGATATAGGCTTCTGGTTCAGGCCCACAGATGTGTCTCTACGGCTGATAGACGCAGTTGAGAGCGGAGTCCCCTGAACAGTGCTAGGGAGAGGAGACAGCTCAGATGGTCGAGGCATCCCCAGTCAGATGGATGGCTCCCAGCAGATGGGGAGTTCAATTTGGACGAAGCACCCAGAGATCCACACGCTTTGGGAAGCTCCTCCTCGCTCCGTGCGCAGAATCGCGATGTAAATAAATGGCCACAGGTCCTCTCTCAGTGCACCTCTTATGTTTCCGGCTTTGGTGCAGGTTGGAAGCATCCCTGGAGTTTGGTCATGGTTTGTGGAGTGGTCCAACCTGAACCGGGCCTCCTCGTCGTAAAGCAGATGCCCCCATAAGGCATGTCTGTTAACTTAAAGCAATCTGCCACCATTTCTCCTGTACTCTTCTATTGCACTTTACCTTTTCACGACAGCAAACCAGGAAAAGAAGCAAGAGAATGGAAAGCTCCCAAAGACATCCCTATGGGAAAGCTGATAACGAAACCAACCTCCTGGCTGTCCCCAGGGTGGTTCATGCAGGTCACCTGCAAAGACAGGATGAGGCAGAACATCCCATTCTGAGGCTTCTCCCTAGTTCTGGTGGACAAGGACTGTGATTCTTTCCAGTGGCAGCAACCCTACCGGGCTGGTGATATGGAGACATCTCTGGTCATAAGGTCATCTTGGGCCATCGAGAAGGCAAGCAAAGCAGAGTGGCTGGTGAGCAAGCTCCTGGTTCAATACTTCTCTCAGAAAAAAGATCTGGCCAATCCTGAAGCTTTCAGGAGGTTTGTTGTTGCTGTGGTGATTTTTTTCCTTTAGAGAAAATCTGCTTTGCTTATGGATTTTCACTGATACATGTAAGCAAATCTGTATTTCCCCATACACGTGACATCCAGAGAGTTGAAGGAAAGCCCTGCAAGTTGCCACAAGGGCAGCTGGCTTCTCTTGAGAACAGGATCAAAGGGTTTTATTTTTCCATCTGAGAGGCTTTGGATGAGGTAAGACAAAAGTGGGAAGGGAGAGGGGGAGAGAATACGAATATTGGCCAGAGAACAGGATTGATATTCCTGTTTATGCCACAGAAGAAGCAACAGAATACTTATTATTTTTCCTCCCCTTGAGTCAGTCTGTCTCAAGCTGATCGCTTTGGGAATGTGACTGGGTTACAATCAATCTCTATACGGGTAGAAATACAGGATAGAGCTAAATGGGGCTGGAAAAAGTCCAGCAAATGCGTGCGTCTGATATGCTTTTCCACTTTGCTTACTGCCCTAGTCCTGGCAAGGACATGGACCCTCCTGCGCTATGGATTCTCCATCCACGCGGGAAGTCCAGGCACCTCCTCAGATAAAGCTCATCATTCAAGCAGCAGGGAGAGACCAGAGCACGACAACGATATAGTCAGATCCAACGCGCTGCTCTAACACACACAGACAGACAGACAGACAAAAAAAAGCCTCCTAGAATATGTGCACTTCAAAGATAACCACATTCTCTTCCTGCCAGAGAAGTAACGATTTTCTCTCCATTATCATTCCTTCCGACATTAATTTCTGTGCAAGGACTGGGAGCGGGGCTGCCTTTGCTCTTACCAAAAGTCTTCGTTCTGCTTTAGGTTCTTCCAGGCTCCCACCTCATCGCTCTGGGAGAGCTCCCATCGCGGTGCCACAGTAAGAGGTGACGGCGGCATTCACTGGGTGGTGCGAAGACACAAGCTTACAAGGAAAACTCCAAGCAGGGAGGACATGACTAAAGATGTCAGTTTGGTTGGCTTGGTTGGTTTTGTTTTGTGTTTTATTTTAAAGCAAAAAGTACAATTATTTACTGTGTTATTAGGATGACTCCTCTCAATTGAGTTTAATTTTCTTTATTTGCTCTCATTGCTGCTGTTGTGCCTTGCAGGAATATTTAACGAACACAGCGACCATTGGAGGGAAAGAACAACCCTGTTATCTGGTGACAGAAAACCACAGTTTCAGTTGGCTTTAACGTGTGTACAAGCAGGGCTGCAGAGTCCTATTAGGAGGAGACCTCAATCCATACAGACCACGCTTACTGCTTCCCACCATTTTGAGGGCACAGCCTATAAACTTGACATCAGAACAGGGACTTTTAAGGAGTTTTTAAAAGCCATGACGTCCTTTGCTGAAATAAACACTGACATCCTCAACATAAATGCCTTGGTTAAGAGGTTTGGAATGTCCAGGGAGGCTTATTGGATTCAACATAATTTCTCTGAAACCTAAAGGGGGAAAAAAAACAGAAAAAAGAAAAAAGCAAAATAAAGTAAACGAAAAAATAAAAAAGAGCAAAACTAGAAAAAAAGAGAGAGATATCGACACACATGTAATTATTAAAAAAGAATCAAATGAATAACCAGCAAACGGCAGCAGTTAAATTAAAGCCAAAACACCCTTTCCGGGCAGGGCTATCTCACTCTCTCTTTTCATCGAGACCAGGCATTCATTCCTCCTGGTGCATGCAGGCACAAGTGCTCTGAGGATAAGGAACATGCAAGCAGTCTGGATGGAGAACTGGGAACAACTCTCTTCCAGAGGTTTTCACTAATCATGGGTGGAAAAGTCCTGTTTCCTACCTAGTCCATCTTTCTGCTGGGCAGGGATTCAGGAAAATGGAGGAGCCTTCCTAGATCTACTCTTATTTAGTTAGTGCTGCTTAACATTCCTGAGACAAAAGTGTCTGAGGAGACCTGACTCTCATAACCCATAGAGTTTCTTAGGCTCTTCTTCCTGGTGTGAACTTCTGCTTACTACATTTTTGTGTGGGTTTTTTTTGTACAAAATCCTGGAAGTTTCCTGGAGAAAAGTCTCACATTTGTCTTCAGGTGCCAGCTCAGCAGTTTTGACATTACTTTCTCAGACACCTGTTGGTGGTTGTATTTCTACAGCTGAGAACATCCCAGGAGACTGGGATAACACTTGGCAGGAATTAATGTCACATCACTGAAGGTCACCCTCAATGCAGAGCCATTGTGTTGCCAGGACCAAGACATGCATTGGCAGGAGCCTTGGGACTGCTGTAATCTGTCCTGACTTCTTATGGTCCCATGGGGCTTTTCCAAGAAAATTAACAGCATGCCTTGCTTACATAATTGCTCTGGAGTCTCTAAACTGATCCTGTTCCATCATATGGTCACAGGACATTCAGCAAGTCAGGTCAGTTAACTGACTGGCATCACTAGAGCAGCATGAAGCAGCCTGTATGTGTTGTGAATGGACCTCAATAGTGCCTTCTGCTAGGCCAGCCACAGAAAGCCAAACTAAATCAACCAGCCTTCTTTTTTTTTCTCCCTATTTCTTCTATTACTTCTTTTTCTGTACAGTCTTATTCCATCTGCTCATCAGACACATCCATCTTGTGATGAACCTGAGGACGCAGACAGACAAGAGCTGTTTGTTTCATTTGGTACTGTTTAAACTTGTTTGGGGGAAACTATCTGTTATCCTCAGTGGCCCTGAGGGACTAATCCCCAGGGGAGAATAAGGAAGGCTCAACTTCGGTTCATGTGTCATAAACAAAATTCATAGGCACATTCCAAGCGCTGAAATATCACTAGTGGTGAGAAAGAGCCTGGCTCAACTCTCAGAGCCAAAGCAGAGTTTAAAGTGCTGATGCTTGGAAAAGTGTATGTAAACTAGTCCATTTCTTATCAGACTCACTGGGAGACAAATAAACATGACATCCCTGAAATTCACTATTTATCCTGTTTTGTTTTCTTCATAATATAAATTTACTTTATGGTCACCAAAGGATAGCTGGGAAAGTCTATACTCAACAATACTGAGTATCTCAGAGGAGCACTCCTGTCTGCTTTATTTTCTTTGCATTTCTCAGCTCTGCTAAATTAAGGCAATTCCACTTCTGCTGGACTATGTGCAAAAGACCTAAAAACCCACTGGGGACAGACAGCCTCGGCAAAGGGACATGTGAAAGATCAGCAAGACTTGAGGCTGGGAAAGCCGAGGGCTTTTCTCTTTGTCAGCACTGAGCTCTGAATCCCAGCTGCAGGGACCTCCATTGACAGCAAGGTCTTTTAGAGTGGGACTGGTGTGGGGTTTATCCCGTAAGTGACATGCAGTTGCTAGCGAGGGACAATAAGGGATGTGTCAGGAGGATAGCCTACATTTCTGAAGCTAAAGGGATGTATATGTACATACTGCTGACTCGGGAAAACAACGCAGCATCGGTCATCTGGGTATTTTCTCTTTCTGATCTATTCAAATTCCCAAAGTATCTGAACAAAAACATGCTTCTAGTCTGACTGATTTTTGTTCTCACTGCTTTCTCCCATGCTGTACCGCTACCTTCAAACCCACTCTCTTGTATGGAGCAGAAACCAACAAGGCTCTTGCTACACTGATGTATTCACTGACAGATGTGAGATGAATGATGTTCACTAAGATGTCCAGGGTGAGAATGGGTGAAACTCAACAGGTTCAGATTCTGCAATGACAAATGTCATCTTTCTACCATCAGAGCTATTAGTACATGAAAACAGTAGCTTGAAAATGTCTTCAATAATATTTTTCTTTTCTTTTTAATCTCCCCAAAGTGGGGAGGGGGGAAAGGTTGGAAAAATCTTAGAAAATATTTCTATTTCTCACGTGAGTTTCACATTTGCCAGTGCCAGTTCAAAACTGGGAGAAAAAAAACAGTATCTTTAATGTTGGGTTTAGATTTGGAGGGAAGCAAAATAACGAGGAGGTAAAATTAAACAAACAAACAAAAAACCAACACAGTAGATTCAAAGCAAAAGTATCTCCAAAGATCTATAAAACTGGGGAGGGTCTGAGAGATTAAACTTCGTTTGCTTCTCCCTGTTTTAGTGAGACACTCTTATATCAAAACTTGATACCCTCTGTCTTTCCTAATAGCTGTGATATGGTAGTGGAATAAATGTATGGAGAGTGCTGGAGAATGGGGAAGGAGGAATGAGCTCAGTTTTGATGTGCAGCTCTAACAGCTTGAGATGGAAGGGGCAGATGAGGCATTTCTCTAAGCAAGCTGGGAGATGTGGCAATGAAAGGACAAGAAGATTGAAGGCAACCGAACCATGCAATCCGTTTTTGTCTTCAACCCTGGCCATCCACTTAGTCCTCCAGAGCTGTCTTGAGTTTCCCAACCTTTGATAAAGGGTCTTAGCCTCTCTGCCCCATGTACACACCCAATGCAGCCTGTGGACAGTGCCTCGCTAAGAACACTCTGCCCTCACTGCGAGCAAAACTAAGGAAACAAGACAGACAATTTCACCTTGCCATCACTGCTTACTTTCCAGTAAGCAGTAAGCCACCATTCAAATACACCATGCTTCTGTGGCTTTTGAGACGCAAGATTGCTCCAGCCACATGTGAAGAACACCAGGGATCACAACATGGGAACGCAAGAGAACGACGCAGAAACAATGCACAATTCACAGCAGTGCCATCCACCAATGCAGAAGGAGCAGTGCAGCCCTGTTTCGAACCCCATGGATGTAAACTGTTACTAAAACAGCAGCAAAAATCGCTGTGGGAACAGATGAGAAAAGCAACGGGATGTCATACAATGCCTGGCAAAAATGGGTTAAGTAAAAAATAGCAAAGCGGGGGCAATAAGCTGGCCAAACATAACACTGCTGTCCAGGCAGAGCTTTGATCTCTCTTCTATGTAACAGCAGAAATTCTGATTTAAAGGAAAAGCAATAGGAGAGCCCAACACCGCTGCACACTTTATCTTTCTCTATGCACAGATAGGAAGTATGAAAAGTGTCAAAAGAGGCTTGAAATAACCATCAAGTCTGGCCCACATCCCCAGTGAAGGAAACAACTACCCATCTGGCCAAAGCCAGGACCGATACAGCTGTACCTAAGGGGAAGGCAACACAGCGATCCAGGTTCCCTGCCATGGATGGGTTCATCTGCAGGGCTAGGATACAAAATCCTCTTTCTTTCTCCTGTCCAATAAATAACAGGCCAAAAAGCAACTCAGCCTGAGGCTTGCCACAACAAACAGGTCACAAGGGCTCACTGTGAGGTTCTCACCAGTACCCTCTGTTGGAGATAAGCACATCATCTCCTCTGCAATCCAAGGTGAAGTCAAAGGGCCTGGCCCTCCTCACATTTACACCAGCCCAGCACTTCTGACTGCAGAGAAATGCAAGAAAATGTAGCCCAAAGATGAGCTTCACAGCAACACACAGACCTCAAGCAGGTCATCAAGTAGACAACAACTCTCCTAGGATTCACAAGGAAGTGAGAGCTATGGAAATGCTTACGGTTGTTCATTTTCATGGAAACAGGATCCTCGTTCCCATCCACCACAGCTCACCTTGTATCACTTATGTTCTGTGGTTCAACCTCAAATGTAAAAGTCTCCCACTTTGGTCAATGAGAGCTCATAGCACTGGAGACCTCATGGAATGTGCTCGATGGAGCTCTACCTACAGTTTGTGGCTCTTTATCTTCTTCACAAGCCAAAATCAGGAGGATTGAGGCACTGCATTTGTTTTTGAGGTCAGGAAAGGGAAGAGACGGGCTAAGAACAAGAGAAAGAGCAGAAGCAAATGGATCCAGAAGATCCCACTCCCACACAAGTTTCTCTCATGCTTAACTAAAGCAGAGGAAGGGGTAGAAGAATATTGCGCGATATTCAATGGCTGAATGATGTTTCTTGGGAAAAGTATACACGTATTTTCATACAATGAACTCTGTAAGACTATGAAGGACTCATTAAACCCTTGGTTGGAGGAATTCTGATGTCTGTAGCATTTCTGTTGCTGCCGTTAATGTGAGCCATTTCCATATTAGCTGGGATCACAAGTTTGTTTTCTCTGGAACTCCTTCATGGATGGAGTAGTTCCAAGATACTAAATGTTGTAGCCTGATAGCTTAGGAGGCAGAGCTCCAAGATTCCCCACCAATTCCCATAGGAAAAGGCTCAAAGTGGGAAAGTGCCTATCAGGATATATATATATATATTTATATATATATATATGCATATATATATATATATATAAATATATATATATATTTAAAGGAAAAATATTTAAAAAATGTACTTAAGACCAATGGCAAAATAAAAAAAAAGGCTATTTTTATGTCTGCTGTACCATCTGAGATGCCCTGTGATTTGAACTCAAACTTCCTTCCCTGTCCAGAGGTACAGCCAATGCTTTTTTTTCCAGACTGCACAGAGGTGCAGCTATTTAAAGCCACTTGGAGGCCCACTGCATGATGGAAAGCAGCCAGATCAGTTGAGCCTCCTCAGTTTTGTTTTCATTAGATTGAAGCCAGAGTATGTGGAATTACTTGTAAGAGGACCAGGGAAGGGGGAAGGATTGGGCACCCAGCAATTTTGCCCATAGCGTACGGAGCTTCGCCTCACCTCATTTAAATTGTAAATGGTCATAGAAGGTTTCTCAGCAAAGAGAGGATGCCTTGTTCTGTTCCTCATGATATCCACAGCCATGCAAATATGAGTGGCAAAAACCTGAGGTTTACAGGTCAGCCAGGAGAACAAGCTGCAGGCAAGTTCCCAGATGCCTGAGAGTTTGGGGGCAGCCGATATCCTGGGTGTTGTCAGGTCACCCTCCTGCCTCTATCAATCTGTCTACCGAGACATCCACAAGCCTTCTCCTCTACAGTTCTCACCATTTCAAGGAGCAGCAATTCTCCTTAGCACTGCCAGTCCCCATTTCTCACAACTATGCACTCCCTCCGTCTCTGCACTCCACAAAGCCCACGGGATACGGCATCAAAGATCCCAACAATACCTCATTTTCATCACTTTGGTTTTCAAATACATTCTTTTGCCAATTTCTTTTTATTTTCTTCATCTTTACTTCTTCTTTTTTTAAAGCCAGCCCTCAGACTGCTGCCAATTTAAGAACTATGCACAGCTTTACAAGAGCTCCTCATTTCCACTTTGCCTGACAGGTATCTGCATTCTTCTGACACCGCCTCTGCTCCTCAGCCACTTTAGATAGCAATAGTTACCTTAAGCACTTTACATGGAGATACTGAAACTACCGACTAATCTGCTCAGAAATGAATATCCACTGAGAAAGAATCTAGCTGGGCTCATGTTCCATAATAGCTGATTAATTCCAATTACAGTACAGCTGTTCCACCAGTACCGCTGATCGCCACATCAAAGAGCCAACAAGCAAAGGAAGCCCTAAGTTAGAACTGCAACAGCCTTGTTACAAACTTCTGTCATCAAGCTCTTCATAAGCATTAATTTGTTATGCCTCGCTTGCTCCCTTGGGAGGCAGGAGCTGTTATATCTGTAATGCAGGTGGCAAAACTGTGGCGTGGAATGGGAACAAGGTTTGTCTGAGGTCCCCAAAGGATCGATGCTATGGGGTGAGCACTGGAACAGGGAACAGCCCAGCTCCAGGTCCTATCCTTTCCAAGAGAACTGAGATCTAGAAGGGGACAGGAGAGCTCAGGGGAGCCAGATGTGAGCACAGATACCCAAGGAGCTTCATCACAGTGGATAGGGAAGAGCTGATCTGCAGCTGGGACCTTCCCTGCCCCAGCAATTCCAAAGATGCTCTCCTGCCCCTCAGAGCACAAAAGGAGGCAGAGGAGCTGATCAAGGCCCAGAATAAATTCTTGCTCTCTCAGGTCTCTTTACTCTGCCATCTGCTCCAGCAAAACTTCTCTTCATCTGGAAAGGCCAGAGCTGCCCTCCAGGAAGCCCAGGAGTGATAAAAGCTCAAGAGCCAGAAATTTCAGGAGAAGCTTACACTGGGAAACGTGAATTTAATAGTTTGCAATTTGAGGATGGAAACTGAGGAGAACTGTGGATCTCAGAAGGCAAGGAAGCACAGAGCACTAGAGAGGAGATGTAAATGGGAAGCGCAAGAGATGAGGGCAAAAAAAATCATCAAAAGCAGCACAAAGCTTTGAGGAATGAGGACTTGCTGATTTTTTAGGCTGTTTGGATGCAGCTCCATCTGACATTGTTGTCCTTCATCCATGTTTCTCCAGCACTTGTGCTCTGATGACTGTTTTGGAAATGAGGTCCACCACCACAGCTCTTCTTCTCTTCATAGCTGCCTCATTAGGTGGCTCTCAAATCAAGCTGCACCAAAATATTGTAGAGCAGCATCATTACGCTTTTTAGAAGAGAGCTCCTGATTCTATGCTTTCTTTCAAGACTACATTTGGTACCTGTTAGCATGTGGCAAGCTCCTAAACACATCCCAGGATATACTGAGGACTCTGATTTCACCAGATTAAGAGAGGACAGCAAACAGAGGACTGCAGGTTCACACAAATGAAGGGCAAATCCCCAAACACACAGCTGCTGTAAAGTAGATTTCCTTCAGAGGAAGGAAGACCTTTCCTACCAGGTTTTCCTAGCAGTCTAGTTCTGAAGTCTTGCTCTGGCCATCAGTTCCAAGCTTAATCAACTACATGACTGCCAGACTCATCTTTGACTCGGTTTCATTCTGAGGCTACAGATAAGTCACCCTCCTGAAGTCATATAAACAAACAAGGCATAGAAAGCACTTCAGCCCAACCTCACTTCACGCCATATAATTCTTCATGAGCCCTTGTACCCATCTGTCCCACCTGTGTCACTGGCACATGTCAGTGCAGATGAAGGACAGAGAAGAGTCTGAGCTGTCAGGACAAGGACACATTTTAATATGGAAACTCCCAGAAATGCAATAGTCCAAAGCCCCGTTCCCCTTCCACTGAAGAATTTCACACTTGAGGCAAAAGGAATCAGCTTTAACCCCAAAATAAATAAATAAATAAATCATACTTTATCATATCATAGAATGGCTGAGGTTGGAAGGAACCTCAAAGGTCCTTCCTGCAGTGGACTGGTTGCCCCCCACCAGCTCAGGCTGCCCAAAGCCCCATTCATAGCCTTGTGAACCTCCAGGTATGGGGTACCCACAGCTCTCTGGGCAGCAGTGCCAGGGCCACACCACTCTCTGAGTAAAAAATTGCTCCACATGGGATGTGGGCATGGAGCACGTGGCAGGAGCGGAGCAACGGGGCACAAAACGCGTGAGCACACACGTGTGGGGCTGAGAGCACACACACACTGCTGAGCGATTACTCTCGTTTTACATTATGGGTTTAATGGCTTTTAACAGGAGACTTTGTAAGCGATCAGGAATTGGAACAAAAGGAGCTGGGGGAATAATTATTCTAACCAGGGGAGCTAAAGAACATGGCAAAATCGCGTACTGAGCAATCATGCTAATTAAAGGCACCCAGAAGAATCAGGATAGAAACGCCAAATGGTTTTCACTCTGCTTCCCTAATCTGCTAACTGCCTCCTCGCTCTGACTCCCACCAGCTGTGGGAAGGACAGCTCTGGGTGAGCTGGTTTGCAGCAATTAAGGAACAGAGCTAACGAAATAAGGTACCACCAGTCTAGGGGAGGAGACGTCTCCATAGCCTCTGGCCAAGCACCAAGGTTTCAAACACACTTTGCAGGAGCACAACAGCTGCTTGCAACAACCAGCACAAGGCTAAACACAGGGCAAAGTAGCAGCTCTAGTCCTTTCGTGTCCTGCCTATCTGCAATGGCTGCGGCTTTCCAATGGATAAGGACGTCTTCTAAGTGGTGGATATCATCCTTATCTGCAGGTGCTTAAATTGTCCACCCATGTGCTGAGGTTCACACCATGCTAATGTCAAAAACGCAAGAACTAATGCCACGACACAGGAAAATTTTCACCCAGAAGAAGCGGAGACTAGCAAAATATCCACGTCACAGGGAGAAGAAATGAACATACAATTGCTCCAGTAGACCAGAGGCTTTACAGAAACAAATATAAACTCTCACGCCTTTGATATGATGAAAAACTAAGCCTGGTCCCTCAAGGAGCTGCTGGGAATGACGGGGAGGTCTTCCTCAGACACTGCTAGAGGCCAGGAGGGCACCACATTTAAAGGAAGATGTGTGCAGAGAACATGACACGGTGATAAAATCACACGCTGAGTCCGAGAAAAGTATCAAGCTTTTCCAGATTCCTTGGAAAATTTCACCTCCAGTAACTGTTCCTGTGAGATGTGAATGCTTCTATTTCCAGTAGTTCAGATCTGGGCCTTGTTGCAGCAGTTCCCAGTGTTGGCACAGCGTAAATTAAGGGTAGGAGAGGTGGGGCAGTGGAATATCCAATGTTAACCTTTGCTATCAAGTAACAGTGTTCAATTTCAAAAGCAATGGTTTGTTTGTTAATCAACAGGTCCATTAACACAGAGCAAATGCTGCTCTAATGGACACCCACAGGACCACAGGCTGAACTATTTGCGTGCAGCATCTTTTGATTGATTCACCCTAAAGATCATCAAGTAAATGAGAGAGGATGTAATATTTCTGCAGGAAGCATCCCACAGCAGATACATTGATTGCAATTCTCATCCAGCTGCTCTGTGCCAGTCTCTTCTTAAAGAGACTTTGTGCTGGATTCGCTGATTAAACATTCCAAAATGGAGATCAAATCAGGGACATTGACTCGCCTGTGCCAGACACTGGTCTATGGAAACCTGGTAACCCTGCCAACAAGGATCCCACAAGTGGCCAGCGCTCAACTCACTCCCTTCTTCCCGCTCCTTAGGTTCATGATTATGCCCTTTTGGTCCTACTCTGGCCACACATATCACTGTTATGCTTCAACCACACTGCTACTTGACCTCTTCTCACCACCACTAAGTCCTTGGCCCAAGCCAAGGGAGCCTGGTTGGTGGCCGCAGCGGGAGCACAGGACTATTGACTCATCTACTTAACTCCTACCTGCATCTTAAGCTGAAAATCATAGTTCATTTTGCTTGCCAATGCCTCTCCGACTCCTGCTCTTTCACCACAATGAATCTATTTAATTTAATGCTCAACTGGACAGGAGGAGGCAGGGCTGTGTAAAAAAGAATACCCTGAGAACCAAGGAAGAAAGCCAGGACCGATGGGAAAAACAGCAATGAAATGACCAGTTGAGTAATTTGCCACACCAGCAACCCCAGCTGCTGCAGATGGCCCACGAGCCCACAGCTAAGTACACAACTGCACTCTTCATTTTGCAAAAGCAGGTTCTTTTTCTTTTTCCTACAGACCCAACACTGGGCTGAACACATCCTTTATAAGCTGCTGCAAAACCAGTTTCTTCTGAAAGAGCTCTGCTAAAACACCACAGCACATTCAGTCTATGAGCAAGCCCTACCACTGCTCACCAAACCTCAGCCTCCATAGAGCTGTCACGGCCACCCCGAGGAGCCCAGTGGGGCCAGGCGATCACCCCCTTCTGAAAGTGCACGTTTCTTTCCCATGCAAACGAGCCTCACAAATTGAGACCAGACCCTCCTTTTCCCTTCTCAGCTATTCATAAATAAGGTTAAGGGGTTTTGAGGCAGGCGCGGTGCATGCAGGTGAAACAAGGAGATACAAAGGACCAAACATCTAATTGGAGACAAAATGAGAAAGCTAAACACTCACCCAGGTCCCATGGGGAGACACAGCTAACCCTCCCCTCCGGAGATAAGCTCCACCAAGAGGGCTCCAGCTTGCTGCAATGACTCCTTGAGGCAAATCAGAGGTGCCAGCAGCTACAAATGAGGGCCTTTCTCTGCTGTAGTTTCCATCCTTCCTCCCCTTCAGTACTGGCAGGAAGAAAAAAAGGAGCCTGCAGGTCCCATTCAGGCTGAACTACATGTGCCATCGCCGTCTTACAGCCAGGCAACAAGGTAAGAGCTGCAGGTACAAGCTTGGTCAGGGATGCTCAGCTCCTGCCCCCACTTCCTTTCTTTTCAAAGAAAACAAAATTGAGTTTGTATCGACTACTGAGAAAATGAGACAACATTATACAGGACACGACCCTCCACAATCAAATTAGGTCATTGAAACACCATAACCAGTGCAGAATATTTAGCCCTGATTGTGTATAGGTTCAAGGAAAATGTTTTTATACAGCAAGTATTAAAAGACAAAAGGAAAATGAGTTATAGCAGAACACAGAGCAAAAGCAGAAAGCAAGATAAGTTTGGAGAGGCAGAAGCAGTTTCCAAGAGCAAAGCCTCTATTCACACAGCAGCTTTCCAGCTGTGACCCCACTGTGTCAGCAAAATAGCCAGCAGCAGCGTACTCAAGGTGCTGATTTCAGGAGTGCTAAGATCTGTTTTGATAGGGGACTTAGCATCCTACATTGGCTTTAAGTCTCCGGTTCTGTGTTTATATACATATATTGCTCATGTCATCAGAAAATAAAAAAGGAATGTGTGGTGCAGCTGTGCAGACTTGGCCATCGTGGCTTGGCACCCAGCTCCCCTCTAATCTCCATCATTCAGCTCACATCTCTCAAACCACCCTGCCTGTGCACTCACTCTCCCATAGGAAAGTCTTCATCACCCACTTCCTAAACAAACATCAGCAGAGGCAAATCCATAAAGCTGCTTCAATCCGAACACCCACCTAAGAGATGGGATCTCTGGCTGTTAGTGTTTACCATGCTGGAACTGGGAAGATCTAGGTCATAGAATAGTAGGATCATTAGGGTTGGAAAAGACTATTAAGATTACCCAACTGCTGGCCCACCCCCACCATGTCCTCAGTGCCACATCCCCTCAGTTCTTAAACATCTCCAGGGACGATGACTCCACCACCTCCCTGTGCAGCCTGTGCCAATGCATCACCACTCTGGGAGAAGAAATTTTTCCTAATCCTCAACCTGAACCTCCCCTGGTGCAACTTGTAGGTTGTTACCTCTCATCCTATGATGTGGAGCCCGAGCTCCACATGATGTGAGAGGCAAGCACTGCCATCTAGGCAGGTCGAAGCCTAGCTCAGCACAACTTTCTCCCATTGCCTGTTCCACCCCAACAAGCAGAGGAATACACACTCAATACAGTCATGCTGTTATGTGAAGGAGAGAGGACGCAGCCCTTCCTAAATCCTGACTTTTACATATCAATCTGCAGCAGTGGTTCCCCCAACTGCGTAACGAGTACATTAACTTCAGTCAGGTTGATTCTCCAGAGATGACGAAATGGAAAAGAGTAATCGAAGCGAACTGTGATAGAGTTTGTGATTAAGCAGCTGATGATCAATAGAAGTTATCTGCAGGGCACAGAGTGTTAATGAGCTACCATTCCTTTTGCAAAGAAACACCTGAGCCCACGTTCCCTGTTCAACACAGCCCAGAGAGGACAGCAAGACATTCCTGCCCTTAACCTCCATGCAAGAACACAGCCACGGGGTGGGTAGAGAGTCCTCATATCTCCCTTGCCTGCATCCCTGTTAAAAGGGTGATGGTGCAAGAAGGAAACTAAACAACTTCAAAGATGAATGTGGCTAGAAAGAGAAGGATGAAAAAGGTTAACAGCCTGATTCAAGGCTCGAGATGCTGCGTTTGGGAGGAAAAAAAATAAATTGAAACAGCATTCATAACCCTCTCCGACAGCTCCATTAATTTAGAGGCCTTCCAGCTCTGCAGCTGTAATGCTGGCACCCAGCACACCTACAGGGAAAGGCATCTCGGAGCACAGGGAGCAGCCAGGTACTGCTCCCTGCAAACAGCAGCCACGCACAAAATGAACTGCAGTGCATCCTGCAATGGCTGTCACGCTACCCTGCCCCCTGCAGTGATGTAGCTGGAAAACATTAGGTGCTAATGCTTATTAATGTCTTAAATTCGTCCCAAAAGATTCTCAGGCACTAACGAGTGGACTTTTAGAGAGGATTTCTTGTAATAATGCAACCACCTGTTTGATGGCACACAGCAGCAAGGCTGCAGAAGGGCTTTGGACAGCAGGTGGAAAGGAGAACTTCAAATTAAAGCTACTGAAAAGAAACCAGCCTCGCATCAGTAGAGACACAGAATACCATTATGTCTGCCTGCATTCAGTCGCATCGCTGTAACTAATCACTTTTCTCTTCCAGAAATGTCCAGAGAACTGTTAGTGACCACAGGGAGCTGCTAGGATCTTTGTACTACAATCCCTCCCGAAGTTGTGTCTCATCTGATAGCCCAGCACTGCCTGCCCACAGAAGGGATTTGCTTTCCCAGAGCTCACACAGCCTTCATATCCTTGGAGGGTCTAGGGAAGACTGGGAAAAGAAAAACAACCAGCAGACAGGATACTCTTTCTGGAGCGTCCCAAAGGAAATAGAGGGGATGAACACATTAAGATTTCTCCCCCCAGTTTCTCAGATTCTCATGGAAATGGGGCTTGCAATTGTCCTCTGCAGAGACCATGTCAAAGCAGATCATTAATACTACTTGATGCCGAGGATCTTTTCTATTAAAAAGAGCACAGCTATTACTTAGTCCAAATCTCTATATTATTCATAAGATCCATATCTATCATGGATATAGTATTTATGCTACCATGGGGAAATATAATAAGCAAGCCAATAAGCGCTTCCTTCCTCCAGGTCAAGATGAAAGTCTGTATCTTGGAAAGCAGTGCTTTCCTTGGGCAGCAGAGCTCCTATCCCAGGCTCCCCACTCAACTCCATCAGCAAGGAAATAAAGCCAAGGTAAAAGAAATAACTGCTTTCCCTCCCAGCCCTGCATCACTCCAGCAAAGCAGGGGAGCAGGCAATGCCTAGGTACAGTAAGGCCAGCAAATATCCTAGAGAAATAAAGGTCTCTTAATTGATTAACTAAAGAATTAGTTAACAGAGCAAAACAAAATGATGTTAGACGGTAGCACAGGCCCCATGAAAGTGAAAAGAAAGAATCTCACCAGAATGTTAGATTACTACGTATAGATGACAGCTCCAAGAACTAGATTGACCATCCAACCTCCTGACTTCCCTTTGCACAAGACTGGCTGTGAAAGAACTTCAAGTGGCAGCTCATCCATGCAACACGGTCCAGCAAGCTAAACATGGGCCAGACTGCTTGCAGTCAGCAACCTGGTGTGACCTCGAGCAAATCAGTGTCTTCCCTCTCCTCAACCATAAAATGGAGGTGAAGATGCTTGGCAGCATCTTGTTGGGCTGGAAGCATAAACACATCTTTCTGGGAAATAGTGAAGGAGCAAGATGCCAGGTACATTTTCTCCTTTAATAATAGGGGGAAAATAAACCCCATCCCTGAAATACTCAGCTGCCTGCTGTGCTCTCACTCTGGTTCCTCTGACATTTGGGCTCTGCTGGGATCTGGCATGAGAACAGTCTCACCCCATCTCTGGAATCTGGCCAGGATTTATTTTTAACACAGCTCTTACTGTGAACATTTGTGGTGGGATTCGTATGATCTCACAGTGATCTCTGCCTCTGAGCTGTGCTGGTATCCAGTACCACTGAGATACCTCCCTCATCCTGAGCAAAATCCCTCACCCATGGCAGACCAAAGCATCCCATCCTCCTATATGTACAAAAAGAGCCTTGGGCAGCCACCTCAGCTGGAACTTCTCTGGCTCCCCAGGGGTAAATTTACCCTAATACATACAATCATAATCATTGACTGGCTTGGGTTAGAAGGGACCTCAAAAACCATCTAGTTTCAACCCCCTGCCATACGCAGTGTTGCCAACATGTAGTTCAAGCATTAGGTGAGTTTATGTCACACCCCATCCATAAGATAAACTAAACACAGCCCTGAGCAAGGCTTTGAGTGACCATTTCAAAGTCAGGGAGATCTCCACCAAGCTCTTTAAGTCTTTAAGAAGGCTTGGAGAGTGGGCTGAGACCTCACATATATCTTAAAACATGAGGTCCTTTGCTTTGGCACACACATGGTGCCCATCATCTCCCCTTGCTCAATGCTCCACATCAATTACAGTGCAGAGATGTAAAATGACTGATACTTTTAATACAAAGGGCCTGCCATTTATTTATTAGCTGGCAACTGGCCCTGCAGTCCAGGATGGATGCATTATAAATCAACTGCATTTCTAACCATTAAAAATTCATCCAATTCATAATGTAGGACACCAGTAATTTCCTTATTAGTGTTGAGTGTGAAGAATTTTTCATTCCCCTCCCTTGGTTTTACTTTGCTGCTTTGCTTTCCCAAAGATCTTGCTCATCTGAGGATTAGCTCAGCTTAATCCTGCAAGAGGGGGGGGTAGAGGGCTGGGGGAAGGGAGGGAGACAAGGGCTGAAGTCATTTCATTCCAGTGTTTTCTTCTAATTGCAAATTTGCCATAGGTGCTTAGCAGACTCAGATGCCTTCTCTCCCAGTCACTCTTACAGGAGCCAGAGAGACTGCTCATCCTGAATGTAAGAGATGTTTTTAGGGAGGAAAAAAAGCCCTATCTCACAGTGGGGAAAAAGGAGATGGCAGGGCAGGATGATGTAAAACTTGCTAAAATATATTAGAAAGATAAGAGCAGGTGCCCAATTGATATAAAACTGTACATTTGAAATAGATCCAATATAGATGTATCTTTAAATACACATATATATTTACATACAAATGCATGTATTTATATATGTATATATATATATATATATTTATGTAGGTATGTTAGCCTTCATACTCAGTGCTCCAAATCACTGAGAAAAATAGGTTAGTAGGGCTGAAAGAAAGGTGTGACATTTCTACAGACCCACAGTTGCTTCAGAGAACCAGCATCAGCACAAATATGAACTTGGAACCAACAACAGGCAAAGCTGAGCCCACACCACGCTGCAGGTCATCCCCAGTTGCAGTACTGCATGGCATATTGACTACACTGGTACATATTTTCATGCTCTCATTGAGTCTTGGTTTATTCCTGTCACTAACACAGATCTATTCATGTAGAGACAGGGAGAGAGGGCCTGAAAAGCAGATTTAAACTGGGCTCAGTGTTAGGTAACTTGCCGTCTGGTTAGGAACAAGCGTGTAGGAATCTGAAAGTGGATTATGCAATAACCAGCCCCCTAATGGGAGACAAGCCCAGGCATCTGGAGCAATCCGTACATACCATGAAGTCAATGTACTTTTCACCTCAAGACACTCACACACAAACTTTGTCTTAGCTCCACGTGGAGATGGGTTCAAACGAGACTGAAGAACATCTTGTTTTGTGGGTCTTTCCCCACCTTTCAGAACCAAACAGGACATTTTGGTCAGTTTAGCCAAAAATCAGCACTTAAATTAGTTATTTCCTACCCTCTCCTGACACACAGCTACACCGCTGGATCCTGGGTTGTGCTTCTTGTCCCACAGGGTAACACCAACCAGTAACATTCCTGCTGTTCTGCAAACCTATCCTGACTTCTAAACTACAGCAGCTCTTTGTAATCAGGAATTGCAATTTAGCTGGACAATGAACAGAGAATGAAATCCTTCAGTCTTCTAACCAGAAGACAGCTCACATCTGACCACGATGAATCCCAACACACCTCAGAGTCCCCATCCTTCAGGCCCCAAAAGCACAGAGGTGCCCCAGCACCCAGATACTTTCCCAACAGCCAACATTATAAGCTGCAGTAACTTTATTAAAAGCAAGATTAAAAATAAATAGATAAATAAAAAATCAGCACCACAACTCTACCCACACGCGCAAGCTATTTTAATGCAACCCACAGCATAATTCACACAATCAACGAGCCATTAGGAGAATACTCTTGAAACCTCCTTCATTACCACTGGCACCAGCACTGCAATATCTCAGGTCACATACCATGTACCATGCTTTTAGCTCACATCTTGCTGGGACAAAACCCCAGGTGTGAGAAGCAGTGGCTGGTGGACACTGCTCTCCTTCCTCTGGCCTGGATACCTCTTTCAGGTTTAAGAGCACCATGGGGTCACAAGTACTACGAGTGCAACTAGGTGGAGAAAAGCACGGATAGAAAAGAGAAGTTCAGAGATAGAGCAAAGACGTGTAAGGAGGGATTGAGGTCTGTACAACACAGCTCCAGGCTGGGCATTGGGCAGCGGAGCGCTGCTGTCACTTCACACTGGGCTCCACATTTATATTTCACAAATATAATATTTGACAATTCCTCTTATTACTTGGGGGGAGAAACACAACAAAAACCCCACTCATTTCCACTACCAGTAGCTGATTTTGTTATTGTTTTCAGGGGAGAATAAAAAAAAAAGCATGCAGAAAACATTTATGACTTGGTTTTATTGTTGTTTTTGATGGAAACAGGAACACGAACTGACCAAAAATAGAAATGCTGCAGACTTTTCAGCTTTCTCATGCCCAGAATGAATAAAACACACTAAATGAAGAGAAAGAATTGACCATGCCAAGATAAACTGGGGTTGTAAGTGTCCTTCCCATTTTGCGTTCAAGTCTATTAGAAGCAGAGGTAAGGAAATCAATTTGTTTGAAAAATATGACTTTTGAAATGACCACAATGTTCCCTTTAAACTGCATTGAAAATACAAGATAAAGACAGGGTACTGAGTGAAAGAGTGCTGATGGCACTTTTATTGTGTGATTTGCCTTGTTTTTTTTCTGAAGTACTTCTTTTTAGCCGATTACCATGTATTTACAGTTAGTGTAATTATATCTAATTACTTAATTAGCATGAATACATGTAATTACTAACTTCAAATATGTAATTATGTCAGGGCAGCCTGTAATAAATGAGGTTGAAAAAAAAAGAAACCTCATTAGGACTCGATGGAAGGACGGCTGCTCCGCCCGCGCGGGGAACGCATGGCGGCCCCAAGCTGAGCCAGTCCTGGAAGAGGAAAGCACAGGCAATGCTGTTCATCTGGCAACAAAAAAACAACCCAAAAAACCCAATACCAGCCCCTTGACCCCAACAGCTGCGTTCCACAACGCTGGTGGGAGCTGAGCATCATCCCTTGGAGGCAGAAAAGGATCTGGAAAGGATCTGCCACCCAGCTTTGTTTACTCCAGTGAAATCTGGATTGTTTTCACAGATCCGTGTCCATCTCAAGGAGACTTTGTTTATCTGACAAGACATACCAGGGAACAGGACAACTGCAAAACTGGGTTGTGGTGTTTGGGTAAACCTCAGAACTCCAAACCAAGAGCAAACGTGCATGCCATGCACTGTGTTGATAATTAACGCTCACTATCGAAGTAAAGCAAAACTCCCAAGCATTTCTTCAGAAAGATTACCAGTCTTTCTCCAAAAGCAATCTCCAGCAACTCATAATTACCCACTTTGCAAATCCAAGTTCTGAACACTGAAGATGGAGCTAAACTGCCAAGAAAACTTCCATGGTGATGCTGTCCTACCAACAGCATGAAGATCGCCTCATGGACTTAGCTGAGGTCAGTGCTCCTTTCTCTTTTTTCCACCAACCAGACACTATTTGCTGCAATGAACTGACACTGCCTGCCCACAAGGACCAATGGCCATTTTCTCAGCACAGACATGGGTAAGTTGGGTCTTTATCTGCATTATCAACCCCCTTGACCTTGGGATAGCATGTAGAAAGGCATGGCTCTATCCTCAAATGTTCTGTCCACAGTGCTTGCTCTACAACAAGCCCTGTTCTTCTCTCCTCTGTTTATTTCCAAATATAGAGAGGTGCAAACCTCTCACAACCTGTCGCTTCTCCTGCTGACATCTGCCAGGAAGATATGCCACTTGGTTGTTCTTCCACGTGCCAAAGAACAGGAGGAAAGGTCTATTTTAGGTTATGCTTCTGACATTACTTTGTGGTTGTTCTGTCCTTGTTGTTAGCCCTCTTCCTTAACCTTCCAGGTGGTGCTGAGGATAGCTGAAATGAGGACTGGATGCAAACCATAGCACTGCCGTGGAGTTATGGTGTGAGGATGGGGAGAGTATATTCCCCAAGACTCAACATTTTGTCATGAGAAAGCAGGACAGTTCAGTTTCTTCTATGGCTCTTGAAAAAGCCTTTGAATAGGAAGAGGGAAGGATCCTGAGCCCAGCTCATTCCTGCTACTCCTCTAAATGAGACAGTAGCAGCAAGAGGGTAACGGAATCCTAGAATCATTAAAGTTGGAAAAGACTTCTAAGATTATCTAGTCTAACTGTCCACCTACCACCAATATGCTCACTGACCATGTCTTTCAGTGCCACATCTCAACAGCTCTTGAACGCCTCCAGGGACAGTGACTCCACCACCTCCCTGGGCAGCCTGTGCCATCTGGGAGCTGAATCCTGCACCCTTCATCCCATTGACAGGAGGACACCAAATCCCCATATAGGAAGACATGTTAGCTAGAGAAGTGTCCACAGGACAGCATTGGGCACAGCATCACGGGCAGGGAGCTGCTCTCCATATTTCAGCTGCAATTCCATTATGCAGAGCTAAGTGGCTGGGAATAAACATCCGTCATCCCTGCGTGATAAGCGATGTTTGCTAGTATAGAGGGTGACAGAAATCTATATCACATCAATGTACTATTAATACTGCATTAAGCATATAGAGTTTGCTCTCCTCATTGCAGTGCAGTAATGGGTATCGGCATGTCCTCAACCCAGACGATGTCTTAAGAGCACAGGGACAATTGCAGGAGGAAGGAAGAAGAAAAGCTGAGTATTGGAAGGAGAAATTATTTGCCGAGGATGTTGCTTTAGCAACACCTATATACAAAGGAGAAACCCAGGATGCCATGAAAAGCCTTTGTTTGAGAGTGCTACAACCTTGCACACGGGCAGGACTCCGGGAGGGGACACCTTGCATCAATCTAGACTCAGCTGAAGTATTTTTGGACCAGAGAAGTTCTTCCGTCTCCAAATGGCAGGCAATGAAGAAATGTTTGTGTCCAGGTTTTGCACAGGGGGAAGGAAAAACCCTTCAATGAGAAAACCATAGGGAGAACAGGAGCAACAAATATTCTCCAGCTCAGGTTTAAGTTGAGCAGAGCACATCAGATCAAACAAAGCTCTTACAGCAAAAGCTCCCCAAAGCACGCTTAATTTAAAAGGTGAATTATGAAACTTTCCAGCCTCAAGCAAAGCCACCAGTGAAATCAGAAGCTTTGTCCAAGTCTCAGGGACTAAAATACAACACACTCCAAATCCAACCGTGCCCGAGGTCTCCAAACCCTGATTGCTGTTTTTGTCCTGTAAATGGCAAGAGATCCAAAAAAACCCCACAACTTTTCAGCCTGTCAGCATCCAGATGTGATCCGACTCTTGATAGCACCCAAATGTAACACCTCACTTTGGGATCTGGTTTCATCACCCTCAGAGGCCCAGGACACCCAGAGCACAGAAGTGAGCAATTGGTTGTGAATTTCCAGGGTGTGCACAGTCATTGCTAGCACTTCATTTCCCACTGTGGTTCCTTCCAGCTCCAGGTGTCCCCCACGGCACATTGAGCTCTTCATCAAGCAGCCTTGTGAAACTCCAAGGCCATCTTCCCCTGCAGCCCCTTACAACAAGACCCATGAGGCAATTGCCCTGTGCAAAATTCAGCCTTTTGTGTTTTGAGCTTGGCTGCTGCACCCCTTGCAAGATTACCCACATGCCAAAATGGTCGGCGCGTAAAATGATTCAAGAGAGCACAGAAAGAGAAGAAAAAAAATATACATTCCTCCTCCCCCAAACCCCCCCCAAAAAAAGCCATCAGAGTTTGTAAATCATTTTTGAGATGAGGTGCTATAAGCAATGTAAAATATGTAATTAACGGCACAGCAAAACCATGCTGCACTCAGCTTCTCTGCTCCTGCCTAATCACTGCACTCCACCCCTTCCTCTGCAAACAGACCAAATTTAGTGCATTAAAATGAAAATCAAAGGGAAAGCCGGGTGTGTTAATTGGATACACCCCATCGCTCCAGCACTTGACGAGCTGTGATAACAACTCAGGAGCTGGGGCCAACTTACAGCACCTGGGGGGCTGCCCCAGGGACCCCCCCCCCCCCCCGATGGAGCAGAAGATCCTTTTCCTTCAGCAGAAGGTTTAATGCAGGTGGGAGGTTGGCGTCCTCCCAGAGCTCTGCTTCCAGGGGCTGAGTTATGTTTCCTGCACTCATGAGTCAGCAAAGAGGAGAGCAGGAGGCGACTTCAGTGTGGCACTCCTTGCTCACAGCTGGACCACGAGAGATGTGAGTTTTTTGAGGTATTTTTATTTTCTCTTCTTTTTGTTATTAGATCTGGTTCTGCCTGGAACTGAGAAGCACCAAACGGATGAGCAATAACAGGGGAGGAATGTTATTTGGACCTCCTGCATTGCAATCTCAGAGCTGCTAAAAAGCACAGATAAAGTGAACTACTGACTATGAGCTGCATGTCGAGGGGGCTGCACCCAGCCCACAATGAGAGACTCCCAGAAAAGCATCCTTTCACCAAGCACTTTCACACTCAGAGTTTAGGAGCACAAAACAGAGGACCACTTTACCACCACCTGCTATCCTAATGAGCCGAGCTCACAACCCAGATTTATACAGAGAAACAGAAAAGCTTTACAGAAGCCCATGAAAACAAGTCCTTCAGCTTCTAAGCCTACCGTTCTTCATCAGCACGCATCTGCCCCATCTATGGACACGTGTCCTGAGCTTGTCCTTGTCCCAAGGAGGCAGCCCCACAGCTGGGAAACTGCTGGAGGAGAAAGGGGAGGCAGGTCCTTCCCCTGGCCAGGATGGGGTCATGTCCAACCCCACAGCTCCTGCTCATGCCTTGGACACAGCGAGGCAGAGCCCAGCTTTGAATGGCACTTTCAGGCAAGGGGGGAAGGTGACTGGTGGGTGGTGGAGAGAGGGTGAAGGGAGGTGAAGGTGAGGGTGGAAAGTCTCCTTTGGAAGCGCCTACATGTATGTTGTGATTTCTGAGACCTGAGATTCACTTTGGTTTCTGAGCCATACCAAGACCCATTCTCCTCAATAAAAAAACTTCACTCCTTCCTCATCATCTTAGCCTCTTCCTCCTCACCCTCCTTCCCCCATCCCCCAGCCCATCCCCTGGTGCTCGCGGGGCTCCAGCCAGCTCGGGCACTCACACGTGTCTGGCTTGTGGCAGTTGTGACCTTGTCGGAAGTACTGGGGGTTCTCGATGACGGGGATGCGAGTCATGCCGATCACCACTGTGTCCGGGCCAGCATCCAGGGACGAAGGTGTTGTGATGCCATGGTTGATGTGATGGAGTGGGCTGGCAGAATCCTCCTCTCCGCTGATCACTGCCACGGGACCTGCGAACACCAGGCACATCCATCAGACATGACATGGGGATGGTGACACAAAAGCCCCGTTGATCATGAATTGCTGTGGGTCACCCATCCTTCTGTCCCACCCCACACCCATGACCATGCAGAAAACACATCTCACATTTTCTCTGTTAGTACCATGGTACCAGACTGACAAATCCACAGGGGTTAAGGTAACTACTAAGGTGGCAACACAGCAGAGGTGAATCCTGCACAAAGTCATCTCTGTGCTGTCATGTGGCAGAGCAGTCACTCTGGTGCCTGTACACTCTGCTGTTACGAGCTTGGCAGAATACCAAGCTTAGACAAGAGAAACATTACTCCCAAAATGATCTGTTCTGCTCCAAACCCACACCCATATATTTGTTGCTCAGCACGTCACCAACCTTGTCTCCATTCTTCCAGTCCCACCCTGCCCTGCATACAGAGCCCTCTGATCAGGATGATACCTACAGGGACCCATGATGTACTGCAGCAGATCCTGCTCAGCTCATGCCATGCACACACACAGGATACAGAGAAGACAGCACCAGAGCTGCACCCAGCATCACCCACCAGCTGCTCTCCCAGGCCGGTCCACCTGCCTCACAGCACCCACTGCCAGCCCCCACAGAGGCTCTCCACAAACATCTCCATCACAAGGTAAAACCCTTAAATCCCCACTGCAGCCTTCAGTGCTGCATAAATGTAGGTTGCTGAGGAGCTGAGTGATAAGGACACCACAATGCAACCTGCCTTACACTTTAGCAAGGGGTTAAAAACACACTCAGCTAAAGATGCTCCTTATCTCCTGCCTGGAAGCTGCCAGGGACCTCCAGCAGGTCAAGCAATGATAAGCAGAGGTGCTGCATTAAGGCTTCAAATCTATTCAGAGAGGCCTGTCTTTTACCTACATCACACTGGAAATACCTCTTTCCCATCAGCAATCTACTTCTAATTACACAATTACTTTATTATGTACCACTAGCAACAAAGAGGGGAGTCTTCAGGCCATTTTGCTCTTTGGAGTCTCTGGGAGGACAGGGTGAATACAGGCTGCACACAATAACTCTGCCTGCATTAACCTAATCTAAAGGCTGCCCATTTTTGAGGCATCAAGTATTGTTTGCTCTTCCAAGTGGGATATAATAAAGCTATTGTGTAATAAGCAGAGTCCTGGCAGCCATGGTAGGTGTCTTAATCAGAAGGAAAAGATCTCTCTCTTTATTGTGAATTCTTTCTGGTAGGTTCTTGTTTTTATTTAAGTTAATCCTGGGACCCACATGACTTACAGCTTCTGAGAAGCAAAGGCAAAACTCAACTCTTGCCACAAGATGCCTCTGTTGGGACTACACACAACATGTTTGTCCAAACACAATAAGTAAACAGACAATAGTGTTTTGAAGGACTTCTGTTCACTCGTGTTGGCAACTGTTTGCATGCAAACCCAAAGGACTGACTGGGTTTTGTGTGCTGCACATCTTCTCTGCTAACTGGGCTGTGGTGGGAAGGAGCCACCTCTGCACTTTGAGGAGCATTTAATTAGAAGAACATGGCTCTATTTGAAGGAGTAGGGCATGACCAAGGTGGCTGGGTACTCGTGAAACTGAGCACCACCAGCAACTACCTGCTGTTCAAATGGCAATTTCCATGCCAGTAAGCAGGATCCAAGTCTGAGATTTACATTTTCCAGTTGTTTTCTTTTCCTGCAGCTGAGCTTCTACATGTCTAGTTGCACAGCTCAAACCTGTCCAAGATCTATAAGGCAAAGGCAACCACGTCTCAGTTGATCCACATTTGCACTCCTACTCCCCAGCAGATAATGGGTACCGTGATTTGACTCGCTTTCAGTCTTCCAGCTGCAATCAAAGGTGGAAGGCATTTGCAAGATCTACAACAACTAAAAGCCAAACTGATGCTCTATGACCATCTCTGCCTCTTCCTATTTCTGCAAAATGGGAAAATCCAAGCAATTGCAGTCAGGACACCACAAGTCTAACATTCCATAGATTCTATGTATTCTGTTCTTGCAACGGAGGTATTGAGAAAAAAGAAAAAACCATCAGAGTCCTAAGAATCAAACCATGTCAGTTGCAGTGCCTTAGCTTTCAAGACTCCATTAAGTACTTCCACCCACAGGTGGCATGGAGCTCACACGCACCATTTAGCAAGCTCCTCCCCAGTATCCTCAACAGGGTATAACTGGATTAAAGACACAACTTAGAGCTGAGGGCATCTGCAAACTTACCCCATTTTTAATGATGCTGGTGCTGTGAAGGGCATGTGAGTAAAAATCTGGGCAGCATTAACTCACACAGCACAGTCATGACTCCTCACGTTACATTTCCAACAATGCTTAGCAGTCACAGATGAGACCCAGCTCCCCCCAAGCACAGACCGTCCTCCTTCCCCTCCACATCTCAGACAAGCACCAGGTTTGCTGCACAAACCTGAGGCAGACTTCAAAAACATCACTGATACCAAGCAGTCACTGATCACTTCTATAGGTCTGACTACTGTTCTGACACTCAAACATACACCATTAGCCATAACTTCTACCTGTAACCATAAGGCAGCTACCCGCACTTCAATGTTGTTGTTTTTTAATCTCTCCTGGCAATATCACATATTTTTTTGCTGCTAAGTAGGTGAAGAGGTTGAGTTTTTGATGCGGAATGCTGATGAATGGCTTTATCTGGAAGAATTCTCACTGGTTTCAGCAGAGGATTTTCCAAGTAAGGTTAAAGGGGGAAAAAAAAGAATCAAGTAGGAAAAGAGTACAGTTGTTAAGATTTAGGTTTATGTCCACTTGGCAGAAGAATGGGTGGAGGACATAGGAATCAAGCCAGTTTTGTACTGTAAAAAATGCAGAATAATAGTCAAAGGTAGTCTGGGGCAAGTCCTTTTGTACAGCCCTGCAGTCTAAACGCATTACATGAAATATTTCTGCAGCTGCTCTGAAACTTAACATCTAAAGAGCAATGCAACAGATTTCTGCGCGGATAAATCAGTCTGCGCTCCAAACATACTGCAGATATTCAGAATCTATTTGCTAGTGTTTTAAACAGCTTCTGGACATCAAATGCATCACGTCTCTTATTTTCTACTCACCACTCTTCCCTGTGGCTAAACTGGAGTTTGGCGTGGTGGTTTTGTTCCTATCTGTCTGGAAGCTCTATGAAATAGGTTATATGTTTTAGTCCATGCCTATGAATCTTCAGGCTCGTTTACGGTGTTATACGGACAACTTGTTACTTAAGAAAAATAAAGCACGTAATAATAAATAGCTTAAGGAGCCCTTGTTTGCATGATCATATCATAATGGTAAATTATTTATCAAGGCTAAGAGCTATACTTTCAGATAAAATACAGGCTCGGGAATATAGCAGATTTTATAAATAACCACAGATTAGAGAAGATAATGGTCACTTCATACAGATCCGTAACGTAATGAATGCTTCAAGGCAGACAGGTGAAGAACAACAAAAACTCCAGCTTGCTATCACAGTAACCTCTCCAAAGCAGCAAAAATGATGGAAGGTGTAGAAAACATGACCTCCAGGGGAAAACTGAAAGAATCGCGCTTTGTGTTGAGAGAAGAAGGCTGCAGGGACACGTGATAACAGCCTTCAAATATGTAAAAGGTTGCAGCAAAGAGAAGCATGATAGCTGTTCTTCACGTCCACTGGGGATAAAACAAGAAATAATAGGTTTAAATTGCACTGAGGGAGATTCGGGTTTGAATGCCTTCCCTAATGCCTAGCAGCATGCACGGCTGAGCACTGCGACAGATAACCCTGGGCTGCTGCAGGGGTTCTGCCAGACCAGGAAGGGAAGGATGGGGCAGCACAGGACCAGGACCATGCGCCCTCCATGTGGTTCCACAAAGGACAACTCCATCATACACCCGGTCATGCACTCAGCACAGGACCAGAGTTTGCTTAAACAGAAGCGAGCAGGGAAGAGCTCATGGCTGCACAGCAATCCCCCTCCCTCCAGCCATGCATCCAGGAGCTATCAGTCAGAACATCATTTCTGATCAGAAATGATCACTGCGAGAGATAATTGTGCCATCCGCATTTGCCCGTGTAATATAAAGGAGCCATATAATTAACTTGCTTAATTAGGAACTGTATATGACCCATAACTGGGAAAAAAAAAGAAAGCTCTCCTAGTAAAGTGGGTCACCATGCATTGTATAGCAGCATTGAAGCAGACCTCATTAAACTCCAATATATATTATATATAAAATCCCCTTCTCCTCTGACTTCAAGCCTCTCTTCGCCCTTCCATGTTTCCCTGATCTTCATCTTAAATGCCCTTCTTCAAAGGGCCATATCACCACCTGGCCAACACATAATCCCAAAGCAGGATCTCAGCTGAGCTTTATGATTCAGACCTCTACATCCACATGCACACGTTTATTTGTAACACAGACACAAGACTAACCCCAAACTTCAGCTCCTCAGAAGCAAACAAACAAAATGTTTAAAGAATTCCAACCTTTTGCTGGAGCTGAAATCAAACAGTCCCCCAGGGCTGCTCTCTGTAACCAGCAAGGAAGAGAACTGAAACTCATAAAACAATAAGTGAAAGCACAACAAATACAATTAAAACTCTGGCCATGCTCAGAGCGAGATCGCATTTACTGTCTCATAAAATGAGCCTTGTCCTGTCAAGGCAAACAAAAGGAAATCAATTTCTTAATTTTTATTGGCAGATGCAGGCATGGGGCCAAGGCAGTGCTTGCAGGGACCTGCTTGGAGCCAGGCTGCCATGGGCTCCAGCCATCCCCTGACCTCTTGTGAGGGGAAGAAGCTGCTTCTTCTCATCCCTTGGGATGTCCATCCCAATCATTGAGTTTTCCATCTTGGGGATTCATTCCTCTTCCTCTGAGATATCTAACCTGGGAAAGGCACAGCCTCTCCTTGCCCATACCAACTACCAGCATGGAGCATCATACCCAGCTCCACTGGTGGTGGAGATCCCAAGCCTTTCACCGTTTTCACATGCCTTTTTCTTTTATGAACCCCCTCCCCCTTCTTTCCTGGATTTATTAATGGAACGTAGACACAAATCCTATAACACTCACACTCAGGAATGGGTGCAAAGAAACCCCTCTGAACTGGCATCTCAGTAAAAAGAGCAGCACACATTGGCCAGTGGAGGATCCTGGATGTACCCGGATGATGGCTGAGTGGCTGTTGGGTAGCAAACCTACTGTGAGACATTATAAGGAGCCCACCTACAGCCTTGTCCCGGATTCTCAGCTTATCACATTCACATTTCCCCCTCAGCTTTTCCTCCTGACTTTGCCTCTTGGGGTTTTCCTACCAAACCTCCCAACTTCCACTTCAGGGGCACCTTGAACTCCAGCATGGGCTTTATAAGGAGGAAGCTGGGCAGCCACTGGGTAGAGGCCACAGCAGCACCCATTAATCTCTTGGCTCACTCATCCCTATCACAGACACACCGTAAAAATGATATAAGCATTTCATTCAAACACCACTGCAAAGGGAGTGGGGAAGAGCACAGGGCCAATTGATTTCCAGTATGTCTGTTCTTTACCTCCAGGTATAAATACAACAGCAAAATCAATCGGAATAACATCATATCAGCTCTCTAATCTCTTCTGTTTGCAAGATGCACTTTATATACTGCAGCGTTTCCTACAGCTTGTCTACAGGAGGGCTGAGCCCTTTCCCACCCCAAATCCTTACCCCCCTGGCTGAAAGGGAAATGTTCACTCTCTGGCATCCCTCACTGTTTGCTTGGGTTTGATGGGCATCCAGGAGCACTCAGACACACCACAGGGACACTAATATGAGGACACAGGTGAGGAAACAGCAGCATATGCTATCCCTGTACTCTTAGCACCCCATGGCTGTGTTTATAGCCCCATAGCATTCCTCCTTCTCACAGGCACCCAGCAGAGGAGCGAACCCACATAAGCACCCAGAGCTGCCTGCTCAGCGCTCAGCACACACATTTTCTTTCTGCATTTCCAATTTATTATCAGCCCAAGGCTTTTATCCTTCCTCCTGGCCCCCAGCCACTGCAGAGAGAGACTGTGACAAACTGATAAACATTTTCCCCAAGCCCTTGCTTGGGTGAATGTGCAAATGCAGCGTGAGGTTGGAGAAAGGGCTCCCGGCAAGGCATCAAGGGGTCATCTTCTGTAAACTCCAGTTCAACAGAGTTTCAGGACTCGGCACTGATGCTCTCTCCCTCCCATCTCAATCTTGGCTGAAAACTGCAAGATGGAGCAGAAAGCAGAGGTGGTTTGAGCTGCTCCTCAAACTTGTTCTGCAATTGTACCAAGCAAAGAATGTGCACAAGGTGTGTGTAAGACTGCGGCAACTGTGTTACCTTCAACACTATGGCCAACGTTGGGTGTAAGCCTTTGGGAAGTGCTACCTAACAGCTCTACATGGATCCAGCTCCTTCCTTAGCACAAGGGGCCATCAGCATTGCCATGGGGATGGGCTTACCACCAGCTCCACCACACCTCTTGACCACTGACCACGTGCACTATGTGTGCTGGGAAACACTAAAATATCAAGAGCTACTGAAGGCCTCAAAGGCAACAGCTGAAGCTGATCCTACCCAAAGGGTTTTCCTGACCATTGCCAAGACCGGCTCTAGTTAATAAATACTATGCAAGGAGAGAAGGCCCTATCAAGAAGCATGTGGGCATGCTCCTCATCAACCTCCTTGCTTGGGTCCCCCTCCCACTGCTCCCCTTTCTGTTGCCAGATCAGTCTTGGACTGTCTTGATCTACTTGGAAAGCTTAACCGCCATGAAAGCAAACCACTTGTCCTCTGGCTCTGATCTCTTACTGAGATTAGTGCCAATGGAAGTGTCGCTCTCAATTTCATAATGTTATTGGATGGACACAAAACTGGGCCAAGTCCCATATTCCTGACTGGCCATCAAAGTGGCGGGGATTATGGGTAAGGAGACAGGCGGCCCTGACAGGAAAGGCAAAGGCTCAGGATCAATTACCCTGACAAAGCTATCTCAGAGCCACATCGCTTCATGCTGACACCAGGGCCTTATCCCTGGAGCCCTGCAGAGGTTGATTTTCTCCAGCAGTAACCAGAGCCCCTGCTAGCCCAGGGAGCTGCACATCCCCTCTCCAAATATCCAATTTATGAGATTCCCGAGACACCGAGGGATTGTGCTGTCATTACAGGACATTAATTTCCAGCCCTCCCTTATTTTGGGTTTAATATTCTGTCAAGATAAAAAATCACACATTAAAAAATAAATAAAAGCCCCGCTCTGCATTGCTCAGAGGTTGCAAATGGAGGGAGTGCTCAAAATGCAAAGTACCTGGCACAATGCATGCTTTGTCTTTGCTTCGTGTTATTGTTTTTCTTATCCTGTCTGACCATGAAACTGGTCAGTACCGCCATCTGGTTCTCATGCAGCAATTAAAAGTGTTCTTAATTTTTCAGAAGAAGAAAGAAAAGAAAAAAAAGGTTTTGGTTGTTGGCTTTTGGTCAACTTTTGACCTTTTTTGTTTTTAAATGAAATTATTATGAAAACATCCAGTGTTTGATCCAGCTGTTGGCAGCCATGCCTGCGGCAGGGAGGTTGGGACCGGATGATCTTTGAGGTCCCCTCCAATCCAAGCCGTTCTATGATTCCATCGTTAAGCAGTTGAGGCTGCACATGGCAATGGAATGGGTTCACTTCCCATGGACACACTGATGGCTACTCCCTGCCAGCAAGTGAGCAACTCAAAGAGCAATTCTCTAGACCCAAATGTAAAGTCAGGCCCATGATATTTACTTTCAGGCCCACACAGGAATCCTTACATAGCCAATAATAATAATAAAAGCCAACCCCTGCGACCACGCTTTACCTTAGTTCATGTGTGAGAACAATGAACATTTAACAATCCTTCTTCTTTCAAAGCTCATCAGTTCACTTTTCCTTTCTTTCCCAGCCTCACGTTGATCCCCAGCAGTGATATCAGTCTCTCAGATTTATTCTATCCTAAGACAAATAGCGTGTTCCTTATAGAAGCAAAACGTATTTAACTTGTATAGCAGTTTATATCCTGAATCTGCTCCCGTAATATTATGAGACTCTTTTGGAATATAAAATCCATATCAGAAATATCCACAAACAAACATACAAATCCTTTTCCCTCCTACTGAGCAGTGGGAATGGACATGGGGCTGCAGTTTGGGAAGCCCTGGTGCTCCCCAGGCCCAGCAGCAACACTGGTGGTGCCGAGCTACCCTGTAAGCCCAGGGAACAGCATTTGCAAAGGAGAAAATCGCATTAAAAAATGAAAAATATATAGGTTTTGCAGGTTATCCAGAGCTTACTATAGACTTATGTGGTAGGGTTCAAGCTCTGGCTTGCCTAAAACCAATCACAGCATCCATGAACTGGTGCCTTCCTGCCAGATACCACCCCAAAATTTACATTCCTTGGTCATAAAGCTGGTGGCTTGCTTGAAAGTCACAGAGGTGGCCCCTAGAGACAGGCTCTGAAATGACAGTGTTCTGAGAGCTGGCAGCACATTTGCAGAGTATTGCCAGCTCAAGGTCTCTGCCTGCCCTTCTGGGACCAACATCAGGTTTGAAACGGCTCCTATAGGCAGGGAGTGGAAACCATAGCCACAGAATCATTAAGGTTGGAAAACAACGCTAAGATCATCTAGTCCCACCAAATAGGCAGGGGATAAAAGGCTGGGAGACAGGGAGAGGGGCACAAGGCAGCTCCCCACCTCAACAATTTGCCATAGTATTTATCCACCAGCCCAAACAATCCCTTTAATAAATCAGGGAACTATTCATTGAAATGGCTTCCTCCATCCCAAGGCTGCCAGTTAATCTGTAATTCAGATAGATCGGTCAGAAGGCAAGAGTCCAGCATATAAAATGATTAATTCCTCCAAGGCCTGGGGAAATTTCCCTTTATAAACAGCGTTGCACGCTCCCCTTCTCAATGCTAAGCCACAGTCACAGACGTGGCTACCATCAGAGGTCAGAAAGGAGCATCGCTTGCATCTCAATGCCAGCACTAGCAAATGCAGCACCTGTCAGAGCATTGCTAGGTGCTCTGCCCCAGACACTGCACCTCCCAGCACCTTCCTGCTCTGCCAACTCTCCAGTGCCCAACCAGAAACACTCTGCCTCTTTTAATGTAGTAAGAATGTAAAACATCAACTCAAACAAGCAGCCCGCTCTGCGGAAATGGAACATTTCCAGTCAGTGTCCAAGGAAGTTGGGTGTACCTCCCACACTAGAATCACCCCTGTTCCAACTCTGACCTCTATAGCATCAAACCAAGGCACTGGCACGAGAGATGCTGCGATACACCAGCCTAGATTTTACAGGTACCAGCAGCATCCACCAAAGAAAGGGAGTTTTAAAGGGAGAAGGGCCCCAAAGCTGCCACCAGAACACAGCTCCACATGCCAGCAGTGGCCATGGCTTGGGGCACAGTGAGAGAAACACTCGGAGGAGGCCTCTGGCTAGAAGATACTAGGGAAGAAGCCATGCAGATGGAGCAGCTTCAGAAAAGGAACGAAGGTGGGAGTTAACCAGATGGACACGCTGCCGCGGGCAGTGAGAGAACAGGGACAAGTCATACATAGCTCCACGTGAGACCAGAGGCACCCAGACATGCTGCCAGCCCCGGAGGCTGCAGAATATAAACAAACAGCCAGAAGAGAGGCATGAGGAAGAGGAAGACTCTACTGAAAAGGACTCAGGAAAGGATGCAAGAGATTGGGCATCAAAACAGTCACCCAGCACGAGGCTGGCACCGGCAATAGCTTGACAATATGGAAGGATATTAAAGCAGGCTTTCCAGAGCTGTGGTTTTAACTCTGCTGATTTTTACAATCTCAGTTGCCAGCGTTTAAAGTGTAAGAGGAGAGCCATCACCAGCCAAATCCTGAACATAATTCACATCCTACCCCAGCATCCTGCAGGGAGGCGGGAGGGAAGCTGCCTTGTGTTAGTCTGCAATCCATGAGGGCAGAGCATGGCATTTACCAACACAGCTAAGTGCTGTTCCCCTGCCCCACACCTCGTGCCCCAAAACACACCCCTTGCTTGAGGGCTCTGTAGCTCTGAACGAGAAAAATGACAAAGCATCCAGGCTAGGAAGCCAGACCTGGAGATGAGTGAAGCTCATGCAGCTCCTCCATCTGCACCGTTGAGGGTGTAGGAAGGAGCAAGTTGGATAAACAGCATTCTCGCCCACTGTGTTGTGAGCAGGGAAAAAAATAAAATAAAATAAAATAAAATAAAATAAAATAAAATAAAATAAAATAAAATAAAATAAAATAAAATAAAATAAAATAAAATAAAATAAAATAAAATAAAATAAAATAAGAGTTTGAACAATAATGGTAGCTTTCTAGCAGGGATCAGCCCATGTTCCATTGACATCAGCTCATTGTCCAGAGAAGCTGTGGGTGCCCCATTCCCGGAGGGATTCCTGGCTCAAAGCTCGGCTGGATGGGGCCCTGGGGAGCCTGGTGGGAGCAACTAGCCCATGGCAGGGTGTTGGAGCTCAATGACCATTAAGGGCTCTTCCAACCCAAGCCATTCTATGATTTTATGACTCCACGTCAACTGAGCTCCAGGCCAGGCACAGCTAGCACACAGCCCACCTCAGCCTGCCAGAGCATTCCAGAGCAGACCCTGCCAAATCCATGTTCAGTCACCCAGAGAGCACCACTGAGCTGGCAGCACCCTGCAGAGCATGGATGGAGAGTGCAGACAGTGCAAGCATGCAACTGAAGGGCAGCATGAGACGAGGACAGCAGGGAAGGGAGGTGGTGGAAGCACCCGGACCCCAACCAAGTGGCCTTCTAGAAGTAATGATCAAGTCTGCGCAAAATTAGTGGAACAGAGCCACTTTTCATCCTACCTCTCAAAGAAATCGTCGCTGCTGCTATGCAGACAAAATTATGTCTCCAGAGCCTTTTAGCTACAGCTCTTTAGGGCTGAGTGGGCTGATAGAAATCTATTCACAGGGCTGACAGCACGTGGCTGGATAGGGACACTGCCACTGACTCAGTGGCTGGGAAGGATATCACAGAGGAAGACTGGCTTAGGGGGAAACCACAGGCAATGCCTATGCAGCATTTTCTGGGAGACCCCTTGACAGCACGCCTACAACTTCCATTTAAAGAAAAACAAAATAATTATGAACAGGAACACTCTGTTTTCCTTTAATTTCGCGCTCCCCACATGGATGGATGGTTGAAAAAGCATGCAGGCAGCAGCAAAGCATTGCAGAGCAGCATAAGGCTGTCTCGTCCTCAACACCCACACCCTCCAGGTAGCCCTAAACAATGCCAAGACACACACACTGGGCAAATGAGAGCACAGGAACACAGCTTGGCCATCACTTCCCCAGCCAACTTGCCAAATCCATGGCCGGAGTATAGGGATGCAGGAAGCTCCTACTGTGGGGTCCTTGAACTGCATCACAGAGCCCTCTCCAAGCTTGGCACAGCCGGCTGGGGGCTGCTGTGTCATATCTGCCATCTGTTTGCTTGCTTTTCCATCCCCTGCTCTTCCTGGCTTTGCTCAGAGACTCCTACCTGCTTTCCGAGAGCTTTGCTGGGTCTCAGTAAACAAACCACAGGCAGGGATGGGATGGGGAGGGCGAAGGCAGGGGAGGGAGAAAGAGGGGAGAGAATCAAAATTTAATTAAAGATACTTTTGCTCCAGGGCCTCTGAAAATTACAAACTCATAAATCTCTTAGTAAATGCCCTGAGCGGTTGCTATGCCAGGCCGCCTACCGGTCCCACCAGGAGGGCCATAAAGTGTGAGCACTCGTCTCACCGACTCCCTCCGTTTCTGCCCTGCAACATCAGGCAACCTTGAGCAGCCTGTCAAGCCCATAACAAGTGTTTTTGCAACCAGAAGCCATCAATCTGCTGCCCTGTTAGCAGCAGAGTGCAGAGAGAAGTTCCTTTCACTTGCAGCCATGGTAGAACAAGAGGTGGGAAAAGGGTGGGATGTGGGGCCGGGCTGGCCCAGGCTTTGAGCAGCCTTGCAGGGTGGTAATCTAAAGATCACTTCCAACTCAAATAACTCTGTGATTCTATGATCACTCGTAGCAAGGTGGACTAGAAGACCCCCAAGCCAAAAGCATACTTTCTAATGAGGATGGCCAACCAGACAGCATAAATCAAGACATGGATTCAGAAGGATTTCTGCTAGCGAGTGCCACTCTCAGGGCACTATATACAAAATCCCATCTCGTAATAGCACCCTAAATAATCAGCATGGTATTTTCATCTATGGCGGAGTCAGATCTTCACCAGAAGACACATGAGTGCTGTCCAGCCCCATGCACTTCTCACAAGGGTGCTGCATAAAGAGAGCATCTGCCGCCTAGCAGCAGCCAGAACAAACTGCTTCACCATGTTCCTCATTGGGCACATTGGGAACAGTCGGAGCGTCCAGCACGCGGGGGTGTTGCACAGCTCTGCTATATTTAAACAGAGCTCTCAGTGCAGTCTCTGGTAGTCCTACAAATCAATGCACATTCACCAGTAGCCTGGGAAGGAAAAAAATGGGGGTTCCACTGCCCTGGAAGTGCCTAATAACTGTAGATAAGTGGCACTGAGGGACATGGTCAGTGGACTTGGTGAGGGTGGCTCAGCAGTTGGACTAGTGATTCTACGATACACCCATCCAGTAACAACTATTTCCTGTAACACTGAGTCAAGTGGGACAGGCCAGCGTTGCCTGTATGACAAAGCCAAGGCACATAAAGTAGAAGTCATCTGTCAGAAAGGAGAAGATAGAACTTCTGAAGAAGCATCGCCCACACCAGCCTTTGCTGTTTCTAAAACCAAGCTGAACGCCCGAGTCTTTCTAGGAATTGACAAAAATCCCACAACCCTCAGCCTCTCCGTAGTTTAGATAACTACTGCGAATCTGTTTCAGGTCATGAATAGAAGCATAAGAGCTGAAAACTCAGGCAGGAGTATCTGTAACAGGAAAGCTTTGGGAGCCCAGCCAGTTTTCCAGACTATCCCTGCCAAATTCTCCAAAGCATATTTTGAAACATTCAGGATGATTTTAGACTATTTGAATCAACTTCTGAACACCCTAAAAGGGAGGGTGTCAACAGTCCACTCTGAGACTTTGTTTTGCATTTCTACACCATCTGCTAAAGCACAAAACCCTGCTAGGCAGAGGCGGTGGCACAGAGGATGCTGCACTTTCCAATGGGGACACAAGGAATGGAGGGTGTAGGCAGTCCCAGCTTCCCTGATCCTGCTGGACAAGAAATGCACAGGAGCAGAGCTGGAGAGAGCTCCAACACTGTTTGGGTTTTTTAATAAATGGGCGTGCATGGCTTTACTGAGTTTTCTCTTCCAAATTGGCAATGTGATGCTTGGAAAGCTGCAAAGAATGGGGACCAGAAATCAGCCTTCTCAAGGAAAAATAGCAACTCCCCATGCAAATGAGTGCTCTGGCAGAGGCACTGTGAAGGGACAAAGAGTTTAGAGAGGGAATGGAGCAATATAATGACTGTATGTATTCTCCAAGAGCAACTGATGCCACCCACTCCTCTGTACCAGATTTCACCTGCCAACCAACACAGGTATCAGTATCTAAGTACTTATCTATGGCACTTATTTACCTAAGCAGCATGTCTTCTTGTTCCACTTATCTTTACAAAGATGCCATTTTTTTCCTTCACTTTAAAGCAAAGGTTCTTCTTATTTTCCCCCAGTTCCAAATTGGAGCAGTTCCCAGGGCAGATGGGTCCTTCCTTTCACACCTTTGCTGTAATTCAGGAAGGATCTGGTGGAGGTGATGAGGTGGGATGGAGATGCAATGTATGCCCAAAGGTCAGCAGCAGCTGGCAAGGGTGGGCAGGAGGATATGTCCCTGTGCTCATGAGGACATCAGTGACAGCAGACACACAGGGAGGGTGCAGGCTTAGAAGAGTAGAATATGCTGCCAGAGGGTGTTTCTTTTCTGGTGTAAACCAGGATGGCAGCTGACCCAGCTTTCTCCTTCTACCTGCCTGGTCACATCTCTCTCCTTCCACAGCTCTCTATGCATGCAGAAGTGCACAGACCCAGAACTGCTCCGCTCCCTCCCACACGTTAATAACTTTGCTGGGGTTGATGTCCCCCAGTACCTCCAGGTTGCACCCCTGATTCCTCCTACAGGCACATCCACAGCTTGTACCCTTGCTCCCTTATCCAGCTGCAAGGTCAGCAGGAAACCAATCCCCTCACTAATATGGGTTCTGAGCACCCTCAGACCCCATAGACAAGAAAGGTAGTTCTCAGCTCCATGTCCCACATACTCCTTCACTTCTGGCATCTGCCTCCTGCTTTATCCTTGAGTTTTCTCCCCTGGAGAATGAAAAATGCAAACAACTTATAAATTATCAATCCTTCCTGATTGATTTCTTTTTTTTTTTTTCCCTGAGAAAAGCACATAAAACAATCGCACAACAGAGAAGAAGAATTTAGTGTTTTAGATGATGCTGCTGAGACAGCTCTCTGCAGGCAGAGCTCTAAGCTGCCCAGACTCATCTTTTTGCCCTTCAGAAACACACGGAGGGGTGGACCCAAAGCTGAGCCCCAGCCTGGGAGCTTACACTACAGCAAGTTCATACATAAGAGACTACAGTTCCCCTGACAAGTTGCATCACAAGGTAAGCCATGCTGTTAGCAGCAGGTAGATGAACATCAGTCTGCCACTACAACTTGCTGACGTGCGTGGTTCATACAGCTGCAGCCCTTCCATTCACTGCCTACAAGCTGGCAGTTTTGAGCTATTGTCTACCCATGAACTCCTAAGAAAATAAGTTCTGCCAAGCATTAGCATCTCTGCAGGCATCAGAGGGTGCCATGATGCAAACTTTCAGAGTCTATGCTGGAAATGACAGCCTTTCTCCAAAAAATTAGTTAAAACATCACACCACTGTGTCTTAGCAGGCTGCACATTTCACTGCTCAGCAGTGTGAGTCTACAGATGATGCCCTACAATGCTTAATTGTCACACATGCAGCTTTCAGTTTCTGTTATGGAATCAGTACGACAATATAGCTACAAAGATCTTTACCTGAGCAAACATCGTCTCATTTGAAAGCAATGATTTAGAAGGGATGAAGAAGAGGCAGCCCAAACGTACCAAAGTCTTTACATATAAAAAAGCATAAATAAAGGAGCCCTAAAGGAGCTCGAGGTCCCTGGTGCACATTCTGCTCATAAACCGTCCCCCTTCGCAAGCCTCTCTCAAGTATCTCACCAACGTCTGAGGGTACCGCAGTTTTATTATTACTATTTTAGATACAAGCACTTTTTCCCATCTTTCCTATTTTGTCATCTCTGGCAACAAGAGCCCACTGTGCTAAGCAGACATCTGAGGCCAGTAGCTGGGCTCGGGATGAAGGAGGGCATTATTCAGTTTGCAGCAATGAAGCTCGTGCATGCGCCTGTCTCAGCATCAGATTTCAAGTCGCCTGAGGTTTTTGTTTGCTTGGGTTTAATCTTGAAGAAAAGAACATTTTCCACACTCTCTAAACCTGGCTGACTTCTCCTCCTGACTTTTCTAGAGCGGTCTGGTTTTTGACCATACAGCAAATACATATATGTTCTTTAGAAACAAAGAAAGACAGGAAAGGGGTTGGTGGCTTACGTGTCGCCAATGATATTGCTTCCACCTCCTTCATGCTCTAAGTCATCTTTACAGAGCTGAAGCGGCCCAACAGGGAGGGGTGCTGGTTGCTCCAATGTAATATGGTACATAAAGGACCACGTGTTCACCCCCTGGTCACCTTAGAAAATGAGAAATTTCCTTGGGCACTAAAGCATCTTTTCTAGGGGTTTGGCAGCAATGCCTCTTTAAAACTACAGCTTCATCCAGCATAATTGGTGTGCATATCTGGATCGTGTGCAGGAGGGCTGGAAATCCATCTATCCTTTTCTGACTGTTATTTCCCCCTCTCCCCCAGAATTACCACCTTCCTTGCAAATCTGCCTTTCATCTCCCTCTTGCTCCTATTTCCAGGCTGCGTAGGAAACAAAAAGAAGCGTGCCAGCGCTGCTCCACCAAGCTGTATTCCAACAGCTTCTGCTGAGATTTTCAGGACACAGTCAGAATACCCAAATTTTTCCTTTTTCCCCTTTGCAAAAGTCACCTGATCCAAATGACACCATCCAGTCAAATCACTGGGGAACTCCCCCTATTAGGTGTCCTCCTGCACGCTTCCAGCTTGCTGTGATTTAGGACATGCTCCCTCCAAAACATCCTGAAGCTCAGCTAACAGGACAAGGTGGAATGGCCTTAAGTTGGACCAAGGGAGGCTCAGATTGGATATTATGAGAAAATTATTCTCAGAAAGAGCAGTGCTGCAGTAGCACAGCCGCCCAGGGAGGTGGCGGAGTCACCATCCCTAGAGGTGCTCAAGAATCATAGGGATGTGGCACTGAGGGATACGTGAGCATAGTGGGGATGGGTAGGGTTTGGACTAGGAGATCTTAGTGGTGTTCTAATGATTCTAAGCTCCCGGGGCTGGAGTGAGCCACAGGACGAGGTGAAGAAACAAGACCCTCTGTTACCCTGTGGGAATGTCAGAGGGATGGTGCTTCAGTCCCAGGAGGATCCCATCCCTTCCTCACCTGACCCTGCAATCACCTCATGATTTCAGAAACACCCAAAACAGACCATTAATCCTTTCCTGCAATTCAGGAGCTGGGCTATTGGGCCAAGGAGAACTCCAAGCTATTCTGTCAGAATTATTCATGCCCAAGCCAAAGCAGCAGAGCACAGCTCTGATTTGTCGCACACCACCTAAAAAAGCTCACACAGCCAAAAGGGAATATTTTTTAGAGGCAGTGACATCAGAGAAAAAACAAACACTGGCCCAAGCGACTTCACAGCCAGAGCTTACCAGCTGCAGCCTGCCCAAGCCAGTGTGTGTTATACCTCAGTAATCCATCAGGGTTGTGCTGAATGCCATGTATACAAGAATAACATATTCTCTGTGTACAGTTCAATCTCCTTTATCAGCCAGAGCAGCGTGTTTCCAGCAGGGACAATGCAAAGCAGCAGATCTAAGGGCTGATTTGGGTATCATGACCGTAGGCAGGGCAGAGGGGTAGAGCTGCACAAGGCTATTGCAGCAAAGCCTGCAGGCTGGGAATGATGCGTGATCCAAAAGCTCTGCTTGTGCTGTCAGTCAACACAGCAATAAAGCATTGCCCATACCTGTACCTGCATACCATCTCTGTTTCTTAAATTTCCTTGGCACTTCAGCCGAATCCATTAGTTTAGGTCACGTTTACAGATGAGACACTGCTCAGCCACTAAACAAAAATAAACCCATAAGGCACATCGACTTTCGCTCCTGGGTGTAAAACGCTCTCCCTATCCATTTCAGCTGAGCTCACAAGGAACATAAATGGAATGACTTGAGTTGGAAGGGATCTCAAAGATCATCCAGTTCCAAACCAACTGCTAGGTTGGCAGCTCACTAGGACTTAACTACAAGGCTACAGCCTTATATCCATCCACAAAAACAATGGCCAAAATTTGCCGCTGCTCAGTTTCCCAGGGGTACACGTTGCTCTATAGCATACAGGAAAGATAGGGGAAAGCCCCTCACTCCTGCACAGCAATTCATTTGGCTGCACTTCCCTCCTTACTGTATGTTTTTTCACTTACTCTTTTATAAAAGCACCCAGCGGCCTTTGGGAACAGATGCTCAGGAATTTAAGAAAAACAAAAGGAAATTAAAGACCCCACTGGGATCAGCACTGCTGCTGGCTGCCCCCACACCACTGGGACCTGTCCCATAGCACCAGACACTGCGTGTCCTCATGCCTGGCCCAACCCGCAGTGCTACCAGCCAGCAATGGGCTCTTGCACACATCAAAAGCTGTTTTATGAGCTCAGATGGTTGCTTTAATGAAGTCGTGAAAAGAAAAGACTCCTCTAATGCTACTGAAACGCAACTAAACACAGCTCCCTCCTCCTGCCCGCTCTGCAAAGCGCTGGGATATCGTTGCTAATTATCAGGCTCAACAAGTGACTTCATGCCATTTGCTACAGACACACTAGAAAAGCAGCAGAGGGAGGATGCCTGGGCACAAGGAGCAAAGGGGATGGGGTATCCCCGCATGCAGGGTGCTGCAGTACAGCCCCATGAGTGCTGCTCCTGGTGCGGTGATGATGTGCTTGCGTTTCACCATGTTTGCTTTTCTTTTTTTTTTCCCCTTTCCTGATGTTTACTTCAAGCATTGCACTCTGTAGGCTTATAAAGAGGATTAAGTGGTGAGGAGGTCTGACGGAGTTAGGAGGAATTAATCAGGCAGTAATCAGAAAGGAAATTAATCTGAAGAGTTAATTAATCAGCCAAGGCGGAGAGACTGCAGCCAGTCCCTACCAGGCCTTCCAGGTTGCTATTGCATGCATGGGCACGACAGCAGGGGTAGGGGGAAAACACAGACACCCCTTTACAAAGGAGAGAGCAGCTGCACAGTGAATTAATGAGATTCCGTTCCATCCCATCTAACAGGAACCTCAATGAGGACATCTCCATTCACCACCTCAGGGTGCTCAACCCCAACCACAGCACAGCCCAAAACTTCCCAGGCTCCCAAGCACTCAGTTCAGAGCCCTCTCCCTGCTCCTCTTAGCTCTTACCTTTAGAAGAAGGATGTCGATATGCAGCCCACAAGTGTCTGGTTGCTTGATCCCACTCACCCCACGTTGCCCTTCCATCATCCTATGTAATCTTCTTGCTTCCCCATTATCTGAGTCTTAAATACGCCCCAATTGGGATCAATTCCCCTTCACTCTTGTCCAGGTGTGTTTTACCTATTTAGCTTTTTCTTAATCTTTCCTCACAGTTCATTCCCAACAGAACTGTAATCATTTGAGTTGCTCCTCTCTGGATTCCTTCCAAGAGGCAGCAGGTAGAATGTTGTGCAGATCTGCTCTTGCCCCTCCTGGGCTGCGTTTTGACTAATGCATATTTCCCCTGGGATGAGACATACTCCACACAGGCTGCTCGATCTAAGATGCCCAAATCTCATTACAGCCTCAAATGGATGAGAGGGGGGGGAAAAAGGGGCTCCACAATTCACAGAGGCTGCAACTTTATTCACACAATGCATCTTTGAACTACAGAAACCTAGGCCAGTTTGTGAAGACATCCAAAAATCTCATTAACTTCGCCATTATTATTATTATCAGACTCTTTTTATGCGCAGAGCAGACATTTTAATTGCTTGGATGCCGAGAGCAGCTTCTATTGTGCGCTTGTTTTTCTTTTCCCCAACTGCAAGCCTTAAATTGTGCCAGGGGAGGTTCAGGTTGGATATTAGGAGGAATTTCTACTCAGAAAGAGTGGTGAGGTATTGGAACAGGCTGCCTGTCACCTGTGTGGGAACAAGCAGTAGCTCACAAGCAATGCTCTCCATCAGCTGAAGGCCCCATAAAGCATCCAGAGCAGCCTGAAAGGTAACCATACCCACTCCAACACCTAGTTCACTCTTTCAGCTACAACAGCCACGCAAGATGTTGCATCCATTGTCACACCATTCCCCTATCACCAGTATTAATTCCAAGGGAGGCAGGAAGGGCACCCTTCTCTCCCTGAGCATACATCATGCTCACATAGAAAGCTCCACCAAAGCCCAAGGCTATGAACTTCTGCCTTTTTCCTCTTGGTACAGAAAGGCTATTTTCACACATTCTCTAGAAGAAACAGTAACCTAAAAACACACACCAAAAAAATGAAAATATAACTATATAACTACTGCTCTTTGATGAAACAGAGCTAAACTCCGCAGAGCCAAGAAGAAACACAGAACAACACACTTATCTGGATATCCTGACCCAGAGAAGCATCCCTCCCTATCCCTCCCTGCTCTTCTCCCACCACCCATTTCCTACTTGACAGTAAACTGCTGGATCCATTTCACTGTACCTGACTTTTGTGACCGTTGTAAAAGAAGGATGTGAATAATTAGACCGGCACCACTGCAGTCTCAACACCAATAGACACCAAAAACTGGTTCTGATCTGGAAAGCTCTCATCCAGCCCTGGGATGCCTCAGCAACTGATGCATCTCAGCACGGTACCCAACAGCCAACATAAAAGAGATGCTACTCTTCTCCGTGCTAGTAATGCCACAAAGAGGGCAAGTCAGCAGGCAGGAGCTCCTTGCTTTGAAATCTGCCTCCAACAGAGTTTAAGGATGGTGAATTTGGTCCCTGAAGGGCTTGTCACTCTGCTCTGCCTTATGGGGTGCTGTGCTTCTTATTCAAGTAGCAGTTCAAAGGAGAAGATCTGAACCTCTTGCACTGCTACCCTGCGTGCTGCAGGAGGGTCCCACGGCATCACCTGCCAGGCTGCCCCATGTCCCTGATAAGACACACCAAGATAAGCTGAAAGAACAAACACCATGCACATAGATGAGGGCTTGGGACATAAATATCCACAAACAAATGCACACCTCTCAGCTGACGCTATCAAATGCATTAGTCCCCAAATCCCTGAGGAGCAGCAGCTCATCTTCAAGGTCATATTAGTGTGGAAGAAATGCAATCCCATTACCCAGGCTCCCTTCTCTCTCTCTCTTAGTATCTCTGTTGATGCTTGCTCTCTTAATTTTCAACGCCAGCCATGTATCTCGTGGCCCAGCCTGGGACCGCTTTGCTCAAGTGGCAGTAAACACGTAACTTAATTCACTCATTCTCCAGCAAAGAGAAAAAGCTTTTCCCGCATGGAATACAGCAGCTCAGCCGCATGATGATCAACGCTGAGCACTGGAAGCTGCTGGAACTAACTCGGGTTTGGGGAACGAGCAGAGCACACAGGGCTGGGAGTGGAAAATCCGTGCACGGTGCACATGTCAGGACTGAAATATCCCAGTGGCATGGAACAGGGAGAGCTGTGAACAGCACGCTTTGCTGTGCTGGAGGTAGCTCAGAGTTTGTGCTAAAGGTGTTTAATTCCCTAGGAGTGTGATGGGGTCATGGAGAGGAACGCTGGGCTGTGAGCTCAGCACTGAGTGCTTAGGCAATGGGAGGGCAAAGAGCCCAAGGAACCTTGAAATAGAAGAAGGGTGAGGACCGTACCACTGCAGCCCTCTCCATGTGTTGGGGCAGAGGAGACTTTGCAGAACTGCCCCTGAAGTCACAGCATAAGGACTTCTTGGAACTGTGGCTCTCCTTCTCTGGTCCAAGCAGAACCACTGCCATGTCCAACATCATCCCCCTCCTCTCTCCAAAAACTCTAACAACTCAAAATCTGCCTGAAGTTCAGGCCATTACTCTTGTCTGTTCAGCTGCTGCAAACATCTCTAATCTTCCTTGCGCTGCCTGCAGAAGGCTGTGATAATGTACCCTCCTTCGCAGCTCATCTTTTCTAGCTGACATGATAATAAAAAGTTTAATATTAACAAGCTCCAACAAAGAGCACAGCGACGGAACATGGGAAGCACCTCTCATCAGCAGATACCAGAGAGATCTGCCAGAAACATATACCTCGAAAGATGCTCAGCATACACTTAAATGTCTCCCAAAATCTGTGTCTGCTGATTCTTGGCAAGCCAGAGCTGAACGAACAGCTCGAGGACAACCAGCATGCACTGCTATCCTGAGGAAGGCTCCTGGGAAAGCATTTCAGGATGATTTTACACTGTACGCTACACCCTGCATAAGGAGCTTTCACATCTAAAAATACGGCCTTGTGATTTTAACAGCCCATAAGTTGTCAGTAAGACTGAATGGACCCTGACCCATCATCTGCATGACTTGGATGATGGCCCCACCAGGGAGGCTTTGTCTGTTCTCAATGACAGAATGGCTTAGGTTGGAAGAAACCTTAAATAAAGCCCATCCAGTCCCATGGGCTGAGTACCCCCACCAGCCCAGGCTGGCCAGTGCCCCATTCAACCTGGCCTTGAGCACCTCTAGGGATGGGGCACCCACAACTCTGGGCAGCCCACATCAGATCTTCACCACCCTCAGACTAAAGAATTTTTTCTTAACATCTAACCTAAATCTCCCCCTTTTAATTTAAAGCCATTCCCCCTTTTTCTATCACTATTAGACACTGTAAAAAGCCATTCCTCCCCACCCCCATTTATAAGTTCCTTTCAAGTACTGGCAGGAATCTCCACATTTTTTTCCTCCATCCTTTTTTCTTTGCATAGAGATCCTACAAAGTTGCTCACCCTGACTTAATGTGAACAGAGTCCTTTTACTGTCATTAATACTTAGTTAGTATCCTCCCTTACTCCCACTGTGTATACACCAGACATTAAACCCGGGATTGCCAAAGGATGTTACAGGAATTTCAGTAGGATTTGTCGATTCCCCTTGATACTTTTTTTTCTAGGCATGGAAGTTTAAAGCTCTGATGTCCTTCTCAACAGGTAACCACGAATAAAATGATCCACCAGCTGCTAACACAGCTAAGCTCAGCCCATGGGGCAAGAGGAGCCCCACATGCATTCCTCTGAGCTGTTGGGAGCTGCTGTTCCACACTGATGAGTGGCATCACTGAAGCCTTACTCCTCCAGCAGCTCTTATATGGCATCCACCCACCTCACGTTTCCCACATCCATGGCACAAGAAGCAGCACAACCACAGCAAAAGCATCATCTGTGCATCCATGATATGCCCCAGAAACAGGGATAAGCTACCTCAGCCAGATGAGGAATGCTCACTTTGTTATCCTCTAGGAGCCAATATTTACTAGCAACATTTCCCCCAGCCCACAGCTTCCAGGAGATTACACCTTAATATCCTGAAGACTTTCTTTGGCACCACGCCGTGCTGACCCCCTGCGCCTTGACAGCTGCAGCAGCAGGCACAGACAACAGCCCGCAGTGCTGCTGCTCACACAGAACAACAGAAAGCTGCATTTCTCTGTTCCAAACTTCAGTCCTGCAGTGCTTCAGGATACCTCTCTGCTGAACCTGCTCCGAGCCCACCAGACACAGGAGGTTAATAACTCAAACCTGCCACACGGTTCCCCTGCTACAGCAGTATGACCATAGGGTGACCTTTGGCTGCTGAGAGGTTTGTGTGTTTTGCTTTGGTTTCTCTGCTACCTGATCGAGTTGGTTGTAGCTTGTCAATAATTTAAGCTGACAGAGCTGAGCTGGACTCCATGTCAACCAATCTTTGTCTAGGCAGCATCCTTCAGAACCAAGCATTTTGACCTGCTAAGCTTGAGAGCCTTAAGGACTGCAACATGTGTTGGTAGAGCCACATCTATGGGTCACAGCTGCTGTCCTCATGAGACAAACAGAAGAAATTAAGGTTAAAATGCCAGCTCTCCATCTCCCACAGCACCAACCAAAATGGAAGAACATCTCTACTCCTCTTCCATCTGATCTTACAGACTCACAGACCCAGTGCTGGCCACTCTCTTTCTCCAATATTCAGGAAATGCCAACATGTTTTGGCAACAGTTAGTGAAAATTCCAACCTTTATCCTTAAGGAGCCTTCCCTATGGCAAATCTCACTCCGGTCATCCCTAGTTCAGCATGGGTGCACACCACTGTCTGCTCACAGTTACACCAGCTTCATCCTGCTGTTGTTCCCCGAGCACAAAGAGTTACAATGCATTTATGTCTTCAAAAAAACACTTGAAAATGGCTCCTGAGTAATGGCCCCAGGTACTCAGCCACAACTAAAGACATTGCCACTGCAAATGTTAATAGAGCTATAAGTTATTACAAATTGGAACAAAATGTCTCTGAGAAATGGGTTAAAATCTCAGGGTAGACCTCGGTGCAGGGGAAACATATAGATCCTGTGACTGGCTGGCAAGCAGGATTTGTCCTCGAGGCACAGTGTCAGGCAGCACATGGCCTCTGCCTGCCTGTAGCCAGGGATCAAAGCCCGGCATTAAAACAGCTGCAGCTCTGCAGGTCAGCAGAGAAAGGAGGACTTTAAACTACAGGAACCTCCTGCAAAACAGAGAGCTCACCCAGCTTTCCACAGACCACGTGGGAGAAGGTACATAAGCATCAGTTCTAGTCTCACCCAAGTACTGCAAAATAATGAAGAAAAGCATAAATTCATAGACCCAATGGCACGTGTCGGTAGACACTCAAGTGACAAACTCAACTGTGAAAAACAGGTCCTTTTCTGCAGCATCCCTACACCAAATGCAGGCTTGAGGCTCCCTTTTGGGATGCACTGAAGAGGAAATTAGTATTAAGGCGTGATTTGATCATAGTGACTTCAGCAGAAGTTACATCGATGCCTTTCCCGATACGTATCGAGAAGAAGGAAGATGCCCTCCTTCACCCTTCCAACATCAGTTTAATATGCCAGGGTGGAATACACTTGCTCTGCTGATGAGGGGTTCTGGCACATGCTGACATCCCATTAACTCCAATATCACGTTAACAGACAGCAGCAGCCAAGAAGCGTTACTTGAAATCTTTAAACAGAGAGAATAAACCCAAATCACTTCTAAACACACCAGTAGCATAATAAACTCGGTTAGAAAAAGGAAAACATAGCGAAGACCATATGTTTTTTCTATTTAAAACTAAATGACAGCATATAAAAGGGGGGGGTGGAAATCTAAAATCCAGCTGTCCTGCAGCAGGGAGAAAAGGATTTCTGCAGACATCCACGTCTAATTTCAATTTCTATCGTGACACTTCAGATGAAGGGAGGCTGAGAACAAACAGGAGATAGAAGAATTAAAGCTTTGAGAACACTGCAAGGGAAAATGAAATCGCGGTCAAAGCAAAGTCCTGCTGGAATAGTCAGCAATGCTTCCTTTCCCCGGTCCCACAGCCAGGGGGACAAACCTGCAGGGCTTGTAGCAGGATACTCAGCTAAAGCACTCAGCAGCCCAAAAGGCATAAAGCATTATTACCAGATGTCGCTACCAATTTAATTCTGAGCAGACAGACTCACGGAGAAGGCAAGCATACTGTAAATCAGGTAAGGATGTTTCCCTCTCCATACATGCATATGCACACAACTCGCGTTGCTTCTCATGGCTGCTGTGAGGAAGAAATTAATAAGCCCAACTTCGAAATTTATAGTAAAACATCCGAGGAAATATTAGGAAGAAAATTTAAGAGCCCAAACGATAGCAGGATTGAGAGGATGAAGCAGTTGGTCCATAAAAACAAATCATGCTGAACTACGTGCGATGCCTTATTTTCTCCTGATTGAACTACAGAATTAGTCAATGAAGGCTGCAATATATCCAGGCTTTGTAAAATATTTGATAGTGTCTCAGAATAAAAAAAAACTTACCTGAAAAATTAATTTAAATTGGCTTGGTTATGAGCTCTGCATACACTGGTGTTAACATTAATGGTAGGTTTTATTTATGTGGCTTTCTCTGCTGGTGCCAGTCTGGGGGCTTCTAAATCCTTCCCATGCAGAGTAGGATGGGTACGCATAGGTGAGCACAGAGTGAGGGGTTGCAAAGACAGGGCGTGGATGCAGCAAAACTCAGGCTGGGGATATTCACCACCAGGACTGGTGTTACTTCAGGTTTTAGATAACAACAGCAGTACTTAACCAGAAACGAACTCCTTGAAAGGGAGACACTCAGGGGAGACCATATTGTACCCTACAACTACCCGAATTGAGGTTGTAGTGAGGTAGAAGTCAGCCTCTGCTCCCACGTAACAGCAATAGGATGAGAGGGAATGACCTCAAGTTGTGTCATGGGAGGCTCAGGGAGATGGTGGGGTCACCATCCTTGGAGGTGCTCAAGAACTGTGTGGATGTGGCACTGAGGGATGCTGTCAGTGGGCATGGTGGAGGTGGGCTGGGATTGAACTGCATGACCTTATTGGTCTTTTCCAACCCGAACAATCCCATGAAACAGCTAAGCAGTTCATACGTGTCATTTTAGGGGGCAGGCCAGAAGATATATTTATTCCTCAATGGAACTATTGGTGGAGACAGCACATTACAGAATGAGGATTCCTTCTCACCTGCTCTGCTGCTTGCTCACCAGCCAAAGCAGGACCAAGGGCACAAACATCACATGGGCAGATGTCCTGTCTGTTGGCAGAGGTTTGGAACTGGATGGGCTTTAAGACCCCTTCCAACTTAAGTTCTCTGTGATCCCTGCTTTGGTTCTGAGGACCCAACTCTGAGGGCTTCTGTGTGCATCAGCACCACTATCACAAGGGCATCTCACCTGCATAACAGTGATGCTCACACCAAGCCACCCCTCCTGGGTCTCATCCATAGCATCCTTGGTGAGGGGTGCAGAGTGACACAAGCCCATACAGCAGCACCTGCATCCCCTCCTTGGAGCCCCCATTACCCTGCCCTGCTGCAGCCTCCTGCTCACACAAGGAAAGAAACTACTAAAACTCCAAATGAAAAAAAGCCAGAGAAATCGATTAAGGAAACTAAATATTGATCCTAAGCTATTGTTGCCTCGAAACGATGGGGGTTTACTTTCTGTTTTTGTACTATCCGACATTTCTCCTTTATGAAAAAAGTCATAGCTTAATAGAGGTAAGAGACACACTAATTATTACACCCCTCATCAATCAGAAAGACCACATCGCTATTAGGAACACTGGGGAAGAAGAAATGCCTTCCTTATTGGCACACAGCGCGCAACTGATGATTGCAGGAAATTCCTTCTCTGCTTTCCTCCTCCCAAATCAGGACTGCAACCCCTGGGCCAGATCCAGAAGCATCCATCCAAAAGCAAGGAGTGGGTGCCAAGGGGCTGCCAAACAGGAGTGCAGTTGCAAGGAAAGAGGGCAGAAATCAGCCCGTAGGGACAGATCTCCACAGCGCATCTCAGCCCAAGGACAGCAACAGCTTTACCTGCTTCCCAAGTGCCGGCTCCACTTAGTGTAATGATTATTAAGCTCTGTCAGCAGATATGAAACCAATGGATGCAGCTCCACAGGCGAGCGCTTAGAAAGCTGCCGAGACGTCCCTGCTTACAGGTTTTCGTTATCCATCTGGAAAATTGCGGATGTCACAAGAGCTTTTAGAGCATCAAGATGAAATCGTCTTGTCAGCAGCAAAAAGGGCCGGTTCCCTTGCCCTGATCCCGGCAGCTGCCTCAGCGCTGCAGGCTTTTGCTGGTGCTACAGAAGGACACCGATCCCACTGAGCTGCCCACCCCATAAACCTCATGGCAAAGGGAAAACGGGGTGAAGGAAATCAATATTGTCCCCCTTGCATTAACACAAAGCCTCTTTTCCTTGCCTCAGCCAGGAGAAAAACTTGCAATTTCACAGAACCATGGAATCAATAAGATTGGAAAGACCACTAAGAACATCCAAGTCCAGCCATCAACCCCCCCACCCCACCATGCCCTATGACCATGTCTCTTAGTGCCATATCCACCTTTTTTCTTCAATACCTCCAGGGACAGTGACTTCACCACCTCCCTGGGCAGCCTGTGCCAGTGTCTCACCAGTTTGCTGGGGATGAATCACACTCTTGAACAGACAAGATGGACACGGAGGTTTCTGGCTCCAGCTCCTCTTGTGGGTGGTTCAGGTTAAATGAGAATCAAGCCAAAGGGCTTTAAATCCAAAATCCATGTAGATCTATCCACTATCTGTGCCATAATTATACAGTCTTTTTTCACCCTCTGTGGTTTTGGAAGCTGCTGCACTGCTTTGGCTCAGGTGGCTTAAAAGGCAGATGTGGCAAAACTGTCTTGCCAAGGGCTGCTCCTCCCTGCAGCACTCTGGTCAAAAGCAGATTTTCCATAGGGAAACCTCTCCCTGGTCTCAAGGTGGGGTCGTTCAGGACAATCATAGAGCAGAGCCACAAATCCACCCAGCACACATCAGATGCTGGGCTGCAGCGTGGCAGCCCTGATCAATCAGCTCCTTTCCTGAGTCAAAATCCAGGCTTATAGGAAATGCACAACATGCCATCCTCCATCCAGGGCCATGACATCAACAGATTTCCACTCTCCCAAACGGAAATAAGCTTGCCCCTCCATCCCCAGCAAAATACTCGAACTCAAATACGATTTATTCCTCCTCTGCACACAATACTACCAAAGCAGCTTTGTGTACAGGTATTATCTTCTGGTCCATTGATTTTTAATAGCGTAGTTGTAGCATAGATAGCAATGAGATGCTCGAGTATCACATAGGGTTCTGCAGCATTTCCACTGTCACCAACAGCCACTAAACAAAGGTGCTGCTGATGGAGTTTCTTGGGATGGTCCAGGACACAGGCAGGCTTACTACTGCTTCACAAAGAAAAATTGAAATTGGAGATGGAACAACCCCATTAGATCACTGGATGCTTCAGTGCCCTCTACAATTTACTTCTTCAGTGCTTTCAGCCACCAAAGCTCAGCCATCCCAAATAACAGCTTCTATCCATTCCCTCGGGAGGTTATTCCACTGCCTCCAAATCTCTAGGCAGTCCTTAAAGCGTGCTCAGCCCGAGTTCAAAACCAAGCAGCACCATTTTCTGCCCTCTTATAATCTGGACTCAATGATCCTTATGGGTCCCTTCCAACTCATGATATTATATGACCCTATGACCGATGTCCCATCCCTGGAGGTGTTCAAGGCTGGACATGGTTTTAAGCATCCTGACCTAACCACAGATGTCCCTGTTCACTGCAGAAGAGTTAGACTAGGTGACCTTTAAAGGCTCCTTTCAACCCAAATGATTCTATATAATTCTTTCCTTCATCATAGCTCCCAAATGTTTCTCTTGCCAGTCCTACCATTCCCATCCCAGTTATCTGCCCCTTGACTAGAGTTAAGCTCTCCTTTTCCAGGGTTTAAGAACAGAACTTTTAGTTATGCTAAACAAGGCATGAATGACCAAGAGGATTTTACAAGCAGTCACAAGAAGGAAGTGGGAATGAACTCATCTGGGGCATCCTCCCAAAGGACTATTTATCAGCATTAGCAGTACGCAAATCTTTTTCAAAAGATAATCCAACAACTGCAGTATAAACAAATTAGAATTGAACTATTAATTGAAGTCCTTTGCCTCTTCCGACATCACCTTCCAACTTATTAAAGCCGCATCAAACGCGACACTAAGTTGTCTGCATTCTGGCTGCCTTCAGAGAGGCACTGCGGAGTACACAGCGTCTTCACAGGCCTTGCATCCTCTCTTTTCATCAGATTGGTCATGTTGGTTCAAAAATAAACAAATTACAAATCATGGGATGGTTTAGGTTAGAAGGGACCTCAAAGATCACTAGATGTGGACTGGCTGCCCCCTCCCATATCAGGCTGCCCAAGTCCCCATCCAACCTGCCCTTGGATGCCCCATCCCTGGAGGTGCTCAAGACATCTAGAAGAGGAGGCAGAGAAAAGTGGTCTATTCTTAAGAATTCTTAAGAAAGAGTTCTTCAGGCTCTTTGCTGTCAGTCCAGTATCTTTCATTACAGAAAAGTTACATTAAGACAGACACTGAGGGTCAGCATCTTCCACATGGTCCTTGGAGGAGGCTGCTCTGGGGACTGAGCCTTAGCTCTGCACTGTGGATGAGATGGGTGTAAGTGGCCAGAAGAAAAGTTGGCAAGACTCAGCTGCTCATATACAGAGAGTGGATGAAGCAGCAAACAAGAGTGCCCGCAAGCAAGGGGTCACTGGGGAAAAAGCCTGGAGGAAAGCAGCGTGAAGGAGGTTCAAGGCTTCCCAGGTCACAGGAAAACTACCAAGCTGACATTTTTTTCCCCGAACTGCTTTTAGCAGCTGCCTAAAATAGCCATTTTGGTTTTGTAAAAGCAATTGAAATAGGTGCTAGCTGATAGCCGGTCAGTGCACTTTTCATTTCATTTATAAATAGGTTATTAATGCTTCTGGGAAAGAGAAAATGTTTTATTTCTATATTTAAATCAGTGCTGATCTGCTAATTTCTCCTGCAGCTTTTTGGTGCATTTTCCCAATGCTAGCTCCCTGCTCTTGCACTAGGCCATCTTATAATCATTAAGGTTGGAAAAGACCATTAAGATCATCTTAGTCTGATCAAACCATCACCACAACACCTACTAACCACATTAACTCAGTGCCGCATCTACCCTTCCCAGGGTGACATTCACATCTCCCAAAGCATCTACCAGAATAGCACAACCTGGAAACTGGAACATGAGCATTAACTACTGTTGTAAGAGCCTTGAAGGAGAGGAGACACAGGAGGGGATGGCTTTCTCACAACCCCTGGGTAGGGTGGCATTGAGCCGAGGCTTGTCAAGAAGCACAAGGCCACAGAGCTGAATGCCAAACTTGTTATGGTTAGCAGGCTGAGCAGAGGGCAAGGCACCTACCAGCTGCAGGAGCTTCGTGCTGTACCACCTTGAAGCCACCAGACAAATAAATTGCACAGCTTGCACTACAGCAGAAAACAAGCAGGCATTTACAGAAAGAAACCCCAGTGAAACCACATGCCCTTTCAATCTACTTCCCAGGCAAATAAAACCGAGTAATATTGAACACAAGAAGTACATCAAGGAGCTTTTAAAATAAATAGGAAAGATACCAACAAGGAAAGACCCCGACCTCAAAAAAGGCCACGTGGTTGCTCTGCCTGCATGTTTCCGAGCATCTAACCATCAAAGTCAAGCCCCTCCAAGACACAGAGCCACCTTTTCATTCCTATACAGTTGCAAACAAATAATCAGGGAAAAACAACCAGTGCATGATTACGACCAGACTCGACCAAGGCAACGCAGGTCAGAATTAAGCCTCATCTGAAAGGTAGGTCACGTATTGGTGTTTTCCCTTCCCCATGCCTCAAAGCTGCAGCGATAATTGTATGATGAAAGAGGAAAAAGGGGGGGGGGGAGGGGGGAGGGAAATAAATAGAAACAATTAAAAAAAATCCAACAAAATCAAAAAGCCAGGCATCCAGTTTATCTTTGCAGGAGCTGGTCCTCTTGAATCAGAACCCTGGAATTGTTCTGCAATCGACTCAGCAGACAGTTATCATCTGTTTATGGAAAAAAATGTTAATAACCCCCAATCATAATCAAATAGGCAACCACTTTACTTTAAGTACCTATTAACTAATGCTAAATTACAATGGAACAGCTCTGCAAGTGCTTCTGACATCCACATGCACATCAGCAGCGCCAGCACTTTGATCAGGGCTATTAGAACAAATACCCAATGAACTGATGGCAACGCCATTCCCAAAACATCACAGGAAATGTGGGCAGCATTTACTTACTGGTCGTTCTTCTCTCTCCCACCTCCCTTTTATTTCTTCTGCCTAATCAGAGGGGAGGCACTGGTATGCATTTGAACAAATGCATGCACCGCCCATAAAAGCCTTTTCCCGTGAGTTCAGTTTTCTAGTCCTAAGCTGAACATCCATGTCAACACCCTGATGCCCAAGACACTTCCACCAGTAGGGTATCACCCAAGTGGTTATGCCTTATTCATCCTATTTCCCCAGGGCCTGTAAGAACAAGGGGATGCTGTGAAAACGACACATCTTTAAGTCCTTCCACCCTTTCCTCTGGGTCAACGGACAGATAGGAAACACCATGCAAGAGAGCTGGGCACACACGCGCTTGTGCACACAGACACAGCACTATCACACGCCCTATTTCTTCAGGAAATCAGATTAAAGCGCAGTGGATTTTCTGCTAGCTGCAACCAACTCTGAACCATTAGCTGGCACTGCCTCCACCCAAGGAAGAAAAACCTCATTTGGAAAATGTAAGTAGTTTTTAATCTCACAGCCTGGAAAACAGTTCGCCTCAGCAAAACGACAAGTGCTCTTGTCTCTGGGCTTTCTCTAACATCTTTCTCTCCATCTCTCTTTTTGTTTTACTTTAAAGTTGTGCAGCACAAGGAATACATCACACAAATATGCATGAGCACACACACTTCATCCCCAGGCACTTGCAAACGTAAAAGAAAATAGGCAAGAGGAGCATATATTTAGTCCATCAAACTAAGCATTTATATAGCCCCCATCACTGATGCCATCCAAGCATTTTGTTGGTCCCCAGGACTTCTCTGCGTCCTTATTCTTGTTTTATGAAATTTCATTTTTGTTAGTCCCACGACTTGCATGTGGCTTTTTTTTTGTTGTTGTTGTTTTTTATTATATTATGAAATTTCATTTCCTGTCATCTGCTGGGATTATATTTTGATGGGAAGACGCAGCTTTACGAGGCTCCCGGTTAGGAGACTGACCCCAAATGGTGAGGTGTAAAACCTTCCTCCCTCCAGTGGGCACTTGGGGAAGATTGAGACACAGATCCCAGAGCTGGAGCAAGGGACAGATAGCACAGAGCACAGACTTCTTGCTCTGCCCCTGAAGTCTGTTGGGCCCCCTTAGCAGGCAGCACTTGGCAGCCCACTGTGATCTCCATCATTTCATGTACATCCCTCTTTCATCAAGAGACAAACCGTCTGTTTAACTCTAGGAAAAAGATGTGCTCAGACTCAGGAGGTACTTTGGGTAACGTGTCCAATATGAGTACACAATGTTCTGTGTCCGTGACGAAAACAACAGGAAAAACCTGCTCTTACAGGCTTGCCAAGCTGGGATTTCAACAAGTGGCAACACATCAGCTGGCTGCAAACAGCTCCCTGATTCAGGGAGTGATGCACTTTCCCAAAAAGACTCAGGCTTTGTATTATGGGGTTGTTTTGGCTGTTGTTTTTTTTTTCCTTAATAAATGATAACATGTCAGTTACCATACATCATGGTTCCTGCCTAGGAATGAATGGATAATGAGTGACCCAGCTAAAGGAGACAGGGAGATGGTTGCAGGCTGCGCTATGTCCAGCACAAGGCATTGGAACAGGGAAGGACCTGTACATGGGCTTTTAGGAGAAGAGCTCTGTACCATTAAGTAAAGTGTTCCAACAGTCTGGACAAGAGCAGCACGCCATGAACTCAGCTCCCAGAGAAAAAGAGCCCATAAAGGGGACACCAGAGAAGGAGACACCCAACAAACACAGGACAAACAGAGGCTTGAAAGTATCATTGCCAGATTCGGACCATCCAACAGCAGCTTGGTTGAAACCCTAAAACAACCTAAACAACCTAGGCTCGTGGACCTACTGAGCAGATGAAAAGGAGAGATTAGAAAATGCATCTTAGGAGGAGCAGAGGGGACCATGGCATTTCTTGAAGGTAAAGAAGTCAATCAGCTGCCAGGGCACAGCCAGAACACTGCCGAGCATCTCAGCCAACGCAAGCAATTGGAAGAGTTGCTTTTGTTGTGTCGGAAGACACCTATCACACCTGCAACTCACTGCAGAGATATCTACATGGTTTAAAAGGCATTTAATTTCTATCATCTCTGTCTCCCAAAGTAATAGAATCAATAATATCTATAGAAAATTGACAAATTATGGCCTAATGAGGAGTAAAGCAGGCTCTCCTGGTTACATATTTTTCTCCCCCAAAACTGCACACATGCGAGCCCATCACTGCACACCTCTTGTTTCTGTGAATGCAGGATATCCACTAACACGCTTGTCCAAGCACCTCTGAACACATGCACACATCTGTTCCAAAAGTGGTTACTCACATAATGTTCACTCCACTTTGATTCTTCCATTAGGGTCAGAAGTCACTTTTCCTTTTTATATTTATATCTCTAAGCCTCATCAGTGGCAAATGCCCAAACACTTCAACAGTGTTCTGACAAATCCCACCAGAAGGCACATAACATCATCCCAATTTTACAGATGGGGAATTAAAGCAGAGGCAGAGGTTAAGGCAGCTAATTGACTACGGACATTGAGTCAGTAGAAGAGCTGGGAATTGATCCCAAGAACCATGTCTTCCATTCCTCTACTCCACCCACCAGTCAGTACACCCTACCAGATGGTTCCTATCATTGGACATATGGACTAAATATTGCTAAGTTGGTGTAGAAGATTTTCTATTTAATTAAAAGTCCTGTCTTCCATCTCCATAGGATGCATAGGGGAAACTCCAGCCAGAATCCCATCCGGACCCACTCAGGAAACATCTCTGTAAAGCAAACAAAGCTCTAGACGAGCAGAAGAAACATTCCCAAACCTATCAACCTGCCCTGCAAGGCAGACACCAGCATGGTCAGGAGAAGGCTGTGACTCAGGAGTCTTGGCCCAAGCCCTGTTTGCCAAAGCCTGGCTTCAGAACAAATAGATGAATGAACCAACCACCAACTGGGCTGGGAATTACTGTCACGTGAAGGCACGAAGCCCCCACCAGGCACCACCAACACTCCCCAGCTGGAGACAACAGCAGAGTCACAATAATCAGATGATACGCTGTCATCTGTTTTCTGCTGCCATTAGCTCCATCAACATCACAGCAAGCCAACACTGGTACTGGCAGGATAGAGACCAGTTCTGCACAGCAAACACTGGAAGCCTTCTCACTATTCAATCACACCAAAAAAACTTTCAAATTGCTATTCACTAAGCAGGGGAGGAAATGTTCCAACAGAAGCAACAGAAAGACTTTCACGTTACCAAAAGGCAGGTCAGCATTTGCTTCCCTGGCACATGACTCACAACCTTACAGCACATCATGGTCCCAACTCATAAACAGGCAGAGAACTGATGCACCTGCTTTTCCAACAGAATCCAAAACTATTTCACATCCCAGCAGGGGGATGGATTATGTTCTCTTCAGAAAGCTTTGCATCAGTACTGACAACATACGAACAAATCCACAACACCTTTCCACTTGCACTACAAGGACCTGGCAATCCTGGAAGGTGCCTCCTGCCAGAGGAAGAAGGCTGCACCTACCTTTCATCCCAAACTTGGACCGTCGGCCATACTTGTTGATCATAATAAAGAGGACCACCAAGAGGACACAAGCAAAAGCTGCTAGCCCAACCGCTATGGAAACCTGAAAGGGAAAAAAAACTTAGTCAAGGCAGTGGAATTTGAGAGTCTAGATAGAAAAATAAAGGCATCCCCTTGCCAAGTTACCTTTCTCTAGGTTCATACCTCCCTGCTGCAGACCTATGGATATCAGCTATGAAGGAAAATACTAGCAAAAACTGAAAGATCCAGTACAGACTGGAAGTATCATGGGTTGTTCCCAGCGCTGGAGGTTTGGAATCTCCCTGTCAGCAGTGTGGCTTGGCACCAGCATTCCCAAGGCTCTCAAACCACGCATCAGCTGGCAAGGAGGACCTCTGCTGCAGTGCATACATCATGAGGCTCCATTTGTAATATCACTACCATGCCTCGATGTCACAAGCCTAAAGCTCTACTAATCTGAGCTGGGAATATGCAGGAGCAGCAGAATATTCTTTAGAAAAGGCAGCGCTCCATTCAGCCATCTCTCAGGACAAAGAATGGGGAGATGAACATAAGTGCAGAAAGAAGGCAGATGAAACCAGGTAGAATCCCTTTTCCCCAAAACATTATGTTTCCACAATGCCTCCAACAGTTCCCTACCCATTCTAATTTTTAGTAGTATTTATACCAGAGAAGCATCCAAAGTCCTTCACTGGAACTGTGGTGCCGATGAGTCAGTGCACAAGCAGAGGAAAGAAAACCTCCCTGTCCTAAAGGCTTTACACCATCCCAGCTTTATTTTAACGTTTATGAATATTTACTACTTCAGGTCTTTACTCGAGATACTTTTATTACATTGATGCAAACAGCAATTTCTTTGGCATTTGCCCAATTGTTCTCCTGTAGCGGGTCATGTTGCATTTAAACTTCACTTGATTCTTACAAAACTGTATGGTATAAATAGAAAATATCATTAACCAAAAACAATTATTTTCTTTCGCAACATTTCCCCCGCCCTCGACACATGAGCTACAATATTCAATTCTTTTTCATTCTACCACACGCTATTTTCATCCCCCAGCTTGCTTTCTACGCTTTGCATTCAAGAACCATTGCACATTATTACCCTTTCCTCACTGTTCAAAGCTTTCGCTTCAGCTATCGAAGAGTTTCAGTTGGATGAGAGCTGAAACCAAAGGGAATTGTGTTTTCTTCATTCTGTTAATACTTAGCAGGTTTCAAGATCTTAATTTTTTTCAGAGAATTAGAGCACTTGTATAACACGCCAGTTTTTCCCAATACTTGCACATATTTTTACTTTTCTTTTATTCCCCCCTTCCTGAATTCTGCAAAATAAAGACAATGGTGAGCTCTGATAAGCCATAGGCTTTCTTTCATTCCTTATTTTTGGCATGCCCTGAAGGGTAGGAGAGAGGGCAAACTGGCATTGACAAAATTGAACCAAGCTAAATCTGAGTCTCTAACAGGGCTGAACTTAACAGTTCAATAACAGTAAGAAACATGCAATCGACTGTTTGCTTGTTCTCTGGGAGCTGCTTTTTCAGAGTGAGAATTCCTGACCTGCCAGCAACAACTTCACAGGATGTCTTATTTTCAAAGAGCTCCCTGGTTCCACGCTGCAGACCCAAGAGGCTCACACAGTTCATATCAGTACTTTGCTTCCCCAACACAAGCCATAAAATTCTTCTTATTCTTAGCTGGCTTGAACCACAAAGGAAGAGATTTTGCCTTGCAAGTTATCTCAAAACAGCACTGGACTGTAAACATTGATCCATTAATAAGAAGAAATACATGCAGAACAGTTCTGTTGAGAAAAGGACAGGACTCACCCCAAATGTGTCCTCCTCTGGTTTGTGGGTCACAGTGATTGGTGGGGTAGGACTCACTTCATAGTCACCAACTGAAACCAAAACAATAAAGAAGAGTCAGTGTGGCTCTGATGAAGCTCCCAAAGCACCAGCATGCCCCCAGTGCACATCTGACCCGAGGAGATCCAGTTCACCCCTTACCAAAGCTGTACAGTTTTATTTCAGATGGCACCAAAATCAAAAGTGATATGCACAACTATAGAGAAAACACAGACCAAGACAACACTAATGTCGCTTCACCTCTTCACCTTCACAACTGAGAAACACTCAAGTCCCTACTCTGCCAGAGTGGGTGAGCCCTACCCCTCAGCCATTCACTACAAATTTCAGACATCTACTGTAGGGATAAAATAGGAGATTAATTTCAGCATAATTTATCCAAAGCAGCAGTTACTTAAATAGGTTTTGGAGAATGAGGAAATAAAGTATGGTCTGTTGAGGAAACACCATGAAAATTCAGTCTAATTCTCATCCCACTACATAATAGAAAGTATGTTGTACATGGATCATTGCACACCAGACCCTTTCTCAGGATCTCACTTAAGAGAGGTATCTCCAGAGCTCTGGAGAAACCCCAGAGCTGATGAACACCTCCCCATCCATCTTGGTCATGCATAGGGAAGCCAGAGACAACTCCCACAGTATGCAAAGGAGACACTTACTTGAGACAAAGTTGTCCGTACTCTCTGTGGAAAGGACAAAGAGAGAAGCAACACAATTAGCAGCAGTGAAGGGATGGTATTCTAATTCCCAGACCACCTCAAGCACACTCTACCACCTCAAGAGCCCAAGAAACAAAAACACTTAATATTTTATCCTTTTGGGCATCTGTAACTGGAGACTACAACACACACATCCTGGATACATGTGGCCAGCAGGACACTCTGGAGGTCAGGACTGTGTGCACAGGGACCTTGACCTGCAGTGAAACTGGAAGGATGCAACTGCAAAATTGAGATGGAAATTATGGGCCTTTTGACTAGCTGTTAAATGATTGCTTTTAGCAAATGAGCAAAGCTCAGCAGACATAGGTGTTCAGCAGGACGGAGGTAGAGACTTTGCCTTGGTTGGTAGCCTACACCCAGCAACAATGGCCTACAGGGACTGGGACCAGATCAACAGGAGAACAGGCCAGCATGGGCTAAGGGGTCAGAGGAGGCCTTTTCTGGGCTCCCTCAAAAGCCTACTAAGTCCACTCGTGAAAGCTAATAGTGTCAGCACTGGACATGAGGCCATGGCTGACCTAGAGCTGCCTCCTCCCCAAGAGAGCCACATGGCAGCCACTTGACTGCTCCAGTCTATTCAGCAAGGCTCTTTCAGCTCTGAAGGCTTCCAAGGGCTCTAACAATGAGGTTTAAAGCTCTCCATGACACTCAGTTTACATAGCACAAGAACAGCATCAGCTTTCAATTCACTTGCCCATGTAAGAAACCGAGCTCGATATTAACTGGAGTTTACACAGCTTTGTTGGCAGAGGGCTCATGGAAGGACACAAATGCTCACACTGAAGTACAGGTGAGGTTCGGAAGGGAAGTGTAAAACAATCCCCAAAGGACATACACAGCCTTCCAGACCAAGGGAAAAAGACTGAAAAAAAACATTCAAGTTAAGGCAGAACCAACTTCCCTTGGCTTTTTCAAGCAAGAGGGAAAAATAAAAATAAAGAGGAAGAAATATTTTCTGCGCGAGTTCTACTTCCTTATCTATTAACACAGGCTCTAGTCATAAAATGTTCTCTGCTTCTTCATTTTCCTCTTTCCATTTTTCTTTCCTGGAGTAAACAGAAACCCATCAAGAAGTTCTTCCTACTAAAATGTTCCTATTTTTTGAAGGGTAAAACATAACCAAGAAATTTTAGCCAACTTGATATCTGTGAAAAGTTCCCAAAGAACTAATGCTCATGCAGAGGGAAATTTGATAGCTCAACTTAGAAGATTAGTTAAAGAAATAGTAGCCTACAGCAGAGGCGCCAATGACAGCATGCAACGAGATCCTTACTGGGAGATGAGAATAATTTGTTCTGGGAGCAACCCTCCTGATTCATAGGGCCAGGACATGGCAAAAAGAAGTTATGGCATGGCATGCATCTCCCAGCTCCCACTCAACTTCTAGCAGCACATTTCTCCTCCTGGCTGGACAACACAATCTGAGTGGTTAAACACCAAAGGCTCCTAAAAGTCACAGGGTCCTTTACCATGCTGAAAGAAATTCTTCCAGGCCAAGAATTTTAATAAGACTAATAATCCCACTGTAGGTGGTTATAGCAATACCTGTGCACAAGTGAATAGCTATAGGCAATAAGCTTCCTAAATGAACCACAATGGGGAAGCTACAATTTGTTGTGTTTTCCTGAAGGAATCTACCTTCAAATGGGAAATTATAGGCATCAGCTGCATTGAGTGTTAATGTCAGCTTTGGCAGCAGTCAGAGCAACAAACTTGAGGGAAAATAAATTACAGCTTGGATTGTGCTGACAGGGTCTGCAAGGGTTAGGAACAGCCTGGGACTTTAGATCAAAAGAAATAAGAGAAATGGGTCATTTCTTGTTGGAAGTTGGTCCAGGGTATGTAAGCAGTCCATACCAACAACACACACAAGGCATTGGTGAAGATGCACAAACAAGGGCAATATTCTACATATATTTCACACAAACAGGTTCTCCCAGAGCCTCTGACAGAAGAGGTGCTTCAAACATCGATGTACCTTCCCACATCACAGCACGGCTTAGATACATTTCCAAAATCAGCTCTCCAGAAGAGAAGACCAGCCCGGTTTTCTGGAGCTCCAGCACCTACTTTGAGGTGTCCTCATTTCACATATGGGGAAATGGGATCACAAAGGTGGGACCTGACAGAGCTGATGCTGAAAACCTGTGCCTCACCTCACCCACCTACATTTCATAAGCTGCTCTTCACCCCCGACAGCAGGAAGCATAAATAGGTAGGATAGCCAAACAGAGCATCATCCTTGAGGCCTGAATATAAATTTTCCATTCCCACCCACACCAGCTCATTTGTTCAATTGTCAGATCTTCAAGGTAGAGATTTGGGTTTGTATTTATGATATGTGACCTGTGGGAGAACTCTGTGTACATACATGGCGTGATATAAATAATAAATGAGAGTACCATTGATATTCTTCTGTATTTAGCCAATGCCCTACTTTGCTGTATCTTTGTGGGCTGCAGGGGTTAATTTAGAGCTGCCACTTTCTCATGGCATCATTCCTGAAGGCAGCAGCATGAACAAGCCTTATCTCCATGATGATCAGTGTGATGCTGCAGTACCAAAGAGAAGACCAAAGCCCTCGACATTGCTATAGAGTAAAAAGATCACCACCAAAGGTCTCTGCTGTACTCCCCAGAGTTGGATCTTCATGTCTCCATGAGTTGTTTTCTTTGGGGGAGGAGGAGGGGAGAGAATTTGCAGTTAAGCCATAAATCACTAGGGAGTACACCAGGGAATTCCAAACAACCAGAGAAGAAATTCTAGCAAACTGATGCAAAGCAACTAATTGAGCTGTCGCCTTTTTTTTTTGTAGACCTGTCATCCTGGAATTGCACATGTCATATTTAGAAAGAAAACAATCCTGACACGGCTTCATCCAGTTGCAATCATCTCTCAACTGCAAGTTGGAAGTAAAAAATAGAACAAAAGGCAGAGCTGCCTCACTTCAAGAGGATTTCCTTTATTTAGCTTATAAGTAACAACCACATAGAATAATACTATCTGTGTACTGCAGGATATATTACAAACAAACATCTAAAGCATTTAGTCTCTCTCCTCCCAGCGCAATTTAGACTGGCTTCCACCAAAGTTCAAGATCAAATTCTTCCACTTGATATGGAGAAGAAAAGAGAGATTTCCTGCTGTTAAACTGCTTTGTGCGTTTCCTTTTTACACTGATTCACATCAGGCATCACTGATATGCAGCCGATGAGAACCAGCAGTCCCAACACAATATCACGTTAACAGGTGAACCATGTACTCGGGGTCACAACCTTGCAATGCTGCTTAAAACTTCACATTGCTAGATTTACCATGGTGCCTCTCTTGTTGCTCTAAGTCCTCATGTTCCAGTCAGATACCCACCAAAGATAATTACATCTCAGAGATTTCATAAATCATAGAACAGCTTGGGTTGGGAAGGACCTCAAAGATCATCTAAGTTTAATGGGGTCTGATTCTTCTTCACTACCTTTCGTAATTTCTGTGCTATATTGATCACTGGATTAAACAGTTGTGATCTCAGGTGTGCTTTGATGTCCCCTTTTCCAACCCTTTTCTCAAAGGCCAACTTAGTATGGGTAGTCAGCACCTTCTCTAGGTGCCAGGATTACTGGTGCTACCACATTAAAATCTTTAGATTGCAGACAACCCTAATGAGATAAACTGAACATCCTACCTGGAAAGGGCTTCTCAAGGAAGTGTCCTTTGATGGTCTGGTTGGCTGACCCCAGCTGGTTGGTGGCCACAATTGTGTAGTTGCCGTTGTTATAGTGAGTGGGTTTGTTGAAGAGAAGGCAACCCTCAGATACTTCCCCTTGTTGGTAGAACTCCATGTGGATAATCTCTGTCTCCCGGAGGACCTGACCATTGTGCAGCCAGTGAAGGGTTGGAGCTGGATTCCCATGCACTGCAAAGGCAATGCAGTGCTCCAGGTGCAGCACCGGCTCCTCCAGAGTAAGGATGCGAGGGGGATCTAGCAGAGAGAAACACAGCAGGCTCACAGCAACCCAATAGCTGCATCATGCCTTGTGCACTAGGGAAATTAAGACTATTGAAAGCACAGCCTCCAAAATCCCTTGTTCCTTTTATTGTTCCCATGGATGCCTGCAAAAAAAAGAAGCACTAAAGTCATGAGAACCACTTCACACTCCCCAGGAGGAGGATCTGAACCATAATGCTGGGCTTGTTAACGGGGTTATATATTAACCCCAAGGTTGGTTCCTTCACCAGCCAAGAAATTATTAAGACGGGAGTTTCCCAGCCCGCACAAGATGGCTGTGATCCTCCCCTCCAGAGATCACAGGGAGGCAGTCTGTCCCCACAGAGGACACCAGGACACAGCACTGTCACAATACCCACGTGTGAGGTGTCCGTGGGGGATCTCCAGTCACAAGCAGCAGTTTCAGACTTCCTAAGTTGTGGGAGCAAGTATCCTCCCATGGCTGCATGTCCTTGGGAATTCTGACTGCTCAAATATCCCAAAGGAGTTCCTACTCATTGAGCAGGGAATAGAGTAGGACAGAGAGAAGAAAAGCAGGGACACGACCTGCAATTTCTTGCATATATATCTTCATCCCTGTGGGAAACCCCAACAATTTAGATGTTCTGCTGTCACCACTTCTGAAACCCCAAATACAACATCTGCATACGAAGTCTTAAACCCTAAGGCTGGCAAGGTGTGGACAAGAACAATTCTGTGCAAATATAAAGGACACAAAAAGACACAGGTCTTCTGAGGTTCTCATTTTTCTGACAGCATCCAGCTGCAAAGACAATCCACGAGGAAAAAATAATAACAATATTTTAAAACACCACTGATTTCAATCCATCTTTTAGAAAAAATATGGCACCCAGCCACCCTGCACCACATAGCTGTGTCCCAGCCACCTCGTTTCACTTGCACGTCTAGATCTACATGTGGCTTATTCACATCTTCTTGGCAAGGGTGCTTCAAATCAGGCAGCCACCTACACAGAGAGACCCAGATTTTTACTCTTTTTTGGTGTGAAACTGCAGTCTGAGTGATGGGACTGAGCAATGAGAGCAGGGGGAGCAGAATCTGTCAGCAGCTTAGAGGATTACACGGGTGAAAACAGGCATTGGCACAGTGCTTTTTAAGGTGTGGAGGAAAAGCATGCTAAAATGCAGTGCAAAAAAAAATAACACCCACCTGCTGACTGATCACCTCTGAGCTGATGTGAACTTTAAATACCTCCATTCTTCAGTCCATCAATAGTACTTACTGGGAGGAAGATGAAAGAAGAAAGCATCTGCTCTCCTCTTTCCAATCCCCTGTGACTGCCTTGTCTTTATAGGATCCCATGGCTCCTATGCTATGCTTGCAGCAGCACATGTGAGTTCACCTAGACTAGCCAAAATCACACATGGTCCCCCCCCACTGCTTGGAAAGGTGCTGGGGTGGAGAGAGGTCAGATTTCCAAACTACAAATTGCAAACGCTACAGACACAGCAACGTATAGTAAATCTCAGCTGCTTGCGAGTGCAAAGCTATGTAAACTTCTCCTTAAGGTCAGGTTTGTGTTAAGATATATTAGAAAGCACACAAAAAGTTAAGCTCCGAGAAGTTAAAAGTGAATGGCTGAAACGCAACACGCGTGTGCTCACATAGTGTGAGCTGTTTAACTTTGTAGGAGTAAATCTAGGAGGAAGAACCCTGAAATCAGAGGCAAAGTTTACACTGGCTTTTTAGCATGGGAGACATTTAACATCTTTCACAATATCAGGGGGAGCAACTCCTTGTCACAGAGGTACTAAACTCTCTTTACAAACTCTTCCTCACTCTGTTGTACCTTCAAGGAGATGAGCAGAGAGACATCCACCACTAGTGTGTTCCTGAGGCTCGTCTACTCTAGAGCTCGTTTCTGCAAGAAATCCTGCTCAGTACTGACCTTAAGAGAGCTGAACAAGGACCCACTGCTGTGCTCAGCTCCTAATTCCCATCCGAAAGAAAATATATCAGTGCATCACAGGCAGCAATCTGCTGGGAACTCACACAAATCACTGCCCTCCCTCCGGTCTCTGCACCACCAAAGTCTCCCCACTGCTACTTACAGTAGACAGTGAGCAGAACGCTGGCATTGCTCATCCCCACCACGTTCTCAGCAATACAGGTAAGCAGGAACCCATTGTCCTCGCTGGTGACGTTCACCAAGGTCAGGTTGATGGCATGAACATTGGTCCAGTTGAGGTTGGTCTGTACATCACAGAGAAATACAGACAGAAATCAGCATCCACTTGCTTCTCTCCTTCCTGCTACTGCCCCCAGAAGAGTATCACAGTTTCTGTGTAAGAGGCAAGAAAGGCTTTAAAATTCAAGGACAAGTAGGACCAGGGGAGGGTATTGTATGTCCCATCATTGGAGACATTCAAGGTCAGGCTGGACAGGGCTCTGAGCACCTGATCAGCTGTAGGTGTCCCTGTTCAGTGCAGGGCAGCTGGACCAGATGACCTTTAAGAGCCCCTTCCAACTCAAATGAATCTATGATTCTATGAGGAGCTATTGGGAGGTGGAGAGCTTCAAGTTTTGTGGCATTGGTAAACATAGCTCGTCTCTAGACAAGCTTGCTTAGCTGCCTGTTTCGGCTACAGCTACTGCAGACACCTCTGTAAACAGGTAGTTTCATTAGAGAAGACATGAGTTAAGATTCAATTAGGAAGCACTGAGATATGAAGCTATCTCATCTTCGCTTTCCTGTCACACAGAGGGGAGGTTTTGCTGCCTGCAATGTCCTTCAGGGTTCTCATACGGATAAGATACAACCTCTATTTTCCTTACAGTCATTTCACATTCCTCACTGCACTCCACAACACCTACAGACCCACCCACACCTTCACAGATGTGGGGAACCCAAGGTCTCATTCATGACAGCACCCAGCAGCAGTGCACCCCCTGGGTCATACCTGGTGTGTGTTGATAGAATGCAGATCTGCCACCGTCCAGTCAACATCGGGCAGTGGTGATCCTGAGCCATTGCAGGTGATGACAGCATTCTCCCCTTCCCGCACTGTCAGGTTCACATGGCTTACACTGATCTCAGGGAGGTCTGGGAGGGCAAACACAGAGGCGCTTAGTTGTGGGGCAGCATTTGCTACTGGATGTATATGTAGACATAAATACCACCAAGCTGTTTGCCAAATTAGCCTCCAACGCTCCACAATACATAGCAAGAGGCAATGGCACAGTACTGTCCCACCAAGGAAAGGAGGGAGCATGGAGACACATACCACGTCCAATAATGTGGATACTAGAGATATGCCAGCTGACAAAATCCTCCCAGTTTCTAATCCAAAAGTCGTGTTTGGTTCTGGCTGCTCTTCTATTCACACAACATCCTCCTAATCTCTTTTAGCCCCACAGATGCTGTTTTTTGAGGGCAACAATGACAGGAAAGTTGATGCACTGAGTGAGGGTCCAAACTGCCCACACCTATAGGGATATGGTCCTTCTAATTTATACCAATCAATAGCAGATGACCAAGAATGCATCTTCATATCAACAGCCACTCTCCGAACAAAAGGTGCCCTTGTTCTGCTTTGGTGGTAGCACAGAGATCCACTGACTCACAGTGGTTCTGATTCACATCCCTTCTTTTCTTGGCGCCATGGGCACCAAAAATCCTTGCAACACGAAACAAGACAGTCTGGCTGCAATTAAAAGGGCAAAGAGCCTTCTGGGCTCCTCTGGGTAGGGGAGAACAGCGGTCCCCTCCCATCACAGAAGGGCAGCATCCATCATGCCAGGACATGAGTTTCAGCATCCAAAAGCATCCAAAGCCAGGACATCTGTGCTCCCAAATCATCACCCTGGTGCCCCCTCATATCTAATACCACCATTGACTGAGTCATCTCTCCACCCACCTCCAATTCCCTACAAATCTTTTTCCACTCTAATCCTTACAGATTATTCTTCCCCCGTTTGGGGAGGAAATTACAGTGCTCTTTCAAATCATTTCAGTTCATCCACATGCGGACACGCTCTGGCCAATTTCCAGGGATTAATAAAGGGACATCATGAACTTGGAATCAAAAAAAATTCACGCTAATGAAAATGCAGGCTGTCTGTGTTCCACCATTTGAAGAAGTGAACTCGAATTCCTAGAACAGAGGTCGATTATCAAAGAAAGAAAACCTCTGTTTTTCTTCCTTTTTTCATCCTCAGAGTTTGACAGCTGCTCGTGTACAGACAGTTTAATTGTTCTGTTGAAGGTACACGTCCTTCCCCTTATACTACAAGAAACGCTTTCCAGTAATGGCAACAACAGAGCAAAAACTGATACCGGGCAGGCAGCTGACGTGCACAAAGTGAAAGAAAAAGGGTAACTATTGAACGTGCCTCATCTTGCTCCTGGGGCCACTGGACTCTGTTAAACATGAGCATAAAGCAAAGAGAGATACAGTCGCTCCAGCCTCTCGCCTACAGAGGCAAGCTTGCAATTGAAAAATTAAAGCAAAGGAAACAGATAGAGACGTGTATTTCCTCAGAGTATTCTCTCTTATCAATATACCACTTCTAGAATTTGATAGACAGAGGAAGAGCTATATGAAGGCTATCACATGGATTGCTCACAGATTTAGGACAAGAGGTAATAGCCTTAAGCTGCACAAGGTGAGGTTCAGGTCTGATATCAGGAAGAATTTCTTCTCAGAAAGAGTAATGTATTGGCACAGGCTGCCCATTGGGAGTCACCATACCTGGGGGCGTTCAAGAGATGCAGCACTGAGGGATGTGGTCAGTGGGCATGTTGGGCATGGGCTGACTGATTAAGTGATCTTAAGGGTCTTTTCCAACCTTAATGATTGCGTGATTTATGATTCAAGCAATAGTACTACAGCAAAGAAAGCCTCCCAAATCTCACAACATGCCTTTGGGCACATCAAAACAGCAGCCCTACATTTACCCAAACACAAGACACCCCATTTATGTTCAATCACATTATCTTTGACCACATGGCGAGGTTGTAGCACTAGGTTCCCTACCAAACGGGCTGACTAGATGTGCCAGAGGGAAAGACAGGCATCCTGCCAGCACCCTGCCAGGACCCCTGAATGGGCTGCACCTTACCGCACTGGGTGATGTTCATGTCCCGCAAAAGGATGACGGCTGTGTCCAAGTTCATGCAGTACAGCTTCTGGGACTGCAGGTTGGCCTCACCCTTCTCCTGCCAGAGCTGGATCCAGCGGATGTCACAGCTGCAGTTAAAAGGGTTCCTCTCTAATCTCCTATGGGCAGAGAGAAAGAAACGACAGTGGGGTTGGGGAAAGATAACTGGGGAGAAACTCATCTGCAGGATCATCTTGAACACACGGCTCACATCTTTTCCTACTCCAGAGAGGAGGATTTTGCACATCCATGTGTTTGTGAAGGCGTGTGTGTGAATAAGGTTTTGCATCTTCCAGGTCAGCACACACACACAGAACAACTTTCACCATAAGGGCCGCACCATAGGAACGCTTAGGTTGGAAGAGATCTCAAACCTGCCCAGTTTCACCTCCCCAACATGGGCTGGTTGGCCCAGACTGGCTCAGGCTGCCCAGGGTCCCATCCAACCTGGCCTGGATCACTTCCCAGGATGGGGAACATCTACAGTTCAGTCCCACAGTGTTGCCATCCTAACAGCTCAAACATTTACCCCTTAGAAAGGCAGCAAGCAGCTTCACGCTACCCTAACACACCAACTCACTCCTAGCATCCCACACCTAGGGGAGTCTAAGAGCCTGCTGGTGAAAGCACACCTCCAATTCCAGCAGTGCTCAGTGAAGCTAGCAGTGATTCTGCTGAGTACCTTGTACAAACACAGCTTCCTGGTGCTCCAGGACATGAGCTAATGTGCAGGATATCATGCATTTTAATCAAATCAAACAGCACCGTGCTGAGACCCCGCTGACCTGGCCAGGAGAAATGGAAAGAAGCACTTCCTTTAATGTACTTCATTTAAGACACTGTTACACATTTTATATACAATGGATGTTTATTATTATTGATTTTCCAACCTATTAACCATTTCATTTACATTTTTAAAGCCCTACAGCTATCCACAGAAGGAGGACAGATCTCAGCAGGGAGGAGACCCCAGAGCTCAGCACAGAGTTACTACTAACATGTGCTGGACCGATAACTTGAGCAAAACAGAGTTTGAACAGACAAAACCAGCCCTTGTGAAATAGTGAAGCAGGAGAAAAAAAGCAGGGAGCAGAGCAGTCAGTACAGCAAAAGGTGAGCTCGGTCACCCAAAAGCAGAAGGGCATCTCCAAAGGTCAATCTGCTGCTTCTTTGCAGCATCCACATCCCCATCTCAGACAGAAGGAAGTTGTTTCTCTGCTCCTTTCCACGCATCACTGCAAAATTCATGCTTCCTTCTACAAAATTAATTCCACTGACTAACAGGATTTGGAAACAAGTTCCAGTCATGCAGCTGCCATTTGTCCATAGCAGCACTGTGAATGCAAAAGGAGAAGGCAGCTCTTACTAGGGGTAGTTAAACCTAAACCCTAATGATGGCATCTTGTTCTATGGGGAGATACAAACTGACTGACGTCTGACTTCTCTTTTAGCAGAGCAAACATAGAGTTAAGCTCCGCTCAGAGGCTTTGCATTATTGTGTTCCTCCCCTTTCACAAGCACCCAAACCTTTGTTAAGACAGCTACAAGGCTCTGACAAGAGACCTGAAGGCCAAAACATTGAATTTAACAGGCCAGAACAGATTAGCTCAGTGATTTGGTGGGATTCAATGATAAGGCATTCTCTGCATAGACATCACAGTCTCTTCACTGTGGCCATAGATCCAGAACCCAAGTTCTCCTGGAGACCCAACATCAGTGCCACCAGCAGGTCTGGGTGCAGGACACAATACTAGAGCTGCACCTTAGGAGCAGTGTGAGCTCAGAGGCAGTGCAAGGAAGGGAAATTCTGCTCTATTGCAAATTTTCTCATGAAACAAAGCTGCTGGGCAGAGCCGCTGTCACAGCACTTACGGGCAGCTCTTAAGTAATAGAAGGCAGCCTTCCCAGCCTATTGCTAATTCATGATGGGTCATGAATAAAACAGAAGCAGCGGGTGTCAGGGCAGAATTTACCCACGACTTGCCCCAACATCAATGATGTAACTCACTCTAATCGAGACCCCCACAGGGGCTTTTGCACAAATTAACTCCTATCACTGGCCAGACACACCGAGTGCCACTGGCAGCTGGCATGGCACTGTGATGCGAATGCACTGTGGGTTTCTGGATGTGTGCATCAATTTTCCTCTTACACGACTATAAAAGCACACCTGGCACATGGGAGATGCATCTTCTCTTTGCTTGGAGCCTTCCATGCTATAATGGCAAGCTCTCCACTGAGGTTTGCAGAGATTTCAATGCCTGTTTTGCTCTACACCTGCCCAAAAATCCAGACCCCCATCCCTTGTCTCAGATCTCATTACTGTCCTAGCTTTGTGGCTAGCATGAATCACTAGGCACTAAAAGCACCTCAAGGAGCAAAACCCCACTGGCTAGTCACAACACAGCCCCCTGTGCTGGAGTTACATGGCAGCTACACCACACCTTACAGCAGAGACTTCCTCTACTGCATGGTCTGATTTTTGAGTGATCTTGTGGGGAACAAGGAATTGGACTCAATGATCCTTATGGGTTCCTTCCAACAAGGGATATTCAGTGATTCTATGTGCTTACTGGGTGTATCAGCATCTCAGACTTCCTAAGCAAGGGCCTCCTTTCCATGTGCATTCAGCACAGCCCATTACTGAGAGGATAAGGGTATTTCTCTCACGTAGCCTTAGCCTGGAAATGCTGCCAAAGCATCTCTTGGTTACAGGCGCTCAGGAGCTTTGCACACCCCCACATTTTCCTGATGGTCTCGTTAACACAGAAAATGCCTGCGAGAAGCAGCAAGCATCACGGCTGCAGGCACACTGGTCTCCATGCAGGAGCAGAGCTGCTTTCTGCACCAGAGGAACTAGCCATAAAGGGACAAAACCCATAACACGTGCCATCATCATCCATCAGTCATCAGACAAAGAATCAGGGCAAGATCTAGGCATGGAGGGCACCACTGCCGTGCTCAAGTTTGGGACAGAAGGAAATGGGGACAATCATGCCCAGCACCAGTGCTAAAAGTAGAAGGACTTCACACCCAATGCAGAGTGATTTTTTTGAGCAACACAGCTAACTAAGGCACACACCCTGTCCCAGGTCTCATCGGCTAAAACAAAGCTGTCTGCAGCTACACGGCCTCTCAAAGGGCAGCAGCTCAGATTGTTGCCACACTTCTGCTGTCTTTTTCCATTCATATAAAGCTGCTGTTGAGCTTTGGTCATGCTTACAATTAAAACACTCTCATACCTCAGGACACAGCCCATTTCCCTAAGCTCGAGAACAAAAACGTACCCAGTAGGCGAAGAATGAGTCCTGTTTTCATTTTCCATTTCTATTAGTTTCCCATCACCAGTGCTTCTTTTGGGGGTCACTGGTGTTGTTCTCACCCCATTCCAGAAAGGTGTGGGAAACAAAGGGAAGAAACTCTGATAGGGAGCAACACGTGGTGTCCAGCATCCAAATTAGCTACTGCATGGAGCAGGCAAGTACCATCACCTGTACATCAACAGCTGTATTAGTGCAACTGTTGGTGGCAGTTAAGTTCTTAAGTTGGAGCCATATATATTAAGCTAGACTCATCACACCAGAGATGTTGCCATGCACCATTCCCAAAGCCTCTTGCTGTAGCATTGTAGAAACGTACTGCAGACTGAACTGGCAGGGACTGCCTGTATTAGAAATGCTGATAGTCCAGGCAGAGAAGCAAGATGTTCAGGACTACAGCATTTTATCCAACCAAGGAGGTAATTGGATCCAGAGTTTTAGACCTTTCCGGGAAGGAATTTCTTGAAATGTCAACCCTAAGCTCTCTGAGGACGTGACAAAGGAAGCCAAGGACATGACAGAGGAAACCAGCTGTAACTTCTGGATAAGAAAGGCTCTAAGTCCAATGTTTATGAGCTGTTGCAAGTGTCAGACGCTTCCTTGTGCACGCTCAGCTTGCTTCAGGCTTTGGAGAGCTGTGCACACATTAGCTCCAGCCCTGGTGGTCAAGGTCAGCCTCTGCCGTGGGAATTAGGGCTGGAGTTACTGGAAACCATTCCAAGTCTTGTTCTGGCCAGGAGAAAGAGATAATTTTCTTTGGAAGCATGCCTCATTTTTGCCATCCTTTCTTCAGTGAGTCATCAGTGGAAAAGCTCCATTCTGTTCAATGCTTCTGCTAATATTCCTAGCTTGAGACACCCTGAATACAGGCTGGCAGCTCTTTCAAGCCCCACGTTCCCATTCACCTGCCTGCTCTCATAGCATGGCATGATCTTCACATTAGCATTCTGCTCAACTCCTCAGCATTCACCATGGCTCTGTCAGGTTGTATGTTCCCATCTGGAGATCTCCATCATGCATAGTTGCAATTCCTCCCATCCCAACACTTCGACAGAGACAATCCTCCCATCCACTCCAGCCTTGGGCTTCTGCTTCCACACAGGCCCCAGCTCAATGCCACCTCATTCCTCTCCAGAAGGGTTTTGGCTCCATGGAAATCCTTCACCCTTTCTAGTTTTCACCAGTGCTTCACACTCTCTTTATGTGGGCCACATATTCCATCTCCCTTCCAAATCCTGGGTGCCTACTTGGTGCACAGCTCGCCAAAAAACTGTCTTCTACTCACCCATCCTCTGCATTTCTAAAAAAAATTACAAATAAAAATTCCACTTTTGCGCATCCTTTCCTAATTTCTCTGCAGCCCAGAGGCTTACTTTTCTTTCAAAGGTGCTCAGGACCATGATCATTCCATGAGAGAAATATTTCTTTACCTTAGTTTCCAGCTTCTTTATTTGAATGATTATTCAGAGCCCATAGCTTAGGCTACATTCCCACATGATCTTTTCTCTCAAACACATCCAAAGTTCAGCAGTTTCCTGGCCATGGGAAGGACGCTACAAGCATATCAACACTGGCTTCCCAGTGGGTATCAGCTGAAACATTCCTCTTCTTTTATGCTTTAGGGAGCAGTAGCATCATGTTAATCTGGTACAACCTACCTGTGCTGATGTGGAAGCGGTTCCATAGTGATGAGGAACCCAGAGGGGACACATGACAAGAAATACCAGTGACAAAGCACTTCTCCAGAAGAAAATAAACTTGACCAGCCTCTCATTCTAGCTCCCAGACAGGGTTCTCACTGATCACTTGAGCCCACGCCACCAGGGTGATGCCAAGAAGCCTTTCAGAGCACAGTGGCAGAGATGACCGGCCAAGTTGGGCACTGCCAAGAATCTCCAATGAAAACGCTGACAACACAATTCAGGACAGAATGGCTGTCCCATCTCCCATCTCCTTCCTATTACCCAGCCCAGTGATTTCCCATGTGCCTACCCACATTACTTCCTTCATCAATCAGGGCTCGTTATCTCTGAGCGCAGCTCTAAGCACATTTCCAACAGGAGCCAAACCATTCACTTCATTTCCCTCTGCCAGGCTGCAGAGTCCTGGCCCCGAGTGACTCTGCTGACACAAACCGCAGCCACCTCCAGCATACCAGTTTCCTTGCCAGCATCCGCTGTTCACTACGGATCTATTCAGCATCTGGTGTGATACGCACCCTTCAGTGCCCAAATAGCAGCATCTCAATTCCTTCTTTGTCTGGCACTGGTCTTTTGAGCCCAATTTGTTTTAGCACACCTGGGGCACACCCAAAGAAATATATATATGAACAAGTGAAATAAAACAACAGAAATGAGCCACGTTGGACGCATCGCCATTCATCTGCAGGATCGCTGTGATCCCAGGCTCTGCTGATGCCTCTCGCCCAGGACTGCAGCCCCTTTTGCACCTCCACACTTGGATCTTTCGGAGGCAGCAACCATCAATCTGAATTTTGCCCAACAGTGCAACGATAATAAGTAAAGGTCTAAGAATACAAATGACTCATGCTATTAAACTTGAAACCTGAGCCAGGCTTTAAAAAAAAAATATTTAGAGCAATCAGCAAGGGGGACAAACTCCAAGTTCAGCATTTTATGTTTGCAAGCCCGATTCCCCATCAGAAGGGCGTTCCTCTATTTCTAATATCACTATTAGTATTTTTCATTTAGCAATTTGACAGAAATAAAATACACTGCAGCAACACCGGTGATAACACACTTACTCCCACTTGAAAGACTGTCTTTATTCTTTCATAAGTCACTTCCAGCTTACAGCTCTATTGATCATCGGTGAGGATGAATGGAGCTTCCCAGGATCCTCTGGGAGAAATCCTACATATATATATATTTTTATACCTACCAAACAACTATTTCTAAAATCCAACAAAACAGGTCATCAGGGCAACACTCCAATGATTTCATGTCCATTTATTCTTCAAGCACAGCACTGAACACTCCATCAATAATTCAACAGGCTGAAGGCCACTGGTGCCCCAGGAGGGACACTATCTCATCACGCACACGGGAGCTGGCAGGTACCTCAATTGCTAGAGATTAAGGGAGTCGTTCACCCAAAAATCAAGTCTTTTTCTAAAGCCTGGCCAGGAGCTAAAAAAAACCATCAGTTGGAGGGTAAGGTCAACCGTGAGGACCAAGTCTTTGAGAAGATCCACTCCAAGTCTAGTGAGTATGTCTTGTGTGTTCCCAGCATTAGTCAACCATTTACTACCCCAAGAATGACTTGTTCATCATCCTGACATTAATTAGCCAGCCGCTGCAATGCTAAAAGAGAAGCAGTTCTGCTCTGGTGCTCCCATAGCCAGGAAACCCTCCCAGGGAAGGTGCTGCCCAACAGAGTTTTAGGTAATTATTTCCAGGTTTCAAAATAGCTCTATTTAAAGAGTAGCCCTCTCAGCCTCCCCTTTGCTTCCAGGAAGAACCTCCAAGATGGAACTTACAGGTCAAAGAGCCGCAGCGTCTGGAAGAGTTGCCATGACAGGGTGGTGAGCCGGTTATCAGAGAGGTCTCTGAAAATTAACAAGAAAAAAAAAGGAGTCACGGTAAATAATTCTTCCTGCATGCAGCCCTACTGCCACCACAGGGCCCATCATCCGCTACGGTGCTGTCAAGCAGTTTAGGAAAGCTAAAATTGGGTCCTCATGAGAGATTTTAATGAACATGAACCTGAAAGGAAATCCCTCGTTTTATTTCTCACTCAGAAGGTGGCAACTCACTGGAACGGGTTGCTCAAGGAGCCTGTGGATGCCCCATCCCTGGGGGATGCCCCATCCCAGGCTGGATGTGGCTCTGGGCAGCCTGGTCTGGTGGTTGACAACCCTGCACATAGCAGGAGGGTTGAAACTGGATGATCATTGTGGTCCTTTTCAACCCAGGCCATTCTATGAGATTTTACTCTACCCTCCCACAGGGGAAAGTGGTTTATATCCTGCTGCAACGCTAAAAGAAATAATAGTAATAATTCAAACAGTAAGATTTGCCTGATTCTTGCCTGTGAATCTGGAGCTCAACCAACCATAAGCAGAAAGAACAAGTCTAATTTTGTACGCTGAACAAAAATTAAGTAAAACTGTCACGTTAAAAGTATTAACACCCGAGCTGTAACAACAGAACAATGATTACCCAAGGTATTATCATATGGTACCTAGTAGCCATGCATTAGAAGTATCCCGTTATGGCTGTTTGCTGCTTGCACCCAGGGGTATCGCTGCCACGGCAGCTAACAGCTCCCTGTCCCTCTCTCCATCTGCCCAAACTTGCAGAAACATAAATCTCATCTACCTGGGAGAGCCTTGCAACACAGCAGATATCGCCTCTCCAGCTGGAAGCCAAGGGGGGATAAAAGAGTGCAAAATCAAACTAAGAATTACTACAAGAGAAAACGATGTTCTGGAGGCAGGCGAGGCAGGGGGGAGGCAGCCACACAAGGAGAAGAGCCTCAGATTTCCAGCAGCTCAATATGATAAGGAAAATGCTGTCTGTAGCATTCCTGGGAATGCCTGGGGTGAGCAGAGGGGTGTTGGCAGAATCCCAGATCTGCCTGTATCTGTGCTAGCATCCAGAGCTCTGGGAAACACAGGAGATGACTCCTTATATCTGTTACTGAGTGTGTTTCCACTGCCATCAGCTCCCATCCTGTTGGGAGCTCTGGATCCATCCCACACACTACTGGGCTCCCCCCCCACAAAGACCTGCTCCAAAATTCTATGGTTAGGAATGGGGAGATCACTGCAGCTCTGACACCAAACCAGCATTCCAATGGCTCTCCGTGAGTGTGGCAGGCATGCAGTCCTAAACATCCCAACAGCTCAGTGCTGCATCATTAAACCCTGGTTGTGCCCCTCAGACTGCCACGCTGTGTAAACCACAGGCACCTCATTTTGCATGACTAAGATTTCCCCCCCAATTCTTAAGGGTGCAAACAAACTGCTTCCAGCCTCCAACAAAGTTTAGGGAGGTGGCAAAAACAGCAGACGATGTTAAGCAGGGGAAAAGTTAAAGAAAATAATTGCCAAACTCTCTTCTTTATCCACCCCAGAGCACTCGGCACCTGGGAAGTTTGCAAAGACAGATGAAAAGTAGGAGGGGAAGGAGCAGATCACTGCTAGAGAGAAGTGAGACAGTACAATCCCTCCCCCTACACAGAGAGAAGCATAACAGGGGATGCATGAGAGACAGCAAAATGTGGGAGAGAGGCAGAGATGCAGAGGAGGGAAGTGAGTCTTGCTAGAATGTCCTTTCTCAAAGGTCATGTTTTGCTACATTAGGCAGAAATGTCAAGAGAAAATTGGATTCTGAAAGAGAAAAAACAACAGGCTTTCCACGCAAATAAGGGAATCAAAAATAGCATGATCATGTTATTACAATTTAGGGCACAGGGAGATGGAGGAAGGAAACATCCTCACTAACGCAAGAATCTTTGCCATGCAGATGTGCTCAGCTTTTCTCCCTTGGTCCTTGAAAACCAACTCTTACCACCCACATCCCACCCCAGAAAGCCACAACCCACACTGAGCACTGGGGAAGATGAGCCCTCGCTTGCACACATCTGACCTTGCCCCAGTCATGTCAGACATCTACCGTGTCAGTAAGGTCCTTGTACAAGGTCTTGATATCAGCATGGAGACGCAACAGGGCTGCATCCACAAATGGAACAGAAAAACATATCATTTAGGTCACAAAGCCAAACACCTGAAATCCAATCCTACTCTTTTATGCACGCATTGAGCCCATCTGCCAACTGCTGTGGCAGAGCTGCTACAGGAAAATCTCTCTGCACAACTCCTATCTCTCTCCCCAGAAGAGATCCATCCCCTGTGCTGGATGGGGCAGGCTTCCTAGGGAAAATAGCATGTGATTATGTAATTAGAGATAGTATCACAGTACATGCACATGAGGAGATTAAATTATGGCTCCACGGGTGAATGGAGCAATGGCACTTTATAACCAATTCAGGGCTTGTAAAGTTTCCTCTGTTCTGTCACCATACACGGTGAGTTTCCCAGGCCAAAAGTTCTTTTTCACTTCCAGATTCCTCATTGCTTCTGTCACTGGAACCTCACCTTCCACATATCACTCTTCATACCACTCCCAAACACTCCTCATAGGTTGATGGTTGGACTAGATGATCTTAGTAGTCTTTCCAACCTTAATGATTCTATGATCTCTTTATCCATATCCTATGTGGATATACATCCTATCCTCCGAGTTCTTGCATCCTTGCATTCTCAGTGTCCTCCAACAAGAGCTGCTCATCTCCTCCATCTGCTCCCAGATATCCTCTGCAAAACTCCCTCCAACTGGATCAAGATTTGTTCTGCCTCCTTAAAGTGCTGGAGAAAAAACTGGGTGCTACAAGACCGGAAAGCTCATATAACTCCTGAAACACCCACAGATCATTTAACTGGGAGCAACACAGAAGTCACCTAGCAATAGTAGGAGATCTTATTAAATTCATTTGAATATTGGCACACTCGTATGGAGAAAGCAAAAATAAGCCTTTTCTACACAACCTGCTCTTTGACGAGCAGATTTCCTCCCTCCACAAAAGGAGGGTGTGGGTACCCTGGGATGGAAGCATCACACCAATTGGTTTCTGGCTTAAGCCCAACAGCCCATTTTCCATCTACCCACTGCCTCAGCCATCCATAGCAGGTTTTGTTTGAAACCAGACAGAAATCATCAGGAAAATAAAATGGATTGAGCCAGGAACAGACACCCAACACAGAAAACTTCAGCCTGAGCAATTAAAATTTGGCAGAGTTATAGGAAAGTGGAAACAATCCTGTAGCAGAGCGTGCCAGACAACCTTTATAATAGCCTGCGCATCAGCTCCACCAGTAATAAAATACGGCACATCACATGTCGAGGAGATACCTGGGAGAGAAGCAAAACACCTTCTTTGTGTATTTCACACTGGCAAACAGAAGCCTGTCTCAGGACATAGCTGTGACAATCTGGCTGAGGAATAAGGGGAGAGAAAAGCAAACCACTCCTTTTGGTCCCTGTACATGAGGAACACATAGGGACTAGGAAAGCATCACTTCTGCACAGGACCCTCACTGCTGTTTAGAGACACAGAATTGTTTGAGTTGGAAGGGATCCTTCAAGGCCATCTGGTCCAACTGCCCCACACTGAGCAGGGACACCTACAGCTCAGAGCCCTGTCCAGCCTGACCTGCAGTGTCTGTAGGGATGGGGCACCCACCACCTCTCTGTGCAACCTGTGTCTCACCTCCCTGATCAGGAAAAGAGCTCAGATCCAGGCAGCCCATAGCAAGGGGTCTTTCATGAAAGAGGAGGAAACAGCGTGTTCTTCTCTTCCCTCGATTACCCTGCTACCAAAAGAGCTCCCACTATTAAAGCCATTTTTATTCAGCTAAATTAAGCTGGATGCCTCATTAATGACAGCAACAAGCTAGAGTCCCCTGTAATTAAACTGTAAGCTATATTATGTGGTTCAGTCCAATATGATGTCAGAAGCTCTGCTGGGGAGGGACTCTGCTTGCCTATCCCTCCTCCACTCACTCTCATTTACACGATGAGGCATTCAATGCCGCATGGGGGAAGTTTTCCACACACTTTAATAACATGGTGCCACTCTGGAAGTCCTGCTCATGGAAACAGAGCAGCCAGGGTTGGAGGAACTCAAGCAATGGCCAGGCACAAATCAGAGATGAGGCACACCATCAAGCCTCTCCAAAACTCAATGTCTTTCCTTAATGTGATAGATTTATCCCCAGCTAGTCCCAGGAACTGTGGAAATAAATACTGACCTCACCACAAAGCAGTCACTGCAAGTGTTGGGCTCAGTTGAAATCCCCCATAGCTCAGCACAAAGCCTCAGCAGGACACACATGAACCAGAGCCTGCAAAGCTTCAGAGAGTGCCCAGCACACATAAGCCTCACAGATGGAAAATACAGTTAGGTAAGTCAGTAGTGTCCAGGTCTTTGCTGATCCCAGACAGAGCAGAATAAAACAGCCATCAAGGTTCAAACTCCCTTTGTAAGTTTGGACACCATAACTCTCTCTTTGTTCCCAAATGTATCCACAATATTGTACTATGCTCTACAAGGCATCTGAACTCGCATATCACATCCCATCATCACATCATTCCCCCCAAATTATTTCTTGTTCTCATAGCCAAAAACTTGTAATAATCTCTCAAACTCGAGGCCTCCTGCATTGAAGGAGAGCATATCAACAGTGGGAGCTATGCCCAAAAGATGTGACATCAGAGGGGAGCGGCCCAGCATCCCTTCATACCTCCAAGTTTTAATACCATAATTTGTAAATCTCAAATGCCATTGAAACAGGATGGAAGGAGGTGGAGAGGGTTGACTCCTCCACACTGTTCTTTAAATAACAGCATAGTAACGCAGAAGCTTCAGAGCATAGTAGGGCAGGGGCGGAAGGCACCACAGCTCCGGCAGCTCTCAGCACATCTGCTTTGCACCTCTCCTCCCACCACCTCTGCCAACAGCCTGCAGCCCAGCCCTCAAAGGCCATCTCCGCGATGCCTTCACACCCTCCAGCTCATCTCATCCGAGGCACCTCCCAGCTGCACTAAGCTTTTTTCGGAGACATATCGTCCCTCAGAGCTCACTGTTGCTCACAGTTTCGGTTTGGCTCATGGTACAGATGGGAAGTGGGCAGCAGATGTGGGTAATATCATCCCCTATGCTTCAAGATGGATCAAAGGCGGGGATCTGGCCCTCCCGTTGTCTCATGCTGTTTACACTGCTCTTCTCCAAAGACATCTGGGCTCCCAAAGGACTCGAGGAAAGGTTAAAAGCGAGGTCAGCCCTGCAGTTGCTTTCCCTTTGCCTGCCAGCTTCCCCGCAGGGCAGAGTCCAGCAGCATCCACAAAGCATGCCAATCTCCCACTCAAGGAAAAGAAAATTAATCTGCAACAGGCAAGAGCCCTTCCCCTATGGCTGTCCTCTTACAGCTGAGATATCCTCAGAGATGCTTTGCATCAATCCTTTCTCTTCTCCCCAAACCTAGAGTCATTTTAGGTCCATTACATCTAGAATAACCATACACTGGGCTTTCCTCTTGTTTCAATACCCAGCAATGATATTGGAGAGTTGCACTGATTGAAAACAAGAGTTGCCAGCTGACAGCTCCAGCAAGGGGCTGGCTTTATCCTGCCTGTTTGCTTCAAATTGCATGTTTCTTCCAGATAGGAACAAAAAACAGCTGGGGAATGCCTCCCACTCGCAGGTTTCCAGCAGGCCCAAGCAAACCAGACAGCTGCGTAACAAAAATCACCCCTGCTGTACCGAGACACAGCACAGGATGGGAAGTACCTTAAGGGACATTTCCTAGCATCTCCATACGCACAGGGACACCAGACTGCAGACACCCACCCCCACAGAATCCCATGTGTTTCCCACTACATCTCTCACGGGTATGCTGAAACATTACAGATGGGTGCACCGCTCCAGGCAGAAGGGCACCCCATGGATGTGGGATCCAGGCAAGGTGCACACGAGAGCCCCAGTTTCATCACATTGAGCATACAGCCCTGGGATGGGGTCTTGTCATCCCCTCCCCAGGAAGGGCTGTACTCTCAGCTGTTGCAGGGCTCCTGCATCAAATTTGTATTAAAAATAGTTCTCCCACACATGCACTTAATTGAGTGCCCAGAAATCAATGAGCCCTGAATAATCTCACACACTGCTCTTGCAGGGGTTAGTAAAGGGAACAGTAACAGCTATGCCTGAGCACTGATTTGTCTGCCTTGGGGAGCTGCCAAAGGCAGAGAGAGTCTGGGACAGTGATGAGGAATCTGCAAGCAGAGGCTCTGAAGAAAGGAAGGGTACAAAGATGTATGCATGTATATATATATATATATATATGCACACATACCCCTATATCTCCCAGCAACAGCAAAACAACAGGGCATTAGGCAGGCTAAGCTCTCAGCAGACACTGCTAAATGGTTTCCAATTAATTAACTGATTACATGATAGAACAGAAGGGGATTCAAGTGAGTGCTGTTGACCTTTAAGAATAATTAATATCATCAGGATCGCAAAACTCGTCCAAGAAAAATAATTAGGAAGACTCTAATATTGCCTCCAAAGCCATGTCGAAGGAGGAGAGGAAGGTTCTGGTTATTATAGAAGCACCATTCCCAAGTATTTTCTAGCAAACCCATTCTCCCTTTACACTTGCTTTCCATAGAACTTGCACACACGCTTCCTCCCAGCCCCAATCAACCCTCCTTCTTCTCTCCAGATCCATTTTCCCTATGACATTTTCCACAGCTCACCCCCAGTTCCACATGGAAACTTATGGGAAAAGGGCTGGAAAGCCTGTGAGCTTCCCCAAGAAGGACTGCATGAATACACTGCAAGGGCGACTATGAGAGCAGCCATCATCCCTTGTACAAGTGTGGAAAAAAAGCCACAGCCTTGGAATGAAACCCACCTTTTCAGCAAATAAATAAGTTTCCTCTGCAGCTTATTACTGTTGCAACTTCTGTGGCTTGACACTTCACTAAATTATAGATAAAAGGAAATACAGTCTTCCCAGGCTCAGAAAAGGAGGCTGCTGCCAAAGAGCTGTGTTTACACCAGCTAATGAAAAGAAAGTCTGCCATTAGCCCACAGCACCCAGCCTGCATCCCTGCTGAGCGCAGCAGAGCTTAGGATCAAGCAGCTGGACACACAGATGACCTTTAAGGTTCCTTCCAACCCAAGCTATTTTATGATTCTATGACACCCACCCCGAGGGACCAGATCTGTGGGGCACATGTGGGGAAGAGAAAGCAGAGCTGGGATCATGCAACTCCAGTGGGACCACACTGTCAGCCAGTAGAGCTGGCAGCTGCCACCTCCTGTGCATCACAGAGGCTCCTGGCCTCAGCAGGAGGTGATGCTGATATGCTCCAGCAATGCCTCATCAAATGGCAAGATAAACACTCAACCTGGGAGACAGACAACATCAAGCAGAGAACTGGCTCACAGCTCTCCCCAGGGACCCATGGGGAGGAGGAACAGGGAGGCAGCAGCACCTAGGGGCACACCTGAGCACGGGGTTTGGAGCAGAAATGTTCCTGTTTGCAGCAGTTGAGCACACGCAGGGGAGTACTGTTCTGAGCAGTGAGTTGCCTACAGCTACTAAAGGCATCCAGGGTCCAGCAAATCCTGCTTACTGCAATCCTCACTCATAACTAAGCTAAAAGCAGAAACATGTTTTGTCCTTAGCAATTAGTTCTGTCAAAAAAATTCACAGGAACATCTGAAAAAAGGGGCTGTACATTTCCTGTTCTGAAAACATGTTGCACATAAAAGAAAGATAAGTTTATTTCCTCTACCCTTTATCTACAAACGTTGGTCACTGTGAGGACTATATTCAAATGAAAAGCATAATCACCATGAAAGCTCAGAGTGCTTCAAACTGCAGCAGGCATTCCTTCATTATTCCAAGATAGCAAATTACTCACAATTATCAACAAGCACAACTGGATTCAACAAACATTTAACCAAGCTCCATGAGCTGTGGTTACAGTGAGGTCAGATGTCAGTTCTCCTAGTAAACTTCCCAAGTGAGAAAACCACAGACAGCTGCCGGGTAGTAGTGCTGCAGGATGACTCCATTCCTGCTGCAGAACAAAGCCAGTGCCAGGAGCCACTGCAGTTCAGAAAGTTTATATTGCATCTGTCAAACAGACATCTCAGAAGACTTGCTTCATACAGAGGGAAAGATGGAAGATTGAAAGCGCTGCTGGCAGTGAAACCAGACAGGTCATTCCTCAGGTGAACTCAAACCTTATAGCTAGACACAGCATGCACCTGCAGCCAGGTGTGAGCAAGAGGCAGGGATAATATGAGGCTTCAGCACAAGCAGGGAGGCTTGGCTGCAGGCAGAAAATGCCTGTACTACAGTCAGGGTGGCTGGAGCTGCTTGGAAGCTGGAAAGCACAGCTGTAGGCAGAGAGAACAGGAGGGTTGGAGGCAGGGAGGCCTGAAAAGCTGGAGGCTGGGAGACTGATAAGCCTGGTCAGGGGGACAAAGGCTGGACCTGGGCTGAAGGGTGGGAAGGAGAAGCTGAACCACGTGCAGGAGGGCCGGGTGGGGGCACTGTCCGTGGTGCTGAACGGCGGTGCGCCATTCACTGCGCAGCAGGGAGGTGGGGACACCAGGCACACTCGTGATCCAGCCCGATGATGGGACCTGTCCCCTCCCATCACCCACAGCACCTGGGAAAGAAAGACCTCACACTCCTACTCGCAGCCTTATAAACATCTCAGTGTCTTGCATTTGATAATTCAAAATTCATCCCTAATACAAATGAAGGGAGAGGTTTGGTGAGAAACTTTCCCCTCCTCCCCTACATCTTTCTAATAAAATTTTATAATTCCAATAAAACACACAACTGCTTAACTCATGACATTTAAATTATTGCCTAGTCACACGCTATCGTGGATTAATATCTCATCATTCATGCCCTGACGTATCTTATTACTCAACTAATGTATGATTTGAATGTTTCTATTTTTCAGCCCTGGTGCTTACTGCCTGTACATCAAAAAAAGGGAACATCATCCCTGGAATTGTACTGTTAGTAAACCAGTATCAAGAAAAAGAAAAGTCTCAGGTGAGATAATTTGTGTGTAACCAGCAGCTTTCCATGAGGCTTCCACGCTCTCAGGTCTTATCTGGGAAGTTACTGCTCCCTGTGCAGTAGCTCTTACACTGGCAAAGGTAGATAAGACACACCTTATACTATAACTCAACAACTGTGCCACAAGTTTTGTTGAACACCTAAAAGGAATAGCCATAGGATGTTTCTGGATTATCTCCATGGTGAAGTGATCCCAAGAGCCTAGAAACGAAATCTGGTCATAGTCAGTCCCCTAACTGCTGGAATCAGCTCATCATGCACTGCTGGTGTTCTCTTCTGAGAGGCTGTAAGATATAGTTAAACCTCACTAACAACACATCTCCTTCAGGACTGTATGTGATGTTTGGCCAGTCTTGGAATGGCATCTCACAAGAAGACATCTATCAGGTCCTTGTTGCACAAGGGCTACATATTACAGAGGACAAGCACCCCCAAGCAGTTTTTGCTATTTAAGATAAGGGAAAAAACAGAACTCAAAAGGCAACCGTTGCTCTCTAAAAGAATAGCAGTTGTCTCTTCCAAAAAATACTCCAAAAAACAATGCAATCTTCAGAGAGCAAAACAAGTCCCTATAGTCACACAGTGCAGCTGGAAACATCTCAGCATTTCAAAGGAAGGAAGGAGAGAGAAAGCCATGCTAAAATCCTGAGAGCCCAGGTACTAGAGCAATAGGCATGACATAAGAATCTGAGCAGGCAACAAATACTTGTGATAGTATTATTACAGCTCGTCTTACATTGCAACCACATCCCACAATTCAATGCCAGATATCACTAGAAACCATACCAGGAGTTATACTGCAAATAAATCACATAAAAGGAGAGAAAACAAGCATTGTTGTCCCAGGTTTTCAGGTGGGGGATCAAGGCAGAACAGGTCTTGCTCCAAGGTGCAAAGTGCTCGAGTTAGAAAGTTTCTGTCTCAAGTCCCATTGGAGTACGCAATTCATAAAAATCACTGCTCCACCTCCTATTACAACACAAAACACCTCCTGAGCTGACTGGAACAGCCTGCAGTCAGGAATCCTACACCCAGCCCTCCACATAGAAGTCAAATGATTTCGACCCAGCCTAAAGGAAAACCACAGTCCTGCAGGAAACCAAATCTCCTTCATCCTAGCTCACAACGGCTGGTAAAACACAGAACCTAACTTTGCTGCTTCAGGAGGACAAACAGCTGCAGTTAGCCGCTTGTCTGTCACCTGTGGTAAGGACTAGGAACAAACATCCCACCAAACCACTGCTGTCAGTTAGCATATCTGCAAGGACCTGCTCTGTGCTGGCATCCAGGGAACAGAGCAGATAGAAAGTCAGAGCGGGAAAGTTTATGGAGGAGGAGACATTGCTGTTGTTTGTATTGGTGACTGAGCTATAAGCTGCCCATCATTTTACAGAACAACTAGAGAGACACGGGGGAAAATGCCTCCTAAGTAAATCACAGCACAGAGGCTCACTGTTAGAAGGTGGTGGGGTGGGAACTTCTTTTACTCTAAAGGGTGAATCAAATCGTACCCAAACTGCCTGCCTGATTAGGAATGATGAAGGAACATTCACCTAATGGAAGTGAAAGACCATTTAATTTTCCTCTTTTTTTTCCTATAGTCATGCAAAAATTCAACTCTCATTTAGTCCTTTGGAAATGCAAAATAAAAGGCATTAAACTATCAAGGAGAAGGTTTAGTTAAGCACATTACTTCATACTCTCAGCGAGCTAAGAGCTCTCATCTACTGTGCCCCAGCTTATGCACAGGACTTGTCAGACTGCACTAGCTCAAGAGTACAGAAAGGAAAACATAAGCAATTAACACATGACAGTTTGGATTAGGAGGAGGCTGCCAAGATGGATATGAGAGCAGCGTAGTGATGAAAGCACAAAATGTAGAGAAATCATCGGGAAGAGAGAGAAAGGGTAATAGCACATCAAGGATCAAGCAAGGGACTGCAGGCACTCACTGGGCATGGAGTTGTTTACAGGAGGAGAGCAAAAGGGAACATTTAACTCTGCCTTAGATACACAAGTGGCTTTTTTAGAGCAAGGCAATAGATCATTAAACACAAAGGACAGGAAAACGACCCTCAAGCCATGACTGAGAGACCGATGCTATACTTGCAGTAATTCAAAGTCTGATATTTTGTTCCTTTCCTTCTTTATTATAAGATCTTGATCAATCTCCCGTATGCACAGAGCAAAGAGTGCAAACCTTGCCAGCCTTGCAAATCTGTTACCTGCGGCCCTTGTAATCACGCGAGCCTCAGCTGCTGGAGGGCTTCAAATGCTGTCCCAAAACAGCACTGAAGAGCACACAAACTCACCCACTCTACCCTGCTTGGCTACCTCAGTTTTCAGGGGATACACCCCAGTTTCTTCCTTATCAAAGACTAAAGCCACTGCATGCCTCTGGGAACTCCCATGTCAAAGCTGCAGACTGCTTCCAACACCAGGGTAGCAGTTCACATGACACCATGCATCACTGGAGTGAGAAGGGACATTTTTGAAGGCCACACAGTCCAACTCCCCTGCAATCAACAGTGATGCCACAGCTGCCAGGTGCCCAACAGGACACCCAACCCAACTCCACTCTCTGAGCTACATAACCAACAGCACAGGTCCTAGGACACTCCAGGTTAACCACACTGAATTCCCTATGGGAACAGACCCATTCATCAGCCAGCTCACGCTTTATCAGTCAGAAGAGGTCCATGCACATTCCTGCCAGCACCTCCCAGTTTATCCTCAAGCCTCAATCTTATAGCAAAAACACTGGTAGGATCAGAGACATAAAAATCCTATAGAATAGAAAGCGGCCTGCCCATATGATACTCCAAAACCAGTTGCAGTCAGCACAAAGTACTCTTGAAGCCCATCCTGGCTTTTCCCAAAGAACATCCTTAAGATGCTCAGGTAAAAAAATAGAGGAAAAAGCTTTATCCTCAATCCCATCCCTGCTCTGGCAGGCAGTGCTGAGAGTTCTCTGACAGAAGCTGTGTCTTGGCCAGCCCACAAACCCATTTAGAGCATGTATAAAGATCCAGAAGACACTTTAAGAAGAGCCTCTAAACGCAGGCAGAAATGGCAATTATTAATTTTCTAAATAGAAATCTGACTACTTAAGCCTTATTTAAAAGCGTGCCTGTCTCTATAATTACACAGCCTTAATTTGTTTTCTTTCCTCCACAATAAATAAGGTGCGCACAATTACCCTCTGCAAACACGGTGCCTCCTGACTGGCTGGCCCAGTATGCAGCTGCTCAGGAAAACATTTAGAGGGAATTACAGTCTCTTAAGTACCTGTTTCCCAGTACAGGGAGACTCAGACACCACAAAAGTCAATTTGTCTAGCCCTAGGCACAATCTGCAGGAACTCTCCTCTCCCACATGCATAACTTCACCACCCCAGCTGTGAGCAGCAGGCTGGACACACTGCCTGGAAGCAATCAGGTCTTGTCCTCTCTTGTGCACTGATTCCCGGTGCTGGGTTTTCCTGGTGACTTCCCAGTGCGTAAATAAGGATTGTGATCACGTTGCATTCCTTCCTACAGGGCACTACAACCACCTCTCTGTGCTGTTTCTCTGCCTATTTTCATGACAGTTACCTGAAAAAGATCCCCGTGACTTGTAATTTCCTATCAAGTTGAATTAAATTGGCCAGAGCATTCCAATATTACTAAGAGAAGAACAGACAGGGTAAGAACACGCAAGACTTTTTCCCCCTCAATAAGCTTTTCTACACACAGTGACATAGGAAACACGTATTCAGATGGTTTATCCATCTTAAATTTAGGCACCATATCATCCTAAAGCCTTCTTGGGTACGTTGAGCCAACGACTGAGGCTTTGTGTTATCGCTAAACATTTTCAGTCTGCTACCCCAATTTACCCCCATCTGAGCAGTCAGAACAAAGCTTTTCCACAACCTATGTCTGCAGCTCCCCATATTCCATGCACGGTGCTCACCACAACCACTTCCCTGTTAGCCAAGAGACAGCAAAAGCTGCACAGAAATGGGAGTAGGAACCCACCAGTACAACTCTGCACAGAAATAGAAAAGGCTTCCAGAAAGGCTCTGGATGACATTCAGTTTAGATCAGGCTTGCGTCCATCCACTTCAACACACAGTCAGTACTACTTTTAGAAGAAATCAATGGCCCAAGATCTACAACGGGGAAGGGGGTGGAATTTAAATGAACACACCAAACCTCATTCAGAACCATTATTTTAAGCCCCTACAAACCTGAGCTCCTGCAATTAGAGCTAAGCTATCTGCTTATGATTGCACAGCTGGGGTCTGAAGACAAGCGCATGCAGTAAGGAGCAGACAGAAATAGAAGCTGCTGGGAGAAGGCAGAGCTATCTGGTCCATCCAAGATGAGGAAGCCTTGATGAAGGACACCGGGAAAAAGTCACTTCAGAGGGAGGCTGGGATTCAATTTAGAATAGGGAGGGATGGAGGGGGAAAAAAAAGCAATTGAGTCCCTGTCATTTGTATACAAGTTTTACGTGGGAAAAATGCCTGCTGCTTTTCAGATCCAGCTTACAGCACCCCATGAGGTCCAAGGATCACTCTTACTCAGGCTGTGAAGTCTATGCTGTTAGACATGTGCAGTCTACATCTCAGCACCACCTGCAATCAGCCAAACGCACAGCAAAGGAGCAGCAAAGCCACACTGTCCTGCAACACATTCAGCTGATGCCAGCTCTGCCATGAGGGGATTGGGATGGTATCCCTTGCTCTCATCAGCTACTATACCCACTAAAAACAGTCCAAGACTCACAGCAGAGCGATATTTCCATTAATCCTTTTACCCCTGGCACCTACATGTAGTGGGTCCAGAAAATGTCAGGCTCTCAGCAAGCTGAGCTCTCCAAGAAGCAGCAGCCAAGAAGACACTCTGAGGTGCTGGCATGGCCCTATGGGCACATAGCAGAACCCAATTGGCACTGGGTGCCTGTAAGCCCAGGCAGCATTCATGCTCTCTTATGCCAGAGTTAGATAGTCCCAGGAGAAAGAAGCCAGCACCATGATGTAAGAGTTCAAGGGAGTAGATGTCCCTGCAAGACCCAGTTCTGCATCCCTGGGGATGAGAATCCGCCACCAGGAGTGGCCACCTCACAAACATTCACACACCAGGGACTGTGCTCAACAGCATCAAATCCCACCAGCAAACATCAACCAAATAATGCACTTCCTTGCCTCGAGCTTGAAACAGCAAGGAAAGAAAGACGTTAAGAACATGATCAATCTTACACGGCCCGAGCAGTAAACAAACACATATTTCATCACAACATACCAACCTCAGCTTCTGACACAAGATGTATATGTTGGGGTTTTTTCTCCCCCTCCATCTCAAAAGTAATCACAAAAGACCAAAAAAAACCCAAATATTTTCTAAGAAAGCAGTAACAAATGTATGTGTACACATTAATGGCACATTCAGATTCAAAAGGAGCGTATCTCCTTCCACACTCCTCTGACAACTGAACTAATTTCATCGGGTATCTAACGCTATGCATGTAACAGATAAAAATTAATAAGCTGCAATTGCACAATTGACAAACTACATTAACAAACTATCAGTTGGGAGAGGTATTTCAGAAAGAGCATTTCCCATTAACAACCAACCACACAAAACACGGAACAAATGCTACAAATCAAAATAATAAAGCACGAAAATTAGGGAAATCCCTGTGGCCAGCGTTAAGGAGGTTATATTATAACAAGGTATGCACTTCTAACAACTCAGGAAGGCCTCATGTTTGTTCATAACGCCCTTAACTATTCATGCCCTTTGGTACTGCACATCTCCTATTTAGCAAGTACTTTACCATCACTTAGCAACTGTAACTGGTTTTCCAAAAAGGAAGCTTCTGGGGTTTTCAGTTCAAATAATCTCTGAGCGCACATCAAAAGACAAATATATATGGCTCGGCAGGTTGTATCTATCTCCCTCCACCAGTAATATCCCATATTAATGACCGCATGCACCCACAGAGTCAAATAGTTGTGCTCTGCAACCATTTTTCCATGGCAAAAGCTACTGACGTTGGTTTCTAAAACGCAGGGATGCTCTCCATCCAGCTTGTCAGCTCACACCCAAAGCCCTGCACTTCTCACCAACTTCTACTTTTGTTCTTTTAATCTGTGCCAGAGCCAAGAAAGGTTTACCTTGGACACAGCTGCTTTGACAACACATCTCAAGCCTGTGAACACCTCCCATAACTTGCATGGTATTCCAGCTTTTGTTCAATGCCTTGGAAAGGTGAATAGATGTCCAATAAAGAAACCTTGGCCTCAAGCATAGGGAAACTCCTTGGGATATCATATCTAATGGCTAATGATACCCAGGGAGCTGGACACTCCCACAGTACCCAACACCACCACTACTCCAGCCCTACCTGATGCCCACCAATAGGCCAGCTCCCAAAGCCACTCATTAGGAGAAAACCACGTGCCTCACGATTTGCATAACAAGATGGCCATCCCTCAATCCCTTCCCCCTTCAGCATCTCCCCCTCCCTTGTGCCATGCTCTACGACCAAAGCCTTGCTGAGGGAGCAGAGGGGACACAGACAGCAGCTGGCTGTACTCACATGTAGCGTAGATGAGGGTTCTTCGCAAAGGCGCGTGGCTGGATATTTCGTAGTCCTGAGTTCCTGATTGTCCTGGAAAGAGAATGAAAGGGCAGCAATGAAGTCAATGTTGACGACGGCTCTAAAGCCCTGTGCTAAGTAGCTGAGACAGAGCCCAGTACTGGGAGTGGCAGTGCCAAAGTAAGTATGCTGGCAGCCCTCTAGTCCCTAAGAAGGGACATCTCACCCCAGACAGCCTCCTCAAGTGCAGAGGAAATTGGGCTTTTCAGCTTCAGTTAATATATAGAAGCACAGGCTCAGCACAGAGCAGCTGCTGGGCTGCAAACAACAGTACACCTCTTTACTGTTTGCTTTGACAAGATGAGAACTGCATCGGTCCGCATGCAAGATGTGTGTTTAGCATGCAGTTTGTTGGGGTTCAGATACCTGGGTGGTACCCAGCCTTCCCAAGCATCAAGCAAACAAATTGAGACCCTTGGGCCTAAAGTGCTCTGTGATGCACAAGGTCATTCTCTTCTGAAACCAGCAGGGCTGCACAGGGAGATGCCTTTTCCTTATTGTGCAGCACTACCACAACAACCACCAAACTAAATGAGAACCAACAGCCCAGCATTGAAGGATTGGCAGAGACAGCTGGAAATCCACATTGTGGGACTGAAATGAGTCAGAACAATGCACAAGCCCAGCACTAGAACAGCGGGGGAGAGGAGAGGTCAGGGCTGATGTGTGTTGACAGAACTGTCAGGAGCTAGCAATCTTCCTTCTCCCAGATCCAGCAAAGACCAGAAAGCACTTCATCTCCATTTTGTGAAGTCTCATAACAAAACACTGCAGAGCCAGCAGCTTAAACAGGCTCCAAATGCCACTGCACTGAGACAAAGGGAACCATTTGCTTAGGAAGGAAGGGACTGCCCAGTGCACTTCTCTTGCCCGACATGCAAGACATACTCACAGCCTCTGGAGTCCCGTATACAGCTCCATGTCTACAGCATTCAACGTCTGCAAGTTCTTCCAGTTCTCTATGTGTCTGTGAAAGAGAAGGAAAGGTTCAGCCATGGCACACCCAGATGGCTCTGCCCATTCAGATGGCAGCACACAGCATCCTGTTCACCTTTGCTATAGCCCAAACCTTCAATGTGCCTTAGGTCTGGGGATTGGATGTACTCTGGCTTTAGCACACATATCCCCCAGATACATGTGGTATGCATCACGCTGCCAAAATAAGCAGCTTCCCATGCTGCTTTTTATTCTGTGTTCCCATCACTCCAGGGGGAAAAAAAGAAAACTTCCACCACCACAGTTTGACTCAGAATTTCCAGTGTAGGAAATGCAATCGATCCCTTGTACACTATTGGTAAAGTCATTGCTTCTCCCCGTGCACATCAGTGAAACAATGCCACTCAGAAGGAGTGACAGTAAATAAAAACTCTCTGCAAAAAATATGAGATCTGAAAGGGGGAGGGAGGGGGAGGAATGGTCATATATTTATCCATTCTGTTACTAGGGTGGACAAACAGGGTGCTGGTCCTTGCTAGCTGCAAGTGCTGCTGGCAGCAGAGTGCCAAACTCAGTTTGGAAACCATGCCTTTATTATAAATTCCTCTGTCGCCTGGGGCATTCTAGCAGGTATGTTATGGAGAACGAGAACAGAAATAGATCTGTCGCCAGGGGATCGTTACTCAGTAAATATTAGAGCTGGGGGAAGGTGACAGATCAACAGCCCCAGAGGACGGGGTCCCCTATTATCAGTAGCATAGGTGTGAGGCTGGCAGCAGCACGGCCACAGGCCCCTAACAAGCTGTAGTTCCGTACAGTTGGGAAGAAGCTTGGTTTTCACCAGCCAGACTCACCACAGACTATCTTTCTCCCAGACCAAACTCAAGTTCCCTTAAACAAGGCATAATAGAAGTGCAGCCTCCAAATTTCATAATGCACACACCCAAACTCACATTTGCCCTGTTGCCATTATTGACTTCGTGCTCAGCTCTGGGAAGAGAAACATTTTCCATGTGATGGAGGGTTTGGTGTGATGTGCCAGTGCTAAGAACCACCTCTGGGTACAGGACCTCACATGGTGGAACAGAGAGTGAATAAGGGAAATGGGGACCTTTAGCCACTCCTGGAGCAGTCACAGAGGTCATATATTCCTTCTCAAGACATAGTGAGTGCTGGAGAAACGTTTGCACAAGAACAGATGAACAAGCACAACAGAATCAGGACTCAAGCTATATCCCAAATACCAGCCAGATAAAGAAAAAGGAATGTAAAAATCCAAATTCTGGATTAAACCTAATCCCTGAACACGTTTCTGTGCTATCACCATCCACATCCAAGAAGAGCAGAGACCCAGAAAAGTCTTCTCTATGGATGCTCCATCCCTAGAGGTGGTCAAGGCCAGGCTGGATGGGGCCCCGGGCAGCCTGAGCTGGTGGGGAACAACTGTACCATGGCAGGGGGTTGGAATTCATTTATCTTGAAGGTCCCTTTCAGCTCAAACCATTCTATTCTAGTCTATGAAAGGGCAGCACTGAAATTTCACATCCTATGGCACAAGACTGTAGGACTGTATTTCTGGGTACTTGTCTTTTGCAGGACTACAAACACAACTCCTACAACCCAAAGGGGAAGCTCCTCCAAGAAAAGAAGAGGCAGGAAGGGGATGACTTGGGTTTACCACTAGGGCTGGAGATACAGCATCTGAGAGCTGATAAAGGGCAGAGATGGAGCAGCCCTGAGCCAGGAGCTATGGAGCAACCACAGCTGGGAGGGAGGTGGCAGCCAGATTGGCTCTTGTTTCATTGATTGTGGTTGCTAAAATAAAACAGTCGAGGTTATTTTTGACCTGACACTCAAAGCCGCATGCAGCATATGAGAGGTAGGAAGAGACCTGGGCTTGTTCCCAATGACACACAAGTCTTGCTGGTGACTGGGGGTCTTGGTGAGAGCTGTAAATCTGGCAGAACCACAAATGCCTTGGCCTGCTCTGGACTCAAAATGAAGAAATCTCTCATTCAGTCTACAAAATGCTGCACTATAAACTATGGAAGTGGAAGAAGAGAGCCATTATGCCAGTACAGACCTCCAATGGAAAGAATGGCTACTGCCCTCCGAGCAGCCCAACCCCTCCAGAAGGGACACTGCACCAAGCTGTCAAGAAACCTCCAGAATCCATGCTCCAGCATCCCAAAGGCAGCCCAGGATTTTCCTGAGCCAGATACGCTTCAGTTTGTTATTTAACATACACACACAAAACACTCATATAGGGAGTGACAAGGGAGGTGGAAATAAATACACACACATATAATCTCATGACACAGCAGCTGTTTTAGATAGAGTGCAACAGAGGGTGATAGCATCATCTTGAATTAGGTGCACAGTTCAGCAAGCAACTTTGAGTCCTTGTAGTTACACAGACGCTTCCCTTCACAAGGGGCCCCAGAAAGTCATTTTCATATATATGTACACACACACACACGCACACACACACACGTATTTCAGCTTAGCAGGAGTCACTCCCTATCTCCTTAAAGTGGCAAATCAGACTTCATTGACAGCCACCCCAAAGTTACACCCAGAAATCCATTTTTCTTTTGTTCCCGGTAGCTTTTGAAAGAGTAGCGTAACCTTTAAGAAGGGGATTCAGGCAAATCCAGCCAGCACAAAATAAACAGAAATGCATCTTACTCTGAAAGTTCAAGGAGTCAAGCTGTGATTGCAGAATTGGCAGCAGTTGCACAGGAAAGCAAACCAACCAAAGAAACTTCATCCCTAAAACCTCAGTCCCTCTCCACATCCTTCAGCCTCCCAACTTAGTTCCTCTTCCTTTCCATGGCTTTGCTTGTCCTCAAAAGACAACATCTATTATGCAGATTGTGGCCAAGTCCAGGTCTGCCTGCACTGCAAAGCTGCCATTTACAAACCAAACTGTTCTGTTCAGGAGTAAGCTGGGCTGTTCCTTCCAAATTTGTACTGAAATGCTCTTCTCATTTCTTACAACACACACAACACAAGCGTTTCGTATTTATTTTGACTTGCATCAAAATTATCCTTGCTTAAGCAGCTTTTTTCCTTTCCTGCTATTTACATCCTCCTTCCTTTACGAGGAAGTCAGACCCACCCAGCAATCATTTATAAATTGCACAAGGTCAGTTCTCCTAGGGCAGCATGCCTGTACCGAGCAGTGAAGTGCAAGGCAAAGTGAACCAAATGCCTTGAGAGATATTACCTCAAGACACAGAAGTAATGCAGATACATTGCTCAGACAGAGCCTTGGTGGTGAGGTCGTTTCACTTTTGGCTTCAGACCCAACACACAACTGGATCATATGCTTTGGTGACCTTCACAATGAGTACCACCGTGATAGGCACTGTAATAGAAAATGGCTCCATTTTCTTCATCGACCTATTTAAGTCCTTCTTATCTTCAATAAGGGTGACCAGAAACACGGAGCAATCTCCAGAAGGACTCAGTTTACAGAGGCAGCTCCCCACTGGTACACACAATGCCTTGGCTTTCAGCTCAAAATCATAGCATCCTTATCACAGCCCCATTGGCTTGTCCTCATCTGAAATCTTCTACCCACTAGACCATTCCCAACTGACGTGATTTCCAAGCTGACAGCAAAAGCCCACGTGACTCCCTTACATGCACTACAGACTTCCTTGGATTTGCTTCTGCCCTTCCCCTCATCCATGCTAAGCCCTCTGTGCCCCCACAGCCCCTGCACTGAGTCAGCAGCAACACACACAGGGCAGCTCCTGCCTTTTGAGCCAGTGCCTTAATGAAGGCAGGAGCCAACTTCACCTGCAAGCAACCTCTACCAACATATTTCACCACCGTTTCTCCTTTAGCCAGCTCTTCACCTCCAACACTGCGCTATTCCCAATGTAACACCATCATATTAACCTCCCACCATGAAGCAGTCTCTCTCTGCTCAGGAAATTAGTTACCAATTGTAGAGTTATCCAGACAAAAGCTATCTTTAGGAGGTCAGTCCTGCATCATATCTCAGCCTCTACTTACAACAGCACAAAGCCCTCTTTGCCAGCCCCACAGCTCCCAAGCACTACGTGAAGCCAGTGGCTTTTTCCCTACTTTGCTGACAGATGAGAGATCTCGTTGGCCATATGGTCACCCAATGGCAGGCTTTAACTTTTGGCTGGTCTCCAGACATGCCTACAGCCAGCCCCACTTGCTGGAAGCAGAGCAGTTGCCACCATCCCATGGGAATTCCCATCACTCTGCCAAACATATCTGACGATGCAGGCTGGTGTCACCTCGAGATCCTGCAGCAAGCCTGCACAGCCCTATGCTCTCCTTTTCCAACCCTGGGCCAACGCAGCAAAGGAGAGGAAAACATCCACAAATATTTAAACACAACCAGGCTCATTTCATCCGACGTGAATGAGGCAGGGGTGAGAAGCAGCAGCTTATGCCAATTTACTGAGTGATTAGCTTGAGGCTACTTAATGTCTCTGACCTTCCTTCACCCTCCTTATATGACAAGGATAATATTTATCTAATCTCTCTCAGCTTTTCAAGTGCTGTGGTAAATAGCTTTAAAAATAAAAAGGCACTTGATGAGCACCAAGTATTACGTAGCATGTGTACACGTGTGGTACCCAATCTACATCCAGCCCAGACTGAAGGAAGATGACTTTCCATCAGGGTGCCATCAGCTCCAATCTGACGGAGCAGATGGCACATCATCTTCAGGGCCACGCTGCACAAATGCCACATCAGGCTCCCAGGGATATGGCCATGGAAGAAGAAAAGGTTTGGACAACACACTTAGAAATATGGTTTAAATTGTTAGTGGTCCTGTGTGGAGCCTGTCGTTGGGCTCAGCAGTCACCGTGGGCCCTTCCCAATTCAGAACATGCACACACTGGAAAAGCAAGCAGAGTATCGGACTCCTTTCTCTCACAGGGCAACGGGAAAATTGATTTGTCATCCAGGCACATTACACCTCGCAATGCAGATAGAAGCATTAGCTTTCAATTACCCGATATGTTTAGCATTATAAACAAACCACTTGGCGCACCAGCGCTAGACCATGAAGATATGAATGTGACGGTAGGAAGAACAGAGAGAAGTCATCTACTGACGCCCTGCCTCCTCCAGGTAGAGGTGCAGGAGCAGACAGCAAGCACTGGAGGCTGGGAAAGCACTGTCACCAATGTCACCCCACTGGGGCAAACCCTGCTCTCTGGGGCATAGCACAGCCAAGCTGGGGCTGATGGCCCCTTTTAACCACAGGGCTGGGGAAAGCCATAAAGAAATCAGCCATTTTTCACAGTATTATAAGGCACTTATCACATACATTTAATAACCAGAGGCATGAAGGACTTGATTCCCTCAATATGGAAGTTATAAAATTGAATTGGTAACTGAGCATTAAAGGCAAGTGCAGCTGAATGAAGACTTATGAGGGCAATATTTTCCCTATTTGAAGCGTGGGCTTCCCCTTTCCAAGTGCACATGGGAAAAGTCACCCAACAGCAGATAACTTTACATCATTAAGGATAATTTGAGGTCAGTGAGAGAAAGGGTGGGGACGCAAGCAAATCCAGCTTTGTAGAATTAATTATTAGCGTAACCCCACAGTGTAATTGCAATTTGTCAAGGTAATGATCGTAAAACACACCACTGTGACACAGCTCCCTGCGTGCTAGCTGATCTGCTTCTCTTGTCAGGGCCGCATAGAGTAAGCGGTGCTGGGGAGGATGCTCTCAGTCACCCTCCTGTGGGTCCAACCACCGTCAGCTTAGGCATCCAACCCAACAAACCAAACTGGGCTCTTCCAGGAGGACTGGGCAAAAGAAAAAGCCCTCAAATCCCACCCCAAGTTAGACTCAACAATTCCTATGGGTCCCTTCCAACTCAGGATATTCTGTGATCCCAGGGGAGCCTCCACACCCCTGCTGGTGACTTAAGGAGCAGACAGAACCCCTCGCAGGGATAACAGTTCAGCACTACTGAAGGACAGTGGGCTGTCCAAACCCAGCATGGACAGGATGCCACATAACTTGGGAAGTAGTATGTTCACATTACCCCACTCTACATCCAAGGCTTTCCAGGGCAGGATGAGTTATGCCCAGTCTCCTGCTTTTAGAAAGGAAGAAATAGGCGCAAGTGGGGCAGCAGAGCAATTACCATCAACAAACATCCGCCTTAATCTCTCATCACTGTTACATCTCAGCTAGTGCACAAGAACTGAGTTGTCCCAGAACCCCACGATGCTGAAGAACCTCATTAACCTCCTGTTAATGACTGCGATCACAAACAAGCATGCCCAATTGCACCACAGCCATCAGGGACAAGAGGGCAAGCCAAGGGGAGAGAGACCATTCCTCCAGTTATCTTACATTAAGCACAAATCTTGAGATGAGAGAGCACCTTTTGCTTTATGGGGTGCAGGAGACCAAGGAGGCTCCCCTCTGGACAGCAGCTGGTTCCCTTTGCATCCTCCAGGTCAAAGAAAAGGATGCTTCAAACCATGGGATCTCACATGCAGCAAGAGCTGGCAGCATGGAGCATTTTGTGGTCTTTAAAGATCAAGCAGCATTTTATAGAGGAAGCAGCACCCTGGCCAAGCAGCAGACACTTCTCCTCTGCTTGCATCCCAAAGTGCAAAGCTCAAAGCTGTGAACCAAAGGTCGCTGTGCTTCTGCCACAGCTGTAGTTGCACCCAGAACCCTCCATCCTATCTCATCCTCCTCTATAACACCCCAGCCTCATTTATCAGGGCTTTCCCACCAGTCCCAGCACCAGGAAACCTGCCAACCCCATGCAGCAAGGGCAGAGCCAATCTGTCCTGGGCTCACATCCTGCTCCCACGAAGCACTCACTTTCCCAAAGAGCCTGAACTCCTTTCCCCCAGCAGTTTGGCTGCCCTGATGTTTACAAAGCAATGCCCAGCTGGGCTGGATGGGGGCCAGGCTCCCAGCCGCTCCACTCAGGACAGGCACAGCAGCTCCCAAACTCTTCTGGAAGCTGAGCCTCCAACCCCACAGGCTGGCAGCAGACTTGCATCAGGATAACATTGGATTCCTGCAGTGGACAATCGGCCCAGGCAGAGAAAATAAAGTATCCCTTTCTATTTCTTCCCCCCCCCCCCCCCCCCCATCTCTCCTCTTCTTGCATTTTTGCTTATCGCAGAGGTGGAAGAAAAGAAGCATCACTTGGGAGGAGGGGGATGCACACATTACAATGGGGTGGAAGGTCATGGAAATAGCAGGTACGTAATGGGGAAGACAACTGGCTCTTCGAAGGAGACGTGAGCCAACGTGACTGTAAACATGACACAGGCAGGAGGAGGCAGGGCAGGAACAGACACTTTAAAAGCTCTTCTCCCAGCACTCCACTTTGTTCACAGAAACGTGAAAAAATAAAAAGGGCTTTGCAAACATATTAAGTGAGAAGGCACTGACAGCCACAGATGCTGCTAACAGGGCTGCTGTGTTTCAGCTGACCCAGCCAGGGAAACACAGAATATGAGAATCATTTCCATCTCAGATCTCCAGTTAAAGGCACAGATATAGGCATAACTTCCCCAGAGGGAAGCACATGGGTTCCTGCTACCCAAACATGACCTTTCACCACTGATGCTGATGATTTATTTAGTGGGACGCATTTCTTCTTGGTGCTGCTAAGGGTCAAAGAGCAACTTCCCCCCCACATCCTTGAACCACGACCTCAAGTACATTTTAACTTTCCTTTTTTTTTGCTTGCAGACAACCACTCAAACTTCATTTCTGCTCCTCAGCAGGACCTGGAGGTCCCAGCCCAACCTTGGAGCAAAACACACGAGCCCAGAGAGTCAGCAGCAAAGAGAAGATTGCTCCACACAAAGAATACCCACATTGTGTGCTGCTGGCTCACTCACAGCCTGCAGCAGCTGGGGCCCGAGAGCCTGTGCTGTGTGTGCCAGGCTGGGGCTCACTGGGGACAGCAGCTGGTGTGGGACAGCCCTCCTGCACCACCCCTCCCTCTATGGGTACCGCAATGGGATGGAGAGAGGCTGATGTGTTTCACTCTGCTCTGCAGGAGGAGGAATCAGGGTGGGTTTCATGGAGCATGATGCCATCAGGGCCACCCCCCAGCAGCACATTTTAGTTGCCTGGTGGTCAGCACACCTACCCAAAGCCCCACTGCTGGCCACCAACTCCAGGCCACCATCCAGACACAGCTATGCCCAACTGCAGAGAGGAATCATCACAGAATGGCCTGGGTTGAAAAAGATCATCTCAAAGATCATCTAGTTTCAGCTCCCATGCTGCAGGCAGGGTTGCAACCCACTAGATCAGGCACTATATAAGGTTGCCCAGTAGAAGAAAGCAGCTGTGCTACACCGCAGTAATTCACTCCACAAGTTTCCTGCAGAGAAACACATCTGAGTTCAACCAGGAACTGGAGCTCCCATGAACTGGCTCAGCAGGGCAGTGGGAGGTGAGGGCAGGACCTCTCCCAGCATCCCCCCCCCCAAGAGCACACCACTGCCCTGCCCCGCAATCCAATACAATCATCACTCCTGGTTCCCATATTCTGGGCTACAAGGGCATCATGGTTTCCTGACCACACTGACCCAAAACCAAGCCAAGGAAGCCACCCCAAGTGAGGGGCAGCCCACAGTCTCCTGAACTCCCACACCTGCTGACCAACAGCTTCTGCCCAAGGCAGCTTGAAACTGGGTAGCTTTTTGTTTTTTAACATCTTTTCCCTATCTCCCCTTTGAAAAATCCTGTAGTTGCTATGGAAATGGTCTCATCAGCATGGGTGGAATGTAGCAGTGCCAGCCAGAACTCCCTGTGGTTCCCAGTTGACACCAGTGCCCAGGAACTGGTTGTGCTGGAAGTTATCCCAAGCTGCACAGAGAATGCCCTGACCTTAAAGTCACGACTGGTACTGATGGCTGATTGAGACTCATCTGGGAATCAGGGTAGGGACCTGCAAATCACCCAGGGATAAGCCAGGATTAAAAAAATAATAATAAATCAAGACACTCTCACACTTGCTAAGGGTTATAAACAGCAACAAGGTGCAGCCTCCCCAACAGCACCTCGCTGTAGGCAGGAAGAAAAGCACAGACAGGGCAACAGGAGAAGAGGCAAGTTTTGTCTCAGGCTCGGGATGCTGTGCATCCCTCCAGGGAGGTTTCTGCTGCTCGCCTTGTACTGCCACAACCCTACCTCAAAAACCACGCATGAAGTTTGTTTCACAGCATCTCTATTCACTTGGCTATGAGCAGGCTGCAGATGTTGAGCTGGGTGTTTCCCCAAGCATCCATCTCCTGGAGCAGGGGTTTTGCCTACATTCACCTTGATGCTGCGCCCATCTCACATCTCCATCCTCTTGCATCAGCCCTACAAGGAGCCTCAGAGCCTTTCACACAGCACGTCCCCCCCTTGCTTCAGTCCTTCAGCACACGGTCAGTGCCATCATGGCACTGAGATGCCCTATGGCACATCCATGGGGTGATGTGTGCCGGGCTGAGTTCAGCACAGAGCTGCCAGATCCTGCTTGTCCTTTGGGCATAAGTCCCAATTAAAGTCCTAATTAAACAATTTACATCATCAGACTTCAAGGAGCACATCAACATCGAGAGCTGTGTGCATCTTCAACCTTACCAGACCCTGTGTGCTCTCCCAGAAGAACACACTGCACACAGGAGAGAAGGAAGGGCTGAGCTGTTACTGAGCCTCTCACCCTTGGTCAGAGATGCTGCCAACAGGAGCCAATGCTCCAGTGACATACGCTGTCATTTCTGGCCTAGATTTAATAGATTCAAGACCTAAAGCACAAAGCAGCAGACAAAGTGCTTCCCATCCTGATCATCTTAGTGCACGCCACAACCTCTTTGCTCCCTGCTCCCAGAAATGTCATTGCACCAGTCCAGAACATTTTGCTCCACAGTTTTGGCAAGAAGTGCCATGCAAACTTGCTTGCAAAGCAAAGACGACATCTGCAAATCATTAAGGTTGGAAAAGACCACTAAGATAACACCCCCCCCATGCCCACATCCCTCAGTGCCACATTCCCATGGTTCTTGAACACCTCCAGGAACAACAACCCCACCACCTCCCTGTGCCAATGCATCACTGCTACATCTGAGATTTCACCCGATATCCAACCTGAAGCCCGGCCACGTGTGGATCAGGAACAGCAAATGTGGGGAGCTGCAATCCTCTTATTTGCATCACATCACTGCTACGGTGATCTCATGATGCTACACCTCATCACTGTCCTCATCCCAGTGCACAGCCCCATATTCCTAAAGGGGCAGGTGACCACACTGACCTTGCTCCCATAGACCCTTTCCCACCACGCCATCCCAACAGTCCTCACCTCTGAGGTGGAGCATACACCATCCCGTCACTCAAAAGAGCTGAAGCACACACAGAGCAAACAACTTACCCACCATCCAACAGCCCATCTTCACATGCCACACTCCCAACACTCACTCTTTCAGTACCCTTATCCTGTCCCAACAAAAACCTCAACAGCATCTCCACTGACAAGGCTGGGTCAGCCCCAAAGCTCATTATCTATCCACTGGAAGAGCAATATATCAGGGTTGGTTTCTTGGGCAGACAAGAGTCCCTACTGTGCCCATCCCAGCTGCACCTCAACACACCAGCAGCACTCAGGACCCGCACACAGCACAGTGCTGCCTCAACACCAGACTCCCCCCAGCCGATACGACAAATAAGATTACAACAAATATAAACTAATGATACAGCTGTCAAGGCAGATTAGACTGCACAGTGTAAAAAATTGCAGGGCTGTTTAGTCACAACAATATAAGATTAATTTATCAATACAGCTTATGTGGCGCTGGAGAGATAGCAAATTGACTAAGTGAATCTTTTCCACACCTTGTGGGGAGAGGGAGCTCCTGACCTACTGGGTGCAAGGGTCCAGATGCCCATGAGGATGCATGGGATGGGAACAGCTTGGGGCAGCTGCGTGGCTCTCCCATCTCAGGCATGATGATGGGATGCCACACATGTGTTTATTTACCTGTATATTTTCAGCTCTCAGAATTACCATATGCAAAAATATGCAAAGCTAACTCCACCCTTTGGGGGTTACAGCCCTGCCAGGCACAGTTGAGCTCACACAACCTAGACCATCCTTTCAAGGGTGCCCACAAAGCAAGAATGCAGCCAGCAACCCCTCAGGAGATGCTTCCAACTCATCTTCAGCCCAAAAGATACAACGACCCCAGTAAGCCCTTATCATTCCACATCCCCCCCCCTGCTTTGCCATCCAGGGGTTAAAAATGTGCAAGTAAATAAATAGCTGCAGCAATAATGAGCCAAGGCTTCGATCTGTGAAGGTGAGAGCACAGCAGCAGCCGCCGATACGAAGGAAGCGCCCGTTTCTATAAATATTGAAATCCGGTAATTATCATCATTAGAACTAGTTGTGATTTATCCGTAGCTCAATCCCAACAAGTAAAAATGGCATTTATTTGCCACAATTAGAACAGCTAAAAATACCTCCTGAACCTTGCCTGGCTTTAAAACAGCCACATCCTACAAGCGGTCTTAAGCTTTGGGTGGTGGGGACCAATGTAAGAGGTGAACAAACCCCGTATTACCCCAAAGGAAGCTGGAGCACTGAATCAAAGTCCCATCATCTTCCAGAAGCTGTTCCCAGCTCCACAACTCCCTGTGTAACACAACATCCCTCCAGCAAGCTGCAAACATAGAATCATTAAGACCTCCAAGATGATGATCTTAGACCAACCGTTGACCCATCACCTCCATGCCCTCTAAGCCACGTCCCAGCATGCAGCATCCCTACAGTATCTCTACATTTGCAGACAGCTACTGAAGAGGCAGTGCCTTGATGTCTTACAGTCTATATCACAACTCCAGGCAGGATGTCCCCCCATCAGATGGCCCCAATCCCCACAAGGCTTTCTCTGCCTGATACCCCCAGCCACCACCTGCTCATCCCCAACAAATACTCACCCCAACCTCCTCCCACAGTGACCTGATCCGCCCCCCCCCCCGGACCCTACTGTCTTTTTTCTCCTCATTTCCCTTCTCTTTCCACCACTATTTGCTCAGGAACCTACGGCCCATTTTCCCTCCTTTTGGCAGCATCCTATCCCAGGCAAACCAAACTAATTTTAAGAGTCAGATTTGGCAAGACACTATATCAAATGCTTTACTAAATCCAAATATATTAGGATTTCCACGTTCTGCTCAGCCACTAATTTTGCGATTCCATCAAAAAAGAAAAAGCAATCAGGTTTGTCTGGCAAGATTTATTCTTCCTAAATCCCTGCTGTTATTGCTCATGCTTTCCTTATCCTCTAGTGCTTCACTTTCTTAATACTGCGGGACTGGAAGTGTTTGCTGGAAATTCATTTCTTGCTATTTCTATGGATTTCTACAATCTGCCTCTGCTCTCCTCCGCTGCCCCCTGCCTTCCCCACCTCTATCAGCATCCCTGTGCTGCTGTCATGTACCTGCTCCAGCCTTTCACAAGGTACCACGTGCCAGTGTTAACATACAACAACCAGACTTGGTCATAAGATGCTGGGAGGGGAAAAATAATAGGGGGGGGAAAAAAGCACAATTGGCAGCAAGAGAAAGGGCTGAAGGATGTAGTGAGCTGGGTCAAACCCAGGTTCAGTGCAGAGCGTGGCCAAAGGGCTGAGCAATGTATTAGTGCCCAAAGGAACAACCTCCTACTTTACTCCATGGCTTTGCCTTTTACTGCAAGTCAGACTGAACTGAGCCACAAACGACCCCTGCGGATACATCCCCAGAAGGACAAATAAGGAAAACGGAGGGTAATCAGTTCTCCCACACCACTTGGCTCAGTGGGGAACCAAGAGGAAGCCTCCAAACCCTGCATGGAGGCAGTGCTTTGCCAAAAGCACCATTCCCAGATGCCCCCAGTGGCCTTATCCTGCTGCAGCACCAGCCTCGAGCAGCTGGAAAAGAGCTCAGGTGCCTCTGACCACACGGTAATTGCTGTTCCTGCTCATTAGGACTAAAGCAGCTCTGTTTGCATGCACCCAGCTCCTGCTCTCCAAGTCCTTGCACACAGCAAGGCTCAGCATTTTGCAAACCAAACAGCAGCCAGCAGCCTGACCCCACAGCTCTGTATTAGCTGTGTGCACCCAGCACAGCTCCTGTCCATCCCAAAGAGATCTCTCTCTGCCATAGCTACAACCGCAGCCTTTTGCAAAGACATGGATAACACAGTTCACACTCTGAACTGCTGTCATCACACCGGATTCATGCCCACCCCCAGGGTCAGGTCTACACCTCATCTCTTGCCTCAGGTCTTCACAAAGGGAAGAAAAAAAACACCACAGCACAGCCAGCCTTGCAGCTTGTTGGGAGCCAGAGCTCAGCAATGGGGCAGCAGCAGCACCCCAGCAGATGGCTGTTCCCTTAAGGGAACTCTGCTGCTTGCAACTCCTTTAGTGCTCACTGGAAAAAAAAGAAAACAACATGGGCATGGCAAAGCTGGGTCAGGAGATGACCCTGAGCACTTGAGGGATAACAGAGATTTTTCTTTTCACTCTGGCTATTTTTACATCTCAAAAACTAAAGCAGTCCTGGAGGAGCAGCACTCTCCAGGAGCCCATCCCTGCAACACTCCTCCCTCTCCCCCCCCCCCCCCCCCCGAGGTCAGAGAGCTGTACAGGAGCCCAGGATTTACAGCTGATGGGGACAGAGGATTTACAGGGATGGGGCACTTGAAGAGGACTTGGAGCAAAGCACGGCTGATTTACGGGGTCAGCAGCAATTTACACAGCAGGTAACAGCACCGAGGAGGCAAGGATTTACAGGCACAAGGGAGAAGTCCTTTTTATTGGTGTTTATTGGGAAATGAGCACCTCCTTCGCTAATTACCACAACCTAAAGAGGCACATGGGAGCAGCTGGACCTGCCACGAATCTCCCCTTGCTCTGGAGGTTACAGACAGGCCAGCACCAGGGATCCTCCCCTTCAAGAGCATCACAGCTTGGTCACATCACCCTCAGGGGGTACTGAGGGGCTCAGAGCTCAGTCCCAATGCAGTGATGCTGCTCCCCCCATCCCCATTGCTGCAAGCCGGATGGGTGCAGAAATGCATGGATTACACCTGAGAAGGGGTTCACATCAAGGCATGCTCGTAGCATTAAAAACACACAGAAAGATATGGGGAAAGTTTGCTCTGCTCCACCCCATTGTAACATCCTCCCATCAGCACACAATGCTGGGACACCTGAGGACATGCAGGAGACCAGGAGCCTCCAAGAACAGATTTCCTACATATATTTGACTTAAAATTGAGGAGCAATCCAAGCCATCCTGCTCTGCTCCTCTCCCCATCAGTCATACACACTGAAGGAAGCCTCTGCAAACTTTCACAGAGCTCACTTCTGTTTCAGCACTGACTTGCTCAGCACAGGGGTTGCAGTAGGGCTGGCTCCTCTAGCAGAGGGAGGAGAGCTCAGGACACAGGTGAGCATTGAGCCTTGCCCAAACGATGCCACATCTGCGTCCCCAGCAGGCAAACAACATCCCACACCAACTGCTGCCCCCACCCCTCTGCCCCAAAGTTTGACTAACGCTCAGGAGTATCTTTGCTTTTATAAATCTCTGCCTTTTAATGATGGCTTCAAGGCTCAGAGAAAAAAGGCCCATTAAACTCACTGAATAAGTTAATGGGGCAGAGAGAATCCATTTCATAGCCACCCCAGGCTATTTTCCTCTGGAGCTAAAGCCTGAATAAGCAAAAAGGAAAAATTAAAACTGTACAGCGCTTTGCCAATAAATAACCCCTAGTGTAATCTGCTACAGGCAGGCCTCCATTTGCAGAGATAACAGCATGCAGATCAGCTGCAAAACACCTCCCCTTGCAGGGACCACCACCTTTTGGTTGCAACTTGCTGCTTGCAAGGAGCTCCCACCTCCTAGCACACCCCCTGCATTGCACATCCTGCAGAGAACTTCCAAACCCTGCACTGCAACGCCCCAATACTCCAAGCACACAACCCTGCACGTTTGCATCCCTGCCTCCTTTTCCCCAGCCCTCCTGGCTGCTCTCCCTCCCTCCCACCCCCAAGTAGTGCCTTAGGCTCATCCCTCCCCGGCCATAGCTCATAACACAGCTGCTCCTCCTTAATACACAACTGCACGTCCCAGAGAGGGATAGGGGGAAAAAAAAATAATGAAAATAAAATCCCTGTTTGTAAATGTTGATCCCGCTAGACACAGCTTGTTTACTATTTAATATTTAAAGATGCTAATTAAGTCTCTGAATAAATAAATCTCTGCTCCCACTGCCTCTTGGAGCCAGGGAGCCTTCCCATGGGACCAGGGCAGCACAAAGCACAGCGGGCCAAGCACAGCCCACCCAAGGGCTCCATGTGGGTTATTGGGCCCATATACAGCCTGAAGCAGCAGCACTAAGCTCAGCTCAGGGTGGGAACACCAGGGAGCACAACTCACTCATACCTAGAGGGGAGCACAAGGACCAGGGTTTCCAAAGCAGTAAAGCTCAGCTGCAGTGCAGGAGCTTCAGGGAGTCACTGAGCCCACAGAACACAGTAACAGGAAAAGACAAAGACAATAACAAACACAAAACCTCCATTGAGCATGAAGCTCCCTGCACAACTACTGCCCAACCCAGAGACCAGACAACCACGTAACTTCATACCTGAAAGCTCCAGCAACTCTCCCACAAACCACTCCACAGCCTCTTCCCAGAAGCACTGCTACCACCAGCACCTGCCCCAGCCCATCCCTTTGTAGCCTCCTTAGGCTCTGCCCCCTCCAAATCAGCCCCAGCTGTGTATTGCACAGAGCCATTAACCCCACATGTGCCAGCCCCATGGAGAACTCTCTTGCACAGGTCTCTCCCTGCCCAACCAGCACACCTGCATCCTGTTAAAGCCCCTGCACAAGCTTCCCAAGCTCACGATTTGCTCCCAAGGACACCCACTATCACCTACCCTAACTCAAAGCTGCAGGGTCCTTCCCAAGACAGCATCAGGCTGCTGCGCTCACACGGAGCTGGCTCTGTGCTGCTCCACCCTCCCCATTGCAGAGCCCATCCTGGGACAGCCATTGGAGATACAGAAGTGTCCACAGCTCATGTGAGGCTCAAGCTGGGAACACATCTCCAGTGACACTGAGCCACACTGTGCTGGTAGAGAGAAAGTCCCAGGGGAGGGATGCTGGGGAGCCAGGAACACACAGCATCCCTGACCCCATATCTTGCTGAAACCTGATCTTTTGTACATATGGTTCTGCATCTGCTTGAGCATTCCCATGTTAACATTTCCTAGCAGGATCCACGTGGGTAGAGCTCCAGGAGGGCCACTTAAGGAACAGCCCAGGACAAGGCTCCTGTCCCCTGCCATGATCTTCTCAGCCCCCCAGGGACAGACAGTGCCCTCACAGAGGTTGAGGCGGCTGGGAATGTATTTCTATGTAGCAATGAAGCACAATAGGCTCGGGTGTGTCCTCTGATGGAAGGCAGGGGGGTGAGGCAGAATGGCAAAGGGCGTAAGCAGCTGGGATAGGACTGGGAATGGCAGCTAGGGGGGACTTGGACAGGGTGTGCCAAATCCAAAGCTTTGGTTAAGCAAGCTGTTTTCCTCACCACGTAGGCAGCCTGAAACTGGGAGGAGAGTGGAAGAGATAGCAGGAATGATCCCTAATGCTCCCTCGGCTGCTACAGCAGAGCACTGTGCAGCAGCTGGAAGAAAACCTGCTGCATTTATAGTGCTGGCCTCCGCTTTGGATTCCCAAAGGCTACATCACATGGAAACAAGCTAAAAATGCAGTGTATTTTCCTTGTGCTGCTCTTCCATGCAATCAAGGTCCAGAGCTGCTGGTGGGTGTCACACAGAGGGGACAGGACAAGGTCCCCAGCTTCACAGGAGTGGGACAGGGAATAGGGTAGTGTGGTGAGAACAGAGAAGCACAAGCACATAAATACAACCTGCACTACCCCTGGCCTCCCTTTCTCCCCAGCCCCATATTGACACAAGCTGGTTGCTCAATATCTGCACATAAGCAGAGCAATGATTGCTGTGCAGATCTTCCGAGTGGAATTTAATCCCCCTTCCATGAAGTGAAGTGAAGCTCTGAGTAAAACCACAGCTCTAAGCAGTGCCCACCACCCGTTTCCTATCACAGCATCCTTCCAGACCCAAAAATCATCATCCTTATTCTGATGCTGGGGACCTGTTTGCTGTTGCATTTTGGGACCACTGGGTGTCACAGCCTTTCCACCATGCTGGCAGGACGTGCCCATTACCAGCAGAGAAGCACCAGGCTCATCTTTGGCTCCCATCTCTGCTCACTCTTCCTCCATCTCACACCAGGATATCCACAGCATATGTCCATGACTGGGGGAGGGAAGGGGGGGGCACAGCCTCTCCAAGCTTCCAGCTTCCACCTGACTCCTTCAGCAAAGAGTTAAATGAAAGAGCAAAGAGCATTGCACTCAGCCTGCGGGCTGCCAGAGAGAGCTCTCAGCTGTGCCCTCTTCCTTCTGCATGCAGGCTTTCCCTGAGGACACCTCTCACGGCTGTTTGATGTCACAGGACTGGTAGCTTTATTCTTTCTATGCCATATCCAGGGACCAGCACGTGTCAGCAGTGTGCTGCTTGGAGCACTGCTCCGTGCCTCAGTTTCCCCATCAGTAAAACAGACAGAGATGTGAACAAACATTTCGTGGCTCATTCCCAGACAGAAGCTGTGACAACAGCTGCACGCTGCCCCTGTCAGGCATTTCTCACCCAGCATTTCAAACAGATCATCTCCATGCGGGTCAACACCTTCCAAAATGCTGCGAATCGCCTCCATTCCCAGCTCTACTGCTGCCACAGCTCCATGGGAGGATGCTCTGCTGCATCCCCTCACTGCACTCACGGTCAGACCAAGAGGGACCACGGCACAGCAGACTGCAGAGCTGGGACCTGCCCGGAGGTACGCAGGAGTGGAGGGATGCGGGGATGCTGCAGCTTCACCCGAGCCGTCTCACGCAGCCGCTTGCCCTCTAGCGGCTCAGCCGCCCTCGGAAAGTGGGAGGGGAAAGGCTGATAGGAGCAGAGAGAAGGAGCACGGGGCAGAAACTCAGGTTGCAACAAGCTGCCGTCGTGCACGACCCACATCAAGGTCTGCCTCTGCCCTCCTCGGGCACGCAAAGGATTTCGTTGTGCACTTTTTGATGCAGGAGAGCATTTGGGAAAGCTGCTGTCAAACAGCTGCTTCAAAAGCATCTGTGCAACCTGCTGAAGCCCCCACTGCAGGAAGCCCAAAGCTCAAAATTACTGCTATTTCACCATGCCCCATAAATAACATGCTGAACAGGTGAGCTGCAAGCATTATTAACGCTCACTGTTGAAAGCCTGGTGGGATCAGGAGTTGGTGCACACCCAACTTGATGGGATGCACCAAATCCAAGCAGAATAAATTGGTGGGCACCCCCCCTCCCCCCCCCCAACAGCAAGTGCAGAAGGCAGAGTGCAGGGAGCACTGTGAGCATCGCTGAGTGCAACCTGCAAGGATCCCAAAGGACACCCCAGTAATGGCCTGCTGGGGAGGGGTCACAGAAAAAGCCAGATTTAAAACATCTCTGAGCCCCAAAGAACAGCAAACAGGTCGGCCCTCAGCCTCTGTCCCCCAGTCTCTGCTTCTCTCCCACTGAAATGCCTGTCCTAGCCCTGGAGCATCCACCCTGTGCAGGGAGAGGAGCCAGTATCCAGAGCTGGCACAGAGCTCCCCAAACCCCACAGGAGGTAAGGGATGGGAAGATGTCTCATGCACCCTGAAACCTAGCTGTGTCACCTTGGAACCAGGCCCCAGGCTGAGCTCAGCAAGAACGTCCTGGGGTGTCCAAGCAACACAAAGCTGCCTCTACCCTGGAGGAACTCTCAGGTGGGGTGTGCAGGGCAGAGACCTACAGACTCTGGCAGAAACTGAGCCCAGCAGGAATCCCAGACAGACCAGGGGTGTAAACTGTCAGTGCCTGATGTCCTCTGCTCTGACTTGGTTGGGCCATAGCTAAGAAAGGCAAGCTGAGCACTGGCCTTGATGGCCAACTTCTCCCAACACCACATCTGTCCCAAATCCTACAGCTCAGCCCTTGCACAGAGCCTGATGGGCTGCAAAAGTACAGTAGGTCCCAGACATTGTCTGTGCCAGGGAAATATATCCATCCAAGACCACTACAGCAGAAAGAACATCAAAACAGGGCATGGAACCCAACAAGCCTAAGCACCAATGCAAGTTTAAATGCTCCAAAAATAAAATAGGGCAACAGACCTGATCCCACAGCACCGTGGCAGTCTGGATGAGTGCTCCCAGCTTAATGCACCTCCAAGACATCAGGACCATCCCAGCCCTCCTCTCCTCATTCCAAGCATCTTCAAATCTTCTTCCATCCTTCCAGCCTGGTGCTTTGCCTCCCTCCCCCTCGGGGACCTCACTTTGGGACAGCCACTCTGTATAAACAAGGGCTGTGCAAAACAAAGCTGTGTTGAATTAGGGCCCTTTTGAATAGATCCTGCAGCAGCCAAAACCTCAGGGACCAGGAGGTGGGAAGAACAATGGGACGGGATGCTTTGGGGACACAGAGCTTTTTGTCTCCAGAGAGCAGCATCACATGGAGCACATTGGGACTGAAGCAGAGCAATCCCCAACTTGAGCCTTGCTCGTGGCTGTTTGGGTCACCAAAGAGAGTTCTGTTGCTCCCAGGGGTACGTGTGAGTACGTGGGTACCACTGATGCTGGCTCCCAGCTCTCACCCCACACCCAGATCTGAAGCAGTTCTCCCACTCCTAGCCTTGCCCAAGGGATGCAGCAGATGCTGCCATGGGCTGCTCTTCTCGTCCCCAGAGGGAGAGCTCCAAATGAGATGCTCGCTTTTGGGTGTGTGAGGAGATGGACCCCCAAATCCCACATCCGTTGGTGCCCTGTGATGACCCATCTCCTCTCCGATGCAGATATCCCAAATGGGTCGGTCTGTAGGGTGTATTTCACCCTAAGAAACCCCATCCTCCCCAGAAAGGTTGCATCAGGGAGCGAGGCAGCCAGACCTGGGGACATCTCCCTGCCTAAAAAAGAGCCAGGGGTGACAAACACAGGCCACCACCGCCACCTTCCTGGCAGCATCTCCGCAGTGCCATAGCAACAGCTGAGGAGTAGGGAGGCCCAGATGGCAAACTCCTCCATCCGCCCTTCCTTGCGCGCTGTGCCGGAGCGTGCAGGAGCTGCCCACACTGCCAGCGGGGTAACTCCCGGCACGCGGCGGCACAAGTGAGCCCAGCACCCCCATATCCTGCTGGGTGGGGAGCAAATTGGGTTGGGGAAGCATCCCAGCTGCACACCGTGTGGCATGAGCACAGCCCTGTGGGTCATGCTCTGTCTGGGTCTGGAAGGAGCAGCGTGAGGCCGGACGGGAGGTCTGCAGCTGGGCTGTATGTCAAGCTCTCGGCTGGGTGGGACCCTCTGCGTCCAGAGCCACATCGCTAGGGATGCAATCCAAAAATCAGACATTCCTGGGCTCGCTGGGAAAGGGCAGGGGACGGCAGCCAACCAGCCTCCTCCATCTTCATCTTGTGCTTCGCTGTTAACCTGTCCCTGCCTGGATCTGCTTGAAGGCTGTGCACCACCTGCTCTGCTCCATGGCCCTACGGATCCCAAAGCCATGAGATGTCTGCTAGACATGGGGGGAGGCACCTACATTGCTACCCAAAACCAAACCGCCCAGCCCCAGGATTGCTGTGCTCTCCCCAAAGGGAGGATAGATGGGAAAACAGAAGCAGCAGCAAAGCAAAGGCAATACAGCACTAAGTGTGAGGTACCTTGCTACGGGTATCCATGGGCTGGGTGCCTCCATCCTCTTAGTTTTGGTGGCACCTTCCTGTAATCCACCACAGACATGCAAAGTAATCCAAAGCTCCCCAGGATCTGCCTGGGAGGAATGGGGCAGCACACAGTGGTCTCTGCCCTCCGCTGATGTGGATATGGAGGCACACGCCAAGGCAGCTCACGGTGTTTTCCCTTGAGGCTTTCCCTGTCCACACTCTCCCAGCAGCCCTTTACCAAGCTGAGCCTATCATCTGCACATCACTAAGGCCTCACTTGGCCCAGTGTGGTTTAACCACCCTGTGTTCCATCTTCCTGCTGGCCAGAAGAGGATGGAGCAGAGACCACCACCCCTGAGCATAGAGGGTGCTGGACCTGATGTCACCCATACAAGCGCATGGACCTTGGTTCAACCCTGCTCTAAGGGGCTCCTCCTTTATCATCTTTACCTCAGACCATCTCCCCTGGAAGCACAGACCTCCTCAGTAAGGTCTGCACTCATGTTCTGTTTCAGCCAATGGTGGCATTTTGGGGGATCACACCAGTCCTGCACCCACCTGGTCTCAACCCAGGGAGGAGGCTGTGGGGCTGACAGCAGCACAGGGATGCATCCACCCGAACCTTGCACCTTCTCCTCACCCCCAACACAGAGAAGCTCCTCTCCAAAAAGAAAACACCCAGCATCTCTAGTTGCGGAGCTGAGTCTTCTTTCCTCCTCCTTTTTTTGCAGGCTGCTTATCAGCGTTTTTCCGATTTCAAAGCAGCAAAGGCATTTTCTGGGCACAAAGGACCCACGCAGTAACACCTCTCGCAGCAGTTCAGATGTCTGCCTGCCTTTGACAACCCACACTGACACCTTCCCAGCACCATCAGCCCAACAACGGGTTAAAACCAAACCACAACAAACAGAGAGCACAGGGAAAAACATGAGTTCCTCTGACTTCCCCACTCAAAGCAAAACACCCCAACCCCACGGCGCAGGATGGCTATGGGGCACTGGGAAGGGAGCTCTGCATTAGTTTTGCCTCATTGCTGCCTTGCTGGGAAGGCAGTGGCATGGGAAAACAGGGCTGAAAATCTGCTTGGCCAGGAAAGCTGCTCCGATCATCTTTTACCCAGCAAAGGTGACAAGCGAAAGAAGCACCGCAATTACTCCGTGGCTCTGCTGCAATCGCACTGTGACCAAATGCAACAGACCCGGCAAAGCACCCTCCCTCCACGCAAAAGAATAAATAAATAAGCCTCCATTACTCATGCCAAACCTTGCTGCATTTAACTGCCAGCATAAAGGATTCCACCTCTTCTCCGCTCAACTCCCACTGGCAACTTGCTCTGGGGGCTGCGTTTCCCTAAATGCTCACATTTCAATTAGCATAAGAATAATGAAACGGCTCGGAGTTCATCTCGCTCAGTAAAAAAAACAATGTACTGCAAAATAGGGAGCCCAGATTGGAAGCGACGGGGATGGGTTGTTTTTTTTTCCTCTCCACGCACGCAGAGAGGCACGGCGTGATGGATTCGGGAGGAGATCTGCTCCTTTCAGACGGGAATAACGTGGGCTTTGCTACTTGGAGTTGATTTTCCAGATAAACAAGCGTGCAAACAAACGTGAAGTGCCCCAGCGCCGCTCCCAGCGCTCTGCTCCCCCCCCCAACCCCCATCACCACGAAGCCCCTCGCAGCGCCGCAGCTGCAGGGCGATAGCGGCGGGACTTCGGTGCGGTACCCAGGGATGCGGTGCGGTACCCAGGGATGCTGAGCACCGTTCTGCTTTTCTTTCCCCTCCATCCAACCCCAAGCCTTAATAAGGCGAAAGCACAGATCCCACAGCCACGCGCAGCCTGAGCACGAGAGGCAGCGTTGCTGCGGTGGGTGAAGAAATGACACGCTAATTAGATCCAAAGTCTTTTGGGGGGGGTTGGGGGGGGGCAAAGAGCAAACGGCTCCGAACGCGCTTTCCTTGCCCGATTTGGGTATGTGTGGCGGTGTATGGCTCTGCCGTGCCGCTCTCCCCCCTCCCTCCGCAGAAGCAAACAGTTAAAGGAAGCAGCAGCTTTAGCATCTTCGCCTGCTGTTCTCTCCCGCTAAGGAATCAAATCCCATTTACTTCATTCCTTTTAAGCCTTGGCCAAACTGTTGCTGGGCTTGGGGGTGGGGGGGGGGGTTGGTGTTTGGTTCCCCCCACCCCCAGGTTGGGATAAGGGAAAAACCCGATCGTTGTCCTCCGCAGGGAGAGCGGGGCTGGCACGGGGCGAGCGATGGCACAGCGCAGAGGGCAGCGGAGCCCGGCACACGGGAGAGCAGCCCACTTACATGGAAGTGATGTTCCTTGAGATGTCCGTGATATTGATGCTCGTGTTGCCATTGCTGCTGCCTGAATCCTGCCCTTCCAAGAGAGGGAAGAGGTTCCCATCATCCGGCTTCTTGCAATTGATGTCTGTCTTGCTGCAAAGACAATTAGCAGGGCAAGCCAGCACCGAAAGCAGATAGTCTCCCCAAATGCTCCAGAGCAAAAATACCCTCCAGAAAGTGCACTTGGTAGGGCAAAGAGAGACATCCATCTCCGATTGCTGCTTCTAAAAAAGAGGAGGAGGAGGAAAGGGGGGACGGAGGGAGGGGAAGGGGGGGAAAAGGGGGGAAGGAAACAAAGACAGAGGGAGGAAAAAAAAAAAAAAAAAAAGAGGGGAAGAAAAAAAAAAGAACACACACAAAACAAAAACCTTCAAGCGATCAGATGCAAAAATCCTCCAGCAGATGAAATCATGCTGGCAGCTGGCTCGGTAATCCCGCTAGGGTAGCGGCAGCGGGCGGGGATGCATGCTGGCCCGGCCGCCCGCCGCTCCCCGCAGCCGCTCCGGAGGATCGCGACGGGGAAATAAATAAATAAGGAAAACCGGTGCGAAAGTCACCAAGTCCCACCTACTGGGCAGAATTAAAATTGACACACCTGCAAAAAAAACACAGCGAGGGAAACGGGGAGAGGAGGAGGAGGAGGGGGGGGTGAGCTCCCCCTTCCCATCGCTTTCCCTCCCCCGGGCTGGGCAGCCCTGCTGCAGGGCACAAAAAGGAGGAGGAGGAAGAGGAGGAGGAAGGCTCGGCAGAGCGAGTCGGGCTCTGTGCTCTCTGCTCTCCGCAATAAAAAGGATTCCCCACCCCCTCCCTCTCCGCCAAAATCAATCCGAGGGAAAGAAGGAGGGGAGGGGGGGAAGGGGGAAAAACCCACCCCAGCAACGCTGGAGTCGGCGGAGGAAAAGTTGCAGCGGGGGTTAAATTTGTGCCGGGGGAGACAGCTCCGGCTTTCTCCGGCTCTTTGGAGGAGGACGATGCTGCTTTTTGCTTGGGTGTTTCCCACCTCCCCCCCTTCCCCCCTCCGCCCAGCGCCCCACTACTGCAATCCGGACAGAAGGGTGGAAAGGAAAGAAAGATCGGATGGGACTGAAAGAGAACGAAAGGCTGTGCGGATTACAGCGATTTATACATACATACATATATATATATATATATATATATATATACACACACACATTCTATTTTCTTTAGATCAGACGGCTTTTTTTTCTTTTTTTTGCGCCTGGAGAGCACCCAGGAAGGACTTTCTAGAAAAGACACAGATGCACACACACACACACACACACACACACATATATATATACACACATATACACCCCTGCCAGGCACAGTGGGGACACGATGGGCTGCGGGAGGTGCGGGGTCAGCGCTCCGTCCTTCCATCCCCCCCCCCCCCCTTCCCTCCACGCTTCCTTCCCTCTCTCCTGCAGCAGATTCAGCAATCAGACATGCAAAGGGGGTTAAAAACAACCAACCCCACACCACAACCCGTCCCTAAAAGAGGAAGGCTGAAGTGTTGAAAAGGCTGAGCTCAGAGCGCCGAAATGGCATCAGGAGAGCAGTGAGCGCGAGCTGAACAGCAGAGCGAATTAAGATGCATGGTGCATTTTTGGCAAGCACAAACCCAAGCAGATCACAGCGCTGCTTAATTTGCTCGGCTTTTCTACAGTGCTTTTCTGCATGCCTTTTTTTTCTTTCTTTCTTTTTTTTTCTTCCTATCCCCTGTAGTTTCACATCTCCTCTGCACGGAGGCATCAGCGCTAAGGGGACGATGCATGGGAGAAGGGGGGGAATTACAGGTGTAGGGCTCTGAATATTTCAAGGGTCTGCTTCCACCAGGCTTTACATTGAGGGAAAAGGCAGACAAATCTCTGCAGGGGCTGAGCAGACACCTCCAGGGATTTGCAAGCACAATGTGCCCACCTGTAGCCCTGCTCATGGAAGCCGGTCCCAGCAGGGCTCATGTGCTTGTAACTCCTCACCTGCCTCTATGCACCCACGTCACAGGTCTGGAGATGCCAGAATGTGGCACAGGGGGGTCAATCTTAAGGGTTCAGTCTTACATCCGTGGATGCTTCTGGTGGTGGAATACAACTGTACATTAACCCCTGGGAATCAAAGCACACAGTGAATAAATACCCAGATTGGAGGCTGGGCTCCTCCTCCAGCCCCATTTCTGAAGGAGAACACCTGGATCTCTGGTGAGCCCCAGATTACAGGTTGTAAACCAGAGCAGCATGGGGTGGGGGGGGGTTAGTGGGGGTTAACAGTACCATAGGCGGAATTGCCTGGTTGTTTTTCTTTACTCCCTGCCTCAATTTCCCATGGCAGAGATGCCATTCAGTGTCACATCACGGATCACTACAGAGAAGCACTGCCTTTCCATTCCCTCGTACATCTCCCAGTATATGGATCCTCTCTGTCCCCTCTACCCTCCTTCCTCATTATAACCAAAACCCAACATCCCATCCAGGTGCTGCACAGCACAGGAAGCTGGGACACCCCACAACCTGCAGAACCAGCACTTGGTTGGGAGCAGAGCTGCCTTTATCCTGGAGGTCCCAGCCTTATGGCACTTGGCATCACACCTGCACACGTGTGAAACCTGTTTAGGGTTCACTTTATCTGCCAGGCTGAGCATCTGCGTCCTCCCCCAGCTGGAAGGAGATGCTCATTGAGGCCACCGCTGCTTCAGGTCCCAAAGGAGATGGGATCATTGGCAGTGGGACTGTGCCATCCCTGCCTCCATCCTTCACTCCTGCTCCTGTTGGAAGAGGGAGGCTGGAGCGGGGCGTGAATGATGGGGCTGTCAGCGCACAGAGATGGTATCTCGAGCGGAGGCCTCGCCGTTATTGCTCTGAGGGATGCTGGCAAATTGCTCTTTCAAGAAGCATCTCCATGAAGGATGAAATCAGCTCCTCCTGCGAGCGCTCTCTCCAGTGGGGCCAGGCTGCAGCGCCTTCCCCCTGGGCTTGGGGGCCTCCAGGAGACCACTCTGCTCTCCAAACCAGCTCCTTTACCTGCATTTCTGTGCTTCCCAGTTTCCTTTAGCACCATGCTTCCAGGCTGCCTTTTCCTTGGGGACAACCTGCCAAGGATCCACGCAGATAAATGCCACCACCCCTTGTCACAGCCACAATGTGCCCCTCAGCTCCTGGAGCAAAAGATCCTTCAGGGCAGGACCATACAGACCCTATTACCCCGCCTGCTCAGTCATCTCCAGCTCTGCTGCCTGATCTCTGTATTGATCCGTTCAGTCCCGCACCACCCTGCTGCCTCTTTCCAGCATAAAGCTCACTAGAAATGATGAGCTGATGTTTTTCTGGCCCCCTCTTACCCAGGGTGATGCATAAGGCTGTGTGCAGCAGGACTGTTATGCCCGTCTTGGTTACACAGATGGCTGGAGTATTGGAGAACCACCACTTCCATGGGACAGCCTGAAGGATAGCATAAGAACAGTCAGAGAAAGGCTTAGCTTGGAGGGGACATTAAAGACCATCTAGTTCCAGCCCTCTGCCATGGACAGGGCTGCCAACCACTAGATTGGGCTGCTCAGGGCCCCATCCAACCTGGCCTTAGTGCCTAACCAAGACCTAAAAGTACCTAGCAAAGTTTATTTGAGCAGAATATTCAGACATTTCAGGAGAAAACATTTGCAGGTGAGGACAAAAGAAACTGCTGTCACAAAGATAACGGATATTGCTGTGCTTGCATTCATGGCTATAACCTGAACCAGTTTCCCACCTGGGCAGGTCGTGAATTAATGGCCAGGGGAAAAGTGTAGTCACGGATGCAAAATGGTGGAAGAATGGCTGCAGCGATCAAGGAGGAAAAAGAAGACAGGAATAAAGGTCTTAGAAAGCCCAGGGAATAAGAAGGACAAACCATCACCACGGCATCTTTCCAGCGCCACCAAAGCTCCCCACCGCAGCCTCGTGCTGCCCGCCAGAGGAGTCTCAGGGCGGACAGGAGCTGCGGGTGTGCTGCGAGCAGATAAAGAGAATTACGGCCCGGCATTGTTCCGCTAATGGCCTGCCATCAGAGTGTCTCCTGAGTGCCTTTCTACTCAGAGCCAGGGCAGACTTTGGTGTTGAAAGGATGTAAAGCCCCATCCGAGCACCCCATGCCTCCAGTGTGCTTCGCAGGTGGGTGGTGGCCTGCAAATCTGCAGGGGAAAGGGCTGCAGCCCCCAAAGAGCATCGTTTCAGAAATCTCTGTTACCTCTCTTACCACAAGCATGGGTTGAGCCACTGGCTGCTTGAAACGGTTTCCTGGTTCACCGGGAGAATTTACCTAAGGCACAGAATTGAAGCACGGCTTTGGTTGGAGGAGGTCTTTAAGCCCACCCAGCTCCACCCCCCTGCTGTGGGCTGCTTGCCCCCACCCACTCAGGCTGCTGAGGGCCCTCCAGGGAGGGTGCACCCACAGCTCTGGGTAGGCTGCATCTCCTCATTCTGTGATGGGTGCAGGTGAGACAGCCTCTCTCCACCCATCACAGTCTCATGGAGGGAGAACTGACCATGCCAGACCCAAAGGGGTCATCACCCTGGCTCACCCAAAATACATGGGTTTAGCAGGAAGCACTCCTAAACACTTTCACAGAGAAAATCAAGTGAATGCTCTCCCACAGTGGCTGCTGGGGTTGGTGTTTTCTTGTGTTGACGCTTTCCAATGTTACACGAAAGTCGGAGCTCTTGGAGCATGAGGTGACAGGCTAATAGCTGGGTTGTCCTCTCCAGGTGCTGCCACACTTGTTTCTCAACATCAGTTTTCCAGAGACATTAACAATCACGCTAATATGTAGCATCTAATCTTTCCCCACACGGGGATGACAACAGCTGAGGCTCAATGGCATTAATTGTGTTTTGATCCCTCATGCTAGACTTCCTCTGCACATGCTGGGAGCTGATGGCAACTTGCAGGAGGGGGTCTGGCTCCTTGAAACCATCACCCACAGGTGCAGGGTGGGATTTGGGATGTGTCAGGGTTCTGTAGCATCTTGGTCATTCCCACTGTGCTGGGCTAATGGGATCAACCTGTAAGCCCCCAGGATGCACAGGTGGGTTGGTTAAGATAGAGAGGTGTTGCCTACAAGGCTGGACAGATGGTGATGATGATTCAGTTCTTGGTCCCCTTGAGCTGTTGGGGAATGAAAGGCTGGAGCCTGGCATGCGAGCTGTGGCCCTTGTCCTGCCAAAGTGTCTGCAGTCAACAAATCAATAATTAAGGAAGGATATACATTATCCCTTGAACACACTCCAGGTAGAGTTCAATCTAAACCTTTTGGAAAGCGTGTGAGGGGCTGCAAGGGGTCTGGGACTGCAGGAGAATGTAGTGGGGTAGGAGAAGCATTCATCTCATCCCCAGTCCCAACACCACCAGTGCAGTATAACCAAAGTGAGGTGGTGTGCTCTGTCCTCTGTGATGGTGCATCACGGCCTTTGGTGATCCACAGGTCTGCTGTTAGAGGGGGGCAAAGGCTCTTGTTGCCTGCACAGAAATCAATGGGGAGATTCTCTTCTCCATGGCCATATGATAGCCTTGCTCTCTCACTTGCTTCCTTGCTCCTTCTCCTGTTGTGTCCCTTATTAAAGATCATTGCCCTCCTAAAAACAACCCCACTAGCATCATGCTTGCCCATCCAAAGCTCACGATACCAAAACAACATTCCCACCCCCAGTTCAGTTCCATCCCTACAGCCTTAGAGAACAATGTCAGGTCATTTTTGTTGCAGTGGCACATACCAGAGCTCCCAGATCTGGTGCCCACCTGAAGGGTGACACTGCAGGGCTGTGGGACACACTCCCACAGTTGGAAGGCAGAAGACAACAGCAAGCCTTGAAGATGCCTTTTGCTCCCCATGGTGTTGCCTGGCTCATCCCTGCCCCACCATTGTAATACCTACATGGAAAAGACAAAGCCCAAGATCTCCAAAAGCAAATTAGTCTTTGTTTTACAGAAAGGACTAAATCCCCCACATCTTTTAGCCCATTGCTGAGCAGTTCCCAGCACTGAGCACTTCCCATCATCTGGGAGGCTCTTCCCATCCTTACCGAAAAAGATCTGGCTGTCCTGATTTATGCCCACTTCATATCCGAGCCGGTTTGCCGCACACCTCTGCGCTGGGGCTAGTGTTGGAAGCCATACAGGAGCATCAGCTAATGTGAAACACAACCCACCTCTCAGCTGGGGCAATCCCAGGAGCCCATCTTCCCATTCTCCCCTCCACTGGCTCAGCACCCTCTCCCACTGCCAGGCGAGGCTGCGGGCTGCGACAGCCAAACCCATCAGCAACAGCAGAGTGCTGCCAGCCCTGCTCTTCCCTCAGAGCTGGGAAGATCTGGGAAGCCCTGGGGAAGGATGGAGACAGCCCTCTGCCATCCACTGCGGCACTTCTTGAGCTCCACTCAGTCCAAGAGCTCAAACAGCCGAATTTTCCTCCAGCAAAGAGTTTCCTTTATGATGAGGTGTCAGTGGAACACTTGTGATGCAGTTTGCCTGAGTAAAATAAATAAAACTAACTAATGACTCCAATTAATTATTAAAGGATCTCTTTCTTTTTGCAAATACACAGAAGACTGCACCCAGCTGGAATCTGGAGACGGTCCCTAGAGCTGAAATGGGAATAAAATAGCATCAGGTAACAGTGATAGGACGAGAGATGATGGCTTTAAGTTGTGCCAGGGGAGGTTCAGATTGGATATGAGGCTCCCCAGAGGAGTGGTGAGGCACTGGCATAGGCTGCTCAAGGAGGTGGTGGAGTCCCTGGAGGTGTTCAAGAGCTGTGGGGATGTGGCTTTTGGTAACATGGTTTAGTGGGCTGGGGAATGAATGGGTACAGAGACACAAGGGGATGAGGCTTGGTGAGAATCCTGGATATTAGGAACTCCAAGGGAAAGGAATGAACAAGTGCCAAATGGTGAAGGATAAAATCAATATGGAGAGAGCTGTTATTTAAGCTTCTGAGCTCCGGGGTATTACAAACGTTGGAGAGCAATGAAATAAAAATGATACATAAAGTGACAACATCATCATGTCTCTATAACTGACGCCCTTAGCAGCTGTTTGGTCGGAACAACAGAAGTAAATCCAAATCTGCGCCTGCTGCCCAGGGCTGTCTGGCACTCCTAGGGGGGCACTTTGTGATCAGAGAGAGAGGAAATTACAGGGTATTTTTGCCAACCAGATCATTTTTAACCTCCTTTGGTCACAGTGCCCCGAAGCCTGAAGGATCACCAAGAGAGATGCCCACTCCAAAGGCAGTCCACTGCTTGTGGGAGAGGATGGATCTTTCTGGAGAGGATGGGTGGAGGAGTCCCCATGGGAACACTCCAAACCCCTGGGCACAGGGTGCTGCCATGGGCAGCTTTTACCCCTTGCAAAACACTATTCCCAGCTGAGCCACACTGCACTGTACAGGTGATGCCAGGGACAGATCCAACAAACCTGAAACAGGAAGAGAAAATATTAGGCTGGCTTGCAAGGTGTCCTATTGTTGCCTTCAAGGCTTTCTGGCACCCTCTTATCACCCTTCAAAGCTTCCCACACCAATACAAAGCAATAACATTTTCATTTCTCTCCTCATCGGCAGAGAACTGGGATTCTTCACAGATCGTTCTGCCTCTCGATCATCTCCTGCCCTATTGACCAGACTCTGAGCTTCCAGCCCCAACTGTTCCCCAAGCATTTCCTTCTGCCAGATCCAGTGTGTCCCCTTCGCATCCCATGATACATATCACTGAAGCACCCCTGTTCCCCCTGAAGCTGAAAAGCTGCTGAGGGCTGCAGGATGGCACGGATGGGGGGCGAGTCCCAAAATGAACACCAGTTTTTTAGGAGATTAAGGGACATGGTGGAGCTTAAAACCTGACTGCAAGAGGATGCTGCTGCAAGGGGATTCGTACTGCCACCTTAGGGATAGCAAAAGAAATGCTAAGCTCAAGAGCAAGTGTGCTGGTTGCTCTCACAAAGCATTTGGTGTTAAAAACCAGTTCCTGCAAGGCTGAGGCAGGAGTTTAACCTCCAGGCAGCAAGGGATGCTTGGTAGGGCGAGTGTGTTAACCCCACTTACGGCTGCACTCTGCAGATGCTGCTGCATTAACCCAGCTCTGGGAAAGCTCCCAGCCACGCTCCAGCACAGGCAGGCAGAAGCTTTTAGTGCAGCCACCACTATCACATGTTATGGGTTTGCTGGAGCAAAGAGGCAGCCTCCCACTCCCACTGCACCACTGATCCTCCTGGAGATGCTGCAGGATGCTCTGGCAGGCTTGGCAGGGAAAGAAGTGGTGCTGGGTCCAAACTGGTGGTGCAGCCAGGGCGACTGGCTGTGGGACAATGGGGAAATGCCAGCTGTGGGCTGGGGCAGGGTAGACCAAACTGGATGGACACAAGGAATGGACAGATGCACTTTTCTCCTTGCTCATCGTTGGGGACACCTGGCATGTTCTCCAGCCTCTCTCTGCTCAGACTGCTGTCCCCAGGCTCATTCCCTGGGCTTTCTCAACCCTTTCTCACCTACATCCCATCCTGTAGCCCCAACACAGCTTCTTGGGTCTGCCCCATTGAGCTCTATCAAACTCCTGCCTGTTTCCAGTTTCCAGCAGCAGTGGAAATGGGGAAGGAAAAGAGGTTGGGTCTTTTTTTTTGGAAAATTATATTCTTGGAAGGTAAAATGGGATCTGTGGTGCTTGGCAAGAATACTGAGACAGCAAGGATGCAAGGATGAGGCACTGACAGACATGGTTTAGTGGGCATGGTGACGATAGGTTTGATGGTTGGACTAAGTAATCTTAGAGGGCTTCTACAAACCTTCATGATTCTATGGTTCTATGATTCTGTGAAGGGAGATACTGGCTGTGCTGGATGGGATGGGGTGGGATGTTATGGGTTGTGATGGAATGGAATGGGATGGGATGAGATGGGATGGACAGGATAAATGTTTGGATGGGTTGAGATACGATGGGGTGGATGTGATCTATAGATGGATGGGATGGGATGTATGCAATGGATGGATGCTTTTCTGCTTTTGAGGAGAGCTATAAGGACTGTGCTGCAGCCACAACCACTGTCCAACCCACAGGGATCTCCCAGCCTCACCAGCATTCCTGGGTTCAAATCCTTCTCTACTCCTTTGAGCTCTCATCTCCTGCTGCTGCACAGCTCCTGCACACGACCTCAGCTAGAGATGCAGCACGGAGCATCTCCAGGGTGGGCGGTTACACTGTGCTTCGCCCACTGGAGATGTTAGGAGCAGGGAAAAAGAAAGGGGAGAAAAAATAGAAGCTGAAAAATAGCTCCCAGGCTTTGCCTTGCAGAGCAGCACAAGAGAAAAGAAAACTCAGGCGGATGGCAGCAGAGCTTGGGTAGCCCAGGAGGGGCCATCTTCCTGTTGGGTGTACAGAGAACTGCCAAGCAACTTGCCAAATTGAAGGCTCCCCATCAGCAGCAGGTTAAGGCAGGTTTCCTTGGATACAGGGAGCATTCCAGCTGTTCAGCAAATGGCCAACAGAAAACCCCAGCTTTGCTTTACAAAACAGGCAGGGATTTCTGCCACTTTCTCCTGGCTGCTGTGGAGAGAGCAGGGGATCCATGGGCTGGGTACCAATTGCTGACCGAGGGGCTCCCACTGCAGGGAGGATGCTGGGATGCATGTATCTGTATGAGCACACTTGTGTCACCCTGATTTTAGGGCTGGTCCTCTGCTACGTTTTCATCTCTAATGAGTGGTTGATGGAGCTCTGGCCTGAGCTCAGTTGGATAATCCATCTGTGCTGATGACTAACGTTCATTACCACTAATCTAGTGACAAGCAGAGGGGAGAGAGTGCATCTGGCCAACACAAGGGATGCTCTCACATCTGCATTTGCCCAGCTGTGAGGATGAGCATAGTCCCACAAGCAGGCACACAGCTGGAAGTGATGATGGGCAGGCTGTGTTCTACAGCTGTCCAACCTGCAGCAGTGGAAGGACTCCTCCAAATAATTAAGCAACAGGATCTGGGAGAAACCTTGTGATGAGAAGTGACGTGCAGATCTGTTCATCACTGAAGATGTGGGTTGCAAACAGCTCCCACAGGGAAAACATGATTGAAGAAAGAAACTCATGCCTAACAGAAGGGAGAGAAGGCTTCCTTCATTGTCATCTGTCCTTCCAACCCACCCTACAAGCCTTGTCTCCAAACTCTACAAGATGTCAAGCGACACCAGGATCCATGGGCAGGTGTGAAACCAACAATAGCCCTGGGCAAGGTCCTCAGTGTCAAAACAAAGCCAATCTCACTAATTTAAATGGTGATCCTTCTATCTAGGTGGAGGGCAAAGGTGTACTACTATATGTGTCCCTGCTAGATGCTCAGTTAACGCAGTGCAGCAGTTCCTGGAATAGTGACATGGATCCCTGCTCTGGCTCACCCAGACATTTTTCATTTCGGCTACATCTTCCCCTTCACTTCGTCAAGTCATCATTAGGCAAAGGCTCAAAGATGACACCAGCAGCAACACAAGGGAAAGCAAAGCTTCCACATCAATGCACATGACTTGACAATGCAAAGAGCTTGAGATAGACGGTGCAGAAGTATATATTATTAAACAGCAATAAATGAATGAGTTTCCCGTACTAGCCTGGTGGGTGAGGGCTGGAGGATTCAGGAAAGACCCAGGGAACTGACAGCCTGAATTGCTCCCTTCTCAGTCTCTATTGAGTGGCTTATTTGCCCTTACTGTTTGAAACTGATTCAATTAAGATTCCTGGTGCATTCAGGTATAATAAAATAGGGACAATTAGACCTAGTAAAACTCAAGTAGCCGTGTTTGACCCTCCTTGTTCCCTCTTGTTCCTTACACAAGATCATGAGAGGCCAGGGCATGCCTGAAGGATTTGGTGTGAGGAATCAGCCAATACTTTCTAATCTGAATAGTCCCAGACATCTGAAACCTACAATGGATAAGAACCAGACAACAAGCTGCCATTCCTGCAGTGATCCAGCGATCAGGCCAGATGCAAAGATGCCCAAAGTTGGGTGGGTTGGGAGAGCTGGAGGACCAGTAATAGGAAACATGCAGAGAGTATTAAATAGAATCTCCCTGGTTAAGGACAGATTCCAGCTGAAAAATTGAAGTTAGATGGAAAGCACCAAATAACATACAGCAATTCCACAGTGTTCTCTTCCTAAAGACTGGCCCTGGTGAGAGCTGGCAGCAAAGCAATGCCAGGGACTGTCATACAAAGACCCCATAAAAGTCCGGGTGCTGCGCCATGTCCACACTTCCAGCAGCTGCATTGATGGGAGGAAGGAATACACCATTGAGTGACCATCTCCCAAACTCCACCTGGGATCATCTCTGTCAAACAGTGTCTCTTATGCACACAGTGAAGGCACCCAGGCTACACACCATGCTTTTAAGGCAGGGCTTAGGATCTGGGATGCTGGAAGGAGTGTTCTGCAGTTCTTCCCCAGCACTGCATGAAGAGCGTGTGGTTATGAGCATGGCCATCAATGAACCACAAAGCCTTTTAGCATCCATTATTTGCAACTGCTGCCGAGCAAACAAATGAGACCACATCAGTCACTGGGTCCAACCCCTGATGAGAGCAGTTCATATCAGCCATGCCTCCCCCCTAGGTAAGAAGAATAACTGACCCAGATTGAGAATGATATGAACCCATCCCCCTTTCCCTTCTGCAGGTTTGTTAAGAAGGGACAAAACTCCCTCCTGCTGTCTTGTCTCCTTCAGGGTGTCACCACAGACCACATCTTCTTTCTCATGTCAGCAGAGTGACTCCCACTCACAAGGTGGGTTTGAGAGATGTGACATCCCCCATCATGCTAGGAACAGCCCATGTGGAAGAACTGAAGCTCCCACTATGAGCTTAAAAGACCAGATCCATGTGAAAGCATTGGAAATCAGTCCCAAAGAATGAGATGAAAAGGGACAACCCCTTCCCACAAAATTGTAAAAGGCTGAACTATGCCGTATACTGAAAAATATTCACCCAAGAGCCACATGAAGCAGATGGGCTGTTCCCCTCCCAGCCTGTTTCTTTTGGATGTACCAACTGGGTGCATGCCCAGGACACTCTGTTCATATCCCATTGTCGCACATGGTGACAGAAGCCACATCCACCTGGAACAAGGACTCAGAAACCAGTGCCTACTGTTCCCTGCCTGGTGGGAGTCTTTCCCCACCCCTACTCACACCTGAGCAGCAGTGCCCCCATCTGCAGCCCTACACCTCACCGTGACACTCTGCAAACCCTCCTGCAGCCCCACAGAACCTACCCCAGTGTGGAGGAGCTCCAAGGCTGGGTATCAGCAGGGTAGGGGTAACATGGAAGAGCTTCTCCTGGGCATCCAGAGCAATTTGGCTGGTATCCTAAGGGCTGGTTGCACCACGAAGATATCTCTTCCCAACCAAAGCCTTGCCCCAGCCTTAGTGCAAAGATTCATCCTTTGCCAGCAGTCTGGGACTTTGTGCCCCTACGCTTGTTTTCCTTTTTAACAGCTTGGTTTACTTATTTTATTGGTCTTTTTCTTCTTCCCATTTTTATTGCTTTCTCTTTTGTCTTTTTTTTCTTCTTCTTTTTTTTTTTTTTTTTTATTACGAGTTGTGCCGCACTTCTTGGTAAAGCACTTTAATCCATTTTAATGCCCCAGTTCTGCTCCTCAGTGACAGCCTGGTGGTTAGTCTAATGCGTCCCGCTCACCTCAGGGTTACTAATGAGGTCACAGCGAAGGCAATCTCCAAACTGAATAATTCACTAATCAGATGCTGCAGACTCCAGTGGTAAAATTTATTTCTGACACCTAAACAGCAAATGGGTTTGTGGACACATAGAGGGGCACGCATGACTGCACACACACCTCTCCTCTTTTTCATTCTTCAGAAGTATTTTTTGTTAAATCGGTGCTGTGCCATACGTTTAATGGTAGGTCTCACCAATAAGCAGGCTGGCTCTTTCTGAGTCCAGAGCATGGGAAAGCCGCTGTGATGGGCTTCTTCATGGGACAGTGATAGAGTGCAATGAGACCAAGATCTGGGGACAAAGGTACACTCATGCCATGGTGTCAGTCTTTGCCTTTGTCTCTGAGGAGCTTCCTGGTCAGCAAGGGAGGTTCAGGTTGGATATCAGGAAAAGATTCTTTGCCAGAGGGTAGTGGGCATGGAACAGGCTCCCCAGCGCAGTGGTCACAGCACTGAGCTGACAGAGTTCAAGGAGCATCTGATCAATGCTCTCCGCAAAACAGTCTGATTTTCAGGTGGTCCTGCATGGGCAATAGAGTTGGACTTGGTGATCATTACGGGTCCCTTTCAACTTGGGATATTCTATGATTCTATATGGAAGCATTCATCACTGGTTCAGAAAAGGTGTCTCAGGACCAAGGACTGAGGACTACATTTATTGCTGGAAAATACCAAAAGAAGCATTAAATCAAAGCAAGAAGTATTTGGGACTGGCACTGCTGATCTCTGTCCCCTCCCAAACACGTTTCCCAGATCTCTGCCCATCCCTGCTGCTTTGTGCTATTCAAATAGCATTGAGTTCCCTCCTGCTCCTTTTCCAAACTGAAAGCAATGTCTGTTATCTCCACGTGCCACCCCCAAACATCTCCAAGAGATAGTAATAATCCAATTAATTAGTATTGGTAGCAGTAAAAGACACAGGGAGCCATTAATAATAATTAACATTCCCTATTCCTGGAGGAGGGAACAGGCTGAGAAATTCTACTTCTCTGCTGCAAAGCCTGGAAACAGGTGGCTGTTGTTATATGCCTGGTGGGACCTCAGCATGGGGTGCAAAATCCCCCCCTTGCCTTGGATGTGAACCAATATTGCTTCAGCAGACAGCCAGGGCTGGAAAGCCCAGAGAGACTCCATCATGACCCACCCCTGTCCTTTGTCGCAGGAGTGCTGTGCTCCTCCTGGAATTGCTGGGTCTTGGCAGAAAGAGCAAACAAGCACCAAAGGCTGGAGCAGTGATGAAGTCAGATTTCTTGTCCCATGGCCAGCTCCAGCAATGCAGTGCAGTGTCTGTGGGACTCCCTGCCTGTACCCCACCAGCCATGGTCCGGACATTGAAGCCACGTGGACACGAAGCTCCCATCCCCTGCTTTGCAGCAAGGGTTGAGCAGGGGAGAATGAGCTCATCCTCGCCAGAAATCACCCTTTGATATCTGCCCATTCCCCTGGGGCACAGATCACATATGGCCCAAACACAGAGCGAACTTGAAGATGCAACATGATCAGGGAGTGAAATTCCCTTGCTGCTTCCTTTTGGTAACACTTTAGTGCTGACCCCTTTTTGCAATGGTGTTTCAGCAGTGCCTCTCTTTATGGCTGGATATGAGGAAGCAGTAAATCCCAGTTCCAGGCTTGTGCTAACACAGAGCGGAGCCAAAATTGCCTGGTGATGAAATGTCTCAGCACAAGAAATGACCTGATGAGATGTCATCTTTTCTGAAAAAACCAAGCCCATAGTAGGGATAGGCAAAGTCTGGCTCTGGGGAGGAGGAAAATGTTGCAATGGACAACAGGAAGCAAAAGGAGGAGGGCCCAGCAAGTACAACAGGATGCAAAAGGGGAACTTCAAGCCTTGGAGAATCTAGGAGGAGCATCCCTCACCAACTGGAGCTGGGTACCTGGGGCCAAGTGAGCCTTCTTTGAGTGCCAGGCACTGCCAGGCTCCCCGCCCAACTGCTGAGCAAGATTATGTGATAAATGATTGCATTAGTCCGGACAGCTTCTCATTTTCCTCCAATCTGGCCTGTCTGCCCTCTTAGCACGGGGCTCCTGATAGCATTTCTCCCTTCACTGACTTCATTTTTCCTGTTAGGTTGTCAAGCTGTCAGCGGAAAGAAAGAAGAAGCATGGACAAGGCTGTTACTGTCTGTGCACCGAGTATGTCCCATGCCTCTCCGATCCCTGCCCAGCAGCAATGAAGAGGACTCCTGGATTGGCAAGGTCTGATTTCTCCAAGAGCAGAAATAGAACAGAATCATAGAATCATTAAGGCTAGAAAAACTGCTACAGTTATCTATTCCAACCATCAACCCATCCCACCATGCCCACTAACCAGGCCCCTCAATGCCACATCTGTCCTTTCTTTGAATACCTCCAGGTGTTCAAACACACACCGGGATGCCCAGGATGCTGGTAAGCCCTGCTGAGAGATGCAGATACTCCTCTCCTGGTTGGCTGTTGATGAAGGGAAGCAAACTGCTGTTGGGAACCAAGCCAAGCATGTTCTGGTATGGCTTTCTTTTCTTTACTGTCTGGTTTGTGTTTCTGCCATGAAGATAAAATGGAGAGGTTTGGTGAAAATTAGTTTTCATTACAGTCTGCTGTGTAATATTCAGCTTAGCTTCCAGGCAGACATCTCTGCTGGCACCAGCAGCTTCATGGAGGAGGGTTGGAGGCTCCAGCAAGGCTGCAGCAGGATCCTCTGCTCCACACCAGGCTCATGGTCAGCTCTATCACTCAACACACCTCCTTCCCTCCACCCCTTGCCCCAGCCCTGCTCACCCTTAGAATTCACAGCACAGGATTCACATTCACATGTGAGCAACTTCGTGTCTCACGATCCCACCTCAAAGGCTTCCTAATGGCAGGGAACTTCTCTCAGACAAGTACATGGGGAACCCACTTTATATCCCATCACTGAGTCTCTCTTGGACTCTGAGCTTAAGGAGATGTTCTCATTAAAGGGGAAAAAAAAAAGTTCCTGGCCATTTTCTTTTAGTGCTTCTTTGGAAGGAAGGTTCAGCGTTCCCTTGGGAATAGCTGATCTGCATTTTGACAGCAATTCGCGGACACAGGGCCCAGTGGACCATGTAAGTATCAATTTTCCAGAGTGGGCAGATCATGTGTAATTATAGACCGTGCCAGGCTTTATGGCCATGGAAAATCTCTCCAACTGACACTAAAATGCTTATGAAGTTGTTTTGAACTTTTTCCAGGGGGGAGGGATGTAGCATGGATCACCCAGCCCTCCTGGAGTCTCTTTCCACCCCTTTCAAATCCCAGAGCACTATTTTCTCTTTGCTAAGCCCTGGGGGAAGGAGATAACCAAATAATAAGGGGCCATGGGCTCCAGTAGGACTTTGCCACCCTCTAAACTAATGTGCAAGGGGCAAGAGTTTGGGGCTGAGACTCTTGACAGCTCCTGGTAAGAGAGCAGTGTAACTGAGAGTTTGCTTTGGCCTGGGTAATAGATATCAAGTATTGAAGGTAAGCTGAGTCCTGGAGTGTCTGGAGATGGACTCTAAGATCATAGAATCGTGGGGTCATTAAGATTGGTAAAGACTGCTGAGAACATGTAGTCCAACAGCACCATGCCTATTAAACCACATCCATAGATCAGATGTCCTGTTATTTCTCCATTCTCCTTAACACCAATATTTTGCCAGGCCCAACTGAATAACAACAAGGCAAGTGCAAATATATACCTGCACCAGGAGAAATGGTGGGCAAGACTTGTTCTTGGGACCCCTGGCATAAGCTGAGTCAGCCTCCACCAAACCTGGTGGAAGCAGCAAGAAGGTCAGCATCCACCTCCAAGAAACCAAAACTTGTCAAGGGCTTCAACAGCAAAGCTGGCAACGTGGCCACATCTTCCTCCTCATCTTTCATAAACAGAACTTCCCTATGAATTATGAGGAACGAGCCATGTGAGACAGCAGGCAGTCTCTTGAGAAACATTTAGACTAAATCCAGTCTCTCCAGTGAGTCAGTAGTAAAGTAGGTGAGGGGAAAAAAAAATGCTTTTAGAAAAAAAAAAGTGAGACGTTCTGAGAGAAAAAATAAGCCCTTAGAGCAGACATTTAATAACACAGCCATAAAGCTGTGGAATGAAAGGGGGGGGGGAAAAAAGAACATGAAACAACAGGATCGGTGTTATTTTTTTTTCTAATTTCTGAATAATCTCTTCTGGGATGCATAAGAAAGCACTGGAGGACTCCACATGAGCCCACCTCATCTTGGCAATCAGGCAGGTACACACAGTGCTATCTCCTTCCCCCAGCCCTACTCCAAACACCCCCCAGAGTATCTCACCATCAGGTGGGACCTCTCCAAGCCCAGGATGTGTCAACAAGGCAATGCTGGTCAACAGAGCAGCAATGGCTCATACATGCCATTCCCAAATAGCTACTACCTCTGTGTAGACACTCTTTGTGGGAGAAGAGAGATTTCCCTTCCAAAGTAATTACTCCGCTTGGAAGCACACTAATTAGCCTGGAACAAAGTGGCTCGAGTGTCCGCATGGGGAGCTATTGTGGAATAGCTTATTCTGTCAGAGCTATTCTGGGCAATTTCCTCTCACAAACAGGCCATGAGATTTAATTTTCCTTCTCTCTGCAAACAGATGAAAGGTCCGTGCTAACCAACCCCAAATCATCCCAACCTTCCTTGCCAGGAGCGAGCAATGGGTGTGTATTGGTTGTTAATATACAGATGGCAGCAAACGTACAGAAGGAATAAGCAAAGGGAAACTCACCAGTGGTGGCGCCTTGGCTGAAGAAGCTGGGGCAGTCCTCACTGGTGAGCAATCTCCAAGAGATGCTGCCTCAGTGGGAGTCAGCCCTTAAATGAGGTCTCAGAGGGGATGGAGTCGAGCTCCACCCCTTCCGGGAGCACAGCTACATCACTCTCACCTGTGCTCCCACAGCTGACCCCATACTTGCCTCAGCTGATTAATCAGAGGTTCAGGCTGTGATTACCAATCTCCCATACAGGGTGCGAACTGTCCTGAAATCTTCTCTCTTTGGGATTCACTACATGTTGTTTTTTTTTCTATTTTCTTTTATATTTCTTCTCTCTCTCTCTCTCTTTTTTTCTCTCTCTCTCTCTTTTTTCTCTTTTTTTAAGGAAGAAACATCAAGAAGATTTACATCTCCAGGACTTTGGTTCTACTCCAGCGGTGATGCCCAACACAGTACAAAGTAACCCAAACAATGGCCACTGAGGGCAACGTTCTGAGCATTCTGTAAACACACAGAGCGCTTACACAATATGAGCTAACGAAGACAAAGGGAGAAACAGAGAGAGAAAAATAAAGAAATAATTTACAACAAAAAACAACAAAACCAAACCACCACAAGAGGTTTAGCAAAAGGCAGCATTGCCCTCTTAACTCAGACTGCAATCCTTCAAGAAATACATTACGCATTTCATTAGCCTAGAATTAAATTCACCTTTTCCCGGCATATGAGGCAGGAATGATGAAAGGAAGGAAAATAAGAGGGAGGGAGAGATGCAAAGCACACAGTGTTTGTGAGTTGGGAGAATGCAGGAGGATGCAGGGTGGGAGGATGCCAGGGCTGTTTTGTGAAGCCTTTAACATCTGGGTGCCCCAGACATGGGCAAAGTGAAGGACGTCGAGCTGGACTCATCTCAGTGAGACAAGGGGAAATAGTTTCAAAGTAAAAGAGGGGAGATTTATTTTGGATGTAAGGAAGAGCTTTTTACAGTCAGAGCGGTGAGGCACTGGCACAGGTTGCCCAGAGACGTGGTGGGTGCTCCATCCCTGCAGACACTCCAGGTCAGGCTGGATGGGGCTCTGAGCACATGATCAGCTGTAGGTGTCCCTGTTCAGTGCAGGGCAGTTGGATCAGATGGCTTTGAAGAGTCCCTTCCAACTCAAATGATTCTATGGTTCCATGATCTCTGGCAATACCCCAGGCTCAAATGTCAACTTATCACCCATCTTCTGGCCACCTTCTTGGCATGCTGCATTTTCTTCATTTCCTTCTGTACAAAATAGATCTTGTGGATATGGAGAGGGCGAGCAGGCTGGAAGGAATGGTTTTATTCATACCCGATCTTCTCAACAGCTGTCCCACTTTACGACAGCTCCCTTGTTTAAAAATAAATCCTCGCCAGGAATAAACAAATAAATAAATAAATAAAAACAAGTTTGCAATTTGTTCCTCCAAGCCGGACTGCTTTTCTGGCCCTGATTTTATCAGAGTGGAGACAGGCTGTCCTTGCAGAATGATTTTACCATCTTGAAAATGATTACAGGGCTGCACAATGCCTTCAGCTCACCATGCAACGATATTTTTATACGCTGTCTCCTTAGATCGCCGCCCGGGTTGAGGATGTTTTCAAACATTGTCTCTTCATGGTCGGCGCACCGCAGCATCGGGAATAGAGTGACAAATTGGAGGGAGTTCAGGGGGCAGCAGCAATAATCAGAAACCCGATTTACAAGGAAATGTTAGGAAAGCTGAGCCTAGTTTGACTGAGCATCCACCCATGAGGATCTGGAAGGGCAGGAGGCAATGCTGAGGGAGGTGGCACTGGGTGCACAAGGAGAGGAAGAATTAACACACGAAAAGCCATGGGTGTTGTCTCAGGAATAGGTTGTTTCCAGCAGATGTGGTGTAGATTTGTGGAAGGATCACTGCTAGAAAGTGCAGGGATGGAGATAGGAGGTACTGCTCCACCCCCAGCTGCCTACATCCCAAACCAGCACTATCAATGACAATCCATCACCCGGATGCACCTAGTCGGCCTTGCAGCCACCCCAGCACTCTATCCCCAGCCATAACACGTGCCTGAATGCACTGACATTATCCCTGTAAATAGAGGTCACGGCATGTGGCACTCTTCATGTTTTTTTTTTCCCTTTATAAATACATGTGCTGTAGCATGGTTGCACTCTGTGAACCAAGGGTTTGAGCAGCCAGTGATTAAAGGAGAACGAAACGCTGATTATGGGTTAATTAGGCAGGCTAATAAACTGCCTGTAGCTTCATTTAGGAGAGGAACTGCATTTCATCACCCAGAAAACAGTGCAGAACATGGAGAAGAGGAGTGGTTTTATTAGAGAGAATGAAATTCAGCTTCTGGCAAGAAAAGCTGACTCCAGGCATGGTCTTCAGCCAGTGGTGTGCTGGGGATGGAAGGATTAAACAACCTGTAGTGCTTACACAAACCAGTGGTTTCCAATGCCCATCCCTGAAATGGAAGTTGAGGAGTTCATCAGAAGTGGTCCCATGCCTTGTTCCGTAACTCAGCTGGGCCCTGGGGCTTCTTTCAATTCAAGATGAGTATTTGGGCCACATCTGCTTCTCCATACAGGTTTTGACGTTCTCAAAGGTTCAACATCACTTTTTCCAAGTTTAAACCACGCCACATCATTAGATCCAGCCCAAGAACATCCCAAGCAGGGACCAAATGGGAGGTAGAGGTCAATGAAGCCACTCTGATGAGCTCCAGCAGTGGAGAAAAACCTCGCACCCACCACTGCTCTGATGGCCGAGGCACCAGCATAAAAATAAACCCTTCCTTGTCACATTCCAGTCTATTAGCAACGACACTTAATAACTTCTACTTAATAGCCTCCATATTTGTGTGGGAATCTATGACATGCTGAGGACTGGACATGCTTTCTGAGCACACGCGGCGTGGTTGCCCCATATGTCGCACAGCTTGCAAAGAAAGGAGCGAGACAAGCGAGAGAAACATATATATGGGAGAGATATAATGTAATTTTTAATTGAACTTCATGTTGTGGGTAAAAATAGGGCTGACAGCTTTGAAGATCAGGGTCTACTCTTTGTGTAGCAGATATATGTACCAGATGCTCGCAAGTATGGCCAAATCCTATCCTGGTGGATTTGTTAAGGATTGGAGAGGACTCCTCAGTGAGCATCCCATCTTTATGATTCGTGGTGCCTGAGGGGTGGTGAGAAATGAGTCTGCTGTGCAGGTGAAGGTGGTGTGCAGAAAGGTCCCCACGTGCCATAAGTGTGGGCTTTGTCTACCCCATTTGCAGTCCCGCTCAGATGCATTTCCATTGCTGGTTGTATTTCTGGCTCTGCTCAGCGAGTAATTAAAAACACTCATTTGGAAAACAACAAAAACAAACAAACTAGGAATCAGTCAAACCTCATCAGTCAAGACTGCTCTGAAGCAACCCGCAGCTACAACCACAGAAAGGCTTTGATTCCCAGCTTGTCACCCTAGGTTCGAGGTGAAGAGGAATCATCATCCCCATGTAGATGCACTTTTTTTATCTTGCTGCAAGGAAGCAGAATCAACCTAAAGTGTCTCACACATCTCCACGTCCCAGAGATCGCCACACAAAACCGTATTTATCGAATCATAAAACCATTGAATCGTAGAATAATTACGATTGGAAAAGACCTCTGAATTCATCAAGTCTAAGTGTCCGCCTACCAGCAATGTTGCCCACTAAGCCATTTCCCTAAATACTGCCACTTTCCACCCGAATCTGATTTTCCCAGGGATAATTCTGTCACCTAAGCCCTATACATGTAGCTTCATCCTCTTAAATCTCCTTGCCGTATCACAAATAGACGAGGCTAGAAATACTGGGAATGGAAATGGTGTGTGTGGGGGGGACACATTCAGAATCAAAGGTCTTCCTTCAAAATCTTTCTAATTGGGCATTTACCTAAGCTGCAATCCCTGCCACACAAAGCCTTTGCTTAGAGGAGTGCACACAGCGAGACAATCGCCTTTTTATTTTGCTGGTTATTATTCCTCACTGGAAATAGGAAGGAAATAATAATATATATATATATATATATAAAGCCATCACTCTGGATTTTTTTATCAGGTTTCAACCACTCTGGATGATGTTCAATAAAAGAAAAGCTCTCTCTGTTAGAGATGAGTAGCCCTTTACAGAACAGTCATTGCCTACCAAGTAACCTTTAAGCGCCTGGCTGTCTCTTAAGTTAATGTAGGTAGAGGATGGAGAGGGAGTTACAGTCACTTCTGTGTGTTTGAAAAACGCAGCTGTTTCTCTTAGAATTCAGCAGCCAGCCACACATGTGCTGATTGGTTTTGAGGCTGCTGTTGTTTTCAGTTTATCCATCACCTTCCTCACACCCAGCTCAACCATCAGGTCCCTATGCATGCTGCAGGAGAAGCAGAGTCAGGTGTGCTTCAGAAACGTATCACAGTGGCCTCTTGCCACCAGGACAGCTCAGAAGGAGCCAGCAGGTTCACAAGTGATGTTCTCAGCAGCAAAACGGGGCTGTCAGCCAGGCTGCATGGACCTCCACTGGAGAACCATACTCTGGTGCAACACACATCTCCAAGCAGTCTTGTCCTACCTGGGTGGGAATTGGGGTCTCCATGTTGGACTCGATGATTCTTATGGTCCCTTCCAACTTGGGATATTCGATGATATTCTGTGTGCCTGTACCTACAGGTGTAACATATACCTCTCCTTTACACAGCACAGCAAAGCTGCAGGGACAGAGTTTGCATAAGTCCTTATGGCAAAGCCCTTGGAAGCATTTTGGAGTCACAACACAAGGTGCCCACAAGTTTGCACAACAAAGCCCATACCTTTGCAAAGGCAACATGCTATCAGCAGGCCCAGGGAGGGCAGCATGCAGGGTTCAGGGCTCCAGGATAGCCAAGGAGGACTTGCTGTCCCCTCCATGCACTCCAGCCCCCATCTGAATCACATCAGCAGGGAAAAAACTCCCATGGTTTTGCTGGTATGGCTCTATGGAGAGTGGGGAGTTCTGGAGGAAGCCTCAGCGCTTCAAATGAGACCTGGTCCACGGCTGCATCCCATGTTGAGAGGTTCAGGATTTAAAGTCCCCCCGACACCCAGTGCACAAGTGACAAGCAGCTGTCAGCAGCTCACAGGGGTCTCCAGCTGCCTGCAAATTTCCACATTAAAGCTGTAAGCTCTCATGCTTCACTTGGGACCAATAAAACAGGATAGGGTAGAGGTTGCTGTGATAAATGGGGCATAAATCACACCTTCCCCTTCTCCTTCCCCTTCCTTGTGGGGAGGTGGCACTGCCAGAGCCTCCGCAGACCCCGCTTCAATATGCTCAGACAGGTCCTCTTCTGCCTGTGCAGTCAATTACAGCTTCATCAGAAATCAATTTGCGAGGCCCAGCTGAGATGTACCTATAGATCAGCCAATGCCAAGTGATTATTACACTAATGGAATATTCCATTGATTAATTGAATATTTAAGTCCTGAAATGTAAGCCCCACTGTCTTATCTGCGGCTTGTTACCGAGCTGAGCAGCAGAGACACTGCGCTGGTGCATGGAGCTAACCTTGAGTTTGGTGCTTTTGGGGTGAAATGCAGAGGTTTTGGTTCTGGACACACAGGAGACATTTTGGCAGCGAGAATCATGTTGTGCGTGGAGGGCACCAACACTTCATAGAAGCACTGAATCATAGAATATTCTAAGTTGGAAGGGACCCATAAGGATCATCAAGTCCCAAAAATCAGACCATATGGCTGAGATCATTGCCTGCCCCTCTCTTGCCCTGTGGGAAAGCTGTAGGCTGCCATGAGGGGACTGCAGGCCGTGAGGGGGCTGTATGCTGCCATGAGGAAGCTGTAGGCGATGAGGGGACCATAGGCTGCCATGAAGCCTCTCCTCAGCCTCCTCTTCTCTGGGCTGAGCAAACCAAAGGACCTCAGCCCTCAGCACTGTTTGTGTTCCCCAAGTCCAGGCAGGAAATCCTCGGTGATTTATTCCCGTTGTCACACACGAGCAGATGTCAGGACTGCAGAGCACAGTGAGAAGATCAGCCAAGGGTTTCCCATCTGCTCTGCCCGTGGCCTCATTGCTTTTCTGCACCAAAAAACCCCAGGTGTGCAGAGGGCAGAGGTGGCCACATGCCTCCTGCATGGGCTTCCGGATTCACTGCATGGAGGAGGCTGGGTTACTTGCGCAGGGGAACACCTGTTTAAGTGCTTTGTTGGACAAAGGCCATAACCACTGAGAGAGAGATGAGGCAGAGATGGGGAAAAGGGAGGGATGGTGTAGCAGGTGGAGGTATCGCTCAGGGCTCAGCAGTGTGGTTAGGAATATTACCCCCAAATAGCATGATTAACTCAGTGGAGAGTCATTAAAGTGCATGAATAAGAGAGAAGAGTCTCATCCTCTCTCACCAAGAGGTGGGCCCTCCTTCCCTCTTGCCCACACCCAGACCCTGTGAGCCGGCTGTTGGAAGAAGCCATCAGGTCCAGAAAGGTGACCATGGTGGCACATGTCCAGATGAGTCATAGAATCACAGAATGGTTTGAGTTGGAAGGGATGTTGGACAGTCACCTAGTCCAGCTGCCCTGCAACGAACAGGGACACCCACAGCTGATCGGGTGCTCAGAACCCCATCCAACCCCATCCAACCCATCCAACCCCATCCAACCCCATCCCATGGGTGATGGGAACATGCTTGGACAAGCTCTGTGCTTTGCTTCTGACTGGAGAATATCATCTGTCCCCTCTGCACCCAACCTCACAGCTGACTTTGCATTGCTCTAGTCATCACTGTGGTCTCCTCACCTCCTCTGTTGCTCCCAATGTCTATTGGGGTCTTTGGACTGAGCTCTTAGTCTAAGACTGAGCTTTGGGCTTTACTGCTGTCATGGGAAGCAGCATTTCTTTTTTCTTCTTTGTGTATGTTTTCCTGAACAGGAAGGTAAAAATAAATGGAGAGTAAAGAAAAAAAACAAGTATTGATGGAACAGCTAGAAGAGAGAAGAGAGGCTTTTTGTCTCACTGAGAGATCTGACCTTTCAGAGGTAGCTTCAGGAAGCCTCAAGGAAACATGCTTTGCTGGCATTTGCTGCAGGTGATTCACTGGGAGTTTTCATCCCCTCTTTCAGAAGATAATGTTTAGACTTTTATTAACTTGCAAGCTCCAGGTGCCTTGGAGACCCGAGGAGCATGGAAACTCCCATTTGGTGAGATCAGGCTGTGCCTTTGCGCAGAAATCCTGGTTCTCAGGTTTTTCTGAAGCCTGTTCAGCAAACCCACCTTCCTTCATGCATGGACCTACTACCAAGGCTGCAGTGCCCATCATATTTGCTCCTTTGACCTCTCCTTAGCCAAAGGGATGTGGGAATCCCACAGCAAAGGCATTGCAGCAGCAGCATCCGGACACATGCTGGGGGAGGCATGAAGTCATCCAGACATGGCCTCCATCTCCTGCAGCGCAGGGAGCAGGAATTCCTTTGGTGAGTCCCAAAACGTGGCCCCAGGGGCAGGAGGTAGCACAGGACTCAGCAGTGCTGAATACCTGGTGCCCAGGGAACCTGAGCTTCAAAGCGACCAGATGGGAAGAAAAATGGAGGTAGCAAAACCATGGCATGAATTGCAGAGAGAGTTCAGACTGATAAATATTTCAGACTGACAGCTATTCCTGTCCTTGGAAGTTCATTCATCAGAATCTTAGCAAGGCCTCCACTACCCAGGACCATAAATACCGAGGCCTATTTTAATGACAGCTTTTGGCGTGGCTAATACCAAAAGTATGGCAGCCTGTTACAGTTCAACCTCCATCCTTGGCTGTTTCAGTGTAATTTATTGCACCTGTAAAGGCTCTATTCAAATACACGCCTGTTGTAATTACAGCCCCTGGCTGTGTGGGATCCACCTGTGAGTTGATTGTACCTTGTTTTGATAAGATGCTAGACAATGACAACGATTTAGAAACAATGGCAGCCATTAGTATCTCAGTGATACACGCAGTCCTGATCTCACACAAAAGGAGCTTTTTACTGCTTATAGGTGGAGAGAAATTTTGACCCAAAGCAGGAAAAGTGCGGTCAGGAGAGTAGGAAAACTGGAAACTTGCAGCCCTGCTCCTCTCCTCTGCACTGATGGAGTTCCTGAAGCGATGCTCTGCTGTCCCAGCATCGCAGATTTCAGCATGAGGCAGCTCCTGTTTCTCTGCAAGCCTCAGATCCTTGTAGGACTTTATGGTTGGCTTTTGGAGAATATTTGATAGCCTTCTTAAATTAGCCCCAAATGGTTGGGTTGACCCAAGCGCTTCAGTAGGGAGGAACTGGAGCCCTTCCCCAAAACATGTCCCTCCCTGTCATTGATGGCCCATAATGACAGAGGAGAAATCTGCTCTGCTCCTTTCTGTCCCATGAACAAATTCAGCCCTCAGACCCTTAACACCAGCTCCAGTGCTAAGCAGCCTCCACTCCCACCTCCAGGCACCATCTTGGCCTCGAGCTCTCCAAGCACAGCCTTCTCCTACTGGGCACTCCCCAGCACGTTTCATTCATGAATTAAGTCCCTGACAGCCCATATCTTTATGATCAATATGTTTGTTTATTAGCAGCAGCTGCTGTGTTTTAGCAAAACGGGAGGGCTCCAGCAGGAGCAGCGTGCTCTAACCGCAGAGCAGGCTTGGGACGGGGAGAAAGACCTCCTGCTGGCAAATGGGAGCTGGGTGGGATAAGATTTCACGCTAATGACCCTTTAATTGAAATCACTGCTCAGGACAGATTGCTCATCTTGGGGATATCTGTGCTGATGGCTCCCGGTTTGGCCGCTCCTGAGACAAATCCATTAACTCAGTAGCGATGAACAAAAGCAAAGAGGGAGAGAAGGAGTCTGTCCATCACTAGCACAGCTGATCTGCACCCCAAGGCAGCCCTAACCAGCAGCTGGTGTAAATGGAGCCCTGCACAAAGGGTATCACAAGGGCTGTGATGACCCACTGGCTACCACTGGCACCCAGGCTTCTTCAAATTAGGCAGCTCTGCTGTGCCTGTTTGTGAAGTGGAGATGCTGATGTGTGTCTCCCACAATGCAAAGAGAAGTCTGAGTGCACAGAAAGGAAGGTTACGAACCTGCTTTGAATGCATTTATTATTCCCATTAATTACGATGCCTGCTAAAGAGGACCAGCTGTTCTAGGAGGCTGTGGTACCAATTTATCAGGAGAAGATTCCAACAGAAGTCGCAGTTTTCCTCTGAACTTGGGAGGATGGAAGATGGAGGTTTTTTAATTAGAACTTGTTATTAATGGGAACGTAGCAAATTAAAAATAGTCTCCCTCCCCCCTCCCTATTACATGAAGCTCTGATCTCAATTAGAAAGATCAGAGACTAACCATTGAATGGGAATTACTGAGATGAAAACTGATTGAAAGACAAAAACCAATGACAGAGGCATCATGGGGAGAGAACAGAGATAGAAAACAATGAGCAGAGGCTTCGTGCCACAGTCAGGTGGCAGAGGCTTAGCCGGGCAGGGTGGCTTTCTGCCTTAGCCCATAGTGAGAACACCCGGTCTCACCTGATGCTGTTGGATGGTTCTTTGGGAGCTGGGCTTGTGGACATGTTGGTGGGTATCAGTTGTACCTGAGGTTTGCAGGTTCAGAACAGTGGCATCATATGTTCCGACTGTATGGGTATTTCTATAGGAGGGACAGGTCCTTGTTCTCCAGCTCAGCTTCCTGCTCACCCTATTTCCCAAACCCAGAAGTACCAAGGATGGCCTGGCTTCCTTGCCCAGCAAGCAATGGCCAAGTTGGTCCTCAGCCCACTGTGCTCCATGTAGACTCACAGCTCGGAGCAGGTGCTGGTGGTGGGATCAGTCCCTGCAGGTAGGAAGGGATAAAGCAGCACAGCACGCATTGGGATAGGGCTTTGGGTTTCCCTCAGTTTTGTCAATTTGAGCTAAATCAGGTTGGGAAAGGTGCAGTGGGGTCTGAGCAGACCCATCTCCTGTGTGACAATCTTGGCTAATAACTCCTTAATGAGAACCTCATCTGCTGCCCTTTGGCCACCTGCAGACCAAGTCCCCATCTACCTTGCAGCAGATAAACCATGCCATATTCCAGGGCAGGCGGGGACCTTAGGCTGAAATTACAACCTTACTTACTAATTGCTGCATGTTCTCTCTCTGTAGGTATATCATTGCCAGCAATTAACACAAAATCCTTTCCCACTCTTGTTAAGTTCCTGTGCTGCAGTTAAATACTCCCAGATCCCATTTAAATGATTTCGAATGCAATTCATTCTGGCTCGTTAAATAATTCCACAGCAGTGTTTGTCGTCTTCTCTCTCTGTTTTCCAACAGCCACTTGCTCCTGGAAAGAATACGGTGACTAAAGAACGGGAAGGGGAAGTGAGATGAAAACTGAGAAATTCGAGGTCCATCCTCTGTGCCTATATTTTCACTTCTTTCTTCCCCTTCTACTCCAGCTGTGACTTCTCCCCGTAGATGGGCTTTGTGGGGGTCCGTATGACACATTGCTGTTGGTTTCACCAACTCAGCGAGGTGGTGGCTTCAACGTGCAGTCCCTGAGGCACGGGGTCCACCATCTGTTTGCATGGAATTGTCATAAAGTTGCAAAGAAAAGCAATTTCCTTTCTGCCACTCAGCAGTCTACACCAGCGTTCCCATTGGAAGATTTGTAGCGGTCCTTGGGTTGATGAAGCCGAAAGCCACTGTGCTGTATGTATTAATGCAAAAGGGGCGAGGACAAGTGAGCATCATCAACACAAGGGCAGCTCCTGCAGGGAGGCAAGATGTGCACGTGGGCAGAGGCATCCACGGGCTGCAGCCTGGCTGTGTGCTTCATCAGGTTTGTCTGAGTGTTTCAGAATGGTAGGGATGAACTCCGGCCACTTTGGTCCCAGGGTGGAGCGTGTGGCACGGAGTCTGATCCTCCTGGAAGGCTTGGATGAAAAACATGAGCTTAGTTGGAAAGAGATGAAAGCAAATTTCACAAGTGTCACAACAGCAAAGTTAGTTGCTGGAAATTAAGTGCCGTCACCACAAACAGCAGGCTGGGATCCTATTCCCAGGCATTGGAAGGATGGTCCTGAAAAACACCTCTAAAATAAGCGGGGCTATGGAAAGGAAATCTCTGCCTGAAAAAAAAAATGTGTGTCCCCATCTGTTAAACAATACTCAGGTGCTCCTGCATTTACGCTTCCTCCATACTTAAGCAGTGATGGCTTTCGAAGGCAGATTGCCTATGCGAGGAACAGATGGAGGGAGCAATCCTCCCATCCAAGCTCTGCACCAGAACTGAAGAAGTTTGTAATCTGCTTCTTGTTCACAGAGCCAAGGCTTCAAACACAGCCCCCTCTGCTTCAACACGCTGGGTAGCTCAGGATCCTGCATAGTCTTGGTTTTCCTCATCCTTCCCTGCAGGTTTTTCTGCTGAGAGCTATTTTGTGAATGCAGAAACGGTGTCCAGAATGTGTTCTGCATGGGCAGGGTGTCCAAGCCCAAATTTCCTGCTTCCCCATAGTGATAGGCGAGAATTTTGTCCATGAACTGGGTGATCGAAGCCTCCTGGCTGCCTGCACACTGCCCCAGCTTTTCATCAGCACCAAAATTTGCAGCAAAATAGGAAAAGTCATCTCATGAAAGCAAAATAATACCCAGTTGCACCAACATCTCGGCTCTCAATCTCTGTTTTCTGTATCTCCGTTGATGTTCAAAGGAAAACAATGTAATTGTTAATTACAAACTGTTTTGAATGCATGCGAGGAAGCAGTTCAGTGCAGAGCCAGTCAGAAGCAAGAAAGCTGAGGATACAGCATGTGCCGAACTGCTTTAAAGGGCAGCAAGTCCCATTGTAATGAATGCTGATGCAATCGTTGTACCAGACACAAGGTGGAAGTGTTACCTTGCTCAGCTCCCCATTGTTCTCTACCTATGGGGTTTTGCTTTGGACCAGGTGGAAAATGCTGAAATATCAAGGGAATGCTTTGCATTTCAAAGCAGTTAACACATAAGTGATGTTGTGATTCATTAGCTCTCTACCAGTGCATTGGTGTCCCAGGGTCCACAGGTACATTGGCAGCCCAGTGGTCTTCACAGTCCAGCCCATCATGGGGAAAGCAATCAGCAACCTGATGATGCGTGCAATGGAAGAGGGTCTGGATACAATGAAAAGGTAACATACATATAAGCATAGAGCACACACAGTGTCCCTCTGTGTACTGGGCAAGTCAAGAACAGGCTCAGATGCACGGACGTATGTGACATGAGAACACGGAGCAAGTCCTGGCAGTAGCTCATGATGCAAGGATGATCCCTGGGTCCCATGGGCATGGCACAGTCCTGACTTCCATGCAGTTGGAGGGTACAGAAGAACCTGCAGCTGACAATGATGAATATGGGGATGAGAGGGCTTTGCACTCCCACCAGCCCTGGAAATAGGGCAGCTGCTGCTTTGTTGCTGGCTGGACTGAGGCTTATTTTGCAAGGAAGGAGATGGAGTTCTGAGGTTGATTGTCTCTCCTCCAGTCTGCTGCCCACACGCTCTGCAGGACTTCGGAGCTGCAAATAGGAAAGTGGCTGTTAAGCAGCACTCATCACAGGGCAGAGCTTTGTGTTTCTCAACCAGGAACGTGCAGTGGCACTGGACCAGGCTGAGAATGGCTTTGGGAACATCCCCAGGGGACACATCTCCACAGCCCCCCGAGGCATCTCACTGCCCTGTGGGCAGCCCATCTCCTCCAGCCTCACACTCCCCACTGGGCTCCATCTACCGAAGAAAGGATGCTCAGAAAGTCCACAGCTCCATCCCAGGGGAAACATTTCAGCAGCTCTGCTTCCTGTGCTCCCATACTGCTTCCCCCCCTTCTCTGGGTCCTCCTAGCTGGATTCTCTGTCCTGCCCAGCACTAAGACACTGCCTGAGTCCAGTGCCACTATTTCAGCCCCTACCACATGCAGAGGGATGGTCGTTGGCTCCGCACTGTGGCTGTGCTCCTCCTCCTCTGCTCGCAGCCTACGGAATGGTGACTAATGCCGCTCCTCCGCGCAGTGCATCATCCCGCGGGGGTGTGCGAGGGTGAGGAGCGGGCGCGGGCGGAGGAAGTGGGGAGCACAGGTGCCAAACGTGAGACAGCACCAGGGGAAAGCAGCTGAGCTGGGGACATGGAGAGGTGGCACTCGATAGCAGGATGTCATCACCAGGGTCTTGCGCATATGATTGACCTGGAAGAGCTGGGTGCATGGGGAGGGCTGCACTGATGCGCTGCCCCTATTGGCCTCACACAATAAGAAGCGATGGGGCAGCGAGAAAAGAGACTTTTTGCCAACGTCCCCACTTGTCACAGTGCCAAAGGAAAGCTGCAGTGCTTTTAAACAAGCCGGCTAAACACGGCTCAGCTCTCCAGGCACAAGGGGGTGGTTTCCTTTACCAGCCCACTTAAGAACAGAGGAAGATGTGCAGGGCCGGCATCCCTGTGGGGCCCGGCGCCCGCACTGCCAACCACAACCCTATGAGCCTGAAGTAATGGCCTAAATGGGGGGAGAAAGCAGAGCGCATCGCTAATGGCAGTGGAGCAAGCAGCTGCCCGCTACCTCGGCCTCTCCTCCTCCTGACTTCATCAGAGTCCTGCACAAAGGGGACTGAAAGGAATGGGAATAAGATGGGGTTATGGATAAGGATGGGAACGAGAGCAGAGATGGGGATATGAGCGGGGATATAGGTAAAAATACAACAGGGGATAGGATTGGGGATGAGGAAGGAGATGGAGTTACAGATGGGAATAAAGCTGAGAATGGGGAGGGAGGTAAAGTTATGGATGGGGAAGGGGATGGGGCTATGGATGGTGATGGAGATAGGAGAGGATGGGAATGGTAATATGAATGAGGATAGAGATGAGGAAGCCCCTCCTCTCACCTTACATCCTTCCAGGGAGGGTTCTCCAATGTGGTGCTTATGGGCAATCCCTGCTCTTGCCCCATCCAGCCAAGCCAGGATGCAGTGGTATGGAAGAAGCAGGATTTGGTTCCTACAGCCATCTCTGAGTCTGGGAGCTGTCAGTTTGAACGTTCACAGCATTGGTACTCCCTTTTATCAGCAGTGTGTCACCTTCAAAAAGGACAGGGATGGATGCAAAGCAGAGAAGGCAAAGATTCTTTGCCCAGATCTTGCCCAAATCTCACCAGAAACATACTATGGGATAATAAAGGTAGATTTAAATATGCTGAAAGCATTCAAGGCTCTGTTTGCAAAGTTTCAAGATACAGCAGTTGGCAAATATCAAAGCAGCAGGTTGGCTCAACCTTGACTTAGAGGATTTCTCACAACTGAGAATCCCAACCTCCAGCCCTACCACCAACCCAGTGACTGCAGGAGGCACGACCCCACTGCAATGGGGAGATGTCTTACAAACCTTCTCCAGTAGCAGCAGGATGGAGTCCCAGCAGCAGGTTTCATAGGCGGTCCTGAGCAGTTCTGAGCACCTGGTTGTCTCAGAAATATAGTTCAAGAGGCACCTTCAGCCACAGAAACAGATGGGAGAAGCAACAAATCCTCACTCTTTGGCATAAAAGCTCTATAAAGGAGGAACAGGAGCATGTTAACCCAAGTGGCAGCAGTCCCCAGGGCCCTGTTCCCATGTCACCTCACCCTCAGCTGTCCCACAACTTCACCCATCACATGAGGATGGGGGGGTTTCCCATTCATCCCTCATTGGGATGTCAGGGCTTTTGGCAGCTACTGCACCACAAGGTGCTCTCCCACCTCCAACATGAAGGTCTGTGCTCTGCGAGAGTCTGTCAGGATCAGGCAGAGGTTGTGGTACCAAAGCCTGCATCTCCTCAGAGGATCCGGGCATCCCTGCTCACAGCAGCATGACTGCAGGGCTTTGTCAGCTGATGATACGAGGCTGAAATGAAGACAAATGAGAGCAAAAGGTAAAGAAAAAAAGAAAGAAATCCCTCTCTTCAAAACACGTTTGAACGCGGGATTAAAAAGGACACAACAAACAACTCGGCACTGAGGGTTTCTTTCCTTCTTCTCCAAAAACTTTAGGAACTCAGAACGTGGGTGTGAATATCACTTTAAGGCTTTATAAAATGACACATGGCCTCACCTGTCAGCATGCCAAAATCTGAATGTCGGTTTTAATTACACCGAATATTTTACTTTCTTATGCAGAGGCATAATCAATTATCTTATTTAAAGGCATTACGATAATGTGTGTGTAAAATGGAGCCATTCCCTGTATTGCATTAGATTCTCTAATTATAGAAGAATGTTTGGAGCTAAAATGTCAGCCTGTCATCTGGCGGGTGTGTAATTCATGATCTGCATTCGCCGGCGCGGATGGAGCTGACAAAAACTGCATCTATTCCCTTCCACTGCTTTGGCCTCTGATTTGCTGGTCTGGACGTGACAAATCCCATCCTCCTGAGTCCTGCCCTGCCCCATCCCCACGAATGGGAACAGAGTTTGAACAAACGCTCTCTGCTTTGTGGGTGTTTCTTGTTAAATCTGAGGGCACGCTCATCTCTAGGCCAGCACAGAGCTTCTAACCACCCTCCTCTCAATTACTAACAGCAAACCCCCTCCAACTCCCCAAAGCGGAGGGATGATATAAAAATAAAGCCTGTTCCTTGAGAGCCCAGCCCTTTCTGTGAGCATTACCCAAGCAAAAAGCAGCACGGAAGCTTCCCTCCTGGATCCAGCCAGCTGTGTTTGCCAGGATGGTTCTGTCCCATCCTCACTGTCACTGGTGGGTTAGCAACCAGGATCAGAGGAGCCCCTTTGGAACTGGGGGGACAGATATGCTTCACATTTTGCTAATCATATAATCATTAAGGTTGGAAATGATCTCTAAGGTTATCTAAACCAGACGCCCACCTACCACCAACACTGCCCACTAAACCACATCCCTAAGCATTACAGCTCCCCTTTCCTCCAACAGCTCCAGGAACAGCAACCACCACCTCCCTGAGCAGCCTGTTGCAATGCCTCACTGCTCATTCTGAGAAGAATTTCTTCCTAATATCAAATCTGAACCTCTCCTGGTGCAACTTGAGGCCATTCCTTTTCATCCTATCGCCACTACCTGGGAGAATAGGACCCCAACCTCGCCACAACCTCCTTTCAGGGAGTTATAGATAAGATATAGATAGATAAGGTCTCCCCTGAGCCTCATCTTCCCCAGACTGAGCCATCCCAGATGCTGCTTATCATGCACAGTAAAGCAGAAATACTGCGCAGAAATAGCAGCAGCCAGGCGGGCACTTGGACCCATTGCCTGTCCCATGGGGCTCAGAAGAATCATCCCTAAGGCATCCCCATCCCGCAGCCAGGGACAGGGTTGAGCTCAGCTGGGCATCACTTCAAATCCTGCTCAGTCTCAAGCAGGAGAAAGGCAAAATCTGGAATTGCTCTGACAGCCCCAGAGCAGAGATGGTGATTCACACATCGTCCTTGATGTGACACCTCAGCAGCACCATCACAAAGAAGATGTCCTGATGATGAGGTTAGGATGGCCTGATGGTAGGGACAGTCCTGACAAGGGAGAAGATGGAGAACGCGAGAGCTGGGTGCATCCTTTGGCTCTGTGCATCACTTTCATATCTCCAATCTTCTGGTACCTGGCACCACCTCCGCCTTCCATCACTCACCCCAGCATGTGGGTACCGTAATGGAGGCAGCCCAGAGCTGCCAAGGAGCTGCATCATGCCATTAGGAGGCTTATTAAAAAGTGATGCTCCAATTTAACACCTATTAGCAAGCGTGGTGCCCTTTAGCTGCATGGGGGAGCCTGCAAATGGAAGCCCCAGCTCCCAGCAGAACCCTAAGTGGCCAGGTTTAACTTTATGGCTCCAATTAGAGGCATGCTAAAGCAGCTCTGGCGCTGAGGATTTATTCACACTCGCTCCATCCCCAGGCAGTAGCTGTGCCATGGAGGGCGATGCTCTGTGCCATGCAATGCTGCAGCCCAGCTGAGGCATGCTGTGGGATTTAGGGGAGCAGCCGCTTTCCTCTGCAATCTGGAGTCACTTAAACAGTCTGTTTGTTCCAGGAGGTTCACAGGCTGCTTTCGCCTAATAAAGTCATTTCTTTTCAGCAGCTCAAATCACCCTGTTTGTCACAGCAACAGGACTAGACTAAGAAGGATGGCAATGGGGGAATGCAAACTGATCTGTAGGGTGGGGAATTGGCATCATGTTGGGAATTCCCCATATACCTGTGCTTTCCCATTCCCCCCCCCCCCCAGCTCCATAAAGGAGTAAGGGGCCCCAATCATGCTGCAGAGATGGGAGGCAATGGGGATGCACTCTGCCCCATTCTGGACCCCATGGGGCATTGTGTGGGGTCAGAGTTTCCTCCCATCTCCAGCACCACTCATGTCACTTGGAGTGCCCTCACCATCATTGCCTCACACCGAGTAACATCCAACAGCTCTTCTTCCCTCTTCATTCACCAAACAAACAAACAACTCCGAGCCCTCGCAACCAGAGGAAAATTAGTAACAGGTGAAAACAGTTTATAATGAGACAAAATTGTTCCTAGCACAGACCAGGAATAATGTTTTCTTCCTCTCCCTTTTGCCATTCTGTGGTTTGTGTGGGCAAAAAGCAAACAAGAGAACAAAGCACACATCTAAAGGAGAGCTGGGCACTTATCCCCCTGCTTTCTACATAGACCCAGCACGCACCAAATGCGCACCCCACGAAGTGGGAACTTCACAGCTCAGTGATGAACAGAGAAAACAATAAAACTTCATTCCAGCTCAACGTCAACTATTTTGTTTCATGTATTAGAGCAACATTACGGGGTATTTATAGCTCAGTTATGCTCGCTAAATGCCTTCTTCTAGGACAGCAGTTAATCAAAGTGCCTGTGTACCTTTCCTTTAATTCCTCTCAGCCATCCCATCTACTGCCACTGCTGGAAACCCAGAGAGGTTCAGCATCACTAAGTCAGGACAGGCACATAGTGGGGTCATCACCTCCATGCCACTGCACAGCAAAACGCCTTTTGGTGCCATTGTGGACCTGCAGCTGGGCTGGGGGCAGCACAGAGCTGAGGTGTTCTTTCCCAGACCTCTATCCATCAGCACACCCTGCACTGTGTGCTGCACAAGGCTGTCCCCTGCGTGCTTGGGTCCATCCCCCCACATCAGCACCTCGGCCAAACGCTGTGCTGCTCCCTCTGAATATAGAGGGGAGAAACATCTGAGATCACTGTGGGTTTTTTTATTGTCGGATTTGGCAGCCTTTGTTATTTGCTTGGATTGAGACATAAATTGAATTTGGTTTTCTCCCGCTGACTCAGTTATTTGTTATAGGAATAAGCATGCAGTAATGCATTAGACAGGGGAAAGACTTTCAGGCACGGGCGAGGTGGGATTTGCTGTCCCATCTCCCTGTATGGCTTTGCACAGCCAAGGACCTCACAAGCTCCATTCCTTCTCCCTTCAGCCACAGCTGGCAATGGGATCATTTGGTGACACCCTCACTCCTCTTTCCCCAACCTCCGCAAAGTCTCAGAGCGTAGAAAATTTAATCAATGATGAAATCATTTCCTAAATCCGCTCCCCACCCATATCCATCCTCCTCCCTCAATCCCCATCAGTCACTTCACTGGAAACAGCACAGCAAATACATTTCTGAGGTTCTCCAGGTGTGCCTGTAGCCACCTCTCTGCCCAAGGAGCTTTCAGGCTCGCTTTGCGTGCTCATCTCCTATCTATGCAGACCAGGATCAATGCATGACACTCTCTACACCCAGGGCCGCATCAGCTGTGCTGTGCTCTCCCAAGAACCCTTTCACCATACAGCTAGGAAGAAACCACAAACCCCTCCATCCCAGCTCCTGGCCTCACAGCATCCCTGAAGCCACAGCACACTCTGCAGGCACTCCCACCACAGCACTCAACCCAAACCCTCTGCAAGTGCAGACCATCACCGCCCCAAGCCCCCTCCAGCCCACACACCCAGGGAGGGCAACACCTGCCTGCATTTGGGTCTGTGCAGGGGGCCATGCTTAGAAGCAAGACGGATGATGGGGCTGCAAGGAGACCAGAAGAGGACATCGCTGGTGTAGGACACGCTGCTCAGCTCTGATTTTGCTGAAATGCCAACAAATATCACCAACTTCAAAGCAAACATGGGCCTTGCAGGCTGCAGCACTGTGCTCTGTGCCTGCCCCGAGCTATAAAGCCCATTAAAGAATCACAGAATCAAGCAATCATTAAGGGTTGAAAAAGACCTCTAAGGTCATCCAGCCCAACAGCTGACCCATCCCCACCATGCCTACTAACCACATGTTCCTCAGTGCCACATCGCCACGGTTCTTGAACACCTGGAGGGATGGGAGGCCCTTCTGGATGCCAAAACTGCCCCCAGATTTGCAAACCAAACAGAAAAACAAGCAAGTTCCTGCCCCAGTGGGTTTTGTTATAAAGGTGTCGGGCTGCAATGGTACAGCTCAGCTGGAGCCATCCACCGTGCATCTCAGACACGTGTGCCTCTCGCAGGTATTTAAAAATAGGAAGAATAACAACCTCCTCTTGCCTTCCTGCCTGGTTGGAGAAATAGCTTAATTAGTTAATAAGGGGTTTAATTTGTCACGTCGCTGTGCAAAGAATTTACAGAGGGCAAGTCAACAAGTCAAAGAAATGAGCATGAGTGGGGCAGGGAGGGCTTGTTGGAAGAGATCTCCAAGATCATCTAGTCCAACTGTTGACCCACCCCTGCCATGCCCACTGACCACGTCTCTCAGTGCCACATCCCCACGGTTCTTGAACACCTCTGGGGATGGTGACTCCACCACCTCCCTGTGCAGCTGTGCCACTGCAGCACCGCGCTTTCAGAGTGGAAGAGCAAAATGGAGGAGATGGACTCCAACATTTCCCTGTGTCAGGGTCAGCTGGCAGCCCTGGAGATTGTGAAGGCTTTCCCCCAACCCACAGCGAGCCAAGAAGAAGCCGTGACCAACTCATCTGTTGTTCCTTCCACGTCCCATCTGGGTGTCACTGGAGGTAATTCCCAGCTTGACGTCTCGCCAGAGGCGGTGAGGGAGGCCCCAGTTCAAGAAAAGACAAAAGAGCTCTTTCTTCATCAGCATTAACCTCAGGCAGCTCTCGAGAAAAATTCTGGGCAATTAGTGGAGCATAAGAAGATTTATAATTGAAATCTAGTTTGTAGCACTACAGGCGGCTCCCTCAAAAGACATTTCTCATCAACAACAAAAAAGAAGAAGGGGAAGAAAAGAAATAAAGAGGGTGGGGAGGGGGGGAAAGAGAGAACTAGTCAAAGAGTTTCGAAATCTCAACGAAAACTCCATTTGGTTTAACATTGCATGATAGCTTTCATAATTCAGAACAAAGTGCAAAGCTCTTTAATGAGGCCATTAATGACCCTTTAATTTACTCCACCAGGGCTGAATTCATAAAACATTTATGTTCCATTTACACAGGATTTTCCTGCGACTCTTCGGGGCAAGTCAGCACCGCAGCGCAGGTGGGATGAAACGAAGGCTTGGTGCCTCTGTTCCCTCTGCTCTGCTCTCCTCCTCACCCTGCTGCTACAGCTCTGCGTGTGCCTTTTAATTCTGCTAGAGAAGCTGCAGGGACCCTGGGGGGGGAAAGAGCCATTTTTGACCCTTCTACATTGTAAGAGAATGCTCTGCATCTGTTTACATTTCTGCTTCAGGAACAGTGAAACCCTTTTTAAGATCCAACTGGGGCATCGAAAGCCAGATTTAACTGAAGCCCAGCTTCAGTTCGATACTCACCTGTCCTGCCTATAGCTCCATCACGTTTGCTTCTGGTGTAGCACCTGGGGGAAGGGTAACCCACAAGACTGGGGCAATAACGAAGGATGGAAGGATGCAGGTGTAGAAAGCTCCCTGCAGCAAGAACAGGGGGATCCTCACCCTATTCTGCACTCAGCAAAGGTGACATCTGAATCACAGGTCATGCTCCAGCCCAGGTGCCTCTGGATCCAAACCAAGCTCTCTCTCCCACCAGTTTATCTTCTCTTAAGGGTTTCAAGCAGGGAGAGATGCACAGGGATACATTAAATGCTTGCATTGGTTGAAACATCATTAAAAGAAGAAACACTTTTTTATCCCAAAGATCTCACTCGCATGGTTCCAAATTATGGCAGTTTTTAAGTACCTTCAGATAAATAGAGCCATTAATTATTGCAAGTGCATTCACATCATCTGAAGTTTGCTCTTAACAGCTTTCTAACATTTACCACTTCTGGTCTGCTTGTGGCCTTGATGAAAGGAGGGTTTCTTGCACCAGCAGCCCATGATTCGCTGCAAACCGATCTCCAGGCACCTGTGCTCTTGCCAAAAAGAACCTTACCACACCAGCCAGGGCACGATCATCGTAACACGTCTCTAAGGAGGAACCACAGGGAAAAAGAGCCAGCGCTGGAGGCTGAATGGGATTCTAGAGAGGGATTTGCAGAGCCAGCTGGCCCATGGTCACCAGGAAACCCCCAGTCCAACTCAGGAGGACACACGTCCCACGGTGCCCAGAGAACCAGCCCTGGAAAACCTCTGCCGAGAGACAGGAAAGATGCTTTCAGGCTGTTGGCAGAGAAAGAATTTGGAGCCCATTGGAGAATATGTCAAGAGTCAACATTCGTAATGTCTACAAATGACAGGAACATTCTGTGCCTGAAGGTCTGAGAGCTGGCTCTCCCTGCAGGATGGGGCTGGTGAGGAGATGGGGAAAAAGATTCAGTAGGAATTTTGTTTTCCATAGCACTTGCCTTCCTCCCCTCAAACTCAGGATGTGTTGTCGCTCTCGTTTCCCTCTTCACCTCCGGTTTTGCTGACGCAGGTTGGAAACCCGACGGACCATCAAGGTACTGACACTGTTTGCATCGGGACGGTTCATGAGTCATCCTGCCTGCTTCACAGCTAAAAGGATTGCTGATGCTGATGTCCTCAGAAGGGACACATCAGCGGGAACATCGCTACGTTTGAAGCTATGTCAGTGCTCATCAGCATTGGGCTGTGCACACAGGTTTATTATTGTAGGGTCCCCAGCACGCACTGGGTCCTGCACACCGGGTTTGTTGTTGTGGGGTCATTATTTTGTGTTGGGTTTTTTTTTTTCAACTTCAGGGAAGGAAGCAGAGAGGAAGATTGCTTGACCTACCTGGTTCATTCATGCAGAACTGCTGTGCAACATAGGGTCAGATTTGTCAGAACACTTACATCACAAAGAGAGACTATGGCCAAAAGAAATTTTAAGCATGGTTAAGGAAAAAAAAACAAAGAACAAACCAGCCCACAGACATACAGTCCTAGGGGGAGGAAAATAGGACACCACTTACCCAGGCACTCTAAGTGATGTTGGAATCTTACATTCAACACTGATCTAAGCACTGGAAGTGGCAGGAGCCTGGCACAACACACAGGATAAATAGAATCCCAAAGCACTCAAGTCTGGTGGATGTTTCCTTGCTGGAGTCACGAGAGCAGCAGTGCTGATAAGACTCTGTGGAGAGGGACAGTGCTGGGGTCACTCCTGGGACACTGACCTGTACAGCAATGGTTGTCCTTGGAGGGGAGGTGTTCCATCCCTCATTTTTATGGCCCTAAGCAGGATAAAAATCAGTACACCAGTGGGAAAGCCCTGCAGGGCTGTTTTTCTTAGATCAGCTGCTGGATCTCCTAATGAAGGCTATCAGATACACTGATAACATGCTTATAATAGTATAACTCTATATCAGTGTAGTGGCACAATGGATTTACAAAGGAGCAGTATAAGCAGAAATAGGCATTCATGCTTGCTAATCCCTCATAAGCCTGTAATCCTGATTCCTTTTTTTTTCCTCCAAATAATAAGTGCAGATCCATTAAGACCCTATCAATCCTTGCATGCTAAATTCTTTTTTTTCTTGCCTGGAATATGCTATGTATCCTATGCATGGCAGGGCATGGAGTAACGTGCCACCAGCAGCCCTCAGCCCCAGCAGTAGCAATGAATGGTGAATGCTGAAATCTTACCCTACAGCTTCACTTGCACCACCAACAGGAAGGTGTGGATGCAGTCACAGGTTCACCAGCTCTTGTTTATGGAGAGCCCGAGGATACCTTGGAGGGCATTTCCGCATCAAACACATTTATTTGCAGGCATTAAGCAAGGGGACACCATCAAGGTTTGACAGCCTCCTCCTGCCAGCCCTGACAGGGGTTTTCCACATTCCTCTCACTGGCTGTGCTGCCAAATCCGCACCTCCAGCAGGAAGCCCAGCCACAGACAGCTATTTCCAAGGAGTCCCAGTACCAAACAGCCGTTTACAACCCTTTTGTAGCCACCACATGCGTACAACCTGGAAAGAACCCTTCCAGAAGTGACAAAGTAATAGTCACTAATTACACAATTAATTTATTCTTTGGCACTAATAAAAAAAAAAGAAGAGGATTTCCATTACAAAGGAAGGTAAAAACAATCTAAGGATTTGTTTAATTAAAACAACAACGTACTAAAAATACAAATAATCCTAATGATACAGACAACGCTGTAAGTGTGTAATTAGCAATCACCTACAGAAACGATGCTTCTCTGTCTCTGAAACCACTGGTTTTTCTTCTTGCTGTTTGTTTTTCCCCTTTTTATTGCATGTGACCATCCTCAGGGCGCATAAACCACAGCGGCAATTTGCTGCATGCAAGCTGCTGGCTCCACATGCCATCCCTTACCTGCAGGCAGAGGCGTTGCATCCACACTGCTTGCATCCCAATCTGCAGCATTGAGTTGCTCAGCATCCCTCTGCCCACGATGAACACTCCCTGTACCAGCACAGAGTTGTGACTCCAGCCACGAATTGCTGCTGGGATGGAGCTGACAGGCAGAACAGCCACAGCCTTCTGAAAAGGGAGCCAAGGAGCAAACTGTTAGCCCAGCGCTGTATATATATTATGCTTATAAGTCCCAGTGTTAACCAATGTTACGTATATATTTTAAGTATTCATATATTCATAGCTATAAAGGCCTTTTCTCTATTTGAGCTAAATTGTATAACCGTGACCTATTGTCCCAGAAGGCTTTTTATTCATGTTAAATGGGCACTGAGATTATAACGCTCCTTGGTAGTAGGTGCAGCAGTGTTCTGGAGCAGACAGGGAAGATGGATGGTCCTACTGAAGCTCAGCAAAGAGGGCAAAGCAACTCATGACACCAATACGAGAGCTGAGCAGTGCTGCAGTGTGCCTGGCTTCACGTCCCCTCCACAAAAAGAAAAGAAAACCAACCAAGAAACAACCAAACAGCAGCAGGAGCTGACTGTGCCCTGTGAGAAGGCAGAGCTGTCACCCAGCCTCACCCCCTCCCTATACACAGCTCGTCGGACTTGTCACCTCTATGGTGTCAGAAAAATGAGGACAAGGCTGGCACCGGTGCAAAGGGTGCATGGATGCCACGTCCCCTTGCTCTGACACAGGCAGGGTGGAAGTGGCAGCAAGCTGGCTGCTCCGCTGGTGCCAGATGGTGGATGAGATTAAAAGAATTTGATTTTCAAATAATCCATAAACCTGGCTGAGCTAATGTCATTTCACATGCATTATCTTGTAATCCCAGGGAAGAGAACATTTCAGAGCAAAGAGCCTTATTTTCCCTCCCTGCAAGGACTCTAACAAGCTATAGATAATCCCCTTTTTGTTGGAAGGTGCTTAGGGGAACCTACAACACCCAGCGCGGGGCTGTGGCTGCACAGCTCCATGGCCGGGGGGACAAGCAGCTGCATGGCACTGCAGGGACTGTCTCACCCTTAGCTCCGTAGGGGCAGCAGTTGGCAAAGCCAAAACCCCAGGCGATAAGGAAGGGCGAGGAGGGATTTTTGCCATTCCTGCCCCCTTGTGACACGTGGGAGCCCAGCAGCCCAAAGCATCCTCCATCATCAAACCCAGCTGCCTGATCCTTGCCTCATTTCCCTATCCTAGAGATTCCGCTGAGCCTCCGTAGAACAAAAGCACGACCCTCTGCTGGTCACTGAGACCCTTTGGAGTTCAAGCCACCAGGTTAAGAACTAGGGATTTGTTACTCGAGGTTTAGGTTCCCTATTCTGAAGCAGGTGATTTAAAGGGGGTAGGGATGGGAAGCTCTACAATGGGATTTCCCGGTCACTGTCTGCCATCTAGTGCCCAGCACGGAGATGTTCCACAGACAGCAAGCAGAATGCAACCCCAACCTTGGAGGAACGCCTCTTACACTGGAGCCACGATTTGCACACCGTGCTCCCAGTGCAAGGAGATCCTCACCCTGCTTCTCCCTCTGCACCAAGGAAAGGGTTTGGAAATCAAACAGCCCAAATCCTGGAGGGCTTTATAAGGAAAAAGGCCCAAATCAAGGGGCAGTGACAGCACAGTGCTGCCCTAGAGCACCCAGCACTGAGGACAAGCCTGGGGCACAGGGGGCCTCAGTAGCAGCTTGTAAGCACAGTGCCCAGCTACAGCAAGTTAACTAAATGCAAAACATGCTGCTTTGCAATGTGCTGCTATCCTCAAGGTCATAAAGCTGTTGTCAGCAGCTCCAAACAGAATGGGGCACGCATGCATTGTGTGAGGAATGCCACAGACAGGCCAGGAACAGGGAGTGTGAGGGAAGAGGGCGAGGGAAGAGAGCAGTGACGCTTGTCAGCAACGTGGAGATTGACAAACTACAGGGAAAAAAAAAACAACAGGAAACAAAAATTTAAAGCAGAGCCAAGAGGCACCAACCATTACTCAGATGCTGAAGCTGCTGAAGACACCATTAAAGTTCCCCAACCGGTTCAATCCACAGACAACCCACAACAGCAGGAACATGGCACCAGCAATCACCCCCATTACACCTCACTGCTCTCCTAAAGCTCAGCCAACATTCCCAGCCTGTGCCCTGGGTAATACCACGGCTCAGAGGCAATTGCTGCTTTGTAGAGGCACACATTGGTGTTTGACATAAACAGGCTGCAGCGGTCATTTGGAAAAGCCAGCCTGGGCAGCAGCTCGCAAACATACAGAGCCAGAGTTACTGATTAGCACAGGGCTCCAATTTCCTTCAATGCTTCCAAAAAAGCACTAGGCAGCATTAACGAAAGGATTACTCAGAATTCAAAAGCAAATGGGATTTGTGACCCGTTGTATTAACCAGGGACTGGAGAAAGCTCTACAGAGAGAGAACACTGGTGGCAGGTCACCAAACCAATTATTAAGAGCTCACCGATCACAAAGCTGGATATATACACACATCAAGACAGATTTCTATTTGCCTGCAGAAGCAGGATGCTGACTGGACCACCCTCTCAGCCCAGCATGCTTTTTCTGTATGCCTATTAAACCTGGATTAAACCTGGTTACTTCCCCCAATAATTCACTTCCCCCACAGGTTTAATACAGAGGAATAACATTTGGGAGGGTAAAACCTGAAAGGAAAAATGCAATGGGCATAATTACTTTGATAGATGAGAGAGAGCAGAGAGATGGCATGCAGCATGAGGAGGCAGCAGCTTGACCCTGGCTGCAAACTTTTACCTGTTGAAATCTTGCAAGCTTTGTCTCATTTAATTATGAGATGGAATGGCCACAGAAGCCGTATAAGTGGCCAGCTCTTTCTAACACACTTCTTGCTTCTGGAGGGGGCTTTGATGAGGCCATGATCCCAGTATCCATTGCAAAAAGGCTTTATTGCCTTGCCTGGGTTTTGAAGAAGCTTCATGTTGATGTTGCTGAAAGTCCCTTCATATTTCGATCAAGAAATGCCCTTGTGTCTCCAAGCATTGCCTATGAAGTCCTAAAAAGGGACTGACTGCATAACCCCCACAATCTGTTATGGAAATGTAGCCTCAACAGCGAAGCTGCATCCAGAACAACCTGAGGGGCTTCCTGCTGTCAGCATTTTGTGCTTACCTCACAGATGCCCAGGTTTGCTTTTATTACCCCTTGTCCCTGCAGGAAGGGCCACACAGAGCAGCTTTCCCTGTTCTAACAAGCTCTACGTTGTATTTGGGAGCAATAGCATCTCTCCTCATTCACGTCTTCAGAGAGCAGGAAGCAGTATAGCCTGTGGCTCCAGTGGCCTCTGCTGGCTCTGAATGCATTTATCTTCCAAATATTGAAGTATTTTGGTTGCTTGGAGCCAGACAGGAGGAGAAAAAAAAAGTGAGTTTCCTATTACACGAGAAAGCATGCAGTTCTGAACAGTTTGGTGTTACTGTATCACAAGACATGCAAAGGTGGTTCTGCTTAGAGGCCACCAATTCCCAAAACTCTTGCTGACAGGGCAGGATATCAGCTAAGGAAAGTCTTTTGTAGGGGAAGCGGCAGAAATTTGTTCCTGTGAAGTCGAGAAGTGGTTTTATTAGGACTTGTTATCTCTCCATTGCTGGAGGGGACAGCCAGCATCCAATTTGTCACAAAGAAAACCTTCGCCTCTCTCTTCTAACACGGCGACTGAAGCAATAAGTTTGACGTGGGAATTTTAGGCTGCAATTGATACTTACATTTATTTCTGCTTCTGGAGGTTTTTGCAATGGCCGCTACGCTGCACTGCACCAGGGAAAGGTCCTCCAGATAGATATGCATCTTTCTTCTTTGAGGGCAGAACGATGTGACTTTCAGGTACTGCCCTCGCAAACAGCAGTGCCCTGTGCAGAAAATAGCTTTGAAGAGCAGAAAGTCTCTGCAGTCCGTCAGCACTCTGCAGCTTTCTCCCCCGGGTTGTGCAAGGTAGGAAAGATAACACTCAAACAACGGCCTTGGCTGCTGCAGTACCAATCTCACACCGGACTTCTCAGCTGAGCTCCACGCTGCTGCTCTCAAAGTGAGGAGTCACAGGAGGCCCTTTCCGATACACGGCTCTCTGACACACTTCACAGGAGAGCTCCTCAATTGATCTGACAGTGCCTTGCACTAGAGAGTTACAGCAAGCCTGGCGCCTTTCCTGCCATCCACTGCTGCTGCTTCACATTCTGATGGAGAGAGCTGGTGAGTAGGCAAAGCCAAAGTGAGAAAAACCTTTGAGGCTCTGGGTCCAAACTAACAGGCAAATACTTGCACAGTTCTCTGCCATGTTTGCAGGGTGAGCTTCATGGTTTTTTGCTCATAACTGGCCTTTCAATAACAGTTAAAATAAATCAGCTACCTGACCAAACTTCTGTAGCTCCACAAGGAGTACGAGTGTAAGTTTGGACAGAGTGAAAAGCTAACTCCAGCAATGGCAACAGGAGAACGGTTGGACTAAATGATCTTTTAAGTCCTTTCCAACCTTGTGATTCTATGATAACTTGTAGCCATGGATCTCTGAAAGTAACTGCTGCTGTGATCTGATACAGGACCTTCGGGAGTAGAGAGAACTTACTTCCTGCAGCCTAGAACTTTGCTATTCCACTACCATTGCTGTATTTCCCTTCATGTTACAGCATTACACTTAGTTATAATGTGAGCCTGGCACTGGTTAGACTTCACAGGGAATCTGCCTTCTTTGGTGGCAGGGAGAGGAAGGAAATGGGTATCATTAATCATCTGGAAAATGTTTGGCTTCCAGAGGTGGAGCTGGCAATTGTTATATATATATTTCATCAATCCTTTAGGAGCTGCAGACCTCAAATTAAAGCTGTTCTTAATCACCCCACAAGCCATTGGAGCTGGGAGTAGCTCAGTAGCCTTGTTCACTAATGCTGGGCAGCTGAGAGCTGCAGACTTGTCATAAGCTATAAAAATAACTTGGTTTCTTGAAACAGCCTTACAGAACTGACAAAGGAGGCTGTTTGCAGTGGAGAGCATTTACAAAGAGAAGGTAAATGAGAAGCAGAAAACACGCCTGCAAAACTGCAGACTTTTTGGCCACTGGCTGGAGGTCAGCACTGTCAAAGGAGAGACTTCTACCTTCTCTGAGACTTAAAGCCCCTGTGGAGGGGTGAGGTGAGTCCTCCCCTTCAGGCTGCACCCCTGGGGCAATGGATGCAGGTAGCCTTGGGTTCTGCTGACCCCATTTCAAGCTATTGCTAGCTCTGTAGCATGCCATACCCTCAAACACAGCAGCCATAAATGCAAGAACAAAGGGAAAAAACAATCTGCTCACCTTTGGAAGGCCTCAGGTACACAGGGATCTCCAGCAAGATACCTTTGCTTCCACTACCAACCCTTAAATGAGGTCTGGGAAGGGGTAGATCCTGGCTCCACCCCTTCTGGTTACTCAGATGTTTTGTGTTGCATTGCATTGCATGCACCTGAACTTCCCTGGGTTGCCCCTTCCCACCACGTGCTCAATCACTGTTTCAAGCTGTGAGTAAGCATTTCTGCTACATTAACAGTAGCACAACCAGAAAAAAACACTTCAAGAAACAGAACCAGCCCCAGAGAGATGAGACTGAGCCATATAAGCACAGGATAGTCCTTCTAATAAAGAAATTGAAGGAATAGGTTCAGGCTACCTGAGACAGACTCAGCTGGGCTAGGTTAGCAGTGCTGGCCTAGTATGCTAGGAATCAAAGCTACCTTTGAGGCTGCTCACAGGAAGTAGGAACAGTAGAGCTGCCTTCCCTTTATGGGAACTTACACCCATGGGTGACACTGTAAGGAAATCTTTGCAAGCAGGGACAATGAACTGCTTACCTCTGGAGAAGTTAAAGAGTTCCACAGCATCTCACAAGCAGCCTGGCCACCGTGTCCAGAAAGATCAAAGTGTTGCTGGAAACACTGGTGGAGCTACCTCAAGCCTGCAAAGCTAATCCTTGGATAAGCAACTGACTGCTGCTCTGCTGCAGAGAACAACGTGACAACCCTAAGGAAAACTACAGTTTCAGAGGCTGGAATGATGCCAAAGAAAATCACTCCCCTGTCAGATCTCCCATTATCTAGCTGGCTAATCCCCCTCTTACACCTAAGAACATCATCTTCCAGCTGGAAACAAATATAACTATCCAGCACTGCTCTTAGTAATGAGTGGTTGTCAGAGACAAGCATTAGTCATTGCTTAGGAGAAACCATTTGAGCTCCAGACCATGACATGAGCCTGGATACCACAGCCCCAATGGAACCACATGCTTGGGAGAGGAACTGATCATTAACACACGTTTCCAGAAAAGGTGGAGAAGGATTCAACAAGAGCAAAGAACTCCCTGAGGAGAGCTTCACTTGGGAGTACAAAGGTTTAATATTTATTTAATACAGGCCTGGTGAAGGGAACTGGGAAATAAGGCAGTTTATCCTCCAGAGTCCTGCTTAACATCCCATTCACACAGACCATGCAAAGCAGCAGCTGTGCTCCTCCCCAGAGTCACATTCCACATCTTCCCCATCTGCCTGAGCACAGCCTATCACTTATAAGTCCAGAAGGAATCGATTGACTTTTTTCAGGTATTCCGACTTCAAGTAATCTCCCAGCTCATCCTTTGTAACCCACAGATAATCTTTCTTCAGCTCTGCCTGAGACAAATCACTGCTTTGGAGGAAGGCTTTGTAGAAGAACACTTTGGCTCCCACGTTATCCTCAGTCCTGATGGCCCTGGGGAATTTATACTTGTAAATCCCATATGGTGCATTCCCCAGGATTTTGGCTTGAATGTGATCGCCTGCAAGACCCCAGCAAAGAAAACAGAAAGCAAAACATAAGAACACAGAGCAATAGTAACTGCACTTTCATAGTAACAGACACACAACATATGACTTTATATCTGGTTCAGACTGTTCTGTTTTCTTAGCAGAAATACTGCCAATTTTAAGTCTTCTCTCATTGTCTGAAACTCAGCAAGTCCTTGCAAAACAAGGGAGAGAGCATCACACTCTGCCAACACGCACCAAAAAGCAAGGAAATGCAGGTTTGCTAACACCCATCTGCCACAAGAGCTGATACAGGGCAACAAGAGCAAAAGAGAAGCTGTACACTTGGAGCAACCATTCAGGGAACATCCAGTGATACTCAAACATCAGACTGTAAGAGCTTGGCACTGCAGCTGCTGGCAGCCAAAAATCCCAGCCCCCAACCTGCTGGCCTCGTCAGCCCCTCACACTGCAGTGCAGCTGAGCACAGGATCACAGCTCTTGCCAGAAACCCCATCACACTAAGTATATCTCTATGCCGTGAAACACATCTTCCCAACAGATGGGAGGCGATTTTGCTACAGATGGTGAATATCCCTCAGGTAGGGCAAGGGATAAAAAAAGACAACTAGGACAAAGAGGAGCAAGAGACAGCACACAGCAGACTACATACCTAAAAACGTAGCCATGACTCGCTCAACTGTGCTTCTCAGAGTCTCTCCAGGCTGCCATTCCGCTTGAGGCAGGAGCCACAGCTCCTGGTTACCAATTTTCTGTTTCACCAGCAACATCAGGTTACTGTCCAGCTTTCTATTCAATGATGTTCGATCGTTTTTTTTATCAGCATCTGCCAAAAAACAACACACACTGGAAATAAAGTCTCTAAGCCACAGTGGAATCACTACAGCTCATCACTTATCTTTCATCCTTCCAACAACACAGATATCTGATATTCAAGAATCTAGCCAGAATTGCTCTCAGACACCCTGAATGCCAATAAAGGATTCAGAAAAATACTACAGCCTGAGCACACTCTACCTAGTCCATTTTCAAGGGAATTTGTGGCAAGAAGCTTGGATCTCCAGCTTGAAGGAAATCAGTAAGAGCAATAGGCAAGCATGGGAACCAAGGTTTCTCTTATGTGGAAACATTCACCATTTTACCCACTTTGCTCTCATAAAGTTGTGTGAACACACCTATCTTCACAACACTGTCAGACGACTCATTTCTCATGAGCTGACCACGCTGCCACAGCATCAAGATTAAACAATAAACAACAGCAACTACTCAAGAAACGCCTTCCTCCATCAAACAGCCCTCAACTGTGCCTGGCACAGGACTGCAGTGTTTCCCCATCAGGGTGAAGAGTGAACAACGCTTCTATAGGTACCTGTAACCCGCGGGGCCGGGCTGAACTGCAGCAGTTTCTGTTCCCACTTCTCCTCCAAGTCCTGAGCCATAACGACCGTTCTGCCCAGCCCTTCGTCATCATCATCATCGTGCAAGCTTTCCTTCCTCCTTCTGAGCCGCTCCTCCTCCTCCAGCTTGCGGATCTCGTGGTCGGAGTAGTGGCTTTTCTCCAGCTCTATCTGTAAGGGCATCATCATAAAGACCACTCAGGCACCGGCGCCATCAGAAAGTCATGACGGTTGTTAAAGACCTGAAGATCACCCAGACCACAGTGCCGCATCTCATTGATGTCATTGAACGCCCCCAGAGCTGGTGTCTGCTTGCAACGAGAGACCCCAAATTGAACGCAAGACTCGAGGTGCCTCCAACGGATCCCCCCACAACCCCCAGCTCCGAGGCGGCCATTTTCCCCCGGGCAGCACCCCGTTACCTGCTCCATGAGGGCCGCCATCTCCTCTTCCTCCTTCCGGAGGGGCTGCGTGATGCGGGGCAGCCTCAGCAGGCACAGGGCCCCGAAGAGCTTCCACGGCCGTGGAGCAGCAGCAGGAGCAGGAGGAGCGGTGCTCAGCCTCCGTCCGCACCCCACAACCCACCACAGGCGCGCCGCCATCGCGCTCCGGCCGAAGATACAGAGCCCCGAGCTGGGCGCCGCCATCTTTCCTCCGAGATCCCGTCGTGCCTTGCGCGGAGAGCGGCTCCGCGGGACGCCGGTCGCGGGACGGGGCCGCCATGCAGGCCGTGCTTACGGTCGCTTGGCAACGGCTGCGCGGCGCGGCCTGCGGGTGAGCGGAGGGGAGAATGTCGGTATCCGGGGCTCCGCGGTGCCCGGTGGGCTCGGGGTGCGCTCCGAGCGCTGCTCACGCCTTCACTTCCCCACGCTTCCCGTTCTTCCCGCAGCGCTGGCCTAGGCCGCGGCCTGCACGCAGGCGTGTGGAGGCTGCAGGAGTTGGCGGAGAAAGGGGCCGAGAAGGGGGCGGAGAGCTTGAGCGGCACCGACTTGAGGTGAGCGGGCCGGCCTCGGCCTCAGACGGGGCTCCTGGCATCGTCGGGTCCCTTCTTTCCTAACCCAGATGGAAAGAAGCGGTGTCTGATAACTGTTGTCTTGCTTCTCAGCCCCTTAATCCTGCAGAGGAACTCCATGAGGTGGGATGGAAAGACCTATGAAGAGATCCCGATAGCTCACATCAAAGCCACATACAACAAGTGAGCAGACAGCTTCTCCCATTCTGCGGGCTCACAGTGCACTATAAGCTTTGCATTTCAAATGAAAAACCCTTGGGAAGTTCGTGACACAGATTGTAAACCTGAGCTGCCCACAGAGCTGTGGGTGCCCCATCCTTGGAGGGGCTCAGGACCAGGTTGGATGGGCCCTGGGTAGCCTGAGCTGATGGAGGCACCCAGCCACAGCAGAGGAATGGGGCTGGGTGGGCTTTTAGATCCTTTCCAACCCAAACCATTCTGTGATTCTGTGATTCTGTGAATAGGAGTGGTTAAAATGCCCACAGTGAGAAGGTGTGTGAAAGGGTTAGCTGGTATCTTTGGGACAGCGAGTAGGAACGGGTTGTCCCTAAAAGCTCTACCATCTCGGATACTCCCACCATATCCCCAAAGTTCACTGCTGGGTGGTCCATGTGAGTCGAACTGACGTGCCCTGAAAGAGGCTTTGAGAAGTTATGTGGCAGAGCCATGCATTATGAGAGGAAAATCCTCTTCAAGCTTCTTTCTTTTGCCCCTCTCTTGCTGTAGTACCCACATCCAAGTGGTCAGCTTTGACAACAGGCCGTTTGCCCGCACATCCTGTGGCACTGAAGGCTTCCAGAATGCCAAGAAGGGAACTGCCATTGCGGCACAGACAGCTGGCATAGCGGCAGCAGTGGTGAGTCTACACTGGCTACTGTCACTCCTTCATCCCCCCTTGCTACCTGGGTCCATTGGGGACAAGTGCAGAAGCTTCATTGATCTTCAGGAGAATAGAGCAGAGCAAAGACATTTTGCTTCTTGTTCGTGTTGCTGTCCCTTGTTCATGAGCAGCACTGCAGACCTCTGCTCATTAACACTCAAGCAGCACGCTACCATTTGCTGACAGCAAGCATCTTCACACTGGCAAAGTGTGTTTGAAACATCAGTTAAAAATGCTCAGAAAGTGAGATTCTCTGTGCAAGCTGTGACTGTGACTTGTAGCCTATCAATCATTTCCTAGCTCCAGTTTCATAGCTCTTTCACTGAAAGGGAACATACCTCAGCCATTGTGGAAATATAAGCCCCTGAATCAGCAACAGTTTAATTTTGTGCTGTAAGGGACTGAGAAGTGACCACAATTACTGGCTGAATGTTTTATATCTGTTCTCTGCCAGAGGAGAAATGAGCTGCTGCCAGCAGTTTCAGTCAGAGAAGGTGATGTTCATGCAGATGTAATTTCCAGATGCATGCAGTTTAATGTAAAAAAAGCCTATGTAGATGTCCAGGTGACAGGAAAAAATGAGGCTGACTGTGTTACGGTTCTCATCACAGCAAAATAAGGCAAGGTTAAACTGAAAATCCTCATCCTAAACTATGTGGAACTTTTCATGTCAGAGGTGTTCTGTGCTACTGATGGCCAGCAGCTTATTATGGTTGATTTGGGGGAATATAAGAACGCTTTCACTATTAATCTTTGCTCATTGAAGCCTCATAAAAAGCTGCATAACTGTGATTGGCCAGATTCCTATTCCTGTTAAAGTTTGTAGTAGATGAATCACACCCCAACACAGAAACTGAGACCCAGTTGAGAAACTGAGAGCTCCACTTGGTGGCAGCACTGCTCTACTTTACAGCAGGTGTTTTCCATCTTCAATTTGCACCCCCTAGAATTTTTACACTGTCGCTGAGGACTCCTGCACAGTGAATATAAAGCTTGACTGCTCTTCTCATTTACCCTCTAGAAGGGATCCACTGATCACAAGATAAAAGTCAAAAACAGCTTTGAGTTACTCCTTGTTAGTCAGGTATCCACGGATACGTCGTTTTCTGTCCTGTCTTTAGGTCATGGATAGTTTGATCTCAAACACTTTCTCTGTATGCAGAGTTGACAGCTTAGCACAAGTTTCCTTCAAACTGCCACTGTTTATCCAGGGCTCCTTTTCTGCTGCCACTTGGTTCTGTGCACTAATCACCAGCTTTCTCCTCCGTATCCATTACCACCTACTTTTTATTTTTCCTTAAAGAATACTATGAAAGAAGGTCAGGAGGGATTGAAGGGGAGGCAGAACAGCAGCAGATTGGTCAAAGAGAATATTAACCAGTTCTTCCTTTCTCAGAAAGCACGTGGGAAGGGTGTGCTGCACGTACGAGTCATGGTGAAAGGACTGGGGCCAGGACGCAAAGTAGGTGTCCATTTCCATTCATGTTTTTTTTTCCTTTCTCAGACATAATCTACATTGTGGTGCTGGTGTTCTTTTAAATTGAGGCTGGTCTCATGACGGTACGGATTAACTTGATTTATGTTTCTGAAGGTGATACGAAGAAATTCATCACTGAAATGGCGAGCAAAGAAAACGTAGAATAATACAAATTTCAGAATAATTCCCTTTGGAGACAGAACAAAAGCTGTATTTGTTTTCTTGCCGTTTAAGCACCAAAGCTGATGGGAATTCTGATGAAAGGAATGGAGAGAGAGGTTTAAAATGGTCCTTCTGATATTAATACTTCAAGATAATTCCAAAGCAGAACGATTGAACTACGTTGATCTTCAGACAGGGGACCAATCTGTTCACCCCTCAGCTTTCTCCCTTTTCTGCTCTGCAATGTATTGATAACAGTATATCATCTGCTGTCTTGCTCTGTTCCAGGCTGCCATCAAGGGGCTGACTATGGGAGGTTTGGAGGTCATCTCCATCACCGACAACACCCCGGTTCCACACAACGGTTGCCGCCCACGGAAAGCCAGGAGGATGTGAGAAGGGAATGGAAGAGACGCTGCATTCAATATTAGCTCATATAACAGGGACCGGGTTGTGTCACATCCTCCCTGGAATGTTTTGAGGAGAGAAGGTTTAAGAAGACCATCCTGGGCCTTAGAAGCCCCAGCAGTAGAAGAAACTGGTGGTAAAAGCAGGAATACATGTAATCCCTTATTGGGAAGCCTCTTGTGTGTAAAGTTTGTTGATTAAAATGTTGGTCTTTTTGACAGTCATTCCTGCTGTGTTTCTAGAAGTATTTTGGGTTATTATTGCCTCTCAGCTGCTCTCTTCCTCTTTCCACAGTATGTGGCTCTTGTCTAGCCCTCAGTGCTATTACTGTTCTTGTTAGGTAGAAGGGGGAGCATTAGGTATGTACTGAATCAGATCTTCCAGTCTTCTGTAGTAAACAACTGCATGGGGTCACTTCATCTTCCTCCTGTCTTTCTCTCACTGCACACATTTGGAAACTAGACATGGGGTAACACTTTTCCACCTGGCTTGCAGAGCTTATTGTGGTGTGCGTGAAGCGACTCTCACCGTTCGCACAGCATGGAGCACCACAGTCAGATTCCATTACTGTCAAAGGTCTGCTGTGGTGCTTTGCTGCACTCACGCTGTAGCCAGCCTGTCAGCGCTGCTGGCAAATGGAAAATGCCAGTCCTTCGAAGGAGCTGGGATGGTGCCAGTTTTGCTGCTTGCAGTCCCTTTGGTTCTGCCTCGTGTACCACAAACTGGATTTGCTGGAGCTCCTGGGGTAGGCGAGCAGGGGGTTAGTAGGCCTGAGAACAACAGAATGCTGCCAAGAAGATTTAAAGCATTTACATCTTGAACTGTGCTTCTGTATATCCACAGGCAGCACGGGCTTGTCATGGATTTGTGATGTATTATTGCTGCCCTACCTCCATCCAGAGAGAATTGCAGCCAAACAAATACGTCTGAGACTCTTTGGAACGTTAACCGAGGAAAGTAACAGCAGTAACTGACTATAGGCTTGATCTCCTGGATGGCAAAAACACATTGCTTAGCATAGGGCAGCTCCTTGAAATCCATACTGCCAGAGAATCGTTCCTTTGCTATATACAGCATAGGCTGGGCAAACATTTCACTTGTAAACAGTGTATTTTGGTGCAGCCAGCAGTCTTATCACAAACCCAGAATCTTCCTTTCTATTATTTCTCTTTGTCGTTCCTCCTTCGTTTCTTAAATTGCATAATTAACTATTCTCTTCCTCTTTGGAGAAAGGGTACCATGGCAACAAGGCAGCGAACCTCCTTCATGGGGCTGAATGGCATACAGCAGGTTTTGAAAGAAATCAGTCTGCTCAGAAGAGCCTGTTGAGTTGCATTTGACAGAAGAGAATAAAATAAGATCCAGATGAATCCCTTCCCTTACTCCAACTGTCTGAATTTGAATAGAGGAGAAGTTATCTCGAAGGGAAGTTCCTTGAGCTGTCTCAGATTTGACAGCAAGGAAGAGAGGTTCTTCACAGATGTCTGACAGACTAGAAGAGCTTCCCCATTGCTCCAGAAACATGGCTGAGCTTCTAGTGACTCCATATTACTCTTTTTAAGGAGAAGATACAATGAACCACAAAGATGAACCCTGGGCAGCTAGCTGGCAAAGGCAGCCATGAGCAGTGGTGTGCCTTGCAGCACTGCTTTCTGCAGAGCACCGTGACTAGCCCTGACAAAGGAGGAGCACCAGTCAGTGCTGGCAGGCTTGTCAGTGATACACTGCATAGCACACACGGAGAAAACCAAACGCTACCATTCTGTACCACCGGCTGCTTGTTGCATCAATGCAGCAGAAATGCCCACGTTAGATAAATACAAATGGGTTGAAAAGCGAAATTACAGAAAGATCCGTGGTCTTTCTGAAACGCAAGGAAGAGCAGGCGGATGACTTGAGAGTCAAATAGCAACTACAGTAAATCTCACGGAGCACCCCCTAAGCTGTGCCCTACTAAATGCTTGGGCTGAGCTGTTTATTTCACAGCAAATCCCAGGCAGCTGTCAGTGATATGGGAGAGCACAACTACACAAAGCAAGCCCTCCCTCCTCGTGCAAGGGCTCAGTCGCACACACTGTACTGTGAAAGAACTCTTAAAGCCCTCTATTGTGGTTCCTCTAGCAGGGAATTAATAGACACCAATAGCACTTAATGATTTCCTTACCCTTCAGATGAAACTATTAATTGAAGGCCTAGTTTTAGTCAACCACTGGTATTTACCAGTCTTAATTGCTTTTCTTGGTGCCTGGGTAGAATACCATTTTCTACTGGATCGCATTCCTCCTGAGCAGCAATTACTTGAGTAGTATGACCACAGCATTAGCACCATCATTAGGGTCACATCCTTCCCCTTTGGGCTTTCCCGTTGCCTTGGGACACTTTTTTCTCTCTACTCCCTCCTCTTCCTGCTCATCTTTGATTCCCTACTCTCAGAAAAAGCTATCGCGGCCTTTCCTGGGTATTGCCCTCCATTTTAAAATACCACGTGTACCTTCCTCCATCACACAGGGGGTGAAACACAAAACAGTCTTCTGACTTAGAACACTACCTCAGGTCTGTTTCCCCATTAATGAGTGCCTTGGGGAGACAGCCTAACCCAGTTACTCTTCCCTTGGCCAGGGCTGACACCTGGTGGCTTGAAAAAAATAGCCCCAGACTTATCTCTAATAGCATATTACTGTGCAAAGAGGAATTATTTCCCTCGCCCCTACAACGGGGACTTTCTACCTAGAGTGCAGCTTTATTTGCTGAATTGGTGATTTACTATTTCCTATGCGAGCATCTCAGTGGCAGGAGTCAGGCAGCCAATTTCGATCCCTTTGTGAGATTCAATTAAACCATTAATTAAGTGATGTCAGTGTCCTTTAACAGCTGACTGTATACACAAGCAAGGAGAAGGGGACAGACCCCGCGGTGCTAATAAACTGTCGCAGCAGGGGTGGCTTACTGCAGCCCAGCTGCAGCTGTCAGGGACATCTGTGCAGGTTTTGCCTGCTTTCCCTATGGTGCAGGAATACCTGGCTCGAACTCAGCACGAAGCAGGGCTCTGACTAGGTGTTTATAACCCCAACGTGCCCCTCAGGAGCCTTTGAGAAGTTGCAGTTCAAGTCGGGTTATGTTTTGCACTCAGACTTTCAAGATAATCAGGGATGTGCAAAGCTGCTGCCTTCCCAACCTGTGTCCCTGCACAGCCTCTCCTCCCCACAGCTGCCCCTCAGTCCCAGCCCCGACCTCTCAGCCCAAAAAGAGATCAAGGGCCCTCAGATTGTTTTTCTGCTTTCGCGTTGTTCTCCTCTCCCCTCAAGAGGCATTAATAGGTACTCAACAGCAGCCGGAACGGCTCAGAGGTTTTACTAATGAACTGCCTAATAGCATCCAAGTCCCTGGGCTCACGATGGAGCAGGGCTGCAGGGTCCTCTTTGGAAGATGCAGCCTCACTGTATTTCCTTTTCTTGAAACCACTCACGCCTTCTCTGCCTTGCTCTCCCCTTCTGCAACTGCCACTTTGCAGGGTCCTTTTGTTCCCTTGGAGCTCACAGCTACGCCCCACAGCTAGGAGCAGGAATGTGCACGGGTCTGGGACCTGGAGGGGAGCCCCAAAAGCCACTGCTTGGGGAGCAGTTCATAGTTTGCTAGAGAAACTGAAAGGAGGAAAAAGCGTTGGGTGCAAGGGGTTGAGAGCTAAACAAGGGTCTGTGGGCAGTGAAAAGGTGGGGAAGGAAAGAAGGAACGGGGAGACAAAAATGCAGAAAGAGAAAATAAAACATGAAAAACTTCCCCAAGATCTCCCAGCTCAGGAAGCAGCAAAGATGAGGAGCTTGGAGGAAGATAAGAAGACGGGCACTGCAAAATCTATCCCCTGTGCCACACCACTTCGTGGCTCATTTTGCAAAAAGTCAAGCTAACATCCACTGTGCCTCATAACTACATCGCTACCTGTTCCAGCATTCAGCCCGTTCCCTCTGCTTGCTTCTGTGTGCAGGAGCAGACCGGGCTTCCCACTACACATAGGTAACAAAACGCAGGGTCAGGCAGGAGAAAGACTTACGTTCACCCCCAGTCTCTCAGCAGCAGCCCCCAAGCTGAAGTGGTGAAATATGGCTCTCATCTCTCCATCCAGCAGCCCACAGGCAAACAACTCGCGCTCCTAATAGCCAGCAATGGCCCCCACGCTGCCCCTTGCAGATACCTGGCTGCTGCCTTTCATTTTGCTCCTGCCGCATCCACGGCACAAGTACATTTTCCAATTTCCTGAGCTGTCAGAACCAACCACTACCAAACACCACAAGAAAACAGGGAGAGCCGGGCAGCCCCCTGGGCTCCTTGTGAAGAACACAGCAGGAAAGCAGCCTGCTTCAGCACCAGGAGATGCTGTGAGACAATCTGCCCATAGACGGACATGTTGGACAAAGCTGCTCCTTTGGTGGAAATCCCTGCAAGAGGGTGGGCTCGCAGCCAGGAGCCGGTGTGAAACTGGGACGAAGCCAGGTGGGTGCAAACAGCCCCGCAGCAGAGCTGCTCTCCCAGCCCTTATCAGAGCTCTCCTGGGATGGAGCTGGCGTGGGCAGGGCCACTGTTGGGGGATAAGGGGTGAGAGGGAGGAAGGGAGAGATTAGCTCTGACCTTGCTGCCCAGAGCCAGCCGGGCTGTGGCATTGCACTGCCCTATGTTACAGGAGACCTTGTTTGGCTGCCAGCTTCCCCCTCTGCTTACAGAGAGGGATTTTGCTGGCATTAAGGACTCTCAGCCAGGGCTGAAACAGTGACTTAACTACATGGCCCGTGGTTATCAGCACAGCTCATCTGGGCCTCACCCTGACCTCAGGACTAGGGGAGAAATAAAATAAAATAGGGCAGAAGCAACAAAAGTCATCTTTACGGCAAGGGCAGTTCCAGAGCTTAAGGAGAGATCTCCATTGCCGCACAGCACTGCGATTTGGGCTGGGATCACACAGCAGGGCCCCTCTCCCCTCCAAACTTCCCACTTGAACCATTTTCCCCCCGACTCGCTGCATGGTGCAGCAAGGCCGTTTCCATGCGGATGGCTGCTTCTCCCTGTTGCCATGACGACGGCGCTGGTGCCAGAGGGCCGGAGGCGGAGGGCGAGCGCCATATCTCCCAGTGCAGGTGGAGGGTACATCTAATCCGGCCCCACGCCATTCTGAGCCTATGAGGAGCTATCAAATGGCCAGCAGGAAGGTGCTGGGTGGACACATGGGCCCGCTGCTCTTCTTAACACCCTCAGTCACATCACAGTGCCTCCGATGTGGCTTCCCATGGAGTGCTCTCCCTTCACGCCCCATAGTCGCTGACACAGCCGTAGCACCAGTGCATCCTCACCAGACCCATATACAAGAAACAATGGAGGCAGGGTCCTTCCTGGGGCATCCAAAGTGTCCTCATAGTGCTCTGCATCCCTCCTCAAGCTGCAACATGCTGGGATGGATGGAGGCCACAACAGATGAGAAAGGGCTCATTCCTCATGGAGGAATCTAGCAAGCATCTCCCTGCCATTCTGCTCTAAAGCAATCCCATCTCCTCTCAAACTGCCCCCAAACACACAAGTGCACATGGTATCTTCTCAAAACACTACCCAGATGATGCTGCAACCCAGCCCTAAATGGGACCAGGGACACTGTGCCCCTTTTCAGTTCTCTCCCATAGGAACGCAGTAGACACCCACAAGTTACTCATTTCCAGAACGCTAGCCTCAAGCCGATGCGGTATTTTTATGTCATAACATCAGGAAAAGAATGTGCAATTCAGGGTTTTTCCACATCAGTATTTTTCTAAGAATTCATTTCCTTACACAATAAGTACAGCTCTTCCCTGGTTGCTACCCTGAAAGAAACACAGGCTAATCAGACCTTAGCCAGAACACAGCTCTAGCAGGGGCTGCTGCTGCCTGATGAGCAGTCAGCCTAGTTGGCAGGCAGTGCCAGGCTGTTACTGCTACAATGACTGACTGCACAGCTCAGCCCCCGCAGCCCAGGGGCTATGAAAAAAAAAAAGGAAAGTATATAAAAGCCCTTTCACCATTCCCTCCTCGTAAGGAAGTATTTGGCCAGAAAAGCTTTTACAACCACACTAACAAGACAGGAAAGTACAAGCATTCAGGCACATTAACAACTATGAAAGCAACACAAAAGCAAACCCACAAAATCCTGTCCCATTGCTTGCCCACAGGACTGACTTTTCTAATAAAGGTCTGCATTAGGAGGAAAGTTGTTGGAAGGGCCACACGTCCCATTACCTTCCAGACATCATCTCCATGTCCAAAGTCCTGAGAGATCCTGCAGGAAGAGCTGGTAGAAAAGCAATCAGAGGACAGAAATGTGAGAAACAATAGAAAACACACAAATGTAACAGAAATCTGAAATAAAGCTTCAGAAATCTGGTTCTCTTTCTAGCTGGGTCAAAAGAGAACAAAGGAAGCACAACAGACATCAGCACATGAGCAAAAGGTAAGTACACAGAGGAACAATCAGGGAGCTGCATCAGGGACAGCCGCCCAGGGCTGGAGGGTTAACCGAGTGTTTGAGTAGGAACATGCCATTAATGGATACATAGATTTGATTCTATTGGGATTTCTGTGGCCTGCTGACTAATGCAGTTTATATAAGAAACACTACATAGGCTTTTTTTTTGAAAGCAAAGGCAGCACAGAAGTAATAAAGATGGGATTCCACTACCTAACAAACATGGTATTGAAGTCAAGCATCTCAGCATCTCCTTGTTACTTAGTACCTTTTCTGAAGAGCTGCAGGCTCAAGAGCTTTCTGACATGCTCAAGGTCTCCGAAGGAAAGCAACAGAGAACTGTACACACCAAAATAGAGGAAGGTCCAAAGAAGCTCTCAGGGCCAAGATTGCAGATGCATACAGGAACCGACTCATACAGGTGCAATGCAGGGTGGTCACAATGCGGCAGTGGGTTACAAGGGGGTCCCAGCCCAGAACTCTTTGCAAATTTTCAGCCACAACGTTGTGCAAAAGGTATTTCATGTCCGAAGCAGCACACAGCTGGAAAATGCAAGTGCCCTAAAAAGCAATAGGTAGGTGATGACTTCTGCCAAGCAAGCTGTACTGCTCAACCTTTATCTCTTGATCACGGAGCATGAGCAGAAAATGGCCACAAGGTTAGGCAAGTGCTATAAAACAGACTAAAGGAAGAGTCTGAGTACGAGACGGACTAGCAATAAAATTAAAAGAGGAAAACATAACTGAAGGCCAAGTATTGCTCCCCAGCATTCTTCTGGAGAGAAGAATGAGAAACCTGCAGCAGCTACAGAAATGCCCCTGGTAGGAAGCACGCTGCTACTCCAGATGTCAGGAAGAGGCAACAAACTAGCACGTAATACGCCTGCATAGCCCAACTCACACCCCTTCCATCTCTTCCTAACCAAGGGACTCCTGGCTGCACCGCTAAGGTTTGGAGAGAACACAAAGCAACAAATCGGGCTCTTAAAAGCAAATTCTGTTTATTCCATTTATTTTTCTCTTGCGCTGTTAACAAACCTTCATCCCAGCCTAGGAAAAATATCAGGTAGAAAATAGTTGCCCTTTCCTCCCACCCTCCCCACAACAAGACTTTTTGTTTGTTTGTTTTTTCTTTAATTCTTTTTAAATAAAGCATCAAAATTTCAAGCACGAGAGACTTTTTTCTTCTTCCAATACATCTCTGTAATAAAATTAACTCTGTTGTAGATATAAAATGCAGCAGCCACGACCAGAGGATCTGCAATGCTACTCAAAGGCAATTAGTACCCAGAATGAATCAATCAGTTAGTCTGCAAACATAATAAGAAAATACTTAGCACTTACCCAGCACTTTTTATCCATGAATCTCAAAGTGTTTTACAAAAGCTGAAAATATGTTTTTGGCCTCATTTACAGAGAAGAAAACACCGGATGGAACAGGAATAGATTTGCCCTTAGTGACAAAACAATTTAATAGCAGAATAAGAGCAGACCTCTGGTCTCTCAGCCCCGAGTCCAATAACCCACGCCGTGCTCTCTGCTTTCACAAGGACAGCCTGAATCTGGCAAAAGCCCCTACTGCAGAAATGCTAAAATGGTTCATATTTTTGCCACCCAAAAAAGAAACCCCCAAACAACATTTAAATGGAGATCTGGCAGCTATTTTAATAAGCACTGACCTCCCAGGCTGACATCAAGGCATAAAGCCAGTCTTGGATGGAGCTGTTGAGAGCTTTGGAGAAAAGAACACAAAAAATAGTCTCATACTGAAAGTGAGAATAAATGTGAGAGTGGCGCAGGATGAAGGTAATTCCATGATCTACAGTGTGCAAATGATTCTCCGCTTGGAGCTTTAATTGAATATTTGAGGAACAGATCACAGGATAAAAACCTAAAACCTTGACAAATAGTGTTATTAGATGGAGAGGAACCCAGACCTAAAGCACACATGGCTTGATGCTCCCTCTATTAGCAGTCTTCCAACCTGAAGTCATTCCTGACAGACCTGAGAAACCCACAGTGCATAAAGCAGAAAAAGAGCAGTGAAATACAGTGTCTTATCCTAGAATTAAGTTTAGCAAGGCCAGGAAAGTAAAGACCATAGAACAGAGAGTAAAGGCTGACTTGAGGACCCTCAGCCACCTTCCCTTATAAAGTCCCACATTCACGCTGTATGCAGGCACCACCAACACACCAAGTTCTTTTCTTATGCTTTACTATGCAAAATGAATGTATGACTTCAGTATTGTTCTTCACAGCCACGTGGCCACAACACAGCACCCACAGCCCATTTTGGTCCAAAGATGACACCAAAGGGGTCATTTAAAGTAGGTGTCTCCCATGTACAAGCACCAGTTTTCTGATGTCCCCTCTGTACCCAACACGGGACGTCTGCAATGCTTGATCGCACACAGTCATAATTCTGTGTGCAGCAAAACACAAACGTTGCTCTACAACCAAAAATTCCATTCATTAAATAGAGGAGGGCAGGCCACACCAGCTAACAGGACAAGCAGTATTACCCCTAGGAGCTTAATTTCTAGACAGCATAGACACTGCAGTGGTCCGGTCAGCACCAAGTTGAACACGACACACCAGCCAGTTGTGCTTTGAAGCCTGGGAATACCCAAAAGGGTTCTCACAGAGAACAGCGTATCAAACAGGGATAGGTAAGCAACTCAAGTCAACAAACTCATCTCTTAGCTGCGAACCTGCAGTGATGCACAGTAATTCAGGTCTCCTCTCTCATTCCTGGGGAAACCCAAATGCTATTAGCTCTCCACGGTCATTCTCCAGCACACAGGAGGGTGCCAGCTGTGGAGACTCCCTTCTGCACAGCAGACGGACATAAGGATTCATCCACACTGCAGAAAGAAATCCTTCAACAGGAGCAAGGAGCTGCTGTTGTTCCCCACATCCCTCCCAGCTACCCACCTTCCTTCTTACCCACTTTTTCATACCCCAGAGACACAATCAGCTGCACAGGCTTTCTGGTACTTACCACCTTCCACTTAGGGGCTTTATGGATACTAAGGCACAAAGATTAAATTACTTGCATATGAGTCAGGAATAACACCTCACCTCTCTCAGTTCCAGTGATTTCTCACAGATTTTTCCTAACCTCTTGCATATTAAAACCGTGTGAGTAGATGGTGCGGATGAGAACAGGATTTCATTTCCCTAGTAATACTGGCAATACAAATACAGGTAGCTGTATTCCTAAGCCCTCCCTGTGGCTTCTATCCATTCCCTCTAGGACAGGCTGTTTGTCTTGACAAAGTAGGAAAGCATCAGTGCAGAAGGGAGCACTCCACAAATGTGTTGCAAAGCTCCATGGTTGCCATCCTAAGACACACAACAGGAGAGAAAACAGACGTGCCTCTGGGAAATGGAGAAACAAATCTCAGCTACACTTTGTTCATCAACAGGAATAGGGAACAACAGCAACGCTTAATGCAGTGAGAACCGCTGCGGCACGAAAAGAGTGAGAAGAAATATTTGCAGGTCTGATTTCAACAGATCACCTTTTCACAGCTAAGGGCACTGAGAGGCGCCGGCAGGTGGGAGCTCCCAGGTCAGATCTCTTGACACGAGCGATGGTTTGGTTTCCTAGAAGGCACGAGTGCCTGGCTTTGGTCTGTCTATGGCAGAGGCCCAGACCCGAGGAGAAGAGCTGCCCTGCCCATGCGTTGCCTTACGTGCAGCTGTGCCTCATGTGGAAGTTCACCACATACTCCGCGTTCGTACGCTGCACTGAGATGGCAAAGGGCTCAAAGGGGTGGAAGGTGAACGCAACCAGGCGTCGCACTGTGTGATTGATGGGTCGCCCCAGGAGTCCCGCCTGGATTTCAAACTTCAGGAGGCCAGAATCACGAGCGTAAAATCTGAAAGGAAGAGAAAGTCAATTATGGCTGTTCCTGACTATTGACTTTGCCATCTGGACTCTTTGAAAACAGAGACAAGTGCCTTGTTCAGTTTCTGGTACTCCCTCAGTGGCAGGAGATCCTCAGCTGGGTGTCTGGCTCTCGGCGACACAGGAGAGTCCCACCTGGGGCAGCTAGTTTGTCACTGTCTAGAAAAAGACTTCTTTTCCTATCAGTCAGAAAACTCTGTCTTCATTTTGGTGGATTTAGCTGACGTTACAATAGCAGAGTAAGTTCGGTTCAGACCCCACACGTGCTGACTCTCTATACTCTCTTAATGCAAGCTGCTCCCCTTGATGCCTACCGCAGATATACTGTACAGAATGGAGCTTGCATCCCTTAGCAATGGCCTTCATTCCGGCTATAAGGCCAACCTTTCCCTCTCCTCCTGCCGTGGAGGTATGCTGCCGTGTTTGTGCTTAGTTAAATCCCCGTTCAGCAGAGGAAGGTGGACAGCTGGATCCTGTTAGATTTCCAAACACAACAACAAATATCACCAAGAAGACAGCTTGAGCAGGAAGTGCCTGGTGGACAGCATTCAACAGACAGTCACAGCAAGGGCAGAGGTAAAGGCAAATGGATGTGTTTTTCTGCTGTTGCCCATAAATCTGGCTGTCGGTCTGAGGAAGCACATTTGCGCCTCCAAATAGGTGAGCTCTGGAGCACAGCTTCAGCAAGAAGTGAGCGCTGCCAAGAGGATGAGGCAATGCACTGAAAAGCCAAGGTCTAGAAAGCCATTTGTTTCTTGAACCTTCTCTGCATACTAAAGGACAGGCTGGCTTTCTGTAGCAGACATAAGCCCACCTTACACATTATTCTGTGCTGCTGTGGGAACAGGGGACTCTCTGCGATGACCCCACTCTTCCCAAAAATACAGTGGGGATTTGGTACCTTCACAAGGCAGAGGAGCTCTAGCTGACAGGACTCAAGTTCTCACCTGAAGAACTGATCTCCTCAGAGCATTTTCTCTGCCATTTCAGTTCCAGGAACAGAATTGCCATTTTGTCTTCCAGCTGTTTCCTTTCCCACCATCGCTTTGCGGATGTGGACATTTTGCATTTTTCCTCTGGTTTTAACACAGAGAAATGCTTTTAATACTAGAGCACATTTCCCCCCACTTCTCCTGGCAAGCAATACAATGCACTCAGCTCTCAGCCTGGAAAGAACAGGTGATGACAGATACAGGCAATGCTGTTTCAGGAGCAGACATACTCCACATTTTAACAGCACAGCCTATTGAGATCCTCATGTTCTTCCTGGAGGGCCACTCTCCTCTCTCTTCCTCTGAATCAAAGTGCCAGCCAGCTCTGCCTGAAAATTGCACACAAGAACTCAGCAAGAGAGTCACAATCTTGGTATTTGGCTTTTTAAAAGCCCTCTCCCTCCTACACAAGGCTGGGTATGTGGAGGGTCATTCTTTAAATAAAGCATAGTCCCTGGTCTGCTCCTCTCTCTCCCCAATTCACAATAATTTACTACTCAAGATGAAGCTCCCTGTAATCTCAAAGATGTGTTCGGTTTGGTATTTTTAAATCTATTTTTAAAAGTGCTCTGCAATCAGAGGCCATTTCCATGGGCTCTCACTCTGGGGATAAATTAGGCACTGCAATATAAAATTGTATGTCAACAGAAACAGCAAGACCAGCCTTTTCAAACCATATGAAAATGGAAGATATATCTGCAGACCAATTTTTTGGTTAAATGGCTCCTTATTAGCCATCTAGATGGATTTTAGAGACCCCCTGCTATAGGTAAAGCTGTGTTAGAGCCTCTTCCTCACAAGTCCCATCATTTCACCCACTGAATTTCTCTTCAAGCCTCCTGAAAAGATATTGGAAAATGGCAGTGATGGGGAACCTGAAGTCCTTCCTGCCTGACAGCAAACCACCACTGGCCTCTCAAGTAGCCAGAAACGAGGGCTGAACCTACAGAACACAGAAAGGCAGTACGGGTCAAAAGAGCACCAGGCACAGAAGTGCTGAAACTGGTGAGTCAAACAGACAGAGGCCTTCATCTCACAGATGTCATGTCAGGAAGTGCAGTCCGTAACACCCGTAGCCGCTGAAGGTCTCTGCACTTCAGCCAGTCAGAGGACTTAAATTACAAACCCTGTCGCCCCCCGTTTCCAAGCTCTCCAACCACAACGGGCAGCGGTTTCATTTTATTAATCCCTTTGTTTCGCACGTGAGAAACACAGCGGTGCTACTTCAGCTACTGAATGGTTAAGGTTAGCGCCTGGTCTTCTGCTTACTTCCCAAAAACCAGGAGCCCCACTGCTCCCAGGCCCTATTCAAGCTCTAATTGACTGCACAGCTTTGAGCTTTAAAAGCTCTGGCTCTGAAATGCCGCTTTGCTCAAGGGAGGGAGGAAAGGTGGCACTTGGCTTTGTTTACTACAAAGACGGTAACCACAGCAAATGACTGAGGTTTTGCTCCCTTTTGTCTGCAGGAGCCCTGAGCAGGTTGGCGCTGGCAGACAACCGCTGCCCTGCAAGTTTTCCCAACGTCAAGCATGACAAGGGGGAAAGGGCAGGCTTTTCTCCGCAGATAGCATGGGAGCTGGAGATTAAACCGAATCATACGGGCAGGGGGAATAAAAAAAACCACCAACCCAACAATTAAATATACATAATTTGGGAATTGAGTGCACAGGAATAATCAGAAGATCCCCGGCACCTGAGTCAGGGCCAGGGGAGACACGAAATCAGGTTTTGAGAATGCACTGATGAAAATAAATTTGGGAAACCATCCAGAATAGACCCCTGGGGCTGTCAGAGCCCCCAACATGCATCCAGTTGCTAAACAAAGCACTTAGACATTGAAGGCTCTCTTTGTTTTTCAAGCATAGGTTCATTTCCCTTTCGCGAAACTATAAGTGGAAAGACTATTCTGCCAGGAGAACTCAGCCCCTTTGATTTGAGCCTTTCAGGCAGGAGATGCTGAATTTTTAACCACTACTGCTCGCCGCCATAGCTGCAGCCAACAAAAAGAAATAAATAGTCACAGTGTTTCTGAAAGAAGCACTGCAAACCTCCTTATTCTCAGGCTTGGAGCTCTTCCTCCTGCCAGCATTGAAGATTCAGACATAAGAGGCACAGAACGGCTTTTACACCTGGCTAAACTTCTACTACAGAAACAAATTTCCTATAGATCATAGGTAGAAGAGGGACACGAAGAGGAGTACAGCTCCCAGGGTGAGAAACGTAAACAGGGGGAAAAAAGGGAAGTCTGAAAATAGCAAAATCAATGCCAGTAGCTTTATGAATAACACCTAATCCAGACAACATTTTATTCACAGGACAAACCAGGTGATCCTCACCAGCTAACCCTACGTGTTCAGAAAGAATCCTTCCAGCACAGGAAAGCAAGCACCCAGAAACATATCTGCTGCCCACACAGGAAGGCTGAACTGTACTAGAAGGGGGAATGAGAGCATTCATATGGAAATGGTTCGCTCTTTGCAACCCAAATCTGCCATAAGGACGCTCAGTGACAAAACCTGAAGGGCTCTCCCATACATATATGGTGAGATTTATCACCAGGAGATCAGCCAAGCTTTGTGCAACTACTGACATAAACCCTCTGGCCAAAGGATGTCGAGAGAGAAAGGCACCAATGTCTGTTCTTTCTGCAAATTTCACACCACGTGGCAGAGGTGATTTAATTACCCTCATGCTCTCTCCTCACATACAGCTTCTCAGCCTGTTTCATACCTTATAGGGTGATCACCGCAGGTCTTGGGCCGCTCCATGACAGACACCCACTTGTCATCATAGCTGAAAAGGGAGAGGTCGAGGTACGGGCTGCCACTGTACGACTGGGCGCTGATTGGGAGCTGGCCCAGCAGCCTCCGCACAGCCTCTGTGTGTCCTCCGTACTTGGCATTCACAATAGTGTCTTTGAACCTGAAGCAAACCAAGAAGCAGGTTTTACTCACAAAGGCCACAGGGGAATGGTACAGCTTTAAGAAGAAAAAAAAATGGAGGAAAACTGATAGAGAAAGAAAAACAGCAGCAGTGTAAGAAGTAGAACAGCTCACTTCCAAAGATGTATCATAGTGATTCAACCATCAACCAGCTCTGGTGACCTTTTTATCCTCCTCATCATTACTGTTTCTGCTCTGAAAGTCCAAACTGATAGAAGGACAAGGCTGCCTATCCACAAGGTCTGGCCTCAGCTGCTCCACAGTACAGGAAATGAACAGGATCAGAAACAGGGAGAGGTGGATTAGCAGCTTATCAGTCAATCCAAGTTTTGCCACAAAGCCTGTAAACAGCATAAGCAAAAGCCAGTGTGTTTCACAGCAACGGTTGAGCCCTTAAGGTTGACTCTAGAATCCCCCCCTCTCTAGCCATCGTGTTTTAAACACGCAGAGGGAGAAACCTGAGACGTGGAAGAACCTTGAAGAGAAGCAGAACGCTCTTTAAAACCACAGTGAGCTCAAAGCTCTTCCAGGTGAAGAGACTAATGCAGGTTGGATTTCTCTTTCCAAATAAAATCTGAGCTTTCCTCAAGCAAGGACAGATCGGCCGCATGAACGTCATACACCACAGACAGTAAACTGTTTCCCTTTGAACAGAAACACAGCCAAAAGCAAGCTTGCTGTGTGTACAGCATTATTACACTTCGCTACTTAAGTTAAAGATTCCTGTTACAGGTTCTCACAGTCGAGTGGATGAACAGATTCTCCTCCACGTTTCAGCACAAGGCAGAAACTGTTCTTTAGGTGCCAGCCGTGAGCTCCCTCTTTCTGTCTTCCCCCTAAGCGAGAGGGATTTTGTGACAGGGAACTCCAAGATGCTACAGTCAACTTCCTCTTACTTATGGGATGTGCAACTAAAATCAGCCAAAGCTTCACTCCCATAAGCGACTGCCAAGTACTTTGGATGATGTCAAACAAGTCACTAGAAGAACAAAACACCCTGAGTCACAATAAAATACATTCCAAGAGAAATAACACACTCTGCCTCATTAAATCCACGTTTGACTGTTAAAGAACATTCTGGAAACCCTGGTTATTTTGATATTTTGCTCAGTTTTCACAACAAGTCTAGGCAGATCCATTTCCTTTCCCCAAGCAGAGTTCAATGAGAACCACAAGCTGTTTACTGCTGTTACAGAACACAGCTTGTCGCACACTAAATTTAAAGAAGGCCACTTGGCAAAATACATCCAATTAGATGATGTAGCATCTTGATAAATCTTATCTACGGGGCCCAAAGCTACTAGGCAGTACTGTTTTAATGATCTCCAGAGGAGGTACTGCTCAAAGAGAGCCAGCAACATCTTGCCCTTAAATTTCCTTTCCCTGCTAAGCACCGAATGGCACAATTGCCTTCTTCCTTCCCGCACAAAGACAGATAATGTGGAATACAAGACCAGGTGAACGAGGCTGCAAGATGAAGCAGGTCCCAGTCAGACCCTCGCATCACTCAGAGACTACAGGAGCTGTTTTTCTCAGGGCGGTTATCTGATACTAGCCTTCAGCTGACGGGGGTGAGCGTGTCTATATGGTACAAAGCATGCTCCCAATGGCTCACCGGCGCTGGATCTGCCTGGCAAAGTTGTTGCTGGAAGCCGAGCAGGGGAACTGGACCGCCTCGCTGTGCAAAGTGGCGTTCCTGAAGAGGTCACAGAAGTTCTCAAACAGCTCCAGCAGCTCATCAGACGTATTCTCAAACACAGCGATAACCTCCGTGCTCACCATGTTGTACACGACGAAGAATGAAGGCTGGGGAGAGAGGCAGAGGAGAGGGTTAGCCAGAGAGCACACACAGGGAAGGTGGCCCTTCCTCCTCCCCACGCAAGACCTCACACCCTACCCGCATGTCTTTGCAGTGCAGGAGAATCCCACATCTTCACGCTAATCCATTCTGCTACACAAATGCCCCAACAGGCACCAAATTATCCACCTGTTTACCGTGATGTCATTATTTATGGGGGGGGGGGGGGGGGGGAAAAACCCCACAACTGAATGGGCTTCCAATTTTTCTTCTCAAACTGGATGTCAATATTTCTGTTTCCTTCTCTGCCCTCCACCAAATCTCAAGTGCCAAATTTAATTTTCATTCCTGCTGACAAAATGATTTTAAACCCAGTGCTAGCTGGCAACAAATCAGCCTCTCCTTTATGCAGAGAAATTATTTGCTCTCCCTTCTTACTATTTCCACCACACAGGGATGAGCCTTTCCAGAGCGTTGTGCACTACACCAGTGCCTACAAAAATCTGCGCCCTTCTGATACCCTGCTGACGTAGAAATGAAAATCTGAAAGACATTAACAACTTCTTTTAATGTCATCATTCTCGTGCAAGAAAGCCCAGGCGCTGTACCAAACATCGGCAATGTCAGTGCTTCACAGCATCAACAAGCCAGAGGTGGAGAAAAACACTGTGTGTGTACCAGCACAGCTACAACAAAGGGAAAGGACATTCCCATCTTACCAGGGAGGGGTATATTTAATTCTTGGTCACCAAAGGTAGCTTTTATTAAACAGGACAGGGCTGGACTTCCAGTACACAAAGCCTGTCCCTCCTTCAAATGTAACTAATTCACTGGGCATATACACATATCTCGGTAAGTCTTCTGCTCATAAACACTATTTCTGAATGCTTCGCATCCCGCTCCCAATCAATGCTCAGCAATGACGGCAGGCACTCTGCCCACCTCATCCATCTGTAAATATCACAAGGTTTACTTGTTTTACAGACCCAAAATAAACTGTGATGGTACAACCCGACCCCCACATGTTAAAATGAAGCACGCTGGATGAGGTTACTCACTGAACAACTGCCTGAGGAAAGGAAAGCCCTTCTGAAATACAGCTTTGGAGCAGAGAGAAAATAAGAGGCGACAGCAGAAGTAGAAACTATTTACATCTTATAAAACTGCAGGGAATCTCCTCCAGCCCTAAATAAAGAAGGTCCTTTGCCCTCAACACAGAGATGCCCTCAACCAGAGAAATGTTTCTCCCTGTGTTTTAGCAGCACCTGTGACACAGGCAAAGCACAAGCACGGTACAGACAGCAGTTACAAAAAGCACACAGCAAAGCTGGCTAAGCTGAAACACAAGCCAGGAACAACAACCCCTACGCTACATATACACAGCAACATACAGGCAACCTGCAAGTGTAAACAGCAACTTCCTCAGCCTCCTTAGCAGAGCAGCCTAAAGGAACAGAGGATCCTGAAATCAGACTCATGTCCTGCCCTGACAGATAAAAGAACAAAATGGGAGCTTTAGGTATTCTGTGACCAAAGTGTTCTTCACGAAGCCCTAACGCCAAGACTAAACTCGGGCAGGTCAGGCTGCTCCACATCTGGAATTATCCTCTGAAAGAAAGAAGAAATAAGATGCTTCCCACCAGCAGAAAATACATCACCTGAGGAACGGCGCAAACAAGCCACAGTTTGAATCTAAAAGTAATCTTCAGGTGAAGCAAATCAAGAAGAGGTTGGAGCAAAGCAGGCACAAAACCTTGGTAACCCCAGCAGGGAGCAGAGCTGACACTCCCACAAACATTCACACTGGGGTAGCCTGAGGCTTGGCTCAGGAACACCACTCTGGATACAAGCAACACACTGCAAAGCTTTCATGCTCCTGAGACAGCCACTCCATTTTACACCAGTGGGTAAAACAGTTTTAGCCTCATCTATTCCTTCCTAAAATAGTTACCCCAAAACAAACATAAAAGGGAAATCACGGTCACCAAGAATTACTGTCTATTTCCTTTAGGGTCTAAGTACTGGAACCAGTAAGATGGGAAGGATGGGATGGGAAGGATAAACAAGCACCTAGGGAACAACCTGACAAACTTCAGCAGTAGAGATTTATTAATTGCTTTTGCCAAATACTTCCAAAACAAACAACCAAACGGCACAGAGCAAAGGACTAAAGTAGGTTAATGTGAAAAATACCTTGCTCAGCTTCACACAGCTCAAAGACCAAGTAACAGTAACAGTGGTGAAAAGAGATGATCAACACGTGGGATGGTGAAAAGCCTGGAGGGACCCAGCACCATCTGAGCTACATTTACTCTAATTTGACTTCTTTAGTACTAAACAGAAAGGAAAAGCAATTGGCACATTAGCTAGATTTAAGAGCTGCTACTTCAATTTGGAGAGATCATAAATACTAGCTCTGACAGAAGCTTGAAAGAGTAAGTACGTAGGCAGCATAGAAAAGGTAATTCTACTGGTGAAAAATGGAGATATTATATTTGAAAAACATGCTTGAAGATGCAGAAGAAAAGGGAGAGACTAACTCTACAATGCGAGTGTATTACATGAAATAGCAGCTAAAAAAATCAGCTGGGGATTTAGGAGGGAAAGGGCACCGTGAAGCACTTCTGAGCACAGGGAACGATCCCTGGAGAAAGGGGACTCGATAACACCTAAGATCTTCTCTGTCTCATTTTCAGTTGTGAAGAATGTGGTGAAATTGTGAGAGCAAAAGACACTGAAGTTATTCAATACCGAGGGTGTCAAATGTTCGCGCAAGAATGAAGTAATGGGATCCTAAACAGCACATCCAGTGAACATTCACAGGCTCAGCTAGGAAATGCTGCTCACAGCACTGAACCTGCTTGAGAGCATTTGCCCCCAAGCAACAGGGAGCCCAAGGTGGCAGGAAGTACCTGGGAAGGATCTGTTACCCGCAGCGTGACTACATCTTCACTAGTGTATTTGATAAACAGATGGTTCTCATCCAAAAGCTGCATCTTCCACATGCGGAGCTGCCTCAGTTGATCGAAGTACTGGAAGAACCTCCTCTTTGCTATTGCGCTGCCGTCCTGCTCTGCCCTTCTCCACAGGTACACCAGCAACCTGTGCTTCAAAGAGTTTATGAAGGGCTCTTTGTAGGGGTTTGCCATCCCTGTCTGAGTGTCCCGCTGCACCTCGGGATACACCGCAGACAGTGTCAGGAGATCATCCTCATAGCAGAAGCGGCCGATTGTCCGCACATCGATGAAAGTCCCCTCGGGTGTCACCTGAAAGACGTGAATAGTCTGCTGCTGCACGGAGAGAATGGCCAAGATGTTCTTATACAGGTACAGCCCCTGGTTATGAGACAGGATGACTTTGTCGCACTTGAAAGTCCTCGTGTCACAGAGTCTGCCCGTGTGGAGGTCAATGATATGCAAGGAATAATCTTCCAGAGGGGAGCGAGGGTTGGGGGTCACCGACTCACTGTTGCGATAAACCTCAAAGAAAGGAGGGTGAGGCTCCTCAGGCAGGTAAGCAGCAGAGCCAACGATGACGTACCGACAGTCGTCAGTGAACAAGCTGCACTCGCGGTTCAGGTGCTCCCCGTTAGAGGCCACATTGGTGATATGGAGCAGGACGAAGAAGCGCTCAAAGAGCCGCCCTCGGATGTTGACAGATCTTTGGTCATTGCCGTTAGCCAGGATCTCCCCCTCATAGCCTTGCAGGAGGTCCTCTGCCGCCTGGCAGCCCTGATACTCATAGATCTCCAGGGAGGTCTGGTCGGAGGAGAAGGCGATGAAGTAGCGCCCATCAGGGGAGAACTTGCGCAGGAAGCAGGGTGGCTTCTCCACATTGACCACGGTGAAGTTGGGGAAGACGTTCTGGTGGAAGACACGGACCTGGTGCCAGTGGGTGCCAGCCTTGCCAGAGCTGATCCGACGACGCTCCAGGCGGTGGATGACATTCTGGTTCTGGATGCGGCGGGGCTTGATTGTGGGGGCATCATGGTCCATGGTCAGAGCACTACTTCATCTTCGCCCCGCTGCAGATGGCGCACACACTCACTGTGGGACCTCACCAAGGCTGATAACGGAGATGGAGTTGTAAGCAAACTCACAACCCCCTGAGGGTGGGGGGCAGCTGAAAAAGCCTTTGGGAGAAGGAGAGAGACTGGGAGAGAGGGTTCAATGGGACACAACAGGGACAGCGGGAGGTACCCAGAGGGAACCCAGCAGGGCGATGGGATCAGCAGAGCGGCCTGCTGCAGATCAGGGCACAGGGAAGGATCGAGCCGAGGAAGGCAGCACACAAACGAGGGGGTCACCGGAATGAAGGGACGTGAAGAGCGAGCTGTCAAGCACCGGGAAGGGGGTGAGAACAGCCGGGGACGGCCGGGACAGAGGGAGCCCGGGGGGGGAACCGGGGCAGCCTGTGGGCCACCGGGAGGACAGCGGGCTCAAGGAGAAGCCTGACTGAGGGCTGGGGGCCGGGGGCCGCTCTCTCTCCGCCCCGCAGGACACTGGGGCTCAGGTCCGTGCCCTCGGGGCACAGAGGAGCTCGGAGCCCTCCGGGCGTGGAGGCCACGTTGTGGCGGAACCCACGAAGGGCGCAGGCCGCGCTCACCACCGGAGCCCGGCGCTGGACCCGCCGCCGCCGCTTACTCTATGGCCGCTGCCATCTTTCCGCCACCACACAACGACGCACCGCGACGGCGGCGAGAAGGCGTCACCTTTAATGCCCGCTTCCGCTTCCGGTCGGCGGAGCAGCGAGGCGGAGCGTACCAGAGTGTCCGCAGAGCGAGCGAGCGCCCCCTGGCGGAAGGAGGAGCGCTGCGGGGCGCGTCCGCGCACAGCGGGAACCGCCTGAAACGTGCCCTGCGCCCCTATAGCCCTGCAACGGCAAAACCCTGAACCCATGTAAATCCGCACCCCTATAGCCCTTCACACATATAAATCCGCACCCCTATAGCCCCTCACCCATCCTAAATCCTTATAATCTTGCAGCTCGCAAAGCATGCATTTCTATAAACCCTCACCCCCCATAAATGTGCATCCATCCTGCGCCCCATAACCCTGCACTCCTATAGCCCTGTAGCCCCTCACCCTTAAAAACCTGCACAAATGCTATAGCTCTTCACCCCATAAACACGCATCTCTATGACCCTGTATCTGTCTCAGATACTGCCCGGCTTTGTGGGACACACAGGATCATTCCTGCCCCTCCATAAGTCCCTCTGACAGCCCAGGGATGGGGACAGCAGTGGCCAGGCGGTGGCATTAGTGCCACGGAGCTGGGGACATGCTCACCCACACTGGTCACTGTGCTGCAGCCAGCCCTGGGTGAAGGGCCTCAGTCCCATAAAGCACTGAGTGACACGGTTATCCCCACAAAGCTCTGGGGGCATCACCCCAATGGGGGGTGGCAGTTAGGTGCCAGGTCAGTGGGGACCTTTATAGCCCCGGGGACCCCTATACAACCCCAGCACTCACCTCGTGCCCCCATACATGTGTGTGGGAAGGAGGCACCCTGCGAAGCAGAGGAGCAGCATCCCCTATGGGATTATGAGGAAAGGACACACTCTATGGGCCTGGGGGTCCGTGCCCATTTCCCTGTGGTTTTCCACAGCGGGAGACACGATGACAAGCTGAAAATGAATGGCTTCGGCGCTTCTCTTTGTTTCCCTCCCCCCCTGTGTAATTAATTGGGATCCACCTTAATAGGATAAAACTAAATACCAAAGAGCATCCAACCACATGGCAGCTGGCAGGAAAATAACCGCCCAGCACACACACAGACAGGCAGTTCAACGGACAAAAGAGCCATTAACACAGCAGCAATCAGCGCTCCTGAGCTAATAACTCCATTGCCGTGGCCAGCCCGCGTTGTGGCTCAGGGCAGCAGACCTTTGTGGGAACAGTTTTGTTTTCATTTGTCTGCGGAGGTTTGCTGATAGGATTCAAGAAAACTCAGCGAGGCTGGAGGGCTGGGAGTAGGGAGCTCGGTGGGATGCTCAGTGGGTTCGGATGGGATGCAATTGGCTGGAACTGGGCTGGTTGCTCTGCTTTTAGGGAGAGTTTTGTCCATCCTACAGCTGCAGGTGGCTCCAAGGTGAACTGAGGGGAGATTTTGGTGGAAAGCACCCAGAGAAAGCAGATGAGTGCTGCAGACAGAAGCCTGCACGAAGCTTTGCTCTGAGCCATCCCATTTGCTGCTGGGAAAGGTGATAGTGCCATTCCCAGCACAGCCCAATGGATCTCAGGCACAAACTGAAGTTCTGCTCCCAGCTGCACATCATCTGTCCTTTCTGATGGCTGACAGCATCAGCTCCCCTATACAAACCATCCTGTTCCACCCCAAAACCTCAGATGTGTCTCTGTTCCCGTCACAGATCCCTTGGGATGAGCCCCAGTGCTGCACAGATATTTCCCATCCATCCCCATAGCTAGCATGGGGGCTTAAAAAAACAATAAGCAGAGCTCATTTGGGATGTTTTGAGTGGCTTACTGAAGCAAGGACCTTTCTGTTGCTGCGTACCAAGTGCTGCGGGATGAGCGGGGCTGAGACTGAAGAAGGAAAGGAGGGATGCACTGCTCACACCCTGCCTCATGCAGCCCCAGCCATCTCCTCACCTGGATGCTCTCAGGGAACGAAGACCCTTTCCAGATCTGCACATCGCTTTCCCCTCTCATGCCCCCCCCGTCATGGCCCCATCCACGCTGTGCTGATGGAGGAGAGAAAAACAAACCTTCCCTAGGCTTTGCAGAGAACAAAGTTGGTGCAGGTAGCTCTGCTTGAGGCTGTGCCCTCTCATACAGTGCTCTTTCCAAACGTGCACGGCTGCAGGCACCCACGTGCGGTAGAAGAGGTGCTGGGTGCTTTGGGAACCACAGGGAAATCCCTTCTGGAGGTGTTTCTCTGTCTATTTGATATGGGGGGGGGGGGGTTTCCAGGTGAAATCTCCAGTGGTATTTTTCTTGCCCTCAGAAAGGAGCAGCTTCTGTGGGGCTTTCCCTTGGGCAAAGCATCCCATGTACCCCAAGGAGCAGCAAGCTTCAGGTGGGGATACGGTTGGGGTGAGGATGCAGCCAAGGGGACAGCCCTGAGATATAAACCCTGTCTGCAATTTCTCTCATTTTTCCAAGGAAAAAAAAAAATAAGATCTAACTCAATATTTATTTCTGCCCCGGGGCCTGGGGAGAGAATTCATTCATGTTTACAGATTCACATGGGCATTCAGGCACCCGTTTTAATATAATGGTTCAGAAAGGTCCCCATCAGAGCTCCTCGGCTCCTGTTTCGACCCATTCCAGATCCACACAGGGCCAGGCTAGCAGGACTCTGCTGGGACCACCACCTGGCATCAGCTCCCATCAGTCCCCCCAACCTGCTGCCAGCGCCCGATCATCACCCCCATCACCTTCCCAAACTCTCCCGACCTTTACACAGCGCAGAGCCCATGCAGGACCCCGGGAGAGGAGCGCCCTGTGCCACCCGTGGGTGACAGCCCCGTCCCCGCTGTGCCACCCGTGGGTGACGGCCCCTCCCGCTGATGCGCAGTGACATTTGCAATCTGTTGCCATGGGCGCTCGGGGACTTTTGCTGTGGAGGGGGATCGCGCTTCTCCCCCCCTTCCTCCTCCTCTCCATCCCTCCCTCCCGATGACGTCATGGATGACCACGGTGGTGACAGGGCCACCTGTGGGCTGGTGAGGGGTTTAAAGAGACAGTCGGCAGCTGCAACAGGAGCCCTGGCTATTGTCTGCACACCTGCGAGTGGGGGAACCTGCAGCCCCCCGACCACCCATCCACCCATCCATCTATCCATCCATCGTCTCACCCACCCATCCCTCCATCCACCCATCCATCGATCCCATCCTACCGCATCCCATCCACCCCATCCATCCACCCGTCCCATCCCTCTACATCCCACCTGTTCCCATATCCCGTACGGCTCCCGCGGTGCCGGGGCTTTCCGAGCCGCTCCGTGCCCATACCAGTGCCGACCTCCCACCACCGCAGTGGAACCCCCAAGGTAAGGCTGCGCTCCGTGGCCCCACAGTCCCTCCTGCCTCGCTGCATCCACTCCCTGCAGCCCCGGCTCTGACAAAGGGATCGCTCTGTGCCACCATAGGGAGGTGGTGGGGACACCCAGCGCCGGGCACCTGCTGCAATCCAGCCCTGAGGATGCTCCTGCTGCCTCTGGGGAGGGCATGGGGATGATTCCAGAAGATGAGGCAACCCCTGGGACAACGGGTTCCCTCTGTGGGGGCAGAGCCCTGCTGGCATCAAGCACTGGGATGCTTCTGCTTTGGGCAGCAGTGGGCTGAACAGGATCCCATCACCTTCACTCCAGCTTTGCCAGAGCACCATTGAATTCATCTCCCACCCCCTCGTCTAGGCAACCATCCTCCTTGTATGCCACCTTCATGTGGGAACTGGGGGTCTCCAGCATGGCATCTCCTCATCCCCAGTACATCCCATTTGACGCCATGTACCCAGACAGAGTGCTGCTGGGTGGTGGTGGGTGCTGCAGGAGCCACGGTGAGTGGCAAAGGAGCAGGGAGAGAGGGGCTGCCCATCAGCTGAGGGACAAGGACCAGTCCCCAGTGTCTGTCCTACGGTCCCCCCAGCCCCAACAGGGTGAGCAGCAGGTAAGTGCCATCATTCTGGCTGCAGATTTCAGCATCATTTGGATGTACAGGCAGAGAATGGTGTAGGAAAAGGGTTTGGGAGCAGCTCAGAATGGAGATGCGTGCATGGAGATCGGCATGTCTACTATCAGGGAGAGGAAGGGTTCATCCCTTCCCATAGGATATAAGCCAGTGGAGACCATGCAGATTGTCTTGTTCTTCAGCAGCTCCCATCAACAGCTTCTGCAGGTCCCCATATCCTAAGTCCATGGGGGCTGTGTTGGACCCCACCACCAAAGAGCCAGCAGCCTCATAGTGGGAGCGAGCCAATGGGACAAATTCGGTGAGCAGCCCTATACAAGGCTGCCTCTGCAGCCTTCAGCAGACATCCAGGCAGGAAGGGACGGGAACTATGTGGGGTAGGAATGGGGCCATGTGATTCTGCAGTCCAGTCTTGAGAAATGGGATCAAATCCAAGGATGAGCCCCACAGAGAGAAGCCGGCTCCCTGCATTCTGGGATGCAGAGAAGAGATGGTAGAAGATGGTGAGAGCTTGGGCTGGGCCTGGGTTTGGAGCAGAAGAGACGATACCAATTGTTGGGTAGATAGAAACTGAGTGGCAACCCCAAGGCATGGCACCACGGTGTTTGCACATCTGGCCATCCCACAGTGGAGCTCACGGCTGCACCGTGCAGGGAAGAACGAAACCCCTGAGGAACCCCCATGCATAAGAGGAAGGGGGTAGCATGATGGAGCAGCCCATGCCTGCCCTCCCAGAGTACCAAGCAGCACGGAGGGGGCACTGACCTGCCTGGTTGATCACCCTATGATGCTGGGATGCCTGAGGGAGACTTGGGATCATGCATGGGGCATGTTCTGTGTGGACATAATCTTTACTGTGCAGAGTTGAGCTGAAAAGAACCGTGGTCTGCCTAGATGGATACATGGAGCAAGTAGGGGAAACACAACAGGCAGGGAAAGTGGTGGAGGGCAGGCTGGCCAGAATTGCTGATATCTGCAAGAGCCCATTCCAAGTGCAACCCAAAGAGAATCTGTGCCTGTGTGTGAGCACACCCAAACACACATCCGTACACACGTGCTGTACCCAAATACGTGGCAGCACTCGGCACATCCGCGCGTCAGCCAGTTCCATCCCACCACCTCCTCCTGCAGACACCACTCCTGCAGAGGGACCCCAGAGTGTGGGTGGCCAATAGTGATGTCGTTGCATGGTCTCATCTCTTAACCCACGTTTTTGTGGCACGCACTGGGCCAGGTGATGCTAAACCTGCAGATGGTGATGGCAATGACTGTCCCTCGCATCTCAGCCCCCCACAGCCTATTAACCCCACTAATTATATTGTTTCCTCTCGTCAGGCCTCCCCATGCTCCCTGGGAGAGGGTGGTATGGAGCTCACTCATTGCTGGGCTACTCTCCTTCTCTAGGGCTGTTACTCTGTACCCAAGGCAGGGGTTGGGGCTGCCCGCTCAAAGAGCAGGACATGGTGCAGAACAGCAGGTTCTGTGGCACAGATCATCTCTCATTGCATGGCCAACGCCATCTCCAGACACAATATCTCATGTTGTGAGCAGCTCCTGCACCCAAACCACCAGGGATAGGGCTGACCCTGATGTAAGACCCTTCATTTCAGACCCTTAGGACATTTCCCCAGTGGGATGCTCCAAAGGCAATCCAAATGCACCTAGCCCCCTCCCAGCCAAAACATGCCTATTTCTAATAGAGATGCTGATTTGGATGCACCAGATCTTGTCCCTGCTCTCCTCTCCTCCTCACCTATTACAAGGGACTGGGCTAAACCTGGGGACTTTAGGGATGCCATGGAGCATCCCCCACCTCCTCCCCATCCCCAGGCCATCTGCCCACACTCATCCATGTTAAACAAACGCCGGAGTCTATTATCGAGCCCTGCCTCCCCCTTCTCCCCTGGACAGATGGAGGCTGAGTGCACCCGGAGCCCCGGCCCGCAGCATTCATGTGTGTGAATGAGAAAATTGAATTATTTATGGCCATGCGAATAAGGCTGGCGGCTGCGGAGGCCGAGCGGAAAGGACTCCATTACGCGGCGAGTACCTGTTGCTATGGAGCTGGGGCTGCTTCTCCTCCAGCACTGCCTGCATCCCTGCCTTGTCCCCATCCCTGCCTTGTCTCCATCCTTGTTCCAGTCCTCAGGGTTGTACCCATGGATGATGGTTGGAGTGTCTTTGACCAGCTGTGTGCACTGTGTGCACAGAGTCATCCCACATCACCCCACATTTCAGAGTATGATGCCTGGGGTGATGTACGTGTGATGCTGGGGGATGACACGATGCTGGCAGTGGTCCCCAAGTGCCATGGGTTGCAGCACACATTGAAATCACTGGGGAGGGTCAGGATGGACAAAAACATCTCATGGCTGCGCCCGGGCAGAGGGGTGACTCTCAGTGAGGGCTGTGCAAAACTCCCCTTAAATCTCCCTTCCTGAGGGCAAAGTCAGCTGTGAGCTGAGCTCCGCTGATTCCCTCCGTGCCCATTTCAGTGAGAAGAAAAGCAGCTTTGCACAAGCACCCCCTGAAAACCTCCTGCACTGCAGCCACTCCTTGGAGATGCCGAATCCTGCAGCAATGCTGAGAGTTGTGCTGGGGTATCCTCGCTTTTGCTTTCTTCCCAAATCCTCCTTGGCCAAACAGCAGCATCCTATGGACCTCAGCGCCTCCCTGGGATCAGGCCAGGCTCTGGGGATAGGATGGTATTAAAACGGTGGTCCCCGCTCCATGCAGAGACTCCCTCCCCCTCCCAGCTCTGCGAGGCTCTGCAGGGCTAAGAATAGACTCCAGCTCTGCTCCTGGGGCTGAGTGGGCTCTGCCGGGCTCAGAGGAATAAAAAGCAGGGAAACGCTTATTTTAGTTGCTGCAGTCAGCAGCTGTGACTCTGCTACACACGGGGAGCAGCCCTGTACCGTGTTTACCCAACTGCTGCTGGGAGGCACCGAATTGGAGCATGCATCCTACCCTGGGCCAAATGGATGACCAAAACCCTGGCCAGCTCCCAGCCTTCCCTTGCTATGCTCCTTCCCTTTGAGCCCCCTCCCATCCTTCTCCCTCCTTCCTTCTCCCATGCTCGGGGTGTGTTTTTGCCCATCTCCTAGCATTCAGCTCTTCCAGTGGTTGGTGGAACCCCATGGAGACGTTTAGAACTTGCATAGGGCATGCCCATAGCATCCAAGACGGATGGATGTCCATGTGTCCAAGCGAGGGACACAGCTAGGATGCTCCAATGTGGGGCTGGGGGCAGCTCCCACTGCAGGAAAACAGCCACGGGTCTGCCTTGCACCCATCACCCGAGGGAAAAGCAAGAGAAAGCTAATTGTTACCATGGCTACACCAAGTGGCCTTTCTGCGGGAGCGGCGTCATTGCTGCTGTCACAAGGTTAAGGCGGTGGGGAGCGGTGGCGGTGGGGAACGGGGAGGGGGTGTGGGGGGAGATGTGTTTTCTTTGGAAAAACCATGGCAACAGCTATTTCTAAGGGAACAGCTGTGCACAGCGGGGCCATGGGGAAGGGGCTGGGGTGTCTCTGTGCCAGCCGTGCTCTGCAGGCAGCGGTGATGGGACCAGTGGTGCTGAGGCTGGAAGGCGGCTAGGCGCCATGGAGAGAGGGAAACCACTGCTTACCCAGAGCAAATACAGCAGGGAACTAGAGCAAATACACCAAGGAAAAGCCCCGCTGCAGCCCGAGGGCTGTCAATGAATGGCATGAAGTTTGCACAACCTCAGTGCAAATATTGGTGAAGATTGTAGGCACGAAGTCAGCGCCATAGCTGGTGTGGCTTGGGCTGCTACAGTGGTGTTGTGCAGCCGGTGCAGCCTCTTGTGATGGGAGCTGCTGGTGATGGGACCTGATATGCAGAGGACAAACAGGTTCTTTGGGAGCCCTAATGCAGCTATAAGGGTCATAGGGATGTCCTGTAGAGCAGTGGGTGAGGAAGGAGCCCAAGCCCATGGGATGCACAGGGTGCTGGGCAGAAGATGAAGCTGTTTGAGGAACCTGCACCCAGCTTTGCCCTCACTGTGCAACAGCCAAGTGGATCCAGAGAGGAGAAGATGATATCAGCAGCAACCTTCATCCTGGCTCCTATCGCAACACAGAGCTGGAAATTATCTCTCTTTGCAAGACAGGCTCTTAATTAAGACCATTTCCCTGAAGGAAGCCAAGATGGAGAGCTTCACTTCTCGATATTCCAGTGCTTTCTGGCATTCGTTTCCACACCAATTAGGGCGTAAATTAGTCTGCCGGAGTGCGACTCAGTTGCTGTACTCAGGGGAGGCTCTTCAGCACACGTGCCATCTTCTTCAGGATCTCAGTTCACAGGCACAGGCACTGTGGCCACATTGGGGACAAGGTAGGGGCAAGCATGGCCCTCAGGGCATCAAGGTCTGCAGATGGTGAAAACAGCCCTGTGCCCAGGGATTGGGGTCTCTGTGGGGTCTCCATGAGCTGCAGGTACTTCTCAGCTGGAGGACTAGTGCAACCCTACAGACTGCGGGATCATGGCGATGAGACCAAGCATCGGAACCAAAGAAGCAGCTGGAGAATCAGCAATAGGCATCACAACAGCAACAGAAATAGAGGGAGGGAGAGCAGGGGCCGTGCCGCCTCAACCCTTCTGCAGAGCTGAGCTCTCCAGTACTGCTAGCAGGGAGAGGTGCCTCCAGTTACCTCCTCTTGTGATGAACACATCCAGCCCACGATGCTGTCAGAGAAGCAGGGCTCTCGGTACAACCACAGCTGCTCATTTTTGGGGTTGGCTTATGAGCGTTCAGTACAGTCTCTTCCAGCCTTACACCTCTGTCCTGGCCATGCAATGAAGCTCTCCCTATGAGGAGGGCATTGAGCTTCCTCCTGTCGCACAGGCATGGCCACCCCTCAGCAGATGGGACAAGAAGCCCCCCTTGTCACTCCTGCTCTTCCCCATCCCTCCTGCCCAACCAAGCAGCACAAGAAACCCTGTGAGGAGCTGCCCACCCCAGGGGCATGCCCTCCTACCCCCCATTAGTCAGTGGTTGTCTTAAGCACTGAAGCATTTGTAGCCTTATTCTTCCTAATCCTGCCTAATGTAGCTGTGGCTGTCCTCATTAGCCACATAATTGTCGAGCAAACACAAAACAGCCTCTGACACAGTCGAAGGAAATTGGTTTAAAAATACAAACCAGCAGCTCTCAGATGTTTTCATAGGGGGCCCTTTTATTTATCTGCATTCACACAGCGTTGTGTGGAATGATTTTTAAAAAAGAAGGAAGACTTCTCCTCCAGATATGGGGTTTTTTTTTTGTTGCTTTTTCTTTTTAAAGATTGCCTTATGACAAGGGGAGTTTGACAACACCAGAGGGGAAATCCTCCTTGGTAACTATGCTGGTGGAGGACAAGTGCATCTCGTGTTGTTCTCCCCTGTCACACAAAGGGGTTTCCAAGCACAGAAGATGGCATCGCCCATCCATGCAAACACACACCACTCACAGGTGTGGTTGCCCAGGGAGAGGTTTGGCCGTTCCCATCTCCCAGCGATAGAGCCAATGAATTTCAAAGGGTCTCCATCCACTTCTGACGGCAGATGACAGGGCTAAGTTAATTGAGGCAGCAGTAAGAAATCTAATTAACCTGCAGTATGCTGTTTAATTTGTGCAAAGTTGTTGTGGTTACTCAGCTATAAACTCCATTCCTGGTTCTAATGACAGCGACTCACATGGCAGCGGCAGAGCATCCTGGTGGTGGGCAGCCACCTTGTGCTCACCCTTGAAGGTGCCCTCAATTAAGCACGGAGCGTTCCAGTGGTTGCCTCCATCTGCTTCTTCCGTGGCATTTGAGACCCTTTCCCAGCTCCAGCCTATGGAACAGCCACCTGTGCTGCTTCTCCACCTGCTCTGGCATTCAGCACCATCGCACGGCTTCCAGAAACCAGCCTTCACGAGCTGGTGGTGTCAATCTGTTGATTGCACTGAAGTCCAGAAGATGGGCTCAGGTCGCCGAGTTCCCATCACAGCTCTTAGCCTGTAATTACGTTCAAGTCTCTCTGCTTCAGTTATTTCTTCTTGCTAATGCTCGGAGCTGCTGTACCGCTCTTTTCTTCAAGGCTGACCTCCATGTAGCTTTCCCAGGAGAGAGCCAGGCCTGTTATTTCAACCAATTCACACACCGTCTCCCAGAGGTTGGTTGTCCATTATATGACTTTTTTAACAGCATGAATTTGCCAGGCTGCTGGTGCCGAGCTCTTTGTGTTGGCTGGAGGAGAAACAGAAGGAAAAGGATGGATGCTGCGTGGTAGCATCGCTCCCCAGATTCACCTTCCCCAAACCCTGGACCAACCAAGAGCTGATTGTAGTGCTGAGCCTCAGCACCTCCGCACCCTACGGGATACCCTTCACATTGAAGGATGGAGAAGCTTTCAGCCAGGTCTCAAAAGGCCATCAGCTGAGCAAAGAGATGAGGTTTGCCACAAAGGGGCAGGGGGGCAGGTGATCCACCTCCAGGATCCCCCAACACTGGGGCTCTGCAGTCAAATGCACCGAAGTCCTCCGCAAGGATGGTGCTCCAAGCACACTGGGTTCATCAGTGTCCTGCTATCCAGACACACAGCAGCACCCTGAGCAGCACAGGGCACACGCAGACAGAGGGAATGCTTCTATGATTTGAGGAATCCCACTGCCTGGATCCTCCTCAAGTTTCTGCACTGAAAACAATGTTGGTTGGTGACATCCAGCCCACCGTACAGCCCAACTCAGGTAAAGGAAACTCAGGTCAGGTCGCTTTGAAGGATGCAGCAAAACCAGGTCAGGGTGCTCCAGAGGGTGAGGAAGAAGAACTCAGTTTGGGTTTTTCTTCCTATTTATTTATTTATTTATTTCTAAAGTATTAAAAAGTGGCAGTGCTAGCGAAGGGTAATTATCCCTCTGTTCCAGCTGAAATACAATTAAGGCAGCTCTCAATGAGCCCCCGGGATATTGTGGTTTACTAATTAACAAGCGGATATGCTGTGGCCCCTGTCATGGCAATTACAGCATGAGACAGGCTTCAGGAGCTCTAATTACACGTCAACCCGCAACACACGCTGCAATACAAATTAACGAGGGCCGGGGCTGGTGATGGAGGGAGTTCACCCAGTGAGGGGCTGGGAAGGGATCGGGGACAGGGATGGGGACAGGGAACCTGGTGTGGTCTCCCAACCTCAGGGAGCAAATTGGGGTGACACCGTTGCACGGTGGTTGTACACAGGGATGTGGGAGCCTTGAGAGTGCTTTACTTCGCTTCTGCAGCCTGATGAGATGAGTGACATTTTGGATGGCTGCAATGAATAGCAACTATCGCATTTTCCATCGTTAATTCCCAGACCAATAAAGCTGCTGCTAAGAAGAGAAGTCAGATGGGAAACACCCAACAGGGCTTTGGCCACTGACAAGTAACTCGCATGGCTCCCTGAACCAAGAGGAATTTTTCCTGACAAACTGTTTATCAGGAGAAGTAGAGCGGCCCCAGATTGAATTCAATGGGTATCTTTGGCCAGCTATGAAAAAAGTACTAATAATAGTCAGGATTTTTGTAAGCTTAATTTGATACGTTCCATTTTAAAGAGAAGTCCCCATTCTGAACGTATTAAAAAGATGTAATTAAACAGATGCACCTGGAGAGGACATTTTGTTTCTGACACAGCGAGATGACATTTGTCAGGTGTTGCATTTTAGGAACGGCAGTCCCACAGGAGAGGGATGGGAGATGTGATGGGGGATGCTGGGGTGCACAGGTAGGACCAGTGCTGCAGTACAGGGGACATTGGGATTTTGAGCCATGTCCCCTCTAGGAGCATCTCCTTGCTCATCCATGCAAAAAGCATGGGATGGAATCATAGAATAACCCAGGTTGGAAGGGAACTACAGGGATCATCGAGTCCAACTCCTGGTTCTACATAGGACAACTCAATGCAAGAGAACATAGGGGGAGGGTTCACAGCAGATGGGTGACTTGATCAGAGCTATGGGTGTCAATGCCAGGTTGGATGGGGCTCTGGGCAGCCCTAAGCCGTTCTGTTATTCTCTAACTTCCAGTTAAGGGTTTGGGGCTGGCTGTGCCTAGATGGTCAGGCCCAGCATTTTTGGGGAGGAAGGAGGAAGAGGAAGAGAAGGTGAGAAAGGGGGAAGCTGACCCTATCCCCACACCCAGAGCACAGTCACTGGAGGCACCGCAGCCACAGAGCGATGGCAGGGGAGGGCAGCACCACCTTGTGCCTAAGTCCCAAAATAGATCTCATTAACCATCGCAATTAACACTAGACAGGCCTTCTCTCCTCCCCACCACCCCAGCCGGGGCCATACATAAAAATAACAGTTTATTACACAGCAGGCACAGCCCAGCTTATCGCCACAGACAGGAAATTGCTGCGCAGAAACTGCACGTTTCACTTTTAATAAGTTTGGCAATAAAACGTCTCATCAAACGAGGCCATGACAGAGCTATAATGAAGCCACCGTGCAGCCCCTAATTGCTTACTGCTCTCCTGGGGGTGAGCCAGCAAAGCGGGGTGGGTTGGGTTTGATTCCCTGCTGCCCCATGGCCCCATAGCAGCATCACCCCGAGCTCCCCACCCGCTGTCCCCGTGGTCATAAGATGTCCCCAACCCCAGGGAGAGGGCAGGGAATGGGGACAGCCAGCAGCACGCAGGTGGTTAATAGGAGAAATGGAGATGCGTTGCAGTTGGGATTGGGAAATGAGACATTTTGGAGTCACAGCAGGGATGTACTGGTGCTGGCAGGGTCCTGGCCGGGTGAGCAGCTTTGTTCATCTCAGCACGACGCTCAGGGACTTCACCTGGAATTGCTGATCCGCATTCATAAACATGATCACATTAATTGGCCACCGCTGCCGCCTCCCAGTGCAGGGACTTGGCGTGCGCTCAGCTCCCATCCCAAACATCCCATCCCTATGCCTACAGCCACCACACATGGGCAGGGACACGACTGGGGACCGGGGAGGACAGAGGACAAACGCATCTGTCAGCCCGCAGCCACCCATGAGCACTCTCTGCAGAGCCCCACGTTAGACATAGATCACTGAAGTCCTCCCAGAGGGATCTATACCTTTGTAGAAAGCCCTGCAGGTATGGGCAGGGACAGCCAGGGGCAGACACCATGCCCAAAGAATGACCCAAAGGCTCTTCTTGCAAGGGCAGGAGGGGGCACAGCTACCCGGCACTCAGTCTGAGCCCAGGCTTGGAGCAGGGCCAGCCTCGTAAATTATTCATCCTGCACATTCGCCCTGTTATTCACTCCGTGATCCGCCCCGAGTTTTACTGATTTTGTTATTATTTCCAATAGCACAAATGCTGCAGAAACGTCCCTGGGCTCCGGCGTGTTCTGCACACACCGCAGCACTGCGACACCCAGAGCAGTGCCAGCAGCACTGTGCCCCACACCACGCTTCTCCAAGGGAGCTCCACTTGGCATCTCCATCCCACCTGGCTTTCCATATTCTCCCTTGTATCAGACAGTCCTTTTTGCCTCTCTGCTACTCTTCCTCCCTCTGTGCTGTGGGGTGAGCGCAGTTCTCTGCTAAGCCACAGTCAGTGGGATTGGGACATCCCAGTGCTGCAGCCTCAACAAGGGATACAGCAGCAGAGCCCCCAGGGCTGCAGCTTGTGCATACAGTACTATGGGGTGAACACAGAGCTGAGAAAGCCCCAAAGCACCAAGGAGCCAACCCCAAGGGCTGCACTGCACCTCCACCAAAACTAACTGAGCTGAGTAGCTCTACAAAAACACTTGCCCGGGCTCCCTAATAAGTCGTGCTGGGACACTCCAGCTGCACTCATTAGGGGGAATTAATTAGCTGAACAAATGGGACAGAAGAAAGGGAGGCAAAACATGAAGGGATGGGTTTGAGGAAGAGGTTTACCAGCTGGAAGGAAAGCCATGAAAGTACAAGATACAATTAAACAGTGATTACAATCTTACCTTTCCAACCAGGCAGAAGAGAGAAGAAAGGAGGCAGGGCAGAAGGTGAGGACACTCACCCTGCATCCCCACAGCGGTGGCCGACATCTGCACGGTGCTTTAGGGATGAGGATGGCCGCGGTGCCCTGTGGAAGACTAGTGATTTTGTTGTTGTATGGCTCATCCCACCACAACAAGTCACAGTCTGCCTTAGGGCGCGCGGTCTCTCCGGCGTTGCAAGAGCCTCCCCAGCCCCACGGTGAGGATGAGGACACGGTGGTTGGGCTGCTCCTGGATCCTTCTCTACTTCTGATCACCTCGGACGTTGCTTTGGTGCAAACCCAGAGCAAAGCAACGAGAGGTCGGTCTGAAACACCACTGCGGCTGCAGCTGGAGCTGCCCCACCGCTGGGAACTGCCCCCAGGGATGTGTGCCCCACATCACAGCTCCGATACCGTCCCCACCAGCAGCTCCCTGCACTACAGGTCAGGGTACATATATGGCACCATATAGGGTATACATATAACATATAGGGTATACAGCACAGCCCTGTGCACATCCAGAATGGGGCACCCCCAACTCCTACACAGAAACCTGCTCCAGCATCCGCGTTACCCTCAGAATGAAGGACTTCTATTTAAGCCGGATCATCCTACAGCTGGCACATACGACAGCCAGAGCACCCCATCACCAAAGCACCTTATAGCTGCGGCGCCCTATAGGGACCCGAGGCAACCTACAGCCAACGCACCCACGCCGCACCGCGCCGCCATGTCAGCGGGCAGGCCTTAGCCCCGCCCCTTCGCGGTGACGCACCAACCCGGCCGCCCGTATGCAAATCATCCCTCATGCACATCCAATGGGAAAGCAGAGGGGGCGTGGTCACGTCAGAACTTGCCCGGGCATGTGAAGGCGGCTGCTTCCGGGACGGACACGTGGGAGCTGTGCCGGGCCGCGGAGGGTGAGGGGGGTCTGGGCCGGGAATAGGGTGGGGATATGGGTATGGGGTTGGGAAATGGGGCTGACAGCGGGCTGGGATCGGGTAAAGGAGCGGATAGGGGCTTGGGGTTGGGTAACGAGGAGGGTAGGGGCCCGGCAATAGGCAGACAAGGCCTTGGGGGGTGTGCTGTGACAGGGGGGTGGGAGGGACAGTGTGGCTGGAAACGGGATAAGCGGTCGGAGAGTGTATTTAGGGAGGAGGCCCCGCGCCGGGGGTTCGGGGCACTCACTGCTCTGTGCTCCCCGCAGGTATGTCTGCAGGAAAAGGCCAGATGGCCGCACTGTTACCCCACAAAGCTTCTGTGCCCATCCCAAAGCGCACCCACGGTCCTGCCGGGCCTCCCGGTCCCAAAATGACACCGCAGGGTCCTGGCAGCAAGAAGAGGAGCCGTAAACACCAGCGCTTCATGGAGCGGCAGGCACTGCTGGAGCGGAGGGGGCTGCTGAGACCCCGCCGTCGGATGGGCACTCAGGGACCCCCGGGTGGGCTCAGCAGTGTGACACCACGTGGCTGGAAGGTCTCCAGGCCGGGGCTCTCTGTGTCACCATCCGCCTCCCCAGACAGCACTGTGGGCTGCTGCTCCGGGCCGGCTATGGGTAACAGCAGCACAGCGGTCCAGCCGTGCCTCCCACGTCCCAAGAAGTACGTGGCCATGGACTGTGAGATGGTGGGCACGGGACCCCGGGGCAGGCAGAGCGAGCTGGCACGCTGCTCCATTGTCAGCTATGATGGGGACGTCATCTATGACAAATACGTCCTGCCCCTGCTGCCCATCGTGGACTTTCGCACCCGCTGGAGTGGCATCACCAAGCGGCACATGGAGAGTGCCATCCCCTTTTGTGCTGCCCAGGAGGAGGTGAGATCCTGGCTCTGCGAGAGTTAAAGGCTGATATTTGTGTTTGTGACAGCCTTGCACAGTGAGTCTGGTGTGTGATTACATTAAGGTTGGAAACGTTCCTTAAGATCACCCAGTCCGACCCCAAACCACCTCCCCCCATGCCCACTAATCACATCCCTCAGTGCCACAGCTCCATGTGTCTCAAACACCTCCAGGGATGGTGACTCCACCACCTCCCTGGGCAGTTGTTCCAATGCATCACTGCTCTTCCTGAGAAGAACGTGGGCTCAGTCATGGGGCTCACTTGTTGCTTCTCGCTCCTTGGAAACTGAAAAAGTAAACCTGAATGAAAAGTGGTTTATTCTATAAAGTGCTTCATCTAACCTGTTTGATGCTTCCAGATCTTGAAGATCCTGAAGGACAAGATTGTGGTTGGGCACGCCATCCATAACGACTTCCAGGCCCTGAAGTACTTCCACCCAAAGGAGAGGACACGGGACACCAGCCGTATCCCACTACTCAACCAGAAGGCCGGGCTGCCCCCTGGGGCCAATGCCTCTCTTAAGAGCTTGGCCAGACACCTGCTGCAGAAGAAGATCCAGGTGAGCCCCACAGACCTTGCAGGGAGGTGGGAAATCCCAGTTTGTACAAGTTTATGGGGCCAGCCTGATCCTGGGTTGGTGTGGGGAGCCAGAGACAGTTGCATGCATCCCTTGGTGAAGAGATACACTCACCTGCTAGATCTGTTCAGTGTTGCATCCAAACCCTCAATTCTTGTTCTTAAGCCAACAGTTAGACTCGATGGTCCTTATGATCCCTTCCAACGTGGGATATTCTGTGATGATGTTATGGGTTATTTTTGCCAGCCCCTTTCCCTAACGGTGCTTCTCCCCTTCATTCAGGTGGGCTGCAAGGGGCATTCATCAGTGGAGGATGCGCAGACAGCCATGGAGCTGTACAGACTGGTGGAGGTGCCATGGGAGGCAGAACTGGCTCTCAGCCAACCCCCCCGACCCCCCAGCCCCACGGACCCCATCGCCGACAGCCACCAGTACATGGATGACCAGTATTGGCCCCAGGACCTGATGGTGGGCACCCTGTGACCAGGGACTGCTCTCTGTCCGTGGTGTTGGGGACATCCCTGTGCCTTCACCTCTGAGGTGTGGAGGGACACGTGGGGTCCTGGTGCCACCCTGGAGGAGCACAGCAGTGGAGTGGGGCTCTTAGGGCACCTCTGATGCCCTCCAAAGGGATGCCCTCCAAAGGGATGCCCTCCAAAGGGATGCCCTCCAAAGGGATGCCCTCCCTGGTGTCATCTCGCTGCTGCTGGTGGGAGAGCTGAGGCGAGTGTTTCTTCTGAAGGTTCTGTGGTCCATGCTGCACACTGTGGCCCTGTGGCAGCAGTTCAGAGCTGTTGTGCTGCTGCCCGATTGCTGCAGAGCATCTGGGGCTGATGTTACACCACCATTTTTCTCCCTGTATTCTTTGCACAGTGAAGCCTGTAAAGGAAGACCAGGTCTAATCAGTTTCTACATCCCATGGACAAACAGCTTAGGATGCACTTTGTCATATCTGCCCGATTCTGGATTAAAAATGATTATTGCAAAAGCTTTCTGTGTGTGTTGGTGTGATCGAGTGCTGTGTTCCAGCACTTCCAACTCACCTGACTGGCTCTTTGGTGGCCTGATGGTGGCTGGGATAAGCAAGTCCTGGTGCTGCATGGTTCCATGGGGATGGTTCCCCTCTGCTCCAATACATCTCAGGACATAGCTGGGTGTGCTGGTTGATCCCATTGCAGTCCCTAGGTCCTGTCTGGTGGCACCAGGGTGGCAGGCTGGGTGTTTATCAGCTGTGACTCATCCTGCACGGCAGTCAGGCACAGGGAAGAGACAGGAGCAATTAAAACCCAAACATGATCAGAAGAACATTTCTAAAGTCTCAACCAATATCTGGATGCAGCAGTGCAGCCCCTGTGCAAGCATTGCTTTTGTGCTGCGATTCCAAAGAGACCGTGGGACGCAAACTGGGGGGCTGGGATGGATTTACATTGGCTTAGAAGGGCTGAAAACATCACGTTGTGCTGGGAAGCCTGTGAGTACCCAAGGCACAACTGCAGTGATGTGGTGGGGGGGGAATCCCTGCAGGTCCTTTGGGAAAGCTCCAGGAGGGAGATCCAGATGAGAAAGCAAACCCTGGGGTGGATGATAGGATGGAGCTGCTGACATGGGGTTTGCTCGGAGTAACATGAACGGCAATATTCCCTTTTTGTTTTCCGCCCAGTGAACCGATCAGGACTTAATCAGGATTTTCACAGATGTTTGTGAATATTCACCTCGATGTCAGGGAGCTGCTGGTGGGTGCTGTGCTGTGCTGTGCTGTGCTGTGTGCTGTGCCACGGCTGGTGGTGCTGAGCCTCCTTGGGAAGGCAGAGCAGAGCAGGAGCCAACTCCAGGCAGCTCCTCGTTGATGTTACGTTTCGTGACAAGTCGAGACTGGGCAGAAATGCTGTCTGTTGTCTCCACGACCCTGAATAATGATTAACATGAGCCCACGAATCCAGCAATGGGAACTCAGGGTTTCTTTATCAGAAGAAAAACATTGTCAAATGAGTTCTTTCAGGCAGCTGCAGGAGCAGGTAACTGATAAGCTTGTCATTGGAGTGGGGCTGAGCCAATGGGAGCTGATGGCGACGGCTTTTTCTTCTGTCTAGCAACAGCTTCTCCCCGAGCAGCAGACAGCAATTGGAGCTGCTATCGAGCCCTCCCTTCCCCGCCATCCGGCTGAATGGTGCTCGTCATGAGGGACCCTCCAAAACTGAATCTAGGGTGGGTTGCCCCATTTCTTGCATGGTTGTGGTGGTTTCAGTTGGGGGCTTTGCAGCCCTCGAAGTTGGGGCACCTCTGCCTTGTGTTGGCTGTGTGGCTGGAGATGCTGGAGGCTGGACCTTGGGTTCCACTCCTTCTGCATGGCTGTGGGATGCTCATAGGGTGGTTGTTTGGTACACAACAGCACTATGAGCAGGAGACCTCCAGGGGTTCCTATCACCGTCCATACAGCAAGTCATAGTCCCCAGTGTGTGGTCATGGTCCCCAAGTGTGGTCGTGCATGGAGCGATGCAGGTACCAAAGAACAACCCCTGTCCAAGGGCTGTTTGTGCTGGGGCTGCTTTGCCGTGGGGACACACAGACGATCTGCCCCATTTGCAGCCATTCAGTGGAAACTAAGCTGCTTTGCAAAAAAGGGGAACCATTCTGCCTGCACCCCAAGCAACAGCATCACCCTCCTCTCCACGCACAGTGGGAATTAGAGGGCAGAAAGCTTGCTGCCTGTTCTAAATTAACATCTCCAGAGCCCTATTAACCTACCTGGCCGGAAGAGGCAAATAGGTGCGATCCAGCAATGAATAGGCACATCTGCGGGTCGCTTAGCACTGAGCTGCGGGAGGGGTGCGCCGGTGCCGATTGGCTGCAAAATCCCTTCCCTGCCAATGCAGGGACAAGTGTGGCCTAGCAACAGCTGTTCCCTGATGAAAAACAAGCCACTTCAGCTCAGCGACTCGCTGCAGAGGAAAGGAGACGGCATTGCTCCCTGTGCCCCATCTCAACGGGCAGCCAGCGCCCCGATCCTGCAACCCTGATCCCACACAGTGGAGCTGTGGGATGCACGGGGTGGGTTTGCTGTGGGTACAGCACACATAGTGCTAGGAAGAAACCTTCCCAGTAGTGCAGTGGGCTCCCAGCGAGGCCCCATTGGCAATAAGGGTAGCTCTGAATGAGGTGCAGTGATTTCTCTGTTGGTAGTAGATGACGAGAGCTTTAAGCTCTGCACCATCCTTGTGGTGTTTCAGCCTGCAGTTCCCCATCCCCACTCACCTTGTGTGCAGATGTTAGAGTGCTCAATTCTCTGAGTCAAAAGTGGGGGTTGGAGCTGCCTGGAGGTCATGGCCATCCTTATGGGAAGTGCAGAGAGCACCAGGAGCACTCCTGTCTGGGATCCCCTCGCAAAACAACTCATACATGAGCCACCATACATTTGTTTCTTTCTCCAAACTAGATAACAGCAAAATGTTGTTGTCTTTCCAAGGCCATCCAGCACAGGGCAGAGCAGCAAGTGTTAGTGCTTGGAGGGCAGCAAGACCCTGTTCTGAGCACGGGTTAACAGCAGTGTGCTGTGTGATGGATGGAGCGCAGCAAAGGTTCCTATAGGTGTATGATGGGGCTGGGCATCATAAAAACAGAATCATTAAGGTTAGAAAAAAACAGCTGAGATCACCCAGTTCAACCATGGCCTCATCGCCACGGGGTGAGCTGGAAAATAACCAGATTGGAGAGCAAAGAAAGCAGAAATGTGCTCTGAATTGAGCCCCCCGAGGACACCCCCGGCTTTTCTCCACTCCTGCCCGTCGCTGGTGCGCGCAGTGCCGGCGTTCACTAGGTGGTGCCCTCGGGCTGACGATGTCCCAGCCGGTCCACGCGTGGGGCAGCACCGCGAGGATGGGTCTGGGGAAGGTCACGAGCTTCAAAACTCCCAACCTTAAAAAGCCCAGGTCCCTCCATCGGGGATGTTGTTCGTGGTTAATTGATACCCGGCCTCGGAAGCACAGGAGCTTGTCATACATCTGGTACAGGACGCATCCTTTCCCACTGCCTCACCCTCAGGGGCACCAACACTCCCTGACTACAGCCCAGCAAATAAAAGAGCCTGGTTATCCCATAAGCACAGTGTCGGGGAGAACCAACCGTCCTGTCATCTATCTTTGTGTCATCTCACAGCATCCTCTTGTAAAGGATGATAAAGGGTTGTGTTTGCAGCGTGTGCTGCCTTTGGCATGAATGTGCTCTCCGTGTTGGGCTGGAGCTCAGGAGAGAAAACTCAGAGCAGAAAAACAAACCTCTTTACCTGCCTGCTTCTGCTGGTGAGTTCTCACTGATGGGCTACAGAATATCAAAACCCACCTGGATTTGATGTGCTTGGACAGATTTCCCCAGTGCAAGAGATGTTTAACAAGGCATGAATTCAGGAATACATCAGTCAAAGGAACGTGATCATATGAAGGGATCAGTGGGGATTCTGTAATCATATGTAAGTTTGGAAGGAAGCCTCCTCACTGCTGCTTTTCTTTGCCTCTCACCGACACTCCCAGTGTTTCTAGGCAAGGCAGAAGCCTTTCCCAGCAAGAAGGAAGCACTGAGCACCTGATCACCTGTAGGTATCCCTGTTCAGTGCAGGGGAGTTGGACCAGATGGCTTTTATGGGTCCCTTCCAGGAGCTGAGGCCCATGCAACTTCCCATCTGATGCAGGGAGAGCCCTTCATGACAGCTTTGAGGTGGCAGATCTGAGGCACCGAAAGCACCTGTGGGATTAAGGCTCTGAACCACAGCTTTCAAAGCACCCTCAGCCCCTACAGGATGAACAACAGCTGTCCCTTTCCAGACAAACACATCCCTTTCAAATTGTGGCTCCTATCCCCACTGCTTTAAAGAGAGACACAGAGGAAGCACCGCACAGCGAGGAGCAGGTGAGCACTCACGTCCTGCTGCTGTTCATTAAAAATAACTAATAATCTCATTTTTTTTTTCCCAGCTCAGAAAAAGCGCTGTGTGTAAGTAGATAAGAGGCTTACATACCCAGGAGGCTCAATTAACGTTCTTAGTTCACGTGGCCCCAGGTAGAGGCATTGCTGACCGTGGGCTGCTGCTGCCAACTGTTTAAGGAATAGATTTCTTTTAAGTCTTCATCATCAGAGGAGGTGTTTTTTTTTTCTCTTTAAAGGTGTTTCCAGCACTCCTCACCTCTGCAGCACTTCAGGGTGATTTTCCCTGACTTTACAGGTATCGCTCGTATACCTGCAGCCTAATAAGAACTACTTCTCTTCCCTCCCCTATTACCCAAATCCTTAAACAAAAGGGATTTTTCCTTCTCGGAGACAGGTGGAAGCTTGAGCTGGGAATGTGTTTGCTAAGGGATGCTCACGTTCTTGAGATATTTGGGCATGGCTGTGAGCTGTGTTATGGCGGTGTTGATGGTATGGGTACAGTGCTGGCATGGAGAGCTGTAGGCACTCAGAGGTGCACCTGGGGCATGGCAGGGTGCTCAGGGGAGCTGACCCTATTCACAGATGTTCTGGAATACATACAGAAGCACACAGTGCTGTTCTGAACACCGCGTGCCATCCCAGGGCGAGGTGCTCGCTTGTCCCTGTGTGCAGGACATGCTGTGCTCCGGGATTCATCCTGCGTGTCTGCTGTGAACTGCTATGAACCCACAGCACAACCCTTCCCCTCCTGCCCCGCTCCTCTCTGCCAGCTTTCCTCTGGGGCTGCACGGTGTCTGCAAAGGACAATGCGAGCCAAGCTCTGCTGGCTGTTAAGATGGGGAACACTTCAACAGCATCTGCACTAAATGGATGAGAGAGGACCAAGTGCTCTCTCTGCTCCTGAAAGGGCCATTTAATTCACTTTCGCCCTCTTCCCCCTCCCCTGGACCTCCCTGGCATGCAGGACACAAGGACTTTTATTACACCGCTGCAAACCTGGAAGGGGACTGATCGGTTCTTTGCCTGTTCCACCCCTTGCAGAGCACTGTCTCTTCTGTTGAGCCACCAAGCTTACGTGCCTGTGGCCACGCACACACTGCTGCCATGCACACACTGCTGCGGCACCAAGACAGCTCCAGCAGTCCCCAGAGTACAGCTTTGCAGTGGGAAGGGGTGCTCTTGCTATGTGTTTTAGAGGGACCTTGCAGAAGCCCTGCACCAGGCTCTGAGCACCTGGTCAACGGTTAACTGTTGCAGAGGGCTTGGAATAGGTTGCCTATAATGGTCCCTTCCATCTCAAATGTGGTTCTGTGATTCTAAGCCCTGACAGGGCAACAAGGTGACCGTTAGGTGTGCAAGATGCTGTAGGATGGGGCCAGGCTTGGTCTCTCCTCCCTGCTGTTCCTTCTCTGTTTCCACACTGGGCTCTCAGCCTGCCTCCCTCCAGCCCTGTGCACTGAGTGCCTGCTGCGGGACACAGCTGCTCATCAGAATAGCAGAAATTCCAGGAATAGCTGAAATTCATTTGGCTTGCTTCTGCTGGGGATGCTGCAATCTGCCTCACAGTGGATTTGTCCCACAAACTTCCTTGCCTTGAGTTTTCCGAAGCAACACAGCCCAGCTGGGCTGATATATGGAGTGCAGTAGTAGGAGTAAGTTTGTATCAGCTGCAGCTCAATGGGGCTTTCCCAGGTGCAACAGCCCCAGAGGCAGCAGCAGCACAAGCAGCACTGCTATGGCACTCAGAGCACAGCAGCATTCACAGCTCTGCAGCAGTGATTTGTCAGCTGCAGGTAGTTGCATATCAGAGGGGCTGAATCTTCCTCCAGAGCAGCCAGCTGCAGAACTTACTGGCTTACAGGCAAACAGCAAGGGAAATGCTAAGCTGCTAGGGTGGAGCTGCCTCCAGTTTGCCGACCTGTTGCCATGCAAGTGCAACATCTGGATTTTCTTTTGTTGCTCTGACGCTGCTTTTCCAGCAGACAGATGCCCAGCATTCTGCCTTCCTCCAAGGCCCCACCTTTCCCAGCACTAATTCCCTGGCAGCCACACTTCCCTACTGTAAGCAGTGAGATGTCAGCTGTGCTGCCTGGCTCTGGCCATTCACCTTCTTTACCCCAAGAAGGTGAATCTGAGCACCATAACAAGAGCAATAGGCATTTCAAAATTGGAAGTAATCCCTGATCTTTCGAGCTGGAGTGTGCTGCTTTGGCTAAGACCAGCCCAATGAGGTCAACCATCTTCCACAAGCTCCATGCTGTGGGCTCACCCAAAGGGTCTGCCATGGGCACTGCAGAGAGGGCTTTTTCCAAACTCAGTGAGCTCTTGGGGTAAATTCAGTCAATAAATAGGGGCAGAACTTCAGAGCTGAGCCTGGCACATCTGGATATGAGGTATGTTGGAGGACATCTTCCCTTCACTCAGTAGGGACACGGAGAAACCTCTCGGCCAAGAGGTTGCTGAAGACTTTTGCCTCTTCTCCCTGTCCACTGGTTGAAAAGAAAACAGAGCCTTCTGTGAAGTGTGTTTATTTGAAATGACTTACTTGAACTCCTCTGCTCCCAAGGTGTGGGACTGGAGGATGTCTGTGGTGTCGGAGTAGCACTGTTTTCTCGGATGGGACACGAGTCAGATTTCTGGCTGAATCTCTCGCTCTCCAATATTTGCTTAAAAATCACTCTTTCCGTGTCCATTCTGCCAGTAATTTCTCTTACTGGAATCTCTTCTCGTTCAAGTGCTGTCAAAAGGAGAAAAATTGCCCAAATAATCCTATTCCCTGGTGTTATCACATACTGGCTGCTCCATCCAGGATGTGCCCACAGTAAGGCAGAGGCAGAGCTGCCAATAATAATCCTCATTATGGCACAGTGAGAAGCCTTAAAAGGCATGGTGGTTATGGGCAGGAAAACCTGCCGCTAGCAACCAGGTCCAGTTTACGCAAACATGACCTGACTCACAAAAGCCGTAGTCAGATGGGGAGAGAGAGCTCCTTCTGTCATCCCTGGGCTCTTTCTGGCTTACTGAGGGCTGGCTGCACCCTGGGACAAGCCATAGTCCATACCCGAGGCAGCCATGTGTCTCCATGCAGCGTGAGCCCCCCCTACGCTTTCCATCCCGAAGGTCAACTCGACCTCTGCACAGAGCAGCACACAGGACTGGGAACTGAGCAACGCCGCTCTTCTGGTACATTCTTAAGATCTATAACAGGACTGCTCTAATTCTTCTGCCTGCTCCTGCTTAGCTTTCCATGGCCTCCACCCAATAGACATAGAGCAGTGATGTTCCTGAAGCTGACATCCCATTCTCCAAGCTGTGGGCACACAGATCTCGTAGCTACTTATCTCCAGCTCAGGTCCTCCATGGCAGTGCTCGTTGGCCAAGGATAGGTCTAATTTAGGGACACATGGCTTGGGACACCCTGTGCCCTCTCCCTCCTGCCCCTGCTGTGCCCTGCAGTGAAGACACCTCCAGCCAGTTGGATTCTGGCTTTATGCTAATGGAAAGTTTTCCTCCACTAGGCAATTTTTTTTTTCCCTCCACTAAAATCCAGTCCTCAACTTAGCAAGGACAGAGCAAAGGTCTCTGTATATGACTTGCGGGTTTTGGCTGGCAAATCCTAACAACATATATGGTTGTTGACTTTTCAAGTTTACAAATGTACAAGTCACACATTTTGCAGACCAGCTGGTGGGAGGTATTTTCTTTAAGCTCTTTGAAAGCCTCAGCGAAGAACAGTGAACGTTTCTTATCCCCAGGCTACGTACTTATTTTATCCTTAAATGTTCTTAGTAACTATTCACAGATTAAGTCCCTAATTTTCTTCTGGAATAAAGGCCATGTTAGATTATAGATAGCAAGGGCTATCGGTAGAGAGGAGGGAACAGCTCAGATCCCTTTTGATCACTACAGGGGGCTGCAGAGAATTTAACAAGCCACGCGTTGCAAGGTGGAAATTACACAGACCAACATTTTGATGAATTATGTAAGGATTTATATATGCATGTTATACATGTATAAAAATATGTATACAAACACAGGGAGAAAATGAGCTCAGTTAATGGCTGTGCCTGGCACTTGCATTGCCTTCGTCACACAAGAAACTCAGCGGGGTTTATCAAGCTGTATGACGCCACGGATGAATGGGGGTGGCTGATTTAATGTTTCATAGCAACAACTTGAAAGGGAAAGTGCCGTGTTCGAGTGAAGCTGCTGGGAAGCAGGTTTACTGGAGGCTGGCTAGCATGGCAAAGTCGATGTACTCCTCATCCAACCTGGCCTTGTCCATCCTGGTCAGTGATTCTATGTTCCAAATTGTGCCCTTCCTAATGAAGCATGCTGGTTTGCAGAGTTTTGTGGGGCCTGGATGTTCAGTCTGTGCTGTTTTCAAATTGCTGTGCCGCTGTCATCCCTGGGGGTGTTCAAAAACCATGGAGATGTGGCACCGAGGGATGTGGATAGTGAGCATGGTGGGTTGATGGTTTGACTAGAGGATCTTAGTGGTCTTCTCAGTTCTAACAGTTGTTCTTTTTCTCCCGGTTCCCTTTTTCCCTCCCACCCTGTCTCTTCTCCCCGTGCCTGCTCCAAGCCATCCCTTCTTAATTGACTGCATGTATTTTTTTTTTAAATGAAAGAGCTACACAAACAGAGCCCTGCGAGTGCCAGGCTAAATTCCTAAAACAAGCTTTCTCTTCCGGGAGGAGACCCGAACACATTCACTCATTGATTGGGCCACTCGCTGATACTCAGCTCACCACCCTCCTCCTGTATTTCAGTTAGGTTTTCTTTTTTATTAAAGAAAAAAAAAAAAAGAAAAAAAGACCAACAGATTGCCTGTGAATGACCACACAGTAGAATCCTACAAAGCTCCCATTCATGGCCAAGAAACTTGTACAATCCCAGTGGTGCAACAGAAAGACAGCTCTTTATAAACCAACCTGAGTTAAAAGGTCAATGGCCATAAACTCCCCCTCCCTGCTTTCCTGCAGGGTTTAGGTTTTTAATAGTAATCAGTACTCTTTACTGTCATAAGGAATAGGTCTTTTGAAGGGTAGGGGGAAGAGTTTTTTCTGTTGGCTTGAGGACTGTGGGGAAAGGGCTGTAGTATGTGGAGGTGTGCACCAGGGACTTTGGAAGGGTGCGCTGCAACTCCCTGTACCCAGGCTCTTGGTTGGATGGATTAACCCTGACTTGGTTCTGTTTATGCTACTGGCCTTGGAAAGCAGGAGGATGCTTTGGCTCAAGTATGGTCTGAAGCTAAAAGAATCTCCAAGGGAAGATGCCTGTGGATGTGGTCTTTGAGAAAAGGTGGGGAATAGAGCTGTGTGGTCAAGAATCCTAAAATCAAATCATCTATGATCAAGGACAGGCATGTTTCCACAGTGGCAAAAGTTTCAGGACTTCATACATCAATCTCTTCATTTGGTCATTGGACCTTTCTACCATGAAAAGCTGCTCCGGCTGCCTGAGGCATTAAAGTAGCTTATCAGTAAAGTACGGCCAACACATAGGTCTCTTCAAGGATCTTCCATTTGCAATAACAAGAGCCCATATAAGATCACATGGAAAAGGAAAAACAAAAATAGATCAGATCATCATGGACAAAAGAACTGAGTAGTCTGCTCTTGTGTGGCCAGTTAATGTCTATATGTCTGTTCACAACAGTAGAGCTATGGTAGCTCCTAGGTGTACAGATCCTAGAGACACAAATACTGCCTCTTCTGAATAGGGTCCTCTGCCAGACGGTTATGAAGAAGAGCCTAGAGACACCAATTAAGCACAAGGAGGACTCCCAATGATGGAAGCATATGTGCTAAGTTAGAACCGGTGAGCCCTGTTAGCAATCATCCCTTAGTGGTCTGTCTGAGAAGAAACAACTCCTGTACCATCTTTGACTTTTAGGAATTGACCTGGATACCTTCATATCTGTGAGCGAGAGCTATAAAGTGAGAGTAACCCATTCTGGAAATGTTAAGTAATGTTCATAGAACAAAGTCCTCCATTGCAATAAATGACTCATGGGACTGTAAATAGGATGTCTCGCAGCTGAACTGAGCACATATTAAGTGTTTCAGAGACATCTCATCATTCAGGAATTAGTGCAGAAGGACTTTGGTTCCCCAAGGCAGTGGGGGTGGATGGACAAGTGGGTCTGGATAAAGGCAAGTGTGCCTGTTCAGGTATATATTCAATTTCAAAGGCATAAGCACAGAAACTCACACTCTCAGTGTGATGGGATTGAGAGTTTATTTAAGTTCTTCCATCAAAAATATCATTCTTCAATAATTTTGGCATAGTTAAGCCCTCATTAACATCCATTAAATCACCCTTTCACATACATTGCAAAGCTTTTCAGCGTAGGACTCATTTTAATGGACTTAGAGGTAATCTTGTTTTTTAGCAAATAAAATAAAGGTTTCACTAATTAAAAATGTTACAACATTTAGGCTGGTCTTTTCTTTCCACGGCTTTAATTAAATGGCACCTTGGGAGAAAGCTTCAAGAGTTAGATCCAAGTTTCATTTAATAATCCTAATATTGAGGCCAAAAAGGAACAAGCTGTTCTTGAAAGATTTTCATCTGGGAGATGGAGTGTGTGGGAAATGCTCAGCTTAGCTACGAACCACTGGTTCAGGTGGTGGGTTCTGAGAAACCCTTCCCAAGAACAACAAGGGGTTCGTGAAGCAGAGACAGCTGGAATGAATGGCTTGGAGGCAAACAGGTATGGTCAGCGAAGTGCTCAAGGTTCATAAGAAAACTTTATTTTTGAGGGCTCTTTTAAAACTCTGACCCAGTTAGCCTGAGCTGGCACAGTTGTGCAGAGTGGCCTGATGCCTCACAGCAGAGAGGAACGAGGAGCTGCACGCTGGCAAGACCTGAACTCCAACTGGCTTGGCCACTAGGAAAACTTCGGTGCAGCTCCACACCCTGCACCTCCTCTCCATTCTTCCCCTTTGAAAAGAACTTGAAAAAAAGATTGATCCCAGCCTGCCTTACAGCAAATGCCCTATTGGTCCAGTCCCATTTCTTCACCCTGTGATGGTTGGGAGACATTGCATCTGTGCTCAGCAGCAGGCATGCAGAGAGCACCTGGTGTTCATGGTGTGTAAACTACCAAGGGACACTGTTCTAAGGGCCATTGCTATTTTCCCTGTCTGGGAATGGAGACGGGGAAAAGGCTTGTAGGGAGGACACTGCTAAAGGCAGCTTCCTTTGCCTGATTTGGGAATACAAGTTGCCCAGAGCAGCTGTGGGTTCCCCATCCCTGGGGGTGCCCAAGGCCAGGCTGGATGGGGCTCTGGGCAGCCTGGTCTGGTGGGTGGCAACCAGCCCATGGCAGGGGGTTGGAGCTGGGTGATCTTTAAGGTCCTTTCCAAACTAAGCTATTCCACAATCCTGTGATTCTCTGATTCAATTTCTGATTCAATTCTGTGATACCTGCATTTCAGGCTCCCACCTTGCTCCAGTGACCAGGAATAGGAGTAGCCAGGGGATGAAGATGAAGCTGGCCCCAACCTGCATAGATATTCACAGCTCTGGCCCCAGCCTACATGGACATTCCCAGCTCTGACGCAGCGCTGTCCCACCACTCACTGCAGGCTCCATCCACCCCTTGCTGGAGGAGCTCAGAAGGACTATTTGATGTTGACAGCATTTATGGCCTTCACCAAAGCTGTGAAGTCATAAGGGACAAGGAGGTGGGAGCCCGAACATCACATTCAGCACTATCCAGCACAGAGGGTCTCTCAGTTCACTCACATCTTTTCTACATTATAAAAGCTATTTTCAAAGCTTGGCCTTGTGTTTCTTTATTGGTGTTGAGCAATGACACCACTTCCTCGCTCTCAGTCACTTACATCCCTCCCACACGTCTCTTAAAGGACCAACTGTTAAAGGGTGCATGAGCCATCAGCCACTTCTGGAAAATGTTAACGTTTTCCTGCCTGATATGCTCAGCGAGCCTGGAATGATTGAAATATAAAAAGAAAGGACTTTTCCACAAGATTTCTGGGAGGAGTCTCCAAAGAGGAACTTGTTGTCAGCCACAGCTCATGACTAATGTAATATAAAAAGCGTCTGTTTGGCAGGGCTTTGGGCAAGCGACTGTTTCAGGAATGAAGGTATTATTTTAATGTGCAATGTTATATTTAGGATTTGTAGACTGCAGAGTCGCAAGAAAATAATTGCATCAAGGAAATCTGGTGGAATCATAAACCATGAGAATGCAAAGCCTGAATCATCAGAGCCCGCAGGAGCCTGGGATTTATTCCGCCAGCAGTCACCGCAGCTCATCCATTTGTTAGTGTTTGGGGTATTGCCTTGGCGTTGGAGGAGTTTATGCTTCAGCACTGGTTTGTTTACCGAGGCAGTAACTGCCGCATGTGAGGATGAGTGAAGCTGTAAAACGGTTCTTAGTACCTTAGAAGACAGATTTCAAACCGAATCGTTTTGAACTGCACTTCCTCCTTCTGGCACGGGTGCTGCTGAAGGCTCCAAAGATATTAACGCTCAGGAATTTGACTGTTGTTCAGATGTGGCTTTCCATATGATGATTCACACCATTCTCATCTTGTGCATCCTGGCATTCAAGAGATTATGCAGCCCTTGCTCCTAAGTACTGCTCTAGAATACAAAATGCCCCAAGATGAGATGGCGAAGCATTAAGCTGTGACAACCCCAGCCCTGCCCACAGTGAGCTCCTCCTGTGGCAGTTGAAAGCCTCCCAAAGGGTTACTGAGGTTTATGGCTCCAAGATATGGTGTTGCTTCTGTCTAAAAGACCAGGTATTTCTCAGGTTGGTGTGAAGGGGCAAGGATGAACCCAGCGGTCACTGATCTCACCTTTTCTAACATTAAGATGTGTTTTTATCCTTGGTCAGGTAGGACATGCAGTGTCGGTGGTGTCAGTGGTGTCAAGGGTTGGCTCAGGTAACTTTGCCTTCCAGTGAAACCAAAATGTCAGGTCTTCATTTTGCATTTGAGCTGGAGAGAAACCATAATGGGTTTCAGTTTTGGGCAGAGAAGACAAGATTCTTGTCATGGCATCTCAAGGGACAGCAGAGCACACACGGTCCCTGTCTCCCAGCTCCCTCAAACAGAAGGGCGCGTATACTGTTCAAGAAGAGCCACTTTCTTTACTAGTCAACACAGTGCCATAGTGTCCTCAGCGAGCAGGAAGGAGGGATGGGGCGAGAGAGTGTTTCAGAGAAAGAGATGAGAGCAGTGGTGACATTTATTTCAAGACCTTCACGATGAAAGGTTCCTCGTGCTCTGAGGACTCATTCATGCCATTTCAGAGCTGGCATTCAACCAGGGCTTAATCCGGTGCAGAATGAAATCAGGCATTATGAAGAGATGGATGGTTGTAATTGAAATAATAACATAAATATAATTGAAATATAAATATATGTGCGCACACACACGCACAGTGTATTAAACCTCCGTGGAAGCAACAATAAGCTTTCAGCTCCGCGAGCCAACCGGCCTATTCCTGTAACCGCCTCTAATCTGTCTATTTGCACCTGGGGTTCTTTAAGGAAACGCAGAGTTGTAATTAACTGCGGGTGTGGAGAAGTCATATGAGTGGGATATTCACACTGCAAGGCCAGAGCGTGAATTTGCACCCGGTCACGAGCATAGAGAGAGCAGGCGCGCCAGCTCTGTCCCCAGAGGACCATTTATGTGCTCTCCGTCATCAAATGGCCACACAGTGCAGCTCACAGATTTCCTCCAGTGACCGTAAAGCTTCTCAGAAAAAAAACTTTCCTTCTGAGTTAGCCATTCAAAAAGTTACTTTGTGCCATTAAAAAGATCCGTGGATTTCACTAGGTTTCTACACATCTCCAGCAGCCATGGAGCTGGTACCAAACGGCCATGAGACGTTACAGTACCCACATTGTTGGTGGGAACCTTAGGGAAAGAGGTTTCTGGACATGCCCTAGCATCCACTTTCAGGTGATAACTTCTTGGCTAATAAACACATTTAAAACACAAAATATGAATTTCCCTTATTGCTTGTGATGGAGTGGCTGCCAAGCGTTGGCAATTAGTGTTCTGCCTGGAGAGGGAAGGGGTTTAGGCAGTGCCTTGGGATGCAGCAGGAGTTCAGACCGGGAGCCTCCCTCGCTGCTGGCATTGCTCCTGCACCTGGTTGAGATATTTAGGAGAAGCTTCCAGTTGTGCCTGCCCTCGTCAAGGTGTGACCTGTCCCATATCTTCTTACCCCTAGGTAAATTATAGCTTTTGCATGTCTGCCTTCTTGGCTGTTGTGTGATCTACCAAACAGCAGACTGTGAGTCTTCTTAATTTAGGAAGTTTTATCATAGAATCAATTGAGTTGGAAGGAATCCTTCAAGGCCATCTGGTCCAACTGCCCTGCAATGAACAGGGACAGCTACAGCTGGTCAGGAGCTCAGAGTTCCATCCAGCCTGACCTGCAGTGTCTGCAGAGATGGGGCACCCACCACCTCTTTGAGCAACCTGTGCCAGTGCCTCACTGCCCTCATTGTAAGAAACCTCTTTGTATCCAATCTAAATCTCCCCTCTTCTAATTTGAAACCATTTCCCCCTGTCCTATCACAACAGAACCTGCTAAAGAGTTCTGCTTTATCTTTTGACCCAGTAAGTCCACAGCTCTTTTTAAGTAATTTCTTCTCTGTTGCAGATGGATCCAGTTCAATTGAGTCCATGGACGGTCTTGATCAGACTGAAAATAGGATTAACAGTCCATGCACTAAGAGTGGCAAATCTCAGTGAATCCTCAATGAATTCACAGCACCGCTGCCCTTTGTACAGCTCACCCCAAGTTCCCAGCCCCGTGGCAAGTGTTCCTTTCATTTTGGCAGATGGCAATGCTGTTTTGTGCCTATTTTGACTGTCAAAGCCAGGAGTTTGACTCTGTGATCCTTATGGGTCCCTTCCAACTCTGGATATTCTATAATTCTATGATTCTTCTTGAGACCATGTGCAAAATCTACACATTCAAACCAGCAGTGTCAACAGTATCTGGGGAGCTCCTTGAACAAAATCAAGGGTTTTCTAAATCCATATTTCTAATCAGTCTAACACGGCCCACAAATTGGTTCTCATCCATTCCTCCTATTGATACTGTAGACAACAAAGTGTTCTTTGAAAGGAGAGGATATCTGCATTGTTTGTTAAAAAGATGTCTCTGTAAACAATTGGGATGCATCCATTGCTGCCTTAAAATGACATCATGGTGTGTCTGGCGGGGTAAAGGCAGAGTTTGACAAGATGAGTGATGGCACTGAGAGCAATGTGGAAGCTTTGCTTTGTCAAGGCGGATATTGGGTGGAGGTGTTTGGTGTGTGTTCTTGTCAGTGACAACTCTGAATATGCCAGAAAATTGTCATCAGTGATTAAGCTCCCTCACACAGGGAGGCTTTGGGAATAGGAGTCAATGGCTTCATAATTAGCAAAACTGACTGAGAAAAGCCTCTTGGATGCTTTCTATTTTATTTTATTTTTTTTCCTCATCAAAGCCCTTCTGTCTCTAGATCCCCTTCTGAGCTGGTCTGTCTCCAGGCTCAGCTTTCTTGTGATGTGAAGAGGCAACAGCCCACCCCAGCTCACACTAGGCAGGATGGATTCACACTTGCCCAAGTGTGAATCATCTGGTGACTGAAGAAACTCGGTGAGTGCCTTCTCCTTGGAATGCCATCCAGTGCATGTGTAGCACCTGATGCTGGCTGGGTGGGGAAGCCCTCACGCTGTTCCCTGCTGGGGCTCACCCAAGCCATCTGAAGGAACATCTTCACCAATAGGCTTAGATGTGACCAGCAGACCTGTGCTCTAGGAATACTCTTTATCTGGCTGGCCTCCAGCCCATAGATCCAACATCCATCTGCCTGCACACAAATGGTGAAAACATAGCTTAATGGGCACAGAAACCATCTTCAGCAGAACCTGCCTGACAATAGAATCATAGAATGAATCTTAGAATCCTAGAATGGCTTGGGTTGCAAGGAACCTTAAAGCCCATCCAGTCTGAACCCCCTGCTGTGGACTGGTTGGCCCCCACCACCTCAGGCTGCCCAGGGGCCCACCCAGCCTTGCCTTGAACACCTTTAGTGTTGGGGCACCCACAGCTCTACAGGCAGCCTGAGCCAGTGCCTCACCACCCTCTGAGTAAAGGATTTCCTCCTAACACCAAACCTAAACCTTGCTTCTTCTGACTAGCTGCCATGAGACTTCCATGTCTCCTATAGCTTCATGAAGACCTGTTCTTTACTGGTGGAATTGGGATGTACAGATCTCCTCTGTTTCCCCCCTCCCAAAAACAAATCACCATCGATCTGCCTGTTTGCTTCTTGCAGGTGACACTGGGGAGAAGTCCCCATGAGTGTGAGGACGGCCCTGCTCCCCTGAACCTTGCAGCCCCCAACAAGTCCTGAGCAGCATTTTGCAGTCTGGGTTGGGGACAGATGGGAGCTTCTAGAGGCTAAAGAGTATAAGTGTTGTTCCAGCATAAGGAAGCAGTGTTTTAAGCAGTCTCCAGGGCTTTCTCCCATAGGCTTGCTGGCTATGTCATGTCTCCAGTGAGGTCAGCACTCTGTTATCAAGATGGGGTTTCACTCACTCCCTGGCTGCACAGGCTATCTGGTGGGCCATTGCTCCAGGAGGGCACAATGCAATGCCTCTCACCCACCGTCCCTTCTTTGCACCACGTCTGTCAGAGTGCTGGAAAGAAAGGGCCGCTTGTTCCTTGCCTGTCATTAACAGAAAGCTCTGGGAGTGTAACCAGAAATGACAACTTGACTGAAACACGACGCCTCCAAAGGGGCCCAACCAGCAGCAGAGCGGTGCCGTCCAGCCAGGCACAGACCCCTGGCTCTCTCTCCTTGAAGAAGCAGCTTGGGAAACGCTGTTTTCACAAAGGTATATTTTTCCTTCTAAAAACAATAAATGATGTTATTGAGGGGCAAAGCTGAGGTTGGATGTGGCCACACACTGTGAGGTTTGGCTGCTTTCCTCCACTGTCTCTACGCTCCTCATTTCCCAAGGAGAATTTGGATGCTTCCTTCTGCTACCGGGGCCACACATACAGGCAGAAAAACCCCCAGGAGGAGAACACACAGCCAGCCCTGACCCTAATCCAGATCTCCACCTCCCTCTGTCACTGCTGACCTGCAGGATCAGAGACTGAAACCTCAAATCTCAGTGCCAAGGGTCGATTCACCAAGCTGGAAAATCATGTGCAGACAGAAACGGCCATTCTCAGCTGGAGAAACCAACCGGAGCAAGGGCTGCTCTTTCAGCCCCACGTCCTCTGTGATTTGTGCTGATTTAGGGCTGTCTTTATCTCTGAGGTACAAGTGATACGAGAGCTTTGTTGAGAAAAATTGCTCCGGCATAGATCCAATCTACAGCCACAGGCACGCGTTGATGCTTGGATTAGATTGGTCTTTCCCAGCCTTAATGATTTGATGATTCTGTGAGTCAGTCTCATCTGGACAGGGCTTAAGCAAGAAAGGAGAAGTAGCCTTGTGTCTGGCTTGGACCGTGCTTCATTCCCAAGAGCTGTCCTATCAATTTTCCTCAACACCGTCTCTAACCAGTAGTTGAAAAGAAAAAAGTTCAGCCCCTACACAGATGTTAGAGAAGAAAAATTAGAGCAAATAAATAGTATCTGGCTTCATATCAGGAATCCAAACTATGAACAAAAACCCCATGGCCGGTCACCATTAAAGCAAACACAGGAGAAGAAAACAGAAGCTGGTGAAGCCCTTGATCTCCCCAGCACATGTGCAGCCCCACGCTGATTTCCATCCCTTCACATCTTCTCCATACAAGCACAGACCCACTCACACACTCTCGCCCTGTATCCCCATACCCCACACAGCTCAGCTCAGCCTGGCCATGTCCGTGCTGTGGGGTGATGCTGATTCACATCTCGTCACCGGTCCTTGGATCTGCTGCTTTGCACGTCGTTGGCACACAGCAGGGCCAAGAGCCTTTCCTGGCTCAAAGTAGGGCACTGGGGCAAGTGCTTGCTGAATGTCGATGAGTGCCAGGCGGCACAGGAGCGAGGTTCCCTATTCTTTTCCCTTGGCTGCCGGCACATGTGGGGCAGGGGGATGTGGGAGAGGAGCGGCGCGAGCCAGAGCCAGCAGCAGGAGCTCGGTCACACGCAGGGATGAATGCTAAGCAGACCCCACCGGGCGGGAGCGCCCCGATGAATGGGATCCTTTCACATCAGGCTGACAGAGGAGGGATTTCATAGTTCTCTGAGCAGCACAGAGCTGCCTTAATCCAGCAGATACAATGCCCTGCTCATACGGCTCAGGAAACAAAATAAATATGTTCTTGCAAAGGCACCACAATGAAGCTTTCAAGGACTCAGCACGGGAAGGCTCTACCTGGTTCTCGGGTCCTCTCGTGTGTGTGGGGCTGGGAGATGGACTCTTTATTTTCCATCTCCCTTTGCTTTTTCTCAGTGCTTTCCTCCACTACTGAGCCAGGCCCTGGTGGGGAGCAGAAGAGCACTTCTGTATGTTAGCTCAATACAGCAATACCCAAGCCAGCCCTATGTAAAAAAGCAGCCATGGAGCTGTAGAAGAGCAGTTTGTCCTGTGGCTTGGTCCTTCAGCAGGTAAAACAGCCACCAGGACTGCTGCAGTTTGTCAAAATAAAAAGGTCTTAAAATGTTTAAATCCACTGTACAGGCACAATACTATGGGAGATTTATGCCACCGTGCATGGGGTTGGTTGTGGTACTACAGTCAGAAGCCTGAGCCTATCCCCTCCTCCCAAAACTGTTTGCTCTTTCCCTGGTTGCACGCAGCCCGGAGAACAGGTTGGGTAATGCCAATCCCCTTAAGGCACATATGGTTCATCTCTTATTTCTGCAATGGATTCCCCACTGGAGGATTCCCTCATTCTGCAGGAAAGGGACGCACCAATGTCACTACTATGAAGGAATGGAGGCCCTTCCAGGTGTCACAGCTGAAATCTCCCCAGGAATGGGCTCATAATATCCAGAGGCTGTTTCAGAATCACAGGATGGGATGCCACGCTCCATGGGGTCCCATGCTCGATGCCTGTCTCCATGCAGAGGAAAGCGCCCGTTATCTTCCAGCCCTGAGATGTGGCTCGATTTGGCCTGGATAATGGGAGCTCTGTGTGTGATTCCCAGCCGATGAGCTACCGAAGTGCCAGACTGTGTCAAGCAGGGTGTGAGTCACTGCTCACAGCTTCTGCTCGGCGGTGGAGCAGAAATCTGCAATTCTGGCAAAATTTCGGCCTTTTTATAATCCTCCCTAGCAGCTTTGCCAAGCTGGTATTTTTAGCGTCCCAACCCCTAGCTGAATAGAGCTGCCAAAGGCTGTCATCCCAACTTTCTGCTTCTAATTTCCTTGCAGTGGAGATGCTGAGACGGCTGAGAATATTTCATTTTACCACCTGGCCACCAAAAAGCTGGGTCTGCATTTTGGGTGATGTCACATTTCCTGAGCTTCGGAGAACGATTGTCTCTCTTTTCTCCTTTGGCACAAAACAAACTCGATCATTCAAGAAAGAAAAAGAAACCCCTCATGAGCTGCCAAGGAAATACCAATGAGAGAGACACGAACAAAAGGCCAACTGTAAACTCAGAAGAGACAAAAGGATTCAATAAATCTGATTATTTCTTTTCCCACCCAGACCGTAGCATCCGTGTCAACTGATGACAAGAATAATTTGGTGACGTTGGAAGAAGCTGGAACAAATCAGCTCTTCCTTTAGAGGCCTGTGCCTACGCCATCCATCCCAGGGGTTGTGGTCAGTCTGGCGCAGCTCTCTGCCCTACCTGACACAAACTGCAGCTCCCATGCAGCCCTTCCTAGCGGGATTCATCACGGAGATGTCAAGAAACCTACTAATAACAGCATGTGCTCTCAAGCTCTGTGACTACATTCATTTGCGTGGCCAAGGACACCATTAATAGCCTGCACAAATAGTAAATATAGCTTTTTTTTTTCTTTTAAATATAGAGCCATTGTCCAGAGGTATTTCCATCAGCCCTGTTTGCTCCCAAACCACTTGGGCCCAGACGTCTCGACATCCTAAACCTAAATGTGGATAGAACGTGAGGCAGTGCTCCAAAGGGTGAGACAGAAGGGAAATCACTGCACCAAGCAGCCTTGATGGAAAAAAAAAAAAACACAACACTCCAAGTTGCCACAGTTCAATATTCCTTCTTTATTAAAACCCAAGTAATCCAAAAAGTACGGTGACTGGGTTATATCAGGGCCGAGGGCTGGATGCTTGTGGAGAAGGAAAAGACGTCAGTCATGACAGAAACATCAGATTTGCTTAATGGAGCATCTCGCTACAGGAAACAACTGGAGGCTGATAGGCTGGGAGCTCCCACAGGAGCAGCTGTCTCCTCCTTGAGCAGCTATTTGTTAGGGCACAGCACTTTCATCTCGCTACCGGAGTGACCCCAACTTCTTTGAGACTATTTGCTGCTCCAGAGCACCCAGCAATGAGCCTCTCTTCAGTGATTTGTTAGAATAAGAGCCATCTGATGGTTATTTTGTTCCCTACGCTGTGCCATTCAGAACTGTGCTCAGTTTTTATTTGGGTCTGGGCTTGGTTTTGTTTGTGGGTTGAATTTTTTCCTTTCCGAATGGAGAACAGGAAATCAGTCTAAAAGAGCAACAACAAAAAATAGCACCTGTACGGCACAGATGTGTGAACAGATGATCACTAAGGCTTAAACATGACAGGGTTTGGCAAATATTTTCACCCAGCAGACAACGCTCCACCACCCGTAAATAGCAGCAATTCAAACGGAGGCCTCGAGCTCACAAACACATGCATGAATCACTGTTTTTATTCTTTAGTCACACTAGCTACTAAATACTTGGGAAATCCAGTTCTTCCACTCCCCTAGCTGGGATGGGAAAAGGAAAAGCAGAAAGCCAGATGCTGACTCAGAGCAGCAGAGAAAGGTATCTATCGGATAGGAGGCCTTGAGGACAGCTCTGCTCTCTGTCTGCCTGTTCCAGAGGTGATGGGATGGTGGCCGGTTCCCACTCCTGCACCAAGCAGGATCTGGGCGGCTGGTGGAGCATCTCCCCTCGTGCCAAGGATGGCAGCCACTACACAAGCTTTGCTTCCCACATTCAGCCCTGTTGGTGGTTTTGGCAGCAGTGTAAGCACGTCAAAAAAGAAAGAATTCTGGGGAGAGGAAATAAGGAGAAATGAAAGGGAAGAGGCTTGAGAACAGATCTTTGTCACTGAATGGACAAAGAGAAATAGGCAGTGCTAATTAATGGGTGTTTTCAACATTATGTAAAATAATCTAAGCGGTTCCATGAGAGGAAGAGCTGCTCTGATGCACTGGGGATGTTTGAACCCTTTCAGGTCCCAGCTGGCCCCGTGCTGCTCCACAGCAGTGGGGCATTCAGCCTCCTGGTCCATCAATGAGCTCACCCACCATCCACCAGGCACTCTGCGGGACTCACACTGAGATGAAATGCTCTCCTTGACAGCCAGAACATCCCAGGGATGTTCTCCATGGGAAAGGTCTTTTGGATGAGGAGATTGAGTGTACCCTCAGTTAGTTGGTTGATGACACCAAGCTGGGAGAAAGCACTGATCTGACTGGGGGTAGGAAGGCTCTACAGAGGGGCTTGGATAGGCTGGATGGATGGGCCGTGCAGCTCTATACAGTGCTACAGGCTTGGGGCAGAATGTCTTGAAAGCTGCATGATGGAAAAGGATCTGGAGTTATTAGTCAACAGCCAGCTCATCACAGAGTTCTCCAGGCCAAGCACACAGGGTTAATGTGTTTCCCAAGCACTCTGTTGATAAATTTTACAGGAGGCTGGGAAAGTAATGAAAATAGTCTGCCTTGCATGTTTATTTGAAAAATGCTATAAAGCTCCCTGAATAATTTTCACACCGAGGTGATTTGACCGGCCCTACATGGAGCAATTAAGTAGGTAACAGCCGTGGATCCCAGCAAGGCACGATGCTTGTACTCCAGCCATTAGCCGCCAGCTCCTAGCTGCTTCCACCCACATCCAGCCCTGGGACCCCCATGCAGAAGGAATTTGGGGCTCACAGAAAGAACTTAAGCAAGGGATGCTCACTGGGAGGTTCTAAGGTGGTGTCTGCAGAGGGGTGCAGTTCCTTGGCCGCTGGCATTGCCAGCAGGATGTATCAGTCCAGCGCATGAGGATGGGAAGAGGACATGGCACAGACATTCCAAGCAGACCTGTCCATCCTTCCTGCACTCCTGTCCATCTTTCCTGCCTGCACAGCAAGGGGAAGCAAACAACTTCTGTTCATTCCTCCTTCCATCTGCTAGTGCATGATACAAGCCTGCTCTGCAGCTGTTTCATATCTTTACCCCCTAAGTTGGAGGGAAGGGATTTTTTTTCTCTTTCCCCTTGGTTTTCATCCCAGAAATGGAAGCAGCAAACTGGAGTCACGTCCCTGCCACAACCACACTGCAGATACCCTCCTGCCATGAGGTAGCCCTTCCTCTACACAAGCACAATCTTTCCCTTGCTTTCACCTTGCTTTTTGGACTCGGTGATCTCAGTGATCTTTTCCAACCTTAATGATTCTATCATTCTATGAATCCTCCTTTCCATAGGGAAAACAATGATAATTTTTAAAAGCCTGATTCTTGTAACCATCCCAGCTCTGCTCGCTTTTCCCATCCCTGAGTGCCGTTTCCCAAACACTTCTCTGTAACTTTCCGTGGAGCGCTCTGAGTACAAAAATCATGCTTAAATGTTTTAGCCAGAATCTTCTCTAATTAAGCACTCTGGTTTTAATTACTCGGGGAAGAAATGGCTAGAGAACAGATGGAGATGCCATGGAGAATGGAAGTGCCCTCTCCCTGTCCAAGGCTCACTCTGTGTGTGACACCTGATGAAGCTGTCCCCTCTCTGCTCCTGGCAGGACAGCATGGCACCATGGCAGACCTCTGGCTGGGTGCTTGCACTGCCCTGTGTGTGGGTCCCACCCTGTCCCAATAACCAACATCTAAAATTCACTTTTGGGCACTGGGTGGGGATGGGAGGGTTTGTCCCAGGGTTTGTCCCACCCCAAGCACGAGTTATCCAAGGTGAGTCTCAAACACACAGGGCTGACTCCAAATAAAAAACACGGCTACTTGCACTCTGTATTTATGCATCCCTCTGCCTGAGTCTGGGCTCCATCCTGCTTTTCCTCCCAGGCACAGTGAAAGGGCCATTCAGGCACTCATCCCAGTGCAGCTCCAGCCTGTAAGCCCTCTGCCAGCACAAGAGAGAGCACAACAGGCTGCCAGCAGGAGAAAATCTCTCTTGGCCTGCTCTAGCCTTTACATTTTTTACACTTAGAATACATCCCTCAGGCTTTTCTTCTTCTCCTTTTCATGCTAATTGCTGCGATGGAGCCCATAGCAGCACACAGGGCAGCAGCAGTGTGAGCTCTGCACAGTACAGACGTGGTATTCCATTCCCATGGCCCCACTCCTGACACAACACTGCACGGACACAGACAGTCTCATTTTCTGTCCCTGATGTACCTGGTTTATCATCAAGAAAGACAAAATGGGACACAATCATGGACATGCTGCATCCTATTCCAGCACCACATTGCCTTGAGCCCTGGCAGCTGCCCCATAGCCATCCCAAAGCTGGTTGTTGTGCTTGTCAAACCTTAACTAAAACCAGCATCCTGTCTGCTTGGTCTCATCCTCTCTTTTTCTGATTAGGTTATTTCCTCTGCCTGAGAAGATACTCAACCAGCTAAGCCAGGGGTACTATAAAGAAAGAGGGTGACACAAGGAAAGGAATAATATCTTCAAGCTTAACAAAGAGTAATGTATTTACCCTGATTTAGATTTACCTTTTGTCTCTGAGCATAAGGATTTCCATCTGCTAAAGAAATTCCCCAGGAGAGCCAGCGTGCTTTCTCAGAGAGGCATGAATCCCATGCGGATCATTTATTCTAACAATCTCATTGCTTCCCAAGTAATGCTAGAGCCCACATCATTTTACCGATGGATCTTTACACAGGAGATGCTAGTTCTTTTTAAGAGCATAATGGAGACATCATCTTCTTCAGTGGTTCCCTAAAATCCAACCCAGCTTCTTCAACTCATTGCTACAGAATGGACACAAGTGTGAAGATACAATTTCCCTTTTTTTTCCTTGCAGGAAACTTAAAACTAAGCTGTATAGATGTACAGAAAGACCTCTGGAGCACACAGGGTGACCTTGATCCCATTGCCATATCTCTACCAGACAGCTATGGCAAAACTGGGATTCCCCAACTCACATGACCAAAAATTTGACCAGGTTGTAATGGTTTTTGGACATGGCCAATGTGAAAGTAGAGGAGGATCATCACTGCTTCCCCTCTCAGTAGTTGTGTTGACTATGTGGTGGAAGATTGTTCTCCCAAAAAGGCACGGAGCCCCTTTTGCTGTGATTTAGGGTCATATTTGTTGTGCACAGACACTCCTCCAGCCACTGGGAGCTTGCAAAAATATTTGCAAGTCTGATGACTGTACACACAGCACCAAAAAGTCCTATCTGTGAAGGAAACGTAAGCAGAAGCACCTTGTTATTGTACTACTTATTGAAAACATACCCAATGCAATAAGGGGCTGGATGTCCCTGCAATGACATCTCCTGAAGGAGAAGCTCAGTTTGGTATGGCTGTGAGAGGCATTCACCCTATTCTCCCATACTGTCCCAGCTGCTCATCTCAGACAGGTTTCTGTTGTCCACTCCAAAGAACATCGTGTTTTTTGGAAGCATGACTGCCAGCCTGAATACACAACACCATGTTGTTCACAGTGGGGTTTTCCATCCAGAGCTGTTTTGGATGATTTTCTTTCCTGCAAGCAAACAAAACTCACTGTTGTTTCTTTCCACTTGCAGCGCGTGCATAAGCTGGTGTTGGCGCAGTGGTAAATGGAGCATTGGTGGTTGTGTTTGTTTGCCCTCTCCAGGAAATGCGGCTCGCTTGGGGCAGCCTGGCCCTGGCTCACTCCCTGCCTCATCATGTAAATGCAGAGGTTATGATATGTCTGTGCTAAAAGCCCTTGCTGAGCTGGGTATAAGAGATTGCCCAAGGACAAGAAATACCTCAGTACCATTCAAGGCAGCACGGAAACCTGAAGGGGTTAGACCCCAAAGCAGTGGCTGTTGTCACAGTGTGCCCTGCATCTCAGTTAAGCTACGCTTCATAGAATTGTCTTAACAGAATCATCAAAGTTGGAAAAGACCACTAAGATCATCCAGTCCAACCACCAACCCGCTGCCACCATGTCTGCTAGACCGTGTCACTCACGGCTCAATCCAGCCCTCCGCAATTAACAAGGATATGGCACCGAAGGAGTTAAACTCCAGCAGCAGGCCTGGAATCCACAAAGGTGTGCAAATGGCAGCCAGCTCTTCAGATGTGCTGGGTTTGCCCAGGGGCTGCTAAATTCCTGCCTCTCCTGGTGCAGTTGACATCTCCATCCCCACCAGCTTGCTGGCTGCTTGCCCTGCCCTGCCTCGCTGGGTGAGAAAAATGAAAATAAGGATGTCTATGAGAGTGGAGAAAATGCTGCTGCAGCAAAGGTGGTTTCTGGCAAAGGAGGGCTGGCCACGTCATGGACACTTCTTGGCTTCAGCCCTATAAGCAGCTCCCATCTCGGCAGGCAGCAGCCTGTAGGGGAGGATGGAAAAGTACCAGTGAGTGCAGGCAGGAGAGAGGCTCTGCAGGCACTGTGTACTCATGAGCACTGTGCACATATGCACCATGCACACACACATATACCATGCACACAGACAGGTGAACTGTGCTGTTGTCTTTGGCACCAGGCTGCTTTAAGCTGGACACTCCTTCCTGCAGCCTCCATCTGGGGGAGTCACTGGACCCTGCTATTCACCAGGAACGGCTGCTAATGGAACAGCAGCATTATCTGGGTCTGATAGTACACGAAAGCAGCATTACAAAGCTCCAAAGTGGAAAAGAACTGGACACAAGACCAAGTAGCCCTGTCCTTTCAAAGATGGTATGAAAAATGGATCTTAGGCTGACTCTATATCCAGCACTGACCCACCACCCCAGTACCCAATGAGGATGGGTTGCTGGACAGCCTGTTCAGGTGAGAAATTGAGGCCGCTGGCAGTTCTAAGCAAACTGCATGCCCAAGAACCAGCAGATGCCCTGGAGGTGACAGAGCTCTGAGAACTCTCTATTTTTTGCAGTCATGACTTCAAAACAGGAGCAGAGTGATTTATAATGGAGCAGTGTCACCAGCTGGCATGTGAAAAGCATTTCCTCCCTGTCAACGGGCAGGAGAGGAACCAGAGGAAGCTATATAAAAGAGATTGCTTTTGCCTTGATTCATAAAATGCTTCCCCAGATCAGTAGATGAGCAGCTTTGAGCCCTGTTTGCAGCATGGCATGGATCAGTCCCTACATTAAGGCTCATCCTGGTGCCACAAGCATGACAAGCAGCACATGCCAATGACTGTCAGCCCACATTTTCTTAAGCTGATGCTATGTGAGGCACGAGAAAATTCAGGTCCCATGTCTGTGGGCTTCATACAGAGATGCAGAGAAAGAGGAGAGGCTTCCCCCCACCTCTGATGTGATTTGCCCATTAACTCCCAGCTCCTGCCCACCAGCTCAAGAAGTAATGCAGACTACAGATCTCTATACAGTTCTCCTGTACAAGCACACGAGTCAGAGCTGCTGCCTTCATTTGCCAGTAATCAGAAGAGTGCATGCATCCACACTAACTCCTTGCCTTTCAACACCCTTAGAGGGGCTCCCAGGAGTTTTAATGCTCCGGATCTAGATCAGCTCTTGGCTCATTATTCATGAACGTATGTCCCAAAATGTAGAGGGGCCCACAAGCTGTTTGGTAAGTGGGGTGAGAAACCACCTTAATCCAAAGGAGTGTGGAAGTTCCTGTGCTCTCTACCCAAAACAACATTGCCTGGAACATCTACCTCTGTGAGTTATTGCCATTAGCATCCCTTCTGTGCTCAGCATCACCATCCTCAGACACCATGCAAAGTCTCTCTCTCTAGGAAAGGGCAGGGAAAGGCAAAGAGCTGCATTGTTGCACAAGTGACAGTTTATTATGCAAGTGGATGTTTTGGCTTTGCTAGGTGGTAGGAAGTCAGAACTTCACTCATTCCTTAGTTTTCGTGATTCCTGTGGCTACCACCATCAGGCAGCTTGAGTGCTTCAGTCCACAAGGGCACAGCCATGTGTAGTGGTATATATAGGTAGTGCAGCTCTGCCACTTGATTTTATGGTAGGGAATCCAGTTGCTGAGAGGTCATGACTTGCTCAAGGTCACAAGATACCCTCAGCAGCAAGACAAGGAACTGAAGAAAACAGTTGCAGGATGTCACAGTGTTAAACAGAGCATCCTTCCTCCTGCCGGGGTGAAGGTAATCCATGTAAGGTCAGTACTTTAGTAGACATCTTGTACCATGTACCATAATACAGCTTGCCCTCTGACCTTAGCATCATTGATGGTTGATTTTCCATTTGGTGTCAGTCAAGTTCCTGGCAGAGTTCTGCTTCTCCAGCATGGATATTCTTGCTGAGAGGGTGCAGCCACTGACAGGGAGGGTAATGGCAATGATCAGAAGTCACCCTGACCCCTCTTGCTTTCTCCAATTAAAGGATTCAGCAACAGATACCTGCTGCAGGGAAAAACACATCAGCTGGCACAGGAGCTTGTTGACTTAAGGAGGTGGCAGGGAGAGAACAGCTGTCCAGCCAAGTTGTGCAGTGAGGTGCGGGGCCGTACCTGAGCCCTGTGAACAAGGACGCTCTGTGCATGGACACAGCAGCACTCCCAGTCCTGCAGAGCCCAGCTCCCTGCCAGACGCCTGTGGTCGTCAGCCCTGGAGCACCAGGACAAGGTGACCAGATCTGCCTCCTCTCTCCTCAAATCACAGAGCTGCATAAATTGCTCTTTGGTGTAGAGAACAGCTTTAAGTGAGACACTGCTCTGCTTTTTTACGTGAAGGCTGTGATGCGATCTACGCTGCCACTAAGACTGACCTGGTTCTAGATTCTCTTTGGTACCTTCAAATCCTAGGGAGGAATGCTGTGTTAGCTTCACTTCTGTATCCCTCTATCACCTCCACCATGCAGACACTAAGGAAACTGTCCCAGGAACTCTGGTTAAGATCACCAAAAGCTCCGGCCAGGTTCATGCAAGTCCCTCAAAGTGTACCCTATTGCCTTAACTCAAAGTGTACCCTATTGCCTTAACTCAAAGTGTACCCTATTGCCTTAACTCATCCCTGCTCCTCAGAGCTGTGTGTGAGGTCAGCCTGCCCCGAGCTGCTCTGTAGAGGACTCAGCTCTAATAACAAGTTCCACTTCATTCCTCCTCAGCACATGACCTTGCCCCAAAGGAAACCTCATTCCTCATCTCCAGCACCCCAGAGGGATCCCACAGTGTAGACATCAGGAGAGGTGGGATCCAGGCTGGGGAGGCAAATATGATGTTGCTAGAAGCAGTCCTCTCCTTCATCTCCTTTCATAAATCCCCCATCCGATCTCTCATGTCATCTCAATATCACCATGCTGAGAAATGGCCATTTGTTCTCAGTCTCACATCTCTCTCAGATTTCCTAATCCTTGTTGCTCTGTGTTTGCAGCACCTCACAGCTAAACCCCTTCCCACCACTTGTGCCACCTGCTCTGTCGTGCACTCCTATTGCTCATGGTCTGCCACACAGCAGTGACAAAAGCACTGCATCACTGGCATTCATAGAGCAAAGACACGCCAGCAGCACACTTGTCCACCTCAGCAGAGAAAGAAGCAGTATTGCAAGCCAGCAACGGTACTAAGGGACGTGGAAAATTTGCTGGGAGGAGAGCAGCATAATTCCAGCAGCCAATGGAGCACACATCAAAGGAACATCCCTGCAGCCCTGGCTGGCTGTCCACAGCTCCATTTCCCTCTTCACCTTTTGTCTGCTGCCCTGGGGTGCTGCATGCCTGCCAGCCCTCCACCTCAGCACCCAGACATGGAGGTAAATAGTGTGGGAAGAGTGGTGAGGAAGAGGTGGCCACCCCTAAGTGTCCCAAGAGCTCCTGGGATGCTGCAGTCCTCCCTCCACCCCAGCCTCCTCCCCACAGGCCCAACAGCACTGAATAGAGAAGCTTGTTTAGGCATAACCAGGCTGGCATGCTTCAGGGGACAGAGATGAGAGCCACACACAGGACAAGTGGAAAAATCCAACGAGCTCACCCTGCTGACAGTGTGAGTAGAGGTTATTCTTGGCCACCCTCACCCTATACTGAAGATGAGGGCTGTAAACACTGTCCCAAAGCCTTCCTTGCCTCCTGGTTCTGCTTTTCAATTAATCTGCATCCTTAGTTTCAGGCAATAGCTCTATATCAGGCAGCAATACTCACCTACCTACCTAATCCCCAGTGCCCAGGTGTCCTTGGCCAGCAGAGGCCAGAAGCATGCCCTCCTTCTCAATTCCAATTCACACCTAGAGGCACCGGTGAAACCTCTCACTTGTTTCAGTTCAAGCACCTTTCTGCTTGCTTTCCTCCTTGCCACAGCTGAGGTTTTATCTGGGTTTTGCTTCTCTGCTTTCTTTCCTTTCTGCACAGGCTGCCCACAGAGGTAATGGAATCACCATCCATGGAGGTGTTCAAGAACTGAGGGGGTGTGGTACTGAAGGACGTGCTGGGGATGAGCTGATGGTTGAATTAGATGCTCTTAGTGGACTTTTCCAACCTTAATGATTCAGTGATTCTCTGTATGTCCTCTAGCCAAGCACCATATAGCCAGAGCTGCATGCTATGGCCACTGAGCTATGCAAGGCATAAAGAATCTGCACCATTCATGGAGTACTTAAATATACTGAATACTAATATCCTAAATATACCAGTGCCTCCTGCATGAGGAGACAAGGTCATGTCACCTTACCTTCAAAGTCAGTGGCATTGCAGTGAATACAGCCCAGGACTCCTGCCTGTCGGTCCCTATGCTAACCACCAGGCAATGCTCCTCCCTAATGTCTAATAGCAGCTACCACAAATATGCTTCCCTCATCTCCTAAATACAGGAAGAAATAAACGTCCACAGTACACTCACTGTGTCTGTAGAGCTGCTGTTCAGCCCCTGCACTGCCCTCAGGTAACCCGGGAAAGAGTGGCTCTTGTGAGACGCACGGACAGTGCTGCCCACAGGATGATGTAAGGTTTGAAAACAAAGTGAGCAGCAACAAAAAAGGGACAATCCTGCAGTGCTTCATTTTCATAGGAGTGAGCAGGATTTGAGAGTGAGTTTAAGTGCTGCTTGCCTTGCCTGGTAACAAAGTATGCAGGGCCACAGTGATGTTATTTGTAGGCAGTTAAATACGTGTAAATCAAAGACTTTAGCATGGCCCTTGGCAAGACCGTGTGTTCCACTGCTTTGCTTTTAAAGCAGTAATGATGGTACTTGTGAATGTCACCAATGTGTGTGGAGAGCTCAGATGGTTCAAGAGCAGTGGCCACGCAATACAGAAGCAACACAGGTCTCAAGGGCACGTCAGTCTGTTTCCTTGAAACTAGGGTGAAACTGAAACAGGATTCTCACTTGAGCCTAAATAATCCCCAAATCCCAGCAACAGTGAAAAACTCCACCTAAGTAAGGTCGCGTCTCACAAATGCAGCTCTCTCTTTGGTGAGTGTATGAAAGACAACAGAGATGTAGCAAGGTCCACTAGGAAACTCCAAGTTGCAGGGGCTGCAGAGCCTGCAGTGATGAGTTTCATGGAGATGTCCTGAGAGAGACAGGTCTATGGTGGGCTTGGGACTGGAACATGGGCAAGGCTGAACAACTTGAGCATTAAAAGATTGGAGGAGCATCACTGGATGGAAGAAGCAGACAAGAGCTCTTTCAACCATGTCAGAGAGATCTGCAGGACAGAAGGATGGGTTATACCCTCTGTCACAGGGCAGAAGTTGGGTGTCTACAGCAGTAGGAAACACCAAGGCTCTTGGAGCCCTCTTTCCTCCTAACACAGTATGGTACCACTCCCACACCTGGCCACCCAGGCTGCCCAGCCATGGGGCTCAGGGGTGGTGGGCAGGGAGCATCACAGCCCACAGCAGCTTAGTTTAATCCCAGCCCCGATGCACATACTGCCCTTCTGAACAGTTTCTTTCTTGCAGCTTGAACACTCCACATTGTCCTTCGCCACCATTTTGCAAGCAAGGTCCTTCTCCTGGTTGCTAGTGTTAACACAGGTTTCCCTTGTTCTGTCCCTTGAAATTTCCAGTAAAGCGCCTTTAATACAATCTCTCTGTGGCTGCTCTAATTATGTGTGAAATACTTTTTCCCCCCATAAACCAAAGAAAACAAATCAACACAGTAAGATCCTTTCTCTCGGGCCGTTTGGCAGGTCTCACGGTCTTCAGAAAAGTTACCAAGGTCCACACAGTCTCTGCTGTCTTTTCACAACAGCACTTTCGGGTTCCTGTAAAAGGACCCAACAAAGGAAAGGGTCAAACAAATCACAAAGCCCTGAGTGCCTGTTTTCCCACCCGAATATTCACAGGCCAAAGGGAAGGCTGTCTGCTGAGTGACGGAACAAAGGCCAAGATACATTTATTGGACCCAAGGTGAGAAAGAGAGTTTAATTTGTTTTCAGAACACATGGAGCTGTTTGATCCCCTCCATATTAATGGCCCTCTGCCCCAATGGCTCTACCCCTGGAAAGCCCGGAGGTGTATGCAGCACTGACAGCCTGTGGACATTGGAATCACAGAATCATGCAGTCAAATAATTGTTGAATCATGGATTCATCATGAAATTATGTAATCCTAGAATCGCTGAACCAAACAATCACAGAATCTTGGAATCATAGAATTATGGTGTCGTGAAACCATTCAATCTTGAAATCATAGAGCCAAGGAATCAGAGTCTTGAAATCACAGAATCACAGAAACATGGACTCATGGAATCACCTAGGTTGGAAAAGACCTGCAAAACCACTGAGTCCAACCATATGCCTCAACTCAGTCACAAACTTCAGCCTAGAAGCTCAGGCTCTGGACTCAGCAGAAGACTCAGCTAAATGGAGCAAAGGAGATCGGCATGTCCACCTTCTAAAGCAGCAGTACACAGAGAAGCAGGGACACATGGCCAAGGGCTCAGCTGCAAGGAGCTAAAAAGAAGGATGTCCAGAGGTGCGTTTGGTGATGAAGAAACATATGAGTACCTCTGTAACCTTCAGTGCCCCTCTGAGGTCCACTTGCCCTGGGGGATGGACAGGAGAGCCCCAACCTGCCCCATAATGTTGGGTTTTAAATGGCAGGTTTGATCTGGCGCTCTGAAATTTGAGAGCTGAAAGGTGAGGCAGGTTATATCTTCCAGTGACAGAAAAAGACGACGTTTGCTATTTGTAGAGACCCTGAGGCTATTTCTGAGCTTCTGAATTAAAACTCCAGCTCCATCCACCCACCCCACAACGCAGACAGAGAATGGATCACTCTTCTGCATCAAACAAAAAGATGCATTTACTGAAGACTCAAAAACAAGGAGTGAAACACGGAAACTGAAGGATGAGGTTTCACAACCAAGGTTAATAATAAATAAACAAGGGGGTTAGGAAGAACAAACTACCCACTCACCGTCAAGACTGTGGATGGAGAATTCTGCATGTTTTAGGTCTGGAGAAACCCCTTGTACATTTCTCCTTCCATCCAAGTCTCAGCTCTGATCACTCCAGAAGAAGGGCCGGTGGCAGCTAGCTGCTCTAGCTGTGATCCTACGTTCACACCTGCTATATCTGGGTCCATACTGTTGGACTGTGGGGCTTTTAGTAGGATTTTGGTTTTCAGATTGATTTTTTTTTTCACACCTTTTTCTTACTCACTAGCAAAAAAAAACCCAAAACTGAGATATTAATGGGGGAGGGGAAATAAGTACTTCAGGACAGGTCTGAGTGGGTTAAAAGGCTCAGGGGAGTCTGGTGTTAATGAGATGACAAAAGATTGGCCTCCAAAGACAACTATCTGCCTCTGTTGCTGAAAGAGCAAAATCAGATGGAAACGTAGCAAGAAAAGTCACTGCCTGCTGTGAGTATTCTTGGGCTTTCTACTGAAGAAATGACCTCTGGGCTGTTGCATGCCAAGCAGGCCATCCGTCCATGATCCCTTTGTTTATTGGCTGAAACTGCTTAGTTTGGGGGATTCCTGGAAAGTGAAAACAAGTGCTTTGGCCTCATCCTCTGCAGGGGGATGGCAAGCGGGAAACTCTAAGGCAGCCCTTGTTTTTTTCCTAAGTATCTTCCTTTTTGTGCCTGCTTTTCTTATTTAGCAGAGTGGTCACCTGAGGCTTCTCAAGAGATGCTCTATGGCACCTACCCACCCCAAGTCAATGGGGATAGGGAAGAAAATGCCCATGTATCCTGATTTACCCACAACCCCCCTGGTACCTCAAAGGCACAAGAGGGATTGTGACAGTGCTCCTCACTGGGGTGCTGGCTGGCACTTGAGAAAAGCAGAAACCTCATCTTATTTGCCTTTCCCTGGGTTTGCACGGGACTGACACCTCCTGGTGGAGGAACCCTGATGGGTCTGCCAATATTGTCATAATGAAATCATAGGGAGAAGCTCTGTGCACAGGTCCCTGGAAGCCCCCAGTCCCCTTTGTCAGCAGCTCACCCCAATTGCATGGTGTGCATAACCTACAAGGCTAAGGTCAAGGGGATGGAGAGCAAAGCACCCAGCCCGGCCAGCCCTCATCGCTTGACGTAATCCCCCCACCAGCTTCCAAGGTCAACAGCGAGCTGTTTGTATGGTGCTGGGCAAGGGGAGGCATTCTGGGAGGAAAGCAAACAGAGGAGATGTCCTTTGCCTGTACAAAAGGTGCTGTATTCCCGTGTTGCTCTATCCCAGGCTGGAAGAAACATAAAAATAGCACTGTTTTCATTCATTCATCGTATAAATATTGTGCGTATCGCCCACTCCCACATTTCCTTACAGTTCCCCATTAGGGATGGGGTCAAAGTTAGGCTCAGCCCAAACAGCTGTTTAGTAAGGTGAGATGAGGGCATGCACATATGCAAAAGTGAAAAAAAAAAAACAAAGGTGCATTTAGGAGAGGAGCTTTCACAGATGGGAGATGCACACAGCTTCACTCAGCCAAGGGAATGACCCTCTGAGACAAAACCAATGTCACTGTCATCCAGAGATGACTAGGAAGGGCTGCACACAGATGGCATGCTTGGCGCATGGAGCTGAGTGGATTAAGGGACAACAGGTCCCTTGTGCAAGGAACTATAGAATCAGTAAGTCTGGAAGAACTGTCTAGTCCAACCATCAACCCATCACCAACACACTCACTAACCATGTGAGCACTTGGTGGGTGGGGAGCGTACACACTAAAAGCACAGACAAGTTTGGAGCCCATTCCCTCCATTACACCCTCCCTTACACCCCAATTGCATCTATCCAGAGCTGAGGAGCTAGGACACAGACAAGATGCCCCATCCAGGTGATCACACAACACCGCTGAGCAATGGGAAAGACACTGAGAGGACAGGAGAAGAGAAAAAGAAGAAAATATTTCATATAAAAAATACACCCTGCCAAACAGAGCCCCCTCTGTGCTCCCCATCCCACCCAGGGGCCGGGGCTGCTATTTTTATCAGGTGAGGAATAAGCCACACAGTGGGGGTGGGGGTGCAGGACGAAGCCCTGCTGTTCACGTCTGCCGGCATGGGGCAGCAGAAGGCGGCCCATTGAGAGAGTCCCACTTGCTGAGGCTGAATAGGTGCCTTGTGCAGCCGGAGGCGCAGGAAGGGCAGCAATCCCAAGCTGGGATGCAAACAGGGTTGGGAGAAGCAGTGTGTGAGTGTGGGGTTTGCTTTTTAAAGATGGGGTGAGTTTTCCACCCGCGCCGACAAGGGAGGATATTCACTCTGGAGGAGAGGCACAGGTGCTGTGTTTGGGGGAGGCTCTTCTGTGCCCTTTTTACCCCTGGTGTTGACTTTTCAGCCCCCTCCCATGGTCTCTGTGGGCAAAGCATCTCCTGGGAGCTCTCAGGCTCCTCCTAATTTTTACCTAGCAAGATTTTGGCTCTGCCTTTCCATTCCTCTGGCTGCTCATCCTGCCACGCAACCCCAAGGTAAGACCATATGTTCCTCCCATGACCCAGTGTCACGGGCTATGCAGACACTTGTACATCACAGTGTGCTCTCCCCAGCCTAGGATTGTATTCTGGATTAGTGCAGAACCCAAACATGACATTCCGAACTGATGGTGAGGCACTTGAACAGGAGACTTCCAGGCTTTGCTCCACACAATCATAGAACCATCTGAGTTGGAAGGGACCCTTCAAGGCCACCTGGTCCAACTCCCCTGCAGTGAATAGGGATACCTACAGCTGATCAGGTGCTCAGAGCCCTGATTCCCTCCCAGGATAGGGCACCCACCACCTCTCTGGGCAACCTGTGCCAGTGCCTCACCACTCTTACCATAAAACCCCTTTTCCTTATACCCAGTTTAAACCTCTCCTCTTTTACTTTTAAACCATTTCCCTATCGCAACAGAAGCTCCCAGTCTTTCCCCTTCAGGGTAATCCTTGCTGTGTCCCAACAGCAGCTCCGGATGGATTTCCTCCTCCTAGTGCAGATGTTTCACTTTTGGGAGGTACAAGGATGCTGCTGGGCACTGCCTCCTCCACTCCATGCTTCCCCACTGTGAGGAAAGGTGAGCTCAGAGCTTCTATCCACCTGAACCAAAACACAGCTGAGCATTCAAAGTGACTGCCAGCTCCACCCCAAGCAGCACTGCCCACCCTGCCTTCAGAAAGGACAATTGCGACAGATGCTGCTACAGATAAGAAGCCCACAGCAGCTGATCTAGGAGCCCCTCAGATGCTCTCTGTAAAAGCACTTTTTTAGGCAGAAGCTCAAAGCTCCCAGGTTTACCCCCAGATTTCCAGTGCCTTTTCCTGAAGTCTTGGCACAGATGTTTAAATTGCACACTGCCCCATTCAGCTCAAGGATCGGTTGGGATCCTGAACCTTCTTCTCATGCCCCTGCTGGTTCCTAAGTGCCTAGTTAGCATTAAATAGGATTAAACAATTCTAGAAGTAACGTTTCTAGGACACCAAGCCCTCCTTTTCACTCTGAGAGGCACACAAGGGTTTGAGCTATGGATTGTGAGATGGTTCGAGCTGCTGGTTGTGAGGAAGGGGCAACTTCATCACACTGAGTGGATGGGTCTCACCATTTATAAATGCAGTTTGAGGATTTTATTCTTTATCCCTCTGGCTCTTCTTTGTTCTCCTTTCTATTCTCTTTATTTATTTTTGGGGGGGTTTGGAGGTTATTTTTTGTCTGGAAAGCCACCAAGCCTGCCTTTCATTGCTCTTGGAAAACTGCAAATAACTATCAGCCATACCGATTCAATCTCTTTCTGTCTGGTGTTATTTCCTTTTCTGCCTGTTTTCATCCAGCGACTGCTTCTACCATGCAAATTCTGGATATTCAAGAGGCAAATCTATTATTCACCCTTCCTTGGGCACAGGGTTTGTTCTGTGATCAAATATTTGCTCTCCCTGAAGGCTGAACCTCACTGGGAACAGATACAGGTCTCCTTTGATCTTCATAATGACATGTAACAGCTTTATTTCACTGTAAGCACTTCTCCACATTGTCACCTGTATTCCAAAGACCTCTGAATTGTGGCGTCCCTACTTCAAACAAAAACCAAAAGCGACTTAGATGACTTTTTGGACCCAGCCTTTGCTGAGTCTAAAAACAAACAAACACCAGCAGTTCCAATCGCGGGTTATGAATCACAATTTCTCTGCACGTCTCAAGCTGTTTTTCCAATCGCTCCTGATGCAGACACAGAACAGGGACAGCCAGCAGGTACTGAGCCATGCCTATCCCTTTCCCAAAGTTGCTAAGGAACCGCTTTGCGTGGAGCATCACATTTTCCTAGCTGGTCAGCCCCGAAGGAGAATTTTCTCCGTTCCCTGGCTTCAGCTCACTAAAGGTTCACATGGGGTTTTCTTTGCCAAACCACAGTGGCAGCTGAGGGTACACGGAGCTCCCAGTCCCTCCGCAGCAAAACAGCTCAATGTATATGTTTCCCAAAAGGGACCTTACGTTACTCAGAGAAAGGGCTGCGGTGAGGCGTGAGATGTTTCAGAGTCCTTTGCACGGATGAGTCAGAACAAAATCACTCCGGGTACATTTTATAGCTCCTGTCTACGTGCCTTTTTTTTTTTCACCCCAGTTGGAAATACCGAGCCCTGCCTAAAGCACAAGCCATCATGCTCTGTCTGAAGCACGCCTCGCCTGTCCTTGTGCTGCCCAGGCAGGCGATGCTCCAGCACGGCCTGGCAGCAGCCCCTGAGACAGACCCAATGCCCTTTATGTCAGTGGTGAGCCCTCACTTGACCTTAAAGGATGGAATATTAAATCTGACGTTGATAGGAAGTGTTCTTCTACTTCAGAAGACACGCATAGGAGGAAATGAAGTATAGGAATTTGGGATGGGGCTGCAAATGCCCTGCACTATCTAGTGGTCACAACGAATTTACCCTCAATGCCCTTCTGCCCCTCTACCATTGAAGCACTAGAAAAGATTTAATACTGAATTTTCACATCTGAAGAAAGGGGTGATCCAAAGGGAAGACTCACAACCAAACTTTGGTAGTGAATTCCTAAGGTGGAATATAGTCAGACTTGGTGATCTCATTGGTCTTTTCCAATCTTAGTGATACTAATGTCCTCCTGGAAAGAAGTGTGTCCCTATGCTGGGACACCGCTGTCAGGATGGTGGACGCCCAGCTTTCATGAGGGGGCATAAATGCAACAAAGGGCTCACAAACCTCAGGTTCAGGAGTGAGACAACCAAGGAAGCAGACTATGAAATGGAGCATGGTATCAAAATAATTTGTGGGGGGTGAGCAATCTATTATACCATAAACCAGTGTCAACTGTATACAGGCCAGCTCAGCCCATAGGTGTTGGGGAAAGAGGTGGAAATGCAGATATTAAAGATCATACTGAAAGAGATAAGAAGGGAAAGAATCAGAGGACAGGTGTGAGGCTTGGTACATGGAGCAGGGCCAACAGAAACATGCCTGCTGTTCCAGGCAGGGTAAGGGTCCCAAAACCAGCTCGTGGCTTTGAAGCACAACACACTCAGGAGAAGCATCCATGCTGTGTCAGGGAGAGAAAAGCCAGGATGGGGGTTTTCCCTCATGTAGCACCATGCAAGTTTTACTTTTCCTTTACCCCAGTGGTATTCTTTTCCATGCTAAGGTAAAGGGCTGTATCTCTTGATGGACCAAGTGCAACGAATGGCTGAATGAAAAGCAGCACGCTGTAGGGAATCTCAGCCAATCTTATGGGACTGTGCAGGTTCAGTCCCAACTCTGCCCACTCTCAGCTTTCAGAGAGCAGACATGCAGCGTTCCTCAATCAGAAGAGGCTTTCCCAATGGTCTCAGCTGCTCCCCACCTCCTCCCAGCTTCCCCCAGACCCTTCACAAGCCAAAGAGCAGGCCTGTAACATCAAACCCACTGTGTTCTCCTCCATCACAACTTCTTCTATTCAAAGTCAGCATCACACCCCCCACAGAAGGAAAGAAAAAAGTCAGAACAGCCTCTTCATCACCTCCCCACAGCACCAGAACTGCTGAGAATTCCATTACAGGACTCTCCACAGGATTTTGGGGTGGTTGCTTCAGTCTCCAGCACTTTTAAGTCCTTCTACAATTCTACCCACACAGCCTACAAAACAGCCCCATCTCTTAACCCCCTCCTTCTGCCTTTCTATCACATATCAGTTACTGATAAGCACCAGGTGCTCTACATTTGCCAACGCTGAGCATCCCCTCCCTGTTCCCACATCAGGACCACTTCCATCACCTGTGCCTTCATCTGCACCCCACAGCCAGCAGAGCCTAGAGAACAGTTCCTTAAGCTCTCTGCTCACTTTGGGCTCCCCAGTACATGTGCTCATTTCTAGTCAGTATCTGCAGAGATATTGACTGCATTGCAGACACGCATAATTTGCCCAGGTTCCTTAATTAGCTTCATCTTATTTTAGTTAGTTTGCATAAACCGTGCTCTCTTTTTATTGCATAAACTATTTCTTCTCTCTCAACCACTTGTGGTGCTCTGTGTAGTTTGCTTCCAAACCAGAGGGCTAAATTTAATCCCCCACTCCCCATTCAGCTTTCTCCATTTACAGTACTTTTTTTTTTCTTTTAGCAATGCCTTTTTTTTTTTTTTTCCTCCTTTTCTTTTCTTTTCTATTTTTTTTTCCCTCTTTCCAAGAGGCTGGGCTTCCTTTTCTGTCCTTAAGCCCTCCTATTTCCCCCTGCCCCCTGGATGCCTGCCTACCTTTACTCTAAAATCCAGAGGAGGATCCAATACACTTAGTGTGCCAGCTCTTCAAGAGGTATCTAAGGAGGCTGACAGGAGTTTGATGGTCTCTCTTGCAGCTAGTGGCAGCTAATGTGGTCTGAAACCCTCTCTCTCTTTTTTTGCCATTCACACACAGCACTTACTCTTTAAGCCTGCTGCTGCTGCCACTGCCTGAAAGGACCTGAAATACCACACAGGGAATTGTGATTTCTTCTGGGGAACTGGGAAAAAAAAAAAAAAGGCAGGAAAAGTCCTCTGGAGATAGCAAAGAAGACATACAGCAACAGCAAGAAGTGGCAAGCTCTTTCCGTCTTGAGCACCGAAAAACACCTACTTTCTCTGCCAGGTGTATGGGACTTAGATTCTCCGAGCACTGCACTGAACTGTTAAAGGTAAGGTGTTGCGTTTTCCTCTCTTTTCAGTGTTTTTTTTTTCTTAACTTTCCCACTTCTTTCCTCGTTGCTTTAAGTACGGCAGGCTCTGAGTGCTTTGGTTCTTGCCCTGAGCACAGAAACGTGCAAAAAGTTGTGCAGTGGCTGATGGCAAGTTTTATGCAGAGCTGCTCTCCTGCAAAGAGAGCCGCTGTCTGAGGAGCCAGCCTGAGTGATGGGACAGTGCTGACAGCAGTGCTGTGGGGTTCTCCCCAACCCTGCTGTGAGGCTATGGAATGGAGAGCCATCACTGAAGACAAGGGCTATGCACTGAGCTTTCAGTTTTCTTTGGGAAGGAAGGGAAAGCAAACCACGCGAGTTGAGAGCGTGCACCCTGTGCCACGAGTGGGGACAGCAGAGAGGGGACTGCCCCTCTTCTTGTCCCCCAAGCCTCTCTCTGAGCTCTCAGTGCATCGGGGTGATAGCTTACTGCTGCCTGTGGCATTTCTCATCTTGCTACTGAGCCAACCTGTTGCAAACATCCCGGAGGACTGTGATGCTTCTCCTGTTTATCGCTCTGATTGCTGTAATTGCATCATTATTGAGAACACAGAGGGTGGCTCAGAGGGAGGAGGAGAAGAAGGGATGGGATCTGGGAGATCTGACAGCGTAGCACGTGCATGCGGATGGCTGTGAGCGGTGCCCGGTGCTGGTGGACCTGCTGGGTGGCATTAAGAGCCCAGCTCTGGCTGTTACCTGCCCTCCTCCTGTGTGCTTTTAGCAGTGGTTTGCACGTTGCTGAGCTCTTCTGCTAGAGCAGGCAGAGCAAAAAGTTTCATCCTTTGGAGTCTGCATCAGAAATATCTCCTTTTAGCTCATTCACCATGTCTTAAGATTTTTCACTTGAACCCTGTGCTAAGTAGCAGCCTTCCCTCCGCACGTAGCGGAAAGCATGCGTTTTAACCCAAACTTTTGAGCCAAAAAAATGCACTTTTGAAAAGTTCTCCTACTTTTCTAAAATAACTTTGCCAGATGTGGAAAGGGAGGGAATATCCCATGACGAAACATTTGGGAAAGAGGAATTTCTTAGCATTCCTCACCAGTTTGCTTTTTGTCTACAGCCTCCAGAAAGAGGACATGGGTTGGGCAGAAGGGGCTGGGGATCGGGGACTGCATTGGGTGGGTTTTCAGACCTCACCAAGTAGAGCTGTTGGGAGTTTTGAAAGCTGAACTGTTTGTTTCTTTGCTGTGGTTCTTTTGGGTTTTATTTTCATGCTCACATGGTGAGTTAGAGGGAGATCTTTCCCCTCCGATATCTTTGGAGATGCTCTCAGAGCATGCAGGAGAGGCATCGCCTTTTGCCCTTGCTGGACCAGGGATGTTCTTATGATGTGCCCTCAGCAGTTCCATTTGTCTCTTGAGGAAAAACTCTACCTCTTCTGCTTGAACTCCTGTTTAACGTTTCCTATAATTGTAGACAAAACTGGGCTTTGACAGCAACATGAGGGCTGGAAGGCAGGTGGGCAAAGAGATCCCAGGAGATAGGAAATCAAGAGAGTGAAGGAGGCAGAGGGAAAGGAGATGAGGACAATAAAATTAATGCTCAACCAGTGGAGAAAATGGCAGCTTAGCGCTGTAAAACATAACCTGTATGGAGAGGAATATTAAGGGGTTCTTAAGTAGGAGGGGTTGGATGGTATCCCATAAAAGACAAATGAATGATTGTTAACTGTTGTTCAGTGCTATGGAGTCATCCATGTGTACAGTGACCAGAAGCCCCAGGGACTCAAAAACTCACTCCATTGCAGGTCTTTCCTCTGCTTTCTCTGCATTCACAAATGGCTCAGGTCTGGTGACCTCACTGCCTCCCCACACTGCCTTACACACAGCAAGGACTGGGCTGGTGGAGGTCCAGCTGCTGCCAGTTCAAAAATCAACAGGACCTTTCTTAGCTGCTTGAGACATCTTTTCCACCGCCATCCTCTGCCATCTCCCTGCTTTCCCCTTTTCCTTGCTGGCGGTGGGACGGCTACTCCACCGCAAGCCCAGCCTTCCCCAAACTGCATCCTCCTCCTCCTCCTGCTCCCCCCGGAGCCTCCACGTGTGAACAAGCCAGGCTGTGTGTGCTGCTCGCAGGCAGCTTCCCAGCAGCAGCAACAAAAGCCGTCTTCATCCCAGCTCTGGACCACATACGGAGCCAGAGAGCGACGGCTGCTCAGCGGCCCGCTGCATTCAGGGCTGTTTAAAGAGTGAAAGAGACAGCAAAGAGAGGGAGCTGTTATATATATATATATATATATTTAAAAAGAAAAAAAAAAAAAAGAAGAAAATTGAGCCCAGTGCAACAACGGAAACCTTAGAGTTTACTTTTAAAAACTCAGTGTTTCCTTGTGCGAGGGCCGAACAGCCCGGGCTGTGTGCGCAGCGGGGCTGCGGGCGCTGCTGTGTGCACAAGGCAAGGGTGTGTGCCATGCCCTGCACTGCTCTCAATGGGCTCACAGTGCCGAGCTCAAGAAGCTTTTTGTTGGCCCCATGAATAGGTGTGTGTGGGGGGGGAGGGATTTGTAATGTTCACCGTGCTGAATATTTTTTTTATTTTTTATTTATTTATTTTTTTGAGATGCTTCCCGGTGAGATTTTTCCTCTGAGTGCTTTACGACGGGCTTTCCCTTTTTTGTAATAGAAATTTCCACTTCTCACTTGCATGATATTCTCCCTTCCCCGTGTTTGCTCAGTACAGAGCAGGGAGCGGAAGGGTGGGTGGAATGATGAGAAAGGCCAGGAGCTGTGTGGGGTACTCTAAAATCATGGCATCGGTTGAGTTGGAAGGGACCCCTAAAGGCCAGCTGGACCAACTGCCCTGCACTGAACAGGGACACCTACAGCTGATCAGGTGCTCAGAGCCCCAACCAGCCAAACCTGGAGTGTCTGTAGGGATGGGGCACCCACCACCTTTCTGGGCAAACCGTGCCAGTGCCTCACTGCCCTCATTGTAAAGAACATTTTCCTTATATCCAAGCTACATCTCCCTTCTTTTAGTTTGAAACTATTTCTCTACTGCAACAGAGACCCTCCTAAAGACTCGGTCCTCCTCTTCCTTACAGCCACTTTTAGATGCTGAGAGGCCACCATAAGGTCTCCCCAGAGCTTTCTTTTCTCCAGGCTTAAGATCTCCAGCTCTTTCAGCCTCCATATAATTTAGCTGCTGAAATAGCCTCAGCAGACAAGCAGACTGCTTTTCTCAGCTTTTTCTTCCCCTGCTTTAGAAACCCAATCATCTGAGTAAGCTTAGACACATCACGGTTTCAGATGTGGCCACATTATGGGGACACAGTCCCATCATCACAGAAGGAGAAGTAAATGCAGGGACTTGGGTCATGCAGTGAAGTCCCAAAGCCATCAGTTCTCTGTTCCTGCCATGCAAGCCGTGGTGAAGCAGACCATGAGCCTTACCTTGGAGTGGAGGCCCATGACAGACACAGGTCGTGTGGAATTCGGGTTACAGGACATTTTGGGGAAGCACAACCTGTGCTGTTTGTCCTGTGCCTGTTGTTACAGGGATCCTTGCTGCAGGGAAGCAGTCAGGGCAGGGCAATGTTCCTGGCCAGGCAGAGCAGGCTGCACTCACAAGCTAGTCCTGAGTAAAGCCAGACATGCCCAATAAACCCCGCTTACATTAGCGGGAGGGTATGGAATGTAAATACTCATGCTTCAAGGCATAAGGCAACCACTAAATGCCGAGTGTGAAAAAGAAACTTCCTCCTCAGCACTTTCTTCCCTATTTTTTCGATGATGAGAACTTTGCTCTGATGTTGGCGATACAGATTTTGGCCAAGACAGGATGCTGGCCTGGACACACTGATGGTTTCAGCTAGGCTGGTAGTTTCCGTGGGCCTTTGGCTTCTAAAATGCCCTGATGGTGGGGAGAGGACTTGGATGTGTAATTAATTAGCAGTAGTGACAGTTACTGAAGGACAAAAGAAATTGTCTGTGTGGCCACAGGTATGACTTAGCAGAAATTTAAATAGGAATAATGTGACCAGAAGATGGTAGATATTCTTCAGGAGAAACTAAGAGTAAACAACCAGAAAACACCTCCTGATTCATGGACTGAAAGGGAAAAATCATGCAAAGAAAACACATAGGCCAGCAGCTGATAAACGGGTGTAAATGGTGGCATGTATCCCTTCCAGCTGGAGCTCTCATCCCCCATTCACACCTGTGCTGGATGAGCAGTGCCCAGCACTGAGCAACCTTAATGCACAGCTAAACCTGCTGCTCCTGCTGAGATCCTAGCAGGTCAGAGGTAAACCCCAAGCACAGCCCTGGAAATCCCCAATCACTGCAGCCTTTACACAGGGCAAGGCAGATTCAGCCCAGCTGGCACAAACTAATTGGGTTCAGAGGACTACTCTGGATTAGCAGTGCTGTGATACTCAGCCACAGACCCAAGTGTAATTAACGTGACATCATCTGTGCCTCAGATTCAAGGTCGAAATAATCACGTAGTTCACATATTGGAAATTACAGGATGGCTTTTGTATAAATGATTAACTGTCACTGTTACTTACCCCAGAAAAGTGTGGTGTTTGGTGTATAAATAATACCCTGTGCCTCTATGGTGCTCAGCTTCAAAGTAATACTTCAGTGCTGTACCATAATGAATACCCTCCCATTCTGTAATGACTGGTCTGCAAATGATGTCTTTTCCCCTGTTGTAAATTATACCATGCAGTTACTGCTGCTATTGCATCCCGTCTGGTTAGTAAATAATACTCTCTCCATATTATTGTATCTGGGGTTTAAATAATACCCTGTCCTCCCGCAATACTTGGCATCTTAGTGTCACCCTGATTCTGCACGGTACTTTGAAGATCAGAGAACATCCTTTTGCTGCTGAACAAATTGCAGCCTTCCTCTTCATTGTATTTGCCCTCTCAATATTACCCTGCTGTTTTCTATAGCACTTATTGTATGAATACTACCTTGGTGCCTTGTAGTAATTGATACGTAAGCGATGCCCTCAGACAGCAGGGTGCTTGGGTTGCCAATGCTGCTGAACACACCAGCAGGAGGGTGCAGTGTCTGAGACTACAGTGCATGTAGTGTGTACCCATTTCTTCTCCATAATTATTCCCATATCAGGCAATGATTGGCATGCATACATTCCTTCACACTTTTCTGTTTGGGGTAGGTAGGCTTGTGATTTTTAGGCACTGAGATCTCAGTGGCTGGGAAGTCAATCATAGAATCATTCTAATCGGAAGGGACCCTTATATGTCATGTAGTCCAATTCCTCTGCACTGAACAGGGACACCTACATCTCAATCAGGTGCTCAAGCCCGGTCCAGTCTGACCTTGAATGTTCTGGAGGATGGGGCATCCACCACTCATCTTTCACTTCAGTTCATCTTTAGTGCTGTGCTTTTAGTTCCCACTGTCATACCCAAAGTGAGTTACATTACAATTACCACTCCAACAAAGACAGCACTGAGTTCACTGTGGGCTGTAAAAACCTTCCTAAGAGGCAAGATAGGTTCTTGGGTGAGCTGGACTCTGACAGACACCACATTGCCAAGGCAAGGTACTTAGGTGGCAGCCAGCTCAGCATTACTTGCAGAAACTTTTTGAAGAACTAAGGGCTGGTAACCCTCAGTTGTCACCCATATTCTCTATTAGAAAAGTTATATTTTCCTATAGATATTCCATTTCAAAGAATTAGTAGTCTTCTGTCCTTCCTTGTGCTAGAGCTACCATGTGTTCTCCTTTAGCCAATGCAAGGCACGTGACTGAGATTGTAGGCAAAGATGCTTTGGCAAACACAAACCCTCCTTCAAGCATTTCCATCCACACAGTAAACCAGTGTACTTTGTGGATAAAACACTCATCCCATTCTCTCTTGGGTGCTCAGACCTCTGCTCACCTGTTTGTGTTGTTGTGCAGCGAGTGTTTGATAGCTTCAGGATCGCACTCTAGCATCAAAGACAAAAAGGCTGGATCTGCTTGTGCACAAAATGCTAACAGCTTTCTCATGCTTCAGTCTCAGAGTAATGCAGAAGCTTTTCTCATGCCTCCATCCTCTATACTGGGGAAACTGAAGATAACGAGACACAGTGGTTGTCTCTTCAAACCCAGTATAGTTTGTTACTGATTTCTTCTATACTCCAACTCTGCTGCAAGTGCACATACAGGTGACTGCTAGTCCTGTGGTGCTCTGTACCTCACTGATATCTCTCTTATCTGTGCTGTTAGTGTAATTAAACAATAATATTTGGGAATAGTGTCACTATCCCTCAGATAGCTGATTGGATTCATTTCTTTCATAAAATTATGTCCTTTTCCAGAAGCAGCTTTAGGGACTCAAGGCCACGTTTTGCAGAAGCAGCAAAGTGCCCAGAGACAAAGAGCAGCACTTCTGCAAATCCCATTAGGCTCCTCACTCATCCATTTATGTCTTTAAATTCTGAGATACGGTGGATGATTTGGCAGCTAATCAGACTTTTACTCAACAATTTGGACATTCCCAGAAATATTGTGGCAACTATTGGAGAGCGCAATGTAAGAATTTCATCTGTTGCTGTTTCGCCATGACTTACAATCAAGATCTTTCAAAGCTCAGTTCAGAAGTTACCTGCTAGTTTTGCTAATGACCAGTAGTGCGTGTTTCTTCTGCTCTCCAGAACACTTACATTTTTCACTGCCTTTTGCAACATCCCTGTGGTAGGAAATGTGTTGATCTGAGAGAGCAAGCATGGGGCATCCAACCCAAGGGGGGTGATCCAACATGACTTTGAACATCTTCAATTCTTCAGCAGCAAGTAGAGTTCTGGAAGCTCCAGTTGTTGGCTGGACAAGCTTGGGGTCTGCATGGACTGACCTTTCGGGGTCAGAACATATATAGCCATTGCCCCTCACCTTCCCATTATGCTTCCTTTTAGTCACAGCTTGAAGCAGGCTTGTATTTTCCAGAATGCTAGTCTTAAATGCTAGAGAATATTTTTGTTATGAAACTCAGCAGCTAGTCTTACTCGACATGACTCCCATTGCTTGCCTTATGCAAATGGTATGGATTGACGAGCGCTAATGCCACGACGCCTTTTCTGTCACAGCTATGGAACTGCCACAGTCTGCAGCCTGTTTGGTGTCAGTGCCAAATGTTATGCATGATTAGATCCAGTTCTCATACTGTGTAAGTGTGTAAGAGCCAAGCAGGATTTTCCTTGCTGTGTTGTCAAATGGAATTAATTCTTCTGTCTGAAAACCAAGCAAAGTGGTAGGGATTGGGACTTCCTCTCAAGCCCTCTCCCTGCTGTCTATTTGTTTCAAGCAGTTATATGTCTAGACTAGGCTTTAAAACCAGAACCCCAGTTTGATGTCACAAACCTCAGGATTAAATGGCCACGTTTCTCTTAAGTCCAGTGGAAACTGAATCCATCCACCAGATAATTTATCTACCCATCTTGCTGGAAAAATTGGAAGAAAGCTTGTTTAAGATAGATCGTAATCATTACTTTTCTCTGAATTGGTTTTTTACACCAATACTATAAAGCAAGTTTAACTTTTTTTGCCATTTCTCTTGATAGTGGACTGTGCTTGGGGTCAAAATACTGGTGTAACGTGCTCTTCCATCTGTGTCTGAGCCTGTTTGCTGGCCTGAAACACTCTGTTAGGCAGTTATTTCCCCCACAAGGGGATCTGTGTTGGTGCCTTTCGTTTCCCCCAAGATGTGGGTACTGTTGGTTTCAAACTGTCCCACATACCTCTGGAGAGACAGCATTTTCTGTTGCCTTTACAGAATGCTTCACCAAATGGTGGGCGACGTTTTGGCTCTCCTCTCAACCACATCTCATACGCAGGAATTTATTTGCCTCTCAGAAAACTTTGTATTCCCATTTAATTGCTGTTCTGGTTTCCTCCATACCTCGCTTTCTCTTTCTAAAGGGATGATGTATGGCCTTTGTCTAGCAAACTAGATTTGGACTTAACAGCATTGTCTCTCCGGATGTCTGTGGCTTGTGTTAAGGTTAAATGTCTTTCTGCAGCTTACACCTCACAGAATGATTCTATATTTCATGTTAGAACCTTGTTTTTATTCAGGATTCCCGTGGTCTCCCCAGATTCACATTTGTGCTCCGTAGGCTTGGTCAGCAGCATATTTTCTAGTTCACAAGATTATTAGGCAGGATCTGCTGTCTCTCTGTGAAGGGCTTAATTCAGTGGAGCCCTGAGGTCTGAGTTGTAATGAAAAGATTATTGATACGCATTCACTGACCCCAGCCTGCAACTAATTTTGGAGAAGCCAGTTGTCTCCATTTTACCCTCTCTTTCCATGCCATGTCATGGTGGTTACTTCCGAAGTAACACTATTCCATCGCCCATTAAGGCATTGTGTGTGTGTGTTGAGAGAGTGAGTTTTCTGTCTGCACAACATACGTTCAAGTCAAAGAGTCTGGCTGTTAAAAAAGAGCAATGTTTCTATTCTTCAGGCTAATTTCACCATGTGTTCAAAGGGAACAGGCCATTCGTTGTGGCCAGTTATTTGAAAGATGCTGAAATCTCCCTCAGCAAAAAAAGAAACCCCAAAACAGTTTGATCTGTTTCTAGACTGAACATTAAGTCTCATAGGACTAAAAATTAATCTTTTTATATTTGCTGCTTATTTCAGCAGCTGCTTTTTGAAGAGCTTTCTTGGAGTGGTTTCAAACTGTCCCCACATGGGAATCTTGGACAGGGAACTGAAGCCCACTGCTCATTATTCCCTCCCCTTTGCTGAGGGTCCCCTTTTCTGCTGGGTGGATGAATGCATCACCCAGAGACTCACATGCACCTTCCTGAAGAGTCAGGACAATTTCACTTTTCCATCACCTTGCACCTTCCCTTCCAACTGCCCGTCAGCTTCACGAGGCAGGACATAAGCCTTATGATATCTCTGATAGATGGACCAGGCAACACTGCTCAGCTGGGAACTATTTTCCTCTTATCCTTTTTTCTCTTCTTTTGTTTTCCACCATACACTTTGGCTTGGTTCAAAAGCATTACTGATATAGAAAAACAAAAACAAAAACCAAGAGAAAGATTTATTTTCTGCCTGGATCCCCAGTTTCTTTCTGTCCCCAAAGCACAGAGCTGGCTGAACCAAAGGCAGGAGTTATTGTTTGGATAAAGTGATTTGACAAGGGAATGGTGCTGAGCAGGACTGCACCTAGCAAAGAGAGCTGAGCATCCCTCAGTGTTCCCAATGCGGTGAAATCCCTTTGGAATGATGGGACAGGGCAGATAGCTCCATTCCCCAAAAGGAATGGAGCAATAAACAGAGCCCTAATTGACTCAGCCAGGTGAATTGAGTTAAACACACACTGTATGTCTTGGCTGGGAGGGAAGAGGACACTGCATGCCAGAACAGCCTCCTGGTATGTGAAAGGTTTGAGCATACAGAAAAGGAAGGAACTGTATGGGGATGGAGGGCAACTAGGTGCCGTGAGATGGCATCAGCTAGGTACTAGATCAATAGAAAGGGGGAAAAAAACTGGATTAAGAGACAGAACAGGGAGATTTGAACAGATTTTCAACATACTTGTAGGAAACCCCAGGTAATGCTTGGGAGGGATGATCTATATAACATTGCAGGTATTTTGGTTTGGTGATGCTGCTCTTGTCAAAAGACCTCTTTCCTGTGCTACAGAAATAAGAAACTTGATATAAAAGCTGACATTTCTAGCTTGGAGAGATGTGTGAGTAGCTGGGGCCAGCATTAGCAGAAGCACCAAACTCTTCCTGACCACTCTTTACATTCTGAATGTGAAGTCTGTGGTCTCTGTACCATTCATCAGCTGGAAGGCAAACAGGTTCAGTGCCTCCAGATCTAACGCTCAGAGTGAAAACCTGCTCCAACATTTTGGTAAAGCCTCTTCAGCACAGAAAGAGGTGTGTAAGATCCTTCAATATCAGCAGCAAAATCCATGGTTGCACTGTGGTTAGGGGCTCCTGTTGGTGTTGGAATGGGTATCTGAAGTCTTTGGTGTAAGCTGGTGATTAGAGGCTAGTGAATAAAAGAGGGAGGGTTCCTTCTCTCCTGGCAGACTCTCTGCTTACCTGCACAAGGAATACGCACTTTAAGGAGTCACAAAGAGTTGGAGCAGCTGGAAACAGTAAAATACAAATCTCTTCCTTCTCCCTTGGAAATGAGACAGATCTGCTGAGGAGGAAGAGGGTGTTTTGTGTAAAATATATATATATATATAATAACCTGGAGTTCTGGAGGAAAAAATAATTGCTAAAAGATTGCTAGATTTCAGATCTTACAGATTATTTATGGCAAGTAGCAATGTTTTCTTGGACCACTGGTGGGAGGACTCTCCCCTTCCCAGCCAGTAAGCAGAAAGGCCCTGGCCCTCTACCACGCCATTTGCCCTTTTGTCTCCTAGATCACCTTGAAGAGAGGAACAAGTCAAGATTCCACCTTCCTAGCAAAACTAAACCGTGCATGTCTTGAATTTATGAGACAGGAAATCTATTTGGGAAGAAAGCTAGATCTGAAACAGCCTCATTTAAGTAAATCTAAGCACAGTGTTTACACAATGTCTGGAATTAATGCAGAGAAAACTTTCAGGTGCCAACTTTGGAAAGAGAAAGTGGGGAGCAAAAAGAGGCCAAAACTGAGCCTGTCATGAAGCTAGAAGCTCTTCCTCCTCATTGGATAGGAGGTTGTTTTTTTCCACTGTCAAGAACCAACAGTATGTAATACATTGTAAAGCAAAGACTAGATAGGAAGTGATTGCCCTCTTACCACCTTTGTGTCCATGGGGTGATGATGTGAGGGTGGTTGGTGTTACCAGCTGTGTGTGCTTATAGCATGGATGGCTTCAGCAAAAGTCATGATGTTCTGCAGAACATTAAAAGGAGGTATCTTAGGCGAGAGGTAATGGCAGCCTTTGTATCCTACATGTGGTGTATATTCACATGAAGGGATGTTAATACAAGCCAAGGCTATGCTTGTATTAACTATGCACAGTATCACAGTGATACCAACCAGAAATGTGATCACACTCCTTGTCATTAGTGTGACTCGAAATGCAGTTATTGCAGATTGGTTATATATTGGTTATATACCAGCTTCAGGATGTCTCTTCTAGTCCTGCCCAGTGCCTCATTAAGTGAATTTTCACACCACATTTCCAGGGCAATTTTAGGTAGCAGAGTATTAACAGATATCAGACTTGGACAGTAACTAGTGAAGCCAGTGAAGAGCATGAGGCTTATGTGTTTGTGCCTATGGCTTCTGTACTGAAACATGATCTCACAGGCACAAGAGAAGTTTCAGCCTACTCACAAGACAAGTAAAAAGGCTGTACAAGCGAATGCATGTGCACTGTTCATACTCTCCAGCAAAGCAATGGGCCATCCCCTAGATGAAGCAAGTAGCTGCTGTCCACCAGCTGAGCTTTACTTCTCCTTTTCTGTCTCTCATCAGCTGCAGAGGACAAGCGTGCTTGTTTAGCACTCATGTCAGGAAAATGTTGTCATTGAAGAGCCTGTTCTCAGCTTCCTTGGGACATGGCCACCTTCACACGTGACACACTGGGAGGTTCTGTTGTCCTGGGTGCTTTCTTTTGTGTTTTGGTCGTTTTATTCCATGTGCCTAAAAGAGAATTGCTCAAGGCTAATGGCAGGTCCACAAAGCACCTGCAGGTTGTTACTTACTTCCTCTGGGTTATAATGGTTTACACACCTCTTGCTTCCCATAAGTAAATAAATAAAAGTGTCTGGGTGACAGTCACTTCCACAGATGACATCTCTAGGAGGAAAGAGATTTCCAAGTTCCTTTTTTACTTTGTGGATTACATTCGTCCTTGCATGAGGAGGGTTATAATCATCCTCTCTTCTCTAAAAGTTAGACATCAAGTTGGAATGGTGCTCCAGGCTCTGCTACCTGAAATGACTGAGCCACTCTATGAAGGTTCTCAGCCAAGACATCTGTTTCTTCTGGACTAGTGAGGGTTTTGAGTAGGAGCTTCAGTGAGCCTCAAAGGCTCATTGTTCCCTTGAATCTAGATGCTCGAAGTGCTGTTTAATGCGGCTCTTGTTCCATATTGAGCAGACAGAGCTGTGGCAGTTCTACCTTAGTGCTGATGCTGTACCTTGCAAGAGAGAGTCCAGCTGTTGTCTCACCACAGCGGACATGTCTGCCCTTTCAGGGTCAGGAAAATTGCCAGTGTGTGTTGCAAGTGACAGCCAGCTCTGTTTTTTCTGTGAGAGCTGGTTGTTTTTGGGTGGCCGATGGCATGGGGCTTATGCCATTCTGGAGCAGAAGGCCCAGATGTTCAGCTTCCTTCTGATGGGAGAAATGCTGCTGAAATTAATGGTGATGTAGTGTAAAACCAGTATGAATTAGGGGAGAATGAGAGCCGTTCTGTGGTAGTTACCAGAAGAGAGAGAAATGCTTACAAAGCTTTGTGTGTTCAGCTGAACGTTAGTTCCAGGCTGTATGCCTGAGCCTGGGTAGATAACTAGATCTAGCATTCAACTGTCCAGGTTTTACTAAGATTTCCTTTGGATCTTACTTGCTGAAGGCTTGTCTGCACATCCTTGGGTATTTTGCCTCTTCCTGTAGTATAAGTGCAATGCAATTAAATAAACAGCCAAATTATAACAGGCTGGAGATCTTACAGAAGGAGAAGCCGGTAACGACACTGAGAAAGAATAACACAGAACCCAAATCTGTTTTCTGCCTTGTGCACGAAGCACACCTCTCTGCTGTCGGTTTGTCATCCCCTGTAGCAATCCAAGCAGCCAGTGCTGCAGAACTGTTGGCATGAAGGATTCCATCCCTTGATGACACAATATCAGAGCAGTTCTGCCACGTGGCTTTCTGATTGGGGGGGAAAAAAGAGGTTATTGTTCCAGGGATAGTTTCAGAAACAGAGCAGGCAGGAGCAGCATCCAGGCTGCTCTGTGCATAAAGACCTTACTCTCAGAATGGTTTGGAAGCCAGACAAAACGGAATATTTCTCCTATTTTCTTTACAGCTGAAAAAACATGAAAAATCACAGGAGTGCATTTATTACCATATTTCGGTTCCAAAGTTTGCCTTCTTTTAAAAAAAGAAGAAATAAAACGTGTTTTGCCCACCCCACTCACTTCCCTCCCCCCCCCTCCCCCCAAGCCCCCCTTCCTTTCCTCCCTTTTCCTGGACCAGGCTGAGGTATTTAACAGAAAAGCTCTCAGTGCTGCACAGAGGCTGGGAACATGCAGAAGGGACAATAAGGTGTTTGTTCAGGGAGATCATGGAGCAACGGTCTGTAGTTTAACGTGGGAGAGGAGAAACCACTCTTGGTCAGACATTGGGCACGCTGTCCCAATAGAGCTGAGAGCCCTCCTGGTGCCTCCTCAAACCTCACCATCCCCACAGCTGCTGCCTGAAAATAAGATGCTAGATGGAGGTGTCCTAGGGAAACTGCTATTCCGTAATGGGGAACAAACAGGGGATGGAAAACCAGTTGAGAAGAGAGAGCACAAAGCTAAATAAGAAGTGCTGGTTTTGAGTCTTGTTCAGGAGCTTCTTTCTATCCATGGTTTAGAAGGAAATGTTGTCTTTGGAAACACCGTTATGCCCAGGCATATCTTCTACTTAATAAGTGGCATTTTATTAGCTGCCAGAAACAATACGTAAGTGTATTAAAGGTCTTCCAAATCTGAGAAACAAGGAAGCTTGAAGTGATCCTTCAAAATAAATAAATAAATAAAAGGACAACAGCAGGATTAAGGGTGATGAAAATAAATTTAATTGCAACAAGAGTGATTAACATGGTATGGAGCAAGCAAAGGCCACAGGAGAAACTGCAGATGGGGCTCAATTAAAATAAACTAGAAGAGAAAATGCTTTCCAGCAAGCAAACAAGTTAGACTGCTGCAAATGGGCCATCTGGCTATTTTCCACTGTACAGTCTTACTGTGTAGGCACTTTGTTGGACTTTGACTGCCGTGACTTCTCTTTTTCTTGCTCTCTCCAGATCCTTCATTGCTTTGAAAAGCTGGGGACAGGGTTGGAAGAGTGAGGGATTAAACCTGTCTGCACATATGTACACACTTTGCTCCACACACACTTAGATACTCAAATAAACATATTTATATGCAGCCAATTTAGGATAGTCCGCACACAACCTGATACAGAAGCACAGCTTTAAGACGTAAAATAAAGTGGCAATAAACTTCAGTAAAAGAGATAGTTGTTCTCTGGGGCAGAGACATAGAGAACCTCCCAGCATTTCCCGACTCTGTCATTTTTGGAAAGGCAAGAGCTTTTCCCAAGTTCTTACTGGCCTGGGCTGAGCTGGTCACTGGTTAGGGAAGGCAGGATAACTGGGATTTTTGTGGCAGCTTGGTTGGATTCTTGCTCTGCTGCTTGGTGCCCTGTGCTGGGATGGTCTTCCTGCTGCAAAGGGATACCTGTGATGTTGTACCACTTGTCCCACCTCTTCCTCTTCTCCTGCCACAAAAGCTGCTTGCTCTAGCTGTTCCCACAGCAAAAGCAAAAAGAGCTTTGCAATAAAATCATTTGTAGGACTAGAAGGTGCTCTGTAGCATGGACCTTGTAGAAGGCATAGCGTGATCATAGTTCCTTGTGTGTCAGGCTGTGAGCAGCAAAAACGACTCTCTCTCAGTCTTAGGGCAGTCCTGTCTCAGTGCTCACCTTAGGGAGAGCTCCTCCAAAGTGTCTGCAGGACTTTTCTTCCAAGTGATGTTTTCTACTAGAAGATAAGGAACTTGCAGCTGAGTTGTCAGCAATTACCTGGTAGCTTCTAAGGGCTCAGCAGCACACCTTTCTCTAGTATCTTTGTTCAAGCAGATAAATAATTATTACCAGAAATCTGTGTTATTCCTGACACACGTGGGAGAGGCGCTGACTGTATCCCTAACGTGTTGCTCAGATCCACTTCTCTCCTTATCCCTTCAGCCACAGCTGGGGCCATCAGGAAGATCCTGATCAGGATCAGATAGGCAGTGGAGGTCAGTCATCAGCTCTAAGGCATATGTTGCATGGTCTGCTTTAGATGTTGAGGAGAGTGACCCAGTTCCCTGAGTTGTGCAGGCTGCATCTCCATCATCTGCACTATTGGTGTTGTCTCAGCAGATTTTTGTCTTTATTTATTTACGAATCCAGAACTGCTCCTTGAAGCAGCACTTTGCTCATTATCGTGCACTTGGCCATCTCACTGGAGACATGCAAGTGTTACAGCATGGAACCTCTGCCATACAGATGGGACAAGAATCAGAGGCACTCCCAACGCTGCAAATCCCAACCAGTGCTGTGTGCAGGCTCAGAGCCAGATCTCTCTGGCATGCTTGTAGGGAATGCAAAATGGAGATCAGCATTGGAAACAGCACCCTGAGGATTAGGCTGGGTTTCTTACTGGCAGGGAGTCAATGCATTGGAAGAATACACTCAAAATATTATCATGATTTGTTTAACCACTGCTCACAAGGAAAAGCTTTGCCTCTGGGCTTCTATGGGATAAGGGGAGGTTGGATTTTTTCCCTGCAGCTAAGCCAAACTGTGAAGATACTGTTTGTCTCAGCTGTTAACCTAGGAGCCTATTTTTCCATGTGAAAGATCAGCATAGGGTTTGAGTGAGACCGGGAGTGCATGGGCTCGTCCCAAAACTTTAAAGGTATGCAAAAATGCTGAAGCTGTTCAAGCTCTTTGCAATGCCTCATGTGTTAGCTGTGACTCATCTGTAACCTGGAGATGTTCTCTAAAATACAGATTAAGCCCTTATCCATCTCCTCCACTGGCAGCTTACCCCTAAATCTCTTTCTCCGTTCTGATACCTCTCCTGGGCAGACCTCAGGGATGGCTGGCTTAGGTTGAACAGGGAAAGCAGTTAACTTTACACTATGAGTTTGCCTTCGATTCTATAAGGCTGTTAAAAAATTTGCATGATATTCATGGTTCTTTGTACTGCCTAGAGCCAGGCAAGATGAATAATACAAGAGCAGGGATTGGAACACTGATATATTTGTATTCATGAATTTTAATGTCAGGAGGAATCATTCTGGCCTGATCTCCTGTGCATCTAGACCCTTCAAACTTCACCCAGCTATCTCTGTATCAAATGCAGTAACTTACTTTGCCTAAGCCACATCTTGCAAAGAGGTTCTCCAAGTATGGATTTGAAGCTACCAAGGGATAGAAACTCCATTGCTTCCCTCGGCACAAGTTCCAGTGATCCATCGCCCCGTGTTTGAAATGTGGGTTTTGTTTCCCATTTGAATTTGGTTGGCATATGGTGCCCAACTATTAGTTCTTTTTATGCCATTCTGTTAGATTAAAGACACCTTGCTGGGGTTGATGCTTGGACTATATGATCGTAGTGGTCTTTTCCAACTTCATGATTTTATGATTATCAATATTATGCATCCTCATAGCACAGAACCCTGTAAAAGTCAAACCTTATCAGAATCTAATTACATTAGGTTACAACCATGCAGGCAGATTTATCAGACAAATTTAGGATTATACCAACCAACGATACAAAGTATGGAAGCACCTCTTTCCCCTGCAAGCGCCTCAGCTAAAATACGTATGATAGTTATTCTTCAGTGCTCAGTGAATTGAAGGCAGTATCAGACTTTCCATTATTTTGCCTGCAACTGATGTCAGTCAAACCAGGAGGCTCTTCTTTGCGTGTCATTGCTGACTGTTGGCACGGTGCTCCAGTGTTTAGGACCTGCCCCAGTGCTCCAGCACAGATTAAAAACAAACATCAGCGGGCCAGCAATCTTTGCAGCCAGCTCTTTAAGGACTCCTGAGTACGGCTGATTTCACTCTGTTTATCCATAGCAGATGGTGTTTCCAATTCTTGCTTCTGAGGAGCAGAAGGCACTTCTCTGTCCCTAGACCATCCCATACTCTGTCTCTGTTATTGTCCAGCTTCTGGGTGCCAAACCCCTTGGCCTCTTCTGCATCACTGCAGCATGACAACTGTCTTTGTTTCCCCCTACTGATGGCCAGTACCATGGCTGTGGTTTGTTCTGTTCCTAATAAGTTGATTATACATGTATAAATCATTCCTAACTAAAAGGACACACAAACACACGCACACAACTCTGCAGTCTGTCCTTGAGGTTGGCCTACAAGTGCTTCTCTGCCAATGTGGTCCAGCCCCATTCTGTCCTGTTTTCCTCTGGTATAGCTGTTTCTATTAACTAAAGGCTCCACAGAGATGACATTTTGTGATGTATCACGTTGAAATGAATGAGTGCACTGAGGTCAATTTTTCAGCATCAAAAGGCTAATGCTGGACTGTTCAGGAAGAGGTTTATTTTTGGCCACAAATTATGCCAGTGATGTTATTTAGAGGCCCTTTCTGCTAGACTGATAGGTTATATACTCAGGATGTTCCCTGCCAGCTGGGATCTTTCTGGATCACAGAAGAGAAATGGCCAATATTTGGACAGGTGACCTCAAAGGAAACTCCGGTGATTCAGCAGGTGTGGTCCATCCTCCTGAGTCACTGTCAAAATGTGGTGCCCAACAATGTCATGTTGCCAGAGGACACGGTTTTTACTGGAAATATTAATACCAACTTGAGCACTTGCAGCTATTTTATATTTAATGATACGGTACAGAAGAACTATTATGAATGATAATCCGTTTAGGATTAATTTAGTTGGTCTAGCCTATATTGCTTCTGTCATTCAGTGTCAGTAGGATGCTCTTTTCGTTTCATAAGTTTTCTAAAGTATCAGGCTGCTCTGATTAGCCGATAGATCCTGACAAGTTCTTTTTTGTATCGGGTTACAATGCCTAGAATTTCATCCTATGGATTCCCCATATCAATTCAGGATCCATTTGCATTTAAGACTGTGTATGCTGTCACTGCAATGAGTGGAACTAAAGCATTGTAACCTTTGGTTTTTCCACTGTATGGGGATAGTTTTCCCTTTAAGGAGTACAAAATGCATCCAAACAACTGGCCCCAGAGCCATGTTGGCTTGAATGGAAGATGTTGGTCAGGGGCAGCTCCTGCTGTGATCTGGTGCTGAAAGCATTGCTCTGCCCCACTGCATCACCCACAGCTCCTCTCTACACAAACATACAGCTGTTATAAATCCTTTTTCTCTGTGTTGTTCCTGGCAGGTAAACTATGACCACTCTACTACTAGTGTTTGTGTGTTTGCAAGCCATCACCACAGCTGCCTTCACAGAGCTCTCAGGTACGTGCTGCAGGGTGCAAGGAGTCGGCACTGGGCAAGGTACTGCACACTGGTGCCATCACCAAATGGGGACATCTCTAGGTGTGGCAAAGACTTGCTCTGTGTGTGGATTGGGCCCTTCTTTGGATGAGTGTGATGCCACCTTCTGTCATTGTTACTGTGCTTGAAAGGATGGGGAAACAGTTCAGTCAAACATGGGTTTATGGGAAGTCAAGGGAGTTTCAACATTCCCCCTCTCTTCTGCCCTATCGGTTGTGATCTCATGTTATGGGCTGCAGCCACACTGAGGTAGGCCCCTTCACTCCATGCATCCCCACATTTGGTGCTGCTCCCAACTCCCAAGAGCAACCATGGAGCAAGGGTAACTGTTGTAACCTCCATTTCTGCAAGGCTTTTTCAACAGCCTAGACAAAAAGAGTACACTTGAATATGTGCATGTAGGAGGTTTTCAAAGCGGACAGAGGCTCTGTAGCATATGGAAACACTGGATATTTAGGATGAAGTGCATTACTGATGTAACCCTTGCTTTGTTTGGGAACTGGCAGACAGTAGTGATGGCCTGGAAGTGAAGATACCTGAGCAGTCTCCCCTGCGTGTTGTCCTGGGAAGCTCCCTGAACATCCCCTGCTATTTCAACATCCCAGAGGAAGAGGACACCAGTGCTCTGCTAACCCCACGGATCAAATGGAGCAAGCTTTCCAATGGAACAGAGATTGTCTTACTAGTGGCCACCGGTGGGAAGATCCGGCTCAATGCAGAGTACAGAGAGGTGATCTCCTTGCCCAATTACCCTGCCATCCCCACCGATGCCACCTTGGAAATCAAGGCGCTGAGATCCAACCACACTGGGATTTATCGCTGTGAAGTGATGTATGGGATTGAGGACAGACAAGACACAATAGAAGTCCTGGTGAAAGGTGAGACCCTGCCTTTACTGCTTCCTCCCAGAATCTGGCCTGGGCAGAAAGGAGAGAAGGTGTTGCTCTCTTGATAAGCACCAGCCATTCTGGTTAGGTCACACAGGGCTATGTGCAGGTGAGCACAAGCCTCGGGCCAAGCATTAATTCCAGCAGAGTAAACAGAACAGTAGAATGACTCATGGCAGAATATGATGCTAATAAACGGACTCTTCTGACAGAAGGTGAGTTACAGAGATGGCAAGATGATGTCTTGGCAGGAGGTGGAGCTGGATATGCTGCGCCATTGCTCAGAGGAGTGAATCAGAAGCGGGGCTAGTGCAAAGCCTTTTAATTCTTCCAAATATTCCAGGAGAAGGGATGCCCTCAGCTGGAGAATTGGTCTGCTCTGGAATTCTTTTTCCCCAAAGCTCATTTTATTAATAAGTGGATAAAATAAGTAATTTTATCCCCTTTCTTTGAATCCCTAACTCAAGTGGAGGGAAAGGGGCTGGTTGCTCTCCATCAGACACGTCCATGATGGCCATTGTGTTTTTCCAGGCGTCGTGTTCCACTACAGAGCAATCTCCACAAGGTACACCTTGAACTTTGAGAAGGCAAAGCAGGCCTGTATCCAGAACAGTGCTGTCATTGCCACCCCTGAGCAGCTGCAGGCTGCCTATGAGGATGGGTACGAGCAGTGTGACGCCGGCTGGCTGGCTGACCAGACTGTCAGGTAAGGGGAGATTAAATCCACTTTAGAGAAGGGCTATTGTAACAAAGCCACCGATGCAGGACGGTTGAGAAACAGTTGGGAAATGCTAAGAAAATCCACAAGTGTGGCTCAACCGTGCTGAGCCCTGTGTCCCCCATTAGTGGGCACCTTGGCCTCTGATGTCTTTGCCTGAGTCTCAGGACTGTCACAGGGAAAGCAGGATGCTAGCTCCTCCAGCCCTGTGCTGCTGCCCCATCCTGCTTCTTGTCCCCCAGGTACCCCATCCATCTGCCCCGGGAACGCTGCTACGGTGACAAGGATGAGTTTCCAGGAGTGAGAACCTACGGTGTCCGTGAGACAGATGAAACCTATGATGTTTACTGCTATGCAGAGCAAATGCAAGGTGACTGGGGGGTTCTCACTACATGCAGAAGCAGCCAAAGCTCTGACTGTGCCTAGTCCAGATAACAGGGCACAAATAACCTGGAAGCTAACAATTTAAAGGTGGAAATCACATCCCCCAGCAAGGCCAAATGTTCTCTACAGTCTTTCTGTATGACCTTGGACAATTTTAGCGTTAAATGACTAAAACAGCATAGAGGATGCAGACGGTCTAGCCTCCAACAGAGCCCTGTCGTCTCTCATGGCACATCCATTCCAGGATGTGATTTCCAGAAGTGCCCACATCAGGGATCCGTTGAATTATTCAGCAGATCAGAACCGAAACTGACCTTTATCTTCCACTTGCCCTTTGACTCCAGATAGTTAAGTATGTCTTCCTCCAACTAATTCACTCCCTCAGACCCTCTTTATTCTGGTCTTTAGAGATAGTCACCAACATGAGGCTGCAGTTCAGCTGTAGGACACAGGACTTTTCATTTTATCCAGACTCAGGAGTGGGAAGAAGATAGAATGGGAACTGGGATTAAACTCAACCGCTAACCTCTGTGCTAATGGAACGTGTGATTGCAGGCAAAGTCTTCTACGCCACCTCCCCCGAGAAGTTCACCTTCCAGGAAGCTTTTGACAAGTGCCACAGCTTGGGAGCCCGCCTGGCCACCACGGGCGAGCTGTACTTGGCCTGGAAGGATGGCATGGACATGTGCAGTGCGGGCTGGCTGGCTGACCGCAGCGTTCGCTACCCCATTTCCAGAGCACGGCCCAATTGCGGAGGGAACCTGGTGGGCGTGAGGACCGTTTACCTGAACCCTATCAACCAGACGGGGTACCCTCACCCCAGCTCCCGCTATGATGCCATCTGCTACAGTGGTGAGTGCTCTGAGTGATGTCTCTTCACCCACGTAAGCAAGGAGGAGTTCCTTGTTTGCAGCTAACTTCACCTGCAAATATCCCCGGTGCATTTTCATCACGGTGTTCACCCATGTTTTTCTGCTGTTTTTAATCGGGACAAGGTGGGACCACTCCGATTTCTCTTTCCAAACCATTCACTAATGCAGCTTAGGAGCACAGGTTAATTTAATTATAGTAATTCACGCCATGGGGGAGGAAATATCCCACTGCTGGTCATTTTTCATCTCAGGCACTCCCAGGTAGTGGTTCAGTGTTTCTGGTCACTGCAGAGAAGCACAGAAGGCAGAGCAGTAAAAAAAACAGATCACAGCTCACTGTTTCACTGCCCTCATTAGCCAGTGCCTCCAAACACTTGCACTGCTACTTTCTCTGTCATGGTTTTGTGCTGTCAATATTCTACATCATGACATCATGTATGATACTTACCTTTATGACAGACTCTCTCTGAACTAAGGCAGAGGAGCGTCTTTCTCCTTTGACTTTTGTTTATTTCCTTATTTATTTTTGCAAAGGTACCCGATCTTAGCCTCTCATTCATATATTCACATTCAGGTAGGAAATAGAGTCCCAGAAGCGTATGGACACCTGTTCAGGTAGCAGTTCAGGAGATGTGGAACAGACCCCAGGTGCTCCATGTAGAGGTCTTTGAGTGCTGGAGATAGAAGCAAAGGAAAAAGAGAACAGACCTGACCCTGTGTAGCATCCTCGGGCACAATCGTGCCTGGCAAGTGGAGAGCGTCCCTGCTACGCCCTCTTTCACTCTTCTCCCTGCAGCAAGGAGAGCACAAAGCACAGCTGGACAGAATCAGCTTAGGGCAGCCAGAGGGGACAGCATTCACGTGGGAGTCCATCTTTACAAAAATAATATGTTCTGAAAACCCTTTCATTCAAACCAATTGTACGCAGATATATGTGTGATCTGCGCATCAGGAGGCCCATGTATCTGTCCCTGTAAAACCTCTCAGGCTTCTCGGTATCCATCTATGTGACCTGTGTTCCAGCAACACAGCCTTCTGGTTATCTAAGGGCATTCATTCAAAATTGCTGAGTACAGCCAGTCCTTGCTTGAGCGTCTCTGGCTAATTTATTGAATCCTTTAAGATCTGAGAGGCACCGGCTTAAATGAAATAGCAGGAAAATGGAATTGGAACTAAATAGAGTGGGGACAGCAGTATTATGGGCAAAGGCTGATGGCATCTTGTTAGCTCTCCCTCCCCAGCTGAGACCTGCCTCGCTGCATTGCCATCCCTCCCTGACCTGCTCTGTTCAGTGCTACTCTTTAAGTCCCCATCTGCAGGCTGACCTGCTCAGTGGGATGTCAACAAGCATATTGTCCTAAGGGACATGACTCATGCAGAAAACTGATTGGGGAGGGGGAAGGTGGGAGCAAAGCACTTATTTAAGTTTGCTACATTGAGTGGCCTCGACTGTCTCCGTGACGGAGGTAGCAGGCTTTTATGTGATGAGTTCCTAGGTCCCTAGCTGAGCAAGAGCAGGAAGGTAGTGATGCTGGTGTGACTTCATGCAGTTAGTTAATATAAGGATCCCCGAGCCTTCCTCGGGCTCAGAGTTGCTGTAGATGTTTTCCTTGCTCCCATGCCACCTTGAGTTCTTTGCGGCAGGCACTAGAGGTCAGTGCAGACTCGGATTTGGGCAGGGTGCTGCCGGGAACGAGAGCTGGGAGAACGGGGCAAGCTGTTTGCTTTTCCAGCTGTGGAGCCTGGGGTGAGTCATTGCCTCCAACTCATGGATATCCAAGACCAGGTTGGATGGGGCTTCGGCAGCTTCATCTAGTGGAAGATGCCCACGGCAGAGGGTCAGAACTAGATGGTATTTTAAGGTCCCTTCCAACCCAAACCATGCTGTAATTCTGTGATTCCATGCCCTGCTGCCATTGAAGCCAGCAAATACTCATCTTCCCCTCCATGACAGCACCAGCACTGTACACCTTGCTGGACTGACCGTGTCCTGCAATCCTTGCTTTGTCTCCTAATATAGGTGATGACTTCGAGGCTCTGGTGCCAGGACAGTTCACCGATGAGGTTGGGACTGAGCTGGGCAGTGCTTTCACCATACAGACCGTCACACAGACTGAGGTAGAGCTGCCCCTGCCACGCAATGCTACGGAGGAGGAGGCCCGTGGCAGCATCGCTACCCTGGAGCCCATGGAGATCACAGCCACCGCCACTGAGCTGTATGAGGCCTTCACTGTCCTGCCCGACTTCTCTGCCCCCAGTGTCACAGTAGAGACAGCTTCCCCAGGGGAAGAGAACGTGACCAGAGAGGAGGTCACAGGGGTATGGTCTGTGCCTGAAGAGGTCACTACATCAGACTTGGGCACTGCTTTCACCACCGGAATGGCAGAGGTGAGCTCGGTAGAAGAAGCCATAGGAATGACTGCCACACCAGGACCGGAGTCTGCCTCGCCATTCACTGTAGAAGATCATCTCGTGCAAGTGACAGCAGCCCCTGATGTTGCCCTCCTCCCCAGGCAGCCCATTTCCCCCACTGGTAAGTCACCAGCATTCCAAGAAGACTGAAGATCATCTGAAAATAGTCTGGTCTTCAATTGGTACAAAGGACATCCAGATCTCTAGAGGTGTAAAGGCCCGTTTGGGTGGTTGGAGTTCCAGTCTGAATGCTTCCACTGTGGGTGGGATGGAAGGGCTTTGGAGGGGGACTGTGGGCTTCCATCATAAGCAGGATGGGGATCAAATATCTGATGGCTGCAGTGGTGGTAATTTGCATTCCCTTGTGCGAGGGGAAAGTCAGGAGAACTAGATCCCACAGGAAGGCTATAGAGATGCCCAGAACATCACCCTATAATGCAGCAGAACTCAATGAATGAGGGATCTCCATCCAAGTGAGTTTGCAGAAGTGATCCTTGCATTGCTGTCAGGAAGATCTTGTCTGGTGACACATCGCAGTTTGGGGGTTCTTAATGCCCTGTTTCACCATGGTTCCTCTTCCTTCAGGCGTGGTGTTTCACTACCGTGCTGCCACCAGCAGATATGCCCTCTCCTTCGTCCAAGCCCAGCAGGCCTGCCTGGAGAACAACGCTGTTATTGCCACTCCTGAGCAGCTCCAGGCTGCCTACGAGGCTGGCTTTGATCAATGTGATGCCGGCTGGCTGCGGGACCAGACAGTCAGGTAAGGCCATATCGGTGAAGGGAATACATCTTTATGAAATGACTATTCAGCCATGTCCCATCCTTGGAGACATCTAAGATCAGGGTGGATGGGGCTCTGAGCACCTGATCAGCTGTTGGTGTGCCTGTTCAGCGCAGGGGAGTTGGACTAAATGACCTCTAAGGGTCCCTTACAGCTCAAACCATTCTTTGAACTTGAGGCTTCCCTCTGGTCTGCATTGCTGCTCTATTTATCTACAGCTAAAGCTGTCCCAACCTGAAGTTGTCTCCTCATATAGTGGCCAGTAGGCCTGTTTTTCTCAATCTCTTCCATTTCTTTCCTCAACTGTGTGACTAGTGATGAATTTCACAGTGAGCTGACGTATAAAAAAATGGAGGAAAGTTTGTATTCGCTGCCCCAATGCAGCATGGCTCACCTCCTCTCTTCTTTTGCCAGGTATCCCATTGTGAATCCCCGCAGCAACTGTGTAGGAGACAAAGAGAGCTCCCCGGGTGTGCGGTCATATGGCATGCGCCCGGCCTCAGAGACCTACGATGTGTACTGTTACATCGACAGGCTAAAGGGTACTTTCTCCCCATTCCTCCATGTGGGCGGTCACGCTGCAGGTTGGCGATGGCGCTGAGATTCAGACTCACGTTTGTCTTGTCTTTTGGCCCACAGGTGAAGTGTTTTTTGCGACCCAGCCAGAGCAGTTCACCTTCCAAGAAGCCCAGCTGTACTGTGCAAGCCAAAATGCCACGCTGGCCTCTGCTGGGCAGCTCCACGCTGCCTGGAAGCAGGGTCTGGATAGGTGCTACCCTGGATGGCTGGCTGATGGCAGTCTGCGGTACCCCATCGTGAGCCCTCGGCCTGCCTGTGGGGGGGATGCACCTGGTGTGAGGACCATCTACCAGCACTACAACCAGACAGGCTTTCCTGACCCTCTGTCACGGCATCACGCTTTCTGCTTCAGAGGTACTGTCCCATTCCTCCTAGGTCCGTCCTCCTTGGGGAACAGGGTTTTGCAATGGGAGCATGGGTGCATCAGGGTCCTACTTAGGGCTAAGTGGGATTCACCAAAGCCTTGCTTCTTCTGGGACCTCTGAGGCACATCCTCATAACTGTGTGTTTGCTTTATTAACTTGATCATAGTACAGCTTGGATTGGAAGGGACCTCAGCAATCGTCCACTTCCAACCACCCTGCCACAGGCCAGGTTGCCTCCCACTAATTCAAGCACTAGATCAGATTGCCTGGGGTCCCATCCAACCTGGCCTTCATAATGTCTCAGAGGGAAAATCTCACCCAGTTCCCTCTGTCTCCTCTTCTCTGCCCAGCTTGTGTCCCAGTATCAGGGGCTCAGCTTGTTTTTTCGCCATGGCTTCTTATTTTAGTATATGGATCACTTATGGAGCTGCTTCATCTGGGACTATGAACTCTTGGACACTCCATCCCATGTCTTTCTATTCCAGCTCTGCCATCCATGGAGGAGGAGGGGGTGACCTCACTCTTTGAAGAAGAGGTGATGGTAACCCAAGTGATCCCTGGAGTGGAGGGAATACCTTCTGGGGAGGAAACAACTGTGGAGACGGAGCTTTCCACTGAGCCTGAGAATCAGACAGCCTGGGGAACAGAGGTCTTCCCAACCGACGTATCACTGCTCTCAGGTGGGTCAGGCACTGTTTCTTGAGTCATTATGGGTACTGTTGTTGAAGCAGAGCACTCCTAAAATAGACTGTGTCCTTGCTGAAGGGAGGGCCTTCCAAATGCAGCTGAGGAGGAGGGTGTGGAATCTGAGAGGGCTCTCTTCATTGCAGTTAGCTTTTCACGTAACAGCTTCAGGTGCATTTCAGAGGAGAGTGCTGGGAAGCATGGAGGCACTTGAGACACACAGTTCTCCTTAGGGACATGTCGTCCTCCACAGGCTACCCTAAAGTGGAGGCAATGGGATGGGAAAGGCACACTGAGTCTCAAAGCAAGTGTGGGACCAAGGAGCTTCAGTTATTCAAACTGAAGGAAGGACTTCTTGCTCTGCTGGTTTTGCATACTGTTGTGGAACAGGCTGTGAACTGATATGCAGTCCCACTCAGAGAACTTTTGTGTTTGTTTTGTGTTTTTCACCCTATTAGCAAATTATCTGTGCACAAAGGTACAACAGGAGGAGCTACACAAGTATATAGAACTTTTCGCTGCGTGACCAGCTATGCTACCAGAATGGCACTGGCCAGCATAGCTGTTGTAGAGCAACATTTACATTGCCTGGGCATCTCACATAGTATGTTGTTGTGTGTCCAGGAGGCAGCCTAGAAACTGACCCCAGGTCATACACGCCCAGGGGATAGAGCCAAGATGTGCTCAGGGCAGCACCAAACTTCTTCTCTTCCATATGCCATGTCCAAGTAAATTGTAGGTTTATTTTGGTTCCTGGGAATTAGTGTCACTGCTGCCATTGTCCTGTGCCAGAAGTTGATAGATTCTGTCTGTTTCCCAGCAATTTGTATGTAACAGTTATTTAAGATATTATCCTCATTAACAAATTTGAGGGCATCAAAGGATTTCTGCCAGAGCCCTTTATCCCAAATATGATGTTATTAGATGACAGTTTGGATGGAGATTAGGAAATCATTAATATTAACTAGCTGCCCTATTTCCCTCTCTTTGTTCCCTCCTTTTGCAGTGAGACCATCTGCTTTTCCTCCAGCTACCATAATACCAGAGGAAACAAGTACCAATGCTTCCATCCCTGAAGTGTCCGGAGAGTTCCCTGAGTCTGGAGAGCACCCAGCCAGTGGTGAACCTTCAGCATCTGGAGCCCCAGACATGAGCAGAGAACCAACTTCTGGAGGTTTTGAACTGAGTGGAGAGCACTCCGGGATTGGAGAAAGTGGATTACCATCTGTAGACCTGCAGAGCAGTGGTTTTGTACCTGGAGAAAGTGGCCTTCCCTCAGGGGATGTGAGTGGGTTGCCTTCTGGCACTGTTGATACCAGTGGCTTAACTTCTGCAGAGGAAGAAGTATCGGTGTCTGTTTCGAGGATACCAGAAGTTGGAGGGATGCCGTCTGGAGCTGAAAGCAGTGGTCTGCATTCTGGATTTAGTGGAGAAATCTCTGGCACTGAGCTCATCAGCGGCCTGCCGTCTGGAGAGGAAAGTGGGCTCACCTCTGGTTTTCCCACCATCTCCCTTGTGGATTCCACTTTGGTGGAAGTTGTAACGGCAGCACCGGGACGGCAAGAGGAGGGAAAAGGATCAATTGGAGTCAGTGGTGAAGGAGAGCTGTCGGGGTTTCCATCTGCAGAGTGGGATGGCAGTGGGGCCAGCGGGCTGCCCTCAGGAACTGAAGCCAGCGGGGAGCAATCTGGAGTGCCTGATCTCAGCGGGGAGCATTCCGGGGTGCCTGAGTTCAGTGGAGAGCCTTCTGGGGTGCCTGAGCTCAGTGGGGAGCATTCCGGGATGCCTGAGCTCAGTGGGGAACATTCTGGTGTGCCTGAGCTTAGTGGAGAGCCTTTTGAGGTGCCTGAGCTCAGCGGGTTTCCCTCAGGACTGGACATCAGTGGGGAACCATCTGGAACACACGGGGTGAGTGTCCTGGTGGATGTGAGTGGCCTTACCTCTGGTGTTGATGGAAGTGGTGAGGTCTCAGGTGTTACCTTTATAAGCACCAGCCTGCAAGAAGTGACAACCCCATCAGCTGCAGAAGCAGAAGCAAAAGAAATTGTGGAGTTCAGCGGACTGCCTTCAGGAGAGACATCAGGCATGGTGTCTGGGAGCTTAGAGGTCAGCGGTCAGCCTTCAGGACACATAGACTTTGGTGGGAGTGCTTCTGGAGTGCTTGAGATGAGTGGATTTCCAAGTGGAGTAGTTGAGAGCAGTGGAGAAACCTCTGGGGTCGAAGTCATCAGTGGCCTTGCATCTGGAGAGGAAAGTGGGCTCACCTCAGGCTTTCCAACTGTGTCTCTCGTGGATACCACACTGGTAGAAGTTGTAACGCAGGCATCAGTTGAACAAGAGGTGGGAGAAGGACCATCTGGGATGATAGAAATCAGTGGATTTCTTTCTGGAGACGGAGGACTATCTGGAGAAGGGTCTGGAGCTGTGCAGTCTAGTGGGCTTCCTTCAGGAACAGGAGACTTCAGCGGAGAGCCATCCGGGATCCCGTATTTCAGTGGAGACATTTCTGGAGCCACAGATCTAAGCGGACAACCTTCAGCTGTGACTGATATTAGTGGGGAGGATTCGGGACTTCCAGAAGTCACTTTAATCACATCTGATTTAGTAGAAATTGTGACCAGGCCAACGGTTTCACAGGAGCTGGGTGGGGAAACAGCTGTCACATTTCCCTACGTCTTTGGACCAAGTGGTGAGGGCTCTGCATCTGGAGACCTGAGTGGGGAAACATCTGCAGAAGGTGGTATAGAAACATCAACAGCTTATGAAATCAGTGGTGAGACATCTGCCTTCCCTGAAACCAGTATAGAAACATCCACAGATCAAGAAATCAGCGGGGAAGCATCTGCATACCCTGAGATCAGTGTAGAAACATCCACGAATCTGGAAACCAGTGGGGAAACATCTGCATACCCTGAGATTAGCACAGAGACATCCACAATTCAGGAAGTTAGTGGGGAAACGTCTGCCTTTCCTGAAATCAGCACAGAAACATCCACAATACAAGAGATCAGTGGGGAAACATCCGCGTTTCCTGAAATTAGAATAGAAACATCCACCTTTCAAGAAATCAGTGGCGAAACGTCTGCATTTCCTGAAATCAGAATAGAAACATCCACAAGTCAAGAGGCCAGGGGTGAAACATCTGCATTTCCTGAGATTACCATAGAAGCCTCCACAGTCCATGAAACCAGTGGAGAAACATCTGCCTTTCCTGAAATTAGCATTGAAACATCCACGGTCCATGAAATTAGTGGGGAAAGTTCCGCGTTTCCTGAAATTAGAATAGAAACATCCACGAGTCAAGAAGCCCGGGGTGAAACATCTGCCTTTCCTGAGATTACCATAGAAGCCTCCACAATTCAAGAGATCAGTGGAGAAACATCTGCCTTTCCTGAGATTACCATAGAAACTTCGACCGTCCGTGAAATCAGCGGCGAATCGTCTGCCTTTCCTGCCATTAGAATAGAAACATCCACGAGTCAAGAAGCCCGGGGTGAAACATCTGCATTTCCTGAGATTACCATAGAGACATCCACTGTCCATGAAACCAGTGGGGAAACATCTGCATTTCCTGAAATTAGCATTGAAACTTCCACAAGACAAGAAGCCAGGGGTGAAGCATCTGCCTATCCTGAGGTTAGCATAGAGGCATCCACAACTCAAGAAGTAAGTGGCGAAAGTCCTGCCTTCCCTGAAATTAGTGTAGAAACATCCACAAATCAGGAAGCCCGGGGTGAAACATCTGCATTTCCTGAGGCTGGCATAGAGACATCCACAGCTCACGAAAGCAGTGGGGAAACTCCTGGGCTGCCTGCTGTTAGCACTGACACTGCTGCCACGTCTCTGGCCAGTGGTGAGCCCTCCGGTGCTCCTGAGAAGGAAATTCCCGACACATCACACTTGATCACAGGCATTTCAGGGGAAACCTCTGTCCCAGACGTTGTAATTAGCACCAGCGCTCCAGATGTTGAACTAACACAGGGACCCAGAAACACCGAAGAGACTCAGCTTGAAATAGAGCCCTCCACTCCTGCAGCATCAGGACAAGAGACAGAAACAGCTGCGGTCCTCAACAATCCCCATCTGCCAGCCACTGCTACTGCTGCCCTGCATCCAGCCTCCCAAGAAGCAATAGATGCACTGGGACCCACGACAGAAGGTACTGTGCCTTCTAACACACTAAGGAAGGGAAAGGAGGGAGGGGGCACATCTCCTCCTGCCTGCCCATGGCAGAGCTGAGGGCCAGCCCAGGGGAAGCACCAGGAGTTGCATGGGGACCTTCCCCTGCTGCAGTATGGCAGCAGGCATTGGCTGCTCCTCCCAGCTGCTGCTTCTGGTGGAGCTGGCACCTGCTAGGAGCATGACCAAGCATCACTTACCTGTACCCCTGGGTTATATGGGTGGTGGTTGGGAGGCAGGAGACCTCTTCTCTCTGTACTGCTGGAACGGGGGCTGGAAAAAGTGTACTCTGTGAATGATCAGTGAGAGCCACTGGGTGTGATAGTTCAGTGGAAGGCAGCAGGGCAATCACACCCTGTCTGAAATTGCTCTTAGCCATTGCTCTCATCTCAAGAAAACAACGTTTTTGTTTTTTTTTTTTTCTCATCATGTGAAAAGCAGAGCAAAGACAGCTCCACCCGCCTGAGACTTCCACCCTGGCTGGGAGATGTGGCTGGGAAGTTGGATCAGGCAGGCTGCGAGCCTCTGCCCTGCTTTGTTTCTCTCTCTATGATGTGCTGACTCGCTGCCTTGGGTGTTTCCAATCTCTTGCTCCATAGCAGCCGTCCATCAGCCGTTTTGCTGTGCCGAGGGGCTGAGAGGCTCAAGCCAGCTGGGGACAAAGATCTCTGCTCTCAGCCTTGTCGCTGCAGAGTGCAGCATATGCATTGAGCATGCTGCTCCCCGCAGCACAGACGGGCAAAAAGCACGAGACGATGCTCACAGCTTCTGGCAGCTGCGCTGATACATGCGCTCCCTTCACCCTGCCCCTTTTTGGTGCTTTAGCAGGACTGGTTGCTGCCAAGTATAAACAGATGCAATATTTAAATCTGAGTAACCTTGTATGGTGAAAATGTTTCATCAGCTTCCTGACAACACTCCACCAAGCAGTGCTTACATGCCATGCAGGCGCTAGGATGCTACAATGAGAAGACAAGCAGGGACATTTTCATACTTAACAGCCACATCTTGGCCAGGAAGCAGGCCAGTAATGTAGGATGTCCCACAGCATCCCTGGCAATGGCTTAATTTCACTTTGCTACAGCCAGGAGCAGGATCTGGGGCACAGTCCCCACTGCAAAATCACTCATCTTGTCACATAAACACGCTCTGGTGCTTTTAGATGTCTCGTGGTTCTGTTCACATTGGCCATGTTGCAGAAATACAGCACAAAATGCATTTGCAAAGAGATCTGCTTCTAGCAAAAGCAGTATTCACTCCACTCCCTTCCCATGCTGACTGCTGGACTGATGTGGGTGAACCCACATCACTAAGCACGGGCCTGCATTTGGTACGGGTCTGTAATGCAGGGCTCTGTGCTGCTCAGCCTGGTTTCTAGCTTCGTTCCCATCCTCAAAGTGCTTTGTGCAAATCACTGCATTTCACTCTGCATCATTTGGGAAAACAGGTGGCCACAACTCAGCGCTGCTCCCCACACATCCCACCTGTCTTTGCAGAAAGCCCCCAAAACCCTCCTTGCACACCTCGTGGGCCATATTTGCTGCCACGTCCTAGCCTGGAGGCAAAAGCAAGTCAGAAGGACAAGGGGAAGGAAGAGAACCAGCCAGCAAGGCTCAGCAAAAGGAGAAAAAACATGGCCCCAAAGCGCTGTTTTATTTCACCACTTCTTTTTATAAATTACCCACAAGGCTACTGCCAGATTCTTCAGAGCAGTTGTTAGCCAACATTCTTGTGAAGCATTTTGAAAGAAAACCATGTGTTAGGCAGCTCGTGTGTGAAGAAGATTGAAAAATGGTCCAAGATCGGAATATGTTGTGTATTTGTGAGTCATGGGAATGGCAATATAGCAGCTGGGGTTTCTTAACAGGTGACAGAGGTAAGTGATAACTGCACGAAGCTTAACCGTGGATTCCTTGTACACTAGAGATGGGCTTCAGAACATGTGTTTGGTTTTTGCTTCTCTAGAAGATAATCTGGGGTATAAGAATTCTTTAGTTGATAAGCTTCTTTACTGTAGTATTTCTTCAGGGTGAAATGCAGTCCAGGTCAGGGTCTGAGCAAGGCTCATCCAGGCAGCAAGAAAGTGTTGTTGACCGTGAATGTGCAGCACCTCTGCACGGGGGTGAGATTCCTCTGGACCAGTAGAGCACAGTGCTGATGAAGAAGAATAAAGAAGGAAAAATATTCTCAGGTGTCCTCTTCTGAAATCATCGCTCTTCAGAGTGACTGGGAACGTGAAAAGCCTACAAGGAAGAACCACGGGTTGGAGCCATGGTTTGGAACCTTGTGCTGTGCTCAGAGTTGTAGGGTGCTTTGGATGCTCATTAAATGCAGTGCTTTTCAAATACCACTGGGGCATGACCAAAGCTGGTTCAGCTCACAGAAGGAGCTTGGAGCTCAGGGCAGGACATGCAGCTGCTGGGCTCCTGTCCTGCCATTTAAGTGTTCCAGTTAGATTCAGCAGTCTTTTCAGTGGGATGACTTCAGAAGAATTGCATTTTTATTCTGTAGGCTCTGCTTCTCTCTCAAAGACAAAGCCACAGGGACAAGAAGACTGGAGGTTAACACTTGGGATGCCAGTATTTTTTAGTTGTTAACAAAATGGAAGGCTTTGCCTGCACGTGTCTTTGTCAGCAGCTGGATTCCTCCTTGACGACAGGAAGCCTAGAGCATAAAGAAATGGCCATAGGCTTGGCTTCTCCATCTAGAGCTTTGCCAGCTCAGTGGGTCTTTTTGCTTTGGGTAGCATTTGAAGACAAATAATTATTAACTGAGAAAAGCATGCTGGAGCGTCAGTGAGAGGCTGTGGTTTGGAGCACTCTGACCAGCCAACATCTTAAAAACTTAAGAGAAAAACAGAAATTTGCTGAAGTGGCAGCAATTTGTGTTAAGTTTTGCTTGTCTCTTGTGAAAAGAACCCATGGAGTCTTCCACCAATGGCCCCAAAGCAGCTGAAGGTTAGAACCCAAGTGAGAAAAGGTATCGGTGGGATTTCCTCCTTCACGCCCCCCAAGAAATCCAAGGGATAGCCTTTTTTTTTTCTTTCTATTTGTTTTCTTTATTTTTGGCTCATAAAGATCATCCCAGAAGCAGCTTTGGTTTAATTTATATAGTCAATTCTTTTACTAACTTAATTGCTCATTGTAAGTGATGAAGGAATTGCTCTCCTCGACGACTCCTCTCCTTGTAGGAGTCAATCAGTCAAAGGTTTTTCTTCTCTATTTGAGTGATCAGTTCAAACTTCCCTGGAGACTCAGAAAGGCACATTTGACTTGTAGCTGGAATTTTACCTCAGTCTCTAGAAGATAATGATGTAGCTGGTCTCTGAATCCCTGTTTAGATAATCACACTTAGGAAGGTCTATAAAGAAGGGGTGAGGGGCACCACAGGGACTGTTGGACATGCAGAAAATGCCTTGTGTTTCAGCCTTATGTTTTCCTCTATGCAGAACAAAAGCAGGAATCCAAATCATAGATATTCTTCTGAACCAGTTCCTCTCAATGTGAGTAAAACTAGAGTTTGTTCAGGGGATGGGTGGTAGCACCCAGCCTGTCTGCAGTCGGCTTCTCTGCCGTAATTGTTCTAAGCACCAAGGTAACTTCATTTCATGAGCACTTTTGCTATCATGGATACAGGCTTTTCACTGAGAGGAATGCATGGATTGTATTGTTTTATGGAACATTAGCACTGTTTCTAGTATTGTCTGCTTAGCTTGGGATGAAGGATTTTGAAAGTCTTCTCTCTCACTGTGGGCTCACTTTCACATGCCATTTGTCTTCTGAGCAAAACCAGGGCTGATCTATTTCTCTTTCATTTCTAAAGGATTTCTCTTTCCAATTCCATGATCTAGTACAGCACAATGTCTTCAAAGGCACTGGGAGAATACTTACGCTGCGTTTAGCTGCATCAAAAGAAAATAGTACTGACTAAATATAGTAAGTATCTGGCAGTGTAAGAGAAAGCTGAGGAAGCAAATGGTGTGAAGCAAATTCAAAGACTGCACTGCAACTCTGTAACTCCCCTTGCTTTGGCCAGCCAACAGTTTACAACTTCCAGATGCAAGACCGTATTTACATTAGAGGGGTTTTGTTTTGTTTTGTTTTAATTTTTGTTTTCATTAATAAAAAGTAATCCAAAAGTTAGCCCTTGGGTCCTGTTAGTAGTATCAAATAGGATCTGTTGTCACAATAGGTTTGAATAATCCTTTGTAACTTCTGGGTGATATTAACTGCGGTGAAAAGCATCTCCCAAAGAGCTCTTGATTTTGCATTATCCTTGAGAAGTGAGTTATTATTATGAGTTCTAAGCGGGCTTCCTATTCTCGGCACTGCAAATCATTTTCTTCCCTGTCTGTGTTTCAGAGCTGAAGCTCTTGAAAGCCAGGGCTGCCTCTGTTCTGCATCCCATGCCACATCCTTATTCCTTTGTTAGCACTGGGTAATGATAGCAGTAGTCTCTCCTCCTTGTTAGCTGATAAGCTCTTTAGCTGCACCTCAAAGCAGAGCTGACTTTTGAATGGCTGTTCAGCCAAGCAAACAAGTAGCTCACTTACAAGCAAGAATGTCAAACTCCCCCCTGCTGCTGGCTTTCCAGCTGCTGGGGATGGGCAGTGATTTACTGACCTCACCCAGCCGTAAACCCTGTGGAAGGGGATATGCTTATGGTATGTAAAAGGCTAAGAAGGAAGAACCAAGCATTGAGTGATAGATGTTTGTTTCTTTACTGGAGTTCTCACCTCCCGTAAATCCTATGGCTTTGATGTGATATCCTAGAAATACCCTCAAACCAGCTTGCCATGGTTTCCAGAGGCATCGTGGCTGCCAATTTAAAGCTTACGTTTCTATAAGACCAGAATCCTCAACACTTCCTCCAGACTGGCCAGCATGTTTGAGTTTCCTGATATCAGTCTGGTAACCTGATCAAGCTGTAGGTGTCATGGAAGAAAAGAATACTGTCTCATTTGTATTTGCTGTCTGTTTTCCAACACTACCAATGAGTATACACTTTTCATCTGATATATACAAGTGTATGTGTGTATGTATATAACAAACGTATTGCATGCAGAGCTTTGTTTTCACAGCATATATAATATGCGCCGTCATATTATATACATTACCTGTAAAAAGAAATTATTTTCCAGTGTTATTTCCCAGCTGGAGAGTTGTGGCAATGAGTTTGCGTGCATGTCTCTGCTCCTTCTTCCTCCAGCACCAGGGATGGCAGCTCCCAAAGGGTCCCATGCATCTCAGAAGAGACCTTGGATGCACCAAAACTCTACTCCACACTGCTGAAGATGACCAAAGACTCATTCTTCCCCACTAAATGTTCTGCTTTGTACGTGCTTTTTTCCCACCTCTGCAGTGTGTTTTCCTCTTGGTGGAGCCCAATGGACAAAAAAGAGCCTTTCCTTCCTTGTTCAGCTGGAGCCCATTGGGATCAATGAAACATCTGCTGCCACTGCTGTTGGGACGACCAGGGATCCTCAAATGCTGTCATCATCCCTGAGGATATTTCATTTTCCTCTATGTTTTCTGTCTCCTAAGAACTCCTAAGTGTTACTACAGACAAGAGCCATCCAACTGGAGGTCCTCTCTTACCAGACCCACCACCCCTCATATGTACTGGAACGTCTCAGAGTATTTCGTAACATCATGGAAACAAGATCTCATTTTTTCTTTGCATTGTATTGAATATAGAAATGCAGAAAACTTTCATGAGTATTTGGAAGGGCGATCCAGAGGAAGAAATTCCTTCTCTCAGTGAAGGGCTAACTGCAAAACTGGCATTAAGTGGTTCTTCAACCATCTGAGGAACAAATATGTTGCTTACATTGATATGATCTAGAATAAAGAAGACAATTCTCAAGCTCCAAAGCAGAAACCAATTTGCCATCCAAGGTCAGGAAGAGTTTTTTGCATCATTCAGGCACACTACAGAGCACGTCAGCTTTTAGTTGACATATCAGATATTGGCTGCTGAGCAACTAGACATTCACATCGCTACTCTGCTCTGGTATTCCCATAGCCAGCATGTTCATCATCTTTGAACATTTCCTCACTAACCCCTCTCATCTACAAGGACAGCATGGAGTGTTAGTTAGTTTCACAGCATTCTATTTCTTCTGAGCATAAAAGAATGAAACATTGTCTTGCATGAAGATCTAACCAGTCTTTCAATATAACCTGCATGGGTGTCCACCCACTTTCTTCATTAGTCTTCTTTCTTGAGTTGAACATCTCTGAGATCTTTTCATTCTGAATGGTTTTCCTTCTGATTCCTAAGATCAGTAAGTAGGATTAAAGCTCAGTCTGGAGATATACTAGAAGACCTTTAATTCCAGCACAAATTAGATTCTCTAATACGTAGATCAAGCTGCCTACCTGTGACCTGCTTCCGTGCTTCCTTCATTCTTCCCCAAGATGACAAAGGATGGAAGTGCTACCAGATGATGGCATTTAGTACCCAGACTTGTGCTAATTAGCAAGTTGAGAAACACTGAAGAGTTGGAGGTCCAATTCTTCCCATACCAACTTCTCTTTTCACCTCTGGAAAAGCAGAAAGCATCTTAAGGGCTGCTCTAGATGGCAAAATAGGAATAGATTCCACCACCATGAGGGAATCAGTGGCTGAGAAAGATGCACAGCTTCTTCCTGTCCCATCACAAGCAAAAAAACAAGTAGTGTGGAGAGGTTCACTGCACTCCCGTGTTCTTCACCAAGAAAAAGGCTACCATAGTTTTTCCTGTGATCCTGAAAAGGAAAAGGCTGAACCATCTTTGAACCCACTTCTTTTCTTTCCTGCACTTAGCTTCACTGAGATGAGATTTCTTACCCCAGGACTTCATCTGAATTGTAATTAAGAAAAAACTATCTCCAGCAATGCTGGTTGTGTGTCAGGGATCTATTTCAGGATGTTCTTCTAGTTGTGACCCAGCAGAAGTTGCTGTGTTCCGCCCATCTGGTAGATGCTGGGCAAGGAAGTTTCCACAGCTGTCAAAGTCACTGAGTGCTGTGAATTGGAAATGTCTTGCTGAGATGGCTCTGATATGTCCAGAGTGGCATTCAACCATCAGGTGACATCAAAAGAATGTCTTCTTCATAGGGTGGGTTGGGTCTCTTGACTTCATTCCTCCAGCAACAGCAGTGGCAGAATGTTTTCAAATAAGACCTGAACAAGTTCTCCCAAAACAACCAATATTGCCTCCCAACCAAGCAAGGAAACAAGTTCTTCTCTTGGTGGAATTCTCTGCCCAGAGCCCTAATGGAAGCCCTTGATTTCTTGCAGACACTGATGAGTGCCACTCAAGCCCGTGTCTGAATGGAGCTACCTGCGTTGATGGCATCGACTCTTTCAAATGCTTATGCCTTCCCAGCTACGGAGGGGACCTGTGTGAGATCGGTACGGCCTACTCGGCTTCAGCTAATCTTACTAACAGCCTCATTACCTCCTTCCAGCCCTATCCCCAGAAGGCTGAGCCCAGGTGTTCCCATCAGCCCTGCCCTCATCTCATTAGCTAACCTCTAACAGTGACTTGGAACACAGTAGGGTAAAGCTTTGAGCCTTTTGCTTTCATATTCTGATGCGTTTCTTCATCACAGCATCGTGTTCTCTAAGATTCCCAAGCAGGGACCTCTGGTGTCCTCTTCAGCTTTCTTGTTTGTGTTCAGCTTCTCTGTTGAAGCTGCATGCAGACTGCGGTGGTGTTGATTGCTGCATCTTTGGATCAAGGGTCTTTCTGTTCATCTGTGACAGTAGGGAAACATCTGAGTACATCTCCACCCCAGGCAAACTTTCTCTGCTAGACTGGAATTTCATGGAAGGATGCTTCAACTGAGCCATGTAAAAATGATTGTGTTTCACTCTGTGAAGAAGCCTCCTTCACTCCAGGAATCTCCACCGATGTGACACAGCATGACATTTCTGTCATCTCTTCAACGTGGCTTCCTGTGGTAAAGCCAGCAGGGAATGTATAGCTGAGAAAACACGAAGTGACCTATTTTTACTTCAAAATGAGGCGCACTCTGACCTGCACTAATACTTCTTTTTGTTTCTGCAAGAAGGGGAAAAAAAAGCATATTTTTTTTTTGTTTTTAAAACTGATGAAAGGCCGAACTTCTGTCAGCTGAACTGAGAGGAAGGTCCCCTGCCTTGCTCAAGCAAGAGGAATGAGTTGCGTTTCTTACTCACCTTGATGCAAGTCACGCTAATGTGCATTGGGTTTTTCTTCATCTTTCTCTGCATCTCTCTTTCTGCTTTCAATATGAGCATACAGAGTAGACCAGGATTTCTGGACCAGAAATGGTGCTGTATTTATGTCTCTTTGTTGATGCAACTTAATCAGCTTCTGATTTACCCGTCTCTCCTGCCTTCTGTTCTGCCAGAAGACTCCTACCCTGCAGCTGCTGGTGACCTTGTTTGGTCCGAGTAAGACTTAATTTTCTCTCTTTTCTATGATTTATGGGTTCATAATGTCCGCATCCCATATTCTGAGTGATACAAGAGGAAAGAAAGGACCCAAATTCAGTGGTGAATGTAATTCTTTATTATTGCTGTGAGGCAGGTCATCCTTTCCCTAAAATCTGTCAGTCTCCAGGATACTGCAGGAGTTGTTCCTTCCTGTCACAATGATGCAGCAGGACATGAGGTTTTTGATGGTATTTACCAATGTGATTGCCTAGAGCTTCAGCAACTTCCAGATATCCCATCTGATCTGTTAGCACAGAAGACATCTAAATGCCTCACCTACCTACCAGCCCTCCCAACACCTGTGGAGCATCTGCAGTCTTCAGTTGGAAGAAGACTAGAAGGGCAGATCAGCAGGAATTTGTGTTACTGAAGGTAACAGTGCTTTGACCTACCAGGAGTGACAACAGAAGAAAGAAAATCAGCACAGAAAACCGTACTGTAAAGGGAGGGAGGCATGAGGACTGATAGAATCCCACCTCAAGAGCAGCAAGTTCCAGCTCACATCTCTTTGTTCCCATCTTGGTAGGGATGCTTTTCTTCCAGAATCTGGAATTACAGCAAGGAATGTGACTGCCTCATCCTGAGCTTGCACCCCTCAATTCCTTTTTGATGTATGGATGTCGATTCTGGCATGGAGATTCAGGTTTCAGAGGCACTTTCTAAAGCGACAAAACTCTGCAGGAGGAAAAAAAAAAAGGAGGTTGTTGGCTTTGGTCAGATCCTCAAAAATAGTAGAAGAAGACAAAAGGGGGTGGAATTGCTCTGAAATAACTGAGTCACTTGAGTTTCCCAGTAGCATTTGTCACACTGTGGCAAACATGGGACCTTCAGCATAGGTTTCCCTCTCTTCTGCATTTGTCTTGGGTGCCTTCTGGTCATTTTCCCTGGAACGCCATGCAGACAACACTGTCAGGTTTTGCTTTTTAGTGGAGGTGACCATTTGTTGTCCTGCACCACAAGTGTGCGAGCTGCCAAGAGGTGAGTTGGAAAGCTGTCAGACATTGCACCAACTCCTTTTCAACCCTCCTTTGTATGTTTCAGACCTGGCAGACTGTGAGGAAGGCTGGATCAAGTTCCAAGGCCACTGCTACAGGCACTTTGAAGAGAGGGAGACATGGATGGACGCAGAGTCCAGGTGCCGAGAACATCAAGCCCACCTGAGCAGCATCATTACTCCAGAGGAACAAGAATTTGTGAACAGTGAGTGCCGGGGGTTGCCTGGGGGATATGAAAACAGGGAGGGGTCCATCCAATGGACTCCAAGTTTATGGTGGATAGTTTTATCCAAAATAATGTTAAAAAGTATGTGCCAGGTGACCCCAGGGCTCCAGGTCCAGAAGAGCTGAGCTGGCAAAGGGATGCCTGTGCACAGCACGGTGAGTCAGCACCTACCCTTCTCTCCTTGCTCTGCTTTCCCAGGCCACGCACAGGACTATCAGTGGATCGGCCTCAGTGACAGAGCCGTGGAGAATGATTTCCGCTGGTCTGATGGGCACTCACTGGTGAGTAACTGGGACGGACCCAGTCCTCAGCCTGGGGCAGGGGGATTGGTGTTCTTGGTGGGAGGAATAGTGCCGGGGACAGAGCCCTCGAGTGACACAGTGAGTGCTTGGATAAGGTGTGAAGGCAGCCATCAGCTAAATGGTTTCTCCTAGTTTTAACCAGCTCTGTTGACCAGAGGCTGAGCTCCATGGCACTATGGCCATAGGCATATCACTGGAGTAGCAGTGCAGGTAGCTGTGGTCTCTGCAGGTGGAGGCAGGAGGAGGCACAAAGGAGGGAAGGACAGTGGGGGGCTCAGGCTCAGCTGTTTTCCTCTCCCCCCCAGCAATTTGAGAACTGGCGGCCCAACCAACCTGACAACTTCTTCTCTGCGGGTGAGGACTGTGTTGTGATGATCTGGCATGAGCAAGGCGAATGGAACGACGTCCCCTGCAACTATCACCTGCCTTTCACATGCAAGAAGGGAACAGGTGAGCCCCTGCTGTGCACCAGCAAGATGGGGGAGGTTCAATCAGTGGCTGTGGGGTTGGGGCATGAGGGGAGTGAGCCCTTGTTCTGCCACTGAGCTCTTTGGGAGTACCAGCCCCATGTTCAGCCAGGAAAGCTACCCAGCTTAGTGGTGGAGGATGGCACATCACCATGCCATGAGGTTGGGGATGCAGCGGGGTGAGACTCAATATGCCCCATGAGGCAGCACAGGAGAAGCAGCAGTGGGGCTGGCGGGTTGGGAGCTGCCTACCCAGCTATCAGGGGTTCTCCATCTCTTATTGTCTTCGCACATCTCCTGCAGTTGCCTGTGGGGACCCACCTGTAGTGGAGAATGCCCGGACCTTTGGCCGGAAGAAGGACCGTTATGAGATCAACTCCCTGGTGCGGTACCAGTGTGACCACGGCTACATCCAGCGCCACGTGCCCACCATCCGCTGCCAGCCCAACGGGCACTGGGAGGAACCGCGGATATCCTGCATAAACCGTACGTCTCAGCCATCCCAACCCCAATAATCCACACCTGTGGGATGATGGAGAGGGATGCCCTTGGCCAGTTTTTTCCTCCCAGCTCCCCTCTGGAGATGTGGATATGCAAGGTGCTGGATCCATGCAGCTGGGAGGAATGGGAATCTAATTAATCATAGAATCACAGAATGGCTTCAGTTGGAAGGGACCTTAAAGATCACCCAGCTCCAGCCTCCTGCTGTGAGCTGCTTGCCCCTCACCACATCCAGCTGCTCAGGGCCCCATCCAACCTGGACGTGAGCACCTCCAGGTGCACTGGGTAGCACTGTGTGTAGGGCAGTGCTGAGTCATGGGGAGATGCCCTGCTGGAAGCTTTCCCGAGGTAGGGCTGTGGGATGGAGCAAAAAGCTTAATAAGAGCCAAGTCTGCTTAAAGAATAGAAGAAAAAAGGAGCAGCTCCTGCAGCTGGTGAGTAGCAGAGGACAGGAGTGGGGAGCCGTGCCGAGGGGACAGGGCTGGCCCCAGGGATGGGGCTGGGTTCCTGGCCCTCCTCGAGGCGTCCCAGCCCATTCCCAGGCTGCCTACACCCCGCTCCCATCCCTGCTCGGAGCTTCCCAACAATGACATCGAGCTCAGCTCACATCCATCAAATGCCGACCGGCTCCTGGCCAGCTCCACTCCAGCCCAGTCCCAGAGCTGGAGAGAGCAGGCGGGAGGGATGGAGGAGAGCACAACGCCGCACTCCTGGTGCTGTGTTTTCCCTGCTTTCCTTCCTCCCCTGTTTCTTCTTGTCCCACTAACCATTCCATGTCTCCCTGCAGCCTCCAGCTACCAGCGCCGGCTATACAAGAGGAGCCCCCGGAGCCGGTCGAGACCCGGTGTCATGCACAGACCCACCCATTAGAGCTGGGCGAGGGGTGAGCAGAGAGAGAGAAAAAGAGAGAGAATTTTATGGAACACTTATATTAACAGAGTCCATTTCTTTTTGTTGTTGTTGCTTTTTTGTCATATAGGGGGAAAAAAAAAACACAAATTATATTACAGACAAACCCACCTTTGTGTGTATATATATATATATATATATGTATATATATATATAAAACAACAAAAAAAAGATGTTTCCAAGCACCAAAGCAAAGCAAATTAGGAGTCAGCATTCTTACTAACGGTCCGGTTCCAATTATCGTCGTGCCTTCGGGGACAGGGAGGGGGGTGGGATAGCAGAGGGCAGGGGGGTTAAGTTAAATAATAAAGATGATGATGATGGTGATGATATTTTTTTTTTCCCTGATTTTATCCACGAACAAATGTAATTGTTTCTGTTATTTAATCTCCAGGGTGAAACAGCACCTTTTGGGGTTAATTTTATTTTTTTTTTTATTTTTTTTTTCAGAATCCTACTGCTGCGGCGTGTCGGGGAGGGTGGGGAGATGGGGCAATGAATGTACCGGGAGGGCCAGGGGGCTGCGGTGGGGGGAACCAGGGGGAGGCTGAGAGCCCCCCCACCACCGCCCCACAGCGCTGCGCCCATCCCGGGACGACGTGCTCTTTCCAGGGGACCGTGCGGGGCACCAGCGTTCCCTGCACCTATTTATATTTTTTGAACATATCCTATTTTGAAAGAGTGATAAATAATAAAGAGAGCGAAATCGGAAAGGGTGGTTGTGGTGTTTTTTTTTTGGGGGGGGGGGAATCGGGGCAGCGGGGAGGTGGCTGTGGGAAGGAATGGATCCCAAAGGGGTTGTGGGAGCAGAAGGGATGGGGGACCCCTGGTACTGAATGCAGATGGGAACGGGATGGGGCAGGAGGTGCCCAGGAGGGGTTAACCCCAGGAACCCAAAAAACCCAACAGCAGGAAAACCCGCTACCAGCAGATGTTTCAACCTCTGCCTTCTAGGTCAGGGTTTAATTTGCTCTCATTATGAGGTGGCTCAGCCAAGGATGAGGCATGCGTGGCACATTCCTCGCTGCTCCATGCACATCCCTGGGTGTCTTGCTGGGGGACCCCAACTTCTCTCCATTTCTTACATTGAGACAGAAGTGGGGACACGGCCACATGGCTCCATGGCTTTCTCCACTGATTTATTTAGAAGAGGTCCAGGAAAATACATCATCTTTTTCATAACAAAACACTTGAAAGAAGAAGGCACCAGAGTTCAAATGGGGTCCGGACGCGGGGTGCATGAATATAAGGCACGAGCACCACCACGGGGACAGGCACAGCAGCATCCTTCAGTGGGATAGGACGAGACTGCAGCAGGGATGGGATGCAACGGGGTTGGGGTGTAGGGGAGATGCCTACTCCATGCCCTGGTCCCATGCAGTCAGGGACAGGGGACCAGGGTTGAGGGAGAGGGGCTGTCGTCTTTGCATGTAGCCCATATGGAGCCAGTCCCCTGCTGTAGAGCAGGATGCTCCAGCCCAGCATCCTGCTGCATTCAGAAAGTGTAAAACATAAAGGAAGAAAAATTCAAACCAAAGAAGCTTCCCCCTACCCAGTCACTCCCAAAACAGCCCTGGGTACACCCAAGGTCAGGCACCGTTGGGATGGGAACATCCTCAGGCCGGGTAGGAACCCTCCGCATTCCTTATCTATCCTTGTAGCAGAAGACCCCAAACCTGCCCTTGCTGGGGAAGCCAAAGCTGCGCACACCGGGCTCTGCGGGGCCACAGTTGGCACGGGGCTTGGCGATGGGATAGCGGACACTGCCATCCGCCAGCCAGCCAGCATCACAGCGATCCAACCCGTGGAACTTCCATGCAGAGTAGAGGTGTCCCACTTTGGCAATCTCAGCGCCAGCATCCTGGCACGCCTGCTTGGCTTCCTCCAGCGTCATTCTGGTTGGGTGCTCCAGGTAGAAAACCTCCCCTTAAGAAGGAGAGCGGGATCAGGAGGGGAGTAGATGGGGCTGAGCATCACCCGCAGCATCGCCAAGAGCCATATCCTTAGGGACGACAAGGACATGGGATGCCACCACATGGCACAACCCCTTGGGTACCCACCTCGGAGTGTAGAGGAGAAGCAGAAGACATCAAAGCGGTGCAGGTGCCGGTGGCGGGGGCCATAGCTGCGGATGCCCGGGGCGAGGTGCACCCCACCACAGGGTTTGCGGGGCAGGCGGATGGGGTAATGCACAGTGCCATCAGCCAGCCAGCCCGCGTTGCACCAGTCCAGCCCCTCGCTCCAGGCTTGGAAGAGCTGGTGGAAGGTGGCAATGAGGGCACCCTGCTCCTGGCACACTCTCTCGGCTTCGTGGAAGTTGAGGCTGTATTGCCCGCGGGGTGGTTGGTAGGGGAACACGATGCCTGGGGGCACATGGGGCGCTCAGAGGGCAGCACATCCACCCACCCCAAAGTCAAACTCTATCATCCCAGGGTGCAGGGCCATCAGCAGCACAGAGAAGCTCTGGGCATGCAGCCACCAGCAACAAGATGCCAGCGACATCTGGTGGCACAGGGACATAGGGGCTCAGTGCTGGGGACACGTGCAAACACGCATGGCGACAGTACTGGCATGCATGGGGATGGGGTGCTCAGGCTAGGATAACAGGGACATATGGAGCACGGTCATAGCATGCACACTGTGTCTCAGAGGGGTGGAATATCACCATGGGAATGCACAGACTGCAGGAATGGGGACACAGAGGGCAGTGGGGCACAGGCACAGGCTGCCCATCCTTGCAGGTGCTTGAGGCCAGGTTGGATGGGGCCCTGGGCAGCCTGGGCTGGTGGAGATAACCAGCCCACAGCAGGGGGTTGGAGCTGAGTGATCTTAGATGTCCCATCCAACCCAAGTCTTTCTGTGATGAATACCACCACAGCCACCAACAGGGCGATGGCCAGACCCTTGTCATGGGGATGGCTGACCCATGGGAACACACAAGCCTACAGCTCCCCAGTAAGCCCCAAGGCATCACTCCGAGTATCCCAACCTCCTCCTGCCCACAGCCTCTCCCAACCCACCCACCCTGCTGCCATCCAAGGGCCATGCTTGCCAGCCCCACCTCGCAGCCGAAGCTCCACCACATCACTCGCATCCTCCAGCCCATCGATGACCTCGCAGCGGTATTTGCCATCATCCTGCAGGCGCACATCGCTGATGAGCAGAGTGGCTTCGCGCTGTCCGGTCCGGTGGAGGTGAGCACGGCCTTGGAAGTCCCCAAAGGCCATGTAGGTCTTGCCGATGGCCACCAGCACATCCTGCTCCTTGGTGTAGTCATCTCTCAGTTTGGACCACTTGATGCGGATCTTGTGCTTGGCCTCAGATTCAGGCTCGTGGTGGTAGTGGCACGGCAGGGTGACATTAGCAGTACTGAAGCTATAGATGGGATCTTTGGAGGTCTCCACCACCAGCGTGACCCCATTGAAATCAACCACTGGGGAGAAGGAGGGAAGATGTGAGGGGATGATCCTCACCTCCCCCTGCAGCTGCTCCACTCCCTCCCTCCAGCCACCTCCTCAGCTGCCTGAGCATCCCCTGAGCACTCCACGTGTTCCTCCAGGCCCACATGCTCCCAACACGTAGGTCCCAACCCCTTCCTAGAGATGGAGGGAGCATTTCAGTCTCTTGCCATGACTCTCCAGTCCCCTCAGCCCATGGTACCTTTCTCGTGCCCATTGTCATCGTCGTTCATGACATGGTTGTAATAGAAGCCATTGTAGAAGGGGTGGTAGGAGTTGACCAGCCGCAGAAGGGCAGCCTTGAGGAGCAGTGGGAGCAGCAGCATGGCTGGGGAATGAGGCCGGACCCTGGGCCTTCATAGAATCATAGGATCATTAAGGTTGGATAAGACCACTAAGTTCACCTAATATGACCATCAACCCACCCCCACCACGTCCCTCAGTGCCACATCCCCGCGGTTCTGGAACACCTCCAGGGATGGTGACCCCACCACCTCCCTGTGCAGCTGTGCCACTGCAGCACCACTGTCAGATAATATATTTTTCCTAATATCCGACCTGAAACTCCCCCAGTGCAGCTTGAGGCCATTACCCCTCATCCTACCAAAGTCTAGAAACTGTGCCAGTGTTCCCTCAGCAGCTGGTTAACCACCCACAATTGCTTCAAGACAGCCCCACACCATCCACTATTCATGCTGTAGGGTGACCCCAAAATGGACGATGTTTCCTGGCACACAAGGACACAAACAGAGGGGCATCCCCATGCAACACACCAACCACATCCCATTGGAGAATCCCGATGCCCCACGTCCCTGCAGCCCTTCTCCTGCTGGCACCCAAGGGTGGCACTCAGGGCTGGCAGCGAGGCTTGCAGGCTTCCCCAGAGCCGGCAGAGGGGGCCCGGCACCCACGGAGCCTCCCGCAGCCCCTGCAAGGAGGGGTTTGACATCCGCACCCCACGTTGAGATGAGGTTTAGGAGTGCTGCAAGAAGGTGCTGGAGTCCCCAGCGGGGACAGTGCTGGGAACAGAGGTGACCTCCAGCCATGCCACCAGGGCAGGGGAGCGCAGCTGGATGCTCCCACCATGGGATGGGATGGTCCCCCGTCACCCGGTGTCACCTCTCTGTGTTACATGCACACACAATGCCACGTGCTGCGGGCACAGGGCGACGGGATGGGCATGAGGCACCCGCAGCTGGGGTGGGGATATTGAGCCTCAGCCCGCTGCATCCCCAACCTCATGGCACGGTGATGTGCCAGCGTGCCAGCATCCTCCACCGCTACTCTGGGCAGCGTGGTGTTCACGGTGCTCACAGTGCTCGTGGTGTGCAGCACGGCGATGCCCAGCAGCGATGCCCAGCATCCATGCGGTGATGCTGTCCCTGCCGTCCCTCCTCACCCCACACAGTACCTCACCCCATGTGCCACCCGTCCCCGTCCCCAGCCCCATCCCCTGCCCCACTCACGGCGGGCAGCAGCAGCAGGCAGCGTGTAGGCTGCAGGCAGATGCAGTGTGTTTAGGGCTCTTGCAGAGTTGAGAGGAAGCAGCTCCAGGGCCTGCCTCTTAAAGGGAAACACACGCTATTCCCAACCCCCTGCTCTCAGGATGGAGAAGGGGTGGGTGCCCCGAGCCCCCTGCCCGCCTGTCATACACAGCCAGTGCTGTGTGCCCTTCACTGCATACCTCTGCATGATGCGTGGCTCACCAGCATTGCCCAGTGCTGGGGAGAAGATGAGGGGAAAGGTGTGCTCCACTGGGGCTGCTGAGACCAGGGGGTGAGCCCTGTGATGTCCTGAAACCCCACGCGTTGCCACAGAACACCTCGTGTTCCACCACGGGAACCAACTTATGGCAATGGCAGTGCCATGCAGGCACACTGCAGGATTGCCACGAGCACAAGCAGCTCCAGGATGCTGAGTTTGGGGGGACTGTGCCAAAATCTCTAGGCTGCCCAGCTGCACTCCTCTGCCAGGGCATCACCCACGTAACTCGGGAGCCATCCCCATGCTGGGCACTGCCAGGCCTCAGGGCCAAACTTGTGCCCTGACCCTGCTCCGCTTTGTTGTTTTATGGTGATTAAATGAGGAGCCGGGCCCTGCTCCCTGCACCCTGCCCCGCCATGCAGGACGGCGTCAAACCGGAAAGAAAACACTGCATGTGAAAATAAAGCATCCGCCGACCCCATCCTGCAGGCACTGAGCCCGTCCGGCACTGGAGCACGCTGATAGGGGCTGGGACATGGTGGTATCAGCCCTGTCCCGTGTGGTTCTGTCCCCGTGGGAAGCATGGCTGGGACTGTTGGGACACAGAGGGTCTCACGGCTCTGCTCTGCCATTCCAATTGAGGGACAGAGATACAGAGCGCACAGCTGAGATTTGGGTGCTGAGGGACATGGTTAGTGGGCACTGCTGGCAGCAGGTAGATAACAGGACTGGATGATCTTAGAGGTCTTTTCCAGCCTTAATGGTTCTACGGTTCTCTGGCACTGAGCTGTGTGGCACTGCCATGGGATCCCCACAGAGGGACAAACCCAGTGCGTGACGGCCGGCACGCCGCCGCGCTGCTCCGTGGCCCACAATGGGGTGATTACCTCTCCCAGCACCGTGTCCCTGTGTTGCAGCCACACCACGGTCCCCTCCTGCCGGGGCATGCTGCTCCTTGGCACTGCCACCCCATTGTTTGTTGGAGGAGGAAAAAGCTGCGCTGTGCCCAAGCACCCCGCAAAGAGCCGTCCCTGGGAGAAGGGACAAAGGGTGCTTTGTGAGCTCCATCCTCAGTGCTTGGAGGATGCTCCCAGAGATGGGTTTGGGGCAGAGCTCCCCAGAGATAGCCCTGGGTGGGTCTGTGGAGCAAGCAGCTCCAACCCAGCAGTGTGTGGGATGGGCACATGCTTGGGGATGGGTCAAACAGAGCCATAAAGGTGTCAGCCCAGCTGCTCAACCTCAAAGCCGGTGAGTGGCAGCTTCAACCTGGTTGTGGTGGGGGATTCCTTGGCAAAACGCTGCTTGCACAGGACATGGCTCAGCCTCTGCCAGAGGCTCCAGCAGGAACCTGCACTTGAGGCTGGTAGTGGGGAGGGAAACCCAGACCTGCTGCAAAATGGAAGGGGCTGTGAGCAGCGCTGGGTTTCCTGGTGCTGGTGAGAGGATGCTGTCCTGCAGCTGCTTCCTGCAGGCGGGCAGTGGGGTGCCGCAGCGTGCCAGCCTTCCTGCCGCCAGGAACAACATCCAAGGAGCAGGGATAGGGGTCTGTGTGGGGTGTGGGAGCTCTCACTGCCCTCAAGGGCAGCCCTGGTGCTGGGCAGGAGGAAGGAAATGTTGTGAGGCAGGGAAGGGCTCAGCATCCCTCAGTGGAGCGGTGGTGACAGCTGCTGTGATATGTGGCTACGGCTCCTTTTGCCCTCCCTGCAGAGCCCTCCCCGGCTCAGGGCTGTCTTGCCAGACTCAGAGCAGGCTGCCCTTATCTCTGCTGCCGCTTCCCGGTGATAAGGGGGGCATGTCTGGGTGGGAGCGTTGTCTCCCCTGCTCTGACTCTGGGTGCTATTTGTCACCAAGTGGCCATAGCTGCTGTGAATTCACGAGGTGATGGGGGGGATGCAGGTGGCCTTGGCCCATTCACGTCAGCTTCAGGGTCCCTACTCAGTGGCAGAGCTCCTCCACCACACCCCAATGCCTCTTCTCTCCCATGCACGGGGTCCCAACCAGCAGCCCCCACCCTGCACCATGCCCAGGAGGTTTGGCCACAGCTTCCTCAAAGCTGCGGCTCTGAGAGCGGTTTTGCTCCAAGCTGGGGATCTACTCCAGGATCAAAGCCAAAGGAGGATGCGCAGGGTGTGGAGTGCTGATAGCAATTTCCCATCCCCACGTCCCATCACGTTGTGCTTGGCCAGCTGCAGGCATGGGTTCCAGCAGCTGGGATGGGGTGGAGGCCAGGGGGAGGATGCACACTGCCTTGGTACTGCTTTTTGAGAAAGGAAGGGGACCAGGAGGGTGTGAGGGCAGGAGGGATGTCTCTGAGAGATGGCAAGCACAGAGCAATGAGCCAACAACCCGAAGTTTCAGTTTTAATACTGTCAACAACACCCTGGAGTAAGGCAGTGCCACCTGGGTCCCCTCGGTCCTTCCCAAAGCCAGCCCAGCCCTGTGGTCACGTCCCATACCAGTCCACAGGGAGGACAGTGGTACCACCAACACTTTCCTACCTGCCATCCCACTCACTGGTGCTGGCACAATGCTTTCCCGCTGCCCATCCCAACAGCTCCAGCATCGCCACCCCAAAGAGGGAAAAATCAGGTTACAAAAAGGATCAGGGGTCTGTTCTGGGGCTGTCCCACCACCTCCTCCAGCTGCTCCACAACACTAGTGCTGGCACTCTGGGAATGTGATCAAAAGGGAAAAGAAAACATCATGGAGAACCCTCTGGCTTGGGCTGCAGGTGGGTGTCCCTCACCACTCGACCCCACAGACCCATGGGTTGCTCTCTTGGGGGCTGGGGAGGGCTCTCAGCAGCCACAAGATCAATGCAGCAGACAGAACTGCTGATAGGAGCAGCCTCTCCCCCTCTCAGCACTCCCCTAACACTATGCAGCACTGACACAGCCCGCAGAGAGCCCCAGGGCCTGGCAAAAAGGATAGGGTTGAGGCTCGCAGCTCCTTCACGTGGCCATGCAGGGAGGAGGAGGGATGGCAGAGGTTAGGTTTGGTCCCCCACAATGTCTGAGCCCCGAACTTTGGTGCGGTGCACACAGGGCACTGCTGTTGACTGCTGGAAGCAGAGAGAAAAAGAAGAAAAGTAATCTCCAGGCTTAGGGGAGGCTACAGCCAAGCCCTGCGTGCAGGATAGGGTCCCACGGCCAAGATCCATTTGCAGAGGAGGGGGTCTCACTCACAGCTTGTAGGGCAGAAGGGCAGGAGCCGTCCCCGCATCCTACCCAGAGCAGCCCCATAAAGTGCAGTGCTGCAGCCCCAGCACAGGGCAGGGGACCCCCTGGGACGAGGCAGCGCCCGGAGCCTCCCTCCAAAATTCAGGGAGAAGAAGAGGGAGGTGTGAGCGGGAGGTGTGTGGGGTGGGCAGGGTGTGGGCCGGGTGATGGGGACGGGGCTGTCCCTCCTCCACGTGCCGCCCCCCACCCCTACTCGTCGCAGCCCAGCAGCTCGACACGCAGCGTGATGCGGTTGTGCCAGGCCACGGGCAGGATGCGCACAAAGCGGGCATGGAAGGGCACATCGAAAACGTTCTTCTTGTGCGAGTAGTTGTCACTGTTGCCGTGGAAGATCTGAGGGGAGAGAGAAGCAGTCAGCATCACAGGGACCCCGACACCACTTACACATGGCCCTCAAGCCGGGTGTCCCCAAGCCCCCGCGGCTCGCTGTCCCCATACCTTGGTGCTGTTGGTCTGGCTGTCCTTGTACACAGTCCAGGAGGTGCCATTGTCACTGTATGCCACTTTGTAGGCTGCCACGTACTGGATGTGGCCAAAGTCACGAGCTCCCTGCGTAACGATGCCCGTCACCTTCTTCTGGTCCCGAAGGTCGATCTGGAATAGAGCTGAGGCTGAGTCCCTGCGTGCTGCTTAACAAACCCTGCCCAGCAGGGCACTAATCCCAGCAGGACTGAAGAAACACTGTGGGGAAATATTTGATCCCTGAGCACCATCAGGGCAGGGAACTATTCCCCACACATCACTGCGGCTGCTTTGGCACGTCATGTTGGAGAGGTCAATGAGGGAATGATGGCAAAAATCCCAATTGAAAAAAAAATAATAATAATAATTTAAAAGGTCTCCCAGAGGAAATGCATTTCCAATGGAAAGTGATTCAGGATGAGAAAACACGCAGCTGAATGCAGCCTGACATTTGGGCTGCAAGGGAGATGGTTTCTGTTCTGTTTGCTTTGCTTCCTGCCCTGCCACACTGCGGGGTAACGCAGCTAAAGAGCTGAAGGTCTCCTTCATTTTGTTCCTTTTTTTGTGCTCATTGAGGGTCATACTAGCCACACACATACGTATATATTTATATATATGTATATATCTATATATACATGGGTGTACATGTGAATCTACCTCCACTCCACAAGCACACAGCCTTCAGTGTCAGAGCCCAGCATAGCGTGTCACCGCAACCCCGCCGGGAGATGTCCCGATAAGCTGGTTTGCTCGGGGCTGAGGAGCAGCTGCTTTTAATCATTCCCCAAATAAAATTAAAAGCGGGACAAAATATCTAAACAGCTTTGTCCCATTATGTCATGAAATCATGTGAAAAGCATCAAAAGAGCGGAGCAAAGGAAACCGAGAAGGAAATTTCAGAACTATTTGTTCTCATTCCAGACCGGGAATAGAAGCACAAACCTGATCCTTGCTGCAAAACAGAGGGGAGGAGCCGGGATGGGGTGCACAGAGGTGTGCTATGAGCCCTCCCAGCCCTTACTCACCTGCAGCCACTCGGACTGGTCGTTATTCAGTGCTGTCCAGGCATTCGTCTTGCCCATCTTGTCCAGGCGGGCATAATGGGGATACCAGGTAAAGGCATCAATGCCCCACGTCTTGAAGACGCTGGAGGCTGTGATCTGCTGGTCAGAGATCAGGCGGGATTTCATACCCAGAGGCTCCGAGCAACCTGCCGTGTTGAAATACACTGTAACACAATGGTTTATACAGACAGTGAAAGGGAAAGAGTCCAAAGCACCATCACCCGACCGCAGCCAGCAGAGGCCCACACACCCAGTGGCACATCCCCGCGGTCATAGCAGGAGCTGGGAGTACAGGAAAGCACCACAGAAGTGCAGGGATGCAGCTCACCGACTCTCCTGGGTGCAGCCAGGATGGTGTTTTCAGAGCAGAGCTATTCCCTGCAGCACAGTGCCTCCTGCTGCAGCCCCGCAGCACGGCCCAGCACAAGGACACACCTCGGGCCTTGACAGCAGCAGGATGTGGCCCAGAGCCCAGCGCCAGGCACTGCCTGGGACGTGCACTGGGCAGGAATGCGGGGAGGTGAGGGGCAAGCTGAGGGCTCTGGCTAATCATCAGTCACGTTTCCCATGGGACTTTGATCTTCTGCTGCTTGTTAAGCTCTCCGGCAGGAAAATGAGCTGGGTCAGGGCTCGGATAGGGAACAATGAGAAACCACAGACCGAAGTGAGGCAGCTTGGGAAGGTGTAAGCAGTGTGAGTGCGCAGCTGAGCTGTGGGATTAGCAGCCCGTGTGCCCAAAAAGCTCCCAGCACCATGAGAAGAATGAACACCCGCTGACCAAACAGGGAGCAGCGCTGGCCCAGGGGAGCATTTACCATTCATCTCGCAGCCGATGAGCTCGAAGCGCAGTGTGCAGGCACGACGGCAAACCACGGGGTAGATGCGGATGAACTGCGCTGTGATGGGAGGGTCAAACATGTTGGTCTGCATGGTGCCGTAGTCCACGTTCCCCTGGAAAACCTGACACACAAAGCAAGGCTGAACCCAAAGCATCCTGCAGCCCCCTGCTCACTGCACAGAGTTCGGTGCCCAGAATGGGCAGAGCAGGGAAGCCGGGCTGCTCCAGGACTGTACAGGCTGGCAGAATCTAATTCTTTTAACACAGAAGTTATGGCTGCAGGCCCCAAAATGTGACACCTGCTTGAAAAGAGTGCTGTCAGGTCATGTTTGAGTGTGTTTTATTTTTCCCAGCACTGTGGAGAAGAGTGAGACTTTTTGTTGGTTAAATCAAGGCAGACATTCCCAGCCCATTCCTGGATGCAGAAAAAGCAGTCAGGATTCATTTGCCATAAAAATAATGGAGTGCTGCACTCAGTGACTTGAGGCTGAGATACACAGCAGGCTTGTGCTCAGCACAGAGCATTGCAAGCTGCTTGCCAGCATCTGCAGACCATGCCCACATCCCACCATGTGTCAGCTACAAAGTCATTATCCAAATGACCCCAGTATATCAGTGCTGCTCCTTTGGCTGCACTATGAGTTGTGGGTGCCCCATCCCCGGTGGCGCCCAAGGCCAAGTTTGGTGGAGCCCTGGGCAGTCAGAGCTGGTGGGGGGATAGCCAAACCACAGCAGGGGGTCAGAACAGAATGGCCTTTAAGGTCCCTTCCAACCTAAGCCATTCTTATGATTCTGTGATTCTGGTCAAGCAAATGCTGCTGGGATGGCTTTCCGCGTGGTCCTGACTCAAGCTCAGCAGCCAGCCCCATATTTGAGCTCACCTTGTCTGTGTTGAGCTTCTCATCCTTGCAGAAAGTGAACTCACGCCCATCTAGGCTGTAGGCCACCTTATAGGCACGCACGTACTCCGACTTGCCCACGCGGCGAGCGCCTTGTGTGATAACACCACTCAGCCTCATCTTCCTCAGCAGGTTGGCCTGGGGAGGACAAGAAGGTGAGCATGGTCTGCATCCAGATGTAGACAGACCTACACTTCACTCCTCCCGTTGGTACCTGGATCCATGGGCTCTTGTCATAGTTGCTGGAGGTCCACGCATTGACAATGCCATGGTTGTTGAGGCGAGCAAGCTCAGGCCCCCAGCGCTGGAGGCCAAGGAAACCATAGTAGACGGAGGAGGCTGAGAGCTGTGCATCAGAGATGGCCCCTCCTTCCATGCCCAGGGGAATGGCACAGCCTGAAGATGGCAGCAAAGGGAGGAGGTGACGAGGGAGCAATGCCGGGAGTAGATCTGCCTCTGTCAGAGTAATGGACAGGAGGTGGCACCTCCACATCCATCAGGACCAGGTGCAGTGCAGCACACAGGCACTGCACTGCTGATTATATCTCTTCTATAGGACAGGGATGGAAAGGGATCGCTGCAGAATCAGCACTGGGGACTTACGGGCATGGCAAGTCTTCCCAATGAAGGGAGAAGGACACCTGCAGGCGTAGTCACCATTCAAGTTCACGCAGGTGCCCCCATTTTTGCAAGGTTCCGAGGAGCATCCATTCTTGTCTAGGAAGCAGAGGAGGTGGGAGGGCTCAGGAGGTGATCCCAGAGCCAGGGCATCCCCCAGAGCACAGAGCCCTGTGGTCCCTGACCTGTCACCTTGGTATATCCCCTTAGTTCCCTGTTGTACTCACTGATCTGGCAATGCACCCCATCATACCCCGCAGGGCACTTGCAGATGTAGTCGGTGAAGACATCCCCTCGATTCGGGACCAACTGGCACTCACCATTGTTGTGGCAAGGATTGGGGTGGCAAGGGCCTGGGGAAAGAGAAAGGAGGAAAACGGGCTCTCAGCTGGGCACAAGTGGGAAATAAGAGCACCCAGTGTGTTTTTTTGAGGATACAGTACAGTTCGTTTCTGGTGAAGCAGTCAGCACATCCTTGCTATGTGCCAATCACCTGCAGTGAGGACACAGGTCCCTCACCAAGCCTCACCTTTTTCTGTTTCATTGCAATCGATCCCAACAAAGCCTTCAGGGCAGATGCAGAAGAAGGGGGCTTCGTTGATGCCAGTCAGGCAGGTACCCCCATTCTGACAGTAGTTCACATTGCAGAAGTCACCTGCCAGCAAAGCCACGTGTCACTGTGAGCCATCCCAATGCTGGGCAGCCGCCACTGCCCCAGCTCCACGTGGAGGTGGCCCCATTCCAGGCTGGCAGGAGAAGCTCAGCCTGGCAGGACCCATGTGCTGGGTGTCTCGGGACAGGCAGTGACCAACAGGGGTAGCCAGGACAGGCACCCGGGGCTCCTTGGGCACAGAAAAATGTGTTAGACAGAGTCTGAATGTAAAATCAGAGCCCAGGGAACGCTGCTGCACCAGGGAGCAGTGCTAGCCAGGCTGGGGCACCAAGCCTCGAGCAGGACAGGATTATTGCAGGGAATCAGGCAGCTCACATTGCTGGGTTTTCCTAACAAAAGTAAGCATTTGCAAGACAAAACAGTCCTTGTAGGGGGAGCCCACATGCCTCAACTTAGATGCTGGAGGCACAGGGGGAAGAATTGTCCTACTCTGCATGATGCTGCATGGCATCAGGGAACTCCCCCCACCTCCAATGTATTTTGCCCTAACAGCTGTAGAATAGTAGCACTCTCCATAAACACTGTGCAGATTTCCACCAACGTGGCTGAAAGTTGTACTAACTGCATGCCAGCAAGTGCCTTATTTGGTGCCAGCTCTTTGCTGAGCTCAGAGCAAGGCTTGAACTCAGGTGGAGACCCAGGGACCACCCCCACTACCTGCAAGCCCTGCAAAGAGCAGACAGCACAGCTCTCATTAGCCTAAGCTATCACTTAGCAAGCTCCTACCACCAGTCTTTTAATAGCAGGGCTCCTCCAAGGTAATCCCACTCTTCCCAACTGCTCCACAACTGCAGGGTGCGCCCTGGGGGCAGGCAGGCCAAGCAGGACCCCAAGATACAGGCTGATTTCCAAAAGGTGCAGCGTATCCCTCAGCCCAGCCTCGGGAGGCAGAAAAATTTGGGCAGCGGTTCAAGTCGCTGCCTGCACTGCCCAGCGCGTTCCGCATGACCTCATGCTCCATCAATGCGCTGCCATGAGCTACGGCGCGGGAGGAGAGGGCTCGGGCTGATACACTGGGACACCTTTGCCCCACGCAGGTCTGGGGTGCATCCCTGTGCTGAGGGTCCCACGGACGGCACTGCCAGCGCCCTGCAGCGCCCTGTGATGTGTGCCCCTCGGCAGCCCAGAGCTCCTGGGGTGGGACACGGCAAGCAAAGGAGAAGCGGTGTAAAATTCCCCACATTTCTTCCCAGGGTTGGGACGGGAGGGGTCCCACTGTTAGATTTATGCTTTGCTTTTTGCAAGTAAGCAGACTCTTATCCCCTCCCAGATTTATCCCATACGTTCTTGTATCTTCGCGCCAGCCCCCTGCCCAGCAGCACAGCACACGGGTCACTGTTTCCTTTGGAGATCGAGATGCTCCTATTTCTTGGCCTTATCGGTGTGGTTCAGCACCTCCATCCTTCCCACGTGGATTTCTCTGGTCAAGGACAGCGCTGCCGCAGACTGGACAGCCGACAGCCGAAGCAACAGAGCAGCCATCGCTTTGGGAAATGTTTGCTTACATGAACCCATGGGCTGGCGGGAAGGCAAAAACAACATCCTCCGAAACCCAGTGGGGCTGGGGGAGGCAAGGTCAGAGCTGCCTGCACGGGTACCCAGAACGGCCTCAGCAGAGCCTCCAGCAGCACTCCTCGGCCCATCCCACAGCCCGCACGTAGCTCTGCACCCATTTCCCCGTTCACCCATCCCTCTGGGGTCACGAACCCCATCGGGACGCACGGGAAGTACCGCGTTAACCGCTCCCAGGAGCTGTTTACATTGCTGGCACCCTTATCCCCGCCTGCAAGCACGGGACAGCGCGGTTCCAGGCTCCGTCCTTCCCATCCCCTGCGCTCCTGGGGCTGCGCACCCCTGCCCCGTCCCGGGAGCGCAGCACCCAACTCACCGGCCACCACCACGAGCAGCGTGAGCCCCAGCGCCAGCAGGAGCAGCGCTTGCCACTGCCTCACTGTCTTCATGCTGAGAGCCGAGCCGAGCCGAGCCGAGCCGAGCCGTGCAGCTCCACTCCGCCGCGGGGCTCGGGGCGGGGAGTGACTCAGCCCAGCCCGGCCCGGCCCGGCCCGGCCCCACGTGCTCCGCTGCCCGCCCCCGGGGCGGTCCCGGCCCGGCCCCTCGGAGCCCAGCAGCGGCTGCCCCGGGGGTCGCGGCCATGGGGTGGACCGAAGCAAAATGAGCATCGTAGGGCAAGGTGCTGAGTAAGCAGCCTGGAAACGAGGTGTTGGGGTGCACCCACACAGCAGCAGCTCGGGTGTGCACGGCACGCTGAGGAGAAGGGCTGCCACGGTGCGAACAAGCCGCTCTTTGAGTGGTGTCCACTCAGACCCCGTGCTGGAAAAGCCCCGCTGTGTTTTCCAGGGTTGGTGCCAAGCGAGGAGCTCGGCCCCACAAGGCAGGAACAGTGGGGCTAAGCACTCCCAGGTTGAATTCATATTCAGCAGCAACCGCTTCTGAGGAGGGTACAGGAAACCACACAGTAAATGAATGCAGGATGATTTGCTTCTGAGCTGGAAATCTGCTCCTCTCCCTCCTCCTGAACACAAAGCTGATCTTATCTCCTCTTGCAAAATGCCCCGTTTTAGAATTAACTGATCAACTGCAGATATAGTTCCATGCTGCTCAGTGTTGACTCTTCCCCAGAACTGCACCTCTCCTTGGCTCTGGCACCTCAATAGCCCGGCCGTGTTGCTCTGCACTTTAACCCATCTCATTCTCCATCCCCGCTCCAGCACCCAGCCACTTGAGCACAGCCAGGTGCCCACATCCTGCTAACAAACTCCTGCACGTATCCCTGGAGCAGTGGGCCATGAGGAATGCGGGGAGCACACTTAGCTCCAGCACGGTGAGAAGCAGTAGCTGGAAAGGAGAAAGAGGATGGGACTCAGCACTTGCTTTCAAACAACCCCTCAACCTCAGGGTAATTGCTGCTGTTGTGTTGAGTGGAAAACAAGGTCAGGAGGAGCAAAGCGCAGGGCAAGATTCCCAGGGCTGTACACAAGCAAGTAGGACAAGGGTGTTTGTTTTGCTGCTCGAGGGGCAACTGCCTGGACGTGTCTAAGAGAGGATGTGGGACCCGGAGGGAGCTACAGAGAAATCAGCAGCCTCTCTAAAAACAGCAAGAGAATGTTTTCCTTCTGTCTCCTGGGGCATGAATGCTGATGTCCCTACTAACATGCATGGGAAAGGATATTAAAAACAGAGATGGGGAGGGCTGGCGGAGCCCTGCTCCCTGTAGGATCCCTGTCCTGGCTGCACCAGGCTCTACAAATGTGAACCTGCAGAGGGATGGCGACCCCTAAGCTGCAGGGCTGGGAGGACCCTGTGCTGGGCTGGGAGGACCCTGTGCTGGGGGATCCCAGCTGGAAGAGGAAAGAAGCACACAAAGGGAGAGCAGTAACCTGCAGAGCACATGGAAGTGGTGATGCATGGAGAAAGCCCCACACCACACCCGGCTTCGAGCAGCCAAGTTTTCGTAAGGGATGGCTCTACTTGAAAGAGTTTGGCAGGTCAGAGGTCAGGCATAATTTCACTCCTTTCTGCAGGGACTATTTAGGCCTTGTTATAGCAGGATTTACCACTGGGTTTGGTTTCTCCTTTGGGAAGATTTTCTAAGCCCAGCAGTGTTGTAACCCTTTGTGAGTCACACAGATAACCCTATCCTGGGCCACAGAGCTGGGGTGATAAGGAAGGACATAGTGGTGGGGCTGCATGTTTATGAGGCACAATCCTCTTTGTTTCCAGTCTCACACAGAGATGTTCCCCTTGACCGAGGCAAGTAACCTCCAGCCTTCCAGTTGCTCCAGTTGCCAGCAGCTGCCAGCCATAAAGGCCCATGGGTTTCATCTCACAGCCTTTGTGTTTGCAGCGATTATTGCTGCAGTTTCGGCTATTATTTCAGCTATCCTTCTGTAAAGAAGTTCAGTGGCTCAGATTTATCTGGCAATCAGAGCAGCGTTACACCCAGGAGGATTACTGACCCACTGCAGCCACCGCAGTGTTGAACCCATCCCATTCCTCCAGCAGCTCTACACAAAGTGCTGGGAAGGTTTGTTGCCCCATGGAACAAAGCCTCTGTCCTGCCACACGTCTGCTCCTCTGAAGGGAGAAGCCACTCACAGCACCATCTCAGACACTTAAGCCCCAGCCCGCCCCTAATCCCCCTAACTGGATAACCCGGTGCTCAGTGCCAGCATCCCGAGCCTCCTTCAGCTCAGTCTGCCCCACGTCACCGCCTGCCCTCTGCCAGCTCATGGTTTCCGATGGCTGCAGGAGACATCTGTGGCCAGGCCAATCCTCGCATCTGGCTCAGCTCTTCTGTTTATTTTCTACAGGGGAAAGAAACAAAACAAAACAAAACAAAACCCAAGAGGTTTCCAAATCCTCTGCCCTTTCCGTGAAAAGGGCAATGGTTTCTTTAAACACTAAACTTGCAGGGATGCTAATGCTTAGGTAGCAGGAAATTCAGGGCTGTCTGAAGGAACCTAGACATTGAATATCCTTAGGGCATGGAAAGCTCTTTATGAGTTCCCTTGGGGTGTGAATTAAAAGGAAGGCAGCAAAGGGCAGCACGCTTCCCCAGTTTGCTCAGCTCCTGCTGCTGATGGTGTCAGGGCTCAGATGAGATCCCCACCAGTTCAGCTTCAAGTCCTTTGCTCTAACCTCGATAAACAAGATTAGATCCAGATTAGAGCCGGTGTGTCTGTGTAAGGTGCTTAATGTAAGCACCTTTATATAACCTCTTCTGTGAATTCAAGCGCTGTGCAGTCTTTAAGGCTTTATGCATGCTGTTTCTCTAACAGAAAAGGTGTTGCTTTGTCTTCATGCTACAGATGGGAAACCAAGGCTGGTGGGGCTTGAGGAGAGGACAGGACTCTTCTTTTGGCCTGACAGGCAGGGATGTGGGCTCAGCCTCTTAGGGATGTGGGCTCAGCCTCTTAGAGATGTGTTCTCAAAGCTCATCCCAACCCACTCTGGGTGCAACTCCCTGGATCAGCCTGGCTGCTGCTGGTAGCAATACACCGTAGTGCTTCCCAGGATGGGAAGGACAGAGCAGACCCCACATTCAGCCCCCATCCCACAGCAAGAACTGGCACTGTGTCACAATGCATGACCCAAACCGCTCATCGATCAGCATGAGTGACCCTGGCATGCCCCACTGCGAGCAGATACCAGGGGCAGATAAGCCACATCTCTTGTTCTTTTTTCAAGAAGCTCTTGGCAAGCTCCCCCCTTGACAAAAAACAAACCAAACAAAAGAATCCCTACTAAATTGCACACTTGATAACATTATCACCCAGGCTCCTCTGATAAGTGAGGTTTTATGGCAAGGGACAGCTCTCCTACTATCAGGACGGCTCCTTGCTCAAGCCATCCGTGTGGCGCATGTGTTCTCAGCACACGCATCCCCTGCAAGACTGCAGGGCCAGAACGAGCTCCTGATCTGATCAAACACCTGGAGCCCCACAGCACTAATGCTTTATGAATATGTACCAGCAATAATGAACTTTGGGTGCTGGGCCAAGAGCTGCGGGGAGCCCAGAACCTGTCCTACCGGCTGGTTGAGGGTGGTTTGCTTATTAAGGCACGCTCCCCCCTCCGTCCCACCCACCCATCTGTGCAGGAAAGGCTCTGCCGAGCCCTGGGCCTCCTTCATTTGCCAAACTACCTTTGATCTCTGTATCTCAGAGGGTAATTAGAAGGCTGAGCCCTGCCTTGCCCCCTACCCATGCCTCCCCCTCGCTCTGATCCCCCCATAGCCAGGTGAGGTGACTTGCCACAGCTCTGGGATGTGTTTCATCCTGAAGAGAGGCACGTTTGGTGCCTTTTGAGGTGCATTCCAGCAGCCACATCTATGGCAGAACACAGAGCCCCATCTCTATTTCTTTGGGGTTGTACTTCCAACACAGACCCTGCAGCCCACAGAAGCTCTTGGAGGCCACCAAGAGCCATAGGGTCCCCCCACAATGCCAAGAGCCCACCATGCAGTAGGAGCCGCTCTCCCAACCCAAACAGATCCTGGTAGGGTTGAAGCTCCTTCCCAGGTGCCTCCAGCCCCGTGGGCTGTATCCTGTAGGGCCACAGCGGAAACCACAGCAGGAGCATGGCTGGCACCAAGCTCCACATCCAGGAGAGCCAGCTCTGCTGCCTGCTCCTCCCCTGACACGGCTCCTCCTCTCCTCATAAGGAAATGAAAACAAACTCCAGGCCAGACATGTGTCCCCAGTGAAACCCACGTGTCAGTACCAGGCAGGACTACTGCTTGCTCCAGGTGCCCAGACCCAACAGGGATGATACACACACCCAAGGCACAGCACAACTGGGGAACCTCCGTACAGTTTTTAGTAGCAAACACATGGCAGAACATTTCTTAGTGCTCTGTTTTGCACCAGACCCTCATAAAGCCTCCCAAACAGGAAGGCATTCCTGTTTCCCCACCCAGAGGTTTACACTAACACATGTTTAAGCCATTCACTCTGCTAGTCACACCCCAGTCCTCCTCCTCTATGGGCACGTCCACTGTGCTGGTGACCTTGCCCAGGGCTCTGAGAGCAGCGTCACCTACAGCAACAGTTGTCACACCAGCAATGCTCCAGCACCTGCACATCTGCTGCAGCTGTGCCCATGCCACCACCTCTGCAGGCATCAGAGCTGCCCAGACCTCAGCTGAGCTGGAAGAACAGAGGAGATGGGAAACAACTGGATAAAAGAAGACATAAAAACAGGAAGCCCGCTCCCACTGCAACAGCTCTCTCATTTTCTGTGTCACAGTGACAAGGGTTGTTACAAGATCCAGAGAGAAACATTTCAGCAATTTCCTGGACAAGGAGAGAATCAGTTTGCAATCTGCCAACAAATCCCCTCTTGGCATCTCCATTTTACAGCTCCTTTTTGCTGCCTTGCCACCCTGCCCCACAGCACAAATTCCTGTCTGCAAACCCTGTGCATCCCAGGGGCTGCTAAAGGACTTACACAGTGCCAGTGCTTAGTCCCCATCTGGCAATGGGCTGCTACCCTGACAGCCCCAGCAGGTAAACCATGACCCTGAGATAGGTGCAATCCCTTCAGGGCTGCTGTGCAATGTGGTTCCTTTGCATTCTTCCTCTTCATTTGTCATATGTGTCCTCTGCTTTTTGGGAAGTTACCTTCCACAAGCTCTAGAAATGTAAGGAAATCTCTTCCCCCTCTTCCAGCCGTGTCTGCGCATTGCCTCGCATGCTGCAGGCAGGCAGACAGACAGATAGATAGAGTCATGAGGAAGGATGGAGGCCTCACAGCCACAGCAGGGAGGTGGCAGGGCTGCGTTTTGCACAGCACGTGCAGCCCCACGCAGGAGGCACGTTCACTGGGGCTGCCTGTGGTTAGCTGGCATGCTTTGCAGGAGCAGCCAGCGACGCGGAGAGCAGCGTGTTTGGGAGCATGCCGTGGCTTTGCCTAGTCTTGCAGCTGCCTGCCAGCTGCTGCACAAACACAGCCCTGTCTGCCATGCCCCCCCTGCCTCCCACCCACTCTGCTCCTTGCAGGGCTCTGGGATCAGCCTGGCACCGGTGTGCATCTGTTTTATATTTTTTCCTCCCTACTTTCAGCTTCATCTTCTGATTTGTCCCCCATTGTCTCACTCCCCTTCCCCACCACTATCTCTGTCCCCTCCCTTTTCCTTTTTCATGTATCATTCTACTCATTTCAGTTCTCCCACATTCTTCCTCTTTTCTTCCCATGTCCCGGCCTAACTATGGGACACCTTTTGCTCTGCTCCATCAGTGCAATGCACAAATGAGACCAGCATTCATCAGACCTCAAAATGCAAACAGCAGCTGTCTGCAGGCCACATCCTTCCCCACGCTGTATCCCACAGCCCTGAAACCACAAAGCCCTGTCCAGAGGAAAGCCAGCCATTCTGTGTGTCATCTTCTGGGGGCTAATGTGAGCTAGGCAAGGCTGATATTTTAGTGTGAAAGAGCCTTAGGGGTGTTAGTAATTACAGCCAGCACCTTGTTCTCTATCTCACCAGCATTTCCTGTACCCTTTTACCTGTCTTTGAAGGGTTGCTGGTGGGGAGGGAGGAGGACGCCCATTCCCTGCTGCACAGCACCCTCTAGCCTCCGCTAGGGCCACAGCTCTGTGCTGGTTTGGAAGGAGGACTTCCACCACCACCACAGCCATTCCACCACGGTCCATTCCCGTCCGTGCACGCCCAGCCCCATGCAATGCCACCATGGTGTGATTTCTGTGCAGCTCAGAAGTTATGCAAAGAGCGAAAATTCGTGGATCAGGACTAGGGTGGTCACCCCAGCTTTGGATGTAACAACACAAGTTCCCCGCTTGGCTGGGACTGGCACATAGGGATACCTTCATGCCCCCACTCCTCAGCTCCCCCCACCTCCTAACCCCACAAGGCTTCCATCTTCCCACCCCCTCAGAGACCACTCACCTCCCCACTCCAGCAATAAGCCAATTTCCACCCTCATCCCAGTTTGCCTTCCCTACCTCCCAGCCCATCCCAGTTTGCACTATTTTGGCACGAGGCAGTGGTTCCACCTCTGCTCACTTTATTTCCATAAACGTTAGGAAGCGGCTCTTCCCCTTTCCCAAAGCAGGAAAAGAAATCAGGTTTTTACAGGGAACCAATAATCCTACTGTTCACTTCACTGCGTTTTTCTGTTTGCAGCATTGCAGTCCCCAGCTTATTCTTCTCATTCACCACTACTTCTATGGCAACTTTTCCACAGTATTTCACAAGCAGCCTCTGAAAAAGTGTGGCTTTAGCAGCCTCCCTCGCTGTCTTTCTGAGGCTGGATAATCATAGCTTTTCCAAACTCCAACCTCAAGAACACAGCATAACGGCAAATGTCAGACAGACCACTTGGAATTAAATGGAAGACAAACAGTTTCCTTTATTCAGTATGACATCTTGGAAGTACTCCAGGAGAAGCTCATACATCTCTCTGCCTTTGCTACACTCATTTGTTCCATCTTGCTTTCTACCGACAGCTCCGGTCCTTGCTCACTGCCTGCCAGATACCTGCTGCTTGTGCTCCCCCTCCCCAGAACACCAAAACAACTCTTGGCACCTGCAGCTGTGTCTTCATTTACCAAAATTTGGGACAAAAGGGGAGGAACGGGTCTGAGCAAACAAGAGGTGGCTCCTGTTGGGAACAGGTCTGCTCAGCCTGGCAGCTTTTGGTGCAGAAGACTGGGGTCTCACATCCCCAGACTCATGGGAAATCTCAGGAGTATTTTGGCATGGATTCATCTCAGTGAAATAGAGGGACCTCTCCTCTGCAAGGCTGGGACTGCCTGGGGAGGCAGCAGTGTCCAAGTGCCATGGGGTACCCAGCAGCAGGAACCAGGGGCACTGCTGGTGCAGGAGGATGGTTTCCAAAGCCCCTCCAGCAGCTGTGGCTGGATGTGGGGTAAGAGGACTGAGCTGGTAGTCAGGAATCTGTGGACAGAACCAGCTGAGCGCAGCCTGGTTAAAAGCTCAGCTGGGTGGTATTTCTCTTTTGGCCTAAAGAATTTGGGAATGCAACAGCCAATCTGCTCTGAAACAATTAGTGAAGGTCCCTGTGCCAGCAGGCAGAGCCCTCTTGGTTTGGCAGGAAAAAAAAAGACAACAGAAAAACTCTAGCAATGGGGTAGAAGACATTCAAGAAGAGATCAAGAAGCTCTGGTTTATAATGGGATGAAGGGGTGCACAGCTGTAACCCGGTGAGGCTGAAGTTAGTCAGTGAGTTCTATAATTAGGAAATAAATAGCGTGCTAAATAAACCCAGAGCAGAAACTTCTGAAGAGAGCGACAGAGCTGGAAGTTGGCAGTGAGCAACCGAATGAGAATGTGATGGAAAAATACTGAGCAGGTGGGCCACGTGCCACCTCCACGGATGGTTTGTATGATGCAGCCATTCCCCCATCCCTGGCACTTGACTCTTTACGTTGTCAGCTCCCCAGGACAGAAGGCTGGTCTATTTAGAGATCTGCAAAGTGCTCATTACGCTTTTAGATACCATTTTCAGAAAACACGTAAGAGTCCAAAGAGCACCGCGCATCCAGATCCAACGGGCTCTCAAACAGCAGAGTGCTGCAGCCGGCAAGTGAGTACCTCATTGGAATGGCAGGGAAGGCAGAGAGGAAAAATCATTGCCTTTGTTTCCATCTATAAAGCTTTTCTCTGCTCACGTGTCCCTGACAGGCACTTCACTTCCTTTCAGCTGGCAATCGAACCCTGTCATAAGAGACGCATTCCCTCTTTGCTGCTGTTGCATTGGCAGAGATCAACACCCCAAAGTTTCCTCCAGCAAAAAGGTTTCCTGAGAGGTTCAAACTCCCTGCGTGTCCTTAAGTTCGTCGGGGCATCGTGAGTTGGCTGGGCAGGAGAAAAGCCGGGCCAGTGAAATGAAGTAGAAAAGTCTGAAGTCCTTGTGGTGGCAGCAGCCAAAAGAGAGAGGGATGTGAAGAATAAAAGGTCACTGCACAGGTGAGTGCCAGCTTGGCCCAGCACTGCACCAAGTTCTCTCTGCCTGGTACCTCCCCAGTTGCTGGGTTTTTAAAGGCAAAATTACAGTCAACCTTTTCTTGCCCTCATTATATAGAGGGTAAGTACACAGTGTTACTTGGGAAAGCAATATAATGAGCCTCCTTTGCAGTACCCAGGCTAATCAGAAAGGGATTCTCCTGCACCTTAAGCATCACGGTGCTGCTGGCCATCCCCACCCTACTGTGGTGCAGGAACATCAGACAAAGACCTGCTGGCTTGGACCTGCCAAATCACTCCCTATGATGCGGGCAGGCTGGAAATGGAGCTGGCTCTTCCCAGCACCCCATATTTCCAGGTTGTTTTAAGCAGCTGCTTGGATGGCTTTTCCCAAGCACGAGCTGTGTGCTGTGAGTGACACAGCTCCTTCCTGGCTGCGAGACACCTCCTGCACACAGCACTGCTCCCACACCAGCATGCCGTGCCATGCCATGCTAATCATCACATGGGTTTGGTGGCAGCAACATCAGCTCCCCACGCACTCAGAGGGAGGGCAGCTTCCTCTGCAAGACATGACTCGGAGGCTGTTTAAACAGCACGTAGCAGGGTTTGCATTCACTAACACGCTTACTTCCTCCCATCCATCTCAGCTCCCACACTAGAAAGCGTGGCTGAAACAGCCTGATTTTCTCTTAGGTTCCTCCTTCCCCATCTGGAGAATCAGCAGCTTTTCACTGCATCCCTCTTCTTGCAATAACCAGACAGCTCAGCAGTTGGGCCCACCGTCGCCTCCACGCGTGAATTTCTGCTGCCATCTATTCAGTGTTTTTCTCCCCTGGTTCTCAGATCTCACTCCTCACCCTGCCTGAGCACCTCTGATATAAAAGGCTGCTTTACGTTTTACATCTCTTCCTCAGCATGAAGCGGGCAGATAAGAGTTTGTTTTGTTTTGCTTTGCTGAAAGGACTCTTCTAATAGCCAGACTGGTCTGAGAAATGCCCAACAGCCTCAGGGGTTCAAAGGAAAAGCCCTGCCTGGAGGCTCAGCGCTGCTTCGCTCTGTGTTTCCCCGCAGTCCTACAGTGAGCAGAAAGGTACAGCTGGAATCAGCTGGACTGCAATTGCGTGTAATCAAACTCAAACATGCCTCACCTACTCGGGTATGTGCCTCACATACTCGGGTAACAGGCTGATACCGGAAGTTTATCTAACAAGCCTATCTTGCAGCTTAATCATAAGCATAACTCAGTTGTATTCAGTCACAATAGACTTCAGCCCAGCTGGGTCATCATCAGGTTGAACCGTACGCCCCAGACATTGCCATAAGGTTAATTAAAAGCTGTCAACGAGGAGCTGAGCTTTACTGCAAGGTAAAAAGGGGGATGAGCAGGGCAGCACGGCAGTCACCCAGCAGTGCCCTCCTGCCTTTCCCACCGCTCCCTCCCTCCCTGTGACTCAGTGTGCAGCAGTTACTCATCTCTCTAGATACACAGCTCTGGAAAATGTGAGTGAGAGCTCTCTGGGCGCAGGGAGCTCCAATTCCTGGTAAACAGAGGTAATGAAATGACTGAGAGCGGGGATTTTTCCATCCGGTTATATAAAGCGAATGAAAACATGGCTCGGATGTTGATGTTACTGGAACCAGAACACGCGGCTCTTTGAGGACACTGCCGAGAGAACTAAGCGTGTCAACATCACATCGCAGACATTTCTTTTGTTATTAGTGCTTTCCCTCTGGCTCTGCTCAGGCCAGGTCTGTGTGCTGAGGTGCTCCCATGGCCTGGTGAGGATGTGGTATCCATCTCAGCAGTCCTAAACGGGACACGTCGTTGCTAAGGGATCACTGTTGGTCGGTCACACTGTAGCCCTCCACTGAACACGTTTCGATGCGACGCCAGCGGTCGACACCCCGTTTAGCTCCCTCAGGAGAGCCCAGCCTGGGGCCGCACTCCCTGTGGTACGGCTGTACCTCAACGGCAGGAAGCGGATAGAGACGAAACCCGCACCCCACCCGCACCACCTTATCCAACCCCACCTCCATCCCACCCTGCCTCAGCTCCGCCCCGCTCCGTAATGGCGCCCGCAGCCCCGACTCCCCACAGCCAACGACAGCCCCGCCCCACCCCTCCCGCACACGCCAATCACCGCTCTCCGCCCGACTAACAGGCCGTTGAGCCAATGAAATCGCACATCTCCACCCCGCCGCGCCTCCACCACCCAATGACACGGGAGCAGCGCTACCCTCAACCCTCCCACCAAACCAATCAGCGCGCGGGGTGGAGCGAGAGCGGCGTGGCGGCGGGGCCAATCGGAGGGCGAGGGAGGTTGCTAAGGGGCAGCGGGTAGCGGGCCGCAGCAGACGGGCGGGAGCGGCGGTGGCGGCCGGGCCTGCAGGTGAGAGGCGGCGGTGGCGGAGTCCCAGCCTGGTGTGAAGGCGGCCGGGCCGGCTGGCTCCCCGAGGCGCCCTTCGAGGGTCGGTGCTTTATTCGCCCCGCCGGTTCGCGTTCGGAGAGGCTGTGGGGGATGGGTTTCGTTCTGTAGTTGAGTTCCCCTCCTCGGGGGACGTCGAACTGCTTCCTCGTATTGTTGGTGCGCGGTCGTCGCTCGGGTGGTAAGTTCCAGAGATTCCTGCCTGCTTCTTACAGGTGTGTGTGCCCACATCGTCTCTGCCTCCTGCTGGCATCAGCGTATGTGCCTTGTTAATCAGCTCGTTGCTGCCGTGCCCTGTTTATCAGTGGTTATCACGCTGCGTTGGCATGTGGTAATCATTGCTGATGTGGTGTCCATCGGACGCAGCCTTGGGCCATTTAGCGTTCTTCATATCTGACTTTGGGAGGCATCATTTCCTCCTGCAGTGTTTATATCCCGTGCCCAGGTAGGCAGTGCTGTGCTTCACCTCGTGTTGTTGTTGTTCTCCCTCCTGGGTTCACCTCCTTCAGCTTCTAAGGTGAGCGTTCAGTTCTCATGAGGACAGCCTGGATAAGTGATCAGCGCTCTTCTTGTAGCAGCAAACGCAGCCTTTCCTCACCCATCCATCGTGTATTTTAGTCCCAAAGTCAGCAGTGGGAACGGGAAGGGTATGAAGGAGCTAAAAGGTAATGTTTGGTTCCTTCTGTTCTCCTGTCTCATTCTTAAGAACAGTCATTTTTCTCTGTCAGGTCTCAGCGTTCCTCAGTGAGTTACCCAGGTAGGGGATGAGGCTGATGGAGGATTGTGCCACGTTCTGCCCTTTTTTAGGGGTGAAGTCTCTTCCCTTTCTGACCTGCAGAGCACCACAGAGGTTGAGTGTAACGCTTTCTATCTTGCATAACGCTTTTTTGAAGAAGTGAAGCTAAAAATGGGTTTGTTCTACTTGTCTTTCACTTCACGGCAGGTGAAGTTTTTAGTGTTTCATAAAGCTGCGTTATTAAATGTCACGTGGAAACACGCTGAAATGGATGCTGTTCTGTGGTGTAGATAAGGCAAGGTGACCAAATGACATCATTTGTCCGTGACAGGCAAATGGAGAGCTTATCCAAATCTTCCAAGGTACAGCTCTACTTAGAGATATACAGTTCTGTAGGAAACGGTGGCTTTACAGCAATGATTCTACCCCTCTGTAGTTTAACCTCACTGGATAATGAACACATTCTGGGTGCTGCTGTTGTGCTGTTGCTCATCTTTCTTGCCTTCCTCTTCCTGCCTCTTTGTCCTTCATGCTGCCAGCTCTGGCAATGCCAGAACTTGGATTACGTTAACAAACAACAGGATTTAGTGAAGTCTATAGTAGGGGTATGCACACTGGGGTCTTTAGTGCTTGTAGTTCCAGTTGAATGGTGCAAACATCAGCCTCAGTTGACGTAGGGCCTGCGGATTGTATTTGTTCAGGCTTTGGCAGGCACATCAAACATCAGAGAAGCGCTGTCATGTGGTGTGTGTTAGCTGAGTGTACAAGAGAGCTGCATGAAAGCTTGATAAAATTAGCAGGTACAAAACAGACTCATAGCTTAGCTGGCATTATTGAAAGTTCAGACTACTTCTACCTTCCTATGATTGCATCATAAGTTAGAGGTTTAGCATTTAATGATATGCTTCACCTTCCTGATGCACTTGTTTGCAACAAATTTAGGCTGATGTTGTCCTCAGAATATTAGAAATGGCCAGGTGCTGAGAAGCCTGATACCATGGGAAAGGCAAACAAGCTTTTCCCAGTGGTGTTGGAAATGGCTGGTGGCTCCTGGTGCTCTGCAACTGCTTTTGTGATCTTCCCAGCAGAAGCTGAAATCCTTCAAGTTCGGCTGCATTGTAGGAGCCATCCACTTTTGTTGAGCTTCTCTGGAAGGTCTTGTTTCATGATGTATTGGAGTACAGCTCCGAGCAGCTATTAGTAATGTGTGCTGTAGATCAGCTGTTTCTATATATGGAAAATGAACTTCTGAACAAATATTTGCACTTCTTCAGCCTAGCTGGTTCTTGAAGATTACGCTTATAAGCAGTTTAAATAACAAACCAATCAAACTCAACTGATTGACTTCAGTATCAAGCAGTTCATTTCAGCGTGCAAGGGCAGTCTGTCCTTCCAGAGAAGACAAAGTCTTGCTTGTCCAAAATACGTGGGTGGCAATGACGCTAACCTAGTCAGGCAGTGATCATAGGCTCTTTCATCTCTAGGAAGGCTTGTTTGCCCAGAGGCTTGTCTTTTTTCTGTCTGTATCAATTGACTTGATCATTAAAAACAAATAAACCTCTGTAGCAGCCTTGCTCAGCCAGCATTGGGCAGCAAAATGCTTTACAAAGCAGTTTTGTACGACCCAAGTACTTGAAGCATCTTTGTGCCTGTGCTCTGTTGCAGTAACAGCAGTGGAACATTGCTCTCCAGGTTCACCAGGAAGCACCTAGCACTGGAAACTTGCTTTACTGCTGAGAAATACTTGAGTTGCTCATTCTGATAGCTTCGGTCTGTCTAGGATAGTAATGACAGCTTCCTCTGTCAGTATGGACTGAGCTCCTCTGCTAACAACCAAACCCTTGTGAAACTTCTGCTGTACTTATCCTTGGGATATTTGGTATTAAAATTGAGTGCTGAGTATGTCGTGTCATCCTGGCTCCCTGCAGAAAAGATCAGCAATAACGAGTGGCTGGATGCTGGTGGGGGCTTCACTGTTCACAACTTGCCCTACTTCTATCCTAGCTTCTAAACTTATTTACATCTTCCAGATCTGCCTTTTCAGCACAATGCAGTTTGCAGAAAAATTGCACCCAGAGCATTCATCCTAAACTGGAACATCCTGTTCTGTGGTGTGTGTTGGTTGGACATATGGGAATGCAAGAAGCTTATATCAAGGAAAGCAGATGCGCAAAGTGAACAGCCTTGTAAGTGGTAAAGAGAAATTCCAAAGACCTGTGGTTGTAATATCCCTGACTCCTATTCACACTCAGCAGGATGGAGGGCAGTTGAGCTCTCCCAGCTTTGAGTTGTTAATGCCTGCTCTAACAGTTCTAAACCTCTGCTTGTTGTATTCAGCATTCAAATAAATAAAGAGTTTTCTTCAGTGAGGTAGGTATGTGTTGGTTGGGTCCTGTCTCCCTATGTTCTGTGCTATCCTGACATGTTGTTTTGTTTTTGAATACAATTATGTGAATCAAACTTTTCGAGCACCAGCCTTCCTTCTGCCATAGGCAGCTTCAGCGTGAATGGCTCTGCTCATCTCCTGTACAGTGATGGAGCAGAGCTGCTCACCTGGGTGAAAGTAAGCAAGTTTTTGGAGACTTCAGAGTGAAGCGGCACCTCAGCTTCTGTTAATAGTCAGGTATTGGTGTTTTCTGGCCGCTTAATTCAGGATTGGTCCAATTCCTGTTCGCTCAATGGATGATGCTTCCCTGCTGTGCACACAGCAGCTGGGATCTGCTTGGATTTCAGGCTGCTCTTCTGAGCTTTGACAGCATGGGGGTGGAAGGATCAAGCCTGAGGACAAATGAGGCTTTGACAGTATGATGCTGTCTTTCAAAATGCAGGGAAGGAATAAAGCAGATTCTTCTGGTGCTTTTCAATCTGTAATGCAGTTCATATTAGCTCAGTTAACTGTTTGTGGTTTGATACTCATAGCATTGCACTCTGAGTGGGGATTTTGAGGTTCTCTGCTGCTTGACGTTTCCCCAAGCTTGATGCTGCCCACTGACACAAGGCTATGAGGCAGGTTGTTGGCATTTGCTTATGCTGTAAGACTGCAGGAAGATGTTAGCCAGTATTTTTCCTGCTCTACAAAGAGCTGAAGCCCTGCTTTGTAGTTTTATAATACAGCAGTTAGGGTGTGTTAGAGTCCTAAGTCTCTTCAATAACTGATGAATTATGTTTGCTTAAAGAATGTAAGCCTTTCTGATAAGATAAGATGTAATTAATTGATTTCTATGGAGTCATCAGAGCTTTAATGGTCTTGTCATAGTGGAACCTTGTATGCCAGGTGTGTGTAATAAAAGCTAATACGGTGTTTTTCAATGCTTGACAAACAAGATCCAGCTAGTTTGCTATGTAGACTCCGATATATGCCATCTTTCTCCTTACATAAGATTCAAAAGCTGCCTGCTGTACAGCAGAACTACTCTGATACATTGAAATGATGTTGTGAAGAAACGAAAGCAGTTCTGTCACTTGGAAGGAAGTGAAATTTGAGGCTCATCTGACAGTAAATTAGCCTTTGTGGGGAAGTGAAAGACATGAGGAGTCTTTAGCCCTGTGGGCTATAGAATTATTCTCAGGTGTTTTCTCAAGCTAGCTGCCTTGGCTTGTATTCCCTGCCTTCTGGGGTGCTTGGCTTCTGCTCTGAATGTGTTGGACTTCTACAAGTCAAAGGGAAAAAAGGCTGTAGTTAAAGACACCTGCCTTTCTGGCTGCACCGATGCTGCCTCTTGTAATGAACTTTGTCCCTGTAGCCTCACAGTACCTCCAGATATTGTGCATGAGCCAAGTATTGTATCTGGTGAAAAGGTCAAATTCCAGGGAAGACACCAGCCAACAAATTCTTGTCAGATGGTGGTGTAAACACTACCTGCTGCTTTGTATGCTCACCAGCCAGCCAGATCCTGGCCTGGGTGCTGGCTTTGGCACAAGGCAGAGGGATTTACTCTGAGCACTTGTGTGCTGTCCAAATACTGTTCCAGTAAGCATCGTTGCAAAAGTACATGTCAGCGTGCCCTGTTTGTTTGGAGATAACAAATCTGTCACATGTCTGATGACAAAACTGCATTGGCCTTTGATAGGTGCGTGATGTCTCTGGTGAAGGCTGCACTTTGCCTCTCTTAGTCACATCTCCTGAAAGTGTAAGTGCTTGAAGTGCTCAGCTGACTCTTAATTAATCCCTCTGCACTTGGAGGTCTGAAACTCAGTTGTCTCTTTTAAATAGCCAGATGTGCTGAGGAGCACATCCAGGTAATCTCAGTGTGTTCCTGCTGTGTTCTCATTAAAGCTACTTCTGTGGTGCGTACCTGAAATGATGAGGTTGGTACTGGTGAGGCCCAATGTGAGGGAATGTTCCTTAAAGAACTCACTTCATCTGACATATTTGTACCTATATATTGCTTTGGAGATCAGAAAGTAGCAGTCTAGGCTTAACACTTACTAGGAAAAATATATATATTTTATATCAAAAGTGCTTGTTTGAAGGCAGCATATTGGGTTGTCAATAAAGCTTGAAGCTTTTTTGTTGTCCCTCTTCAATAACTGTGTGCTCAGGTAGCTGCTGTGCCCTCAGCTGTCTGCCAGCACTTTGCCAAACCTTACTCTGGCACCCTTTCCTATCAAGAGATGCTGCTTCGGGGCCTTCCCCAGATGTATAGGGGCATATATTCCATCCACAGATTTTCATCAGGTTGGTTTCTAACCATCTTTCTATGCATTTAAACCATTGGCTGAAAGGAAGGCACGCTGTGATGTACTCCTCTATGCTTTTTGGAATGAGTTTTAAATAAAACACTGACATAAAGCTTAGCATCGTTCCAGAATACTGTAGTGCTTCAAGTTCCCACCCTTTCCTTATTAATATTCCCCATATTACAAGTCTAAATACCCTGTGTGGTAGCAAGAGGGCCATAACATTTGGTTTTATGGCGATCCTTTTGGGAGAGGCATCGACTTTGACTGTAATAAAAGAATTTCCTGGACATGTTCCCTAAAAAACTCCAACAACGCAGCCTTCCCCTTCTCTCTTCAAAAAAGGAAGAAAAAACGGCTCTTAGTTCTCATCTGACCGAAACACAACTGGGTTTCATTTCTCTTGTTTCGTAGACTTGCTTTCAGAATCTTCTTCTGTGTGCAAGTGCTGAAACCAAATTAAACTAGTGTGAAACTTCTGAACTGTAGTGAAAAAGAGAGGGCACTGCCGTTCTTTGTAGGAGGTTTGAAGGGGTAGGAGATGGAGCTTTTCAATTCCTTTAATCTTCTCTGGGTATTCTTGAGCTCTGAAAGCACTAGCAAGCTTGAGCACAAATGGTTAAGAGGGCATTTGGGAGGGTTTTGTATTAGACTTCCTTCCTGGAAACTGAATTCCTTCAAGATTTTTCTGTAAATGTAACTGAGCATAAAATAGCTTCCTACTATAGGCCTTTTGCAGAGGTTGCCCGTTCTTTGGTCTGCAAATGCTTCCATTACAGCTGTGCCTTCACTTTAGCCCCAAGTATTACCAGTGCTTTGTTGAAATGAGTCCTCCAGGTTTTCAGTTACTCATAGGAAGGCTTGAGGGAGGGTCCCTATGGGAGTGGCTTCCATCAATGCCCTTGTTGGCTTTGTAGAATGCAGGGCTGAGTTCAGCTTTGACATGGGTGGAGGAGCTGTAATGTTTGGTAGCTCCCAAATCCTGCCTGCGTCTCCTTGAGTCATGGGGAGGAAGCGACCTCTGTGCCTAGAAGTCTGCTCTCACCAGGAACACAAAGTCTGATTTGTTATCAGTCATCACTTACTGTACAATGAAATATGCTGCTGATGGCTTTTCCAGTACCTGGCACCATTCACACGTAAGGAATTTGCTGCATCCCTACTGCCTTTTGAGGTTCTTTCATCCCTACCTGGGAATAAATACATGGTTATATATATATATATTTTTCCTCATTATATATACACAAGAGATGCATTCTGTTAACAGTAGTGCCAAACTAATTATTTCCTGATGGATTTTCAGCTTTTCATTCCACGCTGAAAGGGCAAATGACAAAGCTTCACCAATCCAGCTCTTGCTTTGCAGTGATTGATCTTTAAAGTTAGTCTTCAGTCACAAACAGGACTTCACAATATTGATTGGAGAAACTGTAGCTCATGAGGGCTGTCGTGCCTGTAATTGATTTATAAAAACAGGAAAAAAATGCCATCTTTGGCTCCAAGAGCTTCAGCTTCCTGGTACTTCTCCATGTTGATCTCAAGCTCTGTGATGGATGAAGAGGCAGGCTTGATTGCTTCCAGTGATGCACTCATTGTGCTTTGGTAATTTTGCTTGCTAAAAGTGAGTCCCGTGTTCTGTATATAGAAAGGCCAAATGTCTCTTTGTTCATATTAGTGCTGGCCTGTTTTGAGGAGATTCAAGATCAAAATTTGCCTGGCTCGATGCTCTTCTTATCCATACTTTTTTGTAAACTGACAAATTTGTTGGGTGAATGCAAAAAGGGTTTAATGAAAGAGAAGCAAGGTGACCTCATCTCTGCTCATAAACAGAGACATTTGATGTGTGTGATTAGAGGTAGAGAGCTCTCAAATCCATTTTGGTAAGCTAAACCCTTACGACTTTAGAGCTGAGTGCTCCGGCTCAGCTGCTGCACATCTGCCCTGGCAGAGATGGATCTGCCCAGGGCTTCAGACCCAAAGAGATGCTGAAAGTGCTTAAGCCTGGCCCTGGGCACTGGACTTAACAGTGTTGTCTTTTTAGAGTAGATTTGTTGCGTAGGTAGATTGCTGCAGACGGCTGTGCAACTGCAGCAGCAATGCCAGCTCAGTTGCTTGCACAAACACTCAGGTTTGAGCCTGCAGGTTAAGGTCCCAAACACACAAACCTTTGGCCCATATTTGAGGTGTCTGCATCTACAATAATCAGTGATTTTTTTGTTTGTGGACTCTACAGGGAAAAATACTGGGTAGGCAGCACTATCCTCTTACAAACAACTTGCTTATTTTCTTCTAGGCAACTCCAGTATACTTAAGGTAGCAAGAGGCACAAACTGGTTATAGCAGTACTGTGCAAGATGTGGGAGAGAGGGCTCTCAGAACGGTGCAGGCTAGTTGGGTGAGTTACATTGAGTCACTGGTACAAAATGCTGATGACTAATCGTGCCCAGTTTTATTTTTAACAAATTCATTAGTGATGTAAGAGCTGTAAACAGCAAACTGGCTTAAGGTCCAGGTGGCAGGAAGGTCATAGGTAACATTCCTCTATTACTTCTCTAAGTGAAGCAGTGAAGAGAAGATGCCAGTAGAACTTCCCTCAGTTTTAGCTGAGGAAGTTGTGATCATCAGCTGGCAGGGACAGCTCAGGAGCAAAGTTCTAGTCTGCTGTTGGCCATGAAACCATCATCATTGCTGCAGTTTGTTGTAGTTTCATGCTCACTTGGCAGTAGTGTTGGTGAAGGCTTGAGTGTGGAAACCAGGTAATGTGCTGCAGCTGAGCATTTCACTTGAACTCTTCATTGCAATAAATGATGCCAATGTAATATTCCAATTACCAGAAATGTGGTTTTTTAATAGCCTACTCTCTTCTCCTACAGAGCTTGGGACTGGGAGACTGAAGCTTCAGACTTGTCCAATATTAAATGTCTCTATTTTCTTCACCCTCTGTCCTCTTGCAGCACAGATACCAGACACTTGTGGCTCTTCAGCCTGCTGGTGATCAATAGCTGATATCAGACTTGTTTTCCTCCAAGGGATTTTGGTGTAGCTGCACAGAGGACAGAAAGTACTTCTGAGGCTTTGTCCTCCTGAGAGGAAGAAGAGCGAGGCTTCAGTACAGCCTGTCTTGTTGGCATATCTTCCAAGTCAGAAGGAGCAGACAGTGCTAAAGCTGTTTCCTGGAAGCTCCATTTCCATTTCAGCTTATTGTGCCTGTAAGGAATCCAGCTCTAATTGTACATACTGCTTGTGCTTTGCAGTTACAGGCTGAAAGCTTTCTCTTTTATTAGTACTATCAAATTTCTGTAATGAACCTTGGTGTGTGTGCAGCAGTGTTAATTAGGTGGCTGTATCTCAGCCTGCTGGTGCTTCTCACCTTCTTTTTGAAGTGTTGTATGTAGAACTTCTCAGAATGCAAGTGTGTGAACAGGCAGGAGATGTTTATAAACTTCAGTCTGTAAGAGGCTGTGTAAAAGCAGCAGGAAACTTTTCAGTCTAGCTTTGCACTTCGTAACCTTGCTAGTTCTACGCAGTGTGGAGAGGTTTGGGTAGCTGTTATAACTGGGAGGAATGTCAGCTCTGTCTGGAAGGTCATAGTTCAGCTTTCTTCTGAAGCTGGGTAAGTTTTTATTACTGTTTTGTCTATCCCTTCTTATGAAGATAGTTTGTGCCATAGGCAGCTAATCTAGAGTGGCGGCTCCAAAGGTAAGAGAGGTTTGCAGTGGGAGCGGATCAGGGTTGAAGTCACTCAGAGTGAATGCAGAAATCAACTGATATGTCTGTGAGGGGACTGCTTGAAACATTTGTGGTTTTCCCTTGTAATAGATATATGAAGCCTTACTGCTACTAATCAGTTTGTTTTTCCCTCCTTTTGTAGGGTTGCACGTGGGTCCAGACAGTGAAGATTCTGCTGAGAACCAACTATTGCTCCTGGCTTGAAGAAAAGGGACATTAGTAAGACTTATCAGTATCCTTCTGGGGTTCCCTGTGTGGTTGAGGGAAGATAATGGAAGAGTATGCATGAAATCTCTAATAACTACATCCAGTTATTTGAACCAGGTGTTCAAAAGCAGCTGGGTCAGTTCAAGAACTTGTTTTCAAACTGGAAGGATATTGTTATATTGCTTTTATTTCCTCTAATTCTCCCTCCCACTCTTTCCCTTACTTCCTTTACTCTGAAGCTCTCAAAGGGATAGCTGTTAACTTAGTCCTCCTTTACCTGTGAATTAAAAGAAACTCTAAACTCAGTGGCACATGAAGTAATCGCCCTAAACACAGACAGGAGTTAGTAGCAGTGTTTGCATAGAGCTGCAGAGTTCAGGCTGAGGAACTAACCATGGTAGTTCTCTCAAGTTCTCTTTATCAAGAATTGAACATCTTGGAAGAAATGTCCATGCTGCTGATATTCCTTTATAACCTGACTTTTCATTCAGCTTCTGTTTGAGTTAGGTAGCCTTGGCCGAGATCCCAAAAGCATGGGCTGGCTGCAGGGTTTGACACCTGAGATGCTGTTACAGTTCTAGTGCAGCACTGATAGGAACAAATCTCCTTCCCAACTGGTCATCCTGTTTCTGTTCCTTGTGGTCAGGGTGTTTTGAGCAGTACAAAACAATCTCCCTTTCATCTTAAAACTTGCTACTCCGAGTTGATAAAGTAGGATTTCAGCAGTACTGTTAACTGACTAATGAAGGTATCTAATTCAGTTTTGTATGCAAATGTGGCAATTGATAATTCATATCGATTGTAGAAGGCTTTAATATGGCATTTTATCTCCAGGTTCAACATGAGTGTGATGTTGGAAACCCCTGAGCTGCCGGCAGTGTTTGATGGGGTGAAGCTTGCTGCAGTTGCTGCTGTTCTCTATGTTATTGTTCGCTGCTTGAATTTAAAAAGCCCGACTGCCCCTCCTGAACTCATCTACCAGGACTCTGCTTTGTCCCGCTTTCTGCTCAAATCCTGCCCACTGTTGACCAAAGAGTAAGTAGGATCCTTCTTCCCTTGTGCTGTGAAGAGCTGCACTTAACCACCCTTTTGCCTGCTGTATTTCGTAAACCTGAGTGCTAATGAATGGCAGGGTATTCTCGTGAGGAAATGCATGTTTTAAGTCAAACACTTCATTGTTGTTAGTGTACCAGGTAGCTGGGGTAAGACCAAGCCTTGCTGCGCAAGGGCTTTCTGTGGATGTGTGGAAAAACATCTGTGCCCTTCTGTATAGGATCTGCATGCAGGTACTGCGCTGTGCAGCACACTGCCTGTGGAAGCAGGTGAGAGATGGTTGCAGTCATCTCTTGTTCCTGTTCATGCACTCTCTCCATTCTAATAGAAAGGATATCTGTCAGAGTTCATGGGAAGGAAGCATTTTCATAGTGTGTCCATGCAAATATAATGAACGTAGGGGTGGCTCTTAGTTTTAAAGTGCCTACTTTTATATGAAGTGTCTTAAGTTGATTGAAGTAAAGCTCATCATCATAACTTGTTTAATAATGACATAATGGGCAGCCCTAAGAAAATCACTGTTAATGTGAGCTTGTATCAACTGTGTATTTGAGCAGACTGATCCTTGACCTCCCAGAATCAGCGCAGCTGCCCCTACTTCACCAGAAATATCAAGCATTTGCTACAACTTGGTGAGGCTTTGGAGGGGAGGGTCAAGGACTTCGGTTACAGTATCTTTTCTACAATCACTCTTTCCAGTCCTATTTAAAAGCACTAAGTACACAATAAGCGCTGAGTGCTGCCTGATGGCCTTTCCTTTTAGATCTCCAAAGTCAAGCTGACTTAATGATAGTCATTGTAGGGGAGCTGAGAGGCTTTTAGCAGTGCTGTTAGGTGCCTTGATCGCATAAGGTGTAAGATTTTAGGCCATGGGGTTTGTAAACTCTTAGAGAATACAAAGCATTATCTCTTTAATATGAGCCCAAGGGGGGTTCCCTAATGCACTCTGAATTTGGGAGTAACATGTCTGTTGAAGCTGAGCATTGACATTGAATATTGATTATTTCTAGTGCCCTAACTGTAAAGTAATTACTTCCCTAGAAAATATCAAATTACCAGAACCTTCTTGAGTATATTTTAGACACCTGTCATCTAAATGTTGGCACTCCAAGCTGGCATGTCTTTAGTCACTGAAAGAACGGGCATGAAGCTGTGCTGGTCACCAGTCTTGAAGGTATATTAATATCGGGGTTATCTTGGAAACTTAGATGAATGTGCTTATTTTAAAGTAATTCAGAGTTTTTATCACCTCGGTTTCAGCACCGTTCTCATTGCACAAGCTCCTAAGCAATATCATATTAAAAACGTGTTTTGGATTTCCACACAGTTGGAGAAGAAAGTGCTCCCAAAGGAGTGAAAATGCAGAACGTGTCTAGAAATTGTGGTACATCTGCTGTGTATTACTTACAGGCATGAAAAGCTTCTTGCAGAACCCCAGCGTTGTGTTAATTGTGTGCAATCTCAGGCTGTTTGTTTTCAGTGGATAAACTCAGAGCTCACACTTGCTGACTTCTCTGAAAGCTGCAGCCGTGATTTCCAGCAGCTCATTCTTGGGCTGAATGTTGCCAGGAAGATTTGTACCACCCCAGGAAAATGCAACTGAAACAGATTTGAAGAGGAAAAAAGTGTCAATAAAGTAGTTGTTCGGACTTATCTGCATAGCTGTGCTCAGGAAGAGGGGAATACAATGATGTTGGTGTTTGAAGGGGCTTTCTGGGGGGACAGCTCAGCTGTTTGTGACTATGCTGTTCTGTTGAGGTTATCACCTTTTCCTTAAATGCAGAGATTACAAATATCAAAGAAGGCCTGTTTTTATGCACGGAAATCACCTGGAGACTAATGGGGAACAAATGTATTTAAATTCCTGCAATTATGCATGAAATAGTTTGTAGGACTAATTAGGAAAACTATGTGGAAACAGCTTGTTCTATACTCCACTGAAAAATCTTGTAAGACTTTGATTACTTGCTAATTATTCAGAGTGTGAGGAAAGCTGATTAAGCAGCTCTTTTCAAATTCTACCATGAAAGCAAAATAAGTAGCCCAGCAATTCCTCCTGTTATATCAGTGCTTGGTTTGTTGTAAGATCCCCCACTGATTCTTCTGTACAGCTGGAAACTGACTTTGAGATGTGGTCTGTTCAGTGCCCTTATGCTCAAAAGAGGAAGGGTATTAAAAAAACTGTGTGGCAGGGAGAAAGCAGAAACAGGCAAGGCTGTTCTATATGTGCAGCTATTGAAAGATGATTGAAAAAGGCATTCTCTTGGATTTTATTTTCCCTTTGCAGCACCATTCTTACCTCTGGACTTGCTGAATAAATTGTAAGCAGCGTCATTCAGTAAGCCAAGTGGTGGAGGGTGAATAATTTAAGAGCTTTGGATAGTAAAACTGCCTGGGATGGCTGTGAGCCAGGTACCTTGTACTTGCAGATGCTAATACTGCTTCTGACAATTCTCTGAACTGCTAGGAGCTTTCTACATATCTCGTAAACAAAAGACTCTTTCTTCCCAATTCAGAAGGAAGCTTCATCTCTTTATTTTCCTTTCTCAACCCCTGCCCAGCTCTGTACTTTGACCAAGTGAAGTAGCATGATCAGACCTTTTTGTTCTGCTTCTTGCTTGAAACCTGTTCGATATTGGCTTGGTTATTAGTACCCTGAAGCATTCAGGCCTGTCCACTGGCTGTCTCCTGTTCCAGCCTTTCATATCACTACAGAAAGTCTGTCATCTCTTAGTACTGTAGAAATGTAGCATGGGCTCCTTTGACTCACAAAGACAAATTTGGCCTGTGTCTTCTATGCTGGGATAGAGGTTTTTATTGCTGCTCCCAATTCTTCTGTCAAGTGTACTTGTGTATCTTCATTCCTGTAGAGTCATGGAGTAGGTATCATCCCTATGGAAGAGAATTGCTTCCTGCATACATCCTTAATGCAGGCAAGCTCCTCAGAGACTGGAGCAAAGGACTGTCAGGCCTGTTAGTTAAATGCTGTTAAAGATCCAGAGGAGGCTTTTCTTGTCCATTGTTTGCACAGTAATCTGTACTAGATTAACAGGCAACTTGATACCAGAATGTTCTTTTGGACTGTCCTTTTTCTTCTGTAGATGCAAGGAGAGAAGCAGTTAGAAAAGCTGGCTTTGGGCTTTATATTCTGCTCCTCCATCCTGTAGCCAACTGTGCTTGATTCCTGTCAGCCCGTTAATGCTTTACCCTGGGTGAAGCTCTTCCAGGAGAATAATAAACAGAGAACAGCATTCCTCCTGGAGCTCTTGCAGGTGAACATGCTGAGAGGCAGAGAAGGGCAGCAGCTCCCTGTAGGTTAATTGAAGCATTGACCTTAGGGAGAAAAGTAGCCTTGTGGGGACGGAGTCTGTGCTGAGTGTTCTGCTGTGGAAACAATCTGGCATTCTGCAGCTCTCATCAGCAAGGACGGTGTGCTGTAATACCCGCTCACTGTTTTGTCTAAAGCACTTCTTGCAGTCACCAAAGGCCGAGGAAGAGCATGTTGTGTGCTTTCTTAAACAAAAGCTCTCTAAGCAGGGGAAGGAGGTAGTTTAATCGAGGAGGACAGCTGTTCCTTTAGGTAGTTCTGGCTTTATACAGTTTCTGTAGAATGCAAACAGTTCTACTCCACTTATGTTAATTTCTTCTTTAGAGGCTATGGGGATATGGAAGCTCCCAAAATTGTTTTAAAATCAGGCTTTTGTAGGTATTTGCTGTGTATTCCATCACACTGAACTGTCTAGCTGAGCTGGTGCAAAAGAAGCTGCTTTTTGCATATTGAGGGGGAAGACTGAACCCTGCAGACTTCTCAATGAGATTTCTTGATTGTAATGTAATTGTTTTCCCTAGCATTGGAGACACAAGGTTCAAGCAAGGCTTGGTTTGTAAAGCATCCTTTAAATTCTTCCAGACAGGTCTGCAAAGGGCACAAAAAAGAACCCAACCCAACCCCTGCTGTAATGCAGGAGGCAGTTCTTAGGCTGTCCCCCGATGTGCACAAATTGCACTTTCTTGCCATTGGTATCCAGTGTACTGTAGTACATCAAAACTGATGCAAGAGTTGGTGTTTAAAGTGTTAATCTCCTCAATTGAAATGAAGTAATACTCCAGAAATAAGCTTGTTGCTGAACTTCTGCTTCAGTTCTTTGAGCATCTGAATGCTGATGCTTGCTAATAAAAATAGCACCGTTTTTGTGCTTTGTTTGAGCTGCTTATGCAGCTGCTGCTTTCCTAAATTCTGTATACTGGGAAATGTACATGCTCTAAGATCATAATCTGCTCTGATGGTCACTAAAACTTAATCTACATGCACATATTGGGATTGGTTTTAATCTTAAAATACTAGGAAGAGATTTTTGGAACACCTAGGGTCTACTCTTGCTCTCAGAGACTACCATGGGGATGTGGGGATGGGTTTTACAGCTAAAATGAAGCACTTGGAGCTAAAAGGCTTGCGTTTGTGAAGCACATTTATGTAACTGGGTCTGGTACCTGATACCTGTGGCAACTCACCAAATCAAAATAGAAAGATCACTCAGATCAGCTGCCTGTGGACACAGAGCCTGTGCCTGGATTCTCGTGTCTGTGAACAGGTTTGCTGGAACACAGCACGTTGGGGAATACATAGTGAATCATACAGTGAAACTTGCTATCCTGGGATAATCCCTACAAGCACAGTGTTTTACCAAAGCCACTTTGGTTTGTAGGAGGCATTAAGGAGAAGCTCGGGAAGTCTGTCATGTCCTTAAACACTTTTCCTGCTAGTTGTCGATGATTGAGGGGAGCCACCTGCTTTTGAGTGAGAGGCCCTTGTTTGAAATACATGGTTAAACTTAGCAGTCATGATAGCATTCGCATTAAAGTCTAAAGATGTAGCTTGGATGCTCCTTGAGTCACTTGCCTTTAAGAGTTCAGTCAGGATGGTATCTAGCTCAGGTTTCCATGTGTCACATGCTGTTGAGCTTGTTTGCTTAAGGTAAGCTGTAGGAAAAAAACTGAACACATGTTCTTCTGCCTGCAGGGTGATTATTACAGAGGAGCATCTATTTTTCAGCTGTTTGCTATGAGGAATGTTGGCCTTGTTGCAAAACAATCCGTGCTAGCTGTAGCTATCAGCAGTAGGTAGTAAGTGGTTTCAGCTGGACTGAGCATGGAACTGGTTTTCATATAATATGACTTATAGCTTATCTAACCTGTACTTTCGAAGGGTAGAGTTGCTTGTATAATTCCTGACTAGTGTTTTCTTTCAGTATCATGAGCTTCTGTGATTTAAGAGTTTTTTTTCTATGTTCTTTCCTGTGAATGGATGTAGCAAAGCAAGCTAAGAGTCTGTGTAAACCCTGGATAAAAGATGTCCTTTGGTCCTGTGCAGTCTTACAATGTAGGGCTCCGTACTTGGTTTTAGAAGTTCTTGTAGACTTGCTTTCATTGAAAACTGCAGAAAAAAAGCCAGTCACACAGAGACTTGAAGAAGTAGATTTACGTACTGCCAAAAGAGATGGTCTACAGAAATAGTCTCAGGCAGATCATATGTCTGATGCTGCTACAGATTTTAAGGGTGCCTTGCCAGCTCCAACTTGTCCATCAGCTGAGAACAGCTTTTACTGGAACACACTGATACAGACATCCCTCTGCCACTATCTGGACTTCACAGGTTCTGTAGTAGGTTAAATTAGCAGCTTGTCTTGTTAATAAGTCTAATATTTTTAGTCATGGTTACTAGCTGTCAGGCTTTTGCAACAGTCTGTTAAATGTGAGCTTTAACCTGGTTTAGTTTTCACTGGCTATGCAGGATTTAGGCAATCTGGGCAAATTCTTTCCCCCTCCCCATTGAAGTCTTGAGGTGTTCAGTCTCCTGGAGTCCTTCTGAAGGGATTTTTGGATTATTTCTCTTGCTGTAAGTCTATAGCGTAAGGGTCAGTGAGCAAAAGAAAGGGCAGGTGAAATAACAGGCTGTTACCCTACCGCTTGCACGTATTTCTGTTTTAACTGCTTTTTCTTAACTGCAATCAGCATAAACATGATGTTCTTTAGTAAGACTAAGTGGGAGTAACAAATCTCTGCATCAGAACACTGTCCTATGCACATTACTCATGCTGGATTTTGCCTTTGAATATTCATCTAGAAGAGTGTAGTTACATGTGCAGTGACTAATACTTGTGCATCTTTGCAGAGTGGCACTGAAACAACTAACAGGAGTTAACTTAAAAGATAAACTGAGTGTTTTTCTTCCTTGTCCATAGGATGCTTAGAAACACTAATGTTTGCTCTGAAGGCACCAAGCAGTGAATGAACCCTTTCTATAGGGCTGCGTGCTGCTTTAGCACACAGATGGAGATGTGCAACCCGCAGGCAGCCTCTGCTCATCATTATAGGCGGAGCCAGTGATATTCCTGCCTTGTTTCAGTCCTTCCCTTAAGAGTGGACAATGGTGAAACAGCATGTGCTGTTTGCTTGCGTAAAAAGGGCATAAAGGATTGACTTATTAAGATCAGTGCTTCAGAAATCTTATAGTCAAGTTATTTGAAGTCAGCCTTATTGGTTTCTTCCCCCAAAGCAACCAGATGTGACCTGAGGAAGCAGGCTGTGGTAGGTAGCACGCTGTTGGAAAGCAATGCTTTTGAAGTCATTTGTCTAGACTTAAATTCCAGCAATGGTGGTGATGTCTTGAATACTTCTAATTTCCTTTCTAGCAGCTGTACAGAAAGTCACCAGGGCTTTCCAGTGCATGTGCACATCCCAGGATATGATCCATGAAACAACGTTGATGTCTGAGTCTCTTCTGAAAGAGCCGCAGTATCTTATTATGGGCTCTATTTGATAACTCTCCTCTCTCATCCACAAAAAAAAAAAGTGCTGTCAGCAAAATCTGTCCATGAAGAACTTCTTTAAGAAGTCAGCCATTGTTTGGAATATGGCTCCTGAGCTGCTTGTGAAGCGGATGACTGAGGGTAGCTAATGTCTGTTGCACTGGAAGAGCAATCTTCTCTATCTTTCATAATGGCTGCAGAATCTGTTCTAAACCTCTGCAATGAGCAGCATGTGCCTTGGGCAGAGCCATCTGTAGCCCTTCTTGTTCAGCCTTGTTTACATTGACTGTCCCATCACACCGACTCTATGCTTGTCTGTCATAACCCTGCACATCGTGAGACAATCCACTGATTTCTCTCCATGTCTATCAGCAGTTAAGGAGAATGAGCTTGTACAGTCCCCGTTGTTGCTGGGAATCTGCACTACAGGCTGTTCCTGGCAAGCACCCAGCTGCAGTGTGTACTCCCAGTATGGATATGCTGAGCTGATAAAGATGGATAATACTGCTGCTCTCGTGTAGATTATTTGCAAAGCTTTATAGGTGAGCGATAGAATGCAGTGGAGGGGGGAGCAATTTACAAGGCTGTAGACTCTTGTAGCTTTTTTTACTTTTTGAATTAATATTTCCTTCTATGGAGATCTGCTTTGGGTCTGTTTGGGAACTGCAGTAGCAAAAAGTGAAACTGCAACGAGTCATACTGTGTTACTTTGTCTATTAAAAAAATTTCCTTCATGGATGATGGGGTAGAATGAGTATCCTTCTGCTAGAACTCAACTCTTGTCTTGCTAAACAAGCTGTGAGAGCTTTTATACAGTATGTTGTTTTCTTTTCTAAGGAGGGACAGAAGATTGCAGATATGACATGTAAGAAGTGCCATGAGAAGGCAGGTCCAACTGTGAGCAACGTCAGAGCATAAAGCAGGGCTTCTGTCCAGTCACACTCTAATGGGTTATGGGCTTAAGCAGTAAATCGGATGAGCCTAAAAGCTGCCTAGTTTTATGAGAGCAGGGAAAAGCACGAAAGAACAGGATCATTGCTTCATATGATCTCAAGCAGTAGGAGGGAGTACATGCAGGAAGCCTGCGCTTAAAAGGGGAAGGGAGTTACTGGTGTCTTGGTATCCACACTGGTGCAGGCAGCTCTGAAACTTGTTCTGGATCCCCTGCTCTGTGCAGCAGAGACTGCATCTCCTTAATTGAGAGCGAGCTCTCTGGGGCTGCTGTTCTCCTAAATAATGAATCATTCATGCTTTCTTCTCAAGAGCTGATGTAACTCCCTTTTTCAAGGTGTTCACTCAGTCTTGCAGAGTGGCCTGGTGACTGCACCGCCACCACTTGGTTAGCAGTACCTCTGGTTAAGCCACTGGCAGCTCTGCTTATGGTTAAACATATTCTACCCCTTTAGCCCCTTCCAGATAATAGTGGTGTAGCACCGTGTCTTTTTGAAGGCTACTAAGCCAGAAGGAAAAAGGCATTCTGCTTCATCACAGAGCTTTAATGTGTCCTTGATAAACACAGTTGATAGAATGCCCCTCTTATGTTGAAAGACATTTATCATCCAGGGGAACTGGGTTAGCAAATTCTCTTACAGGACCTTTTGAAACTGTTCCTGCTTTATTACCAAACCCTACTTGAGGCTGAATTTCCTTGTACCTTGCTCCTTACCTAACCAAGAAAAGCATTTCAATGCAAAATTGTTGCAACCAGCACTAGTCTTGCGGTTTTAGTCTTCTAGACCTTGCTATGAATCCTACATTTCTGGGCTTAGTGTGTTGAAGTGCTTACACAAGTCAGTGTGGCTCAACCCAGCAGGCCTCAGTATTACAATTAAAGCAGATTTACAACACTTGACAAGTTTTGAAGGTCATTTTGGTTGGCTGGCAACATGCTGTTCCAGCCTCACAAGGACGCAGTGCCGCTGTGTAGTCTGCAAGGAGTGTTCGTGCATGTGATGTTTCCATGTGGAGGAATGTCTGGGTTTTTGGCCTCTTCTTCCAGTGCTGATTGCTCAGCGTTAGAAGCCTATCAGTCTCATCACTCTGGTGAGGCTACAAAGGTCAGTGCTGCCAGTTCAGCCATAGCAGAAAACCAATTTGTTACTATATTTGGTACTGAGGGGGAGTTTTGTTATGGGATTGTTTATCTGTTCTGAAAGGCTTGTTAGCACAGCAGGAAACACAATTAAATTACTGCCTCTTTCAGGTACATTCCACCCTTGATCTGGGGAAAGAGTGGGCATATCCAGACTGCCCTTTATGGAAAAATGGGGAGAGTGAGATCACCGCATCCGTACGGACATCGCAAGTACCTCACAATGCCAGATGGAGCAACAGCAACCTTTGATCTCTTTGAGCCGCAGTCTGAGCACTGCATTGGAGGTCAGTCACACAGCTGCTGGTTGCATTTAGCTGCTAACCTCGATTCTGTGCTCTGGGAGCTGGGGGCGGGGGGGAGCAGATGAGAGCACTACCACTTGATTCTCGAAAAGGTTAGGAGTTAATTTTGGTGATGGGAAAGGGCTGCTGCGCAGTACTAGCCCATGTGTGGAGACTGAGACTGTCTTGCTGTGTACCCATATCTCACACAGCAGGGGAGAACCCACTAGACTAAATTGACTTTGTGTGACAAGGGCTGGGGGTTAAGGGGCAGAAGAAATGCTCCACAACCTCTCTCTCAAGCATGACGCTGGCAATGATCTGATGGTAATTTTTGTGTTCAGAGTGCCCTTTGCCTACAAAGACCATAGGATCTTAGAACAGAGAATGGCAGCATAGCATTTCTTGTAGCTTGGTGTATATGGAAAAGAAATTGGGTTTTTATTTCCCCCTCACAAACAGATTCTGGGTAGTTTTTGTTGACAATAGGTGTTTCAGGATCTGTATGAAAGCAAACTGCATACAGTATGAAGAAGCCTTGAGAGAATTATGGAAAAAGAAGAGAATCCTGGTGTTTCATCTCTGCATTATGTATGTGTATTCAGAGTGAATGTCAGAGTTGAAACTCAGTAGTGGTAAGAGCTACACTTAAAATTGAATTGCTGTGACTTAGCTTCAGTAGTACAAACGTAACTTCTGCAGTAGCTGATTTTATGGTAAGTCCACGATTCCCATTTTGCCTTCAGGTCAAGTTTTCAACATGGTCAGAGCTGAGTTCTTTGTGATATAATATTACAGTAACGATTGCTGTTATCATTGAAGAGAATCTGAACAGTACATTCCTAATGAGGCAGAAATTCACAGTGGATAGAACTACAAGTCAGAGCTTTGTACAGCAGTGTGGAGTATGATAGCTAATTGGAAGTGCATATGCTAATCCCGTAATTTACTGTGCTCACTTGAATTACAGCAATGATTTTCTTAGCTGATAAAATGATATCTTGTTAAACCGATGAACAGTGTTGGCAGATCAGTTATCGTTATCATTCAGCCATGAGGCAGAGGATGGCTAGTGTCAGTCAGTCAGAATTTCTGTGTCTAGCAGAGCTTCATTTTGAGCATCGGAGTTGTGCTGAACTCTGGAAGTGTGGACAAGCAGCAGGCTCTAGAGCTTCCATGTACTTAACAGTTGCTGTGGGCTGCCAGACATCAGAACACGCATGATGCCAGACACCTTTATTCAAAGGGAAGGATTTTCACTTGGTCTCCAGGAAGTTTCTGTAGAACTGTTTGTCCAGCCTTCCCCAGAGTCAGAAAAAACGTTCATCTCTTATAACATGAACTACTCTTTCCACATCTTTAGCATTAGGGCTGCTGCTGTTCTGTCCCATATCAGGCTTTTTGGCAGAATAGTAGGATTTTTGGCTTTCTTCTAGCGCATGGTTTCCCATGGCTGTGAAATGGAAAGCTTCTGAACCTCTTAATTTGCATGCAGTGACATTTACTTAACTTTTCTCTTTTTCTCTCTTTCTCTGCACAGAGGATGTTACGATGGTAATCTGCCCTGGGATTGCTAACCACAGTGAAAAGCAGTATATCCGCACTTTTGTTGACTATGCGCAAAAGAATGGGTACAGATGTGCTGTCCTGAATCACTTGGGGGCCTTACCAAATATTGAGCTTACTTCTCCACGAATGTTCACGTATGGTGAGTACTTTATGGCAGCTGGTGACTTTCAAGCTTGAGGAGTTTCTAGGTCTTGTAACACGACTGCCATAGCTGAATTAGACTAATTGTTTTGTATTGTTTCTTAGGAAGTAAATGTATCTTATGAGGAAGGAAGGAGACTAGTACTGGGATTCACTTTTTCCTTCTTTCTCATCCAAGTTCTTAAACACGTACTCCTAATCAAGGAAGCAATTTTTTGGAAGAAAAGCTTTTTAAAAATGTGGCTACCGAGAGCCTGCCCAAATTATTTGAGAGATGTTTAAACATCAGTTTAGTGGAATATGAACAAACTTGGCTTGAAGGATAAAAGTTATTTCTGAGGTTTTGAAAAATAATGAGAGGACTGTGTACCAGCCTATCCAGAAAGTACATTTCCATCCCGGGAAAGACAAGGTCATACTAGTTCCTGAATGTAACACAGATAGCAAGGAATGCAGCAGTTCTGCAGCGTGACAGTGAAGCTACATAAGTGGTAGTGCTTAACTACTATGATTTTGGATTTCACTTCTTAGCCAAGAAATGTTAAGGAATGAAATATTATGAGATGGCCTAAGAGCTATTCTTAACTGCCCTGCAGCATGTAACGTGATCTTGGTAGAATGTGGTCTTCTTGCCTGAGATCTGATCTGCTTGTTCCTGAGTTCTGCTGAGCCTTCATGCCCTCTGTGTTGCAAACATCCACAGGTACCCTGTGGCAGGACTCAACTGTGAGATAAATAGACTGGCATTAGGTTCCTTTATTTATTTATTAAAGATATCTTGTGCTTTGGAACTCTGAATGTAGCAGGTAGGTAGGCATTAATGCCTTGTTGCTATGATAGTTATGAAGTTCTAGGCTAGTAGTTGCTTTGAGTCTACCATATCTTGGGAGTCAAGCCTCACCTCATTAAAGCATTTGCTTTTTTGATAACAGTTGAGGGCTTCCTTCCAAAAATAGTACCTACGTAGGACAGGGTACACTTCCAAAATTTACTGGCTGTTCTCTGAGGCCTTTGGCAGTAACATGCCAGCTGATACCTCATTATTATGCTATAGCCTGAATTCTTGAATAATTAGCTGAAATGGTTAGTAAGGGTCAGGGGAGGTTAGCACCACCACTGGGGTCTAGATCTGTAACAGCTCTGCCTGGAGTAAGGTGATGATGTCCAATGCTGGTCTCGATGTCTGAACACTAGTCTCTGTTTCTCAGAGTGCTGGAGCTGATGGTGGACTTTCTTCACTTTGTGTAGTTTTCCTTTAGGCCTTAAGGAGCTGTTCTGTACGTAGCTCTGGAGACATGCTTTTCTAAATCTTCTAAAGCCTTGGGGAGGGCAAGGAATGCCTAGCACTTCCTTTGAGCTAGTCAATAAATCACTAAGAAGTGACTTTGCCAAGAATAGTGCCAGCAAGACCCTGAGCAAACTTTACTCTGTCTGTAATCCAAATACCCCTTGTCCTTTCAGCTTTTGCTGGATTCCTGATATGTTTTTTGGGAAACAAGTAGCATAAATTTGATTTGCCTGAGCCTTTACATCAGGCTTGACTTGTTGCTATTTTAGCTTTAAGTTTCTGAAATGGTTGCCAGCTGCTTTTGAATTGTGACAGTCAAATGTTGTAGTGTTTTGACTGCTAGATTCTTCCAGAGGAAGTTAAAGCAATGCAGCATTTGTCATCTTGTGGAAAATTGCTCATTAAGAACGTTCACAAAGAAGTGCCCAGGCCCTGATGAGATGCTCATCCAGAAGCTTTTTCATTCACTGAAGTAAACATAAATTTCGCTCAGCATCTGCTCCAGAGTTAGCTGAAATCTGAGGCTGATGTCTAGCCAAGGGTGTTTGAGGTGAAGGCAGACTAGAGCAGTGTTTGGATGGCACAGTGTAGAATCCATACTCTTAGGATTTACCTTCCTGTAGCAGCCCCACAGGACAGATGTGGGATAAACATGGATGAAAGCTGAAATTTTACTTTGTGTGGCTTGCTCAGTTTGCAGCATTGAGTCCATCTGGAAGATTAACGAAGTGCATAGTCAGTTGATACCACTGTCTGCACTTCTCAGATAATCTGAGGACCACAGTGCTGCCAGAAGTTTGATCCCTCAGTGTTGCAGCCTGTGGAATGCGAGTGAACATGAGCTGAGAGCAGCATGCATCAGTGTAGAGGTACCTACCTCTTCCCTTGGTGTGGGGCAGCCCATTCCTCTTGTAAGAAACTGCAGTATTTTTACCTCAGGTGGCTGGAAATGGTCTGGCTGCTTCTGCTTAAACCATTCCCTCTAGTTCCAGACAGCACCTGCTTAGGCTCTGCAGTCCATTGAGTTCTCTGTCCTGACAAGCCAGCTCTGTGTTTTCAACATGGATTTAAGAATCTGTGGCTGTCTTGCTGAAAGCAATGAGCAGGGCTGCTTTCCAGGTACCTCACTTCTGTTCAATAGTGGCAGATTGCCTCAGGAAGACAATGATATGCTGTTATTTTTAAGCTGCTTTGGAAAGGAAATGTGTGGATTGTCGCATCAACTGTTCCCATGATGTTTTTTTTTAATTCAACTCAATTTGGCAGTTGGTCCAAAATGAGGCATGAGCCTCCACAGGACTCATAAAACAGATGCCTGAGCATGTGAATCAGAGACCTTAAACCCCGAGGTTATTGAAAAATCAGGAGGAGTAGGAAGCTGAACTGAAAGCATACAAGTTGAGCTTGAAGTAGAAGTCTAGGACTGTTGGAAGGTGCCTCTTGACACTGTCCTTATTTTCAGGTTGCACCTGGGAATTCGGAGCCATGGTCAATTACATCAAGAAGACCTACCCTCAAACCCAGTTGGTTGTAGTAGGCTTCAGCCTGGGTGGAAACATCGTGTGCAAGTACTTGGGAGAGAACCAGGCCAACCAGGAGAGGGTTCTGTGCTGTGTCAGCGTGTGCCAGGGGTACAGCGCGCTCAGGTGAGCCTGGAGTTCTGTCCTTGTTTCTTCTGCAGTGCTGGGGGAAGAGGGCACTGCTTCTCTTGCGCTTATTTAGTCTTCATGAATGCAGAGTGCAAAGGCCAAAGGAGTAGCCCCAGTTTTGTTGATTCGGCAGCACAAACACAGAATTTGTCAACAGTGCTGACAAGCTTTCTGTACCTCACCAGGTACAAATACTGGCAGCTTCCATTCTACATGTGTGAGTTGCCTAACTTTGTTGTGGCAGAAATGCTGCAGTGTGGTAAGAGGAGGCATTCCTCATCCTGTGTTGGCTGGGCAGCATGACAAACTTCTGAGCTGATGCCAGGATTAAAGCAATAGTTTATGTTTTCTCATCACTCTGGAAAGTATCACTTGGTTCATAATAGCTCTTCTGGCTTCACTGTGGAGTTTCATAAGAGCTGTTAAGCTCTTATCTGCAGACACTGAAAAAACATGAAGCTCAAACTGGTCTGTTCATGCTCCCCTCTTTTTGTGTGTCACCAAAATAGTGCAGTAGGATTCTGAGGGCATGGAGGGGCACTTGCAATCATGCTGTTGGCCTGAAATTTGCAAAGTGGAGAGGCTGAAGCTTAGATGGCTTGCCTACAGGTTAACCTGTCCTTTCCTGCTTGGAAGCCAAGGCTGTAGCCTTCACTAGAGCTGTAAGGGCTCCATCTAGTGTTAACACGTGTATTCACTGATGGAGGACGAGTGTACAGCACTGCTGCTTGGAAGCTGGTAGCTCAACTGATGTGAAGTAACTGTATGTGTTTTCTCAGCTACTGATGATTTAAACAGTGCAACTGGCTAAACTAATGCTTCCACTTTTTACTGTCTGCACACACAAACAGCTACTGATGTGTAGCTGAATGTACAATAATTTAACTGCATCACTGAGCCATGAGAATGTTTGAAAAGCAAAGGAGTCTATTGATACCCCCAGGCTATTTGTGTCAGGGTCCTTTGGGCAGATAAAGATGAAACTGTGACAGCACTGTGAGGGACTTGCTGTGGAATCTGGCCTTCCAGAATGGTGAAAGTAGCAAGAATTCTCTTGATACATTCTTTTGAAGGCAGCTCCTGGAACTGTTTTTGCAGCCATCAAACAGGGTTTGCAAGGATCACATCTGGCCTTGGCCTGTTTGATTTATTTTCTGAAGTTATGCAACATTGTATTTCTGGTCTCCAAAATGCTGTGAGTAATGCTATTCTCTAAGCTGGTTTCATAGTACTGTGTCACAATGTGCTTGTGTGGAAGGGCAGCGTAGGGGCAACTTGTTTAACACTTCTGCACTTGGATATCCATATGGAAAAATAACAGCTGCTTGCCTGAGTTTAATGTAAGCCCTCTGTGGGTTTTTGTGGATTATTGAGCTCTTGACTCCACCTGCTGGGTAAACATCTACTAGGAAATCTCCAGTCACAAAACATCTGCTGTGTGTTACAGTGCACTCGGCAGGAAAGCTGTTCAGATCTTCTGTCTGCCTACCTAATATCTAGTGCTGCTTTTAAATGCTAATTAGAGAGAGCTAGTGGAAAGCAAGGTCAGTAAGTATCCACTAAGAAAGACAGGATAGTGTGGGCCTTCTACCCCTCCATTAGAAGAAAGAGGAGGTGAAGCAAAGGGAGAACAACTGGGAAGAAGTGATGATGAGCAAGATGAAGCAGACATCTGAAATACGAAAGCCTTTCCAGGGTATTAAGTAGATGTCCCATAGGTGGACCTGGTAAAGTAGCAGCAACAAAATGTTCTGCAAGCAGAAAATGGGTCTCTTGGTTTAATGAATTAACACAAAGTTTGGGGAATTTGTTCCCTGAGGCCAAGCAGGGACATGTCTTCTTATTCCTTAATCTCTGCCTGCAGAGACTTGATTCTACTATTTGATCTTGTGGAATGCACCTTCACCATAGTTACGGGCTGTGGGGAGAGTCCCTGCCTTTGAGACCTGTGCAGTCCTCAAAATGTTGGAAACTGCATTTTTGTCAGTGCTTGCAACGTATTAACAGTCACACTGTCTGCCACAGTAACTGTGGGGGAATGTAGTTTTAACTCTAGTTGTCTTGAAATGGCTTTAAAGGTTTGTTTGGAAAATCTTTTCCTGACCTTGTTCCTGTGGCTGGGCATAAACATGGTACGTAAGGGCTGGCTATAGCCAGATCTGGGCTTCAGCATGGCTTACTACAGGCTAACAGCTTGCTTATGCTCTGCTGGGGAACTTGTGGGTTGAGAATTCCTGATAAATCTACTGCAGTTCTCATGGTATGTTAATGTTTAAATGGGAGTATTTCAGTAGCTGAAACTACTGGCTCCCAGCATTCTTAGGTTGCTCAGTAAATGATAGCGTGTTTCCTCAGTAACAGCAAACCCTTTTAAGAGTAAAGCTATAACCTGCCCATGACCCTGCATAGCAAAGGAGTGCCCTGTATCTGGCAGAGCTCACTGAAGTCTGGACAACTTTAGTTCTGTTTTAACAACAGATAAGCTGTGAAGTGCTGTTCTGCTCTGAGTGAAGGTAGAGACCTCAACTGTGCTTCTTGCAGCTGCAACTAGTATTTACTCCTACAGTTATTGCCAATGATGCTGAAACACTGACAGTGTATGTGAATGTTGGAAACATCTGCACAAATGATTTTTCTCTGCAAAGCTATTACACAAAATAAACAATGTTTTTCTTTTCAGCAGCAGGTTTTAGTTTTTTCCTTGTTAGTTCCATTAGGTAAATTGCACTCAGTGTATGAAAAGGGATACCAAAATCCTCTTGTCAGTGTTGCAGATCTTGACTGATGGCTCTTAAATGCTCTGATCAGAACGTCTAATTGCATTGTGCAAAATGAGACTGCAGATCTGTTTTCTGATACCATCAAACTTCATCAAAGTGAAACTCATTTCCTGGGAAAGGTTAAGCTGTGGCAGGTAAAGCCCAGAGATGTGTTTACATAGCCTGTAGGCTGCCATAAGATGTTACAGTATATTACTCTGATGTTTAAAGATCTCCTTGAACAGCTTTGATTGTTATGCACTGTGTTTATTTCTAGGGCACAGGAAACCTTCATGCAATGGGATCAGTGTAGAAGATTTTATAACTTCCTCATGGCAGATAACATGAAGAAGATCATCCTTTCTCACAGGTAGTGTAGCACGTCACTTACACTGATGGTGCTGATTGGGTCAGTTGCTATATTGGATTTGTCTTCTCAGCCCTTTAAATCCATACTTCTGAAAGATTGCAAATTCCTTGCTCGGTGGTTTGTAAATGAAGCAAGGAAGAGAAGGGGAACCTGTGTCAGTCTCATGCACTGTAAAATACACAAACTCTGGTGATCCTGATGGAAGAAAGCAAGCTTTGTCATGGGCTGTTTGGGGATTTCTCCTTTTTCTTCTGAGGAGATTTGCTTAATGAATAAACAAGATGAGCACAGGAAAGCATTGTTATTAAACTTCAAAGTGGAGTATTCAGCATCTGTTTCACTTCTAGCCAAAGAATCCCCTATTCAAGGAGCCTCTTGTTCTTTCTGCCACCTACCAGAGGTAGGATTAATCTGTAAGATCTGCTGCATGGGGCTGCTGCTTATTTGATAAGCAAACAGTCAGTCTGTAGATCTGGCTTCTAGTTGTCCTTCAGCAAAGAGCATGTAGCCAGCAGAATACTTAGTGTCGCCCTTCCTGGAGTGCAGATGTAGTTGTAGTATCCCTGTGCTACTGCTGTGATCTGTGGCTCTCACGTATGAAAGGACTGTGTTTGTTAAACAGGTGACATGCTCATTATTGGTGTTGCCTCTATGAAAAATTATCTGAGTGCATCTAAGACAATGAATGTGTAAGTACCTCATCTGTTGTGTTTGAAGATCCCTGAGTTGAAGGAAAAAGAGTATGAAATACTTGCAGAAGGAGTTAGGTCAACTGGCACGCAGGACGATCCACGTAATTCAATCCAGATTGACAAATATTTATACAACTTGATCGAGTTTAACATGTTAAGGTATATAATAAACCCCTGCCAAATGTGCGTAGATTCATAAGCCAGATGAAGGCACCGCTGGCTTGGGGGAGAGTCAGCTAAGTAATCTTTTTTTCCATAATCATTTGTGCTCTGAGGCAGCCCTTCCAAGACAAACCTAGTCTCCCTCCTGCTCTGCCCTGCAGCTGCCTCTAAAAGTGGGGAAAAAACAAAACACCCAAAAGCAAACCGTTCCAACTTGTGGCCTTTGTTCTGTTTGTTAAGGGAGCGGTTTGTTCTGGTGAAGAAACACATCCTCTCCTGAGGGCAATAACTAATTATGACAAGTGTCCATAGTAAATAGCTTTCTGCTAAGGTAATGCCCCCAAGTAATTTCTGCTGGATGAGCTAACCTGACGTCTGTGCTCGGGGAGACTTCAGGACCAGATGAAGGAGGTGCTATGCCCAGGACTGCTATGCTCTTGCCTGAGTCAGCCGTGGGTTTGGGCTGAAACCAAAGGACCCTACTGCTAACAACATATGAAGCCTCTGTTCTAAATGCCCTTAGTGCTGCCTGTTCTGGGAACATTCTTTATAGAGGCTCCTTAATGCAGGTTTTCAGTATAAAAGGAGAGCATTTTTCTCTGAAGTGGCTGTTAGTTTGTTATGCCGTATTGTGATGGGAGGTGGATGGATAAGCTGTGCTTATTCTCAAGAAAGCCTCATGCGTATGTAGCTCACTTCTATTCTTGTCAGATTGGTCCTTGAGCAGGTCATGGCTTTGCTGCCATTGTCGTGATGTTTGAATGATTTTTTTTTTTCTTGCTATTCCTCTTTCAGGCAAGTTCTTTTTGGAGATAACGTGAAGAAGCCACAAAGCCTCTCAGATGCTGATCTGAGCAAACTCTATACAGCAACATCCCTTATGCAGATTGATGACAATGTTATGAGGTATGAAAGGGGACTCTCTGTTTCTCCTGTTTCAAGTGTTGCTCTTGCACACCTCTTGGTATGCCTGTAGGAATCTGCTAAAGTGCAGTGCTGACACCCTCAGAAATCCTTTCTTGCCATCATACATTGAATAAAACATACCACAAAAACACCCCACAATCTTTATTCTTGACAGTCAGGGCTTCTGTAAAGTCATCCAGGAGGCATTTATTTATAAGTAACGTCTGAATCTGTGGCCTAGAATACACTAGGAAGAAGCCAGCCCTGCCAAGAGGTCTAGAAAAAAAATAGTGCAGAATGTGGAAGGCAGCTCAGAGCTGCTCACAAGTGTTCTTAGTCCAGCTTGCATTTTGAAACAAACCCTCCTTCTGCAAAAAAACTACCATCATCTCCATAAACATTAAGGGCTGGCTGAGATGACATGAACTTTTACCTTGTCACGCTAACAGCTAAATTAAGCTCTCTGCTTTATTAAGCTGTAGCTGGTTGCTGCTTGTATCCTTGAAAACAACACAGCACTTTGTTCAGTGCCTGAATTCATGCCACAGCATGTTCTGTATCAAGCACTGACACCTTTACAAAATGCTGAAGCTGTACACTGTCAGCTATACAGCTTTAAGGGCTTTTGGAGGACTAGGAGCATTGTTGTCTGTTGTCTTTCTGAAAGTGATTCCTAGGGGAAATCTACCTACTTGTCCCTCATCCCTGAGACCTGTGTAGTTTCTGACTACAGCTGCATCATTGTCTCCTGCTCTCCAAGAGAAAAAAAAAAAGGGGGTACTTGAACAGAAACTCATTGGTTTAGGATGAAGAGCTAAAGATACAGCAAAGAATTGCATCTGCAGTGAATTCTGTGGATCTTGTAGGCAGACCCTTTTGGGTCTAGTAAGTTTGAGGTTTGTAAGCTGTAATAGTTTTACATTTGAAAAGGCTTTCGGGTGAAGAAGATCATTAAGTAATTCATACGTGCAGAAGAAAGCAAGTTTAAGTTTTAGAACACCTCGCAGTCTGCTGTATTTCAACTTGTGTGATTAACTTGCTGTGTATAAGAGAAAAATACACATCCTGGTAACAGTGTTTGAGTAAGCACGGAAAGCATAACAGTAGGTGTTGCTGAAGGTGAATTTTGCAGAAGCAGTGGGTAGGAAAAAGGCATCATCCATAAAAATCCAGGCATCTTTCCTGTCTCTGTGTTTATGTCCTTACTTGCAAATGGGAGTCACATGTTCTAGAAACATGATGGCAATGACACTGTCCTTTTCAGGAAGTTCCATGGCTACAGTTCCCTGAAGGAATACTATGAAGAGGAAAGCTGCCTGCATTACTTGCACAGGGTAAGATCTTGCAATTGAGGCTGCTTTTGTACCTTCTTTTTTTCTACAGGAGATGAAAATGCTTGCTGGTTTCTGTTGCTGATACATAGACACAGCTGTCTTTGCAGTGACTTTTAGAAGTCATCAGATATAGCATCCTGGAGTAAGATTTCAGTTCTTACTACCCCTAGTGCTGGTGCTAAATGCTTTAAGATCTTAAGTGCATATAACTCTAGGTAGTAGCGTCCAAGTGGTCGAGATAAAACCACACAATCACCTGATCTCCTCTGTGTTTAGGTGCATAAGGTGGGAAGCACGTGGTGGCATACAGCAGGCAGCTTTAAGGTACTAGATACTCTGAAAGAGGAACAGGACACTATCTGGAAAGGCAGATGCTCAGCAAGTGCTGCAGAAATAAAACTGGGATAATTCCTTCTTAGTCTGCTGAACCACTGGATGGAAATCCTCCAAGGGAGTTTCCTGGACTTTAACCAAGGTGTCCATAACAGAGCTGGCACTATAGTTGCCTTGTGTGCAAAGCAGTGCAGAGCAGAAAGGGTGTGACTGTTTGAATTTCTTAGAATGGGGAAGATCTGTGACTCAATCTGCATTCGCTCTGTTGCACTCCTCTCTCTTTTTTTTCATACAATTGAATTGGAAAATAAATACTCAAGGGCTGCTGGATACTCTACAAGTAAAAAGCCACCACTCTTTATTTTTGTCTTTGTTTTCCTGATGGTTTTCCAGGTACAGGATAACTCTGAAATAAGATGTCTGAAATGAGCCAAGATAAGATGCTTTAACAATTAATGGAAATTCAAATAGCACCCCCTTACAGGTTTTTTTTCTCTTCTGCTGTGTTTCTGGATATAGATCTATGTTCCTCTTCTGCTGGTTAATGCTGCTGATGACCCTCTTGTGCATGAGAGCCTTCTATCAATTCCAAGAGCTCTTTCAGGTATGTTGAAGCAGTCTGCTCCAGGAGTGCATATTTGTGTACCTGCATCTCCCTTCTCTCTTCATGATCCATGATTACAAAGCAACTCCACTTGCCTTCTTATGCTTGTAATCATGTGGGAGGTGTACTAAGCCCCTTTAAAACATCAGCTGCTAGAACTAATGAGGCCAACCACGAGCAAAAAGAACTTGAATCCTTCTTTCTGGCATCTTCTGCTGTTTCAGTTTATGTCGATTGCCAGCAGTTTATATTCAGGTTACATTCCTGAGTGGAAAAAATTGCTTCCTCATGTCATTGCTCACTGAGATTTAGTAGAAGGGAGGTTGCTGATGGAGTTCATTCATAGTTGCAATATTTGATAATCAGCTAAGGTATCTCTTTTGAAAAGAAGTTTTGTCAGCTTTCTTCAGCCAAGAAAAAGGCAAATAATCTTTAGAAGATCATCAGGAGAAGGAGCTGGTTGTTGGGTTTTTTTGTACACATATGCTTGGGGAAAAAAACAGGATTCATTCTTTTCTTTTTGAAAGCTATGATGGGTGAATTAATCTTCAGCTGCTTCCAGGTGAATCCAAGCACAGGGATTTTCTCACTATACATGGACCAGGATGGCTGATGTGCCAGAGCTTTAGTATAGCTTGGCGTGATGCTAATGGTCCTAGTTCCAGTGTATGAATTAAAGATGGAAGGATGTGACCTTTCTGCAGTGTGTATTGCTGCATGGGCCTTGCCAGTAGCATTTCTTGGGCAGGTGGAATTGGTTCCTGTGTCTGTGAGCTTATGTGCTTTTGACTTCGCATTATCCATGGCCTCGGTCTTTGTTTCTGCTTACTTCATAATATTGCTTCAGATCTATAGCAAGAATCAAGTTCATTATCACAGCTTAAAATGGATTGGTTCTCAGCTTCAAGATACTAACATTCAGAACCTATGTGCTTTATTTGTTTGTTTGTTTTTTTACAGAGAAAAAAGAAAATGTCATGCACGTGTTGCCCCTTCATGGAGGCCATCTGGGCTTTTTCGAGGGGTCTGTACTATTCCCAGAGCCTCTTACCTGGATGGATAAGCTTGTGGTGCAGTATGCCAATGCCATCTGCCAGTGGGAGAAGACAAAGTCACACTGCTCGGACACAGAGCAGGCAGTATCTGGCCAGGAGTAGTCGACCCAAAGACACTGGATCACTTCAGTATATCTCCCCCTTTGGGAACTCTTTGTTCCCTCACCTGCTGCTTCAGGTTTCCATTCCTTTTGATATCCTATGGCTGGGGTTTGATCACAAAGTTTCCTTCTGAATTGGAGTTAAAACAGAGGTTAATATCTGGTCAGGAAGTCTTTGCTTATGTTGTCACTTGGGTTTGTAATTTACTGCTCTGCTTGAAGAATTAGATTGCTTACTGTGACTTGTTACAGGGTTACTGAGTTGAAGACAACTTGCTTTGATATAGCAGAAGTTTCAGATGTCAAAATCACTTCACCAGCTGAGCAAGGACTTGATCTGCAGCATTTAGTTATGTGTAGGGTGGGTACCTATGTAGGTGTGGCAGGGTACCTATGATTCTTCTCTGTCCCAGTACTAGAAAAACCCTGTATCAAGCCACAGGCCAGTCAGTGGTTCAGACTATGTGCCACTAAATTGTGGCTTGAAAAAACAGATGCTTGACTGCAAGTGGAGTACCAGCCTTGCACCATCTCAAGGGAATGTTTTACTTCCTAGGAGTGCAGATACACAAGTTGTCAGGTGAAACATGTTTAACTTCTCCGTGCTTCAGATATCTGTGGGCTGGGGTATCTTTATACTGGGATTCCAGGAAGAGGAAAGCTGCAGACTGGTAATGCCAGTTAATGTTTCAATGTAAACATGCTTTCACACCAAGACCAGACCAGTCACCTTGTCACATTTGCTTCTTTTTAAATGTAGTCATATTTTTTAGTAATGGATTTCTTGTTTGGTACAGGGCTTTTTAAAGCTGGCTCTGGCTTCCGAATGGAAGGCAGTGACTAAGAATCTGCAGGACCTTTTTGTGAGCTCAGTATGTTTTAAGAATATTTTGTAGTAGGTACTCTGTTAGGGATTAAACTGTGGGGGGAGAATGTATCTATTTAGATGTACTCCCTTTGTATCAGGGTAGATCATACCAAAATTCATGTCCTTAACTTTCAAAGCATTTAATGATTTTCAGACACATGACTTGCCTTACAGTTGATGGGAACCTGATGGGTCTAGCCCTGTGTGACTAAAATGATATCTTTGTCTAACTGCTTCCATATCTATGTAAATGCTGCAGGATTTTACTGGCTCCTCACTCGAATTCCTCTCACACACCCAGACATCCTCTTCTAGTTTCCACATGTGAAGTGTGATAGCTGGCTGTTTGCAGGAAAGATAGATACTCACTCGTGCTTTTCCCTCAAGTGGCTGTTATGGTCTGTGCCAAGACTGAGGACTCTAGTTTATCCCTTGGTAGGAAAGTTGCTCTGTGACAATCTGGAGACTGAAAATTTGTGGTGAAAATCTTTTTATATTGTTTGTTCTGTCAATATTCTTGTCTCATTAATCCATGCTCGGGACTTCTTTATCACAGTGTCAGGGAAGCTCTTTTCCCGTCACGCTTCTTGCATCAATTAGCACTTTATTGCTTTAGCCTTGGTTTGTGTTTCAGGCACTTTAGCGTATAGTTTGAGTGAAACAAGCTGCAAGACTTCAGTGTGGTAATATGGGGGAACAAGCCTTCTGGACTGCCTTGTCCCTGAACTTCATTCAGTAGGTTGCAGAGGTAGGGTTTTTATTTTAATAAAGCAATAACTAACTTTTGTAGCAAAGGTGCATTATCATATCAGGAAATTCCTTTCAGTTTGCCTTAGGCCGGACACCTTGGCCTGTTCCAATGAACTGTGGCTCTCTCCTTGTTAGTAAATACAGGTTTCCTTTCTTTTCCTCAAAGGAAAGATGTGGCCAAGTAAAGCTACTGCAATACTTGATCATGCTCGTGGCTGCTCCTTCAGGGCTATTTTAGGGCATGAGTTAGCAAGGGTATTCTTAGCTGATGGATATCTTGTGTGTGTTATCCTCTTATTCATACTGCATCTGTGTATATCAGTAAAATCTGTCACATAAAGAATGCAAATTTTTGCTCAAGTAACTGTTCCTGTAATTCTCACAGGGTGTGACGTGAATATATTCTCACTTCAACAGAAGTAGAGTATAAATAGCATTTGTACACATCAAATAGATACAGCATACATTTAGGTGTGTAAGGTATATATATTTTTTCTCTCCAGTGGGTCACAACTTCAGAAATGTTTCAGCTTTCATAACATACTACATCTGTAGCTTACACGGGTCACAGCAGTCTGTCCTGAGGGAGCAAAGCTGCTCTTCCCATGGCAAGAGGTACCATCTTTGAAATGCTTTGTGTCCTGCCTCAGTGCAGCTTTACTGTGCTGTGAGATGACTATCAGCTCCAGACAGCTTTAGAGGATCAAAATTCTGCCTTCCTTCACAGGACCCCAAACTTGAAGGAACCGTTCAGCTGTTGACTGACCCAGAACACGAAAGGTCCAAGTGAGAAAGAATTGCTCGCTTGCTTCTGAGTTGAGGTGAGGGAACACAGCGCTTTGCCACCAAGTCATGCCAGTTCATCTGAAAGCAGAGCTTTGTTGTGCAAAGGTTTTCCTGAAGAGCTTTTCCTCCTTCCTTTTTTTGTAGTGGAGATCATCCTCGACAAACCAGGTTTTGAATCAGTGTCTTCTTGTTTCTGAGATAGGAAGAAATTACTTCCTCAGATGCACCTTTATTTTAATCTGGCTGCTATTGCAGATGGCCAGTCAATCATAGACCTTTTTAAGCACCTATTTCCCCAAGTAAGGTAAACATCTGGGCAGTTCTTCATGCAGCGAGAGCTGTAGCTTTGGTGAATTGAGATATTTTTGCTTCAGGACTTTTTTTAAGGACTAATCTTTCTTTCTGCCCTGCAGCCCATACCTTCCTATTTCAGAAGTGCTGTGGAATTTTTGAATCTTTCAACTAGAGAAGTGATACAGGGTCTGTCCTGCTCAGTTCAGCTGTGTTTTTGTACTTCCCACTTGCATCCACAGCTATTCATACCGCTTATGGTTTGACCAACTATAAAGTAGCCTGTTTGGGAAGGAGGAGCTTTGACGTAGCTTGCAAAGGGTCCTGGGCCTTACTAGCCTGGATGTAAGTGGATACAGTAAAAATCTATTCTCCCCATCCCACCCAATTTGATGCTACTTTTTCAAAGCAATACTCGTCAGACTTCCAGTAGTAATTTGTAGATCTCAAGGAAGCAGTAGGAGAGGAGAAAGGTAATCCGCAGTGCATGTTATCTAAAGGCCTTCAAAAAAAGGAAATCCAGTGCTCAATTTTGCTTCTGACAATGCCTGGCAATGACATCTAATGCCAGTAGAACAGATGGGATGGGACTTTGTCCGATCCTAACCTGAAATACTTTTCTCTCCCAAAATAAGGCAATACTACTTCTGTGATGTCAGCAAAAGGTCTTCACTTGCCCAGTGAACCCTAAATGCAATATGAATTTTTCATCTTCGAGGGGAAGCCGTCTTTTTCATCTCATGTCAAAACAAATGAGGTTGTCAAAGCGTGTTCTTCTAGATCATTACAGTGTAGCCTTGTAGTGCAGTTGAAGCCTCCAGCGTGATGAATCCGTCTTGTGCTCTGTTTAGTTCCAGGGTGAGATTAGAAAATGCATTAGCAGAGCTCTTCATTTGTTTTCATGTAGCATAGACCTCTCTTCCCATCACTGTAAGCAGCACTTGAATAAGGACTCTCTCGATCAGATAGCAAGGTGCAGAACTGTTATTTTGTTAGTGGTTAGGCTGGTCCAACCACCATCTCAGTGTCTGGAGAGATCTGAAGCTTGTAGGTGAGCAGCTGGGACCTGCTTGTGCTGAAACCAAGGAACTTGCAGCTTCTGTTACATGAGGTCTGCCAGCATGTTTAATGATCCTTTTGTTGGAGTCTAAATGGAAGGTGTTTTCAGATGGATCAGCAGTGTTGTGGTAGTGCTGTAAAGACACACTTGAACCTTCCTGTTTGCTTTTCTGCAGGTCTTTGTTTATGAAGATGCAGGTTACAAAGGCAGGGCGTTAAGCAAGGACATTAGGAACTATTATCTCCAATATTGAATTTAGCCAAGCTACTTGTGTGTCATCTGTCCCGGGTCTGTCACAAGTTCCTGGACCACAGCCCTTTTGACACGTGGTGCCTTGCCCTTTTTCTTCTCCTTTGACATCAGCATATCTAGAGACTTTCAGTAACAGCTCTGTCAGAGCTCTGGGGCTTTGCTTTCTAGTAAGGATTTCTCAGACACCAAGCAGTGAGACACCTCTGGCGATGCACACTGTACCAGTGTGTGCTGACTTAAAGGACTTTGTGGGCAGCCTACGACTCGCTACAGTCTATTCTAATGCTTAAAATAGCAGTGTATATAAGCAGTGGATCATCTTTTAGCTCTGCTCCTCAAGTTTGCCTCTGGCCATAGGGATTAAGTCATAGAGGGAGGGTTAGCTTAATATGTGATTTTCTACCATACAGCCCCAAAGTTCTAGTGTCTATCAACTCTTCAGCAGCGTAGCTGAAGATGGCTACAGCTCAAAAGATCAGAGCAGTACCTTCAGGAATTCATTGCCAAACAGTTCAGTCACCTGGGTTGCTTCCAAGTTGATTTGGGTGATGTTTTTTTAAAGTAATATAATATCTGTCTGCAGTTCATTGAAATTCTTCACAGCCTTTTCCAAGGAGATCAGAAAAGGCCCTAGTCTTGTGCTGCCTGTGTAAGTCATTCGTTGTGAAGAGTGTCATGTCAAGTCCTGCTCTGTGTCCTTATTCTGGCAGGTCTGTTGGTTGGGCAGGTCCCAGAGCCACAGTGACTCGTGCAGTGTTTCCTTCAAGGTTTCTAATCCCAGGCAAAAATCAAACAGTTCATCTTGGTGTCAGGGCTTCCTGAGCTTTATCCAAGCTGAGAGTGGCACTAAGCAGCACAGACCCAAGGAAGGGCCGCCTTGTAACTCCTTTTTAATTGCTGGGAGTATCTCTTACAGTGGCCTGGACTTCTCTAAGCTCTTAAGGAAGCTCAGATGTAAGTGCTGTCGATGAGTCCAAGCAGTTGCCAGCTCTCCACACTGTAGCAAAAAGGTTTGTGGGATTATCCTGAACGATTCCGTTTTGAACACCTTGTTTTTGAACACTCTTGATTTTGCCGGTTAATCAACAGACAAAAACACTGCAATCCAGGGCAGCATTTATCAGGTTGGATCTGTTGGTTTCAACCTTTTCCATGTCTGTCTGATAACACTCTCAAAAAGCTCCAGCCCTGTGTACCTCGTGGATAAGACTGATTTTCCTCACCCTATGGCCTTGTCTAACCTAGGTGATTTTAATGCCGTTGAGGAGCAGTCCCACTAGGTGGCTCTACGCAAAGCCTTTCTGCTGTTGTCTGAATGACAAGCTTGCATCATCTGTCACCAGACATGCAAGAGCTTTGATTAGATGCAGAATTTCCTTCTAGGATCTCCATGACAGCTTTGCTTGGATGCTGACCCTTCTGATGGCAAGTCCTTTAAAACAAAAAACACGACCCGTGTTTGATAGAACCAAACACTGCTCAGCCCGAGCCAGCCGCTTTCCAAAGGAACGTGTTTTCTGACAGCTCGTCCCTGTTTCCCAATGACAGATAGCTAGAAATTCTCGAGGAAGCTTTAACCTCTTTGCAAGAGGAGCCCTGTCTCTGCAATGCCAAACTGGAGGGGGTGCGTGGAGCCCTCAGAAAGGCAGGCCTGTGCTCTTCTCGTGTTGCCCATGCAGCCGTGTTAGAACAGACCGAGTGACTTCTGACGTTCTCGGTGAGCGGTTTACTGTGAAAATGTTCTCAATTTGGCAAAGTGATGCTCCGGAACAATCTCTAAATGCTGCCCTGATAAAGCTTGTGTACCGAGATACCCTCCTGCTGCCATGTTCTGAGTCACATTCTCTGAAGCTGACAGCTGCAGGGGAGATGATTTGCAACTAGCAATGCAATTTTTCTATATCTGCTGATGTTTACCTTTAAAAATGATATATATATATATATATAAATATATATAAAACAGTGTCCTTGATTATTATTATTTTTTTTCTTTAATTTTTGTTCTTCTGTGTGATGTAAAAATGGAGGTCGTCGCAAAACAAAAATGTAATTTTTGTTATCTTTGATTCAGTGGGATTTCTTTATTTAAAAATAAAGGACTTATTGAAGCCAGTCGAGTGGCTGCATACGGTGTTTTTGGTGGTGGGAATGTCTCAACAGATAAAGTGCCAGCCCTCACTACCCCAGTTGGAGCCTTCCTCTGCTTTTTGTCCTAGGAAGCAGAACAAGGACTGCAGCACGAAGAGCGGTGTTGCTGTGACACTGTCTTGGGTTGTTTATCTTGCAAATGAGGTGAGATTGCTTTGCCACCCAAGCAAGCTGTTATGTTTGCACAAGCTTGGATGGTTGTCACACCTTGTTCCCCTGGAGCTGCTGGCCCTGTAGAGAGCCCAGCACGGCCAGAGGTGCCTTGCAATCCTTTTCCTGGCCCTCGCAGCACAAACCTGGCACAGCCCCAGGCTGGGAACCGCTGTGTGTCCCGTGCTGCTCTGTGAATCGGCTGGGGCTGGAGAAGATGGATTTAACCCTAGTCGTCTGCCCAGACAGGCCCCATCCTCCCGGCAGCTTCAGAACAGACATCCTGTTTGGTTTGAGCCTGAGCCCAGTGCCCTGATGAATGCAGCTCTTGTCAGCACCCTGCACCTCGGCTGGCTGCGGATGAGCTCTGGTCCTTGCTCTGCTAATGAAAGGCATTTGTGTGCAACTGCAGAGCTGGGGGAGGGAAAAAGAGGCGTGCTGCACTGACAGGGTTATGGGGGAGGCAACCACCAAGTCCTGGGCAGGCAGCAGCCCTTTGCTCTTCTCTAAGCCCTGCTGCTCTCATGGCTGATGGCCAAGTGAGAAGTCCAGCATCTGATCGGCTCCTGCATGAGCCTCTTTTTTGCTTCATCACCTCAAAGCTTCTGGTTCATAACCCAGAACACTTTGCTTTCCCTGGCAGGGATATACTTCCACCTCTTGCTTATACTGTTATCTGCCTCTTGCTGACTCCGAGCTACAGGTGCTTCCTCTCCTCATTGATCCACTGTGCCCTTCCCTGCCCTCCTTGGTTACTTTTCATGGAGCTTTTCTGACCTGCACTACTCAGATCTGAGCTCCCTGCCAGGCGCAGTGCTAGGAGAGGCGGCTTTGTTAAGGCTTTTAGAGGATTTAGGAGGGTACGTTCTGTGTGTCTTCCACTGTTGTGTGGCTAGCATTCATCTCCTGCCCTCAGTGATTGCTGTTCTTCCTCCCTGTCTGCCCTGCAGAGTAAGTATTGGGCTCTCAGCTCTGCCTGTGCTACTGCTTGCTCTTGGTAGCACTGTATCAGAACCGAGGCCTGAGACACACAGGAGTTCTGCTGTTAAATGCTTCTTTATTTCTCTGCATACACATTTCAGTCAGCCCCTGGCAGGGGCTTCTGCCATGGCAGCTTCTGGCTGTGTTGCTCCCCAGTGACCAGCTGCGGGCACGTTAGAACTGGCTGTGGAGACAGTGTTCTCTGGCTTCATTGCCCCACAGAAGTAAAGGCTATGGCTGGAGAGGAGTCAGGCATGTGCTGCATCCCAACCACTGCCAGGCAGCCCGCTGCCAAGTTTGGGGACCAGAACTGATGTGGAGCAACACACCCAGAGCAGCTCATTGCGTGTAGTCACTCATCCATTGCTACAGTATGGAGCTGATTGGGGTTACGGGACCACCTCTGATCTTACTTTACAGGAGGAGGGGAGTAACTCCATCTTAAAGCGCCGTGTCTTCAGCCTCAATGCGGGGCCCAAAGAGCTGCTCTGCAGTTGCTTTGCCATCGTACTTGGGCAGGTTGCCACCGAAGTCTGCTGGCAGTATGTCAGCGTCGATCTCCTGGTAGAAGGACTCCAGCTCCTCGCCGTGCACAAACACCTGGCACGAGAGGAACCCTCAGCAGAGACAGGTGACTGTTCACAACAAAGAAGTGGCCAAGGGTCCCTAGTGCTGATCTGATGGGCTGCCTGCCTTTCTCATTGCCCAGCAGCAGACTCCCCTTCCCAGGGGAGGTGCCCAGCTCACCCAGCATTTCTCTCAACCCAAGCTTGTCCCTGTGTCTCTGAAAGCTGTGAGATTTCCCCCCAGTCGCACTGCTTTACCCGGCCTCTGCTGCTAGGCCCCTTTCCACACTCACCCTCTCCAGCAGTTTGCTCTTCAGGAACGGTTTGACCACGTTGTAGGTAGTGGTGAAGTACCAGGGCTGGTGGATGAAGTGAACAGCCTTGAACCGCGCGGGGAAGGAGTCCTACGATGCCAAACCCAGACATGGCTGGTTACAGATTGTGCTGGCCACAAGAAGACAGGAGAGGAGGCAGGACAGCAAAAGAAACCTTGGCACTGTTGCCATTCCCCTTCCCCAGCCTCTCATTTTCCCTTCCATCATCCCTTTCTTATTCTGATGAACAACAGGATCCCAGAGGAGCAGCTGTCTCACTCCTCAGAGCACCAGGGGAAGCTTCAGAGCCTCCCAGATGGCTCATCAGTCCCATTTCACAAGATCACATGGAAAATGGACTCTCCGTGATGTTTTCTTATGGTAGCAGTGTAGTGGCAATCCAAAACCCCTGCTAGCCCTGGGCACAGTCTTCTCCACCTCACCTGTAGCATGTCCACCATCTTCTTGAGCTCAGAGGGTTTGATCCCTGATGCCTGCTGCATGGTGAAGCCCTTGAAGTTCTCGATGATGCAGAACCCGTTGATCTGGGTCTCTTCATTTTCCAGCAGTTTCTCCAAGATAACACAGTAGGCACGAAGGATCTGGTGGAGAGGAGAGACAGCAGGGTCTGCTATTAGTGTGACTGCATAAACCTGGATGGATGGGGGTTATGTGCGCCCATACAAACGTGTGTATAAGGGATGCTCTGCTCAGCGGGACAACCCCAGGAGCAGAACTGTTCAGGGAGCAATGGCTGAGTTGACCTCATCAAAGGTGATCTCCTCATAGTCCCAGTTCTCGATGTTGAAGAGCATCACTACCCGGCCGTATTTGTCCCTGCTGGACAGGATGCCGGGGTAGCCCGCCTCGATGGTGCTGCGCACGGCCTCGGGGGTCAGGTTGTCAAAGAGTTCAGGGTATTGCTGGCGGAAGTTCACGTAGCCTGGGGAGAGACAGGAGCTGGGCAGGACAGCAGCTGCCTGCACATCAGGGAGCCAGGAGAGTGCTGGGGGAGCTCCCTGCTCTGCCACCTCCCCCCGCCCCCACTTGGCACCGTGTGGGCACGAAATATGGAAACATCCTGGGAAAATCTGGGTGAACAAAACAGCTCATCTGGGAGCCAGCACTGATAATTGCAACTCATTATCCGCCTGGCAGAAGCAAACAGGAGCAGAGTGGGACCCAGCCAATGGTCTCCTTGCTCCCTGTCCCTGCCAGCCCAGCCCAGGGACTGAGGGTGCTGGGAGGTACTGGTAAGAGGCAAGGGGCTGACAGAGGACCCCCACCTTTCAGCAGGTCGTAGGCCCTGTGCACGTCAAACTTGCGGGCACGGATGAAGCGGAGGAAGAAGGAATCGTCCTTCCCCTGCATCTTCTCAGCCACTGCCTTGCAGACATCTTCACTGCCGGCCCGCTCCTGCACCAGCTCCCGCAGCGCTCTGACTGCTGCCTCCCTCTGCTCCTCCGTCTCATTCAGCTCATCTTTCGCCTGGGGGAGAGTGGGGATGGGACCTTCAGCGCCCACACAATGCCCTGAGGACCTGAGCACCCCACAAGCCCACCAGACCCAGCAGCCTAGGGTTCATTTTGGCACTAAAAAGCAGAGTGGTCAGAGCACATAACCCCCATGACCTACTCGCAGTAGGACCGTGCCTCACCTTCTGCAGGGTGTGAGGGGGGATCTGCTGGCACCTCCCAAAAACTGGGCCGTGGTCCTTGGTGGTGAGACGCTCCAGTTTCGTACGCAGCGCCTGCTCCTCTTCCGAGACAATGCGGAAGGTGCCCGTCTGGGGCAAGGAGAGGATGAGGGGCATCAGGCATCCTCTGCTGACAACCCCCCCATCTCCCTGCCCACCTGCCTCACAAGGCTGGGAACAGCCCCAGTGCTTTGCACATCACTCTAGGGAAGGACAGAGTAGCACCCGAGTGGTGCAGTGGGATAGGGGTGCAATGGGATAGGGGTGCAATGGGATAGGGGTGCAGTGGGATAGGGGTGCAATGGGATAGGGACGGGACAGTACTCACAACTGCAGACATGTCTTCTTTTAGCCTTGATCAGCTGCAGGACACTGGAAGAGAGAAGGAGGGATTACCTGTGGGTATTTGAAGACTTGGCAATCTTGGTGCCCCATCCCTCTCACCCTGTCCCCACAGAGGATGTGCTAGAAGCCTGATGGACAGTGAGAGTGCTTGAGAAACACCAGAACTGTTTGCAGCATAAATGAGTATTGATCATCTGATGTCTTCTTCCCTTTTGATGGGAAACTGTGGGCAGAGGCATCCCTGGATTTCTGTGGTTTCTGCAGACCCACAGCCTCGTGAGCTCACCTCTGCCTGCATCCAGAGCAGCATAGGACAGATATCAAAGACCTGTCTTGTTGGGCTGTCCCATGGTTGCCAATGGACCTTATGCTGGCTCAGGAAACGCTGGCACTGCCACAGTCCTACTGAGCAAATGGGGTCTCAAGTGCTACCCTTGGTCCTTGGGCTCTTCCCTCACCACTCCAAGGCTTGCTGTCTGCACCTTCGCTTGAGGGCAGTGCAGAAAACCTTCAGGCAATTGCCTTCGTCTTCTTCCCCTTCATGCAGGCAAATGAGGAGGAAGGCCACCCTCCTCATCACCAGCCCAGCACCCATCCCGCTGCTCAGCCCGCGTCAGAGATGTCTTTGCCATGTGTCCCAATGCCTCCCAGGTTTCCCCCACAAGCACCCCATTATTTGAGACCTCAAAATCAAACCCATCTCTGGAGGTCAGGAGAAGTCCAGGTTACAGCATCCAACGCCAATGTTTGGGGTGTGCACTGTCCCCATACTCACCAGGGTCAGGGAATGCCAAACCGTCCGTGAAGGTTGATGGCCTGGGGGCGGCTGGAGCAGGGCTGGGCAGCAGGACTGGAGTGGAGCAGCACGAAATCCCAGCGAAAGCTTTGTAGAGTCACCGGGTTGGGATTAGGCCGTCACAAGGCATCAACTCACCGCAGCTTTATAATTAAGTCCACGTAAACCAAGCAGGAAACCCCACTAAAACCTTCCAAAAGGCCGATGGGGAGAGGGGAAGGAGGGAGCAGGAGGGCCGGCAGGGCGCGCAGAGGGGCGGGATGCTGGGCCCGATTAAGGGTGTATAAAAGCTTCCCATTGTGTAACTGTGCTCATTAGTGTGGGGCCAAGGGTGGGCAGCGTGCCACCCCCTGCCTCGGCCCCAGGAGCCGGGTGAGGTGCAGGGATGGTCAGCCCTTGGGATGTGGGCACAACGTGGGGGGAGAGCCACGGGGATGGCGGCCCAACCTTTGGGGGTGTCCTGGTGGGGTCGGTGCCACACCACGTGCTCCCCCAGCCCTGTGGGTGAAGCTGTGATGGGAAGTGAGAACAGGAGCACATTGAGGCCGGGCCTTGGCCGCGCTCCGGGGATTTGGGGGAGCGGGGTCTTACACAAGGCATGTTTTGTAACACGCGGATTTAGGGATTGCTAACGCTGCGTTGGGCTCCTCGTGCCCCGTGCCCGGCCTGGCGCCAGCGGATCGTGCCCACGTGAAACCCTTCGCAGCGACCAGCACAGCTCCGCCAGGGGGACCTCAATGGGCGCTTTGTGCCCGGCCATCGTCCCGCCCCCCGCCCCTCACGCACCTGCGCCGCACGCGGGATTCGAACCCGCTGCCGGGCGGGGAGCGGGGCGCGCCGCGATGGGGCAGAACGGAAGTGACGGATGGAGGGGGGCGGGACTTGTTGCTATGGCGACGAGCGGCGCTTCCGGGCGGGAATTTCGGCGCCGTGGCGGATGACAGCGGCCGCATCATGGCGCAGCGCATCCTGCAGCTGGCGGCCGAGGAGAGCACCGAGGGGCTCCGGGAGGCTGTGCAGGGCCTGACGGAGCGCGAGGTGCGTGCGGGAGGCGGTGCTTCCACGGCTCTGCCAGGCGGGCGGGGAGCGGCTGCTGCTGCTTTCAAGGCTTGGGCTGAAGCGGGGCGGCTCACAGCGCGGCCTTCTCTTTCAGCTGGGTGACATGGTGACAAGGCAGGCCCTGAGGGGCAGGGAGACGGCAGCGCTGCTCAGGGGCATCTTCAGAGGTGGGTGATGCGCCTGGGGACGGGCCAGGCAGAGGGGAGACAAGAGGGAATGGCTTAGTGTCCCTTCCCAAACCATCCTGTGATTCTATGTGGGATTTTCTTCTGGGAGCTTTTCGGTGTCTTTCAATAGAACAGAACTGGCCAGATGGAACTGAATTGCCGAGCAAGTCATTCTCGAAGCGTTGGTGCTTCCTGAGTGTGAACAGCAGGTTGAAAGATCCGAGGGATGCGATAACAGCACTAAGTGTTTCAGCTCTTTTATCCTGGAGATCCTCATTTCCTGGACTCTGTTTATATCTGTTTTGTGAAATACATAAGAAGAGGAGCTGCAGTTGGATGGCGCTTTAGCCCTGCAAATTTCCTGCTTAATGACACGTTGTAACTCTTTTCCTGCTCTTTATTTCCTCATGATAAGGCTCCCCGTGTTCCCAGCAAAGCGGCGTTCTCAGGAGGCTGCAGGTTTACAAGCACTGCGTCCCACTGGTGGAATCAGGAGATCTGCATGTGGGCAAAGTGTCCGAAATCATCGGGCTGCTGATGCTGGAGGTTAGCAGCTTATTTGGGCTGGATTTCCTGTGCTCTTCTTCTCCTTTAGTGAGCAAACTGAAGTACTTCACCAGACCGCCGAGGCGAATGAGTTATGTCCTATCCACAGATCTGCTTTGGTCTTGGAATTTGCCTTGTGTGTAATAATATGATCTCTGGATATTTAGACCTACACTCCAAAATCACGATTGTATTTATTTGATTAACCGCTCTGTGAAGGCCAGTATAAAATAGAGAACTTGGGGATTAACTCATTCTTTAGAAATGTTGCACTGTAGGAAATGTCCTTTTCTGCTATTTGTGAGCATGTGGACATGTGTGAGGAATTCTCCTGTGTTCCTCTTCTTTGTTATCCCACCTCTTCCCAGGCTCGCCAGCTGCCAGGCCATGCGTTGGCTGAACTTGCCACCTTGTTTGTTGAAGTTATTAAGGGAGGCAGCCTGTCTAATGGGAAATCCTTGGAGTTGTTTTCCACTGTTCTTACCGCATTGTCCAACTCTAAGGAGAGTCTGGCCTATGGGAAAGGTAACCCTTCTCATCTCCTTCCCCCCAGTCTGTCCTCACTCCCTTTGGAGCAGGTTCCTAAAAGACTTATGTTTTTTCAGGTGAACTGAATGGGGAAGAATTTAAGAAACAGCTGATAAATACCCTCTGCTCCAGCAAGTATGTGCATCTCTGCCAGCTCCGCTATGCTTTAGTTTGTTTCAAAATCAATCGGTGCCTGTTTCTGTCTGGGCTTTTTACAGAATTTCCTTTGACGCCGTACAGTTATGGAGCCAGTTGAATCTGCAGTCCCCTCATTCCGATCGCCTCCTCTTAGTTGTGTGACATGCTATGTTCTGTGTTTCATGTTACACTTTGAGAAGGAGTTCAGTGGCACTGCCTGTTCTAACATCACTGAATCTGTGCCCACCATGACAGTGCCTTTTCTAGCGGGAAGGGAATGCCCTATTTCCAGGCTTCATAATGGTGTCTCATGAACAGATTGCAGGAAGCGCTAGGTTTTATTCCTTTCTTGATATTTATTGTTGTGGGGGCCAGGACAGTTTGGAACCACTCTAAATCTGGATCATTAGGGTGGCAGTGGTGATTGTGGATGGAAATTTGGCTTCTAATCTTGATATGGGAGACAGGGAAAGTGGATAAAGGGGCAAAAAAATAATTCTACTGTCTCTTTTATTTTTCTAATAAATGTTTATTTTACCAGGTGGGATCCTCAGTGTGTAATACATCTTGCCAACATGTTCAGGTAATTCTGTTTCCCTTTAGCAAGCATCAGTGCTTTCTTGTGCTGCAGTTATGTCTGTGTCCCGTTTCATGTGTCGTTTGGGGAAAGTACAAGCTGAGCATACGGGGCACAGCTCCATGAATGCTTTGGTCAGTGAACATCCACATTAGGTCTGTGTGGATACAAAACACATCTGGGTAAACATGCTGCAAAGACTGCTCTGGGCTTAGCGTGCTTCTGAGCTTCTCACAGCCACTTGTTTAGTAGCTGTTGGCAGCTGAAGAGCAGACTTTTGTTGTATTTTCCTTTGTATGCCCAGTGCTATAGGGAACGTTGTTAGTTGTTAGTGCTCTGGGTTACAGAACAACCAGTGTCTGCATGGGTATATGGTTGTATTCATTTTACTTGCTTGTAGTTGCCTTTTGAGTGGGACTGTGGTTTTCCATGTGTGAGCCTTGACAAACTATCAGTATGTTAATGAACAAGCATGATGTGAAGGCGACACAAGCACTGAAGGTTGAATAGTGTCCTGAGCGTTCTGTGGCAAGTACTTCTGATGAGGACTTTTGTGAGCACTTATGGATTGAATCTGCTGCAGGATTCTGAAAGAAATGAATAAAAAATGACTAGGCTGCATCTTTGATTCAACAGGGATATTCCACTCTCAGGAGAGGAGCTGCAGTTTGTGGTGGAAAAGGTCCTTAGGATGTTCTCCAAATTAGATCTGCAGGAAATACCCCCTCTTGTCTATCAGCTGCTGCTGCTTTCTGCAAAGGTAAGAGCTTATGGGAGCTGCTCTATCCCTGAGCATATATCATAAGGAAAAGTACACACAGGCTGAGACATGGGCTGAATTTCAGGGCATTCTGATTACTCCCACATTGTGCTGTGGAGAGGTTTTTTTTGGTTTTGTTGTTTTTTCCTGTCTTTAGCCTGGGGGAGCTCAGAGGAAGACACAATTTTGTTCTTGCTTGTGGGGAAACTGTAACAGCAAACCTTTGGGAAATAAGGGATGACCTCAGAGCCAGGAGGGAGCAGAATAGATTGTCTTCAGTATTTTCAAGTGTGACTTTGCTCACTCTCCGTGATCAGATTGCTTCTATTAAAACAACAGCTTGTGCAGTGTGACTCTCTTCTGGGTTGTAGTCTGATTTGTACTAGGACTGTCTCACCTCCTGTGTTTGTCCAGCAGACAGAGGCTGCCAGGTACATACCTGCCCTTCATCAACATTCTGGCTCTTTTGCTTTATTTGTGACCAAGTACGTGACAATGTACACGATCAAGACAAAGACAAATTATCTATCTGTTACAGGACATCATTTGTATCCGTTAGCCAAAATGTAATGACAGAAATAAGGGTAGGGGTTTGAAAACCTTCCTAATTTATTAATTGGAAAAAGATCTTTCACCAAACAATGAACAAAAACACTTGAGATATTCAATTTCTTGCGACTCTTCAATAATTGCAGTCAAAAGAAGGAGACAGATTGAACCAAGTATCTTCACCTAGAAGTGAGCTATTCAAGAGCATTCCCTGCCTCAGCAATTTATCAAGGGTGATAAAGAATACCAGGACGTTTGTAATTGGTATGGGAATAGAGTGTACTTCTCTGGGATCCTGCGGACCGTGCAGTTGCTTAATGTAATGTTCTACCTTTGTTCTACCTTACAGGGCAGTAAGAAAACTGTTTTAGAAGGAATCATCAGTTTTTTCAATCAGCTGGACAAGAGACAAAAGGAAGAACAGAGGGTTCCTCAGTAAGTTCTTTCTCTGCCATCCCCTTTCTTGGCTGCAAATACCCAGGTACTAACCTTTGTCCTGCTCAGTATTCCTTGAATGTGAGCTGTCATATCTTAAACAAGTACATACTTCTTGACACCTAAGAAATAATTTATGGCATTGGATGGCTTGGTGGTTTTCTTAAGTTTTTTTTGTTTGTTTGTTTGTGGGTTTGATTGGTTTTTTTTCCTGATAAACCTTACAGGTCAACAGACCTTGAGGTAGCCACGGTGCCCCTAGACCAGCTCCGCCATGTGGAAGGTACCGTTATCCTCCACATTGTTTCTGCAATCAACCTGGATCAGGACATTGGTGAGGAGCTAATCAAACATCTAAAGGTATGCTAAGAATTGAACGGGCACTGTTTTTGCAGGTGTTGAAGCAGGGCGTTTACAATCAGCACTGGTTGTCTTTAGAAGGGATTGAATCGTTTTATGATCATTTTATGGTATTATGAAGTGTTAAGTGTGAATAGCTGTATTTTCTGTACCACAACAGCAGTGTGATATAAGCCTGATAGCTTTCTTTGGCTTGAGAGGTCTTACAGTTGAAGTTGCTTACTGTTTTCTAGACTGAGCAACAGAAGGACCCTGGTAAAGCCCTGTGTCCCTTCAGCGTGGCCCTTTTGCTTTCGATTGCAGTGAAACACAGACTGCAAGAACAGGTAGGTATGAGATAAATATGCAGAGAACTTCAGTGGGATTGTACACTGCAGTTTCTTGTAACAGAAAGGAAGAATGATTAGGTCATAGTCAGGGTATGAGAATCATAGTCAGAGAGTCGGGGTAAAAGTGGCTTCAGGATGCTCACAGGGAGGCAGTTGGATTAGAGGTACACTATGGTTTACTTAACACTATGAAAGACCCTGGTGCAATATCAGAATTTTCCAGAATCATGATTCCTGTGGGCTAGTGCTGTAGTGTGGGAAGGGAAGCAATGCCTCCTTAATGTTTTGGCTCTGTAGTAGCTACCTTAAAGTGCATCTGGCAGCAACTTACCCTCCTTGAGGCACTTAATGAGGTTGGTGTATTTGTTCTGTGCAAGAAGTGAGTTAAGACTTTTGGCAGATTAGTTCTTACTGGAACATACCCAAGACTACACAGATCCCATTTCAAAGATCATTTCCTCGTACTCTATGATTTTATGTTCCAGATATTTGATTTCTTGAAAACATCAATCACCAGAAGCTGCAAGGACCTGCAGTTCCTACAGGCCTCCAAGTTTCTGCAGGATTTGTGTCCTCAGCAATATGATGTAACAGCTGTAATTCTGGAAGTGGTGAAAAATAGGTGAGTTGTTGCCACGTGCTGCAGAGTGCTCAGTGGACTTTGGAAGTGGGAGTGTTTCAGCCTTGCTACTGTTCTCTGGGATCGCAAAATCGCTGCTGACCTTTTGCCAGCAGTGAACAGTGTTAAAATCCAAAGTTTCTATCACAGATTTATACTGGCAAATTTAAACAAAAAGACAGATACATAAATCTGCCTCTCTACCCCAAATCTTGGCACGTGATGTTATGGAGGACTGAACTGATCAGAACCGTGTCTGTTTCCTAGTAGGAAGGAAGATGAAGGTGTGAGTCATTCTGCTTGCTGTAGTTTGTGTTCTGATCAAGACATGAGTGATAGGTTCTCTCACTGTTTGCTTTCCCCATGTGGTTAGTCCTTTAAACATCCTGCGGGATAGCTCTGTGATCTATCATCAGTTGTCCTTTAGATTGATGTAAGGTATTGCTGTTCTGACTTGATGATCCAGGATCTGTAGAATCTATACCTTCAGACTGCAGCTCAGGGTCACTTTGGGTGAGATCTGAGTGCAAACCATTCCCCATAAGAAGCAAACGTGGGGGCAGGATCAGAAGTCTGATGGTTGGAGAACCAGGAATGCAAAACACGAAGGCTGTGTGCCTGCCCCTCAGCTTAAAGACTGCCATGAGTTTGAGAGGGATGGTGTTTTCCTTGGTGTGAACAAGCATCTCTCAGTGCTGTTTGGGATCTGGAATGACTGTGGAAGATTTAACTATAGACTGGTCTAATCTAAATGTTTCCTATCACTAAGCTGTTTCTTTCCTGGTCTGTTTAATGTTTTCCTCAGTGCATTTGGCTGGGACCATGTTACTCAGGGGCTGGTAGATCTCGGCTTCAGCCTTATGGAATCATATGAACCAAAAAAGCCCTTTGGAGGGAAAGCTGCTGAGACCAATTTGGGCCTTTCAAAAATGCCAGCACAGCAGGCTTGCAAACTGGGAGCAAGTATCCTGCTGGAAACCTTTAAGGTAGTGTATGGTTTGGAGAGCTTTTTTTCTGGGAAAGGCTATTCTCATTTTCTCTTTGTAAATGGCATCAAAACCTTGCCAGCAGCATCCACATGAATACTTTACAAGCAATACTAGATTTAGTCTCTGTTTTGCCTTTGTCCAGCATGAAGAGATAGAATTGTGTAGGAAGCAGAGAAATTCAGAGGTACAAAGAAAATGTGGTAAAGGTGGGATTGAAAATAGAATCTTCACTGAAGGTGTAAATTTGGATTTGGATTTGCTTTGTACTGGACAGGACCTGTGCTCTGATATACAGGAGTATCTTAAACTTATGTAGGTTTTGACCTCATTGTTCTATCTCATTTCAGGTTCATGAGCCCATCAGAAGTGATATTCTTGAGCAAGTCCTGAACAGAGTCCTCACAAAAGCAGCATCTCCTGTCAGCCACTTCATAGGTAAAAGTAAAGAAAGAAATGTGTACAGCTCTGTTGACACTTCTGGATGTGACTTTTCAGAGCCTCAGCTCCTACAGAAGTGACTTGAAGCCAAGACAATCAGTTGTTCCTTCTTTTTCTTGAGTTGTCAGCTGCCTCAAATCACCTTGCATTTGTCGCAAGAGAAAAGTATGTTTCCAGGCAGTTGCCATGGAATAACTGACGCACAGAAAATCGGTAGCCGTCAGTTCCTAGCCTTACCTTCCTCGTCATCCTTGGGTAGGTGCTTGGGAGTCCCTGGGGCTGCAGGGATGCCTGTGCTGAATCCTCTTCTCTTATACCTCAGTGCCCTCTGGTGGGGTGAGGCCCTGCAGCTGGGTTGTGAGTACGCTGTGCTTCATGCCTGCAGTAGAACTCAGCTTGTCGAAGCTCATCCTGTTATAACGCTGTAGAAATATTTTGCTCTCTTCCCTAATAAAGACTTTTCTAGCCGTTTGACAGCAGCTGCTCCTTTTGTTTTATTTTATTTTTTTTCAGACTTGCTGTCCAATATTGTTGTGTCTGCTCCTCTCGTGCTTCAGAACTCATCCTCCAGAGTCACAGAGACCTTTGACAATTTGTCCTTTCTGCCCATTGACACAGTGCAAGGGCTCCTCCGGGCAGTACAGGTAAGGCTTTGCATTTCTTCATAAGTATACTTGTTAGTTTAGTTCCAGTGATAGCTCTAGGCCACAATTATATGCATGATCTAATAATCCTCCTTGTAAAATAAGCCTTAATACTCTGCTGTATGTTGTTCAGTGTGGCATAGAACTCTTCTTCAAGCTTGGGTTTGCATATGCCCTCTAGCAAAAAAAAAAAACAACCATATGGTGAGGTCTGGAATGGTGCCGGAACTGCTCTGTGCTGACCTTTCATCTGGAAGATGCCCAGATGCTACACTGTGGAAAACTCAGTCTATGGTGTTCAGCTGAACAGCTTTAGTTGTCAGTGTTGATTTTTCTCTGTCTAAGCTCCATGTCAGTATTTTTCTTTGCCTGAGCTGAGTATTGCCCTGGAGTTCAACTTCTACCTGCTTAGTCCACTCTGGGGATGACAGTTCTTTCCCAAACCCTTGCCCTTTGTCCTCGCTAGCCTGCCAAGGTGTCCTGCTGCTACATCTCTCCGGGTTTAATTTTATGTTATTTTAAAATATTTTGGTTTCCCTGCTGTACTGACGACAGTATTAAAAATGAAGGGCCAGATGGACCTGAGGAAGATGAGCTCATAGGCCCCAAGGGCTTGGCATGCCATAGTGTTTTTCTCTCCAAAGTATGTGTTCCTTTCCAGCCCCTACTCAAAGTCAGCATGTCGGTGAGGGACTCCCTGATACTTGTTCTCCAGAAAGCTATCTTTTCCAGGTAAGCTGGAGAAGGGATTCTTTGAAGAGATTTCTACAACTCATTTGCATTTTTTTGGAGCAGAAATACTTTCTGTGTGCTTTGGCTAAGTGTCTTCTTACTATATTCTTCCCATAACTAGATAGTGACATCTATCCCTTCAGCCTGGGACTGTAATGCAGTCACAGCTGTACCCACTGAGACACAAATCCCAACCCCCGGATGAGCAGTGTTTGGAAATTCAGAAAGCTGTTGGGAACTCCAAATAAGAATGCAGAATTAAAACCAATTCTAATACTCTGCACAACTGAGTGCCTCCAGATGCCACAGAGAGTTTAGACGGAGCCGCTGACTCAGAGGGAAGGTGGCATCTCAGCATTCTGATCTCTTACAAAACGGCAGAGAAACAGGCTTGTTGTCTTGGTAATGCTTTGAGCAATACATCCTGCTGTCTTCATAATGCTGTGATCACAGACTGAGTTTTGTGGGGCGATGGCTGTCTGATTATGAAAACAGAATTCATAATTGAGCGCTGTTATTTAAGGCAAGGAACTTGGTCTTTGGGAAAGATCTGGGATTTCAGTGAGCAAAGCGCTTTTTGTAAGGAACCTTGCAGCTCTGGGAAACGCTCCCGTTTAGGTTTTCAAGGGCTGTTTATTGCTTGAGTCTTGATCTGGGTCTCTCCTTCACTTTGAGCATTGCGAGGGCAGAAAAAGAAGTGGAATGTTGTGATTGTAGAGGAAAGGAGTTCCCAGCAAACTACCGAACTCTTTTAACTGCTTGGGGCTGTGTTGCTCCCCTGGGGGGTGCCACTGGGCCCAATCACACTGGTTTTGTGAACGGTTTTTCATTACTGACTTGCTCTTGTATTTCCTTTTGAACTTCATGCTTCTTTTTTTTTTTCCTTACGCTTCTCTTTCCTCTCACTGGCTCACAGGCAGCTCGATGCTCGTAAAGCTGCAGTCGCTGGCTTTTTGCTTCTCTTAAGAAATTTTAAGATTCTGGGCAGCTTGACTTCTTCCCAGTGCAGCCAGGCCATTGGTGCCACTCAGGTAAGTGCTATTCTACAGCCTCCGGTGCGGGCATGTGAGACAGTCTCCTTTCTTGTATACAGTTTGAAACAACTCAGAGTGGTGCGTTTCCCTGGAATTTAGATATATCTTGAGAAAGGGTTAATCCTGGAAGCAGAGCTTTTGGAAATGCAATATGCCTAGAGAAGATAGTCATTGTATCTTATAGCACCAGTGCTCTGTGGAGCATTCACACTGCTCTGCGGTGGTGATACAGAGCCTGGCAGCATGCTAAGGACTATTTCAGTGGTTGTTTAGAGGTCAGACCCCTTATCACCTTGCTTCTGTTCTGTGATACTTGTGAACTGCAACCAGTATAACGTGGCTAATGTTCCCTCTCAGGTCCAGGCAGATGTTCATGCCTGCTATAATTCTGCAGCTAATGAGGCCTTCTGCCTTGAAATCCTGGGCAGCCTGAGGCGATGTCTTAGCCAGCAAGCGGATGTCCGACTCATGCTGTATGAGGTAAACATGTTTTTTCGGCCTCCTTTTAAACAGCTAGCATCAGTTTTGTAGTCTGGTTCTACTGTAGACCCAGGTAAACAACGATCACGTTGTTGTGGAAAGCCATTCATTATCTCATTGATGTTCTTTGCAGGATACATGCTTATTCCAGGAACTATGTTTCTTGCAGTTGTTCTGCTTAGTTTTGCTTTGGACCATTATGGGCCCTGACGGGTTAATGTATTTTCCTTGTCTGATGCATTGCTTAAGAGTTAAGATGTGTCAATATCTCTCTTCATGTGGTGTGGCCTAGGAAATGGGAAACATATTTGATACTCAGTGGGGAGCAGTGTTATAAGAGGTGCTGGATAGAAACAGTGTTGTTGACTGTGAATGGGGTCTCCAAATAAAGTCCCGACTGGAGAGCATGGGAAAACTTGTTTGAAGTTTCATGGGGAATCTGTCCTTTCTCCCCTCCGTTTGCATATCTTAGCTCCACAGCTAACTGTGGGGTACTATCCTGAGAAAAGGAACACTGTTTAGACCAGAGAAACTTTGTTTCCTTCTTAACTTGGTTGGACTGACCTTTGAGCTGCAAGTTCTGGGTATGGCACAGAGCTTGTACTTGCCTTATCCATCCACTGAGATTTTTCGTTCAGAAGGATTTTTGCCTCCTGCAGTTTCCCCACTGACTTGTTTGGCCTTTTGAAGCAGGATTTCACAGTTTGAAGTTGGATCTAGTGCTGGTGTTAAATAGCAGTGAAAGTCACTCTGGGCTCGATGCCACTGCTGCTAGGGAGATACAGCTTGTGAGAGAGCCCCTGCAAGGAAATTCATGCTCATTCTGATTCATACCTTCTTTCTGTTAAGCCTTTGCTTTGCCAGGTATGGGGTTTTACACTGAGCACATTGTTTCTTGCTCATAGCTACTTGCAGTGCCAAAGGGTCGTTACCGTCTTGTGATGCAAACTTGTTATGCATATGGTTTGTTTTCTTTCTCTTGCAAGCCAAGTTGTCCTTCCTTCCTTTCTTCAGGGTTTTTATGATGTCCTCCGCAGAAACTCCCAGCTGGCCAGTTCTATAATGGAAACACTTTTGTCCCAGGTAAAGTACTACCCTATGACATGGCTGCAGAAATGCTAATTCCACACAGAGACCAGCATAGCAAGCCATTTGGGTTAAATATTAGGAAAATAGTTCTCCCACACATTTGAAAGATGAATAAATGCTGTGGCACTTATACAGGGAGGTGTTTGAATCCCTGTTATATTTGGAGTGCAGACTAGGTAAATGTCTAGAAACTGGTATATAGCCTGTCTCAGGACACAAGATGGAAGAGAAAAAGAAGGCTTGGGACCTTTTCCAATCCTCAGTACTTCTTGCAGCATCTCAGAACTGGTGCCCAGAGAAGTGCTTTATGTGTTCCTTGTTCCTTAGCAGTCCGCAACAGTTTGCCTCCCATACATCCCCAAGGATGCTTAATTATTATTGCTGTATTCCCATAGGGAGAGTACCCAAGTCTTTGTAGGATCTGGGAGGATTAACTCATCCACCAACAGCGTTGCTCATGGCAACGACGCAATCACATTTCCTCAATCCATTGGACAGGCTGTGCTTTCTTTGCAACAAATAATTTTCTTCACTTTAATCATCCCGAGTTCATGCTGACTAATTCCAACTTTCCCATGTCAGTATAGGGTCTGGGAAGGAAACAAGAACAGAGCCAAGGCAGCTTTGGGGTAGCAGAGGGCAATTAATGGGAATTTGGTGCAAACATATTATGTCATCGTTATATAAAACTTCCCCTATTTGATTCTAATCCTATATCAGTATACTTGGAGCATATCTCCTTCACGTGCTGTGTCAGATGGCCAGCATGATCCTTCAGAGATTTTAGCTCCAAGCCTAGCCTCCATACAGGCCTGCATCCTTAGGCCAGGAGGCTGCATCATACCAGGGCCAAGCATTTGGTGTGGAGCCTGGGCAACAGGAACAGTTAATTTTCTTCACTGTATAAAGGATGGATAACACTGCAGGAGAAACAAGTGATGTTGCACATTGAAACAGTACAAGTGATCACATAGGTTTATTTCAGTGCAGTGACCTGGCCTTGTGGCTGAGAGGTGCATGAGCACCTGAAGGAAGAATTTTAATTACTAATAGAGCAGATTATGTGGCTGAGTTACATATATGGTCCCATTATCACAGTGCTCGTTTTCCCCTTGAAGGATTGAGCACAAAGATGATTGTGTTCTGTATTCAAACAACTCAAGAGGCTCAGTTACTAAGGAACTGGTTATTTTTATTCCTTGTTTTTTGTGTCAGATAAAGCAATACTACTTGCCCCAGCCAGATCTCCTGCCTCCACTGAAACTTGAGGGATGTATAATGGCTCAAGGAGATCAAATCTTTTTGCAAGAACCACTGGTAAGAGCTGTATTGGGAGGCCACAACCTCAAGATCTTCTGTTTCATAGGAATTTAGTGGTGCTACTACACGAGCTGAATAACTTGTGCTTCTTCAACCTTTTCTAGCTTGGAGCAATTCTTTTAATGACATAGAGCTGGGCATGTTACTCTTGTCTGAGGCTATATAGTAGAACTCCACTATCAAAGTAGCTTGGGGTACCTGTGTGAAAAATGCACTGACACCATAGTTTTGTTATCCTCTGTTGAGTTCACCCTGTTACTTTTCCTCTTTGAACATAATTCCACATGAAATAATTGTGCAGTGTGTGTAGTGAAGGGAAGAGTCTGACCTTGATCTTGCTCTTTTGATAACGTTGCAGATGAGATCTCAATTCACAGGATTTCCAAGGGAACAAAATCAAATTCACTCTTTTGCTTTCCCCTAAGGAAGCTCCCATGCAGTGCTCCAGTAGCACATCTAGAGAAGGGAGCACACACTTCATCTTGAGTGAGGGCTCTTTAGGCAATTCCCTCTGTCTCCTTCAGCTGTTAGAGTAGCTGGGTTGCAGGAGCAGTGGAAGATAAACCTGTGCATCCTGTATAGGCAGGCTCCTGCAGACAGTGTTGTCTGAAGCTAGAAATGGGTAACTGTGTAGGATTACAGAAAGCTTCTTTTGGGAATTAAGCATATCCTTGAAACTGACATGAACCTTTGAAGACATCTATGGCTCTTTACATCTCTGTGGCAGTCTGTCCTGTGATGTTGAACAGCCTGTCCTTATCTGCCAGTGACCTCTGTCTAGAATGCTGAATGTGATTTGGTTGCACCCTTCAGGCCCATCTGCTGTGCTGCATCCAGCACTGTTTAGCCTGGTATAAGAGCACTGTGCATCTATGCAAAGGAGCTGAAGATGAGGAGGAGGAGGAGGAAGAGGTGGGATTTGAGCAAAACTTTGAAGAGATGCTAGAATCTGTCACACGACGGATGATCAAGAGTGAGCTGGAAGACTTTGAACTGGTAAATCAGATTTTCAGTTTGACTCAGTGGAAGAAGACACTGAGTTCTCATCAGATTTTGAAAAGATTTCTTTCACTTATTTCCTTTGCCTCTTAGGATAAATCAGCAGATTTTTCTCCATCTTCTGGTGTTGGTGTAAAGAATAACATCTATGCCATCCAGGTGATGGGAATTTGCGAGGTCTTGATTGAGTACAACTTCAGCACAGGGAATTTCAGGTAGAACATCAAATCTTACCCTCTAGTACTAGCAGTGCTTCTGTGCTGTGCCTTCGGAGTGCAGGATGCAGCTTCCTTGCAAGTTCAGGATAACAGTCCCAACACAGACTTAGAATGATGCTTTCTGAATGTACATGCCTTGTGACACAGACATGAACAGAGCCCTGGGAGCATCTTTCTTTTGAATGCCATGCGTTGTGGGAGGTGTGATATAACATTCTCTACTAATGCTTTCTACTACTTTACTGCAGTAAGAACAGATTTGAAGATGTCCTTGGCCTGTTTACATGTTACAACAAACTCTCAGAGATCTTGAAGGAGAAAGCTGGAAAGAACAAATCTACCATGGGCAACAAAATTGCACGGAGCTTCCTTTCTATGGGTTTTGTGTCTACGCTGCTCACAGCTCTGTTCAGGTGAGACGAGCTGTCACAGCTGGAGTAGCTTTAAGGCCTACTCCTACGAGCTGCTTTCGTGGTGTCTGTGTGCTGGCTGGTCTTCTGCACTGTATACACGGTACAGATGTTTTAATTTCTGTACGATACGTGCCTGGTAACATCATATACTGTGTGAGCAGCATCATAGTCCAGGCTGTGAAAATCATGGTACTGACAAAGCTTTCTCAGACCTTGCAATAAAAGCTTCTGTTCTTCCAGTTACGGGCCATTCTTAGTCAGCAAATACCAGTGTTTGAGCTCCAGTCTTCTACAAAACAGTGCCAGATATCAACTTTTAACCATACCTGTTAGTGTATCTGGAAGTGCTGGTGAACTCTGTCCTCAAGGGGTCTTTTCCACCCTGGATTCAGATGGTGATTTCTTATGTAGATGCATATTCAGATTTTGAATTGGCAAATTGAAAGCAATTACTAGATGTAGAGAGAGTTGTTCTGTGTAGCGTGTTGCAAGTGGTTTGAACTCTGGCGTGAAGAGATGGAAGTGCTGATAAGTCATCCGAGTGCTTTTTCAGTGCATCCTCGATTCCCTGACAGTGCTCTTGATCATTCAGGGACAATGCCCAAAGCCACGAGGAGAGCCTGGCAGTTCTGCGCTCCAGCACGGAGTTCTTGCGCTATGCTGTCAGCGTGGCACTACAGAAGGTGCAGCAGCTGGAGGAGACGGGACAAACTGATGGCCCAGATGGACAAAACCCTGAGAAGATGTTTCAGAACCTCTGCAAAATCACACGGTGAGTCACTGTGGAACATGAAGGTAGCAGCTCTAAAAAGTAGCAATGCATTTGGGGGATCAGAAATTATTTTTGTTGCAGCCATTGGGACTACATGCAAGGTACATGTTTGCATGATTGGACATCGAAATAGATCACCTACACCGCAGAGAGCTAATGGGAAGAAAGGAGTGGGAACTAAAAAGGGAAGAAGCATACTTAGGGGAGCAGGAAAAAGATGTTTACCTGCAAATAGAAGTGACATCTTTGAGCCAGCTAATTTTACTTTCTTCAAAGCTGTTCACTTTGCTTTGCCTGACTTTACCTTTCTGATTTTATTTATGTGGAGCCCTATAGAAACAGCTGACATTTCACAAATTCAAGCTGCCAAGTGATGAGCTCTTGTTGTCGTTGACAGATTCGATGCCAGTGGTCAGTGTCTGGATAGTATCTGAGATAGATAGAAAACCGTGAACAAAATGAGTCCATAAAGATGGACTTGAAATGAGATTGGAAGGTCCCTTTGGCATGTAGAAAGGATTAAGTTATTTAGCTGTGCAGGAAGAAAGCATATGGATATTTTAATCACATCAAACCATATTCTCCTTTCAAGTGAATTTCTTTTCCCTCTTCTTTCTTACAGGAAAAAGAACTACCATTTATTTATATTAAAAATATGAACCTAAGAGTACAGTGTGTGATTAGCCCTGCTCTAGCTCTTGCACTGTGCATTTAGCTTTAGTGGACCTCATGAAATTTTGACTCTTCCCATCCCACAGGGTTCTGCTTTGGAGGTACACTTCAATTCCCACTGCTGTTGAAGAGTCAGGGAAGAAGAAGGGTAAAAGCATTTCCCTGCTATGCTTGGAAGGTTTGCTGCGGATCTTCAACACCATGCAGCAGCTGTATGCTGCTAGGATCCCCCAGTTTCTACAGGCCCTAGGTAGGCATGTGGTACAATTCTGCTCTGGTCTCTAGCCTGTATGCTCTTTAACCATAAATAGCTAGAGGGGTCCAGTCCTTGTCCCTTGGTGGCCATGGATTTTCATTCCAGAAGCTAGTTCCAGAGATATGTTTACCTGTTCTTAGTCTGTCAGCAGAGAATAGTTGGAGTGAGATATAGCCCTACTATAGCCCTCTTCTATTCAAGACTTGCCTCTAACGTTTTTGTGCTCACTGAGGTTTTGTGTTCCTCCCCTAGCTGTGAGCAGTTGCAGTTCTTCCCAGTTTTGGAAATAAATCCTGTGTTCTGCTCTTGGCATTTAGCTCTTTTCTGCACCTCTCTGTCTCTGCCAGATATTACTGATGGTGACGCAGAAGAAGCGGATATTAATGTCACAGAGAAAGCTGCCTTCCAGATCCGACAGTTTCAGGTAAGTACCACTGTGTGCTGCAAATGTTCCAAAGCAATGGTAATTCTGGCAGCAGATGCTGTTTAGTTCTCTGTTTCTTGACCACAGAATCTAGTGCGCAGTAGCAACTCTGGTGCTCTGACTCACTGGCTGTTCAGAAAAGTTTCTGATCCTTAAGGAAAGCTTATTTGGGGCAGCGTGCAGAGCAGGATTGAAATGTACGTGTAGTTAGAGAGCTGTAAGGTCCCGTAATGCTGCATAAAGCATACTTGGCTGAATTGAATGTGGTCCTGTGTGTAAGCGCTCATAACAAAGAACAGCACGTGCTCTTTAGGAGAGTCTTCTTTTTTTTTTAAATATTCTCTGTCATTCTTGAATGTTTCCAATTCCTTTATTTGCTCAAGCTTCTGCCTGTTTGCATCTTAACACGGCCCTGCAAGGAGCACGCATACTTATGGGCTCCGTCCTTCCTTTTCATGATCAGAGGTCTCTGGTGAACCAGCTCAGTAGCACTGAAGATGACTTCAACTCCAAGGAAACACAGTTACTCATCACAATTCTCTCCACTTTGTCCAAACTCCTGGACCCAGGCTCCCAACAGGTAATTCACAGCCTTCTCAGGGTGTAGGGATGTGTGTAGTAGCCAGAGGTGTGGAAAGAACATCAGCAGATGAGATTGATATCTGAAAGCTTTGACGTGTGTGTGTGTGTGTGTTCTGCTTTCTCTTCCAGACTAGACCATGTTAAAATTACAGTTTTGATAAGCTGTCAAGCATTATCTTGTCAAATGCCTGCGAGAACAGTAAAGAACAAGTTGCCTTCCCACACCCCTCCTGCATATTCTGATTTTACCTTTGGGCATCTGGGGTCTGAACCACTTGTTCTCCTGAGTAGGGACTCCTAGTAGAGCCTGGATGTGGTGTTGTTTCCCCGTGGGAATGAAGCCAAAATAGGCCAGCAGATCTGTGACCAGTGCAATTACAGCTCTTCAGAAAGGACTGGCTCGGTGCCTAGCTCATTCCATGCAGGTGGCATTTGTGAAAGTAAAGACTAAAGGTGCCCCAATTTTACAGACTAAAGGCTGCACTAAAAGTGTGCCAGAAGTCTGGTGTCATCACTTAACTTAGATTAAATGGAGCTGTTACTCCATCCAAGGGAACACGTAGCATTGCCGTGTACTGGATCTCAGCTTTTCACTTGCTTGTAGGTTAAGTGTTCTTTGCTGAACGTAAGTATGGCTGAATGCCCTTCTGCCAGAAGGGGACTCTGCAGGTCTCTTTTTTGCTGTGTGTGATTCATTATCTTGAATGATGCGGGTTTGTTTTATTTTGGTTTTTATTAATTCTGTGCTTTCAATTCAGTTTCAAAGCCATCTCTTTTCTCCCTTTGTACAGTTCCTTCAGTTCCTTACTTGGACAGTCAAAATTTGCAAAGAAAATGCTTTAGGTATGTAAGCTTTGAGGGGTATGTTCAGATGTGATGTCTGACAACTGACATTAGGCTCTTGAATGCTCTGTGTCTGTCCTGTTTTCACCTCTTTGTCTCAGATACATTCAGGTCCCATTTGGTGGCAGATTGCCATGACTGGTTATTAACATGGCTATTAGGAAAGAAACTCCATCTCCATAAATATTAACAAAAGAGGCCACTTGGCTTTTTATTCTTGTTATTCAGATCTCTTGCTCAATTTTGTATTTATACACTGCAAAAACATTTCTCTTGACATATCTTGTTCATACTGCTATTCCTTCTGGTCACCATTCTTCTATGAGCTGGGGGCTCTAGTGCACTGTATTCCCCCTTGTAATATTATATCAATGCCCATTGTTGTAACTAAAAGATTTTGATTAAAATTTTCATCTACCGTGTATCACTTCTGAGAGCATAAACTGTTAAACCCATACTGAACCTGAGGCTTTCCCTCACTGGGTGTCCAATGTTCCTGAATAGCTAAGGGAATTCTGCATCTAGTAACACCTGTTTTGTTTTCTCTTCCCCACAGAGGATCTCTCTTGCTGTAAGGGTTTGCTGACTTTGCTTTTTAGTCTCCATGTTCTGTACAAGAGTCCTGTCAGTCTGCTGCGTGAACTTGCACAAGATATTCATGCCTGCCTGGGAGACATAGATCAGGTAAGATGAAGAGTCCACAGCAGCTTAACTCGCATCACTTAGTGCTGTCACAGCAGAATGGATTTCATCTCTGGAGCAAAATGTGTGAGAGCACCTGAAGTTTTGCTCACCATAATTCTTCTCTCCCTCCACCAGGACATAGAAATAGAGAGTCGTTCCCATTTTGCCATAGTGAATATGAAGACTGCAGCCCCTACTGTTTGTGTGAGTCAAAACTGTGCACGAAACAAGCAGCTGCTCTTGTACAAGTGGCTTATAGATCCCTGTTGTGCCAAACTTCCCCAACAACTTGTCTTCTTACTGCTGTTTCTATTTTAGCTGCTGGTTCTGGGGCAGGCAGATAAGGTCCTTGAAGAGGTAGACTGGCTTATCAAGAGGCTTACCATTCTGGGATCAGACACATCAGGTAACAGAAGTGGCTCACTCTTACTGTTACACCTTTGTCAAAGACAGGTGAAGATAACAAGTAAAACGTTATTTTGGGATTCTGAAGTGGTGTCATTTGAGGGTAGGTTAAGCTCTCTCTTGAACTGGTTCCACGTCAACAGTGTAAGGCAGTGAGTTGTCACAGAACTCCTCCAGTGACTATTTTCCCTGTGCCATGCTGTTGCTATGCACACCTGACAAAAGATGGTCTTTTGTGTCTCCCACCTGCGTATCTGAGCTCATTAGACGTACATTCATGTGGTATTCATCTCTTTCTTCTAGAAGACTCGACTCAGGCATCAAACCAAACCCAGGCTCTGGAGAAAGGTGTGATTCTGCAGCTGGGAACTCTGCTGACAGTTTTTCATGAGCTGGTGCAGACAGCACTTCCTGCAGGGAGCTGTGTGGACTCACTGCTGAGAAGCCTCAGCAAGACATACGCAATCCTCACCTCCCTCATCAAGCATGTGAGTGAAGCTCTGCTGGCAGTGGAATGCCTGCCATCTAAAAACTTTTTCCACATCTGCTACAGCAAGCTCACAGTGACCCCTGGCAGCAGCTACACTTAGGACTGGGCTGTTGATCTCTTGTAGAAGATGAGTCTTTTTTCTGTTGCCCTTCACGTGCTCGTTTTCGTGACCTTTCTACAGTAGCAGCAGCTATAGCAGAGTTGATAAAAAGCTTTTCTCAAGCTGACTTTGGCTGTTCTTGGCTTTGAGTGGTTCCAGTGCCTCTTTTAGATTCTTCAGTGTGCAACTTTGTGCCACAGTGAACAGTGCCAGCAGTGTTCTCATGGTGCTCAGCAGTCCTGCCCTTTCCACTCATTCCCACCCAAGGCTTGGAGCATTGGTCCTGGGGCAGTGGGGATGGGAGATAAGGACATGGCAGCTAGTCCCTCTGAACATGGGGATCTCCTCATGCTTTCTCAGCACTCCTTTCTTGATTGGTCAGTGGTTAACTGGGTGAGCTGCTCTGAGCCCCTGCCTGGAAACACAAGTTACAGGATGGGAACAGGGCATCTAGATGAGAATTACTCCTGTTTTTTTTTTTGCAGTATATCCAAGCTTGCCGCTGCACCTCAAATACAGTTCCAGGGAGGCTGGAAAAGCTGGTGAGTGTGAGCAAACTGCAGGATATGGCTCATTGCCTTGAGCTCAGAGTAATCCCTAGGCTCTGCTTCTTTGCAGGTGAAGCTCTCCGGTTCCCATTTGACCCCACAGTGTTACTCATTCATTACTTATGTACAGGTAAGACATAAATTAAACGTGGCAAAATCACACTTAAGTCTATCTGATGCTGAGTGGTGAATCAGGTGCAGCGCATAGGCACCTTTTGAGATTACTAATCTTCTTGACATGACTATAGCTTAAGATATTTCAGTACCACTGGGACCAAGCATGTTGGTTTCTGTTTGAGCAGGGGATGAAGAATGTTTGGGGAACAATTCTTTTTTCCATTTAAATCCCACCCCCTTCTGTTCGTGTTTTTTGGATGAAGTTCATGTGTTAGCTGGCCAGAGCAAAGACTTCCATGGCTTTATTTGGCTGGTCTTTGTTCCCTGCTTGCCCTATCTCTTGGTTTCCTTCTTCAGAACATCCATAGTGAGAGCTTAAGCTTCGCAGAAGAGAAGAAAAAGAAGAAGAAAGAAGATGAAACTGCTGCAGTCTCCACAGTCATGGTGAGATTGACTAAAGTCTATCAGAACATGGACTATGCTTGAAGTCTTAAGCTCCATACCTTAAGGCTCATTTGATCTGGTGGTTTCTTAGACATCACCAGTGACACGCTGGCATTCGGGCCTCTAAATAAAAATCTAATTCCTCCAATCTGAACTTCACAGAAAAGTTTCAGAACAATGGAACAAATAAAAAGCTTTACTAAACACAAGCTAAAAGCTCGCAGGGATGAAACAAAGGTGAAGTCTGATTTGTTTGTATCACCTGGTTGTTTTCTATTTGGTGTAAGTTCAGGAATGATAGCTCGTTGCTTGTCAAACGTAGGCTTGGAGAGCCTTTGCAGAGACAAGTTTTTCTCAGGCTGTCAGGTGTATCATGGCTGTGGACTGTAAAACTACACAATTTGGAAGAGCCTCGCTGCAGAACCGTTCTGGGTGGCCATTTAAACCCAGTAACAAACTAGGCTGGCAAGGCTCGGTGGGGCAGGCCACTGAAGATAGGTTTCTAAAACAGGGAATGATTGTGTATCTAAGCTGCTGATACAAATACAGGTGCTGCATTGTGCCATAGCTGGGATACTTGTTGCTGATGACTGTACAAGGGAATCTCAAGGCTGTTCACTTCAAATCTGGTTCTTGTCCTGTGTTCCACATTTCAGGCTAAGGTGCTTCGGGAGACCAAGCCCATCCCAAACCTGATTTTTGCTATAGAGCAATATGAGAAGTTCCTTATCCATCTTTCCAAGAAATCAAAGGTAATGTAAAGCAGAGGTGAGCTGAACTCGGTGGATGGTATTAACATGGCGTGGTGGAGAGCTACTGCCATTCCACCCTGAAAAAACAAGATCAGATTGCTGCTCAGATTAGGAACACGTAGGAGCCTTACCCCTCTCTCAGCCTTTGCTCCTCACCCACCACTACCAGCTTGCTGATATCAGGGTGACAGCAGGTGGCACTGGTAGTACTGAGCAAGCAGAAAATTTAAGCTCCTAATTCCAGCTTTCCTCCCCCAGCACAGTTCTTAAATGGGAGAGAGATGTACATTCATAGATGTACCAAGATGAGGTTTTGTGTGAGTCAGAATCTAGCTGGCAAGCACTTGGCTCTTGTAAAGAGATTGGGCTACTGGATTTCATAGGGGCAGGTGCTTTTTCACCTACTTCTTGCTTCAGTCTTACATCGTTATTGTGATGACTTCACCCTAGTGCAGTGCAGAGGACTAGACAGAATAGCACATTAAGGTTATAGAATGGCTTAGGTTGGAGGGGACTTTTGAAGATCATCTAGTTCCAACCCCCTGCCATGGGCAGGATTGCCACCACCCATCAGGCTGATCAGGGCCCCATCCAACCTGGCTTTGAATGTCTCTAAGGATGGGGTCTCCACAGCCTTTCTGAGCAACCTGTTCCCAGTGCCTCACCACCCTCTGTGTACAAAATTTCTTCCTAACATTTCTTCTAACCTCAGTCTCCCCTTTTAAAGCCATTTCCCCTTGTTGTATCACTATTGGACTGTGTAAAAAGTCATTCCTCCCACTGCCTGTAAGCTCCCTTTCAAGTACTGGAAGGCTGCAATAAGGTCTCTTCTCCAAGCTCTTCTCTTATGCTGTGATGCTCTGCCCTCTCTCCCCTGGTTTCACTTTGGTTGCTGCAGGTGAACTTGATGCAATATATGAAGCTAAGCACCTCTCGGGACTTCCGCATCAACGCATCCATGCTAGACAGTGTGCTGCAAGAGCAGAACACAGAGGATGCTGAAAATGAACCAGACAACAACCAGGTGAGAACTCATTTACCTACTGAAGGGTTCCCCCCTTGTGCTGTCAGTTGTCTGCTATTTAGGTAAATGTGCTTTTAAAAGAGTTCTTCTCGCTTGGGTTAATCCTCACTTTAATGCTAAGCTGCTAGGAGGGAGTGAACAGGACTGAAGTCCCCTATGGTCCAGCCCTTCACCTTTAGTGATCTTTATGTCTGTGTACCAGTTGCCTCTCTCTGGTCTTAGAGGACCGAGACTGTTTAAGGCTTTGGTGTTAGTGTCAGCAAGCAGAGGTCTACCACCGTTACCTCTGAAGACCAGCTGGCTGGCATCCTTTAGCAGACAGTGCTGGAGAAGGCAGCACAAGCTGTGCTGGACAAAAAACAGACCGATTCTCTTTGCTGATTGTCCAAGTGTTTATTGGTGCTTCTGTCTGTATTTCCCTGAGTGTAAACACCAAGCTGAAATCCAGCACTGCACAAACACTCCCTGTCTTGTGCCATTCGTAACCTGGGCTCTGAGTTGCAGCATGAATTAATGGGGTCCTTGGGGAAAGCTTCAGGGGGTGAGACCCAGATTTCAGGTCATTTTTGCTTAGGAGAAGAGAGTGCTAAATCCTGTTCTGTACATTCAGTTTCTTGAAGTAAGAGTTCATTGGACTACTCACACACACACATTCACACTCAGTACTTTTAACTCTCTATTTCTCTCTCCAGTCCAGCACAGCAGAGCAGCCAGACAAAAACCAGGAACCCCAAAAGAAAAGAAGGCGAAAAAAATGAAGTGTGTGGTTGTAACTGCTGCCACCTCCTCATACTGCACCTTTGCTGTGGCAGCCCCACCTCGGTCTTGGAGAACTGCAATGTACAGAGCTGATCCATTCTTTCTGTCTCCTGCCAAATACTCAAGACTTCTTTCTTCATCCCCACGGGTTTGCAAGCAGTGACTGTCAGGTGTGTCAGGTTTTAAAGCTGGCTGCTGCCCATTCAGATATGGAAGTTCTGCCACTCAATCGTGCTGCTATGGAAATCTTCCTCAGGAACATCTTTTTCTTACCAAGAGAAGGAAGTGATGCAGCCAGGATCATCGGTCCCTGCCATGTGTGTGCTTCTCAAAGGGCAGCCAGGTTCTCCTGTGTGCTCTCTGGACAACCTGCACATTCTGGCCCTCTCACATTATCACTTCTTCTCCAGCGACCCTTTGGTTATTTCAATTATCTGATATATATCCAGTGCTTCTCCTGGAAGGCAATGGGACAATCAGTTCCTTGTGTTCTGCAGCATATACTTACAGAGACTGTACAGCATCAGAGTAAGAGAAGTACCAGCCACTCTTTGCTTTTGGTACAGAGCATGTAGCAAGAATGGGGCAAAAAGCCTTCAATTGATTCGAACTTCTGTTTTGTGCAGTGCTGGGAGGGCAGAAAACAGCACCAGGAAACAAGGGCTGTTCTCCCTCGAAGCTTGCTGCTGTGCATTGCTCCTGAGGAGACAGGTGACAGCTTCCTCTGGAGAGCCAGCAGCACGGGCTGTGTTTTGCTTCTGCTGACCCCGATGCATTGCACTGGTTTAATTTGCTTTGTTATCAGCCTAACAGGTATTTTTTCCACGGGCACGCTTTGCCTGTAAAACTCTTAATAAAGGTTGCCTAAGGGTGAAGTGTCTGATGTTGTTCAGCGAGGTTCTTAACTGCCAAAACATTGCTGTGTATTGACAAGGCGCTATTTAAAGCAGCTCCCAGCCAACAATTAAACGTTCGTTTGCAGCAGCTAGAAGGTTACGCTGAGTGCAAATAGGAACAAGTGTAAGCCTTGGGAGTGGGGGGGAGAACACGGTAACACTTAGCAGTGCTAAGGCTCAAACCTGCAGCGTGGGCAGCTCCCTGAACACAGCTGAGCTGAGCTGAGGGGGGGAGGAGGGAAAGCACTGAAGGCTGGGAATGGCTGGGAATGGAGGGCAAAACATAGGAGCCTGTAGAGGTGCCTCATTTCAGAGAAAACAAACAGTTTGCTCTTGAGCTGTATTTAAAAGACTCCAGGAAGTCTCATCTTGTCTGAGGGGCACAAAGCCAACCTGAGAGGCTGCTGAAGCAGGGCAGGCCTGTCGCTGTACCTCTGGTGGTGGATGAGCCCTTGGGGAGCAGCTCGGCTCCCACCAGCAGAGGAGCTTTAGCTGTTACAGGGGATGCAGCTCCAACAGCCGCTGCTCACCTTGAGGAATGCCGTATTTCTTCTCCATGCCGGTTGGATTGGATGGAGTCGCACAGTTCATGGTCACCTCCTTCCTTAAGCACCGGTCAATGTCCACAGCGCTGAAGAAAGCCACGGACTGCGGCAGATCCTGGAGGCCCAGCTTGTAGGCAAACATACACCTGGAAGCACAAGAGCCCCAGCAGAGCAGTGCTACACGTCGCACTCAGCTCTGTCACACCTGCCCTGCAGCACGCAACACGTTACCTGCCCGCAGGGAACAAGCAAAACGTCACGGCCCAAAGAGCAGAACCCCATTAGAAAGAAACCCAGAGTGTGTGCCTTAGGCCCAAACCTCCTCGCCATGACCCTTCTTAAGCAGAGCACCAGTTGTTCTCTGGTGGGGAAAGAACCTCGTGCCCTTCTTTTGAAAGGAAGAAACCAGCTACTGCTTAAAAGTTACAGCAAACCCGCTACCTTCTCTCACGCTCAGCCAACCCTCCCATTCCTGCACGCAGAGGCTTTGATCAGCCGCAGGTTGGGCTGGAACAAAGGCAGCTTCACAAAACATTGGGCAGCCGCTGTTGCAGATTACTTTGCACCCATGTCAATCAGCGGCTGGAAGACAAAGTGCTTTGTAACTACTGGGTAGCGGGAGGGTCAAGGATTGCCAAAGTGGATGTGGGAGGAACAGAGTAACAGTACGTTCAGCCTCCGAGGAAGAAAGGACCAACCCGGCCCTTCACTTCTGGCTAATCCTCCCACGCAGAGCAGATGTTGGATTTTCCCAGCAGGAAGCCCTGTGCCTGCAATAGCTGCTATAAAGGCACAAACATCAGGGCGTCTCCTCCTGCTGCGCACGCTGCCTGGGCACAGAAAGGCTGTTTGCTGTATCCTTACCTCAGCCCGCGAGAAAATAGCTCTGCTTTGGCCAACTCTTGTATAAACCAAATACCAGAAAGCACTGGGAAGGGGATTTCACAAAGCTGCCTGAGCTGGAGCCAGAGCAAAAGGAGCCCAGGGGGTGTGAGGGCAGGAGGGCTCCAGGCTGAGCTTAACCCAGCAGGTACGGGCCAGGAAGGCAGCAGAGCTGTGCCTCTCACTGCTGGGCCCCAAAAGCAGGGAGAGAAGAGGGGCAGCCAGCCTGACTCCCAACGGCTCACTTAAACCAAGGGCTGCTGCCACGTACACAGGAGGAGAGGCACTCACAGCTCCTCCACAATAAGGACAGAGCCAGTGTCGCACCCCTCTTGCCAACAGATTATCCCTGAAAGCCAAAGCTGGCTCCATGCACAGCCACCAGAGCTGCAAATAAAGGAGCTGCATTTGAGAGCTGCAGAGAGCAAACCTGCCCCGTGTCAGCCTGCCCACCCTCCCTTCGCTGCCTCTCCCCACATCTCACCGTGTGAGCAGGTTGGTGATCTGCAGGGCCAGCGCTGCCCGGTAGCGGTCCTGCTCCTGCACCAGGTAACGCACCTCGTCGTGGATGCTGATGCAGAAACGCCCGTTTATGTTGTACTCCTCAAAGAGCCACTTCATGGAGACCAGCATGAGGTGCAGGTAGTCGACAGCCGAGCTCTGCACCACCCAGTTCACCCTGCTGGTTAGGAACTGGGGAAGGAGACACAGGGAAATGCTAGGAGAGCGTCCAAGGAGCATTCGTGTTACAAGGGAGGGGGCTGGGGAAGCGGTATTGTTGGGTTTCCTTGATGGTACACAAAGAAAAGGGGGGTTTCTTCTGCAGCTCCATGTGTCCGTGTGGTTCTCCAGCCCCAAGAAGGGCTGGATTTGGGGTTGCCATTTCAGACAAGCAGCACGAGAAGCTCAGCATCACAGAGCCACAATCTCACCTCCCCTTTGGCCACTGCAGGCTCCAGAGCCCTGCTGATATGACAGCCCAGCACCGGGGTCTGCGGTGAGGTGGACAGGGCGATGCTCTCCAACTTGTTGAACATTTCGGACTCGGTGCCTCCAGCCCACATTCGGTGAGACACCACGTCCCACTTCTTCTTCCTTCGGGACCTATGGGAGCAGAGGGCAGGTTTGTTGGAAGCTTGGGACACGTCCTTAACACTCTCTTTGGGGCTGGGGCAGTCAGATTATCTCTGCAGCATTCTGCTGGGGGAGACTGGAAGAGCCCCCAGACCAAACTGGGGTGCATCTGGGAATGGGGCTGCAGGGGAAGCTGTACCACAAGCACCCACTGGGGTCAGAGCATCTCACTTTCTCATGGCTTCTCTCTGGATCTTCTGCACATCCTGGGCCGACACCGTACCATCTTCTGCTCTGTCCACAGCCAGCTCCAGCTCCTTCACCAGCCACTCGCCCTCCTCGCTGAGACGAAACCTAAGGGAAAACACCACCCAGCTCAGGGTAACGCGTGCCCAGGAGGCAGCCAGGACTCACCCCACAGGCAGCACCCACCTCCGGATGCCCTTCGTGACAGCGTACATCTGCTGTGCCTTCTCACGTGCCTGCTGCTGAGTCAGACGGTGGTTGAACTGCATCAGCAGCCGCTCAGCAAAGGGCTGCCCGGCCCCGTAGATGCGCCCGTAGTTGAAGACCTTGGCGTGCTCCCTGCTGATGCCCACCGTGGCGGCCGTTTTGCTATGCAGGTCGGTCCCGTCGCTCTTCTTCCCTTGCAGGGTCATCCAGCCGAAAGCCGTGCACCCTGCGGCGGGGAGAAAGGGATCAAACACCGCACAGGGATGGGGTCGTGGTGCCCAAACACACAGCCCTGCTCACCGTGCATGCCGGCAAAGTGAGCCTCGCCCAGGACCGCCGCTATCCACAGCTCCTGGGAGTCCACATCTGCACCCACCAGAGAGTAGCCGGGTGGCACCTGGACCATGGCCTTCAGCTCACTGCCCACACGGTCAGCCTGCAGGACATGGCACCCTGATCAGCAAACACAAGCTACACCACACCTACATCCCAATCCCTGCTGCCTGGCCCCCAATGGCCTGCATGTAGCCCTACCCGGGCATTGCTGGCTGTCAGCCACGTGGGCTCCACGGCCCGACGGGTGATGGTGCCTGCGGTCACCACCTGTGGCAGGATGGCCCCATAGTCCTCCTCCTCACTGTAGGCTGGGTGCCTGTTGCACGGATGCAGGGTGAGCTCAGACCCTATGGGCTCCCCCAGCCCAGCCATCCCACTCCGCACCTGGTCACCACGCGAGGCAGCTCCCCCTTCTTCAGCCACACAACCACCTGGGAACTGAGGGACACAACATGAGGAATACACAACAACACAACAACACAACAACACAACAACACCCCATCTGCGCAGCCCCCAGGGCACAACGCAGCCCCAGCCGCAGGGATTCAAGGCGCCAGACTGACCTGACCCTCTTGTGAGCATTCCTCCAGAAGGACACCATCTTGTTGATCTCCAGGGCTCTGGTCCCATGGGTGCGACCCACAGCAGCCCGCAATGTGCCATCCTCCATGCGGGGCAGGAAGTCCTTGGCGAAGGGGCTCCCCACGTTGTTCTCGTTGCCATCCTTCAGCAGCAAGGAGATGCCAGGGCTCAACACAGCACAGCCCCGTGCACCCTCTGGCCTCAGCTGGGGACACCTCTGCCACCAGCCCGTGGGATGAGGGAGCAGGGATGGTTCTGACTCACCTTGTGGGGCAGCTTGAAAAACCAGCACCCGGGAACATTGACATCGTTGTAGGGGCCGTTGCCGTGGTGGAACGAGGGCTGGCTGCTCTCCTCCATCAGCTCTGGCAGCCCATCCTCATCCTGCAAGTGGCAGCGTGAGGTGATGCTGGGCACGGTGCTCCCTCTGCTCTGCTGGGCACCACTGCATCCTGCAGGGAACTTTGCTTACCTGCATCTGGCTCTGCTCTGCCCTGCCTGGCCGCTCCATGTCCAGCTCCAGCTGGCTCAGCTCCTCCACCTGTGACAGAGCAGGGCAGCTCAAATAACCATCCCCAGCCTTGATTACGGGGTGTTTCCTCATCCCAGACCCCGCAGCCACGCACCTTCTGCCACATGCTGCTGCCTTCCAGCACCATCAGCTCATCCTCCACACAGGCCTCCTCTGGGGGCTGCTCCTGGCCCCTCTGCAGGCAGTGCTGCCGATACAGCCGCTCAATCGCCCTGCCAGGGCACAGAGCGTGACCAAAGGCTGCAGCTGAGCCCCTTACAGAGCTCTACGTCCCAGCCATGGACTCTCCATGCCCCTCACTCCCCCACCTGTGTGGGCAGACAGGCCCCTCCGGCTCCTCAGAGGCTGCAGGCAGGTTGTCCTGCCTCCCTGGCACCAAGTAGCCCCAGCCGTGCTTCTCCGAGTAGTGCAGGGGGAAGCCATCCCAGGCCAGGCGCATCAGCTTTGGGGTCACCCGCATCTGCAGGCTGATAAGGCTGGGCCCCGGCACCCAGCCCTCCTCCTCCAGACGTGGGCACAGCTTGCGGTACCAGCTGTGGGGCACGGCCACAGGTCAGGGATCAGGGAGCAGGCACTGGGTACCTCATGGTTCTCAACTCACCCCGGGTGGCCCGGGAGGTGCTGCAGCCTCTTGGGCTGCAGTGTGACCGTCTCCTTCAGGCGCTCCAGGCAGGTGTGGCTCTCGGGGGCTCTCAGCTCCTCCTCCTCGGTGGGGGGACCGGGATCTGACAGCACACAGGGCTGTACATCCCTCCAGCCCAGCGCCCTGCAGACACCGCAGCATCCCCCCACGCTCACCTTCCTGCCACTCCTGAGCAGAGCCCGTCTCGGAGGCTTCGCTGTTTATTTTCTGATCCTTCTTCCTCTTCAGGGGTTTCTTCTGCTTAAACTCCTGCGTGTCCCACTCCAGATCCCAGAGCCAGGGGTCCTCCTTGTACCTGTGGGCACAGCGTGGCTTTCCCCCTGCAACCAGCACTCAGCCTGGTCCCGTGCCTCCCCCCGTACCTGTCCTCATGCAGCAGCTGGCAGGCATCGTTGGCCAAGTTCATCAAGGACTTCTTCATCTCTTTCTGCAGCTCCTCGTAGGTGCCCTGAGCATCATCCAGGTACCTCCTCCAGTTGCTGTTGACCGGCAGGTAGGACACCCCCATCTCCAGCATCCCAGCAAACGTCACAGGGTGGGGGCACCTGGAGCCCAAAGCCAGGGGTTGGGAATTGGGAACCTCCTGGAGGGGAGCTGCCCTTCGAGCAGCAGCCTGCACCCAGTGTGAGCATGCCTTGCATTGCATGCCTTGCATTGCATGCCTTGCATTCATGACTCCACCCAGCACCCTCCAGCCCCTCTCACCTCTCCATGAAGAGCGGCAGCTGCTCCTGGAACACCTCGTGGGTGGCGCGGACATCGCTGGCACAGTATGACATCAGCTCCTGGGGACACACAGTGATGGCACCACAACTGGGAGAAGCCAGAGAGCCCAGCACAGCTCCCTCCATACACACAAATCCTTTGCAATGAATACCGGCCAAAGGGAAAAAAAAACAACCAAACCAGAGCTGTTTCCTGCCTCATCCCAAGCACCACTGCCCATACCTGGAAGTTATTCCTGACATCAGCCATGGTCCCCTTAACAAACAGCTCTCGTGCCTCCTTCTGCAGCGGTTCCCCTCCCACGTACAGTGCGTGCACGTCCGCCAGGTTGTTGATGCTGCTGACGTGCACCCAGTCCCACGAAGAGACCTGTAGCGGGCAGACAATGGAAGGAGAGCCCAGCCCCACAGAGAAGGGAGCAGGGGGTAAAGCATTAAAGGATGGCCATTCCATTCCATCCCATTCAATCCTATGTCCATCCATTCCACCCTACTCTGTTCTACTATATTCCATCCCATCCCATCCAGCTCAATTCCCATTCCACCTCATTCCTTTCTACTGCATCCCATTTCAATTCCACACCATCCTATTCCACCCCATTCCAACATGCTTCTTTCTATTCCATCCCCTTCCATTCCATTGCATCCCATCCTACTCTTTTCCATTCTATCCTTTCCCATCCCACTCCATTCCATTCTATTCCATCCCATTCTGTTACGTTCCATCCCATTCCATCCTACCCCATTCCATTCCACCTCATTCCGACCCATTCAGTTCCATTCTAACCTATTCCATTTGGATCCTTTTCATCCCCACCCCCTTCCATTCCACCGGAGCCTGATGCAGCAGAGCCACCCCTAAGCTGCAGTGAGCAGCTGGGGCTCAGCTTCACACTCACCGCCGGCCCCTCAGCTTTGCTGCGTGTCTTCTTTATGTGCTGCCTGACCTGCTGCAGCCCCTTCCTCTTCCCATGTTTCGCAGCCATCCAGAGGCTGCGCTGGAAGCCCGTCAGCCCCGAGATGGCCATGTGCATGCTCATGGTGTCCAGGAATCGCACCTGGGAGCCCTGCAGGGAGACAGCGGTCATAACCCAGGATGTGCTGGGAAAGAAACACGCTGGGCACAGGCTGCCCTGTGCTGTGGGTGCCCCAGGCCAGGTTGGATGGGGCCCTGAGCGGCCCGAGCTGGTGGGGGCACCCATCCCATGGCAGGAGGGTGAGCTTGAAGGTCCCTTCCAACCCAAACCATTTCATGGCCCCATGATGCAGGCAGTGAGCTGCAGCACGAGGCACTGCCCTGCACCTCACCCAGCGCCCGTTTCTGCACAGCCCCGAACGAGGCACGGCAGCAAAGCAGCCTTAGCAGCGCAGCCACACGCACTCACCTGGACGAGGTACTGCTCCCTGATGAAGGCCCGGTCGAAAGCCACGTTGTGTCCCACCACCACCCTCTCGCCGCCCTCCTGCTGCCTGCCGGTCCCCTCCAGGGGCACGAGGTCGTGCAGCTCCAGGCGGGGTCCCCACGAGTAGCGCTGCTCCAACAGGCGCCGGCTGCACCACGAGTACCTGCGGCGCGGGGCACGCGGTCAGACCCGCAACGCGACGCGGGGCGGCGGGAGGGAGGGAGGCGTGAAGGCGCGTCTCGCTCACCACGCGTGCGGCGACACGGCCACGGCCATAGTGGGGCACTGCCCGGCGGACACGCACACCTCCACGTCCAGCACCAGCGCGCGCTCCCGCGGACACTCCACGTTCTCGGTCCGCCCGTCGGGGCCGTAGCGCGTCCAGCCCGGCTGCCGGGCCCAGCTGTGGGGGGCGGGGGGCAGCCGGCAGCGCAGCAGCTGTTCGGCGGCCTGCAGGTAGGGCAGGCTCTGCTTCTGCGCCAGGCGGCGGAAATGCTCGTCGATGTCGTCGCCGTACATGCGGGGCAAACGCAGCCTCACGTCGGGCAGAGCCGAGCCGGGCCGGCCCCACAGGCCGTGCCGCCGCAGGTGCTCGATGCTGCGCCGCACCGCCGCCTCCGAGTGCCGGGCGGGCGCCCCGCGGAAGATCTGCCGGTGCAGGTTACGGGACAGCATCTGGATGCGCAGCGGGTTCACGCGGCGCTCGCTGCGCTCCGACGGCTCGGGCTCGTCACCGAGTGGCTGCGGGGAGCGGGCGGCGGGGCCGGAACATGACCGGGAGGCGGCGCGGCGCGGAGCGGGGCCTCGGCGGAGAACGCGGACAGCGCGGAGCATCGCGGCGCTGCCGGGCGGGCCGCAGGACGGACCGCGGGACAGCGCGGTACAACGCGGTACAGCGCGGGACAACGCGGTACAGCGCGGTACAACACGGTACAGCACCGCGACTTCCGGCCGCACGCCCCGCCCCGCGCAGGCGCGCTGCTGCCGGCACTGCAGCCTGTAGGGCGCGGGAAAGCAGGGCTGCCACAGGCGGCCGCGTGGCCTAATGGATAAGGCGTCTGACTTCGGATCAGAAGATTGCAGGTTCGAGTCCTGCCGCGGTCGAGTGTGACAGCGCCCAGACGCGGCGCTTCTTTTTGTTCGTCCCGCCGTTCGTTTTGGCCGGCAGCGGGTGTCGCACCCAGCGCTGCGGTTCCGGCGCTGTTAACGGCGCTGCGGGGCTCTGCGGGACACCGGACGGCTCGCGGGCCGCCGCGCTGAGCCGCGTGTTGCGGTGCCGCTCCGCGCCGCCAGGTGTCGCTGCGGACCCGCCGCTGCCGCCCGCTCGGGGCCGCTCAGCCGGGGCAGGGCCGGGCCGGGCCGCGGCCGTCGGGGCGCGGGTGGCTCCGTTCCCGGCGCGCTCCCGCAGGGTGCGGGGGGATGATGGGGGGCGCCGTGCGGCCGTACGCACCCTCGGGAGCCCGCGGAGCGCTCCGTGAGCCGGGCGGAGCGAGGACAACAAAGCCCCGAGCGCAAACCCGACGGCGGCGCGGGGGCGACGATGCCGCACGGGAGGCATCGGATGGTGGGGGTGCGCGGGGACGCGGTGCCACGGGAGCGGGGCGAGGCCGTCAGCTCCCCTCTTTGTGTGCCGGACGGCGCCGCTGGGTGCCTGGAATCCGGCCCTCAGCGAGTTCGTGGCTGGAGAGAACAGGGACGGGCCTGGGGGGGGGGTGAGGGCCGGGATGGGTCGGGGGTCTCCACCGCGAGCGGCTCCGGGGAAGGATTCCGGGTCGGGGCTGCCCTCCCGCCTCTGCGTGCTGTTATCGCCCATTTCCCCTTCTGTGTTCTCGTTGATTTGTTTATTTGTACTATTTTATTGTTCTTTTTTCAAGCTCTCCTCTCACAAATCCCCACTGAAGGGAAAGAATAGAAATAAATCCCGACGCAGCGTTGTCAGTCAGCACCGCTCGGGCCGATGGCAGCACCTGCTGTCCCCAAGCAACGGGAAAAGAATAAACCCAACAGCAACCAAAGCGAACAGCCCGCTGGAATTGTAGCGGGGCTGGGACGGGGCTCAGGGCATTAATGCGCGACTCGGGGCAGGGCCGGTGGGGGCACTTCTCCGTTCTACCCCCCCCCCCACCTCGGGCCCTTTGTCCGTGTGCCGCAGCCCGGCGCGCCCCGTCGGGGCCGGGCACGGAGCGGCCGAAGGAGACCTCGGGGCCGAGCGCTGCGGGCGGACAATGGGGCGGCGGCGGGACTTTGCTTAACCCCGGTGCCCCGCAGCCGGCTGGGGGCAGGGGTCAAGGGCTTCGCCGTCCGCCGGGGCACCACGTCGCGGAGCCCTTCGGAGCCGCGGAACCGAGGACGTGGCGAGGGCCGGGGATGGTTTTGGAGGGCGGCGGCGGGGCTACGGGGGCGGAGAAGCGGTACCCCGTGGCTCTGCCTTCGCCTGTCGGCTCGGGGAGGGCTGCGGGAGGAGGGAGCTGCGGAGCGGGGCAGAGGCATTCCTGCTGCCTCCCCGGGAGCCGAGGCATCGGAGAAATGGGCATTTTATAGGTGACGTACGGGCTTACGTGGGAGCTCGTGCCCGGCACCGCTCTGCCAGCGCCGTTTCTACTGACACGACACCTTCCCGTAGCGCGCACCCCCCTTTTCCAGACTGGGGGAGGGTGTGGGGGGGAGCGGGAGGGGACAGCAAAAGGGAAAAGAAAAGCGGCCCTTTCTTATCCCGCTCGGGAGACGAGCCCCGGAGCTCCGAAAGTGAGCGGAGGGCGAATGCGGGCGGCGGGGAGCGGGCCGGGACCCGTCCCAGCGCTCTGAGAGCTGGGCGAAGCGGCGGGGGAGGCGGGCAGTGCAGGTAAGAGAGCGGCGGGCACGGGCGGTGCCGGCGCTGCGGGGCTTTGCGGGGCCATCCTGGGGAGCGCTGCCACATTTCCTTCCACGTTTTCATCCCCATCTCCGGGCCGGGCCCTGCGCGGCTTCGCGCTCCGTCTACCGGGGCCGAGGAGGGTTCGGCGTGAGCCGGGAGAACGCGGCGGTCCCGGCAGTGCGGGCAGCCTCTGCCCCGCGCCCATCGCCGTTCCTCGGACGTGGGCCGGGGTCCCCCGAGCAGAGCAGCCCTCTCTCGGCCCCGGGCTCCTCCCGTGCGTGTCTCAATTCACTCAGGCTTGACTTGGCAATAAGCTCTCTCAATAAGGTGACAATAGAGCCCCAGTGGGACCCGAACAAAGAATTTGAAAGTAGTTAAATTGCAGGACACGTCCATCGCCTGGGTGCTTGAATTAAAGAAAAAGGGAGGGGGAGAAAAAAAAAAAAAAAATCGGAGAAAAGAAAAAGGAGAGAGACTTTTCTTTGGGCTGGTGAGAAAATGCTCGGGGTAAAAGTTGGTTTGGCGTCTTCATTTCAGCGACAATGGAGCAGAGCTAATTCAATAGGAAACGCGGGGATTTTTTAATGAAAAGACCGCCAGGGTTACACCGAAGTTAAGCTCTTGTGAATTAATTATTAGGGCAAATAAACTGGGGGGGGGGGGGGGGGAGGAAAGGAGGGGGAAGGGGGAAGAGCTCGGGAGGGAGTGTTGCAATTTCTTCATATTCTCCTTTTCGTGTTTAACGACAATGCCATCGGGTTTCGACTCCGGGAGAGAGAGAAAGGATTTCTTCCACTCCCCGGGATGAGGAAAAGACGTGGGTTTTCTTTCTTTTTCTTTTTTTTATGTGGCGTTCCTTAATTGCTTTTAAAAATAAAACACTGCCGAATTTGGCACCGGGTTCCTCTTTCTGCTGCCAGCGGCGTTTGGGGCCGTGGTTCCTTTCGTGGCAACTCGCAGACTCCAAAGGAAAAACAACGGGGACATTGAAAATAGAGGCTGTGGAGGCGACTCGGTGCGCTCAGCGTGCGGAGCTCCCGGCCGCGATCGCTGCGTTTCTCCTCCATAGGAACGCGCCCGGTGACCGCAGCGCCTTCAGCTCCAGGAGCCGCGGGCACAGCTCGGGTGAATCGGGAATAAAACGGGGGAGAAATGAGATGAAGGGAGGCGAGAAAAGGTCGGGAGCGAAGCGAGGCTGTGACAGCAGAGGGGGGGTTAGGAAATAGATATTGATGTATATCATCTTTTTATTTTTTTCTCCTTCCCTCGCTTTGCTAAAGCTGCAGGAGAAACGCTAAATGTATAATTGTGTGAAGGGGAATATAAGGATGAGAAAAATGGAGGGGAGCGGAGGAAGGAAGAGAGGGAAGGAAAGAAAGGCACGCGGCATCGCCGTGCTCGTGTCCTGAGATCGGCCGGAACTCACCGGCGGGATGCTGCGGGCACGGCACGGCACGGCACGGCCTGACCGTCGGGGCGGCGTGGACGGTATGGCACGGCACGGCCCGGTGTAGCACGGCACGGCCCGGTATAGCACGGCCCGGCTGGAGGGACCCTCTGCCTCTTTTTCTCCCTTTCTGCCGCTGCCCCCAAGGAAAGCTCGCGGTCCTGCTCTGCCCGACGGCTGCGGTGTCGCACCGCACCATGCTGGGATGTGCTGAGCTGGGATGTGCCGTGCTGGGTTGCGATGAGCTGGGCTGTGCCGTGCCGGGCTGTGCTGTTCGGGGCAGGGCCGTGCCGAGCTGTGCCGAGCTGTGCCGCTCCGGGGAACCTCGCGGACTTTCAGCACTTGGACAGCGGTGCTGGAGCCGGGCCGTGCCGGGCCGTGCCGGGCTGGTCGTGGGGAGCCGCGCGGTGATGATGCTCCGTGCGGCGGAGGCAATGGGGAGGCGGCAACCCTGCCTGAACGGCGGGGATGGGGACACGGCCGAGGGGGCTCCGGGCAGCACCCCGGGCGGGGAACTTCGCCTCGACCTCCCTCCCCCCCCCTCAACTAGAAGAGAGCTCCGGTAGGCAGAGCCGTGCCCCGGAGGTGCGGTGCAGCTCCGCAGAGGGCACGGGGCCCCGAGGGGGCGGCAGCAGGCGGCTCGATGGGGTGCGGGGGGAGAGACCCGTTTCCCTCATCCTCGGGGGGTAATTAGGGGTGACACGGAGGGGCTGCGGTTTCTGCTCGGTGGAGCTGCCGGCGACCAACCCCCGCCGCCGCCGCCTTCCTCCCGTCCTCCTCCTCTCACCCTCCCTCCTTCCCTCCCCCCGCCTTCTCCCCTCCCCCTCTCCCTCCTCCTCCTCTCCGCCATGGTTGGAGTGAATCGGAGGCTGCCGGGCTGACGTCAGTGCGGGCAGAGCCTGCCGCCGGCGGCAGCTCCTGGACACCGACCAGAACCGGCACCGGCAGCAGCCGGCAGGACGCGAAGAGCCCGGGCACCGCCGCCTCCAGCACCGGGGGTACCGGGGGCGCCGGGGGCAGAGCCCTGCCCGCCCCGCCGCTCTCCCTCCGGGAAGGGCGGCCCCCGCCGCCCGCTTCGCCCACGGACGGCCCCGTCGCTGCCCTCGCCTCGGCTGCAAGCGTGAGTGTGGCGGCACCGGGGGTCCCTGGGGAGACTGCGGGGCGCGGGGGCTCTGCCCCTGTGGGGGAGGAGGAAGGAGTGAAGGGGAGGAGAAGTCGAGCATCTCCCCGCCGGGAAGTTGTGTCCCTCCGGCTGCGGGACCCCGCTGACCCGCGTCGCTCCCAGGTCCACCGCCCGTCGGGGCGGCCACGGCGGCTCCGGAGCCCACAGCAGCGGGAGAAGGAGGCAGCGGGTGCCTCCGAGTTCCTTTGGCTGCCGGGGCCGCTCTGCTCCGGGCTGCGCTCCCCGCCTGTCCTGGACGGGACAGCCCGAAGGGGCGAGCGGTGCCCCGACGGGGCGGCGAGGAGCCGGGGCTGAGCGCAGCCGCACGCTGCAGCCAGATGGCTCCTGAATGTCCCCGCTGGCCGAAAGAAGCGGCGTGCAGCGGGCGGAACGCCTGACCGAGGCCGAGCCTCGCGGCGCATCCCGGCGTTAGGCCCCGGGTGAGACCCAGAGCTCCGGGATTTTTCCTAAGGATGCAGCGAGGGCAGCTGCGGGGCATCGCTCCGTACGGGTGGGAGACACCGGGACGTCGCTCTCCGCGCTCCCCCCTCGGGTGCAGCTCCGAGGACAGCGCCGGGGCCGCCGCTGCTCATACTGTGAACTGCCGGCAGCCGCTGCTGGGGGAGGATTTTTTATTTCACATTTGCTTCTCTCTGTAGCTTTGCTTCACCCCCCCCCCTCCCAACCCCCCCCCCCCCCGGCCTTTTCTTCCTTTTTTTAATTTATATATATATATATGTATATATATATAGTTATTTTATTTCTTTTTTTATTCACTCCGATATTTTTCTCCCATTCATTTTCTGCTCTCTCCTTCCCGCGGACATTTATTTCCTTGCTGCTTTTTTCTTTCTTTCTTTCTGTTTCCTCCCCCCCCCCCCACCTCCTCCTCCTCCTCCTCCTGTGACTCCCTGGAAGTAAAACGCATTTTAGGCCTCAGCATTACGGAAACCCGACCCGTAGCAGTGCAGGTGCATTGGCAGTGCTCACCACCCGGACCTCCCCCCCAGCCCCTCGACGTGCGCCCGCCCCACCGAGCGAGGAGGGTCCGGGGTCGTTCCACCCTCAGTCCCGGCCCTCGACGGCCGCAGAAGGGAACAGCCGGGCGGCTGTGGGACGCTTCGGCTGAGCTTTTCCAGCTCCGTGGCTCGCTTAGACGCGGCTTTTAATTGCAAAACAAAGCAACGCGTTTCCTGAACGCCCGTCGGGAGCCGCCGCTCACTCCTGTGAGTTGGCGAAGCCCAGATTGTGGGAGGAAAAGCGAAAAACAATTAAGACACGATGCAGCTCGGGGCGGCGAGGAGCGGGGGTTACTCTAGGTTGGCTAAAAATAACTTCTCCTAATTAAAGAAAAGTGACGTCAGACGTGCAGGACGTAGAAGAGGGGAAGGCAGCGGACCCGGCGCGGGGCGATCACGTTCAGTAATTCGGGGGAACGCGCACCAGGGCCGCTCCGAGGTGCGGGCAGCGAGCGGCTCCCCGAGCCCGGCTCCGGATGCGGGACGGCTGAGGCGGACGGCATCGCTCCCTCGGGGAAGGGAGCGGGGCAAAGCCGAGGCACCGTGCGGAGCTCCGTGCTGCAGGCAGGGCCCGGGGCGCGGAGGCAACGCGGGCGCGGAGCGGCGGCAGTGCAGCACCATGGTCAGAGCAGCGGCCGCCCCGTCGGGGCTGAGGTCGGGCCGGATCTCTCCGAGCAGCTCCGGGGGATGGAGGGGAGCGAAACCTCCGAACCTCCGCCTGGCGATGGGGAGATCTCCCCGCTTTTTCTCGGAGCTGTCGTGCTGGAGCCGAGGAAATGTGATGGCTTCTTTTCTTTATTCTTGCTTTTTTTTGCCCCGGTTCTGTGTGTGCATGCAGGGGAAGCGTAGTCTCCCCGTCCCCCCGTCCCTCCGTCCCCACGTCCCCCTGTCCCGCCGTGCCTTCAGGTGCGGGGCTGCGGGCCGTCTCCAGGCGCTGCCCGCTGTGCCTCTCTGGGTGCCAAGGAGCCATTTTGTGCGCTTAAATTGCGCCCGAAATAAATAAATAAAAACAATAAGGAATAATAATAATAACGATAATAATATTAATAATAATAAATACCAAGCCGACGTTTAAGCAACGCCGGAAACCTCGCAAACGCAGACAGCGATTTTTCTCCTGGGCCTCTGCTTGCGCGGAGCGGGCCGAGGCGGGCGCTCGCAGCCGAGCGAGGCGTTGCCGAATGAAGCGGGAATAAATATATAGAGATATTCGTGCTTGTGCGAGGATAAATCGCGTCCTTCACCCGGCGGAGATGGGGCCGCGCTCCCGGCCTCGAGTGCGGTGCCTTCAGCCGAGCGCTGCCGCGGCCTCGGAGCGGGGACGGCGGGGACAAACGGGGCCGGGGAGCGGAGCGGGGCCGCGGGGACAACGGGGCCGGGAAAGGGGGGAGGCGGCCGGAGGGGACCCGCGGGGAGGACGGGGCCGCCCCCGGGGGGAAACTGAGGCCGGGCCGCGGCCCAAGGATGGCGGCAGCGTTCGGCCCCTCCGCCCCGGGGGGTGCGCCTTCCTTCGCCCCACGCGTGGAACGCACCGGCGGCGATCACCGGTCACAGCGGCAGCAATAAATGAGGGGAAAATCCGGAGCCGGAAAATGAAACAGATCCGATTTGTAGCATTTTTTCTTTTTTCTTTTTTTTTTTCTCCCCCTCTTTCTCCAGTTCTGATTAAAACATCCCCAGCCAAACCGTTCCCGGGCGGCTCGGGGCCGCGGGGATGGCTCCGAGAGGCTGAGAAAGGAGCGGAGGTTTCCCCCCGGCCGCCGTTGGGCCGTCGGGGTGGCGGGGCACCCCCGGGCCCGGTTCTCGTTAGGGAGAGGCGGCCGGGGAGCCCGGGAGCTCTGCGTTGTGCGCCGAGCTGGCAGCGCCGCTCCTCCAGCTTTTAGCTTAATTGAGCTCGTCTGTTTTATTCCATTCCTTTTGATTTGATTTCATTATTTTATTTTTAAGGAGGAGATGGGAAGCGGGGAGAGGAAGGAATAAAGAACCCGAACGGAGCCGCCGGGAACGCGGGCGGCGTTGGGAGCCGCGGCCGCTCTCGTAGCATTCGCTCCGTCCCCCATCTCTCCCGTTTTGCGGGAGGTCACGTTTTAGTTGAGCCCCGGCTTGAAGGGAAAGGGGAGGTTTAGGAAAGGAGACGGATTATCCTATGAATTCGTATTTCTTTCTTTAGATGCCATTATTTATTTATTTCTCGGCGTGTAGGTCAGATCGGCGTCTCAGATAAGCGTATTTCCCTCCTGGCATCTGGTTATTATTCTCACCGTTGTTATTATTTGTATGTGCCGGATTTGTCACTACACGCGTACGGCGCTGACAGCCCGCGAGGGAAACGGAGGACAAGAGAGGAGGGGAAATAATTAAAATGGGGGGAGAAAAGGGTGTCGAAGGGATCGGTGTGAGATCGCAGCGCTTCCCCAGCCCGGAGCTCATCGGGACGGGGCCCTTTGAGGCAGAGCACGGACGGGGCGGGCGCTGCGAGGCTGAGAGGGACAGAAGGAAAAGGGATGGGAAAGGGGAAGGAAAATGTGGGGAAAGGGGATCGGAAGAGGAAAAGGTCGAGGAAAGGAGGGAGAGGGGAAGGAGAAGGGCCAGGAGAAAGGAGAAGTTGGCTGCAGGGCCGTGCGGGGGGGGGGGGACACTGCGGGGAGGGGGGAGCGCGGCGCAGCCCCCAGAACAAGAGCGGAGGGGCGGCACGGCGGGCGGAGGGAGGCCGGTCCGGGGGAGACTCGAGGGGGGCGGGAAGGGGGGGGGGGGGGGAAAGGGGCGTCCCGAGCTGAGCTGAGCCGCGCTGCGCCGTGAGAGCCCGCCCCGTCCTGCCCGCCCCGTCCAGCGGGGCTCGGCCGGGCCGGGGTGCGAAAGCGCGGGAAAGGGGGCGCTGATTTAAATGCGTGCCGAGGATTGGCTGAGCGTGGCGTGACGTCACTTCCCAAAGGGGGCGATTACCATGCGAGGGGAGTAGAAGTTGGGCAGCGGGGCGGGAGCGCGAGTGCTGCTGCCGGGTCGGTACCGGGATCGGCTCGGCTCGGCTCGGCTCGGCTCGGCTCGGCTCGGCTCGTCCTGCCTCCTCCTCCTCGCAGCTGCTCCGTCTCCGCTCCGCATATTCATCCTTTTTTTTTTATTTTTTTTTCTCTTTTTTTTTGTCTCCGTGGTTCCCCGGTGGCAGATCCCGGCCGCTCTGCCCCGGCCGTGCGCCTTCACCCCGCGCCCGACGGACGGCAGCCCCCGACGGAGGGATGTTTCTGTCTTTGGTTATCTAGCTGTATGAGTGTTGTGGAGCCATCATAAAGCTAGATAACCGAAAGTAGAAATGACTTCCAGACCTGCACGCCCGGGGGAAGCGGCTACAGCAGCACCGGCGGCCCCGCGGCCCGCAGCAGCCCCGCCCGCCGCCCTCCGCCCGCCACCTCGGGGCTCCAGGTAAGAGCCCGCCCCGTCGGGCCGCTCCGCCGCGCTCCGGGCAGCGGTACCCGCGGCATCGCGGCACCGGGAGGGAGGGATGGATGGATGGGGAGCCCCGCGCACACGCGCTCAGCTCCAGGTACATGGACGCGGGCTGCAAGAGAGGAGCCCCCGGGCTGCTCTGCTAACAAAGCCCCCCCCCGGCACATGCTGCGCTCAGACCTCGATAAAAAGCTGCTTAGTGATATTTTATCCTTTCCTCCTCCCTATTTCTTCTCTCTCTCTCTATTTTTCTTTTTTTTTCTTTTTCTTTTTTTATTTTATTTTTTTTTTCCTTTCTTTTTTTCCGGCTTTGGGCTTGATCCCGGCCTCCCCTTGAAGGCCAACTTGGCGATCATGCCTGCACTTTCCCTGTGAGTTCGCTGTTGCTGGGGAGGTCTGTAGGGAGGGGATCCCCAGGATGGGTCCCGCAGCCCGGTGCTCCCCTCCGGCAGCGCAGGCACAGAACCTCCCGCACCTCCACCGCGAGCCCCAGAAGTTGGACCGTAATATGTATGACAATGTCTGGCAAATAATAGGGAGGGGAAAGAAAAAAGAAAAAAAGAAAGAAAAAAAAGGAAAAAAAAAAAAAAAAACAAAAAACGAGGAAAGAAAGAAAGAAAAAAAAAAAAAGCAATTGGCAAATCTGCATTCCGTTCCCATGGCGACACAAAGCACCGCGCTCTCCGCCGAGCCGCCCCGGCACGTTTTTGCAGCCGGTGTGGGGTGAGCACCCCCGCTTGGGGTTGGAGTCCCCGGGTGCTCCGTGGGGCACTCACAGGGTATGGCCGCAGTCCCTCGTCCGGTGCCCGCGGGGACGATCTCTGCGCCCTCGGGGGCCGTGACAGCTCCGGGGCGGGGGGGATGCAGAGGGAGCCGTCCCCACCGCTTTCCCGGGGCCCTTCGCTGCCCCCGCGGTGCGGGAGAGGAGCGAGATGGGCAGGGTGCTGCCGCCCTCCCTCTGCTCGCACGTATGGGTGCGGGCGCTCGGCCCCGTCCTTTTGGCAGAGGGGAGAGGGCAGCGTCGGGGCCCGAGCCCGCACCCATCTGGGTGCAAGAGGGCGAAAAGTGGAAGCTCCGCGCAGCCGGGGGGCTCTGCACCATCCCCAGCGCAGGGCCGGCATCAGCCGCCGCAGAGACCCTTTCCAGGGCCAAAGCACCGCCGTAACCCCGTCAGGAGAAAGGATCTCAGCCTGAATTCGGCTGTACCGTGGGAAAGCAAAGTTCCGAGGAGCGCTGTTAATAGAGATTCTAATGAGGAGTCATTGGAGAAATTAAAAAGGGGCAAAGAGAGACGGCGGTGGCAGCGCTAATTCCGCAGGAAACCTCCCAGGGAAAGGCAGCGCAGGCGGGAGCGCTGGGAAGCATGAAGGCCTGGAATTAGACTATCATTTAGAAAGCGTTACTAATCTGAAGTTACAGCGGTAATTCCGTGATTTGCTGGGTCCCACACGCAGCGCCAGAATTAAAGAGACGGATTTGGTGAGAAATGTAACTCAACGGCGGCTCCGCGGCTCGGCGAGCGCCGAATGAATCATTCATTCCAAAGGCAGCCAAAGACGTGTCGTTAGGAGCCGACCTCCCTTCTCTCCGTCTGGAATATGCACGGCTCCCTGCAACCCCAGAAATCGAGGAAGGGATGGGAGGTGGGAGGAGGGAACGCGGCCCTTTCGCTCCTCCATCCCGTTGGTTATTGAATAAGAAATAATTTGGGGCTGATTTCGTGCAATATTGTGTATGTGGGGCTCTGTTCCTCTCTTTATTTCTTTTTCCCTCCCGCGTGATGGCATCGAGTCAGGTGCAAGCGTTGAGGTGGAGATGCTTTAAAACTGGAGCGAACAAAGCGAGCAAGGTGCTTGATGAATGCATTTATTCCGGAGTAATGATTTGATGGGGGATGGAAGAAAGAAACATTCAAATTCCTAATGAATGTAATTCAGGGGGAAGTGTTGGAGCGGTGGTGGAGGAGAGCTGCGTGCTGGAGTGCTGCTGCATGGCATTGCCCAGGAGGTAGTTCCGTCCCTGGCTTTTGTAGTGGCAAAAGGTGGACATTTAAAAAGGAAATCCAAGGAAAAAAAGAGTATGTGTGTGTATATATGTATATCTATACATGCGTATAATAAGTGTGTTTGTGTGTGTATATAAATACACATATATATAATTTATGAAGTAAAATGGAAGCGTGGTGATCGGGGTGTGCACGTGAACTCCCACAAAGGACGAGGCGAGCTCTGTTGCCTTGCTGTTGGATCAGGTGCTCAGGCAGCACCCTCAGCTCCCCAGTTTTCCCTCCCCGAAGCCCCCTGCTCTCAGCTGACTGTTGGGGTGTTTTGCAGGCTGTAGGGCTGGTCCGTGTATCCCAGAGCCATTCCCACAAAGCAGGCTTGATGCAGGGATGGAGCACTTTGCCCTTTATGTTCCGGGCAATAGGAGCTGTGGTCACATTTTTGCTGGGGTTTCATTCTTCATTTTCACACTGGGAGATGGCAGTTGAGGGTGCACCCATCCACACAGCAGTGCCCACCTTGCAGCCCAATGCAAGGCTTTCTGCCTTCTGATGGACCGCTGGCCCACCTCCTTTGGGCATGGGATGGGTTTTGGTGAGTGGGGCCACACCTGAAGCATCCCAGCAGCCTGCTGCCGCTTGGCCCTGTGCCCTGCTGCTGTCAGTGTCAGCCCCATCCTTGCCCCCAAATCCAGAAGGCTGGTGCCCCCATCACTTGTGGGGCGGTGCGGCGCTGCAGGCAGGGAGCAGAGGTGGCTCCCACATCCCTCCTGCTGCTGCTGGCGGTCCCTTTGCAGAGGTACAGGGTGGAGTGCGGGTGGGGTGAGGTCTCCGAGGCCGGGTGTGATGTCTTTGTTCTTCAGCAGTGCTGGGGGTGGGCAGAGGGAGATGGGGATGTAAGGATCCTCGGGGGTAATTGGAAAATGCCATTAGGGGATCAGTGCCGCAGGGCATCGCGTGCTCTATCTGTTTTATTTATTTCTCTTCTCCAAAACTTCTCCCCATGCAGCGGGATGGACTCACAGATTTGTACCCGGTGCCCAACCTGTGTGGCACGGAGTGGGTGGGGATGGGGCTGCCCGGTGCCTGCTGCTCCAACAAGCTACTCTGAATGGAGGCAGGGCCGCTCAGTTATGGATGAGATCCCATCAATGGGCATTTTTTGTGGAATTGCCTGGCGATGGCTGGTGTGGAGCTGGAGGCCTGGCTCTGTTGCTCCTTTTGTCTCCCTGATTCATTGCGTGCTGCCTGCACCCACCTGGCCCTGTGTCCTGGCTCTGTCTGTGCCATGGGGCTGTGCTGGAGGCCCTGCCCATGTCTGAAGCATACAGCTCCCATCCCCTCAGGGCAGGGCTCTCTGTTGGGTGCCAGGTGCTAATTTGGCACCGGCAGCTCCTCAGAGCTGTGAGCACAAAGGTGTTTGCATCTCACACGTGTTGTAGGTTCCACGTGTCACCGGGGCGCTTTGTCACCCCAAATCCTCACGAGCTGTTGGGGTTGGTGGTGTGAGATGGGGACATTGCCACCTGTGCCAGCTTCCCTCTGCCACTCTGCCCAGGTTGATTTGCTGCTTTGTAGCATTTCTTGCCCCAGAACACATTGGCAGAAGAGGGGTGTGCAGGGTGGGGACAGAGCTCTGGGTGCCACATCTGTGTTTGTTCAGCAGCTCAGGTTGGGTTTAGGGGCGTTCGCCTGCACAGCTCAGGAATGGGGGGTGAAAAAAGAAAACGGGCTGGGGAGGAAAGCACACAGTCTCTGTCAGTTAGCTGTCTCTTGGAAACTCGGATTGCTGTTCCTATAGAGGCTTTCTCTTTTCCTTCGCCCTGGTCTGGCCTTAAGTACCACTTTAAGTGGGCTTTGCTCATTCACATCCAGGCTCCTTAGAGCAATTGAGCCCGCGGGGGTTTGAAAAGAAGGGACAGTCCCTCAATGGCAGGACCTTGGGCCAGGCTAATTGGTTTTGGTTCAAGGGGATACTGGATTTGTGAAAAGCCCGAAGCCATCTTTCCCACGCCAAATCCCAGCCCTTTAGAGGGGGAAGTGTGGGGTGCCAGGTGGGGAAGGAGCTGAAAGAAGGGTGATGTGCTCGGAGCTCCGTCACTACCCCGACACCCACCAGCCTCTGCAGGGATGGGCACCCCGTGGTAGCACAGGGATGTGGGTCCCTGCTCCATTGGGATGGGTCCCTGCTCCATAGCACCATCCTGCTTTCATTAAACCTTGGCTTCAAGGCTGCCACAGAGATGCTGGGAGGAGCAGAAGGATGGGACTTGGGGAAAGCTGGCAGCACCGAATTGCATGCGTGCATGTCTTTCATGTCTCATTTTGGTTTGGGATTTTATTTTATTCCCCCTTACGCTGAATCTCTCTGGCACCATCCCAGCAGTCCCATGACCTTTACTCTCCCAGATCCATAAAAATCACTTAATTATTGGGCCGAAAATCAAGGCTTGGAAACAAAGCCAGCTTATGGGACCATCATTTCTTGATGTATTTCCTGCGAGGACATATTTCTGGGCACCTTCAGAGCCGTGTGCGCAGCGTGTTGGATATGAGATATCAAGGCATTATTTATTGAGGAAGTCTTCACACTCCCTCATCTGTTATAATTAACTGATGACATTTTTTCTAAGGTTCAAAATATGGTGAAAAAGTATAATTAGCGCGAAGCTGCGGCACTGCATTAAAATGTCTCCTATAGTTAATGTAAGATCGTGCTGCTATTTATTATAGGAGGGGTCGGCTCTGACCTCTGTGTTGCCTAACACTTTTTATTGTAAAGATTGTTGAACTTTTTTTTTCTCTCTTTTTGAGACCCTCTGACACTCCCATTGTTTGCTGCGGGCCCTTGAAATTCGGCGGGGGGAAGCTGTTCGGCGGAGAGCGATGCCTATTCTTTGTCCCCTAAATTCCTTTCAGGTTTAGCTGAATTATGAATCATTCAGAATCGCAATTTCCCTTCAGTTGCCTCTTTGAGGCAGGGGGAAGAAAAATAAATGTGTTGTTTCTCCGGAATAATAATCACAACAAACCAAGAGCGCGGTGCCCTGGCACGGCTGGGTTGGATGGAAGAACCATCGCGACCGCCTTTAGGAGCCCCCTCCGCATCCAACCGATCCGTGCCCCGATCTCCCGGCACCAAACTCGATGCTGGGAAGAAAAGAAATTGCATTTGTGTGCATGGGTCCTGCCAGCCCCAGCGGTTCGCCTTCCTGCACCGCCGACCCCGGGAGAGCAGCCTTCTGCCGCTGCCAGATAACATTAGCTCTGTATTTCATAGTGGCAGAAATCTGTGCCGAGGCTCCGGGCTCGAAATCCCTCTCCCCACGATGAGCATGAGGAGGAGGGAGGGGAATTCGCTACACTTGCGTACAATTGGGTTGGGTGGGTTTGGGTTTTTTTTTTCTTGCTTTTTTTTTTTTTTTTTCTTTTTGCTTATATAAACAATGTATTATTTATTAGGCATAAATAATACATTTTCTGTATGTTTAGAATGCACGTGATTTCTGCCGATTAAAAATGTACAGGGTTTATGGCACCGAACCAAGCACTCGCAGGTCGGGGCGCGCGACTGCGCTTTGGCCGTGGCATGTAATTCAGCCTCTGCTGCCCGTGCCCATCTCGGGCTGCAGTGACTCGGTCACAGCCTATTTATAGCTCACTCCCTCCTTCCCTGGTCGGGGTAGATGCACGGCGAGGTGGAACTGAGGTTGCACGGACAGCCGTAAATTGAGCATTTCCTAACTTGTGAAGTGCTTGACCACGGAGTTCAAACGAGGCCTTTTCAGGGCTGGGTTTCTGCATGTGGCATTAACGGCGTTGGTAGGGGATGAAAAATGCAGGCGTAGAGAAGCCATAGAACAGCGGAGCCCAATCGGACTATTGAAAGTGCTCTTTGAATAGGTGGGGGAGTCAACAGAGCCTACACTTGATCTGAGCTCAATGGCCAAGAAGATGTCTCCAAGCTGAAAGGGGGAAGCCTTTGTTCTGCCAGCACCAGCCACGATGTTTTCTTTGCCTTTGGTTTTGCCTTGTTCGCTCCTAGGGAGGTTTGGGCTCCTTCTCTTGAGGAATCTTCATTGTGTTCACTGAAATTGCACTTGGGTAAGGTGGTGTGGCCTTAGGAGGGTGCACACGCGTGTGCTCCCGGCGTCACACCTCCCGACGTGCTCTGCCTGGGTCCTCCTTCCCATGGAGCACATGTTGGAGGGAAAACAGAGGCCTTTGTGCGTTATATGGGAGTTCTTGTACCTTCTTTTTTTTTTTTTTTTAACTGATGGAAGAATTTTCTCCACTTTCCTTGGGAGCTGATGGTATGCAATGCAGGTTTATCTTTGCTGGAGATGACTTTCTTTTTCCTTTTCTTTGTTTCCTGGGAATTCTCTCCATTCTGCCTTGCAGTATCCGTGAGGACACGTTTAGATCTCTCTGTTTTACATCAGAGGCCTCCAGCCATTTTTGCCTTGTGGGTTCCTGCAGCCTGGTACCCTACAGGGGCTGCTCCTGTGCTGGCACAGTGTCTATCCACATTGGGGTTTCCATTGTGCGGGTACTGCCCGGTGTTTCATGAGCATCTTCTTCATAACTTTCCCCCTCTCTCCCACATCTCAGTTCAGCAAAGGGCCTGTCTATCTGGATGCAGGCAATAAACGTCTGTTCTCACTCTGACTTCTGTTAATGAGATAGAGACAGGTAAGCATCACACATACCAACTTTCCTGCTCTCAGCAACATCAAGGAAACGGTGACAAGCTATTAATGGAAAGTGATGGTCTGGGTGCTAATTAGTGCTTCCTTTTCAACTTTTACCTCCATGTCTCCGCGATGCCCATCCCAGCCTCTCCTTTCTCCTTGCATCCCTTTGTTTCCAGCACGTTCCTTGTTCACCACACACATCCCATCTCAAAGGAGATTCTCTGTTTTTTTTCCTACCAATTGCTTGCTGCATCTCTTCATTCTCTTTTAGTACCATTTTTTTTTCCCCCTTGGTAATTGCAGCCAGTACCTTCTTTCTCCAAAAAAAAGAGCATGATACTGTGGTGGGGTCTGAGACCTTGGGGACTGGGCCATGCAAAGTTGGTCGTGAGTTTCTCATCTTCATCACCGGGCTGTGATATCTGCTTATGGCACTGGTGCATGGGGTCACAGTACCCTGGGGATGTGAGGTCAGAGTTCTGTCCCCTCTTCTCACAGGTAACACTATGGGGAGTCCCCCAGCAGCTCTGAGGTCCTGGTCACAGAGCAATTAGTATTTAAAGCAGATCCAGTGGTGATGCCCAGAGACAGAACAGGATGGCTCTCTGCTGTGTGAGCCTGTGTGAAATGACAGCTTCTGCTAAATCCTAAGTGCTCTCACTTGCCACCAGGCCCAGAAGGGGCTCTTTTTTTTCCATCTCCACCTCAATCCCTGCTGCTGCAGCAGTGTGATGCCTGGCCTCAGCCTGGTGCCCACTCTCTCCCACACCTGTCTCCTGGGCTCTCTGGCTTCCCTGAGGACCCAACCATCCCCTCCTCACTGTTTTTGCACGGGCTGTGCTTTTCCTGCTGCCAGGCACATCCCACAGAGCCGCCTAATCTGCCCCTGTCATTCCCAGTCACAGGCTCAGCACACACCGTAGCTTTGTGGGGAACGCTCACAGGGCATCTCTGGTTTGCATATTAGCTAATTAATTTTCATGACCAAACGATGCTGCCTGGTCTCCTGTTTATGCTCCTTGCCGCTCCCCTCTCCTTGCTGACACACACACGAGACGACACATCTCCTCCGAACGTCAGCATCCTCCTGCAGCCTTGAGATGCGAGTGGTTATTCTGTTGGCTTGTCAAACGCGGGTTTCCCAGCTTCATGGTACACAGGGGCCCCCTGTTTCACATTTGCTGATTCTTATTAGACCCAGCGCGTGAGGGCCCCGTCTCTCCCAGCAAAGCACCGCGCTACATCCCATCCATAAATCCAAGCCTGGAACAAAGCCTCCTCTACCCTGCCCCATATTTCTACCCAGCCTGCCCGCTTTCCCCTCTCTCTCCCTTTCTCTTTCTCTCCCCCTCTCCCATGCTGAAGGTTTCCTAGTGCCAGGGAGATATGATAATTCTTGTGAAGAGAGCATGAAATGCCTCTGCTCTTTGTGTCTGTTTAATTCAATGAGAATCCCAGCCCCAGATGTCATGAATGGTGGGCTTTGTGCTGGCCCTTCCTAAGCCCTAACCGCCAGCCCTGCTCTCTGTCTTTCTTGTTTCCCACCACTGGATACTGATTAACAAACTAAATTATTTTTCCTCCCTAATGATGTTTTCCCACTTTGCCCACCAGGCTGGAAGAAGCCACGGGGAGGAAAGAGTTTGTGCAAAGGATGAGATAGCCAGGGAGAAAATTAAAGAGACAGTGTTGCTCTCTGGGCTCTGGCAGTGCAGGTCCGCTCCGCTTTATTTCCTTATTAGAGGACGTGGTCGTGTCTGGCTGTATTTTATGTGGCCGTGTGTATTTCAGCTGAGGGGACGGGCTCAAAAGCATCTGCACAAGGTATACTCTGAAGCATGCCAAGGTCCATAACTCACTCGACGCAATTGTGTGCATGAGTTTGCAGGGTTCCAAATTTAAGGTCTCTTTTCCAGCCCTTTTCTTCGTGAGCGGTGTTTGGTAATTACTTGACATCCATCCATACCTGTAGGAGCCACTTTCTAATTGAGACAAATTCTCTTTTCCTTAATCAGAGCTGACTGCGAGTTCATGGAGCGGGATGCCTTGGGAAGGGATGGGACGTCTCCATCTGTGCGAGGAGAGGTGAGTCCCTGGGAGTCATACTGAAGGACTGAGTCCCTCTGTGCAATGGGAGAGCAGCTCTTTGACCTGATCCCTCCCTCCCACAGCCAAATTTCCCAGTGAGGCTATTGAACCAGGGCCAGTTGTTAGCTGCTGCTAGAGATGGCCAGCGGTGATTACCCAGTGAGCCTGTATGGAGCTGGAGGCAAACAGCCAAGGTGGACTGTGCAAAGCCTACCTGCTTTCCAGAGCCTAGCAGTGCTCTTTGCCACACACCAAGGCTGCGGCCAGCAAACACCCTCCTGGAACTGGGAAAGAGGGTGGGTGCAAACCTGTGCAAGCAAGGAAAGCAGTAGGGAGGAAGAAATCCTTACAGCAAAAACAGGTTGGAGTGGTGTAGTTGGGAGGTGGTGTGAGAGGTGCAGCTGGGAGTCATTCAGGTGGGCAGTTGGTTTGGCATTTCGCTTTTGTTTGTTGTTCCTCGGTTTAGATGCAGGCAGGAAGAATAAGCAGAGAAAAGGGTGTTGCTTGTCTGCACCCACCAAGCACAGCCACTGCATACACCTCCTTGTGTACGGCCTTTGCTTCCCACCGCAGTCACATCTGACCCTTATTACTTCTGCAAGGTAGAACAAGGCAGGAAAAATGGCTGTGCAGTGAGTTTCTTCATGCGCCAGGATTTATTAAGAACAATAGGGGAAATCAATCCATCTATGTAGAATACATCGCAGGCTGCAATGGGATAAAGCATTTATTCCGCTCTTGAAGGGTAGAGCTATAACTCATGGGAGGCAAAACCCTTAGTGCTCCGGAGTCCCTTCCCTTCATGTGTGCAAAGAAATGCTTTAGCCCATGGCAACCTACCCGCTATTGAATTTGTGTGGAGGATCTGCTGCCCTTCCCCTCTGCCGGCCCCTTTTTGGAAGGCAAGTCACTCATTAAAACACACCTCTGGAAAATGAAGGGGCTGTCTGTTCAAAAGCATCTCTTCATCTTGGCTTTATTTAAAACAGAAGAGGAGAGAATAGAAATGTCTTGGTGACGTAAAAGCAACCCCCCACCAATTTGGAACGGAGAGATTAAACCAGTGCAGGTTTTGCTGCAACTTTCTGCTGATGCCCAAGGACCAGGCACAGCAATTACAGCGGAGAGGGACAGGTTGGGCATTGTAGCAAAGCAAGCTCATGCCAGGGAGAGCTGTGCACTGTGGCTGAGTGTGTCCAATGCTGGCTAGCTACATGTGTGTCTCTGTGTGTAAGCACTACCCTGTATCCGGCTCTCCAGCTCGCAGTAGACGGCATGCAGTGCAAAGACTGGAGCAGTAGTTAGCAGGGGCAAAAGGTGACTGGGATTTGTTATAATCTTTCTGGGTGTGTGAGAGTGTGAAAGAGGGGAGGGGGGGAAGGGGCATTAATAGTGAAATGGTATTTTCACTAAGCCTATTTTCACTGGGTCTAATCTATCTTGTGGGAAGAGGATCTCTTCAATAGGGCAGACCCAGTGAGGCTCATGAGCTGTTTGGAGGGGGTCTGGAGAGCTGAGGAGCACTGGCAGGGGGAGGCGTAGCAATTGAGCGGACACATGTCAGACGGTCTTCCTCAGCAGAGATGACTTGGTAGGTAGCGTGCTGTTGGGCAGATGGGGTTAATTCTTACACCCAAATCAAAAGGCGACCGAGGGGGGAATGTTTTATTAATGAAAGCAGCCCTTTGTGAGTATTCCTCCTGAGGCACGTTCCCTCCACCCGCTGCCTTCCCCCCTGGCTGCTGTCTGGCCCCACGTCTTGCTCAGTACCTGCTCAGCTGCCACTCACCCACTGATGGGTTTCATCAAGAAGTGTCTCTGCATGTCTGAGTCCTGGGCCTGGGTGAGCAAGACCATGCAGGAGGAGGGACAAGTCTATTGGCTTAGCCAGCATGAAGAAAGAGATGTGCCATGGACAGCAGAGCTTGAGCTCTCACAGGTTGTATGCCAGCCTATAGCTTGCTGCACGGTCACCTTTCAGTGACATCCAAGATTGAGAGACACCATGGTTTGCAGAGCACAAGGAAAAATGCAGGTCAAAAGTGGGCATCTCAGAGGGTAGGGATGAAGGGGACAACTAGAGTTGGGTTGGGGATGTTTGGAATGCCCCCTTCCCATTCAACTGCCTCACTCTCCATCCAAGGAATGGTCCCTAGGGAAAGGGCAGAGGAGCTGTTTCCATGCTCTAGAAAGCATTGCTGCCCACTTCCTTGGGGGCACTGGGCAGCTTGCTGTGCCAAAGGACGGGGTTGTGTGAGGGGGAAGGGCTGCGAGCAGAGGTTATTTCTGTCGCTTTGTTAAAAATAAAACAAAAGCTGTTTTATGACAACTGATTCGGAAGAAGGAAGAAGCGGAGCTCAATTCCCAGAGCGCCTTTTAGAAAGGCTCTGCATGCGCGCGCGCGCGTTGTACGTGTGTCAGAACAGAGCACCCAAGGAAGGCCAGGTCGGGAAACCTCGCATGGAAGCGGGGAAGAGACCCCGATGCATGGCTGCTTCCCTGAGGGAACCCCCGCAGGGCTAATGTTTGATCTGAGGCTCGGCTGTACTCCTCTGAAACCTTGGGATGTCAGGAGCTCAAAGGGAGCCTGGGACAGAAGAGGATGCTATTTGCATTTTCCTATGAATGCATCTATTTGTATAAATATGGTGTCTCTGTGCATGCGCACACCCCCCCTGTGCATGCATTTGTTTGAAGAGCAACACGCTGTCCCCGTAGTGTTCTCCGCTTAGGGCCAGAATTGGTTGGTCTGAAATTCAGGCTGTTCCTGGAGGAGCTGTAACTCCCCTCCCTGCTCCAAATCCAGCGCTGCCTACAGACACAGGAGTCCCGAGAAGTTTTGCCGTGCGGTAGCAGAGTTTCATTGTGGAGGATTGTGACTCCCCCCTTTCAAATTTGCACAGACATCAAAAGAGTCTGGAAGGTTCAAACAGATCACAATGTAATCAAAATGCCAAGCCACCGTCTGTTTCTGCCTTTGGGTTGACAAGCAGGATTAGCACCCAAGGGAAGCAGGGTGTAATAGTGTTTCACGGGCACTGTGAACAGCCCAGAAGTGCACGGAGTACAGAAAGGTTAGCCGAAGGGCAGGTCTAGCTACAGATGCATGGTTGGGGGGTGGATTTTAAAGCAAGGAGCTGTATGTGTACAACCTCCATGGATATTTCCTTTAGCAGAAGCAGGACTGTCCTGTGTATGGCTACGTCATTCTGGAGGCAGTTTAAGCTCAACTCGAGAATGCCAGTCTTGGCCTGGAATACAAGAGGAGCAATGAGCAGCAGAAGCGGTTGACCTATAGTGCTGTCATGATAATGGTGGGGCTTTCCATGTAGACAACGCCAGAGTGGAGCAGCCAGCCTGCCATCCCTTATGTTACACTGTCTAACCGAGATGTACAACACAGCTTGTCTGCGTGTGGCTGTAATCGCCCTCTTGCCCGGGTAATGCGTGCTCTGGTTCTCAGCGGAGTCGTGGAGCAGATGCCAAATTTTCAATGTGTGTCATGTGCCTATTTTGCCATGCAAATAGCCCCATCTTGGCTAAAGACACATGAAATGCTTCCCAAACACTGCTTTTATGTCAGTAATTGCTATAGCCATCCTGAGGACAGCCCATGACCACGGATGAGAGTTCCTCATTCCGTGTCTGGTGTTGCTCGCTTGGACAACCAAACAACACCAATGTTTCTATTGTGAAGTTCCCATTAAATGGGAAACACCAGGTGTAGCTTTGTCTGCGCCGTCTATATGACTTTGCCTTTTCCTTTCATAACAGATTTTGTTTTAAGCTTGTCTTAAATTGATGTTTAGGAAGGTTGTGTGTCCTTTAGTGGTGCCTCTGCAGTTTCAGTTCAGGATTTATACTGTTTCAGAGAGGAGAAAGGCAGGATCCTTTCAGTACCTCTAAAGGGGCTGTGAGAAAGGAGGCTGACTTTTTAGCAGGATCTCTTGTGACAGGACAAGGGGAAATGGTTTCAAAGTACAAGAGAGAAGATTTATGGATATAAGGAGGAGATTTTTTACCATGAAGACAGTGAAGCACCGGCACAGGTTGCCCAGGGAGGTGGTGGGTGCCCCATCCCTACAGACACTGCAGGTCAGGCTGGACGGGGCTCTGAGCACCTGATCAGCTGTAGGTGTTTCTGTTTAGTGTGGGGGAATTGGACCAGATGGCCTTGGAGGGTCCCTTCCAACTCAAACAGTTCTATGGTTCACTCTCTGGTGTCTGGGCAGGCCTTGGTTGCCCTCATGGCTCCAAACATGGGACCTGCCTAGTGCGACAGGCATAGCGAGAGCACAGCCGCTGCAGTGGTCAGGCACACATGGCAATGCGTGCTGCCTCGTGAAGGAGAGCTGTACTGCAGGGATTCTCCCCATGGCGCTGGGGTAAAGCTCCACAGTTGGCGTGGCAGATGAACGGCCTGGCTAAGATGGCCGCCTGCCCTGCCTGTGGGCACACTCAGGCCTGTGATGGCGTCTCCTTGTCTCCCTTTGTCTTCAGGGCAGCAGCATGGCTGCCCATGCTTCCAGGCCCCATGTGCCAGCTACTGGGCAGAGGGCAGCCCACCGGGGCAGGCCCTGAGGTAGCGTGGGCCCTGGCGGCCATTTTGAGGGAGGCGAGCGCTGCTTGTAAGATGGCCGCATGGGCATGAGGTGGGGTGCAGCGCTGCCTCGTCTTCACCACGCTGCCTCCCTCACGCCGTCCCCTCCTTATCTTGCTAATTACCAATGAAGGCAGAACAATAACGGGAGCTGGCATGCCCCAGTTCTTTCTCTGCCACCTCCTTCCTCGGGCGGAAAATCTGCACACACACACACACACACACATATACGCACACCCCCGCCCGCCAGCCCCTCTGTGATATTAATTGAATTAACATACTTCCTAATTTGCCCTGTGTTTTCCGCGCGCCGTCTCCCAGCCGCCTCGTCATGGCTTATCCAACTGGTGGGGAAGGAGCGGGCGCGCATTCTTCCCCCTCTGCTCGTTTGGTTGTATGCGAAAAATCCTTAATGACATATAAAAGGGGTGGCGTGGGGGTGGGGATGGCGGGACAATAGCCCATGAGGGATTTGGCAGGAGACGTGCAATATTTACCGAGATAGACCATCCTTGCTGTCGTTTTGTTGGTGGATTACGATGGCCGTTTTCCCCGCGTTCCTCCATTTATTTATTTTTCCGATGGCGGGGGGGACGCGTTGGCACGCCGCTGCTTTGTGTGCCTTGCTTCACCTATGAAAAGGACACATTAAGGTGTTTCCATAAACCCCTGGATGACAAAGAAAGCGCCTTTCTGCTCGGCTTGTAGGCAACAATGACAGAAGCCTTTAAAACCATGATTTTCACCCCCCCCCTCGCCCCCCCCCCAACGATTGCAGAAGGCTTCCCCTAAAAGGAACTTAAATACATATCATTAAATCTAAAGCACTAAGCTCTGCTCCTGCTAACTATGCCATGCTTTTTGTTTCTGATAGTATTTGTCCATTGCGGAGCGCGAGTGAAGGATGCGGAGCCTCCCCCGCCTTCCTCCCTTTGTTTAAATGACAAAATGTTTCAATGTTTTTGTTTAGAAAATAAACCTCGGTGGGTCGTTTTTTTTATTTTATTTTATTATTATTATTATTAATATTTCCCCCCCCCAGCTTTTATTTTTATTTTGCATTTATCTTGGCTTGAAATCCAGGCTCCTCCTCTTCCCAGATCATGGGAATCCATGTTCCTCGTGATCGCTTTTCCCTCCTTTATCTAAAAACACAATGTGATTTTATAGCATTACTCTGAAAACATACCAATAATATTTTGAATTTGAGTATTTGGGGCTTCAGGATATTGCAATTTTTACTTATTTATTTTATTATTTTTTTTTATAAGCGACGAATGAAAAGCGACGATTTAAGTGTGTAATGCACAATACAGATGCCATGCATTGTAAATACATTTCAGGGGCATAAAATCCAACACAGAGAGCCGGTGTTCCACGAAAGCCGGGAGTCCAAAAATAACTGTAAAAATGAATTGTCTGTCAGGATGAATCTCTCAGATCCTAGCCAATATTTGCGGGGTTACAGAATACAACTGGGTTACTTATTGGCATAAATATCTCATTTTAAAATGCTGATGACAAACTAAAAGGAAAAAAAAAAAAAAAAAAAAAGAGGTGAAGGAGATATTTGACTGATTATTGGATACCGTGGATTCCCCGCATTTAATTTCATACTTACACGCTATTTGCTTATCCCATGTTTATGGGTATGCGCTTTAGCTTCGTATAAATCTCTCCTGTCTGTCTGTCTCGCCGTGTTCTTTTCTCTTCTGCTATCCCATCTGCTTCTCGTGGTCCTTCTCCTGAAACCACATCGCAGGATCCGATGGGGATAATGGGAATCCGCCTCTGGTCTCTATCATAAACATGCCAACGTGGGCTATTGTGTCGGGAGCCGGCGGTCACCAGATGGTGCTTGGTTGCCCAGGGTATGTGTCACTGGGTTTGGTCTCTCTGTAAGCCAACAAGCCTTGCAATGTTGTATCCCCCCAAGATCTACCCACTCTAGTTAGAGATGATGTAGGGACCATTGGGTGATGTACTCCAGAGAGGAGATACTTCTGGGAGCATTCGGCTCTTTGCAGATAGGAGCTGCCCTTGCAGAGCTGAGATTTGTTAATTCCCGTGCTCAGCTGTGTTCACCCTGTCTGCATTCATGGGAAGGAAAATTAGCGTGTTTGCTTTTGTAGGACTAAATGCTGTCCTCATGCAAAAAGAAAAAGACAAAAGGAGTTCATGCCCGTTTGAGCAGACATCTCCCCTTGCTAGCTGTAGGCACCAGGCTTGGGAAGACAGCACAGAGATACCTCTATATCAGTGGGGTGCAGACAAAATCAAGATAACTCCTCTTTCTTGGGCTGCCAGACAGCTCTTGAGTGTTCACAAATAGACCCCGCTTGTGTGGGTATTGTGGAGAGCAGCTGAGGTATGGGGCTTACCCCATGAAAAAATGCTCAGTGGGTCCAGCCAGGAGAAACTTAGGGTCAAATCCGGCTCTTCATTTGGTGCCTGCACGTCCTCGTGAGGTCCTGGACATTGTTGTGCATGTGAGCTGCAGAGTGGGAATTAATGCAGAAATAAAGATTGAAAATAAAAACACTGAACACAGACAGATGGAGAGAGCCTGGCATAATTACATTTAGTGGAGGGCCGCCATGAATGAAACCAATTAAAGGAGAAGCGATGCTTGTATGAGGGAGAGGGGGGGAAGACCTCTCTGTATCTTTCTCAGGCATCCACTGTCCGGTGGGGGTGAGTCCCTGGGTCATGAGCGAGCTTCTGCATGCTTAGCGGGACTTTGCTTATCTGCTAGGGTGAAAAAGAAGGAAATGGGAAATGTAGGACGCTGGCAGGGCAGGAGCTGGCTTGCAGCCAGCCCCAGCCTCATGGTCCCCATTGTCTCATGGCTTTAATGCGTGCCTAGAAATCCAGTATTTAGGATTCAGGTTGCCATTGTAAAGAAGAAAGGTCGTGCTCAGCGCCGCTTGGCGTGGATTCCTCAGGCAGCTCTTTTGCCTGCGTGCCCTGTGCCGGGGCTGGCTTGGCAGAAAGACTTGGGTTAGGAGTGTGCGGGCTGCTGCCGCGTGGCCACGGTTGCTCTGTGCTTTGTGGGGGGTAGAGGAGAATGTCCAGGAAGCCACAGAAGGTGCAAGGCATCAGGGCAGGTTTGCACAGGCTGAGTGTGCCTTATGGATGAGCTTGGCTGAGCACCTAGCAAGCCACAGTCGCTTCAGGGCCCCAGAAATAGCTGTTTTCTATCCTTCCTCCCCTCTCTTGCCATTCTGTTCTCTCGGGTGGATGCCTTCTGGGTAGAACAGCAGCTGGCAAGGCTTGGCCAGAATGGCTCTCAGGGGCATTATCACAAGGCTTGGGATTTGGGGTGTTTGTTGCAAAACCACAGCACCTGGAATCAAGGGCTGCTTGGAAGCTTCAGTCTCGATTAAAAAGAATCAAATGGTGCTAATGAGAAACGGGTTTATGGGCATCATTATTACAGGGAAAACTCTGGAAACAAGACAAAGGCACGTTTGGGCCTGGAATTGCCAATCTGAAGAGAGGTTCTCTATCTCCTTGTTTTTTGGGTTTTTTTTTTTGAGTCAGCCTTAGCAATTTTGGGTAGTCATATTGCTGGTATTCAAAGTTGGAGGATGGAAGTGTAGGATACTTCATAATATCAAACAGGGTGTGAAGGAGAGCCTGACAAATCCAAGCACTGTGGTTTACATCGGGTTGAATGGGGGCTGGTTTGGATCCTGCTATTTGTACCAATGACTCTTAGGAGTGGTCCAAGCCACTGGTTGTAGGGAAACTTGGAAGCAAAATTCTGTAGCTTGTGCTTCAGTCTCTGAAATGTAGTAATTGGTAATGCTGTTCCCAGCTGCCCTGTTCTGTATGGGGCCAAGCAAGGGATGTCCATGTGTGTACGTGCCTATGGAGGTGGTGGAGGCAAGGCTGCACAGGCACACTGCCTTTAAAAACTTTCTTTGGACTCAGCACTGTGCTCAGCACCGTGGAAGACTCTGCTTAAGAGCCAGAGGAGATGCTGTCCTTGTGCTGTCCTCCTGGGGCTGTGCAGGAGCAACCTGGGTTGCTTCAGGTACATTCCATCCAGGTGCTCATCACTCATCACTCAGAGCAGACTTGCAGGGTTATGTGCTCCTTCAGCCCGTTTGTGATGTGCTACCTAGACATCATCCTCACCCCAATGGACACGTCTGAATGCGCTGTAACCAGTGTGGTTTTAAATGTCTTTTAATGTGGGAACGTACTGGAGCTAACCAAAATGAAGGAAAACTGCAGCAGCAAGCTGGGACTTGTATGGGCTGGTCCTGTGGCTTCTGAGGTTCTTTCAGGTCTGCTTTCAGCTACCAGCCCTCGCTGTTCATCTGCAGCTGTTACAGCAGTGCTGGTCCTGCACTGTCCCCAGGCTGGGCTTTTCCCGATGGGGTGGAACTGAGGAGTGGAACTGCAGGGCTAATGAGCGGGTGCTAAGCTGGGACCCATCATGTTGCTTGTGATCAGGCTCATGGGTGACATGGCAGAGCAAGCTGGGAGCTTGGGGAGGAAGTAAATGGTTCACGTATATAAGTGCTGGCTGGGGAGCCCATTAGGGCTTCCCCTGCAGAGGGAAGATGTTACCTGCAGTTGTCTGTGTTGCTGAATGCTCTGTCTGGTGGGCTTGCAGACTTCTGCCTCCTCCCATCCCAAATGCCAGAGGTTAAATGAGTGCGTGTGATTGCCGCAAGAGCTTAAGGATGTGGTGACTCCACTCCCTAATCCACAGCTTGCAACATGACTTAGGGAAACAAAGGCTTGGGCTACTTATCTTCATCTGTGCAAGGGCTAATTCTCCCGCCCCGTTTGGGCATGGCCATTCGGAGCTGGAGACAGATGCCTGCTTGCGGGATTCACATCCTGCCCACTGCGATGGCAGAGCCCAGCTGCTGGGATTGCTGCCACCTCTGATCATCCTGAATCACAGAATGGTGAATTTTCAGACCTGCATCCTCTGATCAGATGCAGTAAGTGTCACACTGGCAGGCAGGGGGACACTGGGTTGTTCAAACCGTACACTGTACCCCTGAGGGATCAGCTTTATGGCTATGCAGAATTACTCTGCGTTTTCTAGGCCACTTTCGAAAATGGCTGAAAATTTGCTTTCCTTAGCCTAAAAACTGAGCTCTCTCGTTGGCTCTGTAAGTGACGGGCAGGGACTTGAGATCTCCTGTGACCTGAGAGCCTGATGAAGTTGGGAACAGCTCAGCAAGGGAGGAAATGGGTTTTGCAGGTCGTTTTGAACGCAATCACATTCACTGCTGTCGTTCCCCTATTTTGGGCACAGTGGTACCATCCGCCCTGAGTTCCCCTCTGCTGCCTGATGTGGGTCTCACAGAGGTGCACCAGGGAGAGAGGTTTGGTGGCAGAGGGGACCTCAAGCTCCAGGGAGAAGGGGCGTCTGTGCTGACCACCGCTTGCTTTGCCATACAGCCCCGGGGAGGGGGAAGCTGTGTGACAGCACAGTGGATGCTCTCGGCAGGTCTCCTGCCTGCGGAGCCAGCGGTGACACATTGCTGACATGAACAGAGAGGAGATGCTGGCGTGAGATCCTGGTCGTGTCAGCTGGGATCAGGTACCAGGCCTGGCCGTGGCCGCCAGCAGCTGCCCTGAGTGCTGGTGAACATGATCCGGAGCCAATCTCAGGGTGTTTGCTGCATGCCTGCAGCAAGGTGCTGTCCTAAAGCTCTCTGCAGCTCTCTGCAAATGCTGCTGGAGGGATACCGGCGTGGATGTGCTGGGCTTGCAGTCAGATGACGGGTGCCATCTTTGCAGGGTGCAGGCACAAATGTTTCAGGGGGATTTGCTTCCCTGCAGATCCTATTGCTCTCCAGGGAAGATAGGAAAACTCTGGTCCTGAAGGGATGAGCACTGTCTGCACTTTGATGGCAGACGTCCTGGGAACTGTAGGGAAAAAAAGACACCCACTGATTTTTTCATTTCTCCCCGTTTCTGTCTGCCTATCAGCCTGTCAGCTCTCTAGATGCTAATCCACAGCAGCAGCAGCACAAATAAAGCTAGACTGGAGGGATGCTAATTTATGCCTGGATTTCATGCTTTGTTTTACTTCCACACTTTATTGGACGGGGTAGGCTTTGTGAGTGACGTAAAATGTCGTGTGCACTCTCCCCGTGGCAGGTTCCTGCACATGCAGCAGGAGAAGTTCATCTCTCTGTATCGCTGCAGCTTTGCACGTGGCCTTCTCTGTCTCCCTGAGTATTTTGGGGGATGGGGGGGGTTGTTTCTGCTGAGCTCCCATCTGATGAGGACTCATTCTAAATTTTCATGTGCTGCATTGAAAGCCAGGGAAGTATTTCCAGTCTCATCTCGCCTTCTCTGATGGTGCCAGCATTTATGCATCTAAACTGTAATTTTTTACGCTCTAACTGGGGAACCAGACTACAGCCTCTGCAATTTGCATGAATAAATGTCATGTAAAACCATCTGCTCATGGACAGTGACCAGCTGAAAAGTTATGTTGGGAGGCAATCCGTTCAGAGCGATCGGCGGATCTATTTAATGAGATGTTGAGATTTACACATCTCCATGGCTGGGAGAAGGAGCATGGGTAGATGGATTTAAAGGCAGGGATAGATAGATTTAAGGTCACAGAAGCACTCAGAGCCTGCCAAGCCTGTCCCGCAGTGGAGGTGACTCTACCTGGGTGATGCGGGCAGGGGAGGAGGTCTGCCAGCACTTCACTGTCTTAGGAAAAGGTAAAATGTAGAGCATGTTCAATTAAACGTTAATGAAGGGTCTTGTGTAGCTTCTTGCAAGGTTATTGCGTGGGATTCACTCTGTGACCCTTGAGGTCTTTGAAAGGCAAGAACAGCCCACAGAGATGTGTGCTGAAGGATCCTGAGGTCTTCAGACCCCATTAGAGGTAAAGGGAAGGAGTTGCCCACATCTCACTGCATCTCCATGCTTAAGAGGCTGGTGTCGACCTTCCCCTGCAGCCAAGGCTTTATGAGCCAAGTGGCAAATCTGTGGGTAAGGAAGGAACAGCCAGAAGGAACTCCAGACAGATGGAGAACTCTTTGAAATGGCCACATTGGCTGGGATCTACCAACCCATTTTGTGCTCAATTCCTTCCCAACTTCTTCGGAGCAAGGCAGGGAGGAGGGCCCAGAGGTGACTCTTGTACCAAGCTCTGCTCTCAGCCATGCTGGGTTCAATCCTAAGTGAGGATTTAATTGCATTCAGTAAAATCTGCCCAAATTTACAGCACGGAAATGAGAGCAGAATTGCAAGTGTCCTTGTTTCTCAGTGCCGTCAAATAGCTTTTCTCAGCCTTGAGTCCTGGCAAGCTAATCTCTGTAGAGTTTTATTTCATATGGTGTCTGCATTGCCCTATTAAAACCACAGCTCTGTTCCAGATTCTGTACATGTCAAGTGCATATCCATGTGTATTGGAGCAGAGGGATGTGGCAATAAAACTGTTCGTGACTACTTGTTTGGATAAAAAGCACAGATTTGCTTACTTGGCAGTAGCTTCCCCTTTTTAGCAGAAATATTTGCACAGAGACTTTCATTTTGTCACAGTGGTCATGGGAAGGATGCTGCGCTGCCACTCGGGTCCTTGGGTTTCTGTGTGAGGTTTTGCCATGGTTTGTTGGTAGCGATGTCCAGAAATCTCCCGCGGCAAACAAAAGAGCTCCAGGCGGTGGTTTGGCTTCAGGAGCTGCATGATGGGAGCTGGGCTTCCTCCAGCCCCCAGACCTCTGCCGCAGCGAGGCAGGGCTATGTTGGGTTTGCATCACAGCTTGTCTCCTTTCTGACTAAGCTGACGGACAGGAATAGCTTCTTACTCCTAAGGTGCATCTGTTTCTGGAGGCGGACGTGGGTTGTGGCATTTGTGTTGGCAGCTTGTGCTGTGCTGCTCGGTGAGGCTCTCTTTGGGCTGCTATCTGCTGGGATGGGGGGGACCTGTGAGCAGCACTGCACGAGAGCATCATAGGTGTACGGAGGTGTTCGCCTTTGTGCGGGTCTCGGAGGTCTCTTTGTTTTGTCTCCCTCTGAGTACCTTGTGCAGATGCATTTGCATATATGGAAAACGTTGTCATCATCTCCTCCCCCTTCCCCAGCACATGCCGCTCTGCAGACTCGTGGGCATTTCCAGCTGAACGGTGCTGCCGAGCCCAGCCAAGCATGTGGGGCTGGGGGCTAAGCCCTGTCTGCTGCTTCCTTCCCCAGGGGGCAGTGGGGCGGTTGGGGGGCGGTCAGGACATCAGGGGCATTTTTTCTTAATATTCTCTGACTCGCCGTATGAAGATGGTCAGGTCCTCGAAGGGTTGTTCCCTCAGCCCCCAACCCTGACCCCCTCTGCTCCCCCCCTTCCATTCTCACGCTGGCAGCGGCGCTGCGGAAAGCATCCAAACGGCACTGCCAGTCTAATCCAAGTTCAAACCATTTTTGTCCCTATCCAGAAAGCCTGGGAGCGCTCCCACCGACAAATCCCTCGCTCCACCAGCCACCATTCACCCCCACAAAGACGTCCTGTACAGGACACATTCAGTCCCTAATCCTCTCTAAGGTGCTGCAGGCTCTTCTCTTCCCAAACCCACACCTGCTCCGGGAACTCGAACGCTCCGAGGTTCATCTCTGTGCTCTGCAGCCTCCATGGGGACAGGCTGGGCCATCGGAAGAAGGGGGTGGAGGAGAGCCGGGGCAGCTGCGGGGCTTGTGTTAGTAAACACTTCCTTGGGTTCACATTTTAATTCCTTGCCCCCCTCCCCATCTTCTCCCCCATCCTTTCCCTTTTCTGTACGCTCACACAATGAGACCATTGTCAAGGGGTGATTTGAATGAGGGGTCTCCGGGCATGTTCCCAGCATTGTCAAACAGAGTGGGAAAAAAACCACAACTCCAGCCCAGCCAGGAGGACCGGACCAGACTGAGACAGATGCCTAAATTAGTGACAAAGCCTTTTGAATGTCCCCCCTAGACAAGGGTTGCCTTGTGCGTGTGTGCGTGTGTGTGTGCATGCTCGTGGGTGTGTATTTGTGGCTGGGTGGCAGCTTGCATGTCTCCCCATGTTAATTAGTTTTGCATGCATGTCTGATAAGGTGCCAATGAATATATTTGTCCTTCCATTGGCGAAAGCTGTCTCGGCGGCAGGGGAGATGCGGGGCGCTGGGGGTGTGCTCAGAGCAGCCCGGGGTAATTGAGCTGTGCGGGGCTGGAGGAGAAGGGCTGAGTGCCCGCTGCATCAGTGGGGCTGGGCTTCCCATCCATGGGTCGGCTGCCTCCTTTGCAAATTGCAGAGAGTTTAAAAGAGAACTGAAGCTTTTTTTTGGTTCACTGGGTCTTTCTGTTCGTCTTTACTGATTGTCTGGCTGAGGGTCTGTGGGCTCTTTCTTCTCCTTTGCCCTGTGTCTCTCTCTCAAGTCCCTTAAAAGGTGTTTATTTCCAATGGGTTTGTATCCATCTTTGTATGTACACATACACATGCAATCACTCACACAAAGCCCCAACAACAAAACCTCAGCCTGCTTCTCCAGTGAGGCAGCTGGATCCACTGCCAGCTACAAAGCATGGGAAGGAGCGGAGCTGGGGTGTGCAGGGCATGGAGCAGTGGGAACAAGAGCTGGAGAGACAAAGGGAGCAGTGCTACCAAGGATTTATCAACATTTGTTCAGAACAGAGTTATTAATTACAAAGATAAAAGTCTTTCCACTTCCCCAGCATATGGACCAGCACATAGTGTCATTCCTAGAGTGCATCCATCCATCCATCCATCCATCCATCCATCCATCCATCCATCCATCCATCCATCTGTCCATCCATCCACCCAACTGCGTTCTTCAGATTCACACAAGAATCGATAGGATGTAGGGATGTTAACACCACTTCGTTAATTATTTTTTGCATCTTTCCACTTAAACCAGCAAGGCTCAAGAGCCAACATACATTTATTGAGCGAGAAGCTCTAGAATGGCCAGGGATGCCTTCCCTCCCCATTCCCCCCTCTGCTGCTGAGCAGCTGCTGTGCTGAAAGAGCAGGGAATTACATGGCTGAGCAGCGACTGCCACAGGGCTGCTCTGAAGCGAAGGTCATTTGGGGAAGTTTTGCTGTATGCAGGGTTCGGTGGCTTTGCTTTCTCTTCTATGCTGGGTTCCCTGCATGGGCACCGGGGGTGTGGAGAGCAGTGGGGCTGGTTCTGGTTGGGAGATGGCTTGGTTGGAGCAGCAGAGCATAGGGCAAATGTCTTAAATCAAAGAATCATAGAATAGCCCGAGTAGGAAGGGGCCCATAAGGATCATCGAATCCTCCCTGCTGTTGGAGCAATAGGCACAGTGGGCAACTCAAAGCATTCGTGGGGAGCGTGCGGGAAAAAAGGACCCCCAAGAAATGCAGGTTGGAGAACAAAGGCAATTTCATGTGGCTTATCAGTGGTGCCTAATTGCGCAGGGTGAATAATGAGCGGTGGGGGAGGCAGCTCTGCTGTCCTCCTGACAGGCTGCAGCCAGTGTCTGGAGAGCCCGAGTCAGTGCCAGCACATGGTGGGGGTCCTCAGAGAGGGCCAGCCCCATCTTCTGCATCTGTGCCCCTTTCAGAGCTGCTGGGCTCCTCTGTTGCAAAGCCTTTGTGTTAACTCCACATCGTAGAATCGTAGGATCGTGGAATCATGGAATCACAGAATGGCTTGGGTTGGAGGGGACTTTAAAGATCATCCAGTTCCAAGCCACTGCCATGGGCAGGTTTTCCAGGCACTAGTATGTACCCTGTAAACCAAAGGGGAATGTGCCATTGGACGAGGTCACCATGCAGGTGCTTGGACCTGTTGTTGGCTGGTGGGGTGCACGCGTTATCCACAGCTGACCCTGGTGCAACGTGGCCTTTAATCATGAGGAAGAACTGGGAAGTGACCCACAGACCTACTGCAGACCCCTCCAATCCATCTCCCACCCCTTCACCCTACTCCATGCATCCCACCTCTCCCTCATTCTGCTCCCAACCCCGTGCAGGGCAATGGAAACCGCTTTGTCAGAGCTCTGTGCCAGCCTGATCTGCAGAAAGGCCTTTTTTTTTCCCCCTGTTGGGATGACTATTCCCACACAAGCAAAGCCTCTTAATGAATCCGTGGCAGCAAAGTAGGTGAGGCGCTCGCCCTGCCAAGGCTTCTTGGCACGGCTACAGTCACGTAATCATGCTCAGCTGCCAGCGGGGACAGAACAGGAAGAGTTAACATGGGGACAGCGTGGGGACAACTAATCCCAGCAGGATGGGTGGCACAGACCTGTCCTTCCTCACCTCCCCCTCACCGCAGCCCACCTCTTCCTCTCCCACCTCCTCCCTTCACTCATTTCTCCCATCTCCATCACACTGTCACTCCTCCCCCGGTCCCTCCCGTGCCCCGCTCTCTCCATCCAGCACGTTCCCCTCCCGCACGCTCCGAGTGGGAGCGAGGGGCCGTGCGTTTGGGCTGCGGTGGAGGTCACAGCTATATGGGGATTGTTTAAAAGAGATTTGCCCACATCCCAGCCCATGTGACCAGCCTCAGCTGCAGGTCTCTCTTTCTTAATCTGGAGATAAGCGTGATTATCCGAAGAAGGGCTGTTCGGAGCTTTGTAACTGTGACAGGGGAGCTTTCAAGTCGCACTTTGCTGGCAGAGCAGCGTTTAAAGCCGGGGAATCAGATTCCAAGCGTGGCTTTGCATCTCTTTGCTGCTGGGAGCATGGCGCGGGGCTGGCAGCAGGGATGGGAGCTTTATTAGGACTTTGCTTATGATGCGGAAAAGGAACCGGGGGAGGGAAATGAGGGGAAAAAAATTCCCAATTCACCATTTCCCGATTGGTGGTGGAATTACAGCGATTCTCTGCTTCCAGAAGGGCAGTGGGGTCCCGCTGGCCTCACATCCGGGGAGCAGTTTGATGGCCAGGAGGTTCTGCTGCTTTCAGTGCCATGCAGCACGGGCATGTTGTGTCTCTTTGCTCTGAGTCCCCATCCCCGTTGCACAAGAGGTCCCCAGAGCCCTGTTTGGAAATGAAATGCTTGTGGCAGCTGGGGATGCTGTGCCTGGCTGTTCCCAGAACCCCATTCACAACAAAGCTTGCTGGAGGTGCGTCTTGGTGAGATGTGGGGATGTGGCAATCATGTGGTTTAATGCCTTGTCTTGCCATCTCACACCAAGGGCACAGTCCCCAAAGGCTTCTTGCACCAGGACAAGCATCAAAATAGGGTTTAGTGGAAATGTTCCGCCGTAGAGCAGGCGCTTCTCTGCTTCTATTTGTAGAATAAAAACTCTGAGCAGAGACTCATCACTGCGTCTCTTTTGATGGAGATGGGTCAAGGAGAAAGAAACCTGGATCTAAGCCAGGGGCTGGAATCTGGGTCGATGCTGAATGAGGACTGAGTGCCAGCAGCGCTCCGGCCCGTCACTCGGGCAGCACTCACTGTTCTTGCTGTATCCTCCTTGGAAGGGGTTCAGCTTCAGGCCAGCCTGATCCAAAGGACACCTGAGCAATTCCCTCCTGCTCGCAGCCACTCATTGCTAGAGTTAGTGTGAATCTGCAGCCCCTTCTCCTGGGTTTATTTGAGGGGAGCAGTTTCTTGCTTGTGTCTCATGATATAGAAAGTGATCAGATGTCCTTCTCTGTCTTCCACGAAGGCACACCTTCTCTTTGCATAATCTGGCCATGGTGGTGTCCAGCCCTAAAGCCGCCCAGATGAGCAGCGGGGCAGGATACATATGGGGTGGAGATGTGTGCCTGTGGGACTGGCGGCTCACTGCACCTCCAGCAGTTGCAGGAGGGAATTGGTTGCAAATACATCATCTTGAGTGTGAGCTCTGCACTGTCTCCTGCATGGTCTGCTGTCCCTGGAGCCCCACACAGCTGCTCTGTGGGTGGGAGCTCTGTTTTCCTTGTACCCCCATGAACTTGATTTTTGTTATTTTTCTCTGCTTGCCGCTTACATGAATCCTCTTCAGTGCCTACAGCTTATTCCGTGGCTTTACCGAGGATCTGGCCAACATATGTAGCCTTCCTCCAGGGCACGGCTCTTTGAGAAGCTCCAAGCTGGACACAGCATGTTTTCCCAGTGGCTACAGGGCTGAGCAGTTCAAATCTCACATTGCACAGATCCCACACGTGCCCTGGGTGGGGGAGAAGCAAAGCTCCCCCCACTCCTGGCAGCATGGGAGCAGCAGAGGGAACGTAGGCAGGAGCGTGGAGGTGTTGACGGGTGCAGGCAGGAACACACGTGTGCTGGGACAGCCGTGCCCATCTGCACCATCATGGTCACACGTGTGCCTGCATGGCAGGCCATCCCCATGCCCCTCACCTACCTGAATCTGTGGGTTACAGGGGGAGAATGGAGGCATCCCTTTTAAGAGACTTTTAAATGGAATTGGATCTCTAAGAGAAAGAGTTGAATTGATTGCAAGGGTTGATTTATCTGCTGGATGTTTCTGCCAGCTTTCCGGGCATGCACAGGCTCAGAATTGCCAAGGTGGAAAGGAACTGACAAGCACTGGTGTGTCAAAGAAGGACATAAAGAACTAGGGGCCACGTCCCCAGCTTGCCCCAGCCTGGCACTGTGAAACATCTCAGTCCTGCAACCCACCAGGGCCAGCTCTTCCCCAGCAATGACTTTGCTTCCTTTTTGCACAACCGCAGCACGTTTCTGTCTTGCCCTGGCAGTGGGATGGGATGGCCAGGGACAGGCAGACAGCAGAGCCCAGGTACACCAGCCCTGTATGGAGAGCTTCCTATGGGCTGAGGGTGGATGGAGTGGTGTGAGGTAGTGTGGTGCTGCACAGAGCAAAAGGGCAGGTGGGTCTCAATGGAAGTGACTGAGAGATTTGAGAGGTGTGAACAGGATGGATAGGACCAAGCTGGGGCTGCAGAGAGTTCCCAAAGGTGAGCTGAGCCCAACAGCCAGGGCAGGGTTTGGCAGAGAGCAAGGGGAGCTGAGGAGGAGTGTGGTCATGCCATGGAGGAATGGGAGAGCTGCTGCAGGGCTGGAGGTGGTGCTGACACAGGAGTGACATGCAGCTGCATCACCTGAGTGTCCCTTGTCACTCAGTGGGGCAGTTCCAGGCTTTGCTTTGTTGCTGTTACTCAGAGCCATTTGCTACAAAGCCCCAAAACAAAAGATTTGACCAAAAAAGAAAATAATTTTTTTTCTATTTTTTTTCTTTTTCTTTTTCTTTTTTTTTTTTTTTTTTGCTCTCCACCTCATTGCCATAGTAACAGAGGTCCTGAGGACACCTCCATGAAGTAGGTCACCGCAGACCCCGGTTTGCTGCCGCTCATGGCAAGCGCTGGGCATCCCCAATGGCGTGAGCATGGCTGGGCTGGAGAGGTACCCTGCAGTGGGGTACCCTATGGCCGTACCCTGGTAGGGGTGACATCACCCACGTGCCATCCATCCAGAGCCATCCAACACCCGGACACTGATCGTGGGAAACTGCCGTCCCTCCTGTTGGTGTCCCCAAGTCAGGGCTCCCTCCCATCCCCCTCCTCCTCCCTCCCCCCTTTCACTGGAGCCTCTCTCCTCCTGATTTGCATAATTTTCCATTTTCAGTGTCCCCTTTTCTTTTTCTCCTCTCCATATGGTGCGTCCCCCTCTCTGCCTGGTGCAGGAGCCCTCCTTAACAAGCTCGGCAAAGCCCTCTCTCTCAGGGGCTGCACATGAAAGATGTTCTGTAAAAACAGAGGCCGGCAAGGAGCCCTCCCCCTCTCCCCCTTGATTTATAAGGGGCCGAGATGTGGGAACGTTCCTGGGTCGTGCTTTGGAGCCGTCGGGTGTTTGCAGCCGTCTGCAGTGCCTGTTTGCTCCATTCAGCGCAGACCCCTACGGCTGGCGCTCCCCGCGTCTTTCATCTGCAATGCAAAAAGAGTGGTGGGGAAAGTTGGTGCCTCTCCTGCATGTCCCAGGCTTTGCTTTCAGCTGCTGAGGGATACTCTGTGCCTGCTGCGTCGGGGTTGGGCTGCACCTTTGCTGCTGCCGCTGCCCCACCTGAGACACAGGTAACAAAAGTGGAACAAGTGAAACAAGTGACACCGGTGGCACAAGTGGCACAAGTGACACGGCTGGCACAAGCTCTGTGACCAAGCAGCATTCAACATTCATTCACTATTCATCATCTCCTCCATCCCAGCCTGGGCTTTCCCACCACCCTTTGGAGCTCCATCCCCAGCAGCCCCGTGGCAGTGTCTACATACAGACCCCACTGCCATCCCACTGCCACCCGCGGGGGTCCCACCAGTGCCGTGCTGCCGGGCAGAGGGTGCCAGCCCAGCATTTGACGGGTTAAGCCGGTCTCCAGCTAATTTCTCCCAGCGCTCCCCTCCTCCTCGCGCTTCTGTATGCAGCAGGCAGGGCCTCCGCGCAGGTTCCTGCACTGAGCTGTTGCCAGGGGAGTAGTTAGGCGAGTCTGAGCTATGCGGGGAAAAGGCCCGGGCTGTCAAAGTGTCTGAGATGAACCATAGCCCGGTCCCCCTGCAGCTGGGCCCAAGCATGCATCAGCCCTTGTTTGGAGCCTGGGAATGGCAAAGCCCAGGGAGGTTCAAGGGCAAACTTGCTATTCATTAGTCAGGGGTCCTTGACGTTCCCACTCTCTGTCTCCCTTCTTCTTCTTCTTCTCTTTTCTGTCCCTCTTTTGACAGATTCCTGGGTGCTTTGGAGGAAAGCTCCCCTCCTCCTCCTCCTCCTTGCCCCGCCAAAAGCCCTCCCCATAAAATTCCCTGCAGACAGGCAGGGGGACAACAATGACGGCACCGAGAGCCTCATCCCGCGGGCATCCTCTGCCCCCCGGCGCCGTGCACGATGCACTCACCCCATGCAAGCTGCACATCACCCATGTTTTATCATTGTGATGCTCACAGGAAATTGTAACTTGAGATAAGAAAATGTCAGCAGCATTCTCCTCTCACTGAGCCCAAAGCACCATGAAGTTCCTCCATAGGAAATGCAACCACGTGCCCGGGTGCACAGGGTGGGTGTGGGATGGAGGGAGCAATGCTGGAGATCGTAAAGGTTGGAAAGACCACTAAGATGATTCAATCCAACCACCAACCCATCACCACTGAGCCCAGATAGAACCCACTCCCGTTGCACACAGCGTTTCATTGCTTGAAGAATCCAAAGCTTGTTTGTAATTACCCAAAGCAAACAGCACATCTTCTTAATTTCAAATGATTTTTCTCTCTCCAGGTCCCTAGAGCAGAATGGAGGTGTAATGCTGAGGAGCTGCAGGGGAGAGCGCAGATTTGGTCACTTTGGAGTTGGAGATCTTGAGTCAGGGATGAGGTATGAAGGCTCTATTTGCATCAAAGTGTGCGTGTGTGCAAAACAACAGATACCGCTTGCAAAATGCAGTCAGGGATGGAAGGGAGGGAAAAAAGGGGGAGAAAGAAGGGAGGGACAAAAAAAATCATCAGTGAATAAAGGTTTTCAAAGTAACACCTCGGCACAATTAAATTGTCCAGAAAGTTTCTCCGCACCGACGGAGCAGGAATGAGCTGGGGGAGGAGCAGAGCCCCTCCTTCCTGCCCAGCCCCAACAACAGGGCTTTGGCACACAGCGGTGGTCCCGTCAGGCAGAGCTGCCTGTGTTGGTGGGCTGGCACTGGGGGTTCCACTATCGAGGGTGCTGTTATTGGGGGTGTCATCACTGGGGGTGCTGATGTTGGGGATGTCACTATTGGGGGTGTCTTTGTTGGCAGTGGGTTCCACCCAGCCATCTCCTCCAGCCCCTCCTGCCTCAGTTACCCTGTGCTGGGAGGTGCAGACCTGCGGGCAAGTGGATGGTGTCCCATTGCAGTGAGCATCCTCTTCATTGGCACAGTGGTTGAGTTTCTCAGTATGAAGCACGTTCATGTGGCGCTGCCCAGAGCACCAGAGTGGGTTTTTCCTGATGAACACGATGGCTCAGCATCTGCCTCCTCTCCTGGGCTTGGAGATGTGCTCACTATCCTCTGTGTCCCATCATGTGAGGACATTTGGGGTGACTTTGTGTAATATAGGGCAACGCGGCATCGGTCTGCTCCCCTGCTTCGCAGCCTGGCTCTGTGCTCCCTGCACATACACACACATCAGTGTGAGCCATCCCAAACCAATGCACGTGGGCTGCCTTTTCCTTCTGCCCTTCTAACATGCAGGCTCGCTTCGAAGTTGTGCAAAAGAAAAGGGATTTTCCTTGGATTCCCACCAAGCGCTCTATGAATATTGCAATAAAGAGGTTATAGGAGATAACTATTTTTAAGAGAGAAAGAAAGAGCAAAAAAGAAAAGAAATAACACATAACAAACCACCCATGGAAATGGCAGCCTGGACCCCAGAGTGAGGAGTATTTGCACAGTTCAAAGAGTGCCGATGGTTCACGCAGCCGCAGCCCGCGAGCGCAGCGCTGCGACCTACAGCGGATCGCGTGGTGTTGCTCCCAGGGCGCCTCATTAGAGCCACGCCGTAAGATTTATCTCTTAAAATGGGCTCGCAAATATTTTATAAAATTTGCAATATTTCATCAAATTACGATTTGGTGCACTCACAAGAATAAACGAGCTGCCTGACGGTGCTTTCTGCGCCCTAGATCCGAGAGCGTGGTAGAATTAGAGGCGTGTTTGACTTCGCTCTTCCCAGCACAGCAGTTTATAAGCAAAGCGAAGGGAGGATGGTGAAGGATGGGGCTGGGCTCCATGCTAGAGGCCTGTGCTTGTGGTTAATGTGGAGAAAATGGAGGAAAACTCTAGGAAAAGAGGGAAGAACCTGCTATAGGGTGTGGGGTGAATGCTGCATGGGGAGCCTTGGAGGGGATGAGGGCACTTTGGCTCAGCGTCACAGCTTCGGCCGCAGCTCCGTGCCTCATAGGTATCACTTTCCTCAGGCAGCCAAGGGTGCTGAGGGCAGGGAAAGTTAACGTGGAGATTAAAACATCAGAGGGCTGCTCCTTTAGTGGCTCTGACATGCAGAGTAATCCCTTGCCCCAAAGCCTACAGGGAAGGACAGGCTGCAGCCCCTCAGTGGGGCAGGGGGAGCGCAGGGCCATCGCTGCGTGGGTCAGGAAGGGGTGAGGTGACACACAGCGGGACTGCAGCGGGTGGTGGGGTGTGAATGGGGATGGGGTCGGTCCATCCATGCTCCCATTTCTGTTCTCAGCTTCTGTGATTCTGTGTGCTGATGAAGAGACAGTAACCCGTGTGCTTTTCCTTTCCTTCCCAGATCCCAGAGAGAGAAGGGACGTCCTCAGCCCAACAGCTCCTTCCTGGCTGTGCTCTGCCCACGCTCTGCCTGATATCTCCGGGATTCTCCAGGAGGGACCCAACCTGCCACGGCCCCAGCAAGAGGCAGCATCGGCTGCTGGACGTGGAGGAGTTCTGCATCACACCTGTGGGGAGGGAGCCAGGAGATGGGGAGCCTGGCAGAAATCCCATGTAACTCCTGTTCATCACCTCCAGGACCCAAATACCACTGGGCAGAGACGTGTGAGCACTGTCCCAGCTGGGTCTGGGGATGTTGTTGGGAGCGGGAGGGAGGTCTGAGCGGGATGGATGCCACGCTTAGGGGCTCTGCTCATGGAGCAGGGCTTGGCCTACGCTGTCCGTGCTGTGCGTGATGGACTGACCGTGGGCTGACCATGCCTGGTGCAGGCAGTGATCCATTGCACTGTAAGAAAAATGCACTGTAATTCTCCCCTGTTGAAATCAACCCCACCCCATGCACTGTTACAAATAAACACTCCTTTCTGCAAAAGCCAGCTGTGTGATGTGGTACAGTACTGAGACAGAGGAGGCGATGGGCACGGAGCTGCCTGCAGACACGACCCGGGGAGGATGGGAGCAGCCCAGAGCCGAGCGCTGCGCCGCGCCCCAGCGAACGATCTCTATTTGGTCTGAGCCCTGTCTGGGAAGTTGCCGTTAAACCCAATGCAAACAGCCCCTGTGAAAGGGCATAATGAATATGTCTCCGCAATGATTTGGAGCTCCTTCTGCTTGCAGAGCGGGGTTCCCCATTGTGCCCGGCTCCCGGCGTGCTCTCGGCAGAACGCGCGAGGTGGCTGCTTTCCCAGCTGAAACCCGAAAAAAGCAAACAATGGGTCAAGGCCCGCATTGTGCGCGCCCAGGCAGGCAGAAGGAGCGCAGCCCGGCATGGCCAAGTTCAAGGCTGGGCAGGGGGCCGGGCGCGCGGGGATGCTAATGGGGCTGCGCTGAGCGGGGGGGAGCGGGGACTCTGCGTGCCATTATCCTAAAAGCACCTTGCAGGGCAGCAGTGGGGATGATTGCCTGATTGCCCGCTGTAGCAAGGGGTGCTGATGCTGCCGGGAGGGATTTGGGGTGCTGGGATGAATGGGGGTGCTGTTGCTTGCTGGGGTGGGTGAGAGCCGCTTAGAGTAGTGGATATCGGTGGGGATACCGGTACTGGAGGGTTGAGAACGGATACCGCGGGGGGAAAACGGTGCTACAGAGACGGGGAGGAGATGGCACGGTGCACCACTGCCCACGCTGTGCCTGCAGGATGGGGCTGTTTTTGGCATCTCCGCCTGCGGAGGATGCGGGCACGGCTCAGCCCCTCCCGGCAGCCGCCCCCTCCCACCCCCCCGCATCCTCCCCCCTTTCCCCGCCGGTTCCCCCGTTGCGGCGCGGCTCCCCCCGGCCCGGATGAAGTGTGTGGAGACAGGCGGAGCGGCCCGTGGAAAAACACCATGGAGGGCCCGCACAAAGGGGGTTTTATTCAAATTTGTTTAGAGTTTAGCGGATTTGCATGAAAAATGTGTGAGAAAAGCCGGCTCCAATGACCTCATCCCCAGCTGCCATTAATGTTCAATTAAGTGCTGAATAGCGGCAAAGGGGGGACCGGCCGGGACGTGCAGAGAATCCAGGCTCGGGCGCAGACTGTGAGAACCGGGCGGCCCCCCCCCCACGGCCGTCTGGCAGCCCCTCCCCGGGCGCGGCGCCCCGACGGGATCCCCCCCTCCGCCCCCCTCGCACCGGGAGCAGCGCTCAGCCCTCCGAGTGCCCCCGGCACGGCCTGAATCGAGGGGGACCCCTCCGGGGGGTTGTCTGGGAGGGGGCGATGCCCGCCCGAAGCTGTCGGACGGGGCCCGGCCGGGGCAGAGCCGCTCTCCGCTTCGCAGACGGTGTCAAAGCCCAAGTTCAAGTCCACGCCGAGGGGCTCTGCCCCGGGATTCCCGGCTCCTTCCCATCCTCCGCCTTTTGTTCGCCTCTGACAATTGCTCTTTATTTCTTACACACCCCCCAGCCTCCCCCCACCCCCCCGCCTTCCCGCACTTGGCACCGTTTAGCTGTCTGCCTGCAAACTTAACAACCCCGGTTCTTGGTATAAACACTCCAATTCCCCCTCTTTCCCCGTATAAACGCAGCTCTCCCCGGGTGCGGCCCCCCCGGCTCCACGCACCGGCCCCGGCCCGTCGGGTACAGCCGCGGCCGGAGCGAACTTCCTGCTCAGACACACGGGAGCGAACCGGATCCACACAGCCCCCCCGGAACCGCCCCCAGGCTGTGCTGCCCCGGGACAGCGCTCAGGTAAGGGACCCCCACCCCACTGGTGTGTTGGGGCGCTGGCACGGGCACGTTTATGGGCTTTCTGCATCCACCCTCCCCCCCCCCCCCACCATCTAGAATAAAACATGGTACGGAGGTTGTGCTCCCCCCCAGGCCCGGGGCTGCCTGGCGCTGCCTGGCGGGGAAGGTCGGGAGGCCACGGAGACTTCCCCAAACTTCCCGTGCTCGGCCTCTCTCCGCCCCCTCGGGAGGGGAACACCCACCTCGAAGCGGGCCGCTTGGCTCAAGGGGGACCCCGGCGAGAAGGCAACCCCGGCGGCCTCGCACCTGCAAGCCGGAGCCGTCGGGGCACCGGGCCCGTTGCTGTCGGAGCGGGAGGGTACTGAGCTCCCGGCGGGGCTCCGGGGGCAAACCCCAGCCCCGGGTTCCTGCAGCCCGAGGGACTGGGAGGGGGGGGTTGACAGCCCTCTGCGCAGCCCATCGGGCCGTCCGGTGCTGTCGGGGTGCCCGTGGGGGGCACGGCACCATGCGGGGTGCGCCGCTGGGGGGCACGGGGCCGCGGTTGTGCCCTTTTCCAGATTTGGTTTTCGGCTGAATTTAATTTTATTTTTGAAGGCAAAGTTGGGTGAAGGAGATGAAATGAAGCTTTCCTCCCGGGATTAAAACAGAGAAAAGAGAAGGAAAGAACGAAAATACCTTAATTAGGGAGAGGGGACGGGATTTGGGAGGAGGAAAAAAATAAGGGTGTTGAAAGGCTGCGGGTTATGGTGTGGGGAAGGCAGAGGGGTCCCCGGGTGCCAGGACACTGCCCCACTTCGGGCACAGCACCGCCGTGCCTTTCTGCGGAGCTTCGGGGCGGGGCGGCCCTGCGCGCATCCGTAGAATGTCACATAGCGCAGCATCAGAGCGCGTAGCAATCCGGTGTCATAAAATACAGCATAACATGTAAATAGCGGTGTGCCGTGTTATAGGGATGTAGCTCTCGGCGCACGGCTCTGTGCTGAGCTCCCACCAACGCGGCCCCCCCGGGGGCTGCTCCCAGCCCCGTGACGGGGTGCCCTATTTTCACCCCGCTGACGCCCGGATCGGGATCGCAGCGTTTCCGCGCAGGCAGCGGGGACCCCGCGCACCTTTCCCCACGGCCGCGGTAGCCCGGTGGGCTGCGGGGGGAGTTGAAGGGGGAGGGGGGGGGCTCTGGGGGGTCGTGGGGTGCAGCCACCCTCATCGCTTCCCGTTGGGCGCTCCCTAAATCACAGCGCAGCACTCCGAAAGGGCGCACGTTTGAAAATCGCAGCATTGTGGCACATCGGGGTGTGGACACGCCTGCTATGAAGGGAGGGGGGGGGGAGAAGGAAAGGGAGGGGGATGAGGCTTTATTAGTATTTTTTTTTTCTTTCTGTAGCTATTAAAAATATGAAAGAAAGGAAGAAAAAGAGCAAAGGTGCCTCCAAATTTCATCCCATTCTTGCGTTCCCCCCTTTGCTGCTGGAATAGGGTCCCACCACCGTGTCCGCACACACGGCTATTTTGCCGTCTCAGCGGACGAACGGGGGGGGGGGGGGGAAAACCACCTCCGGGGCCCCACCCGCGCCCTCGGGGCACCCGCAGCTGTCCCGCAGTGCCCCGGTGGCAGCGGCCGGACCGGCGTCGGGGCCCCTCGGGGGGATAGAAGGCGGTTTTTCCCCCCCCCCACAGGATCGGTCGGAAATCAGAAATCCCCCGCTCATGGAAACGGCCCTTCCCCGGCGGGGGGGAGGAGGGGAAGGACGGATGGAGGGATGGAGGGGGAAGGAGGGATGGAGGAGGGCGGGAGGGGGGAAGGGTGCCGCGCCCCTGATTGGTTGCTTCAGCACAAAATCCGGCGCTGGGTTTGAGGGGAGGGGGCCCGGGGGATGTCGGGGGGCAGAGGTGGGCGCCCCCCGGCCCCCCCTCCCGGCAGCCATTTTGTGGCATTGCTCTGCCGTCGTGCCAGGGCCGGGGGGGACCCGGCGCAGCGCTTTGCCCTCGGTGGGGCTCGGGGTTGGGGGTAGTTCGGTGCCACGGTGGGAAATGTATTCCCTCGGCCGCCACGTTCGCCCATTGACAGAGATAAACATGCAAATGAAGCGATTTGCATGTCATTAGCATACAGGCAGATTGGGGGGGGAGGGGCTGCCTGTATGTGCGCACTGCAGCGTGTGGCAATGCAACACCCAAACAGCCATTGCCGAAGGCTCCTGGCAGCGGCACCTGCGGGCCCCGATTCGCCCCGTGATCCCCCCTTAGCCCCCGATGCGGGCACAGCTGGGCCCCCCCGGGCCCCTCCGCACCCTGTGCTCGGTACCCCTTTCCCGGCCGGGTGCGGCCCTGCGTGGCGCAGGGACAGGCAACAGCGATACGGCAGAGCTGAGGCAACGCGATCCTGGGGCTATTTCCCTATTTCCCCATCGTGCACGGGAAAAGAGGAGCTGGGGGGGCTCCGTTCGGCCGCCGCCCATTGCAGCCCCAAATCGTGATGGGAAAGGAAATAAGAACCCGCGGTGATGCGGACAGAGCGCGGCCCGGGCTGTGCGCAGGGTCAAGCAGAGGGTTCTGGGAGTCCCCGGGGCTGGGGGACATCGGGGTGCAGCCCTCGGGGTACACCCACCTCGGGGTACACACACCCCGGGCTACACACACCGCGGCGCAGCCCTCCGGTGCCCCCTGTGCGGAGCATCCATCCCTTTGGGCACCGGGAACACCGCACACGAGGCCGTTAGCGCACACCCCGCGGGTACCGCTCGCCGTACGCTCGGAGTGCCCCCCCCGGCCCCGCACCCCATTCTCTGCCGGCTGCGGTGCGGGGACCAGCAGCTGCACGGTGCCCTGTGCGCAGCCCCGCGGGTTTTCGTTGAGGTGGGATCAGCTCGCAGCTTCCTGCCCGCGTTGGGCCGCGGAGCGAGGAAAAAGCATCGGGGGGCGAATCCAGCCCGATAGGGGCGAATGCCAAAGGTGCCCGCCGCAATTCTCCCCCAAATCCCGCGCCTCTATAGGGGAACTCAGCGGGCAGCGGGCAGCACCCGTTCCTTGCCCGACTCGGGGCAGCGCTCCGCAGCCCGGGACCGTCCCCATTCGGGGCTCACTTCAATAGGGATGATCCCTTTTCCCTCAGTCTCCTCGTACGTCCCACCGCAGTCTCTCCCCGTGGTCACAGCGCGGCTGCGGCCGCTGAGAGGGAACGAACCCCGCAGATTCCGCTGCGGTGCGGAGCTGCGGCGCCGGGCGGCTCCGGGCTGACACCGCTTCGCGTGGAACGATCGCACCGTGCTCTCCTCCGTGCCCGCACGGCAGTGGAAAGCGCCGAGCAATTGGTTTTCCAAACCAATTTGTAACGTCTCACGTGTATCCATCTCCCGTTTCCCCCCGTGTTTCCTCGGGAGGGCACGGAGCAGAGCCGGAGCGAATTGTTCCTGCTGAAAATTCCTCCCAAACAGAGTTAACAGATGATCGTCACAAATAATGCCGCCTCTTTTCTCAGCGACTCGATGCACGATCCGAACTTAGAAACACCGTTTTGTTTGTCGGTTTATTATTATTTTTCTATCTCTATATATATACATTTAATGTACCCGAAATGTGATTTTCTTAAGCTTAGGCAGCCCTGCGGAATAACCCCGAATAACAGCCAGCATTTCTCTTTTAAAACGACAAATATACGTGTATATATTTCTGGTTAGCTACACATTAGGTGAAGCCTGCGGGAGAAGCGCTGTGGGAGGACAATACGGAGCGGGGCTGGACGTGTCCGGCAGACACCACTTAACGGGATTCATCTTTTTCATTTCAGTTCCGAGAGAGAAAATTCGGTAACCAACGCGGGGTCGACAAGAGCGATTCCCGGGGACGTGCGGGGCTGCTCCGCCCCGGTCACCCCTTCTCCGTCCCTCCGGTTTTGTTTATTTTTACGCCAATAATTACTTCTCTTGCCCGATTTTTTTCCGGGAGAACGACGGGAGAAGCGCCGCACGGACAGTGCCGGGCTCGGGCAGAACAAAGTTTATTACTGCCGTGGCTGGGGGTGCGGGATGTGTCCCGGCTCTACGGAGCAGTTCCCGTGTGTGGGTCCGGCGCTGGCTCTGGGCGCGCACACAGCGGTGCTGGACACAGCCCGCACGCAGCGCATCCCCTGCCCCGCCTTTGTGGCCAGCGCCGGTTAACGAACGGGGACCGTATCTGTGTCGGTTCACTACGGCTGGGGCCGAGCAGGGCGAGCCCGAGGCTCTGCTGTCCCCTTCCGCCATCGGGGCCCGGCGGGGCTTCGGCACGGGGCAGGGCCGGGGATGCTCTTGTCTTCCCGGCAGCCGCGCGTCCCGGCGCCGGAGAGGGCGGGGGGGATCCCGGCTGCCTTTCCGTCCCCTATAAACCTTTCCCCCTCGCAGGCAAATTCATCCTGCTCTGTGCTCGGCTCCTGTGCCCGCGGCGCGTCCCGCAGCTCGGCGGGTGCATCCCGTTGGGCAAAGGGAAAGGAGCGGAGCACGGCAGCACCGCGGGCATCCGGCGGGACGCGCCCGGGGAAGCACGGAGCCCCGCGGAGCCGCGCCCCGACGGACGGCCCCGCCCGCCCCCTCCTGTCCAGGGTCCTGAAAGCGGCCGCTCGACCGGGACAGCAGCTCCGACGGGGCGGGCTCGGGCGGTACCCGTTCGGGACGCGGGGCCGGAGCCGGGCTCCTCTCCGCCGCGTTCACCGGGAGAACCACCGGTTCTACGGGAGGGAAGACGGGGCTGCAGCTGTAGCGCTGCCCCGACGGCGCGTTTCCATGAGCTATTCTTCCCCGATTTACTGCTTGTCACCGGCGACTCAATGCGTTCCCCGCTCTTTGGGACCTGCCCCGCCACCCCCCGCCCCGGGGCCGTGCGGAGCCGGCCCGACCGCCCCCCCATTCCCCCCCCCCAGCCACAAGGCGCTGCCCCGCGGTTCGCTCCATGCGCACCACCGCAGCCCCGCCGGCTCCGGGGAAGTTCAAGAAGTTGGTTGGCCCCACTCCCTGTGAGTGAGCCAGCCCAAACATCAGTGTCTGCCCCGGAATATTTCACCGTCGGGGAGCGGGAGGGGGGAGAGACAGCTTAAAAAAAAATAAGCCCCCTCGGGCTCTAATCTCCCATGCATCGTTACAACTGTCCGCAGCGAGGCGGGGGAGGCCGGGCTGCAATTAGCTATAGAGCCGCTCGCCTTGCAAACAGAGGGGCTCGGATTATTGCAAATTCATTTCTATTTTCCAGGCCAGCGCTTGTATTCTCTGTTAGCATAAGAATAGAGCCAGGCCCTGTGAACTCCTCCGACCTACTGACCCCTCTCCCCAGAAATGAATAGCAGCACTTTCCGTCCCCCCCCCTCGTCAGCCTCTCCAGCAGACTCGAGCCACGGCCTAAATTCCTAATCAGGGTAATTTAATATATCTTAAGCCCCTGGCTGCTTTATTTTCGCTCCTTTTTTTAGTTTGTTTTAGGCATTCACCGGCTCTCACCCCGTCATTAGAGATCCTTATTTGACGGATATAAGAAGCTGTTATGAGACTACAAGTCTCTTTTTATCTTCTAAATAAGCTGTGCTTCCCTGTAATTAGAATGGTATTCCCAGCCTTTGAGGCCTTTCAGGACCGCCTAACAAAAAACTTGCAGGAGATGAATAATCCCGAAGGACAAACTCCCGTCCCAAGTGAGAAGCTGGGAAAGCAGCAGCGCCCGGCGCGTCCTGCTCCGTGCTGTCCCCGTGTCCCATTGTCCACTCCTCCGGGGCTCCCGTGGAACCCTCGGAGCGGGCGCAGAGCTTTCTCCCTACAGCACCTCGCGGCCATCACAGCCCAAACACACCGGGCACCCCAGCTCTATCTCCCCCCGGCTCCGTGTTGCCATCTCCTCCCCATCCCGCGGGTCCCTGGCCGCCCCGTCGTGCCGTCGAGGGGATCGCACCAGCGCTGCTCGGCTCTCATTGGCCGCCTCGGACTGACGACGCGCTCCCAGGCCCTCCCGATTGGTTTTGCTCTGTGGCATCACGATTGTTCGACGGGGCTCCCCGCCGCGGTGGGGGATGGGGGGGGGACGGGACGTGGAGGGGGGTTCGCTCCCAAAGCGATTTACCCCGTCCCGGCTCTAATCGGTGGGGGAAGGGAGGGAATATCTGCCCCGACGGCGCGCACAGCTCTGCCTGCTGGGACGGGGAGGACGCCGCGATGATGGGCACAGCCCTTCCTTCCCCACCTGCTTTGTGTCCCCACGCAGCTCTGGAGGTTTCGAGGGGGAAAAAAAAAAATCGCATATATATATATATACATATATAAAATAGATGTGAAAATGCGGGGAAAGTGGCTTTGGGATAATTAGCCTTCTTGATGTGGTTGGAGAGTTATCTAATCCAGAGGAGCCTAAAGGCATCATTACGGAGACAATATTTCAGGAAATCCAATTCATTGGAGCAAAAATATGACATTCATTTTGCTGGTTATGTTATTACAAATATCCTTCAAAGCCGACATTTCACGCCCCCCCAGCCCCCCTCCAAAAAAAAAAGGAGGAAAAAAAAAAAAGGGGGGGGGGGGGGGGGGAGAAATAAGGAAAGAAAATGACCAGACGAAGAGCCCCCGAGATACGGACTGTACACGGAAGAGGAGAGGAAGAGGATTCTGAGCACAGGACCCGCGCTGAGCAAAATCGGGGGGCTGGAGGCTGGAGGGAACCGCTGAGAGAGCAGAGGGCTTGGAGGAGGGGGAGGCAGAAACGACAAGGAGAGGGAAAACCTCCCGGACCCAAACACGGGACACCTGCGCTGCAGCTGCCCGGCTCTATGGGGCTGCTCTCGCCTTGCCTTGAGCCCGCGGTGCGCGCTATTTCCAGCTCTGCTTCACTTTCCTTCTCAGAGTTTCCGAGCCGAGCGTTTCCCGTGCGGAGCAGCCGGGCTGTCGTTTCCCACTGCCCGCTTCCCCGCCTCCGAGGCAGGAGAAGCGCAAGCACCAGTGGTGATACTGGTGTCACTGGTGCGCGGCTGTGAGGCTCTGCGGGAAATGCCCTGCCTCTTCCCCTCTGGCTGCGGCGCTTGCCGAGCTCTCTCTGCCCAGCCCCGGCCTTTTTCCCGTGTCCCTTTCGGGGCTGCCGATGGCCGTCGGTCTCTCTCGGCGTTGAGGTTCGCGGAGCCTTTTCGAACCCTTCAACGAAATCTGCTTCCCGCAGCACCCCTCGTCTCCCATCCGCATCCCGCCCCGCCGCGCAGCCCTATGCGGGGGCACGGACACGCGCGGCCTGCCATTATTTGGCTCGTTCCGTGTGTTTTTGTGAGAAATACATAGAAAACGTGGGAAGGAACGCCGTTTCCCTGTCCCTGAAGAGACGCTCCGGCAGCGGCAGCGTGATCGGGGCAGCCCGGGGCCGGGCCCGTCCGATGGGGCTACGGCGGGGGTCGCTCCCGAACCGCGCCCATCCCGGCTCCCCCAGCTGCTGCCAATTCTCTTCCAACTCGCAGCCCGGTTGTTTTGTTTAATTAAACTCAATGTCAGTGTTAATTTTCCGCCTGGCCGGGCAGCCTTGCCTTTGCCGAAGCCGATGTGTTGGTTACAGATGTCAGTACGCCCCGTCGGGGCCGCGCCGTGCCTGCCACGCGTGTCCGCGGCCGCGGGGCCATCGTCGGGGCCGGGAACTGCTGGGCTGGGCAGGACAGGGCTTCCCTCGCAAAGCCCACACCCGCGGGTCGCTCCTGCATGGGCGAGCAGGGTGGACAGGCTGCGTTTTGCAGGTTTTGTAATAGAGGTGTGTGTGTTCCTCTGCAAAGCATCCCTCTGGGATACGTATTTTGGGAGGAGTGAGTCGGTCTCACCTGGTGCTTTAGGAATGAGATCCCTTCACGAGGTGCTGCCCCGGCTTGGGGATGAGCAGAGGACCCCAACCCCGTGGCAGCTCAAGGATGAGCCACTTTCTCCGCACATGCATCCTAGGGCACAGGACGATAGCAGAGAGTAACGTCCCCTCCTGCTGCCATCACAGAGTAGAGCCCCCCACCATCTCCCTTCCAGCAGCCAGACCCCTCTCTGCTCTTCATTTCTCGAATATTTTCCCGGCCTCCCTGAACGTTCTGTCCCCACACCCCCGGCTGAATGCTGATTCCCTTGCTGGGCATGCAGTGGCACATCCAGTGCCCTCTGCCGCTGAGCCAAGCAGTGAATAAGAAGTGCCCGTTCACCTTCTCTCTCCATTCATGTTTGCACCGTCCACACTCTCACCCTCCTCAGCCATTCTTTTTTTTGCAGGCTGAAAAGTCCCAGTTTATGGCATCACTGTTGGCTATTCCATTGCTGGACAGGCAATGGGACTGTTTTCTCTGCCCATGCTCAACATGGGATCCCCCTCTCATTTTAAGGCTGAGTTCATTGGCACAGAAAGATCCTTTTTCTGGCACAGAAAGACCTTCCTACGCCCCTCTGCACAGTGCCACATTGTACCAGCACTGGATACTGTCACTGGGCTGCTCGTTCCTTTCCCAGCCCCTCCCGAGCCCCCCAAGCACCGCAGAGCTCCGCCACGGGAGCCCCAGGTTTTGTTACACCACTTTGTCTCCTAACTTTTACCCGGTTATTCATTCCCGAGCTGCTTTTCAAACCTCAGTTTGCAGCGACAGGACTGGCCTTATTTACCAAACAATCAGGTTTGTTGCTGTTTCGACTCATTCTTTGTTACAATTTCTATCTGTTTTCCCCATTAAACTCGGGACGTTGTGATTTTCCGGACCCCCCATAGAGCCCTTTTTCGGCAGTTGGCGATCCTCCATTCCCAGTTACAAAGACCGATTCACACGGGAGGTACACTCCAGCTCCTGAAATACCCATTTCATATTTAAACCCTTCTAAAACTCTGGTGTAAATCTCATCTTTTGTCACTATTTATTTAGGTGTGAGCAGTTTTACAACCTTTCTGACCACTATCCAGCCTGTGAGCACACCCAGCTCCCATTAGAAAGCTCCTTGGTGGGGTATTTCAGTGGGGTACTGGTGATGATTGCCAGCATAGGGAATCCATCTGATTTCCTCCCTCTGCTGCCACCCAGCTCTGCCTGCTCGTCCACCACTGGGGCTTCCATTTGCCATTAGCAAAGTGCTCTTAAAAACCTCTTTGTTTACACCCGTGTTGAAGGTGATCTGTTCATGCTCCTTTGGATTTTCATCCACATCCCCACGGGTACCGATAGGTGCTGACTGGTTTGGGGGTCGATGGGGTTTGTGAGAGCTGTGCCCCACATATTTGGGCCTATTTGAGTGGAATTACCACTGCTTTCCTTGATGCCATCTCCCCCATCCCAATGTCCCATCCAAGGACGCATCTGGAGGGGATTTACCCTCTCTATGTCTCCCCCAGATGTGGGTCCCACTAGGGTACAAGCCATGAGTTCACAGCCCCAATTTCAAGGCAGCATCTCAGTCTACGGGGAGACGCTGAGCTCTGTGCACAGAGCTGTTGGCCAGCATCCACCTCCCCCCCCGCCCCCCGGATGGAGGTGCAGGTGTAAAAGCGTCAGAAGAGAAAATAGCACCCACAGCAATAGGCCCAGTGGTATTGAAACCGCTCGTAAACAAAGCCACTTGAGTGGAGAGTATTCAGAGAGACCAACAGCCGCAGGAAACTATAATTACGTTTAAATATTGTTAGCATCATTATCTTTTATCCGCGATCAGATTAAAACAATTATGGCATTTTCAGGAATTGTCCTGGCATTCTCTTGACCGGCGTTATCTGTCAGGCAGGAAATGTGATTTTCTCCCCGCTCGCTGGGAGAGGTGCCAGCACACCGGGAGGAGCAAGAACCAGTGCAAGTCCCCATCTGATAGAGAAAACCTCCTCCATCCCATTCCCTGTCATAGGACTCGACGCTCCTTCCCCATCGCTTTGAGTTCCCATTGCTCTGGGTTGCCCAGTGTGGGGCCGGGTGGCAGGGAGCAGCCAAGGGACGTTGTCCCGTGCTGTCAGGGACGTTGGGTGTGCTGGGGTGGTGGGTTCGGCAAACACGGCTCCGTGCCTGAAAGCTGTGGTGAGCAATTTACCCGAGGAACTCATTTCAGGAGATCTAGTCTAAGTTAATTAAAGATGGCTGGCTGGGGTCATCGCCTTGGCAACAATTAAGGGCAGGAAAGACGCCTCATTAGTAATAGTTTTTAACAAAAACCATAATTTTTCATATCGAGACAATCCCTGGCACATGAAGCGATGGGGACGGGGACTCGTGCTTTCTGTCTGTCTGTCTGTCTTTCCTCACCCATGGCATAGCCACCACCACCGCCTCGCAGAGCTTTCCTGCGCGCCGTGGGCATGGATAGCACCAGGGACAGCTCCTGGTGGCAGTGCCACCCCCAGCCAACACCACGGCTCTGCTCTCCCAGCTGCGTTTGTTCTTCCATGCACCCCTCCCCAACCTCCCCCCCACACCTTGTAATCCAGAAATCTTAATGCCAGGCTGGGCAGAGCAGCTTTATTTTCTACTTAATTAACTGTCATCCCGTGATTGATCAATTAATGATGGAGCCATGGCGGCAGTGCTCTGGGAGCTGGTGCATAAGGGCCGGGCTGAGGCTCCCACTGCCCTGGTGCCCCACTGCAAGCCTGTGCCAGCTCCTCTCCTGACAGCAGAGCGTGAGGTGACGGATGGGGGATCTCTTTTTCTCTACAAATTCGGCCCTTAGCAGGGAGGAGGAGTGGTGTCTGGGGTGATGCTCTGTCCGCACCTGACAGCGGGGGGCCGCCACTGCCTCCTCTCTACCTCCTCCGCCTCCTCCTCCTCCTCCTCCTCCTCCTCCAAAGTTGCACAAATGGCTCAAACAGGAGGGATAAATATAAACTCCCTTCAGATATCCATAGAAACAGAGCTGGAGATGGAAGACCCCATGCAGCTAGAACCTTCCTCCTCCTTCCCACACACTGCTATTCCCAGCGTTATTCCAGAGCCTTTTATAAAACCAGGAGAGCTGGGCAGAGACCATCAGCAATCACCAGCAAAGTGCTATCAGAGAGACCCCAGATTTATCCATCACCCTCACAGACCGACATGTACAGCCACACACCGCACCTACAGCACTGCTGCAGTTGACTTGTACACAGTTTTAGGAACTGGGATGTGTCGGTTCAGACCATGCACCCATAATACAAAACTGAACAACCCAAAGCAAGCAGCTTGTTCTCCCCAGGAGCTCCAGATTTGGGCATTCATCTCATTTCATCACTGTGCACACACCAGGCCCACACATGCACACATCCAACCATGCACGGACATCCAGGGTAAGACCTTATATAGTAGTACATCACTATGCTATTCTTCTCTTTTTTTTAATTAAGGCTCCAAAATGCTCATTGTTGACAACACACACAGTGCACCTGAGCTCGATTTATGGAGAGAAGACACTGGAAGAAGCAAATCTAAGAGAAAACATGTGTTTCTCCATATAGCCTACTCCTGAGATCCCAGTTTGATCTGTGATGGTTCCAGGGGAAGGTCCCCATGCTCAATGTGTTTCCCAACTCAACTTCTGTATGTTTTGGGTCTGTTTTTGCAGTGTGCCATAGCAGGGGACAGAAGGGAGAGAGGGTGGCAAAGCAAATCTCCCTACCAGGGAGCCCTTGGCGATATAAGGAGAAAAAGTAGCTGGAGAAATGAGGAATGTTTCTGCAAAAGCAGTGGCTGATGATCCTCATGCTTCTGCAGCTCCTCTGCCCCAGTTACATCCATTCCTCTGAGGGAATGCTTATGTGCCAGGGATACTTATGGGATGCTTATATACCACGTGTAGAAGTGCATGGTCACGTACTTAGGGATTTTTAGCTAAGTAAGGTATCAGGCTGCCATGCTCCTGCTCACAGATATTTGCAGCTGGCACTGCTGGGTTAAAAACACCAGAATTACAGGTAATGGGGAAACACAGGGGCAGGTTGCTTAAAACTCTTTATCAAATTGTTGGACCAATTACAACACTTCAAACATACACCAGAACAGATCCACGTCCTTATCATCCATGTGCTGGAAGCAGACCGTGTCCATGCTGGCTCTGTCCCTGTGCCACGGCCCTGCAGGAGGAGCGTGGTGCCCATGTGCACAATGCAACCAGATCCTAAAGGTGCTCCGAGCCAGAGCCATTTAAACCCAATTAACAATCTTCAAACCACCCCAGCCCTCGCTATTCATTAGGCAACCACAAAGAAACTTTATTTTAGAGTTGCAGCCCATTTTTAAAAATTATTTTTATTTTTTTTTCAGTGGGAAACTTTTTAAATATGTAATTGGCTCTGGGAACCGGGACCCAAAGGGGTTGCAAAAGCAAGGGAAGCAATTGCCTTAATCAGTCCAAGATCCCTGATTTATTTATGTATTTATTTCTATTTCAAAGCGGTGCTGCTCATCATATCAGGGCCTTTAGAAGCACAATTATTCTCCCGACACAAGCCCTAACCTAGGCTGTGATTATTTGCCTTGCTGAAAGGCGGTGTTTCCCCCCCCGGCTGCCCTCCCCATGCTCTCGGGGTGGTTTTGGAACCCCCCACCAAACCTTGCGTTTCGGCAGCTTCAAAGAACGGTGCAAAATGTGGATGCCAGAACGCTCCTTTCTTCCTTCCCTCTGGCTGCTTTTCAAGTTGCCTTACAGATAAATGGGGCTCCCGGCCTCGCTGCTTGCTGAAGGGACCCAAGGTCACACATGGAATGAGCTGAGCAGCCTCAGCCCAGGTTGGATGGGGTTTGGCATCTGGGTACAGTGAGAAATGTTTTGTCAGTGGGTGATGCATGGGATGCAGAGGGGATGTGCTGCCAGGCAGGGCCTGAATGCATCAGAGTGATGGGAGAGGATGAAGGGGAATGGAACAAAGCAATGATTGGGGTGCACGTAGCATGGCGATGCCTGCCCTATCCCAACCAGAAGGTGTAGGGCTTTGGGTGCAGCACCCACTGCAAATGTTACCCCATCCCACCCCAGTGCCATCCCCATGCCATGTGCTGCAGCCACCCCATCCCCACGGTGTCACTGCGCCAGGAGTGGGCTGGCAAGAAATTCTCCTCGTGCCCCCCACCCCCTGCACTCCCGCAATGCATATTTTGTGAACGTTTAATTGGCTGCAATTATTAACTAGCACGGACACTGGAAACCTGCCAGTCAGGGAAATAATGAACCGTTTTAATACAAATTCAGCCCGTAAACAAACGCGGCTGCGGCCGCCTGATGCTCGGCGGTGATGCTCGAGGAGGGGACTGCAGTGGGAACCACCATTTCCATTGTCCCACTCGGCTCCAGATCCCTGGGAACGGCCGTGCCCCAAATCCCTGCTATGGGCACCCCCTGGGCAGCCCCTGTCCATGGTCCTGGGGGAGAGGGGGGTAGGATGGGGCTCCCCATCTCAGATGGGGGCAAATCTACGGGGACTCTTCAACAAAAGGAGCCTGCGTGCCCCAAAGCTCTGCTGCCGTACTTCTGCTGTGGAAAATATTCCTGCAAAGGTGCAGAGCACGGCTCTGCCGCTTTTGGTTTATTCTAAAAAGGGTACAATTCTCAAGGCTTAAAAAAAATCTCTTCCCCCCCCCCTCCCTTTTTTTTTCCCCCCAGTAAAATGGGCCGATGCTTCTTTTAACTTTCAGTAATTTATAGAAATTAATAAATATATACACATATAATTTGCTACACGACCCAGATTTTAATAGCACTCAAAATGAATGTCTCGAGGCTTTGTTTTATTTTCTTTCTTTCTTTCTGTTTGGGATGAACTCACTCCCGGATCTGGATCTGGATCACAGAAGCGGTTCTGAATTGATTTAAAATAGACGCTTCCGACCAATGAATTGTTCTGCGTCTGAATGGAGATTAAAACCCTTTCCCTTTTGCAAGCAGAAGCATATTTTGCCATTATAAAATCAAGCTAAATTTGGTAGAATGGGGGTATTTAAAATTACGTATGAATTAGTGGCAAGGTGGGGCTGTTTCTCTGCTCTCGGGGCCATTGCGTGTGAAGGCGTTTGTGCAGTTGTCTGGGCTCGGCGTATTGATGCCTTCAGCACTGACTCCTTCGCGTGGATCAAGCAACAAGGTAGCAAAGATACAGCATTTAGTAGACAGGAAAAAAAAAAAGGAAAAAGAAAAAGAAAAAAATCAGGCACAATTTATTAAACAGCCACAACGTGACAATAAATAATTTTTACGTCAATCAAAACCTGATTATTGTCACTGAAATTTGGATTGAAAAGATAAAAGCCTGAAAGGGAGAACTGAAATCAAACCGCGGAGAAGATCCCGATCCCTTTGTTCTGCGCGATAAATATTTTGGGTGATGGTTTAAAACAGATAATTCTTAATTTGGGGGGGGGAAAGGTTGAATGCGGTAGGCTTGGAGGAAATTTACTAAGAATGATTTACTAAGAAAATATAGGCAGCATACACACGGGTTTGGGATGCGGGGAGAAAAGCTTTAGCTTTGTAGCAGCAAGGAAAAGGATATATGTTTTTTAATTAAAATAGATGAATATTTCTCAATAATTCCTGCTCATCGCAGTGCAATGGTGGGAGAGAGAAAGATCTCAACTCATTACACTCCCCTGCGTCCTTCCGTGCCGGCCAAGCAGGCAAATACAATCATGGGGACGTGGTGGCCAAACGCGGGCACGGAGGGGCAGAACACCCCGGGATCAACCACGTCTATCAGCACTGCAAACTTCAAAGGGCTGCCAGCTGCCGTGCGGCTGCTGCAGCACAGTGTGGGGATGGGGATGTGGCTGCCAGGGACACGGCTGGGGACGCAGCGTGATGGCGAAGGGTGCGGGCCCTGAAATTATTTCTAAAGGAAAGCAAGGTAGTTTTTAAATAGTGGGAGGAATAATGTGTTTTCCCGCAACCACTTTTGGGTGCTGGAGGAGTGATAGGATCGTTCCCCCAAGAGCAGTGGCCAAGGATGCAGCTGCTAGGAGGTGTCTGCATCTCTTTTTTTACCCCAAAATGAGGTTTGTGGAGGGGGTCCTGGGCAGCCCTGGGCTGGGAGGGTGTCCTTCTGCACTGTGCTGCCCTTACCTGCCTGCATCACGCTGTGGCTTGGCAGCGTGTCCAGATGGTGCCTAATTCAGGGCTGTAATGCTCATATTAAAGCAGAGTGGCAAATGCAGAGATGCTCCACGCGACATTGCAGGCATTCATCCCAACAATGCCTGCTCCCTCCTCACCTCCCTGCTATTAGTATGGTAGTATGGGCAGGTTGCGGTTGAACTTGGTGATCTTTAGCATCTTTTCCAACCTCAGCAACTCTGTGATTCTATCATTCTATTACTATTGTTGTTATTAATATTTTGAAAGGATTTAGGGGCACCAAAGGGGCAAAGCCACCTATAAACATCCACCTCTATACAGGTGCCCAGTATTGGCTATGGGGAGGTGCAGCGATGTCCACGTTCGCTCCCGATGCTGATGGATGGGTGAGGAGGACCCAGATGGGGCCGCACGGTTCCCATCAGCCACAATAGTTGGGTGAAGAAGGGACCTGACATCCCCTATTTGTATAAATCATGCCCATAAAAACAGGGGGAAAAAAATAAAGGAAGGGGAGATGGTGATGCTTTTAGTGCCAACTCAGTCCCTGGGTTGGAACAAAGCTTTGCCAGCCAGAAATAAATGACGCTGTGTCTAACGGCTCCCAGCCTTTCCCCAGTGCCTGGATGAGATGTAGAGATGATGAGAAGCAGTGCCTGGGCCTGGTGCTGGTCTGACTGGTGTTGGCAGTGGGGCTGGCAGCAGGGCTCAGCCCTGTAGCCCCGCTCGTGGGGCCGTGCTGCCGGCGGGCTCCTCTCTCTGCTCAATTGCACAGTGCGCAAATGGAATCGCTCCGCTCGCTGTGTTTGTGGCCACGGGAGTGGAAGAATTACATCGGGCTGAAAATAGTATTTACTTTTACTGATTGAAAAATAGATGTTTGAAAAAAAAAAAAAATGCAAAAGCAGGAATTGAAACTATAATTACAACAAACCGTATGTAAACTCCCAGGTAAACACTGATTATACTGTGTCATTTCAGCCAGACTTTATTAGCAAGGGAAGAAGAGAATCTTCTCTCTCTCTGCCTGCGGCGGATGCAGCGCAGGATCCCACCTCCTGCCATTTGCAGAGAGCACTTTTCACCCTCGAAAATCCCATCTTTGTGGCCTCTCACCATCCCAGCCATGCACACACATGGGTGAGGTGTTGGGCTCTGTAGGGCCGTGGCTTGGCTGATGTATGGGATGAAGTGCTCTGAGTACGGTGCAATGTCATTGTCTTGGGATGAGAAAGTATAGGATGGGATGGGGTGGGATGGGATGGAATAGGATGGAGTGGGATGGGGAGCCCTGTTTGCAGAATCCCCTTTCCAGCAGGAAGGCTTTAAGCTCAGGGAAGGGCTGGTGCCAGCCCAAGGCTCCATGCACAGCCCTGCCGGGCCTTCGCTCTCACCCCATCCCTCAGCTGAGCCCCTTCATCGGAGTGATGGGAGCAGAGTGGGCACACTGTACCCATGCAGATGGGCACCCAGGTAGCTGAGGCAGCATCTCCCCTCATTCACAGCCCAGAGCTGCTGGGACTTCTGCATCCACTGGGACTGGATGAGATGGAGTCTCACTGTCCCTATGTCAGGACACCACGGAGGGACTGCATCACCCTCCCTATGCCATTACCTCGGGCCGAGCCCCGGGGTGTCCTGCGTGCCCTCTGGCTGTGGGATTCGGGGGCAGCGGCACGAAGCCCAGCGCCAGGTACCGCTTACACAACGGGGCCACTTCCAGCTTTGCCATAGTGGCACCCTGTGGCAAAACGCATTACTGCAGCCACCGGGCCCTTGGCAAGGGGACAGGGGGCCAGAGCCGGGGGTGGGAGACGCTGCGAGTGCGGTTCCACCCGGGGAGCGCTCCGTCGGGGAGTGGCTGCGGGGACGGGGACGGAGATGACCCCGCGCGGTGCCACCATCGGGGCAGCGGGACCGGGAGCGGCTGGGACCGGGAGCCAGGAGGGGGGGAGACAGCACTGCCTCTCGGAGCTGGGGGGGCGGCCACGGGAGGCTCTTTGTCTGCCTGTCACGGCTCCCGGCGCTTCCTAGCCACCTCGCGCAGGGCAGGAGCTGCTGTGGAATCTAAATGGGGCTGCCCCGGCCTCCGGCATCCCTGCCAGGAGAGATCCATCACCCGGCAGCCCCGTGACAAAGAGGAGATTGGGGAAGGGTCAGCTCCAGGGGAAGGGCCGCCTCTGCGAAGGGGAGAGCGTGGTAAAGTCCCCACAGTGGAGAAGTAGGGAGGGAGGTGGGCAAGGATGTGGCTGTGCTGCTGAGCAGAGATGGGGAGGGTTATTGACACAGAGGGCACGCTGCTAAAAATGAAATTCTCCCTTTCTCAGGCGGTGTTGACAGAAGAGGATGGGTAGGAGATATCAGCAGCAGACACGTGCATCCCAGGAGAGGATCTGCAGGACTTTGGGCATCATGCTGGAGAGAGAAATGAGCACGAGTATGGGGCATCCACAGGGAAAAGAACCTCAAATCCCACATGAGAGCTGAAGGCCCCTGAACCACCATCTCACAGCTTCCCCAGTGCTGGGGAAGGTGAGATGGAGTGAGAAGATCCCTGCACCTGCTGAGCACGAGGCTTTTGGTCCATGCACCCAAAGATGAGATGTGGAAGAAGAGATACTGGGAATTTCTGCTATGGGATAGAGCCTGGAGCAGGGATGCTCCACCTCCATAGGCCCCTTCTGCTCTTAGTATGCAGGATTGTTCCAGCACCCAGAATGTAGGCCTGAAGCTTATAATTTTGAAGCAAAAGCCAACATAGGAAAGAAAACTCATTTCTGGAGCAGCTTCAGGTTCAACCCAGGGCACCAGGCAGTTGTTTATAGCAAGTGTTGGGCATGGCGCAGATTCCGGAGATAGGTGTAATTTAAATGGTGCTGAAGAAGTTTTGGGAGGGATTTAGCAGTTCTCAAGCTGCCTCACAAGGGCCAGGACTGCTGTCCATCATGTCTAGCCATCCCAGAGCCCCCTCTGAGGGGAAATGGCACAGACCAGAGGGTTTTGCATGCTGAAAGGATGCTCAGATCTCTCTCCCCATATGGGGAGCACCCATAGTGGTCCATCTCCAGTGGGGGGGCAGCTGGTTAGTGATGCCTGTGCCCATCCAGGACGTTCCCCACAAGCTGCATCTCTTTCCCCATGTATGCATTTATAGACCCCAGCAGATGTAAGGAAAGGGAATGGGCCCTCACCGGGCACTAACCACGGCCCTGTGCCCCCCTTTGCCCACACGATCAGCACCTCTGTCTGCTCTGCCCTCCCTCTGGCTGTCCTCACACCTGCAGACAATTGGGTCCCCAGCCACCCCCACTTCCCTCCTCCTTCCAAGCTCCCCTCAGCTGTCTTGAAGCCGTATCTGAAATATGCAGTATGTAGGAGGAGAAATTCAGTCTGACAGCAGTTTAAAACACTGCACTACTTGGCAGATTTAAATGCTATTTTAAATATAAGCTATGACACAACGGACAAAAATAGCATTGAAAATACCCTGTCATGTTCCATATTGCGAGGAGTAGAGAAGCAGACCAGGCTAGAAAGGAGCACAGAAAGAGGCCAGATGGAGAAGAGAGGTTATTTTGTTTGTTTTTAAGGAAATGGGACAAACGTATTTTGCGTGTGACCAGGTGAAAGTGTGGTAGGGAGCACGGAGCCAAAACCAAATAAATAAACAAAGAAACAAATAAAGGAAATAAACGTTCTCATGAAAATCTAAGTGTTGTGTTTCATGTGGGATCTGCCGAGCAGTTTTGCTGGCAAATATTGGGGTGAGAATGTATTTATCAGTGAGCTGGTAACACCCAGTGCCAGCAGCGCCAGGCTGCTATCGGACTGCATTTGGTCACCTCTGAGCCTTTTCTTATTAATGTTTTTATTCTACAGTTGAAAAGGAATTTGATCTGCTCAAGACAAAAGAAAAAGATCCCCTAAAATAGCTGGAAGTGACAACCTCAGGCGCTGTGGGATGCAGGGCAGCTCTCCTCCCAGCTCCTTATCTCCACACATGCAGATGTACGGGGGCAGGACATGCAACACCCTCCCTCTTTGGTCTTGTGCCAGAGAAGCAGATTTCTGCTGTGGCAGAGCCAGGTGCCCATGGTGTGGGTGCTCCATCCCCCCATCCCAAAGCAGAGCAGGGCCAGAACACTTCAGCACACCGCAGAACACAGGCCTTTGGGACAGCACCATGCAGGGAATGAGAGAGGAGAAAGCTTGCTAAGCTCCCAGATGGCACGGTGACCTCCTCAGGCTCAGAGTTAAGATGTCTGTCAGAGAAAGGAACCCACATCACTGCATCTCTGTGAAGACTTCAGAAGCCTCAAAGGGCTGGGATCTGGGTCCTCGTGCCCCATATGTCAGCAGGGTTTCCTGGGCACTGCAGCCACGCAGGCACAAGCAGCAGCAGAGATGCTGAGTGGGCATGGTTTCCCCACCTTGGCCACCCCATGCCCAGAGATGTCCCCCCCGTCACAGCACACCGCGATGCCCAAGTACGGTGCACAGAGCAGTGGGCTTGGTGCTGCACGGCCCAGCGGCATCGCCGTCCTGCATCCCCCTGCCCTGCCCAGCTGCAGCGGCAGCTCCGCTCCTTCCTCGCTCTTTGTTAAGCGCTGAATTCATCTGACAACTCAAAGGGAGCGAGCGAGGGAAGAGACCTCGTGGCCGCAGCGGCCGCAGCGGTTCCCCGGCTCCCCCTCTGCCCTCATTTGCAATGCTTGAGTGGGGATTTCTCTATTTACTAAGCTAACAATGTGGGTTCCCAGGGCCGGGGCTGATGATGACATCCCGGCGCTGGTGGGTGGTGGGGCCGGGGGGGGATTGCATAATGCCGAGGCGGGCGTGGGAAACCCAAGCATCTGCGAGCAAAGTCCCTGCCAGCCGCTTTGAGCAGGGCTCAAAGGGCTCCCGGGGACCCGGTGCAGAGCACCAGGCGTGGGAGAGGCTGAAGCCCGAGCGATGGCGCGTCCCCGCGGGCACACCGTGGCCCCGCCGTCGGCTCCGTGCCCGGAAGGGTTAACGCAGGTCTCCTCATTACAGGGTTAAGGGGGAGATGGCACTTGCAAATCCCTCAATTACCCGGGCCAGAAGGCTGCTCAGGAAGAGCTTTATTAACGGTCGCCGTCTTCATTAACCGCTTCTCAACAGCTGCCTAATTACGGCCGCCATTAGACTTGGCGGGGTCTCCCCACCACCGCCCTGACCCCCGGCCCTCTGATTAACCTTAATTACCCCTCCTCGGCCGGGTGCTCACCTGAGCAGGGCCGGGGCTGGGGCTCGGGGCTGCCTAATTGCGGGGGCACAGGGAGGGGGCCGGCGGCCGCCCGCCCGCTGCACGCCAGATGTTCGGCGCTGAAAAGCAGAGGGCTGCCCTCGCACTGAGCTAAGTGGTGGCAATGAGATCGCTAGCAGGGCATTGAGGGAGGCGCTGAAAGGCGCTCCCACCTGAGCCGATGGGGCCGGGCGGGCTTTGTTGGCGAGGAAGGCTGCGACAAGGGACGGGCAATGGGGGCCTTGGGTTGCACTATATCACAGGGCCTCCTTGTGCTGTGAGGGGATGGGATGACCCTTGAGGGATAGGGGATGTTGTACGTGGGGTCTGCACACGCTCTGTATTTTGGGCTGTCCCTCATGGCAAGGCCATGACAGAGGTCACAGTGGGGTGAAGCCCTGCGGCCTACCATTGCTACCCAAGTGCACAGCCACCAGCAGCTCAGAGCAGCCCTGAGCATCTCAGCTGAGCCCAGGGCCATCCCCAGCCTTCTCTTCCTGTGCCCCTGTGCTGTGACACCGCTCACGGCCACGACAGCAGTGGCTTGGGATGGTGCGGCCTTCTCCTGCCTGCTGGGCCTCCTCCCCAGGAGCTGCCACAAAGGGACGGCTGCTGCTTTTCTTCTCTCCATCACCGAACGTGGTGAAGTGCAGCTCCTCGTCTGCAGAGAAAATGGAGACTCTTTCTCCATCTCCTGCTCGGCGAGATGCCCCCACCACCTTCTTCTGCCACCCCTCCTCCCCAGCGCACACCTCCCTTTTGGGATCGAAAAAAAAGAAATAGATAATAAAGTTCTTATTTCCACCACATTTGCCATTTCCTGGTCTAAGTAAAGAGTGTCATAAGAGTGACAAGCTAAAAGCCACTGATTACTGTGGATTCATGGCATTTATTCTCCTCGTGAAAAGAGCAAACATCAGAAATAATGTGGTCCGGCCTGCCTCAGAGCCTAACCCTGCAATTAATCAGCATTCATGTGCAGAAGGTGCACGAGCATCTGATATGCAGAGAGGGAGTAATTAAAGGCAGATGCAATCCCCGCTTCCCGCAGGCCTGGGGAGGGCGAGCAGCCCCCACCAGCTCTGTGCCCCCACCCCATCCCGTCCCCAGAACCGCTGCTCCCGGTCACCCCTTTGCACCTTGGCTGGAGGCTCTGGGGTCGAGCATTGCTCTGGTTTTGCAGCAGGAATAGGGATATGCACCCCACGTCGCGTCCCCGGCAGCACTGGGTATGGCTTCCCATCCAAGTGTTGCATCCAAGGGGAGCGACATGCAGAGGGAGGATTTGGGGAAGGCGGTATTTAGGCGAGCTTCCGATGCCTTGAACCCTGACACGGCTCGGTGACACCGTAAGGAGGGGCGAGGTCCCCGCGGGCTGCTCGGGGCTGGGGCCTGCCCGGCACTATCGCTGTCCTCCTCCCGTCGGGGTCTGCACCGCTGCTCCCGCTGATCCTGTCGAGACCTTTAATCCGTGGGGGATCAGCAAATTAATCCACTAAAGCATGAAGGGCCTGAGCTGTGTTTAATCGCTCCCTTTTGTGTCGGGGGACGGCTAAATGACCATACAAGAGAAAAACCCACAGAGGGGTCAGAGGGGAGGCGGTGGGCGATTAACCCCCGTCACCTCCCTGCCGGCTGCGGCGCGGGGTGAGATGGAGCCGATCCCACTCCCTGCGTCCCCGCGATGCTGGCGGTGAGCGTGCGGTGCTCGGCAGCCCCCGGCCACTTCCCATCCGCGGGTGAGAGGTCTCGGCCCGGCTCCCAGCGGACGCGCTGTTATCACGGCAATTACACCCCGATGCGCCCTCTGGGAGCTATTTGGGCCGAGGGGTCAGCAGGGCTGACTGTGGCCGCATCCTCCCCTTGTTCCCGGGGAGGAGGCTGCGCGAGGCTGCAGCGTATTGTGCCACGGTGGATGCTCACAGTTGGCACCCTTCAAAAATACCCATGGGGGGAACCAGTGCCACCACCTCCCCCTCACCATCCTCACACTGTGAAGCCCTTGGCCCCGCAGGCCACAACATGGGCGCTGCAGCCCCCTCGCCCCCCCCCCCCCCCAGTTTGCTTCAAAAGGAGAATAACCTGCAATATCTATATATTTTTTTTCCCCCTCCTTTCTGGAAACTAATGGACTCCTTAAATAGCAAAAATTGCACCCTGTAATTAAGATCTTGCTTTTTAAATGATTAATCATTCTAACCCCTTCCAGCGGCATCCCACTTACTGCTGCTCTCATATTGAAATGCAGATCTGAGAGGGAGGGAGCCGAGCAGGTCTGCGGAGAGGAGCAATTAAATCTTCCAGCTGTCGCTGGTCCACCGTCCTCCTGCGTTTTGGGAGCCCCGGGCTCTGTCCATTGGGGTTTTGCTCTACACCTCACCCCACAGCTCCAATTTTGACCCTCTGATCTCCCTATATCCAACCCATCTTTTTGTCTGTTGTCTCCTGTTTTCTGGGCTCAGCGATACCTCCTCACTGCAAGGTCTGACCTTCTTTTACCTGGGGCAAAAGGAAGTGACCTATCTTGTTTTTGGTTTTGGTTTGGTCTGGTTTATTTTTCCAGGTGAAGGGAAAACGATATCATCAATATGGGGCCATGGAGAGCTCTTAACCTCTGTGCCTGCACCAGGTCTCTCCTCCCAGCCTCCTCATGGTCTTCCTTGGTATGGCACCCAGACATCAAAAACAAAATCCTGTAAGAGACACTCATTAACACTGGTCCCCTGCAAAGGCTTCCCCACAACCCGGCCATGTCACCTCCCTCATTCACACCTCCCTGGGACAAGCCATTGGGTTACTTAGGAGACTTTGGTGAGGAAACATCACAGCTGTGTAGAAAGCACAGCCAGAATCAGCTCCTCCAGCTCCAGTCCCACCTGCATTCTCTGCCCAGGCTGGACACAATCCGTCAGATGTTGTCTCCGATGTTTTGAAGCCCATTGAAGTGGACATATGGGTGGATGAATGTCAGCCAAGGGAAATATTCCTGGCTTCATTCTGCTGGCTTGGGAAAGACACGGACTCTCTTAAGCAGCCACAGAGGAAAGACCTGGGATGTGCTTTTCTATTTTAACCTTCTCCAACAAAACTCATCCCTGTCTTCCCTCTAAGCTGTTCTCTCTCAATAGCGATCACAAGGTGGAGGAGGGTGCTCCCCATAGGGTGACAATGACACAAGGGCAATGACACTGCTCTCCACCCTCATCCTCCTGCCATGAAGGTATCTGAGAGGGAAGAAGGTCCCTAGATTCTCCCTATGGAAAGATGCTTTGGTCCTTGTGGTCATCAGGGCGCCTTGTTATGGTGGGCACAACGTTCTCTGGAACTTTATTTCCTGCTCAGCTAGAGGCCCTTTTCCTACAATAAAATGGAGACAACATGAACAGGCTGTGCAATAAAAGATGGGAATAAGCAATCTGCCCTTTTGTAGCAGCGCCTCTTAGCAGCATTGAATTCCTCATTGCTTGGACACTCTCATCATATAGGTTGGGATCTCCCAAGCACCTGATGGTCCTCTGGGATTTGAAAGCCTTTAATGCTCACTTTGTTCATGTTTTGGCCTTGGTTTGGCTGGGGAAACTGCTCAGGCAGCCTGGTGTGGAAAGATTCCAGGGCCAGCTGGCTCTGGGCTTGTGCATCTGGGAGCACTGGGAGTGTACGGAGGGACCTGATGGGCCCAGATTTCTGAGCACCAGCAGGAAAGTGGTAAAAACCCACCAAGCTCACTATTTATGGGTCCCTGCATCTCCACACGGCCCCTTTCTTCTTTGCTTTTGCTTTCCTCTTTTTACTCTTTGCCCACGCTCCAAGGCACAGGACCCCAACCCATCCCCAAGCCCCCTCCACACCATCATTTGCATTTCCACCAGCCTTGATTAATGCCAGAGCCTGTTTATAGAGTTACAATCTCCAAATTAGGTTGCCGAAGGCATCCCGGGCCAGCCCTGGAAAAATCTCAGTGGCTGAAAGGAGCCATAACTAAGCCTTAAGCAGACGTCTTTATTCAGCTGTAATTGACGTTTAACAGACGTCTGTAACTTCGTCTGGACTTATTAAAAAAAAAAAAAAAAAAAAAGGAAAAAAAAAAAAAAAAAGGAAAAAAAAAAAAAAGTTCTCCCTTCTCTTTATGTTCCCCCCTTTTATCCAGCAGTCAAAAGTGTAAGAAACCACCACACAGCCCCACTCGGTCAGCGTGCAGCAGGGGCCGTGACAATAGTAGCGCTGAGACAAAGCCGCAGCCCACGCTGCACACACTGGCGCCTTGTATGTCTATTTACCTCCTAGAGTGGTTTATGCTAATTTATTGGCGAGCGGAGACCACTTCTGCATACTGATTCGCCTTCCCGTCTTCTCGAACGGGGGCCCTTGTCTGTAGGGGGGGCAGTGGGGCAATCCCATCACAGTGGCACCCCAAATAACGATGATCGGTGCCCATTGGTCCCTATCATTTGTCTCCCATGTCCTCCCACCTCACCATACCACTGCCTCCATGGCACGGTGGCTTTTTGGTTTGGTCCCTTTTGATAATGAAGGGTGGGTTGCACGGGAACAGTCCGGATGCTTGAGCTATATACCAAGGGAACCAAAGCATGGGATGGAACCATGGGCACAGATAGATCTGCTATAGATAGCTGTGGAGACAGCAGGATTTTCATGTAAATATCTCTGCTGTGTGCCTTTTCTGCTGACATGTGTGAGTATGGGAGGGTGCGCACAAAGTCAGGAAGACACTAGAAATCAGGATAAAATTATTTGCTTCTTTCCTGAGTGCTTACATTGTGTACTATTCTTTGCTGCACAATGGTTTATTTCAGCAGCGGGACATGAATTCTCAGCTCAGGTTTTGCTGACTGTTCCATGAAGACAGATTTACCTTTCTCCTTCCAGAAGATGTGGTGTTGGGAAAAGCCCCCGTGCTGCCCATGGGTTTGGCGTGGTAGGTGGACAGCTGGGCCTCTCTCAGCCTTGTTAGTGGAGCTTTCTGGGGGCATTTCAGTGCACAGCAGAAGAATAAATGGGTCCTGGTGCTTGAAGAGTTCCAGCAGAAATGCAAAGCTCTCAGCACTGAGCCCGCTCCAAGCACTGGTCCCAGCAAAGCCAAGGCCAGGAGGAATGATTGAGGCAAAAATAATGAAGTCAGGAGCACTCCATGGGGTGCTTTGGGCCTGCAACCTGCAGCACGTGTAGGTCTTAGACACCTGGTCACTGCCGAAGTACTGGGTGAGGTGCCTGCAGACTGCACCGTGAAGGAAAGGCCAGTCTGTCCTGGCTGCACAGCAAGGCAAAGACCTGCCATCATCCCACACTGGAGGACAGCTCATCTTGCCAGAAAAGCCATTTTTTTTTTTTCAGCTGCTTTGTGCTGCTTGAGCTCCGGAAAGGAGCTGTATCGCAGGCACAGATCCGGCCTTTTGTGTTTCAAACCCAATGGCTGGGGGGGTTTCTTTCCTCTTGGTGCTGCTCAGAGCAGCAATAATTCTCACAGCCCTTCTGGCATCTGGTTCAGTTGAAGGAGAGTCCCCTGCTCCCCCCATCCCCCAGACCAGGGCACTGGGATGGTGCCAGTCCCTAGCCTGGCAGCGGGCAGCCCTGCCTGCATTGCTGCCTTGCAGGAGAGGAAGGGTGTGAGCACTATGGCTTAGGCGAGGGCACCTCATGCTGGCAGCTCCAGAAATTGCCTGGGAGACCTTTGTTGTAGTGATTTCTCTTCTTTTTCACAGGGGTTGGCTGGGGCTGGCAGAAGGAGAAGGTGCTCTGGAGCAGCATGAGGCCTCAGGGACCACAAAGTGGGCCCAGGGCTGCAGACTGCCCCCCTGCTCCTCCACCTTGTGTTTCCTTCTCAAACTATAACCAGAGGCACCAATCCATGAAGCCAAATTACTTTTGGTGGCTCTTGCTGGTAGCTTTCGCTTGGCCAGCATTGGAGCATCCTTTAAGGCCACTTCCAGGGTCCCTATGCACCCTGATCCAATAATATCCAATAGTATCCAATAAGATACAGGGGCTGTGGTGATCTCCTTCAGCCACATTAGTGAAACTCACATGTGTTCCATCACACCCCAGACATTCAGGGCTGAGTTCCCAGCCCTGACACCGCTCTGAAGAGCCTCCTGCATCTTCCCTTCCCCAGGACCAGCAGTGCAGCGGGGGCATCCCTGGGCCTCGCCTGCGAGCTGTTATCTGCCAGTCAAAGGTGGGGGAGAAGAGAACTCCCCCCACAAAACAAGATGTCTGGTGTGAATCTCCTGATCCCGCTAACCCAAGGGTTCCGTGCAAGCATGCAAGCAACAGCCCTGGGTCTCACTTAGCAACAGGGCACAGAGCAGCCTGTGGCTCGCGGGAGAAAAAAGGGCCTTTTCTTGTCGGTGAAAGATTCATCGCTGGGCTGAAAGTGGCCCCTCCCCTCTTTCAAATACTTGTCAGCGGGGAGAATACAGCTTAGATACTGGGCTGATCAGATCATGGCTAATCTGTTATTCCTGCCCGCTAAAACTGCCGGAAGACTTTCAAACAACTTCACTGGGAGCGTGTGCGGTGAGGGAGCAGGCGGAGGCGCGGAGCCACGGGCAGCCCCAGGGCATCTCCTGCACATTGGGTGCATGGGATGGGCAACTCCGGTCCCCTGAGGCCAGAAGTGATGGGTTGGCCAAAGTGTGCCCCGTGGTGAGAGCTGGGTCCCCGTGGTCCTGCTCCTTCCAGCTTGGTTTGGAGATGCTTGTTGGGGCAGAATGGATGTGCCTGGGCAGCTCAGCAGTGCAGAGTAACAAAAGAAGGCGGCCGGCTCTGAGGAAGGTGCCCTCCTGGTTGTTCCCTCCCTTCAGGCTGATGAGTTTTCAAAGGGAAAAAATAAAATAGACCAGACAAATCAAGCAACTCATATTCGATAGCTTACAGGAATTTCACATGGCGGCCCACACTCTGTCCTCCCATACGTGGGAGTTGATCCCAGAGATGCTGTTAGCGGGAGAGGTAGGAGCAAGCTCACTAATTCCTCCTACCAGCACCTTAGGGACAATGCAGCCTGTGGACCCCCGGCTCTGCTTGGCTGTGCTCTCACTGCTCCTCTTCTCAGTGCTCCAAACACTGCCGCGCTGAAAGCCCAGCCAGGGGTCTGGCGTGAGTGAACACAGGCAGTGTGAAGGTGGTGTTTTTGGCTGGGAATTGAATACGAAAACACTTTGGCCCAAATCACAGAATTTGATTGAAAATGCAGAATTTAAAAATTCAAAATGCAAACACACACTGTAGCTTTTGTTACCTCTCCCTAAATGCTATGTGTGCCTGAGCATCTTGCCCGCGTGCCCTGCTCTGCTCCCTAGCTTTCTCACTACTTTGCCCTGCTGCAAGGACTGCTAGCCCAGAACTAAGCCTGGATTTAGCCCAAATCTTCCCGTTTGGCTCAGCACTAACCATGGTTATTTTGCAGTCCATCAGGACAGCTTTGCCTGTGATTGAAAGGAAAACTCTCCTGAAGTGACCTGAGCTGATGAAAGCTGTTGGTTGGGACACAGGGTACCCAGTGAGCCTAGGGACAGGCTCACGCCCCAGCAAGCTCCTCTTGGTCAGGAATAATTAATTACCTTCTTGAGGATCTTAGCTTCAGCCCTTCCCTGCTCATACACAAGCCCTGGAGAGGAGGGAGGGAGGAGACGGCAGTGAAGAGGGTAGAGAATTAATTGGACATTGTGTTGGGAATCGCCTCCTGGTTGCTGTCAATCTTGGGAGTGAACAGCCTCTTGTCTCACTCAATAGGAACTTTATATGCTCCTTTAATCCTTCAGTCCGTATTGTCAGGGTTTCCCCCCTCCTCCTGTCTCTCCTTCCCACCGCAGGACTTTTGATGACCCCAGCTGTCTGAGGCAATACAAAGAAGCCCCTTAACAAACACCCTGTGATCTATACAGGCAATAAAGAGGCTCCCCTTGACAAGGATTTGCGGGCAGAATATATGCAAATGCTGGGAGGTGGGTGGGGAGGTGTGTCGCAAGAGCTGCTGTGCAGCTTGGCACAGCTCCTGGCCCTGCGACTGGGTGAGGAAGGGACGTGGTGCAGGTGAGGGAGGTGACACAAGCAGGAGCCAGCAGGAGAGGGTTCTGGTCATCTGGGCTGCATGTGAAGGCATCTAGGGACATGCAGAGGGGACTCCCTGTGACACACGTGTACTTTGCTGCCTGCTGTCATAAGGCAGGGTGGGGAAAGGTGGCCTTTGGTAGCAGTGGGGTGACTGAGAGCCTTGTGTATGTCTGTCACACCAGCATCTACAGTTCATGGATGCCTGCAGTTCCTCTTACTGTCACCATTTTCTCCATGTCCCTGTAGGCTCAGGACAACTGGCAGTGCCAGCAAGCAGCTCAGGGTGCCCTTTGCCTGCTTATAAGATATGAGAGAGTTAGGCAGCATCTGCTTGTCCATTGGTGGCGATACCATCTCTCCCTACCATCTCCGTGCTGGTCTTGAGGTTTTGTTCCCTCTCCGGAGTCAGAGGGGTGAATCCCTTGGTGTGGCAGAGGCCAGGCAGCCCTGCAATGAGATGCGAAGCTCAAGAAGCAGCAACACTATGTCTTCATGTCCATCACCACGTGGAGGCCAGAAGTCCTGAGGCATGAGGTGGCAGCAGCCTGTGGACACGGGGCTGGGTGCGGGCACCGCGTGCTGCTCCACGGCCACCTCCTGAAGTCAGGAGGCCATGCTCCTTCCCATATTAGCACATGAATGGGGCCGGGGGTGGGGGGGAGGCGGGAAGGGGGGCAAGCCCCCACTGTCCACTCAAGCAAACAATTTGGCTAGCAAATTGACATAATTACAAGGGACAGAGAGAAAAGAAAGGCAAGCCCCCTCCCCTGCGCTCCAGAGGGCCCGACCCCTGCCGAGTTACTTAGACCCTTTGTGAGACTCAATGCTAGGTACTGATTAGGGAACGTATGCCCTTTTCAAGGGCCCTAAGTGATTGGCTGCCTTAATCTGATTACAATTTACAGCACTCCTGAAGAAGGGGCTGGAGAGCCTTTCACACAGGCGTGGACGCACCAGGTCCGACACGCACGCACTCACACCAGCACAAAGGTGCACGGATGGGCACGGCCACGATGCGGCCAGACAGCTGGCACGCGTCCCTGCGGGTGTGGGGAAGGGCACACGCACGTGCAATGCCAGCACGCACCCAGAGATGCGTCAGTGTCACTTGGCACAGGGTGCTCATTGTGCCGGGGAGTGTGTGCATGTGCTCAGAAGGTGTGTGTGTGTGTGCTGGGTGTGCATGTGAGACTGCACCCACACAGCTGCAGCGTGGGCACGGGGACAAGGGGCTCCGCACGCATTTGGGGCATGCAGTGAGCCCACTGAGGGTACCCCAATCAGGGGTTACACCTACACAGACACACACACACGAGCACAGGCATAAGCACAAGTCCTCTTGCTACAGATGGGGATCCTTTGCAAGGATGTGGGGGTCCCCTCCAGTCTGCACGGCTGTTCTCCAAAATCTCTGCAGCAGCTTGCAGGAGCGGGAGTGTGATCTAAGCCCACCACCTGCCTATTAAAAGCTGGATTAAATGGTGCTGTTCCCCCCCTTCCCGCCCCCTTCCCTCTCTATCATCCCCTTGGGGAAACCACCATCTTTACACGAGATTTGCTCTCTCTCTCTCTCTTTTTTTTTAACCTCTTTTCTGCTTCGTGCTCCATAGCTCCCAGGGGATTAGCAGCCAGGCTGGCCCTTCCAGCCTCCTTGAAGGAGGGTTGTTTCAGGCATCCCCCCCATGGGAACCTGCCCCAGGACAGCTCTGGTCAATGCCTCCGGTGCTTCCCAGCCAATTTGTACCACCTAATCCCCATGGGTATCAACAGCTCCTTTCTCACACCTCCTCCTGCCTGCCAAAGCAGGCCAATCCTCTGCTCCCTGTTGAGAAACCCTCTGTCCACCGCTGGGGCCGTGACCACACTTCAAACGCGCTGGCCCGACCCCGGCATTGTTCATCAGGGAATTAAAAGTGCAAGGCCAGCCCCAGAGAGTGATTTAGGTACTGAGACCAGACTGAGCCCCGCGAGAGCACGGGCAATAAAACGCTTCACTGCCCAGCAGTCTGGGCAATTCAGGTGTCTTCCCACGAGGAGGAGGCAGAGCTCAGAGGACAAGGAGTGGGGTTGGGGCTCCCATCCACACCGCAACATAGGGCAGGACTGTGTCCTGGTGCTCAGAGATGCATGAGATGGGGGCTAACAGCCTTGCTAAAGCAATGAGGGCTGCTCAGTTTTTTGGTTACTGAATCCCATGGTTGTTTTCAAGCTGTTGCAAAGAGAGACCATAGTGGGACACTGGCTCCCCAGCACGTGTGGGCTGATGTGTCCAAAAACTGGAAGCTTCTCATTTTCCTGTCCCTGTACTGGTTCAAGGTGGAAAGAGTGAACTAGCTGGACAGTCCAGGGCAAAAGCAGAACTACCCTGGCTGAAGCCTTCTGAATTTTAGACAACACAGCACCTGTCATGAGATGGAGAGATTTGTAGCTCAAGTCTATTAGTTAGGGATGCTGATTCTGCTATATTGCGACACCCCAAACTCATCCCACAGTGGGCATAGCCAAGGATCCAGGAATGCCCCGTTCTAACAGCAATTTAGCTGAACTTCCTCTTTGACTACAGAGCCGTCTCCCTGCATCCTACGCTGCTGCTGTGCTGGTGATGATTCCTGTGGAGGATTTTAGGCCTTTTCCTTTTTCACTACTCCTCTTTTTTTTTATCACTACTGAGGTTGTCTCAGGCTAAGCAAAGACAACCTTGGTTCAGAACAGAGCATCTCCTGTGCCTGGCTGTCCCCGTCCCCTCGACATGGCGGGGGAACACAGTGTTTCGGCACCTCCTCCTCTGTCACAATGTTTTTCAGCTCCACCAAGCAAAGTGTCCAATTAGAGCAGAGCCTCTTGCTTCCATCTTTGCCGACATTTAATTAACATGCTGCTGCTGGCAGCCGCTGACAAATTCCAGAAACATGTTGTAAAGGGTTTTTGTCTTTACCCAGCATGGAAAATGAGGGTGTCATATCCCAAGGGGATGTGAATAGCTACTTTTGACTCCCCCCCTCAGGTGTGAGAATTACAGCTAGACACGGTGAAGAGACCTATCAGCCCTCCCACCTCCTTTTTTTTTCTCTCTCTCTCTTCCCCCCCCCTTTTCCTCTCCTGCTCCTCACACATCATGCTGGCAAACACACAGGGTTTAGGCCTGATTTTTACTCCTGTCTTCTTCAACTCCGGCTGAAACCTGATGTTTTTCCTGGATGGAAGATGGTCCAGTTAACAGATGGAGGCAGTGATCTGTTGTTGGGCCCTTCCCACCAGAATAGCACTACAAAGTGGAAAGACTGGTCTGATCACAGGATCATGGGTTGGAAGGGGCCTTAAAGATCACCCAGCTCCAACCCCCTGCTATGGCTGTTGTCCCCCACCAGACCAGCCTGCCCAGAGCCCCATCCAACCTGGCTTTGAGCATCTGCAGGGATGGAGAACCCACAGCTTCTCTGGGCAGCTGTGCCAGGGCCTCACCGCCACCTGAGTACAGATTTTTTTCCTAATAATCTAACCTAAAATTCCTCTCTTTTAGTTTAAAGCCATTTCCCCTTGTCCCGTCACTACAAGACCATGTAAAAAGCCAGTCCCCTTCCAGCTTATAAGCATCCTTCAAGTACTGGGAGGCCACAGTGAGGTCTTCCCAGTCTTCTCCAAGCTGAACAAACCCAACTCCCTCCGCCTTTCTTCATATGAGAGGCGCTCCTGCCCTCTGAGCATCCTTGTGCCCTCTGGACCTGCTCCAACAGCTGCTTTGTATGGGGGCCCCAAACTTGGATGCAGCACTCCAGATGAAGCCTCACAAGGGCAGAGCAGAGGGGGACAATCCCCTCCCTCAGGCCATCCTCTCTGTTGATGCAGCCCAGGATACTATCAGCCTTTAACGTGCTGTGATGATCCATATGGGTCCCTTCCATCTCGGGACCTCCTTTGATCCTACGGGCAGGCCTTGAGTGCAGGCACAGCTCCCATACCCTGCACCACATCGCAGCGCAGGGGCTGACTTTCATCGGAGGCCTATGCTATGAAAAAGAGCCATGCTTTTATTTTGTTCACAGGAACTAATGACAAAACTGAGCCAGTAGGGAAGTGCGTGTTTTCACCCACCGCACTTTCCCCACGAGGCTGTGTGGTCACGGGCAGGGCCGTGCGGCTGACATGGCGGCCGCCATCTCCCCGCCCCCGGGAGCAGCCCCGCCATCCCGCTGAGGCGGCGGCAGCCCGGCAGCATGGCGGCTCAGGGCGAGGCGGCCTTGTCGGGGTTGTGCATGTGGTACACGTCGCTCTCCTCGTCCTCGGGCACCTGCAGCACGGAACGGCCCGCTCAGCTCCGCCGCCGGCCTTCATGCAGAGGGCGGCAGCGCCATCTTGTGCCGCCCGCCACCCCCGGGCCTCACCTCCCAGTAGATGTCATCCTCGAAGCAGTTCTCGTCCGCAGCGTCGCCCCAGATGGGCAGCTTCAGGATGGCTCCTAGAGCAGGGCCGATTGGGGCTGGGTTTGGGGGCTTGTCTCCCACAAACTCCCACCCCATATCCCTGCGAGCAGAAGTGGAGGCTGTGGTCTGACCCACGCTATGGCTTGTCCCTTGCAACACAAGCGGCAAGGACCCATCCAGCCAAGGCAGAAAAGCATGTGGATGTCTCCATTTCAGCTGCAGGCTCTCACCTCTCCCACACTTCCTCCCTGCTTACCCACAAGGGTTCCCCCAGCGAAAGCCATCAGCAGAGAAACGACAATGCCGGCTGCCTGGAACCCTCCTTGAATGCTGGGTGTCCGTGTCTTATAGCTGCCAGTGAAGTCAAATGCCTTGATAAACCTACATAGGGTAGAAATTGTGAGGACTGCTTCTGGCAGGAGATCTTCACCAGTCAGAAAAAGGTTGCTCTGTTGCCCTGAACCCTTGAAGACTCCTCCATAACCCCCATCCACCCTCTGCAATGGACCAGGAGAGTGCTGTAAGCACAGAGCAAAAGCTATTAATTGCTTCTCTCTTCCACCCCGAAGAGCCCCAGAACTCCCAGAAGAACACTTGTGAAAGTTTCAAGCTGTCTTACCCTTCCTTTCCATATACATCCTCTGTGGCTGCAGCTGCAGTGATGGCTCCCACAATGCCCCCTATAAGGCCTGGCATGCCATGGAGGTTGTGGATGCCACATGTGTCCTGGATGTGTAACTTGGACTCCAAAACAGGCTGAAGGAGAGGGAGGTAGAGAGAAATCAGAGGAATGAGCGTAGCCCTGGAAATAATTAGTTCCTTCCATGGAGGAATGGGATAAGTAGAGCAAGAAGAATGGTATTATGTGTCTCATTCTAGAGGTAAGGACTGATAGAGAAATATTTGAAATGAGCTCAGAACTAAATAAGAGCTCTCCTCCATGTTCCAGTTAGGAGACTGAGCCTTACTTGGCATTTTGAGGCAGAAAATGGAGTCACAAGTGCATCTCCATAAGGGACAGTGGAGAGCAGGAACCCTCAAAGGGAGGTGAATCCATTCCTGGTCTCCTCAACAGAACCAGGGCTGCGGACCCCCAGAGCAGCACTCACCGTGAGGTAGACATACCCCACTGTAGACACAATGCCACAGATGAACCCAACAATGAGGGAGCCATATGGGGTCAACATCATCTCTGCACTGGTGCCCACAGCCACTCCGCCAGCCAGCGTTGCGTTCTGGATGTGGACCTGCAGGAGTAACCACTCTGTCTTGGCATCTCAGAGAAATCATGGTTGTTTGAACTGTGTGCAAATGGTAAAGCAGGAGAATCAGCTCTGAAAATACTTCCAGAGGAAATGTCGGGGCCCACTTTCCTGCTTGCTGGTGAAAAGCAAGAGGAGAAGAACAGGCAGCCTCTGTCTGTAGCACAGGCACACATAGACTCCCACTCTCCATACCACACACATTCTTTGCATCCACCAATCTGGGTGGGGAATGGTGATGAGATGGAAATTGTCTCACCCATGTGTCACTCCAGCTCTGCTGTCACACACGGTGCACCCACACACATAACACATACAAGTCAGCCCCCCGATTGCTCACAAGCTGCTGCACAAGGCCCTGCTCAGCTTGCTGGAGGGTGCTGCCAAACATGGCTCTGCATTATGCCCATCAGTAGCTCTCCTGGGAGAGTAAATGCAGCCCTTGTTGTGCCCTCAGCCCATCACGTGCAGGGACAGCACCAGCTCGCATTGTGAAAACATCAGGATTCACTTCCCACCTGCTTTTTCAGTGCAGCCTGAGTTTTTGGCTGGATGCCGGTTGCACCAACACACTGTGAAACCCAGTGCAGCAAAGGACAAGTGTCACTCAATTCCTGGGCCCTTGGCCAAATTCATTGTGACTTCCCTGGGTGGTGTAGGGATCTCTGATCCCAGCTTACCATGTCAAGCTTGCCCTTCTTCTGCAGCATGCTGGAGAAGGCCACTGTGGTGAGGACACAAGCAGCCAGGGAGCAGTATGTGTTAATGGCAGCCCGATGCTGGGCATCCCCGTGTTCAGAAATGGCTGAGTTGAAACTGGGCCAGTACATCCACAGATATAGGGTACCTGTTGGGATGGGGAAGAAGAAGCAAAAAAGAAGTGAAAGGAAAGAATATAGAGGTTGGAAAAAAACCTCTAAAGGAGGTTTCTGCAGAGCGAAGTTAAATTCCCTAGTCATGATGCCCCAGTGCTGTGCCCTCCATGATGGGACCAGCACCAGAAGGGGCTTGCAGTGAAGAGGAACAAAAATGCTGCCTTGTCTTCCCAGGCACCATGTCAGCCCAACCATTAATGACGGGACACGAGTAGTTCCAAGGTGTTGAAAACTAGGATGCAGAGCTTCTTGTCCCAGCCCTGGGTTTTGGTCTGGTTTCCCCAGAGACATGGGAGGGAACAGCTCTCTGCAACTGACTGGTACACATATACCAATGCCACAGAGGTTATGGCTGACTCACCAATCATAGCAAAGAGGTCAGAATGGTACACAGAGCCTTCCTTGTCTTTACTCTGCTCCAGGTTGGGTCTGTATAGGAAACGGGTCACAGTAAGGCCAAAGTAGGCTCCAAAGGTGTGAATGGTCATGGAGCCACCTGCGTCCTTAACCTGCAGCCATGGGAAAGCAGAGATTCATTTCTGGATTCACTGCTTTTTCTGGAGATGAGGTGTGGTCTGCCTCCTGCCCAGCTTGTCTACCCATCTGTCTTTTCAATCTGCACTCAATCTTGGGGAGAAGGGGTCTGTCTAAAGCTTACGTGAAGCAGGTTGAGGAGGATGTACTCATTCACTGCAAAGAGTGTGACTTGAAACAAAGTCATGATGAGGAGCTGTACGGGGCTGGTTTTGCCCAGGATGGCTCCAAAGGCAACGCACACAGAACCCACGCAGAAATCAGCATTGATCAGGCTGGAAGAGAGGAAGGAATATTCTATAAGAAAATGCTCTTCCATAATTACTCACCCTCACCCACACCGAACTCTAAAAGATCCCACTGTAAGGCATATAGTTGGTTAAGAGCCAGCCCTGGGTTTTCCATTGACTTTTCTCCCAACTTGACCTGCCCAGCTATGGAGCTGTCATCCAATTTGTTTAAATAACGAGAATGAAGGATCTTATGTGTTCTTAAACTTGGGGTCTGTGGTGCTCTGCTTGGGTATTAAGAGATGGCACTCATCTCACATTTCTCATGTAACAGTACCACCATCATACAGGTACCTGTGGACTAAAAGGTGGAAAGCAAGTGGGGTTATGCAGAAGGAAGATAACATTTTGGAGGCTGTAGTTTGCACATAACACAGGGGTAGGCACTGGCTCTTATCCCAGCTCTTCTATTGCACAGTCAAGAGGTGGCATCCCAGGTCCCATATCCCTCCTTACTTTTCCACTCCAATAAGGATCTTCCCATTCTGGAAAGAGTGGAACCAGCCTTGCATCAGGAGAGCCCACTGGATCCCAAAGGCTGCAAGGAGGAAATTGAATCCCACAGCTCCGAATCCATAACGCTTGAGGAATGTCATGAGGAAGCCAAAACCCACAAAGATCATCACATGAACGTCCTGGAAAGCTGTGCACAGGGAGGGAATCATCAGCATTGAGGAGAAGGCAGAGCTGGGTGTCTTTTGAATTTAGCAGTGAAAACAAACAACACAGTGACAGTAAGGAAAAAAAATCAAGGAAAAATGCATGCATTTGGCTCATGTCCTCCCATTTCTAAGTCTGAAAATGGCTCAGCTTTTGGAAGTTGGCTTTTTTGGTGAAAACATTTAGTTTTGAAACCTAAATATCTTTGTTGCAAACTGCGTGCAAGAGAAATCTGGAGACTAATGAAGTATACAAAGGAAGACTTTTCTATTCAGATTGTCTTTTTTTTCCCATTAAACAAACAAACAAACAAACAAACCCACCAAAAAATGTCACATACAATGACCAGTACCAGTTTTTCTTTAAACCACGTGAATGTTCATTTTGGGTAAGCCTATGCAATATAGGGTCCTGGTGAGGGCTCGGTGCGAGCACTTAGGGAAAAGACAAGAACAAGGGATGTTTACAAACATGTTTTTATTTGCCATAGAAATCAGTGGCAAGATACCTTTGCTATGAGGATCCCACCTTGTGGGATTTTGAGTGCTTAAAGCAGAGAGATACGGTTCTTCCAACAAGTGCTCATACCTGCTAACTGGAGCCCCTCAGATGCCCTTCCCTGGGGGAAACTGTACCTGCATGAGCCTCTTGAGGGAAATTCTTGGAGCGATAAACCTGCTGTACTTCTTAATGCTAAACGTTTATTTCAGATAAGCATCACTTTGCAATTAAGCGAGCTGAAATGCTGCATAATTACAATCTGAACCATGCAGACCCTCACACTGGAGGCCACTCCAGTAAAAAGAGCAGGAGATGTAATAAGCTCAGGGCAGAGGAAATGCAGTGATTAAGGATCTGCTGTGCCCCTGACCCTGTGCTGGCCCTAAGGCGTGCTGGCCATCCAGCAACCCTGGACCCCCTCCTGCAGGGATGGTGGGGCTGTACCTGCTACCTCCGCTATGCGCTGGGTGAGGATTTGGGTGTGTGTCTCAGCTTCTGCCCTCTGGTGCTTTACAAGACCTTGCAGCTTGTGTAAGGACAAGCGTCTGGACAGGCTCCAGTGATGTAGTGCCAGGTTGTGGAGACAGGTTCATTTGTTTGCTTTCAAAAACGTCCCCACACCTATGAAATTACTCATGAGAGATGAAGGAGACTAGACCTGCAGGTGACCCTGCTCAGCTCAAGTCTCTTCATGTGGTCTTCTCTGCACATCCTAAGAAATGGTCTTCTTAACTCTAGTTTTAACCATGCAGTCACACACACTTTCTCTCTGCAGCTGTATTTTTTTTCTCATCACCTTTCTTCTCAAGCCTAAGTGGCACAATACACAGCTAGAATTCTCTGCAGCCATTTGCATTATATAGGCAGGAGTTAGGGTTGCAGACTGTGTACCCCCTGAATATACTGAGAATTTCCACTGTGACTTACACCCTGTAGATGCCCGGGAGAAAAAGCAGGCTTTTCTTCAAACTGTACCCAGCCTAAAGCATTTTTCTAAGTCTTCCCTTTGTTTTTCCTTTGGAAGAATAATACTTGTGTTACAGGCAGCCCAGGTGCTGCCATGCTCAAGAGGTATTGTGACCTTGCTTTTGTGGGAAGGCAATTGCAGTCACTATCCAGAGGAGGTGTTTGGGCTTTGAGAATACTAACTGTGCTGAAGGATCTCATTTCTTTTCCCTGGAGAGCGGATGATTCACTCACTATGGAGTATCAATGTGTGATTATAAATTAGAAGAACGCGTCGTGTTGCCTAGAGTTGAACTGGCAGCCCTGGCAATGGGCACCAATGGCACGATGGCACAAACATCCCACAGTAACTAGTCATCTCAGGCTGTCACTGCTCACCCACTGCAACATCTTTGGACGGGTCTTACAGGCTGTAGCAGTCATATTTGATAACACAAACGATCATTGGGTGTTTAGCCACTGCATTCTCTTCTAAACAGAGCTGGATGGACATGGATCAGAACGCTCGGCTTCTACTATCTTACCATTGTCATCTATTTTTGCAGAGAGATGTTTCTGATTAGATAATGGAGCGGAAAAAAAGCTGATCTTTGTACATGTGAGCCCTTCCTCAGGTTTGAAACAGATCAAACTCAGCTAAACTGAGCTAAGCAGCCGCTCTCAGGCTGATTTAGCTGTGTAAATCCACTCAGCCATTTAAGTGCTTTCAAAGTGAGGATGGGAGATGAGGACAGTAAAGGTGCAGCGTCCTGAGCTCCTACAGGCTGGTTCTTGACCTCTCTGCTGCTCTCCTGTCCTGCCAGAGATTACAGCAGCACTGGGGCACTGCTGCTGCTTCACACCAACCTGTGTGGATACATGCACAGACAGTCTGGAAGGAGAGCCCAGGGCAGGCATGGCTCACACTAACCAGGCTAGCTGAGCAGCAAGTTTCTGCAGGCAAATCCTTCTCTGAACCAGTTAATCCTCAGCAGCTACAGGTTTCTATAGCTCCTTTGATTTAGCAGGTGTTTTTTAATGGAAATATTCTAAATAGATGCATGACTCAAGCCTGTTGCTTCCTTGGAAACAATTGCCTACAGAAGCAGCCTGTTCCCGTCAGCTCACAAAGAAGATGACCAGCCCCAGAGATCAAAGCCAGCCAAGTGTACCACCTGGCCAGAAAAGCTTTGACTACCTGAGCGATCCCCATGGCAATAAGGCACAGTGACCGAAGGACAATGGGAGGCTGGCAGGTTGGGAGGACTCATCAAAATGGCAGCAGCTAAAGAGTAATTTGCTAGTGAGGGGGAGGGTGTAGGAAAAGGGGGAAGATGTCACAGGATCTCAACAGCCGTTCCTCTGTATGTACAAGGAAGCCAAGAGAGGGGGTAGCAAGCTGAAACTTGCAGGGTGCTGAGAATGCGTCAGCCCTATTCCTGGAGAAAAGACATCACGTACTGGTGGCCCCCTGTCGACAGATCCCCAGAGCACTGGATGGCCACGAGGTTCTTCTCTCATTCTTTGGGGCACCCCAAAGCAGTGTCAAGGCAAAGCCTAACTCCCCAGCAGTCACTTCACCTCTGACAGATTCTGTCCCAAACCAGAGTTAAGTGGGAAAGACAAATAAAGCACTTAAGAACTCAGGACTACTATCCTGAAACCTGCTTATCACCTTTTCCCAAAACCCTTGGGTCAACAACAGATAGGACAGGGTGGGACGGGACGGGATGGGATGGGATAGGGCAGTGGCCAGCCGGCACTGGGACTGAGCTTCCTGAATACTCACAGGGGTATCGGAAGTAGAAATCATTCTCAATGTCACTGGTGAGGTTCATCTCATGCTTCTCTTCCTCCCAGTGTGCATCTGCTTCAGGGCCGAAGCGCACAAAGACACCGAAGAGGATGATCATTGCCACTTCCCAGAGGAGGCAGATGAGTGGGAGCCGCCAGCGCATGTAGGTGTTCTTTGCCATCCCCTGGTGCCTCGGCCGCTCCATCCGCAGGGATGCCTGGGGCCCTGGCACAGTGTGTCAGCCCGTGTCCCCTGTGCCCTTGGCGGGTGACATATATATGTTGGGGAGTGCAAGGTGGGGCCCAGGGAGGTGCCTCCAGCAGGATCACATTTCAGATACGGGAGGCTCCAGGCTTGCTCTCTGCTCTCACCCTCCTTCCTCTCTGGGAGGGAGGACGGGGCTCCAGCACCTCTTCTCCCAGCGGCTTGCAGCAGTAATGAGCCCTGCCTCCCCAGGACTCCTAGCTATGGAGCCTGGGTGTCCAGCCCCCTGCTCAGTCCTGCCCCACACCCCTTCCTGTCCCCTTCCTGGACCTGGGCCAGGCATCCTGACCTTGCCACCCTAGCCACTTCCCTGCCTGCATCACGTCCTTTTCCCATCACCGCTGGTCCTGCTCTGCAAATGCCCTTTCCCAGCACCTCTACTGAGGACACCAAGTCAGCCTGAGTCACTGGGTGCAGGTCCTGCTCTTTGTTGATGAGAAGAAAGTCTGTGGGACAGTCCTAAGAGGAAGAGGAAGATGGATGCTTCCAACCAAAAGTCAAGATCATGCACAGGCATGCAGTGACCTTGCCAAAGCTGCCATATATCTACAGGGATATAGAACTGACACGTCTCACCATTTCCTGGTGGTTTAACCACCTTGTCCTCTTGACAAGACAAGCTAAGCTGGTGCTGCATGGACCAGGGCAGTGTCCTGAGATGGTGACAGAGCGGGGGCTGGAGAGCTTGGCACTACAGCCCTCAGCTGCAGGCTTAATATCCCCTCCTCCAGCACAGGGCTTCCATTAGTGTTATATTAAACATAACTTTCCTTTTTCTGTGGCTTTGAACCATGTGTTCCTTCCCCACGAGCCAAGTCCTTCAAACAGATCCCAGCTCCTTCCTCTGCCTGCAGATCCGAGAGAGGCTTGTCAGTCTTCCAGAGATGAAAGACTGCAGCCCAGGCAAGCTGCCCGAATTTGCTGATGGCATCTAATTGTGGCCTGCAGGCTGAGCAAGCAGCACTGATTTCTGTGTTGATTAGGCAATAATTTGAGTTGATTATTATTTCTTGTTTCCTTTCTTCTCAAACTGACAAATGGCAGAAAAATGCTGGGGATGATCCTGAAGAGACTGATGGCTACACAAAATCACTGTCAGATCTCATTTGGGCCCTATACAGGGCTTTGGAAAAAGCCTTGGAAATGCAGATCAGGTGCAAGAAACACTTCTCTATGGCAGAACAGGCGTACCATGTAGGGTTATCTGGGAGTAGAGCAGCAAGTAAGCTGTGATGCTGCCCATCTGAGCTATCTATGTGACACTGACTGGGCATCCCATTACCCGTGATTTCTGCAGGACAGTTGCAGCTGTAAACACAGCCAGAAAGAAGCTGAACCTTAAGCAATACTGGAGCTGATTGCCCAAAGCGTTGTTGATGGTTGTGTGTTCTCCTGACAGCCTCGTGGCAGGACCAGACTACCCCACCCTGAAGCAGCTCTTAGAAATCTTGAGAAAGGAGACACGGAGGTACGAAGGAGCATTTTACAACATAAGGGAGCTTGCTATACCCTGATAGCACAGTCACTAGCAATTACACTGTACGGTTACATTTCAGCAGAAGGAACCACACTGCAAAGCTTTCCAGTCTGGGTTCTCACTGAATTGGTGATGTCTCCCACAAAGCAATGTGCTAAGCCCTGTTTCTGCAGAGCCCAAAAGCACCTGCATGGGCCATCCCGTGGCCATAGCTCTGTCCCTGCCTCTTTCCCCAGCCTCTGCAGGCAGAGCACAAAAGATAATAACTTTCCCACTGGCCTGATAGTCTCACCTTGCTGCACTGCCTTGCGTGGCCCCTTCTTATCAATCTGCAGATCATCACCTTGCTTCTACTGGCCTGCTGGAGCTGGCATGCTCCGCTGGCTGCTCATACTCAAGACTCACCCCTCACCTGCTCATACCCACCTATGATCTGGGAACCTCTTTCAGTAGCAGCTGCTCTCAGGCTACTCTAATGGGCAATTCTGGAACTCACATCAGGGTTGTCCTATCACATCCAGCACCCATAAAACCAGATCCATTGCAAGCTGCCCTTCCCCTCCCTCACAGCAATTAGCACTCTGGAAGTTCAGTCACCACTTCCTCATGAGTATATATGTGACTAAATGAATCTGAGAGGCAACCTCCCCCCACTCCCACAAGATTTCCTAAAGAAACCAACTGGGTTGTGCAGAGGACTTGGAACAGCTCTATTTGTCCTTCTGCTCTGGGACATGGGACCGGGTAGGTCCCGGTTGCCTTGGGAAGGCTCTGGGTGAGGGTTGTACCATACTGGTCCCAGCTGGGTCTCTCCCAGTTTCTCAATTTTATGAGCACTAAAAATACTTGAGAGACATAAACACCGAATCTGAAGTGTGCAGAAATCCCTCCCTCTTGCCTGGAGCACTCTGGGCAGCTTTGCCCTGGAGAGGAGGGCATGGCTGCTCCTTGGTTCACTGCGAACTGTCCCAGCAGATCTTATCACCACCAGTGCTGGGACACAGGCACTGGTCCCAAAGGTGACCTCAGAAGATACGTGCCAGAGATCACCCTCATCTGGAGGGAGAGTGGTGGGACACATCCAGCTCCTGCCTGGATTCATATTGGAGCTCATGCTGGCAAGCAGATGGCGACGGATCTCATCCATTAACACAGCGAAACAAGGAATTTGCCTCAATTGCAGGCTATCACAACACCGAAGCCATCTCTGCAGTCTTTAATGTCCAACAAGCGCATCCATTCCTCTCAATTTGCTCCTCCATTATTAGGAGCAAAAGAGCAGAGGCCACTACCAGCAGTGCTGGGCATGCAGCATGGGGGGGGTGAGGGGGTGTGGGGAAGGTCCAAAGCTTTAATGCAGAAGAGGGCAGTCCCCAGGCATTGTGCAGCATCTCAGGTGACTTCTTTCTCATGCAGGTCCTTGAGAAGTGTCCTGTAAGCAAAGCATTGGAGGCAATCCAAAACAAAACTTCCTGTCTGGCTCGTCAGAACAGAAAACAGACTTTCCTCTGGGGCTGAAGAGAGCGTTGGTACAGCAGGAGATCAGACCTTTCCTTAGGTGTGGGGTTTTGTACGCAGAGAGGCTTGCCCATAAATATCACTCAGAAACATTGGAAAAAGGTCAAAACGGATCAAGGATTTTCCAAGTAAAAACAAGACAAAAGCAACCAACCAACAAAACAAAAACCCCCAAACCGTAACTTTTCAAGTCAAAGTGCCAACCAAAAGGGAGCCCAATCTACAAATGATTCTTCTGGCATCCTTCCCCTCTTCCCATGAAACTGCATTTATCAGCGGGTAAATGATTGCCCAGAGAGCCCAGTGGCTCTGCTGGAAGGAGAAGTCAGTGGTGTCCTTGGAGAGCAGGCGGAGAGGGCAAACGATCCAGCGAGCAGCAGGACAGTGTGACAAGGAGTGGTGTGAGCAGCTCCAGCTGCCTGACAAGCAGGTTCCCCGCGGCTCAGCTATCTCCTGTGGCTTTGCTGAGAGCTGGATCAGCTGCAGGAGCAAACACCTGGAGTGGGAAGGGAGGGAGCAGCATGGGGAAAGGGGAGGTGGCTGTCACCGGAGCAGGGCTGTAGGGTGCCACAGTGGGAACTGCCATGCTGTCCCCATGCCCTGACTGTGTTTCTGGTCCCAGGCAGCCCATGGTAAGGTGGTTTCAGTCACACTCTGATGAGTGTCTTGATCAGGCTGCTGGGACAGATGCTAGCTGACAGTGGTGGCAGTGAGGGCTCAAAGGCTCTCTGTCTGGACTGGAACGTACTAATGATGTATGGGGCTGAGAGCAGCCCCAACAGCTCCCAGGGCCTGTCTGCAGCTGCTGGCCCACAGGACAGGCCAAAAAATAGCACTGATGCCAGCAAGGGAGCGGTGGGGCCAGAGGCAGGAACCACAGGCTGCCCCCTTAGCCAGGGTCCTTCCTTGCTCTCAGTGGAACAGCCCCAGCCCCGTTCCAGCTCATGAACACAGCTCACAGATGTGGAACCCACAGGAAGGCCTGTTTTAGCTCTGCAGGATTGAGTGCTGAGGATCGGTCACAAAGCAGCAGCCCCAAACAGAAGCGTATTATTCACGTGTGGCTGTCCACAAGTCAGTCTTTGCAGTTTCTAATTGATTCCACTTTGCCGGGCATGTGTGTTACAGGGTAGGAGAGTCCAGATTTGAAAGGGACAGCTGCTGTCTCGTTACCACCATACCCACAGGTGTGCTTTTAGTGTGTGATCAGCCCTGAACTAGGCTAGAGGTCACTTACAGGACACTTCCTAGGCCACTTACAGGGTACACGATCCCGTGTGTGGCACACTTGTGCCCAAGTTGCTATTCTTTCACTCATATCTGCGATCAGTGGTCTGTACTCCCTTGCCCTTGGCAGACTCCCATTGCACCCCATAGGGGTCCCTACCCAAATCTGCCCGAGAGGAGGTGACAACAAGTGACGTCACTCCCGCCTTTAAATTTTAAATTTGCAGCACCGACCAATCAGCTCGTTCGTACCACTGGCCCCACCCCTCCTTCAGTGCGTCACGGACGCTGGCCAATGAAATGCCACGCTCAACCCCGCTGCGAACGGCCGCCGGCCAATGGGCGGAGAGCTCCTCTCCAATGGCCGCCCTCCCTCCGCTCTTCCGCTCCGCTCTCACCTGGTGGCGCGTAGCGAGGGGGCCGCACCGCGCAAGCGCGCCCCTCCCACGCTGCGTCAGCGGTCCAATGGGAAACGAGGAGAGGAGGGGGCGGGCTCGTGGCGGCAGCCAATGAGGGCGCACGGTGAGAGCGCGCGAGCGGTTGGAGAGGGTGATGGAGGCGGTGGGCGCGTAGCGATGGCCGCGCCGTGAGGGGCTGCGGGCCGGGCCGGGCCGGGCCGGGCCGTAATGGCGTGCTCACCGAGCGCCGTGTTCCTCTTGGACACCGCCAGCCCGGGGCGGCGGGAGCGGCTGCAGCTGTGCGCCCTGCGCCTCCTCAACCACCTGTGCTGCCGCTTCGGCCTGTCCCGCCTGCGCTGGGCCTACCGCTTCTTCGACTCCCTCGGGGGTCGCGGCGGAGCTTCGCGGGGCGGCGGGTTCCGTCCTCCGGCTCCCCGGGCCTGGGCGCGCTTCGAGGAGGAGCTCGCGGAGCGTCTGGGAGCGCGGGGCTCCTCCGCCGTGCTGCCCGGCCCGGCCACCCGCCTCGCCCTCACACACAGCGGCCTGAAGGAAACGCTCCTCGACTTCCCATGGGACCGCCCCGAGATCGCGTCCCCTGCCAAAGCGCCCCGCAGGAGCCGCGGGGCTGGCGGAGAGCTTCCCGCGGGCGGCGCTCCCTCCGACGGCTTCGTGAACGCCGTGTTCCTCTTCTCGCCGTGTCCCCGCTCCCACCGGGAGCTGCGGCAGTTCGTGTCCGGGGGCGGCGCGGTCCCCTCGGAGCCCCCCGCGCTGCAGGAGGTGGCCGAGAAGCTGCTGCCCCGCAGCGTCCGCGAGCTGCTGGCCGAGCAGAGGATCACGCTGTACTGGGTGGACACCGCCGAGAGCTCGCGGGTGAGGAGTGAGGGGAGCGCGGTTCTGTGTTGCAGTGATGGGTGTTTGGATGCCATCCCTCTGCTCTCGGCTGTAATCTCTGAGTGGGGGAAGTATAAAGGATCTTTGCTTACTGCTGTATGGTCCTATTCCGTGTGGGGCTGGAAAGGAGTAGTGCTGATCCCTGTGGAGACTGAGCTGTATCAGGAGTTTATGGATGGGCATCCTCATGCTTGGAGTTGGGTGGAAGTTTTAGGTATCTGGAACGGCAGCCCAACAGTTCAAGTAGCTTAATCTTAAGTTAAAAAGCCCACATTTGAAAATATTGGCTACGCCTTATTTCACTGGCAGTGTTGTCTTTGTTGTATTCCCTTGAAAGCTATTGAAAACACTTGGAAGATGCTGCACTGTGATACTCGGTATGCATCTTATATGCCAGTCCTTCTAGAGGGATGCAGTGCAGTCCTTGTTTGTTTGGATGGATGTTATCTTACTGCTGGCACTAGAATTGCAAGATCAGAAGGGTTGTTTAAAGTCTAGTCTGATTCTCCTGCCATAGACAGGAATATCTACAGCTTAGTCAGGTGCTTAACACCAGTCTGGCCTGACTTTGAATGTTTCCAGGGCTGGAACATCCATTGCCTCTTTGGGCAGCATTAATTTGAGGCCTTTCTGTGTCTTCATTTCAGCTGATTAAATCCCCAGATCACGGTGGATACTGGATAATGCTTCAACTGCTCCAGCAAATAGGAGGCACCATTTTGCCATCTGAAACCTTAGTGCAATGTCCGAGACCCCACAGGGCAGACCTTGCTGACGTCTTTCTCAGAGACTCAGGTTCCCCAGTGCCTCACTCTGTGCCATGGACGACCCTTCTGCCATCGGACTCAGCCTTGAACAGTTTGTTTTCAAAGCAGTCTGTACTTCATGCAGCGTTTCCCCAACAAGAAGGGACGTTATTTCTCAGCATGTCTGGTAATCCTTATTCTGTTTTTAAAGACATAATAATAATTGGTCTGTGATGTAGAGTTCTTGATGAGTTTCCCTGATGAAGAATATGTATCGGAGAAACTTCAGATATTTAAAGACCTGTTTTTGATTAACGAAGTTATCCAGGTGCTCTGATTGCTTTGATATGAGAGCTGTTGGTCTGCATTCCTGGCCTGATCTCTTTATGTACCTTAACATTGTGAAAACTTAGGAGTCTGATGAGCTCTTTGCTGGACCCACACTGTAGTGGTGTGTGCACTTTTCTACATGCTTAGCTCAGTTTCTTCAATATGGTTGAACTACGGGAACTAATTATGAAAGGCCTGTCAGAAGAAACAGATTAGCTTTAAAGAAACATGTTGTGTGCATCTGCTCTTTAGCAGGGCCTTTCTGCACTCTTTCATGAGAGAAGCTGGAGGGAACTCACTGTAGAGCTGTTCAGTGTTGCAATTTGTTTTTCTTGTGTTAAAGTTCTTTTCACGTAGATGAGAAGTACGTTTTATAATGCTTAAGACTTTTACTTTATTTTACCCTTACACAGAAGGAAAGAAGGAAAGCTGTGCTGTGATTCTGGAACCTCTAGCTGTGTGCCAAAGACAACAGCATTGTCCGCTCAACATCATCCTGAAAGGCAGTGTGACGAGCTGGAACTGGATGCAGGCTGTCAGCTTTCTCACAGAGAGCTGGATAGTGAGAAGCCCTGAGACTGAATGCACAGAGCAGAACTGGTTACATCAGCTGTTAAGGAATCTAGTGATGAAGGAACTGCACATGGTAAATCTTTCTCTTTGCCATAAGTCAGTAGCTGTTTTTATATGAACTGTGGCAAGAAAGGTGGTGGTCTTGCACGTCATATCATGAAGACAGTAGTAGCAGTATTTGTTATACAGCACATTGGTCATTTGGAGCTAAATTCAGAACATCCATCTTATTAAATCTCTATATTTCTGAAAATGTAAATACTTTTTCTTTTTTAATGTAGATTGCTGAAGTGTCTCAAACTAAATCTTCGTGCCCCTGCACTGCTGTTTTATCACCACTTTCTGAGAGTGCTGCTGTCCTCACTCTGTTCTGTACTGAAAAGACAGCTGAGGCTCAGCGATGCAACCTTGAGGGAACTGTAGTGGAGGCCTCTTCCCGAGATGATGCTCTGCGTCTGCCAGATGTTGTACATAGTGTGCTGAGTGAAATTGATATGGCAGTGGAAGACTCTCTGCCAAATACAGGTAGGCATTAGGAAATGGAAAGCAAGTCTGTTGTTCATCTCTAGATCTGATTTGGGATGGAAGGCTCTGGTGCTTATGAGTTCCTCAGCGAGGAGTCTCATTTCTTGGGACTTGTTCATTTTGTGGCTCAGGCTTTGATATGCAGAAATCTGCTCTTCTGCTGTCAGTAAGACTGTAAAGTATACTAGTTATTGGCTTATAGGTAAAGCACAGCTGCATGTGCTTGGGAGCAGGTTTTTACAATGAGTGTTCCTAAAAATTGTCACATGGATCATCCCTGGCCAGTCAAATCTTTGTGTTTTCAAGATTGAACTGCCCCTCCATAAGCAGAACTTTAGCAACTTCTGCCTTTAGAGCCTTTGTGGAGGCCAGGCGTTCTGCCATTTCACTTATAGCTTTGCTCTAATGTTTTTATTTCTCCATTCAGAAGAAACTCCTATGCCAGAGTGGGTTCAACGAGAGCTGTCCAGTACCGGGGGCTGGCATCCTTCAGTGCTTGAAGCGTGGTATTCTTCTTCAAATGCTTGTGGAGCAAGCTCAGATCTGATGGATTCATTCAGGTACTCTTCTGAAACAGTGCTGTGCTTCTTTTCACTTTGGTGCAGTTCTTTTAAGATAGCCTTTTTTTTCCCCTCAGCATTTCTTAAGTAAGGCTTTTATGGAACGGGCTTTGGAAGAATATTAGCATGTGTTACTTGTGGTATAGGGTTGTATTTCTCAGCAGCTGACATGTAGGAAAAACAGGTCCTGTGGAGTAAGAACAAGAAGTGTGTTGTCTTCATTGCTTTTGATATCTGTATTGACTTGTTCTTGTCCATAGACTCCTGCAGGTTCCGTGTACTAATGTGAAGGATGATGCAGACCAATCTGAAGTGGAACTTTCAGAAAGTTTATCTGAGTTGTACCAAAGAAAATCAAGTGAAATATCTGCTGGAGCAGGAAATAACAAGAGAAGACGTATGTATAGTGTGGGATTGCTTGTATTTTATCAATAAAAGATGATAGAGAAGCCTTCTTATTGCATAAACCCTAAAGGTCCTTACACAGAAGTAGTGACATACTTTAGGTTTTCTTCTCCATTTTGAAGTCAGCATAACTTATATATCAGTATTATTGTGTAGAACAATCCAAATGACTCCTAAATGCAGGGTACTCAGTGACTGACAAAACTGTTAAGAGAGCAGTGTGCAGAACTCTGCAGTTTCACTGGTTCTTGGAACAGGGACCACTGCAACCGCTGCTAAATATTGTAATACCTCTGCTTTGTTTGAAACTGGAGAAATTTCAAATGAAAGGGTTTCATTGCTTTTTGGTGTACAAACCAAAGGTGCATATGTACTCGTCTGATGTATACTTAAGTCAGCTATTTGTGGCTCAAGATTTCTTTCCTATATATGCAGCTTCTGATTCTACTTCATAAGCAGAGCAAAAACCTTTATCTGCTTTTGACTTTAAGAGCTTGCTACCTCCTGTGCTGCTTGTACCTTTATTTAATGGAGAAATATAAGCCTTCTAGAGTGTGGTCTTGATTAACAGTTACTCATCTTGCTTGACTGCAATGCAGAATTCAGTGTTGTGCTCTAACTTGGTGTTCTTACCCCACGCAATGTCTCTGAAACTCCCTTCTTGTGGCGTTACAGGTGGGGTTCCTCGAACTCCAGTGAGGCAGAAGATGAAGACCATGTCCAGATCCTTACAGATGCTCAATGTGGCGAGGCTGAATGTAAAAGCACAGAAGTTTCAACCTGATGGTATGCCAGCGGTGAGTGAGAAGGTTCCACAGAAGCTATCAGCAAAAAGATTGGATGAGAAGTTGGAAGGAAAGGAAAAGGCTCTTAAAACATCAATAGGTGTGTAATGACTTTACCCTACATCAGAATAAGGCTTTTCCTTGCAGCTGCATGGGGCTGGTGTGATGAGCAGTGAGTCTTTACAGTAGCCTAAAAGCTTGGTAAAGTGCTTAGATCTGAAGTTTCTATTTACCTAAGGCTGCTTCTGCTAGTGTTCTGTGGTCTTGCATGCATATTTGCATGATAACTTGTATTCCTTTCTTCAGCTGGAAAGAGTTGGTTTATTTTTTTTTCTTCTACCAGTAATGTGTGGTAAGCTGGTATTTGGTTGACTCACACCATTTCCCTTTCAGACTTGAAAACTGAAGAGGAGCTGCAGTCTCATTTAATTACAAGCTATCAGAAGGTAGTTGCTGAGGAAGTTCTTTCGTCTGTGTGTGCACAGAATATGATCATGGCCATTAAAAGGTTCTTGAAAATACAGGATACCAAAGAGAAAGAGGTAGGTAAGAACATGTGAGCAGAGCTGTTACTTGTTTGAGTATGAAACAGCAAGATCTTAAAACTACTTTTCTTTCAACTTAAGTTATTTATTTACACACTTGTTAGTGGCTTTCACCAAGTTGTTCTACTTGTGCTGGATCAGTAGTAAAAGTTATGAATTGATATAAAGAACATAAGAAAATCCATTTCAGTTATTAGTTTATGCCTCTGGGTAACGCATTGCAACAGATGTCCTTTACATTGACCTCCATCTGAATTATTATTTCATTTAAAGACAATATTTTCAGAAAAGAAGGTTCTTAGGAGACAGCTTTTAAAATATAGCGCCTGTTTTTGCTTTTCGTGGTTAATCTAGGCAGATTAATTCTCCAAGGAAGAGAAACAGTCAAAAGTATTTGAGTTTTGAGTAGTTCTATGGATTGTATCTCAGTTAAGCTAAAACTGGTAAGACTGTCAGTAGTCAAAGCAAGTACTGTGTCAGATCTATAGGTACTGAAGGCCTGAAGCTGCTAGCAGTCCTGTGCCTTTTGTTGTTAGACTGTATGTTTTTCTACATCTTGCGTTGTGATTTTACTACTGAAAGCAAGAGAGAATTCCTTCCTTGAAGGAGGAAAACAAAACTGAGCTGCTCTAAGAAGATGGTAATAAGGGAGGGGTGTGAAGAACCTGTCTTGCATACAAGGAACACACTTGAAGTTTTTGCTCTGATTATGTGTATCTGCAGGTGGCCTGTGTGGAGAAAGTCAGAAACCATCTCCTGAAGACGAGCAAGTTGCTCAGACAACAGCATGGCTCAGAGAAGGAGACCAAAGTCAGAGAGTATGAGACACCCTACTTATTTAACTCCTGAGATGCAGTGGAGTTGGTTAGCACTTTGCAGTGGTAGCTCTTTTTGTTCAAGTGAAAATACAGACACTGGTAAAACAGAAACATTAAATGCAAATATAACATATGTTATATGATAAGCATTGCAGCCTAAATCTAAAATGTGGCATCTCTCCTGCTACCAAAAGGAAGTGCTAACCAAGTTATGCTGTCCAGTCCTTACTGCTTTGTAAGCAATTGTTTTGAAGTAAATAACCTGTTTCCACCAGGAAATGGGGCAGTAAATGACTACTTCTTTCCTTAGGTGCCGACTTCAGGTTCTTTTGCGGCTTGAGTTGTGTCTTCAGTGTCCTTCACTACAAAGCAACGCTGATGAAATGGAGCAACTGTTAGAAGAGGCAAGTATACCGTAGAGAACAAGAAAGTAGACCCAGAACTTGTAATTTTCCCCTGAATTTATTGTGACATTCGATGTTCCTTGTTAAAAATCTAGTGTTGACAACTGTCATACCTTAATCCATTTTCCCACCCGATGTTCTCTTCCAGATGACAGATATGCTGCGCATTTTGTGTCTGACTGAAGACCCGGGGTACCTCACGAAGTTTTTAGAGGAAATACTAGAATTGTAAGTTCTTTGGGGTGACTGGAGTATTACGGGGGGGACTGTGGGATTTGTCACTTACCTTTTATAGAGAACAGCAGCGTACAGCTTTGATTTACTGCGTTGTTGTAACATCGAGAAGTTTAGACTATTGTTTGCTGCTAAATGAAATTAGGTAATAAGCAAGTAAACTAATAATGTTTTATGTTTTTAAGCATTAGTTAAAACAAAGGTTTGGTTGAAGCCTTGGGACTGTAACATCGACTGTTTTGTTGGTGATTGCATTTGATGTGAGTTCTCTGATGTTCTAGGTATATGCATTCTATACCAAAGACCCTTGGAGATCTTTACTACAGTCTGGGTACACAAATACCCCCAAAGCTGGCTTCTGTCCTGCCTTCAGACTTCTTCAGTGATGATTCAATGACTGTGGACAGCAAATCTCCAGGCCTTCCACCATCTTTATCATCTATCCTAACTCCCACTGCTGTTTGCCTGCGCAGTGAGAGTGATCAGCTGGAGGAACTGCGCACTCGATCTGCCCAAAAGAGAAGGTAATAATCCTAAATAAGGGAGCCAGCTGGTTGTGATCTAACCTGTGTTGGTGGAGCTATCTAAACTGTAGCTCAATCATTCTGATTTCTGTTGCTGAATTGCTATCTGGGGCAAGCTCAGTCTTGCTGAGAACTCTGTGAGCCTGAGGGAAATATGAAGGGTTCCTATTTTTCATGTTAATTGCCTGCTGTTACTGCTGTGTGTGAATTTGGTGGATTCTATATGTCTGTTCTGTTCATGAATAGAGTTTGTGAGTCTTTTCTGTAAGAGAAAGAGGATGCTCTGGTATGTATGAGGTGACCTTGTATCACTGAAGTTAAAACTGAGATTTACTGTGGACCTCTGGTGGGGATTCTGTGTTCATTTTTTGAGAACTGTGAAATGAGTTTTAATACCAACCTTAAAGATAGCTACAGCTATTTATGTTGCACATCACATCTGTTGTGATGTAAGTGAGGTGCCACCACAAAGAATTTGCAGTCTGAGTTTAGGTGAAGGTTTTCTATCCCTAGAGTCAAACCAATGTTTAATTGTCAATTAGCTTGATAACCCTATTTTTTGATCTTATTTTAACTGAGTCTTTGTAACTTCTAAAGGAATAATGTATTAGCCAGACACAGGAGCATGACAGAAGCATCACAGAACTTGCGTCAGATTGAGATTCCCAAGATAGACAAGAATCCCATCAGGAAGGTAAAACTCTCCCAGAAGCATTGCGGGTGGGATGCTCATGCAGGGGTGTAACAGTGCTGTGAAGCAACATGAGTTACTCTGTAACTCAGTAGGCATTATAAGCACTACTGATATAAGAACTACTGATGAGTCTAATTTATCTTTGATTTCTAGGAGAGCTCACGTTCTTACCTTGCTACTGAGAAATCCCAACAAATGCCTTTGCAGAAAGAAGCAGTGCAAGGTATATTGACTTCTAGCTTTTCCATGGAAAGGTGCGTCTTCAGCACATCATCCCTGAAAGTTTCAGTGAGCTGTGGTGCAATCATGCTGAAGCATGCTGGAATTCTGAAGGAAGTTTTGCTGAATTTTGCAAGAAAAATTGAGAGTGGGAAAGAAATAGTTACTGTCTGCTTACACACAGGAAACTTGTATCATGTCCTGAAAGGAAAATGTCTCAGGTCTTCCTTGATTCTTGTGGTTATTTCTATCTATTGGAAGAATATATGTATATTGAAATTGAGGACAGGAGGAAGCATTTACATCTGGAAACACATCTCTCTGTGAAATGTCTAAGAATTAAATCCTGTATGTGTTCTCTGAGCCCACGTGTGCTTCAGCTGGATAGCAGACTTTCTGCTGGGGCACCCACTAATAGCGTATTCCTGTAAAGAATGAATAGTATAATAAAGTTGTAAGAAGTCTAGGATAGATTTAGGGAAGGATATTCTGGTAACAACTGTTCCACCTTGACACTTAAAAAAAGAAACTCCACAAAACAACTTCCCCTCCCCCCCATTAAAAAAAAGCCTAATCTTTGGTTTGTTTTTTTTCCTACACTGATATATGATTATATTTCCAGTGGCCTGATTGAAATATGTCTTTTTTTCCCCCTTTTAATTTCTTGCTTTGCCTCCTCTCACAGAGGTTACAAAGGTAAGGAGGAACCTCTTCAATGAAGGGATACGTTCACCATCAAAAAGGACTGCAAAGAAGATGCCCAGGAGTCAGTCAGTATCTGCTGTGGAAGGCTTAAGATACAAATGCACTGATGAAGGGGCTAAAGGTAGGATGTGGCTTGCATGTGTAGAACAGCTGTAAGTGCTGTGCTGGTAACTAATTGTGCATTGTTTTCAGTAAAGGAGAAAACATTTTGGATTGTAGCCGTTACTGTGTAGTGAACAGGATGGTTTTGAAATAGAAACCTACTTTTAACTAAAGTTGATACACACCTCTCAAAGAAATCAGATGTTAAAAATAGTTACAGAAATGATGTGTGAATGAAGGATGAGGAATAAAAGTTGCCTCAGGAGACTTATTACGTCTGTCACATCAAAGTCAGTACTATTAATAAATAATACTGAAGGAGTAGGAAATAGATATAGACACTGGACTCTGAAATATATGATTATAGCTTGTGAGTGCTGGGAAGCTGATATACGGTGATTCTGTACTGGCAGTTGTTATTAAGCTGAAGCCCATGTGAAACTACTTGTTCTAACTGCTTTATAATTGTGTGCTGTTATATCCATTGCTTGAATTTATTTACTTCTGTTTTCAAGATCATCACAAGTTACTGACCAAGAGAGTTGCAGAAACACCTCTACACAAACAGGTCTCTAGGAGACTACTGCATAAGCAGATTAAAGGCCGGTGAGTGAGCTCTCAATTTCTTCAGTAAGTGCTGGATGTTTAATTAATGGCTATGAGCACAAGAATTAGCTTTCCTTTGTTACTGATAGTACAGCTAGAAAGACAGTGTCTTAATAGAAGGTAAAGTTTCATGCTAATTGCTCAGAATACCCCCATAGAGCAGTATATTGTTGTAGAATATGGTACTGCTTTTCAGTTTTCATGGTAAGTTCTGTGAATAGTATGATAAGTCCAATGTTGTGCTGTTTGTTCAAGGTCTTCTGATCCAGGCTGTGAGACTGGTGTTGTAGAAGAGTCTCCAGAGAAAGCCATAAGTGGTAAGCACTATTTTTGTTGTTGTTGTTGTTTATTAAAGGTGGTTTTGCTGTGTTGAAGCACTCAAAGCACGTTCATCCCACACATAGTCAATACAACATTATTATGCTATTGGTGGAGCACAACCTCTCCAGATATCCAAAGGATGGGTATCAAGTGGATGGGACCAAGCTGGGCCCTATTAATGCTCTGTTTTCTGTTGTAACAAGAAAGTGTTATGCAAAAAAGTTGGATGCTGCTGTTCACGTCCAAGAAGGAAGAGGAAAAAGAGTATGGTTGGGTAAATAGAGAAGTAAATCTCTAAGAAAAAGAGACAAGAGAACTAATCTTGAAGCCTGGATGCTACTTGAATTGAATATGGTTTTTTCTAGTATTCCTTCTCACTTAATTACTGGAGGGGGAGGAAATTGGAAGGAGGCTTGTGTGCATTAGCATTCCAAAGCTCCAGGATAGCAGAAGCTTTTTTCATATGAATACCTCAGTGCAGGTGTTAAGCGTATGAAAGCTGCTTCTTAGAGTGTGGCTTCTTCCACTGGATCTGTTCCTAAAGATGTCCCCATCGCTGAAGGAGAAAGAAGGCTCAGTCTGTGATATAATTACATTTCAGAAGCAAATTTAAGAAGAAGTCCACGCATCAGACAGCTGACTTTGAATAGGACCCACTCCGGTGTTTTCTGTTCTACTGTGCAGCCCAGCTCACAGAATTCACAGCAAGTCCGCTGGGGACAAGAAGAGATCTGTACTCAGTGGGATGGAGCAGGTACCAAATGGAATTTGAGTAGGTTTATATTGCTGCTCTGAAAAGCTGACCTGGATACCTCTAAATTTGATTTGGTTCTACAAGAGACTGTGAGGAGTTAAGAGCTATTATGTAATGTCTTCTGTAGGCAGGATTAATCGCCAGTAATTTTTGAATTGAGAATCTGAATTTGGAGGATGGAATGGCAGCTATTTCTACAATGAATAATATGCTGCCAACTTAAGAAACTAGTCAGGCCTCTGTAACAGAATATTGCTGATTGTCAGTCTGTGTTCCTTAAATGCAGTGAAGAAATCCCTGTAAAATATGGGACAGAAATCCTAAAGCTACTTTCAGTCTCTTCTGTCAGCATAAAGCAATGACTGATGGCATCTTTGCAGGCTTTCTTTGTAGGATTATCAGCTATAAATGGTGACATTTAGTTCTTTATATTATACCTACTGGGATCCTTAGTCATGAGCAAAATTTTTCTGATGCTATGAGCAATAAACAGTATAAAAAGCTGAGCTATTTAGGTTTTTCTTTTTCTCTAGAGCACTCTTTCTATGGATAATTATTTCCCAAACTATAAAACTAATAATAATTCTATTGAATCTTTAACATCAAGCTAAAAAAGAACTTCTAGGGCTGTGAGATGCATACACTACCTGTCCATACATTTTGAAGTGAATGAAACAATCATTTATAGCATGTTAGTTGAATTGTACTGTTCTACTTTCTAGGTGTTGGGCTGCCTTCTGGGGGCTCTGGGTGTCCAACTCCCAAGAGGTTTTTTTTTGGCGCAGTCACTGATGCGTGTAGTCCTGTGGTGAAGCATTCACCTGGAAGGAGGAGAACAGGAAAAGATTGCTTGGACTTAGAGGAGCTGACTACCTGTCAGGTAGAAGCAAACACTTGCTACTCTTTCTTTCTTCAATCCCTTTATTCTATTAGTGTTTAGTGAGACTTACGTGTCTTAAATTTAGTGTTTCTGAAAGTCTAACGAAACAGTTTACTTTTTATTTACTTCTCGAGATGTAGAGGGATAAAGAACGGTTCTGGAGCAGAACAAGCCTAATTCTTTCTTTCTTCTTTTTCCTTCTCTCTGTAGACTCCTAGGAAAACACCTCGTAAGTCTGCACAGAAACTAGTGAATTCTGCCAGTAAACCGCTGAGGAGATCACCTCGCATCCTCCACAGGACACCACAGAAGGTGGAGAAGACTCCCAACAGAAGTCCAGCTGCTAAGCAGACTGTAGCTAAATGTTTGGGAAAGTACTTCTCTCATCCTGTACAGAGGGTCAGGTCACCATCTGCGTTAACAGAAGGCAAAAGGGCTTCCTTACTGCAAGTGACTAAGGACTGTTCTCCAGCAAAAAACCTTTTCTCTCCCTGCAAAGAAAATGGTTTACAGATGCAAGAACACGATGACATGCTGAGCACTCTGGATCCTTTATTACCTCTGCAAGACACAATTCCAGCTGCTGCTTCCCTGCCTGCCACCCAGAAAAGCATTTTTGCAGAACTGCAAACTCCAAGACGTTCCTTGAGATCTCTCTCAAAGTTGGCATCTCCAGTTGGTGCTCGGAGGCAAATCCTTCCAAGTGAAATGGAGATGCAGCCAGAACCAGCATCTCAGGCAATGGAATCTACTCCCAGGAAAGCTGAAGATTCAGGTTTGAAACTCTCAGCCAGCCCACTGAGTGATGTAGAAATGTCTCAGCTCACCACGAAACTGGAATCTCCCTTCAGTTCTCCTCTCTCTGAAAAAGCTACAAACGCTGTAGCAATCAGCTCTCCTTCCCACACAGAGGCTAAAGAGTCTGACAGGGAATTTAATGTGCCTGAAAAACATCTTCTAAAATCTCCAGGTGTCGGTGACACTTTGCTGGAGTCCCCACTTAACACTTCCAAACAGGCCATAGGTGAACCAGATTCCTCAGGAGAGAACCGAACACATGCATCTGAAACAGCTTCCAGAAGTAAGGATGGTCATCGTGATAATGGTGACAGTTCTTGTGTAGAAAGCCTCCAGTTCTCTAAATCCCAAATTCCTGAAAATACCCACATACTGGAGAATAAACAAATGGATGCAATGGCACAACATTCTTCTCCAAGGAGGGACTCAGAAGACTTGAAAAAGCATTCCTCCCCAAAGCTGTCTGCTGGAGAACATATGCTGAATGCTGAGATGGAATGTGAGCAATCAAATAAGGAGGGCAACTCCAGTATAAGCACCTGTGAATCCTTCCTAAGCAGTTCTCAAACAAGCATTGATGAGTTGGAACAAAAAACTCTGCAGAGAGAGGAATGTAGTGGGCCAAAGGCACGGAGTCTTAAGAGACACTCCAGATCTGCCCGGACTTCCTCACCTCCTCTGCCTAAGTCAGCTCCTGCCTATTCTTTACGGTGTACAGCAGACAGGAGGCAACGGGAGGCTGCAGCACGGATGGGAAAACCAGAGCTTCCAGCCAAGTTCTCAACTCCTAAAATTCACTGCCAACAACCTTCTGAGAGCTCAACAACTTACGAAGTTGAGCTTGAAATGCAAGCTTCAGGCCTGCCCAAACTTCGCTTTAAGAAAATCGGGTCTTGCTCGGCATTAGATGTTCAATCTGAAGCAAATGTTAGCAAACCCAAGGGAGGAGAAAGCCCTTTTGGTGATCTTGCTATGACCTGGTGTAGCAAACACCCAGGAAAACTAGCAGCTGCCTGTGTTTCACCCTCCTGCTTTCGTTCTTTCCACGGTACACCTGGGAAGGGTGGAGGACAGACCTTCATTTGTCAGTCATACACCCCAACAAGCTGTGCTTCTAACACCACCTCCCCATCCCCCTTGGAAGCAGAAGTTCCCTTGACTCCTCCGAAGCTGAAGGGGAAGACAACTCCTGATGCTATTAAGGACTGGCCTCGGAGAAAGAGAGCAGCAAGCAGCACTGCTAATAGTAGCTGTGGTCCAAGTGAAAAAAGTGCAGACGAAGCAATATCCACAAGCAGGGAAGGAACACTGAAGGACTTAGAGAACTGCAGTGGCAAAGTAACATGTGCCTTTGGAGAGTTTGAACTGGAGGGGATTTACAGGCTCCAGGATCAAGCGTCTCCTAATGACACCGAACCCAGAGATGAAGAGAGATCTTCCATGGGGGCTTCTGTCGTGGCATCTCGTAAGCGTGTCTTTTTGTATCTATCACCAGAGAAGGAGGAGAATCATGAGGCCAAAAGAGCTTGCACTGAGAAGTGCAGCATGGTTCTCAGTGCCTTTTCCCCAGAAGAGGGCAACAGAAACAAAGCAAGGACAGACTCGGTACTTCCTGAGAAGCCCAGAGCCTGTTTGCTTCCAACTCCTGTGCAGCCTATTTGTATAGGGGATGATGATGTCTTCCCTTTGTCAGGTAATTAAGTGGAACAAGTGACACTACTGAAATTCAGAGAGAGCTAGAAATGCAGAGTGGGAGAAAAATACAATTGTTTTGTCAGACTATCTGAGGGAGACTGAGATGGAAGGGGAGAGTGGGTTGCAAATGGAATGTAAGCTAATTATGTGGAGAGGCAGTTCAGGTGTGAGGAGTTCTGTTGTCATCAAGTGCGAGCATTTAATCAGTGCAGCAATAATTAAGAGAGTACAAATGGGGAAGAGCAGGAGGCTGGAAGAATTGAAATATTAAGAACTTGGTTTTGTTTAAGGGAGGATCTTAATTACAACCAAATGCTATCTGTAGGAGCAAATAGTGAAAACTCAAGTAGGGGGGAAAAGGATGCTGTAAGGTAACTGCAGTGCTCAGCATGGAATGCAAAGCATGACTTGAGGGACAGGCAGCACCACGCTGCAGTGTGTTTTTCAAATTAAGCTGGGCAGCAGATTTTATGTGGGTATTCTTGGCTGATTCTGCCCTGTTTCTATCCAGCACTGAATGTAACTGTGTCAAGTCTGAAGCCTTGGCTTCTTCAGTGTAGATCAGCACCTTGGGAGTCGATGTGGCAGATACTGATGCCTATTGGTGCTCCAGTTCTCCGCTGGGCCTGTGGCAGTGTATCTGTTGAAAGCATGTATCAGAAACCTTTACTCTGTTGCAGTGATTGTATCGGGCATTTAAGTTTAGGCAATATCTCTGCCCTTACTTGGTGTCTGACCTTGATAAGGCCGTCTCTGAGCAAGGCCCTGCCAATTTTAAATACTCCTAAGGCAGTATTTATTTTCTACAACAACCTTAAGCTTTACCGAGGACTGAGGCAGATGGTGTTTTATAATCACTGCATGCCTTGAAGTGCCAGATTTCAGTGTCTTATCTCTTAGAAGAAAAGTTTTATTCACAGAGGTGGTGTCTGTGGTGTTAGGACAGGTATTACCAAGAAAAAGTGAGTGAATTTACAGGCAATGTTGGTCCATATTCAGGATGTGAAATAACAGCAGTAATTAACCTTGAGTTGGTTCTGTAAGAGGACCATCTGTACCTACAAACCTAGACTGTGGTTGTAATGGTGATTTCCCTTCAGGGCACTCGAGCTGTGAGCAGTAATAAGTTTAGTGAGAGTAGAGCGCTTTCCTACTAAGAAAGCTAAATCCTGAAAGAGCTATTGCAGACATCTTCTGGTGGCAGAAATGCGCTGTGCCAGCCTAGACTGTGCCTAGGGATAAATACCAAGCATTGTGCTGATGGAAGCTTCAAGGCAGAATAAGGGCTGTGTTTGAGACTTAGCTGAAAGCACTCTTGAGCTGTCAGTTGGCTGCAGTCTGTCACTGTGCTTCTCCAGGTGCCACCCCTCCAATGAAGAGCTCTCTGTCTGCCAGCAGCCTTCTGGCACTGACACAGTCTCCGCTGCTCTGTAAGGGACAGACACCGCCATCTCGGAGGAAGTGTGTTCAAGGTAACCTCTTGTGCTGTAGGGAAGGGCTGGGTGTGTGCTCTGCGTGCCTGCAGCTACATGGGAACAAAAGCAGGCTGTGCTAAGGATTGTTCTTTGGATTGTTCTTCATGCAGGAGGTGTGTGCTCATGTTTGCCATTTGTGTGTGTGATGTCTGTCTTGCATGCTTCCAATAAACTTTTGCGTGAGCTGGGAAGGAGGGTGAGGCATTAGTAATGAATAAGAGTAGCTTAACAGGAAGTGCAGCATGCTGATTCTGTAGGTATTGGTTTTCTTGGAGCCTCTGGGAAGTGAGTTTTAGTAAAGCGTGGCTTTAATTTTCTTCCTTGTAGATGAGGAATGCGATGACCTTGAAGTTGTTACCAATCAGGAGCTGTCTCCATTCCACAGCATGGCTTCCAGGAAGCGTTCCCTCAGCAGGACTTACTCACGGAAAAGGCTGCTCAGCTGAAGTGTGGAGCAGGAACACGATGGGAAGTACTGTGTTATGTGAGCTGTACTGTATGGATTTTTACAAGGGACTCCTTTACTTGGTTGTGGCCTGGAGTTATCTACAGTGATGTGAGATGGGATGGCAGCGGAAATAAGGAACTACTCTAAATGTTTTAACTTGAATTGCAACATCTCTCCATCCTTTCTGACATTTCTCCTGTGTATAGTTAGTAGCTGAGTTCTGCAGTGAAGGGTTCAGTCCTGCTAGGAAGAAAAGGGGAATTGTCGCTCTTCTAGTTTACTTATAAAATAAACTGATTCTCATTGTGTCACTTCATCAGAAATCTGGCTTGTCTCATCCTGAATCCAGGCATGGCAATTCAGAAGCTTGTTGATTGGTTTTGAAGCTTCGAGGGGCTAATGGTATCAAATGGAACTTGCTTTTCATGCAAAGGTATTTGCTTCATGGAAACCTTATTTGTTGAGGGCAGGAAAGCTGACTGCTTCCTTTCCCAAGCAGAGGAATGGTGTGTTCGAGTGATAGGTGCACCTCTCTTACAAGCTTTGGGGATGTGAATTCATACAAGTATGGAGCTCTAAGACTACTAATTATTTCTAAGAAAGTAAGATGAGTTTACCCTTTTTCTGCTGAATATTTCTGTAGAAAATAAAGGCTCTGAACTTAAATGTGCAGCTTAGCCAAACCGAGAGTCCTCAATAATGTTAACCACCTGTTTCAAGTATCAAAACCAGCCCTGCAGCCAAGATTTAGTATGTAGTAAGGTGATTTTTGTGCTTCAGATGCTGACTCTTGGTGTGTTATGCCTAGAAGAGGAGTTGTGGTGCTCGTCATTTCAGCTGAAGCAGAGGGGCTTGATTTTAGAGTCAGGCAGAGGGATGAGCACCTGCTTCCCTCCCTCTTGCCCTCCTCAAATCAGTTACCTGGGCTTCTATTTCTTGCCCTGCTGGAGCAGAAAATGGTGCTGAACCAGGGCTGCTTTATCCTGGATGTTTCAGGCATCTGTCTTGCTGTCTGGAGATGCTTTTCCTGCTTAGTGTAGGAAGCCTACCACGTCTGCTATGTGAGTAGAAGAAATGCTCAACTAGTAAATGAGAAGCCTTTTCATGAGGAGGTATTTGTCCAGGTTATTCTGAGCATTTACAAATCCAGGTACTCAAAATATTAAGGCACAACTGTGGCACTGCATGGCTGAGTTCCCATGCAGTGAGCTTTAAACAGAGCATCTTTCCTACATGCCATGTCTACCAGTCTCTGACGAATGACAGCTTCACTGCTTCACAGAACTCATCTGCTTTATTAGAAAAGTTACAGTAGAAATGTATTGTTATTTTTAAAGAAGTTACTACAAAAAAAACTATATGTACAAATTCTCCAGAACTGCTGAGCATCTCCCTCTCAAACTTTGAGCTGAGAAGACCATCCAGCAGAGGTTTCCAAGCTGTAAGAATGTTCTTAGTGTTAGAGGACAGGGTAGGTGGTGTCTCCCACTTCCCAGCATTCAAGCTACTGAGGGTGCACGGGGAACAGTGTTGGATCAGTGCTGCCTAGAGTGGCAGCAACACAGTGTAAACTGTTTGTTCCGCACCTTGCACACTTGTTGCAAGTGAAAAGTTGCATTTCTTTCTTCCTTTGGGACTCATCAGGCTGGCTTAGGGGGGGCAGAAAGGCTTCTAATCTCAAGCCAGCAATATCTAATCCTTCCTGCCCCTTGCTAGCTAAGCATTAAGCCTGTGCCTAAAGGGGATTTTTCCTAACATCGATCATCTCTGGGTGGTAAGGCAAGGGGGTGACATTCAGGCTGGCTCTGCGGGGCTCCCGGCGTGGCTTGGCAGGCCCCAGGCTGCGAGGCAAGTGCACCTCATGCCTTGGGTCTCCAGTGCTATCAGTGGGCAGGGAGGAACGTCTCCATGTTGCAGGCAGAGGAGCGTGCACCAGGTCCCTGCTCTCATCTCTACCCCGATGGTTCTCTTCGGCAGGAGGCAGGGGCAGCTCCCCATTGCTGAATTCCTCACAAGTCCCCGTGTGCACATTTCTCTCCATCCCTGCTGGGAAAGAATGAGATGAGTTTTAGGATCTCGATTGCTATGTCAGAATTGCTTCCCAGAAACTGCTCGCTCTGTGCCAGCACTATTCCTTGGGGGCTCAGCTGTGCACCAAGCTCTTCCCAATGGGGAAAAGAAATTCCTGTCTTGAAGTTGGTAGGAAAAGCACAGCCTGTGCCTGCTCTCACCTTTGGCTGCTCCTGGATGGAGATTGATGCTATTAAGCCTTTGGCTCAGCTCCTGGTTTGCCCGCATGTAACGGCTCAGCTCCTTTTCCAGCACCTGAATCCTCCCCTCATACTGCAGCTTGCTGCTGGCCAGCCCCTCCTCCATGTGCTCTGCAGGGGAAAACCAGGTTATTGCAAGCTGCAAGCCCTAGGAAAGGTAACAGCAATGTTGTTCTGGGAGCTGGGCCTCTACCATGGCTCTGCTGAAGCAGCAGCTGCATGTTCTGCTCATGCTCCTTCTGCTGCAGGGTGAGCTGCCGGTCCATCTCCAGGCGCTGCCGCTCCACAGCTGCCTCCAGCCAGTGCACCAGCTGCTGCTGCTCCTCCAGCTGCATCTCCAGCTCTGAGAAGGCAATGTGCTGCCGGTGCTGATCTTCTCGCAGCGTCACCACCTGGCCAGGGCACAAAAGTAAGCTCCTTCAGAGCCTGGGCAGCCTTACTCACCCTGCTCTGCTTCACCAAGTTAGATTTTTTTGATGCATCACATGAAGGAAGAGCAATGTGTGGCTACACTGGTGTGGCAGAGCCCTGCAGGGGTGCGTGCATCCTATCCCTGGTATTTAAACCCCACTCCTAGGAGATGCTGGGGGAAGCAGGGACCTACGGGGTCACATTGCTCCGCAGGGTGAGAAAAGAGGCAGCAGAGGAAAACAAGAGATTGGTCACACACTGCAGCTCCCTCCAGCATAGAAAGCAGTCTCTCCCACCTTGTCAAAGTACTTGCAGAGCAGAGCTCTTGTCTCAGAGGAAGACAGGTAGCTGAGCTTGGCCATGAGGTTCATCTCACACTGGGACAGCAGGCTGGCTGAGGCCCGCAGCACGCGCTGCCGGCATGTGATGGACTCATTCTTGTATTCAATTGCTGCATCCAGAGCTTCGATTGCCTCATCCAGCTGGAACAGGATCCGCTCCTCCTGCATGTGCAGAGCAGCAGTTAGCAGAGAGCAAAGGATTTGCTGTGTGACCCCCATCCCTACCTCCTTTATCACCTCACAACCAAGACAATGCTGGCAGGAAGAGCATCTGCCCAGCCAAAGAGCAGGTACCTCTGGGGACAGTAACGTGCCCTGACGCAGCTTGTTGTCAAGTTCTAGCCTCTGCTTCAGCAGCTGGTCCTTCTCCTGGCGCAGGTTGCTGATCTCTTGACGGATCTGCTGCTGGTCGTGGGCGCTGCCATGGCGCAGCTGCCCGTTCTTCTCCGTCAGCTCCTTCTCCAGATGCTCCAGGCGGCTTGACACACGGACTATGTCATCTGTCAGGGCCTGCAACAGTTGTTTCAGGTTGGATATTAAGAAATAAATATTTTCAGAGAGCGGTGAGGCGCTGGCGCAGGCTGCCCAGGGAGGTGGTGGGGTGCAGCAGGTGGTGGGGTCCCTGCAGGTGTTCAAGAACTGTGGGGATGTGGCACTGAGGGATGTGGTGAGCAGGCATGGTGGGGTGTGTTGATTGTTGGGCTTGGTGATCTTAGTGGTCTTTTCCAACCTCAATGATTCTATGCTTGACTGCTCTATTGGGAAGTCAAGTCCCCCGCCCCTTTCTACTGCATCACATAAGCTAAGCACTCTCAGAATAACTCAGTAAGGTGCAGCACAAGCAGATTTCCTTCCCCCTTCCCAAAACCATCACCTTATCCTGACCTGCAGGCTTCTGCCAGTCCCAGGTGTCACCACTGTCTTTCAGCCTCCTACCTCTGCTGGCAATGAACCAGGGACACAGGTGTCACCCTCTTGTCCTACCTGGCTGGAGCGCAGCCTCTTGCTTTCCAGGCCGTTCTTCTCCTGCAGCAGAGCCTCCTTTTTGGCCACGATAGCTTCTCGCTTCCTCAGCTCATCCTCCAGCTCATCTAAGGCCCGGCGCTGCTCCAGCACTTTATCCATCTCCATGTCCAGCCACTTCTTCTGTTCCTCAATTTTCTGAAGGGAAGAAGCGTAAGTCATATACGTGCATATAGACAGCAGCAATTCCAGGGACTGCTAGACTGAAGGGCAGCAGAGTTGATTCAATTTCTGCTAACCCATACAGCCCTGACATCACTGCTTCTATCCTTCTGAATCTCCCACTGCCCTTCTGTAAACAAACATTTCTACAGCTTAGATGCAATTTGAGTCTTTTGCTATCAGATTGAAGTGACATCGTGGGCTGTTCTTAAAGGGAAGATGGATTGCTGCAGGAGCCCCTTCAGGCCAGGATGGAGCCTGTACCTGCTGCTGCTCCAGGCTGATGACGGAGCCATTGCTTCCACTCCGCCGCTTCCTCTGGAAAGCTGCAATTTCTTCTGTTTTGATGCGCAGGATTTTCTGGTGCTGCTCATGCTTCAGTTCCAGTTCCTATGGGGAAAGGAGCAACCTACAGCCATCTGGAAGGGATGTCAGCTGTTACTCCAGAACCGAGGGCTGTGGGCTGATGGGCAGCTTTTATGTTCTCACAACAAGCACCTCTTTGGCTACTCTTAAAAAGCACAGTACCCCCAAGCCTGATGCTGTGCTGACTACCGTCACCAACAGAGCTACTCCTGCTCCTGCTGGTTCCTACCTTGACACGGTGCTGCCGCTTGTTCATCTCCGCTTCCAGCCGCCTCTTCTGCTCGCTCTCCTCCCGCAGCCGCCTCTGCAGCTGGCCCTGCTGCCGCCGCATCAGCTGGATGTTCCTCTCCAACTCCTGCACCCGCTTCTCGCTCTGGGCTGAAAGTGACACCAGCCTCTCGGTTGCCTGCTTCTTTTTGCTCAGAACCTGCCGGAGGGCCAAAGGCTGCCCTTGAGCTCTGGGCAGTGCTGCCAGCTCCCATCAGGGCAGATCTATGTGCTCTCCATCCATACTCACCTGTGCCTTGCTCTGGGCAGCTGCCACACGTGTGCGGTACTCCTGCAGCTTGCGCTTCTCCCCGGGGTCCCAGGGCTCTTTGCCCTCCAGCTCCTGGAGCTGCTTCTGGCTGTCACTCAGCTCAGCCCGCACCTGCTCCGCTTCCTGCTCCAGCTCGCCGATCTTCTGGCAGTACTGCTTGTTCAGAGCCTGCGCATCCCGGCCTGTAACACAACCCCTTGTGCTCACCTCTGGGTCCCAGCTGTCCCAGCCCTGCAGGAAGGCAGGTCCCTGAGTATCCCACCTAGCAGCTCCCCAGCTTCCTGGTGTGCATTCTGCCCACCAGTAGCTCTGCACCTGTCTTGATGAGCTCTGTGATCAGCTCCTCCTTCATGCGGATGTTGATGGCCAGCTCCCGGATCTTCTGCTGCGCTTGCACTAACCTCCATTCTGAGTCCTTCCTTGCAGGGCGCTCCTGCCTCCTGCATGCCTCTGTAACACAAACTGCTGGGTAAGGATGCCCAGGGAACAGCAAGTCTATCACACATAAGAGCTGCAGCTTAGGACTGGTGCAGCACCAGGAGAGCTGTCCCTCAGCCTATGGCTGTCACTTACCTTTGGGCAGCTCCAGCTGCTCCTCCTGAATCAAGAAGGAATGGCCTCCGCTCGGCTCCTCACTCAACTTGCTGCTCACCTCTCTCCTATTCCAGCTGGGAATCCCGTTTCTAGAACAAGAAGCAAATGATCACTTGGGTCTGAGCACCCCCTTCTGCAGCACAACTGCCATGGCAATGTGTGGTGCTGCGACAGCCTCAGCTCACCGGCGCTGATACAGGGACCGCTTCTGCTCCCACTCTTCATCTTCTTCTGAGGACAGCTCGGCTGCCTTCTCCAAGCCCTGGCTGTGTTCCCTCCTCAGGGCCATGTCCCTGAGCTCTGCACTGCTGGGTAGGTTTGGTTGACAGCTGGCTGTGTCTTCCTTTAATGAGGGACTGCTGTTGAGCTGATGAGGCAGAGAATTGAGAGGAGATGAAATATGCTGCAGGAGAGCCAGAGTTAAGGAAGGCAGCTGACACTCAGCTGGGCGTTGCTGCTAGGCATGGAAAAAAGGCAGAGCTCCAACTCACCTTCTGATAAAGGCCCCTTCCGCTCTGCTCGGTGGGGACCCTGCTGAGGCTGTGGGGCTGCGTGGCGATCAGTGGGGCTGTGTGTGGTCTCTGGGTGGCAGTCACCAGGTGCAGGTTCTCCAGCAGCTCTGGCACACATGGGTTTGGCATCGCCATCTCCAGGCGCACGTGCAGCTCTGAGATCTTGTCCTGCTGCTCCTGCAGTTTGTCACTCTAGGCAGGCAGTGAGAAAAATGTCAAGAAGTAACGCAGATCCCAGAGGTGCCACAGAGGAACTCCAAGGCTGGATTGTACCCTGGAGCAGGGAAGATCCTGTTTGAAAAAGTACATCCCAGCAATACCTGCAGCTTATATTGCTCCATGGCATCCTCCAGGGCAGCCAAGAAATCCCGGTTCTCCTCCTCCAGGCGCTCCACTTGTCTCTGCAGGTTGGCCACATGATTGTCCTTGATGGGCTCACAGCCCTTCTCGGTGCCAGCCTGCCCCTGTAATACAAAAGAGATGTTAGCCTGCAGATACAGGACAGGTGGACAGTACCTCTGAGCTGAAGCCCCCAGCCGTTTGCTACCTGGGCTTTGGGCAGCTTGCAGCCCTGCGCCTCGAGGCTCTGATCTTCTGCAGAAGTGCTCTCGATGCCACTATCCAGCCCTGCTGAGGTCAGCTCACTCCTCTCACTCTCTACCGAGCACAGCCACTCCTTCACCCGCAGGACCTGCTCCACCGTCAGGTTGCTGTCCTCCTGCAGCTCCATCAGCAGCCGGTAAGCAGCATCCGTGCAGGTCCGGTAGTGCGCGCACTCAGCCAGCAGCCGAGCAGTGGGCTCCTGGGGGCAGCGCTTGGCCGTGTCCGAGCGGTTGATGATGCGTGTCTCGGAGCGGTGCCGCTGCTCCAGTGCCTTCTGCAGGTTCTTTATCTGCAGGTGGAGCTCCTCCACCTGCTCTGTCTCCTTGCGGCAGTTCACCACCGCTTTGTTCTGGATGTTCTGAGCTCGGCTGGCGTAGTTCAGAGTGTTGAGGCTCTCGTCGAAGTCAGAGGAGGAAGGGCTGACACATGCTATCATCACAGTCTGGGCATTGCCCCCCAGGGAGTCCTTCAGGATCCTGCAGAAAGCAGAGACATCGGTGACTGAGATGGCTGGAATGCATGGTAACGCAGGAACCAGAAGGCTTCCAGTCCTTCTCAAAGGTTAAACCCAAGGAGAATGATACACATGCTCTGCACTATTGAAAAGAGTAGAATGACTAAACACAGAATCACTGAATTGTTTCAGTTGCAAGGGAACCCTAAAGGTAATCTGGTCAGACTCCTCCATACTGAACAGGAACACCAACAGCTGATCAGGTGCTTGAGCCTGTATAGATCTCTGAATGGCAGAGGATAGAGGAGTAACAACTTGCACCACAACAAGTTTCTGCCTGAATAACTCCTGGAGCCATGTTCTACCCGATTCTGTGCTCACTGGCATGAGAACAGAAGGGATGACTTGCCCTGTGAGCTTCCCCTGTTCAGTCTGGGGTCTCTGTCAGCAAATCAGGCTGGGCATGAGAAGGATCACCAAGAAGCATCACATCCCTGCTGCTGGGCCGCCAGCCCATGGGATGTTTGGGGTCCCACTTCCCCATCTTTACCTGGTGATTTTGGAATCCCTATAAGGAATGTGGCTGCCTTTCCTCCGAGGGTCCCCCAAGGCGCTGATGACGTTGCCCAAGGCCAGCAGCCCACTGTTGATCTGGATGCTCTCCTTCAGCCTCTCCCCGGTGTTTCCCGTCTTGATGATCCGTTCTGAGCCCGCCAGGTCCACAAAATGGAACTTGGAGACCAGGACCTGTCCTGAAGCGGGGACGGTGGGCTGGTTGGACAGCGCAAGGCGGGTGACACGGCCAGCTCCGCGCCGCTGCTCCATCGTCACCGTGAAGATGGTGTGTGAGCGGCTCGACTGCGCGTTGATGTGCGTGGCACCCGTGTGCTTGGCCGTGTTGCCCATCTCCAGCAGGCTCAGCACCTCGTCCAGTCCTTCCACCTCAGACTCCTTCACACCGCAGAGCACTGCAACGGCAAACAAATAAGGGACCCAACAAAGTGACAAAGCCTAACAGCAACCTTGAGAATGGGGAGAAAAAGGAGCCCACGGGCAGCTGCACGTACCGATGTTGCCCTTATCATCCTCTCGGATCTGGATGTCTTTGCTGGCTGTATCCACCTGCAGAAGGTCCCGGAACTCCTCCTTGTACACCTCCAGGTAGGACACGCGCACTGTGTAGTCGATGAGGTCGTTCTCATCGATAAGCTGGAAGGTCTCTGCCATGGCCCGTGGGATGATGCCCTGCTCATCCTCATTGATGGAAGCTGGCAAAGAGATGTGGTCGTGGTCATGGATATGGATATGGTGTGTGCCTGGAACCATGCTGGCTGGGGATGGGCTGGAGCCAGGGCTGCAGCATGGGTTTCATCCAGAGCGGAGCAGTCCCTTGGCCTTCCTACAGCCCTGCACTGCCTAAATTCAAACTGTCCCTGCAAGGGGTTTTAGGACTTGAAACCTCACCTCTCTGCTTCCCTGCACAGCGGTGATGGGATGTTAATGTTCCTGCTGGTAACAAACATCGAGCATAAAGCCAGAGTGCTGCCCTCTGAAGCGAGAGTTTCCCCACCAGCTCCCCCAGCTCATTATCTGTCCGCTCTGCCATTGTGATATTAAGCTGTTCTGCTTTTATCTCCAGCAGCCATGCAGAAATGCAGCCCCGCACCTGGAGCTACAGCCTGATCTGAGAACGGAGCAGAGATGGATCTTAAAGTACGGACATAACTCAGCATTCCTAAGTGGCGCAGTTAAGCAAGGCTGACCAAAGCACCTCTGGTCCACACACACTAAGGTAACTACAGATCCAACCATACAACTGAAACGGCTTTTAAAAGAGAGATGGATGGGATGGGATATAGGGGGATGGGGGCTATGGGATGACGGGATGTGATGGAGATGAGGCGGAGCGGGATGCGGTGCGCTGGGTCGCCGCCACTCACCGACGCTGGCCTCCCCGATGGTGTAGGTCTTGCCGGAGCCCGTCTGCCCGTAGGCGAAGACGGTGGCGTTGAAGCCCTGGAAGAAGGCCCGCAGCAGCGGCCGGACGCAGGCGCCGTACACGTCCTCCTGCCCCGCCGCCTCGGGCAGCACGGCGGCGAAGCGGAAGCGACGGCGGTGACCCAGCGCCACCTCCCCGGTGGCCGCATCCCCGCGCAGGCAGGAGCGGTGTCCGCGCAGCACCTCCTTGGGCAGCAGCGGCCGCACCCGCACCGCCACCCGCACCGCCGCCCCCTCCGGGCCCATCGCCGGGCGGAGCTGCTCGGCGCGGCGCGATGGCGTCAGGCGGCTCCGCCCGGCGCGGCGCTGCGGCGGCCGTCGGGGCTGAGGGGAGGGGCGGGGGGCGTGCGGGGGGTGTTCCGTCCCGGCTGAGATGTTCGCAGTGCGGAACGGCCGTGGGATGGCTGCGGTCGGGAGGGATCTTAGGGACGGTCCGGTTCCATCCCCTGCCGTGAGCTGGTTGCCGCCCGCGGGGTCAGGTTTGCTTAAAATCCCGTCCAACCTGATTGGAGCTGTTTTGGGCAGGCTGTGCCTCGCCGTCCCATGAAGAGCTCCTCGTCTGCTCGTACCTACAAGTCCTCCGTCACTTTGGAAGTACTCCATCACTCGTGCCGTGCTCCATCGTGACATGCCCCATCCCTCGAGGTGCTCTGGGCAGCCTGAGCTGGTGGGGGACATCCAGCACACCGCAGCAGGGTGGAGCTGGGTGATCTTTAAGGTACCTACCAACCTAAGCCATTCTGTGATTGGTCACGACATGCTCTATCATCTATCCGTGGCATGGTCCATCAGCAGCGATACACTCCATCACTTCTGAGATGCTTCATCTATTGTAAGACACATCTTCTATGACGAGATGCTCTGTGTGTGACCCTCCATGGGAAGAGACAGAGGACTGCATGACCCTGCAGAGGAACAGCAGCCTCCTGGGATGCTCTGCAGCCAGCCCTGCATGCTGGGAGGTGACAGGGCCAGCCCCAGCGCTGACGTACCATGGGGATGATCCAGCCCATAGCAGCACTTTGAATCCTGCTGCCTGCAGCTGCGGGCAGTGCTGTAGCCCTGGCAGGTCCCCCGGGTGCACATGGAGGAGCTGGGTGTGCTGCCATGCGGCTCCGGCTGCGCAGGAGTGCCAGCTTCACACCTGAGCACCCGGCCCTCCTGGAACTGCCCTGCCCCACTGCCCTGAGAACAGAAGCCAACGTGTTGGTGATGGGAGCGGACAGCGTGGGGAAATCAGGTGAGGAATGAGCACGAGCTGAGAGCTTACAGGCACGGAAACCCGTTTCTACTTGAAAAATAGGCTGTAAGTTGCAGTGGGGTTTGGGGAATGAGCTGCAAGGAGCAGTTCTGCCCCTCTGCTGATGTCTGGAAAGGGGAAAATCAGAGGTTAGTCCCAGCAGTGGGAGTTTGTGGGGGGATGCATCCTGAGCGTGGTCAGCTCTAAGCTGCATGTAGGCTGGGTTTAAGATGAAAAATCTCAGAGGTTTGGAATTGTTTTGTGATCCTTGTTCTCCCCCTTTGCAGCCCTGACTGTGCGTTTCCTCACTAGGCGCTTTATTGGGGAGTATGGAGACATGGGTGAGTACCAGCTGTGCCAGCCCCGTTCCATTCCCGTTAGGGACAGAGAGGTTGCAGGGTTTGCCTTATCTTCCCGTAGGGTTTGGTTCCTTCCTGTCCTCTCCCATATTTCTCTAGAGCTCCCCAGAGGCTTAGTGTCCACGTTTCCTTAAAGATTCTGAAGGAACTCAGCTGTGTGGGAACTGTCTGCAGAGACAAATGGCCTCAGTCTCATTTCTTTGGCAGAATTCATCTACAGCCACACACTGACCGTGGATGGCAGAGAGGTTCTCTTCCACATCTGGGATGTTCCCAACTCACAGGTGAGGGGGCTCCGTTCTCATTGTGTGCCATCCTCCCAGGGAGGAAGCCCAGTCCATTCCCTTTCCCATTCCTCAGGACCAGGCTGACGATGGCTCCTCGGAGGAGAAACGAATCCAGTGGGCTGACAGCTTTGTCCTGGTCTACAGCATCTGCGACCGTGCCAGCTTCGACCTCTTGCCCCTCAAAGTGCAGTTCATAAGGGCAGCCAAGGAGGGGCAGGGCCAGGTGCCCATCGTCATCGTGGGCAACAAGCGGGACCTGCAGCACCAGCGGGCTGTCTCCAGCGAGGAGGGACGGCTCCTGGCCCTGTCTCTGGACTGTGGTTTCTATGAGGTCTCTGCAGCTGAGGCCTACCACGGGGCTCTCATGGTGTTCCATGGACTGGCTGAGCGCATCCCCGACACCAGGTTGGCACTGAAAAGAGGTGCTGGCATTCGGGGCATCGTCAAGACCGTGTCAGCGGTGTTTGCCCGTAAGCGGACGGACTCGGTCTGAGCAGTGCCTTTGCTTCTGTGTTGTGCAGCTGGATGAGGCCTCCTGTGTTCTGTGCAGTTTGGGTGCATTCCAGGAGCACGGCACGTTCTTCAAACCCCAGGATCTGGGTCTCTGGCTGTATATGGCCAGCAAGGCAAGGGCCTTCCTCTGCTCAGCCCTCAGCTCTGTTGTTGGCTGCACCATTCCCAGCTCCTTCTGCGGGCTAGCAGGGAGGACATGCAGCTATATCCTGCTCTGTGTCCTTGCTGTCACCCTGGCAGCCTGGCTTGTGCCAGTAATGAGCCTGGAGGACAGCAGGCAGAGTCTTTCACCCCTCCATCCCATCGCATCTCATCTTCTCCCACCCCATCTCATCCTATGTGACTCCAAGCAGTGCTGTGCTGCTGACCTCCCTCTTGCAGCCTTTTGGTGACAGCCCAGGCTCAGCATGGGAAAGTCAGGCACTGGGCTTTTTCCCAGGATGTGGGACTGCACTGTGTGTCTCATAAACGCAGACCTCTGAGCCCGCTTGTCCCCAGGGAGGAAGGGATGGGGGGAGGAGGGCAGGGAGGCCTTTCCCCTTCCCTGCTGTCCCTGGGAATGCAGTGTGTAGGAAGGAGGTTGTGTGTGTGCAGTGCAGACAGCGATTGCTCTGTGCTGTTCTCCTGCAAACTGAATAAATCTTTGGCAAGAAGCCCCTGGTGGCTCTGAGTTAGTATTCCAGGCATAGGAAGGGGCATGTACAGTGCTGGGCAATGCTCATGCACCGCAAAAAGCCCTTGGCACCCTCGGTGTTCCCAGCCCTTTATGGCTCACCAGCCATTGGGCAGCTCTTGTAAAGCAGACTGTGCAAGGGGTGATGGGGGGGAAGGTTTATTACTGCAGCAGATACAAGTTGTGGGAAATGGGGCCTTCATGCAGGAGTCTGGGGTCCCAGTGCTCTGCCTGGTCTTGTCCCTGACCCCAAAACCATGGGAAGAGGGATCGGAATCCAGGATGCCTTGAGATGTGGGTGCCCCATCCCTGGAGGTTCTCAAGGCCATGTTGGAGAGGGCCCTGGGCAGCCTGAGTTGGTGGGGGCAACCAGCCCATGGCAGAGGGTTGGGACTGGATGGGCTTTAAGTCACTTCCAACTCAAGCCATTCTGTGATGATTCTATGGTGATGTTTGATGGTTGCGTTGCCCTCTGGTCCATCTCAGTGCTCTGTATCTCACCCAGCTGACACCACTTCTTCAACGAGCAGCAGGTGGCCCGGTATCAGAGCTGGCTGGTCCCTATTTCTCCTTCACTGCATCTCCTTCACTCATCCCCTCTTCTCTACCTACCTCTCCAACAGCAGTGCCTCAGGCTGCCTTTATTCTCCTCTCGGCCCTGAGGAGGGGACATCCCCTAGCACAGCTGTCACCAGACCTGGAGCAGAGCAGGGACCCTCAACCACCGATGGACAACCCCAGAGGGACAACCATATGCGCCAGGCTGGGGATGTGGGTAAGCAGGCGATGTGGGATGTGGGTACATGAAGGTGAAGCGTGCTGGGGGGCACTGTGGGGCTGAGGTTCTGCTCAGGGTCAGTCCTTCTTGAAGGGCGGGCTGTAGAGGTTGGCATAGTAGGCCCGGCTGTACATGGCCTCGGGGCTGAAGCGGTAGGAGCCCTCGCTCACACGCCGGCTGTAGGGCGCGAAGGCCGATTTCCGTGGCACAGCTTCAGGCTCCAGGGCTGAGCTGCGGTACAGATTGCTGCGTATGAACAGCGGGTCCTCCAGGCCCAGGAAGGACAGCGGGTGGTGGCCGCGGTACATCCGCCAGTCACCCCTCAGCTGGGCCTTCTCCTCGGCGCTGCTGCCCTCCGACTTGCTCTCCTCTTCCTTCTGCTCGGCCTCAGGGCCTGGCTTGCTGCCCCGCGCTGCCGCCTCATCCTTGGACTGCCTGCGGAGCTGAGGGCTGGGCTGAGCACTGGGCTCCCCCTGGGGAGACTTTGGGGACTGGTGGTTTGTGCCCATGGGGGACTTCAGAGCAGGGAATGGGAGGCTGCAGAACAGCCCCGGGGGAGAGCAGGAGGGAGGAGGGAGGGAGGGAGAGAGGGTGTGTGGTCCCAGCATGAACCTTTTCCTCCCCCTTATGCAGGGAGTGGACCAAAGGGGTTTTGCTGGAGGTAGGTGGGACCCGAACCCCGCATGTCCCCAAGGTGCTGGGATGCACTCACCGGCACATAGCTGTACAGGCTGCCCAGCAGGTGCTTAGGGGCACTTATGAGCGTCCCTCCCAGAGCATCCACTGTCTCCATGGCCCTGGACAGCCTGCGGGGTGTGAACAGGATCAATCCCTCCGCCGCATCCCAGGCCACAGCGGGGACCTTCTTCACAGTGGAGATGCCAGAGGCACAGGCACTCTGCAGGTTGTGAGCCATGCTGCCCACCAGCCCGAAGCCATCCCCTGCCTGCAGGCAGAAAATGCCATCATTTAAGGCAGCCCCCCGCCCAGCCCTCTGGGACCTCACGTTTCTGCTGTAAGTGAAGGTGAAGGGCATTGACCCCAACCTGCAGCTTTCTGTCCCTGTGTCCCAGAAGAGCTGCTACCTCCAAGGTAAGTCCTCCAGCCTGTGTGCTGTCAGCAGGGCCCCCCCAGGCCTCCATATCCCCACCCAGGGTCCTCCTGTTCACTGCTGGGACCACAGTGGGAGTATGTTTTGTGTTGAGACCCCAGATCAACAACTGTGAGCTAGGTGCTGATTTGGAAATTGGAGTACTGCCTGGCCCAGGGGCTGCTGCAGCCCTGTTTGGGAATTCAGGGCTTTTTCTCCTAAGGAGGACTGAGCAAGAGTTGCTGGTTGCTGGGTCCTTTGGTTTGCATTCAGCCCCTGGGAGAATGCCAGAAGGGAAGTGCCTTGATTTGGCTTGTTGGAGAAGAGAATGAGAACATGGTGGGACCAAGATGACTCCATCTCACCTTCATTTTCCCCTACCTCACCAGCATGGCTGCTCTTCTTGTCCTCCTTCTTCTCTGCTTTCTCCTGCTTCTGCTCCGGCACCCTGCTCTGCCTCCAGCTGCCTGCGGTGCTCTGCCTCTCACCATGGCTCTGTGGCACCACAGGCTGGCTCGGCTTGACCAGACTGCCCTGCAGGGGGGACAGAAACCAGTGCTTGGGGTGAGTCCCAGGTCTGAGGGCTTTGGGACAGGCTGGGACTCACCAGGATGGGGATCCAGACGACCAGTTCCTGCCCTTTGGCTTTGGCGCGCTGGAGGTTCTGGGCGGTGTGATAGTAAGCGCGGTGGGAGGCAGTGCTGACCAGGGCTCCGATCCGGCCCAGGGTGCTGGGTGCACTGCTGGGGGCACTGGGGGCACTGTGAGCCCTGTAAGTCCTGGACTGCTGCTGTGAGACCTTTGCTGCTGGCCTACGGGTCTGCTTGGGCTTCAGATCTAAAGGCAGAACAGCACAGGAGGAATGTGGGACGTTACAGCATGATGGGATGGCCCTGCACCAAGATCCTCCTCTTTCTACCTGCACCCCATCAACAAGACCCCACCTCCATGGGACCAGCCTTGGGTGATTCCTCCACCCCAGCAGACCCCTGCCTTACCAGGACACCCCGAGGTGATCTTGGCACCAGTACTACCTGCTTCCTCCTCCTCTTCCGGCAACAGGTATTCCATCAGCTTCTCCAGCCCATCCAGAGCTGTGTCCATCCCGGCAGCTGCCATCTGGCTCACTGAGTTGCTCCTCGTGTACCTTGCTGTGGTCTCCACGGTGCTCTTGGTGGTCTCATAGCCCTCCACTGCCAGCCCCAGGATCTTGTCCATAGAGTTGCCAATGGTGCTCTTGGCACATTGGATGGGGGTGGAGATAGTGTCTTTCACTTTGGAGGCAAGCTGTAGGCAGAGAGACGGAGAAAAGAGCCCTTCTGATGTGCTCTGGATGGCACGGGGCAGCTGGAGAGACTGTGGGCTGCACAAGAAGACATCCCCTAGAGCAGCAGAACAATTTCCTATAGACTGGGCTGGAGGTAGCCAGCCATACAGGACATTGCTGGCCTATATTGAGGAGCAATCCAACTACACCTGTGGCCAAGTCCTTGCTTTGAGGTGCTCTATGGAAGCCCTTTGCCATCACTGGTGACCAGGTGGGAAGCAAAACTAGGATCTGGCCCAGAGGAGAAGTACTGTGGGCTCTCCAGGAGGGTCTAGAGGGTCCCAGAGGCTTTCCCACCCATGACTTACCTTGTCAACAGGATACTGAAGGGCTGGGATCTTCTCCTCCAGGTGGTCCAAGCCCCGACATGCCAAATTGTTGGCCATTGAGACTGCCGTGGGCAAAAGCATGAGAACAAGGTGGAGATTAAGGCTGGGGGCTGTGCCACTGGTGGGTACCCCGCCACATCCCTCCTGATGGACTCACACTGGGGCTCCAGCCTGCGCACCACAGGCTCCACGCTCCACATGGCCAAAGCGCTGGCACCCTTCACACCCTGCTCATAGACCTCACACACCGAGGCCACAATTGGGTGGACCTCTTTGGTGCTGGTGTAGGTCCGCTGCAAGCTTTCGCAGGTTGAGCTCACCACCGGCAGCTGCAGGACCCGCTGCAGCACGTTCTCCTGTGCATCAGATGGGGACCAGTTAGGGGCCAGCCAGCAGCCACTGCTCAAGAAAAGCTGAGTCTGGCTTCGTGGCCCGACTGGTCTGTGAATCTGCATGTTCAATGAGGAAAATACACCTCCTGCTAATTTCATCTTGACATGGAGCCAGCTGACCCAGAAAGCACATGGATAAGTGACCCTAGTGGCTGTAGCTGTGCTCCCAGCTGTACATTGCTGGTCCACCATGGGGACAAAGATGAAAGATAGGTACTGCTGATACAGTGCTGAAGGCTCCTATCAGATCAAGGTTATCTTTGTTGATTCTCAGTTATTTAATTGCAGGTATGTCAATGGTCGTACTTTGATGGCTGCTCTGTATTATTACAAGCAAAGATAACACACAATACAGCAAGGTATGAGCTATTCCCCTCCTCTGCCCTTTCCCTCTCCCCACACTCACCTTGGCCCTTCCATTCTGCAAAGGCTGATTCTTCTTTGCCGTCATTGTGCCACGTCCTCCTGCAAAGCAAAGTGCAGAGCTGCAGACTGTGCGGTGAGGTCTGAGCTGGGCTGCGGCTCAAAGCATGATGTGCAGGGGTTGGGCTGGGCCACACAGCTCCCTTGGGTGCTGTGCTTATGGCATTGCCCAAGCTTCGACTTTTTACCAGTTAAACTCTAGAGCAAATGCTCCCCACGCTTTTCTGCTAGAGCTCCTCAGCAATCCGCCCTCACTCGGGTCCTGTGCCTGGGGTGTGTGGTGTTGGGGCACTACTACCCCCAGGCTCCACCTCTGGGCTGGGCTGGGGGGACGTGCGTTGCTGGGGAAACTGGGCAAACAGCTCCCCAAAGGTTTTCATCTTGTGGGATGGATGGCTGCAAAATCATCCCCGTGTGTCAAATGAGGAGATGATGAATGCAAAAGAGATTAAGACCTGTCTTTGTTTGTGCAGCGCTGTGGCAGTGCACCAAGGCCAAGGGGAATAGAAAGTGTGGGTGTGCAGCTTGGGTTTGGTGCAGTACAGAGAAGGGAATTGAGGAAGGGATGGAAAAGTGGCTGTGGTGTAGCCAAGCAGCAGGACAGGAGGGTAAAAGACTGAGTGGGGATGAGCAGGAGCACTTTCCCTTACTGCCAACAAAGAAAGGGATTGTCAGCACAGGGAAAGCAGACCTGGCTGGATCCTTACTCACCTGGACCAGAAGGACAGGCATATGGGCAGTGTTCTGCAGGAAGAACAGGCTGCCTATGGAGGTGGTGGAGTCACCATCCCTGGAGGTGTTCAAGAACTGTGCGGATGAGGCACTGAGGGTTGTGCTCAGTGGGCACAGTAGGGGTGTGCTGGTGGTTGGACTGGGTGATCTTAGTGCTCCATGACTCCTGGAAGAGCCTGGGCTTACCCACAGCCCTGCATTAACGGGCTCACACCCAGGCAGAGGCACGTGGGTGTCTGTCAGGTTTTGGCACGGTGCTGCAGTGATTCAGGGTTCTCCAGACAGTGGGACAAAGGGCAGCAGCCTGCTCATGGGTCTGCTGTCTTGGCCATGGTGAAGGGGTATGATGCCAGAAGCAGTGCCAGCCTTCCCTCTGCCCAGTGAGATCAGGGATCAGCAGACCTCTGCCCTATTTGTGCCCATCCCCTCCCCTTCCTGTGGGGCACTGTCTTCCCAGGCAATCTCTTCAGTCACGATTTAATTCCCTTTTGTCACAACACATGTGTATTACCCCTTAGGTGGATTAGAGGCTAATTTATTGCCTTCCACTTGACAGCAAACCTTCCACACGTGCACCCTCCCTCAGTCACCTTTCCTCTACAAAACGGCTCATTTGATCCCTCCCTGGAGATGTTGGTTTTTAGACCTTTGGTCGCTCCTGATGCTCACCTGGGAATGCTGAGTGGCTCACCCTGCCTGAAATACCACACCAGGCAGTGGTAACATTAGGAAAGCCTCCTCTCTGAGTAGGTTACTTATCTCACTTACCATTCTGCTGTTAATTGCTGCTGTTATGAAATGCGTGTGTAAGAGCAGTCATTCAGAAGGAAAATCTTGCTAAATCATTGCTGTATGCAATGCTTTGTATATCGTTCAGGGGACAATATACATTTTGGAGCCTTCACCTTTGTAAAGCTCTTGCTGCAGGGGATAGGAGTAAGCAGTAAGCTACCAGCAAGAGCTCAGTGGCACTGGTTATCCCTTCTCCATCCCTCCCCACCTCAGCTGGAGATGCCATCCTCCGCTCTCTGCCCTTAATTCATCATTAAACATCTGTAACAACTCCAGAAATCTCAGTGATCCGACAGAGGACTCCTTCACAATCTCTTCTTTTCCCCACCCTCGAAGTCACACACAGATGCAGTGTCATACGCAGCAACGTTTATTGCTTGTGTTCAAACAGCTCACCTTATTCCAACTGTCGAATTAGAAACATACACATAAAAGGCACTGAAAGGATTTTCTCCATTCGATTGTAATTCCATGGTTTCAGTTACATTGCATTAAGGTACGTTAAACTGCTAGCCCTCAGCGGGGGAGCAGAAAGGCAGTACTAGTGCTTAACATCAAGTAAAGTTACTCCCGTATGCTTTGACCCGTGTTATGCCAAATGCAACAGGTTCCCTTACCCATGAACTGCATGGGAAAAAGAGGAATCAGCCTTCAAACCAACCTAAGATCTGTTTTGTACCCAAGAGGTCCCCTGAGAGGAATTCATAATGCAGCTTCTTGCAAGAAGATACGTTTTGTAGGCAAAGAGTGTCCAGGGCTCTGCTGACAGATCACCAACACTCCTCTCCTTTCCTTACTGGGTTGCTGACACTGCGATAATGGCCAAATCTGACCAAGAGGGGGATGGACCACACAGCGATGGGCCACACAGCGCCAGCAGCTCAAAGGCACGTGGAGTAAAGAAACAACAACATAAAACCCAACTCTTAAACAAATAGCAAGAAAAAACCCTTGAAGACAACACATCCATTAAGGCCTGACCTGCAGAGCGCTCTACTTTGAGTGGTATTCATTTCAATATTAAAAAGAAGAGCTGCTACAGGCCAAGTTTGTTCTTCAGACACACTTAATTACCCTGCTCAGCAACCTCTATTTTCAAACACTTCATTGGCAGCCTAACACTTCAGATTCAGAGTGGAAGTAATTCCAAGCACGACCACAATGTCTTTAGGTAAACTGGGGCACTGCATAACCATGCCTGCTCAGTTCCACAGCCTCTTCCTTTAATAAAGGAGACAAGCACCTTTTACTTTCTGTTTATAGAGTATTAGAAATAATAAGAGAATATGTTGGTCCGGGTTAGGATAATCTCTATTCTCATCTCCTGATGGATTAAACAAGCAGCCCCTGCAGTCAGAAAGCAACAGAACACACAGGCCTGGCTCTGGTGAAGAAAAGCAATCATTTTGTGTCCTATGCCATGTGCTAATTGCTCTCAGATGGTGTTAGAACTGATACTCTGCAAAGTCAGGAGCAACCAAGACAGCACATCATGTAAGCTGTTAGACTGCTGGGCACAGCAGTTCTCCTCTAACTGAGCTCACACTGCCAGGCAATCATTCCCAGTCAGAAGACTGAAGAGCAGTTATACAGTCGCAAGGGCAAACATAAGGCATTTTCAAATGGTAGAACCAGTGAGGGAACACACGACCAGCCCTGCTGTCATAATGGAAGGACAGAGAGGATCAGGAAGGAAAATCTGAAGCGTGAATGCCCAAATCCAGGTAGTAAGCTTCTCTTCTCAAAGTCATTCTGATATATGATCAAGTCAGACTCCGTTCCCTTCCCTCTGGGAGCTTACCCAACTGGAAAACACCCTTACAGCTTTTCTTACTTGATAAGCTCCAAAGTGGCCTTTTTGTCCCTGTATGCAGCTTCCAAAGCTCCTCATTACACTGGACTTTTTCAAGTAAAATTAAAACAGCAGAATAAGCTGCTTATCACATTGTCATTAATGTAAAAATGTTCCATGTAGAATCACAGGAATTAAGGTGTGGATGCAATGGGAAATGTAGTGCTTAGGACAGGTTCCAGATTCACAGCTTCACTGCACTCAGATCCCTTAGCAGCAATGAGACCAGCATTTCCCACTTGCATTTCTTCACCAAAACCTTCAGCCATAGCCTGTTGGAACAGTTAGTTGGTGGCCAAACCATCATGGCTTATATTATCAAAGGAAAAGAAGTTATTTATTTCTTGAGACAGAAGTTGGCACTCACCAAACTGTCGCTCCAGAGTCAGCAGTGCGTGTTCATGTTACATAGGGATCACTGAGAGGGCAGATGATACCAGTTTTCAGTTATCAAACCACTGCCTACAGAAATCAGGATCCAGCAATCCAGTCCTGTCAGAACACTCAGGCTTTACTTTAGGCCACCTAACCACAGTTCCTAGCTTTCCTGAACGTACTACAGAGAATTTGGCTATAGGAATCTTTGATTGCTGAATTCTTGCTTTCCTGTGTAAACATGATTAGTTATGAGTCATACACATACTACAGTACTCTAGGCAGCTATTTCATAGAGCTGTATTAAAATATAGGATCATTAGTATTTCCTTATCTAGCAGCCATGTTCCAAGTCCTCTTTCTGTCTGTGCAATGTTACTCTCCCTTCTTCCATCTTTGCTCTGTTGAGCACCAAACTCATCTGCAAAGACACGGGGAAGGACAAAGGGCAGAAGTCGCTGATTTGGGGGGAAAAAAAACTCATCTTGAGGTTAAAGTAAGACATCTTCATTTTTAAAGTGCCACGTGGAGAATAAAGACCTGTCAGAGGATGAAAGCTGTCTCGCTGTGCAATGAGCAGTTCCTCTTACATCACTCTTTCAGCTTCAGATGTGGGCTCGCTAGAGTGAGGATCCCCACCAGAGAGGAGAGGAGCCCACAGAAACCAACCACGCCTGGATTGGTTTTGTAGATCCCCAGTGTGTCCAGAGGACCTGTGAGATCACAGAGGTTCTTCACAATGTCTAGCAGCAGAGGAGGATGACTTCTGAGTATCTGAAACAGCAGGAAGAGAAAACCATGCAAGCCGTTACACTTGGAAGAGCTTAGACGCTGATGCTGTTCATCCCAGAAACAGTTCTCCTTCATCTTTTCTTCCTGTGTGGCTTGTTCCAGCCTCCACAAGACCTCATACCAATCCCTGGCCAGGCTCATCAGCAGTGAGAAGTAGTAGCACTTGGTAGCCCAGTTCTGCCACTTTGCCTTATTGAAATCAGACTGGAGTCCAACACTCTTCAACCACAGCACCGTGTCGCAGAAGAAGTACAGAGCACGGCTCAGGTTGGAGCCTGTCAGGCAGATACGAGGAAGCACTTCGGGAAGCTCTGTAGTTTTCTTGGCTGCTACCAAGGCATGCACCACATTGCCCAGCCGGAACACTGCAAGAAATGCCACAAAGGTCAGAATGGCCACTGCAGGGACACAGCTCCGCGCACAGCTCAGAATGGCACTGCCCCACGTGCACATCTCAGGAACATAACAGGCTTTGGGCACTTGTATGTTTAAACAACTCCTGCCTTAAGGAACATTGTGAAATTGTGCTTCCTGAGCCATGAGTTTGTCACATAGTTCCCTGCAAACAGGAGCAGTATGTTCCATTTCAAGCCATACCACGGGGCAAGCTGGGTTTCATCCCTCGTGCACGTTGGGTTTCACCCCATGAATGTTAATACAATAGTATGCAAAATACTTGTTATAACCTGCCGCACTACAGCGCTGGCAGATGTGGGCAGCACCCAAGGGTTAGTGGAACTGCAAGGCTCTGAATTTAGGCCTGACTGTCTATTAGAGATTTGTTTTGCAAGAGAACCGATTAAGCAAGAGAATTACAGCTACGCTGATACTCTCTCCTAGAAATTACGATCCTCCAGACGTAATTGCAACAATAAAACTAACCTATGGCAACGTATTAAGTTTGTGTATTTCCCTCTGGAAGTTGTTCCGGAGTTGAGCAATTGACAAGTAGGTGTAAGGTCAGCCTGAAAGCAAACTACAGCACGAGCGTAAGGGGAGCAAATGGGACACGGGATGGAGGGCTGCATTCAAGTTAGAGCGTGAGGAAAGTGCATGACTGAGCTCTCAGAAGCTATAAATGTCATTCTGGCCCTATTGATTCCGGCTGGTTAATACACTAAAGGGGGTTATGCGGCCCAAAGGAAGCCCCCGAGGTCAGGAGCTATTTGGATGGATGGAGCACATGGGGAAGGACCCCTCTGCACAGCGGTACTTACTTTTACGGCCAGAGCTCATGCTGGATTCCAGCCGCTTGAGTTTCAGCACCAGCTTCTCGTTATCAGCCTTACGCTCTATGACATAGCTAAGCAACATGCATGTGTACTGAGCGGCTCTGGAATGAGAAACGAGGAAAACGGCACACGGGTGAAAGGAGGACAATCCGCAGGGGGGGCAGAAGAGGAGCAGAGCGGCGGTGGGAGCCGGGGGGGGGGGGGAAGATGGGAACGGGGAGGGGAGGGCTGGGAGCTGCGGGGGCAGAAAGCGACTGAGAGCCCCGAGGGAGCCGCACTCACCGGAAGATCCTCTCCCTGCCCTGGCTGCGGTTAGTGAACTCCACGAAGCCCTGCATGGCGGAGGCAGCTGGGCACCCCGGGAGGTGCTCGGCTGCTCCGCTCTGCTCCGCCCCGCCCCCGTCTCACGGCGGAACCCTCCGCTCCGGAGCGTGTTTCCGGCCGGGCGGCGCCGCGCCGTTGCCATGGCGAGCGGTACACAGCAGGGCGGGGGCGGGATGTGTCACCGCTAAAAGGGTCCGCCCGCCCGGAAACACCGCGTGGGGATATCGGCTTTTGGGGCAGGCGGTTGCGTTCATTTGTGGCCTTTTGCCTTTCGGTTGGGTTTATTCACTGCGAAGGTCCCTTTTCCTTCCTTTCCTCTTTGCTCTCTTTCTATTTATTTCCTCTCTCCTTTCATCTCCTTTCTTTCTTTTTGATGTGTAGCCCCCAATATCCGTGTGGTTGATGTCCCCCATGATGGCTAATGCACCCAACGAGCAGAAACGAGCTGTATCTAATAGGTCTGCCTACCCTGCAAGGAACCCCGTTCCCACTCGGAGCTGATGGATCACCTTCCTCTTTTCCCCCATTACCTCAAGAATGCTGATAGCGTGCGGCTCCTCCTCCTGCATCTCCTCTGGTGCCCACATCCGTGCTGTGCTTTGCTTCTGGGTAGGCAGGGGGCTGGCTGTGCACGTCGGGCAGCATCTCCCGATGACTCTTCTGCCATCTGAGCGGGTCTGGAAGAGGAAGGGGAGGATTTCCTCCTGCGGGATCCCAACCGGTTGCGTGATGCTGCAGCCGGGCAGCAGAGTGGTGCTGTTGGTCTCCGATGGTCGTTGAGAGAAGGGAGGCACTCCAAGGAGCACAAAAAATGGAAGGTCTGTCCCACCAAACGCTGAGTCCCAGGCTCAGAGCAGCTCAGAGCGAGGAGGGCACTAATCAGCTGAGCAGTGTTTTTAGAGAGTATCTGCTGAATTGAGTTTACATCCCTCCATCCATCACCTTCCTCGGAACACGCCACCACCACCCCACTCATTCGCTGCAGTTTCTCAGGTTGCCTGACAGGTTCTGCTTCTCACTCATCTATCACACCTCTCTGAAAAGAGACAAGCAGATGCTAAACAGCACTGAATTCACCTTCTGCTTTTCTGCCTGGCTCCGCCCTTGCTTGCTCAGGAGAACGTAATTAGTAGCATACAAATGAGTGAGCACAGTGTTGTGTTATGGTGAATAACCCTGTTATTATTATAAGAGAAAAGGGCTGCTCCTGGAGCCACAGGGCTGTTTGGAGCAGAAGTTCTGCCTGTCTCATCTGTTCCCTGCCCAGAGAGGTATTGGGGTCATGGTCCCTGGTGGTATTCAAGAGCCATGGGGATGTGGCACTGAGGGACGTGGTCAATGGCATGGTAGGGGTGGGCTGATGGTTGGGTTTGCAGGTGTTTTCCAACCTAGGAAGCTGTGTCTGCTGCTAGTTGGCTGTACTTATCTTTTCCCTTTCTTGGTAGGTAACTGGGACAGCCAATTGCCTGCCAGTGTCTGGAAAATACATCTTTGTTGGTCTGTGCATGGGTCTGGCTGCCTTCGGGATGTTTGACTGTAAGCAGGTCAGTGCTTGGGATGCAGTCAAGACGTTGGTTTGTGCCATCAGCTCCTCAGATGTAGGGAATGAGTGCCACACTGCACAGGCTGTGGATGAAATGGGTGAGCAGGACATGGGTTTCCCCACCATGACTGGTGGGTAGCTGTGCTCTGGAGCTGAAGAGTTGGCAGCTACTTTATGGAAGAGTGCTAAACTAGGAGTGTGAGCATGGCTGACAGGTTTCCTAGAAAGCCCTGCAGAGAAAGGTGTTAGATAACAAGTTGTAGGGTGATAGAGTGGCCCTAGGGCCTTGGGATTAGAAAAGGGTGTGGGTTAGGTGTCCTGTATGGAACAGCAATGGTAGATGTGGAGCTGAGGATGAAAGTGCAATATAGTTTAGGAATACATTGGACCAGACAGAAAAAAGCATTGCTAAGTGTGACCTCTTGCCTCTGCTGTGTTTCAGTGTCTGTAATTGCACGGTCCTGTGGCAAATTGGTTTGTTTCTTGATTCTGTCATTTCTGGCAGAGGTAGCTTTCAGACTCTATTATCCATCATTGTGTACAATCGAGTGCTTTCTGGTGTTGACATAAGGAAGCCAATGAAAGTTTATTGCTGGAAGCAGTGGGATATACTTCCACGTGCCCAGGAAAGAAATATAGCCCTGTTCACACCCCAGCACATTATAACAGCCCTCTCTTGAGAGCATGGCTGCCACCTGTTCACTTCTGCTACTTCTGTATTTCCATTGCAGGGCTTGTTTGGCTCTTATGCCCTCACAAGGAAAGCTTCCTGCTCATTACAATCCTAAACACGGTGGTAAGTACCAAGTCTGTTACCATCATCATAGCATGGCTTGGGTTGGAAGGGACCTCAAAAGCACCCGGTTTCAACCCCTGTGCTTCAGGCAGAGTTGCCAACCATTAGACACTGGTCAAGGGCAGGAAAATAATGTCATGAAGAGCACAAACTGCCCATGACAGAATTTCCCGAGCTCAGCAGAGAGTCTATTCGCTGAGCCAGGAACACGCAGGTAGTTTTGTGATGTGACATAAGCTCTCTGAGTACCAAACTCATTTCTGAATGCCAGCATCCCAGCGATGTATTGCAGCAAAAGCAGCTGCTGGAGGTCCTTGATACCTTCCATACAGGGCCAAAGGAATGAGCCTGTCTTTAGAATAGTCTCAGGGAAGTGACTTCCACTGCTTTTCAAATATTCCAAGCAGTCCAGGTTCCCAGGAGCTCTGTTTCTAGTCTTCCCCATTCTTCTTCCAGCTTAAAGAATTGCTTCAGCCATTCCTTGTCCTCTCCAACAGGCCTGGTGTGGATCAGCACTGATCCCAAAAGTTGGCTGACTACTGGTCAGTGCAGTTCCTAGTGCCAGAAGGCTCTGTGAAGCAGCTTTCCTTCCCGTGGTTCTCATGGGGACATCTGGATGTTGAGCTGGAGGCTGCTTGCTTGAGAGACCTTGCTTCCAGTTGCTCAACAAGGTTTCCCAATACAAGCAGCTCAAAAGTTTGGCTGGAGGTCTGCAAATTGCCTAAGGATTCCTGGCTGAAGGAGACAGGAAAGAGTTCAGGGGCCACAGCAAGGCTGGCTTTCAGGGAGAGGAGGGCAAGCTGGATATCTGCAGTACAAAATGGTTCCTCACTCTCTGTGCTATTTCTTCTTACACCCTCTTGCCTACAGGTCTTTCCCCAAGCCTTGCTCTTGCAGGAATTGACAGCAAGATACAGGCTGAACGAGTCTGGCAGCCCAGGGGGATGTGCCTCTGCAGCTGCTCCAGCCACCCAGTCCACATTGCACAAGGCCTTTTTGCTATTGGGACATGCGTACTCTCCCAGGACATGCTTTCCAACAGGATTCCTTTGGTCCCAGGGCCAGCATTCCTGCTGCCCCTCCTTGAAACTGCCAGCTCCTTTCCCAGCAGCATTGCTCCATCCGAGGAGGCCCTGTGCAAGGGTATTTTCAGAGCTTCTCCCTTGTGTCACTCAGGGTAAGTGAAGGAGCAAGCAGGGAATCAGACCTGGTACCTCCACTGAAGAGTCTCATCCTGGCAGGGACAGTGACTTGGGTTCATGTTTTAGATTGCCTCTGAAAGGAGCCCGGTGGGTTCATGGCTGAATCTACCCTGGCCCAGGGAGCTTGTTGGAACTGATCACTGCCACTTCTGTCCTTGGGCAGAGAAGTCTGGAGCAGCACAGAGATGGTTCTGCAGAGGTGGTTACTGGCCTTGGTGAACATGCTGGGCCAATCTGGGGAATTTTAAATGCTGAGTCAGTGCTGAGCCTCCCCCTGTGTCACTTTCACCCTGTTGGGTTTCACCTCCTCTACCCATGTATCTGAGTTCCCACCTCCTCCTTCTCAGACATGGTAGATTATTTAGCCAGACCTTTTCTGTTTAGCTGAGTCCTTGTTGCGTGTTAGTGTGTGGGTGGTGGTGGTGGGGATACAGCAGTGGAGGTCCCTTTAGGGTCCCCAGTCTCCCATTCCCAGCAAAGCATGCCTATGAGCTGAAGTCCTGGGCTCTCTGAAGTCAAACCTTTTCTTGCACTCACCCTGCAACCTTTAGTCCTGCTTCTGCTTTATTTTTTGTTGAGTCTTCATTATTCTGTTGCAGGAGTCTCCCACGTCTGCAGACAAAGCTGATGTAAAGCTGAATCTCCCAGTGCTGCTGCTGAAAGTGAAGCCATCCAAACCTATTACAGGTCAGAAGCTTTTTCTGTACTTGGAACACATGGGTGGCAAAAAAATCACGGCCCTTAAGTCTACAGAACAGTTTCTGTAATGTCCTCCCTTATCCCTCCCTGTCCTGTCTTTGTGATTACTTGTAATCCTGTAGTGGGAGCTGCTTGTTGCCCAACCATCTCATGTGTCACTTTCATTAGCACAAAATACTTCACTGTGTCTGGAATCAGATGTCACGTGTCTTTGGCTTCATTGCCACCAGAAAGAGAGGAAACTGCTTCCTAGATTTTTGCAACCTGACAGCACCCTTATCTTATCTCTTTGATCCTGGATTCATAAGAATGTTGTCTTTTACAGAGAGGATGGGGAGGGAGCTGATCTTGTACTGAGATGATGTCAAAATGCCTCAGAAAGACAAGGTGAGCTGGGTCCTCAGATGACTTCTCCTAATTTCTCCCTTCAAATACTGGAAAATGGGCTAGCAATATGGAAAGTCCCTGGTGTATGTTCTTAATGTTGGACTACTTCTATCAGGAAAATGCACTGTGGTCCTTTTCAGGACAATGCCTCCCTGAAGATGGGATAGTAAATGTGCATCTGGGTTCTTCCCAGTCTCCATAGTGTCTGTTTCTCTTAGTGTTGTGACTCTTCTCTTTGTGTTTCTGATCTAGGAACAAACTTCCAAAGCTCTTCGGATGCCTTGAAGAAAGTGGATGATGGCAGCATGCTGGGTTTGGGCACAGTCACCTGATTGAGGACTCCCAGAGGAAAAAGCAGGAGGCAATTTTCCACAGCACTTATCAGGGGTATCCAGAGGTCAAGGGTGAGAATGAGGACAAGGATGAAATCCCCAGGTGAGAGGGAGTCCCAGTCATCATTCAGTTCCACGAAACTTCATGTGGGATGTGTGAAGTGCGGATGGAAGCTTCTGACTTGGTTCTGCTGCTTTCATCTGAACGTTTCAGGACAGAGGATTAACATCATGCCAGATCCCGTTGCAGTGCTACCTACTTATCAAGGCCTTTCTTTTACATGTATTTCTTCCTTCCTTACTCAGACGTGCTTCTGTTCATTTTCTCCTGCCCAGCTGGATCCTGTAGATGGGATCCAAATGGGCTAAAAGTTGTTGACATGTGAAGTATGTCACTGTGTAACACTGGGCTCCAGTTAGAAATCAATGATTCTGGGTTAAGTTGACTCTGTAAATTCCATCTTTCAAAACAAAAAGTCTGGCTTAAACTATCAACCCTATGCCAGCATGGAGTCAAAGAAACTTTGCTCCTTGGTTTAAAATTAATGAGAGAGCAGATAGGCGAGGGAGGGTTTGTTGTGTTCTTGTTTGTGGGAGCAGTTCCTATAAATCCTGCCAGCAAAACTATGAGAGCTCTAACAAAAGTTTTCTGATGGGGTTCTGGTGTCCTGAACTGTTCCTTTCTTCATTCCCTGATCTCCTTCCCACATTTATTGTCCCCTTCTGCATACCAGATGTTCCAGCTGGCACCAGTGTGCACTTGGGATGGGAAGCACAACCTCTGCTTCTATTTACTTAATCGATCCTTCAGGGAGAAAGTGGGTAAGAACTTCTTGCTTTCCCTCACAGAGCACAGAGTGGGAGTGTTCAGTGGACAGTCACTGTCACTCAGGCAGACCAGAAATGAGGAACAAGGAGGAGAGCAAATCTGAAGAGTCTTTTTAATGCCTCCCCAGGTGAGCTGCTGTTTGTGACTGCCATTCTAGAGCAACATCTCATCCGTTGCATCCATTTTCTGCAGAGTTTTGATCCCAGCCCCGAAATCCAGAGGTTATGCCAGAACTGCAGGTATTCCTGCTCCAGGGCTGATGTTCAGCCGGATGGGCTCTGTCAGGTACCCAAGGGCACTTCTTTCTCATCCTGTCTGTCCTTGACTGAGTAATTTCTACCTGGAAGACAGACTAAGCAATTCCTGCCATCTTTCTATCAGCTCTATTGCTCTGGGGACTGCGGTTCCCTGCTTGCATGGCAGACAGGGACTTACATCTCCAGCATCATTCCCAGACAGATTTTGGGGGCTCTTACCCAGATGGAAGCAGGTTTTGTTTCCACAGGGAAGGGGATTGGCTGGAACCTCACACCAGCCCCTTTGCCACATATTGCCACTGTCATTATTGCAACCTGCTGGGACACAAGACATGTCAAGCAGCGGCATATCCTGAGTCAGGTGAATGTCTGAGAGGGGGGAGCACGGATTCTCACAGCATGACCTCATGGGTTAATCTACAGGAGTTGCTCAGGCCTGACTGGCTGTTATGTATTGGTAAATCTCTGTTAACAGTCCTCCACTGTTGTTGTCTCTGACCAAGAGATGAGCAGCAGCAGCAGGCAGATGCATTGGCACAGAGCAGAGCCAGTCTCGGCACCATCTTTCTCACTTCAACTCCTTCCCACTAAAGGAGGCTTTCCCAGAGCCTGATTGCCTTTCAAGTCCTTAGAGAACCTGCCATTGAGAGATGTAACGTTTTCTTAAGTGATTTGTATGTGCAGAGATAAGTAAGGTAAGTGCATTATTGCAAGCTGTGGTGCCATGTCCATGCAAGTTCTCACCTTGGAGCTTCTGGGCTCTTCTGTGCTCTGTGACACAGGCATCTGTCTGCATAAGGTTGATGTTCAACTAAGTGCACGCCTGCCAGTGACCCAGAACATGTGTCCCTTCCTCCTCTCCTTTCTGTCCTGCCTAAGATAACTCACAGCTGTAAGTCTGGTTTCCTGGGGCAGGCCCCTCATTCCAGGTAAAAAGAGCATACTGGTTCTAGTTGAATTCGTGCAACATAAGTTATAGTGCAAGACTGTCAGATAACAACACTTGCTTAACTGCCTGCCTCTTCGTTTGGTCCCCACAGCCAGGCAGAGCTGGGATCTCTTTGTACCACGCTGCTCTCCACCATTCCTGGGTCAATTCGATACTTCAGTAGGTTTGAGTTGTGGGTTTTTGGTTCGAGGGGCACCCTCGTGCCGGGCGCTGAGCTCAGCGGGTGCACTGAGTTCATGCTGTCACTAGATGGCAGTGTGATATCTCTTATTGGGTCACTTCTTCCTTGAATTCTTTACCCGGAGCCAGATCCACATCAATAACATCCTGTTCATTCTTATCACTAAGCTTTAATTTTCCAGACTGAAGTGGAACAGACAGGCACAGGTATGACCTCACAGCACTTACTACCTGGAAGGCTTCCCTAGATCCTTGTATCCAGAGTGAATCCTGTGGTGTTATCTGGTCAGTTAGGGGCACAGAACTTTCATCCCATGCCACCAGCTCTGTTCTTCAATCTTAAGAAGCTGGAAAGGAAGCTCTGTCTGCATTATGCCAGCAGAACGGGGAGAATGGCAGGGGCTGTGCTAACACTCTTTTTACCAGACTCCAGTTTTCTGTCCTTGATGCTGGGGCTCATCTCTATGGCTTGTCTACTGCTTTACCAGGTAGGTGGGCAGGCAGCATCCTTGTGCTAAGACTTAGTCTTTTCAATCCAGGCAGCGGATCAGCCATAAAGATGTGCATCTCCAGAGCACAGCAGGGCAGTGACACTGCGGAGTGACTCAGGCCTCAGTTTGGCCAAACCCATGGGTCAGAGGCCATAGAAAGGTGAACCAGGTGAACCATCCCTCTGTATTTTCGGGTCTGTAACTGTGTGGCAGCACCTTGATGGCTGCTCAGCTGGGGGCTGACAGCAGAACTGCATTTTTGCCACTGGGAATCTTTGTTTCTTATGGCAGCCAAAGGGAACTTGAGGGGATTTAGGAGAGGAGACTGAAAACAGGCATTTCAAGCATCTACAAAACATATTTGCCTGGCTCCTGGCACTGCAGAGCTGTGACATTACAGCCACCACCTCAGGAGGGGCTGTGTTAGTGTATGTAAGAAAGATTTATATCAATACCACGAGAAAGCTTCGGTCTCTTTACAGCTGATCATGCTTCCAGGGTGACTGTCTAATCCACAAAGAATGTACCGAAGCTGCCAGCAACCATTTCTATGTGCATGGCTGAGCTGTATTTTTTCCATGTCTCCTGCTGGTGACTCCCCCGAAGGAGTCACCTCCCAAGGTCCCATTTTGGATTCTCATAGCAAATAGTCTTATTTTGCACTGAGTTTTAGTGACAGATCTCATCTCTTCTGGATGTAAAGTCAACCAGTCCGGTGCAGAGGTAGGAAACAGAAGCATTCCAGTTGTTATGTAGTTTCCTATACAAGTTGTTTGAATGTAAGCCTTCCTATCTGCTGCCTTGCTGAAGGGTTTTCAGAGCCCCATTAAGGCCCTTTGTGCTGCCATTTTCCGTCTGCCACAGCTTACAGCTCATCCGATTGTTATGGATATCGATACTGGGCTGGGTGAGCACTTGCCATCTGCTACAGTGCAACGCCAGGCTGGTAAGTTCCAACCACCACCAGTGTCTAAGCTGAGCCACCTGGTTTAGCACTGAAGTGAACAAGGAGCAGTCCATCTTTTTCTCTGCTCTTGCTGTGGTGGCAATAACAGCTGAATTATTTTGTTTCTGTGGCAGTTTAAGAAACAATGGACCTTCTGCCATATCTGGGCATGGGGGATTGCTCTGGGCAGGCTTTTCCATTTTACAGACAAAGAGCACAATGGGCTGCTCCAACAGCTCATTCTTACTGTTTGCACAGGTGTGAAGGGCTCGGGGACCTGAGCCCTCTAATCACACCCCATCTGCTGCCTGCCCGGAATCAGGACAGGGCTTTCCCAGCATCTGTAGGAGAGGCAGGGCAGGATCCATTAAGCAGCAAGAAGTGCCGTGCATCCACCAGTTTGTTTGCAGTTGGACGTTGCTCTAAAACCCTAATCGTGCTTGGCCAAGATAACCAGGAGCTGGCAGGCTGCACAGAGAAAGGAAAACAACAAGCAGCTGCGGGAGGCTGATGAAGAGCCTTTGTTTTTCCTCATGACTTCAGCGGGGGACCGTTTGTTTCCTGCTTCTTTGGAGGGATACAATTGGTATGATTGGGGCACTGGTGTGTGTTGGTGATGGAGCTGTTTGCTGAGCTCGTGGCACGTTCTGCAGAGGATCAGGGGCACCTGCTGGCCTCTTCCAACAAGGATGCCTCTGTCAGTTCTTTTGTCATTCCCTTTGCTCTGTGAGCCTCACACAACTGTAGATCTGAGGCAATTTGGGCTGTTTCGCTGCTGGAAACTATAGAAAAGCTTCCAGAGGTATCGTAAAGATGACCATCAAAGGATGAAACATCGTTTTCCCCGGGCCAAGTGGCAAGATGAGAGGTACTACAGTCAGGCTCTGTGTTTAAGAAAGGAAAAACAATCGCAGCTGGTGTACGGTGTGCACGAGGAAGAGGGCTGGGATCCACAGAGAGGCGCTGGAGCAGCGCTGCTCAGCACAGCCTGCCTGCTGCCCAGCTGGGTGGAGATGGTGTCTGGGGGAGAGGAGCTGCTCTTAATCTCTCTAAATGATCTGCTGTTCTCTGCAAGAGCCAAATGTCAGCTTACTTCTTCGCATGTGTTGTGGAAGCAAAGGAAATTAGGCTGATCTGATAAGATTCTGCCACTCCTGAGGGCCAGCAAAGGTTCAGGCTGTTGAGGTGAGCCCTGTTGGTAGGGTTGGAAGGAGTGTGGTCCTGGGTACGTGTGTTCCTTGCACCTATGTTGGCAGTCCGTATCTCACCCAACACCTTGCTAACATGCAACTTGAAGCCATCCTGAGGAGGAATGTGCAAAGGGCTTTGTGTCCTGACTGGGGTGAGCTGTGTCACTGCTGGGACTGGAGCAGAGCAGAGCCAGCAATGCTTGTTCTGCTCCTTCTGGATGTAGGGGCAGCTCTAGCTCCTAGATATAGGGGAGCCAGGTACTGCATCCTTGTCACTTCTGTTCTTCGAGACTAGGCTATAGCTGGAGCTGTGCTGTTGGGCCAAACTACACAGATTAACTCTTGAATTTTCCCTAGTGCTTTGTGCCAGGCTTTTCAGTCTAGTTTAATTCTGGTTTCCTGCAAACCCCTTCCAGTTGTCCCAGTTTGTGGTTGCATGGTGGTTCTTGTACTGCTCTGTCTGGGACCCAGTACAGTATTTCACATACTGTCAGTCTCTCCTGGGGCACAGAGAGTCTGGCTTCACTGCCCTTTATGCTTGATACTGGCTAGGATGGGAAGTCAGCTGTGTTTCTGAGGCCAAAATGAGGAGGAAGTTGGCTAAGAGTGTCAGAGAGGAGATGTGCATGATTACTGGGTGATGCAGCTTTCTGGCTATAGCCCTGCAGGTTTCCAGGCACCTTATGGGGTGGGGACAGTCAGAGTTGTGCCAAGTGCAGGGCTGTGCTGTGCACACAGCAGTAGCAGAGGATTTGTCATCACCAGAGCCTGGCCCTCCTGTGACACACATCTCTGTGCTGACATGTGCTGGCTCAGCCCCAGGGAAGTCCATGCTCTAAGAGGAGGGGAAGGCCAATGACTCACATCACCATGAAGCATCTGCAAGGCAAATTGGCCTGGGCTGCAAAGGGTGAGATGCTTCTCTTTCTCCCAGCTCTCCAGTAGGGTTAGGGGCTGAGGGTCAGCCCAGCTGAGCAAACAGCAGTTCCTGTGTGTGCAGGCTCAGGTTGTTGTTCCAGGGCCAAGGGAGAGGGAATAAGTGAGCAATGTGAGGGGGTGTGGGGAGGAAATGGAGCTCTGCAGGGGGAGAAAAACAAGTCCTGTGCTGAGCTATGAGGAAAAAACATTAATTAGGTGAAGAGGATGAACCTGCCAGTCTGCAATCCTCACCTAACCACCAATTATAGTGTAATATGGTTCTGTCATGCAGAGTAAACACAACATAAAGGATGCTTCCGAGTTAATTCCAGTTTGAAACACAGCGATCACTTAAAACATCTGGTACCCCAGTTTTAGACTGTCTGTCGTGGACTCCATTGCAGCCTGTGATAAGCTGTCCCAGTTGCTGATCTACCTCTATTGCCCAAAGCTGCGCCCCATTCTAACCTGAGTAGGTGACATTCCAGCTTCCAAGGTGTAAAGCAGGTGTAGGGGAGAAAAGGAGGAAGCCCAGAGTCAATTTGCTTTGCTGTAATCACTTTAATCAGTGGTTTTCAGGAGCAAGTTGTATTTTTCTTCAGCGCACGTTACCACTGTTGTAAATCATTGTTCCTCGGGGATCAGAGGGACTGAGGTTATTTACTTGTGTGAACCAGAGCGCATAGACAGAGACTTACACAGTTCCTTTACAAAATGAATCGAACCTAATGCTTTCCTCTGTAAATTCTCCACCTCTTATGGGAATGGTTGAAATCCAGATCTGGACTTCACGTTGCTTCCCTCTCTGACCACACACCGAACCTTCCAGATCTGGCAAGAAGACACGGAGCCCACTTTGGCCACCTGCTCTGCATGTGGATTTCCATTTAAGTCGGCCTCAACAACTCTTTCTCTTATCACATCCTGCAGTTAGGAGGTACTAGGAAGGCACTGAGCTAACAGAACAGACACACAATCAAATATAACGAATTGCTGGTGAAAAAAGCAGCCAAGCAATGCCTTCAGCTTCGGCAGCTCCAAAGAGACGTTCCCTCCCCCCACAAAGTGGATCAGGCTCTGTTATGAATTCCTAAAGCCTCTTTAGAGAATTTAAATGCAGCGTCCATGTGGAAGCTGTGGACTCACGTAACATTCTAGCAGTAATATTTTCCCAAGGATGAACTGATCCCGAACAGAATGGCCACTGAAGTGCATTTCAATGGGAGGGATTTCAAGTCAGCAAAGGAGCTTATGGTTATATAAGGAAGGTGAGTGTAACCTGTCAGAAAGTTGCGTTTCCCCAAGAAGTTTGAAAGAACCTTGTGGAGATGCTGTCAACTTTTGAGTACAAATCCAGTGTTTTTGCTTGCCTTCCTTATCTAATTAAAGGCGCAGGGTGAAGAATAAGGACCTGAAGGAAGCACTCATTTCAGCCCTCTTCTTGGTTTCAGTGCCCCCTCATTGCCATCAGGCTGATCATTTGTGCTAATGTCCTCATCTCTGGTGAACAATATTGCTGCTGTGTTTAATATGAGAGGGCTATTACAGTATTATGCAGAATGAGCCGTCACCATTATAGGTCGCTTTGCATTTCAAAGCTAGTTTTAATTAAATCTGCCCATAACTTTGGAGGTCTTTGCCTCCTGGAGTGGAAGCAGAGGAACAAAGTGCTCAGGTGGTTACACCTAATGGCACAACTCATTATCAGAAGGGAGGAGCTGGCCTTGCTGGCAGCCCAGTGCTGTAGCCAGATTCCAGCCAGGCTCCCAAGTCATTAGGACAGTGAGGTGTTGGATGGGGGTGGCGGGTGCCCCAGCCATGGGTCACCCAAGGTCAGTCTGGACATGGCTCTGAGTACCTTATCAGTTGTATGTGTCCCCGTTCAGTGCAGGGGTGTTGGACCAGATGATCTTTAAAAGCCCTTTCCAAGTCAAATGATTCTGTGATTCTATGAATCTCGCCTGGCAAAAGTATGCTGTGAATATCCTGCACTGATGTCAGCCAATGGGCCATTTCCCCACCTCAGGTAGTGATGGGTTTCTTCTGTTCACCATCACTGCCCATGCACTTGTGGCTGTAATTGCTACCTGCAGGAGCAAAGAACCCCAGATTTACCCTAACAGGAGATTTAGACTCAGATTTGCAGCATATCCTGGAGCACTACCAAGCCATCCATGCCTTGGCCGTAATGATAAGGTTAGAGGCCTTTGTAAGCAGCCCTGTGTATTTTGGCTTTATTTTGGTACCCAACCAGTTCATAGTGAATCAGAATTAGCACCATAATACACGAATAAGCCCATCTTATTTGTTTGAGAAAATACAGGCAGGAGATGATGGGATGTATGCGTGATATTTCCTCTTAATGGTGCCTTGAAACCATTTTTTCTCAGTCTGGATCTTCAGTCTTGTTTTCCTTAATAGCCACTGCTTTCATTCTGTTCTCCTTCCTCGGCCTTAAAAGTTATTTACAAGGTACTTCTGAGAGGGGTGATTTTTTGGCTGCTCTGATTCTTGGTTTGTTTTTGTCTCATCACATTGCTTGCTGACCTGCAAACAGCGGCCAAATCAAACTGAAATTAAAAAGGTGGTGGAATATGCCCCAGTCTCTCCTCAATCAATACCAGCCTAAATTACTGCAAACCTGGAGCCATGGTGCACGTAATACATCATTTTGTAACCCCATAAATTGCTTTTAGCCAGTCTCTTCTGATTCCTTCTTAATGGCCTTTCAGCTAAGATCAAGTGTAGCATCAGTTTCGCATCAGCTGTGTGCCCTGCCTGGGGACCGTCATGTTGGCGCTGGGATGATCTCAGCCAAATTGCTGTAATTCCTCAGTGCTGGTCATTTCTGAGTTGCCTTTCTACAGCGAATGGCATTCACAGAGGCTGTAGTTGCCTGCCACAGACCTTCACATCCTACTCAGGAATGGCTTCTTGCTCTTCTCTTTCTTGTTTTAATAAAGCAAGTAAGAGAAGATGTAGGATTTGGGATTTAACCACTGGGTTACATGGCTCTAAGGTACTTCCTATGGCTTTTTTTTGGCCAAATGGTGCAGTTCCCCAATGGGAACCAACCTGCCCTGAAGTCACAGTCCCACAGTTATCTGCCCCAAAGATCTTTCTGCATGTGTCTGACTGGAAAGAGAAGTCAGCTGGAGGCTGGCTACACCATATACTCCCAGCATGAGTTAAAAACTGTCATACACAAATATTTTCCTCTAATTTAAGTAACATTCGTCTTGGGCTTGACCTGAGGGACAGATGCAAGGGAACAGGTAAACGTTTGGCCATGAGTTTTTGGAAGCCCAGGAAGAACTCATCTCCATCTCTTCATCTTGTGCCACCCATTTCCCCTCTTTCACCTTCCCTGAGCTGCAGCATCATGAAACGAGAATGAGGGCAGTGCTGCAGATGTTTCAACTGCTCAGAGATGGCCAAAGATGAAATTTCCCCCCCAGAGAATCAAATAACCCCCCCCCAGAAATACCAAATACCCCTTCCTTCTACCTTCATAGGGAAAAACATCCAAGGTGACGCCCAGAGGCTGCTGCCTACCCTCGACTGGCTTTAAGTGGATTGGCACACAACTCTTTGCGATGCTCAAGTGGTGCTGTCCTGGCTGCTTCCAGGATCAGTACCACTTCTGCATGTTATTCCCCACTTACAGCCTTATAGCTCCTCAGATCTGTAAGGAGAGAAGGCACACATCCACCTGCAGAACCTGTAGGTGGGCAGCCCTCAATGCCTTTCTATACCTCTATGGGAGATCACAGTATTTAAGTTTCTGTTAATAATAATAATAATAATAAAACTACCCTCTTAATTAATAGAGCCTGTAATAGCCGCTGTGGCATAACAGCAAAACGTGACGAGAGGAATTACTTCTGCAGAAACCTAATAATGAACGTGTGTGCAGATCACAGCGCTGATAGGCGCAATGTACTGCATCTGGTTTCAATTTGCATTTCTGACCTTTTGTTGGAAATGAATTTTAATAGGCAATTGACTTAAATCATCGGTATGTGTTCAAATCAATATCGGAACGTGACGGCTAAGTGGTTAAAATAATTGAGGTGTGTGAAAGGGTTGGGAAAAGATTTTTAGATTCAGATCGGAATGAAAGCTTTATAGAGATCCGATCTCAGCTCCACGGCTGCGTTATCCATGTCTACAGACACATCCTATTTGAAGAGGAACGTGTGTCCTTTGCTGGCCCTGATGTCTTCTGCCCTTCTCTCTCCCATGAAGCAACACTGCTTTGCTGTGCAAGTCACACATTTCTTCCCTGAGAAACGCATACAGGAGGTGAAATCCATCAAGGGATGGAACCCATTGTTGTTTTGCAGGGCAGAAAGCAGTGTGGATGAAAACACACTTGAAACCCCTACGGAGCTCAGTGACAGCTTTTACATAGCGAAGAAATTGAGGTTTCAAGCCTTTTTATTTTTCTGCTGCAAAAGAAGAAAAGTGTATGTAAAAAACCAGGTGTTTTACAAAACCACTCACCTTGCTCTGTCAGAAACACAAGTTTTCTTTAGAGAAAATTGTTTGGTGGGACCCAGATCTCCTTCTATTGCCTGGGAGGAGCTGGCTTGCACGAGGCCCGGCATCGTTACTTCAACACACCGTTCTTTTCCAGCTCTAGGAGCCTGGAGTAAAGATCTTCAACTCATTGGATATTTCAGCATCTTGTTGCACACACCAGTTATTACCATACCATCCTTCCCAGCAGGCAGATCCAGCCTGCAAAGCACAGAGATCAAGGCCACTTTGGGGAAAACCTAACAGGAAGCTGGGAGGGTAACTGAACCTCCAGGTGAGGAAAATGAGCTCTTTTGGTGCACTGAATCCACCTGAAAATCATTAAGGGCCATGAGTTTATAAAGGCTCAGGTGCATGACGGTGGGTTAGGTTTTTGGGTTGGTGCCTGTAAGATGAGGACTCTCTCTGGAGGAGGAGCTGGTGGTAGGAAGAGGAGCTGCTTGGGGGCCTGGCTGGAGTTTGATGTGGTGAGTGCTCTGTTTTTGTGTCACTTGAAGCAGCAGCTTTGCTTTAGGACTCTGAAGGATTGCTCTACCTGGTGCTGGAGAGATACTCCCCATTGGCCTGAATTTGTAACAACACTGCAAGAGGCACTTAAGGATACAAGATGTACTGTTAATTCAGTAGGAAGCAATGTGGTCTGGTGGATATTTGTCCTTCGTGCCATAGGCTCTGTTGTGTGTGGTGCTGGTTTGCATAGCAGTAGCGTGGAGAAAACCTGTGTTCCCCCTGTGTGTTTGCTTGGAGGAGTACAGCCTGCATGGCCAGGAGGCATCTTACAATGCAGACCAGCCTTGTTCAGTGATGGTTTTGCTGGTCTTAAGCTAAATTTAAGATATGCTTAAGAGAAGTTGCCACTATTTTTAACTCTGCTCATCAATCTGCTTTACTGTGCAGCTGTCATGGTGGGGCTGAGGAACTGGGGCAGATCAGGAGGGTGTCCTGGTGGCTGTGCCCAATTCACCCCTGGAGTGGGGCTCTGAGCTTCCCAGAAGGGTCAAAGTGGAAACAAAAGATAAAGGATCTGCCTGCGGGATTGGGAAGTAGTAGTGGCTGTGTGTCTGCTGTGCCCGGCACCAGCAATTTGGCTCAGACCAAGCTGAACCAGGCTCAGCCCCACCTGGCAGTGCAGTTGATGCTGTGGTGGTCCACCCAGAGAGGAATACAGCCCCAAGGCAGGTGAGTTTGCAGCAAGCTGAGGCTGGGCTCCAAACAAGATTTCCCTCCTTTCCTTTGCTCCTGGTCTCAGAGCTGGACTCCTATAAGGAGGCTGAGCAACGGCAGTGACATCCTTGCCTGTATTTTAGCAAATGCTTCATGTTCTTAAGGCTTTTTTCCTTATACCAGCCAGTCAGAAGTGGAAGGAATGCAATGGGAAAAATGTTTTCCACAGTTTCAAGCTGTAAATTCTATAGGATGGAAAACACTTTTAGCTGTATTTGCTGTCAGAACAGAGTGCTGCCAGCTCAAATATTTTTGTGATGCTTCTGTAAATAAGGCTCACAGGTGTGACTGATACAGCCACCTCTCACTGTGCCAAGTGGCTGCTCTGCTCTGTATCTGCAATTTGACCCCAGTGCTGAGTTACTCATTTAATGTATAGGGAGAATAGGCACAGCTTGTTTTCCCGGGGTGTTGCTTCTCTAGAAAGATAAAGAACACAAGTCCCTCAGTCAAAACATTAATTACATGTGTGAATATTGGAGGTTTTGTGGCACGCTTCTGGGATATGTCAAAGATGACACTGGGCAGTACATGGATCTGACACTGATAGGAAAACATGAGGAGAACAAATTTACCCTTTTCTCTTTGAGTAAGTGAGCATTCCTAGTAGTGTATCCATCATAGGACTGTTGAGATGATCCATCTTCCAGAGCCTGAAATCTGATAGGATTTGAGAGTTACAGAGTTGGGAAATGGAAAATGCTTTGGCTCTGGGCATAGAAATCTCTTTCTGGTGTGAGATTGATGGCAAAGGGAAACCAACTCCTTTGGGCCTCAGCTTACAGCCACTGCTCTTACATGGAAAACGTCAGTGCTGTGGGAGCTGCAGCTTTTGGGTTTCCTGCACTTGGTTGAAGTGCTGCATGGAAGTTGTTGCTACAGAATGCTTTCTGCAGCCATATGTAATGTACTCGAGCAGTTTCCCAGCGCCGAGGCAACACTGGGAGGAACAGTGCCTTCTGGAGATATTTCATCCCAATGTCTTCTGGAAAGTTCATTGCTGCCTTGACAAAATTCAGTTTTTATTAAAAATGATTAATGTCTAGGAATTTAATCAATGCCTGTTCGCACGGAGGCGGCTTTACTATAATAGTTTGATTTTAAGCAGCTTGTGTCCTGATGCGTGAGGTGCGTTATGCTGTCTGACAGCATTGACATTTCTATTTGTAATTACTAAATGGCGACAACCCACTGGAATGCCTGCCCCGCTGGAGGGAACAGAATAGATGGAAGCGCACGGCACTGAGAAGCACAAAACTCACAGTATATCAGTAGATCCCAAGATTAAAAAGCAGGGGATGACGTCCTCCTTCCAACGAAAGCACGTGAGTGTGCTGAGATCATTTGCTGAGTTCTATTTATTTCTTTAGTGTTTATGGAAGAGACTCTTCCCGCTTATCGCCCGGCCCTGTTGCTTTTATTTCATACTGTGGGAGCATCTTGAAAACAAAATGTGGCATGCAGGAATATGAGCCTCTTAGGGTTTGATTATAGAATGCTGAAAAATTGGGTGAGTCAAGCTGGGGTAGAGATCCCATATTTGATATAAATCTTGATTAAATTGGTCAGGGAGGATATTTGGAGCTGCTGTTTTTGAAGTGCTGAGATGTAGGATAAAGTTATCAGCTGGTGGAAGCTATTTTGGAAGTGGCTTTAGACTATTAACGCTGTGCAGATAAAATCCTTTCCCTGCAGGAAGAAGCTCGGTATTTATCCAGGTGCCTGAAAAACTGGGGCAGTAGGGAACGTAGATATCCTCTGGCCTGTTGGTAATTAATAGGATTATCTCCTAGTTAGGAAAGAGTTGTGGGATGCGATTTGCTACTGAGATTGGGCAGGCACAGAAAGCATGCAGAGCTTTAGATGGAATTTGTGGTTTACGCAGCTTATGTTGTTACACTCAGATGTCTTGTGATGCTGGGCTTGATTTGTCCTTGAATCCCATCTACTTTGCTCATCTGTGAAGTATCCTAAACTATCCACTTCACATTGCCAAACTGGATATCTGTCCTATCTACAGAGCAACCAATGGGAGAGAGAGACCTCATTGGATGTGCACAGCAACTAGAAAACCCATTCAGGTCTGGTCCTATAGAAGATCCAAGTTCTTTCTAGTTGACCCTGTGACCCCTCTGAGGTGGTGCCCATCCATGGGTTGAGCACCTGGCTTTGGTATGCACAGCAGATCTGGCTCTGCCTAGTGGCAACATTGTTCACCCACCTTCATAAGTGCAAATTGCTGCTCACAGCGTTTGGGCTTTTTTGCTCAGCTCCAGTTGCAGAGCAGGTCTCACTGAGAGCCTTCTGCCGCGAGCTGTAAATAGCAACCTTGTGACTTCCTCCGGCGGGTGTTGCACCTGGATATGTCTGATAGTCATAAACATTTTCCCTTCTTGTGTATTGGATTTATCCTTTGCAGACAGTAATTTATCCTGATTGCAGCTCATCTTGTCTTGCCTGCCACAGCGTTCCTTATGCTTTCTAATTTCCTCAAGTGCATTGACAGCCCAACGCATGGGGAGCGCAGCACTGAATCCCTGCAGAGAGGTGGGGATGGGATAAACCACTGACACTGCCCAGCGCTTTTGCTCTCTAATGTTTCATAATGACAATCCAGTGATGGCAAAGGTAGCGAAAGGTTTATGATAGCCAGCTTAGTTAAAATCAGAACGCTGCCGTAAATAAGTGACCCATTTGTCATCCTGCACAGGGTCCTTCAGTCACAACTAAGTGTTGGGTTTTTTCTTGCTATATACTGAAGCCTTCCTCCCCGAATGGTTTGCAAGGTTTTTAATCACATCTTGCTTTCAGGAGTGATCTATAATCTCCACCAGTATTTATGTAAAAAAAGAGTTCATAATTCAGCATGGAGAAATGAAATATTTGGGTAAGATTAATCCTGAAGACATCACTGCTTCAGATGTGCAATCATTCATCCAATGTCATGGGCGTATTTGTTTGGCTACTAACTTTTTTTCTTTGAAAAAATCCAGTTCTGGCACAGCTTAAAATACGAAGGAAGGCTTGGGTAGAAAGAGAACATGGTGTGGGAATGGAAGCTGTGGGTCTTTAATCCAAAGGTAAACTGCATCTGGCACAGGAACAAATGTAATTAAAATCACTGTGTTCTGAAAGCAGTCCCTGACCATATGTGCCCACTTAGTGCAGTTTACAGGTTTCTGTCCACAGTGTCCCTTGCAGGCAGTGGGGGGCTGTGGTCACACAGCCTGCCTGGGGGAGAAACTCCATTGGCTCATCCTGTCATAGAGTTGTTTGAGTTGGAAGGGACCCTTCAAGGCCATCTGGTCCAACTGCCCTGCACTGAACAGGGACACCTACAGCTGATCAGGTGCTCAGAGCCCCATCCAGCCTGATCTGCAGTGTCTGCAGGGATGGGGCACCCACCACCTCTCTGAGCAGCCTGTGTCAATTCCTACCATCTTGATTGCTTTGCAGAAGCTGCAGGGGGTGAAGCTCATCTTGGCTTACCATTAAGGAAAACAGGGTGGCTTTCTGTCTGTGGTCACCTGCAGGTGAAATCCTTTGACCTCCTCTACAGCTGCTTCTGTTTGAGCTGAGGAAAACATACCCACAGCCACCCATTTTTAAGGTGACTCTTGTTCTTCTGGGTTGGTCACCATCTAGCCTTCCTGCTGAGTGGCTGCTCTCTCCAGCAAAGCATTGCTGCGTGCTGCTGTGTCTCAGTGCACTGCGGCCAGTTTCATTAAATGAAATTGAATTTCAGATGTCCTGAGGCTGAGAGAGATTTTGCTTACCTGTCTACAGTATTTCCAGACCTAAAGCCTGATTGCTGTTGTGGCAACCTTGAACTTTTGCTGTTTCTCATCTTGCAGCTAAAATATTCAGCCTGGCAGGAGGCTGGTGAGGCACTGAGCTGCTTATGAATGCATAGCTTATATCAATAAGGAAAATGAAATAATTCCTCAAAACCATTCCACAAGGCAGTTCAGCCACAGTGTAGCAGTCAGCTGTTGGCATTCCATAGCTGATTTTTTTGCTAAAACACTGTGGAATTGATCCCCTGCTCTGTTTGGGGGGTAATTAATGACACCTGGTCAGAATAAAATCCCAACCCACCCAGGCCTTGGGCAGCTGGAGCTCATGAGTCTTCCAACAGGTGCTGGATCCCCACCTGGTGCCCAGCCCTGCCATTTTCCAGGCACTTTGAGACTGGGATGAGGAATCTGGGGATGTCCTGAAGATGCAGTTCCTCAGAGCATGAAAGCAAACGAGCTCTCAGATGTTGTGCTTGTCTGTTTGTTTTTTCCCATTAGAAAAGAGCATCCTGCTGCCATCCCACAGGGGAAGGGGCCACAGGCAGACACTGTATTTACAGCAGCTGCTGCTCTGCAGTGAGCCTGACCTCTGCTCCACGCCAAGGCCTGAGAGTTTTATTGGACTAAGTATGAATGATAAAATTGTGCTGACGTTCCTGCAGTTGTATAATTGAACATAAGTTACAACTAGTTTGATTCTGCCCCTAAATTATTCATTTTTCCAATATTAGGCTCGTCTCTCATTTCTTTTAAGAAAAACTTTATCTGCTTCCTGGAAATATCCAGTGAAGAGAACCTCTAGAAAGGCTGATATAGGAAACGACTCCTTTTCTTACCATAGGGAAGCTCTTGCAGACTTGCCTTCGTCCAAGGCTTAATCAGGTAAATGACCAATGGGTTCACTCTGGAAATCAAAAGCAAAATTCCTCTTCTGCCTCAATGACTTTTTGTCTTATGTTGCCAGTGGAGACCAAGATCTCTTCAGATCCTGGGACTTGGTGCATAAACAGACAGGGCCTGATGTTGGTAATGTCCCTGATACAGTCGTAGGCTGTAATTGAACCCCTGCCCTTTAATTTTCAAGCCAAAATGAGTTATTGCAATCACCTTTTTTCAGATATGTGATTTTTATTTTTTATTCTTTTTTTCTATCTTTTCTGGTCTGAGTTGAGTCTGTGTTGAACTGGGATGCCTGGTCCTGCACTGGTTTTCATATTCTACTGCTGCCGAGCAATGACACTGATCTCCAGCTTCTCCTGAGCAGAGCTTCTGAAATAATTACAGGACCTCATTAGCCTCTCCTGTGGCCCAGTTGTATCATTGGCTTGTTCTACCAACACATACACAAAGGTTTTTGTCTTCCTGGTCGCTGTGTGTTGTACTCAACAAATAGAATTCACAGGAAAAATTACTTTCTAACTCTTACTGTTTGTGATGCAGGAATTTTCCTGCAATGGATGTATGGCAATTTCAGGATCTCTGTCCACTCATGGGAATTCAAAGCCAGCAGCCTCACATCTCTGAGGGAGTGAAGGCTATCAGGCTACTTTGTTGGTATTGCCCAGCAGTTCTGTTGAATCAACACCAAGTCAAAGCAGCTGTAGTAGGGTTGATCATGTCTGCCCTGCACAGTAAGAGAGTTATTTGTCTCTCATGGCTGTGGCACAGATGTGATTGTAGGCATCTGCACAGAGCTGCTTGCTTTTGCAATCCATTTTGCCCCTGTGCATTTCAAGCATAGTTTAAAGCTGTTGAATCGCTATTTGTTCTGCTGTGAAGTCAAATGAAAGGCAAATATGTAGCACAGTCGCTGTTGGTTAACAGTGTTATGTAGTGATTTCTAATGGTCAGATTCTTGAGTGCTCCAAACTGGCCTCTTGCAGAAAGCTATGGTTGAGTTTGTCCTGCACTGGTTGAAATAATGCATGAGGCATCATCGCTGACCAGCAGGTCAATTCCTGGGAAAGAAAATCTGATCAAACCCTTAATTTATCTTCAAGTGAAGACAGCAACAGCACATTGAGAAGACTCTTATGAAAACCACTTCAACCTTAATAAATCCCAGGGAAAAAGGCAGCTCTTAATTTTCCACTTGACTACATGGAATTTGTTAAAGCTGCGTTTGGTGAGAGTTGGCCCCTCCCAGCCAGCATACAGTCAGGCCTTAACAAAGGGCCTCCGTGAAGCAACAGATGAGTGCTGAGACCTGAATGGTAGAGTATAGTAGGTGGCTTAAAAATAATTTATCAGAGGAATTATTAGTGCCTGTAGGAGATATACAGCTGCTTTAGAGCGTTCAGTGCTCTCCAGAAAGAACAACTTACAACCAATAACAGGAAATACTAATTGGTTCAGCTGAGATGAGTGTATTTTGAATCTGCAGATGGCTCTAACTTTCCAGGTTTATTTGGGGTCTTATAGTTTATCATGTATTTTTTTTCCTCCTACCAGCATTTATGATTAGGGTCGATCTTAAAAGTCTTTTCCTACCTTGATGATTCTTCCTTGTCAATCTGATATGCAATGGGGCCATATAAATTGCCTTATCCTCTTTGTTCATGTGACACAACTTCCCAAAAGTCAACCCATGTGAGATGGAACTGCCCAGGGAACAAAGCAAGGCATCAGGGTGTCCGGATCTCCAGAAGTCCCTTCTAACCCATATGATCCTACTCCCATTGGGTCTCGCTTACAAATGAAGTCTACTGTCATAATTCAGTGGTTGATCCTGTTCCTTAGCAGAGCCTTTACTTTACAGAGACTTTGAGCATGCAAGTTCCCTGTGATCTTTTTGTAGTGGGTGTTTTGCTGTGAATCTGCTGCTGACAACTGAGTTGAGACCCAAACTATAGGGAGTATCACCATGAGGTTATGTGCCCTCCTCGCTGAAGGAGAATGGTGTGTTTTGTGCACAGACATAATACATCCACCTGCCAGCTCTGTTCTTGATTCCAGCACTGTGTGGGACTCTAGTATTTGCAGAGCAATCCTTCCAATATTTGTTAAAGCTATCTATAATATTGGGCAGGGCTTCCTCTTGTGTTGAAACAGAGTTACCGAATGTATGCACAGAGATGTTTCCAATAGGATTATTTTATAAAGCAGAAAACAAACTGAAGAGCAACCCAGCTTAACAAACAAGCTGGATTTTTTCCTTAATTCCTACCGCACACAAAAATTAAGGCTATTCTTAAAAGAATTTTCCCTTGCAGGGGCCAGTTCTGAGCACTTGCATGCTATTGAGTGGTTGGCAGCTGCTGCCTGCAGCATCTGGAGTGAGGTGGGGGTTGGCCTCTTCTCCCAGGTAACTACTGGTAGAATGACTGGGAATGGCCTCAAGTTGTGCTGGGGAGGTTCAGGTTGGTTGTTAGAAAAGAAAGTATTCTCTGAAAGGCTGGTAATGAATTGAAACAGGCTGCCCAGGGAGGTGTTGGAGCCAGTGTCTTTGGAGGTGTTCAAGAACTTGTGAGGATGTGGCGCTGAGGAATGTAGGTGGTGGGCATGGTCAGGGTGAGTAGACAGTGAGCTTAGCAATCTTTTTCTAGCTTTCCAATCTTAATGATTCTATGGATGGAACTTTTAAAATGATGACTCTTAGGGCTTAATTCACAGTATGACTTAGAATTCATAACTTCAAAGCTCTTGGGGGGGAGTCTGAGGCACATCGATAGCAGTAATAGCCTCTTTGTTGATTGAGCTCAAATGAGGAATGTAGGACACCAGCTGTGCTTGGTAACGATGGAAGATAAGTGACAAATTCTGGGCAGTCTCTGGCCTTGAATGCACCTGGGGTATCTTCAGTTGGCAGATGTGAGCCTGGACTGTTTAACTGGATATCCTGACTCGGTGCAGGTAGGCTAAAGACCTTCTTATCTCCAGTGAAGGCTTGTCCTTCAGGAAGGCAGGTCCCAGTGATGGTGTCCTGACCTTTTCTAGCACCTCCCACTTCAGTGTAGTTGAAACACGTGGTCTTGGCTTGTGTTTTTGAACCTCTGTGTTGGAGCCATCACTTGGGGGTTAAGCTGTCTGTTGAAAATCAAAGGGCTTTGTTGGAGTTGCATGAAAGTCAAATCTCTGGGCCTAAATGATTAATGATTAAGGGCTGCAGCTGCAAATCCATGAGTTCTGCTCTGAAAGGAGGAGTAAAGCAATATATCCTAGCTGTCAGGGCAGTGGTAATTCAGGCAGGCTTCATCGCTGGGCTGGAAAGCTGTTCCTTTCCAGCAAACAGCCATATGAATCCCTACTCCCTCCTCATATGAATGGGGGGGGGGGGAGGGGGGGGAAGTGGAAGTCAACCACCCTGTTTAGCAGGCAAGTCAGCTTTCCTGCAGCCTGATAAATGCTCCAGGCTTGATAGTCTAGCTTCCTCCACAGCAAAGCTAGTAGTCATTTGCCAGCTGTTTGCTCTGACCTGCAGTCATCAGTGTCCATCAATGCACTTTTTCAGAGGTGACAACATGAGATCCAGCAGCCATCAAGTAATCTGCAGCATTGCCCAAAGATCTATTAGACAAACTGAGTGAAGCAGGAGCCAGAGCTGGAATTTGCCTTATGCTCCCAGTCTTAACTGCAAGAGGTGTTTTAAAAACAATCTTAAGTTGGATAAAACAACATGTAGGCTGCCTGGAAATGGGTTATAGGGAACTATCTGCTTAGACTAACATTACTTGGGTTTAAATGGTAATATAGGAGGGAAGCAGCTGCGAGCGAGCTTTATGTGCCTTGCACATGGGAGCAGGACAGTTCTGCAGTGGATGTGTTGGTTTATGCAATCCAGACAAAGCTTCTGGCCAGAAAATGTACCGTCCAGGGGAAAGGATTCTAAACTGTGCTGAATGCATAGAATTTTTCTGCACATGCCATAAATATTCTGTGGCAAATAGCAACGGCTATAAAACAAACGTGTATGATTTTGTTATCAGCAAAACACTTGTGCTGTCATTTGAATTCTCCTCAATCAGAAACTTTGCCAGAGCAGCAGTTTTTAAATTTTTTTTTATTGTTGCAGCAGACAAAGTTTCTTGGAAACAAAATCACACTTCAGAATTAATAAACGCTGATCCGAAAGTTCCTGTTCGGGGATGATTTGCTGGGCAGGAATTCAAATGTTCTGGTTTGCCTGCAGCGGTTTGTTCTCTTCTGAAGCACCAAATGCACCCCCTGTGCCACAGACCAGGAGCTGCCACCAGGGCAGGGTGAGAAGTGCCCATCTCAAAGCTGTCTGTGCTGTCGCCATCAACACGGCGTTTAGGAGCTGGGTGACACCAAGGCAACAGCTCTGAGCTTAAGGCTGAAATAGCAGTTTTCTGTCTGAATGTGGAGCTGGTGCTCAAGGCAGCGTGCCATGGTTGAAGGGTGTGGTTAGTGGGCACGGTGAGGAGGGGCTGACAGCTGAACTGGATGAGCTCAGTGGTCTTTTCCAGTCCTCATGATTCCATGGCAGAAAGCAGTTGTCTCCCATTCAGCAGGACAAAGAAGCCTCCAGTAAGAGCCACATCTGCTCTTGAAAGTTTTTTGTGACTAAAAATTGTTAAAATGAGAATATTCAAATGCTGTTGTCCTGGAGGAAGGAAGCAGTGCTGTTTTGTTTTTCTTGTTGTTGATTTTTGTTGAGGTCATTGGTTTTCCTGTTAAACTCTAAGACCCTAATGAACTCAAATTTGATTCCCTCTGTATTTAAGCCAGCTAGATATCTCCAGCTGTAATTACATGCCCTGAAAAACACTTACTGGTTTTCTCCAGTTCTTTGCTCTGTGTTCCTGACTGTCCTCCAGCACTGTTTCTCTTGGTGCCTGCTGTTCTGGGTATTGGATTGGCTGCCTTTCTTCCATCCTTTGCTTTTTGTCCCTATTAGAGGCTTTCTACAACAATGCCAAACCTGTCTGCCTCAGAGTGCACGTAGAATGAATGAAACCTGGCTAAATTGCCACGTTTATTGGGGTGGTACAGCAACAGCCACCAAACTGAACAACCATTGCTGGTTGATTCTTGGCTGATGGATGGGCTGTCAGTTTTCTTGAGAGCAGGGACAGATTTTTTTGAGGTTATCTCCTTTCCATTGTATTTCTTCTAGGCCTGTAGCCTATAGTCATAGATTAAGGAAAAGCTCTCCTTGGTGATATGCCGTAGAACCTCTGGAGAGCACAGTATGTGAAAATGGTAAGCTGATGTCTGTGTTTTGCAAAGTAATCTGTGCAGAGTGCTTTGGGGAGAGCTCTTGGCACTGGTTGTTTGTGTTAATTGGGCATCACTGCTGGAGCCCTAGAAATACCTCAAAGATGCAATTCAGCCTCACAGCTTTCCTCTGTTCCTGTCTCATCACCCTGACTTAAACAGCAGAACCCTGTGATGGTGCAGTGTTTAACGGGGGATGTTTTCTCAAACTGCAAAGCCTTTAGCAGTGCTTGTCAAGTCATTGGCACTGGAAGAGGACCTGTCTTCAGGGGATGAAGCAGGAATACTCCCTATCCTCACCCAGCAAACCTACTGCTGAGACATAGGCAAATCATAGATGTGGGGATTTAGAAGGCTTTTTAAGGCTTCTGCTGCTGCTTGGGACCACTTCTGCTGTTGCAGACTCTTCTTTCCCTTAGGCAAGAGGAAAGGACAGATAAGCAACTATTCATTCGAGTCTTGTTAGCTCTTCTCTGCCTTTTGCTGGGTCTCTTCTGCAGCCATTTCCAGGACAATATTGCTGTGTCTGGAGACCCAGTATGCTTGGGGACAAGGAAGGTGACCTCTTTGAGTACCCCGTGACCCCTGGACCTCAGTAAAAATGCCTTATTACTAAATATGCCTTATTGTCAATCTCTTATTTTAAGAGCTCTTTGGAACGGTAGTGTTCTTCAAGATTGCTTTCATTAACTTTGGCATTAGTTTGAAGCAAATGCTAGATTACATCTTCCACCAGCAGTTTTTAATTTTAAGAAACACTGTACTTGAACCTATCAAAAGTGCTGTTTGCATACAAAACAACAATTAAGTCCAGTGAAACTTACTGAGTAAGCACTAATTGCTTCAAGTTGATTAAATATGATATAGGTTGTTTTCAAGAGAGCCTTAACTGAAAAAGGAGCTGGAGTCATTTAACTGTTTATCAGCCAGTCTAGGCCAAATATTGACTGTGTCCAGAGCAGAAAATGTGGAAAGGTTAAATCTTTTTCTGTTGAAACAGAATGAATGTTTAGAAAATGAAGAGCACTGTGATATCCTTTAGGTTTCAGAGAAACTTCTCACCTGATAAGAGTTGGGAATACTTGTGCAGTGTGATAGCCTCATCCAAAGCCTTTGAAATCCCACAATCATTTGGGTTGGAAGAGACCTCTAAGGTCATCAAGTCCAACCATCAATCCATTGTTCCCAAGCTTCTGTGCAGGAGTTTGTGCAGCCTCCTGCACTCCAAGATGACTCTATCAGTTGCTCTGCCTGTCATTGCCGGGCTTCTCATCAGCGCTATGTGCTGAGTGGAAGAAATGTAATTCACCATATATTGGGAAGAATAAGCAATTATCCCTTGTCAATTAAGCCTTCAGTCTGTGCATATAAACAGCTGGTGATGCGGAGCTGTCTTCATTTAAAATTAGCAAACCTTTTTGGAGAGCTTGTTGATTTCCATATGTTTACCAAATTCCCTTCCTATAAAAAGCCGTATCTTCTTTAAAAATCTGTGACTTAATCCTCTTGGTCTCTGGGGCAAGCGATATATTTTTAGTGACTGGCTAAGTGAACATGTGGAAGCAGAGGGGGACTTGAGAGCTGCTCTGTGAAGAGCTCTATCACTTGATCGTTTGGGCAATGGTTGCTGGCTATGATCCGTTGCCAGCTGTTCCTGGCTTAGATGGATGGGGTTGGACTCTCCCAGGGAGTTTGTTCCTAGGCTGAGCACAGCCCCGTGTGCTGGGACAGGGCATGGGAGAGCATGGGGTTGGCGTTGGGGTGATGCTTCTTGATGAGCATTGCTTATAAGCTATTATAAGGCTAAGCGTAACACGCATGGCAGTTAATTTTGGCTTTAATTTTATTTAATAGTTCATAACATTTAATCTCTGTATTTAACTCGCTTAAATAGAATGAACATCTTGTGCGCTTTTTACATTAATTGGCAATATTTTGCTGCTGACTGCTCCTGGGCTCTTGGTCCTTCTAAATCTTTCCCTTGACCTGAATTGATGCTCACTGGACCTTTTGCTGCATTACAGTAGAGGCTGTTTTTCTGCTATTTGTAACCATTTTTTTGCAGAGCATCCATAAAAGAGCAGGGAAATTTGAAAGCAGACTTGTGGATGCCTTGGTCTTACTGCCTCTCTGGGGCAATTTTGTCTGCTGGGCACATCTACAACCACCATTCCCAAACACAGCTGCTTTGAACAATGTGAGACCCCATACAGGATGTGATTCCAAGAGGAGAGAGAAAACTGGAGCTCTTGTCCATGACCAATATGCTCCATTGACCAGAAGAAGTCAAATGTATTTTGCTTTGTGGGGTTGCCACTGTTTTAGACCAAAATGGAGTTTACCAAGGAGTGGAACAAATTATACCACTTTGAAAGTATGTGCAGTGGGTGGCTTGGGGAATGGTTGGCTTTGGGGAAGATGCTGAAGTGGAAGAGCTCAGCCAGAGATCAGAGCTTATTTTGTGAAGAAAATACCCTCAGCGCAGCATGGCAGTAATAATTCTCCATCAGCACAGCTGGGCAAGGATCACTTTTCTCCTCTCAAGTGATGATGGGTGGGACAGCACTGAAAAACCTGCATTCTACCTGCTGTCTGGTTGAATTTGGGTCAGAGGACTTCTTACTGTCCACTGCCCTCTTGCCTGGTGCTCGTAAAATGAATGGAGCACAGTAATTCATTCTGTCTGTGTTCCCCTTAATAGACTACATCATATTAGAGGGTCTAATAGGTGCCGGGAGCTCATCTATATAACTCATCAGCAGTGCGTTTCTCCCCACCTTTCTCCAGGGTACCTATAAATGTGCAATATGCTGTCTGTACTCATCGTTAAACTGGAGGTAGTCGGTATTATTTCTTCTCATGAGATGGCAGAAGCTGGGGCTGTGTAAACTCATTTGCACCAGGCAGGGTTTGGAGGCCTATATCTGAACTTTGTCCTGTCACCAGAGTTAATACTCGGTGATAGATGCTGATAGCAGAATGATGGATTGACTGAGGTTAATTTCTCTGGTGGTTGAAGGATATGTGTAGAGAAGGAACACGTCCATCTCACAAATCAGTGTTCTATATTTATATATAGGGAGCAATTGCTGCCGCTCAGCTTATCAGGAGAAATAGAAATGTGACTTTGTCACACAAAACCAGAGTTCTTCATGTCTCTGTTGCTTTTTCTTGCCCACACTCTTTATTCTCCTTGGGAAGCTGTGCTCATAGAAGTAAGAATTAATAAAACCCTGCAATGTGTTTCTTTAAGTATGTATTCCTATCCCCATTTCTGCCTCTCCTGTGGGTTGGTGAGGTCCCTGCCCTACTTGCACTCCAGTGCAACCACAGCCATCTGGGAGCAATAATCAGAGCAACTGCAGCTTTGCAAGTGTTAACTGTGCTCTTTATTGAGTTCTGTTATAGCTGCGCAATTAAGCTTGGAATAATAAGTTATGGCTAATGTGTTTATTAGGAAATCTAGTGAACCAAAGCAAACATATCCATACCTGATCTGACAAAGTTATTTTCCACTGAAGTTAATTAAAGAAGAGAACTCCTCCTGACTTAATATATTTTTTTTTGCCTTGCATCTTAAGAGCAGGTCACTTGAAACTAATTGGATTGTTAAGTATTCTCAACCAATTGTAATTCCGACTGCAGGGATTTCCTGGGACATAGTCAGGCTTTGTATCTATTGAGTGCCCAGATGAGCAGGACCCAGCCTGGTGCTTGGTCATAGGAGAGGGATGTTGGAGTGTTTGGCAGTGAGGAAGGGGCTCTGAAGCCAGGAACTGGGATGTCCAAAGAAGTCCTGGAGTGGCCTCGGCCTGGGTGATCTCAAGTGCCCCCAAAAGATGCTGAGGGATGAACACCCCCAGGCAATTGGTTGTGGTGCTGCTCCAGCAGTGGCTGATTATGGCTTAGAGTGAAATAGTAAAAGATTGGTGTCGGTTTTCTTGTCTCTTGAAATACATAACTTCCTGCAAGTAACACTTAATCATCTTCTATACGTTTCTAAGCCTCCATACATAGATGGTTCCCAGTGAGCTCCTGATGCTGTGAAACTGGAACTTTGCAATCCAATTTTCTTCTCTGAAGACCATTGTAGAGATACTGTCAGCTCTGTCACAGTGTCCGGCTTAATATTGCAGTCTCTTCAAAAGCTGTCATTGCCTCTGCCACCTGTTAAGCCGGAGCGATATTTGTTTAGTAGTGAGCAAATGCTTTTACTTATTGAGTGTTATCCAAGATTAAAAACTTGATTTGGTTACATTCAGAATGGTGTATTGGTATGAGCTGATATCCGTGTGGTAACTGGAGCTGATTTGATTTTTTTTTTTTCTCTGACTGAAATATTCATCAGGGGATGTGAAAAAACAAAATGTTCTCCAATATTAAATTCATATTCTTCCCCTTCTCATAAAAGATCAAATGCTTGCGATATTCATATATTTTAAGCTTGCTAGAATTCCAATTGTAGGTGTTGCCCTTTGTAAGGAATGGCTGTTTATTCATTATTCCTGCAATAAGAAGTGAGATCTGGCTTGTTGTCATTGATTTCTGTTCCACAGTGGCTGAACCTGTAGTCTCAGGGAAAGCAGAGCTGTGAATTGGTGTGTGCCTGAGCTGCCTTAAAGCAGCTAAATGATTACAAATTACATCACGATAGGTCCTGCTTCTGTTGCCTGTTGGCAAGCCAGTGTCCAGCTGTTCTTGAGGCTGCTCCTTATAGGTGCTTTCCCAATGGGTTGAGCACCTTCCCATCCCATCCCCAGCCTCCTCTCCACGTTCTTTACCACACCATGATCCAAGAAGGGCCTGGGTTGGAAGGACCTTAAAACCCATCCAGTTCCAGGCCCTGCTGTGACCTTGTTGCCTCTCACCAGCTCAGGCTGCCCAGCACCCCATCCAACCCAGCCTTGAGCCCCTGGCCAGGAATGGGACAACTTTGGCAACCTGTTCTGGTGCCATGCCACCCTCTGAGTAATTAATTTCTTCTAACATCAAACCTAAATCTCTCCTCTTCTGATTTAAAGTTGTTCTCCCTTGTCCTATTGCTATCGGACTGTGTGAAAAGTCAGCCAGTCCCCTTTCTGCTCTTATAAGCTTCCTGCAAGTAGTGGAAAGATGCTGCTTCAGGACACCACAGAAAATAGAAATAATCCAAATTATCATTCACATCCTTGAGTGGGTGATATCCTAGCAAGCCTGCTTGGTGCAGAACTCTACTCTTCAGCAGTCTCCCTGATAGCTTGTGTGCTGTTGGCCGTTCTTGCAAATAGCTCCTGAACCTGAGATCAGGATGCTTTTGATTAGAGCATGCTGGGATGGAGACAGAAAGTGCCTGCGTGATACTTCCAAAATAGGCACCTTTGCAGCACTGCCATGTTATGGCCTGGAGACAGGAAGATTATGTGCCAGCTTTCTATATCGTTTTTTTTTTCTCTACAGTATTCAAATAACTTCCTTTTAATACTTTGGCTTGCTGTGGTTGGGGTGGAGAGCTGTACAATGTCATGCAGCCTGATTTGAATGTTATAGCAGTTTCACACCACTTGGTGTGAGCAGCCTTCCCTGATTTTATTCCTTTAATTGCCATACAGATGCATTCATGCTGGTGAACTGCCACTGCTAGTAATAGGAAAATCATGCTTTGTAGGCACCAGCTAATGAAGTGAATAGCTGGGGCAGCAAGGAGAGCTCAGGTGGGTCTGTGTTTCTGCAGGCCAAGAGGAGGATGGCTTTGAGAGATCTGAGCACTACATGGTTGGCTGCTGTCTGGGCTAATGTCGTTCCTGTAGGGTACAACATCTTCCTGTGGCTGAGGAAACTTGTGCACTGGGCATTTCTGCAGTGATTGGTGTTGTGTTTGCAGCATAGTACTGGTTAAATAGCCATTAAAAAGATATGGTAAGCTCTTCCATTTGAATCCTGAAGGATGGTCCAATATCTTTTCCTTGCTGGTAGATATCCTTTCCCAAACTGCACTTTGCTGTACTGTGGGAAGAACTGCATGACTGGGGAGATTAAAAACATGATGTTTTATGATGTGAAATTCCTACAAAATATTTTAAAAACAAAGGAGATTTACAGCACTGTCACATTCTGCTTCTAAGGACAGGAAATTGTTGCACTCCTTGAAACAGGCTCATTCTGCGTGTTGGTTTATAAAGCACCAGAGATGTGAAAATTGAATTGAATCAACTATATATATAAAACAAAACAACAAACTGACAACAACAGCAGCGACCTTAATCCTCTAAGGGTTATCAAAGATAAGAGATGGGAGGGCAAGAATAAAACATGGAGAAAACATTGTGCTGGCAGCTGGTTAGTGCTAAGTGGGATGTGACTATCAGCTGGGGGATGCTGGGCAGGGACTCTATGTCACCAGTAAGGATCTGTTTGCAGCCATATAAAAAACAGAGTTGTCATTTTTATATAAGAACAGCATTACTGTTCCCAAGATGGTGATTTCATAACTGCGTGTGGAAAGAAGATCCTGAATGGATCTCCTTATGGCCTCAAGTTGCCCCAGGGGGAGATTCAGGTGGGATGTTTGGAAATGATTCTACTCTGAGAGAGTGGTCAGATGCTGGAAGGGGCTGCCCAGGGAGATGGTGGGGCCAACAGCACTGGAGCTGCTCAAGAAATGTTTAGATGTTGAACTGAAGGATGTAGTTTGGTGGGAAATACTGGTGTTCTGAAGGCAGTTTATTACCAGGTTCTTCACAGATATCCAAACAGATTAGATCTACCATATTTCCCCTGTTGAAAACCAGTTATCTTTTTCAAAGAAAGATATTGGATTTGTCAGCTTCCCTTTGTAAATCCATGCTACTTTTTATACCGCTTTCCATTAACCACTGTATCTTTTAATTACTGTTCCCTTCATAACTTCTTCAGGAAATCTTGCACACGCTTGCAATTGAATTAATGGGCTTTTCCTAAACATTGTTCTACGTTTGCTGTTCCCTCGCACCCGCTGCCATCTATGCCTTGATAGATTAACTTCTTTTAATTATCACCATCCTCAGGAATTACCCAGTTCCCCAGACTTGATTGTTCTAAGCCCCCGAGTTTTACTTCCACTTCAGATGGGGGTGATTTCCATTTCTATGGACTCGTTTGTATTAGTCATCCTGGAGCTCAAAATCTACCTCTCCGAGTACATACTGAAGCTTCAAGTGTTCAGTTGGTTTTGGGTCCACACCATGTGATTTTTTTTGTCCATAGGAGTTGTAGGTGCACCATCCCTGGAGCTATTCAAGGCAGGGTTGGATGGGCCCCCTGGGCAGTCTGATCTGGTGGTTGGCAGCCTTGTCCATGGCAAGGGGAATGGAGCTCGATGATCTTTAAGGCCCTTTCCAACAGAAGCCATTCTATGATATTTATTCTTGACTTCATCCTGTTGTGCAGGAGGCCCCTGGGGTGGATGCTGCACTGAAGAGACTTTGGGGTGAGACGGGAGCTGTGTAGGTAGAGCACAAGGGGATCAAAGCATGCAGTGACTCTTCCCTGTTGAGATCTGTCTTTATTTCCCCTCTCTATACCCAGGAAACCCAGAGATCTACTTTGTGTGGGGGGAGGTACAGCACAACCCACCTGCCCCTTGAAAGGCAATGACTACGATGCAGGAAGTTCTCAGGGCTGCTCTGAGATTGCTGATTGCTTTGTGTAGAACCATAGGATCCTTGGAGTTGGAAGGGACCCCTAAAGGCTACCTGGTCCAACTCCCTTGCAGTGAATAGGGATACCTACAGCTGCTCAGGTGCTCAGGGCAAGAGATGCAAATGTGCCCCCCAATGCAGTTTGCTGCTCTCTTTCTCCCACAGCACAGTGTTGTTTAAAGAAGGAAAAAAGATTCAATTTAGTATAAGGCCGAAATCAGCCCTGAAAGAAATGCTTGCGGTTTCTTTTTCTATTTTCATATGAGAAAATAGGAGAATGCAGCCGGCAAATCTCATTGTGCTCACAGGCTTTTCCTGTGATCAAAAAGTTCTTTCAGCTCTCTATCAGTTCTATACCTGCACCCAATTTGCATTGATGCGGCTATGCGAGGACCCCAGATTTGTCTTTATTGATATTTGCAAATATTTAATTGAAGGGTTTGATGTGACTGTGTGCTAGAGCTTTATAGGTTAAGGGAGAGCATCAAGTCTTGTTGTAGTGTTAATTAGAAGAGGGAAGCAAACTACAAAGGGAAATGCATACTAGCAGCCTGCTGGGGATGGGTCTGCTGTCCCAAGCATGGTGTGGGGGCACTGGGGGGATCCAGAAGGCAGAAATAAGCAGGACCGGAGGTATCTCTGCACTCCAAAGAATGGTAGTAAATGGTCTGATGAAAAGCGTGAGCTTGAAATTGATTGTAGCTATTTGTTAATGACTGCTTGCCTGAATGGGGAAGGTTTTCCTGTTCCAATCAGTGGGTTGTGATGGAAGGAGCCTACTTAGTAGGAAGAAAATATGAAAGAAAGGATAAAGATGGGGATGGAGGGATAAGGAACAAGGTGCTTTTTTAGTTCAGCATAAAGAAAAAAGAAATGTGGATTAAAACCTTTGCTTGCTGAATTTGGAATGCCAGGGAAGTGGTGCACAAGGAGGTTGAACAAACCGATGGCCTTGATGAGATTGTTTGGACACAGCAGGATTGAAACTGATCCCTGAGCAAAACAGTGCTTAAAAACTTGTAAACAAAGGCTGCTGGGAGCACAGGGCTGGAGCAGCTGGGTGGGCTGCAATCCTCCAGCACTCTGCTCTGGATGTGTCTGGAAACACTGCTCTCTTTCTACTGCTGTAAGCACGGGGGGTAATTCATCAGCGTGTTTTGCTTTTATTTCTTCTTTTTTTTGTTAAACATGGCTAACCCCGCAGATTAAAAGGGGACCCATGAGTAATTAGGCTTTTCTTTTTCCTTTGTTAAGTGAATAAGTGATGGTGACAGCTGAAAAATGCACGTGTTTTTCTCTCTCCCATTCCGCAGACCTCGGAGGTCCCCGAGTGCAGGAGAAAATGTTCCGAGATGCACATTTTCTTGGGTTCCCCACGGAATATTTTTCTCTGGCTTTTTCAGTGCTGTCTGCGCAGGTTATAAATCTAGTTCAGTAGAAGCAAGGCAATTTTTAATGGGATTTTTTTGGTTGTTGTTAAAACTAATTAAACATCTGTCCCCCTCATCACCACAAACGGACAGAAGATTAACTACAAAATAATGGCCGGCTTGGAATTTGAGTAAGGAGTTTGGAAGACTTAATAACTTGCATCCACCTCCTGCTTTATAGGTTACTGTGTTTGCTGGGTGTTACAGGAAACTGCAGGCAGCTCAGGGTTGTGCCCACTTGTGATGGCTGTAGAGCAGGATTAATACAGGCAAACATTCAAGGGGTGGGAGCTAATTAAGACCACCATCTCCAGCGGTGATTTTTATTCCCTTAATCATGTCTTCATCATCTGCAGTTTGCAGGCGAGCCTTGACTTCACGCATCACGGTTCTGTCAAAAATCAAACTGTCTGTAATGGAAATGCTGGAAGGCTCTTGACAAAATTGGAGCAGACGCCTTTACTTTGCTCTGACATTTTGTTGTAGGCAAGGCTTAATTAGGTTTTGAGAGTGGTCACTCTTCCTGCGAATGGCGTTTTTGCCAATATCATGCCTTATAATTGGGGGAGGTGCTCACAAAGTGGCCCTGCCAGCACCACTCTCATCCCTTCCCCTGAAGTTAAGCAGCTGTGATGTCAATCCCCGTGTTAAGGTTTGTGGCTTGATGAAGGCAAGCACCAGAAATCCTCTTTCCATCTGCTGAGCTTCAGATGAGCACTGTGGGCTCGAGGCATAACTGTCATAGTGGTCCTTTCCAACCTGAATGACTCCAAGGTCACCCAGTCCAACTTCAACCCACTCCACCATGCTCACTGATCACGTCCCTCAGTGCCACATCCCCACGGTTCTTGAGCACCTCCAGGGATGGGTGACCCCACCATTCCCTGAGCAGCTGTGCCACTGCAGCACTGCTCTCTTGGAGAAGAAGTTTCTCCTGACAAGGGCTCTCCTGGTTGGCAGGAGCTCCTTGGGACTGCAGGTAAATCTCTTCAGTCAGAGTTTCTTTTCATCTTTTTAATTGTTAAGCACATTGATTTAACACTTCTGCTCCTATTATTCTGTCCTGTTTTCAGATATAGGAGTCTTTCAAGTATTTTGGCAAGAAATCTGTGAGTGCATTGGCTTGATATTCTCCCACATTTAATATTTTGATGTTGTTCTTTTATTTCCTTCTCCTTTCTTTTTCTCTTTTGGCACCTCTACCTTCATTTGTTAAGGAAACAAACCTTCAGAACAAAAGAACTTCTTCGTGTTTATAATGCTGTGAATAAATGAATGTGAGCTCTGTGATTAATGTGCCTTTACGCAGTGTATCATCATGAGGGGACAGCAAATGCTTTGCACTCATGTTCTGGAGAGTGTGCAGGGAGCTGGAGGCAGCATCCAGCATTCTGGGAGAGGGTAACAGAAATGAAAGGATGACGATGCTCTGGATGTAGAAGTAGTTTATTATATGAAGTCACAGATAAGCTTTAAATCTAATGAGCCTATGGTTTGTGCAGGGCAAAGCTAGGGAGAGCTGTCTTCACAGTGACCCTGTGGTTCCAAGCCAGGAGGGTGCAGCTGCAGCTCCTGCTGCTTCCCCATCACTGCCAGCATTGGGTGGTCACACTTAGTTGGTGGGCAGAACATCATAGCAGTGTCCATAGTGATTTCAGAACAGAAGTGAGGTGGTGAATCCATGTGGAAATCATTTCCTCCTCTAGGTGGTAGCTCCGTGCCCCGTGGAAACACTGGAAAAAGGAGAGGGATGCTGTAGGGCAGGAGGGGAATCTTTTCCCCTGATAGCTCAGCTTCCCCATCTACCCAGGTTGGCATTTACCCTCTGAGGGGTTGAGCTCTGTGAATAAGCACAAACAGAACAGAAAGTGGCACTTCGACACTAATAGAAACCAATAGCACAGTGCCAAAACAGGGTAGATGCAAACCCTATAAAAGCAAAGGTTGGAGCCAAGATCAATGTCTTTGACATTCAGCTGCATTTAGCACAGAAATCACATAAGATATTCACTTAGCAGGAGAAAATGAGGTTAATGCTGTTAGTTGAGAGAATAATTAGGCAATCTCCAATTTTATTTACTATTTTTTCTGATTGTGAAGGTTCTTTTCCATTGTTTTTATCTGACCAAGGTTATGAAATCAAACATCTCTGCTATGGAGCATCTTCAGGAGGGATTGGGGAGCAGGCACTGGTATACTTCATATCGTATCCCCTGCTTATTATCCTGAGGGATGGTGTGGTTTTGTGCTCGCTTCCTTGGTTTTGTCTGTGCTGGAGATAACTGCTTTCGTCTCACTGAGGTCTTTGAATCTAGCAAGCTTCGACATCTAATGCAATTTGAATAATCAACAGAAGCAGATAATGAAATGTTGGTGTCAAGAGGAAAATTCCTACAGCTTAATGTCCTAGTGCAGAGCATGGCGAGATGTGCTAAGAGTTTTGTAGCCTACTAAACTAATAATGAGGCTGACTGAGCCATAAGCATACATATGCGCCTAGAAATTAACCTTTAAAGCCGGTGGGCTCTGTCTCAGTCTGGGAGTTGAGGTATTTTCTGTATAAAATGAGGGTTGTAGGTTCCTCACTTGATGTAGGGCCAAGTGAAGCTTTTCAGTTGGTTTGCATAGGAAGGTTGAATTTGTCTTTTCATCTGTCATTGTCTGCACCTGTGAGCATTCAGGAGGTTATACAGGAATGCGTGGCAAGAGGTGCATCTCTGCCCTGATAAAATCCCTTTGTATCTTAACAAATCTTCACACAGCTTCAAGAAGATTGTTCAGATCTTCAGTTTTTGGATGATATTGGGCAACAAGAAACTTCAGCTGTATAATCATTCCAGTCTGCTGGGGTAGCTGGCATTAAAACAGAGCAGTTTCTGTAATTGTGGTGTGAGCAGGAAGGTCTGGGTAAAGGGAGAAGAAGAAAACACAGCTTCTTCCAAAAGACACGATTGAGGTGTATGTGGCAATGGACACCGTTTGGGAGAGGATGGAGAAGCCTGAATCTTTTACCTTCATGTTTGATCACTGAGAATAAGTGTTTTGCATTTCTTTTTTTTCTTTCCAGGGGAAAAACACTGCTGAGCAAGGGCAGTCTTTCTTTTGAGCTTGGAGAAAGCACGTGTATGTGATATAAATCCAGGCCACATGTGCTGGTGGCTTCACTGAAGGTCCTGGCCCCTGCAATCCTCTGCTCTCATCCTGCTGTGGGTGTGCAACACAGAACAGGGTTTGCGTTCATTGCTTGCAGTCAGGGAGCCAAATCCAGTTTGACCTGAGAGTTTTCTGGGTTTGCAGATGTTTGCTGTCCTGATGCAAACTCCCATGTTGCTTTTACAGATGGCTTCACATGCAGGGCAGGAGGAGAGAAAACCCCTCTGAGTGGACTGGGGATGGACTAAAGAACACATTTCATTATGCTTGTGTGTATTTTGTTAGTCCATTTGTGTTCTCAGTGTGTTTAAGTTGGAGCACAGCTGTGTTAATGAGGCTAATGTTGTGTGCTGATCTGTGTGACAAGCGCTCAGACAATCTCCAATTGTTTTTCAGTATTTTCTTTTGCTGTGCTCTTTCATTGGCAACTGATCCTTGTAATGTTGGCTATAGAAACATCCCTCTCCAAAATAACATGTTTCATTCTGGAGGGATTTCAGACATGTTTAAGAACAGAATTTCTCCAGTGACTTCTTGCAAGCCCAGTGGATTTCTCCCTGCCACTTTCATCTTGAACTTTCACCATCTTTTGCAGCTGTTTTATTGTGTTTGTAGAATTCTTTCCCATGAAAGGCCCTGGTGTAACTCTGCTGCCATGACCAGGGCAAGTTGTGCATGAGTTGTGTGGCAGAACAAGATGTTCCATGGCACAGAATTAATGAACTTGGAAAAGGCCATTAAGGTCACCCAGTCCAACCATCAACCCACCTGTGCTCAGTGCCATATCTGCCTTTTCCTTGAACACCTCCAGGAATGGGGACTCTGCCACCCCCCTGGGCAGCCTCTGCCACTGCATCACCACTCTTCTGATAAGCATTTTTTCCTAATAGCCTTTCCAGAGGAGCAGGGGGTGCTATAGGAACCTGGAACCCAGTAAGAACCATCCAGTGCCAGTGTTGTGTTTGGAACTGGGGCCCCAGACTCTTAACTGATGTTGTCTCATCTTATTTGTATGGGAGTCCTGGTGAGAAATAACTCTTTTGAAATGGGTGAGCCTACAGTAAAACTCAATGTACTCACATTGATAAAAGTGGTAATAGGTAACCTAGTTCTGGGCAGGCTCTGGGCTGCTGTTCAGTCTTCTCTGGAGTCACCAGAAATGAAAGGGAAGGATGGGGGAGAGGAAAAACAGATGTCCCAGATACAGCGTTCCTGATAAGCTGACTCCCAAAATAATCTTGCTTTGTAAAAATTGATTTTGTTCTTCTTTCTACAAAGAACAATAGCGTGAGTTTCTGCTTCCGCAAATCCTCTCTGAAGGCGCAGCTCTACATCAATCAAACTCTGTTTGGGAGGCTTTATTTATTTATTTAATCTTTAATATTTAATTTAAACCATCAGCTTGGACTGACGTGTATTCACTTTCAAAGGACGTCACTGCTTTATTTTTCTTCCTGTAAAGAATTGATATTCCCCCTTCAGTAGAGATTTAACGCCATGTGAGGGGAATGGGGAAGGCTACTCAGCCTTGCTTCTCCTCAACAGCAGTTTTTCCTTACAAGTTCCCTTAATCCAGGGAAAAACACTTCAAGTTCCAGCAGTAGGTATTAAAATGAATGTGTTTCTCTTCCAGGAGTTTGTTCGGCATGGAAATAAAATCTGCCTTCACACACAGACAATCTACAGGGTTTCAATTTACAATTCATTGGGCTTCATAGAACAGCGTGTAACTTTTCTTCTGGCGTGTGTAGAAGTGTATTGAGGACCATCTTCATCTGCATGAACCAGGGAGTGAAAGCTGGTTGAGGATTCATAGGCCTACAAAAATGTATGTTACTCTTGATTTATCCTCCTGATGAGATTTATAAAGAACAGCGATGGTCTCTGTTATGGGGAATAACACCAGCTTGTATAAATACAGATAAAATTGATGGCCATAGTGGTGTTATCAGTCCACAGAATAAGAAGCAACGCGAGCTAAGAGATGATGTCCAGAGTAGAGGAATGCTTTTCCTATTTGCACGGAAGGGGTATGTGAGCTCATTTGGGTAGGCAGGAGAGTTCTCATGCATGACATCAAGCAAGAGCAATGAGAATGATGTTGCTATTGCCCCGCTCATTGAAATAACAGTATACACTTAAGTATCTGCTGCTGGATTCCACTTGTTTATTGCTAGATCATTTAATGCTTTCCAGTGTGATACACAGGGACTTAGAATGCATACATCTCAGGAGCCCACTATCTAATTTCCTTGCAGATTGCAGCAAAATGCGAAAGCAAAGCCTTGCATTAGCTGTGTGCCATCAAATCAGCTCTGCTGCTGTGATGTAAAAATACTCGAGAAAATGATGTATTTGCCCTGAGAAAAAAACAGCTTAGAGAATATGCTGGAATATATTATCTGATGGGGAGGGAGTGTGCAAACAGAGAGTGAATGTGCTGTGCTGAGATTCAGCACAACAAAGTGGTATCCTGGGCTGCTGTGCTTTTCCATGGGCAGGGCTATCTCTGGAGCTAGAAATGGCCTTGGTGTTTGTTTGCTGGGTGATATGTAGAGTGCAGGTGAGGATGGGCTGCAGGATGCTCTGTGGTCCCTCCTGGCTGCTAGACTGGGAAACCACAGCCTTGTTGCAAGTCCTGGCCTGGTAAAGATGAAAACAGAAATCTCTTGGAGGCTCTGTGGGTGTTGTGAGTTGAATGGAGGCTCAGAGAGCTCTGTGGGTTCAGGGGTGTCACAGGGCTTGCGTGCTCAGTGACTTTTCTTCTGGCTCTGAGCTGCATATTGCTGAGCACAGCGGGGCAGTTCCTCCCCTATTCCTGCACCTTCCCAGCGATGCTCGCCCTGTTCAGTGCCCTACACAGGCATCCACGCTCTTCTGTGGTGCCTAATGCCACCGCCTCAATTAGTGTCTTCCTGATCTGTCTAGACGTAATTAATGAAAACATTAATGAGGTTCATTTTGTGATGAAATCTGTTGAAAAAGACCAACAAATGAATCTCAGTTGTCACACCTGCAATAACAAATGCGGACAAATAAAACATTCTTGGGCACCTCCATTTTTCAGGCTGTGTGCAGTTAGCTTAACTTCAGGTTGCAGCCCTGTCTCAATATATTTAACCTCTGTGGCTCCTGCAGGAACAAGCAGCTCAGGTATGAGAGAAGGTGTTTAGCAAAGAGTGGCTGCAGTAAGGTTTGTCATGAAGGTGGAATATCCTGAATGTACTCTCCAACTTCTATCATTCTCCAAAAACTGCAAGCTAATGTGGTCTTAGCTGTGCTGGTGTGATAGATGGCTGCGTTATAATTGAATTAGTTGGGAAGCATTGACCTTTTTGATATATAATGTCTCTGCATGTGAACAACAAATACGAACTAATGCTTTTATGAGTTTGCTGGGTGAGTTTGGTCATCAATTGACTTGTGATAAATAAGATGTTGTACACTCCAGTCAATGGAAAACATGTTTGCAGGTCCTGTGCTTATAACTCTGTACTCTGTAAGCATCTCTGCAGGCACGTTACTCAGGTACAGCTTTTATATTCTGAACTGTACCCAAATGTGAAGTCGAGTCCTCAGAGGACCTTATACTTCTGGGTAATGATGAGCCCAGCAGTCAGTGCTGGGTGTTAATTGTTTGTGCCCGTGCTGCGTGGTCAGATTAGCTAACAGCAACCTGATGAGATTTCTGCTGTTTCTGCAGCACCATTCCTGGTTAAAGTAGTTGATGATCGATAGCTGTTACCTCCACAAGTCGTACTGAAAGGGAAGTTAGAGGGGAAGTGCCATTAGAGGAGAGAAAGCTGTTTGCAAATTGTTTGTGCTGATGTTGTTGCACTCTGGGTCCTCCCGACTTCAGGGCAGGAAAGGAACTTTGCTATTTATCTGTATTTTAGTTTGGTTTTGACAGGGAAATCAGTATCGCTCTAACCTGGGATGTTTTATGAGTGACTATTTGGCCATGATAAATTCATGTAGTGCTACCTGCAGCTGGAGCCAAAATAACGTACACAAATACCCACCATCCCAAGGGCTTCTGCTTGGAGCAGGAAGATTGCCTCTGCCCCTCGTGCCTATCTGCAGTTGCTGTCAATTCAAGGCGTCTTCTCTGAGTTTTCTGCACTTTCCAAGCGCAGTTTGCAGGTGCTTTCTTACCCACAGGAGTTGCCAAACTCCTTTCCAGATCTGAGCCTTGCCTGATGTCGAGCAAATAGCTGCACAGCAAAAGCCACTTCTTCTGGGTACTATTGATTTAGGTAAAAGCATAAACGTTGCCTTTCTCCAGTTTGTGTCTCTGTCTCTGGCCTCAGGCTCTCCCTTTTCCTCTGTGGGATCAATTACCTTCTTATCCTCTGATGCAAAGTCTGGCAAGCCCTGCTGGAGTGCAGAAACAAGGGCACCTCTGCGACAGATCAGATCAGATGGATCCCACTGATGCAAGGTCTGGTCACTGTGGAGGGGCAGCAGCAGACATCTTAGGGAACACTGTAGAAATGCATTCCTAGGGCACAGTTTTTATCTAAGTGAGGAAAAAAAAACCCAACTAATCTAAAGCATTGTAGTGTGCCAAAAGTGAGGCTGATGTAAGCCACAAAAAAGCAAAACCAGGACAATCAGCTATGGGAAGAAATTAAACTGTTCTCATCATTTCCATTTCTCTCTTTAAGTATTAAAAATTCCCCATATTCTAAATAAATCCTGTAAAAACTGACATATCAGATGTGGTTCTACATGGTCCACTCTGATAAAGCAGTTATGGAAGAACTAGGCTTGAACATGTGTGTAATCTCTTGGATACTGCAAGAGAATGTATGTGTATGGACTTGGAATAACTAATTAAATTCAGTAGAGATGTAGGAGGAAGAGATTATTTTTCTCTCTGACCTGCTCATAGTCAATGGGAGAAAAGATTAAATGCTAGAAAGGTTTCAGTCTATTTATTGTGGTTAAAGAGGCTCATACAGGATGTGTCACCAGCAGTTTACTGTCTCCATAATGTAATTTAAGTTATTGTGATCCATGTGGGTCATCTATCTTTCATCTGCCATTTTTCCCAGCATGGGGAAGTGTGATTTCCTGGCTAATAGAAGCGAGTTGTTGTGATGCATCTTATTTATGCCATATGTTATTTGATATGAATGATGCAGTGACCCACTGCAGGGCTGTTAGGAGGAAAAAGAATGTGAAAGGATGAGAAGTCCTGGAGATGTAGCTCAAAGGAAATGGATACTATGAGCAGTGAAAGGTACAGAGATTTGGGCCAGAACCTGTTGGATGGCTCTTCTGGTTCTTCCATGAAAGGTATCATCCTAAGGAACCTGACCTTGGACCCTGTACAGCGTTTGCCTTCTGCCTTTCCTTTTGGCTCTTCCCTTTCCATAGGCTCAGTCAGAATGTATTGCTTAATTTGCGAGAGCCTTGGAGCATCTGGTTGGTATGTGATCCTTATTCCCACAGCAAAGATGGAGGAAGGAGATGGAAATAAAAGCAGAGCTGAAGAATCCTGAGGTTACATGGAAATGCATCCTGCCCACTGTCAGATGTGAACGCGCTGGTTCTAGGGCTGCTTCCAAGATAATTGCTTCCTGGAGCAAAACTCACAGGGGAGATGGGAAACCAGAGCTTAAAACAGCAGGGAGACAGTTCTGAGAGCTAAAGGCAAACACATGCTACATCTGATCTGCTGGAAGGAGTCAGAATTAATCCTCTCCGTTACAGTGACTGGTGCTTCCCTGAGCCCTTGGTTCTGCCTTGAAAATAGAAGTTTCTGTCCTTTACTCACCAATGAGAAACAAAGGCTCTTTCTTCATTTTCCAAACCTCAAGGCTGAAATTAGGGGCAAGGGACAAGTAGGACAGCACCCAACATTCCTGTGAGGCACCTGGGGTTACTGTGGGCATGAACCTGAGAGGACGCTGAGGGCAGATGAGGCTTTGGATGTTGATGCTCCCTGAGCTGAGCTTCTGAAGGTGCTCAAATCCAAGGGGAAATCTGTGATAGAAGTTTCACTTTTAAACCCAAGAGGAATCAAGAACCAGACAAACCCCCGAGGTCAGTGATAGCTTCTTCATACCCTGATGTCTTTGGTGGAGACTGAGGCCTTCATGGAAGGTGTTTTTAATCAAATACTAACTGCTCGACATTGTGGCTATTGGGTGAGATGCTATGGATTGTTGTTCTGCAGGCTGATAATACTCTGTCGGCCCTAAAATCAGGATGGACGTTTTAAGAGGCCTCCATAAGAAGGCCATCCTCATAAGGAATTACTCAGGGTGGTTGGTAAAAGCAAAGCACTTGTGAATTTCTCATGGACACCAAGGAGTTTAAGGACTGTTGCACGTTACCTTGCTGCCAGTGGGGGCAAGCTGACCCCTGATGATACACATAGAAGACTTTCTGGTTTCATTGGGTGCTTAGTGCTCTTTTCCATCCTTACTGATTCTAAGATTCTAGTTCAATCGTCAGCCCATGCTTGCTAGCCATGTCCCTCAGTGCTGCATCTCCCCATTTCTTGAACTCCTCTGGGGGCAGTGAACCCATCACCTCCCTGGGCAGACTGTGCTAATGAGTTAGAAAAGCAGTGCCAGGGCTCAAGGCAGGACTTCCTCCATCCCTGAGCATTGCTAGAGCTGAAAGATATTCCTTCAGCATTTAGCACTCATGGGAGGGTAATTTTTATTTTTCCTCTATAAAACCGTGACCAGTAAGACTTGAGGATAAGCCAGTAACCAACGGAGAGACAGATTGTATAGAGGATTTACCTGAACTTGCAAGAAATCAGCACGTACTTTGCACGGCTTGGAAATACCTTCACCTCTTCAGTGTGTGGTATGGAAAGAAACAGCTTCACCAGAGCTTGTGTGGTACAAACATGCCCTCAGCTCCAACCCGTGGCCCTACTACACATCCTGCTGCTAAGCTGTGGCCATGGCCATCTTGCAGAGCAGACAGGTGGTCACCTGTCACATTGAGAGGGAGCAGGGCTGAAACAGAGTGAAACCTGAGCACAGATGGGTGTGAGCCACGCTGACTCCATCTGCACAGTCTTCCAGCACTGCAAGATGCTCCCTTCCTCCTAGGGGATCTGTTTGAAACGTAGCCCTTAATTATCTCTTCCTTTTTCTCTCTAAACCAAGTTGTACCTGTGCTTTTGTGCGTGTTCACTCAAGGGAGGGAGTCTGAATGTGCTGCTCCTAAGAAGTGCCTGAATCTGTTTCTTGTGGTTAATGATGCATTCAGAAGAAGCTGAACTAAAGAGTTCAGGTGAAGGCTCATTTATAACATAGCAGTCATGAATACAAAGACTTGAGTTGTGGGTATGCTTCACTTGGTCACACAAGCTTAAATGTGAAGTTTCTGCACTCAGGTGTATCAGCATGCGACCACTTCAGTCATCTATGTTTTTGTACGTGGTCTAACCTGGAACTCATTTTTAAAGTTTAAATCAGCGCTCACAGAATTGTTTTATATTATCCGTCGTGCTCCAGATTTCCCATTCTCTTTGTATGTATTTTAGGGGAAAAACTCACTTCTGTCTAGGATTGGTGTCAAGTGTTCTGCTTTCAACATTTGGCATAACCTCCAGTCGGTACATCTGGTATGAGTGGATGCTGCTCAACAGACTGTTTTTTATGGTTGCTGTATTTCAGGGGATCCTGTGCCGAAACCTGTTTAGCTGAACAAGAAGTTGCCCATTATCAATCATGCACTGCGCACTGGCCGCAGAAGCCCACTTAAGCAATATTGGTACCCTACTGAGATATCTGAGGGAGCACAAACGTGGAGTGCTCGATAAAAATAGCAAGCTGCAGGCTGCATATTGCTAAGTGCTATTTAACGAAGCAGGAAGTTTGGGAGTTTGTCTTAACCTCTGAGAGAAACAAATGTTTTGCCCAGACTGTGACGGGGAGGAAAGCAGTCAGGGCTAAGGCAAAATGAAATTTATTATCTTTCAATGCTCGGAAAAAGAGATTCATCAGGAAATGATCTGGGGGTTCCTGAGATCACCTGAAACATGAGGAGGGCAGATGTGTGCAGCCTTGGCTTGAGGGGACGTCACCATCCCTAAACATGGGAGGAGAGGCTGGTGGGGGGGGGGGGGAGGGGGAATGTATAGGGTATGAAAGACTTAGACAAGAAAAATGTGCCAGCAACTGAAGGAAAGAGATGAAAGGGAAAAGGAGTGTGGAAAACAAAGTGTAGACGTCAAGGAAAGGTGGGGAGGGGAAATGATGATGGTTCTAAAATTGGAATGGGGACAGGGAGAGCTGCTATGATACTCACCTCTGGGATGAGATTCCCACTGCAGCTGCTGCCCAACAAGGCTGGGGTTACAGGGGTGAGGACCATGGCCTTTGGTGTCCAGATGGTAAAGTGGGGGACGTGGTTCCCTGCAGCATCCTGGGCTGTTTGGAAGAGTTCCCTGTTTGGAGCTGTCTTTGCTTCATGTGAGCACTGTTTTGACCCTCTTCAGATTTGCCTTCAGCTCAGGACACACCACTGTGTCCGTGTGAAACCAGCTGCAGCATTTCATGATTTCAAACCAGTTTTTGCAGGTAGTTCCTACTATATGCTAACTGCTCATAAACAGCTAGTGAAAGCCTTGCCATCAATTATACGTAACTCCTGTTCTGAAGGGGAAGTGAGGGAACAACAGGAAGAGCTCAAACTATGCTCTGACTGCAGCCTGAGTTAACTTCTGCCTTCTTAGTATTTGCAGCTCTGAAGGACACGGAGAGCTTTGTGGTGAATCCTGGTGACCTGAAGACATGCTCTATAAGATGTGGTATAGAGCTGAAGTCATCCAAGCATGCAATTTACAACTAAGTGGCTGCTTAAAGTACAAAACTCTGTGAGAGAAGAATGGAAAAGGGGGCTCAAGGACACTGCCTCGTTCATTATTTCTGTGAAGTGGTGGGTAAGAATAAATTCAGTACAAACTCCATTTGCAAATATCCATGTTTACCTTTTCTTCTTTTATTAGTTGATGCATGCATGTGTCTTTATATTATATATATATATATATATATATATATATATATATATATATATAATATGTATGTATGTAGAGAGAGACTCATAATACTGGAAAGACCCAAGAAGGTCATCATCCCATCACCACTGTACCGCTGAACCATGTCACTCAGTGTTGTGACATCTACCCTTTCCTTCAGTCTATTATATTCAATGCATGTATATGTGTGTGTATATGTGTACACTGAATCATGTGCAAATTTCTTCCAAAGTCAATGGAAGGACTTTGTGTATCAGTGGGATTCAGACAAAAACCTTCTCTGTCTTTTCCAGAAAAGCAGAGTTATCTGTACCCAAGTTTGTCACAGTAAGTTAGATGGAGATGTCCATGGCATGCAGTCCTTTGGATGGAGTCATTATGGAGAGAAAACACGATGTTTCACCTCCTGAAGATTACTGAGAGATGAAATACGAGGCTTTGATACCTTCCTGCTTTTTCAACCTAGCAACACCTCTATTAAAAACTCTCTGCAGTATTTCCTGGGTGGAACAGCAAGTTGTCCATCAGGAATGGAAAGATGCTCTGATGCTGGATAAGCTCTGGCAAGTGAGTGTGCCTCGGTGCTGCACATGTATCATGCAACAGCCAAGGTGCTGATTGCCCTGTGCAGCCGTTCTCAGTACCAGTGACCCCATCCCAACCAGGGACGCCGACCCTCTATGAGAAGAGGTTGGGTACGAGGGCTGCCATCCCCCTGTGTGAGGTGGTTTGGTATCACGGACAGCACCATGAAGCCATGATATCCTCAGCCCGGTGGGGTGGATGCTGGGGGGAGCGAGGTACCCCCGCATCGAACCACAAGTAGGAAGATTGCCTCACTACACTTGCACCCCCAAGACACCCAATGTGTGGATTTGGGGTGCGGGAAGGAAATAATAGGTCTGAAAGCTGGACGCTGGGCTGCTGCGAAATCCACCGTATGATAAGAATTTAATACAGCTCGGAAGATGCAGCATCCCTGGTCGGGCGCCGAGCCCCAGTGCCGCAGCGCTGGCTCCCGCCGTGCCGGGCCGAACCCCCTCCTGCAGCTGCGGGCTCGGGAGGCGGCGCGGGGAGGCTCGGCTTGTGCAGCCCCCTCCCTCCTCCTGTCCCTCCTCCTCCTTCTCCCGTGCCAACCTGCTACCGCCTTTGTCAGCGCAGCCCGGCGCTATGGCATCCTGCTGGGGTTTCGAGCTCTTCCTCCTCCTCCTCTTCCTCCTCCTCCCGGTTGGGAAGCGACTGCTGCAGAGGAAGGGGCAGCCCTGACGGCCGCGCTCCCCTTGCAAGAGGCAGGCGGAGCCCGAGGTGAGCATCGGGGGAAACATGCGGGATGGGGTGCAGGGGACAAGTGGTCCCCATCTGCTAGGTGGATGCAGGGATTGGAGGAGGGGAGGTGACCTCAGCATCGGTACCCCCCGAGGTTGGAGATATGGGGTGCAGGATGGAAGCCCCCAGTGCTTTGCTGACACCTGGGGGTGTCACCTCTTTGTTGGGCTTCCCCAGAAAGGGGAGACTTAATAATCTCAAAACTCCATGACTTTGGTATGAGGCATAGTCCTACACAGATTGTTTTGTCTTTGGAGGTGACCAACACTGTGAGCCCCAACCTTGCCCCCTAAATCCCTGCTGGAGATTCTGCAACCCCTGGATTGAAGAAGCCCATCTGAGTGAAGTCAGGTCTAGTGTGTTTGTAGGTTTGCCATGCAGAAACGCAGGCAGAGCATAGATGGAATGAATTGCTCGTGTTTGACTTGATCTGTATTTGTCTGGCAGTGTTTGCAGTGGTTTTTGTTTCACTGTGCAGAAATTTTGGGGGAAAAACATTTAATTTGGGTGTGCTTTGATATAATGCATTGGCAGGACAGTGTTTGTGTGTGCTTGTTGGCCAGTAGTTGGCAAAGAACAACTAGGAGCATATGATGCAGTAATAATTCAAGTAATTTATTGCATGGTTTTAGACTGATTGTTTGCACTTTGCCAGACCATACAGGAACCTTAACCTGTGTTACATAACTGAACAATACAAATAATAAGCCTGATGTTATTGTGTGAAGAAAACCAATGGCAAACCCTATTTGACACTGCTGTGGGGACACGCTGCCTTTACCCACAAGTTCCCCATCAACCGATGCTCTGGAAGGCTTTGGAGGCTGCTGGATTTTATTGGGGAGCTGAAGTGCAGAGTCTCTTTACAGTATGGTCTCTGCTGGGAGCTGGGTTAGCACAGTGTGCCTTCACAGGGCTTGTTCAAACACAGTGCCAGAAAACAGCAACTTCTCTATTGTCAGCCCACCCCAGGTGAATCTGGATGGGGTCGGCAGTGGCGATGCCTGTAAAGATGCTAAGCGTGCATTGTTCCTGTGCAGAACAGTGCCAGTGAATGAGCCCCTCCGGGCTGCCTGGCTGCAGCCATTCTTCCCCTCTGGCTCCAAGGGAGTGAATTAAAACCCCGGCAGGGCAGAACGGCGCAGAGCCAGCACAGCTCCCTCCACCCTGAGGTTATGGTCTCTCCAATGCTGCTGTATGAGGCAGAGCTGCTTGAGTGGGCTTTTCCATTCCCATTGCATGGACAGGGCTCTGAAGTGCACTTCAGAGTTTTCTTTTTAATGAGCAGAAGGCAGAGAGAGGAATAAGGCATGTGGGAAGGGACTCTGCTTCCACCGGGTGGAAAGCAAACAGAGCTTGGGGTGCTCGTCCATCAGCATTTGTTAACGTGTGGGCAGCGAGATGTGTTTGTGAGTATGAGAGAAAACAAAAACAGAGCCCCGTCTCCATGCATTCCATGTTTCATGCAGTGTACCCTGCCTGCCTTGTTTTATTGTATCTGGCGCGGGGAAGACAGGCTGCAAGATTTATGAGCTGAAGCTAATAGTAAAACAGCATATTACAGCCTCTGTATTAATGTTCTCCTGCACTCAAGTAGCTCTCTGTTCCTGGGGGAATTGATGCAATCCTCACATCTATCTGTGGTTGAGGTGATAGTGTTGTAGGGTGGCCCGGTAGTCAACAGCAGTGATAGAACAACAGCAAACTGGAGGAAGAGGGAAGTGATGACTCTGGTAACCACATCCATGTGTGAGTGCTGGGAAATGGGGAGATCAAATATCAGAGACACTGAGAGCAGGGAAGGAAACGAGGAAGGGCATCACAGAGAGGGATAACATGAGCTGACTGCCAGCAGCTCCTATCTGGGCTTGTGCAAGGTACCTTTCCATTGCCAGAGGTGGGACTTGGAGTCCCATGTTGGGATTGACATGCCCCAAAGCAGGGTTTGGGCTGTAGCTGTCATGCCCCAGCTCTGAGCTGAGCCACCAGAAAAGACAACAGCACATTCTCCTTGTGATGGAGGCTGCCATACTCTTGGTCTGTGCCCCCAGAGGCTGCGAGCAGCTTTGTGGTAAGACGAGAGCTCCACTCGCTGCTCTTGGTGCAGGGCAAAAGGCATTGATTTGCGGTGAGCCCGGAGCTCATCTGCACAGAGTCAGAGCCAGAGCCCATTGACTGCCCGTGCAATATGATGCTGCACAGTCCACGCTGTGATATAATTGTGCTATTAGGGCTGCAGATGTCGAGGCTGAGGAAGCTAAGTCCAAGTTACTCTCCTGGAGTTAATAGAAGAAAATCATTAAGGATGAAGTGTTAAGTGGCTTGTTTGATCAGAAGCTGTCTTGCTGAGGATAAATAAGCTGGATACTGTCCCTGTGCCCAGTATGCTCCATGTCTCTGGAGGATACAGTTGGCCTGGGGAGGGCTGAGTATGAAGATAAGGCAGGAGGACTCGGGTGGAATTGAGGCCATGTGAGCATTCCCCCCTTCCGTGCTGATGTGCTTGCTGTGGGTGCTTTCATTCTCTTTGCTGCCTTTGACTGGTTCATGACTCTGTGCCCTCTCTGAAAGTTTTTCCTGTTCTTATTTTGGAGCTTTGTGTTTGCGTGCCACGTCCAGGTCTATTCTGGTCCTGCTTTGAGACGTGACGAATGAACGTGGCCCCAATGCCGGGGATGTGGCAGCTCCTACAGTGACTTGCCAGGAGGCTGCTGCCTCTGTCACAGGTATAACAAGAGACAGGAGACTGTAACTTGCCACTGAAAGCCTGGGCACCAGCTTTGCCTGGAAACAAGATTTGGGGGCTGTCACATATAGTCCTTCTGGGGTATTACACCTTATTTTATTCTCGCGGCGTGAATCTGCTGTGTGTAACACTGGCAGGGTTTCTGATGCTCTGACACAGGAGTGCTCCCGCTTCCATGCCCAGTCTGAACCTGAGCATGTTCACACTGGAGAGGTGTTTGTGAACAGCCAAGGAGTGAAGAGGGAATGATTCCAGCTCCCAGCTAGCTTGTTTCTCCTCAAGGCCTGCATCTAATTTTCCAACCTGCCTTTTCTATTCCCAGCTCCCAAAGCTCAGCCTCAGTTGTGCAAACTGGCCAAATTCCCACCTATACAGGGTCAGTTCTCTAAATGACCCCTGTTTCAAAGCTTTTGTCACCTTCTTGTTCCCATGCTTCCCTATTAGCTGACTTACCAGCACCAGGGGAAGTTCATGTTGGGTGTTAGGAGAAATTTCTTCTCAGAAGGAGAGGTGCTGCAGTGGCACAGCTGCCCAGGGAGGTGGTGGAGTCACCATCTCTGGAGGTGTTCAAGAACTGTGGGGATGTGGCACTGAGGGATGTAGGCATGGTAGGGGTGGACTGATGGTTGTACTGGGTGATCTTAATGGTATTGTCCTACCTTAATGATTCTAAGTACTGGATTCATGAAGTTCAGTTACCTGGCTGGAAGCTGAAGCCTCTGATGGGGAGGGTAAATGTAAGAATGGCTTTGTGCAGAATAGAACACTTTGAGAAACAATACCTGGGTTCTCTTTATTGGGACGAGAGAGTAAAGACAGTGCACTGGGAAATATAGGGGAAAAACGGGTTAATGACTTTAAGAAGTATTTTGTCGCACAATGACTAGTTGTGTATTTTAGCAGGAGGGTGAGTGGGGAGAAAGCAGGGCTCTGGCAGACTGGTGCAGGCAGAGCAAAGTGTAGATCAGGCTGTGAAAATGCCTGTCCAGGTGTGGATTCGGTGAGAAGCTGTGAAGCTCCAGAAGGGAGGAGATGTTTCCTTTTGCTTGTATTCAGCTCTGAGGTGGTAAAACAGCAAATTGCCACCGTTTCCTCAAATGGCAGATTTATAGCATACTGAAAATTGAGTTGCTGCGCCGGTCCCTTGGTTGCTGGCCCCACATGTCAAGTTAATTCTGGGAGCGCTTGGTGGCTTTGGTGGCAGATTAGAGCAGCTTGGACCTGGCTAGGATGCTTCATTTCCTAATGGTGACATGTCAGACAGATGCAAAGGCAGGGTAATAAAGAGGCTGTGCACAAGCACACTCAGTTGATAAAGAGGAAAGGGGCACAGCCATCCTCCTGCAGCTTTCAGCATTACTTTCTGCAGCTGAGCACTGAGCAATAGAACATTTTTGCTCTTCTGTCAGTTAGCAGAAGAGCTGTGCTGCTGTGCATAATACGGGAGCTTTAAAAGCAAACATGCTTGCAGCAGAGGGTGCCTGAAAATCCCTGTAGCCGTTGGTTTCTGAGGGTGGTGTTTACTATCAGAGGGACACATTCATGCTGTTGCTACTCAACTCCTGATCGCAGGCAGCAGGAAGATGCTTCTGAAATAAAAAGGGAAATCTGCATGGAGGTTTCCTTACAGGCTTTTTATTTTTATCCCTGTGGAAGGTGCTGCTGTGGTGTTGGCTGTGAAAGCTGGTGTATGCTGGCTTCTGACACTGATAGGGATCAGCAGTGTAACATCAGGTCAAGATGAAAGGCCACAGGAGAGGGAGGAGTTCAGTGTTTCTGCTCAGGAATTCTGATGTTTTTGGATGGGAGGGGGATGGCTTTTTAAAAGATTAGTAAAGAATCTTGCAAGTCTAACCTGTGCTGTGCCATTCAGATGGATATAATCATTCTCAGGGTGGGAATGAATGAGATACCGAGCATAGGAATTTTGCAGCATACTGTGACCTGCATAGTCCTGTGAAGTGCTAGCATCCTTTCCAGAGCCATAACAGCCAGAGGTTGGTTCCTGCTCTGAAAGCACGGTTTTACAACCTCCCCAATACATTGCTCACATTAGCTGTCCTTGCTTGAGTTATTCCTGTTATTCATAGTAACATGCAGCCTTTGCTCCCACCTCTGCCCTGTCTCTTCAGGCTGGTGAATGGAGCTGCAGTGCCCAGCTTTCTCTGGGAGCACATCACTGAAGAGGACGTGCTCTGTCCTTGATATTTCTCAGCCTTCAGATGCTCCTTGATTGGCAGGCAGCCCTCTGGCATCTGTTGGATTGCTTTCAAGATTGTGAGATTTTTTTTTTTTCTTAACTCTTTCTGTTCTCAGTTTGTGAAAGCCCAATAGCAAGCAGGTTGTCACGGTACATCTGCCACGAGTTCAGCCCCTGCAAAGCTCCTACTGTTTATTCACTCGCTCATTTTGGCAGATACTGACACAAATGAGCCTCCTTGGATGAAATCCTGCTTCCATTTAAGCACTGTTGACTTAATTGATGCTAGGATTACAGCCTTGGAGGTTGGATATTTGGGGCTGGGTTATACAGCCGAGCCCTTGATTGCATGACTAGGGAGTCAGATCCCATCTGTGGCTGAATTACAAGGTCCTGTACATATTATCTATGGGTGACTTACAATCTTTTCTGTTTGCTGTTGTGTGTTGCTGTAGAAGTCGAACACAGTTTCCAGCTAAACGACAAAATACGCTTAAGCTATGGAGTCCAACCAGGAAACCTCACTCTTCCTGGTGAAGATCTTGGAGGAGCTGGACACAAAGCAGAATACTGTTTCTTACCAGGATCTCTGCAAGTCACTCTGTGCAAGGTTTGATCTGTCCCAGCTGGCCAAACTCCGTAGCGTGTTGTTTTACACCGCTTGCCTGGATCCTAATTTCCCAGCGACTTTATTCAAAGACAAAATGCGATGCACTGTAAACAATCAGCAATCAAAGAAAATCATGGTGGCAGCAGATATAGTAACGATATTCAATCTCATACAAATGAACGGAGGAGTGGCCAAGGAGAAACTTCCAGTCGCAAGGCAGAAAGTGAAGAAGAAGGAGTCCTTTGAGTCATGTAGGTCTGACACGGAGATCTGCAACATGGCAGAGTGTGTGCCCAACTGTGAGCTGAGTGAGCAGGACTTCAGCCAGGGCTTTGCAGTCAGGAGGTCTTCAAAATGCAGGAAGATGGACTGCAAAGACTGCCAGCAGTTTGTTCCCTCGTCAGAGCCCAACTTCTTGCTTGGAGTTAACAAGGAGATGAAGGGCCGGGCTGCCTCTCTGGACAGGCTTCAGGCTCTGGCTTCCTACTCCATCGCCACGTCTCCTCCGTGTGAGATGCAGAGCACGTATTTCCCCATGAACATTGAAAATGAATCTATTTCAGACCAGGATTCTTTGCCTATAAGCACAGGCCTGAAAGAAACTTTCATTTCAAATGACGAGCCATTCGTGATGCAGTCGTGTGTCCAGAAAAGAAATATATTCAAAGAAGATTTTCATAATCTGATTACAATATCTCCCCACTTAATACCATCCAGCAAAAAGCCAGAAGATGGACACAGAGAGCCTCAGAACAGAAAAGAAAGCTCTAAGCAGACTTTTTTCAACCACAGCTTTGAAATGCCATACAGCAGCCAGTATTTGAATCCAGTTTATTCTCCAATTCCAGATAAAAGACGAGTGAAGCACGAAAGCTTAGATGATCTTCAAGCTTCAACATATTTTGGCCCAACGACTATTCTTGGGCCCCAGGACACCAAAAAGTGGACTGGAAAACCAACCAAACAAACTGCCTGGCCAGCTAAAAGCTGGAGTTTAAACACTGAGGAGGTACCTGACTTTGAACGATCATTTTTTAATAGAAAGCAATCAGAAGAGAAGCCGCGGTACCAGAGCTCAAACAACCCATCCCCAAACTTCCCTTCAGCTGACAGACATAAGTCCTACCTAAATCCAAAGGATCAGCAACCCATTATGCAGGCGAACTATGCTGTGAAACAAAATGGACACAAACCCAAGGAAATTCCTTCCATTCTAGATGTGGAAAAGCACGAGCCAGTCAAAAAGTTTAAGGACAAAAGCATTAATTGTACTTCTGTTCAAATCTTAAGCATCGACAGAACCACGAGCGTTGGAACACAAACAGAGCAGCTAGTCCTGGACCATAAGAAATGCAAGGATTTATGTGCACCTGGCCAAGCCAAGTATGCAGAGCGGCACTCACTTAAGCACTCAGACGACGACTCTGAAATTGTGAGTGATGATATCAGTGACATTTTCCGGTTTTTGGATGACATGAGTATCAGTGGGTCCACAGGAGTGATGCAGTCTTCGTGCTACAATAGCACAGGTTCTTTGTCTCAGGTGCATAAATCAGACTGTGACAGCTCACCTGAGCACAATTTGACTAAAATCTCCAACGGGAGCACCTGCAACAAATTAGATAAAGTAGTCCGGGCAGATATCAGTAACGTGGATGATGAACTGAAAACGAGTGTCTGCAAATTAGTTTTGAGGATTGGCGAAATAGAGAAGAAACTTGAATCTCTCTCAGGCGTCCGAGAAGAAATCTCCCAAGTCCTGGGGAAATTAAGCAAGTTGGATCAAAAAATTCAGCAGCCAGAGAAGGTCAGTGTACAAATAGATCTCAACTCCCTGACAAGTGATGCCGCGTCAGATGAAAGCAACTCCCCACAGATATTTCAGTGCCACAGCACTCCTCATGGAGGCAAGCTAGAGAACAATCCTGAATGGTGCTGTTCAGACGCCAGTGGAAGTAACAGTGAGAGTCTTCGAGTAAAAGCCTTAAAAAAAAGTCTGTTTACTAGGAGGTCATCAAGATCGTTAACAGAGGAAAATAGTGCAACTGAATCCAAAATAGCAAGCATTTCAAACTCTCCTCGAGACTGGAGAGCCATTACTTATACCAACAAAGTTGGCATCACAGAGGAGGAGATAAAAGATAGAGATGGAGGAGAAAACAAGGACTGGCACAGGAAATCTAAAGAGGTAATTTAAACCTTAACTCCCATAATAAGCACTTAAAAATAATCTAGTTATGAATGCTTTCCACAGTCATCAGGAGCCGCAGGGTATTACAATACTTTGTCCTGCCACGTTATTCCTGTCTTCATTGTTATCGTAATTGAGTGATTTTGTACCTACATATTTTGTGCTGAGCAGCTGCAATGTGGTCAAGTTGTTCCCTAAAATCACTTCACTCTTTTGAAAAGAGAGAGGAGTAATTTGGGTGAAGTCTTCCAGAGAAGATGATGTTCTTCATCATCATCATGTAAGGAGGCCAGGTAATTAACTTGTTGAAAAGAGCATGAGGAAAATTCTTACAGTCTGAAATTCTCCAGAGGTTGGTTTAAAAGGATGGTTTGAAATTGCATTGTGGTGGCTATTATCAGAGAAGCATATTTAAAAGGCAACAAAATATATTCATGGTTTCAAATCACTGAGGAAAAGAGTCCTTGTATGTGCACTGTGAGATACAAACTGTAGTTACGTATCTGACTCTCAGTTGTTTACAAGTGTCTGAAACCCCCCGCTATCTTGCTTTGGTCAGTCAGAAGATCTCTGGCCATCTGTCCCAACCACAACCCACTGCTGTATTTGCAGATCATGTACCTCTCGTGGTTGTGGTTGCTGCTTAGCTGCAACTGCGCACTCCATGAGCAGTTGTTTTAGTTTCAAGGAAGAGGAGCCTGGTCGAGGGTGCTGGGGGTCCTACAGCTCCATTGCCTACTAAGAACATAAGGTGGCCTTGCTGTGACTCCTTAAGGTTGGGACTAAGGGCAAAGAATGATTGAGGAAGGAGAGGGTGATGTTTAATGGGGACAAGTCCAAAGGGGTGAGCAAGAAGCTATAAACCATGGGTTGTCAGCAGACTGCAGAAGAGGAAAAGAGTTACCCTAGTAAGCCCAATTCGTGGCATTTCTGCACATTCATCTGCTCAGAATGAAATGCTGACTTTGAAAGTCCTTTTATGATCCATACACTACCACAGAAGTGGTGTGGTGTCAAGGGGGGAGAACTCCAAGACATCTTCCTGACAAGATTTGATCTGGAAACACAAGTCTGGAAGCTTGCATGGGGCTCTTAGCTTTACCGGGTCAGCTAGGATTTTCTGCATGTCAGGGCTATTTTCAGAATAGTTTTATAACCTGCAAACAGTACAAAACCTAAATTTCCTCTTTGCATCTTTGTGTTTATGCTGTGGAGAGCCGAGTCTGTAAAATACCTCTTTGATCTGGTTGTGAGAAGAGGGTGGGCAAACAGATTAAGGCCAACCAAAGCCTTTGTTCTAGCTGGTACTTTTCTTACTGTGACCTAAGCAAAATCTTATGGTGAGTTTGAACGGGATATCTCTGTCCTCTGTGTTTAACTCCCTCATAGTCCTGTTTCTTTTCTCAAATTCTTTTGAACCCTATTGCAGGCAGACAGGCAATACGAAATCCCACAGCCACATAGACTCCCCAAACAGCCAAAAGATGCTTTCTTGATTGAACAAGTCTTTAGTCCTCATCCTTATCCTGCATCACTCAAGTCACACATGAAAAGCAACCCGCTCTACACAGACATGAGGTTGACAGAACTGGCTGAAGTGAAACGCGCCCAGCCGTCGTGGACCATAGAAGAATACACAAGGAATTCAGGGGATAAAGGCAAGATTGCAGCATTGGATCTACAAGTGAGTCCCATTTGTCTGATGTGATTGGCTTGTTTGTGAGCAGATGTTGCCAGAATGTGCATTTAAGAAGGGATTTGGATAGCTCAGAAAGGGAGCTATTTTGTGTTGAGCCACTAGTCTGGTTGATCCCTATCCATCCTTGCTAAGGACAAAGAAAAATGTGGATGTTTGATTGCTGAATGATGATCCTTGCCGGGTTGGTGATCCCTCTTATTCTGTAGTGGAGAGATGTCTGCTAAGCCATCACAACATTGGTAGCTGTAATGAAGAAGACAGAGATAACGAGGTGCAGAGATGAATTGCTCCCTGCTCATAGCAGGGCAGTGGGCAGAATCTGGCATTTTTGCTTTTTCTTTTATCCTCGTTCTGTCTGAATTGTTCACAGAGAATTTGTGTTAATGCTTTTTCCATTTTGGAAGCATGAAACAAAATATTTGTAGGAGACGTTCAATACTGTATCTCCTTTCGAAACACATCGCTGTTACGGCATTGAAGTGGCTGTTGGAACTACAGTCATGTGAAGAACAGACCGGTTAATGACATGTCTTGTTCACATTTTAGTTCAGCTTGCAAGTGTGTGCACCTTTGTGGTAGTTCACCCAATAGTCCCCGCTTGCCTGATTTTGGTTCATGCTGCAGAGTGCCAACTGGGTTTGTTCATTTTAAACTATATCGTGTATTGTGTCCCCTGAGCAAATGATGTGATGGGCCAAACCAGATATAGTCCCAAACCACTTCTCTCCCTTCAGAGTCAAAAGGAGAGATTTATTGCTTTTCTGCTGATCCGCTTCTACCAGGTTGTACAGCTTGTTCATGCAGGCATAGCTATATAGACTAAAAAGAAGGACAGAAAGCAGCAGAATTGGTTAGTGGAAGACAAACTCACATTTAAAATTTAAATTTAATTAAACTCACAGTTTAAATTTTCCCAAATCACAGTATAGTTAAAACTGCAGTAAGAAGGGTCAGGTTGAATGGAGCTCTGAGCGCCTGATCAGCTGTAGGTGTCCCTGTTCATTGCAGGGGAGTTGGACCAGATGACCTTTAAAGGTCCCCTCCAGCTCACACAATTCTGATTCTATATAGCAGCACGTGGAGCCAGCAGGGGACTGGTGCTGACCTCAGGCATTTTGGGCTGCTTGCAGGCATGTGTGTCCCAGAGGTGAGCAAGCTGCCTTGGCTAGCTGCTGGGAGGGCAGCGTCTGGAGCACACTGACCTATAGCCCAGGGCTGATCAGCAGTCCATGCCATCGCCCCCCCTGTGCTGTAGTGCATCTTGCATGAATGCTTGTGCAGGAATTTGGGCACAGAATGTTTACCTCCTGGCTCAGCAAATACCCTTATCCTCACCAAGCTCTGCTCCTTGCAGTGGCTGAAATGCACTCAGAGAGAAAGCGAGCAGCACAGGGACCTCAGCTGCCTGCTGCTTTCTGGGATTTAAAAGCATCAAGGGGTTTACCAAATACCTTCTTTGTCATTGCAGCCCATGTACTATAGTAGGAATAGGCTGAAAGCAGTTCCTCTGCAGCAAAGCAGCCCTTATCTGCTGAGCAGAGGCAACCGGGGAGGTGATATTTGGAAGCACAACTCCCCTGGGAGAAGTATTCTCCATCTGGTCCTTGTAGGACTGCTTTCCTCCATGTAAGCAGCTCTGCATGACTGTGAGCAAACCAGAGAAAGCAGCTTAGTGCCATCGTTTATCTTTAGGATAAAGGTGATAAAACTTTATGGGTTTGATTCTCTCCCCCCTAAAAGGACTGTAGGAATTGCATCTACTCCACAAACCTCATGTCTAGACTTCATAATAGAGCTTACTGACAAACTTAAAGAACAGACACAGACTGATGAGTGGGTTTTTCCCAGTGATTAAGTTTATTAGAACTGAAAGTAAATACATTATGCCTTAATGAACATTCCTACATCTGGCAATGAAATGGGAAAGGAAGCTGATTAACAGTAATGGGCCTTTTTAATAATGCATCTTCCTTCTGAAGTAGTTAAAAGGTCGATATCAGTGTAGAGGGGTCCGAAAGTATAATTTCCTCGAAGCACAGCATGGCTGTCCTTGCTTTTGTTTATACTGTTGTTTGCTCATTTAAAACTTCTCCTGATCTTTCTTCAAAGCAGAAATTGCAAAATGGCATTTGGACCAAAGGTGTGGGGTCTGGGTGAGATCCCCAATGCTTTGTCCTGTGTGTAACGAGGCACTGTCAGGACGAGCGGTGCAGCGTGGAGGCTCAGCTGATGGTCTCTGCTTCAGCTGTCATTGAGATCTCTATTAAACGATCATGAAACTGCTGCTTAATTGTTTATTTCTGAGGTGGCTATACAATCCCGCCTTGGAATGCTTCTTTACATAAAGCAAATTGTGCTTTCAGGCAGAGGGAGGTTTCAGCCAGTAGCTCATGGCCACAAATCTCAATGAGCCAATTAAAGGCTTACCCAAATCCCTCTCAAGTCTGCTGGAGTTTCTTTGTACTGGGTCCAGCGAGCTTTGCATTGGGCCCGTTATGGCACAGCAACGTGTATGTTAGAGTATTCTCATGGGGAGATTTCTATGGGGAATCTTTTTCTTTTTCTTTTTTTAAAGAAATGGCCTTTTGGATCTCAGACTCAGGAGGCAGCTTGAAGGAAAAGTCATTTTTCAAATGTTTTGTTTTTTTTTTTTCCCCCCTCTCCTTTTTAACATTTTTGCTTTCTTTCCTTCTGCTGAATGCAACACAACGCCGGCTGGTTGGGTTTTCCACTTCCCTCCCCCCCCGGTTTTCCCTTGGAGAAAGCATGAGAGATAAAAACAAACAAGCAAGGTAGAAATGCAAAGCTCAAAAATCATAATTAAAACAAAAAATGGAAGAAAAAACCATAAGAAACAAAACTCTCAAAAGACCCAATGTCTTGAGGGGGCATGTGTGGAGCCAGAAGTTGGACTCGATGATCTTTATGGGTCCCATAGAACTTGGGATATCGCATGGTTCTGAGGTTCAAAGTTAGGGTTAGCTTTGTAAAGTGTCAGTTGTAAGGAGTGTGTGTGAGGAACCCTTCCTACCAGCTGGGCTTTAATAATTTAGAAAGCAGTAACAGCCCAGTTGCTGACTTCTTTGCTGCCAAGGAGATTAAAGAGATCTTGTTTAAATGCCACCCAAGATGACGACGTTTCTGGCAAATCAGGTGTGTTGGGGGATCCTGCAGCAGAATTACACCGTTGATGGAGTTTATTTCTTGCACTATTTTGTTGCCACTTCCATCAGTCTTATGGAAGTGGGATTGGGAGAAGTGGAGTCGGAGGGATGTGCGGAGCAGCCACAGCTCACTTTATCCTGACAGCAGCTGGGGGGTCTTTAGGCACAATTGCTTTGCTTACTTTATTGATGACAAATCCCAGGCAGTTAACAACTGTTTCCTTTTAATTTTTAGACTCAAGAATCTTTAAACCCGAACAACTTAGAATATTGGATGGAAGACATTTATACTCCTGGCTACGATTCCTTATTAAAGCGCAAAGAAGCCGAGTTCAGAAGAGCAAAGGTGTGCAAGATAGCTGCCCTGATAGCAGCGGCCGCCTGTACGGTGATCCTGGTCATTGTAGTTCCCATTTGTACAATGAAATCCTGAACCCACGGACAGAGCCGTGACTGCAGCTGTGTGCATCTCAGATAGCTCGTTCTGTGTTTCAAACACCTGGTGGCAAAACTGTAAAGGAATTTGGTAAGGAGGAATGTTCTGAGGATGTCCTGGTGGAGAATGCTGTCAATGCAGACAGAACGTAAAGCGATGAGAGAAAACGTTTCCTGAGCAGTATTACTTTAAGTAATGGTCTGTGTGCGTGGCAGAGCTGATGGAAACTCGATTTGATTTTTATGCATTTTTAAAAGTGCAATATGGTTTTTTTCCTACAGAGACAATATAATGTTTTCCAGGATCAGAGACAGATGAGAATCCAGCAAAAGGGCAAGGTTGTCTGAACTATGTTGCATTCAGTGGAGGTGTGAGTACCTGCAGGTAGCACTGTATAGAAGGGAATGTTCTATATGCATTACAATGGGGAGCTACAAAGGTCTTAAAGCTCTCTACAGTGTAGAAAACTCTGAATGTATTGTATTTATTTTATAGTATTTATGTATTTCATGATCATTGGATTGAAAGCAGACTGTGTAGCCATGAACAGAGTTCATTCCTATGTTCAGATTAAAAAGGGCTCTTTGTATTTGGTCTTGCCCTAAGACCCGCTATCATCACTGAGTACTTAGATAAGTGCAATGTGCTGCAGACCAAAAAGATTATGTTCTAAAGCAATCAAAAGAGGTTTCAGTTGCTTCTGTTGAATAACATTTGCATAGAGCTGGCAAACATGCCTTGCCAAAAGGGTATTCTTTACCTCCGCAGACAGTGGAATTGTCTCAGTTTCACTCCTGCCAGCAAACAAAGCTGGCAAATCTAAGCAACACTCTGCTAAAGTTCTTGCAAATGTAATCTGAACAGTTATAATTTTGTCACTAAGTCTTTGTGCCTTTTTTTAGACTGTAGATTAAATAGAATGGTTTAATTTTGCTATTTTAAGCCCATAACATAAATCACAGCATAATGGGTACTAATGGAGCTTCTTTTCCCGCAAGCCTTCTATACAGTTCAGATTGCTCTTCAAATTGCAGGGCTGGTGGTTACTGAGCACTTATATTAAGGGCACAGTTTTTCAGCACTGGTGGAAACTTGCTGTTAATGCAATGCATTCAGCGCAGGGAGCCCTTCTGCTTCCCTAGTGCTAATGTATGTAAGAATGATGGTTGACTCTACTGGGCAGCAAGAAGTCTGTAACCCCACGAGAAACATCCATTTAATGCTTTATCCCAAATGCACATAGCAGGTTAAAAGGAATTCTCAAGCTATGATAGAAACTCCCTGCCATGGTGTTAGTAAATACCCGGACAGTATTTCTCTTCTGTTACAAATAGATGGGAAAATATATCTAAAAAAAAAAAAAGTATTTCCAAGAATTAATGTGATCTTGCTGGTCCTCTAAGGGGAACAAGATCCTTTTGGTGAATGTTCTTTAAGGAAGGTAATTTGGCTCCTTCACAGCTTGGTAGTAGCTGTGAGAGCTTCCCCTGCCCATCCCTCTCTGGTTTGATGGGATACACAGCCTACACCAAAACCTCCACCTCCTGGTGCAATCCTGACCCAAATCCTGTGGGTTTTTTTTTCCCATTCCTATATTAAGATCTCTCTTTCCTTCCAGGTGCTGCAGGATGGAGTCACAGTAGGCAGGGAATAATTCGCACTGTCTATTTTGGGCTCCCCTTAGGCCTTCTATCACCATGTGATTCAGAGCACCTATGTTTAGGAGCTCAGCTTCCAAATGTAGTAAATATAGACAGGTAGAGTAACCCCCAGGGATGTTTCAGAACTGCCAGCAAGATGTCTAATTTTAGACATGTGAATACTCTCCGCAGGGCCATTGCTCTGCATTTTACCTTATGCACAATTTATGTTGATTGTAGATGTAGAAATCTCACTGGTTCCAGGTAGCAACAGGAAGCCCTAATGTCATTTGTTGGCATCAAGGAATTTTTGCATTAGGGACATCAGATATCCTGAGGATTTGGGAGGAAATGGAGTCATGAACCTGAGAGCTCAGCATCTCAAGTACCCCTAATTTACTGAGGCGCTTTTGCCCATCCTCCCATTGCACAAAGGCAACCCGTCCCATTGAGGTAGTGGTTTCCCTGCATGCCAGCATGTGGTTTGGAACAAATACCCAATTGGAGCTCCATTTGGCTCCTGCAGTGTCTGGGAGCATCTCAGCAGTGCTGGGAGCCCATGGGCAGTGGGAAGGCAGAGCCTGGCTCCACCTCCATGCTCCACAAATACCTCCGGGAGCCACCACCTTGCCTTCCCTTATAGAAAATGGTCATCCTTAGGGTTCCCCTGTGGAAAATGGGCATTCCAAGTCTTCCCATTGAGTTCCACATCTTTGCTTATAATAGGTGAGGGGGTGGTGCAGTGGTGGCTGCTGCTGCCTGAGGAGAGCAGCCCAGGAAGGAGGGACCCTTCAGCCCTGCACAGAATGTATCAGACAGGTCCTACAATAGAAACCCGTGAGAATATTGTGGTTGACCTTGTGAACCAGTTATCGACTCGTATATGCTGTATACTACATGATAGACTTTTGTATTTAAAAAGAAAAATAAATTAAAGCTGTAGGTACATTGTAATCCTTGGTGTGACTGAAAAAAAAAAAAAAAAGTGTCCTAGATTGTATTATTTAATTAAAATGATGATGAGCATATTGGACTGTTTTTCGTATTTATGCCTTATACACTTGATATATTACACATGATAAAATGCAACTGCAAGAGTTATAAAAATAAAGAAATGAATGGTATTCTGGGGAAGAATCCTGTCTACCTTTCCAAAAGCAGGAGAGCTGCAGAATTCAGCTCCATAAATCGTGTGTGTAGAAGAGCAAGAACAGAATCTGTCCCCAAATGACTTTTTAGGATGATTATTATTATTATTATTATTTTTAATGGGGCTTTGGTTAATGTACTACGTAATAACTTTATTTTATAAAGTAACTGTACAACGTTGCCTTTTGGTTCATTTAAATATAATACCAAATAAACTTGAAAATTACAGCGTCCCAAGTTTTAATGAAACAGTTATGGTAATTTATTACCCCATTGCTTTTCCTCTTTCTCTTTTCCAGGGACATCAAGGTAGCCATGGGATGTGAGCATCGCAGTGTTAGATAACTAAGCACCCCATCTAGTTCTTGGTGGAATTGCTAATGAATTTCTCATTTGTGAAATAATAAGATGGCAGAAGATAATGAAAAATGAGTTTGTTGGGCTTCTTTTAAAATCTCCTTTGCATTACGTTGTCTGAGCTTTTGGGAGATTAACTTTTGGCACTAATCATGATATCTCATTTTATATGTTATTTCATGACTGAGTTATGCCGTATCAACTGTTCTAACAAGGTCATGACTGATATTTCGGGATCTATTTCCTTTACGTGTTTGTGCAACTGCTGTTCCTTTTAAGTCAGTACAATAGATAACTATGAATAGGTCCTTACCTATCAGCGGGAGATTCGTTTGCTTGGGATCCCCATCTGAATTTAATTTGTTGTTTTTCACTTGTTAATTGCAAAACGACATTGTTTAAAATTCCAGGTGTTGCAACTACAAGTAATCCAGCATCAAAGGCTGCAAAGAGGAGCTGCAGAATAGACAATGTATGTAAATGGTGAACATTGACAGGAAACACAGTAGGATAAGATTCTGATTTCCTCATCTCTGCTGCATAAACCCCTTTTACGCGTTGCTTTAGCAGTCCTGTTGAGGATGGGGCTGTTGAGTTCCCTGTGTGGGGTTCTCCTTGGCCATGAGTTGGGTTGCAAACCAGCACAAGTTCCTTTGAGAGGGGCTATCCTTATTTTGGGGGGTTGTAGCATGGACTCACACTTCTCTCTTGTACCCATCAAGTCCAGATGATTACTGGTGTAGGTGCTCTCTGAAATTTTATAGTGCAAATCCAGGAATAGGAACTGTCATAAAGATGCTAAATGTGGCCAGCCTCATGCCAAAAAAGGTCTCTGGCTCTAGTTCCTCAGCCAAGAAACTGAATGTATAGGATATATAGATCTTATCTGTGTCATCGTTGTGCTGGAAGGCCAGGAGGCTGCCAAGTTTCTGCAGCCATTGCTGGAAAGAGTCTCTGAGTCTCGGGGTAGAAGGAAGCTCTCACGTACGATGCTGTATCTTTCACAAGGGCACAGCCCCATGCAATCTCTGCTTCTGTGAGTGTATTGCTCACAGCATTCAATTGTCCTGGTTGAATAAATTCTTTATTTCAAAGAGAGCTTTGGTGAATGGTTCTGCCTGACAGATAAAAGAGTCATAAATGAAATGTTGGATCTCTGGGCCGTATTGAGTCACAGTGCTCCTGTGACTCCATCACACTGAATCCACAGACCGAAGAAGAGAAAGTAGCCCGCAGCCCAGATTGTCTGCAATGTGGTCCTATTTAAAGGAAAGGTCAGTTGTGTTGGTGTGCACCTTGGGAAAAGGCAGGTGTCTGTGGGAGTAATTATAAAGATGAGGTACTTCCTTTAATCTGATATTTTCTTTATTATGTTTTCAGGAAACAGCATTATGTCTTAAAAAGTGCAGTTCTGCCAGTAATCCCTCCAGGAAACTTCACTTCTGATGACTGTGGAGATCATGGGCTGTTCAGTCTCTTATTGTTACACAAATCCTCACAGACTGCTTAGAAACTGGAGCAACTCCTCAAAAAAACATAAGGAAGAAGCAAGCTGTCAGCAGCCAAGCTCCTCCTTTGAGTAAGTTCCTTTTGATTTTGTTTGTTTCCTTCAATACGGTCAAACTGAGAGAGTCACAAAGTCCTTCTGAAAGCAACAGTGCACTCATCCTTCCCAAGGCTGATAGATGGAGGTTTTCAAGGAAGCCTCGTGAATAGTCCTGGACGAGTCCAGCTCAAGAAAGCAGCAGTGCTTAGCCCATGCATAGTATCATTTGGTACTGCAGGTCTTGGTGGGCCAGCAGTGGATGTGGTGAGGAGGCTTGCATGGTTCTTTGCTGGACCAGAGGGGTTGTCCATGAAACTTAATGCGTAAGGTCAAGGAAATGATGGAGAGTACATGTCTGGAGATGCAGCTGCTGCTGAGAATGGAAGCTTTTTAGATATGAAATGTTCTGTGGCAGCTTCTTTCCAATTATCCATCTCTAATCCTGCTTTCCCTGCCCTCCTGGGTCTGTGGATTTTAGGAGCTCTCCTTGTCCCATTGACAGGGCTGGCAGCCAAAAGCACATGCAGAATTGGGATCTGGATCCTCCTCTCGCTGACCCTCAAAATGTCATGGGAGCCCGGAAATCACGGAGTTATGAAGATGTTCCCTATTAACTATAACACTGGGCTTCGTGGAGGTTGCATTTCTACACCAGACTCTACAAACAGAAGATTGAAAACAAAAATAAGCGGGTGGAACAGGTTAGGTAAGAGTGTGTAGTTCTGATTTCTGGTGCTTAAAAAAAAAATGCCCATCTCTGCTATTCACGGAGTGAACATCCTCTGCTCTGTTCTCCAGTACAAGCTGTGCTATCTACACATTGTTCCCACCACAACCTGGGGCTCCAACCCATGCTCACCTTGGCCACATGCAGGTGTCCCCCTGTGCCAGAGGAAGGGAATTACCTGTCCTGGAAAAGCCCTCCCTGGGAAAAGGACAAGAGAAATGTGAATTATTCTGCCCAGCCCTGGAAAGGATGGGCTGTCTGCTCACTGCTGAAACGCTTTGCTGTGAGTTCTGCTTTAGTGACAGACGAATCTGCACTGAAAATTCCTGATCCTGCCGGGCTGATGCGCTACCTGCAATGAAACAAATCTTTGTCATACTGAGTGTTTTTCCCCACATAAAGGTGAGAGGAAAGGGGAGGGCCAAGGAGGCCGAGTCATTTGTATTCTTACCTTGTCTTGCTAATGAAATATTGCTGCTGAACTTTACCCTGCCTTTCCTGTTACCTATATATATGTATATATGTATTTTGCAATGGTTACCTTTTAAGAGGCTCATAGAATTGCATTACAAAAATTTATGACGATGCAGTGAATGTGCGCAAGTGTATTAATTCTCTTCAAGGCCAGCGTCTCGTAGCTGTAAAATTAATGTTATGGTGTGATTTCTAGTATAGCTAATTGCTATTCAGCAAAGCAGAACTCTGGGCTTTCTCACCTTATGGCACTTAATTCCTTCAAACAGCATTTCCTTGGGGAGTTTCCCAGGTAACTGTCAACAAAGGGTATATTCACAATTACTTATATATTGGTTACTAGGAGAAATGTCTCAGACATAGTGGTGCTGCAGTGGCACAGCTGCCCAGGGAGGTGGTGGAGTCACCGTCCCTGGAGGTGTTCAAGAAACATGTAGATGTGGCACTGAGGAATGAGGTCAATGGGCATGAGTTAATGGTTGGATTAGAAGACCTTAGTGCTCTTTTCCAACCTTGATGATTCTGTGATTCTAAATATGTATTTTTCTACATTTAGTTAATGTGATTGAAGCATTGAAAATCTTGTGAGCTTGTTCAGCTGGGTTTGAGCTCCTTTGGATGGGGTTTGTTGAAAGATTCATAAGCAGACATCTCAGGATGCAGTGGGTTAAAAACATGCCTCATAACCATGGCTAAACCCTGCGCTGTTTGAAAGCAACTCAGGGTCAATAAAATAGGTCAATAAAAGCTCAGATTGCTTGAAATTTCTTATGTTTATCCTTATGTTTTCTTACTAAGTAGAAAAAATATTTTCTTGCGAGGAGGGTGGACTGGTATTTGTATCCCTACTGATTGAGAAAGATGTGCTAATCTCTTATTTCAGCTTGAAAACAGTTACAATAAAAAGCAACAGCCAATGTTGAGGCATTGCTTGTGTACTGGATTAACAGAGTGGGTTGTAGAACAATCTCAGACTGACGGGATAAGAATTTAAAGGGGATCCAACACCACTTGCTGTCATCTTCAAGGCTTTGTTTGACAGCCAACATTAGAACTGTGCTCACTGTTGTGGACCAATGGGCACAGGGGTTGTGGAATGAGCAGTATCCTTGCTGTCTGTTACAGATACAACCATGACCACTTGGGACTTCACTGCAGGAGCCAGGCAGGCAGCAAGCATCTGCTCAGGACCAACCAGATCAGAGCACAGTGGGAGCAAGAAATCCTTGGACTGGTTATCAAGGAGCTGGGAAACTCCGGGATACTGTACTCGTGGGGGATTTTTACTACCCAGACATCTGCCGGGTAACAAATGCAGCTAATCATGGAGATAATGTACAGCCCTAATTCACTATAAATTCTCTCCCATATGTTTAGAATTGTATTTACAGTAGGGAGGGAGTGATGGTTATTTATGAATCAAGGTGAACTGAGGAGCCAGAGCAGAGATGGCCGTATATTGTGGGAAATACTGTGTGACGGGCTGGAGCAGAATCCCTCTGAAAGCAGGGATGTATGTCTGGTATTCTACAAAACAAACATTTCTGTAATTACTGATTGCTGTTACATGAGCTGATCAAACTCTTCATTGCTCAGGAAGCCCTGCTGACCTTGAGGCACAAATTCACAGGTGGACTAAACCTACCTCCTGCCGTTCACTTCTGCTGATCAGGAGGGTGAAGATGATTAAGAAAAAGGTAACAAAGGAATGGTATCGTAGGAGAGAATGTTGTTCTGTTGGCATGGCCTTTCTTCATCTGCAGGCAAGCAAAAGAGCAACGTGAGCTCAAACATTAGTGATGTTAGGGTGGCATGGAGGTGTTCCAGCTGGTTCATGGTGAGCTTCAGTGCTTTTTGCTCCAGTTGGGTGATT